>NC_141687.1:1067326463-1069741463 GCF_964263255.1 Lissotriton vulgaris
GCCCTCAAACACCTGGAAGAAGCGCTCATCCAGGAAGGAAGTCAGCTATTCCAGGGCCGCGCCCGACACACCCATGCCACCCAAACGATGTAATAATGTGGCATGGTTGACCGTGTCGAACGCGGCACTGAGTTCTAATATAATGGCTGCTTTCCCTCCCCGGTCCAGCACGGATCTTGTTTCTTCCGTTACCGCTAATAAAACGGTTTCGGTTCCATGATGGGGGCGGAATCCCGTCTGGGAGGCACATAGCAGATCATTAGATTCCAAATAATCTACTAAGATGTTATTGATGTGTCTCTCCAGCAGCTTACTCATCCAGGGGAGAAGGGAGATGGGGCGGAAGTTGGCCAAGTTGTTCTGGTCTAAGGTAGGCTTTTTTAAAAGGGCCCTAACCATCGCACATTTCCACAGGGCTGGAACCGTACTGGAGATAATGGACGAGTTAAGGGCATCTAGAATGACAGGACAGATGGCCTTGCTGACTTTAAGAAGGGTCTGCGGAGGTGCGGGGTCATTGGGGGATCCTGAAGTAACTTGAGAGTATTTTATTCAATGAGATGGGGTCTAGAAGGGGGAACTCATCGAGCGAACAGAGCAGGAGCGTCCGGTTTAAAGCCTGCAGTGGTGTCTAGCTCCTTTACATCAGTGGGAAAAGAGGAATAAATGGCCTGAATCTTCGGAGAGAAGAAGGTTGCTAAGTTGTTGCATCGGGCAGGCGCACCGACTGAAGATAGGCACTCAGGAGGGGGGGAAATTAGTGACTTGGCGATTTTGAATATTTCTTTGGGAGAGTTTGCAGCCGAGTTAATTTTGGAGTCATAGAATTGGACTTGTGCGATTTTCAATTCATTCTTATATGATTTGATGGCAGCTCTATACTCCGCTTTCTTAGAATGCGAATATTCTCGCCTCCAAGCTCTCTCCAATTTACGGCACGACTGTTTCATGGTTCTCAGGACAGGGGAATACCAAGGGGCTACTTTAGATCGTTTTATGGAATGTAGGGATTCTTTCGGGAGGACCTGGTCCAAGGTATTAGTAATCCAATTGTCATAATTGGAGGTGGCACAGAGCCACACACAGAGCCACACACACAGAACACTTTATTTTTCTATGTTTGCCCTGAAAAAGTAGGTTTTTTTAAACCATCCAAATGAAGTTACTGTAAAAAACTGGATTGTGAATATTTAGTTGTGTTATAGTTAAAACAGAACATACATACATCAACATGACCCGGCTGCAACGTGACATGCTGCCCCCGCTGAGCACACTAAAACAAATAGGCCTAAACCCAACCCCCAAGCGCTTCCTGCCCACCACGAGACGCGCACTCCCCGCTGCCATAACACCCAGGTTTCAACCCGACCCCCAAGCGTGTCCTGCCCCCCCCCCCCCACGTCGCCAGAGCAACCCAACATGTTAATGTTTGAAGACCACTGCCTTAGTCAGACAGCTTTTAAAGGATTGCATCAGATCTGCTTACGTGCGGAACATAAGGATTTGCTGGGTATTAACAGCACGTGTGAAGATGAAACTTGATGCAGATGGAATGTGTATTGGAATTGCATTTATATTTCGCTTACTACCCATGACGAGGCGGCAAATCACTTTCTGCGAATAGCGCTACTTCGAAACCCATAAAGAATTAGTGGCTAATTAGTATAATTAAATATTTGAGTGGTAGATACGTTAGTTGTTTGGATTGAGAAGGATGGTAGAGGGAAGAAGAGGGAAAAGGTTTGCATTTATATAGCGATTGGTACACCTGATGAGGTGTTTTAGCACATAGCAAGCTACTCTGGAACCCATTAAGGATTACTAGTGAAATATAAAAGTAACAAAGTAAGACTTATGAAAACTGACTGAGAGACGACGTGCACCACCTTACTGGTTGATCACCCAGATATATATTTTACAAGCTAGATGCTACAAAGCAACACAGCTCCAATACAGACTACTCTAACATCGCTTTGCACAGGGTTCATTCCAGAACCACTTCCAAGAATTCCAAATAGGAGACTGCCCAACTCAAACAACTAAAGATGTGAGCTAATCAGTGAAGTTTCGACGGGTGGATCGTTGCAATATACATATTTTTTCTGAATATGTGAAAGTTTAAAAGAAAAAAAAATGCAATTTAACCACCAGCAATGCAAAGATGGGTCTGCTAATTCAATACAAAAACATGTTTGCAGCGCCTGACGCACTGTTTGCTGATTGAGCGAGTCTAGAGAATCAATCACTGGCTGGCAGGTTTAACCATCGCAGATTTAAATATGGCTTCTTCTTGCTTGATCCATCGCAACTTGCGACTTAACACATTTTGGGGCTTGGAAAGGAGTCCACACAACAGCTCAACATGGCTGTCACCGTCTTTGTAATAATTCAACCTCGTGCTATGAAACATCCAGGTATAATCTAGAGAAGGCGGGTTCATTTGGACAGCGGTATAGGGAGTTCAGCCCCAGAATTCCAGATAAAGATATCCCCTGTGATTCCATTTTGCCACACACACACACACACACACACACACATATATATATCTTTAACAGCAGGATGCAGTCGTTCGCATACTTCAATAGACAGCACTGAATAAACAACTGATAATTGTGAAAAGAAAGTTCTTCAGTGGCTATCCTTGCTGCATTAATTAATCCGGTCACCGCGCCGTCAGATGCAATGATCATGCTAGAACATTATACCCTCTTCCCTCCGGCCTCTGTCGGGGCTCTCTATCCTCAACTACTGTTATTCCCTTTTCTAGGGCTCAACGTGCTCTTGAGGAGCTCCCCGAAGTAATTCAATAGACATCCCCCCCCTTCCCCGATCCCGCAACAGACACCACGGGTAAGTACTTCTCGCCTCCAAGCTCTCTCCAATTTACGGCACGACTGTTTCATGGTTCTCAGGACAGGGGAATACCAAGGGGCTACTTTAGATCGTTTTATGGAATGTAGGGATTCTTTCGGGAGGACCTGGTCCAAGGTATTAGTAATCCAATTGTCATAATTGGAGGTGGCACAGAGCCACACACAGAGCCACACACACAGAACACTTTATTTTTCTATGTTTGCCCTGAAAAAGTAGGTTTTTTTAAACCATCCAAATGAAGTTACTGTAAAAAACTGGATTGTGAATATTTAGTTGTGTTATAGTTAAAACAGAACATACATACATCAACATGACCCGGCTGCAACGTGACATGCTGCCCCCGCTGAGCACACTAAAACAAATAGGCCTAAACCCAACCCCCAAGCGCTTCCTGCCCACCACGAGACGCGCACTCCCCGCTGCCATAACACCCAGGTTTCAACCCGACCCCCAAGCGTGTCCTGCCCCCCCCCCCCCCACGTCGCCAGAGCAACCCAACATGTTAATGTTTGAAGACCACTGCCTTAGTCAGACAGCTTTTAAAGGATTGCATCAGATCTGCTTACGTGCGGAACATAAGGATTTGCTGGGTATTAACAGCACGTGTGAAGATGAAACTTGATGCAGATGGAATGCGTATTGGAATTGCATTTATATTTCGCTTACTACCCATGACGAGGCGGCAAATCACTTTCTGCGAATAGCGCTACTTCGAAACCCATAAAGAATTAGTGGCTAATTAGTATAATTAAATATTTGAGTGGTAGATACGTTAGTTGTTTGGATTGAGAAGGATGGTAGAGGGAAGAAGAGGGAAAAGGTTTGCATTTATATAGCGATTGGTACACCTGATGAGGTGTTTTAGCACATAGCAAGCTACTCTGGAACCCATTAAGGATTACTAGTGAAATATAAAAAGTAACAAAGTAAGACTTATGAAAACTGACTGAGAGACGACGTGCACCACCTTACTGGTTGATCACCCAGATATATATTTTACAAGCTAGATGCTACAAAGCAACACAGCTCCAATACAGACTACTCTAACATCGCTTTGCACAGGGTTCATTCCAGAACCACTTCCAAGAATTCCAAATAGGAGACTGCCCAACTCAAACAACTAAAGATGTGAGCTAATCAGTGAAGTTTCGACGGGTGGATCGTTGCAATATACATATTTTTTCTGAATATGTGAAAGTTTAAAAGAAAAAAAAATGCAATTTAACCACCAGCAATGCAAAGATGGGTCTGCTAATTCAATACAAAAACATGTTTGCAGCGCCTGACGCACTGTTTGCTGATTGAGCGAGTCTAGAGAATCAATCACTGGCTGGCAGGTTTAGCCAATGCACACCATCGCAGATTTAAATATGGCTTCTTCTTGCTTGATCCATCGCAACTTGCGACTTAACACATTTTGGGGCTTGGAAAGGAGTCCACACAACAGCTCAACATGGCTGTCACCGTCTTTGTAATAATTCAACCTCGTGCTATGAAACATCCAGGTATAATCTAGAGAAGGCGGGTTCATTTGGACAGCGGTATAGGGAGTTCAGCCCCAGAATTCCAGATAAAGATATCCCCTGTGATTCCATTTTGCCACACACACACACACACACACACACACACACACACACACATATATATATCTTTAACAGCAGGATGCAGTCGTTCGCATACTTCAATAGACAGCACTGAATAAACAACTGATAATTGTGAAAAGAAAGTTCTTCAGTGGCTATCCTTGCTGCATTAATTAATCCGGTCACCGCGCCGTCAGATGCAATGATCATGCTAGAACATTATACCCTCTTCCCTCCGGCCTCTGTCGGGGCTCTCTATCCTCAACTACTGTTATTCCCTTTTCTAGGGCTCAACGTGCTCTTGAGGAGCTCCCCGAAGTAATTCAATAGACATCCCCCCCCTTCCCCGATCCCGCAACAGACACCACGGGTAAGTACTTCTCTCCTCCACACGTTCCTCACCTACTACGCCTGTAACAAATCGTCGACAACGAAAAGGAGGAACCATGCCCTGGAAGTGCTCTAAGGCTGCAAGCGCAGACAGGCGTACAACTTCCAGTTGCAGAGGCGAACTGTTCGCTCATGGAAAAATTATTAAAAAGTATCTTAGAGAACCGTACGAGCAACTGCAGCCTTCATGCACTGGCATCAGAAATAGAAACCTCCGTAAGATTTTTGCTACAGTCAAGTAATTTTGAAATATTCACCAATACATAATATATGCTGCGCATGGTATTGAAATGAAGTTTTCGGGAACAATAATTTTGCTTCGATGTCTGAATATCTATTGTTTTAGCACATTGTACTCTCTAACCGGATTACCTCCCCTGAATTGAATGTTAAATTAGGACACGTTTTAGATGGCCGCTGAATTAATGTACACATTTACAAAAATCCCTTGCGAAGTACAAGGGACCCCGAAGAATAAACCAGGGCAGGGAATGGATGGGGGAGGACCACACCTCAGCAAAACAGCGTCAGGCAAAACAGCGTCGGGCAGCACACTCAGCGAGGTCCAGGAGGAGAGGGGATCCGTCCTTTTCAGACTGGGGGGGGGGGGGGTGTTTTTTAGGTTTGAGTGACTGAAGACGTCAGATAAAAAGAATCTGAAAAACACGCCCCCGAATCTGAAAGACGGGGCTTAAACGGAGTGACTCCCCTCTTCTCCAATGGCTGGCCAGCATTTACGAGGTCAGCCAATGGAGAAGAGGGGCGGGTTCAAGCCCCCTAACTAAAAATCATTAAATCTTCGGACCGAACTGCGCAAGTGCAGCCTACGGTCCTCGACCTAAAAAACGTTCCAATGTACAGTCAAAAAAGGTGAAACATGAAAGGGAAATGTGTTTAAAGACTTCTTAAATGCAGGAGAAAAGAAGCCAAGGTAATTTGTTTCAGAGCTGAGCTGCACAAACATTTCAATGCCGCAAGTGCGCTCAAAATGCACCTAAAGTCCAAACTGGATTCTTCTAAGCCCCATTCACCTTTGTAAAAAAACATTTCTGGTAAAAATAATCACTTTATGCACAAAATGGCAATTTGGGCAGAAATATATCAGACTGACCATCAAGTGACTAACTGGAACATAAAATCTCCTGCTGGGGAAGAAAGCACTGATGGCACTAGCAACTTTCCTCCACACAGACAGTGGTAGCAATTACTGCTAGCCACACAGCTGTAGTACTTATACCTCATAACAATTGGTTTTAGTCACGCCTGACAGCCGAAGACGGACACTCACAGCAAATCCCTATATGGAAAGCTAATTGGCTCACCAAAAAATCATTCCAATGCCAACAAACTATTTTATAGGTACACTGGTACAGTCAGACATGAAATTGTCAAATAGGACATTTTTATCCACATGCTACGCGACATTAGCAACCATCAATTCTCCTACATCTAACACTAATGGTAAATTGTGGGACAGGCAATTTAGAAGTGAATGCACTTTGCAAGCCTTGTCCGCAGTTTATGGCTTTGGTGGAGACCCTTGATAGAGAACAATGTAGCGGTTAGTCACAGCTGCACCCTGCATCAGGTCTAAAATGGTATAAACATTAGCAGACATTTTAGCCCTACCTATAGCAACATCACTAAAAGCATCAATTATTAGAAATCACTCCAACTCAATACTATTGTTACACCAAGTAGTCTTACTATATTCATAATAAACATTATGTCTGCTCTCACATAGCATAGTACCCATACACCTGGGCAAAATAAACAGTCTTCGCATAGAATTCGATTCAGTATTAAACACAGATCTTCATGTACATCTGCTGCAAGCTTGTGACCTAAGATATCAACTTTCTAAACCGGATTTTTTTTTTTTTATTTTTTTTTAAAGAGTCAAATTACGGCTTAAGCTGATCTGGCTTTGCTACACAAAAGAAAATACATTTACAAGTCAGTCAAGTGCCCCAACTATCAAAAAATAGAAAGTTAACCTCACATGCACAATTAGACTTGGGCATGCCAAGAAACAGGTTGTAATTCAAATAGCTGATTCCTGTGGAGAATAAAGAACTAAAATGATTTGCAGTCAGTGAAAATCTGCTCATTAACCAGCACACAGATCATAACCATCAACCTTCCATACTTACGGATGTTTTAATACGTAGATCCTTTGGAGGGAGTTTTAAAGTCCTTTTCCAATCATCACCAGGTCTGAAGAGAAAGAAAAAAAACAGTGCAAAGTCAGAAGGTGTAGAAATGTTGCATCAAGTCATACAAATCTATAATTTGACATCAGCAAACGATAGCGTATGCTAGGGAACACATTTATATTGCAACCAAAAAGCAAATTGGAGATACTCAATTTATGAACTACAATGCAAATTAAATAGGTGCAAAAAGTATACATAACGTAAAATGGTAAAAAATCAATTGGTTACTTTGCAAATCTATATTCAAAGGCAAGGTAGTTGAATTTCCCAACTAACATTTTACAATTTTTTAGAGCCTTTCAATCAGATAGTTATGGTTCAGTTCTCAAAAACTACCCTACAAGATGAGACATCTAAAAAGTTTAATTTTGATCAATATTTCAAAGCTACAAAATAAAATTTACAAAGCAAGGTCAATTTAGAAAAATGTTTAAGAGCAAGGATTTTAACAATGGCTACACAGAAAGTGAAATAGTAAATTGTGTTTGGTACAGCCCTGTGTGTAAAACAGGAACTTCCAAATTTGCCCACTGAACACACGATACAGTCACTTTGCTGTGCATTGGTTTACCCTCTAGGAAGAGCTGTCCTTATTACCCTTCACTTGACTAGGAAATAATGAAATCAAACAGACACTCCATGCTGACCGATTACTTGAAAATCGGTCACACTGGCATTTCTAAATAAATTCAAGATGCAGAAAAATAAACCTTGGTGAAATCATGATTGCGATTCACAAAAAAATGGTCTTATGTCTATTGGCACTACCCAAAAGGTTACGGAGACCTAGGATGGGCATTCTGTAGCCCATTCTAGGGTCTGTCCCATATCACTGCTGAATGGGATCCTCTGAGCATACGACAGGATGCAAACAGTTGCTCCTTACCTGCTCCTAAGTGTCCATTCTTATGGGTCTTTTGTCTGGTGGTCCCAGGTGGACTAGCATAAATTACAGTTGATACGATGCATAACTGCACCTTTTAAAAGTAGTGCCCACAAACTCAGGGCAGTTCTGTGCTACATATAAGTTGCATATTATATTTTTATATTTCAGACCACTGCAAAGAGGTTAGCCATCTGTCTGCAGAACTGGACCCATTCTCACTTGATCTACATCCACCCTTAGCCACAGCTACATGTTTGCTCAACATAACTAGAGCAGCCTTCAGTAACTGGGCCTGACACCAAAGCACTTCCCACATTGGGACACAATAGTCGTGTACTTTTCAAAAGGATCATGCATTTTAGCTCACTTTTAGACCATGCACTTGGAATAGCAACAAAAGATCACAACGCTGCTCCTCTGCAATGAAGCAACACACCTATGAACTCCACTTTAGACACTCTTCTAAAGCACTGCTGCTGAGCAGCACGCTGCCCATCTGCCAATGCGCTTTGGTGCCCTTTTCAGGGGCTATTAAGCGCTATATGCATATGATTACAGTAAGAAATTCCTTCCATCCAGTTCCATACTTCACCATTAATTTTATTACCATTCTATATCCAATAATGCAGTCATTTCCTACTTGTGAATAAAGTCTTCTGAACCTTGAATTACCCCACTATATAACTCTCAAACGTGTTAGCCAGCCACTATTAACCCCTTCGCTGCACGCGTCCGCCATTGCGAGCACTACCTCGGTAGTGCTGTGCACGTCCGTTGGCCGACTCAGCCCCACCCACTCTTCCGAACTTCCACACCACAGCAGAATTTGCGCAGCAGTTGAGTTAAGGACTCATGGGTTCTTTGCATGAAACCAAAGCTACATTGTTAATTACACTTTAATTTATCTTTAAGCATATCTAATTTGCTTGTCTTCCCACTAGCATATATACTTTGATTTAATAAAGTTACCTGTACCATTTCTTTCACAACAGTTTTATCCTTGCAGAAGAATTCATGGTCAATGTTTTTTTTTCTTTTTTTTAGGAACACACAATGTTACTTAATCACAGGGTGCTCAAAGACATCTTACTGTACATTTCATTAATATATTCCTTCACAAAAGATTGTAGTGCCCAATGGTAGGGAAAGGGGGGGAAAGTGAAGTGAATGGAAGTGGTAACAAGCATTTGAAATGCAATAGGGCTCGCATTAGTAAACTTAGAGGTATTAGTATTGTAAATGACAAATTTTTTATTTAGGTTTTGTTTTGAAAATAGCGAAATTATTAACTTTGTCATTTACAATGCCAATAGTGTTACCTTTTGCAAACGTGACACCTATGGCATTTGTAATGCAATATGTGTTGTATTTACATGACTTAGATGTATTATTAAAAATAACAATGGGTTGTATTTTTTCAATAATTAATACTTAAATAAAAGTTATTGTAATTTATAATGTCAATAGCTTAAACTTTTGCAAATAACTTTTTGGAAGATTATGTTTCGTGTATTTTATTGTGATGAAAATACAAGAACAGAAGGGAAATATTAAAAAAAGTTGTGACATTTGTAATAAAGTTTGAAACATTGAGAGAACATATTTGAATCAGTTGTTGAATGGTTGCACAGATGGATGCTGTGGTGGCTCTGGATGATGTTGTGGCGGCGATGGGTGATGCTGTGGCGTTCAGTGATGCGGTGGTAGCGCATAGTGATGTTGTGGTGCCCCTGAGTGATGCTGTGGTGATGCGATGATAGTGAGGGAGATCGATAGATAGAGGTGGGGCGGGGGGGAGGGATGGGAGTGTGGGGTTGGGGGGGGGGAGGGATGGGAGTGTGGGGTGGGGGGGGAGGGATGGGAGTGTGGGGCGGGGGGGGGATGGGAGTGTGGGGCGGGGGGGAGGATGGGAGTGTGGGGCGGGGGGGGAGGGATGGGAGTGTGGGGCGGGGGGGAGGGATGGGAGTGTGGGGCGGGGGGGAGGGATGGGAGTGTGGGGCGGGGGGGAGGGATGGGAGTGTGGGGCGGGGGGGAGGGATGGGAGTGTGGGGCGGGGGGGAGGGATGGGAGTGTGGGGCGGGGGGGGAGGGATGGGAGTGTGGGGCGGGGGGGGAGGGATGGGAGTGTGGGGCGGGGGGGGAGGGATGGGAGTGTGGGGCGGGGGAGGGATGGGAGTGTGGGGCGGGGGGAGGGATGGGAGTGTGGGGCGGGGGGAGGGATGGGAGTGTGGGGCGGGGGGAGGGATGGGAGTGTGGGGCGGGGGGGAGGGATGGGAGTGTGGGGCGGGGGGGAGGGATGGGAGTGTGGGGCGGGGGGGAGGGATGGGAGTGTGGGGCGGGGGGGAGGGATGGGAGTGTGGGGCGGGGGAGGGATGGGAGTGTGGGGCGGGGGAGGGATGGGAGTGTGGGGCGGGGGAGGGATGGGAGTGTGGGGCGGGGGAGGGATGGGAGTGTGGGGCGGGGGGGAGGGATGGGAGTGGGGGGCGGAGGGAAGGGATGGGAGTGCGGGGATGGATTGATGGGAGTGCGGGGATGGATTGATGGGAGTGTGGGATGGAGTGGGGGTGGATGGATGGATGGAGTGATGGATGGAGTGGGGTGATGGATGGATGGATGGATGGAGTGGTGTGATGGATGGATGGAGTGGTGGATGGATGGATGGATGGATGGATGGAGTGGTGTGATGGATGGATGGAGTGGTGGATGGATGGATGGAGTGGTGGATGGATGGATGGATGGATGGAGTGGTGGATGGATGGATGGAGTGGTGGATGGATGGAGTGGTGGATGGATGGATGGATGGAGTGGTGGATGGATGGATGGATGGAGTGGTGGATGGATGGATGGAGTGGATGGATGGATGGAGTGGATGGATGGATGGAGTGGATGGATGGATGGAGTGGTGGATGGATGGAGTGGTGGATGGATGGAGTGGTGGATGGATGGAGTGGTGGATGGATGGAGTGGTGGATGGATGGAGTGGTGGAGTGGTGGATGGATGGATGGAGTGGTGGATGGATGGATGGAGTGGATGGATGGATGGAGTGGGGGGATGGATCGATGGAGTGGGATGGATGGAGTGGGGTGATGGATGGATGGAGTGGTGGATGGATGGATGGAGTGGTGGATGGATGGATGGAGTGGTGGATGGATGGGTGGAGTGGTGGAGTGGTGGAGTGGATGGATGGATGGATGGATGGATGGAGTGGTGGATGGATGGATGGATGGAGTGGTGGATGGATGGAGTGGATCGATGGAGTGGGGGGATGGAGTGGGATGGATGGAGTGGGATGGATGGAGTGGGGTGATGGATGGATGGAGTGGGGTGATGGATGGATGGAGTGGGGTGATGGATGGATGGAGTGGGGTGATGGATGGATGGAGTGGGGTGATGGATGGATGGAGTGGGGTGATGGATGGATGGAGTGGGGTGATGGATGGATGGAGTGGGGTGATGGATGGATGGGATGGATGGATGGAGTGGATGGATGGATGGATGGAGTGGGGGAGCCAAAGGCAAGAAAAAACTAGTACAATCAGGGAAGCAGAAAGCAAGAAAACGAGGGCAATCAGGGGAGCAGAAGGCAAGACAAGCGGGGCGGGGGGGAAGAGGACAGCTGCCCCCTGGTCTGCTGATCCAAACAGCAGACCGCTGCACATTTATGAAAGGACGGGGAGGGCATTGCAGCCTGTCCGAGCGGAGTGGGCTGCTCTTAAAAACTAAATGAAGTAAAGCTTGTGAAATGTAAGAATGCACAACATGGGCAGGATGGAGATGAGGGACTGAACAGCTGAGACCAAAGTTTGTGAAAGTGAGTGACTGATTTCCTGCCATCTACAACCCAGGTAGTAAATCCTAAGCAAAAAGAGGCGTTTGAAAGCACAAGTGCTTGAAGGGAAGTTTACTAATCCAGTGGCTTTCAGGTGTATTCGAGATCCGCAAATGGAGAGGGCAGCTTTCAAAAATGCGTTATTTCCGATGTTGAAAAGAGGCGTTTGAAAGCACGAGTGCTGGAAGGGAAGTTTACCAAAACGTGAAGAGGATACGATAATATATTAATAATGAAAGAAAGGCATCAGAAGGAGAGGAGACACATAAGGAAACTCAGGCAGATGGAAGGGATGAGGGCATAGAAATGGAGAGAGAGAGAGAGTGCAGGCAATGACTAGAGACGGACAAGGGAATGAAGCGAAGAATATTGAGAAAAAAGCTCTTGGCATTGCTGTGGGGAGGGGGAGGAGAAATGCGAGACACGGCCTGGCGGCCGTGAAAGTGAAGCCGGCCGTGGGCAGTGAATAATTAGGGGAGGAGAAATGCCTGAGGCAAAGCGGCTGGGAAAGAATCCCTTTGATGTGGCCGTGAAAGGAATTAGGGGGGAGGAGAATTGAGGCCAGCGCGCACTGCGCACGCTGGGGAAACATGTGGGAGGGAGGCTGATTGCTTTGATGTGGGAAAATGCGTGTGCTTGTCTTCACGTGAACTGTTGAAAATCCGGCCCTTGGTTTGAGAACCAATTTTGGCCACTAAAATTCTCCCCTATCCATTCCTGCGGAATGGATTAGGCTCGACCTAAAAACTAAGGAATGTGACAAAGGTCAAGCGTACTTAATAACATACAAAGATTTTTCAGCTTGCTTCACAGGAGAGCCAGACGGCTGTACATCAATTGTTACACAATTATTTACATAGCCAGACTTCTGTAGACCGTAGTGTTAATCACACTGGGGGTAGAAGTTGGTGTGGGGGTAGTAGTTTCGACCCAGGAAGTTGTAGGGTCAATTTCCCTTACAGGTGGTAAATAAACACATAGTTAGACTGGTCCCCCAGGGGATCCAAAACACAGTGAGACAGGGTAGAGGCTATATCAAAGAACGGCCGTAGTGCCATACAGATGCACATTATTACATAAGCGATAAATAAATTGAGTGCTGTAGGTTATGTCAACATACTGCTGTAAGGTTCAGTCATGCATTGAGGAAAACGTAACATAATCTCAGTAAATACTCTGAGGTTGCCCTGCACAAGGAGAGAAACTTACACACAAATCAATGTAGTGACCTCAACGAAGCAGTCGGGCTGATTCGAAAACACTGGTGACCAAGGGGAAGACGCAAACCTCTAGAAATGGAAAAAGCCTCGAGTAAATGGCATGAGGGAGTAATGCTTGTTGGCCGATAGCATAAACATTGGGAAAAGGGTATTTACCTGACATTCCATAAAAGGCAGGCTAGGCATTGGAAAAACGTCATTCGTACCGCGTGGGCCTAAAGAGGGTGATTGAAGGAGGGAATAATGGTTAGTGTGCGGAAGCTTCGCGTCCACTAGACATGGCGGTTTCAATAAAAATAACAGAAACCGTGGGTATCTGTTTACCTGGAGTTGGGTAGGAACCTCAGTCAGGCCTCCAATCTGCCGGCGTGACGACTGCATTGAAAACGGCCAGGCAGAACAGGAAACTAAATCCCTAGGGGGCGTCATACGTCAGACGTGATGGAGAAGGGAAGACAGACTCGCAGTCCAAGCTGCCTTTACCATGGTAACCGTCAAACGCTAAGAGGAGCGTAGAGGAAAACACGATGGAAATAGTGACAGGATGAATCGAAATTTGCCTAGCATTTGTAACGGTAAGTTTCAATTCTATTAAGGACACGGAGGCGAGGATTATGCTTTTCTTTCTTCGCATTTATTATACTTGAAAAAACACAGCAGCCTTAGAAAAGCCCATAACGCAGAAAAATGCTTAAAAACAACCATAAAGCATTTTAGACACATAACTCATGAAAAACAATGTCTCTGGGACTACAACTCCCATCACGATAAACAACAGTCTGAAACGGAGTCCTTCCTCTATGTCCACCATCCATAGATAGGCAGTCCTTCCTCCATATTCCTCCTCTTTCTTCGCGCAAATTACGCCATCAGTTCATTGGTCTGGTTTGGAACCATCATTTCCTAACAGAAGAAATAGAACTGCGTCAGCGCCGTAACGGAAAACACAGGATCTTACAATTGAATTAACTATTCAAGGTTCATATACAAACATGAGGAAAATTTCAAAACCTGATTACTTACTGCCATACGGGGGGGTGTCGCTCGACGACATACCGGGTGGGATAATCCTCGCCTCCGTGTCCTTAATAGAATTGAAACTTACCGTTACAAATGCTAGGCAAATTTCGATTCTATGGCAGGACCGGAGGCTCAGATTATGCTAGTTCAAAGCTTACTTACCACCAAACTTGCAATATCCACCACCGGCTTAAAGTAAAACCTCTTAAAGGTGGAATCGGAGGACCAATCCGCGGCCCGCATCAAATCCTCTAGACGAGCTCCCGCAGAAAAAGCCTTGGAGGCCATGGCCCCTCTGGCAGAGTGAGCTCCGAAACGTTTGGTATCAATGCCTGCCTCTTGCATGACCCAACGCACCCACCTGGCTATGGTAGGGGAAGAGACCGCATGGTGTGGTTTTCGCAAGGCAATTAACAATTGTCTCTCGCCCGGAGGGCGAACGTCCCAAGTCATTTCCTCATAAGCTTTCAGACACTGCACAACACACAGTTTCGGGACATCCACAAAGGCCGGATACGAGATCGTCCTAGACGCCGACTTAGTGCGGCGACCAATCGTGAAGGTGACACCATCCGGTGAAAATACGCGTGCCGAAACATCCAGAGCACGTACATCCGACACCCTCCGGCAGGACACCAAGCACAGAAGCATTGCTAGCTTCGCCGAGAGTTCCTTGACCGATAGGTACTTGTTTGGCTGCCAGGACAGGAAAAAGGTTCAAAACCAAATTGACGTCCCAAAGGACTGAGTACCGGGGCTCTGGCGGTAACGCCAACCGGACGCCCCGCAAGAGTCGGCAAACAAAAGGGTGTACCCCGATCGGAGCACCGTCAACTGGGTGGTGAGCCGCAGAAATAGCCGAACGCACAGCATTAATCGTGCGGTAGGCAAAGCCACCCATGGCCAATTCCGTCAAATAATTCAACACGGGTACGAGTCCCGCGACCAAGGGATCCAAACTCCGTCGAAGACACCAACGCACCCACTTAGACCAAGCGGATTTGTAGCGCTTCGACGTACTGACAGCCCAGGCCTTGGATAACAGACCCTCAGCTGATCTCGAAAGGCCCGGGAGCGACCAACGTCTCCTGAAAGCCTCCATGCCATGAGGTGGAGAGAGCCCTGAACGATGAGAGGATGCGGATCCAGATCCGGGTTGAGGAGCAGGTGAGGAAACCGGGGGAGTAGGATTGGAGAATCCCAGGAAAGTTCCAGAAGAACTGGAAACCAGACTTGGTACCTCCAGAGCGGCGTCACCAACACCAGCTCCACTCCCTGCCGGCGAACCTGCGCCGCCGTTCGCATCACCATCGAAAAAGGTGGAAACGCAAAGGACTTCTCCTTGCTCCAGTCCTGGAGAAACGCGTCCGTGGCTTCTGCCAGCGGATCCGGTCTCCAACTGAAGAACCTCGGGAGCTGATGGTCCAAGCGGGACGCAAACAGGTCCAGTGAGAAAGGGCCCCACAGCTCGTTGAGCCAGCGAAAGACCTGGACATCCAACATCCAAAGACTGGAATCCCGGAGATACCTGGAGTGCCAGTCTGCCACCTGGTTGGCCTGACCCGGTAGGTATTCCGCCGTCACCGATACATGACGTTCTAGGCAGTAATCCCAGAACTGTTTCGCCAAATTCGCCAGTGCACGGGACCTTGCGCCGCCTAGGTGGTTCACGTACCGCACTGCCGATACGTTGTCCATTTTCAACAGGACACACGACTTCACAGAGTCCCTGGTCCAGCAGCGTACCGCAAAGGAACCTGCCAGAAGCTCTAGACAGTTGATATGCAACTTCTGCTCCTCCAAGGACCAAGTGCCGCCTGTTGAAAAATCTCCACAGCGCGCTCCCCAACCAACCCTGCTGGCATCGGACTCGATGACGAGGTCCGGGGAAGACCCGAAAATTGCCCGACCATTCCAGGCCTCCATGTGGGAAAGCCACCACAACATCTCTTCTTTTACCTCTTCCGACAGGGGAACCATTTGGTCGTAAGACACGCCTCTGCGGAGGTGGTATGCCTTGAGGCGCTGGAGCGCCCTGTAGTGTAGAGGGCCCGGAAAGATGGCCTGAATCGAGGACGATAGCAGGCCCACCACTCTGGCAACTTGTCGTAACGACGTGTGAGACTTCGAAATTGTCTGTCGCAAGACGTGTTTGATCTTGGACAACTTCCGAGACGGAAGACTCAGGGACGCGTCGATGGAATCTATGACAAATCCCAAAAATTCTACTCTCTGAGCGGGCACAAGAACCGACTTGTCCCCATTGATGACAAAGCCGAGCTCCTGAAGGAGGTCGACGGTCCGGTCCAGTTGAGAAAGCAAGCTGTGCGGACATTGCGCCATTAGCAAAATGTCGTCCAGATAGACGATCAGGCGAATCCCCTGCGCTCGCAAGAACTCCACCACGGGATGCAACACCTTGGTGAAACACCACGGAGCTGAGGAAAGACCGAACGGAAGGGCCGTGAATTCGAACACCTGATCCCGCCAGAGAAACTGGAGGAAGCGGCGATGAGGAGGATAGATTGGAATCACAAGATAAGCGTCCTTGAGATCCAGCCGTACCAACCAATCTCGTGGCAGGAGGATATCTCGAAGGAGATGAATTCCTTCCATTTTGAAATGATGATAGACCAACCACCCATTGAATTCTTTGAGGTTGATCACCGGACGACGGCCACCGCTGGGCTTGTCCACTAAGAAAAGATTGCTGATGAAACCCGACGGATGCCGAGTTGATTGGCGAACGGCCCTTTTGCGGAGAAGTTCCGCGACCTCTTCGTCTATCAACTGGGCATCGGACACCGAAAAGGTTATAGGACGCGGAGCGCACACCTGGACAGGCTGGTCGTAGAACTCGATGTGAAAACCGCGGATAGTTTGCAACACCCAAGCATCCGCTGTAAGCTCTACCCACGCTCCCTGAAAGGCCGCTAGACGGCCACCAATCTGAATTCGCTCTGCGGGGATTACACTCACCGTGCGTGCTGGAAGCGTTGGAGTTCTTTCTGAAACCTCGACCTCCGAAACGTTGCCCCCTTGTAGGGTAGAAGGAGTTGAAGTTGGCCGAGGTGTTGTACTGCCCTCGCCCGGAGCCTTGCCCTCTGTTACCGGCATTCTGCCCGCCACGGCCGGTCGCGCGGCCCCTACCGCGACCGGCCCCTTGGGAGAAACGCTGATGAAACACGCGTTTGATATTAGCCTGAGCTCTATCAAGGGACGTGAAGGTAGACACGAACTTCCCTAACTCCTTAATGAACGGTTCTCCGAAGAGACCGCCTTGAGCAACCGCTCCTGCCTCCGAAGAGGCCAAGTCTCCCAATTTAGGATCTAGCTTAATCAGAAAAGACCTCCGCCGTTCGGTGGAGAGGGCGCAGTTAGCATTGCCTAAGAAGACAATCACCCTCTGCGCCCAATTTGATAAGACATCGGGGTCAATGACGGATCCAGTAACTTTAGCCTCCTCCGCCATGTCTAAGATCTTAGTAATGGGGCCTACTGCGTCGAGCATTTTGTCTTGGCATGACCGCCAGGATCGGTCAATGCCCTTACGCGGGTCCTTCATGAACTTTGCTAGAAAAGTCGCCATCTTGGCATCTAGGTCTGGCGTCATGGCAACTTTCCCCTCCAAGGTAGGTCTAGGGCATTCACCACGGAGGCAACCCCTGGCCTCCTGCTCCAGAGGCTTACGCAGCCGACTAGCCACGAACTTTGCCACCTTGTCGCCCGGGGCCCAGGCTGCGGACCGCGGATGCATGATCTCATCCGGGTCCAGCATACCTGAGCTGTCCCGTGGTAACTCAGTGGCCGAGCTCGAAGGTCGCCAGGAACGCACCGATACCTCATCCCCATCTGAATCCGGGGAATCCCCTGGAGACGAAGGGGCAGTTTCAGTAGCCACCACCGAGGCGGGGGCCGCAGGCCGGTCAGGTGGGGACTCAGTCGCCTTTGCCAAAAACGCGTCACGCAGACGCTCAAAGGCACCCTTGTCCACCCCCTGAACACCCTCCGACAACCCCCCTTTGCAGGGTTTCTTAGAAGGAGGGGGGGCCTCACTCGACGGGCCTGGAAAGGCAGAAGGGTTAGCTGATTGCGCCTGCGCTAGTTTGGCGCATTCCTGCACTATGCGCGCAGAGAGACGCTCCTCCATAGGGGTCACTACCTCTGTCACGCAGCGGTAGATGGAGCTGTCCACTGCTTGAAAGAACTCCTCATCCTGCAAATAGGATTGAGAATCACCCCCATAGTAGTCGTCCTCCATGTCACCCAAAGCCAGTGCCAAGGGGTCCTCACACTACCCACAGTCTGGGTTTTATAATTATTAGGGCAGACCAGAGGACTGCAATAGTTTTGGTAGCCAGGGACTGGCCAAATTCCGGGTGCACCACTCCCTCAGCGCGCAGACCCACCCCAGGGGGGACCAGGTCAACTGCCTCCCAGCGCGCTGCCACACCAATGCCACAAATTTTCACAGTGAGTGCAAACTAGCCCAAAAACGGCGTTATCGCGGTAGGACACCGCAGTACAGACCCCCACCGGGGCATTCAATGAAGGGGCCAAAGAGTACAGACCCGAAAACGGGCGTTCACGGAGGCAGAAGCGAGGGCTCGGCTCCGCGGCGGTTGATCTCCTCAGCGCGGCTCCTCTGTGAGGAGAACGCGCGCCGGAGACCAACGAGACGCGGCCGCGCCCCCTAGCGGTTGATTGCGCACCGCATCAACCAAGATCGGGAAATGGTCGCGAAGGAAGCGAAACGGCGCTTCCGCGACTAGAACGGGGCTCTGTGGAATAAAAACACATCAGAGACCCATAGCCCCAATAAACAAAAGACATTACAATTAGAAATACGCTCAAAGGAAACCCCAACAGCAAGAAACTGAGAGGGGGGAAAAAACACTTAACTGGCTGCGGAAGCAGCGAAGAAAGAGGAGGAATATGGAGGAAGGACTGCCTATCTATGGATGGTGGACATAGAGGAAGGACTCCGTTTCAGACTGTTGTTTATCGTGATGGGAGTTGTAGTCCCAGAGACATTGTTTTTCATGAGTTATGTGTCTAAAATGCTTTATGGTTGTTTTTAAGCATTTTTCTGCGTTATGGGCTTTTCTAAGGCTGCTGTGTTTTTTCAAGTATAATAAATGCGAAGAAAGAAAAGCATAATCTGAGCCTCCGGTCCTGCCATAGAATTGATATTTAGTCTATATCAATAATTGGCGGTGTACACATTCAGTAGACTTTGCTTGGCAGCATTATTATTAGATGGGAGTGTGTATAAAAACGGAGTTGGTGGGTATTGCCAACGAGTCATATAGAAATGAATTTTGATTTTGAGATTAATATAGCCTCTACCCTGTCTCACCGAGTTGTTTTGGATCCCCTATGGGACCAGTCTAACTGTGTTTATATACCGCCCTCTTTAGGAAGCTTACCCTACCCCTCCCCAATCCTGAAGACCCGCTCTGTAAGAGACATTGACCCTACAACTTCCTGGGTCGAAACGTAGACTACACACACCAACTTCTACCCCCAGTGTGATTTACACTACTGTCTACAGAAGTCTGGCTATGTAAATAATTGTAACAATTGATGTACCGCCGTCTGGCTCCCCTGTGAAGCCAGCTGAAAAATCTATGCTTGACCTTTGTCACATTCTTTAGTTTTTACCACTTCCATTCACTTCACTTTCCCCTCTTTCCTTACCATTGGGCACTACAATCTTTTGTGAAGTAATATATAAATGAAATATACATTAAGTTGTCTTTGAGCACCCTGTGATTAAATAACTTCCTAAAAAGAAAAACAAATGTTTGCTCATTATTTCTATCTGTCCTTGTGTTGTGGGACCCCTTTTCTCTCTGTACCACTACATACCCAGGTCCCAGTGACTTCTCTTGGGTTGACCCTACTTTTTGTAAAAAGAATTCATGAGGCCTCACAGTATAACCTGCAGGTTGATGGAGGTTGGAAAGGCTTTCAATGCCAATCAGATCACTCCGAGCTCCAACAGTTTGATGTGGAGTCTGGATTCCACCAGAGACCAGAGGGCTCAGATCTCACCTCTCCCGGGTGGCCTTCCCAGCCCAGGTGTGACATATGTCACTAAAGTGAGATCTTGTTGGAAGGGAGAGTGTCTACCACCGAAGATCTTTTGCAGTGCCCTTCAAGATCTGGACCATGACGGAGAGATTTCTGATGCTGCGCCTACCGAAACTTCAGGTCCCACTGCACAGCCCGCATATGCCAGCAGTCATGTGTCACAAGCAGGATGCAGGAGGCCATGAGGACAAGCAGCCTAAGTCGGTCTCAATGAAATCTAGGATAGAGGCTGAAACATCTGCATCATAGCCTGAATATTCTGGACTATCTGTTCTGGAGGATAGGCCGAAACTGCACTGTGTCTACAACTCTAATAAAAGGAGTCATTTGAGAAGGAATAAGGTGAGACTTCGGCACGTTGACAGTAAAACACAGTGAGTGCAGGAGGTCCGCCATAGTCTGGAGGTGGGGGGATGACCAATTAGGGCAAGCGCACCTTCAACAGGCAGTCCGAGATAAGGGGTCAAACTGCCAACCCTGGTCTCTGCACATTAGCTACAATCACAGCCATCACCATGGTGAACCCCAGAGTCACTGGTAAGGCCAACGGGGAGCACAGTAAACTGAAAATGCTCATGGCCTACAGTGAACAGCATGTACTGTCAATAGGCAGGCAGGACAGGGAACATGGAAGTATGTGCCCTGCAAGGCCAATGCTACTATCCGGTCTCCCAGATCCTAGGCAGCCAGGACTTGAGCAAGTGGAAGCATTAAAAAAAAAATCCTTTTTCAGGAATAAATGGAGGGTGCAGGGCTAGGTCAGGACAAAGGCCTTGGTCCTTCTTGGGTACCAACAAGTAGCAGGAACCACCACAACATACTTTTTATGCCACTACGCTCTCCATGGAATGCTTCCTGGCAGAGTAAAGACATGTGGTCTCAATCAGCCTGTGTAGGAAGCTGGCTCTGTATATACTATACCAAAACGAGCTACAGTAGCAGAGTCCAGTGGAACCCCAAAGGTAGGCAGAGGTAAAAGTAGATAGCACCGTACTCTCGAAGATGCCCTTGGACTGCATTTTTCATTAAATCCAACACTGCACCTTTTACAGGGGACTGACATGTAGCCAGAGAGGTGCCAATTGTGGGTATGAGGTACAGTTTTTGGGAAAGAACACAGGCTCTCGATACCCGATTGGCAGGGACCCAGGGCACATCAAGTCAAAGTGCATCAGTAGTCTGGCAAAAAGTAGGGGGTTACTGCAACAGAAACCAATCTTCCTACAGCTGGTCACAAGTGTGGGGCATGGGTAGAGGGGTAGACATGAAGGGGTGGGAGTAGCACCTTCGGACAATCTGCAAAAACCCAGCAGTCGGAGGTTATTGACCTCCAGTGATGCCGGTGATGGCGCATCCTGCAACCTAATGGATGCCCATTAGGTTAGAGCAAACTAAAGGGGCTTGGAGGCTGAGGCTGCTGGGGGTTGGACTGGCCAGACCTCCGGCTACCTGACCCCTGAGGTCTGTGGGTACTGTGTCCTCTTCCCACATTCCGTTTTTCCTTTTAGTTGCTTTCACCCATTCAGTCTCATGAGCAAAAGGAACAAGTATTTGCAATTCAATAGGTCTCGCATTATTAAAGGTTGAGCTATTGGCATTGCTAAATAATGCAACACCAATAGCTCAAACTTTAATAATGCGAGACCGATTGCATTGCAAATACTTGTTTTTATGTTAATCTTTACAAAAGTGCAGGATTGCATTGCCCTGGACACGTGCACACACACACGCTTTGACATACACAGGCAAACACACACAAGCATGCACACAGATACACACACAACCAGGCACACACACGTGCGCATACACGCCCAGGCATCCACACAGGCCCAGGAACGCACGCACAGATGCGCACACATACAGGCACACACACAGGGACGCGCACACACACAGATGCTTTCACATACACAGGCAAACACACAGATGCACACACACGCCCACACTGATGCGCACACAAACACTGATGCACACAGATACACAGGCACACACATACACAGATGCGCACATGCAGGTACGCACACAGATGCATTCACATACACAGGCAAACACACAGGCATGCACACACACAGATGCGCAAACACGCCCAGGCACACACACGCCCAAACACACACACATACATACATGTTTTTTGCTGCGAGAAACAGTCAATTTCAAACTCAAGTAGAAACCCTTAGTGCACAATTTGCACCACAGCTGGGATTCCGTCTTGGATGCAAATTTCTTTTGCAGCACATCGGGAAGTACACGGCCCTTGGGATACAGAAACAGTGTCCATCAGTAAACAAGTAACACAGATTAGGAGGCAAGGTCAGCTTTCAGACTGCAGAGCTATTCGTAGGGTTACATAGCCAATGTGCACTCTCGCAATGTGGGGAGACGCTTGGGAACCTACAGATGCCTGAAATTAAATGAAATGGCGGCAGCGTGCTCTCTGGCACCAGGGCTGCTCCCTTCTAGAATTAATGGTAAAGTAGGGCTGCCTGGCCGCTGTCTGAATTAAAGGGCGGCACAGTGTTCCCTAGCCCCAGACTGGGAGCACCTAGAGGCTTTTGAATAAATAACAGCACTGTGCCCCGTGAAGATGAAATACACCGCTGTGCACTGCATTGGAGCGCTTTGTATGTCTACCTAGAGACACAGACTAATGCTATGGTGTGGCTTGCGTCTCTGCTGCTGGGTGCAAGTCAATCTATGGAACTGCATGGAATATCGCCACCTCAATAGCTGTGGGTCAAGGTTCAAGTGTAATCAACACCTCACTTCCTATGTAGAGTCGCTGCTGCTCGCACCACGAGAGGCGTCCTTGGGGAGGCACTCACCCTGGCTGCAAAATATCAGGGGTCATAGAAGGAGCTGAAGTACATAAGCGAGATAGCTGAGTGGGTTATGCACGTGCAGTAGAGATGGGCGTAAAACTCACTGCCCGAACCCCACTGCTGGCGGGGACTGCCACCCAACCCTCCGTTGGGCAGTTAGAACAGTTAGTACCGTGCTTTGATTCCGAACGTGTAAGCGCTATGCAGACAACATTATGTTTTGACATCTTGCCTAGCTTATAATGGCCCAATCAGAGGAGACAGACCTCTGGCTTGCTGCAGTCACACTGAGTTTCTCTACCCAGAAATTGCCCAATAAGCGACATGCACAAATTGAATACAGGGTTCAGCCTCCGTGCACAAATAGGGAATTTCACCTGTCCGGCAAAATACTCTGTATTTATATTTTTGGTGTGTAATTGTGGGCAGCAGTGGTGGTGGGTCGGTATAACAGTTCAAATTAACAGTTCATCTTGGAAATGTTAATACCTTTCTGCCTTCGGATTGGAGAAGTTAAGTGCAACTTTATGCACTGAAAGCGATCGCTCTGGTTAAAAAAAAAAAAAAATTTTTAAAAACACCCGCCCGCGAGTTGTGCGCGTGCCACATATGCTTTCAATTATCGCACCCATGTCTGGGCACGATAATTGAAACCACATGAGCTTTGGTGCACATAACAGACACCAATAGGCCATGGGCGGACCAATGCCCCCGCCTTTGGCCTATTGTGTGCGCTGCTGAAACAAAACAGTCACTAAAAGCCCAATTACAGAACACAAAACAAAAAACACACACACAAGCGTGTACAATTCCAGGGTCCATTTCTAAACCCCAGACGGGTGTGAGCCCTAAAAAAGCAACTACATTTTCCAAGCAGCAATTAGTAAAAAGACAAACTGACATTTGAGCTCTTTCCTTGATCAGACAGCAAATGTGTCAAGATAAAAACCAGATTGAAATGCATCTTTATTGCTCATTTACTCTCTGGATGAATAGGATTATGTTCATTCGCCAGAACGGACCAGTAGGTGCAAAACATAGCTAGACTTGATAAAATCTGACTCGCTCTTGCGAGTGGGCAAGCATACTATTCCAGGACTGCATTGGATGGATATCGAAGTATTAATCTCTACTAGAGCTACGTGAAAAACTACAGGGGGTGTATCCAGAGATCATAAGATTACTGCCATGGATACACACACATCCACAGGGGGCTATCTTTCAAATGATTTATTGGCCAAAATAACATTTTAGGGCCACTGCCCTTCTACTGCACAAAGGAGCCTAAATGTGAGCAAAAGGTGGGAAAGTTGCTGCATGGGAGGGTGACATTGTGGTGGCAGAGTTTGGGGGAGGTGCAGAGCAACAGGATGGAGATTATTTTTTTTAAAAGCCAAACAATGCAGGGGAAGCAGTAGATGAGTTGGGAGCAACACAGAGTGGTGGAGCAGGGAAAGTGAATGAGGACTTAGCACACAAAGGAGAGAGAAAGTTATCACATCCACTCCCGCATAGTGCTGAAACTAAAAAAAAAAAATAGTCCCCTGAATGCAAACATCAGCAGTTTAAAGATCGAAGTCAATCACTCAAAGCACTTTGAGACCAAAATGCTCCTGGACGGTAGAAACAAATTAGGAGGAAAACCGCCACTGAATCAAGCTGAGACAACAAAGCCAACCACTCCTCAGCCTGTTTAGTCTCCAGCAGCCGTACATTTTAATACATCACCCAAATACTAAAATACTTACAAGGCTCCCTACTGAGGCCTGAATAAGATTCAAATGAGCAATCCATCCCCTTTTGCAAACTACCTACACTCTTCCTCGAAACATATCTGGATGCTTGAAGCATCTTAGAAGTACAGAGATTCTCAGGCTTGAAACTAAGGATATGAAAACAGAGTCAGTCACATCACTCTCCTTCATAGGAGCAGAACACACCCTCTAGAGCAGTAGTTCCCAAACTCTTTTGACCTGTGGCTCCCTTGACCAAACTGGCAGTTGGCTGTGGCTCCCCACCATTTTTTTTACCGGTGGGCAGGGATGTAAGCCCGACCTCGGGAGTACTTCCTGTTGACTGTATTTCATTTTTCAAATTGTCTAATTAATATGTTTTACTTTCTTAATTTGGAAACAGGGTAAAATCAGTAATAGAATCATCATTTTGGCCGGGGGATTAAGCCTATTGAACCACAAAGAGGAGGATATTAATGAATGTAGAAAATGTAAACGGAGCACAAACATGCCAATACAGCACATATAACAGAGCTCACACATGCCTGCATGCACCAATGCTGCAAATACAGCAGATCAGAGACAAGCTGTAACTGCAAATGCAGCAAGCACAAATAATTTCTGCAAATGTGGAGTACACACGCATCCAAGTAGCAAATGCAGCCGGGCACATACAAGTCATCGAAGCAAACACAAGAGAGCACACACACCTAAACTACCATTCACACATACACACATGCAAATGCTGGAAATACAGCACTGCACACACATACACACCATGATCGTGATAAGTCTTATTATGTGTAAAACGGATTTCCACTTCAGGTGAAGCTGGTGCTTATTTGAGCCGGTTGTTGTATGTGGGGCACACAGGCACACATTTGGGAGGGGGGGGGCACTTATTTTTCCTCATCAGACATGACCCAGAGTGTAATGGGGCAGCTGGGAGGAGAGTAACTGAGTCAGAGACCTTGATTAAAGGTTTCAATGAAGGCTTTATTTTTATGTATGCTTTCCTTCTCCGGCTCGTCAGTCGTTCTCTGGCAAACTTGGCAGGGTCCGTTTTTAGGTTCTTGATGGGCTCCAGAGTGGAGAAGCCAGCTAGGTCGGATCCTCTGTGAAGACCGGTAATCCCAAAAAAAAGAAAACAAAAAGGAGTTACTGGGACGTCTGGGTTATGTATATGCGGCCGCCAGGAGTGAGGGGAAACCAAGTGCTCGGGTGTTTGTACAGTACTACGATAGTGCTCAGGTGCTCGTGTTGGGGGGGGGGGGGGGGGGGGGGGGGAATTCAGAAGACTGTACAATCGTATTTACAGGCAGGCTACTACTCGGCAGGCTGGACACGCCGTCCCACCCAACCCGCTACCTTGCCCGTACCTGTAATAGCCACGCTCCTCCCACGGGAGCGGGGCGGCTCGTGAAGACGTTTGCCTCCTGGCTTGATGAAAACGCCTGGGCTCGTCTCGTCCTCTCCTTCATCAGGGATCCTCGTCTTCTCACTCCTTCTCTGCTCACAGTCACCTTCGTCCTCCGGGGAAACGCCGTCCGTCCTCTTCCGGGTTCGTCTCTTGACGCAGCTGACTCGATGACGTCCTGGAGGGGAGGAGTCTCGCCGTGTTGGAAAACCCCAATTAAAGGAGCCTTGTCCCTTTTCCTCATCGTATTCCCAAAGGTGTCCACTTTCCTTGGGTTGCCACTCTTCGTGGAGATATGGAGAGGAGTGCTGTTGAGAGGGGACATAAGCGGATGACAGGGGGACAGCTGACCACCAGTCTCGTATATTGTCCTGTCCCTCAGAGAAACGACCCCCCGTCACACAGAGCAAGAGAGAAAATGGGAAAACCAAGAGGAAGAGAAAAACTAAACAGCGAGGAAGAAAGTGAGATGAAACAGAGCCTGCAGGAGTGAGATAAAGAGGCAAATAGTGTCTGGTGAATGAGAGACATGAGGTGAAATCAAACCGTGGCAGCCTTGGCGTTGAGCATGTTGACACTCAAGAAGGCCAAACTCATCATATTTCAAATTGAGCACTGGGCCCTGCGCCCGCCAACACTGAAGTGTACGCTGCCCCCGAGCTGGACGCAGGGCAGCTGCGATGGTGATGGAAAGGAACTGAGGCTTTGTTAGGTAACAAGGGTAAGGTTTGAAGTACTTTGTTTTCCTTTCACTTCATAACAGAATAACGCAGTTTCTAAAACAGGGAAGGGTGTAAGGTCCTGGGGCTCAGGTGTACTAGAGAAGACTCTCTAGACTCTGTCCTATCCCTGAACCTGGGGATGGGTGGGCGCCATGTTTCTCTCACCCTGGTCGGTTCCCTCCCTCCCAGCCCTGTAATCATCAGAGGGATTAGGAAGGAGCACAAATATCCACTCACAGGTATCGAATGGCCCAGGCTGCCCCGCGCACCTGCGGGCGCTGATGGAGGCTGTGCAATGCTGCCTTATGATTACCTTAACTAAATCCGTGGAGCCCGCCTTTTTAGTGTAAAATTAATGTTGGATAGACTACTAATAATCAAATGCCATGCCGATCTTCTGCCCAACCTCAGTTTTTTACTTGAACTAGATTTTACACCCGATCTTGTCAGTATTTAAAATCTAGTTCTAGTTAGTAAAAAACTGATGTTGGGCAGAAGATCAGCATGGCATTTGATTAATAGTATCACCAGCATTATTTTTACAGTAAAAAAGTTGGGTTCCACGGAGCTTGTTAAAAAAATGCATAAAAGCCATGCCAAGGCTTTCCTGGCTTCTGGCGTTTAATGCGGGGCTTCAAATTTAAAGAGGAAGAGGTAGTGGAGTTTGATGTAAAAGGCAAGGAGCCCATAGCCCCAAGACAGCGAAGGAAGACACAGAGTGAGGTACAGAGATGAGAGGGAGAGCCAACAGTATCTGCAGAGGGAAGGAAGAAAGAGACTGCCTGCTTCTCAGAGACATTCCTCGCTACAAGAAAGGACGCCGACAGCCCGACTTCAAGTTGAGAGCCAGAACTCTTTCCCAGATGCTGCCTCTCAGCTATTACAGTGGAAGACAGGACCCGCCAGAGAAGTTACAGATCCCACCATGCTCCTGGAGGAATGTGACTGCGCCAGGTGCGTGCTGCATACGTGTAATGCAGAGACTACATCTGTGAAAGCGGGTACATATGCAAGCATGAATGGCGGCAGTGCTTGGGCCAAACCATGTTGCCTGCTTATACAGGTGGCATTTCTCCCCCGTATGTTGCGCTGTGGCTGAAATTTCCCACATCGTGCCGCGGCGCCCCTGTCTACTCATATTGGCGCACCGGGGTGCCGCGGCGCACAGTTTGGGAACCACAGCTCTAGAGCATCGCACTGTCATTTGCAGACAGCACATTTTCTAATGAAACGGCCACTAAATGTGCACAGACATTCAGTTTTACTGATAAAACTATATTGGTATGGAAATCGAGTTTAAGTAAATATTTATTATTTGCGCTTCAGTAAAACAAAGTGTCTTGCTTTGTTTTCATCCCATTGCTTGTTTCCATCACATTTTAGAATTTCAAAAAATGTGCCTCTATTGCTTTCAAAACTGCTGAATGTGTACCGTTTATGTGAAGGATTTTACATGTTGCTGTGTGTTGGGAGAAAATGATTTATCCTACATCCTTTCTGTAGCCCAGCAAGATTGTCACATAATTCACTTGACTTTTTTCCCTTGACTGCACACTGAGATTAGTTGGTAGACACCAATCGCCATTGTTTAAAATAAAAAAACAGCAATTTGTCAGAAGACATTGCCTGATACCGAAGCGCAGCAAATATACACCATAAATAAAAAAAGTTAAAGGCATCTTTATATGTTGCTCAGACTTTCACGACCCACCACAAATCTGCTTGCTTCCCACTGTGGGTTGCGATCCATAGTTTGAAAAACACTAGAGTACAGGATAATCGAGTATGATGGTCAGGCATTGACGGGGGCGGAGTGGAGCAAGTGGTGAAAGAGTGGTGGGGGGTCGGTTTGAAGGGGAAAAATAAAACTTATCTTAAAATTCATACAAGAGGAGCGCAATACTTGGAATTCACAGAGTTAACTGAAAAATACTTGCATCATGAGAGCGTTCAACTTTTCTTTTTTTAATTGGGTAATTGCGGTACAATGCGAAGTCACGCGGGGGTGCCGTGTCAGTGACATGACTGTAAATGTGACATACTTCAAAATGGAAATGTTACTCCTAAGAAAACCTGGCTGCCCTCCATGGCCAGGCAGGCACTCTCATCAGGTACACTAGTGCTGCAGACCACCCTGGCCAGCCCTGCCTGGTTGCAGGTCAGAGAGCGAGCTCGGTGCTTGGCACTGTTTGGGACACCCAGGTCCACACTTCTACAGAGGTATCTGGTTTGGCACAAAATGATTTACCTGCTGCGCGTTCCGCTTTTCGTCAGTTCCTCTCACTTAGCGGCGCCTTGACCGATAGAAACTGAAAGACCTGTGACCACCAATGCGAAGGCGGCCACTCTGAGAAAGTTAACGGTGCCCCACTCCACCACTTTCTCTCGAGCACCGCAGGTCTTGTATGTAAACTTCCACCGCGGAGAGTCACACGGCCTCTATATTGCGTCACGAGCGCGTCGTTTTCCGTGGCACCCATGACAAGTACATACAGGCTCAGAGCATGCTTTGCACTCATTGGTTACTGCAAAAAATGTGAGCAGCCTCGCAAGCATGCCCATCGCTTACCCGATTGGGTCACTGTCAATCTGTCCTTTAGTGTCTTGCTCTGGACGTATCGTGTTTTTGTTGTTTTTTTATTTTTGTACCTTGCTCCTAAATACATGTATACACTTTTGGATTTGCAGCAGGCAATTGTAAAATAGACGGAGACCTAAATTTAAGTGCAAGGTAAAATCAAAGAGGGAGGGGCAGAGATCAACACAAATAATGACGAAATGTAAAATTATATTGCAACAGAAACGGATACGAATAGACGGAAAAGTTGGAAAGGAAAATGCATTATCGAATTTAAATGGGGTGAAATTAATATGACGGAAAGAAAGGCTGAAACAATGGCACAGACGGAACATAACAAGCCATAAGGGAACAAGTGGCACGCACGTCACGCCTGTGTGGGCACAATCATAGCTCCACCCACGGCCTATTGGTGTCTATTACGCGCTTGGTGCGGGTAATAGACACCAATAGGCCATGGGAGGAGCTATGCGCGTGCTTCAGGCCAATTGCGTGCAGTCTTTTACAATAAGACGCACGCAAAGACCAATGGGGGAGCTGAAAAGGAAGTGCACACGTACGAGCGTGTGTGATACTAGGTCAGCTTTGATTTCCCCGTTTTTACCTACAATAGCTCACGCAACTTGCGTGAGCACTGCTGCGCAGTGCACTGCAGGTCGCGAGACCTAAAAAGCTGAACCTTAGGGACCCCATATGCAAACCTTTTGCAATAAAGCTCTTGAGCCATGAATGCTTTACGCTCCAAGTTATTTGACCTGTGTATATTTATTGTATCCCTATATTAGGCGCTAGCTCATGACTTCATTGAACAGAAGTAATAGACATTGTAGAATTTGAGGACACTGTTTAGATATCATACAGGAGGCCTCTAAAATACAATCAAAATGTGAGCATTCATCAATAAGAATCCAATTACTTATGTTACATACTACTCAGGTGCTAAAATTATCAAACTAACAGTAAAAAAAAAAAAAATAAAGTGTGATTTAGAGAGAGCTTGCGGTTCAAACGCAGTACTATGCAAAACTGAAGAAATAAACACCCAAGAGTGTGCTACTTCTTGATTAATACACCACTTTTGATTGCAATTATTTCTATTTAGTTTGTGATCATGTTTTTTAAATATTTTTATTTTCTGTTCTACCTTTCTTTTTTCTATCTGGACTGATTTCAGACATTGTTCCATTTGTTTTTATTGGCTGTATCAATAAACAAGCATTGGAAATGCAATAGGTCTCGCATTAGGAATGTTTGAGCTTTTTGTCTTACAAATTAATTTTTTTATTTGTGTTTTTTGAAATAGCTAAAATAGCTTTGTCATTTACAATGCCAATAGTTATAACTTTCGCAAATGTGACACCTATAGCATTTGTAATGCAACATGTTTTGTATTTACGTGACTTCGATATATTGATATTAGAAATAACAATGGCTTTTAATTTTTTTAAATAATTAATACTTAAATAATGTATTTAATTTGTAATATCAATGGGTCTTGCATTAGGAAAGTTTGAGCTATTAGTATTGTAGATGACAATTTTTTTTATTTATGTGTTGGTTTTGAGAATAGCGAAATGAATAGCTTTGTCATTTATAATGCCAATAGTTTTAACTTTCGCAAATGTGACATCTTTAGCATTTGTAATGCAATATGTGTTGTATTTACATGACTTAGATGTATTGATATTACAAAGAACAATGGCTTTTACTTTTTTAAATAATTAATACTTAAATAAAAGTTATTGTAATTTATAATGGCACTAGCTTAAATTTTTGTAAATAACTTTTGGGAAGATTATGTTCATTGTATTTTATTGTGACGAAAATCCAAGAACAGAAGTGAAATATTAACATTTTTTTGGTGACATTTGTAATGATCTGCTATAGACATGAGAATTGAAGACTGGAATAAAAGAAAAAATAAACTTACAATTCTGAAAAAAAATTACGTAGTTGTAGCCAATGAAAGCCCGATCCGATGGTGGGTATTGATGCATTATGATTACAGGGTGCTGTGCATACTTTGATAAGGCCGCTGCAGTGGACCCTGGGGCGGAATGAAAAGGTTTATAGCTTAAATACTTTCCCCCTTTCACCGCTGCCGCCCCCTCTCGTGAGGGCATTAAAGAGAAGCGGAATGCATTAAAAAAAATTAAAAAAGTCGCAGCAGCTCAAACGCTCGCTAGGACAGCAAAGTGTATTAACACCTTGGCTGCTAGGGGGTTTTCCCCTCCTGCGCTGGATATGCATGATCCCCTTGGTTCATGACCAGGTCAACTCGTCAAACGCACAGCGCAGGTAACACCCATGACGAGCTGACCTTGTCATGAGCATGGATGGGGTTAAATTCGGTTCACACTGATGTGATTTGCGAGTTGCATTTTCCTAGGTGTGGCCTGGGCAAAACCCTCTGCATAACATTGGAGCGAGCTGTAGGGAGAGACAGGAGTTGAGTGCGAGAGAGAGGAGAGGAACAGAGTTCTAGCGAGAGACGGGAGAGAGTGCATGAAAGAGGGAGAGACGGGAGAGAGTGCGAGAGAAAGAGAGAGAGCTTCAGGGAGAGACAGAAGAGAGTGAGAGAGAGGGAGCTCTACAGAGACGGGGGAGAAAGTTCTAGCGAGAGACGGGAGAATGCGAGAGAGAGGGAGAGAAAGAGAGGGAGAGACGGGAGAGAGTGGGAGAGGAAGAGAGCTTTAGGGAGAGAGTGGGGGAGAAAGAGTTCTAGCGAGAGAGACAGCAGGGGTGCCACGGAGTAATCAGACGGTTGCAGAGGCGCGGGTGGCGCGGGCGGCTGGTAGTGATATGAGTGAGATGTAATTACCTGATCGGCTCTGGCTGAGCCGGTGTCTGCACATTTGTTTCCCTGCTACTATTTTCAAGGTCAGACAAGTTCCTAATAATGTAATGTGTGGATGTTTTTATTAGTAGCAGTCATAGTATTTTTTGAGTTTGAAGGGTTGACGTGCTCCGTTTTTTTCCTGCCAGTTAGTCAGAGCGCTGTAAACACTGTGGGAATAGCTGGGGCTATAACAGGCAAGGGCTGGGGTAAGGACGCAGGGGAGAGGGGGTATTGGGTGAGGGCTGGGGGCTGGGGGAAGCTGGGGACTGGAAGAGGCCGTGGGCTAAGAGGGTATAGAATACAAGGGTCTGTGAAACTATAAAACAAGTTCAATAAGGAGACAGGCCGTGAAACAAAGCACGGCCGGCCGGCCGTGAAAGCCTTTGATCCGGCATGAAACTGAAAGCACGGCCGGCCGGCCGTGAAAGCCTTTGATCTGGCAGGCGGCGATGAGGGTGTGAAGCAGCAGGGGCTGCAGGAGGGAGGCTGGGCTGCCTTTGATGTGTAATGCAAGGCAGGCGGCTGGTGGCATCTGCTCGCGCTTTAATGTCAATGCGCTTGCGCATTGAGCTTGAATTTCACGGGCACTGCAAGGAATCGCAAGTTGGTTAAAGTCTGTTTACGCCCACTTAGTCTTGCAAGCTCAATGCGCATGTGCGTTGACAGGCGAGACCTAAAAAGATTTTAAAAGTGTCAAATCACTAGTTGGCTCCGATGAAGCGACATTACTTAGTAGCGAAACACGTGTTGGCCTCTTTTCCAAAATAAGAAAGATTCAGAGTGAAAGGGGGCGGAGCTTGCCGGCATCCATGAAAGACGTGTGAGCGATGAGCTCATCGCCTGAGCCCCATTAAACTCCGTCAAAGTTATCCTTTTGGCGCCTAACTAGCTCTGAAAGTTGAGGCGAACTCTCTATCTACGCTCCGGCCTAGCGGGGGGCCTTTCCCCGGTTGAAATCCGGTGTGGTGTCGCTTTGCTGCTCGGAGGACGGTGCCGTGGCGGACCAGGCCGTAATCCACGGTCTATCCTGAGTGGCTGCCCGGGCTGCGTCACGCTACGTGCAGCCTGCGGTACTAGAGTGGTGCCGGTCTACCTCTCCTGCGACTGAACAACTGGTCCTGCTCGGCGATATCACGCCCTGTGAGTTGTGGTGAACTGGCCTTCGGTGGTGCATTCGGAGGAAACAGAGGTGCTAGTGTTTTGAGGTACTACTGGACACCGGAGGAAGTTTCTAGCCGGCCGCCAACCTTCTGGGGGATCGATCTATTGGCCTGTGCCTGAACCCCGAGCGTCCCACGGATGGCTGTGGGGCTGTGGATGTGAGGTTTTCTGGAGTGGTGGTGACCCAACTGCCCAGCATTGGTGTGGACTGGTTACAGGGGAGTGCTCGGTGGTGTGCCTCTCTGGTGACTGGGCCTACTCGTACTGCCGTGTGACTAGCCGCCATCTTGGACGCATTTCTTGCTGGGCAACACCTTGTCCTCTGGGGCCTGCTGCCCCAGTGTCTCCTTTCTGCTCCCCTAACTTTTGCTGGTGGTTGGGCACCTCGACTGAATGTCCACCAGGAACGCTATGGGGAAGGGCGACAAAACCCAGCCCAAACTGTCGTTTGATCAGCGGAAAACGAAAGGTGCGGAGGGGCCGGCCCCGGATGCCTCGCCGCGGCCTACTGCCTCCGACAGCTCACTGTGTGCGGATATTCGCGAAATGCTGGTAACTATGGAGAAAGGCTTGCAGGACAGCATGGCGGCGATTGGCACTAAAATTGATGCATTGTCATACAGGATGGACCGCATGTCCGAGAGAGTCGATAAGCATGCCGAACGGCTGGATATGGCAGAAAGGCGGCTGACGGAGGAGGCCCAAACGGAATGGGATAAAGACCGCAAGCAGTTCGGAAGGCTACTTCAAGTCATTCAAGACAAGACGGAAGACTTGGAGGCACGCTCACGGCGCTCCAACGTTCGCATTACTGGGGTGGCGGAATCTACCAACACTAGTAAAATGGAACTGTTCGTGGAGAGGCTGCTTCGGACCCTGTTAGGGGAGGAGGTCTTCTTCCCTATGTTCATTGTCGAGAGGGCGCATCGTACTCTGGGGCCGAAACCGCAACCAGGTCTCCCACCGCGGCAGATTATTGCGAAGCTCTTGAACTATACAGACAGGGATCTGGCGCTTCGGCTGGCAAGGGAGAAAGGAAATTTGCAATTCGAGGGCATGAATATCTCCCTCTATCCGGACTTCACGGCGAGAGTGCAGGAGGAAAGGAAGCGCTTTGCCCCATATAAGAAACAAATGAGACCTTGGGCTGGACTATGCCATGTTGTACCCTGCGAGGCTCCGAATCAACAGGCAAGGGCACTCACACTTCTTCACCGACCCTGCGGGATTGAAAAAATCCCTGAAGGAGTGGGCTAAGGAACAACGCAACAGCCCGAGCAGTCGACGAGAGGACGCTGATGCCGCTACTGACATGGACGGCCAGGGGTAATCGAGTGTGTGGACCCCTTTCTGGGTCGAATGTGCCCTACAGAATTTTTTTAACTCTTGTACAGACGCTATGAACCCACTGTGTCGCACTTATGGGGTGTGATCTTGCTAGTTACTCATTGACCTACTAGGAATGTACTGGGGGTCTGGTGGCAGCACGCTTTGCTTTCTGCCGGTAGCTTTGGGGAGGGCCTTCCCGCGCGCGGGAGCTTAGTTCTTGGATGATTAGGTATTGAGCTGGTGAGGGTGCCGAATGCTAGTGGGGGGCGGGGTGGTGGAGTAACCGAGGTTTAAGGTCCTAGACCCAATTGTACTGTTGTCTGGCTGGGAACCTCTGCCCCTGTGCTTTTGGCTCTCTTGAGGGGCCCTTGGGTCTGTAGAGTCAACTGGTGGTTTCGGGGGGGGTGGGGGGGGGGGGATGATGGGTGGTGGTGGGACCTGTCTGACCGGGTTGGGGTTGGTCGGCTGTGGGTGGGTGGTTGTTCTATTCTTCTTTTGTTGCCCATGTTACATACGCCAATTGGGGACTGTTAGGGGGAGGGTTTTGTTCGGCCTACTACAGGACTGTCCCCGCTGTGCCACCTGTGCGAAGTGGATTCGCTCACTAGTCTGAAATGGTGGACGTTGAGATTTTAGGGCCGGAGAGTGGCCCCAACTCTATCAGAATGCTAACTTGGAATGTGAGGGGACTGAATGATTTCCGTAAACTCCGGAAGGTACTAGCATATTTACAGCGTCACCGGGTTGACCTCGCACTGCTCCAGGAAACCCACCTGCCTCTAACTAGTCCTATGCTGTTGACCAGGGGTCTTGGAGTGCTTGTGTTGCTGCAGGGTTTACTACACATGCAAGGGGTGTGCTTACGTGGGCTAATCCCAAATCGCAATTGAAACTACAGAAGGTTGTTGTGGACCCGGAGGGTCGATATACTGTTGCCCGTTGTGTGGGGAAAGGGCACGACTTGTTGGTTGTGAATGTGTACGGCCCCAATTACGACACCCCTACCTTTTACACCTCGCTAGCGGACCTATGCAGACAGTACGAGGGCTCCAGGTTGCTATGGGGGGGCGATTTCAATTTCGTATTGGATCCAGAGCTGGACAGGTCGGCTGGTGCTTCCAGAAGCCCGGCGGCCTCGGCATTACTCATGCAGGCGGAATTGGTGAAGCTTGATTTGTTGGATGTGTGGCGTCATAGGCACCTGGGGAAGGGTGGTTTCACTCATTACTCAGCCTACCATAATATACACGAGAATTGATTATTGATTTGCCTCCCACTCCCTCCTTAATTCGGTGAAGGGGTGTGCAGTATTGCCCAGCACGTTCTGACCATTCCCCACTGCTTCTGCTACTAGAGGCACCGGCTAGAAGGATACCCCCGTTCACCTGGAGGTTCCCACCATATTCACTCCTGGATGAGGCCTTCAGAGGGGAATTAGCTGAGGATATAGACACTTACTTCTCGACTAATGTGGGGTCGGTGGATAGTGTCCAGGTACTTTGGGATGCGTTCAAGGTGTACATACGTGGGATGACGATGGCCAAACACTCAGGGGTGCTCAAAGCTATCAGGCAGCGGTTGAAATACTTGGAAACACAACTGTCTGATCTGGAGCGGCAAGCGGGGGGTGCAGAGGATACCGTCACGAATGAGAGGCTTAAATCCCTGCTAGCGGATTTCCATGATGAGGCGGATAGGGAGATACAACATATGGGGAAGTACGCCACGGCACGCACATACGGGGAACGGGACAACCCTGGCTCCCTGTTGGCTAAACTGATGCGTAATAGCAGACCGCCAATTGTGATTGAGGAATTACTAACATCTAGTGGTGAGGTGGTTACGGAGGAAAGGGATGTACTGGCGGAATTCCATGCTTATTATACCGTACTGTATAAATCAAGGTCAGGTCACCTAGAGGAGGAAATCGAGGACTACCTGAGCTATATCCAGATGCCCTTCCTGGCCAATTGGCAGCGAGAATTTCTTATGGCACCGTTCCAGAAAGAGGAGATTACGGAGGCGCTGGAGGGGATGAGATCAGGCAGCGCTCCGGGGGCTGATGGACTCACGGTGGCCTTCTATAAGGCTTTCCAAGACAAACTTGCCCCTTACTTGATGCTGCTCTTTGATGACATTTGTCAACTGGGTAGTATGCCGAAATCTATGAGGGAGGCGCTTCTCATTACCATCCCGAAGCCGGGGAAACCCCCTAATGAGTGTGGCTCGTATAGGCCGCTCTCCCTGATTAACGTAGACGCCAAATTATACGCAAAAGTTCTGGCAGCGTGTTTGGCTCTGCTTGTCCCAGACTTGGTTGCCCCGGAGCAGGCTGGGTTTGTCCCCGCTCGGAACTGGACCTACAACATTCGTACGGTGCTAGGCACCATTCAACATGTCCGGCAAGAGAATAAGGCTGTTGCTATCTTCCTGGACATGGAAAAGGCCTTTGATTCAGTGGAGTGGCCGTTTATGCTCAGGGTTCTGCGCAAGTATGGGCTCGGTGAACCTTTTTTACAGATGCTAGGAGCCCTGTACTATAAGCCGACTGCACGATTGAAAATAGGGAACTCTGTCACTGCCCCGATTGAGATCAGCAGGGGCACCCGACAAGGTTGCCCCCTCTCCCCGCTTCTGTATGCTTTAGTGGCGGAACACCTGGCGTGCGCTATTAGGGAATACCATGGGTTTGAAGGGATCAACTTCCCTACCTATCAGATTGGCATTTCGACGTACGCTGACAACACCCTGTTATATGTTCGAGAACCGGAGGAGAACTTGTGGGAAGTGGTGAGGTTTGGAGCCCTGTCTGGATTGCGGGTCAACTGGAACAAGTCTGTGGCGCTTCCTCTGACCCCGGTGACCCTCCCGTTTCACTCGGAGTACCCGCTGCAATGGACCACGGACTATCCGCTACTTGGGGATCCGTGTTCACACTGATCCTGAGATACTAGTGCGCGAGAACTATGGCGTTGCGTACTCTAGACTGGTGGATGATGTGGAGGTGTGGTGCAGGCTCCCTCTGTCCCTGATGGGCAGAATAGCAATAATGAAGATGGTGGTCCTCCCCAGGTTCCTCTTTCTCTTTGCTAATATCCCCGTAGTGCTTCCAAAGGCATTCTTCCGGCAGCTCACGCAGACGCTCATCAGGCTTGCGTGGGGGGGGGGGGCAAACAACCGAGGGTTCAATGGCAAACTTTAATGCTCACCTATGAACGAGGGGGCCTGGGGGCTCCAGATTTGGAACGGTACTACAGAATAGCGCAGGGGGCTCATCTACACACTTGGATCCATGGGGACCCTGGCATCCCGCACGTGAAACTTGAGCGCCTCTTTGCTGATCCCACCCCGCTCCCAGCCACAATATGCTGCCCTGTTGACCGCAGGGTTGGAAATTTAGACTATTGCAGCCACAAACCACGCTTGGCATGAGCTAGTCCGCTCCCGGGATAGCGAGCTGCTGTATTCCCCCCTCATGCGGGTGGAATGGGCGGTGTGGTTGGCCCCGCTGACAGAGAAGGGGGTCCTTAAGGCGTTACGGGACTTGGGCATAGAACAGATGGGGGATTTCTTCTTGAACGGCACGGTAAAGACGTTGCAGCAGGTTCTGCAATCCCACTCTGGGAAGACGCTGTTGCACAGTTTCCAATATCATCGGGTCCGTAGGGCGCTGCAGATGTTGCTGGGCCCGGAAATGTCGGAGCCGCAGGAGGTGCTGGAGCTCACATATGTTATTAAGAACCCATCGCCCAGTAAGTTGGTCACGAATCTTAAGAATTTGTGGGACCGGCACAGGCAGTACCCACTCTCCAAGGCCAGATTGGCTTGGCGATCTCCAGTTGACGATCTCGGATGAGATGTGGCACTACTGTTGTACGAACACTAGAAAGATTTCACTTAATAGTAGACATCGTTTGATCATTTTAAGTATCTGCAGCGGGTCTACTACACACCGGAAAGATTGCACAGGTACGGATTGCGGGAGTCGGCGGAGTGCGAGCGGTGCCATTTTCCCTCGGCTGATTTCTTACACATGTCCTGGACTTGCCCTAGTATTCATACATTCTGGCAGGGGGTATTCTCGGAACTTAGTGTGATGTTGGGAACGGAGGTTCTGCCATGCCGGGCTCGGGCGCTGCTGGGCTTTTCCAAACCGCTGCCGGTGGCAGTGCGGCGCTTGGCGGATATTGCGTTGCTGACTGCCAAGCGCCTGGTTGCATTGTGCTGGATGAGGGGAACGATTCCTACTAAAAGGCGCTGGGAGACGGATTTACTGTATTGCTGTACACAGTCTGAGGTGTATAATGAGCTGCTTCCCCCGAAGAGTCGCCCAAAGAATTTCTGGGGGCTATATAGGGAATATCAGTGTGCCAAGGGGGGCGGTGAGTCAGACCCTGAGGGGGAGGAGTTGGATGAGTTGCAGGAGTTGCGGGAGGGTGGGGTGGAGGCGTCAGAGGTTGACATGCTACACATCTGACCGTTCTTTTTTGTGAGGTGGTCACCTGGTTCCTTGTTGCTGCTAGCTATGATGTTGGGGGTGAGAGTCCCTGGGGAGGTTACACAGGGAGGGTGGTACTCGGTGGCTCCCTTAGAGTGCTCCTTTACACCCTTGGGCCTATGGGTCCTTGGCTATGGGTGCATTGTTTATTTTAGATTCAGCAGACACAGCAGGTGGGTGGGTGGGCACAGGTACGGGTAGGCTGGTTGTTTGGGGGGTGGGGGGTTTGTTAGGATGCGGGTTTATTGCACTTCTCCTATTTTCAGGTAACTTGTTTACATGGCTTCGAGACTTCATCTGCACAATCACGCTAGCTGCATTGTGTTTGCACACTAATCCGTGGTCATGGGCGTCGATGCCTGGATTATTTACTTCACTCTTGATACACGGCAAAGTTATTCCTGTAGAACGCTTTTTCTGTCGGCGCCGCCAGGCCTCCGGGATGCTGGCACCACAGCTGTGTATGATGCTACTTACCACTGTCCTGGATGTGATTTATTGTTGCCGCCGTCCTCCGGGTTGTAGGCGATGAGTGCTGTGTGCTTACATCGAAGGTGCAATAAAGTACAAATTTAATAAAAAAAAAGAAAGATTCAGAGTTTTGAATAAAAATGTATGTTTTATAAAAGTCTCCGGAGTGACATCTACTTAAAAACAAAGTGGCCTCAAACTTTAATGTATAGGAGGATGTAGCAGATGGGCACATCATTAGGTCTCGGTAATATCCGGTCGGGAGACCGGAAGTCCGAGATTTAATGTTGTTTAGTAGGGCTTCAGAACCCGCCTCCCTGCCCTGTCTCTCCACCATTGGCTGGCTTCCCAAACGGAGGCCAGCCATTGGAGGAGAGAGCCGTCCTTCCAAAGAAGCCCCGTCTTTTTCGGATTCGGGGGCGTGATTTTTTGCGTTCTTTAGCCCTGTGACGTCGTCCGTCACTCAGGGCGCAAAACCACGCCCCCGAATTCGAAAAAATCCGGAAGCTTGGGGGCCGCCATTTTGCAGCGTCTACCGAGGAGGTAAGTTTATCGTGCGTGCCTTCCTCGTCGCGCTCTTGCCTCCCCCGGGCCCCCACCCCTCCCTCCCCAGCGGCCATGTGCAGGAGAGCCTCCATGCCGTAGTGAGAGCTATGACTGGCTCGAGACCCCTCTATGCACCTCCCTCCAGAGGGGGCACGGCTCTGCACAGCCACAGCTGGGTCTGCCTGCCAGCCTGGTCCCACTCGTCCCACCGCTCACACCGGGAAGGAAGGCGCAGAAAAGGGGTCAACCCATCTCTTCACCTTTCACCTGACTGCAGCTCCGGTCTGCAGAGAAGATGCTGCCCGGGAAGGCGGCCCTGTGCGTCCTATTGCAGTTCCTGCTGCAGTTAACGCCAGTCTTCGAGGCGCTCCCGACGTACCAAGGTAAGAGAGAGGGGTGTGTTTCACGCTCGTGGCCACTTTGTGACAGACTGTGGGTTCCATCTGTGGGAATGTAAATGCCTGCATTGAACGCACTTTGTTTGGTTTTATGCTTCGATCCCGGGCGCCCCTGCCCTGTAGTGGCGCAGCTCTGGCTTTCATTAGAGCAGTCTGCACAACACCCTCGAAAAATGCCTGCTCAGCAGTTCACGTCTACTGGCACGTATGGCACTCGCTGGGAACACTTATTTTCAACAGTAGCAGCACACACATGATGCTTACACAACTGCTCCCTTCTTTCAGAGCATCAGAGGCCGATGTACCCCACCGCAGACGTCCCCCAAAGTCAGCAGGGCCCACTTGGTATTTTCTTCTATACTCACAGACCCAACAAAGAGGCGTGCTTTTAGATGCAGATCGCACACCTACAGTCACCCATGACGCAGACTGACTGTCATGGACACTTACACATTCATTCACATGGACCGACAAACATACAATCACACATGCAAACACATCAACATATCTAGGCGCATTAACAGTTCAACATACATATATGCAGATATGTATGCAGACAACTAACAGAGGCACATTTACACATAAACAGCACACATGCACAGTCACAGACAGCACACTTACCGGCAAACACACACAGACAGATGGACTGGGGAGAAGATGGGCTGACAGAAGGCTAGAGAGATGGGTGACATACATACTGTGTCGGTCTGTGCCGTACTCCCTGTCAACAGACCGACAATCAGACCTGCACCGTACCAGACAGAAATGTGTGTTCCTATTCACATGGGCCAACACACGGACCATCACTCGTGAACCACAGTCCGGCACAGGCACCTACGAACACAGGTCAACAGGCATAAAGGTACGCATTCAAACGTACTGGAGTGCACAGACCAACAGGCAGAAAGCATGCTTGTGCCCATCTATATGTACAGCGGCACATCATATACACACACGGGACAGGATGGACTGGACTCCGGGACGATCTGGCAGTGCTGGAAGCGCCAGACTGACAGGTTCTAACGCCCAGAGACCGGCTGCACGCCTCTGCAGGAATAGGTGCGTGCGTGTGCATTTGCCTTCCTTCGTGCAGTGAGTTTGTATTTACAAACAAGTGAGTTCTGCACTGGTGGGGTGTAGAAGGGTGTCACGGAGATCTCTCCATATGGAAAAACACACATTTAAAAAGCAGATGATTCGGGTTCCTGCTTCAAACTGTGGCAGCGTTGGCTGTTATGAAAGTGTGGGTAGCTTCTTTCCATGTATGTGAGTCACGGGCGCTCTGCATCTCCTCTCCGAGCCCGGGGCGCCTCTGCCCTGTAGTGCCGCAGCTCTGGCTTCCTTAGAGCAGTCTGCACAACACCCTCGAAAAATGCCTGCTCAGCAGTTCACGTCTACTGGCACGTATGGCACCCGCTGGGAACACTTCTTTTCAACAGTAGCAGCACACACATGATGCTTACACAACTGCACTGTGGTCGGTTTCGTGTGCTCAGTGCCTGTTGCCAATTGGAATTTCTCCAGTGAGCGACTTGAACATGATGCTATGTTGTGTTATTTCGTGCATTGGTGTGCACGAAGTGTGCGTCATTGTGTGAGCGCGAGTGTCACTCAATGGTTTCCATAGCCTGCTCTCGAAGAGATGTCATTTGTTCCTATGTGATTAAGTGTGGCCGTCATGCAAATGTAAGTACTTTGTGACCTCGTGATGGGTATGCAGTAGTATATAAATAATACTTTTGGAGTACACCGAAGGCACCTTGGGACTCACAAGAGGTAAAAGTGCTATACGTATACCAATATAATACAATTGTGCAAGGCTAACGTGAAGTTCACTGCCTAGCCATTAGAGGTCTTTTGAGGACTAAAGGGTTAGGGAAGCAAGTAGGTTTGGCCATTTTGCTACCAAGCCCATTAAAAAACACTTATTGGCTGTGGTAAAAGAAGGATGACAGTTCAAAAATATGTAGTATTCACAGCACTGTTAAGCCACACCCCTGCAGTAATTCCAGAAAAACTGACTCGCCTACAAACAAGCTTGCAGCCTGTAAGTCTGCACAACCAGAAGAAAAGGCATGGTGGCAGATGGTCACATGGCCTCAACTCTTACCACCTGGGGATCCTTCATTCCGCTTGTATCCGGATTGCGATTTCTGGGACCACTACTGAACAAACTTGTCCAGGCCACCGTTCTGCCCAACTCGGCTAAATCTTTTTGCATTCAATCACTCCTCAATTGCACTAATGGGGTTGCTCGTCTGCATTTGGTCATTTGGTCAAAACTTTCACTGGCTGACTAGATGCCACGACTGACGCTGGCAAATGCATGGGTGGACAACACAGATCAAGCAACAGTCTGTATACACGTTCTGAAGCCCAGAAAGATTCTTACCTTTTGTAATCTCCCCATCCTCAAATCGCTTTGAGGCTCCAGTTAGTGGCAAAACAGAGATTTACAAAACTCGTAAAGCGATTTACAAAACTCGTAAAGCAAAGAAAAACAAACTCCTGAAAATGGCTTCTAGGAAATTTCCTCAAAAACAATGTAGCCATCAGCAATTTTGTGGAGGGACGTCCATATGATGTAAGAATATGGGACAGAAAATGTGCCTTGCTGGTTATTCATGTATAGCACTGTACCCACCACTTGAATCTCACTTTTGGTAGTACAGAATAGCCGGAGCAGTTCTAAGGCGCAAAGGCTTTGAGTTATAAAAGATGCATAACATAGTAGAGTAATTCATTGTATTACAGTACAGTACATACATCAATATCTGTGTGGGCTGTGTTGGCTGTGAGAGCTGTGTGGGCTGTGTGGGCTGTGAGAGCTGTGTGGGCTGTGGGCAATGTAAATAATGCCATTTATTTATAATAACAAAAAAAATATATATTGTCATGAGCAATGCCAATAGCTCTACCTTTAATAATGCCGAGACCATTGCATTGTAAATGCTTGTTTTTTTTTTTAGAGATCTGATCTGTCTGAATTAGAGCCCTTTTCTTTCTTGGTTAGCTCAATATAGCAGGCCTGGCGGTAATTCGCAGAGTTTTGCTACACGGAACTCTGCGAAGTCACAAAAAAACTCTGTGGCGTTCCACAAGTGGCAGAGTGCAGTGCGAACTGCCATTCGCGATGGTCTTCCTGCCGCTCAGGTAGAAATTCTACCCGAGCAGCAACTCGCGCAAACTTACCGTTCGCGCGTAGGGAAAAAAACTCTGCTGCACTACGTGAAGCAGAGTTTCCTACACTCTGAATGGAGCTCGCTGCCAAAGCCTAGGCAGTGTTGGAAACCCCTTAGCAGGCCTACAACACCTCTGCAACAAAGACTGCATTCCATGCAAGCCATAATTTCATTAGAAAACGAACGTTTACTACAAAGTTACATTTTAGAAGTATTCAGCTACGCTGATTGAAATCTAATCCTAAAAGTTGGTCTCCCACCCAACCTTCCCCTCATTTTTAGGGCCAGATGAGGGGCAATTACCAAACATCTCAATGTGGAGGCCTTTAAATTTACCACCCTCTTTATTACCCTCAACCAGAAATACTCTTTCGAAGTATCAGTGTCAAAAACTAGAGCTAGCGCTGGAGTTATGTCAAATAAATGACCTGAGCAACCAATTCAAACAGTTCTCCAAACAGATTCACTGAGGAGCCTAAAGTGCTTTTATTGTGGTGCACCCCCAGACATAATACAACAAATTGGGTTAATGATGGGAGCCATAAGGAGGCCTAGGTCATCTGTCTGGGTAGGTGAAGACTTCAGCCTTTCACAAATACCCTGCACAAATAGGCAAGATGTCCCCAGACAGCATGTGGTCGCTAAGCCTCAACTTAGAGACTATTTAGACCAGTCCTTAACACTTCTTGGCATGCCACCTCCTCAACAATGGTTTCTTTAATCCCAGAGCACATCCCTAGCTGTTAGTAAACTGGATGTGCTGTGCATGGTAACCTTTCCTCCTGTATGGCCACCAATAATCCATCCCTCTGCCCATAACACTCCTACCTACAAGTAGGCTACATCAATAGGATTACTCTCTTCATCAGCCGTGCACTTCGGTCGAGAGCAAGACTTCAAAATACATTAAGCATCATTCAAGGGCTCATGCTAAAATACTCCCTGGGCAGGATAACTGACTGGGTTCAGCCAGGATGAAAAAACGACCAGCCAAAAGAAGACTTCAAATATTGCAGCAGCTTACTTTTAAGTACACAGAGAGCAACAACACTAGTTTTACTCCTTTACTCACTACCTTCAATGTGCAAGAAGCAAAGCCTTCTATTGTAGACTTCCTGTTCATTCTTTTCAATCGGGTATACACCATCTCACCTTTCCTGTGGACTTTGAAGTTATCAAGAAGCAAAGCATCCCCTTAGCACTGAGAAGACCATTCGGTGACAAGCTTTAAGCAACAGTCAGCAGCAGCCACAAAAAGTAGGATAAAGCTCATGGTGTGGGTTCTGCTAGGTCCTGAACTCCATGACCAACCTGGTTGCCCAAGCAGTGCAGCAAGTCTCAACATGCACTTAGCTTCACTCCAGACAAAAGTAAACCTGAAACCATGCTCATTCTCGTGGCCTCTTCCAGATGGTCAGGTTGCATTTGCATCTGGAGTTTAAGGAACCTTGACAACAGAGTGCTATATTGCTATAATTTGAGTAAGAAGGGTAAGGCGCCAGGACCTGATGGGCTACCAGCAGAGGTATATAAAATCTTGTTCCCTGTGGTTGCCCCAATTTTGTGTAGCCTATTTTCCTCAATTATTGAAGAGGGAGGGAAGATTCCTGTATTGTGGAATGAAGCAACGGTGGTATTAATTCTCAAACCGTCAAAACCACAGACATCGTGTGACTCATACAGGCCAGTCTCTCTGCTGAACCAGGATTATAAATTATTTGCCGGGATTTTAGCAGAGAGATTGAACGGGGTTGCTAGCAAATTGGTGCAGGAGGACCAGAAGGGATTTGTCAGAGGGCGATATTTACAGAACCTGATTCAAGCAATGGTGGGAGTTATAGATCTAGCATCTGTATTTAAGTTGCCCATGGCCATTATTACACTCGACGCCGCCAAGGCATTCGATCGGGTAAATTGGGTCTCCTTGGGTAGGGTGGTAGAGAAAAGCAACCTGGGTGGAACTTCTGTAGAGCCATTTCTTTAATCTATCAGTCTCCGACAGCAAGAGTATTGGTCAATGGGAAATTATCAGCACCCATATACATTAAAAGGGTTACTAGACAGGGATGTCCCCTTTCGCCCCTACTTTTTAATCTATACATGGAGTCCCTAGCGGAGAGGATTCGTCAAGATATGAAAATTACACCCTTTAAATACAGGAATTGGGGGAAAAAGTTATATGCGGACGATATGCTTATTTACACGTCAGACCCAATTCAAGCAATCCCTGCAATATATACTGCTGCGACCCAGTTTGGTCAACTGTCCGGATACCAGATAAACCTGTCTAAAACTGAATGTATGCAGTGGAATGTTGAAGTTCAGCTTCCTATAGTGTAACAGGAGATAAGATATTTAGGTGTACAAATCACCCAGGACATTGAAAAAATATCTGATAGAAATTTAGATAAGGCAGCACAGGAAATAACTGAGTTGCTACAGGGATGGTCCCTTATTCCCCTCACACTTATCTGTAGGGTGAATATTATAAAGATGCTGCTCCCGAAGCGGATTTTTTTATTTCAGAATATCCAGTTAGCTTTTAAAGAAGACAAGCTCAAGCTGATTCAAGCTAAATTTAACTCCTTTGTATGGGCCTCAAAGGGTATCAGGGTCTCGTGGAAGAAATTGACCAGGAAAAAGAGTAAAGGTGGTTTGTGCGCCCCGGATGTGAAAATGTATGCATGGACCTTATTACTGAAAGCAGGAATTTTACTTTTCAAGTGTCCAGATAGATCAGAAACTGGAACAATGTTCAATGAAATGTTGATAGGGATTTATGGAAGTTTCCAGGGTTTTCTTTATAAATATGGGGATCCCCGCTTTTTTAAAAAGGTTCGACTGAAAACTGAGGGATATGGTGTTTACTTGGGCAAGATTAAGGAAGGCCTTGAAACTCACATACTATACGCCCATGGCTCCTATTTGGGAGTCCCCTGGATCCCCGGAATGGGCCAAGGATAGTCTTGTGAAGCCTTTAAGGGAAGCGGACATCAATTACTGGTCTCAGCTAACGATGGAAGGGGAACTGTTATCTTGGGAAGAGATCTCTCACATCACCAATTACAGTTTATCCATGTTCAAATATCTTCAAATAAAAAGCTGGACCCAGGCGATAGGGATGCAAGTAGAACGCCAAGCTCGGTTGAGGATATACTTCAAGGAACCATGGGGAAGATAAAGACAGCAACTTTGTACTGGGCCATTTTGGAAGCAGAAGACGGAGATTTCACTCTACCATCGCACTTATGGGGAGAACATATTCAGGACGTCGAGCTGGAGAAGTTATGCCAAGTATCTTTTGACATACTACACACCACAGTTTCTCCCGCCAATTTAAAGCGCAATCATTTTTTCTGTCTTCAGAGTATATTGGTCTCCCGTTAAACTTGCTAAATTCGCGAAGGAGGTTGTACCCAGTTGTCCAAATGTAAGATGGAAAAAGCAGACGATCTCCATATGTTTTTAACATGTCCTGCCTTGCATAAGTATTGGTGTGCGGTATCTGAAGGTATGGAAAGCATATTGGAATTAAATATACAGATCAGTGCTTTACTTGTATTTTTTGGTATTACTTTGAATCCCCTTCAAGAGACAAATAAATTGCTGTTTTATTTAATTATATTAGCGCGAAGGGAAATTTGCAAATTATGGATAAAAGATACTGCACCAATTTATCTGGATTGGATTAACTCAAGTATACATTGAAACTAGATAGTTCAAAGAATTGAAGTGTGAGTTTGGCCTAGAATATAGAGATTTTTTTAAATACCTTCAAATTAGAGATTTTCTAATGAAAAAAGGTGGTGGTAATGCAGAGTTTTACAAAATCCAGGCAATTGAGACAGTTACCCGGAACACCACAGTCAAAATAGGGGAAATTTATAACAATCTAGTTTCTTCATTACAGGACGATTTGGATAAACATATCTGCAATTGGCAAAATAAATTACACATAAATGAAGGTTCAGTCCAACAGGCATATCAGCTTTCACAAATGATACTAATCTCACCGAAACTACAAGCACAATATTATAAAACATTTTCAGCTATATTACACTCCACACAAAATAGCTAAATGGGGCACCGGTAAAGGTACTCAATGCCCAAGATGTGCATTACACGAAGCCGATATAATTCATATATTTGCTACATGCGACTCACTAAGACTCAGACGTGAAATCTCAAATTTTCTGTCCGGAATTTGGAACACAAGAATAGAAATTTCAATAGCCGAAATGATACTCTGCATCGATGAAAACCTCAGACCAAAAGAAATACAGGGACTGATCTTTATCTCTATGGCGGTTTTCAGGATATGTTTGGCATCCAGCTGGCTGGATCCGAATCCTCCAACCTTTCATCAATGGCGGTCAAGATTTTTAGCTACATATAACCTAGAAATAGCAATTTATAGGAGGAAGGGGGGTCAGAAGGAAAAAGAAAGGCCTCGAAATATGGAATCCTCTGATACAATGGATGGAATACACTGAATTGTAAATTGTAAAGTATAACATCTAATAGGTGAAACTAATGTGACTTTAACAGTTAATCTTCCGCTGATTTCTGACTAAGTTGTAATGAAATGTATTCCGACATTCCTTCCCTTTTTTCTTTAATTTTTTTTTTCTTTCTCTTTTTTTCTTCTCTCTCTTTTCTCAACTACCTGTCAAATGTGGCCGGAGAGGGGAAGGGAAAAGGGGGTGGGTACATGGGAAGGGTGGGGCTCTGTTAAAAAATTGCTCAATAAAGAATTGTTTTAAAAAAAAGAAACTAGATAGTACAAATTGGAAGAGAAAAAAACAGTTTTGGTCTCCATGTATCTCTTGGCTGGATAAGTTTTAAGGATAAGGTCCAATGATTATGCCTTTTGTAGATTAAAATTACCCTAAGATTGGTTCTGTGGTGGACAGTTAGAGGAACTGAATTGAATTATCTTGGATGGGTATCTACAAAAAGTGCTTCCAATAAGATCTTCGGATATTCCTTGTTACATTCTGTATCAATGGTTGGTAACAAGGGAAGGACTTTCGAGAATATCTTTTGGCATATGAGGATACATTTTTTTTGTTTTAAAAACAGAGTGCTATATTGGGGAAACCAACGAGGTTGCACATCTGTGGCATCTTATGCTCCTATTGATTTCATTACAAAACTCAAAGCACATTTGGTTCAGCTGATGTCACATTAGATGATGGCCAGGATGCATTGGTCTGAAGTATGCTCTTAATACCAGGAGAAGTCTCAAAGAAGGCCTTCTACAGAAACGCACTGTAACCAAGAGGTGATGACATCATGAGACCAAAACAAAAATTACAACATTCGAGAACTCACATAAGCAAATAAGCATCTAGAAGGCAACATATTTGTGAAAGTGGTGCAGACAGCTTAACTTTCAACTTAGATCAATGTCTAATTCAACATAGCAGGACAGCTATAAAAAGCATCCACTAGAAAAGCAGCACGTCACCTGGACAAATACAAAGGTTCACCTCAAAACACGGCACAGGTCACATGCATCAAGCAGCATTTTGCACACATTAGTGAAATTACTACTGACCAGGTTAACACACATTTTCCCGAAAACGTGATTTCTTGAATACAATACACCAGTTTTAGAGTTCCCACCCGCAACAGCATAACACCGACCCAGCCGAGACCAGGCTGTCGCCATCAGGCAACCTTCAGAAACCAAAGTCATGGCAAACCCCAGCTTTCATCTGATACTCACTTGATACCGGTGGTCATGCTCTGTGCTTGCTGCTGGGTGCCATTGTTGATTGTGCTGGCGTTCTTCAGATGATTAATTTGCTGAGCGTGCATTCCACCACCTCCTGGCCCGATACTGGGCTTCATAGGGCCCCTTAACTGTCCATTCTGACTGTTCAGACCCATTATAACAGGGTTCTCGGTTCTGGCGGTAGTCATTTTCTGTATAACGTCTTTTCAGAAAGTTTTGCCAGTCCAAACGTTGAAAGTCAGTACAAAAACTGTAATAACAGTTTATTAAGCTCTTCAAAATGAAGAGATAAATAAAAGTTTCGCTCAATAATGAGTCCTTTTATTGCAATGCAGGCAAGCGCACTTTTAAGTCTGTAAACGGCTAAGCAGCTCGCTCTGACAATCCGAACAACTTTTTCTTAAAACAAAAAAGCCTTCTAAACAAGAACTATATCCAAATTCAGCCGCTTCAATCTGAAAGAAAGAAAACAGATCACTAGAATCGTTAAACCAATTGTGTAACAAAACCAACAGTTCTAAACTTTTGGTCGGTAAAAAAAGTCCTACATATCGGATTTCAGAGTAATTTTGACCAAATAGAACATTTTCAATTAAAAAATGACTAATTTAACAAGATCAAATGTTTAACGCATTTAAGTCTGGAACTACATTCCTCAGAAATTATTTTCCTGTTGGATCGCTGATTAACAGTAACCAGGCTCTGAATAGCTCATGTAAATATGGGTTTGTAGCCCAAATTAAAATGTGTTATAGAATATGACTGATAAATAACTCTTCAACATAGGCCCCCAAATCTACAAACAGATGGTCCCCTTGGAGACCAGAATGTGAGACCTCGACAAGGAAGCTGATGTTAGCTAGTTACCAGCAGTGAATATTACTGGGAAATTGTTTACTAAAACAGTGGTGAGCACCAAAAATGACCTCTTGAAACTGGTCACAAGCCAGGCAAAAATGTACCCTGTGCATCTTGGCTAATCACTAGAAGCAGTACTCCTAAATGACTTCATACAAACTCAGTTTTATTGCCAGATAGTGACAGTCAAACTTTGCAAGATTCCCACAAATCAGCTTAAGTCCAATACTGGGCATGTTAAATACCACAACACGGGCATTTCCTATAATAAATGCCACTTGTAGCCCAAAGTAGGCAAGGAAAAGCATCGCATGGTAGATCAGACCGTAGGAAAAGACTAGTGAAACATAGCACCCCAATAAAACAGATAAATATTGCAAGCTAGGGACAGGCTGAGGTAGGCAAGATACCAGGGGATAAACAAGGGCAATATAGCAAGTAATAATCTACTTTTAAAGCTACTGGTGTGTGACGGTCAGCAACAGACGAAGGGGAAAATACAGACATTTGGATTTACTTTGGTCAGTGAGAAAGGAAAGTTTAAACTGCCATTACCTAGGAGAAACAGATACATCATATCTCCACGCCAGCAGCAGAGCGAATCAACTTCAGTAGTGCTGACAAAACGTTATTTATGTTCTAACAATTGATACAAGAGTTTAGTTCATAATGTTGAAGTCACTGAAAAGACAAAGATGTCAAAGTACACCTTCCCTAACTTTCGGGAACTTTTTGAAGTGCAACAACTGAAGACATTTTTAAATAAAGCTGTGAAGAAAAAAATAAATTGGAATGGTTTCAGGGAAAGCAAAAGTGTTTGTCTTCTCAGACTTTACCGTCAGGACAGACCTGATCAAAAGCCTCCAAGATATTGGTGCACATAAGAGCAGCTGAAAAATGCAAAACCTGTTCTCACAGCAGAGGTGGTATTGGAACAGACTACACTAATGTGATGAATTCTTCAAGACAATCCACTCAAAAGTGCCGGTCTGCTAAGCTCTACTCGGCTCCCCAACAAGCAAGAGCAAACTGCAGGTGCTATCATGAGTGCTGTAGCACTGCTTTTACAGACCAGACACCAACTCTTTAGCTGGTCTACAAGCAATTTACCAATTGGAGTGTAGGCTGTCTGAGCACCAACGCTGGCTGTGGCACCATGGTCAGCATAACTACCTGAGCACATTAACACTGCAGTGATTCTCCCTGTGGCACTTCAATTTATAAAGCATCAGTAACAAGTCTATGGAAGGTTGCACACATCCATATCGTGCCAAGGATGCTCTCGTTTTCTAAAACTAATTAAAATAAAAATCCTTCTATCAAATATAAACTAATTTCACCATCTATCAATCAACAAAACCATCCAGCATTAAACCAAAACACCCAAATCATGTCCATAAAACCTTAGCATCACACAGTTCCAAAGTTGCATTTCCTCTTTACCGAGAATATTTGTTTCCAAGTATTTCAAACAAATCACAACGACTTCTATATTCCGAGCAACTAAACACCAGCTTTTACTCAGATTCCAGTCTAGCCCCAACACTAACCTTTTAAATGAAACCACTGGAAAGCTTAGAGGAATCAAGGAGTTTGCTTTACGATTAAGCCTAGACATCATATTTACAAGAAAATCGTCTACATTGATGACATGGAAGCTCTACTCCTCCTCAGACGTCCACAAGTAGACCGAGCTACTACTGTCTACTGAGCAGACAGTAGCAATAGACCGTAGCAATGACTTATCAGTTCAACCATAGGTCCACAGGCATTCTCAATGGTTCACCCCATTCAACTATACACCTTATTTCAGGCACCAAGAAGTTTGGCTTAAATTCCTATCTTATGTGCCCTTCAAAGTTTAGACACGCTCATACTGGACTGCTTAATATGTAAAAATCCTCACATTCAAACAACCTCTTATTCACGTCACATGCCACCCTTCACAGTATTCCAGCCAAGTACCATGTAACAGCTGTCACAACACCAGCAGCCCTCGCTAATTACCATCCTGCACAGAGCGGAATGCCCAGTGGCGTGCGTGTCAATGCACCTCCCCCAAACACTTCACGTCGCTGAAACGAAGAGTGGGGGGCACCAAGACTGTCAGAGATCATTAAAGGGTCAGAAAAGCCAAGCAACACTCTGAAGAACATACGGGAAAAAAAAATCTAAACAGAAAGGCAAACACGGGCAATCACAGAGTTATGGTGCCTACCAGATCGGAGCAAGTGGAACATTCATCAAAGCTCTCGAATGCAGAAATACTCATCGCATTTCACAGAAGAGGCAGTGAAAGTCCTGTAAGAACCGTAGCACCTTTGAACCAGCTGGAGACACCCTTTGCAAACGGTCACCCCAACAACTGTAACAGCCAATGAGAGCTTGAAGGATAACAATGTGTGTCCGCTCTTGGATAAGAAGATCAGTCACTGTGTGCGAGGGGTGCAATTACCACAGAAGTCTGCAAAATTAGGGGAAATAGCTCCCACAACACTGTAAAGGGGAGAAAACCCCATCTGTGCTAGAATAAAAAAAAATTAAGTGCCCCCAAACAAACCGTGCGTGAAGGTGGCACCCATCACAACGCCATAAATGGGAGGAGCATAGCAGCTCGTTAAAGGAAGGAATATCTTTCCGCGTCACTGCCTGTTGGGAAGTGACAAACACTCACGTCCCAAATCTCGGGAGAGGGGAGCAAAACGTACTGCTGCCAGCCCCTTAAAGTGGGTGTGAGATTCTCCTCCAAATATTTTTCTAAATGTAGAAGGCAAACACTATCGAAATGACTGCCGGGGAGGAGGACAAACTGTTTCTGTCAAAACCAAAGGAGAGGGAGCAAGCACCATGTTAAAGGGGCGGTACGTGTCACAGGACATGATGAAAACTCACACCCCATTAAGGGGGTATCACAAACCTATCGTCGCAGACCGAAATTGGCTGAGGACAAACACCGTACCCATTGCCCGAAAGCTGAGCTAACACCCTGCTAACGACGAAATAAAATCAAACGCAGTAATACTTTGTCAAGTAAGGAAACCTTCATAAGCACCAAAAGGGGCGGGGTGTTTGACACCCTATAAAGCAGTCCTTACATGGAGAGGTCAACATTATCAGAGAAAGAACAGGGAGGAACAGTAAACATCCATGTTATATTCCCAAGAGGAAGTAGGTTCAAACAGCCCCACTCACGGTCAATGGTAGGGATAAGTAGTACATCAGAGACCACGTCATTGAATGAATTAAGATCACAGCAATCTATTCTCTTCTACATTAGCCTTCCCCGTGGCTAGAGGCCTTACCCATCACCCCCTTCTCCCAGCGAGATCCCTTTCTGGCCCGGACATCGGCCTTCCGCGTCCCACCCGACTTCCACCAGCAGTCGCTCAGTGCCCACTTTAACAACCCCTCCCCGGAGCTCCCTCACCGCTCCATGAACACGGCTTCCATCCCTCTTCCCGTCTCTTTATTATTTTCTTTTCGCCCGAAATGGCCGCCTTCCTCTTCCTCCTTTAAACCCTCCCCTCTCTGGAGATCCCTCCGCCGTGAGGAGGATGTTCGCGCACCGCTCGATCCATCCGCGGTCCGAGAGGGACTACTTACACGCCGGGAGCAGGGAGACTCCGGCTGTCTGCCGCTTCCTGGCTTCTCGTTTTCCGCCCTCGCTCACTTTGAGCCCTCCATCTGGGGAAGTCTGAATCCTCATCGCGCCCCATGTTTGGTCACCGATGGATTCTTGGGTGGGGGTTGGGGGATAGTAGGTCAGGGGGGTCGGCGGAGGGACCCCGCACTTGTTCATCTACATTATTGCTTCAGCGTCATACACATACTTTGCTTGTTTTCCTCTTTAACAAGTAATCGGGTTGCGTATTATGTATGACACGTCACGGTACGCAACTCGAGCCGGAGGCTGACTGAGGGAGGGGCGGCGTTGCATTGCTTGCTCTGCTGCTACCCCTCCCCCCGCACCATTTACAACACCCTGTTTAAGCGGAAGGCATTATCCTTTTAATTTTAACAGAGAACTCCCACCAAAGTTTTTAGGGGTTGGGGCTCCCTGAGCAACATTTTTCGAAGTTGGCCCATACCACACGGTAAAGGGCACACGGTAAAGGGGCCCTAATTATTGTTATTTATTGTGAGGCATCTCCGAAAGTCAGGTTTAACATGGGGCACAATACCTCAGATGCTTCTGCACTCCCAACGAGCATAACACATGAGTTTTCACTGATGTGTGTATAAGGCAGCTCTGCTGTTCTCCCTTAAGGAATGTTTGTGGCTAATTGTCTCGTGTATTTGTAAAGCGTCCTTCCATTTCTCTGAGAATAATAGATGCTCATTGTTACCCAAACTCAATGGTGCCCATTTTACTGACCCCCTCGGATAATGAAGTATCCTTTCATTATTCAAGGATCGATAAATTCGTTTGGTGACACATCCTGCAGTACAATTGAAAAGGAACGTCTACTATGTTAATCTATTTCCAGCCGATATACAGACAATAAAAAAGTCCAGAAACATATCCAATATTAAAAATTCTTTCTTGTGAAAGTTGAATAAAAGTTAGATTCTGAAAACACAATGGTGTCCAATCCAACTTTTATTATTTTTTCAAAACACAACTTTTTCTTTCAATCAGCCCAGCCAATGCGTTTCGTCGCTTAGGACTGCATCAGGGTTTTATGTTCCAATACTGCAAAATTTAAATGGCGTGAATTGCAACTTCTGGTTTCATATCGTCATAAGTAAGCAGTCTTTTCCCGGGTGGTGAAGTACCCCCTGATTCATCTTTCTCCTTCGTGGTTCCGATCAAAATGCATTCATCCATTGAATTAATGACAGACCCATCATGCCAATCTTCACGTTTTTATTTTTTCCCCTAGAAGCCTAACCTTATTTATGAGGTCCTCGTTTGTGCTAATAGGCACAATTATCTATTGAGGACCGTTTTTATTCTCTTTAGGGCTTGTGGGATACAATAGGTTCTTGACTGTGTGTCAGTGTGTGGGCTTTATGCAAAACTGTTTTTTAGTGAGACTAACGTTTTTACTGGGTTTTCCCAATAATTGAGTGTATTCTTGAGGTGGGTCATGGGATTGGCTAGAAAAGCTACTATGACAGGGTCAATAGAATTTGCCACGGTATCCTTACAGTACAGTCTTTTCAAATTAATTGTGTGTTTGTGTGTGGGGGGGGGGTGCATGCAGGAACTGCGATTTCTTATGGGATGCTATCCTAAAATCAAGTTTGATGTGTTGTGCAAAATCATCACTTTCTGTGCAAGGCTCAATACGGAATAATTCGATGTAAATGAATAGTGAGTGGCCCATTCACTAGGGAGTAGTCAATTATGGATTTGGAGCTTGCAAGACAGTGGGTGGAGCTGGGGGGGTTGGTCTTCATTAAAACAATCGTTGAGCATCCCTAAACCAAGAAATGTACAGTAGTTGATAAATGGTGTACCCAAATGGTCTATTGATTGTGTCTGTTTTCACTTGATGTGGGATGTTCCAGTGACAATTATGCGAGAAAAATCTCATCGGTCAGGGGCGCTGGAAATAAGTTCAGGTTAAAATCGCCTGTGATAAGTATATTGGTATCTGGGTTTTCCATTATGGTGGCATTGATGATGGATTGTAGTTTGCGGACGTTCACTTTTTTGCTATCTAAGCAGGTTTATATAAACGTTCAGTATTAGCAGTTTGAGGTCCGGGCCATGCAATAAGTTTTCCAGCAGTACCAACAGTAGCCAAGGTCCTTCAGGTGCTAGTCTGATAGCTTTTAGTTCACGGTTGGCCAATACATACATTGAGGTGCCTCCTTTGGGTCTACCTTTGGTCTTCTGGGCTGAAAAACCAATTAAAGCTCATTAATGGGGTTGGGTCTAGCGACCAGTCTTCTTGAAGGGTTCTTCTGCATTTACGAGAAAATGTAACAGTCATTTAGGGGCGGTTTCAGGCCAAGGACATAACATGAACAGGTCGTCAACTCAGGCGTCCCTGCATTCCTTGCCCTTCATTTCCCTGGGCCTTTAACAGAATTAATGGAAGCCACAACCGAGATGACCCAATAGGGTTAGGAATTCTTAGTTCGGGCTCAAAGATCATTATGTGTGCCCCCACTGGTGGTAGAGAACCTGCTCTCACCTGCTGGCCCTGTGCTGCCCATTTGGGTAGCAATGACAATGTTCTTGTGTGTTTCTCCAAGTTAGGTATGCTGATTTCAGTGGTAGTATTGAACAATAATCCTTGTGCCACATCTGGGCCATCAACATCTGACTAAGAAAGGGGGTAGTGTGAAGGAATAGATACTGCGCAACTTTCAGTAGGTAGAACACAAGTTCGTTCCTACTTGCAGTGTAGGAAAGTAGGATCTGCTTCTTATGTTTACCCCCACTTTTTGCTGGTGTTTCACTGTTTTTCGACTTTAGTCTGGCTGGAGTCCTGCTATCCAGGACCCCAGCCTAGCTGCTTCCTCTCTAAATTGATTCCCTGTACTTTAGGTACACTCCAGTTTGGTTACTGGGGTACCCTTGTGAGTCCCTAGTATATGGTACACCAGGTACTAAGTGCATAGGTACCCCAGAGGCCTACCAGGGGCTGCAGCATGTATTATGCCACCCCTGGGAAGCCTTCCAAAATGACACCACAGGACTGGTACTGCAGCCTGGGTAAGGTGGTGCATGCACCCCTTACTAAGATATAGGTTACCTATATCTACTGTAAATCACTACACTTATAAACCTATCAGTCACCCCTATGGCAGGCCTTATCAATCCTGAAGGCAGGGTGCTTGGTTTTGTGTGAGAGGGTGCCCATGCATGAGCAGGGCCCCTCTGCAGCCTTCGGAACCTATTCTCTGGGGTTGTTCTGTGATGCAGCCAGACCATATACTCCTAAGTGCATTATAACCTCACAGTAAATGCTAACTTTGGAATGGATGCATGGAAGCATGTCGTGTTTGGTGTCAAACAATTTGGAATCCTACCTCCCCGCCAGTTCTGGTGGCAGGGGTAGAATTCCACCCTTCTAGAGGGAGAGACATGTCACACAGGTATACCCGGTAACAGTTTAAAAGAGCCATGGCATCACAAAATGGATGCTGCAGCCACAAACATGAGTCTGACCTCCTGCTGCTGGACGAAACTCTGGCAGGGGAGGCCCGGACAATAAGTTTCCTGTCACAGGGAGGTGTCACCACCTCCCAGAAAGGCTTTAGTGTATTGGGGATGGGTGGGTGCACTCAGAGTGCTTTGAAGTCTGCACTGGGGGCACATTTGGTGTCCCTGTGCATAGCCCAGTTGAAACCGGTGGCAGGGGCTACCAGCCCCTGCTCTGGCGCGATACTGGACAAAGGAAATGGGTGTAGCCACCCCTCTTTACAAACCCTCCCACAGGTGGGTCCCCAGAGTAAGTCCAACCCCTTCCTTGGGTATAAGAAAGGAACCCCTGACTACAGGACTTTAGATTACACCTGGACGAAACTCTGGTACTGAATCCTGGAACTTCGACGAGTCTGCATGACGCTAGATGACTGAAGAATCTCCCTTGGAGTAAAGGAGTTACTCCCCTGCTTGGCAGGCACCAAAGACGCATCCGACCGGTCTGCATCTCCGAAGGCTTGGTCACACCAGACACTTTCCACTTCGACGGCAGCAGCACTTTGTAGCAGATCGCCATTGAAATCAACGACGATTCCTGACACCAAAAGACACCTATGCACCCGGCTTCCCTGGGTGAGGTAACTCGAATACTCCGGTGCTCCCGTGGGTGTTGGCCCTAGAACCCCTTAAGTCTAAAGATGTTTGCTCAAAGTCCTCTCCTAAGTGTCCTTAATCTTTAAATTTCCAACTGCGACTTTCCCCATTGAAGTTAACGGCGATTCACGGCTGTGTTCTCACACTGCACGCGTCCCCGAGGGTCCCCTGTGTCCCTACCTTGCATGGTTCCTTGTGGCCCCAGCACTTCTACAGGCTCTAGGCCTTGTGTCTAGTCAAGTAGTGGTTCTTATACCACTTTCTTAATATATGGTTTGGTACGCCCCTAGTGCTCAACGTATATTGTGCTATTTATTTAAGTTCTATTGCATTGAAATTGTGTACTTTGTTCTGTAATCTCATGAAGAGATTACTAGAGAGTGTTTAGAAATAAATACATATATGTTACATATATACCTTGTGTGGTTCTCTTTTCATTTAGACATCCAAGAGGTTATAATCTGGTAAACCAAGCTGCTTTACACTCCTTCAAGACTTAGCCTGAAGACTGCTCTCAATAGCTACCACTAGGATAGCTTTCAATAAAGGTTGTCTTTAAACCTATTATCAATAAGGGTTGATTGGACTGCCGCAAGGTGCCCACTAGAATAGTGGACAGCATATACCAGGCCAAGTTCTCACAGGCAGGTACATAGTCCCTTAATATAATTAGTGCTAATTTCTCTAGTCATATACTACCTCCAAATCCAGTTGAAGCAAGTTTTTGTATTCTTTAATTCATTCTCCTTTTTAGCAATATGTAATTTGCAATAATCACAAAGGGGGGATTTAGATCAATTACACAAACATCAAGAGATGGACAAGTCTGTACAATTCAATTCTAATTCCTTCAATTCAAGATATCTTGGTGGTCTTTTGCTTCATATTCTGGGTAGAAGGGAAGCTTCGTGCTTGTGCTCGTGGATGTTGGAGCTGGCAGGGAACTAGATGTAGTTCATTCTTCAGGTTTGGTGTCGGCTTTTGTATCCTTCTGATCCTGCAATTTTAGTGGGGCTCCCGGTGAACTTTGTTGTGGTCTTTGCTGGTTAGCAGGACTACAAATCTGGTGATGTTAGCCACCCCTCCTCGCATGCGCTTTTAAATGCCCACAACACTACATTCCTGTAGTCTTGGCACCCGTCCTCTTCCACAATTTCAGCCGCCACATCTGTGGTGGTGCAGGCTGCCAATGGTGTGCTGGGGGCTTTGTTGCTCCACTGGGCAGCTGATAGCCAATAAGGTTGGTGGCTTGCTTCGCGGTGCCTCTGGCTGACGTTTAATAATGACTGAGGGCTTTGCCTGGTGACGATTTTGAAATTTCGTCTTGGGCCCAATGGTAGGAAAGATGGTTAGTTCTTTATTACCAGTGGGCCCCTGTTTTGACCTGAGAAGTTGACCCTTTGGCTGGTCGATGCTATATCCTATACTCCAGTGTGGCTAACTATCGAAAAGTCGTTAATGGCACAGGCACCCCTCTCGGCTCTCCTCACCATGGACTTGGCCCATGTACCTCACTCTAAATACATTCTATTAAATACCAGAAGAGCACTCCTCCGACTTGACCAGTCCCATAAAACGACTTCGGTGATTAAGAGATCTACCCTACTCTCTTTATGGCATAACCCTATGTTCCGGATAGAGGGAAAGACCCTTTACTGGGAAGTGTGGGCTGCAAAGGGTATACATATAGTGAATGACCTTTATGAAAATGGCAGGCCCCTACCCTTCTCGACACTACAAGAGAAATTTAATTTACCACCCATAGAATTCTACCAATTCCTGAAACTGAAAGCCGCTATCTCCAAATGTCCCCTCACTACAGACTTGCCTTGGCTGGTGACCCGTCTCCGGATACTATACCATGCTGACCATTTTGTATCCAGAATATATAAACTGCTCCTTCCCCTGCCCAAGAAGCCACACAGGTTGACCGAAAATAAGTGGGAATCAGAGCCTAACTCCACAGGTATAATGATAGATTGGGAGGTGATACACAATACCGCATTAACAAACAAGGTTTCCCCGATTCTATGTCAAACGAAGTATATGTTGTTGAACAGAGTGTTCTGGACCCCCCAGAAATTGTTTAAATGTAAACTGAGGGATACGCCGGACTGTTGGAACTGCCAAAAGGCACCTGGTGACTTGGCACACATGCTTTTTAATTGTCCCCTATTAAAATCATTCTGGAGTAAAATATTCACATATATTCAACAAGTATTTGGTATCACGCCTGTCCAGGAATTTATATATGTCATTTTGGGTCCTCTAGAACCACAATTTATATTTTGGGTCCTCTAGAACCACAATTTAGATCAATTACACAAACATCAAGAGATGGACAAGTCTGTACAATTCAATTCTAATTCCTTCAATTCAAGATATCTTGGTGGTCTTTTGCTTCATATTCTGGGTAGATGGGAAGCTTCGTGCTTGTGCTCGTGGATGTTGGAGCTGGCAGGGAACTAGATGTAGTTCATTCTTCAGGTTTGGTGTCGGCTTTTGTATCCTTCTGATCCTGCAATTTTAGTGGGGCTCCCGGTGAACTTTGTTGTGGTCTTTGCTGGTTAGCAGGACTACAAATCTGGTGATGTTAGCCACCCCTCCTCGCATGCGCTTTTAGACGCCCACAACACTACATTCCTGTAGTCTTGGCACCCGTCCTCTTCCACAATTTCAGCCGCCACATCTGTGGTGGTGCAGGCTGCCGATGGTGTGCTGGGGGCTTTGTTGCTCCACTGGGCAGCTGATAGCCAATAAGGTTGGTGGCTTGCTTCGCGGTGCCTCTGGCTGACGTTTAATAATGACTGAGGGCTTTGCCTGGTGACGATTTTGAAATTTCGTCTTGGGCCCAATGGTAGGAAAGATGGTTAGTTCTTTATTACCAGTGGGCCCCTGTTTTGACCTGAGAAGTTGACCCTTTGGCTGGTCGATGCTACATCCTATACTCCAGTGTGGCTAACTATCGAAAAGTCGTTAATGGCACAGGCACCCCTCTCGGCTCTCCTCACCATGGACTTGGCCCATGTACCTCACTCTAAATACATTCTATTAAATACCAGAAGAGCACTCCTCCGACTTGACCAGTCCCATAAAACGGCTTCGGTGATTAAGAGATCTACCCTACTCTCTTTATGGCATAACCCTATGTTCCGGATAGAGGGAAAGACCCTTTACTGGGATGTGTGGGCTGCAAAGGGTATACATATAGTGAATGACCTTTATGAAAATGGCAGGCCCCTACCCTTCTCGACACTACAAGAGAAATTTAATTTACCACCCATAGAATTCTACCAATTCCTGAAACTGAAAGCCGCTATCTCCAAATGTCCCCTCACTACAGACTTGCCTTGGCTGGTGACCCGTCTCCGGATACTATACCATGCTGACCATTTTGTATCCAGAATATATAAACTGCTCCTTCCCCTGCCCAAGAAGCCACACAGGTTGACCGAAAATAAGTGGGAATCAGAGCCTAACTCCACAGGTATAACGATAGATTGGGAGGTGATACACAATACCGCATTAACAAACAAGGTTTCCCCGATTCTATGTCAAACGAAGTATATGTTGTTGAACAGAGTGTTCTGGACCCCCCAGAAATTGTTTAAATGTAAACTGAGGGATACGCCTGACTGTTGGAACTGCCAAAAGGCACCTGGTGATTTGGCACACATGCTTTTTAATTGTCCCCTATTAAAATCATTCTGGAGTAAAATATTCACATATATTCAACAAGTATTTGGTATCACGCCTGTCCAGGAATTTATATATGTCATTTTGGGTCCTCTAGAACCACAATTGCCGGACATTCATGACAGACAACTGCTTGATATCATGTTGACATTGGCGTGCAAGGTCATACTTTATAAATGGAAAAACTTTGCTGAAGTCCACTTTAAAATGTGGCTAGAATGGCTTTCCTTCTTAAGAGGGGCGGACAATCCTGCGCTATAGTCAGCCATGTGGAAGCCTTCAAACAACAAACTCTGGTTATCCCTGGATGCGTCATCCTCCCATTTTGAACCTCCATGATGCACATCTCAATGGCCAGCTTGCTTACGTGGACTCTGTATAGAATTTGGTGTGTTTGCTGTGTTTGCATACTGTATATTTCCTGCTACGTGTACAAAGTACCAGGTCTGGGTAAACTGACTACTATTGCTCTACGGATACACCTGTCCTCTCTCTTCTCTTCTCTCGCTCTTCTTCTCTTGTTTCCTCTCTTTCTCTCCTCCCCTTTTTCTTCTCTTTTTTCTCTCTCTGACTTGACTTGATTATTGTAAGTGTCATTATGCCAACATTTTATCCATTTGTACCTTGGAAGATTTATTGTATTGTCTTTATTTTCATCTCTATTCCTCAATAAAAAAGATTTGAATTAAAAAAAAAAGAAGTTTATTTTGACTTATACGCTTCCTTTATCTTTACCTCTTTGAGAATGGTCTGTTTTCCCCACAGAGGGGCACACTGCCTCCTGGGGTTTATGACAGGCTTAGTTTCGTGAGAATTTCTCTTTTGGATGAATGCAGTACCTCCATTAGGCTGGTTTGAGTACTGGGCCTGGTTTCCGACGTTGCTGGTGTTTTGCTTATTTTTGTTTTGTCAGCCGTTGATAGTGGTCAGGGAACAAAATTAGGCCCGGGCACCAAAAGAAAAAGTGGCCTACATTTGAGGATAATAACCATTCATGAAACATTGATTAGTATCAGGAATAATTTTGGGAGAAATCTCTGATCAATTAAGCTTTCTAAACTTGTGAGGTCAGTCGAATTGGCCAAGACTAGAAACAACACTAGACACACTATTATTCCACTACATCTCACCCACATGTCTCCTCGCCTGATCGTCAGGCCTGTGCATTTTTCTATTTTGGGTGCCTGAATGTGTTAGTCACCTGTTGGCCCCTTAGTCTGTGCTCCCCCCCAAAGATCCCTGAATATCCTGTATGATATCAGGCCATGAGTCAGAGAACCATGAGCATCCTTTGTGTCTATTCATCCTCAAGAATAAGGGATGTTCTTCTTTTGATTGCCACTCAGAAGCCTCGCTGCATGCAATATCTTTGGGTATTGTACACAACTTCCGTACTTGATGTATTTTTTATTGTAGGTAGAGACTTGATTTGAATCTGGAATGCTGCAGGAATTCAATCTAAATGGCTTTCTTTTCCTCTGTCTCTATACCCCTTTCTTACTTGCTATGTACACCTCTCTTTCTTTCCCTTTTAATTTTTGCCCCTCTCTCTAGTTCTTTCTTTTTCTCTCATACTCAACTTCTTTTCCTCTCATTGGTGTCTCTCATTCTACCTATATGCTTCACTTGGTCTCTCACATTTCCTCTCTCTATTTTCCTATCTTTCTCTGTGTACAAACCTCCCTCTCTCTACCACTCTGATCCCCACTGTGGACTCTATCTTCAGTTATTTGTATATCTCTCATCCCCTTATTCCTCCTGTCATTTTGTATCTCTCCTTGAAGTTGTATTTCATTTCTCTGTCTTGCAAACCTTCCCTTTTTCTCCTGTCCTGCTCTGTCCTGTCAGACTCTTTTATGTCCCTATGTCCTTTGAATTTCTTTGTACTGTACCTAATGTCATATTCTTATGTGTCCCCTTTATTGCTTTGCTGCAGACAGAAACAGAAATGCAGTTTAAACAAAGGAGAATCCACAGGTAGAATTTCCTTTACCATATCATCCCTCTAATGAAGGAAATTCCAGTGGTTGATTGTGATCTATGTTTAGCACTACCTCCTGGAATACCAAACTAAGCCCTAGACTGAGGGAGATAATTGAGATTGTGTATGTGAGGTAGTAACCATCCCTTCCTTTTTCTCATAGACCAGGAAATGTTTGACACCATCTTCTGCCTTCCTCTCCATAATTTCCTTTGGCATTCACTTTGCAGTTTTCTATATAGCGCAAACTCTTCCCAAAGGTATTTGAGCGCTTTACATGGACACATTTATTTATTTTTTGGGTACTGGGAGATTAGGTAGTTTACCTAGAATCACAGGATGATGAACCAACACTGAGACTAAAGCTGGTTCCCAAGTTCCAAAATCGGCAGCTCAGGCCGTTACACCACATCCCCTACCACTTTCCCGTCTTCCTCTTCTCCACTTTCGCTTTCCAGCTTTCTCACGTTCTTTAATAATTTCTGCCCTTCTCTCCACTGTCTTCCTACCTCTTCTCCCTAATCGTTTCCCCCTCATTCACTATCTGTGTGCATCATTTACACTCGTAGCCTCTCTCCTCTACCTTTCCTTTCTTCCTCACATGATTTCCTTTTCCTGTTCCCATATTTTTGTCATTCTTCTCCACTCTGCTGACTCACCTCTCCCTTTGTCTCTCTCCACATTGCTCTCATCATGCAAACTGTTGTGTTACTGCCCTGCCATGTCTATTCATCTTTCCCTTTGTCATGTTGGTAAGGAATGTACGTTTTTCATAGTAATGTTTAAAAAAACTTGTTTTGTGTTGTGAAAAACATTTTTTTTTGTTTGAGTTTAAAAAAAATCTTTGTTCAGTGTTGAACCGGAGTCCAGGGCAGGGTGGCAGTGGGCACCTGTGGCTCGTCTGTCTGCTGCTGGAGACAAAGGTAGGTCTCTTAGATGGCCACCACATGAAATCTGTCTCCTAGCACAGCCCCCTTTCACCCCACCCCCAGGTAGCAGTACTGCTAGCCGTGACAGTCAAAAAGAACACACCCGCTCCCTATGGCCTCACTGTCGCGCTGAGAGACTAGGGATGGGAGGAGACCCACCAAATGCTGTGACTGGTCAGTTTGGCTCATTGTCCTAGTGCACAAGACAATTGCTGTAATTGGCTATAGTGAGCTCTGAATTTCGCTCTAAGGCTAAAGCAGCCTCTATCAGAGGTCTTCAAACTTTTGGATGCCGAGACCCCCCTGTCCACATTTTTAAACATAAGGACCCCCTCCTGACAAACATTTCCAGAACTTGGTACTCCTCATTATCGATAACCGTAAACGCCCCCAGTTCCCACAGAAAATAATTTTTACAATGGGGAAATATTATTTAACAGTGATTAGCATGTCAAAGGTTTGTGGGTGACAAATCAACAGTAAAAAGGAGTCCACCAGACCATAAAACAGGCCAGCAAGCAACCACAAAAAGCCCACACGCTGACCTGCCGGGCCACCCCTTTGGGCACTGCCAGACTGTCCTGTAGGCAGGGCTACTGGAATTATAAGGCAAGGGAGGACAAAATTATTTGGCAGTTTTAAACTTGTATAGGGCGAGCTGTATACGTGTTTTGCAAGGAATGGGAAACTACATGCATTTGTGCTTGCTGCAGACAATATTTGTGGTCATAACACAGAAATTAACAGTAAAAACAGTTCACCAGACCATACAACAGGCGACTAAGCAGCAAAAAAATAAAAACGTCCACACACTGACCTGATTGACCATCCCTTTGGGCACTGCCAGCCTGCCCTAAAGGCAGGGCTACTGGAATGATGAGACAGGGGAGGGCCAAATTATGCAGGAGGGTTGATTGAGTTGTGTGGTAAGAAAATTTAAATAATGCTATGTGATGAAGCTTATTTTGGGAAGTATTGCTTCATTATTTTGACATTTTTTAAAAAGGGTAACACTAAGCAAAGATTTCACCTCATCAGTACCAGTTTGTAACCAAAGTACAGCAATAAACAACAGAAAGATGTCTAGTCATCCTTTGTGAAGGGCTTTCCACTCTACAGTGTTTCCACATTAGAAGCTCACCTGACTCTGGCCGGGAGCAGCACGGGTCCCTTAACGGTCTTGTGCAGAGTTAAGCAGTTCACACACACATCTTTCCTCCCACCAGTCCCCTTTATCACTCTCTCCCTTTGCAGGCCATTTTCTTTCACCCCTTTTTACAACTTCTGAACTCTCCCCATTCAACCTCTCACTGCACCTTTAATCATCTCTCGCTGTTCTGTTTTTTCAATACCCTCTTCTCTAACAGTCTCTCCTATTTATCTCATGACCTCCCTGACCCCGTCTCCTCTCTCAAACCTTATCACTTCTCATTCACCTCAAGTCTCTCCCTTCAAATGTGTGTCCTATCTATTTGTATCTTACACTTCTCCAGTCCTGCCATTCATCGTTTCCATCTCTCCTTTTTCTTCCACACCTTCTTGAACTGACGTTCCTCTCTCCTGTTACCTCAGCACCCACCCCAGTACTCCCTCTATTCCCATTCGCTGCTCTCCCTCACCCACGTCGCAACAAATTCTCTTTATACCTCATGGATCACCTCTCAGCTATCTTCTCTCACCCTTTAATGGTAGCTCTCCCCTCTGCCTTCACTTTTCTCTGACACTCACCTCTCCTCTTGTGTTTCCGCAATTCCTTTGCCACTTCACATTTCTCTTCATCCCTGACCTCTCAAATTGAATTCTCTGACCCCCTTGCTGCCCTCCTCACTTCTCTCCTCTGTCTTCTCTCATCTGTCGTCTCCCATCCCGTCTCCTCTCACCCTCATCTCTCCTCACCTCTCACATCTCCCCCTTTCACCCCACCCACGTCTCGCACCTTGCCTCTCCTCACTTCTCTCACATCATCCACCCCTTCTCACCAGTCCCCGCTCACACCTGCATCACGTCTCTCAACTCTAGCGCCACACCTCTCTCCTTGGCTCCCAATCGGCCTCACATACCCCCATCTCCCGTCAGTTAAAGTATGTCTGGCCCTGTCTTTCAATACCTAATAATCACACACAGACAGTGCCTTGTCAGTCCAGGCTCCTCTCCTTCATCCCTACAGTGTTATCCCCCCTTCAAACCCTCCTCTGGCCCAACCAAGCACACTGCCCTTCTGTCAGCTGCATGATGGCAGTGCCGTTTCTAAAGGGGGAAGAGCACCTGCAGCCTTTACCACAGCCGCACTGGCCCAACCTTGCCTTGGGAAGAAAGTAAAAGGCACACCCATAGCACACAACATGTGACGCCTCTGGTTGGATTCCCCGCTTTTTCATATGTTGAATACCCAATGATAACACATGACTGAGTTTTGTTAAGAATGGCTAGTTTTGTGTTCAAAAAACCTTTTTTGTTTGAAAAGATTGTTCTTTCCGGTGGCGCAGGTGGGAGTGTGATTGCCTACCCTGTGAACTATAAAGCTCAGATGGAAGTGTCAGATTGAGAAGCATGTGGGATAACATTGCAATATAAGTTGAATAACAGACATCAGTAAATGAAACTCGTGCTATTTACCAAATGTAACTGGCTTGGTAGATGCCACGACAGTGCACAGTGGGGTTTTAAGGTGTGTAGGCAGTTGTCGGGGAGAACTGAGCTGATTATGGTAATTGATAACAGTAAGTTCTCTGCACAGGTGCGCAACGCCCATTTGGCTCAAAGGGCTTCAGCTCGCCCTCACCCTCGTGTGTGTCAGCCCGGACTGGGACAGCTTCCCGGACACACACACAGACAGTTGTTGCCGTCTCACTGCAGCCTCACCGGAATCTTTCACACCTTCTAGAGCCCCTGCATCTTCAATCTACCAATTGCTAAAAGAATTACCCCCCTCGAAGGTTTTATTAGCCCCTCCTCCGACAACCTGACTCTAGTTGCGTCTCTGGCCCTGCATACACACTAACAGGGAAGCAAGTACACAGAGAAGTGTTTCCGTTCGCACATAGTGCATTTACCTCTGGGGTCTGGTCCTTAGCTTTTGTTAAGATTAGCACATTTTGTCTTCGAAAAAAACTTTTTTTTTTTAAAGATTGGTCTTTCCGGTGGCGCATGTGCGAGTCTGACTGCCTTCCCCCTTCCTCCCCCTGCAACTCCACCCCACCCCAGAGCCTGGGACAGCCTATGTGAGCTTTCCTCAAGCCAAAACGGAGGTCAGAGTTCGTCAACAGATTATAGCGAGGGCACAGCAGAGGACTTTCAAAGACAGCATTGGGGAAAGGCGGGCGTGAAAATAAAGAAGTGTTTTGGATTCCAGTTCCAGGCAGAAGTGCAACTGGGAATGCGCGACCCCCTATCTATGACACCACGGCCCCCTGGGGGTCACGCCCCACAGATTGAAGACCCCTACTCTAAGGTCAAGCGCCTGCGGCCAAACCAGCCCAGGAAAACGAGATTTTATCTACAGATGAAAACAAGCATTTGCAATGCAATAGGTCTCGCATTTCTGAGACTTTATGCTATTAGCATTGTAAATGACAATGCTTTTTATTTGTGTTTTAAAAACCCAAAAATAAATTAAAGGCATTGTCATTTACAATGCCAATAGCCCAAACTCGAGTATATGCGAGACCTATTGCATTGCAAATGTTTGTTTCACTTGATTGGAGGTTTGCGAGGCAACTAGATTGCTTTGACACTAGGTGAAAGAGATGGGCCATTTATCGCACAGAATAATCTATCATAATTCTTACCACAATTTACTGGTGGCCTATAACATACAGCAGCCACATTTAGTCAGGTAGAGCTAGAAATGCCCACCTTTCTTAGGTGCACGAAGGGGAAGAGACAAGGAAGGCTGACAGGGATGGTAAACAAGCTCAAAGCTGCAACACGTGGACTTGTGAGATTAAGTCACACAGAGTTTTTGGGCAAGCAAGTTAAATATGCACTGGGTGTTTGTTTCCTGTGAATGTGAACTGTTTGTGGCTGCATTAAAAAAAACACAAACCCAAGAAAAATCAAACCAGCAGAAAAAGAGGGATGGGAAGTACTAGGGGTAAAAAAGTGACCACAGATTGGAATCAATATAATAGAGGGCGGTACGAGGGCCCCATGTTACAGTCAGAGATACCAGCAAACAGTCTTATAAATTAACGGCTGGTCATTTCTACAAAGGGGAAATGTCTTGAATGGACACAACGTATTGAAAATGTTGATACGTCACTTATCGTACTCCAGATCCCCACCGTTTCACATTGCATTGCTAAGAGGAGGGGCGCGTGTCTTCTTGTAATTCATAGCGCTTACTGCCACTGACGAGACGTAATGCTGCAACAAGGAACGTTACGCTTCCAAATAGAGGTGTAGCGCGGAGGAACCCCACCGCTATAGGGGTCCAGTGACTAGCACAAAGCCAATGTTTAGCTCTTAAATTCTGCAGAGGAAACCTCATTTTGTGTGACACCACTTTCTCCAGTAGGGATGTTCACAGTTAAAGGCAGTCAGAGAGCTGGACCGCTAACCTTTATCATGCAAATGCAGGTCGTGAAAAATGCGTCCGTGAAGGAGGCGTCTCGCCGGGCCCGTGAAGGCATTCCTTCGGCTGAATGCCAGATTCCCCATGAGCATAAAATACTGCATGGTGGGCTGAGCTAGAAGGGACTCTGAGCGGTCCATCTAAACCAGCTGTGGCAACTGCTCAAAATACCAACCACAGCCAGCATGACTTCACATAAACCATTGCCCTACTCACTTCAGCAGCACTGCAACATTCCCTGCAACAATCACTGCTGTTTTGCAGAGATGAAACAAATCTGTTAACACCCTGTGAGCGGCACCCACCCTCGGAAAACAGCTCTTGTACGACGACGCAGAGGAGAAACATTTGGTCAAGACAGTTGCGCGCTCAATGGGCAGACAGGTACAAATTACCCTAATTAAAAGAAGAAATGGGCAGTGCGGGTGTGCTGGTAATCCAGTGATAAGTTTCCGTTCACCACCAAGCTGCCGTTGCCATAAAAGCTGAAAACACCAGCCAAAGACATCCTATAAAGCGAATAGTAATACCCTCACTATTAAAGTTTTTTTAAAAACAGGCCAGTGTCCCTGAAACAGACACCACGCTCATTAAAGTAACAAGTCGGAAGAGGGAGGGGCCCAACAGGGGGAGAGAGGGAAAGCGAAAGCACGCCATGCACGTGTTGTGCTGAAACGCCGCGACCCAGTCCTGTACGTGTGCACATCTCCTGTCCGACACGTGCACATCTCCTGTCACTCTTCGGAATAAAAATTAACGACAATAGATCTCGCCAAGCGAGCAGCGAATCTGTACAAGTAGAAGTTGTTATTAGAACTTCAAGATTGAATGTTGTTGTGCCATATTTGCAGGGGAGAGGGGGAGGAGAGCACATCCGACTTACCCCCATCTTTGGGCGAAAAAGGTGTTGTGTGTGAAGACTTTGGGGGTTCTGAGACATCAGTTATTCTTGGCCCTTGTGGAGGGTTGCTGCAAACTGGTACTGGGCTTTAAGTCTACCTTGGCCTTAATAGTCTTCTGGGATGTGTAGACTATCGGTTGTAAGGCGTTGCAGTTGTGTGACTGTATAACTGTGTATGACTCTATGGCCCTGTAGCTTGCTGATTGACTGTCCACCCTGTTTATTGCACCCCCAGTGCCCTTCACTCACTCACCGCCACGGCCCTGGGATGGCTGGTGGTGGCAACTGGACCTTGGTCCTTGTCCTGAATCTTTAAGATCGGTGAGCGATCAGTTTTACAGGGGCAGGAGCGTCCGTGCCTGAGGTTTTTCCCTCCGCTTTTACTGTCTGGTCTTTTTAGATGGTGAGCGGGAGGCCCATGTGGCGCTAGTGTGAGGCTGAGTGATGAGTAGTGATAACCATCAAACAAACCAAGTGATCAGTCATATCATTTGGCCGTCCACACTGTGACCAGGCCCGTCCTTAGATCATCTAGACCCCATGCCACACAGTAAGTTGTTAATACTGGATCAGGTCCACAGTACGCTATGAACCACCAATTGTTGGCCAGTTTATGATGGTTGAAGAAAAGTGGTGAAAACACAGTGCAATCTAACAAGAAAGTGATGAGTTTAAAATAGGGTGATATGTCTAAACAACTCTTTAATGGGAACAAGGCACATCCCCTAATTAAAAGAACAGGAACAGTGCAAACGACAGTATGGAACAAATGACTGTCGCAAATAGGGCCAACATGTTTCTGCCTACCGGGCAAAACGTCCCTTGGCTTTCATCAGGGCCATTGCTCTTAAACGCTGCTACTGTAACAGGTATGTGAGAGAAATATTACACCAACCTAATCAGTGAAAAAGAAAAAATGGTAGAAGTAGGAACGATACAACCTGTACCTACAGTTATGTACTCATCCTCCTTGTCACATGGATACTCAACGTGATCTGGAGAAGATATACATCTGTTACTCATATTGGTACAAAACTTTAAGAGATTCACAACCACACGTGCTCACATCATCTCTGGTGTATATTAAAACATTTATAGTTTATTGCTCACCCGAAATGACAGGGGACTGGACCTCACCTCACCTGGACCGTGCTCAGGTATACGAGGCCCTGCACTGTGGAACAAAAAAGTGTGCAAACAGGGGAAGGCATCAAAACGCCACTCTTTATGTAGAATCTAACGGTGCCTATCTATATTCCCTGATGGATACATCCTATTCGTCCACAACTCAATTCAGTGTCAGAGCGCGAACCCCCACACCCTGGTCGCTACCCCCTAGACTAGCATTACAAGAACGCCTGCCTAGTTCCTCATAAGCATATAATATGTCTTGGAACAACCATGTTGTCTCGCTAATAGGTGGTGAACTGTGCTTTTATATTCACTCCTTCACTTTTAAGTCAGTTTAATCAAACCTGATCTAACCTGGCAGCAAGAAAAGTAAAAAACCACCAAGCATAACTGTTAAAAAGAATAGCCAAATTGCCTACTCTCTGACCTGTCCGTCGGTGCCACCAAACTTTCCTGAGGCTTGGGGGAGGCATCAGTACGGCGGAATTGGCGTATAAATCCTCTTACAACAAAGGGGACTTCTTTACTTTCATGCTTCCCTAACCGATCCCAACTGGTTAGTTCCGTTTATTTTATTCTTGATTCCTGCCCACGCTCTTACAATAACCACAATGTAAGACCCCAGGTGTCATTGTTAAATAAACTGTTTCTTATGGCAGCGTCGTGACATCTAAAAGTATTCGAAAAACAGGCGTCTAGATCCTTCCGCGGGACTACAAAATGACGACATCGCGGCCATGTTTGTAGTCCCGGAGGCACGCGCGTCATAAGAAACCCCGATGTTAATACAAAGGGGACATTTTCATAATCAGAATTTACCATAGGGAACCGTAAATGGTTATAAACTCTAAACTCCGGCTCAAACAGATGATACACATAAAATGCAAAAAGGAAAGTGGGACTAGAACTACAAGATGACCATGTGCATATCCCATCTTGCAAACTTACTTACCTGTATAAATAACACAAAAGAACCTGTGAGGTCTATCAGCCAAATCTATAGGCCAGACTGGCATGTAATGCACTATGTCAGTGGGTGCTACAGTCACCATGAAACAAACTTCTAAAGAAAGAAAAAGGGGCATGAGTCACATGTGTGAGAAATACAAACTCAAATATCTAGAGCTTACTCAAAAACTGGTCAACAAAATCCAGAACAGCTTCTTATGGATAACCATCAAACAAACCAAGTGATCAGTCATATCATTTGGCTGTCCACACTGTGACCAGGCCGGTCCTTAGATCATCTAGACCCCATGCCACACAGTAAGTTGTTCCGGTGACGGAATTAAAAAACTTGGGAGTGTGGATGGACCCCACTCTCAGTTTTGTGGGGCACACGAAGAAAACGGCTGCCTGCTGTTTTGGAATCCTCCGGGCTCTGCGGCCAGTCCTGAAGTTCTTCGACCCCCGCACCCGGCAGTTGGTAATACAGGCGACTGTTATATCGCGCCTGGATTATGCCAGCTCTCTCCTGGTGGGGGCGAACCTGGCCGAATTCACCCGCCTCCAACGCGTGCAGAACGCTGCCGCCAGAGCAATCGTTGGTCTTCCTAGATCCTGCCCTGTTTCCAGTACTTTGAAAGCGTTGCACTGGCTGCCAGTCAGGGCCAGAATCCAATTCAAGGTACTGTGTCTAGCCTTCAAAATTCTAAAGGGTTCGGCTCCTCAAATTCTTACGGACCTCCTGTCTTGGTACGTCCCCACCCGGCCTCTGAGATCTCTGGGTCAAGCGCTTACTATCACCCCTCGATATAAGCTGTGCCGTGTTGGTGGTCGTTCCTTCCAGGTCAAAGCAGCCGAACTGTGGAACTCCCTCCCAGTGGAGATTCGGCTGTTGGAGGATCTTTTCTACTTTCGTAAGGCTTTTAAAACGTTCTTATTTTAACCTGGTTTCTTCTTTTTAGCTGTTGTGTTTCTTGTGGCTGTTGCGTGTTACCTTGCCATGCGCCAGGACGCCCCTTAGCTGGGGCAGCTGTGCGCAGTACAAATGCACGTAACATAACTGGATCAGGTCCACAGTACACTATGAACCACCAATTGTTGGCCAGTTTATGATGGTTGAATTACTCACCTGATCAGTGTTAGAGCTCAGCTACTCATGCTTTATTACCTAATCCTGAGACTGAAGTTTTTTCCACCATTTTCAGTCTCCCTTTTTTTCTCTCATGCAATCAAAATCATGTGAATTGGTTTTAGTTAGGCGTCTGAATCATCTCTTGACTAGATGCCCCTCCTAAAACACTGGGCCAATCTCTTAGCTGACTTACATTTGGCATTGAAGGGTACCCCGGCTACTTACACACAACAGGGGCAAACTCGATCCGAGCCCCATACTACAAAGCCATGGAAATGCTGGCAAGCAAGTGGAAGCTCCAAAAGGCCATAAAGGTAAGACAGAGAGATGACAACACATCCCAGGGCCAAGACCTCACAACCCTCCGAGCGGAGCACAAGAAAGGAGTCTGGGAGCAACGAATCAAGCAGATAGAAGCAGAATGGCTAAAAATGTTCTTCCATCTCAAAAAGAAGAACCATGCCCTATTCTGGAAGCATATCAACCAACTCAGCAACCATGGCCTGTCACAGGAGAGTGGAGTAGCAGACAGCATATGGACTAATTACACTAAACAACTCTACAGCTCAGAGCAGGGTGAAATAAGAACACACTGACATCAAATCTCCCGGACATGCATGATCCCCAAATTTCAGAAGCTGCAGTCACTAAAACTATTGAACAAATGAGAAACAATGGAGCGCCGGGACCCAACAGAATACCAGCAGCAGTGTTTAAATCAGCCCAAACCTTTTGGGCAGGGGTCCCTCATGCCACTTTTTAACCATGCATTCATTACAACCACAATTTTGCCAACATGGCAAGGATCAATCCTTCACCCAGTTCACAAAAAGGGAGATTGTACGAACCCGGCAAACTATCGACTGATAGCTTTACTGGACATCGAAGCCAAAGCCTACGCTCGTATTTTACTGGGTGAGCTGCAAACCTGGGCAGCTGAAAACAGCATCCTTCCCAACATCCTATAAGGATTTAGACCAGACTGCTCAACTATAGATAAGATACTAGCATTGGCCTATCAGTCCAGAAGAGCCACACAGGATAAGAAACCACCTCTATTCTGTTGCTTCTTGAAGTACAACGCAGCATTCAATAGAGCAGACCAGAGAATCCTATAGCATACATTAAATTCCTGGGGGGGTTATCCCCCCAACTTTTTAAAGCCATAATGTTTTGTTGTACCAGGGGACATGAGTTAGGATTGAAACCAGTGCTACGACAGTGACTGCAAAAATGCCATCAAACAATGGCCTAAAACAAGGCTGTGTATTAGCCCCACTACTTTTTAATCGCTATACCGCGATTTGCTATAACGTCTGGAAGGTGCAAGTTGAATTACGGCAAGACTAGGGAGCTTACACCTACAGACTCTACAATACACAGACAATATCATTATCATGGGCCAAACAAGAACAGGTCTACAGAGAGCCCTCAATGGCCTCCATATGTACAACACTGCAAACAAACTCCAGGTGAACCAGTCAAAAACCCAAAAAATTATTTTCGGCAAACACCCTCGTAAGAAATGTACGCTATGGCTAATGGGTGACAGCGAATATCCACCTGCACCAGCTTCAACTACATGGGTGTCTGAGTCAATGAAAGGGTAAACCCAGGGGCCCACCTAAAAACATCTTAGGTCAAAGGGAGCCGGGGTTATCCACAGCTTGAGACGTTTAAACTATCAGCTACACAGTCCAACAGCCTACCCAATACTAAATTTTTTACGAGCCAAGCTGGTGCCTGCTTTGAACTATGGACATTTAGCTTTCCCAGGGAAACTGGGCACATGTTTCATGAATTTTCAAATAATGGCATACAAATATACTTGCTTATCCTCGGCATGCAAAGAGGTTGGTGTTGGGTCTGTCAAGCCCAGACCTTTCATGCTTTGATGATCGAATGAAATATTACATCAGAACCCTACGTGCCCCGGCTCCATCCCTGAAAGCTCAATTGCAAACAATATTTTCTCCCCATGGCATTCTCAGCTTCCTTAAGCCATCAACATTCTGAAGATTGAAACAAAAAATTTACCCAATCCGAGAATTTCCCTGTCAACGTGGAAAAAGACAATGAATTCACAAATTATACAAGCCTCATCCAAAAGAGATATTGAGAGGCTTCAACACAACAAAGCCATTCTTCACAGCTTTGGAGGCCTCCTACATTAAGGGGAAAGCTCAACCATACTTCAAATATCCACTGTGTCCTCAGACTTGAAATAAAATCACATACATGAGGCTGCTAGTGCTACCAATTGCTGACTGTAATTGCTTTGGGCACACGGGGACGGGCTATCGTCTTGCAGGTTATGCGACTACCATCTTGAGACTTGGCTACACTTGCTGTGTTGCTGGTCCCACCTCAGCAATGACCGGCCCCGCCTTCTAATTCCTCTTTGTCGAGGCAACGGCCTTCGATGCTGTAGCCAGGGAGGCATCCGACATGTGCTTCACTAATACCACCCCACAGTCTCTAGCAAGGCTAGAGAAATTACCCACATCATCCGAGCTGCAATGCATACAGCCCAGCCGAGCGAGCAGAAAACGATCGTGAACAGCGATACTCCTGGTGAAGAATATATGAGACCCGACTGACCCTGACAGTGGAACATTTTACTGCAAGAGTCACATGTAAAACCTTCTTAGTGTCTGTGGCGTGGGGCACCACAGGAGGAATGCCCCATACTTTCCATCACCCTGAACCATCTTTGTTTGTCTTACAGTGGAGCCATGACATCAATCCAGTTGAGATTAACACTCTGATGCACCCTCCTATTAAGCACCTTGAGCTCCACAACCTTACAGGGATCAGCCAGACTGCACTTTGCACTTTCTTTCCTTCTTTGTCAGTATCTTAGATATATCCCCGGTATACAACGTTTAGCACGCATTTTTTACAACGCACTACCATTACAACGCAGGCATTACCACGCATACCATTACAACGCATTGCGCTGGGGGGCGCTCTAGGATAGGGAATAAGTTTAATTTTATATCCAACACCTTCCCTAGTGTCCACGGGACTGGAGTTGGAATATAAAATTATACTTACCACTATCCAGCACCTCAAAGCGCTATGCGTTGTAACGGTATTCGTTGTAAATACCGCGTTGTAAAGGTATGCGTGGTAATAGTATGCGTGCTAATGTCATACATCCATATCTCCACAGCAAAAACTGTTAATACTTTACAGACTCATTTGTATCTTTCCATCATTTTAAACAATGTTTACAGGGTGGAGCGCTGTTGGTAACTGTTGGTAACTTTATTTTCATGTGATTGTTTTAGACAGTTGCATACATGTAATGATTTTAATTAATCGATCATGAATAAAAAACTACTGGAATCTCTTGACTATTGTACAGATACCTATGTCCGTGAGTACTTATCAGTTACTCTCACCCTGATCTTGGCGAATATAAGTGCAGCTTCAATGTTCATTCAGAACATTGTTCAGAACCAAATACCTCACACCAAAGTCTTCCCTTATAGAACACACTGCACTTGCATACAATTGCATGGCCTGCATCAAAGCGAACACGTTTGAGCAAGACGAGACCACACAAGAGACAGCAGCATGCTATATAATTGTTGTAGGAAGCTCTCTACGTAGTGCACCAACACGAGGTACACTGTGCAGAGAGTTCAGGCGACCCTTATTGGTTTACAGACGCACAAGTAATTATCCTAAATTCTCTTTTTTGTAGTAGTGTGGGTGAGCAGTTTAGGCTTATCCAAGGGTAGTGCTAAGGATTTGTTGAACTCACAGAGGCAATAAATGAGACACACACAAGAATAAATATGAGACCAATTTAGAAAAATAACACATAATGTTTAACTCCAAGAACTTCCTGATCAAGTAAATCGTTTCTGAGTTTGGACTCAAACAGGCTTTGGTTGCTGCAAGGGGTCCGGTACCCAGGGTATTGGTACTATGTCTCTCTGGTTGGTCCTGGCGTCTGTACACTTGGTGTGGAGATGGATCTGACCTCCGGGAGCATGGAGGCCTATTCTTGGGTGGCTGTTGCATCATTGAAACGGGGGGGGGGGGGGTGGGGGGGGAAGCACCGGATCAGTAGACCGGAATTTGCTGTTTGGTGCCTGTAGGGGAGGAGTTCCTCTTTTCCAGGGGCGATTGCTGGCAATTTGCGAAGTGCTGGTAGCCCACCAGGGTTCTTGGCAGATGCACAGCAGCAGGACATGTCAGTTTGTCACAATTATCAGGACAGGTGCAGACTTTGGTGCCAAAAGTTCTGAAGCTGGTCCTCAGTTCTCGTTTCTTCGCTCATCTTTGTCCTCTTCTTCTTGTGTCCATTACATCTGAGTTCCTGTGGTTGGGGGGCACCTAAATACTCAATTTAGGGGCATTAAGGGGAGTGTAAGATAGTAGCCAATGGGCTACTTACCTTTGGGGTGCCAACACCCCCTATATGACCACTCTCTGTGGGGGGTGGGCATAACCCTGACCCAGTGTATCTAATTTCACCAACAACCAAGATAGTGGAATTCTACTTTCCGTGTTGACTTCAGGTAGCCCACCTTAGGGGTGTAACTAGTCTGATATAGTGAACACGCCTCATGACTAGCTGATTTTCCTGTCTGTTCTGGTGCCAAATGGGCCCTGGGGAGGGGGGTGGCATTTCCCTTGTCTGGGGAAGCCTGGTCGCATATCAAAGGCGGCAGAGACCTTTGAGACCTCCTGCCTTGATAAGCTGATTACTAGCAATCCAGCTTGGAGGAGGTCACAACACCTCTGGCCAGAGCTGGCATTGTTTCTGACCTCAGAGAGTGCAGGCTCTAACCTCCAGGGGGTCAGACAAGTGTCTGTGGTGGCAGGATGGTCAATACCAGTAGGCAACACACTAGAGGTTGGTAGGTTTACAAGAGGCACCTCTAACGCGCCGTCTGGGTGCATGTCTTAATAAATCCACTACTGGCTTAAGTATGAATTTATTAAGACAAGGTGTTTGAAACCAAACACCATAGGTTTCAGTGAAGCCATAATGTAGCTGGTGTTTGAACTCATAATGACCAGTGCCCAGTGCATATACTTAGGATGGCTTCCCTGTTCACTTGTACTGTCTAGTTATTGAACTAGACAGCACAGAGGCATATCTGCTCATGCTGATATGACCACACATGTAATATAATGCACCCTGCCTTTGGGCTGTAAGGCCTGCTATAAGGGTGACTTACATCTATTTCATGTAGTGCCTGGGGACATGACACACAGGGGGCCTGATTCAAAAAGGTAATCTGAGACAAAACTCTAACTTTGCGACTTTTGGTATTCACAGAGGTCATTTACGTGTCGTATGTTTACATTTGCAGTCGGGCCGGACGAAGTGTAATCAATGGGCCGGAGTACAATTTTTACAAAAAGGAACATTATGAACGTGTTATAAATGGTAGAGGAGGTCATGAAAATCAGTTTGGGCAGGGAACAGGGTGTGGCCAGACACTACCTAATATCCCAGAAATTTTTGCTCCTTTGCATCATGGTACATGTAGTCCACAATTTGCGCTCCCCTCAGTGTTGACTATACTCTTGTGGGTTTAAAGCCATCCCCTGCTTTTCATTTGTTTGTTTCAGTGTCCTTTAAAAATCCTTGCTTGCTAGTGGTCAGTCCTATCTCTTTGTCCCTACTTTTTCATGTTTGTTCCGCCCACGGAGCAGGGACCAAGTGCTGTATCTTTACGTTTTGGTTGTTTATCTGTTGTTTGGGGGACTATTTTCTTTTCGTGCTCATTTTACCCTGTGGGTGCGTTTTCAGCCTCAGGCCCATAGCTGCTTGCCTTTTATTGCAGCATGTGTCTCATGCATCTCCTCCCAAGCTGGAAAAGACAAGTTGTTGTGCTCCTATCTGAGCTGCTGCGATGGGGAGTACAGGCATGCTGTCCCGCTCCATTGCTAGGACACCACTTCCTATTGTTATTAATTATTTAGCCCACCGAAGTAAACATGAGCTAGTGTTTATGTTCTACGCACCAGAGCAAATGAATATCTCGCTTGCGTGTCAGGTGACGATCACACACCAGCTGGCATCCCTATACAAGTATGTGCTTGGCAAGTAATGCAGTGCCGTCGTGCATGTGTGGTGCTCTGTGATGGGAAGCAGTTTGCACTGTGTTGGTGTCTGCAGGCTTGGAGGATCAACTGTCTGGGGTGTGAGGTGAGCTGTGAGGGGGTCCGCTCATCTGGAGTACTTGTTCTTTAATTTAAGTAACATTTCTTGTGTGAATAAGTCAAAATGATGTTACCATTTGTGTGCAAGTGGTGCAGCGCTGTCGCACATGCTCGGTGCTGTGTGATGGAAAGCAGTGGGCACTGTGTTGGTGTCTGCGGGGTTGGAGGGGCAACTGTCTAGACTGTGAGCTCTGAGTGTTCCGATCACCTGCAGCACTTGTTCTTTAATTTAAGTAGCATTTATTGAAGGAATAAATCAGAATGCTGTTCCCATTTTGACTCTGTATCCTCCGCCCTGCTACAAGCTTAATGTGCAACCGCTTTTCAAAGTCGAGCACTGTTTTGGCTAGTACGGGCTCCACATTTCCATGAGCCATTGATAGTAAATTGTTGCCCACATGAATGTAGAGTCGCGCTCTAGTCTATGCGCGCTACGTCACGACGTAGCGCGCGAGGCGGCCATTTTAGGTGTCACTGCGCATGCCCGAGCCGCAAAAAGGACGGGAGAACACCGGACGCCCGGCGCTCTCCTAAAGCTATTGTTATTCCCAATAAAACGAGTTTAACCAGCCCCTGCCTCATGAGTGATCCTTCAAGGGTGAAACTCAGCCCTCACAGTATCAACGAGTGCGGGATGCCCAATAAAGAAAGGAAAAACGAATACAGAAAAAAAAACGGACCCAACACAAGGAAGGAGAGGCCCATACACAAAGCAGGGTCCACCACGAGGAGCAACAGAAGGAGCAGGAAGGTACCAAACGTGAAAATACAGCAGGAGAGCGTGGCAGAGGCACGTGGCAGAGGCACGAGGCCAAAGGGGGAGAGCAGCATAAGGGCACATTAGTGTACAAGATACAGTGGCACAAGGCAACTGGAGTGGGCAGTAACAAACTTACCCCACTGTGAACACAGAAGGCAGGTGAACAAAGGCTGAGGAAGTACACTGAGTGGTGGTTAATACAGGAAGTACCTGCACCCCTCAGAGGCCCTGGCAAAGTCTGCAAGGAAAGGAGAAAGGGGCGCAGAGGGACCCCAACCAAACCAAGTGCATGGTGAGGGTGCAAGCGCACCGGGCAGCCCAAAAGGTCCAGGGGTGGAGCCTGAAAGACGCACCGAAATGAGTGCGCAGGCGTCTTCACTCACAACGCCGGTCCCGTTCTTACCCAAGCCAGGAGAGCCTCTAATGAAGTGGGAGGACTGGAGAGAGTACTTCATGAACTACATAGAAGCTCTGGAGGACGAGAATGGAGAAGCCTTCCCCAGCAATAGGAAGAGGAGGATACTCCTGCACAACCTAGGCCCAGAAGGGATTAGGGTATTTCAGAATCTTGTGCCCACATCCAGGCCAAATGCAGACAACGACGTATTCAGACACGCAATAGAAGACCTGAGCAACCTCTATCGACCAGCAGTGTGCACTTCCATTGACCAATACAATTTTCAGCAGAGGAAACTAGAAGCCGGCGAATCGATAGACGACTACTTAGCCGCGTTGAGGAAGCTGGCGATAACCTGTAAGTTCGGCATCTTGCATGACAAATTCATAAAGGACCAGATAGTCATGCACACCACCAACAAGACAGTACAAGACAAATTGTGGGTGAATGGAGACGCCACGCTTAAGGAGGTAATCACCATGGTAAAAAAAGCAGAACTGATGCAGCAAAGAGAGAACCTGCCCTGAGGCCCATGGTGAACAAAATAGACGATGCAGAACCACTCAGAAGGACTAAAGCCATGACGGCAGAAGGCAAAGGACCAAACAGGTGGACTGGGAAACCCGTACAGCAAAGGAAGCAGAACAAAGAAGGCACGTCCATGTGCTACCGGTGTGGAAGCCAGTCCCTGCGGCCCATGACAACCGATGCCCGGCATTCAGGGCGAAATGCATGTTCTGTGGCATAGTGGGTCACTATGAAAAGGTATGCCGCCGCAAGATGAGAAGACCCACGGTGAAGTACGTAGCGCAGGATCAGCAGGAAGAAGAAGAAGAACAGGACGAAGAAGACAATGTGCTGTGCGTAGACGGTCAGGTACTGGGCATTGACTGCAGGCGCTCCCGTAAACCACAGTGTGTTATGGTGACTGGAGGAGTGAAGATTAAAATTGCAGTGGACTCGGGATCCCCCTATACCATCGTCCAAAGGACAGTGTGGAATGAGAATTTCAGACCCAGCCTGGGCCCACGACTAGAACCACCAGATATAAGACCAGTCACGTACACAGGTGAACCTATTCCGATGGTCGGTTACAGAGTCCTAACTTTTGAGTTTAAAGGGCAGAGTGCGGAGTGCAAATTGTACGTGGCAGAGAAAGGGCCGTCAGTCCTAGGGTGGATGGATCAAGGTGACCTAGGAATGGCGTTGGTCACATATTTGGGGCACGAGATCAGAGAACACAGCATCACGCCCAAACGGGCCAATGTGAAGGCAATTTGTGACGCCCCAGCACCAACCAGCAAAGAGGAGGTGAGATCCTTCCTAGGGATGGCTGAATACTACAGCAAATTTTTGCAGCACTTCGCCACCAAGACGCACCACCTGAGGCAACTCATTAGGGACAAAACAGTGTTCACATGGACGGAGGAGACACAAAAAGAATTTGACACCCTGAAAAATGACATCAGCCAAGCTATACCCCTGCAGGGATACGACCCCCAAGGGCGGACAGTATTGACGACAGACGCCAGCGAAAAAGGGCTGGGAGCAGTCCTCATGCAGGACAGGAAAGACGGAACAATGGAGACCCTCAGCTTCGCATCCAGGTCCCTATCTGCCACGGAACAAAAATTTAGCCTAATAGAGAAGGAGATGCTTGCGGTAGTGTGGGCCATGGGGAAGTTCCGCCAATTCCCGTGGGGCACGAGGTTCCAACTCAAGACCGACCACAAACCTTTGGTCAAAGTTCTCACTTCAAGTGGACATGCTAGCGCCACACCGCGCATTGCCAAGATGACTTTGAAACTACTAGAGTACAGGTACGACGTGGAATACATACCAGGAACAAGAAACAAGGTAGCGAACTACCTCAGCGGAGCTTCAGCAATGGAAGGAGTCCCCAGCAAGGCGGAAGAGAGTGAGGAGATGGTAGCATTAATGGAAGACCCGGAGCAAGTGATAAGCAACCAGGAGTGTACCGAAGTGTATGCAGAAGACCAGGACATCGGAGAGGTCAAGGAATGTATACTACATGGATGGCTAGAAAAAACCCATTTACGGGCAGCACTCAGGAAATTCTATCAAGTCCGTGAGGAACTGTCTGTGGGGGACAAAGGAATATTCTTGTACAGAGGTGACAAAGTAGTCCCACCGACATCACTGATACCCCACCTGTTGGCGGTACTGCATGAAGGCCACCTGGGAATTGTAAAGACAAAGATGAGGACGAAGCAAATGTACTGGTGGCCAGGAATGGACATCCAAGTGGAAAGACATGTAAGGGACTGCGACCAGTGTCAAAGGGCAGACAAAATGCTGACGCCCAGCCGCGTAGCTAGGGGGGGGCGGTCCGCCCCAGGCGGCACCTTTTTTGAGGCGGCCGCGGCCGTGTGGGCGGGCCGGCATTCTCCGCTGTCTGGAGGAGGCCCGGCCGATGCCCGTTGCAGCCGCGGAAGGCCTGTGACTTGAGCTGTGAGTGACTAGGGCGGCGCGGTGGCCCGTGGCCCAGCGGTGCTTTAGTTTACAGTACATAACATCATTCACGGTACCTCCTGGGTACACTACCAGTACCAGGACACTTTAAGTTAGCACGCCACCATGGACCATTCATTATTTAATTATAAATGTATGTCGGGGACGGGGTTGCGTTTGTTCCACTTCCGATTCGAAGCACCTGATCACGACGTCATCAACTCTCAGGGCCCCCACCTCCCAGCCTCGCTCACAGGGCCGTCAATCAGGTAGTAGCGCGCGCGGTGCATACAGCCACAACCAATGACGGCCCTGTAATATTTTGGGCAAGCCCTCACGCGCTGCGCGCTCACCGCCGCCGGCCCCTCCCGTCGTGTCGAGGAGTGTGGAGGGGAGACCACCACCATTCTTCTTGCCGTTGCGTTGCCTGCCTGGCCCTGCTGCAGCTGCCCTGTTACTGTCTCACTGCTGTGGGCTGTGGCTGCGGGTGGGCCGCGGGCGGCACTCTGCGCGACAGACACACGATAAAATAATTGATCATTCAGGTGAGAGAGACTCATTCAAATTTTCGAGTGTAAGGTGCAAGCATATCAAAAGTGCAATATCTGCCCGTTTCACTGTTTCCTGGGCTTTATCAAAGAACACAAAGTTGCCACTTTGGAATTCTAGTTGTAGCATGTCAGGACGGAGGGCTGAAAACACCGAAGGTGAAGACTCATGGTAAAGAATATGCTCAGTGGGGCCCAGAGGCCTGATGACATTCATGCAGCCGACTCATGGAATGAGGGAAGCAAAACCCAGAGGGAGCGCTGGCATGCGCTGCGTAGAAAAACCACGGGGGCGTTGTTTCTGTGGAGCAGTGGGGTTGGAAGGGTTTGGGCTGACAGTGGCCGCCTAATTTTTAGTTAGAATGAGCAGGCCATTTCAAGTTGTGAGGTGCGATGGAATCCAGTCATTATTGCAGGCTCTCCCAGGCCCCGTCTATGCTGGACACGCATCACGCAGACCCTTACGCCGTCACCGCTCAGTGATTCTCTTCAAACTGCCCCCGCACGCTGTTTAACTGGACTCCATCCGTCCGCTGTTAGTGGCGTGGAGCAAAGCAGGCCGTGGCGGATCTATCGATGTGCGACCTAATGAGATGTGAACACCCGCTGCTAATGATGCAACGTGAGATAGATTAAACACTGCGTTAATTGTTTTGTGATGGGGTTCAATAGTTCATAATTAAGGCTTTAGACAATAGGCTTCAAGGTATAGCATACATGATACACTAGGAATGCGGCTCCTCTGTGAAGTCAGCCAGGCCAGGCCTCCTTCTATCCATATGTCACTGACACTTGGCATGATCATAACATTGCAACACCTCAAGCTTCAAGACAACATTAGAGATAACTATGTATGAGCCACTTGAATATTCATGTCTAGAATGAATTAATACCCTCAAGCTTATCTGAGTACCGTGAGTATCAGCTGGGTGTTCTTTACATCAGACCGGTGGAAGTGTATACTCCTAATCAGCTTCTTAACTAGCCAATTTCAAGGCATCTATCTGAATCACTCCCTCAGTGTGGCTTTCTCAGCGTCGTTGATGATTTGGCTGGGGAAATGAGGCCAGAAAGCACTGGGTTCAATGATTAGCGCAGCACCTAATTGGATGGCCCAAACCTTGGTTCCACTCAGTTGTAAACAATCATGGTTCATCCATCTCTCAGTGTCATTAAGACAGAAGCCAATGTGTTCCTATTGATCCTAAATCTATCCACCCTGATCATGAGCCTGCTTTTAAGGCTAAACCTTAAAATGATGATTATATGTAAGGGAATTATAACTGTACTGGTTCATTTGAGGCTGTATTTAGGCATTTGAAGCTGTAACAGGGAGTTTGAGCCTGGTCCGTCATTTGAAGACCTGTCTTGGCTTATGGATGTGTGATGGTTGTGTCTGCGTGTTTGAGGCTGTGCTGTGCCTGGTATTTGAGACTGTACTTGAGAGTTCAGAGCTATTCTTTGCCACACTTTATAGACATAGACGCTGCACCTAGGTGCAGGGTGGTATTTCCACTGACCTGTGATTGCTGCACCCATGCTATATCATAGTGCCCCCCTTGCATATCAAACACAACCGTATTAAATACATGGTTTTGACTGTATTGTCATTACCTCACCTGTGACATACAGAGATACTGGAGAGCTTAGCATGGAAGTCAGAAGACGACCTGGTAAATGAATAAGGTACTGTCAGGTGTACGACCCTGCTGATTGGCTGTCGGTGCTGGCTATGACGTAGGTGCTCTCGGGCGTGCCTCTGCTTGCAACAACCTTTGCTCCAAGAGAGTCAGATCGGAGTCGAGTCCAGTCAGATGGGGGCAGACAGAGACATACCAGGGTGGTGGTGGGGCTATGATGCATAGCTGCCAAGGTTTCAAATGAAAATCGCTACCTATGCTATGTGTAACGACATCTAATTTCAGTATATGAGTGGCATTTCAACTACTATGAGTGACACACTGTCTTGCAAGCTATACAATGAAGACGAGGGAAACTTATAAATATTTGAAATTAGACTCACTTGAGCACAGGCAAGCATAGAGAAACTCTGAGAAGATCTTAAAACTGCAGCTGCTGCAAATGCCCGAGATGGCTGACTCACAGGCCCTTAGGTGAGTGAAATGGGCTGGGACTGCTAGACAGTCATCTAGTCCCATTTAGTGTATTGGACTGGCACTACTAAAGCGTGTGGCAGTGCAATACAATACTCGACCTTCACAAAGGCGCTTTTTGTTTAGCACCAGACCTGCTTTCCTTTGAGTGCCACACACATATTGCTGCATTTACAAGATAACAGGGTCAGGTACTGATCAGGGTACTGGGACAACTGGTGTGAATTTAGCCCTGGCCATAGGGCAATGCACAGCAGGGACCGTTGGAACACTCCAGGAATTAGCTCCCATGAAACTGGTCATGCCTTTGGTTGGGAGAAAGATGAGACATAAAAGGACAAGGGAGGGACTGGGAGGAATGTAAAGTGAGATGACAGGTGAAGTTAGGAATGTGGCTTTTTCAGATAAAATTGCAAGATATTAGCTGAGTTCTAAAATCATTAATGAACTTGTAAATTGCATTTTAACACAAATGTGTACTTTCAAAAATCTGGTGCATTTGTTCTTAACACGTGTTTTTGGATTATATATATATATATGTAGGGACCAGTGAAAAAATGTAAGAGACTTGTGGAGATAGTAAGCGAGAGATGGGAGTAAGAGAGGCAGAGCCAGCGAGAGATAGATAGAGGCTGGGTAAAGATGAGAGGCAAGTGGAGAGGACATTTGGATGTAAAGGCACGGAACCAGCAAGAGACTTGATGAGCCTGGTCATAGGGAAAAGGGCAGTGGCAGTGCTTTAAATGTACCAGTACTCACAGGTACATAAACGTATTTCATGTTTTTGATATGTGCTGCAACTGGTACAGAAGCCCTGAAGAGTGTCATGTATGTGCTTGTCTGCTTTGTGCTGAGGGTAATTGTTCACACAGCTCTCTGATGGATGTCACATGTGGGTTTTCTGAGTCCCCAGATAGATCATGCAGTCTGTGTGTTCTCTTTTGTACTGACAGTCACTGTTGTATTCAACTGTCTAGCCTTTGACCGTGTCATGTATGTGCATGTAACTTGCATGATCGAGGAAACTGTTAGCAGCAATACAACGTGTCTCTCCTTGCAGACTCTGACATCTTTGAAGTGCTCGCCGACCTTTTTCACCAGCACCCCCCCCCCGGGGGCGGCAATCTGAGGGGTAGCCCCGGGCGCCACAAGCTCTAGCTACACCCCTGCTGACGCCCCTAAGGCCCGCATTAGGGAAGTTTGCCAACCTGATCAATCCTTGGAAGGAGGTGTCCGTAGACATCCTAGAACCAGTGCTAGATACCCAGGGCACGCCAAAATATCTGTGTGTACTCGTCGACAGGTACTCGAAGTGGCCTGAAGTGCACATACAGGAAGAGATGGACAGAAACAGTGCTCCGATTCCTTACATCCATCTTCCTTAGAGAAGGTATTCCCAGATCCATTCTGAGCGACAATAGACCACAGTTTACCTTGGAGAAGTGGTATAAGTTCACTGAGAGGAACAGCATCAAAGCCAAACACACCTCCATATATCATCCAGCAGGTAATGGTCAGGTGGAGCGGTTTAATAGGGTCATAATGGGATCCATACAAGCCTCCATCACGATGGGCAAGGATTGGGAAAAGGAGGTCCAAAGTATGATGTGTGCTTACCGCATCACCCCCACGAGCACAGGATATAGCCCCTTCCAGATCCTGAGAGGGCGAGACCCCTTTAACAAAGACAACTTAGAGTGGAAAGAAAAGACTGTAACAAGCAAGTGGTCTCCCGCGGTGGTGCAGCACAATCTAGAGAAGACCCAAAGGATATACACTGAACATTACAACCGGAGAAGGAACGTGAAGGAAATCGCCCTTGAGAGAGGGAATGGGTGAGAGTCAAATTAGCAGTGCTAAGGAGAAAAGGGGACAGCAAATACAGCCAACCCCTACAAATGAAAGAAGTATTTGACAGAGCAGCATTGCTCAGCGATGGTAATGTATGGTCCCAAGACCGCATGTCCAAATGCAATAAGATTCTACAATGGTCCCATGAAGATAATGGGAGGACACCACAAGACCGGACGCCACAGGAGAATGAGGAAACTTCCTCTGGAGGAGCAGAGAATCCAGGAGCAGGTAGACACAGCGAGGAGTCTGGAGACAATGACATCCCAGTGGCAGAAGAACATCCAGGAGGGGAGAGTATGACCCCGAGGAGAGAAAGGCCCTATACCCAAGGAGATAAGGCGGTGAGCCCTACAGAGAACAGCCCCAGAAAAGATCCCTCTACTCCGGTAAGACGCACACAAGCAGGCAGAGTGGTGGTAAGGCCCACCTGGTTTCGAGACTTTGAACTGGGAGAAGCTAAATAGACTTCTATGTGTATATAGACTTTATGTTTTCTTTTGATATGAAAAAGGGGGAGATATGTAGAGTCGCGCTCTAGTCTATGCGCGCTACGTCACGACGTAGCGCGCGAGGCGGCCATTTTAGGTGCACCTGCGCATGCGCGAGCCGCGAAAAGGACGGGAGAACACCAGACACCCGGCGATCTCCTAAAGCTATTGTTATTCCCAATAAAACGAGTCTAACCAGCCCCTGCCTCATGAGTGATCCTTCTAGGGTGAAACTCAGCCATCACAAAGAATACCCAAGTATTTGATGAAGGTTGTAGAACACTTGCAGTGAGAGACGGCTGTGACTGAAGAAGGTGTTGTTGGGGTCTAAGTCCACGCCCCACTTTTATTCCAATTAATTTTGCAGCCAGAGAATTAGCCAAATAGAGTTATAGCATCTAGAACACGAGGCAGTGAGGTTTCCACGTTTGTAAAGAATGAGCAAGATATTGTATGCGTACAGAATAATTTTTTATTTCACCAGCTCCAGTTTCTCTGGCTGTCATTAAGGCAGATATTCTAAATTTGACTGCTAAAGGATCAAGCGCCAGTAGGAAATGAAGGGGCCATAAAGGACATCTGCCATGTTCCTCTGTTGAACTCTCTCACTTTTAATATTATCTTTGCTTCTCTTTCTCGGTTCATATCTTCTCTTTCGCTATTTGGCTATGTTGTGTGTCTCTTTGTGATTAACCCTCTACAGCTCGTACTCTCATATCTTGTCTCACTGGTTGTCTTTCGTTTAACCCTTTCTTCATATCCTCTCTCTGCCCCATCCCCTCTCCCAATTTCTGCAAAAATGGCCACCCCAGTACCACTGAGCGACCCATGAGTGCCACGGTGGGTGTGTGGACTGCGGCTCAGGGTGTTCAAAATGGTCACATCCAAATAGCAGCAACCTCACCATAGCCCTGGCCTTGATTTTGCTGGCAAATTAGATTAGGTTGGGACAGTAGCGAAGCAAGGACTACTATTTTATTACAACAACCAGGGCACAACTCGTAAAAAACAGAAGGGGGGGCGGGGACGCTGGCACCGGAAGTGACGTCACAACCGGAAGTGACGTCACGGAAGGTGCCAAGCTTCTCGTCCCGGAGAGGCTAAAATGTGAAGTCCAGCTGTTTGGCAGGGGGGACGGCGTCCCCTCGGTAAAATAAGTGGGGGGATGCCGTCCACCCGCGTGGTACCCCGACTCGAGCCCTGACAACAACAGGAAGTACAATCTGTCAGTTCTCATTCCGGCTCTAGTGTAGGTCCCAGGTTCAGATCTCCTGTCTCCTCCTAGTCCAATCTTCTGGGGTTTATAAATGGCGTGGGGGTTTCAGTGTGTCACATGTAAATCCTTATTTTCCACATCTTCAAATGACAGGAGTGTGTGTGAAGCACTGTGCTGTAGAATAGCTGTTCAGTTGGCGCACTTCCAGTTCTCTGTCTTAGCTTTGCAGGTTGATGGTGTCTTTATTGCTTAATTGGAGCCTTCGTTTCTGGAGCTCGGCACCAGCACTTTAATGGTTTCCAGTGCTCAGCACCAGCATTTGTCAGCACTACACTTATGACACTCTGCCACATGGCGGCGCTGCTCGTCAAATTTAGAGCTAAGCAGAACATCGGTTGTTTATGAATACAATATAAATTAAAAAATACTAAAACCTGCCTCCCTAGCCATTCATTTGACTTTGGGGACCTAGAATAATCTGAACTGTCACACTTGCAGGCATGAGAGATGTAGATGTTTTGGTACTGACACTGGCAGCGATGGCAGGGCAATGGGTGGTGCAAGCTGCAGTGGCCTCCTGGACAGGGCCCTGGCCCTTATTATTTTACTAACTTAGCACTGGGTGTCTTAGACATGTGATGTGGCCAAGTAGGTAAGATGCTTACTTAGGCACCAGGTACCATGGCTCAACCCAACAGGTACCTCATTAACCATCGAGTGAGTAGGTAACATCGCTTCTTTTCCTCAAAGTACAGGTAGTTTGTTTAGAGTTAGGCACTCCATCCTATCTCATCTTTTTCTGAGGAATAAGTTCTTGTCCTTTTCCTTTTAATGACTTTGTTAGATCAGTTTGACTTCTAATAAATTGTGTGTCAGGTGCACATGCCTTCCCGTGGAAGTGCACTTTAATGGTATACAAGAGATAGTCCTTTGCCCATGACGGAGATGCTGTTGTTGTGCCAGGCGTTTTGCAAATAATAATAATGCAGTGGCTATGTGAGCGTGGCTAATTAATCTTCTGCTACCAGCATATTCTGTGCTTGCAGGTCATGCATTTGAAACTAGGACAGCCCATAAATGAACACGTGCCCTAACACGTATTGCGCATGCGGTGCTGGCGGGTTTGTTTTTTAGCCTGATTCCTTGTTAGGGGTAGTAAGCGCTATATAAATACAATTACAATTACAATATGGAATTGGAGGCGCTCATGCAGCAGCTGATGATCAATCTGTTCGTTTTCACTGCTGGATGTGGCGCTGGGCCAGTGGAGTAGCTCCTCAGGGGGGCACACTGAGGGTTTAAGGTGCGTGGGATACTTATATTGCTAGTAGGCACTCATATTACAGAATTTATTGTTACCATGTGTACAAATGCCAAAATAATGAAGTAATGTCCTCAAAACATTTTTCACATAATGCCGCATAAATTGCCTTTTCTTGCCGCAAACTGTGTCACAAAATTTGGTCCTCCCTTGCCATATAATTCCAGTGGACCTGATTACAGCAAAAACAATATCTATTCTACTCCCTCCTGAGATGCTTATAGACTGCAACCCACTAAAGCATTGACAATTACAGTAAACAAAAACATGAGGGAAATATAACACTGAGACTGCTGGGTTAAAACATGATATCCGAAATTATAGCTCAACATAGAGATACAATATGTACGCTTTCTGAATCAAAAATGTTCTGCCCCTAATGGAAATCTACTAGCAGGTGCAGCTAAAACAAAGAGGGGTGCACAGACAAAATATCGACTCCAAAATATCGACTGGACATAATATCGAGTTTTAAATATAGACTGGACAAAATATCGACTGGACATAATATCGACTACAAAAATATCGTTTTTCAGGTAAGTGAAGTAATATCGACTGTATAAAATATAGATAGCAAAAATATCGAATTTTTAATAATATATAATATTTTATAGTGTATTTTTATGTAATAATATGTGTGAAAAGTGTGTATTAATGTTATAAAATATTTTATTAAATGAATTTTGTTTTTATAATAATTGCGTAATGTAATTCTGTAGAGGGTTGTGGGTTTATAGGGGAATAGGGTGGGAAGTAATTTAATAATAATTAATTAATTAATATATGTTTGTAAATATTTTTAATTAATAATTAATTGATAATTAATTAATAATAATTAGTTAATTAATTATTATAATTTTGTACATATTTTGTATTAGTAATTAATTGGTAATTAATTAATTGTAATTAGTTAATTACATTAATTAGAGTACATTTTAATATATATAATTTTGTGTTATTGTTAAGTAATTCATTGGGAAAAAATAATATTAATTATTAAAATAATTACAGCTAATGTGCTAATATATTTACTTTATTGTTATTGTTAATTAATAATTATTTGGTAATTAAATAATATTGATACATTTTGGGTAAAGGAGTATTTTTAGGGTTCAGGGTCAGTTTTCAGTTTTTGGGTAAAGGGGCATTTTTAGGGTTTTGGGTCAGTTTTCAGTTTTAGGGTAAAGGGGTATTTTTAGGGTTCAGGATCAGTTTTTAGTTTTTGGGTAAAGGGGCATTTTTAGGGTTCAGGGTCAGTTTTCAGTTTTTGGGTAAAGGGGTATTTTTAGGGTTCAGGGTCAGTTTTCAGTTTTTGGGTAAAGGGGCATTTTTAGGGTTCAGGGTCAGTTTTCAGTTTCTGGGTAAAGGGGCATTTTTAGGGTTCAGGGTCAGTTTTCAGTTTTAGGGTAAAGGGGTATATTTTAGGGTTCAGGGTCAGTTTTCAGTTTTTAAACGATATTTTTGCTAATCGATAATGTGACCGTCGATACTCTTTGGAGTGGGAATAGTATTTTTTACACTTCTGGTACTGTACGGTAATATAATAGTATCTTATTTAATTATATTATGTTACTATATATATATGTTTTAACAAATAAGATTGTAAAAAAATATTTTTATTATTTTCATTTATTATTTAATTATTATAATTTAATTTAAGTATTTGTAAGTATATTTTAGTAATTAAAATTTAATATTAATTTAATTTAACACTGTTTTTAATAAAGTCGATATTTTTTACATCTATATTATTGTAAACGATATTTTGTACTCGATATTTTTGTACTTACCTGTTTGTAGATACAAACTCGATATTTTGACTGTCGATATTTTGTCCACGATATTTTGGCAAGTCGATATTTTGTCCCTCGATATTATTTCAGTGATCCCAAAGAAGTACAGTAAGATGAGTTTCGACTCTGGGACCGTGCATACGTTATCTTCATACCAAGGACATTCTGTTCATATCTACAGCTAAGCTAATGCAAGAAAGTCTCTATCTATGGGAAAGCAATGCATTCATAGGAACAGCGTATTCAGTAGCGGAGCAAGGCATGACCTTGGAGAAACAAACATTTCCACAGCCTGTTTCTCGAGTCAGGGAATACATAGCTAAAGACATGATTCAAAATGGCGGCTAAACCTAAAATGGGGCAGCAAATGCTAACTTAACACGAGAACAAAGCACAAACAAAATAGCAAAACGTTTTCATTTCATCACCTCCCAGGCCTTACCTGCGGTTTGCTAGGCCTAGGCGATTTGCTAGGTCTGATCTCCCCCCTGCCCTGCAACATCATTCACCATCCATATTATCTCAAGTGGGGCTCTGGTCTGCCATCAAACTGAGACCTTACTGTGGACTGCTTGACCACAAACTGAGAAAAGGATAGAGAAGAGTCCATTTTACAGACTGCAAACATTTCCATGTTTAATATCAGGTAAGACTGTATTCCTAGCTTCTATGCAAAGGGAAGGCAGCAGGAAGGCAATAGATATAAGATTATTTCCACCCCATATCTTAACAAATTTGTTTCCCATAAATGCCCTCCACAGCTGTTTGGCTCATGCCCTAGTTGGGCTTTTTCTACACTAGGGCCTTCTTTAAATTATTTAATTAACAAACACTCAATTCAGTAACCAAAGCTAAGCAGACACCATAATTCTGAAGTGGCATGTTGCAATGTCTTAAATGCAAACATATAATGTTATATTGTGTAAACGTAGTTTTGCTTGGCTTATAGAAAATATTAAAAGGTGGTGGGTAGAATGCTTGACTTTATCTTAGGTACTGGTAATTTCTCTGGGCTGCCAACAGTTCATAATTGTTTGCCCACTGTGACACTCCAAACAGTATCTTCCCTCGTGCAAAGCAAGCTTGATTCTGCTTAGTATAAGCAATTCAGCTCAAATTGATAGACCAGGTCCTTCTGAATGGGAAAATAAGCAAACCCAGATTTATAGTGGCTGATTCCAGACTCATCTGTGAGGTGTAGCTTGATTCCTATGGCACAGTAAGCATGAGACCCACCTTTAGCCATGCCCATTGCACTGAGGAAAACAAAAAGTTGATTTTTAAGATGTTAGAATTACTCTCAGCGCTAGAAGTTACTGAGGGGCGTATTCTAGTTCATAGATTTTTTCTCCACTATGCGCCTCGAGTCAAGTACTACTTTTGTGCGAATCAGGCTGGCTCCTGCCCCAATAGGAACAATGTAGCCTGAACTGTCAGGCCAGGTGCTAGGCTTAAGGCATTGGTGAGTAGGTATGTGTTACACAACTTGGGTGTATGTCATGTTCTTTCGTAGGGGTGTACAAAGCAATTTTTTCACCAGTGCAGTTTCCAGTTTTTGCCTTTTGTGATGCTTGCAAACCCCACCTGTTACCCAACTCCCTGCCTTTCCCTCCAACCACGCATCCTTTTTACTGAAATGCAACACATTGCTTGTTGGGAAATGTCAGACTCAGTCAGCAAATAATACTGACTAAGGTGCAGCCCTGGCCTGTGGGCATATATTCAGTGACAAGAGATATGGGTGAGTAATACGTTTTAAGAGGCTTCTACATTATGTGACTCAAAGGGAGACTGAGGAGGAACGAGTTTGTATAGATTGAGGATTTTACATAATTCCTCAATTAACGTGCTTGCTTTCTAAACATTACAGAAAAGCTAAGTATACTGAATGAAGTTAGATGTAGTCTGAGGATATGTGGAATCAAGTACAGGAAATAATATACATTTTCACTGTTTTTACCTTTTATTAGAACTGAAATGTATAATATGTTCACCTCGTTTTTGAGCATTTGGACTATCTGTGGCAATAACGCAGAATCACCTGCACTGGGACCCATTGGTTCAACCTTCCCCAAGACAGCTTTCACTTATAGCCAGCAACAGCTTGCCCCAGACCTCACGCTTGCAAGCATCTGCCCATCCATCAGAAAGGCTTCAGTGGTAGGCCTTGTAAGAAATCCTCCCGGATCTGCTTCAGATGACCACCCGGTGCACAGGCCTCACACCTCCATCTTACAGCAACCTCCTCCCCTACTGATGCCCATCTATAGCAAACTGCAACACCTATCCAGCACCAGGGACATCTTAAGGGTTTTAGGGGCCCTAAGGAAAACATATTTTTGGGGTCTTCTGTTCGGAACACCTTTGAATTTATGATCTAATATCCACTTCTTTCCTGCCCTCTTTGGCCAGGTCACTGACACTGCTCAGGCAGACTAGTCCAAATTCTAAATGTGTTTCCAGCTACTATTCAGGGATAGTGATGTGCGTTTTCAATATTGTCATAAAGCAGCAGCTCACTGATATCACTGTAAATAATCTCTGCGACCCACTGCCATTGCTCGCGTGAGACCTTGTTTTGATCTAAAAAGAACTTTTTTCATGACTGTTGAATGGTGTTGAAAAACATAAACACAACATTTCTCTGCAAAATATCTGTAGCAGACTCCCACAAATTACCCTTATTAAAATATATTTTTTTTTAAATCTTTGTTTAAAAATAATTCAAGGTCAACAGGGCAGGACTGTGTGGGGAACAGAGCGGGATCTATCAGGAGGCCCCCTGAAAGGCTGGGCCCTGGGCCAGAGCCCACTTTGCCCATGCCTTAAAACGCCTCTGCCCAGTACCTCTGACGCCTACAGATGAAAACCTTATCAAACCCTTCACGGCATGCGGTGGGCCTCATATGTACAGTCCAGCCCCCAAGAGTGGTCTCCCACCTTCCCCCCACTCACCTTCCTCCAGAAAGCTCTTTAACCTACAACCACAACATCTCCTGAGAGGCCTATTGACTATAATGTTATCGCCCTGCTTGTTCTGCTGAAGGCCACCTTACAGAATGTAGCCTCTGAAGAAGTGTGACACCAGCAACCTAGTTTCTCCAAAAGACCAAGGCCTCTTTGTTGGATCAGTACCTGAATAAATTTAGGTGTACACAATCTAATGTTTGTTTTACCTTGAAATAGTGAAAGTGTAATCAAACATGAATGTTTTCTTATTTGTTTTGTCAGAAAATACAGAAAGTATTGCAATGTATGAAACCTTGTATGTATTGTTTCCACAGTAAAAGGAATGTTTAATCCTCTGTAGCTTGCATGAAATGTAAATACGTTTTGAAAACTTGAAATAATGATAATTGTAAATACAATACCTTCTCAAATTAATAAAAGGAAGGCACACACCAGCTGAATAAATAAGCTGTTGTGAAGTGAATCCGAGCCCTGGCACTCTTCTTTTTGATATAACTCTTTGTTGAACGAGCATCATTCTCCATGCCTTGCATCAAATCCCTTAGGCAGAGTCCGGAGAGGTTTCACATGACTTTTATGTCCCTTGCCGGCACTGCCCCTGCATTTATCAGATCTAAAATCACTGCTTATACTCCAACCAGAACCCTCCGTTCCTCCACCCTGTCCCTCCTCCAGGTCCCCCGCTTCCGCAAAAAGAACTCGGGTAGATCTAGGTTCTCGACACTCGCTCCACTTTTCTGGAATTCCCTCCCCTTAGCCATCAGATCCACCCCCTCTTACCTTGACTTTCGGGCAGCTTTGAAAACCCACCTCTTTTCTTCTGCCTACTCTTCTTAGCTCCTACCTCTTCTTAACACCCCTCCCCTCCTTCCCTCAGTTTCAGGTTCCTCCTACAGCGCCAAGAAACCACTTGGTAGTAGAGCGCTCTACAAATCCCTTCAACTTCAACTTTATCTACAGCCAACTACCCTCAAAGCGTCTCTGTATGCCTACTTCCACTCGTTGGAGATCTATTGATGAAAACATTAACCTTGCTTGGAATGGAGCAGGCTTCCTTATGCACAATATGTTCCCTGGAATATTTATAATTCCATTGTAAAACAATCAATACAATTTAGAAAGAATATGTGTAGTTTGTTTCGTATATAGACATCAGCACATCTTGAATTTCATTCTCTTTACATATTAAGAAGGGAGGACATAAACATGTGTAACATTTCATTGCTTCTCATATAGCAGCAGTTTGCAAAGCCAACAGATATTTAAGGGTTTGTATACGAGCCGTGTTCAATGTAACCTTTTTAGCTACTTTACATAGGTCAATATTTTCAAATATGATTCACTCAATTTGAAAAATTGTATTTGTCTTAATCAAACTTAAAAGCTTGCAATCAGTACACCGTCAAGTCTTCAAAGTTAATGCTACAACATTTTCAGGATGACTGATTTTGCTGAGTGGGTCACCACGTAAATTGACAAAGGCCACAAGACACTTTAGGTTTGACCAATCCACACTTTTACAGAGTTCGACTGTTCCTTTTTCCATTACTCTGTACTCACTAGTGACCGACATTCTGTTTCCTTTTCAGATTGTTTGTATTTAAATTGGAAAGAAATTGCAGAATAGGGTATGCAAACATTCCTAGAACGTAGACTACCTATCTTTTCCTGGTGAAGGCCCCTAAAGACTGTCCATCAACCGAAATACATCACTGCCTATTATTGCATTTAGTTGGCTAGGTCCCTACCAAAGCTATCTTATATCAATCATTATGATTATGTATTTTGCCCTATATTTCTCAAAAATGTAAATTCCATACTCTTTATTTCTAAAAGTCCAGTGTAGCTTCTCTGTCTTGCCACAAGATTATCATAGCCCTTAGGGCTACTTACTTACAGTGCCTTTGCATATCCTTGGTGACTAGTTTTCTGTGCTTCTTGGCAGCCCAGGGAGAGGCGTGCTAGAGATACACCAGCCACGGTGAAACACCTATTTTTCTGTAGGCTGATTTTCTGCCTTTGATACTCTTTATTCGCCCTAGCTGTCTGCAGCGCTAAACACAAGCTGTGGACATAGGGACTAGTGCGCGATCAGGGACATGGCTAGTGGGAAGACAAGGGACTCGCAAAAGAACAAGTTGGAGATGTGCTGGAGGGTCGTTATTTGAGAGGGCTACATCTATTTCAGTTTCTTCACAGGTCACTGGACAAAGCATCCCGGCTCTTCATAAGTTCAGCCACTAAGTCTGCCTAATGCAACCCTTTTTGACCCAACAGGCTGACCTCAGCTAATCAGTGGTCATTACCATTCACTCAACTTCTACAAAATGCTCCATTTACTGTGCACCTCATGGGAACACACTGCATGTGTTGTCAATTTGTCAGTATTCTCTGAAGTTTAGGTCTCTGTGTGCCAACTCTTCCATACCAGTCCTCAAGGGCCTGAGGCATTCTGGAATAACCAGGCAATCCTTGAATTCATTATTGCCTGTTGTGCCTGTGGTCTTTCTGAATTTCCTGTTCAGACATCTCTGTAAAGGAATACCAGAGGCGAGCAGTAACTGCGTAATCCTGTGGGTTGATGAAGACTATAGATTCATATACAGGTATCATTTACATGACGCACAGCGACTATGTGCATCAATACTCTTTAAGCCACGTCATCGCTTGGCACAGTGCTAGCTTTATTAAGAGTGAGAGACGTTAATTTAGTTTGAAAGGAAACGTGTAATGCATAGCCTTGCAGTAAATTACATTTTAAGCATATAATGTGCAGGTCAGTTCAGCTCCTCCACGACTGCAGAAGACACTACTCACACAAGAAGCCATGTGGTCTGAGTGCAGCGCCCAGTCTCATTATCGAGTCAGAAATGCCTGCTTTGGTGTTGGTACTCGCCTTAGTTCCAATGAGTAGGATTGAGTCTCTGATCCTCTGTTGGATGCCGGCACTGGTGTCAGGAGTCATTCCAGAGGTGGTTATTGACAGTGGTGTGCAGCAGGTCTGTGGTCACAGAGAAGTGTAGTAATGGCTAAGATCAGATGTGTCTGTCGTTGACAGAAGAAGGGCACTACTCTGTCTCAGAACTACAATAGAAGATGAACATTGTCTGAGGGGTAACTTGACACCACAGGGGGAGTGCAGCTGGGTTCACAAACTCATTGTCTGCACACTAGTTTAAGTTTATTTAGGCAATTGTGTGGGTACTTAAAACCATTGCAATATATTTTCAAGATAATACATATTTACATGGTAAGTTAGAAATTATTGATAACATTTTTCAATTACATTTTTTCAAATATGACAGATAAAAAGAAATCAGATAGTCGCAATTTTAAAATTAGTGATGCTATTGCACAGGAACATTTCAATTCGTATATCTGCCAATGAACGACCAATCCGCCCCGACGGCCTAAAAGTTAATATAACCATCCAATAGTAACTTATACATATACATGATAAAACATAAAATTCATAGTGAGACACAGTTAAATTCAAATGGTAATATCTTTAGTGTCAATATAAAATATTTCTAATAGTAGGAGACAAGCGGAAGTCGCAGTTTTGAGGCTAAAAGAACACTCAAGGGAAGTATTTCAGTTCATTAAACGTCCTTGGGGGGATTCGATAACAGTCAATGGGTCAGGCCCTAATAGTATTATGGGGAACTCTATATTGTTCCTATAGGATGATATGATCGTTGAATTGCTTCTTATATCAAATGTACTGGACGATTTACATGTTCTTTTGTCTTTGATCCCCTTTCAGCAGTAATTTGACAAAACAGCAATTTAACTGCGAGTCACCTGGGTCAAAGCAGGCTAAGATGGCCTGTCTTCTTGTTTGTATTCTTCTTTGGTTAAAAGCATTCGTTAACAGTTGTTTCCTTTCTACCGTTACAGTATTACAGGAGCAAACCAAATGCAACATGTCCTCCTTGCAACCCCCACAGATGCGACAAGTGACAGGTAGATCACCGCGTAGCCAAGGTGCCATGTGTTATTTGGCTGGTAGTAACTCCAGCCTGTATCTTAAAAAACTGCTGCTTAATAAAAACTGGATAACCGGTGGCAAAGTATTCTTGTAGTGCGATAGACTTGTAATTGTTTAATGTCATTCATCCATGTGCCCTTTGTGCTAGTGTGGCTTTATCTTCTGTAGCTGATTTAATTTTAAGAGACTTCTTTACCAAACGCCAGCCCATGGCCATTGGCGACACCTCGCTGGCGAAAATACATCGTAACACATGCAGCAGTAATCATGCCACAGTAATTTGGAAGCGCCGCCGGTGCGGTACACCATCACAAAGGTGATACGTCAATCTTTTCAATTCATCCCGTGATTGAGATTTCCTATCATGTCATTCGGAGGTGCAGCAGCTCAACATGAGCGTTGCTACAAGTCTTAATATGGACACAGACCTATAAACAAGAGAGAACGTTGGCAAGTCCCATTATCATCCTCGTACTGCGAACATTTTGTGTTATTTGTGACCCATACATCCCTTGGAGAAGTCATATGGAGGTTGCATTCCTGGAGAAGGCAGGTCTATGCCGAAACTCGCGTAGAGATGATATGAAAACCACTGTCAATTATAATTATGACATGATACAGATACTACATCCTGAATTTGTTGTTGTGTCTATCCTTTGGAATTCCATCAGAACATTCAATCGTGTTGACATAACCTAGACAATTGTCTTTTTGGTCAAATTATTGAGTATTAGGAAGCTTAAAAATATGTTGTTCCAACAATCTATTAGTGTGAACAATCTAAACATTTGAATGACAAGTATGTATGGATAGGTGGATGAATGCAGCATGTGTGTGATTCAACTATTTTTTTCTCAGTTTATGAACTGTATATATTGAACTAATATAAGAAAATAAAAAATATTTTTGTATCTTACTAATTTAGAGTGTCAGCTTTTCTCTCTTATCTGTTTTTATCATTTGTGTTTATTTGAATATATTCTGAAGTTGCCCTAGGACATTCACAGTAGTCACCTGGATCAAAGCAGGCTAAGATGGCATGACTTCTTGTTCGCATTCCGCTTTGGTTAAAAGCCTTCATTAACAGTGGTTTCCTTTCTGTCGTTACAGTATTACAGGAGAAAACCAAATGCAACATGTCCTCCTTGCAAATCCCACAGAGGCGAAAAGTGACAGGTAGATTACCGCGTAGCCAAGGTGCCATGTGTTCTTTGGCTGGTAGTAACCCCAGCCGGTATCTTAAAAAACTGCTGCTCAATAAAAACGGGATAACCGGTGGCAAAGTAATCTTGTAGTGCAATAGACTTGTAATTGTTTAATGTCATCCACCCATGTGCCCATTTGTGCTAGTGTGGCTTTATCTTCTGTAGCTGATTTAATTTTAAGAGAGTTCTTTACCAAACTCTTAAAGGCCTGTAGGTCAATTGACATTTCCCAAAGCTGGTCAAGACCTGTAAGAGCTAGTGACTCTTGCAGATACTCTCTACCCGGTGATATATGACGATGCTGTAGTTCGTCTCACAACATGTGATTCAATGTGTTCAATTCAGCTTTCCATATTTTATTTCAACATATTATGTATGAGCAGCGCCTGGCTAGTGATTGCTTGACCAGTCCGAATTCTAGCCTTCTCTGAGGTGTAACTTGGAAAGGAGAATGTCATTCTATAAACTTGGGAGTCTGCATTATCCAGCTTGATTGCATCCTGCCCTCTTAAAGCCTCACTTCCATTTGATATAGTTGGAAGGAGCTTTGCTCTTACAACTTCCAGTAGTGGGGTCAAAACAGGTCCAGCTACCTTTTTCTTCAAGTTTTTAAAAACTGCAGCTAAAACCATGCCTTTCTTTTTGATTGCCTCTTTGTATGTATGCCGGTACAACGCGTACTGTCACAACGCATCCCTTTACACCGCATCCCTTACAACGCAAGTCGTTACCACGACTTGCGCTGGGGGCGCGGATTTCGAATAGTATAATTTACTATTCTAACACCAGTCCCCGTGGACCCTAGGGAAGGTGTTGGGATAGTAAATTTACTATTTTTAATCCTTTAGCGCCCTCCAGCGCAAGTGATGGTAACGACTTGCGTTGTAACGGCCGCGTGGTAAAGGTACCACGTGGTAAAAACTTTGTAGTAAAGGATGTTTACCGTTTTACCCATGAACCAAGCCTGTGTTTGTGTTTTCTTGACGTTGTAACTCATGGTTTTTGTTTTGCCATAATTGATCTGCAGGCCGTTGGCTTGCGAATATGCCATCATAGTGTTGAGGAGTTGTTGAAGCCCGACCCGAGTGCGGCTCACCAGTACTAAGTCATCAGTGTATAGGAATCATGATATCGGTTTAGCCCCTATTTTCAGGGCTTGAGGGTTACATGATTGATTTTGATTTGAACCCATGTGTCACTATGTAGCAATATCAACACGTGTAAGAGGTTCTGTGATATACCCCAACATGCTAACTTTTGCCACAATTTCTCTCGGTCTACACCGAAGAGGTGTAGCGCAGCGGCCAGGGCGGCTGACACCGGACGTTGGGGATCACGTATCGATCCCCAGCACTGGCAGCAGGGGTCTGCCCAGCACCATGTGACTCTGGGCAATAGCTTGCTTAATCTTCCCGATGGCCCCCAGTGCCGGGAAACCTATGGGTAGCTGTGACATTCTTCAGGATGGCCCCGACTCTTGCGGAGGGCAGTTATGTTTCCTAAGCATCGTCCAATCCTTCCTCTGACTGATGCACAGACCTTCCGCTTGTTTCAGAGGTAAACATAAACATCAGAATCGATGATATGGCCAGTTTATTTTGAAAAATAGTGCCAGTGAGCATCACACTAACCGGGTTCATACACTGGTGTAAAACGTGACATTTTGACAGGCACCAATCTAGCTCAACTTCATGTGTTTTTCTTGTGCAGGTCAGTCCCATGGAAGCAAACATTCAACAATAACAGTGTCTGTGACTCCAAGGTGCTGGCACACATCCACACTAATACCATTCCCCTTAGACAGTCCTCCAGCCAATCCGTGACAGTTACTAGCCACCAGCTTCCCTGTACCAGAATCGAGGACTAGGGAGAAATTGAGTCTGCGGTCAGCCTCTGCCTCTTAGGTGAGGGGAGTAGCCATACTCATTCCAACAGCCATGATGTTCCTCTTTGCCGGCTTCAACCTGACCGGTCTAAGCTGACCTTATTCTGTGAGGTAAGCACAAGGAGTTCTACCTGATTCTGTTGAAGACATTCCCGGGCTACACACACAGCGAGGGAGCCAGACTCAGGCACGCTAGCCCTTCAAGTAGCCCACATCATGCTATACAGACACACATCTCACTCTGATAGGACAGTGAGCGTGTCAATCATGAAAATCTACGCAGATCTGCAGAGAGGGGAGGATGGAACCTTGCCAAAGTTACAAAAAAACGTGCACCTCATGGTTCTAAATTAGCTTCCACCAGTTGTTAGTCATGCTATGTGCTGGACTTAAGGATGGCAGTCAGCCATATTAAAAGTAGGTCCACTTTGGGTGAACCCCTTCTTTCCCCAATAGAGTTGAATACTCTTCTGGTGAGCCACATATCTCAGATATCATGAATAACTCCTGCACAGGGGACTCAAGGTACACGACTCCTCCACCGGACAAAATGCTGGGTCTTTTGGAAATGTTGGAATCATAAGTAGGGGACACAGTGTTACTTGTCCAGGGACATTTGACCCTACACAGAAGCTTACTGACAATGGTGTTGCGTATAGGGAGGAGCTATTATTCACGAGAGGCTAAGCCTGATGTGCCTCATGATGCACCGTCCCTCCCTCAACAATGGTGATAAATTGTCTATTGCGCTCAGTGGATCTGCATGTACGATATACGTAATGCTGGTTTGTCATGTGCAGCAGTTAAAAGCAAAGATATATGTTTTCAGGCTCGTCTTTGCTACACTGAAAACATTTAGGTGTCTTATTTAATGTAAATAGTTGGTTTCCAATTGAGGCAGTTTCTGGTACTCCTATGCAATATTACTCGGCTATTTTTTTGTAAGGAATCAGAGCTCAACATCAAGTATACCTGGAAGAGATTTAAACACATGGGATGCTAGTAGTTCATGCGCAGTAGAGCCTCCAACCACTTTATTGGCTTGTCAAATCTATGTTGAGATTCATTTTGGTTGCTGGTTTTTAACCCTGAACAGTGTACTTTCTTAAATTGTTAAAGTGACACACTTGAAACATACAAGGGACAAATGTGACTTATGTAGGTTTTTCAGTGACAGCTTGAATGCCTATGATTTTTAACAATCTCTCTTGCTAAAATGAAGTGGTTAGAATGTGACTTAATCTCTAAAAATAAAATGATCCGTTTTTGCATGGGTAAGATATAGATCCTTTTTAATGCTATGCCTTTGGATCTTTCTGTATTTCGTAGCGTTTGTGCTTGTACTTGTGCTCACATCGAGACTTAAGACTTATTTGAGCAAGCATTATTTGAAAAAGATTTTAGAACAGACTGCAAGTTGAGAATGGTTGAATTTTCAAAACACTTGGGCATTTTCTATGCTTCAGTCGGTCAACTCGGGTAAGGTTAATATCTGTATGTATCGAAACACTTGAAAAATTCTTGCCAGTTATAGACAGGCTATCTTTTGGGTTAAAAATAGTGTATTTTGCCTTGAAAGTGAATTGTACTTTTGCCAACCACTCCAGAACTAACCTCTCAATAGAAAGCACAGCCTGCATTAAACGTGCACCCTATTTAATCTGACAGTACTGTACTCTTGATTTAAAAAAAAAACTACAAATAAAAACACACATACCCAGAAAAAAAAGCAAAGATATATGTAGTTATGTCCAGAGCGCAAGAGGTTAAATCCATACAGTGAGATAAAAACGCACAAATTAGGCTTTGCAAACTCTCTTTTGCAAAGTGATTCTAGACAGGAATATGTGAGGTATTAGGCAATGTTTTTTTCTCAAGTTAGTTACACAATTCAACACACACATTCACTCACACTATCTCTAGCTCTCTCATTATCTCTGATTACGCCCCCTCTCTCTTTATCTCTCTCTTTACTATATGAAGCATACAAAGGCAGATCACATGAATTATTATCTTGCGACAGACATAAACTACAATCACTCGCTCCATGGATGCCTTTCATGGATTTTAGGGAAAGGTGCCAGGAATCTGTGAAATAATATCCAATCTGTCCCAGTTTAATCCAAACTGTCCCAGTTTAATGGATACTCAGGTAAAGGTGGTCTTGTGTGGACTATAAATACAGACTTGTAATAATTTCACAAGAGAGGAGTGTACTTTCTTCCTCGCTGCTGTTTAACCAGCGCACAAACAATTCTCGAGTTAGTTGCACGACTTTAGGCAGGGTGAGCGGTCACTCAGCAGTCAGTGGAATGAGGGGCACCATGCCCCCCACTCTAGGGTAAAAAGCACCAGGATAGCCGGCAATACACTTTCTATGAGGACCCACAATCTGTTTAGTTTTGTAAAACTAGGATCCAAATAAAGCTGGAGTGATGAACCTCAATTCATGCCCACTACCCGTTGCTATTCTGGTACCAAGACCTACACACAGCGTTGCAAATCCACATTCATCCAGACCACCATGCTTCAGCTGTTCTTCTGCCACAGTGTCGCGCACCAGAGAGATGCTGTGATGAGCAGTAACTTGGCTGCAGCGGTATGAGATGACATGCAGTGAAATGCTAAGATATATAGTGAGATGGCATAGAATGTGGGACATGCACTGAGATACACCTGGCAACCATAGCGTAGGATGAAGGGAAATGATGTAACATAAAGTGACCTACAATGGATCCGTGAGATGACATGCAGCGCAGTGACTCATATACATTGGACATGTATTGAGATGAAGTGAGAGGCAGTGATGTGCGATGTAAGGCAGTGAAATACAAGGGACCTGCAGTGAGACAAAGTGGACTGTGGTGAGATCCGATGCTCATGCTGTTAAGTAAAGTTAGAGGATTTGATGGGCTGAGGAAAGCATTGAACTTCAGGGCCACACTGCGCACTCCGCTGATTGGCTGTTTCAGAGCCACGGTGGTTAATACCCTGTTTATGTAGTTCCACAGGCCCTGTGACTCAATTTACATAAATCTTTCTCTTGTGGGTTTCAGTTCTTGTTCCTTGAGGGATCTGGGCTCCTGCCCCGAGCTGCAGGAGGCACCTGTTCTACCATAGACCCACTGGGTGTTCCCCGTCAGCCTCTCAAGAAAGGTCACATGCTCACAACACAGACTTGAATCAGCCACACGTGTCCGCCAGACAGCAGACTACAATATGACATTAGTGAATATGTATATATAGGGTAGAGAATTAAAGTCCATAAATGTTTTTCTTGTTAATATCACGTGTTACCCTCCATCATTCAAGTGAATGAAATATTATAAATTGTAGGCAGTTAAGATAAAATCTGAAATATTGTGGTTGGCTAAGGTTCCATCCACTTTTAAATCCAATCCTAAAATAGCTGAAGTGTAACCAATCGGCGTCAACGTCACTCACACACCACCGTGTGTTGCCCTCTACTTTTGTTAAATGTAGTGATTTGCATAAATTCAGGATACATTCAGTTGTTCCTCTGCCAGGTGACACATTTCAAGCTAAAGACTCAACCATGAGTACTAATGAGTTTGCAAGCGATCAATTGAAGAAAGGTACAGATTAGGGAATGGGTATCAAATATGTCAAAAGCTCTGAGTGTCTCATTGAGAAGGAAGTGGGAGGTATATAGGACCAAAAGATTTTCCCTGGACCAGACCTTCCCTCCACACAAGGTGGTGAAGCAGGAAGGAAACTTTATTAAGGCTACCAAAAGCCAATGGCATCTTTGAAGGACCTACAGGCTTTTATGGCCTAAGCTAGTCAAAGTGTGCGTATGACGCAACATCCCAACGCTTCACAAATCTCTTCTGTACAGGGTGGTGGCAACAAAGAAGCCATTATTTGAGAAAGTCCATCTCGAGTCTCTTTTGAGGTAGAGATGTACCCAAATGTTTTATGGTCTGACAAAACTCAAATGGAATATTTTGGACTAAAGAGAAAGTGTTACATTTGGTTCAAACTCAGCACGTAACTTAAAAAAAACAGCCCTACTGTGATGCATGAAAGGAGCATCATGAAAAGAGGATGCTTCTCATTGCTTAGACTGGGACAATTGGCAGGATAGGAGGGCATTTTCATGGGACACAGTAGAGACAAGCCGTTGAGGGAAATCTGATGCATCCGTCAAGAAAGCTGAATGTGGGGCGAAACCCACCTTTAAGCAAGACACCAACCAAAAGCCCACAATGAGAGCTATATTTGAAGGGCCATTGGACGAAAAGGTAAATGTCTTTGAGCTACCAGGTAGGTGCCTCGATCCAAATCTAATCAGAAATGTATTTATTGACTTGAAGATTCCTACCCATCTGTACTCTCCAAGAAACTTGAGAGAGTATGTGCAGTTTTGTAAATAAGAATGGTCAAATATTGCCAGATCTGGGGGTTCAAAGTTGGTAGACATATACCTATCTAAACAGACACATACCAAAGGTGTTTTCACCTGGGAGTGAAAACTTATCCAATCACTTTTGACTTTTGTATTTTTACTATATAATTTTCCACCATAAACTACTTATTTCCTATTGAATTTGAGGGGTATAGAGTATAGATGAATGGAAATAATCCTCATTTAAATGCATGAAATGCTAAGGCGCGGACTCAACAAAATGTGAAAGAATTCAAAAGGACGGATGCTGTAGGCACTGGGCGTGCCACTCTGGCCAGACTCAAATCTGTTACTTCACCCCTCCTAGCACATCTGCTTCAACAAAACTGACAACAACTGAGAGTAAACATAGGAAATATAACCCCCCGAAAAGCTGTGTATTAAACAATAATTCTTCAAGCACACCTGGCTCAGCTTCCACAAAACTCCTACCTTAGCCCAAAAGGTGCACACACTTGGTATTGGTCTGTGTATTTCTTGCTGAAACACTTTTGGGCAACCAACCAAATACAAACACATCATTTGACAGCCTTGGCATTTTCTGATACCCTGAGTCTAGCCCCAGGAGAGAGTTTAGGTGTGTCTCAGCTGGTGAGTGTTAAATTTATTTAATGTCATAAAAAGGCTCATCTTCCTTTGGCAGCTTAGATCGAGCATCATAGCAACATCACAAAATAAAATGATGGACGAAGTGTTTAAACTGCCTATGCTTGCCCTAAGTGGCCAAGGGTATGACCAGACGTGGGTCCCTTGCTCGCTGTGCCACTGGATTCAAGCTAACCTGGCTGATGAGGGGTGATACCTTGATGCCGGTCCCGGGATGCTTGTTTCCAGTCTAGGGAGTACCTAGCTTGGCAGTTCGGGTTGGACTGTTCCCACAAGGAACAGGGTCAAGACTGATAAGCATATGACTGGGTCCAAACTGGGGTGGCATATTGAGCAAAAGAGAGATGGATTAAACTCAGATCTCTTGACTTGGGGTGAGTGGTTGAAAAGTTTCAGCACTCAATCCAACATCTTGTTGGGTTTGCTAGACCGACATCAAGCTAATATCATAAATATTAAGGAATTAGTGCATAACCTGAAGGCCACATTGAAAGTGCGTGGTGGAATGTAGGAACTGGGAAATCCAACTTGAAATATTGTATTTAATAAATGCAAATAGCCGTGGAGGGTTGGGAAATTTCAGTGCTTGTCTTAAGGAGGCAAGGGGAATAAATACACGTTTCTCAAGAAAACTATGGGAATTTCAGTAACGACAGCAAACATGTATAGCTTGATTTTCCTAGAATTTTAGGTCTTTTGAGGGATAAGTTATGATTTTTCCAATGCAGTGGTTCTGTAATTGAGCTACAAGCCAGGAACTCATATTTTAGTTTGCATAAACCAGGGTCTCCTTGTGCATGATCAGTCAAATATTAAACACCCAAAATCAGCTGGGGACATACTAATGAATATAATGTTTCTTCTAACCAAAATATGGCCACAGGGTAGATCCTGAAAATGGCCGGTAGTGAAGAGCTTGGAGGGCGTCTCTGGTGCTGTTGGTGGCCAAGGTAGGGTGCGGCCGGACAAGTTACTGATTGGCTGGAGCTCACTAAGGCACATACTACTTGGTCCTCGTAGCCCAACACTGAAAGGAAAGGATTTCCATGGAACCAAAGGATGCTTTCCAGTTTCTTTGGTTCAAGACAGGAGTTGACTCTTAATTCATCAGGTTCCTTGATGTGGAAGTGCTATAAACGTTGTCACTCAGCATCACAATGATGCTAGAGATTGATTGCAAAACCCCAGAGAAGTAGCATACTGACATATTTTTATTCCTCATAATCAAGCAATTATAATCAACCGAAAAAAGAGTAACTAATGGATACAAAGAGCTCTAACCATATTACCACCAACAACGCTTTAGAAAACGCATTTAGAAATGGCTTTATTATTCTTACTGCTTGTTTAGAAAAAGGAAGTGAAAGAAGGCCTTTTCCTTTACAAGAATGTTCAGCTTTAAATAAAGCCTGCGTTACATAAAATAAATACTCATGGTAAAAATGAAAAAAGATACTTTCAGTATTATATTATATAAAATACTCCCTTTGAGAATGACTTCTTCATTCCCTGAGAAATTGTTTCCAACTTTTTTTTATATTTTTAAGTTAAATAATTTTTATTAAGGATAAATAGCACAAGAATACAAAAACAACAAACATTCGGTTCCTATAAAATAAGAAGTATACATGCATGTACAGCAAAACAACAGCATAATAGATGGTAAGAAACAAATTGAATAAACCTTAAACTGCTTAATTCTAAATATACTACTATGAAGCATAAATATACAAAAAGAATAGAACTGTAAAAGAAAACATTTGAATTAGCGCAGAAAGAACCTACGTGAAATAAGAAACGATAAGCATATTCAGGTAAAATAATAGAAAAACGTTTTTTATATAAAAGAAAGAAAGAAAGAAGAGAAGAAAAAAGGAGAGAAAGAGGAGAGAAAAGAAAAAGAAGATATAAATAGTACAAAAGAAAAGACTAAATAGAAGGAAATTGTTTTCCAACTTAACTTCCAAAAATTGGTACTAAAATGCTCCTAGTTTAAAAACATATTTGGACCACGGGCCAAACACCTCAGCACAAAGACCTAAACTACTTTTTGCAGCCAAAGAGAACCTCTCGCTGGTGAATGGGCTCCCTTCATGTCATTGACCTCATGCCAAGACCTCTACCTAGATCTGACCTGGAGACTTTGCTGAACAGAGAGAGAGTCATTCTGTCACATCTTACTCTCTGTTTTGCTAAAGACATCTTGGAGGCCAGGGCCGGACGTGGAACCCAAAGCAGCACTGGCACTGTTGTCGGACCAGCCTCACACAGTGCCTTGGTAGCGAGTCTGACCACTAAAAGGCACATCACTCCACTCTATGCCTCTGCACTCTGCAGGACTCCACAGCACTCCACTCTACATCACTGCACACTATGCCTTTACACTCAACAGCACTATACTCTACTCTACACCACTGCACCGTAATTCTATTCTGCTGCAATCTACCCACTGCTGCAGAGTATAGTGCTGCTGCTCCCTATGCCACTATACTCTGAAACACTCAAAACCAAAGCACTTTCCACCAGTCCACTCTGTGCCACTCCACTGTATGTCACTCTGCGCAAATCCACTCTATGCCTCTCCAAAACACGACACTCGCAGTGATAGTGATTTCCTAATATGTGCACGCTGCATGGGTTTACTATGGTGCACTGCTAATTCTGTTTTGCATAATGTGTTACGCTCAGCGTAATCCTACCAGTAGTTACTGTTCAGCCTGATGGGATGTTCAGGACAGTTGCCCGATTGGCATAGTGATTTGTGTAATCCCTGTGATGTCATGATGAGTGCCTAGAGGCACAGTGTTATATGTGATTTGGATCTAATGTGTTTTTATGGTTAATACAAAGGCTATTTTTATATAACCTTGTATGAAGTTTCTTTTGCGGTGTGTCTAGTGTGTCGCTGCTGTGTAAGTGTGTTGCGCAAACGCTTTACACATTGCCTCTGGGATAAGCCTGACTGCTCTGCCAAGCTACCATGGGGGTGAGCAGGGGTTATCTTAGGTGCGTAACTCCCTTGCCCTTACTAGAGTGGTGGGTTTTACCTGGCTTAGGTGCATACCGTAGCCAACCAGAAAACCCATTTCTAACAATGACACTGTGGTGGGGGAGTGGCAGTGCACTCCCTTCTCTGCGCATGAGGGTTTGGCCGGCCTTCTCAGGCCTAACAAACCCTCATGCGCAGTGAAGCTCTCTCCAGCCCCAGCTACGTTGCTGGGTCTGGAAAGAGCAGGCACAGGCTCCCAGTCTGCCCGGGAGCACAAAGACCCAGTGCTAAGGCCAATCCTGCTGCTGCTTTCATGCAGCATCAGGATTGGCGGCAGTGCAATCTGGGAGCCTGTGCCCAGAAGGGGGAAGAGTGCGATGCAGCAGATGGCGGCACGATCAGTCAATTTTTTTCATTGTTATTTTGACCCCCGCCAACACCCCCCTGCACTCCCTCCTCCAGCCCGTCCTACCACTTTGGCAGGAGACGGGACGCTACTGCGATCAACTTGTTCACAAGTGACATCCTCAGCCAAGGGAGTGTCATAAACAACCTCCTATGAGGCTTAAGTCAAGACACAGTTCTGAGGACAAATGCACACAGCATTTTCCCAGTGGGAGCAAAACTTACCTTAATCCAAATGATTTGGATTCACCCTGGACACAACCTCTCCCTCAAAGAATACATTGCCAAGAAATCAAAGATGCCCTGTACCAGCTCTCTTTATTGATGCAAGTGAAACCGTTCCTTGCAGCAAGGGACAAAGAAGTGCTGTTCAATCCCTCTAACCCACACATCTGGATGATGAAAAATACCATGCTTGATGGCTTCCCAGACTTCCACCTCCTTAAGAGCATGCTAGAGGCCGCAGAACAAGAAATCACCCCCATCCTGATGGAACTCCAGTTTCTCCCCTTGCTGGAACCCGCCATCTTCATAATTTACAAAGCTATTGTGACCAGCACTCCCACCTATCTGCTCAAAGGGTTAATAGCTGGAGTCAAGAGAGACAAGCTGAAGCAAGCGTATCCGTGATAAGGGAGCAGGAGTACCCAGTCACACGAATCAAACCATCGGGCGCAGCGAACCACCCGCTGCCACTCTTAATCCAAAAGCAGATCGCAAAAGGTAGGAAAGAAGGAGCTCCGGGACTGAATGGCATACCACCTGCCCTGTTCAAAGCGAAGAGTAATGAGTGGGCGGATATCCTACAACCTCTCTTTCTGGAAATTAGGCTGCTCAACAGAATACCAGAATCCTGGAAGGGCTCGACAATAGTCCCAATTCACAAAAAAGGGGACAAGGCTGAGCCCAACAACTATCACCTAGTAGCCCTGATTGATAACGAAGCAAAATATTTTGCAGGCACCGTACTAGGGGCCCGATGTAGGTAAGTTCATTTTACCACTTCTTAAATACCGAATCATACCGATTCGGTATTTAAGAAGTGGTAAAATTGAGGGTGGGGGATGTAGGTATTTCAGATTTGGTAAATACCGAATCGTTAAGATTCGGTATTTACCGATTCTGTAAATACCGAATCAGTAAAGCCCATTGATTCCTATGGGCATTGAAGCCCATAGGAATCAATGGTCATTACCGAATCGGTATTTACCGATTCGGTAATTACCGATTTTTGCAAGGGTGCAGGGGGTGTCACTTTGACACCCTCTAGCACCCCAATTCCGGACTTGTGTGCCATGTGGCACACACACATGCTCTAAGGGCATGTCTGTGTGTCACATTGCACAGGTCTGCATGCACAGATGTGCATGCACACCTGTATTCGGTATTTTACCACCCAATTGGATTGGGTGGTAAAATACCGAATCTTAAAGCCCTGTGGCACTCTAACATGTGCCAGCTACATCTGCATTTACAGAATCGGTATTTTACCGAGTCTGTATTACCGAATCGGTAAATACAGAATCGGTAAAATACCGATTCTGTAAATGCATGCCCTACATCTAAAAACCCTAATACCGGTCGGAAACGGCCGAATTCGGCCGTTACCGACCGGTATTAGGGCTCCTACATCGGGCCCTAGAGGAGCTCACACGCTGGCCTGAGACGAACCAGATAATACCGCTGAATCAGACCTGTTTCTGCAAAACGGCTAGTTCATCTACAAATGTCCTCGCAATCTCACTAATAATCGACGCAGCAAAAGCCTCCAAGTTACCATTACACCTGTGTTATATTTATTTCAGTGCTGCCTTTGATAATGTCGAGAGAGGCAGACTATAGGGGAAACTAGCACGATGGGGGCATCCCACAGACTATCTTAAACATGCTGATGCTTCTACATACGGATACCTGGGTGCAGGTGAAACTAGGCGGTGGCACCCACCTTTCCTCAAAAGTACAACAACAAAAGGACTGAAACAGGGTTGTGTGCTTGCACCAACCCTATTCAATTTATTCATGGCTGACCTTCCAAATGTGCTTGACACCTGTAACTCCCACGCTCCAAGGGTGGGAGGGAGAACTCTAACCAATCTCATGTAAGCAGATGATGTAGTTCTGCTCCGTCATACTTATGTCAGTCTCCAACACTTATTAACTGAAATGCAGCAATACACAACAGAAAATAACGTAAAAATAAACCTGAGCAAGACAAGGGCAATGTCAATAAATAGCAAAAAGAATATACAGAAGTACTGGCCCCTTGGTGGCACTAAAATTGACCATGCTTCTGAGTATAAGTACCTAGGAGTCATATTCGACAAGGAAGGGTCGTTTTGGAGCCAAAAAGAGGAAATAAGAAGGAAAGGTCTGTTAATTGCCCTGACGATGAAAAATCTGGCAAACCGATTGATGGGACTGATTCTGACCCCGCTATTGACGGTAGTTCAGGCCAAACTTCTCCCCTCGATTACTTATTGTAGCGAGGCGATGCAGGGAAGAGACGCCAAGGAGCTGGACAGTACGCTGGCCAAAGCTTACAGAACTATGTTCTGCCTTCCGCCCTATACATCACCCGCTCAAATAAGGCTGAAGTTTGGTCTTCAACAACAAGTCTTAGCCAGGTATGGTGCATATATCATCTGTTGGCATAAGATAAGAAGTGCCACTACAAACCCGCTCAACTATTTGTTGTGGCCCGATATACAACACAGGGATTTCTCCCAGGCAAGAAACCACCTTCAGTTAGCCTTGGATTCTACCAAACTCTCTGGACTTTGGGATGCGCAACTCGGTTACCTCAATTTAAAGAAAATAGTGAGGAAGAATATAAAACGAATCATCTTATTGGAGGACAAGGCGAGCTTCTCGAAAAGATCTCATGCCTGGATGACCCTCAATTCCTATAAATCACTAGCTCCACAACCATACTTTAATCAGGGCTATCTATGAACATTAAAATGAACTTCCTAAGGTACAGACTGGGGATCCTTCCATGCACCCAGCATCTTCCACCATGGCTGAGGACAAAAGGGCAAGATACTTGTAGGCTGTGCAACTTCAAGAATGGCGATATTCTTCATTTAATTTGCCTATGCGAAGAACTGCACCAAGCACGGCAACTATTCCAAAAATAACTTTTTAAACAGAAAGGTATCTGCACTAGAAGGCAAGCAGTGCTGGCCTGCTTAAACCTAGTGTGAGAAGTTGGCCTGGTATATGATGTTCACTATTCTAGTGAGCACCTTGCACCAGTCCAAACAACCCTTATGGTGATGGTTGTAAAGTCAACCTTATAGATCAGCTATGGACAGAGCAGTCTTAGGCTAAACTCAAGAGGGCATGTGAAGCCAGCTGTTTTATCATATGCAATCCCTTTAATACCAAATGAAAGGACACCACACAGGATATATTCAAAATATATATGTATTTATTTCTAAAGAAATCCCCTGAACTCTTTATGAGCACAGAAGCACAAGCACATAACAAGTAACTTAATATAACATACAAAAGTTGCACAAATATGGATAGGGCCGGGTGGCCCGCTTAACCATATACTAAAAAAGTGGTATAAGTACCACGTCACGAACAATGGTAAGGCCTAGGGCCTTGGGAATCGCTGGGGCTAGACTGGACTAACAATGGTTAGGGAGCAGGAGGCCCACGGGATGCGTGTGCAGTGTCTAAAGGCACACGTGGGCACACATAGAAGTCAATGGGTGCGTAAAAATGGAAAGTTAAAGGTTTGGGAGTCTTCCGACTGGACTAGAAGCGAATCACTTGAAACTAGGACACTAGGAGAGTTACTCTTTACAGAAGCACCGCAGTACTCACAATACCTAACCCACAGGAAGCGGGTGCATAGGTCCCAAAGTGTGTCGGGGTCCTTCGTGGAGTTCTATGGAGCCTTGGAGAAAAGATAATGCAGGCAGCCAGGAGAGAAGAGTCCAGTTGGATCCAAGGGTGGATCTAAGATGTAGAGGACTTGAAAGCAGAGGGGACAGAGTCTGGGTCACTAGCCAGTGACCAGGATGGAACCAGGAAGGAACCAGGTGATGTCACGTTGCAATCAGGTGAAGATGGGAAGCTTGTCTCTGCAGCCACGTGGACGAGGAGTCATCACCGACAACCGGGAGTCAGGCACGGACTGTCCCCCAAAGGTTCTCGCTGTCGGCTTCAGGATTGGAGGCAACAAGCCTTGGCAACGGCAACCCCTGCAGGATATGATGTAGGCTTCTTACTCAGACCAGCAAGGTCTGAGGGGCTGCTTCTTTTGAGGGAAGCAAGGGCCAGTCTGGAGCAACCAGACCAGCAGTGTAGTTTCAAAGGATCGTCACCAAGATGGCCACTAGCCAATGGACAAGTGACCGGGCAGACACGTCGAGCAGGAAAATGCAAAAAGGCCCCACACAGAACTCGTGGAGGGTGCAGGGCTGATCTTTGGTGCAGATACTGCTCGGGGCTGGGGCTTCTCAATCCCCAATGCACAGCTTCGAGGAGGCCACAGGGGCTGCACATTTAGCAGGTTGCAGACTTTTCAAGATGGCCGGTCCCACGTCTCTCGTCGCCTCCACAGGTCTCAGCTTTGCAGGGACTGTGGATCGGGCTGTTGTATGTCTGGGAATATGGTTCTTGTCATGCTCTGGGCTCTTGCTCCGGAGGGAGGCGGCGGCAAAGCAAGGCGTCGATCGCTGGAAGGTGCCTGTTTGTGCAGGGTGGTCATTTCTTGACCACAAGGGAGATTCTTCAGTCGTCGTCTTCCAAAGTAGAGTGATGAAGGTCCAGTGTTTCATTTCAGTGCTTCAGTCAGGATAATCTAAAGTCCTGTGACTCAACTCCTACCTATATACGAATCTTAGGGGCTGGATTACCTGCGAGGTCCCTCCTATGGGTGGGACCAGGGAAGGGGGTGGTTACACCCCTTTCCCTTTGTCCAGTTTCGCACCAGAGCTGGGGCTGGAGTGCCCCAGCACCGGTTTTAACTGGCCTGTGCATGGGACACCTTGTGTGCCCCAGGCAATGTCTCAATACTTTCAGCCCTCCCTGTCCCAATACACAAAGTCCTGTCTGGGGTGGTGCTAGCACCTCCCAAGGTAGGAAACCTTTTGTCCAAGCCTCCCTCGCTGGAAGGACTCCCAGCAGCAGGAGGTCAGACTTGTGTCTGTGGCAGCAGCATTGATTTTGTGATGTTTGATTCTCTGGTTAACTTTAACCGGTAATAGTAGGAACAAAATGTCTTCTCCCTCTAGAAGGGTGGAATGCTACCCCCGTAGCCAGGACTGGCGAGGGGGTAGTATTCCAAATCGTATGACACCTTACTCGACATGTTTTGATAAAGCCAAACCACAGTTAGCATTTAACCGGGAGGTTCATAATGCACTTAAGAGTATATGGTATGGCAAAAGCTGTAGACAGGCTCAGCTCATGCTAGAGCACCATCTCACATAAAACCAAGCACTCTGCCTCCAGGATTGTTAAGGCCTGCCATAGGAGTGACTTATAGGTGTATATGTGTCTAGATATAAGGTTAGATATAGGTATACTATATCTAAGCAAGGGGTGATTACATGACCTTGCCCCAGCTGAGTGATCAGCCAGTTGTGTCAATGTGAATGGCCAGCCAGGGTTGGTATAATACATGCTTCAGCCCCTGGTAGGCCTTAGATGCACCTATGCCCTGGGTACCTATAGTACACTGTACAGGGGCTCATAAGGTGACCCAGTATCCAATTGGAGATGTACCTAGGGTACATGTAGTCCATTTTAAAGAGAGAGCAGATAGCCTGGGGCCCTGATTAGCAGGATCCCAGGCCAACTAAGTCGAAAACCAGCTAAACACTAGGCAAAAAATCTGGGGTAACCATAGTCAGGTATCCACCTTCCTACACCTAGTAAATACTCAACTAAACTGCAGACTGGTAAAATTCTTGATGATGGCTGAACAAAAAATACCAAAAATACCAAATAATGCTTCGCAAAGCCCACCGCCACAAAGCTGACCAGCAGATGGACAAAAGGCCTCTGCGGAACCTCATCAAGAATGCTTAGCAGCAGCAGAGGGATAATTCTTGCAATAAGCAGAGACAATCTGATCGGACAAATGGGCAAACAGGGTTGGAATAAAGATAATTTGAGACAAACACATCACACCATCTAGCGATCTATTGACTTTTCATAAACTAGCACAACCAAATTGTGATTTTACCTGCAATGAATCTTCCATCTTTGGCTTTTAATCGGTTTTAATAACGATGTTTTAAGAATTTTGTAGTGTTACTATTGCAATGGTGTTAATTAACTATGCAAAAATAAATAAACTAAACTAAGCCCACCTACCTGTTTGACAAGCTCACCCTCTCCAGACCCTTTCTGCACAGCTGAAGCCAGAATACCATGAGACTGTAGACAACCTGTGGGCCATCAGACCTACAGCAACCATGCTTCAATTCAGAAAACAGTTGCAGATGCTCCTCACTAAAGAACACTACATCATTATGCGGTAACAGCCTCCACAAACCAGCTACCTCTCAAGCCACTTGTTGATTGTATTCTTGCCTTAGACTGTGTGTATCCCTTTGCTGCTGTGTGGCTAGGTTCATACTGCACAAATACCACATGCATAAATGTAAATCCTCTAGATATAAGGCATGCACAAACTTACTCAGTCCTACTGTCACAAACCATTTCATCTGGACTAAGTCAAATGAAGCATGTGCCATGATAGAACACATTGGCACTGACCATCCTAGACTGCTGGAACTAACATACAAGAAACAATTAGTAAAGGTTATAATACATTGTCACTATCAAACCAGTGACACAGTGACACAGATGCAGGCATCACACGGTCTCTCTACATGTGCAGAAGGGCCTGTCTCATCAATCTCTTTATCAATATATCTATACTCTTTGTCAATTTGATTGCTGCGCTCAAGACACAACTCCGTTTGGTAGGCACTGAACGGAGTTGTGTCCCGACCTCAACAATCATTAGCTTTGCTTGACCAACCTTGAATTTACAGCCAGATGTCTACACTTCATTATGCCAAGTGCCCATTCTCTGGGTTTTGAACCCTTAGTTTGGATGAGAACATACTTGACTGATAAATTCTGTACACGACCACAAGCAAGTCTTCAAGTACTTTACTAGTTCCCAAACAGTTCTTACCCTTGAAAAAGCCCCAGGCCTAACCGCCATTGTGGGTGAAACACTTGTCGGCTGTCCTTCTGCACATTTGTTCCTGACTTTGCAAGAACAATATTAAACACAATTACAAATTCAAAACAGTGATCTATCTTTCTTTTTCCATTGGTAAATGTAATCAAAACCAGAATATTTCGTCCAGCTCTGTCCCCCTTCCGAAAGCATTTTTCTAATATAGTAAGATTCTTCCAGTCAGTAGTGATAAAGTTCTACTCTTCGTCTATGGCAATGGTCACCCAGCAGCAGAGCATTCTATGTATTAGGGAATGTTTTGTATTAGGAATGCTATTTCATGTTCATACCTTTTTTGGCAAATTCCTTTTGTTATTGGAAGACTTAACTCTCAAACGCCTTATTAGTATATTTAGTAATGCTGTTATCACCTATCATCTAAAACACCATATCGGTCCTGGGGCCCACTTCAGGCTCTCTGACTCTTCATATTAGACATACTGGAGGAACTCTGTAGTTCCCTTAAGGGGGGCTTGGGTGGGTTTATGTTGGTTGTTACTTATGTTTATCATGTGTTCTCTCTTTTTCTCTTCCTGTGCTTCTCCTCTTTCTTTTCAATGTTCTGCGTAGACAAGAGGTTTTCCTTTTTGCACTATCATGCCTCCTGACACTTGCACACAAAGTTTTACATCATACAAGACAAAACACAATCCATTTCAGACTGAACTATGTCCTTGTCCAATAATAGAAAAAACAAAAAATATTTCTCTGAACACCAATGGTCTAAACCATCCTGCCGAGAGGTAGGAAATAATGGATTATTGCTACAAACACAAAAGCGACATTATCCTACTACAGAAAACTTGGATTGAGCCTGCGGAGGCCCTAAAACTAAATTACAATTGGATTGCTGATTGCGCTAATTCCCATGTGCCGCAAAAGAAGAATGGGGTGGTAATGTTGATATCAAAGAAATCCAACATTAGCATGATCTCACATCAACATGACAAACATGGGAGGTGGTTAATCATCCTGGTGAAAAAAGATCATATTAAATTCTATATTGCAAATAGATAATATTGAATTCTATATTGTTAATATCTATGCCCAAAACAATGATGAGCCAGTATTCTGGTCCTCCGACAACAAAACCATCAATGATCTTCCTAAAGACATAAGCATTATTCTAGGGGGAGACTTTAAACTTCCATTAGATTGTACGCTTGATAGAATCTCCTCTGCTAAATTCTGTCCCAACAAATCCTGTGCACAACTATCAAGTCTTTGCAAAGAACACAACAGCAATGATGTCTGGCGATTACATTTTTGAAAGGTAGCAATTTCAGCTTAGTTTCCCATTCTCATAACTCATTTAATGGAATTTACTAATTACTCGCTGGCAGCTATCCTTTCCACCTTACAGCCAATCCAAAAATAGAACCAACTTTGGTTTCTGATCCCACATGCATCTCCATTGACTTTAATCTTGGATCTCCTGAACGTGCTCCAAGACAATGGAGAATGAACAACACTCTGGTGGATAGTGTAAATCTAATAGATTTGATAATATTGTAAAACCTCAACAGAACAGTTTTGAGGGCCCCCTAAAACCTCCATTAGGAGTTCATTGATCAACATCCTGGCAGATAAAATAAAAAAAGATCACACTCACCTGATTAATTTAGAAACTAAATTTAAAAATCGTGAATTTCAACTAAATCATATCAAAGGATCAGCCGCACTAATGCAACTTAGATCTCAGATACGAATACAACACCATTTTTAAGTGATAGAGGGCATAAATGGGTTTCAATTAGGAAAGCAAAGAAGACAATTAACAAAAAGAGCTGCCAATTTGATTGCTAATTCGCTAAATTACAATAAAAATAGAACAAATATTTTCTCAGTAAAAAGTAAGGCAGAGTCAATCGTAACTCCCTCAAAGTAAATTCTGGACGTTTTTCACGAATTCTATCAAAACAAATACAGCCCTGGGGTGAAAATCAACATTACTACCTCCGATTGTTACCTAAACTTTGCATGCCTTCTTTGGAAAGTAAACATAAAGAAGAATGAAATAAGCCCATTTCAAAGTAAGATTCTTACTGCCATTATTAAAGTAAAACTGTTAAGGCACAGGGCCCTGGCGGTCTACGTGCCAAAGTTTACAGATGTTTTGCACAACCCTTCTTAACTCCACTTCACAATATTTTCCTTCATTTTGCAGAAACAGAAACAATTCAGGGATCAGCTGCTAAAGCTACTATTGTTGTAATCCCAAAGGAAGGTAAAGATCCCATATACACAAAAAACAATTTCCCAATATTGTGTATCAATCTGGACTGAAAACTATATGCTAAGGTACTGGCAAACAGACTTGATAAAATGGCCCCACCTTATGCATCGATCGCAGTCTGGTTTTCATAAAGGTAGACTGCCCAATGATAACATTCTGTCATGTTATAGAAAGACCCAAATTACTAAAATACCCCGCAGCAGCTATAGCCATAGACGCATAACCTCTGAGAGAGTTTCTTGGACATTTTTTGAGTTGGGAGAGAGTTTTATTAGAATTCCCCTTGCCCTATACTCCAATTGAGAAGCTACAGCAAGATTATTTGTTCGCCTATCAAAATCATTTACTCTGAATTAGGGAACAAGACAATGTTGTTCCCTATTCTTTTTCTTTTATCCATTCGTTAACGCGCTTTTGGTTTGGATTAGATCCAACAAGGACAAAAAAGGCATACCATTCCCAGCTGGTCCAACAAAGGTAGCTGCTTATGGAACAATATCCTTATATTTACTGAGGAAGCCAATAGAGCAATCCTGCATATCATTCAGGTGATCAATGACTACCTGGAAGTCTCGGGCTACTCACTAAAAAAGAAAAAACGGAGGTCTTTCCACTAAATATACACTTTTCCCCCCAAGTTAGCATTCCACTCATGGCTGAAGTGGCAAAGGAAAAATCTAAAACACATTTGCATCTGATTTGGGATGGATCTTATTGCACTGGAGTTTCTATTAAAATGAAAAAATATATATAAATAAGGTAAAGGAACTACTATCACAGTGGCCCCCAAAGTTTATATCAGAGTGGAGAATGTTAGAATCCATCAAGATGATGATCACTCCCATAATAACTTAAGTATGTTCCATTGAAGATTCTCTAAAACCTTCTTTACAAGGCGTGCAGAGGACTCCAGCCTGGCTCCCCATTGAATCAGAACTGCCTCGACCTTTATCTTTACAAACTCTTCTCACCACTAAAAACCCCACGCTCTTAAATTTAGAACACTCACACAGGATCATTGACTGCACTATGGAAGCTCTGCACAAACTAGATGAAAAACTCCTGCTGCAAATGCCGAAATCTTCTCTGGCTTCCTTACAGCATAACAAACATGTCACGATTGGAGGGTCTACTATCTGCTGGGAAAACACGGCCTCCAAAGGCATCAACCAAATTTAAAGACTTAGTAACCACTGTACACCCATTATCCTTTGCTACACTACAACATATTTACAAACTCCCTAACATGGACTTCTACAAAAATTTAAACTCAGAGCTATTGCGGCACGGGCCATGGCTCAGCCAGTGGCGCTGACCGCTTCATCAGCGCGAGCCGCATTTCAGCCTGTGAAGCCCCTTGCGCGCCTCTCCTTCTCGGGCACGGCGCGGTGCTGCACAGCTGTCCACTGTTTCAGAATCGTGGTTAAACTCCACAATGCTTGTCGGGCACGCCGCATGACCACTCGGCGGCCTGTTAATGCTCATTAATACACAGTAGGAACATCAACGATCCAATTTTGTAACTTTGGCTTCCAGTACTTCTATAGGGCATATTTTCACTCACCTTTTGTTTGGAACATTTCACTGCGGCTTCCAGTAGATTCTCCTGGTGACATCTTGTTACTTCTTCTTCCCATGAGTCCTCGGTTCTTTGTTTTATCCTTTCCAAAATGACGACCTTTCCTATTCCTTACGTTTCCTTTTCCCTATCCAGGATGGCAACTGCTCATTTCCTGTTACATCACTTCCTGTTACATCACTTCCTGCCTATGGGTATTTAAGGGTCTGAATCCTTAATTGCTTTGCAAAACTCCTCGCTCCTGTTTGTGACCGTTGCTCCTGCTTTGTGTGTTTTTGCTTCCTGATGGCGCACTTTTGTTTCAGGTTGACGCTTCCTGTTCCAGTTTGGATTCCTTTAACCTTCCACTCCTATTTGGAATTCTTGCCTTCATTTCTCCACTTCTCGCTGGTGTTTGCTCTTATTTGTGGATTCTTTCCTTCCTTTCCGTTCCTGGAGTTTCCACCTTCTGAGGTTTTTCCCTACGGGGTTTTTTCCTCTTGGGACTCCTTTTGGAAGGCACAGTCTGCTCTGACTTATCATTTTTGGCAGCACCGTGGCTACCAGAAAAGGTCACCCTCACCTCGTACAGACAAGAACCCTCAAGAACCGAAGTTGAGAACCTCTCCAACATGCCGGAACTGGTAAGGTCATTACAAGTCGTGACACAAAGCTGCACTAAGGAAGCTAGGTAAAACTCATAAACCAGACCTCCCATCAATACTAGGTAGCTTTACAAAATTGGGCCATGTGGCATCAATGTACTCTCTCATCCATCAATACATGTCTTATCTGCATAACAATCTCTTCATGGAGTAGAGCAAAAAACTTTACTTCTGACCACTTTATCCCCACTGCCGTTTAGGAAAAAAATATGGTCTTCCCCCTTCAATAGCAAAACCCCCCCTGCAATCACACAGTGCAGGTATTGGATTATACTTAGTGCCATTTGGACCCCAAGAAGACTTCCCAAACGTGGTATCATTAACTCACACGTCTGTTGGAAATGCAAGATAACATTTAAGGGCCTGACACACATGCTAATTGACTGTTCACTGGTTTCACCTCTTCGGTCCCAAATACAGAACCTAATTTTAAAAATCTTAAAGGTCCAGCTACAAAAGCCTCACTCTGTATTTTTGCATCCACAGATATCCCTCCTCTCAAATTCGAAGACTTTCTACTTATTGATCGCATGCTTGCAATAGGCTCAAAACCAATCCTTTCAGAATGGAAAACTGCAAATAACACCTCCTACCACGTACGTTTCATTTGGAATGCAGGCAACGTATGTCTTCGGTAATACCACCTAACATCCTCAAGGTAACTCTGGAAATCCTTGGATATTTTTCTAAAAAAACAACAAACCCCCATGATAATATATATCCACAAAAAAAATCCCCATGATAATATATAGGTTTTCTCCTTTGGCCTACATATGCATACCCGTTAGGTCCTTCAACCACCCTTGACTAACATGGCATCAAACAACACACCTAGTGCAGATCCCCTCTCCCCATCTTACTTTCTCTCCTTCATTTTCTCTTTTCTCTTCTCTCTCACATCTGTCACTAGGTCTTCTTTTCTCAGATTGTTTGTTAGACTCCAGGTACTCTTATTATATAAGTTTTGCTTCTTCGAATTCAGACAACAACTGGAAACGTAGCACTTCTTACAGATGATAGCAACACAATGTGCTGAATACTGGCTATATTGTTGTTCTGGCATTGGGAGCTATGTCATAACTGAGAATGTCACAGCAAAAAATAATTTTGCAAACACTCTCTTCAACACACTATTTTCAATGAATATTGTAATTTTCATCTGCTAGGACAGAACCCGGTACAGAAAAATGATCCTTTGCAACCCTTTTATCCAAAGTCACACTTATTCAAACCCTAACTCTATCTTTAACCCTAACACTAACCCTCACAACCCTAATGCTAAGCTAAACTGGAACACAGAGATCTGACCGGCAAACTCCTCTACCATCCAAGAAGAAGCCTCATCAACCGAGTTTGGGTTTACCAGCTTCTTTGTTGGAAGTGATCGTCTGATTTGTTGACGTGAAGGAAGAACTTTTGGCAAAAAAGAAAAGATTGATGGTTAGCCTGCATTTCCTGGTAGTATGGTAGATGTGTCCGCATTACTCTCTGTTTTTCATAGAGAAAATCCCAAAGCGGAGGCAGAGCATTCTTTTTGAGTTACCAAAAGCAAAATTCCTGAGGTTTTTCTACACCACGAACGGTAGAATAGCAAGCCTTGAGAAGGTTGACCGTGAGAAGATTGGTGGGACAACTGAATATTTTGGAAGATGTCCCAATACCGCCATCCTCTAACTATGGCCTTTTACCATAAACAAAACCCTTACTGTTGCCATAATCTTAGCCATATGTGTACCGATCTCTTGCCCCCGAGGCTCCACCATGGCTCCACCTTGACCACTGATACCGCACATACTTAACTTACAGGGCAAAGATAATATCTTGCACCAAGCCCGGCCCAACCAGAATTTAAACTTCAGATCTCTAGAGTCCTGGTTTTCGCTGACTGCACAAGGGCGGTGCAGCAGCGGCATCGCTCCTTCGAGGAGGTGAAACAGAAGCTCTGTGTCCTCAACCTCTGCTACATGCTCCTTTTCGCGGTCTGGTTGAAAGTCATCTTCTAGTCTTCAACTTGTTTCCTTGATACCCCGGAACCGGCTTGGGAATGGGATACGGAACAGCGGCCACTGCAGCGAGCCACACAGGATGAGAATCATGACGTGGAGTTGGGGATGGGGGTGGGGGCACTCTTGGCTTCTCCTTCAGCAGAGCACCAAGAGAAGGTGTTCTCATTCTAGAAGGCCCAAATTTGCCCACCGGGACATGGCCACTTTACCGGGGTCGGCACCGGTAGCACCCGATGAGGCCCTGATGGACACTCCACTGATTTTTCGATCCTTCGATGATGTCCCATCACCATGACCGCCCTCACTCACCGGACCACAGCCTTGAGTCTGGCTAATGGGCTGGGAGTGAATGGTGTGCCACCACCTGCTGACCGGTCCACGATTGCTGTGGGACCTTACATTACCCTAGTCAGCAGATGGGAGTACTAGATATCTCCCGCTCAGCCTCTGGCACTGCTCTATGCAGCCTAGCAACCCTCTATGATACTGTACAGACCCCCTCCACCCAATTCTCTTGCTGAAAATATTTCTCTGCATGCTGTCGGGCACGTTCTCCTGTTCTATGGGTGCTGATGTAACCACTGATTTTCTTTCTTCCTCTGATCTGCTTCGTTAGCACTATGCAGGGGCGGCTCTAGGCTCATGGCGGCCCTGGGCAGGGAGTGTAGGTAGGGGGCCCCGGAAGAGGAGGTCTAGGTGGGAGGGATCGCGGAGACCAGTGAAGAGGGGGGTGGGGGGGTCAGGGTGTTTGGAAGGTGGAACAGAGCCGGAGGCCACCAAATCCCTGCCAGGGGCCGCCATGCAAATATGTATCCATCCTCAGAGGATTATTATATTAAGGATATATATTGGCGTGGCGGCCCCTGGGGTTTGGTGGCCCTGTGCAGGTGCACAGCTTGCACATGCCTAAGGCCGCCCCTGCACTATGTTTTGTTCAGGGGCAACAGATGCTTCACAGGAGGAAGTATGGGGTGGGGTGATTTGGGTAGGGGGACTTATGTTGGTCCTTTTGGACTGGGGTCTTTGTTCTAACCTTTTCATTTTCTTTCAGGTTTTTAAACAGCAAGCTCTGCGTTGTACTTTAATGCAACCCTCCGACTGTGTTGGGATGCCTTGCCTGGGCACTTTGCACCCACAGCAAACCCCTTGAATGACCTGTTCTGCCTACAATGCATGCTCCCAACTTTTCAGTACTATCTTGGAACACCAATGGTCTTCTAGACCAGATCATGAGGTCCGCAGTATTGTGTTACATTAAGAGGTATAAACTGGCATTTGTTCTCCTGCAGGATACCCATTTACTGGGATTGCTATGTTCCTTTCTAGGCCGAATTGGCTACGGTAGGGTATTTCACTCCAGTTTTGTGTGGGGTTCCGGGGTGGGGAGCAGGGCCGTACTGGGCGTTGCGGGCAACGGGCAATCCCCCGGTGGGCCGCAAGGGTGGGGGCCGGTTTTGGGCCCCTGGGGACCGTTTTTCTTACACAGCCGTTTTTGCAGCAAAGCTGCAAAATAGGCCGTTTAACAAAATCGGTCGAAAACCGGCACTGGCAAAGAGCTCGGTCGCACCCCCAACCCCCCCTGGGGGCTGGCCAAGCACTTTGCCAGGGCCGGTTTTGGTTCCCAGTCCGGCCCTGGTGGGGAGGGGGTGGGTGGCCCTGCTATTACACAGATCCCTTCCGTTGAAGGTCACCAAAGTCCACAGGGACCCACAGGAGAGAGATGTGGGGATTACGGAACGTATGGCCGATAGGCAGTATAATCTTGTTTCCTGCTCCTCCTCCGCTGCTGCAGCCCACCTTCCAGGCACTATAGTCCTTGATCGCAACCCCTCCCCCGGGGACTACTGTGTTGGGTGGAGAATTTAATGTGGTTCGCGACCTGGATACAACCACCATTCCCCACTCAAGCCGGCGTACTTGCTCAATTTCCTTAGTCACCTGGGCCAACTCCATGGGTTTGTGCAACGCGTGGCATTCCTGGCACCCTATGTTGCTGACCTATAAACATCAGTCCACAACTCATAACACAGAATCGTGGATTGACCTGATATGGTTACTAGCTGCAGACCTCCTCTCCTTTCAGTCCATTCAAATCCTTCAGCGGGGTATCTCAGATCACACTCCCTTATTAATGGAATGGGGTGCTTGTCCGCAGCCTCCATGCCCCTTCTGGCATTTCATTGCATGGCACTTGAAATACCATGACCGCACCTTGTTTGCAGAAGAGGAGCGGCAATTCTTTTTTAGGCTCAATGAGGGCTATGTGCCCTCCATGGCGACGCTATGGCTGTCGAGCAAGCCCTCTGTGAGGGGTGGCTTGAAAGGCTATATGCGTCATTGCAAGCTCGTCGGCAGGCACGTGTGACAGACCTTGAAAGCCAGATAGTCAAATTGGAAACCCGCTCCTGGTGCTCCGATACGGAGGAGACTCATCGCCTCCTGGCTATAGCACGCACCGAGCTATGACAGGTCTCCCAAGAGGAGGCCTAACAATGCTAGAGGGCCTCTACCCAGCGGGTCTACGAATCGGGTGATAATTCTAGCAAATTGCTATACTGGTTGGCGACCAGTGATATCTCCACCAGGGTGGTGCCTGCCATACGAGACTCAACTGGCCGCCTCTTTGAAGAACGACCTAAAATTATCCAAACCATCACAATATTTTATCAAAATCTCTACACCTGCTGCCCAACCTGACGGCTATATTTGACTTCCAATCATGGAAAACCACAGGCCCTGGTGGTGATCACATTGAGTACTATAAGAAGTTCCAGGATATATTGATCCGTTGCTTATTAACCTTCGGCGATGCAGCAGGGATCGTTCCCTACTGACTTGTGGGTCTCCCCATGGAGGGCCTTGCCGCTGACCAATGCTCCTTCTATCACCCTATCTCACTCATTAACACAGATATTAAGATCTATGCTAAGCTCTGGGCGACCCGGCTGGCACGCACTCTCCCACTTCTTGTCCTCCTGGACAAGTGTGGGTTTACGCCGTGCAGGAGCATACGCCATTGTGTCCGCAGAGTTCAGGCAGCTCTCTCCCAGATGCAGGACCTCGGTGGCACTCTTGCACTACTCCTTATAGATTTTTTCAAGGCCTTTGACTTGGTCTCCTTCCTGGACGTCCTGCTGTGGGAGGGGGTGACTTTCCACAGAATGTTTCACCTTCTCTATAATGACCCGGTGGCTCAGGTCCGGGTAAACGGTTCTTGTTTGTCCCCTTCCCGATCCAGCGGGATACATCCCTGGTCCGTCACCATTCCCTGTTACTATTTGTATTAGCTATAGAACCCTTGGCGTTCCTTATTCGCTGTAATGCACAGATGCAGGGGTGGAGATGGGGGGTGGACTCGAGGACCGCATTATCGCTCTATGCTGATGTCATACTCCTGTTCCTTGGTGACCCCCGGGCCTCGGGACCTCGAAGCCTGGAGATTCTCCATCTCCACGGGGCGGTCTCCAGCCTCCAAAACGTGTAAGTCTATCTTGGTGGAGGTGGTGGGGATGCTGGTGTCCAGATATCCCTATCGGACGGAACTCCTTTAAATATTTGGGGATCCACATATCCCATCTCCTGGACCTGGTGTGGACTCTTAACTTTCAACACCTATCCCAGGCTCTTCATTGGGACCTGTGCCGATGGGCTTTGAATCCCATTGGGCGCATTGGGCTCTTCAAGATGCCTTGTCTCCCCCGCTATTTATATGCCTTGATGAAATTTCCTTACCCTATTTCCCGTAGGTGGTTCCATTCCCTGGCATCTAAACTTACAGCCTTTATATGGGCCGGCAAGCGTTACAGAGTGGCATTCCACTCGGTGCACAAATCACCCTTTGACAGGGCCCTTGTCTGACATCTATGCATACTATTTGGCGGTGCAGCTGGTACTCATTAAGGATTGGTTTACCGGGGGATGGGATGACCCTGCCTATCATTTGGAACTTTACCTGGTTGGCTTTAAGGGACTCCTTGGCCTCATCTATGGCTTTCAGTTGCCCCAGACGCTACCGCCCTGCACCCGGGTGTCGATCCTGTGATGGAAAGCGGCATTGCGTCTTGTTTGGTGGGACCGTTGCTTGACGGGTATGACTACCCTATGGCAGGGTACATGGCTCCAGCAGCTTTCCACTCTCAAGGGCTTCATCCAGTGGGACCGCATAGGCATTATATGCTTGAGGAACATCTATGTGGTTGATTTGACTTAATGTCCTTCCAAGACTTGAAGGACCAATACACCCTTGTCAACACACAGTTCTACCGATTACTTCAGCTGTGGCATGCACTGGGGTTGCTAATCCCCATGAACCCTCCGCTCCCTGCGTACACCCCACTTGAGGCCAGAATTGTCCTAGGGCGCTTGGGGCAGGGAGCCATCTCCATGCTCTAATGCTCCCAGATCGTCAAAGTTCCCGATGGCTTTGATTCCCTTCTCCATAAATGGTTGATGTGGGTGGGTGAGTTATACGAAGATGATTGGAGGGAGGTCTACCTTGCACCCCGGTATTTGGCGATTTCCTCCCACCTGTGTATGATTCAGGTGAACTATCTTCATGCCACCCACATCATCCCACTCCACATACAGTGAATGTCGCATGCAACCAAGTCTGTCTGTGCGTGATGCGCACTCCATGCAGCTAATTTCTTTCATATGGCCTGGGACTACCCAATGCTGTTTCCCTTTTAGATCGGGGTGGACCAGGAGGTTTCAGCGGTCCTGGGTCATTCCCTTGAGTCGAATCCCCATTCCACTCTGCCAGGGCCGGTAAAGCAATTGGGGGGCCAGTGCTGAAGGATCCTTGTTCGGGTGGCATGTCTGGAAGACAAGATAGATGAAGCTAGATTGTTTAACCTGTCTACACCCTGTACAATGCAGGGGTGGCGCACAGGAGTGGATTGGTGTGCGCAACAAGAAAAGCCCATTTTACACTGCATGGGGGTGTCACCATAAGCATTACAGGGTATAGAGAAAATGGTGTTCCTTCTATGGATTATCAATGTAAATGGTTGATCTTCGCTGTGATCATGATGTATTGGTATGCTTCCCATTGCAGTGCTCTAGCTGAAAAGGATGATGGATGCACTTGCTGTAAAATTTCAATAAAGTTGGTTATGAAAAAAAAAGAATGGGAAGCATATAGTGTGTTTTACCAGACTTGCTAAATTATAAGACCCTTGGGTATTGGAGACACTTCTAGAATGACAGGTGAAGTGGATAGAGATGCTAGAGGAGAGAAGGGCAGAGACATCTGGTGACACGGTAAGGGCATCAGATGCTGAGGAAAGGTGCAGTAAATAGGATATCAGAGTACAAAGAGGTGTCTGTGAGTGTAATATTTGTAGTAGAAAGGGATAACTGATGGAGACTCTTTCTAAACTCTAGGAACTAGAGGAATGTAAGCAAATATAGGATTTACAGGCAATTCAAGTTGTACAGATTCCATCTGTTGCAGGACGTTTTTTAGGAAGAACACTGGTTGTTGAAATTGGACCTAATAGGGGGATATTTTTCAGTTCAAATAGCAGCGACGAGACATTGATAACTTCAGTTCATATATGGACAACCAACTTCCATTTGTGAGTGTACCGTTTGGTCTGTTTTTGGGCCCCTGTTGTTCCACAAAGAATTTAGGGCTGTTACGGCTTATTTGAGAAAGGAAGAGGTGTGAGGATGCTAGTTTATTAGGACAACATATTGATTATGGATTGCAAGGAGATAGGAGTCCAATTGTGCCTAGTAAAATTATTTGAGGATTTCTGTTTTATTGTGAATTTAGAGAAATCAATTTTGATAGTGAAGAATAATATGGGATTTTTGCGTTTTCAAACAGATGCAGTAGAAGCCATTTTGAATTTAACAACAGAAGGGGTATGGATGATAAAGTCAGAGATTCGGAGATAGCTGAAGAAAGACAGTTAATATTGTGAATATTGGCTTAGGTCATAGGCCTACTATCATCATCAATTCAATGAATTCAGGCTGTGTTTCCTGAGTCCGCTACATTACAGAACAGTACTGAGCTTGAAAGCAAAAGGGATACATGTAAAATTATGGTTTGGAGATAAAGCTGAAACGGCACTGGAAGCAAAAAAGGAGTCCCAGTGGTGTTTAGGGAATTTAGAGGTATGGAATCGGTGATCAATTTTCAGAATGAACCCAGAATAAATTGTGCAAACAGATGGGATATGGTTGGTGGGCTTGGTTAAGTCATGAAGATTCAGGAGGCAAATTGACTGTGGAGAAGGAGGACATGCATATATCAATGGTTCGGATATCAGAGCAGCTCTTGGTGAGTTTTCAGTCTCAAATTGGTAGTTGCTCAGTGCTTTTGAGAATGGACAGGGTTCTAGCTTTACATACTTTGATTGGGGCAATCAAGATCCCAGCAGTTATTAGGATTGATGAAAAATGGTTGTTTTGATAAAGCAAACGATAGATCTGAAAATAAAAACTTGCCAGGTCAGGAAGATCGAGTGGAAGATTGGAATTCAAGGTATCCGAGAAATAACAGCAATGGGAGATTGAATCCAGAAAATTCACATAAGAATCAGATAAGTATGTGCCTATTGGAGGTAGATCTGTTTCCATTATGAATAACAGCAAAACATCAAAAGTGTAATAGTTGGAGTCCTGATTGCTGTTGGGTGCATTTCAACAGAACTGGTAGGGGCTGAGAGGTTTCCTTTTCCACAGTGTATACTGATAAATAGGGTGCTGCCTTTGGTGGCAGACAGAAGTTTCAGATGACTTCCTACCAGGCATTGCAGTCAGTTTTCAGGAGTTTTAGAACTAGCAATAGATAAACCTCTTTTGATTCCTTCTACAAGAGGTTTTTTATTGGGTCTAAAGGAGAAGAGCATCCTTTGGTAGAGAAAGCATTTCTGAACTTTCTTGTCTGGAAGATATCAAGTGATCTAGAGAGTTTGAAAACGTTTGCTGAAGGCTTCAGGCCTGCATAGAGATGTTGGGCTTCAGAAACATGGATAAGGTATAGAGGTAAATGAAAGGGATCATGATTTTGAGACCAAGGAGAGCAAGATATAATTCCCTAAGGGATATAGAGAAGTGTGTTTAGTTGTTTAAGGCTTGGCTGTTACATACATTTTAAACATGAAGCGAATAAGTTGGAAATCGGCAGCATTGTGTTGATTAAGGAGACTTTCAGATGTACATGCCTTGGAGGTAAGTGATAGGTTTAATATTCCTGAAATACTTTTCTTTGAAGTAACAAGGAGGACAAAAACAATGAGGGAGTAGGTTTTTCACCCATGTTTTGAAGAGCAACCAAATAGGCCTATGCTGTGTGCTGCATGCAACAGTATGACAGGCGACTGTAGGGATTTAGACTGGCTGGCAAAGAGCAAGTGTTGATTTCATGTGAAGCCTTTGAAGGAGGTTTCACCAGCAACAGTGGTGCGGTGGATAAAGAAAGTGAAGGAAGAGTCAAGAGAGGTTATATAATGGCACATTGAACATGAGGTGCTACAGCAAGCAACATGCATTTATTTGGAGGAGATCTGGAGCACATCAGATTGGCTGAATGCAGGTATATTTGCAAACTGTACTTGAAAATAGTGGAGCACGTAGCTAATTTAGCATTCAGAGGCTTATGGCATGCATCAGAGAGTTAAGTATTAACTCTTTTATTAAGTATTTAAATAAGTAATTAAGTATTAGTTCTTTTATTTTTTCCACATGAGATGGACAATAGAGATAAAGGAGAAAAGAGAGTAATAGGGGAAGTTTAAGAAGACTTGTAGACACAGAAAATGACTAACAATATGGCGTTCTCTAGGAACAATCAAAGCAGATCGAGAATTGGAAGAGAGGGGCATGAGGGCTGAGAGCTTTCTAGTTCTAGAAGACAATTTTGGCTTTTCAGTGTCTATTGCGCATCAACATTGCTGTGAGGTGTGGCATTAAAAGGAGTATTGCAGAATACTATCCTGCTTGTCTTGAATGCTATTTAGATTCCTCTACTATATATGGAAACCCATCATTCTCTGTACCGTTTTGTCAGTGATGGCTTTAGTACCATATCAAAATCCTGGACAGCCGAAGAAGCACCTACAAAAAAAAATGTTTTGTACAGAAACCTAAATAAATGCAATAACATAGCGAGATACAATGGACGTGCTTAACAAATGAAAATTGTATGTGGGGTTAGGAGTGGGTGGCTTTCCATAGTTCATCAACATTTTTTAAAATTTATAGACAGAATAACATAAGGTTAATGACATTGTGCAGAGGTGTGATGGCTCAGTGTGAAGTACTCTATGCTTCCAAACTCTATACTTCCAAGAGCCATTCAAATCTCTAATGGACTGAAGGAATGCCTTGTAGCCATGTCAATGCTGTAGTTTCACCCAGTTCATACCAGGAATATCTTAGACATTTTAAGCCTGTGTGAAAAGGGGCTTAGATTAAGAAGAAAACAACCAGAAAGACATACTGGAATGTCAGCAACATTTTTTAGAAAGCAGCCTCATAGGCACAATTCGAGTATAATCTCTGTCACATGGCCACAAAATTTATGAAAAATTTACTAAGCCTATATAAATTCAAATATTAAGCATATACTGTACATGAGGTGATTTTGAGGAAGGACCTGTTACTGCTAAATTTCTCCACACTGCATCCTAGAAAGAAATCTCTGATTAGTCAGTAAACATGCCATCTGCCTGAGAGAGTTCACACAGCATAGACATTATAACAGGTCCCTGACAGTTGGTGAAGCCAGACCGGAGGTCCCTCAGAACACAGGGAGCCACACGGCACTGAAAGAGCTCAGGTGGCAATGGCTGCCGGCAGCTGAACACAGATAAGATAGAAGTACTGATCTTTGGAAACAGCAGCAGCACATGGAATGGCTCCTGGTGGCCATCAGACATAGGACCCGAACCCACTCCCTCCAACCATGCGAGAAACCTTGGATTCTTCATTGACAACAAGCTCACCATGAAATAACAGATCAAAGCTGTCTCCTCCGCCTGCTTCCTCACCATGCTTATGCTAAGTAAGATCTTCAAGTGCCTACCCCTACACATGAAGCACACCATGACACAAGCCGACTGGACTATGGCAATTGTCTCTACGTCTGAATCATTGCACACCTTTTACAGAGACTTCAGGCCATACTGAACGCCACAGCCAGACTCATCCTTAGCCTTCCCAGACAAACCCACATCACACCCCACCTCAGGAAATTGTACTGGCTCCCTGTACAGAAGAGATGCCATTTTATGCTGCTGACCCATGCACACAAGCCTCTACACAACCTAGGACCAGCCTACATTAACCACCACCTGAACTTCCACCAACCATCGAGAAGACTACTCTCTGCTTCCCTTTTACTTGCCCATACTTCGTGCATCTACTGAAGCAGAATTGGAGGAAGCTCCTTCTCCCACATTACAGCAAAAACCTGGAACAGCCTCCCCACGCACCTCCGGACCATCACCTCACTTTCGGAATTCCGAATAGCCCTCAAGACATTGCTGTTCGAATAAGCTTCCGAGCCCTGCAAGCACCTGGATACACTAACGAGTGATTAGCAGCGCTTTATAAATCTTGATTGATTGATGGGCAAGAATACTAAGAGCACAGGGAGCCATTATCAGGAATCGCCCAGCATTCAGTGGTGTCCACATGTTTGAGTTCATCATTCTCAAAAGAGTAGCTTTACCCTGGTATACTGCTTCTAAATCAGGAGAGGAAAGTGGGGCTAACGTTTGCCAGAACCAAGAGTGAATTTGCTTTAGGAGTACAACTAAAAGGGTTGCTTACACTTTTAATCTTAAGTATCTTTTGGCACCCAGTCCCATGAGCTAAGACAATCCTACAATGTCAAAGAGAAATGTAAATACCCGAGTGTATGGCTACAGCAGAGGAGGGAGATGGGAGTGGGACATTTATATACAAGCCAAAGACCTGGAGACTAATGTGATTGTAGTGTGTTGCAGGGATTGTATGTGATATATTTAAAGTAAAATGTAGATCTATATAAATTGTGACAAAATTTTAGTTTCCCATTTACAAGTATCTCAGTTAGAGATATTGAAATGTAATGGTAAAAACAACATAATAGACCTAATATGCCACTTGAACCTATTTTAACCTTTCCCCTAACCCTTAGCCCCTCACTTACTATTACCCTAACTCTTGCTTCATATCTCTAATGGCAACCACATCCCTAAACTTTACCTAACCTTAATCCTAATCACCCTAACCCACACCCAGGGCAACTGGAATTATATGACAATGGAGGAACAAGTTATGTGGCAAGGTTGATCAAATTATGTAGAATGAAGAGGCACATTATGCAGTGTGATGTGGTACATTCTGTGTTAGTATTATTTCACTATTTTGTCCTTTTATCACTTTTAACACATATTAATACTGTCTAAGGAAAAATGTCACTTCCTCCCCTACAGTTGAAAACCACCAACAGAATCCAGTCGCAAATAGAGAAGTGACCAACTAACGCCTTCAGTGCCAATTCATGGCACCCGCATTTGCAGCCCGATTCATGAAACTAAATTGCGCTCGCAAAGGGCCAGATTCTGAGAATCTGGCCCTTTGCGAGTGCGATTTTTACATTTGGGATTCATCATCCCAAATGCAAAAATCGCTATTTGCGAAATCGTATATTTGCGAGGAATTGGATTTAAAGAATCTCTATTAGAGATTCCTTAAATGCAATTCATGAACCAATTTTAAATTGCAATTCGCAATATTTGGTCGCTATTTACCACGAAGTCTGACTTCGTGGTAAATAGCGACAAATTAGAAAAAAGCACTTTAGTGCATTTTTCTCTGTTGCATGTTACACACACACATGTCCTTTGGACATGTGTGTGCGCAACACCTGTGTAAATTTGCATTTCAGGGGTGCTACAGGGTGTCCTTTGGACACCCCTGGCACCCTTGAAATCGCTATCTTATTTGCGATTAGCTAATTGCTAATCGCAAATAAGGAATACTCCCCATTCCTTCCTATGGGCCTTTAGGCCCATAGGAAGGAATGGGGAGTTATTCCTTATTTGCGATTAGCAATTTGCTAATCGCAAATAAGGAATGTGTAGGAATCGCAATTTATTTTGCGATTCCTACATGAATCCCGTTTTGCGAGTCTGTAATAGCGATTCCTTATGAATCGCTATTACAGACTCACAAAACGGGTCTTTGATGAATCTACCTGCACGTGCTTTATTTGGGTAACTTTTTATCCATTTGAGTTAGCTAAAGATAGATTATGTGTCATGTGGCAAACCCATAACTATGAGGAAAACAGCAAGCGAATTGCATAAATGCAGACGCCTTGCCCACAACTGTTCCTAACTATTTACTCAAACATTTTTACTAGCCCTTAGCCCTAACCTCTCACCCTAACATTTACTCTAGTCCTTACAATAAACCTTAATTTTAGAGCTATCCACATAATTCCGCTCCTTGCACTAACTCTACCCGTAACCCTTACTCTTAAACTTAACTCTTAACCTCATCCTTACCCCAACACTAGTCTCAACCATAATAACCCTAATTTATTTTGTGCTGAAGAAAATTTGTAAAATGTGCACGTCCATTTTTAAATTTCTTTTCTTCTTTTTATTAATAAAGATTTTTTTTATTTGGACAAACAGATATATAAAAATAAGACATTCATACACTTATTTAATAATTATCAGAATAAAAATTTCTAAAATCCTACAGTGCGTAGAGCATTTGGAAGGGGAGTAACTACATAAAAATTATCAAGGTCCATCAAAAGGCAGTATTGCCCTAACATATAATCAAATATTCTAACACATATTGTAAACAAGTGCATAATTGTGATAATCTATTCCCCACCATAGTCAGGCAAGCAATGAGGAACCTTTACTACATTGAACAATGCTGGCATTTTAATACAGTTTTCATCAACAACGGTAAACTAGTAGTGAACCACATTTATATCTCAACTTTTGTACCACTGCATTTCTACTGCCAGCTGTTGCCGCAGTCAGAAACATGGGCAAACAGTGTCCTGACTGCCCAACAGTCCCAGGGAATATATTTGAATATCCGGATATAGCGGCGCAGAGGGGCAAAGGCCGCAACACACTCAATGGTGCTTCTTTCCGTTGTCTGGGGTCTGTTATCAGATTTCACGTCAATCCCACTGGGGCCACCATATAACACCATGCGTGGGCGTGGCTGAAGGGTGGCTGTCTGCACCAGTGAGCAGCACAGGGCTCAGTTCCTCATTTACCCTGTGGAAGGAAGAGTTTCTCAGACCTGAGGACCAGAAGCCCTCAGCCTCAGTGCTCATCACAGGACAGCAGAGCATCCCCCAAGGACACTTGCCACCATCGTCATGGAGGTCCTCAATGAGAGCCAGGATTTCACTGACTTTGTGAGTACTAAGCATGCGCCTGGGGCTCTGTGAGTACCAGACATTTCTGTGACAGTACCAAGCATGCATCTCTGCCTCTGAGTACCAAACATGCATGTCAGACTGTGGACTTACAGAACATCTCTGACTGTGTGAGAACTAATGCATCTCTGACTGTGGGGATATCAAACATGCATCTCAGACTGTGAGTACTAAGCATGCGTCTGGGGCTGTGTGAGTACCAGACATCTCTGTGAGAGTACCAAACATGTATCTCTGACTTTGAGTACCAAATATGTATGTCAGACTGTGGACTTACAGAACATCTCTGACTGTGTGAGAACTAATGCATCTCTGACTGTGGGATATCAAACATGCATCTCAGACTGTGAGTACTAAGCATGCGTCTGGGGCTGTGTGAGTACCAGACATCTCTGTGAGAGTACCAAACATGTATCTCTGACTCTGAGTACCAAATATGTATGTCAGACTGTGGACTTACAGAACATCTCTGACTGTGTGAGAACTAATGCATCTCTGACTGTGGGGAATCAAACATGCATCTCAGATTGTGAATACTAAGCGTCTCTGATTGTGAGTACAAAACATTTGCCTCAGAAATGTTGATGTACGAAACATATCTGACTTTGGGAATAGCAACCATGCATCCTTGACTGTGAGTAACAAATATGCATGTCGGACTATTGATGTAAAATTGGCATTTTTGAAGGTGGCATGTGATGCACACACATGCCCATAGGGCATGTATGTGCACCATATACACACACATGTACATTTCAGGGGTGCAGCAGGGTGTCTTTGAGACACCCCTGCACCCTTGAAATAATTCTCAAATTGCGAATTCGCAATTTGAGAATTACTTCACAATCATTCCTATGGGCCTCCTGAATGAATAGGAAATTATTCCTTAATTGCGATTAGCAATTTGCTAATCACAATTAAGGAATTTTAAGGAATCGCTAAAATATAGCGAATTTCTTCATACATACCACTTTGCGATTTCTAAATAGCGATTCCTTAAAAATCGCTATTTAATAATCGCAAAAGGGTTTGTTAATACATATGGCCCCAGATAAATGGTGAACAGGGCCATGGAGAGTCCCCTCCGAATATGCAAATGTAGTGTAAGTTTGTAGTGTTCTTTTTTGGGGTGCTAGTGGGTAACTTTAGGGTTCAGGGTGAGTGTGGGTTTTAGGGTGCCAGGGTGCCAGGGAGTAATTTTAGGGTTCAGGGTGGGTTACGGATTGGGGTGCCAGGGGGTAATTTTAGTGTTCTGAGTGGGTATGGGTTTTAGGGTGCCAGGGGTAATTTTAGGGTTCAGGGTAGTAATGGGTTTTGGTGTGCCAGGGGGCAATTTTAGGGTTCAGAACGGGTATGGGGGCCAGGAGGGTAATTTAGGGGTTCAGGGTGGGTGTGGGTTTTGGGGTGCCAGGGGTAATTTTAGGCTTCAGGGTGGGTATGGGTTTTGGGGAACCAGGGGTAATATTAGGGTTCAGCATGGGTATGGGTTTTGGGGTGCCAAGGGTAATTTTAGGGTTCAGGGTGGGCATGGGTTTTGGGGTTCCAGGGGTAATTTTAGGGTTCAGGGTGGGTATGGGATTTGGGGTGCCAGGAGGTAATTTTAGGGTTTAGTGTGGGTGTGGTTTTCGGGTGTCAGGGGCAATTTTAGGGTTCAGGGTGGGTATGGGTTTTGGGGTGCCAGGGGGTAATTTTAGGGTTTAGGGTGGTTAAGGGTTTTGGGGTGCTATGGAGTTAATTTTAGGGTTCAGGGTGGGTATGGTTTTAGGATGTGAGGGGGTAATTTTAGGGTTCAGGGTGTGTGTGGGTTTTCGGGTGTAAGAGTGGCAATTTTAGGGTTCAGGGTGTGTATGGGTTTTGGGGCGCCAGGGGGTAATTTTAGGGTTTAGGGTGGTAATGGGTTTTGGGGTGTCATGGGGTTCATTTTAGGGTTCAGTGCGGGTATGGGTTTTAGGGTGTGAGGGGGGTAATTTTGGGGTTCAGGGTGGTAATGGATTTGAGAGGGCAAGGGTGTAATTTTAGGGATCAGTGTGGGTATGGGTTTTGGGGTGCCAGAGGTAATTTTAGGGTTCATGGTGGGTATGGGTTTTGGGGGGTAAGGGTGCAATTTTAGGGATCAGCGTGGTTATGGGGTTTGTGGTTCTAGGGGGATGATTTCAGGGTTCAGGGTGGTAATGGGTTTTGGGGTGCGAGGGGGTAATTTTAGGGTTGCATGTTTTCTCCGCTTGACCTGAGCATTAATCGATCCTGATTATCTGCCATTTTAGCCCCGCCCCATTGATTAACATTAGCCACGCCCCTTCATTTGCCATGTTAGCCCCCCCCCCCGAAATTAAGACCTAGTTGCGCCCCTGCCCTGGGCAGATATCTAACATTTTGTAAGTAACATGGTTTTGCCTTTGGAAGCATCAGACAAGCATCTCAGTTATTACTAGACACGCATGAATGACTTTGTACGTCACAGGACGGGACATCTGTGGCTCAGAGTAACAGGCAGACACCTCTCATTGTGGCATCCATTGATCTGCCTCTATTGTGCATGACTCAGAAACTCCCAAAGAGTCAAGAATCTTAAAACTAATAAAGAAGCAATACATTGGAATTTTTCCATAAAAAAGAGCGATTACATCAACTTGTTCTGGCACATCCTAAACTTCTATATGGGGGAGGAGGCAGCAAGCGCTGGAAGGGCAGTGAGCTCATGGAGGATGCATTGGAAGGTATGGCGAAGAGAGTGGTGCGGATTGGGAGAAAGCAAGATACAACGTCAAGGAAGCTGCAACACTGGGGTCAACGGGACATGTCTACAGTGGTGTCGGGCTTGGACGACTTTACTTCTAGTGCAATAGAGGGAAGGTCTTTGATAGAGTCCTAGACTGGATCATTTGTGTTGGGAGACCCGCCTCGGTGTGCTGGGGGTATCTGCTTGGATCCCACCTGAGGATCTGAAGGAGGAACTGAGTGCAGTGTCCAGTGGATTCATTGAGGTGGAGTTGTATGTAGTATGCTCATTGGTGAGGGAAATCCTCAGGCTGCTGCACAAATCTCGGGTAAACAATGTAGTTAAAGGAGCCCTGTGAAGGTCACCCTGGTATAAGCTAAGCCAAGAACATAGACCCTACGTGCTGCAAATAAAAGTGCATAGTCAGTGCTTGAACTCCTTGTCACAGAGTACCCATTTGCTGCTGAGATGTGGTGGTACTCTCACATTAAAAGCGTTGGAGCAGTGCTGAGTGCCGGTACTTAGTACCTGAGAGTACCCGCCCATTTAAATCACTGGGAATAGTTCATAGGGATCTCAGCTACTTTGCTTCCCACAACTCAGACTGGGATGTTGACCTGTGAGAAGGCCCTCCTGGCAGCAACTAGCACAATGGCGGCGAGGGGTGTGGTGGCATCAGTTGGATACCTAGTAAGCCGAGGGTAGACCACCCTGGGCAGCAGTACATCTTCACGCAGGTGGCCGCTGTCAGACATTTTGCAGACAATGTACTAGCCTATGGATGATTGAATGAATGAGATTTTATAATGCGCGCTTATACCTAAGTTTCTTAGTGCATAAATGGGTCCTTAGAAACACCAGGAAAGGAGAAAAAGACTAAATTGCTGACGGGGGAAACAACCATGTTTTTAGTGACTTTCTAAAAGAAGGAAGACTAGGTTGGGATCTTAGGGGTAAAGGGAGAGAGTTCTATAACTTACTGGCGAAATGGGTAAGACGTCTGCCGCCCCATCTGGATTTCTTTATTTTAGGGATCGTTGCTCAATGGGCAGTAGATGGCCCAAGGGGCCTTTGGGGTAAATACCATGAGAAAGAATTCTGAAAGTAACGGGGCCCCTTTCCACGTAGGGCCTTATGGGTAATACATAGTGCTTTAAATGTAGCCCTCTCCTGTAAGGGCAGCCAGTGGAGGGCACGAAGTTCGCCAGAAACGGAGCAGAATCTAGGCACTTTTAACAGGGTGAAGGGGATATGACACACAGTGTTTTCTGAGGTGTGTCGCTGTTCTTTGGTTTGAGTTCAGACTAGAGATCAGGCAATATTCTCGAATTGGAGAGACTAGCAGTTTGGTTAACAATTGCATTTTCTCCTTGACGCTGTCCCCTTCCCCTTGAGGCACTATTAGGCCTGGTTAGACTAATCTCCTTTGTTACTCGTTGCAGCGTTCAAACTTGATTTTGATGACGTATTGTTATGTTTGATGTATGTGCGTGATTATTACTCACTAATAAACAGACTGAAACATGCACATTAGAGAAAACAAACATTGGCATAGCCAATAGGTCTCGCCTTTGGGACCTTATGTGTTTAGCCAGAACTTTTGGCTATGTTGCAGAGCATTGCGACTGCTGTGCATATTGTTGAAAAGTTATAATAAAAAGTGTTCAGCATTTTTGTTACCTTTATACAAACGAAGACAACATTGTATACATATGAAAAACTTGATTAAAAAAGATTTTAACATAACAAAATGTCTTCTAGATTTTTTGTACTTGCACTGCTTGAAACTTCTTCCTGCCTGTTCTAATGCTTGTTTGTTATACATTTTTTTGTTATGGGTGAGCAGAACATAAATAATGGGGGAGTGGATGTTGGAAAACAGCAATTTAATTAGAACACGAGCAGCGGACAGACACTAGGGGAGAATCAAAAGATGCCAGATTCCAACGGCAGTCTGACGTGATGCTTAGGTGGTGCGCTGATGCAAAATGGTGGTGGTGAATGATTTTTGGTGCTCAGGTGGTGACACTATATGGTGTGGATTGGAGGTACGTTGTGGATTGTGGAGTTGAAATATGTTGTTTGGTGTGTAATTATGCGGTGTGTATTGGAAATGTGTGGAGTTGAATTGTGTGGCCTGGAACTGTGGTATTGTGTGAAATTATGCTTAGTGAAATTGTGTCATGGTGTGGAGTGCATTTATGTTGATTGGTGGTATGTGGTATAGAATGCATTTATGTGGAGTGTATTTATGTTGCATTAAATAGAGAGTAATTATGTGGCACTGAGTAGTATTATGTGGAGTGTATTTATGTTGCATTGAATAGAGAGTTATTATGTGGCATGTAATTATGTGGTACTGAGTGGTTTGTATTTATGTTGCATTAAGTAGAGTGTAATTATTGGCGTCTAATTATGTGCCACAGTGGTATAATGTGGAGTGTATTTATGTTGCATTGAATAGAGTGTAATTATGTGACGTGTAATTATGTGGTACTGAGTGGTATTATGTTGAGTCTATTTATGTTGCATTGAGTAAAGTGTAAATATTTGGCATGTAATTATGTGGCACTGAGTGGTATTATATGGAGTGCATTTATGTTGCATTGAGTAGCATGTAAACAAGCGCCGAGATGCCTCCGGGTAGTCGTGCGCTATATAAGTGCGTAATTATCTTATCTTATCTTATCTTATGTGGCACTGAGTGGTAATATGTGGAGTGTATTTATGTTGCATTGAGTAGAGTGTAATTATGTGGCTTGTAATTATGTGGTACTGAGTGGTATGTGGGGTGTATTTGTTGCATTGAGTAGAGTGTAATTATGTGGTGTGTAACACACTGAGTGGTATTATTTGGAGTGTATTTATGTTGCATTGAGTACAGTGTAATTATGTGCTATTTAATTATGTTGCACTGAGTGGTATTATGTTGAGTGTATTTATGTTGCATTGAATAGAGTAATTGTGATGTGTGATTATGTGGTACTGAGTGGTATTATGTGGAGTGTATTTATGTTGCATTGAGTAGAGTGTAATTATGTGGCAGTGATTGGTATTATGGGCAGGGTATGTTGTATTCAGTAAGAGTGTAATTATGTGGCGTGTAATTATGTGGCACTGAGTGGTATTATTTGGAGTGTATGTTGCATTGAGTGCAGTGTAATTATGTAGCCTATAATTATTTGGCACTGAGAGGTATTGTGTGGAGTGTATGTTGCATTCAGTAGAGTGTAATTATGTGTTGTGTAATTATGTGGCACTGAGTGGTATTTGGAGTGTATGATAGTGCAGTGTAATTATGTAGGATATAATTATGTGGCACTTTGTGGTATTATGTGTAGTGTATTTATATTTCATTGAGTTGAGTGTAAGTATGTGGCGTATAGTTATATGGCACTGAGTGGTAGTATGTAGAGTATATTTATGTTGCATTGAATGGAGTGTAATTATGTGACGTGTAATCATGTGGTACTGAGTGGTATTATGTGGAGTGTATTTGTGTTGCATTGAATAGAGTGTAATTGTGACGTGTGATTATGTGGTACTGAGTGGTATTATGGGATGAATAATGGGAACAGCAGTGATGTCTCTTCCTTTGTAGGTGTGTGAGACTGTTCAGTGGAGTATGGTGAGTCTGGCATTCAACTGTCTCTACACCAGTCCAGGAGACTGTAGATGCCAGTTGGCATCACATTATTGGGTTGAGGGAAGGGGGAGGAATAACCTTCAAGCATTCCTGGTTTTTAGTCAACAGCTTTGAGACCTACCTAGCATTTGAAACTATAGCTGCCAGAAATCGTTGCTTCCAGGGCTGGTGTTACAAATGACAGGGACCCGTTTGGCAACTATTTAAACCGTTTCCTTAAGAACGAGCCACACTTCTCGACAGACCCATCTGTTTATTTCTACATGTCCGTTCACTGAATATCCAAGAGCTGTAAATAACAGGGGCTATTATTAGCCAAGTGAATTGAGCTCCCTCCGGATTTTTGGAGACTGAAATTCTCAGTCAGTATTGAAAGGCTGTAAAGCTGTAGCTCTGCGAAAAGATCTTTGCAGCAGGTGCATCAATCCAGTGAATAATTTAATTGACCTGTGTAGCATAGATTAAGAACGTTGTTTTCGGCTTTGCAAGCCTAGTAGCGATGGTGCTCTTAGACAGAAGTAATGCCAATCTTGGTACTGATGTCTGCTAGAGCTATCCAGATGCAGCCTTTTCTCCACTGTAAAGTGATGCCCGGTTACTTACCGGTAATACACATTACTCCGAGTCCTGGTCTTCCCGTCCCATTCCTGACAAGTGAGCAGCTAGTCTGCTCTACAGAAACCCCTACCTAGCTGAGCTGTTTGCACTTCCCCCTATGATTACGTCACCATCACGTGACTATAAAGGGGGAAGTGCATCTAATCAACATCCTGAAAATACCAAAGAAAATCAGAACGAAAAAACAGACAATCACCCAAATAAAAACCCAAACCAGGGAGGGAGGGAAGGGCTCAGGAATGGGACGGGGAGACCAGGACTCGGAGTAATGTGTATTACATGTAAGTAACCGGGCATTACCTCCTCGTCCTCTCTCCCCGTCCCATTCCTGACAAGTGAGCCCATAACCAAGCACACGGTGATTGTGAGAAAAAAACAGACCAGAAAGTATGAGAAAAAACAGGTCCATTTTAATCATCAGAAAACAGTACAAACTATAAATCATGTACAGAAGACAGGACACAAGCCCCAAAGGCAGCAGAGGCCGCCATCCCCAACTGAAGACGGTAATGAGCAACAAAAGTATGGGGAGAAGCCCACGTGGCAGCATTGCAAATGTCCCTCAACGAGGCACCCTTGAACATGGCCCAGGAGGACGACACGCTCCTAGTCGACCTACCCTGAATAGAAGAAGGCAGAGGACAGTGGGCAGAATCGTAAGCAGAAACCACAGCACCCCTGACCCACCGAGACAAAGTGGACAAGGAAGGACGAAGCCCCAGCCCCGAGAGGCCATAGGTGACGAACTGCGAATCAATCTTCCTGAAGCCAGCCGTACGCTCCAAGTAGATGCGGAGAGCCCGTAGCACATCCATAGAATGGAGGAGCACCTCCTTAGGAGAGGCAGGAGCCGGAAAAAACACAGGGAGGACAATATCCTCCTGACAGTGAAAGGAAGACACCACCTTAGGAAGAAAGAACTGACTCGGACGGAGAATGACCTTATCCTCGCAAAAGCGCAAGAAGGGAGGGGAAGCCATCAGCGCCCCAATCTCACCAACCCTCCGCCCAGAAGTAATGGCCACCAGGAAAATAACCTCAGCAGAAAGGAATTTCAGGGCCACGGAATCCAAGGGCTCGAAAGGAGGACCCGTCAAAGCCCGGAGAACCAAGGGAAGATCCCAAGGAGGCACAGGAGAACGAGAGACAGGACACTGAAGCAAGAAACTCCGCAGCAGGCGAGCCACCAACGGGGAAACAGAGGAAACAGAAGAACCCCGGAAAGCAAGAATGGCAGCCCACTGGGCCCGAAGGGAAGAAACCGCAAGCCCCAAGACTAAACCATCCTGCAAGAAGTCCAAAACCTTCACGGCCTCACAGGAGGCAGAAGAGAGACCCCTCACAAGACACCAGGAGGAGAAATTCTTCCAGTGACGGTCATACGACTTCAAGGTGGAAGGACGTCTAGACAGCTGGGAAACCTCAACCGAGCAACCCAGACCCAGCAAACCTAACCTCCGCATGATCCCAACGAATCTTCCACCTCGGAATTAAGGCAAACGGAGGGAAGGCAAACAGCAGACCCCTCGACCACGGAATCGAGAAAGCATCGGTGGCCCACGCCAATGGAGAGGGAACTACGCTGCAAAACCGAGGAAGAAGGGCGGACTCCTCCGAGGCAAACAGATCCAGCCAAGGAAGGCGGAACCGGCGAACAATCAGGTCGAATAGATCCGGGGACAGACAAAGGGACACCGAGGAGGGGAACCCCCTGCTCAAAGAATCCGCAGGCCCATTCTCCTTCCCCGGAAGATAGACCGCCGTCAGAGACAAGAGACTCGACTCGGCCCAAAGGCCGATCTCCCGGGACAGGAGAAACAGAGCATGACACATGCCCCCCTGGTGATTCACATAAGAACGAACCACCCGATTGTCCATCTGCACAGAGACCGGCCGACCCCGAAGGAGAGGAGCGAACCAAAGAAGAGCCAACCAAACCGCCCTCAACTCCTTCCAGTTCGAGGACTGGAGGGATTCGAAACTGGACCACTGACCATGAGCTTTGGAGGCACCCAGAACGGCACCCCACCCCAAAGCACTGGCGTCCGTGGACAACACAATCACAGACTGAGGAGGAAGGAGATCGAATCTCCGGGAAAGAGAGAGAGGGGATAACCACCATTGGGGATCCGTCCGAATCTCCGGAGTGACAGGGATTAGAGTCTCGTAGTCCAAGGAGGCAGGATTCCAATGCGACAGGACATGATGCAACAGGGGGTACAGATGGAGCCTGGACCAAGGAAGGAGATGCAGAGTGGAAGCCATCTCCCCCTGACTCCGCAACCAGAGACGGCAGACACCCTGGATTGGGACAGAAGCCAGGAAAGATGACGAAACAAAGTCAACTGGCGCTCCTGCGAGAGAAAAACCATGTCCAAGTCCATGCGGAAGAGAGCCCCCAGGAACTTCAGGGACTGGGAGGGCACCAGGGAGGACTTCCTGTGGTTGATAAGGAACCCAAAGGAACCGAGCAGAAGACACACCTGGTCCACATCCGACAGAGCCTGCGAAAAAGGAGAGGCAATCAACCAGTCATCCAGATATGGAAAAACCAGAAGACCCCTGAAATGAAGGATACCCACCAGAGGGGCCAAGAGCTTGGTAAACACTCTGGGCGCCGAGGAAAGGCCGAAAGGAAGCTCCCGGAACTGATAGTAAATGCTCCCCACAGCAAACCGGCGAAAACGCTGGTCTTCCGGATGGACAGGAACGTGCAGATAAGCATCCATGAGATCCAGGGACACCAGGAAGCCCCCAGGCAGGACCAGAGGCAGGATGCACTGGAGTGTCACCATCTTGAATGGACGGTGGACCACGAAGCGATTGACCCGCTTCAGATCCAGAACACCACGAAGATCCGAAGTGTCCTTCTTCGAGACAAGAAAGAGGATAGAATAGCAACCCTTGCCCCTCTCCAGAGGAGAGGGGGGACCTCCACAATAACCCTTTTTTCCAACAGGAGCCGCACACCTGTCAACAAAGCATCCCTGCGCAGAGGAAGACGCGGCAGGGGAGTCTGAACAAAACCCGGAGGAGGAGGAGAGGAAAACTCTATCCGGCAACCTTCCGAAACAGTCTGAACCGCCCAGGCATCCGGAACTGACAACCACTGGGCGCGGAAGGATTGGAGGCGACCACCAACCGGCAAGGGCAGACAGTCATTGAGAAGAGGAGGAAGCGGGGGCGGCAACACCGGCAGCGGCCCGGGGCTTGGCACTTTCAGGGGCCCCCCGGCCACGACCCCTGCCTCGAAAGGGCTGAGAAGTGCCATGAGCAGGAGGCCCAAAAGCGTGACGATAACCAAATCCACGACCCCGAGAAGGAGGGCGGACCGGAGCCACCAATTTGCAGTTCTCAGCAGACTGCTTGACCATACCCTCCAGCTGAGGGCCGAACACCTTGGAACCTGCAAAGGGCAATTTAAGGAGGACTGACTTCTGCGAAGAGTCCGCCTTCCAGGAACGCATCCAAATATGACGACGGGCAGCGATGGAAGCACCAGAAGCAGCAGCCGCCGCACCCAAATTGTCAAAGGAAATATCCGACAGGTACCTAACCTGTTGTTCCATCAAAGACAAAAGAGGCGTGGCATCCTAGCCGTCCTGCAGCAGAACCGACAGGGACTGGAAATCCTTAAGGAGCGACTGAACCATATAGATTGAATAGGCAGTTGCACGGATGGAAAAATTGGAAGCAGCATAAGAACGCTTCACAGCACCTTCAATACGCTTATCCACAGCGTCCGCAGGAAGGGCGTCCTCAGAAACGACCAAACCCTGAGAAGAGAGGCCAGCCATCGGATTATCCATCTTCACAGCCTGAGGGAACTCAGTAGCAAAACCCTCAAGAGGGTAATGCCGAGACAGGAAACGAGGAAAAGCAGACTTGTCCACCTCCTGCCATTCGTGGGACAACACCTTGCGAATAGCACCGTGCAAAGGTAAAGAATCTGGAGCAGGCTGGACATATTGTGTGAAGAAGTCATCCTCCAAAACATCAGCGGCAGGAGGAGAGAACCCCAAATTGGACCTAACATGTGCGAAAAGTTCAGTGAGCTCAGCACCCTGAACAAAACGTCCACGGCCACGCACACCCTCATCCTCCTCAGGACCCAAGTCATCCTCAGGGTCAGCCTGTGGATCCACAGAAACACGAGGTCTCTTGGGAGGAGGACCAGCCGCATCCCTAGCCAGGAAAGAAGCAGCCACAGCCTCACTGACAAGGAGGCGCAGGGCATCCAGAGGGTTTGCAGAAGATGAAGCCTCACCATCCATCCTAGAAGCACAAGTCCAAAAACCACACCAACAGGCAAAAACAAGGACAAAAAAAATCCAAGAAGGACCCCATATATACAGGACGAGGACCCGAACACCTGTGCCAGGAAAGCAATGGGCCGGCATAAAAAGCCCAATTAGCAGTCAACACGCCCCCTAATGCACAAACCATCGGAGCGCCATAACACCAACACCTTCAAAGCCCCTGCCCGCTAAAGCAGGGTGAAAAAGGACCAGAGGAAACCCAGGGACGGCCGCTGAAGAAGGCCAAAAAAGCCCGGTAAGTGAAATGACTAAAAACGGCCGCTAATGCGAGCCGCGTGTACAAACAGTGCCCCAAAACAGAGACGGCCGCTAACGCGAGCCGCGTGCAAAGTAACAGCCCCAAACACAAGAGGCATCATGGGGGGATCGGCAGCGCAATAAATAAGGCGGCCGCTCAAGCACGCCGCCGCATCCACACACACAACAGCAGGGAACTTGCCCGGTATACCGGCAGCCCCCAACAGCACAGCCAGGAACGCGGTCTCAGGAATGCAGAAAAAAAAAGAACAGGATGTTGATTAGATGCACTTCTCCCTTTATAGTCAAGTGATGGTGACGTAATCATAGGGGGAAGTGCAAACAGCTCAGCTAGGTAGGGGTTTCTGTAGAGCAGACTAGCTGCTCACTTGTCAGGAATGGGACGGGGAGACAGGACGAGGAGGTAATGCTTAGTTGGACCCGATCCCGCTCACCAGCCCTGCTTTGAGTTGAACGTGTGCTATGAAGAAACAGGGCGCGCTTGTATTGTCTTTACTGGTACTATGCCAAACTTACGACAAAGCATTGTTTCCTCCTCGTAGCGACTCAGTTTACACCGCCAACTCTCCCTTCAAAACACCATGCATCCCATGCGTCATTGCATTCCATGTGCGTCATCACCCAGCGTGCTTAAGAGCACACAGCAGGCTCGGCCCAGTAGCAATCCTCTTCAAAAGTCTACCACAGACATACGTTTTGCGTAGAGTTATCGTTGCAATCGTTGCTTAATCCTCTCGGTCACGCTGCAGTACACTTAAAATGCTACTACCGGGTGCATCTGTATATATTTATTTAGGAGCTTATATAAAGCGCAGCCTCTACCCGTCAGGGTTTCTTAGCGTTCGGAACTTTAAGATAGGTATGCAAGAGTGGGTAGACCAAAGGGAGTTGTTTACAGAGCAATGTTTTTGATTGTCCTTGGAAGAGCAATCCATGTGGCGAATTTGAGTGCTGCGAGGCCCGGAATGCGGGTAGGCTGAGTGCTGCGAAGCAGAGTGCTGCCAAACTCAAGGAGAGCTGTGAGTCTGACAGCACTGCGAGGCCCGGAGCGTGAGGTTTCTAAACTCGGAGTAGGTCCGTCTAGAGGGGTGGGGGACGCCGGACCGGCAGGAAGGGGTCTCATGTGCCCTGAGCTGACACACCGTCACAAGCCCTGAGTACCAACATGGGGCCCACCGGCCCAGCAAAGTCTTGTGACTGGCCTAGAGTGCTGCGAAGTCCAGAGACTGAGTGGCCCATGGTGCTGCCAGGCCCATGAACTGACAGGCCATAGTGCTGCGAACCCTGGAGTGCTGTGAATTTGAGTGCTGCGAAGCCCGGAGTGCAGGTAGGCTGAGTGCTGCGAAGCAGAGTGCTGCCAAACTCGAGGAGACCTGTGAGTCTGACAGCACTGCGAGGCCCGGAGCGCGGTGAGTCAGAGTGCTGCGAAGCCCGGGAGCTGTGTATCAGAGTGCTTTGAAGCCCGGAGCACTGTTGGTCAGAGTGCTGCGAAGCCCGGAGCACTGTTGGTCAGAGTGCTGCGAAGCCCGGAGCGCTGTTAGACTGAGTGCTCCGAAGCCCATAGCACAGTGAGCCAGGGTGCTGCGAGGCCCCCGCTTGGTGAGTCAGAGTGCTGCGAAGCCTGGGCACTGTAAGTCAAAAGTGCTGCAAAGGCCGAAGCGCCGTTGCTCAGTGCTGCAAAGCTCAGAGCGCTGCAAGGGAGTGTTGTGAGGCCCGACGTGCTGTGAGTCAGAGTGCTGCGAGGCCTGGAGCGCTGTAAGAGAGTCTTGTGAAGCCGGGAGAGTTGTGAATCTGAGAGACCTGCGAGGCTCGGAGCACTGTGAGTCTGAGATGATCTTTACGAGGCCCGGAGTGCCTGAGGGCTGCGAAGCCCAGAGCGCTGAGTCAGTGTGCTTCAAGGCTGAAAGCATTAGAACCAAATCCCGTGGGCGAAGCCCGGCCTTAAAACCAATCTCAGAGTAGGTGTCCTTAAACTATGGGCGGACTGCTGGTCACTGGGGTGGTGATGCCCCCAGAAAGGCCCGAAACCTGGTGCGAGTTAAAATACTGTGTATGGTAATGGTGACACGTTGTCGAGCTATTAACACTTTTTATAGCAAAAGTGTGTTAGTGATGACATGCGGCGAGGCGGCCATTCCGGCAGAGTCAGCGTTGGTTAAAAGAGCAAGGCTTGATTAAAGTGTCATGTGTAACAAGGGGCCATTAGGCAGCTGGTTTTAAGCAATGAAAGTGCTGCGTTTGCCCATCTGTTTCCAATTAACGCGACCGCTAGACGTGGGCGCGATAAGTGGAAACAGATGGCGCTGTTGCTCGCTTCCGAGCTCCCTAGGCCAGGGTACAGAGAAGGCGGGACGTGCACCCGCCTTGGGCCAATTGCGTGCTGTCTTTCTTAGAAAGACGCATGCAAAGCCCAATAGCGGGTGATAAAAAAAAAAAAGAACACCACAAGCGTGTGTTCAGAGTTCAAAAGCCCTTACTAAAAGCCTCATAGAGCAGCGCATGCACGCTGGCTCAGGCGAGACCTAAAAAGTAGACTTTAAAGAAAATAGCGGTAAAAAATTGTGGTTAACAAGTAAGCCTATGAAAAATAGTAAAATGTAAGAGTAAAAAAGTTGTATTTTTACCTTCACGTTTGCAAAGAGTACATATATATTAAAGCTTAATCAAACACCTGTTGCTTCCTCCTTATCATTAACCTTTTTCCCTTACACCATGTTGTTGCTGTCATTTTCAAGGAGTGAGGGGGCACTCTATTCCTCCACCCAAGACACTTTCCCCCACACCTTCTTCTTACCCCATTTCTGCTGCCAACAGCTACACCTTGAAATGCTCTAGCACTCTCCCAGCCCCTAAATCTGGCTTATCTTTAACCCCTCCACTCCAATCACAACACTAACCAGGACCACTGGAATTATACAATTCTCCAGGTACTGCAATTTCCGCATCACTAAGGATTTGCAGCATTTGCCACATCATCTGCTGCATAATCTGCAGATTTTATCAAAAAAGATTGTTTCTAGATCAAACAGATCAAAAGTTACTAAAAACGTGGCGACATGCTTTCATGCAGTGGAAAGTCCTTCCCAACGTTGAATGGTCATCTTTCTGTTGCATATTGCTCGATTTGGTTGGTAAAGAGGCACTAATGAGGTGACAATTTTACCCAGACAGTCTTACCATGAGTTAAAATTACAGACTAATGAAGTAATACTTTCACAATAGGTGCTGCATTATGCCGCATAATTTGCATTTTCTTGCTGAATAATATAATCAACACTGCCGTAGACGTTAGACCTTCCCTGCAGCATAATACCTGTGGTCCTGCACTATACCTTTCTCCAACTGTAGCCACAACACCTTGCCTCACACATATCCTTAGGCTATCCCTTACTCTATCCTTAATACACCAGCTAATTTTAATCTACCTCAATACATTACTCCAACCCAGTTACCCACAACCTAACCCTAACCTGCACACTCTATCTTTCATCGTTCATCATACCACACATTACTCTAACCTACACCATACCTAACTCTAATCCTAAATGGCTTCCTCACCCAACCTTAACCCTATCATTTTTCACTTTCAAATGTATTGTGTAGTCTACAGTTAAAGTAATTGTTGTACATTTCTTCTTATTTTTCTGTACTCTTTTGTTATTTTAATTTTTTATAGCAAGCCAGATTTGGGCTGAGGTAAGGAGGTGTTTATAATTAGGGGGTTAGAAGTATTTATAATGAATTGGTTCGGTTGAGGAGAGAGAGGTGTTTATAGCTGCAGGGCTGAAGTTAGAGGGGCATTTATAACTGAGTGCTGAAGTAAGAGGGATGTTTAAAAGTGGTATAGCCAGATGTGACCTGATACCGAAGACAGAGAACAGTGTTAGTTGCTGCTGAAAACGTACTATGCACCTACTCCTCCCTTGGGTTGAGGCGAGGGTGAGAAAAATGTAGAGCAGTAGTTCTTAACACTTTGACTTCTGTGGAAACTCATTCAATAATTATTGGAATCCGGAGACCTTCACTGAGTCAATATATGGAATCCAGGGACCTCTGCTTAAGCAATTTCGATGATTTGAATGACAAAGCAATACACAAAAATATAGAAATAAGCATCCATTAAACAAATGCACAATTAATTAAATATTTTATTTAATTCACAAATGTTGGAGCTATTCTATAGTCAATTGAGGACACTTATTGGTCATACTATATTTTGTTTGATGCACTTGCACTACTCCCACGAATCGTTCTGAGGATACCAGCTTATTTTTTAGCCTCCAATTTCAAATTCCTTCACATTCATAGAACGTTTGAAAATAAATTGTAAATGTTGCTTCTTTATTTATTTACACTTTAATAATCTGTTTATATTATTTAGTTTTCTAAGCACTCATGCACCCCCTCAAATGGCTTTGTGGACTCCCAGGAGTCCCCTAATCACACGTTAAGAACTGTTGTTGGAGAGGATTTAACCCAGATCAGCGACTGGGGTAAATGTTTGATTTGTTCAGCATTCCGTCCATCATCTGTGTTTTTTAGCATTTGTCGCCTAAGTGGGAAGGGTATGCCCAGATGTGGGTCCTGTGCTTGCTATGCCACTGCAAGCCTAGTCACAGTGTGGGCTACAACCCCCTCACTGTGAGGGAGGAGCTCAGGGATGTTTTAGTTTCAGATGACAGGAGGTATACTAAAACCTTCAGATGAGCCGGGTGTAGAGGGAGTGAATGAAGGATAGGGCATGTGAAGTTAAAACTAGCTCCCTGGTATGTTAAGACTCAATTTTAATGGAACATCCGGGGTCAGGGCTAAAATGAGTGTGTGATCCATGCCTGGAAAATTCAACCTAGCATGGTTTGGTGTAATCATAGGCTCGACATGATTCAGCCTTGGTACCTTCCACAGAGGTGCAGTGGCTTTCTTCAGGACCAAATGAAAAGAAAAGTGCGTGGAAACTTAACATCATTCCAACTTTGGTCAGTGTGCAAAGGATACAAAAACTCATGGATTGGTATGCCAGACTTGGTGGGCTGATGTTCAGCGGCATCCCCGTCTTTTTGGGGAGCTAGTGGCAACTCATCCTCGCCGCACACGGGTTCCGAAAACCTCACGCCCAGAGTCCTGTGTGCTCCAGTAGCACGTCCGAGGTGACGTGCTAAATATGCATGGTTAAGACAGTACTCGGTCTTGATGCATGGATGGGCAGGCACAGGTAGAGGAAGGATCGGGAGAGGATACAGATTGGTAATTGGGGCTGGGTTTTAGGGGGTTGGGGGTAGTTTTAGGGGTGGGGTAGTTTTTAGGGCTCGGGGGGGTCAGGGTTGTTTATAGGGAAGGAGGCCGTGTTTTAGGGCTCAGGTCAAGGGAGTTTGGGGTAGTTTTAGGTTTTAGGAATGGGGTGGTTTTTAGGGTTCAGTGGTCGAGTTGTTCAAAGGGTAGGGGCCTGGGTTTTAGGGCTTAGGGCACAGGGTAAAGCCATCCCTTTGCCAATCACGCGTTTGCCACAAAATAGCGTGGTAAAGGCATGTGTGGTAAAGGAATGCGGGCTACGTTGTAGAGGCACATGTTGTTTAGCCATGCATGCTTCTGTCATTCTACCCAGTTCCAAGATGGACAGCTAAGAGATAAGTAGTAAATGGGCAGCAGAGGGAGAGTGGGAGACAGGTGACAGAGTTAAGAGTATAGTGAGAAAGCCAGTTCAGAGAGAAGGAGAGGCAGAAGGTGGTGGGGAGACAGCTTAAAGATGTAATAGTGACAATGATGAGAGAGATAGCTCAAGGAAAAGGGAAGACAGGAATGAAAGAGAGGCTTGGTAAAGAGCCAGGTTAGAAAGGGAGCTGTGGGAGGTGGAGAGCTGGGAAAGTGACAGGTAAAAGATGGGAGACAATTGAGAAAATGGTGATAAAGTAACAGAGCTGAATAGGAGACAGTGTTTATACAGTTTATAGCAAGCGAGAGAAAGAGAGAGACAGAGAAAGAAAGTGGTGATAAAAAGAGACAGGTTTGAAAAAACTGCTGAATGTGATGTTGGGAGAAAAAAAGGTGAGATATAAGGAGGTGATATTGAGACAGGCCAGAAAGAGACAGACTAGGGAGTAAGAGAGGTGGGAGATGTAGCAACATCCCCAGACTGGGTGCCGCCACTGAGTACGCCACACACAAAGCTTAGTATTACACGTCGTTATTTGTCTGCGTGTAACTGCAAACTCAACATTCTAAACCAGCTTTCATTGCATTCCACTCTAACTCTTTTGTCACAGTTCTATGGAGTCCAGAAAGGTTGTAATGTACCTGCAACCTTCTAACTGATGATAACCTTTATTTAAATCAAGGTGAGAGAAGATCCTTTGCATCATTTAATTGCGTCATCATGTCAGCAATCAGTGGACCTGAATGTTGTTCTTGTTCAATTACCGTGTTAGCCTGACGCATTTCAGCGCATATGCGTACAGCTCCTTCACTGTCCTTTTTAGGCACTACTTCTGTGGGAGAAACCCATGGCACTGCTCAAATGTTTCACCTGTGTCTGCTGGAGTGCAGTTGGTTCGCCTAAGATGGACACTAGCCTTCACCAAAAGGAACTGCTAGTTTAGCAGTGACTGGAGACCAGTAGTCCTATAGTAAGATGTCTTTTGTTGGACCCATGAGGACTTTGAGGGACATTCAATCAATCAGAGCCTTTGTAGAGTGCACTAATCACCCGTGAGGGTCTCAAGGCGCTGAGGAAGGGTGCCTGGGGGAGGTGCTGCTACTGCTCGAACAGCCAGGTCTTGAGAAGTCTCCTGAAGGTCAGCAGGCCCTGGGTCTGTCGCAGGTGGATGGGGAGGGTGTTCCATGTCTTGGCGGCGAGGTAGGAGAATGATCTGCCGCTGGTGGTTGTTCTGTGGATGCGTGGAATGGTGGTGAGGGCGAGGTCAGCTGAGCGAAGCTGGCGGTTTGCGGTGTAGAAGGTAAGTCGTTTGTTGAGGTAGACTGGTCCTGCATTGTGGAGTGCTTTGTGAGCGTGGGTGAGGAGCTTGAAGGTGATCATCTTGTTGACGGGGAGCCAGTGCAGGTCTTTCAAGAGGGCTGTGATGTGGCTGTGGCAGGGGAGTGTCGAGGTTGAGGCGTGCAGAGGCGTTCTGTATGCATTGTAGTCTTTTCTGTAGTTTGGCCGTGGTTCCCGCGTAGAGGGCATTGCCATAGTCCAGTCTGCTGCTGACGAGGGCCTGGGTGACTGTCCTTCTGGTTCTGGTGGGGATCCATCTGTAGATCTTCCGAAGCATGCGGAGGGTGTTGAAGCAGGAGGAGTACACAGCGTTGAATTGCTGAGTCATTGAAAGCGATGAGTCCAGGATGAACCCCCGGTTGCGTGCGTAGTCTGTGGGTGTCTGCGTGGCTCCCAGTGTGGCCGGCCACCAGGAGTCATCCCAGGCCGCCCCTGTGGCCTGAGTAGCCCCACCCTCAACTGGACAGCATCCTCTATCCCTTGCATCAGGACCACTTAACACTATAGTCTATGGCAGTTCACCTATACAGCCTGAACCTGGAACCTGATTTAGTGACAAGGTAACGGTCCTACTACTCCTTACTGGCCCAGTTGATCTCCTCCCTACAAGAGTTGGCAGCCCAAAGTTAGCCAAAGTACCCAACACAACTCTTTAACATTTTTACAAAATTTCCAAAGTTTCTGCTAACTGCAGTAGTTGCTTGTTTGCATTTTGAATTAAAAACTGTGATTTACGTCTTACTTAAAAATCTATATCTTTGGAACCCTGTGGTCAATTTTGTTTATTTTGATGTCTAAACATCACTTAACATAAGCTCTATTTTAATAAATTGGTGTCAGATTTCTTTCGTGTTGTGCTGGTACTTCTAAATCCTTTACAAGTGTTCCATTGTTTAAGCCGGACTGCTCGAAGCCACAGCTACCCAGGGTTGAGCTAAGGTTTACAAACAAACCTGACCGGACCTAAGATGGTATAGTGAGTGTATTACACAGTGAGGCCACACAACCACACCATATAATACACCACTTTACTCACAATGTTTAAGCCCAAATTATTCCCCTAACCCCATTAAATCAGCTCAGAAAAGGGGGGCTGCCTCCAGAAAATAGCCATTAAAATAGGTAAAAATCAGCTGCCCTACAGTGCCATATTATATGAGGAGTGAGGGGGAAAAGCAAATAATCTGACACAAATTACACAATTGGAAATGCAAGGCTGAAGGAAAAGGTGAACAGCACAAAGAACAGTGAGCAGGAAACAGAGATAAAATTCCAAATCTAGACAGTTCTGGTCTGTAGGAATCCCATTACCATTAAAGTTTATCATTTCTATGGAGAAAGAAGTGCACTGTACAAATGCTGGTAACATAAAATACCCTAATATAGAAGACTGCAGTCTTGAAATACTGCAACAGGCAGTTATGTGGAATCGTCAGCACCACCATCAATCCAGCATTCAACTTCACAAACATCTATGTGGCATGGAGCAGGGACACAACATAAGGAACTCAAAAATGGAATACAGTCACCATAAGACGAAAGTGCAAGACTTAAGAGAAATTTATCACCAACAACAAATAGATACAACACGTGCAACTACATCCTTTTGTTCATACACTTAAAAAGTAAAATAGCACTCAAATAAACATTAAGTAGAGAACTGCTAGGAGAACTAAAACTTGAGAAAGACTATTACAAAAGCAGAAGGTTAATGTTTACATTGAGACAATCATAGAAAACCCTTTAATTGATTTTGATGATAACCTCCTTTTGTCGCTCGGGAACAACATTATTATTATTACCACCACCCCCGCTGAGTTTCCATCTACAATTTCCTCAGATTGAATAAATGAACAAGCGTTATCTACACAAACATCTAACAAACCCAATTCCTTCTGACATGAATCACTGACAATGTGTGAGTTTGAACGGTTATCTAAATTCACCATTCTCCTACATCCCCACCAACTCCCATCCTCTCACTAAAAAAATTATTTAGCTATTCCTATCACTATATGATTGTAAGAAACAATCATCTTTTGTGATGGTACTCCAGATTTTTTCTTTTCTGTTTTTTCGGACTCTAGAGCTGTGTGCACTCTACCCCTGCTAACCATTGGCAAAGTGTCTGTCCAACTGGCCATTTTAGCTTATCCATAAGTCACTAGTGTATGGATCAAAGTGTACCAAGGGCCTTTAAATTAATTGTGACTAGTAGACTTCAGCACCTATTGTGCTATCCACTACAGTGACAGTATAAAATGTGGCTTCAGGTCTATCAGCATAGCCTGACCATAGCAATGTAAATACTGCAATTCAACCTGCCAAAATAAACTATAAATTCTTTGGACAGGTCAAACCCCCCTTTTAAATATCAATATGTCACTTCTATGTATGCCTTGGAGTCCACAAGACCTGGTGCTTGCTATTTAAGAGTAAGACATTGAAAAATGTAATGTTTGCATGTCGTTACAATGACTAGCACTGACATTTTGTTTTTTTGAGTGGCAGGCCTAGCTGTCATATATAGAAAACAAGAATACAGATTAAAGTCTTAATGCTGTGTCTTGGGAAAAGGACTAGCTAGAACACAATTAAACAACTATTTTTACTAGTTATAAAAAATCCAATTCAACTGTGAAGTTGGATTTTTAATAAATAATAAGGCAAAGTAACTTTTAGAAAATTACCTTTTCCCTGCTGGAAGTTCTTGGAGGATAATTTGAATTTGCTCACCTACTTCTCATACACAGTAATTTGCATTTGAATAGGTACGAAAATAGTGAGAAATTCCTCTTAGGAGCTGTGCAATAGTTTACTGAACTTGACAGGTCAAACTGAATGGGCAGGGATGCTTACTTTGAGCTCGCAGTAGGGTGGGGGTTGTGAGGATCCTTTCTGACATTACAGTGTCAAATCCTGCTTGAATGTCAAAGACTGCTTGCTCGTTCGGCTGGGTTTACATATAACACATTGAGGCACACTTGAAAGGAAGGAAATAGGATGCCAAGACAATTCTTGTGTATCCACTGTCAGGGTGCGGGAAACACTGCTTTGTACTACCAGACTTCTTTTTCTTGATTTACATGTAACACTTTAGGGTGCCCTTGAAAGGAAGGAAACATGTTGTCGAGGCAGTTCTTGTGTATCTACTGGTTGGTTGCTGGAAACCCTTTCTTTTGTCCCACTGGACTTCTGTCTCAGGGTTTATTGGAGGTATAGCGGCTTCAAACTGGATTTTAACTTTAGAAGTGGGTGGACACAAGGATTACCATAGGACACTCCCCATATCCTACTTAGCCCAAGTTTAGCGTGGTCAAAGGCTTCCACCATCCTGAAAATCCCCAACGTGAGTAGGGTTGGCCCTGGGAACTTTTATCCCATTGGTTAGGGCATACCAGGAGTCATTCCTATCCACTAGCTTGTGCCAGGCATACATGTGGCATTTCTAGGTACCCACGTCAGAGCACCTCAGGACCTGAGCTAGAACAGAAGAGGACTAACCTGCTGTCTTTGGACTTGGAGGAGCCCTGAAGGACTGGACCTGCTCCCACTTGTACCCAGGAAAAAGAAATGGACTCCAAGGGTTATAAGACTGACCTCCTGTTTAAAATACATAGATACAACAAGCTACAAGAGGCCTTTCCTGCAACTGCACAGCTGACCAGTGGCAAGTGGACCTGTAATTGACCCTAATGATGGCCTCTGCCTGACATCTTGTGAGTAACTAAGAGCCTCCTCTGATGTTCTGGGGGACTTTAGAAGTGTACTCCTTGGTGGATTGGAACTTAAAGAACTAGGTCAGAAGGTAATATCCTTGACCAGGACAAACCTGATTTGTTTATTCGACTCGCACTCCATCACAGTCAGCCTCAAATTGTGCCTAAGTCCCAGTCTACTGCGCCCATTAACATCCAGTGGCATTTAGCATTTCTTGGTGCGATTTAACATTTTTGATTATTACATTTTACTCTATTTTTCAATTGGATTTGTTTTTTTGTTTAGCATTTTGGTGTTATTACTGTTTGGGACCGGCATATATACTTTACACATTGCCCTACATTAAGCCTGTATGCTCTGTGCTCTAGCTACCAGGCAGTTGAAGTCATGTTAATGTAGTGACTTTGAGGGTTCACCCTAACAAGTGTTGTGATTATTCCTTGAGGTTGGTAGTCATCTATCCCAAATAATATTCTAATTTCTTATAATGAGGGTTCAAACTTCCCTAGTATACAAATCTGGGTTTTTTATTATAATCCCTGATTGGTAACACTCATTTATTCATGGTACCAGGTTTATGGAACTTCAATGGAACTTTTGACGATGGAAGAAGAAGAAGAAGAAGAAGAAGAAGAAAAACAAGGGAGGTTCCCTTTACAATCCAATCTGGGACAGGGGGAGTACGAGATTAAAGGAAAAAGTCCCTGTTTGTATTAATACAATCCACAAAGACAGGTAGTGTTATATTTCTAGAAACTCAAAACAAACAAGAGCTAACACCACTTTTTGACGATGCACCCCAGGTGGAAACCATAACTGCCGGACATCGAACTTTGTATTCCTTGCCTCCCTGTTGTGTTTCTTTTCCCTCCCCTGCCTCCTCCCTCGCTGATTCACTGTCTGCCCCCTAGGTGGAAACCATAACTGTCTGTACGTACTGGGGTGCCCGAGCAACCTTGGCCGATGCCCGGTAGAGCTGTCCTATGCAGCTATAGAGGAGTTTGGCTCTGGTTCACCCCTCGGCCGTCACCAACCCAGCCAACCTTCAGACATTGTTTTCCTCGTTTCCTTGTTTTCCTTTGTGCCCGGTTGTGCCTCTGTTCATCCCCCAGGCTCGGCCAGTTTCGATTTCTCTTTTAGTTGCAGCCATTTTGTTGTTTGTGGTGCTTCCCTGACCGTAGCTCCACCCCGCGCCCGCCTCCCAGCTGACCCTGCCATGCCCCCGCCCCCTCCACCATCCATACATGACAGATGCTCCCGCGCGCAGCGTTCACGCGCAGCGATCGCGCCCCAGTCGCGCCAAAGGTGCGCCAAAGGTAAGGCCGTCTACGCCCGTCCGCGCCTGGACCGCGCCCAGCGCCAGACCCCCTGGCCCCCGTCCCACCCACCCCACCCGCATTACTTACGCCGCATCCACCCTCCTAGCACTCAACCCCGGCCGACTCTCCAACTGCGCCATAGCCGCTCCTGGACACACCCATGGACCCTTCACATGCTACTCCTGCAAGTTCGATGGCACCAAGAACAACTCTTCATCTACGAACACAAAACAGATATCTGACTCCAACCACCTAAAATGCATCCTGCTCAACACCCGCTCAGTCCACAGACACGCCATCGACCTCTGGAACTTACTAGACACCATTTCCCCCGACGTCGCCTTTCTAACTGAAACATGGATGAACGCCTCCTCAGCCCCAGATATCACCATTGCCATCCCGGAAGGATACAAGATCATTCGTAAGGACCGCGCCGACCAAACAGGAGGAGGCATCGCTATCGTCCAGAAGAACTCCATCCGCATCTCAACCAGCTCTGACGTCAACCTTGCCAACGCCGAACACCTTCATTTCCAGATCCACACCGACCCCAAGACCACACTCAGAGGCACCCTCCTCTACCGACCTCCAGGACCCCGTGCACAATTCAGCGACGATATCACAGACTTTATCACTCCACATGCCCTCCCCTCCGAGGAATACATTCTCCAGGGAGACCTCAACTTTCACCTGGAAAAGAGAAATGACAGCAACGCCACCTCCCTTCTGGACAATCTCACCAACCTCGGACTCAAACAACTTGTCACTACGCCCACCCACATCGCAGGTCACACACTCGACCCTATCTTCACCTCCAGCAAACATGTCTCCTTCAGTCACACCACAGCTCTCCATTGGACGGACCACAGCTGCGTTCACTTTATCTACAATAAGACCACAACTCACAACCATCCTCAACCTACTTTGCGAAGAAACTGGAACAAAATCACCATCGACCAGATCTCCTCATCGCTTCTTCATAACCCCCCTGCCCACTCCTCTAACCCCGACCAAGCAGCCACTAACCTCACCCAATGGCTATCCAACAGCGCCGACATCCTAGCACCGTTGAAAAAACGGCAAATCAAACTAGGCAACAAAAACGCCTCCTGGTTCAACGATGATCTTAAGAAATCGAAGAAACTCTGTCGCACCCTCGAGAAGGCCTGGAAAAAAGACCCAAACACCAGCGCCAGAGACGCCTTCAAAAACGCCACCTGCATACACCACCAACTAATCCGGTCTGCCAAGAAAGCCGCATTCAAAGACCGACTAGATAACGCCCACAACAGCAAGGAATTATTCAACATAGTCAAAGAATTTACCAACCCCTCAGCCAACTCCAACGACATCACCCCCTCTCAAGCCCTCTGCGACTCCCTAGCTTCGTTCTTCCACAACAAAATCGCAGACATCCACAACAGCTTCGACAATCGACCCGGAGACCAACCCACCCAACCTTCTGCAGGACCTTCACCACCACTGAACACCCTTAATAACTGGAACCCAATCTCCACTGAGGACACCATCCGCCTGATGAACTCCATCCACTCAGGATCCCCCACAGACCCTTGCCCTCACCACATCTTCAACAAAGCCGACTCCATCATAGCACCACACCTCCGAGATGTCATCAACTGCTCCCTCAACTCCGCCACCTTCCCGGAAAGCTGGAAACATGCAGAACTCAGCGCCCTTCTGAAAAAACCCACAGCTGACCCCACCGAACTCAAAAACTACCGCCCCATCTCGCTTCTTCCATACCCGGCCAAAGTCATCGAGAAAGCTGTCAACAACCAGCTCGCCACCTTCCTCGAAACCAACAAATCCCTCGACTCCTCACAGTCCGGCTTCCGAGCCAAACACAGCACTGAAACAGCCCTCATCGCAGCAACAGACGACATTCGAACTCTACTGGACAATGGAGACACAGTCGCCCTCATCCTCCTCGACCTCTCCGCTGCCTTCGACACAGTCTGTCATAGCACCCTTTTACATCGCCTCAGAAACGTCGGAATCCAAGGAAAAGCACTGGAATGGATCACCTCGTTCCTCACCGGAAGAACCCAGAGAGTCCGCCTCCCACCATTCAAGTCTGAGGCCACTGAAGTCATCTGTGGCGTGCCACAAGGATCGTCACTCAGCCCCACCCTCTTCAACGTATACATGAGCCCCCTTGCGGCCATCGCTCGCCAACACAACCTCAACATCATCTCCTACACAGATGACACTCAACTGATCCTCTCACTCACCAAAGACCCTAACACCGCCAAAACCAACTTACACTAGGAATGAAAGAAGTAGCCGAGTGGATGAATCTCAGCCGTCTGAAACTGAACTCAGACAAAACAGAAGTCCTCATCTTAGGCACCTCCCCCTCCGCCTGGGATGACTCTTGGTGGCCAGAGGCCCTTGGAAAAGCACCCATCCCGACGGACCACGCACGAAACCTGGGCGTCATCCTGGACTCCTCACTCTCGATGACCAGACAAGTCAACGCCGTCTCATCATCTTGCTTCAACATTCTCCGCATGCTCAAAAAAACTTTTCGCTGGATCCCCACCGAAACTAGAAAAACGGTCACCCACGCACTGGTCACGAGCCGCCTGGACTACGGAAACACCCTATACGCCGGTACCACCGCAAAACTCCAGAAAAAACTCCAACGCATCCAGAACGCTTCAGCCAGGCTCATATTAGACATCCCGCGTAAAGAACACATCTCTGGTCACCTGAAAAACCTCCACTGGCTCCCCGTAAACAAGAGGATTATTTTCCGCCTCCTAACCCACGCACACAAAGCACTTTACGAACTTGGACCCGAATGCCTCAACACACGAATGTCCTTCTACACCCCCTCCCGACAGCTACGATCCTCCAACCAAGCCCTTGCCACCGTACCTCGCATCAACAAAACCACCATGGGAGGCAGATCCTTCTCCTACCTGGCAGCTAAAACCTGGAACTCACTTCCCACTCACCTTCGCCTTACTCAGAACCACCTAGCATTCAGAAAACAACTTAAAACTTGGATATTCGACAAGTAATTCCCCACCCTTCCTCTAGCGCCTTGAGACCCTACGGGTATGTAGCGCGCTATATAAATCTCTTGACTTGACTTGACTTGACTGTTGTGTTTCTTTTCCCTCCCCTGCCTCCTCCCTCCATGATTCATTGTCTGCCTCCCCTTTTCCAGCCTGACCTTTCTGTGTCCCCTTAAGTTCTTTCCCCCTTGCCGTTTTTTTCTATGTTATGCTTAAGTAACTCATGTCAGTCACCATGTTATACTGTTTCCCTTTCTATGTTATGCGACGCTCCAAAAACTGATGTAACTATGTAACAATGTTCTAAAACAATGTCCTACCTCGTGTAAAGCGCTCTGATACCTCCGGGTCTAGCCAGCGCTATATAAAGCTTTTCAAATAAATAAAAAATAAAATTATATCTCTCAGTTGTTTACTTTTCACTTTCTTTCGAGCCGCTTCTCGCATCTTTACATTCACATTTTTGGGAATCTTAAATGTTCACCTCCACAAAGGATTCAGTTCAGGACATGGTATGTGATTTCACAACATTTCGAACAGAGAAAAAATGGGTGATAGTGGTGCACATTCTCTATTGAATATAATCTCTAACATTTAATTAATCAGATAAGGCCATGAGAAAGCATTCACAAAATATATGTAGCCTTTCAGCCAAACAGTTCCTGTCAGAGGCATAAAGATGTGTACGCTTGTGAACAATGACACTTTTCTAATAAATCCTTCATTGTATTCTAAGTACTAAACATTATTTTCAGTGGTGATTGACAAAAGGAGACCTTCCCTATTAAAACTATCCTTCATTTACCCAAATCTTTGGCATTACTAAGTTTGTATCAAACTGCCAATCTACCCACTTTGAAAAATAGTCACCTAAGACAATGATGTATCTCATATCATATTTAAGCTGGTGGAATGGACCACAAACCCCCTCCCAAAAAGGATGCAATCATACACATGCCTAGACTGTGTGTAACATTTACCCTCTCTGAGCCCCACATCTCAGACAGTTCAGTGCGGCTTTCGCCCCTATTCTCCAATGTCTGTCAGAAGTATAGTAGACTGTGTGTAAATAACTTAGTTGGATAAGTCTAAACTGTGAGGCTATTTCTGCCTCACTGAGTGATGATTGAGCCTCTCTCCAGTCATTGTCTGATAGCAATCCTAGGTCCTCAACCCATGCTGCCCATATTGGTCAAATGTATCTTTCAAGTGAGCCACCAGTGAACAATATATGTAGGAAATCTTATGTAGAGTCAGTTCATTGAGTTGGATCTTGGACTCTATTAGGCTATAGTCCGGTAAGTCCACCAGATCTGCTATAAATGGCGCAAAAGCATGCCAGAGCTGTAGATATCAAAAGAACTGCAGATGCTGTAGATCATATTCTGCCTGCAACGCTGCAAAGGGTTTTAACATCAGGCCTGACATGACGTCTCTAGTTTGAAGATACCGACTGTATCCCAAGACTTGAAGCCCCGGAGCACAGACATGTACTGCTATGCAGTCCCAAACCACAGAGGAGTCTCTCTAATCAGACACCCCAACCACTGAGCGCCCTGTGAGAATCTTGCCATACTTAGAGTGCCACCATTGTGGCCAGAGGGAGGGACCCCGAGGGGGGCTTGTACGAAAGTGCCCCTTTTTGCATGGTTGCCCCCCACTTTTTGTCTAATGTGGATGTACTTTGACTGAGTGTGAATAGACAAAAGAGAGAGTTTTCCCAAACAAACCCAGAAAGGACTGGGAAATATAGCAACAAAAAAGGGAAATTGGTTCCTTTCTGTGGTTCCTAAATCAAAGCACGAGATACTCAATAAAGTAAGACACCAAAAACTTTTCTGACCTCAATGATATATATCCTAACATGTCCCACAATTATTTCAAAAACATAATTTTCTTTAAAATCATATTTATTAAAAACTTAAGAAAGCAGCATGGTATAGGTAACAATTTTGCATATAAAAACACAATCACATTGCATTAAAGTTCAACACATTTACATGTAAACAATAATTAAAAGTAGCCAAATTGTCGACGCGTTTCGGTGTTTACGATAGATGATACACCTTCCTCAGGACTACAGTAAAATTCTTCAATCTAGAAAGTATATGGAACAATCAATTAGTGTACATTCATAGAGGGTTTTCATTTACAGAAAGTTTTTTAATTTAATGGTGTCTAAAATGCAAGTGGGAGAATTCTTACACAATACGCAGTATTCAATTTGCGGTGACAGCAAAAATCCTGGGGATAGATAAGTCTTATCCACTGTTATGATTCTGTTTCGTTCCTTTAAGTGACCTGTGTACACACAATGATATTTTCGTGTACAGTTAATGTATTAATTTAAAACACCCATCTGCCAGCAAGCCCCTTATGAAACTAGATGGTTACATGCTTACTCTGTACTTTATAGTAGAAGCGTTGGGTTTCCTTCTTTATATCGATTTAGAAGACTCAGGGTATTCATCAGATAAGGCGTCCTTTCATTCCTCGCCCTTGCTTTAGCCTGATGGAAACGGGGTGCTTCTTTTTTGTATTTGAAGCAGGTTCCTTTTATCTAAATAAACAATAGGTGTGGAGTTGACAACTATATACCCTAACGTAACTGTGCGAACCCGGCCCATCAACTAAACCTTAAGCTGATTTGGAACATTTTAACATGCTTTGTTCCAAGCAAAACAAGCCTGAATTTTACTATGCAGTTTAACGCATTTTGAACATGCTTTACTCCAAATAAAACTTGCGTTATTTTTCGATGCAACTTATAGCATCGTGATTAATTAATAGTTTTACCCATATGAAATGGAAGACAGTAATGTGTAATACCTGTACTCCACACCTATTGTTTATTTAGATAAAAGGAACCTGCTTCAAATACAAAAAAGAAGCACTCCGTTTCCATCAGGCTAAAGCAAGGGCGAGGAATGAAAAGACGCCTTATCTGATGAATACCCTGAGTCTTCTAAATCGATATAAAGAAGGAAACCCAACGCTTCTACTATAAAGTACAGAGTAAGCATGTAACCATCTAGTTTCATAAGGGGCTTGCTGGCAGATGGGTGTTTTAAATTAATACATTAACTGTACACGGAAATATCATTGTGTGTACACAGGTCACCTAAAGGAACGAAACAGAATCATAACAGTGGATAAGACTTATCTATCCCCAGGATTTTTGCTGTCACCGCAAATTGAATACTGCGTATTGTGTAAGAATTCTCCCACTTGCATTTTAGACACCATTAAATTAAAAAACTTTCTGTAAATGAAAACCCTCTATGAATGTACACTAATTGATTGTTCCATATACTTTCTAGATTGAAGAATTTTACTGTAGTCCTGAGGAAGGTGTATCATCTATCGTAAACACCGAAACGCGTCGACAATTTGGCTACTTTTAATTATTGTTTACATGTAAATGTGTTGAACTTTAATGCAATGTGATTGTGTTTTTATATGCAAAATTGTTACCTATACCATGCTGCTTTCTTAAGTTTTTAATAAATATGATTTTAAAGAAAATTATGTTTTTGAAATAATTGTGGGACATGTTAGGATATATATCATTGAGGTCAGAAAAGTTTTTGGTGTCTTACTTTATTGAGTATCTCGTGCTTTGATTTAGGAACCACAGAAAGGAACCAATTTCCCTTTTTTGTTGCTTTGACTGAGTGTGCCCTAGGATCCTTGACCAAAAGGGGGTATTAATTCACACAGAAAATACAGTGCCTCTGGTTCAGAACGCTTCGCCAGCAGTGAGGATAGGATTAGCGTACTCGCTTCAGATCTCGTGGCATACTTCGCCCGTTGTCTTGGTAAAGGTAAGCGTACTCGCTTTAGACTTTCAAGAAGCACACCGTTCCTATGGATTGTGCCATACACACCACTACAATTTTGTTAGTAAAGATTTTACATGTTTAAAATATTGGCGTAAAATATTCTTTTGGATACAAGATACTTAATTGGAAAGACCTAGCCAGGTCGGAAGTATAACTGGGAACTATGCATAGAATTGCCAGTTTGGTAGCCATACAGCCCTGAAGAAGTTGAAGGTTATTACCCCAACAACGAAGCACGTGTTGGCTGAACATTGTGGTGTTCTGTGGAATAAAGAAAAATAATTCTTACAAAAAAGACTATATTGGTTTTGATTTCAACCTTGGATTAGACTTCCAAACTACATGAACCCGTGTGCACAGGATTGGACATTATGCCCTGGGATCCTTCGAACCAGGTAGCCACGGCCTATGTTCTTTCCCTAAACTGTACTGCTGCAAAACACAATTGGCAACTCTCTGGCCACAAGTAAGTCCCTTGTAGAAGGTACCATGGGTACCAAGGGCACTGTGACCAGGGAAGACCTCTAAGGGATGCAGCACTAACTCTGCTACCCTTAGAGGCACAGTTATTTACACACACACACTGCCATTGCAGTCTGCTTAATTTGGTACAGAACAAAGCGAAGAGTCGACATGGACAAGCATCCCTGTGTGCCAAGCCTACAATCCCCTGCTCTGGCATAGGAGAGCCATCCCTCCAGCTGGGTGCACTATACCAGTGGTGAGGGTACAGGTGCATGAACCCTGTCCACCTACATAGTCTAAATCAATTCTTAGACATTGTAAGTGCAGTAATGCCATAAAGAGTGCTTTTCTAAAAACTGGGAAGTTTGGTATCAAACTTCTTAGCACATTAAACCAACACTGATGCTAGTGTGGGAATTAATGAAAAATGCACTCAGAGGGCATCTTAGAGGTGCCCCCTGAAAAACGACCTAACTCTAGTGTCCTGGCTGAGTGGCTACTTGCCAGCTGAAACCACCAGACAGTTTTCTGGACCCCTGGGTCGACAGCCCACCGCTCTTGGGGTCCTGAAACAAAGCCCATCCTGGAACGAGGTGCCAAGCCTCCTCCCCCAGGACGGGCGCGGTCCACGAAGGGGACACTTCAAAGGATAGCTGCCTTTGTGAGCTACCCCAGTCATTTGCTGCTCCCAGCAACTGGCCCCCACAAGTTCTAAACCCCACTTTGGGTGGGAGAATCGGCGGGAAAACCAAGTTAGGAGGAGAGGTGTGCCCACCTTTGCCAACCCCATCCCTCAGGTGGGGGAGGCGAGGTGAAGCACAACTCCCAGTCCCCGCCATCTTGCAGATGGGGAGATCCAGCCAACCAGAGTGAGGCTTATGACCCCATCCCACTGGAGGGTAGCATAATAGGGGCTGTACCCACCCCAAGGAAGGGACCTATTGGTCCCGACCTGTACCTACCTGTAATGCACCTAAGATTAGTATTTAGGGGCAACCCTGAACCTTGCCTCCTCAGACCAAAGCTGCTAAGAAAAAACAAGAAGAAGATGGACCGAACAGCCGTGCTGAGAGAAGAAGAGGAGGACACCCACTGCATTGGCCCAGCCCTACCAGCCTGTCCCGACCTCAGACTCCTCCAGCAGAACCTCAGTGTAACCTGCAGACAGCAGCCCTCAAAAACCTGGAGAACCTGCACTGCCTTCGCAACAAAACAGCCTCTACCTCCCGTGAGCATTGGACTTGCTCGAAAACCAACCGACTATGACTCTGGCCGATTTCGGAAATCTCCATCACTCCGCCCCTGAGCCCGAGCCTGAGTGACACAAAACCCTAAGGAGGTTCCCCCAGTGATCCTAGCCTGGGTCCCAGTGACCCCATAACCTCTAGAAGCTTCTAAACCGAAACTACAGCCAAAAACTGGAAGGTCCCCTGAACTGCGGCCAAAGGCCACACACTGACCGACTCCATGACTGAAGCGCTTCTTAAGAAGTAACCGCGACCATCTATCTGACGCTATCTCCGTATGCTGGCGGTCACAAGATGACGACGACTCCCAAAGACCCCATTTGCCTTGCCAGCCGCTGACCGACTCCGAGGGACCCTCGACCGAATCTGCAGTATCAGCCAAGATCGCATTTTGTGCTGCTGGTGGTGTAGTTCTTGTTATGGTCATTGGGGCATACAGTGCTGATCCCGACCCCAGGAGCTTTTGGTTTCCCAAACTGGTGGTCTGCTCGCCACAGCCCCCAAGTCCATTACCGTGCTTGGCCCATTGGCTAATGAGTGGTCCCGGCATTCTGCACCCGGGCCCCTCTGTGCGGCAGGCGGTGCGACTCAAGTGCCCATTTGACCAAATTCTACCCACAGAACCGTAGCTCCAATTCTGTTTTCCCAGGACTAAGTGTGTATTGTGTGTAATACTGTAAATCTTTACGGAGCTTGCAAAACGTTAGGAAATGCACCAGCTTAGTATCTAGAGATGCCTGACTGCGTAAGAAAAGTAACTGAAAAGTAACTAACTATTTTCGAGTACAAAGTAATTGTTCTGTAACCAAACCATTGCATTCTACTGCATTTCAACTGTGTTCAAACTGAGTTCTGCTTGCAAAGTATCTTACTACTTACCTGTACCAGGCCTGGCTTGGTTCTAGAAAAGAAATATAACTAAATAATATTTTTATGCACAAGTTGGTCTAAGTTCAGTCTGTGAGTGTGTGGTATCATTTCTTGCCTGAGTGTGTACAAAAACTGCTTAGCACAACCCCCTGATAAAGCCTTACTGCTTGCCCACTCTACCACAAATAGAGAGTAAGGTGCTATCTACTTTTACCTCTGTCTACCTTTGGGGATCCACTGGACTCTGTGCACACTATACTTTATTTTGGTATAGTCATTACAGAGCCTGCTTCCTACAGGTCTCAACCATAAAGAAGATGTAGAAGAAGTGTTTCGTTCATTTCCCAGCTCTCTGAGGTGAATGCCGGGTCATCCGTGTTGTCAAACCACCACTCTTTAGTAATTATTAGTGTAGTAAGAGTCAATGTCCGGGACCGCAATGCCCCCGTCGTATGTAGATTTATAAAGTTTAGACAGGGCTATTCTCTGAGTTTGGAGGTTCCACAGGAAGTCTTGCAGGAGTTGAGTCGACTTTCTCAAAGAAAAAATTCAGCAAGGGTAAGGGATAATTCTGTAGTTGATATAAATGATGCGGCAGGACAACCATTTTGTATATATAGGAGCGTCCCATAATGGACAAGGCGAGTGTTGTCAAGAACCCAAGGTTGTGAGTCAGGGGATCCAATTGAGGTGATCCCATGTTCTTTATGGGTCCCCTGCCATGTAGATTCTGAAGTATCTGAAGCTGTCCCTTAAGACTTGTAGGTCAGAGGCCCATTGTAAAGCTGGTGCAGGGCAATCTATGGTCCTATCCACAGAGGATTTGGCCCTGTTGTACGTGAGTCCTGAGAATATATAGACAATTTGGAGAGTCAGGATAGCTCGAAGTCTGGACTCCTGCAATTTGTCTAGGAATATAAGGACGTCATCAGCGTATTACCACTATCCTGTCTGAATTACCCGGCACCCATTTCAGGCCACTGATCAGTTTGTTCACCCTTAGTCATCCCTTGACGAGTTCAGTTGCGAGGGTGAACAATAAGGGTCACCCTTGCCTCGACCCCCTTTGTACCGGGAACACATCAGAGAGCGATCCTCCTGTAGCATCCTGCTACAAATAAACACATATACAATATGGTATGATTATGGAGCTTTATTCTATCATGACTTGCCTGGCTCCTGTCCCTACTCTAACCGCCCTCATCCTGTCCTGACTCCTCCTCTTCCCCTCAGCCCACCTAACTCCGCCCACCCCAGCTACTAGACTGTCAACTATATTACAGCTCCCCCCTTCTTAACAAAATGAGCTTAATGTCTTCAGTGTTCGCAATTCTTCAATCCACCACACGGGTCGGCGGACAGCCTGTTCTTCAAGCCTCAGTAGTGTCGAATCAGTGGTGGGCTTGGGTTTCGTCAATCTTTCTGTTGACTTAATCAGGGCATTATTGACCACGTTGCGTGTGAACTGTTTACTCCCACACTCCACAGTCATCATGTTCCCTTCCTGTGGTGTAACTGTTGGTTCAGATGCTCGGTCCATTTCATGAGTGGATAATGTTCTGGTCCTCTTCTGGGCACCTGCATCTACTTTTACTTCCTCTTGTCTTGTCCGGTCGAGGGCAACACTGTCCTCCAATTCAGGGTCATGTATACCAGACAGTACGGTACTATCTGACGAGACTGTCTTGGTTTGGTTCGGTAACTCATTCACCGCATTTACTTTTACTTCTTTTTGTCTAGTCCGGGCGAGGGCAACACTGCCCTCCAATTCAGGGTCATGTACACCAGACAGTACGGTGTTATCTGACGAGACTGTCTTGGTTTGGTTCGATAACTCATTCACGGCCTCGGGTTGTCTGGCGAATTCGTGGGCTATCTGTGCATAGGCATGTCTCTCTTTCATCTGATGATCTCTCTCTACTGACATGTCCGGCTTTCCTTGCGGAGTGGCTGGCTGGTCCCTTCCCGTCCGGTGACTAAGGTCCACTGTCTCTGTTTTCCTTTTGTAGGTCCTTTGAGTCAGTCTCGCAGACCCCTTCAGGGGTGACAGTGTCTGATCTATGTCCGGATGTACTTGTGATTGACCTGACAGGTTGTCTTGTAGCGTGACTGAGTATTCAGAGACCTTAGTGTGTGACATGTTGCTCTTGACAGGAAGGGTGTCCTTTGGTTCCATGGTGCGTTCGGGTGGTTGACGCCATGGCTGTTGTCGGGACCATGACTTGGTCAACTCACAGGATCGAACGGACGTGCTCTCTGGGTCAGAGAAGTCTCTTGTCGACTTCCAGGATCGGACAGAGCCGCTCTCTGAGCCAGAGGAGTTCCTGGCCATAGTCGTGCTTTCTGGGTCAGAGAAGTCTTTTGTCGACTTCCAGGATCGGATAGATGTGCACTCCGCGTCAGAGAGATCCTTCTCCCCATTCCTTCTCAAACGTTTCTTTGAAACTGTCTTTGGTAATAGATTTTTGAATTCCGTAGTCTTCCAGGATCGGATAGATGTGCACTCCGCGTCAGAGAGATCCTTCTCCCCATTCTTTCTCAAACGTTTCTTTGAAACTGTCTTTGGTAATGGATTTTTGAATTCCGTAGTCCATGACAAATTGTTTTTCCCCTTTGAATTGTCTTTGAGATGCTTCTCCGTGTGCCTTTGTTGGAACATCTTCAATGCTGTCTCATTTGGGAGGTTGTTTGATGATCCTGTGCTTGTTCCTTGTGCTTGATCCCAAGCTTTTGCCTCTTTGTCCTTCTCGTCTGAAGTTAACGATTTCCTCTCCGTTTCTTTGTTGTCGCGGGAGCCATGGATGCATGGATCTTTTCTGGTTTGTTGCTGTGGAGGATCAGTCCGTCTTGTGCGACCTGTTTCTCCTTCTCGCTTGTTTGATGCTTCAACACCTCTGATTTGGGGGTGAAGTGTTCTCCTGCCAGATGTTTCCTTGGACTCGTCTTCACTGCTTGGCGACTGATGTTCCTGCGCCGACTTCCGGTGTTGACCAGTGCGACCTCTTCTTCTATGGTTTGTCTTTCTCTCCCACTTGTTGTGCAGGGTGCCCTCTTGTCCAGGAGTGTGATCTGTCCCACTTGACACTCTTTCCTCATCAGAATACTGTGTGTCATACTTTGAATGACTCCTTGAGGACCTCCTGGGGGGTGAATAACTCCTTGGAATTGTCTTTTGGATGGTTGACTCTGAGTCATCTGACTCAGAGTAATCCTTGGTTGACTTTGAGTAGTGGGACACTGAGGAATCTGACTCTGAGTAATCCTTGTCACTCTCTTTGTCACTGTATCTTTCCCGTTGTCTTCTTGCTGGTCTGCCTTCCCTCTCTCTCCTATCAGTTCTGTTTGTTTTCTGAGTTCTATCTTCCCAGGTATCTTGATGGTTTGCTCTCAGGTGCACATCCTTCAATCCGTCTCTTGCTTTGATTTGCATTCCAATTTCGGCCTTCTTGATGATTTCCTTTAACGACCAATGCCCTTGCAGGATCTTGCGCTTTGTGTCAGGGTTTGTGCAACCTTCAACTATCCGAAGTCGAACCGCATCCTCATTTGTAAAAGTGTTGAAGTGGCAGCCTCGTACCAGACTTTGCAACCGAGTGATGAAATTTGGCAACGGTTCGCTTGGTTCCTGCCGTGCTGTATTGAAAACCATGCGATTATGATCCACATCTGTCTGTGCGTTGAGATGGGCACAGAGCTCCCTTTGAAGTCTTTTATAGATTTCTGTATCCTCTTTGGAAAATGTCCTGATTGGGCATTGGCCCTCAGGACCCACCAGATGGAGGAGTAGTATCAGACATTTTCTCTCTCTTTGCTCACCATTGGCTTTTAAGAAATCTTCCAATGCTTCGAGCCACCAGTGTCGTTTGAGATCCGAGATCCAATCATCAGTCTGCACCGCTGAGGGCGGTACTTCAACGTATGGAGTGACCCGCTGTGTTACGTCTCCTCCCGCCATGAGAGAGGGAGATTCTGGTCAAGGTCTTTGGTCTGTCGTTTGCTTAGAAATTGATAGTCTTTGTAACCATCACGGTATGTGCCGGTGAAAGAACTTGGATGATTCTACTCTCTCCGGGGTCCTCTGTAGGACTGCCCTCCTCTGGGTCTTCTGCAGTTCTGCCCAGCAGCTCTTCTCCTTTCGGCGCTCTTCAGTTTGTGCTCAGTGTCGTCTTACTGCGCATTCGCTTGCGTTTCTCAATGTTCACGTTTCCACCCGTGCTGACATTTGTTTTTTTGTCAATGCATGATTGGTAAGTCACTCTTGTGGTTGCTTGTGCTTGTATGTGCTTATTCCGTTTTGGTTGCCAAGACTTGTTCACGCGCCGTTATCCACGCTTATTTATTTGCCTTACCAATGCCTATTTCTTGGCATTTACCAGTGCTTGTTTATTTGCACATACCAAGGCTTGTTGACTTGCACGTACCAATGCTTGTTTATTTGCATGCACCAATGCTTGTTTATTTGTCTTTGCTAATGTTTGTTTGATCTTCGCCAATGCTTATTTGGCCTTCGCCAATGCTTGTTAGGACTTCGCCAATGCTGGTTTGGCCTTCGCCAATGCTGGTTTGGCCTTCGCCAATGCTTGTCTGGCCTTCGCCAGTGCTTGTTTGGTCTTCGCCAATGCTTGTCTGGTCTTCGCCAATGCTTGTTTGGTCTTCGCCAATGCTTGTTTGGTCTTCGCCAATGCTTGTTTCTGTTATGTTCGCCAATGCTTGTTGCTAAACTCAGCTCGCCTGACCTCAAAATGGCCACCTACAGTTTGCACAGAGAGGATGTCCCAAAAGTTGCCTGACTCAAAGATGGCCGCCGTGGTTATCTGCAGGCACTACTTTCTCTCTCTTCATTCGACCCGATTCTTCACACAGGACTCACCGGCAGTTGCTCCCAGGGTCAGCATACTCCGGATTTGGCTCCCTCTGGTCAAGGCTACAGTCAGGTGAGGTTGGGGTGGGCTCCCGCCTTACTTTGCAGGGTCCTTCGGCGGCGGCGTGCCAAAACCCACGCATCCGGCGTGAGGTTTTCCGACGCCGGGCTCCACTTTTACCACGCTCAGCAGCGCTTGTTACCAGGCTCTTGAGGACAGCGTCCTCCACGTCAGGGGACCTTCGTCTCGCTCTAGGGGTCGCTGGACAGGGTCGGGGTGGGCTCCCGACTCCTGCTCTGCAGGTTTTCGCGCTTCTTTCCGACCACCTGCCAAAGCTCACGCATCGGGCGTGAGGTTTTCCGCCGTCGGGAAATGCACAAGCCCCGATCTCTGCGCTCTCAACAGCGCTTGACAGCGGCGCCTCCCAGACGACGTTTGCTGTTCTGGGGCACTTCTTGCTCAGTTTTTTCAGCGCCACACAGGGTCGGAGTGGGCTCCCGATCTCTGCACACGGGCCACTCACCCAGGGCACACGCTTCCAGCGTGAGCCGCGTTTTAACGCGATTGACTGCTTGGCTCTCGAGCGGTTCAGCGCTCGTTTCTTCGGCTCCTCTGCTCCCTCACAGACTCTGGAGGGCAATTTCCAACAGCTGCTGGCCTCGTCCTTCAGGCGGCAGCGTGACTCCACTCAGCAGCGTTTTTCGAAGCTGCTCGGGACAAGGCGTTCTTGTGAGGCTCTGCACACAGTGGGGCTTGACCATCCCACCCTCGTCGCCAGTTGTAGCATCCTGCTACAAATAAACACATATACAATATGGTATGATTATGGAGCTTTATTCTATCATGACTTGCCTGGCTCCTGTCCCTACTCTAACCGCCCTCATCCTGTCCTGACTCCTCCTCTTCCCCTCAGCCCACCTAACTCCGCCCACCCCAGCTACTAGACTGTCAACTATATTACACCTCCCACCCTCATAGTAATGATATTTTATTCTCAGTATTCAAGAGGGAGATGGCGTGGTATGAGAAGCAATGATCATGTGGATGGCCGGACTTAGGTATAACCAGGATTTTGGCCAACCGAATGTCAAGGGGAAGTACACCTGTCCTCTGGGCCATGGCAAAGACCTCAAGCAGTGGCCGCACAAGCAATTCATCTTTTTGTGTTGCTATAAATCTTTAACTACATCATAGCACCCCTATCAATCTGCTTCTGCATTACTTTTGCACATTGATAAAGTAAAATGCATAGTTGCTAGTAAACACAATTATTTTTGGGAGAATCCTGGCGACCCTGCCATGAAATGGGAAACATGGAACAAACTTTAAAAAAATGTATATGTTAGCTATAAACACTAAGTCTTTTGATATTGAGTAAATTAAGCACTTTTGGTGACCTTATTAGGGAGAGAAGTACAAAACGTTTGTTAGCCCTTACCCAAATGTAATCCCCCACGTTGTACAGCAGCATGAATTTGCTGAGGCTGTGGATTGCCTGAAATTGCTCTTCTTTAATGAGCCACACATCATAACGAAAAGACACAAATTCTACACACATTATCAGATACCCCGGAAACTACTGAATCTTACATAGAAGCACTTAGAATTTTGGCATCGCAATGCAAATTTGGTGGTTTCATCAATCATTATATTAGAAGTAAAGGTAGGCAATAAACTCAGCTCCACTGGCAGAGTTCAAGGAGTTTGGCAAGTTCTGGAAAAACAGCACCAACCACCATGTGGCAGAGTTTCTTCTTAAACGTGGCTCACCAATGTTAAATTGGCGAGTGAGAAAATCAAGCGCTAGAACGCCTCCCACCGAGATTTCCCAACGCAGACAGTAGTGGCAGGTTTCTACCACTGTGTTGAGAAAGCTGCTTCTCAGGTAGAAAATCTACTCGAGCAGCAGAAACAAGCAGTGCCCTCTGGAGCACTGCGTGATGCTGTTCACATGGATTTTACAGCATGTAACAAGCGGTGTTACAAATCACCATGAGCAGCATAACGTGCCAAATTCCGCATTTTGCAGACCTCCCGGCAATCTCGCAGAGTTTTTATGTAACCCCGCGGAATTCCGACGAGTGAAATTCTGCGAGTTGCACCTACTCCTAATTCAAAGTGAAATTATGGTTCATTTGCCAGGAGGCACAAGAGCAGACATTAGGCCACAGGAATCCTTCTTTAAAATAAATCATTGTTAAAACTATGGAAAGATGTATTCGTTCAAGTTAAAGAATTGCCATAAGACAAACATTCTAGTGCAGATAATTGTGATGGCAAGAGCAAATCTTCTACGGGGAGGTAAGATTATAGGTTTAAGGATCCAGGCATCATATATAAAGGATCTGGTTAAAAACACATTTTTTGTTGTGAATCAAGATTTAATTTGTTGAACAGTAAGAATTGAAATTCTCCTATTAACATGACCAGAGAATCTGGATTTCATTAAAGACACGGAGGCTAACATTATGCATTAATCTTTTAATGCAGTCACAAGCAGCCACACTTACATCATAAGCAAAACAGTTCTAGAATGCAGTGACAACAACTAATAAAAGGCATGAGCAACAACAGAAATGCCTCTTTTCAATGGAACAAAGCAACAAAAGTTCATAACGTTGAGATAAAACTTGGTCTTGAGAGCGAAGAAAGTACGGAATACCGAAGAAGCAAACGAAGAGAGGAGGATTAGAGGAGATGAGAAAAAATCCATCAGGTTGAGTTATCTGAAAAGAAGGAGGAAAAAAATAAAAAGATTCAAACCTTAAGCAGTAAAAGTAGAAAAAGCATACAGCAACAAGTGCAAATGATCAACAACATATAAATAGATTCTCCGTCCAAGGGAGGGACAGGTGGGATAATGTTAGCCTCCGTGTCTTTAATGAAATCCAAATTCTCTGGTCATGTTAATAGGAGAATCGCAATTTCATTACAAGAGGGGAAGCTACATTATGCATGTTGGTAGCCTTGAAGGACAACATCGGACATATGCTCAATAGGTTTACAATAATGACGAGCAAAAGTGGAAGCATTGGACCAATCAGCCGCTTTAAGGATATCATCTAACTTACCACCAGACCAGAAGGATTTACTAGCCATAGCTCCTCTGAGATAGTGGGCTTCGAATTTAGAAAGGTCAATACTAGCGATGTTCATAGCTGATTTGACCCATCTAGCAATGGAACAAGAAGAGACTGGCTTAAATGGTTTAACAAAGGAAATCAGAAGTTGATTAGCATCCTGAGGGCGAAGATCTCTCATTCTGGAATCATATTCTTTCATACAATCAACAACACAGTTTTTTTCAGTAATCAAAACGAGGGTAAAAAATAGAATCTGACAGTTTTAGTTCTCCTAAGGATTTCGAACTTAACAACATACATGTCATAACATCGATTAGAAATATCAAGTGATTTTACATCGGATACCCTACGACAAGAGGTCAAACATAAGAGAGTAGCAAGTTGAATGGAAAGACATTTTCTATTAAGAGAGGGATTATCAGGCCATGAAGAAAAAAGGACTAGGATAAGCTTAACATCCCACAAGGATTGGTATTTAGGTCTAGGAGGTCTTCTTAGTTCAATACTTTTCAGAACTCTACAAATGATAACATTCTTACCTACCGCCTTACCGTTGACGAGGGAATGTCCAGCAGAGATCGCTGATCTGTAACAATTAATGGATCTATAGGAGAGGCCATTGTCAAATAGTTTGACAAGGAAATTAGCTGGGCAGAGCGAAGTAACTGACGCGCTCGAGCCAGCCGCTGCCGGAGAATTAAACGAAAGGCCGTAGGCAAACGGAGCACGCAACGCCACTGTTGCTAAGGGCCATTCCTTACTTGTGGAGAAGGGCAAAGACGCGCTCGCGAGGATGGAGCGAGCGTGTAAATATCAAATAAATTAAACAAGCGCTGAAAGCTTTCAAAGGTATCAAAGCTACAATAAGGGAAAGGCGGAAACACTGAAGGGCGATCAGGATGAAGAGTGAAGGAGGTGGACGCTCCGTGAAAGGCAGATCGATCACAAGAGGGAAATGCGGGTCCACCCGGAGCACTTCAGTGAGGAAGGGGGGGGGGATCGTACTCCACGACCATAAATTGGAAGTCGAGGGGTGGGGGGGAAGGGTTGCAGGAAAACCGGGGTAGCTTGAGTATGAGAATCAGGATGATCAGAAAGGCAAACAAGTGAATACAATGGCATAAACATATCAGGTAGTGATTTAGCATAATAGATAAAAGTAGAGAAATACGAGTAGAAAAGCAAGGTAAAGTAACTTATCTTCTTGGGAGCCGCATTTAAAAAAGGCATTTCTGTTGTTGCTCATGCCTTTTATTAGTTGTTGTCACTGCATTCTAGAACTGTTTTGCTTATGATGTAAGTTTGGCTGCTTGTGACTGCATTAAAAGATTAATGCATAATGTAGCCTCCTGTCTTGTAATGAAACTGTCCAACTTCTTGTAGGCAATGCTACAAACTTGTCCCTATGTATTGAAGTCATGATTCCTGATAAGCAGAAAATGGCAAATTATTTAGAACCACTCTGCACTAAAGCTACTCCAGCAACCATGTCTTCAATCATCTAACTGACATGGGACACACATACAATAGAAGTAACAAAACACTGAATACAGAAACCATGACCCAACACGGGAATGCATGAGGGGCAGGGGAAAACACACGCCTTATAAGACACAGGTTAATCATAATTAACAGAAATAAATATCAATAATAAATGCAACTACAGTACCTACCACAACATGACATAATGTAACATGTCTGACGATCTTTAACATATTGCATGGTAGGCATACATGTCCTAATTCACAAAGATATTTAAATAAATAGTGAAGTTTAACTTACAGAGTTGAAAATAACTTTGATAATATGCCTCCCTCTCCCCAATATTCAGCAAGCTAAAATATAATAAAGATGGGACAATTCATAATTAGTACTAAATCACCAGAGTGGATTTAAATGATAACATTGTTAAGTAGCTCAATAAAATGTCTGCCTCATCTTAAGGTACTGAAAATAGCAAGGCGCTTCTATATTTACTCACTAGATACACTGACCTTAGAAATAGAAAACCAGTGGCCATGGGGAATAACCAGCAGTCTTCTGTGCCATTGATTCAATGACATCCATTAAAACATGGCAGTGTTTACATCAAACACATTTTTATCTTACGTCATAAAAATAAAATCTCAACCAAGCTTCACCATAGATCTATCATGCTAAGTTAGTAGGAAAATACATCTGGCGCCATCATGTCTTTCTACACTTTGTATAAAAAACACAAATGAACATGGTCAATGTGCCATTCATATTACTTGCCACTGTTCAGTGGTTCATCATCAGACAACCTGTTGACTGCAGAACTGATCATCCTTACTATATGCAGCATGCTCTGCGGTGGTGGGTCTGGGCAGGAACATACTTTGAACCTGGAACAGAGCAGGCAACATCTGGATCCAGCCTGCATGGTGACCCCCACAGCCCAGGCCGTTTCATCAGTGCCATTTTAGTTTGGTGGACCATAAACAGATCTCTCTCCAAGTAAGGCTAGATGGAGGAATATCCAGAATCACCCTTGACCTCTGTGTTTACATTGTGATGTCACAGCAGATCTCCAGCATGACTCATTAGGCTTCAGTGATGCACTTTGGTGTTGTACAGTCTGGCCTCTACTCCTTTGTTTAAAGGTTGGCAACAGGAACAACACAAAAATAAATTCTGCATGCATTGCAGGATCACTTGCGTAGTAATAATATTTGTTTTTCTGTTTAGACTTTTCTTCTTCCGCTATTTTCTTACCTAGGTCCTTAATGGGATTTTGGAAAACCACAATTCTGAGAGCAAAGCGGGTTTCCCTAAATTATATCTCAGATCTATATCTTTTTTTAATGGGCTTCTTTGTCGTTTGAAATTTATACACTTTTGCCAAGAACAACCATGGTTTTTCTTAATGCTTTATGTCTAGGAGATGAGTCATGGAGCCTCTAAATTCCAAATGTTATTCTAGGTGAAAAGGATATATTTTGTAAATAAACTATGAGACTTTAGGAGGATTATCGTTTCTCTCCTACATTTGTGTAATCTGCTATACAAAAATAATATCTACAGGAACTCTTTTGTTCAAATTGTACCAATAACTGTACTTCCCGGCTTATTGTTATGTCTCAGGGCAGCTGTCAGGGTTTTCCCCTTCCACCCATTCTTTTTTCAATTGCTGTAGAGACCCTGACTGCTTAGCTTTGGCAGCACTATTCTGGACATGCCAATTTCCTTACACACAGATGATATGACCATTTAGCTAAGAAAACCTGGTGAATGTCTGAATTGAAGTGTGCATACATTCCCGCTATTTGTAGCTCTTTCTTGAGTGAAAATCATCTCGAGTAAATGCCAAATTTTCCCCCTTCAAGATAACACAATTAGATTCACTCCAGAATCCCTGCTATTATGGCGTGATGGCTCCATAAAGTACCTTGGCATTTGGGTCAATTGCGATACAGTCTTAGTCATTAGGGAGAACTACGGGGTTGCCATGACCAAGCTACCTGAACAGATCACCCTCTGGTCATCTTTCCCGCTTTCTATTGTGGTACGGATCACTTTAATGAAAATGATTGTCCTCCCAAAACTGATCTATTTTTTTGTGAGTATCCCCATTTCCCTTAACCTTTTCGATGCGTCAGACGGCACCCGGCCGTCCGACGTCACAGTTGGCGTGTGCATTGGACGGCCGGGGGCCGTCCAAACTGTGCACGCGTAATTTTTTTCCGCATCCAGTACGAAATGTCCTCCGCGGCGAAGTGGTTAACAAATCCTTCTTTTGGACACTTAGATCTAAGATGATTGATGTGCTGTAGACTGGTGGACAGCCAGAATTAAGTGGGAGACATTGACACTACCCTTCCATCTTGGCGGATTTTAGGTACCTGACTTTGAATTGAATGTTTGTGTGCCCAGGCTCATTTTGTGTACTATTGGTTCAACTCATATACTTACCTTCCTCATACTGCATTGACCTAGAGAATGTAGCCTCCCTACCTGTTTGATCACTCTTGGGTTCACTCTTGCTGGCGGCACTGTATGTTCATGAGAAGGCTTGTGGAAGAGGGCGAAATGTGCCAAAATATACTATCCTGATCTCCTTCTGGCGTTCCACCTGCAGTTTCCAGTCACACATTAAGTAAGACCAATTTCCCAAATACTCTCCCTTGAGCTCTTGACATGGGGTAGTCTGTACTAAAGTGGCAGTTTTAAGACCCTGGCAGTTATCAGCGAAACCTTAATTTGCTCCCTTCTTTACATTTTCTTATACTTAGCACCTGTGGATCCACTTTTCATTCCATCTCATCGGAGCCAGCTACTTTTAAAACCCTTGACAAACTCATAGCAAGGTCATCTACAAGGCAGCTTGCCTCTCTTTTATTTTTTATGAGGCCCTAGCACTGCCTCCTGGCCAGGGTGGGTGGGAGACTGAGATGGGGAGACACTATCTGATGACATCTAGAGGTTCTGTTGCACTCAGACTGGCTGCTCACGCCTGAGCACTAGGCTTTGTATTATTCATTTTAAATTCCTTCACAGAGCATATTACACCTGTTTGAAGCTTGTAGTAATTTTTTACTGTTCCGAACAGTAAAAACATTATAATGCTTTTGAGAAAGTGCCATCTTTCTTGCATTGGTATGCCCCCACTTTTTTCTGACTGCTGATGCTCTTTGACTGAGTGTGCCCTGGGCTCCTGCCAACCAGGTACCCAGGGCCTGTGTTCCTTCCCTAAAAACTGTGTTGAAACAAACCCCAATTGGCATCTCTGGCCACCTATCAACCCCTAGTAAATGGTATCCAAGGTACACAGGGCATGGTGACCAGAGAAGACCCCTAAAGGGCTGCAGCACTTATTGTGCCACCCTTAGGGGCCCTGTACCTGGGTACCCACACACTGCCTTTGGCAGGGTGAGTGCCTAGGTACAGTACTAAACAAAGAGTCGACATGGCACACATCCCTGTAGACCATGCCCACAAACCCACTGCCCTGGAATACATCAGTCACCCCTCTAGCTGGGTGCCCTATGCCAGTGGTGTGGGCCCAGGTGCATGAGCCCTGTGCTCCTACGAACCCAGTGCCATTCCTGGGCACTGTAAGTGCAGTGATGCCATTAAGAGTATATGGTGCTGTGAGGTTGTCATTACAAACTCCACAGTACCATAATGGCTACACTGAAGACTGACCAGTTTGGTACCAAACTTCTCAGCACATTAAACCCGCACTGATACCAGTGTGAAATTTAATGTAAAATGCACCAGAGGGCATCTTAGAGATGCCCCCTGAAAAACCTAACCTACAATCAACGTCTGGCTGAGTGGCTGCAGAGGCTGCCACACAGCAGACATGTTGCTGGACCCCTGGGTAGGAGAGCCCCCGCTCTCCTGGGCCTCCAACAATGCACATCCTGGGCGAGGTGCTAGGTCTCCTCCCCCAGGATGGGCAGGGGGAAGCTTCAAAGGCATGCCGCCTCTGTGAGCTTCTCCAGACCATTTGCTGTACCCAGCAACCAGCCCCCACCAGTCCTGCCCCCCACTCTGGCGGGAAGACTGGAGGGAAAAACTACGTCAGGAAGGGGGGTGTGCCAGCCTGTGCCAACCCCACCCCTCAGGTTGGGGTGACGAGGTGAAGCATGACCCCGGGCTCCGGCCATCTTGAAGATGAGGAGCCTTGCCCAATCACAGCTAGGCTCCTGCCCCCCTCCCACAGGAGAGGAGCAGGCTAGGGGGTGTACTCAGTTCAGGGCAGGGACCCATTGGTCCCTGTCCTTACCCTACCTGTAACACCCCTAAATTCAGTATTTAGGGGCTCCTTGAACCTTCCTTCCTCAGATCCCGATACGAAAAGAAGAAAGAAGATCAAGAAGTAGAAGACCCGCCATGCAGCAGGACGACAACAACTGACTTGGCCCAAGCCCTACCGGCCTGTCGATCCTGGAACTTGCTCCTGCTTAATCCCGGCGACTCCTGTGGACAGCAACCTTGGGACACCCGGAGGACCTACCTGCCTTGACCCTCTTGAAGACTGGGACTCCCATCAGCAGAGGCTCTGCTGCAACAACCCACCTGGTGCCAACCAGGAAGCTCCGGACCAGCCCACTCTGCACCCGCCGAGCCCGGGCCGGGCCCAACCGAACCAAGACCGCGAGGACGTATCCCCGGCAACTGGGACCCGAAGTACAGTCCACGAACCAGCCGACGCCTGCAGACTCAGAACCAGGGGCCACCCCAACCGCGACCAGCCGAGGGTAAGCTTTTCCGACACCCAAAGATACCCCTGCACCCGGCGCCCTACAGCCCCCTGTTCCCCCTTTGGGGTACCTACCTGTGCTCCAAGATGCCAACTTACCTCTCAAAGTGCTGGTCGCCCCTGGAGAGTCTCCGTCCCCGAGCCTGGAGCCTTTGTTCCTTTTGACCTTTCCCATTGGATAACATTGAGCACCCGACGGGTCAAAAGCACCCTGCACCTAGCCGCCCGAGTGCTGCTGGCTGTGACCCATGTGTCCTATCCTACTTCCCCCCTTGCCCTGAGCAAGTGACCAGGAGCCCAGCTCCTACCGCCGTGTAGCCTGCTAGCCAGCAGCCACCAACCGAAGGCCCCCCTTCCCTCATTGGATACCATTGGGCCTACCTACCTCTGCACCCGGCCGCCCCTGTGCCACTGGGGGTGAACTAACTGTACTGACCTGACCCTGGGGGACCCCTGAGTCAATGCCCAGAACCTTAACTTCACCAACCAAGTACTCACCTGGAAACCGGTAATGTACTTACCCGCCATTGGATAACATCGACTCATTTTGACTAGAAAATGTTCTAAGTGTGAAGTTTTGAAATCTGAAAATATTCACATAAAATCAGCCAAAGTCCGAATTCCGAAGTACTCACCTGTGATCAGGGGAGAAGCCAGTACTGTACCTTTCAGCCCAGTACTGAACTGCAAAAGTAATCCCTAGCAGGGTTACTGGTAATCTGTATTTTCTCCATAGGAACCCATTGTCTGCTTTTCTATGAAATTTCTTCTAAGTGTGTACTTTTGAAAACGTGAAATATTCTTTAAAAATCACACGAAATACTGAAACGCAATTACCTACCTGTTTTGAGTTAAGACCCCAGTGCTGGCCCTAGGAGACCAATGCTGGGTTACAAAAGTAATGTGATCATACTTTACCTGCAACCTAAATTTTCTCCCATTGAATAACATTGTCAGATTTCCATTGAAAAGTTTCTAAGTGTGAACTTTTAAAACAGCTTTATATTCATGAAAATTCACTAAAGTAACTAAAACGTTTTTGCTAATCAGGTTTCAGCTTAGACCCCAGGACTGAATCTGAGATCTAGTCCTGGGACTACTAAAGTAATCTATATAGTAATCAACTGTACTTACATGTGGAAAACCCATTGAGCTCAATGCTATAGTGTGTTTTAGGATTGTGTTGCTTAATGTTAATACTGTATTCATTGTGTGAATGAACTTTATTGCTCCTTGGCAAAGTAATTACAGGAGAGAACTCATAACAAGAAAAGTATATTTTTATAACTGTTGGTTCTAAAAATAAAACGCCTATATCTGTGGATATAAAAACAATTGGTCTGGAGTTCAGTCCTTGAGTGTGTGAAACCTTTTGCTGTCTGAGTGTGTACAACAAATGCTTTACACTGCCTCTGGTACTGCCTTACTGCTCGACCAAGCTACCACTTTGGAGAGTAAGGTCAGTTCTGACTTTAACCTCTGTTATACCTCTGGGGTTGGTGGACTCTATACACACTGTACTTCATTCTAGTCCAGTATATATAGAGCCACTTTCTCACAACGCTCCCCTCACCGAGAATGGGAGGAGCCCAAAACTGTATTTTCTTTAAAAAAAAAAAAAAGAATACAGTTTGGTAAAGGGCAGGCCTATAGCAAACAGCATAGGGCAGCCCTGCAGCAAACAGTAAAATGCATTGACAAGTACCAATCAATGAATCAATCAATCATGGTACTTGTAGAGCGCACTACTTGCCCGTGAGGGTCTCAAGGCGCTGAGGGGAGGGGGGGTGCTGCTACTGCTCGAAGAGAGAGGTCTTCAGGAGTCTTCTGAAGGCGGGTAGGTCTTGGGTCTGCCGTATGTGGGTAGGGAGGGTGTTCCAGGTCTTGGCAGCGAGGTAGGAGAAGGATCTGCCGCCGGAGGTCGTTCGTTGGATGCGGGGGAGAGCGGAGAGGGTGAGGCTGGCAGAGCGGAGCTAGCGGGTGGGGGTGTAGAAGCTGAGTCTGCTGTTCAGGTAGGCTGGTTCGGCGTTGTGGAGTGCATTGTGTGTGTGGGTGAGGAGCTTGAAGGTGATCCTCTTGTCAACAGGGAGCCAGTGTAGGTCTCTCAGGTGGGGGGTGATGTGGCTGCGGCGGGGGATGTTGACGGGGGATGTTGACGATCAGTCGGGCGGAGGCGTTTTGGATGCGTTGTAGTCGTCGTAGGTGTTTGGCTGGGATTCCTGCGTAAAGTGCGTTGCCGTAGTCCAGTCTGCTGCTGACAAGGGCCTGTGTCACCGTTCTTCTCGTTTCAGTCGGGATCCACTTGTAGATCCTGCGGAGCATGCAGAGGATGTTGTAGCAGGAGGAGGAGATGGCGTTGACCTGCTTAGACATGGAGAGGGAGGAGTCGAGGATGAATCCTAGGTTGCGAGCATGGTCGGTGGGTGTTGGTGCTGTTCCCAGTGTGGTCGGCCACCAGGAGTCGTCCCAGGCTGAGGGGGTGGGTCCGAGGAGGAGCACCTCTGTCTTGTCTGAGTTCAGCTTCAGATGGCTGCTCCTCATCCAGTCGGGGACGGCCTTCATTCCCTTGTGGAGGTTGGTTTTGGCGGTGTGTGGGTCCTTGGTGAGGGAGAGGATGAGTCATAAGTCATAAGTCATAGGTTCTTATATAGCGCACGAATCACCAAAAAGGTCTCAAGCTGGGTGTTGTCGGCATAGGAGATGATGTTGAGTTCGTGATGGCGGGCCACTTGTGCGGGGAGGGCCATGTAGACATTGAACAGCGTCGGGCTGAGGGATGATCCCTGGGGGACCCGCAGATTATGTCAGTGGCTTTGGATCGGAAGGGTGGGAGGCGTACGCTCTGGGTTCTGCCGGAGAGTAAGGACGTGGTCCAGTCGAGGGCCTTCTCTTGGATTCCGGCTTCTAGGAGGCGTGTCTTTAGAGTGCGATGACAGACCATGTGGAAGGCGGCCGACAGGTCCAGGAGGATGAGGGCTGATGTTTTGCCGTTGTCTAGTTGGCGCCTGATGTCTTCTGTGGCGGCGATGAGGGCTGTCTCGGTGCTGTGGTTTTGTCTGAATCCGGACTGGGACGGATCCAGGGTGTTGTTGTCTTCCAGGTGGCGGGCCAATTGCCTGTTGACGATTTGCCCGGAACGGGCGCAGGGAGATGGGCCGGAAGTTCTTGAGGTCCTTTGGGTCCGCCTTGGGCTTCTTGAGGAGGGCATTGATTTCTGCGTACTTCCAGCTTTCCGGGAATGTCGCTGTTTCGAAGGAGATGTTGATGACCTTCCGTAGTTGGGGTGCGATGGCTGCGTCTTCTTTGTTGAATACGTGGTGAGGGCACGGGTCTGACGGAGATCCTGAGTGGATGGAGTTCATGACCTTGCGTGTTCTCGTCGTCGTTGACATTGTACCAGGTAGTCAGGCGGATGGCGCTGTTCACAGGGGAGGTGGAGTCTGGCGTAGTCGGGGTGGTAGTGGTGTTGAAGCTGTCATGGATGTCAGCGATCTTGCGGTGGAAGAAGGTTAGTGAGTCGCACAGTTCTTGTGAGGGCGGGATGTCGTTGGGGTTGGAGAGTTCCTTCACGATGCTGAAGAGCTCTTTGCTGTCGTGTGTGTTGTTATCCAAGCAGTCTTTGAAGGAGGATCTCTTGGCTAATCTGATGAGGTGGTGATGTCTGCGGGTGGCGTCCTTGTGGGCTGCGTGGTTGTCCGGTGTGCGTTTGTGGAGCCATATTTTCTCCAGTTTCCGGCATGCGCGTTTGGAGGTCTGGAGCTCGTCAGTGAACCAGGTGGCTCTCTTGCTGGCGTGGCTGTTGGAGGTTTTCTTGAGCGGGGCGAGTGTGTTGGCGCAGTCGTCGATCCACTGTCTGTGGTTGCGGGCTGCAGCGTCTGGGTTGGTGGGGTCGGTGGGTGGGTTCTGGGTGAGGGTGGTGATAAGCTGGTCTTCGGTGACTTTGCTCCAGCAGCGGCGAGGCAGCTGTTGGGTGCAGTGGTGCGTGGTTGGTTTCTTGAAGGTGAAAAGGATGGAGCGGTGTTCGGTCCAGTGGAGTTCGGTGGTCTGGTTGAAGGCGACGTGGGTGCCTGTGGAGAAGAAGGGGGCCAGCGTGTGGCCGGCGGCATGGGTGGGTGCGGTGACGAGTTGTCTGAGGCCGAGGTTGGCAATCAGGGTGGTGGAGTTGGCGTTGTTGTTGTTCTCAAGGTGGAAGTTCAGGTCCCCGAGGAGGATGTAGTCCATGGAGGCGAGTGTGTGGGTGCTGGCGAGGTCGGCGATGGAGTCGATGAACTGAGCCCGGGGTCCGGGTGGTCTGTAGATGAGTGTTCCTCTGAGGGTGGTGTTGGGGTAGGTGTGGATCCGTAAGAGCAGGTGTACGGCGGTGTTGATGGTGTCGTCTGCGTGGATGGCGACCTTGAGGGTGGACTTGTGCACGATAGCAATTCCTCCTCTGATTCCGTTGGCGCAATCCCTGCGGGTGATCTTGTAGCCGTCCGGGATGGCTATGGCGATGTCGGGCGCCGAGGAGTCGGTCCACCAGGTCTCAGTCAGGAAGGCCCCGTCTGGGGCGGAGGTGTCGAGCAGATCCCAGAGTTCGACGGCGTGTTTGCATGTGTTGAGGAGTATGCAGCGGAGGTGGTTGGGTCCAGTCCTTGGAGGTTTGGTGGTTCTGTCGCAGGTGAAGCTGCAGGTGCTGCGATTCGTGCTAATGCCTTTTAAATGACCGCTAGGTAGGCGGTCATTTACAAATCTGGCGGGTGGTGTAGTCTCCGCCTCGTGGATGTAAAGTCCTCCACCAGGCCAATGGAGAATACTCCGTCCATCAGAATATAAATCGGGTTCTTAATTATGTAATCAGTATTCATATACTACGTTCTGGCACTTGTATGTATTATAAAAGAGCAGGTGGCATGATATTTGTAGGGTTTCATTGACAAGCACAGCCCAAGCCTGGTCATCCCTTGGCAGCCAGAAAGTAACTGACGAGTCACTGTACTCTCACCCTCAAACATCAAGAAACAAGCATTTGCAATGCAATAGGTCTCGCATTTGCGAGAGTTTAAGCTATTAACATTGCAAATGACAATGCCTTTTATTTGTTTTAAAAACCAAAACATAAATAAAAGACATTGTCATTTATAATACGAATAGCTCAAACAAATGTTTGTTTAAAATTGTCAGCCAAAGTGCAAAGCATTCACAATGTTGTACAGCATGGCTACGAACTTAGCGAAAGCCAATAGCTCTCATAGGCCAGACCAATTGGCTTTGGCAATGCTTACTAGTAACTGGTAGTTTCCCAAAATTACTTACAGCTGCATGGCATGCCATGTCCTACAATGGAGCAATTCTTTTTTACATGAGTCATTGGAGTGTAACCAGGGTTCGGCCTTACCTTTTATGGAGTGGGGTGGGGCATGGGGTTTATGGGGATCCTGGACGATGACAAAAATATTAGTCTTTAGTTTTAGGTGCCTGTAATAGATTGTCAGTCTTGCAGTGGGAGGGTAGGTTCTTCATACGAAGGAGGCAGAAGCCATTTAGTTAAGAGGTAAACTATGTTCCATATTAAGCATTTGGCCACTGTGAGAAGTTGGCCTGGTATATGATGTTCACTATTCTAGTGAGCACCTTGCACCAGTCCAAGCAACCCTTATGGTGATGGTTGTAAAGTCAACCTTATAGACCAGCTATCCTAGGGGTACCATGGACAAAGCAGTCTTAAGCTAAACTCAAGAGGGCATGTGAAGCCAGCTGTTTTACCATATGCAATCCCTTTAATACCAAATGAAAGGACACTACACAGGATATATATTCAAAATATATATGTATTTATTTCTAAACAAATTCCCTGAACTCTTTATGAGCACAGAAGCACAAGCGCAAAACAAATAACTTAATAGAATAGACAAAAGTTACACAATTATGGATAGGGCCGGGTGGCCCACTAAACCATATATTAAACAAGTGTGGTATAAGTACCACGTCACTAACAATGGTAAGGCCTAGGGCCTTGGGCCTTGGGAATCGCTGGGGCTACACGGGACTAACAATGGTTAGGGAGCAGGAGGGCCACGGGATGCGTGTGCAGAGTCTAAAGGCACACAAGTGCACACATAGAAGTCAATGGGTGCGTAAAAATGGAAAGTGAAAAGTTTGGGAGTCTTCCGACTGGACTAGAACTTAACCACTTGAAACTAGGACACTAGGAGTGTAAACCTTTACAGGAGCACCATAGTACTCGCGTTACCTAACCCACAGGAAGCGGGTGCATAGGTCCCAAAGTGTGTCGGGTTTCATCGTGGAGATCTATGGAGCCTTGGAGAAAAGATGCTGCAGGCGGCCAGAAGAGAAGAGTCCGGGTAGATCAAAGGGTGGATGGAATATGTAGAGGACCTGAAAGCAGAGGGGACACTGGGTCACTAGCCAGTGACCAGGATGGAACCAGGATGGAACCAGGTGATGTTGCGTTGCAATCAGGTGCTGATGGGAAGCTTGTCTCTGCAGCCACGTGGACCAGGAGGCGTCGACGACAACCAGGAGGCAGGCAAGGACTGTCCCACAAAGCCTCTCGCTGTCGGCTTCGAGATTGGAGTCAACACGCCTTGGCAAAGGCAACCCATGCAGGAATCGATGTAGGCTTCTTACTCAAACCAGCAAGGTCTGAGGGGCTGCTTCTTTTGAGAAAAGCAAGGGCCAGTCTGGAGCAACCAGACCAGTGGTGTAGTTTCACAGAATCATTGCCAAGATGGCCACTAGCTGACGGGCAAGTGACCGGGCAGATTCGTCGAGCAGGAAAATGCAAAAGGACCCCACGCAGAACTCGTGGAGTGTGCGGGGCTGATCTTTGGTGCAGATGCTGCTCGGGGCTGGGGCTTCTCAATCCCCAATGCACAGCTTTGAGGAGGCCTCGGGGGCTGCACAGTTAGCAGGTCGCAGACTTTTCAAGATGGCCGGTCCCACGTCTCTCGTCGCCTCCACGGGTCTCAGCTTTGCAGGGACTGTGGATCGGACTGTTAGATGTCTGGGAATCCAGTTCTTGTCAGGCTCTGGGCTAAGGCTCCGACGGGAGGCGTTGGCAAAGCAAGTTGTTGATCGCTGGATGGTGCCTGCATGTGCAGGGTGGTCACTCCTTGACCACTAGGGAGATTCTTCAGTTGTCTTCTTCCAAAGTAGAGTGATGAAGGTCCAGAGTTTCGTTTCAAAGTTTCAGTCAGGATAATCTAAAGTCCTGTGACTCAGCTCCTACCTATATACCAATCTTAGGGACTGGATTACCTGCTAGGTCCCTCCTATGGGTGGGACCAGGGAAGGGGATGGTTACTCCCCTTTCCCTTTGTCCAGTTTCGCGCCAGAGCTGGGGCTGGAGTGCCCCAGCACCGGCTTGAACTGGACTATGCATGGGACACCTTGTGTGCCCCAGGCAGTGTCTCAATCCTTTCAGCCCTCCCTGTCCCAATACACAAAATCTTGTCTGGGGTGGTGCTAGCACCTCCCAAGGCAGGAAACCTATTGTCCAAGCCTCCCTCGCTGGAAGGACTCCCAGCAGCAGGAGGTCATACTTGTGTCTGTGGCAGCAGCATCCATTTTGTGATGCTGAGGCTCTGGTTAACTTTAACCCAGAATAGTAGGAACAACATGTCTTCTCCCTCTAGAAGGGTGGAATGCTACCCCCGTCACCAGGACTGGCGAGGGGGTAGTATTCCAAATCATAAGACACCTACTCAATATGTTTTGATAAAGCCAAACCATAGTTAGCATTTAACCGGGAGGTTCATAATGCACTTAAGAGTATATGGTATGGCAATATCCTAGAACAGCTTTAAGGACATGGTTTTGAAAGCAGCAGACAGGCTCAGCTCATGCCAGAGCACCATCCCACATAGAACCAAGCACTCTGCCTTCAGGATTGTTAAGACCTGCCATAGGAGTGACTTATAGGTGTATATGTGTCCAGATATAAGGTTAGATATAGGTATACTATATCTAAGCAAGGGGTGATTACACCACCTTGCCCCAGCTGAGTGATCAGCCAGTTGTGTCAATTTGAATGGCCAGCCAGGGGTGGCAAAAGATATGCTGCAGCCCCTGGTAGGCCTTGGATGCACCTATGCCCTGGGTACATATAGTACACTGTACAGGGGCTCATAAGGTGATCCAGTATCCAATTGGTAATGTACCTAAAGTACATTGTAGTGAATTTAGAGAGAGAGCAGCTGGGCTGTGGGTCTGATTAGCAGGCCCACAGCAACATTAAGTCGAAAACCAGTGAAGCAAAAAGCAAAAAGTGGGGTGACCATAGGAAAGCAGACCCTACTCTCCTACACAACCCCCCCCCCCCCCAAACACAGGGGCATTAGACTAACCTTGACCAGTTGTGTCTTCATGTTCTAAGTGGAAGTACCTGGAGAGACCATCTGCATTACCATGGTCAGTCCCTGGGCGGTGCTCCACTGTAAAGTCCATCCCCTGTAGGGAAATGGACCACCTGATTAGTTTGGGGTCTTCACCCTTCATCTGATTTAGCCACAAGAGGGGCTAATGGTCGGTCTGAATGTTGAAGTGAGTGCCAAATAAGTATGGTCTCAGCTTCTTCAGGGCCCACACCACAGCAAAGGCCTCCCTCTCAATGGCTGACCAACGTTTCTCTCTAGGGGTCTGGCTTCTGCTAATAAAAGCAATGGGCTGGTCTTGACCATTTACATTAAGTTGTGAAAGCACAGCTCCCACCCCCAACTCAGAAGCATCTGTTTGGACAATAAACTCTTTGGAGTAGTCAGGACTCTTTAAGATAGGTGCAGAGAACATGGCCTTCTTCAGGTCATCAAATGCCTTTTGACAGCTTACTGTCCACTGAACCTTCTTTGGCATCTTCTTTGAAGTCAAGTCATTAAGAGGAGTCACAATGGACCCATAGTTCTTAACAAACTTTCTGTAGTACCCAGACAGGCCCAAGAAAGTGTGGAAGTTGAAGAAATTGATGTACATAAACAGCATTCATTTCCCTTCTTCTCCCACTCCTCTCCCTGTGAGCACCATGAATACCGTAAACTATTGACCGTATCACTCTGCCAGTGAGAGCCCATACCCCTATGCATATGTACCGCCATTCTAGGCACCATGGCCCTTTACCCATTGGAATCCCCGGCTTCCCTCCTGCGCGTATCCTAAACCCCCTCTCTCATGCATAGGCCATGAAACCCTCTCCCCCTGTGCGACCCTGCTGCGAAAGGCAACTCTCCTGCTTGACCCGCACAAAACCCCCCCATTCCCTCTTGAAGAGGCATCCTTCGCCTTAGCTGACGTAGCCCTCCCCAGCTGCACCTGACTGCCCCCGCTCTCTCTTGTACTGGTCGTAAGATCTCTCTCTCTCTCTCTCTCTATGTGACTCTGTCCCCGTGTCCACCCTGGCTCTCCCTCCCTTCTCCTCACATGGGCAAGCCGTAAAACTTCTTCTACAAGATCCCGTCCTTGAGAGTCATGGCCGCGCCTGACCAACACCTCCTTTCTTTCCATGAATGCCCCTCTGTTGACAAGCCTTCCCTCCGCGCCCGATTGTCCACGCGGCATGACTACCACTCCTTTGATGACCCCTTCCCCCGAGTCCGGCTGACCACACGTGTCCGAGGCCATCGCCTAAGCCAGGAGATACCATTTACTGCCCTTATTGTATGAAGTCACTCCTCTTCAAAGGACCCACTATTGATCCTAGCCACCCCACCCCCTGGGCTATGATCAGGCGCACACATCCTAAACAGTTGACGGAACACTCAGCTGCGTGATTGCCCTCCCCTCTTATCAGCAGGTCAAGGGTTCCTATTGTGAACATATGTGGGGTAGGATTGACACGAGGATTACAGGGATGTCTTTCTTTTGCGTCACACTGTCCTGATTGTACTATCAAGTGTTTTGTAAGGTATAAAAGAAAGAGTCTCAGCTCACTTGTTAGAGCACCTCCCGAAAGACACTGTGTTTCGTGTCCGAAATGACTGGCTCTCCTCATGAGAATTAAACTCTGTTCTTGATTCCTGCTTCCAGCGCCCGTCTCTTTATTTGGTAATTATTCAACATGGGAACTAAGAGGCGGTTTGCGCCAGCGGCCTGGGCATCGATAGAATTATGGGCTCATGTTCCACAATTGGCGTCCCAACGCGGGGTCCATCAGTGACATAAGGTTCGGTAAGAGAGATCCAGACGAAGAAGTGAACATCTAAATGATCGGGGTATGCCTGCCTTGAGAGGGCCCTCGCCCGGCTGCCGATCGAAAGAACTTCACCAATTCTGAACGGACCTCCCTTGAGTGACCTATTGTCCTGACTGGAATCCCACAGGAATGCTACATGGAGTAAGAGAACGATCGGGCGCTGGAGGAGGGAGATGAAGAACTGTCCGTATGGTCCGGTCCGGGTAAGATTAAGTAGGGTGTTTTTACGCCTGATTGGTAGGGTGGTTCTATCCACCTGATTGATTGATTGTTTGTATTGAAATCGGTATTTGTATACTGATATTGTTGGTATTGGTTCATTTAGCTTTGAATGCTACTTGACATATTGGTTCTCTTTTGAGAACGAGACATTCTCTGTTTGCAAACAGCGGCGAATAGGAACGTCGTCCCTCTTTGCAGATAGAGAAGGGTAGGTAATGCAGACTTTTGTCCCCGTTGTAATCCGTCATGCCTACTTTTCTCCCCACTGGATTGTTTGAAATCGATTAATAATCGATTGTTGCTCTTTGAGATCTTCCCTGTCTACAAACTGAGACGAGTAGAAATATTCTGTCTTCCTTTCTGGATAGCGAAGGGCAGGTAATGCAGACGTTTGTCCCCGTTGTAATCCGTCATGCCTGTTTTTCTCCCCACTGATTGGTTGGTTGCCTGGACATTGTTGTTCCAGGAATTGTTTCGTTTGAGGTATTTTCTGCCTGCAAACAACGTGGAGTAGAAATATTCTATCTAGTCTTTGCAAGTAGTAAAGGGTAGGTTATGCCCCTTTGTGAATTCATCAGTCCTACCCACTCCCCACTGTTTGGTTATTTGGGGGGTAGCTCGCATGGTCCGCCCAGGAGACTACCCTTATGGAGGACATATGCTCCCCGCTCATGGGCCATTTAGTGGAAGTAGACCATCTGGTCCGTCCAGGAGGCTACCCTAGTAAGTGGAAGTACATCGCTCGGTCTGTCCAGGATGATACCCTAATGAAGGAATATATGTTCCCCTTTTTGATCGATAATCTCGTTCCACCCCGGACCATTTATTGGAGGGAACTCGTCTGGTCCGTCCAGAAGTACCCCCTAGTGAAAAGGACACATAAAAATATGAAGTGATCACCGTTCCCTACTAACAGAAAACTTTAGCTCGAAACACGCTAAGGAAGAGAAAGAAAAATAAAAAGAAATCAGGCTAAGTCAGTAACCCCCTGATGAGCTTTTGACTTCACTAAAAATAAGAAACATTAGAAATAGTTCGTAATAAGAAATATAAAATGGCGAAAAGTTTGGCAGCAAAGATAGCCACGAGGTAGCTAGGCTCTACTGCCTATTCCTGCTCCCAACATGTCTGCCTCATTGCCCGCCACGCCCAAATAACGGTCACATGAAATAGAAACAACTCAATAGGTACCTACCCCCATTCCGGAAGCTCCCGAAGTGCAACAGGTCCGCGGTTACGCCCATCCGGAAGGCGAGGCCTCGAGGCACGAGGGGCTCGCCTGGCCGCGGTCAGTAGGAGATGATGTTGGGCAGGCGGTCCAGAGAATGGCAAGGACCTCTCCATCTCTTCTCTTCTGCCGCCCTGCAGGCCGCGGGGAGAGAGGGGGCTGTCTTGCCTCGGCCACCGACCACCCCTCTCTCTCACCCGATCCGGCTTTCGTTGATGGGCGAAGCCAAGGCAAGGATGGCGGCATTTCTTTGTGCTATAATGGCCGCAACTACACCCAACGCCTGACAGTTGCAGGTAGTCCCGCCACATGCCATCGACTGCATAGTTACAGGTAGTCCCGCCACATGTCGACGCCTGGACGATTGTAGGTAGTCCCGCCACATGTCAGGAGAAAAGGGGGGGGGGGCTGTCTTGCCTCAGCCGCCGACCACCCCCCCCCCATCTTCAATAGCCAGCACGGCCAATGTCGAAGCGACGGAGCCGAGGAACGGCGCGGGGTCGCTGGAAGGGGGAGGCGGCGCGAACGAGCCTCCCCCACCTCCCTCCAGGTGGAGGCTTCCAGCGACACCCCAATGCTCTTACTTAAAGAGGGTCAACATCAAAAAGCGGTCTTCTGCCCAGGACGGGCACACGCCCCATGCCTTCTCTCCTCAACCTTGAAGATTCTATAAGAGCCGGGGGGCACCCCGATCCCTCCGCATGGGCGCCCCCGCCCCCTTCACTGGGAACCACGACATCGGTGCAACTCCTGCCGGCGCCAGCCTCGGATTGGAAATGGCTAAAATGCAGCCACGGCATAGACTTGTTCAGTTCCGGTGGAACACCAGAATGACCCGGTAGGAAAATTGTTGCCGCCCTCCCCACTCTTTGACTAATGGTCCATATTGTTAGAACTGTTAACCACATGATTCAAAACTTTTTGAACTTCCAACGGAAGGCTCCGGTCCAACCACGAGTCATTGGAGACATTCTGACTGTGCTGGAACTCGCCTGACCCCACCCAAAATGGCGCCGACACAAAATGAGACGTTTTGAATAAACTTTGTTGCACCCTGATTGCGCAGCTTTTTGTCCCGAGATATATATGCAGTTTTTGGATAATGAAAGTAGATATGAAGGATGTTGAGTATGTGCTTGGACAATGAACTGACTTAGGGTGGGTACTGATTATGATTTGGAAAATGAATTGGTGTAATTTAGGTAATGAATGAACATTGGATAATGAATTTATGAATTTATTAAAGATGAATTACTGACATGCATCATGCTTGCTCTGTAGGGAAGTTTAATACGATGTTATTGCACTGCTGCACTTTATGCAATGAACTGCCACCAGCTTCGTTCTTCTTATGTACAGTTTCAATCTGCTTCGTAGCCGGCCCACTGAGTTGTAGGCCTGTATTTGTACCTCAACACTTTTTATTAAAGGTATTTTTAAAAAGAAAGCATGGTTGTAGCGGTTGCATTAATGAGTTTTGGATGTTTTTCTACTATGAGCGAAGAATAAGTATGATGAAAACTGAAGGTTAAAAAGGATCAGATATTTAGCAGCTACATTATGTGTCACGGGCAGCCGGAAAAGTGTTTTAGACGCCCTTAAGACGACACCACAGAAATGCCACCTGACCGTCACCCTTGCACCCAACAAAGAGGGTTGCGACCAAGTAACTCATGTAGATACGCAGATCGTTGATGATTATCTATCTGACCACTGGTCCCTCTGGGCTTAAACGCCGAGATGGTAACGAAATGCAGTACGTGGAGATAGGTCGAGTAAGTGGTAGGTAAAAACGTTTTCGGACTACTGCATGCTGATGTGTTTTGAATGCTGCCCCCCCACCCCTTCTTTCTCCTCCCTTCTGCAGGTCACGTCAGAACGTCGACTGAAGTATGGGAGAGCGATGGTTGAACCACCGACGAAACGGGAAGGAGGGAATATGTGCATAGTCCTCATAACGATAAGTTTTTTAAAGACGTAGACTTAAACATGACTGTTCCTCCTTAGAACATAGCGACTGGGAGGATGGACTGACATAGAAACTGGACAGGTACTGAATGACGAAAAATTGACTAGAAAGGACGCGTTAAATAATGTAACTGGACGTTTGACTAGGTAGGGAAAGAAAAATATACGGGTAAGGGTTGCCACGGCACCACCCGTCTGGGAAGTTAGAAATGTTGCTGATGTTCAAAATGCACTGCCCCCCTTTCTCACACTCTTATAGATATAGCCAAGCTGCCCGACTGTTCTCCCGATCAATACTTGCCGTTGCCTCAGCCTGGAGAACTTCCCACCAAAGGAAGGAACTGAAAATGGTTTACGATCCAACCATGGGTAACTAGCACGACCAGGTTAATTTCTGATCGACCAACCGAGGTGTGAGTATTGGCAATTGGGAACGCTCGCAGACATGACAAGCGAGAAGAAAAAGGAGGGAAGGGTAGAAAGAGCTAAGCACGTAGATAAATAGGATAGTAAAGATACGTAGGATATATAAAACAGATCTTGTTGGCTAACAATTGTTTCCTGTCTTGTCGTGAATGTCTTATATATGTGTAATACATGTGCCGTCTTCCCTGTCTGAGTTTGTGTGTGTGTAATGTACGGATTTATGTCTTCCCTCTGTCTGTATCTGCGTGTTACCTGACCTTTGCTGTTCTGTGTTGTGAGCGCACTAAATGACCTATTTTCGTACACGTCTCTCTCTCTCTCTCTCTCTCTCTCACCACCCCCTTATCTCTCTCTCTCTCTCTCTCTCTCTCTCTCTCTCTCTCTCTCTACATGTCATACGTGTACCGAATGGCTCGTTTAGATTGCGGACGACTCTCACTCTCTATGAGAGTCTCCCTATTTTCTCTCCCTCTTTTTGGTAAAATTGTGCCCCACCGGCACCAGTCTGATTTGATACATATTGAACGCGAAGGTGTTCAGCGAAATTGACCGAAACTAAAATGATTGTATCTCGCCATATTACTGCCTCTCCTTTCTGCAAAATGAATGAACTTGAATTGGCTGAGAAGGAAAGGACAGGTAAGACGACTAAAGTCCCCCAAATCTGGCCATTTATAGGGGAACTGTATGTCCATGGCACCTTATGTCTGTTCTTCAGAGACGAACGCCAACGTCTAGATTGACCCCCAATGCCCAGATTGCCCCACCCCCTTTTGCACCCAAGCACGAGCGCCCGAAGCATCCCCGCCCCATTTTTGATAGACCCCAGTCGCTGTCCTGGATATAAACATGATGACCATGAGTAACTGTTGACCATCGAGAAAATATTGTTCTGCCTGACTCTCGATGATGGCACCCCCGCCCTGTTTGAAAAGATTAGCCAGTCCTGAAGTGAAATGCTCCGTAATGTTGAATATGATGAAATGCACAGTTGATGGGAATATCATTTACCCTCACTTGAGTTATAAATAGGACGATGAATAAACCTGCCATGAACTCAGTAGGAATGCTGACACATGCACTGCTTGGTAATGGACCTCTGACTGTGACCAATGAGCGTATCTCCCAAATGCGTAGACTTGAGGGAGGAATTCACATGCGTAGATATCTTCTTCTGCCATTTCTCTAAAACCTTGTCTTGTACCTATTCAAAGATTCACGATCACCGAAGGAGATGGGTCAGATGTGATGTACAGCCCGACTGCGGATCTTGGGACACGTGTGACCTCGACCAAAGGTGGAGCCGCAGAGCAACAGGATACGGGACGAGACCGCAATTTCAACGTGGAAAATGAAAAATGATGGGCCGCCTTGAAGCCCTCCGTCTGCTAACCCACGTGTGCCTGGAGTCTCCGTCCCCCTTCTTTGGGCTCGATTGATGGGCCTGCCTGCTTGTTATCCTTTGCTCCCTTGGTCCCTTTTGTGTGTCCCAGGAACTCTGACCCAACTCCGCTCGCTCTCTCTCCTATCGACTATTTGAACCATGCTCACCCTCTTTTCCACGTGACTTTTTGCCAAAAGGAAGAACTGCCTTCATATGGGAATAGGGTGTTGCCACAGAAATATAGGTGCCGAGCATAAGGCGCCGCCAAACGGATTGTTTAGGGAACAGGACTGTGGTCTAACAGCAGAGGACTGACCGCACCCTGCAACGCGAAAGGATAGAACTGAGCTGGACCTATAGCTCCACCGCCGGTGCTCAACAGCGCCAACGAAAGTACGCGGACTAGAGCCTACCAGTGATGGCTCAATGATAAAAAGACACTGTGACGAAGAAATCTTGTGTATTGAACTGAATTCCGCTCTCAACTACCTGGTCAAAACTGTTCATTGGTCACATTTTTAAGTTAGAAAGATTTATGCTATGTAGTGCGTTTAATTGTCAGGAACACAACGAAAATGCAATTTCCTATGTGCTGCATTCTGCCCATTACCTTGACTGTCTATGATTATACGCCAAATGTTAGTATCGACAAAATGCTAATTCATCAACGATGCCTGACTACCTGTAAACCCATCAATTACAAAAATGACTGCTGTAATGTAAAAAGGGGCGACTGTGGAAGTTGAAGAAATTGATGTACATAAACAGCATTCATTTCCCTTCTTCTCCCACTCCTCTCCCTGTGAGCACCATGAATACCGTAAACTATTGACCGTATCACTCTGCCAGTGAGAGCCCATACCCCTATGCATATGTACCGCCATTCTAGGCACCATGGCCCTTTACCCATTGGAATCCCCGGCTTCCCTCCTGCGCGTATCCTAAACCCCCTCTCTCATGCATAGGCCATGAAACCCTCTCCCCCTGTGCGACCCTGCTGCGAAAGGCAACTCTCCTGCTTGACCCGCACAAAACCCCCCCATTCCCTCTTGAAGAGGCATCCTTCGCCTTAGCTGACGTAGCCCTCCCCAGCTGCACCTGACTGCCCCCGCTCTCTCTTGTACTGGTCGTTAGATCTCTCTCTCTCTCTCTCTATGTGACTCTGTCCCCGTGTCCACCCTGGCTCTCCCTCCCTTCTCCTCACATGGGCAAGCCGTAAAACTTCTTCTACAAGATCCCGTCCTTGAGAGTCATGGCCGCGCCTGACCAACACCTCCTTTCTTTCCATGAATGCCCCTCTGTTGACAAGCCTTCCCTCCGCGCCCGATTGTCCACGCGGCATGACTACCACTCCTTTGATGACCCCTTCCCCCGAGTCCGGCTGACCACACGTGTCCGAGGCCATCGCCTAAGCCAGGAGATACCATTTACTGCCCTTATTGTATGAAGTCACTCCTCTTCAAAGGACCCACTATTGATCCTAGCCACCCCACCCCCTGGGCTATGATCAGGCGCACACATCCTAAACAGTTGACGGAACACTCAGCTGCGTGATTGCCCTCCCCTCTTATCAGCAGGTCAAGGGTTCCTATTGTGAACATATGTGGGGTAGGATTGACACGAGGATTACAGGGATGTCTTTCTTTTGCGTCACACTGTCCTGATTGTACTATCAAGTGTTTTGTAAGGTATAAAAGAAAGAGTCTCAGCTCACTTGTTAGAGCACCTCCCGAAAGACACTGTGTTTCGTGTCCGAAATGACTGGCTCTCCTCATGAGAATTAAACTCTGTTCTTGATTCCTGCTTCCAGCGCCCGTCTCTTTATTTGGTAATTATTCAACATGGGAACTAAGAGGCGGTTTGCGCCAGCGGCCTGGGCATCGATAGAATTATGGGCTCATGTTCCACAAAAGCTCTGACCTGTGGCTGGGTGGTTGGAGGAGCCCAGTCCTTGATGGTCTGGATCTTACTCTCCAGTGGTTGAACCTGACCCCGACCTACAAGGTGGCCCAGGTACACAATCTTACTCTGCCCTATCTGGCACTTTGTTGCCTTGATAGTTAGGTCTGCCTTTTGCAGGGCCTCCAAAACCTTTGTCAGGTGGATCAGGTGATCCTCCCAGGTGGAGCTGAAGACAGCAATATCATCTAGATATGCTGCACAAAAGTCGTCCAACCCAGTGAGGACTTGGTTCACCAAACTTTGGAAAGTGGCAGGTGCATTCTTCAAGCCAAAGGGCATTACCCTGGCTCAATGATTAGAGCGGCAGACCCTGATGCAGAGGTCTGGCCCGGGACCAGGGTTCAATTCCCCGCCTCGGCGGGTCTTGGGCTCAAAAATTCCACGGACCTGATAATTCTCGCCTCGGTGCCTATTCCAATCATTGGGTCCCACTCTGCAACTCTGGGCAATAGCTTGCTTAATCTCCACAACGGCCCCCACAACGCTAAGGATGCCTGGCCTCCACCTTGGGGGTGCCCAGGAGTGGACGCCTCACAGGAAAAGCCAGGATGGGTTCCACCGCGGTATTCGTACAAGCGCCTTGAGACCCTTGCGGGTGAGTAGTACACTATACAAGTATCAATTTTTTCCACAAATTGATAATGACCTCCTGGGGTTGAGAAAGCAGTTTTGGCCTTAGACTCCTCAGCTAACCTGATTTGCCAATAGCCAGCTGTCAAATCAAATGTGCTCAAAAACTTGGCAGAAGCCAATCTGTCAATGAGCTCATCTGCCCTTGGAATTGGGTGAGCATCTGTCCTAGTGACAGCATTGAGACCCCTGTAGTCCACACAGAACCTCATCTCTCTCTTACCAACTTGGGTGTGAGGTTTTAGCACAAGGACTACTGGGCTGGCCCATGGGCTCTCTGATGGCTCAATTACTCCCAGTTCCAGCATTTTCAGCACCCCAGTCTTTATACAGTCCCTGCCATGGTCAGGTTGCCTGTATATCTTATTCTTTACAGGCAGACAGTCACCAGTTTCCACCTCATGGTTGCACCAGTTAGTCTGCCTAGGTGTCAATGAAAACATATGTCTAAAAGACTGTAGAACTTGTCTGCAGTCCTGTTGCTGCTGGTCAGTGAGGCTGCCAGCTAAGGCCACACCATCAACTTAACCATCATCAGGGTTCTAAGATAACAGGTCTGGGAGAGGGTCACTCTCTTCCTCCTGCCCCTCATCTGTAGCCATGAGCAAGCCCATGTCTGCCCTGTAAACATATGCTTTAAGTCTGTTGACATGGAGCACCCTGTGGGGGCTCTTGGGAGTGCCTAGGTCCACCAAGTAGGTAACCTCTCCCTTTTTCTCAACAATGGTGTGGGTTCCAGACCATTTGTCCTGGAGGGCTGCTGGGGCCACTGGCTCCAACACCCACACCTTCTGTCCTGGCTGGTACTCAGTCAGCACAGCCTTTTGGTCATGCCAAGCTTTTTGAAGTTCTTGGCTAGCCTCAAGGTTTTTGGAAGCCTTCTTCATGTACTCTGCCATCCTGGAGCGGAGACCAAGTACATAGTCCACTATGTCTTGTTTAGGCTTTTTGAGAGGTAACTCCCATCCTTCCTTCACTAGACATAGGGGTCCCCTTACAGGATGTCCAAACAAAAGTTCAAAAGGGCTGTAGCCAACCCCCTTCTGTGGGACCTCTCTGTAAGCAAACAGAAGGCAGGGTAGAAGGATGTCCCATCTTCGCCTAAGCTTTTCAGGTAAACTCTTAATCATACCCTTTAAGGTCTTGTTGAATCTTTCAACAAGCCCATTACACTGTGGATGGTAGGGAGTGGTGAATTTGTAATTGACACCTCACTCTTTCCACACTGCAGTTAAGTATCCTGACATAAAGTTTGCACCTCAGTCAGATACAACCTCCTTTGGAAAGCCCACTCTTGAGAATACTCCCAGGAGGGCTCTTGCCACAACAGGAGCTGTTGTGGTCCTTAGGGGAATAGCCTCTTGTTACCTGGTGGCATGATCCACTACCACCAGTGTAAATCTGTGCCCAGATGCTGTTTGGGGATCCATTGGTCCGACAATGTCTATCCCAACTCTCTCAAAGGGTACCCGCACCACAGGTAGTGGTATCGGGGGGGCCTTTGTAGTGCCACCTGCTTTGCCACTGGCTTGGCAGGTTACATAGGAACGACAAAACTCCTTTGTATCTTCTGACATATGGGGCCAGTGAAAGTGAGGGACAAGCCTGTCCCAAGTCTTGGTCTGGCCCAAGTGTCCTGCTAGGGGAATATCATGGGCTAAGGTAAGAAGAAACCCCTAAAGGACTGAGGTATGACCAACCTCCTGGAAGCACCGGGCTTGGGGTCTCTAGCTTCAGAATAAAGGAGTCCTTCATCCCAGTACACTTTGTGAGTACCTGTAGCATTCCCTGCTGCCTCAGAAGCAGCTTGCTGTCTGAGGGGTTCAAGAGAGGGGCAGTCTAACTGTGCCTGCCTCAAGTCTGCCCTTGAAGGTCCCCCTGTCCCAAGAAACTCAACCTGGTCAGGTTCAAGCTCTTCTGGGACAGTTCCCTCAGATGTCTCAAAATCAGCTTCCTGTGAAGGCTGATCTTCACTTGAAGGCAATGCCTTAACCCTACTGCTCTTTCTCTTGGAAGGTACTTGGTCCATTGTTCCAGGATCCACAACCTGTTCAGTGAGGCACTTTTTGGCCTGTGACCTGGTCACAGCAAGGACATGTGATGATATACCTAACATCTCAGCATGAGTCCTGTACTCCTCTTCTGACCACTGTGAGGATTCAAGGTCATTGCCCAACAGACATTCAACGGGGAGATCTGCACTTACCACAACTTTCTTTAGGCCAGTTACCCCTCCCCAGGAGAAATTAACAACTGCCACACTATGTGTAGTGGTGACATTGCTGGCATTGGTCACTAGGTAATTGTCACTCAGTATGATATGTCCAGAGTCCACAAAGATAGGTGTCACCATTATGACACTGGCACATGTGTCCCTGTAGACCTGAGCCACTTTATCATTTATCAAAGGTATCTGTCTGCACTTGCCCAGAGTACTGGGACTCACAGTAGAGGACATAGCCATATCCACATCACAGACTAGAACAGCCTTAGTTTGTATTCTGACTAGGCCAGAATCCACCTCAGTTCCGAGGGTTAACCCTACTATACCCTTGGATTGATTACCACCACTGCCAGCTGAACTAGGGGGTGCAGTTGCCTTAGGGGCAGCAGTGAGAGGGGCTGAATCTTTCTTGGTGCAGTCACTGGTCCAGTGACTAGTGGATTTACATACATTACACCAAGGTTTCCTTTGGCCATCTCTCTTCTTTTTCTTGGAAGTTTGGGACCCCCCCCTCATTGGTCTTTTGGGGCCCTGGAGAAGACTTCTGGTCTTTTTGTTTCTGCTCCCCACTGAGGTTCCATAAGAATCGTAATGACGTTTTTGACTTGTTCGAATATGGACCAGTTTGGTATCTATGAACCGCAAATGACGAGTTTAGTGGGTGTACGCGTTTTCGCTACACTACTTTGCACCGTTCCTCTTATTCGTGGGTTTCTCCATCTGAACCCACGGGTTCCATTTTAGATACGGCATCCATTTTGTTTCTTGCCCTCAAGTAGTCAGCGAACGGACACTGTCCGCTTCGTGACCCTGGGATTCCCAAGCTCTTCCGGAAGACACATGTTCCTTTTAGGGTGTCTTTATGACGAGGGGGATGACACAGCAAAGGCAGATGGCTCCGCTCGAGGCTCATCTTGCCGTGCCGGTTTATTGTTTCAGCCGTGCATGCATTAGGCACAAATCCCTTGATCCTGCAATCATGCTTCCTATATTGCCCCCCCTACACTCTTTTTCAATCTGTTGTCTATCTTTGTCTTCCCTGCACATGTTTCTATTCCTTCTCTTAACTCATTTACAGCCAGAATGGAATGTACTTAATGGTGGGATAACGTACTTTTACAGTTGGGAAACGGCGATGCTACTGTAATTATGTTCCGGGCTCCTGAAAACATGAAAGCAACCCTTTTGAAGTTTCCTGTGGGAACTGAGTTGTAACCTTTTGTTCGCCATGTTGTGCTATGACGAAAATATGTATAAAAGGAGCGATCAACTGTTGCAATTCGAAGCAGTCTCTCAGAACCTACACATTGTGTACTTCTTGCGATCTCTGTATCCCTGCAGTAAATAAACGCTGATCTTTGACGCCGAAGGAAGTGTCCCGTGTCTCTGTGATTTGTACGCCGGAACAGGTAACCCACGAAGGTTTCAGGTGTTGTTCCCTGGCACCGCTGGGCCTTAGAATAGCCCAGTCCTTCAGTTGGCGCCCAACGTAGGGCGACATCAGCGGTACCGGTCCAAAGCCCGACGATCGTGAGGAACTTCGTGTGAAATCTCCGAGGGAAGGTGCACCCCGCTTCATCGATCCTGTTGTCGAAATAAGTGGTCCGAAGACCTTTCCCACGAAGATTCCCGCCTCCTGACGGCTGCAACGGACTGCTGCCCTGACTGTCGACCTGTTTTGGCGCCTGGCGTAGTCCTTTGTACGGCGAGACGATAGACGGGCCTTCTTGGTGACGCCATTGTTCTTTCAGTTAAGTATTTGTGGGTCGCTCCCAGAATCCTTGGTCGTTGTTGTTGAAACTTGGTTGTTTGCATGGTTCCATTGCATTTGTGGTTCTTAGTTGTTGGTTCTTAGTTGTTGGGTTTTATTTGACGATTGCAATTGCCAAAAACCGAGGGTCTTGCATTTTTGCGAGGACATCGTAATTCGATAACCCTTGAAGTTTGTAAACTCGGTTAGTGTGCACGATGCCTGGCCGTAGTACTTTGTTTGGTTTCCTTAAATGTTGCGGTACGGATTCCCGGTTGGAGGACTCATGTCCGATACCTCCAGTTGGAACTCCGATTTATGAGCTCTATAGTCGACACGGAGTAGGTCCTATTGTATATAATGAATATTGGATCCGTTACACTAAAGATGATGGTGTCCTTAGTTGGCCACCCCATGGTAGTTTCGAAACTGCAATTTTAGATAATCTCGAAGCAAAATTGCTTAAAAAGAAAGCTAGGCCGGCCATGTTTGATTCTTTTCGGTTATGGCGCAAAGAGGCCAAGCAGAAAGAAATCAAACAGATTAAGAAAAATAAGAGAGAAGGTATTATTACGGTGATGCGAAATGCAGAACAGTATCAGCGAGACAAAGACGAGAAGGAAAAGGAAGTTTTTGCTAGACTGCATCATATGGCGGTGGATAAATGTTATCCGGTTTTACCGTCGGGTTCTGATAAGAAGGGAGAAGAAGCGGTAGAGGACCCTTTGCTGTCCTACCTACTGAAATCACCACCTCCATACGCACAGGATACTACAGCCCCTGTGGTTCCTCCTGTCCCTCAACCTGTTGTTCCGGCAGCTGCTGGTCAGCCTGTCGTTGGTTCTGTTCCTCTGAATCCTCTTGTTCCTCAAGTGGGCCCTGCTCCTTTACCTGCTCCTTTACCTGCTCTTATTCCTACTGCTCCTTTGCCTGTACCTTCTCAATCTATTGTTCCTACCACTTCTGAAATCTTGGCTACTCCTACTGCTCCTACGTTCAGTCCTCATGTTGTTGCCCCTGTACTTCTCTCCTCTTCTCCTTCTGTCCGTAGTCGCATACCTAATGTTGTTGCTAACTTTTACTCTCCATTCGGACCGATACTTGGGGCCGATGTTTCGGATGTCTCTCAGAGATGAAGCCAAATTCCTGGTGGTAGGGAGAGTGAGACGTTAGTGAAAATGACGCGTAAATGGATTAGGCATCCTGTTAAATACACTCCGCGCATAGTTTACGACACGTTTTCTCAATTTAATGAGCCCACACAAAGATTCGTGTTTGAGGAAATGTGTAAATCCTTACGAGAGGAGTGGGATAATGATGAGGTAGACAATGTACCACCCGAAATGACTGAACTCCAGAATCAGTTTTCGAACGGTATGATTGTGGGTGGTAATGTTCGACGTGCTTTAGAGCGTCTGTTAGCTTTTCGATCCACAGTGCATCCTCGAGCATTGTTTAATGACAACACTGAGGAGTGGATGGCACAACCTGGTCAGTATCCCATGCGAGAAGTTCCCCTAGTGTGGATGCCAGGTGATCCTGCTGCTAATCCTGCTATTTTGCCACACTTCCAGAGAGTTTGGATACACCTCCCATGGAAGCGATCAGAAGTTTTGCAGGTGAAACAATCTTTGCCTGACCCCCGGAAAAATCCGGCAGGTTATTATAAGGAGTTATCCCAACTTGTGGATGCTACTATTATGAATCTTGCCGATATCGACATGTTGTTTGGTAATGTAGTACCGCAACCGATCTGGGCGAAAATCCGTCAAGAGAATCACGCAGCCGAGTTAGGCGGTGATTGGGCTGCACTTGTAGCGGCTGACGCATTACAGGTTGGTGGGGCTAAGCCTGAGCAGTTAATTACAGCTCTGCCTCAAAGAATCATTACTCTTATGAAGACACTTATGCCAGCACTGAGAGTTAACTGGGATAAATTGTCTGTGTGTAAGCAAAAGAAGGACAAGAGTGTCTCTGATTTCTTTACCAGATTTGAGGAGGCATTTATCGATCATAGTGGTCAGGATATGAGCACTGAGGGAGGTCAGCGACTGTTTGTTGATAAATTTGTGTCGAATTTGTTGCCTGAACTAAGCAACAAATTGAAAAATTCCGAAAGTTCGTGGGCTGTTTCTACCACTGCTCAAATATTAGCCACGGCCCAATATTACGAAAATAGAGAAAAGGAAGAAAGTGATCGTGCAGATAAGAAAACCAAGGATCTTAAAACTAAGGTTTTGTTGCAGCAAGCGTATCCTCCGCGCTCGAATCAAAATGACTCCCAACAGCAAAATCGATCACAATCACAGTATTCTAGGACGCAGTCGCGTACTGACTCCTCTACACCGAGATCTATGCTTGGGTATAATCAATGCGCATATTGTAGGGGTGAGGGCCATTTGAAGTTTAATTGTCCTGTTTTACGTGACCGAAATAATGGTGTTTCGGCTCGAGGAGGTTGTAGTGGTCCTCAACAGGCATCTCGTGGTAGAGGTCGCGGTATCTCTCAAAATCAGAATGAACATTCTACTACTTCATCGGACTCGAGCAATTGCTTTGATCAGCGCGATTCATCGTCGGGTAGATCTGCACAGTATCATGTGGACGACTATTACGTCGAGCGTGACATTGATGCTGATGGTAATTACTAGGACAGCCACAGACAAAGAGAGGGAGTAGTATCAGTTCCCGTTGATCAGAGAGGGCCTTACGTCGCAGTTGCCACATCGGGCGTAGTTGAGCCTTTTCTGTTGGACACTGGTGCAGCGAAAAGTTCCATCATGCATTCGAAACTCCCTGGCGCACCTTTGTCTGGCTTAACGAATGTTTCCGTTGGATTCTCTGGCGCCCCCGTTAGCAATCCGGTTTCTAGCCCTTTGCCCCTTACAATTGGGCCGCGTGAGCTAGAAGCTCCTTTGATTTTAACTACTGGTTGTGGTGAGAATCTTTTGGGCCTGGATTTGTTGAAGCGGTTATATGCGACTTTGTATTGTTCTCCCGCGGGAGTGGAGCTTACATTGGGTCAGAGAGTGATCTCTCCTATGTACTTGTCGACTGATAAGCTCCCACCGGAATTGAGTTCTCTTCCCGAGTCTTTGTGGGCAACAGGTCCCAATGACGTGGGCCTGCTGGACATATCACCTTATGTTGTCCAATTGCAATCGAATGTGCGATTACCACGTATTCCCCAGTATTGTATCTCTCTTGATGGTGAACGAGCGCTATTAGCGATCATTTATGACTTGATCAAGAAGGATGTTATTGAGGAAACTCTGGGAAATGTGTGTAATAGTCCTGTGTTACCTATCTTGAAACGAACTGATCCGTCCAAGCCTCCTGTGTACCGTTTTGTCATTGATTTAAGAGAGGTAAATAAAATTGTGATTCCACAATTTCCTGTGGTGCCTGACATTACAGCTTTGCTGACTCTGATTCCAGTCTCTGATTCTTGGTTCTCGGTAATCGATCTGAAGAATGCTTTCTTTAGCATTCCGATTGCTGAGGAAAGCAGAGATCTATTTGGCTTCTCATTAGGTGGTCGCAGCTTCAGGTTTAAACGCGCTCCTCAGGGCTACTGTGAGAGTCCATCGATCTACAGCCAAGCCCTTAAGAGTCAACTTGATGTGTTTGTATTACCGGCTGGTGCAGCCTTGATTCAGTACGTTGATGATCTGTTAGTGGCTGCTGACACTAAGCAGATTTGCAAAACTGCTACAGTATCGTTGTTACAGCATCTATGTGACTTACATCACAAGGTGTCACCTTCTAAGCTACAATATTGTTGTCAAGAAGTAACCTATTTAGGTCACTTATTGTCAAAGGAGGGAAGAAGGTTGACCCCAGAAAGAATTGCAGCGATTGCTCGAATGACTGTGCCAACAACTCAGAGAGATGTGCGTGCCTTTCTAGGTATCACGTCATACTGCAGGCAATGGATTCCAAATTTTTCATTGCTAGCGAAGCCATTGTTAGCCCTCACGTGCAAGGATGTTCCGACTCCTTTGCCATGGACTGAAGAGTGTCAGAAAAGTTTTTCTGAATTGCGTGATGCGTTGTGTTCGGCTCCTGTGTTAGGTACTCCTGATTACAGTAAGCCGTTTACACTATACGTTCACGAGAGGGAAGGTTGTGCGTTGAGTGTTTTGACGCAACAATTTGGCGGTAAGCAGCGTCCATGTGCATATTTTTCCTCTACCTTGGACCCAGTAGCTAGAGCATTGCCGAGTTGTCTAAGAGCGACAGCGGCAGCTGCGGTGTCCATCCGGCAATCTGCAGGACTGGTCATGGATAATATGTTTACGGTGATGGTTCCGCATGCAGTTGACACTCTCTTGAATCGAACGAAAACTCAACATTTGACGAGCGCAAGGTTGTCTGGTTACGAGTTGACACTTTTGGCAAGTCTTATACAAATAAAGCGTTGTAATGTGCTGAATCCGGCGACCTTGTTGCCGACTAATATGGAATCAGATGATGTACCACCACATGATTGTTATTTAAGAACTGAAGAAGAAACGAAGGGTCGTGTTGACCTAAAAAACACTCCATTGACAGATCCCGATGGTACTCTGTATGTTGATGGTTCATGCTTTAAGTTGCCGAATGGTGATGTGACGACTGCGTATGCTGTGGTGACGTTGAGTACGGTTGTGGAAACTGTGAGATTGAGTCAGAATTCAGCGCAAGCGGCAGAGTTGATTGCGTTAACGAGAGCGTGTGTTTTGTCTAAGGGGAAGCGAGTGAATGTGTTTACTGATAGTCAATATGCATTTGGCGTTGCACATAGCTTTGGTCGATTGTGGAGAGAAAGAGGATTTATGACATCGCATGGCACGAAGATCCAACACGGACAGCTCGTGAACGATCTTTTGGACGCACTTACATTGCCTAAACAGGTGGCAATCATTAAATGCAGCGCGCACCGAAAGGTTACGGATGATGTTGGTCGTGGTAACGCGTTTGCGGATGAGATTGCTAAGGAAACAGCTAAGAATCTTGCAACCCGAATGTACGTTACGAGTTCAGTGAGGTGGCCGGCGGAGACTAGTATGTGTGAGGACACTGTTGAGAGCGTGAAAACGATTCAGAATGAGGCTACCGAAACTGAAAAGACTAAGTGGAAAGAAAGCACGGGAAAGTTAGACGCGCATGGATGTTGGGTTGATTTGTCAGAATGTCAGAGGTGGATGTTACCAGATGCATATGTGCTAGCCGTTGTGACTATGGCTCACGGCTTGTCACATATTAGCGCAAAAGGTATATGTAAGTTGTTGTCTCCTGTATGGAAGAATGATGGTATTGCTAAGTATGCTGAGAGAGTGGTTAAGAATTGTATGGTATGTATGATGTATAATCCTGGCAAGGGCACCCCCACTCCACTTGGTCATTTTGCTCCTCCTACATGTCCCTTTGAAATTATCCAATTGGACTTCATCCATATGGAGAGATGCAATAACCTGAAATACGTTTTGGTTGTGGTTTGCGCGTTCTCCAGATGGATTGAGGCCTATCCTCTTAAAGATAATACTGCCCTGTCCACAGCGAAAGTCCTACTGAAGGAATACTTTCCTCGGTATGGAATGCCACAGATTGTATGGTTGGATAACGGAAGTGAGTTTGTGGGGAGTGTGATGAAGAGTGTGTGTAAGGGCCTTGGAATACGGCAGAAATTCCATAGCGCCAATCATCCCCAGTCGGCGGGTTTGGTGGAAGGGTACAATGGCACTCTGAAACTGAAACTTGCTAAGATTCAAGCGACGACTGGTCTGTCATGGCCCGATGCCCTGCCTCTAGCTCTCTTGTCGACCAGGGCGACTGTGCACTCTCGAGTAGGGCTTAGCCCATATGAGATTGTGTTCGGCCGTCCTGCGAACGTCTGGGGAGTTCCGAGGCCTAAGGCATTTGATAGCCTCGAATATCCAATGTTGATTGATTATCTTTATGATCTGACTGCTAAATTGAGGTTAATTTATCAACAGGTCTTTGAAGCTCTACCGGCACAGACAGAGGGTCCTGGACATCGGCTCCAACCGGGTGACTGGGTAGTCACCCGCAACTTTGGGAGAAAGCGTAATCTCGAGCCAAGATTTGTGGGACCCTTTCAAGTGTTACTGGCAACCAGGACTGCAGTTCGGTTGGAAGGCAGGAAGAACTGGGTGCATGCCACCCACACCAAGAAAGTCCCAATCCCTTTGCCAGTGGACAACTGGGTCAGAACTGGAATAGCCGCAACGGAGACTGAGACCCCTCTACGTTTTGTGCCGTTTAGTGATGCTCAACCTGTAGGAAGTAATTCAGTGCAGCCAGATACATCTGTTGAATCATCAGCATTGGAGAATTCAAGGTCTGAACCGTCATCTGATCGATTGAACACTGTTTCCCAATCTGAACAGTTATTTGAAGAGCAAACTTGACCTGGAAGAAGTCGATATTTTCTTCGTTCACGTGACAAAGACTAATAAAAAAATCCCTTTTTATTTTTGAATTCATATTACCCCATACTGTTGCTACAAACATTAGGAACAATTGCATTTTTTATTAATTTTTGAGTTCCTTTTTATGTATGTTCCTCTTTTTGTACAGCTAGGAGATTCGTATTAAATTGAATGTGTGTTTAAGAAAACCTTTCATCCAGGTTGACCGTAAGGCCGTGCGGGTACTTCCTTCTGTTTAGCAGGTTCCTGACACTAGGTCGGTTGCTTTTGTCGATTCCTGGGAACTCCTGGGAATTGATAATCGCTACTCAGAACGAAGTGCGTCAAGAACGTTACGGACGGTTTTTAGAGGATGGAGTTCTCTAAGCTGTCGGAAGTAGAGAGGATGTCGGTGCAAAGATCAAAATTGCATAAGGTTGTACGAACAAAATGTTTTCTGTTTCAGGTATTCCTGCTGTTTCTGGCGTTTCTATGCTACTGGTGGGTGGAGTGTATTTTGGAATACAGTCGTTATTGCCTTCCACTTCACCTACTTCTTCTTCTCCTGAACTAAATTCTATTCCCACTGTTTCTCCACATTCCTTTCATCCTCTGCCCCAACATGAACAAGTTAGACGTGCAGAATTTATGAACAACTCCTTTGTCCAACTCCTACATCAGCATCAGTTGGTGATGAATACTACTAACTGTTGGGTGTGTGGGTTAATGCCACATACCATGGATAGGGGTATTCCGTATTTGGTTCTTCCTTACAGCTCCCAGGGGTCAGCTCGAGCATTCCAAACCATGTTCCGTAGTGCACTAGATTCCTACCCCCATCGGGAGCCACGCTCTGCAGATCTTGGTCCCGGCCCGTACCACAAGACTTTGGCAATAGCGATTGCTGACTTAGATAGAGATATTTTTGATGCATCGCTTATTCCGGAGGAAGAGGTGCGAGCATACAAGGATCTCAGTGAGGCTGAGTATAGTATATCAGTGGGTGATAGACAGCTAAAGAGCTCGTCTCCGATCTGGATCGTACCCCACCTCAGTAATTTTTGCTTGCAAGGTCTTGGTCGAAATCCGAGAGCTCAGCTTGGGAAGAGTGCTTGTACTGAAACGTATGTTTTACCAATGCTCTCTTCCCCTGTTTTCCTGACTGCAATGGGTACATATTTTGTATGTTATGATCGCGCTTAAACGTGGTTGCCCCGTGACTTCTCGGGCACCTGTTATATTGCGAATCTTTTGCCACCGACTTTCACAGTTGCCTCAGACTATCACAAGACTAGAGTTGTGAGAGGCGTTATTAGCAAAGAGGACACTGCCGGTCAAGAAGCAGGAGACTTCTTTAAGGGTTTCCTGCCGTTTTGGGGACCTATGGTTAATAGTAGGAACCTGAGACAATTGACTCGTGTGGTAGAATCAACTGCTAACATAACTGCAAGTGCTCTTGGTAATCTGACAGCAGAGCTTCAGGCGGATAGGCTTATGACGTTGCAGAACCGTATGGTTCTAGACGTTGTTCTTGCAGATAGAGGTGCTGTGTGCAAGATGATCCATTCGAGTTGCTGTATTTTCATTCCTGATAACGCTCCAACTGTATATCAAGCCATCTCGAAGTTGCATAAGATCTCCGAGTCCATACACGTGGACGTAGGTGATTGGATGCTACTAGGATGGTTTTGGGGCCTGATGTCGACTTGGGGTTGGAAGATTCTGATGATCATCGGGGTTGTTGTGACGTTTCTGTTCACGTGTTGTCTTTGCGTGCAGTGTGGTCCTGCCTTATGTGGCATCTGTGCTACAACGTGTATAAGACGGCCATCTGTTACCAAGGAAGCATTGATGGATAGAATAATGTTGCAGCAACATCTGGACGATCTGATGAATATCGAGATCGATTCTGATATCGACTAGTGCTTGCCTACATGAGGGCAAAAGGAGCGTCTGAGGTTCCATAAGAATCGTAATGACGTTTTTGACTTGTTCGAATATGGACGAGTTTGGTATCTATGAACCGCAAATGACGAGTTTAGTGGGTGTACGTGTTTTCGCTACACTACTTTGCACCGTTCGTCTTATTCGTGGGTTTCTCCATCTGAACCCACGGGTTCCATTTTAGATACGGCATCCATTTTGTTTCTTGCCCTCAAGTAGTCAGCGAACGGACACTGTCCGCTTCGTGACCCTGGGATTCCCAAGCTCTTCCGGAAGACACTTGTTCCTTTTAGGGTGTCTTTATGACGAGGGGGATGACACAGCAAAGGCAGATGGCTCCGCTCGAGGCTCATCTTGCCGTGCCGGTTTATTGTTTCAGCCGTGCATGCATTAGGCACGAATCCTTTGATCCTGCAATCATGCTTCCTATATTGCCCCCCTACACTCTTTTTCAATCTGTTGTCTATCTTTGTCTTCCCTGCACCTGTTTCTGTTCCTTCTCTTAACTCATTTACAGCCAGAATAGAATGTACTTAATGGTGGGATAACGTACTTTTACAGTTGGGAACCGGCGATGCTACTGTAATTATGTTCCGGGCTCCTGAAAACATGAAAGCAACCCTTTTGAAGTTTCCTGTGGGAACTGAGTTGTAACCTTTTGTTCGCCATGTTGTGCTATGACGAAAATATGTATAAAAGGAGCGATCCACTGTTGCAATTCGAAGCAGTCTCTCAGAACCTACACATTGTGTACTTCTTGCGATCTCTGTATCCCTGCAGTAAATAAACGCTGATCTTTGACGCCGAAGGAAGTGTCCCGTGTCTCTGTGATTTGTACGCCGGAACAGGTAACCCACGAAGGTTTCAGGTGTTGTTCCCTTGCACTGCCGGGCCTTAGAATAGCCCAGTCGTTCACCACCCTTCTGGTCTGCCTTTTTCTGATCACCACCTTGGACCTGGTTTTTCTGCTTAACCCTGGTTCTGACCCATTTGTCCGCCTTCTTACCCAATTCTTGGGGGGAGGTCAGATCTGAGTCAATCAGGTGTTGGTGCAACAGCTGGTTCTGACAATTGTTAAGTATTTGCTCTCTCATGATCAAATTATACAATCCTGTATAGTCTTTAACTTTACTTCCCAACAACCAGCCTTCCAGAGCCTTAGTGGCACAATCAACAAAATCAGCCCAGTCCTGAGTCTGTGTCTTCTGGGTGTCTCTGAACATCAACCTGTACTGTTCAGTGGTTAGGCCAAACCCATCAATCAGAGCACGCTTCAAGACAGTGTAATTGTTAGCATCATCATCACTAACTGTGAGGAGCTTATCTCTACCTTTTTCAGAAAAGGAGAGCCACAAGATTGCTGCCCACTGACGTAGGGGTACTTGCTGTACTTTGCAGGCCCTCTCCAAAGCAGTTATCCATTTGTGGATGTCATCCCCAACTTTGTAGGGGGGCACAATCTTACTCAGGTGTCTATTGTCATAGGACCTGTCTTTATCCTTAGGGATACTGCTGCCACCAGTGGGCTCTTGCCCACCTAACTTCCTTTCTCTGTAAAAAAACAAGTTTCTCCTTGGCTAGGGCAAGTTCTTCTCTCTCAATTCTGAGATTGACTTTCCTCATCCTAGCCTGGTGTTCTCTCCTCTGAGGAGTGTCATTCCCCTCTGAGAACCCCTAGAAGCATTGGAGTGATGAGAATCTCCTGATTGAGATCTCCCTCTCCTAACCTCTGTTTAAGCCCATTTGGAGGCCTGAATGGGGCCATCTCATTCTCAGCTCCAAATTGGCTTAAGTTAGCCTGGCTAAGTCTCCTGACCTGGACCTGGCTACCTTCCTGGCTACCTCCCTCCTCATTAGACTCATCCCCAACCTCATCCTCATCATCTTCCTCATCTACAACAGGGGGGTCAGTGGCATCTTCTGAAGAGGGTAGGCCCTCACCTGCATTCCCTGTAGGGTCTGCACCAGAGGCCTTTAGAGCTTCAGACTCATCTAAGAGCTCTAGGAGGTGCTGAAGTGTAGGGGTAGACCCTTGTTTCAGCTTTCTTGTTCTGCACAAGTGCCTCAGTTCCTTGAAACTGAGGATAGCAAATCTGGAGGGTACCTTGGGAGGGTTACTCTCCACAGGTTGGAGTCCACTGGGCATTGCTCTAGTGTGGTGAAGGTGATGCACCTACCTACACTAAGTGTTTTCCTACTGAACCTCTCTAGGAGTTGTAGTCAGGGTGTGCTAGGCCCTTTGCTCTACAACAACTACGTTCAGTAGAACTTAAGTATTCTAGACTTCAATCAATCAATCAATCAAAGCATTTATATAGCACACTACTCACCCAGAGGGTCTCAAGGCGCTAGGGGAGGGGGGTCCGCTACTGCTCGAACAGCCAGGTCTTGAGTTGCTTCCTGAAGGCAAGGTGGTCCTGGGTCAGGCGGAGGTGGGTCGGGAGGGAGTTCCATGTCTTGGCGGCGAGGTAGGAGAAGGACCGTCCCCCTGTGGTGGCTCTTCGGATGCGGGGGACGGCAGCGAGGGCGTGGCCGGTCGATCGAAGTTGGCGTTTGGGAGCGTAGAAGTTGAGGCGGCTGTTGAGGTATCCTGGGCCTTGGTTGTGTAGTGCTTTGTGTGCGTGGGTGAGGAGACGGAAGGTGATTCTCTTGTTGACCGGGAGCCAGTGCAGGTCTCTCAGGTGTCCGGAGATGTGGCTGCGACGGGGGATGTCCAGGATGAGTCGTGCTGAGGCGTTCTGGATCCGCTGGAGTCTCTTCTGGAGTTTGGCGGTGGTTCCGGCATAGAGGGAGTTGCCGTAGTCCAGACGGCTGGTGATGAGGGCCTGGGTGACCGTCTTCCTGGTCTCGGAGGGGATCCACCGGAAGATCTTACGTAGCATGCGCAGGATGTTGAAGCATGATGAGGAGACGGCGTTGACTTGTCTGGTCATGGAGAGGGAGGAGTCCAGGATGAAGCCCAGGTTGCGTGCGTGGTCTGTTGGTTTGGGAGAGCTGCCTAGGGCGGGGGGCCACCAGGAGTCGTCCCAGGCGGAGGGTGAGGATCCCAGGATGAGGACTTCCGTCTTGTCCGAGTTCAGTTTCAGGCGGCTGTTCTTCATCCATTCGGCTACATCTTTCATCCCTTCGTGAAGGTTGGCTCTGGCGGTGGCGGGGTCGTTGGTGAGGGAGAGGATCAGCTGGGTGTTTTCGGCGTAGGAGATGATGTTGAGGTTGTGCTGGCTTGCGATGTCTGCGAGGGGGCTCATGTAGACGTTGAAGAGGGTTGGACTGAGCGAGGAGCCTTGAGGAACGCCGCAGATGACTTCGGTGGCTTCAGATCTGAACGGGGGGAGGCGGACTCTCTGTGTCCTTCCGGCGAGGAAGGAGATGATCCACTCCAGTGCCTTCTCCTGGATTCCGACGTTGCTGAGGCGCTGCACTAGTGTACGGTGGCAGACAGTGTCGAAGGCCGCGGAGAGGTCTAGGAGGATGAGGGCTGCTGTTTCTCCGTTGTCAAGCAGGGCTCGGATGTCATCGGTGGCTGCGATCAGGGCGGTCTCGGTGCTGTGGTTGGCCCGGAAGCCAGACTGCGAGAGGTCGAGGGATCCGTTCGCCTCGAGGAAGGCAGCCAGCTGCTTGTTGACGGTCTTCTCGATGACTTTTGCAGGGAACGGGAGCAACGAGATGGGGCGGTAGTTTTTGAGGTCGGTGGGGTCGGCTGATGGCTTCTTTAGTAGAGCGCTGAGTTTGGCGTGCTTCCAGCTCTCCGGGAAGGTAGCGGTGTCGAAGGAGGTGTTGATGATGTCCCGCATGTGGGGTGCGATGACAGCGTCGGCCTTGTTGAAGACGTGGTGCGGGCAGGGGTCGGTCGGAGATCCGGAGTGGATGGAGTTCATCGTGCGGACGGTGTCTTCGGTGCTGATCGGGGTCCAGGCGCGGAGGGTGGTGGTGGGGGGCGGTGGTTCGGTCGTGGCGTGCGTCGGTTGAGTGCTGAAGCTGTTGTGTATGTCCGCGATCTTGTTGTGGAAGTAGGAGGCGAGGGAGTTGCAGAGGTCTTGCGAAGGGGTGATGTCGTTGTTTCCGGCGTTGGGGTTGGAGAGCTCTTTAACGATGTTGAAGAGTTCCTTGCTGTTGTGTGCGTTGTTGTCCAGTCGTTCCTTGAATGCAGTTTTCTTGGTGGCGTGGATAAGTTGGTGGTGTTTTCGGGTGGCGAGCTGGAGGGCAGTCATGTTGTCCGGTGTTGGGTCTCTGCGCCATGTTCTCTCGAGGGCTCGGCAGTTCTTCTTGGAGCTCTTGAGTTCGTCGGTGAACCATGGGGCTTTGTTGCTGCCAGGTCTGCTAGGCGGGGTCCTCAGGGGGGCGAGGTCGTCTGCGCAGTCGCTGATCCACTTCGTGAGGTTGGTGGCCGCTTGGCTGGGGTTCGTTGCGCTGGTGGATGGGTTCTTGCTCAGGGAAGTCGCGAGCTGGTCGGCTGTGATCTTGTTCCAGCTTCTGCGTGCAACCTGTTGCTGGTGGTGGTGGCTCGTGGTCCTTCTGAAGCTGAAGTGGACGCAGCTGTGGTCCGTCCAGTGGAGTCCGGTGGCGTGGCTGAAGGTGATGTCCTTGCTGGATGAGAAGACGAGGTCGAGTGTGTGTCCGGCGTAGTGGGTGGCGGTGGTCACCAGCTGCTTGAGTCCGAGGTTTGCGAGGTTGTCCAGCAGGACAACCTCGCAATAGGTACCTGTATGATCTTTCAAATGATATTGCAAAGATTAGAATTGGTAAAACAACAGCAAGCTCAAATCCCAACCGCTGCACACCAATTTGAGAAGTTGGCCTGGTATATGATGTTCATTATTCTAGTGAGCACCTTGCACCAGTCCAAACAACCCTTATGGTGATGGTTGTAAAGTCAACCTTATAGACCAGCTATCCTAGGGTAGCATGGACAAAGCAGTCTTAGGCTAAACTCAAGAGGGCATGTGAAGCCAGCTGTTTTACCATATGCAATCCCTTTAATACCAAATGAAAGGACACCACACAGGATATATATTCAAAATATATATGTATTTATTTCTAAACAAATCCCCTGAACTCTTTATGAGCACAGAAGCACACGCGCAAAACAAGTAACTTAATAGGATAGACAAAAGTTGCACAATTATGGATAGGGCTGGGTGGCCCGCTAAACCATATATTCAAAAAGTGGTATAAGTACCACGTCACAAACAATGGTAAGGCCTAGGGCCTTGGGAATCGCTGGGGCTACATGGGACTAACAATGGTTAGGGAGCAGGAGGCCCACGGGATGCGTGTGCAGAGTCTAAAGGCACACGAGTGCACACATAGAAGTCAATGGGTGCTTAAAAATGGACAGTTAAAGGTTTGGGAGTCTTCCGACTGGAATAGAACTTAACCACTTGAAACTAGGACACTAGGAGTGTAAACCTTTACAGGAGCACCGTAGTACTCGCGTTACCTAACCCACAGGAAGCGGGTGCATAGGTCCCAAAGTGTGTCAGGTTTCGTCGTGGAGATCTATGGAGCCTTGGAGAAAAGATGCTGCAGGCGGCCAGAAGAGAAGAGTCGGGGTGGATCCAAGGGTGGATCGAAGATGTAGAGGACCTGAAAGCAGAGGGGACAGAGTCTGGGTCACTAGCCAGTGACCAGGATGGAACTAGGAGGGAACCAGGTGATGTCACGTTGCAATCAATTGCTGATGGGAAGCTTGTCTCTGCAGCCACATGGACCAGGAGGCGTTGACAACAACCAGGAGGCAGTCACGGACTGTCCCACAAAGGCTCTCGCTGTCGGCGGTGTCGGCTTTGAGATTGAGTCAACAAGCCTTGGCAAATGCAACCCATGCAGGAATCGATGTAGGCTTCTTACTCAGACCAGCAAGGTCTGAGGGGCTGCTTCTTTGAGGAAAGCAAAGGCCAGTCTGGAGCAACAAGACCGGTGGTGTAGTTTCACAGAATCGTTGCCAAGATGGCCACTAGCCGACAGGCAAGTGACCAGGCAGACGCGTCGAGCAGGAAAATACAAAAGGGCCCCACGCAGAACTCGTGGAGTGAGCAGGGCTGATCTTTGGTGCAGATGCTGCTTGGGGCTGGGGCTTCTCAATCCCCAATGCACAGCTTCAAGGAGGCCTTGGGGGCTGCACAGTTAGCAGGTCGCAGACTTTTCAAGATGGCCGGTCCCACGTCTCTCGTCGCCTCCACGGGTCTCAGCTTTGCAGGGACTGTGGATCAGGCTGTTGGATGTCTGGGAATCTGGTTCTTGTCAGGCTCGGGGCTCGGGCTCTGGCGGGAGGAGGCGGCAAAGCAAGTCCTCGATCGCTGGATGGTGCCTGCTTGTGCAGGGTGGTCACTCCTTGACCACAAGGGAGATTCTTCAGTCATCTTCTTCCAAAGTAGAGTGATGAAGGTCCAGAGTTTCGTTTCAAAGTTTCAGTCAGGATAATCTAAAGTCCTGTGACTCAGCTCCTACCTTTATACCAATCTTAGGGGCTGGATTGCCTGCTAGGTCCCTCCTATGGGTGGGACCAGGGAAGTGGGTGGTTACACCCCTTTTTCCTTTGTCCAGTTTCACGCCAGAGCTGGGGCTGGAGTGCCCCAGCACCGGTTCGAACTGGACTATGCATGGGACACCTTGTGTGCCCCAGGCAGTGTCTCAATCCTTTCAGCCCTCCCTGTCCCAATACACAAAAACCTGTCTGGGGTGGTGCTAGCACCTCCCAAGGCAGGAAACCTATTGTCCAAGCCTCCCTCGTTGGAAGGACTCCCAGCAGCAGGAGGCCAGACTTGTGTCTGTGGCAGCAGCATCTATTTTGTGATGCTGAGGCTCTGGTTAACTTTAACTGGGAATCGTAGGAACATGTCTTCTCCCTCTAGAAGGGTGGAATGCTACCCCTGTCACTAGGACTGGTGAGGGGGTAGTATTCCAAATCGTATGACACCTTACTCGACATGTTTTGATAAAGCCAAACCATTTAACAGGGAGGTTCATAATGCACTTAAGAGTATATGGTATGGCAATATCCTAGAACAGCTATAAGGACATGGTTCCGAAAGCTGCAGACGGGCCCAGCTCATGCTAGAGCACCATCTCACATAGAACCAAGCACTCTGCCTTCAGGATTGTTAAGGCCTGCCATAGGAGTGACTTATAGGTGTATATGTGTCCAGATATAAGGTTAGATATTGGTATACTATATCTAAGCAAGGGGTGATTACACGACCTTGCCCCAGCTGAGTGATCAGCCAGTTGTGTCAGTTTGGATGGCCAGCCAGGGGTGGCAAAAGATATGCTGCAGTCCCTGGTAGGCCTTGGATGCACCTATGCCCTGGATACCTATAGTACACTGTACCGGGGCTCATAAGGTGATCCAGTATCCAATTGGTAATGTACCTAAAGTACATTGTAGTGAATTTAGAGAGAGAGCAGCTGGGCTGTGGGTCTGATTAGCAGGCCCACAGCAACATTAAGTCGAAAACCAGTAAAGCAAAAAGAAAAAAGTGGGGTGACCATAGGAAAGCAGACCCTACTCTCCTACAGCCACCACCATGTCTTCTCTCCATCTATTAAAAATACATTGCAGCCATCACACAGCACACACCCAAAACCTTGAATTCATTGTCACACTTTTACAGGATCCACACAACAGGTAAAGCTGCATACTTCGATGTAGAGGTTTGAACACTTCAGGAGGGAGTTGAGGGGGGTCACATACAAATGAAAGACCTTCAGCGAAGAAACAGAAGGTGTGGAATCGCGTGTGGAAGGACGATGGGGCTTGTAAGGGAGTTGTAGTTGGTCACGTAGGATTCAAACACTTTTAAGACTGCCGCAGATTTCGATTTGATGATCTATGAGCAGCACTGAGAATCCCCTATTTGCATATAAGTCTCTGTACTAGAGTAAGGCCTGATTAAATAATTATTTGTCTTAGATGAAAATTGTTAGTTGTTTTCACATCACAGCTCTCCAGCAAATCAGCAAAGTCAGGGAGACGGACTACCAAATGCTAGTTATTACGATATTCTGACACTTCTTCTTGTTTTATTAGTAAAGGAGTAACTTAACTAATTTTCAAGACGTTCAGGAGCACAAGTCAGAATTTAAGCGAATTTTACCAAATAATTTGGCACGGATGTGGGAAAAACTGACATCTTTCACAAACTTGCCTGAAACACTGATACATTAGGGATGTGTAGACGGCTATTTTTATTGAGTTGAAAAAAATAAAAAAACACAGACCTGCTTGTTTCCCCACCCCAAATGGATTCGAACCCGTAACCCCAGGCTTAGGAGGCCAGTGCCTTGGCCATTAGGCCACAAAGCTGCTATGCACATCGTGAAACTATTGAGCTACAATCCTTTTCTTGTGCGAGCACACATGAAGAAATAACAAGCATTTGCAATGCAATAGGTCTCGCATTAGGAAAGTTTGAGCTATTGGTATTGTAAATGACACATTTTTTATTTATGTGTTGGTTTGGAAAATAGTGAATTGAATAGCTTTGTCATTTACAATGCCAATAGTTTTAACTTTCGCAAATGTGACACCTATAGCATTTGTAATGCAATATGTGTTGTATTTACGTGACTTAGATGTATTGATATTACAAATAAAAATGGCTTTTATTTTTTTAATAATTAATACTTAAGTTATTGTAATTTATAATGCCAATAGCTTTTGCAAAATAACTTTTGTGAAGATTATGTTCATTGTATTTTATTGTGATGAAAATCCAAGAACAGAAGTGAACTATTAACATATTTTGTGACATTTGTAATGAAGCTTGAAACATTGAGAGAACATATTTGAACCAGTTGTTGAATGGTTGCAAAGATTGATGCTGTGGTGGCGGGGAGTGATGTTGTGGTGGTGACAAGTGATGCTGTGGCGTTCAGTGATGCTGTGGTAGCGCATAGTGATGTTGTGGTACCCCTGAGTGATGCTCTGGTGGTGCTGAGTGATGCTGTGGTGATGCGATAGATAGATAGAGTGAGTGCGATAGATAGATAGAGTGAGGGCGATAGATAGATAGAGGGAGGGCGATAGGTAGAGTGAGGGCGATAGATAGAGTGAGGGAGATAGATAGATAGAGTGAGGGTGATAGAGAGATAGACAGATAGAAGGGTGATAGATAGATAGATAGACAGATAGATAAAGTGTATTTATGTTGCATTGAGTAGAGTGTAAGTATGAGGCATGTAATTATATGGCACGGAGTGGTAATATGGGGAGTGTATATTGTATTCAGTAGAGTGTAATTGTGTGCCGTGTAATTATGTGGCACTGAGTGGTATTTGGAGTGTATGTTGCATTGAGTGCAGTGTAATTATGTAGCGTGTAATTATGTGGCACTGAGTGGTAATATGGGGAGTGTGTGTTGCATTCAGCAGAGTGTAATTATGTGGTGTGTAATTATGTGGCACTGAGTGGTATTGTGTGGAGTGTGTGTTGCATTCAGTAGAGTGTAATTATGTGGTGTGTAATTATGTGGCACTGAGTGGTATTTGGAGTGTATGTTGCATATAACTATGTGATTAAGGAACAGTGAGCAACCCAAAATACCCCTGAGGGCTTGGGTGAGTAAGTAGAAAGGTATAGGTGCCTTCAAGGGGATTTGTTTAACAAAATATAATTAAACGTGATTCAACTAACTCTTTAGGACAGGTCAATGGTCCTTATTCTTGAAAGGACCATTGACTTGTCCTAAAGAGTTAGTTGAATCACGTTTAATTTTATTTTGTTAAACAAATCCCCTTGAAGGCACCTATACCTTTCTGCATATAACTATGTGGCACTGAATGGTATTTGGAGTGTATGTAGCATTGAGTGCATTGTAATTATGTGGCGTGTAATTATGTGGCACTGAGTGGTATTTGGAGTACATGTTGCATTGAGTGCTGTGTAATTATGTGGCACTGAGTGGTATTTGGAGTGTATGTTGCATTGAGTGCAGTGTAATTATGTGGTGTGTAATTATGTGGTACTGAGCGGTATTTGGAGTGTATGTGGCATTGAGTGCAGTGTAATTATGTGGCGTGTAATTATATGGCACTGAGTGTTATTTGGAGTGTATGTTGCATTGAGTGCAGTGTAATTATGGGGCACTGAGTGGTATTTGGAGTGTATGTGGCATTGAGTGCAGTGTAATTATGTGGCGTGTAATTATGTGGCACTGAGTGGTATTTGGAGTGTATCTTGCATTGAGTGCTGTGTAATTATGTCGCACTGAGTGTTATTTGGAGTGTATGTTGCATTGAGTGCAGTGTAATTATGTGGCGTGTAATTATGTGGCACTGAGTGGTATTTGGAGTGTATGTTGCGTTGAGCGCAGTGTAATTATGAAGCATATAATTATGTGGCACTGAGTGGTATTGTGTGGAGTGTCTGTTGCATTGAGTGCAGTGTAATTATGTGGCGTGTAATTATGTGGCACTGAGTGGTATTTGGAGTGCATGTTGCATTCAGGGCAGTGTAATTATGTGGCACTGAGTGGTATTTGGAGTGTATGTTGCGTTGAGTGCAGTGTAATTATGTAGCATATAATTATGTGGCACTGAGTGGTATTGTGTGGAGTGTATGTTGTATTCAGTAGAGTGTAATTATGTGGTGTGTAATTATGTGGCACTGAGTGGTATTTGGAGTGTATGTTGCATTGAGTGCAGTGTAATTATGTGGCGTGTAACTATGTGGCACTGAGTGTTATTTGGAGTGTATGTTGTATTGAGTGCAGTGTAATTATGTGGCGTGTAACTATGTGGCACTGAGTGGTATTTGGAGTGTATGTTGCGGTGAGCGCAGTGTAATTATGAAGCATATAATTATGTGGCACTGAGTGGTATTGTGTGGGGAGTGTATGTTGTATTCAGTAGAGTGTAATTGTGTGGCATGTAATTATGTGGCACTGAGTGGTATTGTTTGGAGTGTATGTTGCATGAGTGCAGTGTAATTATGCAGCATATAATTATGTAGCACTGAGTGGTATTGTGTGGAGTGTCTGTTGCATTCAGTAGAGTGTAATTATGTGGTGTGTAATTATGGGGCACTGAGTGGTATTTGGAGTGTATGTTGTATTGTGTGCAGTGTAATTATGTTGCATATAACTATGTGGCACTGAGAGGTATTTGGAGTGTATATTGCATTGAGTGCTGTATAAATATGTGGCGTGTAATTAGGTGGTACTGAGTGGCATTTGGAAAGTATGTTGCATTGAGTGCAGTGTAATTATGTGCTGTGTAATTATGTGACACTGAGTGGTATTTAGAATGTATGTTGCATTGAGTGCAGTGTAATTATGTGGAGTGAAATTATGTGGCACTGAGTGGTATTTGAAGTGTATGTTGCATTGAGTGCAGTGGAATTATGTGGCGTGCAATTATGTGGCACTGAGTGGTATTTGGAGTGTATGTTCCATTGCAGAGTGTGTGAGGGTGCTGAGTGTGAGGGAATGGTGGCATGCTGCGCTTTAGATGAATATGTTTAAAAGTAAAGTGTGCCATACTGCGATTGCTACAATAGTTAATTGTGAATGCGTTAACAATTGATGTGTGCACTGATGGCTGGTGGTGTGTGTGCCTGTAGAAATGGTGCACTGATGGCTGGTGGTGTGTGTGCCTGGTGAAAGCGTGCACTGACGGCTGGTGGTGTGTGTGGGCCTGGCCGGCTGGTGGTGTGTGTGCCTGGTGGAAGCGTGCACAGATGGCTGGTGGTGTGTGTGCCTGGTGAGAGCATGCACTGCAGGCTGGTGGTGTGTGTGCCTGGTGAAAGCGTGCACTGATGGCTGGGGGTGTGTGTGTGTGCCTGGTGAAAGCGTGCACTGACGGCTGGTGGTGTGTGCTTGGTGTAAGCGTGCCCTGATGACTGATGGTGTCTGTGCCCGGTGAAAGTGTGCACTCACGTCCGGTGGTGTGTATGCCTGGTGAAAACGTGCACTGATGGCTGGTGGTGTGTGTGTGCCTTTTGAAAGCATGCACTAATGGCTGGTGCTGTGTGTGTGCCTGGCCGGCTGGTGCTGTGTGTGCCTGGTGGAAGCATGCACTGATGGCTGGTGGTGTGTGCCTGGTGAAAGCGCGCATTGATGGCTAGTGGTGTGTGTGCCTGCTTAAAGCGTGCACTGACATCTGGTGGTGTGTGCCTGGAGAAATCGTGCACTGACGGCTGGTGGTGTTTGTGCCTGGTGAAAGCGTGCACTGACTGCTGGTGGTGTTTGTGCCCGGTGAAAGCGTGCACTGACTGCTGGTGGTGTTTGTGCCCGGTGAAAGCGTGCACTGATGACTGGTGGTGTGTGTGTGTGTGTGTGCCTGGTGAAAGCGTGCACTGACGGCCGGTGGTGTGTATGCCTGGTGAAAGCGTGCACTGATGGCTGGCGGTGTGTGTGTGTGTGCCTGGTGAAAGCGTGCACTGACGGCTGGTGGTGTGTGCCTGGTGAAAGCATGCACTGAAGACTGATGGTGTCTGTGCCTGGTGAGAGTGTGCACTGATGGCCGGTGGTGTGTATGCCTGGTGAAAGCGTGCACTGATGGCTGGTGGTGTGTGCGTGTGCCTGGTGAAAGCGTGAACTGACGGCCGGTGGTGTGTATGCCTGGTGAAAGCGTGCACTGATGGCTGGTGGTGTGTGTGTGTGCCTGGTGAAAGCGTGCACTGACGGCCGGTGGTGTGTATGCCTGGTGAAAGCGTGCACTGATGGCTGGCGGTGTGTGTGTGTGCCTTGTGAAAGCGTGCACTGACGGCTGGTTGTGTGTGCCTGGTGGAAGCGTGCACTGATGACTGATGGTGTCTGTGCCCGGTGAAAGTGTGCATTGATGGCCGGTGGTGTGTATGCCTGGTGAAAGCGTGCACTGGTGGTGTGTGTGTGTGCCTGTTGAAAGCATGCAATGATGGCTGGTGGTGTGTGTGTGCGCCTGGCCGGCTGGTGGTGTGTGTGCCTGGTGGAAGCGTGCCCTGATGGCTGGTGGGGTGTGCCTGGTGAAAGCGTGCACTGACAGCTGGTGGTGTGTGTGCCTGGTAAAAGCGTGCACTGCCGTTTGGTGGTGTGTGCCTGGTGGAAGCGTGCACTGACTGCTGGTGGTGTTTGTGCCCGATGAAAACTTGCACGGATGACTGATGGTGTCTGTGCCTGGTGGGAGTGTGCACTGACGGCCGGTGGTGTGTATGCCTGGTGAAAGAGTGCACTGATGGCTGGTGGTGTGTGTGTACCTGGTGAAAGCGTGCACTGACGGCCGGTGGTGTGTATGCCTTGTGAAAGCGTGCACTGGTGGTGTGTGTGTGTGTGTGCCTGGTGAAAGCGTGCACTGACGGCTGGTGGTGTGTATGCCTGGTGAATGCGTGCACTGATGGCTGATGGTTTCTGTGCCTGGTGAGAGTGTGCACTGACGGCCGATGATGTGTATGCCTGGTGAAAGCGCGCACTGATGGCTGGTGGTGTGTGTGTGTGCCTGGTGAAAGCGTGCACTGACGGCTGATGGTGTCTGTGCCTGGTGAGAGTGTGCACTGACGGCCAGTGGTGTGTATGCCTGGTGAAAGCGTGCACTGATGGCGGGTGGTGTGTGTGTGTGCCTGGTTAAAGTGTGCACTGACGGCCGGTGGTGTGTATGCCTGGTGAAAGCGTGCACTGATGGCTGGTGGTGTGTGTGTGTGTGCCTGGTGAAAGCGTGCACTGATGGCTGGTGTGTGTGTGTGCCTGTTGAAAGCATGCAATGATGGCTGGTGGTGTGTGTGTGCCTGGCCGGCTGGTGGTGTGTGTGCCTGATGGAAGCGTGCACTGATGGCTGGTAGTGTGTGTCTCTGGTGAAAGCGTGCACTGACAGCTGGTGGTGTGTGCCTGGTGAAAGCGTGCACTGACGTCTGGTGGTGAGTGTGCCTGGTGAAAGCGTGCACTGCTGTTTGGTGGTGTGTGTGCCTGGTGGAAGCGTGTACTGACGGCTGGTGGTGTTTGTGCCCAGTGAAAGCGTGCACTGATGACTGATGGTGTCTGTGCCTGTTGAGAGTGTGCACTGACGGCCGGTGATGTGTATGCCTGGTGAAAGCGTGCACTGATGGCTGGTGGTGTGTGTGTGTGCCTGGTGAAACCATGCACTGACGGCGGTGGTGTGTATGCCTGGTGAATGTGTGCACTGATGGCTGATGGTGTCTGTGCCTGGTGAGAGTGTGCACTGAGGGCTGGTGGTGTGTATGCCTGGTGGAAGCATGCACTGATGGCTGGTGGTGTGTGTGTGTGTGCCTGGTGAAAGCGTTCACTCATGGCCAGTGGTGTGTATGCCTAGTGAATGCGTGCACTGATGACTGATGGTGTCTATGCCTCGTGAGAGTGTGTACTGATGGCCGGTGGTGTGTATGCCTGGTGAAAGCGTGCACTGATGGCTGGCGGTGTGTCCGTGTGCCTGGTGAAAGAGTGAACTGATGGCCGGTGGTGTGTATGCCTGGTGAAAGCGTGCACTGGTGGTGTGTGTGTGTGCCTGTTGAAAGCATGCAATGATGGCTGGTGGTGTGTGTGTGCACCTGGCCGGCTGGTGGTGTGTGTGCCTGGTGGAAGCGTTCCCTGATGGCTGGTAGTGTGTGTCTCTGGTGAAAGCGTGCACTGACAGCTGGTGGTGTGTGCCTGGTGAAAGTGTGCACTGACAGCTGGTGGTGGGTGTGCCTGGTGAAAGCGTGCACTGCCGTTTGGTGGTGTGTGCCTGGTGGAAGCGTGCACTGACGGCCGGTGGTGTGTATGCCTGGTGAAAGAGTGCACTGATGGCTGGTGGTGTGTGTGTGTGCCTGGTGAAAGCGTGCACTGACCGCCGGTGGTGTGTATGCCTGGTGAAAGCGTGCACTGGTGGTGTGTGTGTGTGCCTGGTGAAAGCGTGCACTGACGGCTGGTAGTGTGTATGCCTGGTGAATGTGTGCACTGATGGCTGATGGTTTCTGTGCCTGGTGAGAGTGTGCACTGACGGCCGGTGGTGTGTATGCCTGGTGAAAGCGCGCACTGATGGCTGGTGGTGTGTGTGTGTGCCTGGTGAAAGCGTGCACTGACGGCCGGTGGTGTGTATGCCTGGTGAATGCGTGCACTGATGGCTGATGGTGTCTGTGCCTGGTGAGAGTGTTCACTGACGGCCAGTGGTGTGTATGCCTGGTGAAAGCGTGCACTGATGGCGGGTGGTGTGTGTGTGTGCCTGGTGAAAGCGTGCACTGACGGCCGGTGGTGTGTATGCCTGGTGAAAGCGTGCACTGATGGCTGGTGGTGTGTGTGTGTGCCTGGTGAAAGCGTGCATTGACAGCTGGTGGTGTGTGCTGGTGGAAGCGTGCACTGACGACTGATGGTGTCTGTGCCCGGTGAAAGTGGGCACTGACTGCCGGTGGTGCGTATGCCTGGTGAAAGCGTGCACTGATGGCTGGTGGTGTGTGTGTGCCTGTTGAAGGCATGCAATGATGGCTGGTGGTGTGTGTGTGTGCCTGGCTGGCTGGTGGTGTGTGTGCCTGGTGGAAGCGTGCACCGATGGCTGGTAGTGTGTGTCTCTGGTGAAAGCGTGCACTGACAGCTGGTGGTGTGTGCCTGGTGAAAGCGTGCACTGACGGCTGGTGCTGTGTGTGCCTGGTGAAAGCGTGCACTGCCTTTTGGTGGTGTGTGTGCCTGGTGGAAGCATGTACTGACGGCTGGTGGTGTTTGTGCCCAGTGAAAGCGTGCACTGATGACTGATGGTGTCTGTGCCTGTTGAGAGTGTGCACTGAAGGCCGGTGGTGTGTATGCCTGGTGAAAGCGTGCACTGATGGCTGGTGGTGTGTGTGTGTGCCTGGTGAAAGCTTGCACTGACGGCCGGTGGTGTGTATGCCTGGTGAAAGCGTGCACTGATGGCTGGTGGTGTGTGTGTGTGCCTGGTGAAACCGTGCACTGACGGCGGTGGTGTGTATGCCTGGTGAATGTGTGCACTGATGGCTGATGGTGTCTGTGCCTGGAGAGAGTGTGCACTGAGGGCCGGTGGTGTGTTTGCCTGGTGGAAGCATGCACTGATGGCTGGTGGTGTGTGTGTGTGCCTGGTGAAAGCGTGCACTGACGGCCGGTGGTGTGTATGCCTAGTAAATGCGTGCACTGATAACTGATGGTGTCTGTGCCTGGTGAGAGTGTGTACTGACGGCCGGTGGTGTGTATGCCTGGTGAAATCGTGCACTGATGGCTGGTGGTGTGTGTGCCAGGTGAAAGCGTGCACTGATGGGCGGTGGTGTGTATGCCTGGTGAAAGCGTGCACTGATGGCTGGTGGTGTGTGTGTGTGTGCCTGGTGAAAGCGTGCACTGATGGCTGGTGGTGTGTGTGTGTGCCTGGTGAAAGCGTGCACTGACGGCTGGTGGTGTGTGCCTGGTGGAAGCGTGCACTGACGACTGATGGTGTCTGTGCCCGGTGAAAGTGTGCACTGATGGCCGGTGGTGCTATGCCTGGTGAAAGCGTGCACTGATGGCTGGTGGTGTGTGTGTGCCTGTTGAAAGCATGCAATGATGGCTGGTGGTGTGTGTGTGCCTGGCCGGCTGGTGGTGTGTGTGCCTGATGGAAGCATGCACCGATGGCTGGTAGTGTGTGTCTCTGGTGAAAGCATGCACCGACAGCTGGTGGTGTGTGCCTGGTGAAAGCGTGCACTGACGGCTGGTGGTGTGTGTGCCTGGTGAAAGCGTGCCCTGCCGTTTTGTGGTGTGTACCTGGTGGAAGCGTGTACTGACGGCTGGTGGTGTTTGTGCCCAGTGAAAGCGTGCACTGATGACTGATAGTGTCTGTGCCTGTTGAGAGTGTGCACTGACGGCCGGTGGTGTGTATGCCTGGTGAAAGAGTGCACTGATGGCTGGTGGTGTGTGTGTGTGTGCCTGGTGAAAGCTTGCACTGACAGCCGGTGGTGTGTATGCCTGGTGAAAGCGTGCACTGATGGCTGGTGGTGTGTGTGTGTGCCTGGTGAAAGCGTGCACTGACCGCCGGTGGTGTGTATGCCTGGTGAAAGCGTGCACTGGTGGTGTGTGTGTGTGCCTGGTGAAAGCGTGCACTGACGGCTGGTAGTGTGTATGCCTGGTGAATGTGTGCACTGATGGCTGATGGTTTCTGTGCCTGGTGAGAGTGTGCACTGACGGCCGGTGGTGTGTATGCCTGGTGAAAGCGCGCACTGATGGCTGGTGGTGTGTGTGTGTGCCTGGTGAAAGCGTGCACTGACGGCGGTGGTGTGTATGCCTGGTGAATGTGTGCACTGATGGCTGATGGTGTCTGTGCCTGGTGAGAGTGTGCACTGAGGGCTGGTGGTGTGTATGCCTGGTGGAAGCATGCACTGATGGCTGGTGGTGTGTGTGTGTGCCTGGTGAAAGCGTTCACTCATGGCCAGTGGTGTGTATGCCTAGTGAATGCGTGCACTGATGACTGATGGTGTCTATGCCTCGTGAGAGTGTGTACTGACGGCCGGTGGTGTGTATGCCTGGTGAAAGCGTGCACTGATGGCTGGCGGTGTGTCCGTGTGCCTGGTGAAAGAGTGAACTGATGGCCGGTGGTGTGTATGCCTGGTGAAAGCGTGCACTGGTGGTGTGTGTGTGTGCCTGTTGAAAGCATGCAATGATGGCTGGTGGTGTGTGTGTGCACCTGGCCGGCTGGTGGTGTGTGTGCCTGGTGGAAGCGTTCCCTGATGGCTGGTAGTGTGTGTCTCTGGTGAAAGCGTGCACTGACAGCTGGTGGTGTGTGCCTGGTGAAAGTGTGCACTGACAGCTGGTGGTGGGTGTGCCTGGTGAAAGCGTGCACTGCCGTTTGGTGGTGTGTGCCTGGTGGAAGCGTGCACTGACGGCCGGTGGTGTGTATGCCTGGTGAAAGAGTGCACTGATGGCTGGTGGTGTGTGTGTGTGCCTGGTGAAAGCGTGCACTGACCGCCGGTGGTGTGTATGCCTGGTGAAAGCGTGCACTGGTGGTGTGTGTGTGTGCCTGGTGAAAGCGTGCACTGACGGCTGGTAGTGTGTATGCCTGGTGAATGTGTGCACTGATGGCTGATGGTTTCTGTGCCTGGTGAGAGTGTGCACTGACGGCCGGTGGTGTGTATGCCTGGTGAAAGCGCGCACTGATGGCTGGTGGTGTGTGTGTGTGCCTGGTGAAAGCGTGCACTGACGGCCGGTGGTGTGTATGCCTGGTGAATGCGTGCACTGATGGCTGATGGTGTCTGTGCCTGGTGAGAGTGTTCACTGACGGCCAGTGGTGTGTATGCCTGGTGAAAGCGTGCACTGATGGCGGGTGGTGTGTGTGTGTGCCTGGTGAAAGCGTGCACTGACGGCCGGTGGTGTGTATGCCTGGTGAAAGCGTGCACTGATGGCTGGTGGTGTGTGTGTGTGCCTGGTGAAAGCGTGCATTGACAGCTGGTGGTGTGTGCTGGTGGAAGCGTGCACTGACGACTGATGGTGTCTGTGCCCGGTGAAAGTGGGCACTGACTGCCGGTGGTGCGTATGCCTGGTGAAAGCGTGCACTGATGGCTGGTGGTGTGTGTGTGCCTGTTGAAGGCATGCAATGATGGCTGGTGGTGTGTGTGTGCCTGGCTGGCTGGTGGTGTGTGTGCCTGGTGGAAGCGTGCACCGATGGCTGGTAGTGTGTGTCTCTGGTGAAAGCGTGCACTGACAGCTGGTGGTGTGTGCCTGGTGAAAGCGTGCACTGACGGCTGGTGCTGTGTGTGCCTGGTGAAAGCGTGCACTGCCTTTTGGTGGTGTGTGTGCCTGGTGGAAGCATGTACTGACGGCTGGTGGTGTTTGTGCCCAGTGAAAGCGTGCACTGATGACTGATGGTGTCTGTGCCTGTTGAGAGTGTGCACTGAAGGCCGGTGGTGTGTATGCCTGGTGAAAGCGTGCACTGATGGCTGGTGGTGTGTGTGTGTGCCTGGTGAAAGCTTGCACTGACGGCCGGTGGTGTGTATGCCTGGTGAAAGCGTGCACTGATGGCTGGTGGTGTGTGTGTGTGCCTGGTGAAACCGTGCACTGACGGCGGTGGTGTGTATGCCTGGTGAATGTGTGCACTGATGGCTGATGATGTCTGTGCCTGGAGAGAGTGTGCACTGAGGGCCGGTGGTGTGTTTGCCTGGTGGAAGCATGCACTGATGGCTGGTGGTGTGTGTGTGTGCCTGGTGAAAGCGTGCACTGACGGCCGGTGGTGTGTATGCCTAGTAAATGCGTGCACTGATAACTGATGGTGTCTGTGCCTGGTGAGAGTGTGTACTGACGGCCGGTGGTGTGTATGCCTGGTGAAATCGTGCACTGATGGCTGGTGGTGTGTGTGCCAGGTGAAAGCGTGCACTGATGGGCGGTGGTGTGTATGCCTGGTGAAAGCGTGCACTGATGGCTGGTGGTGTGTGTGTGTGTGCCTGGTGAAAGCGTGCACTGATGGCTGGTGGTGTGTGTGTGTGCCTGGTGAAAGCGTGCACTGACGGCTGGTGGTGTGTGCCTGGTGGAAGCGTGCACTGACGACTGATGGTGTCTGTGCCCGGTGAAAGTGTGCACTGATGGCCGGTGGTGCTATGCCTGGTGAAAGCGTGCACTGATGGCTGGTGGTGTGTGTGTGCCTGTTGAAAGCATGCAATGATGGCTGGTGGTGTGTGTGTGCCTGGCCGGCTGGTGGTGTGTGTGCCTGATGGAAGCATGCACCGATGGCTGGTAGTGTGTGTCTCTGGTGAAAGCATGCACCGACAGCTGGTGGTGTGTGCCTGGTGAAAGCGTGCACTGACGGCTGGTGGTGTGTGTGCCTGGTGAAAGCGTGCCCTGCCGTTTTGTGGTGTGTACCTGGTGGAAGCGTGTACTGACGGCTGGTGGTGTTTGTGCCCAGTGAAAGCGTGCACTGATGACTGATAGTGTCTGTGCCTGTTGAGAGTGTGCACTGACGGCTGGTGGTGTGTATGCCTGGTGAAAGAGTGCACTGATGGCTGGTGGTGTGTGTGTGTGTGCCTGGTGAAAGCTTGCACTGACAGCCGGTGGTGTGTATGCCTGGTGAAAGCGTGCACTGATGGCTGGTGGTGTGTGTGTGTGCCTGGTGAAACCGTGTACTGACGGTGGTGGTGTGTATGCCTGGTGAATGTGTGCACTGATGGCTGATGGTGTCTGTGCCTGGTGAGAGTGTGCACTGAGGGCCGGTGGTGTGTATGCCTGGTGGAAGCATGCACTGATGGCTGGTGGTGTGTGTGTGTGCCTGGTGAAAGCGTGCACTGATGGCCGGTGGTGTGTATGCCTAGTGAATGCGTGCACTGATGACTGATGGTGTCTGTGCCTGGTGAGAGTGTGTACTGACGGCCGGTGGTGTGTATGCCTGGTGAAAGCATGCACTGATGGCTGGCGGTGTGTCCGTGTGCCTGGTGAAAGCGTGAACTGACGGCCGGTGGTGTGTATGCCTGGTGAAAGCGTGCACTGATGGCTGGTGGTGTGTGTGTGTGCCTGGTGAAAGCGTGCACAGACGGCCGGTGGTGTGTATGCCTGGTGAAAGCGTGTACTGATGGCTGGCGGTGTGTGTGTGTGCCTTGTGAAAGCGTGCACTGACGGCTGGTTGTGTGTGCCTGGTGGAAGTGTGCACTGATGACTGATGGTGTCTGTGCCCGGTGAAAGTGTGCATTGATGGCCGGTGGTGTGTATGCCTGGTGAAAGCGTGCACTGGTGGTGTGTGTGTATGCCTGGTGAAAGCGTGCACTGATGGCTGGCGGTGTGTGTGTGTGTGCCTGGTGAAAGCGTGCACTGACGGCCGATGGTGTGTGTGCCTGGTGAAAGCGTGCACTGACGGCCGGTGGTGTGTATGCCTGGTGAAAGCGTGCACTGATGGCTGGTGGTATGTGTGTATGCCTGGTGAAAGCGTGCACTGATGGCTGGTGGTGTGTGTGTGTGTGCCTGGTGAAAGCGTGCACTGATGGCTGGTGATGTGTGTGTGTCTGGTGAAAGCATGCACTGATGGCTCGTGGTGTGCGTGTGCCTCTGATGGCCGGTGGTGTGTATGCCTGGAGAATGTGTGCACTGACGGCCGGTGGTGTGTATGCCTGGTGAAAGCGTGCACTGATGGCGGGTGGTGTGTGTGTGTGCCTGGTGAAAGCGTGCACTGACGGCCGGTGGTGTGTATGCCTGGTGAAAGCCTGCACTGATGGCTGGTGGTGTGTGTGTGTGTGCCTGGTGAAAGTGTGCACTGACGGCCGGTGGTGTGTTTGCCTGGTGAAAGTGTGCACTGATGGCTGGCAGTGTGTGTGTGTGCCTGGTGAAAGCGTGCACTGACAGCTGGTGGTGTGTGCCCGGTGAAAGTGTGCACTGACGGCCGGTGGTGTGTATGCCTGGTGAAAGCGTGCACTGATGGCTGGTGGTGTGTGTGTGCCAGTTGAAAGCATGCAATGATGGCTGCTGGTGTGTGTGTGCCTGTCCGGCTTGTGGTGGGTGTGCCTGGTGGAAGCGTGCACTGATGGCTGGTAGTGTGTGTCTCTGGTGAAAGCGTGCACTGACAGCTGGTGGTGTGTGCCTGGTGGAAGCGTGCACTGACGGCTGGTGATGTTTGTGCCCGGTGAAAGCGTGCATTGATGACTGATGGAGTCTGTGCCTGGTGAGATTGTGCACTGACGGCCAGTGGTGTGTATGCCTGGTGAAAGCGTGCACTGATGGTGGGTGGTGTGTGTGTGTGCTTGGTGGAAGCCTGCACTGACGACCGGTGGTGTGTATGCCTGGTGAAAGCGTGCACTGATGGCTGATGGTGTCTGTGCCTGGTGAGAGTGTGCACTGACGGCCAGTGGTGTGTATGCCTGGTGAAAGCGTGCACTGATGGCTGGTGGTGTGTGTGTGTGCCTGGTGAAAGCGTGCACTGACGACTGGTGGTGTGTGCCTGGTGGAAGCGTGCACTGACGACTGATGGTGTCTGTGCCCGGTGAAAGTGTGCACTGACGGCCGGTAGTGCATATGCCTGGTGAAAGCGTGCACTGATGGCTGGTGGTGTGTGTGTGCCTGTTGAAAGCATGCAATGATTGCTGGTGGTGTGTATGCCTGGTGAATGCGTGCACTGATGGCTGGTGGTGTGTGTGTGTGCCTGGTGAAACCGTGCACTGACGGCGGTGGTGTGTATGCCTGGTGAATGCGGGCACTGATGGTTGATGGTGTCTGTGCCTGGTGAGAGTGTGCACTGAGGGCCGGTGGTGTGTATGCCTGGTGGAAGCGTGGACTGATGGCTGGTGGTGTGTGTGTGTGCCTGGTGAAAGCGTGCACTGACGGCCGGTGGTGTGTATGCCTGGTGAATGCGTGCACTGATGGCTGGTGGTGTGTTTGTGTGTGTGTGTGTGTGTGTGTGTGTTTGTGTGTGTGTGTGTGCGCGCCTGGTGAAAGCGTGCACTGATGGCTGGTGGTGTGTGTGTGTGCCAGGTGAAAGGTAGAAGGAAGCGCTATGGACTGTGTGTGAAATCCAAGAAAGAGTTCAGAATGCAAAGGCAGAGGGCAGCTCGGGTTACAAGCTGCCTTTGAAGAAGATCTGGCAGCACTGGGCAACCATGCCAGCATTCCAAGGAGCAGACGGTCGTTCACGTTAGAAGTGTGATGCCCTGAGGACATATGGCACTGTGAGGAGCCTGGGAGACACACGTAGACGCTAAATGCCTGAGGAGATAAGGAGCGGAAGGAATTCCTTTGAAGTGTCATGCCGAGGCACGGGAGAAAAGCGCGTGCACGGGCACATGCACTGTGCGTTATCCGTCTCCCAAAGCCCTTGGTTTTAAGAGTTGGTTTCGACACAATAGTTTCGAGTAATAAATTACTCGACCTAAAACCCGCTGCAATGAGATCAACACTGTAAAGCGGCACAATGAGATAAGTGAAATACTGTGGAATAACAGGTGGCAATGGTACTTAGTGTAAATGAGAATGCAAAACTCAACGAGGATCGGTTGACAACACATTCCGTAGCAAAAACATGAAAGCGCTCGCCGTACTGAAATAAAGTGCAGTGCCCATATACATCAAATGTATGTGAGTGGCGGCCCGTGAAGCAGGCGCCATGGCAATTAAAAACGAGACCACCACTGGTGTGACTCGCAACGCTCCAGGCTGGGGCATGTGTGCACACTGCACTGTGGGAGCTTAGACCCAGAGATGTGCACACAGGAAAAGAGGGTGCCTGCAATGCACACAGGAACTCACAGATTCGGCCGGACACACAGGAGCTCACAGCCTCAGCCGGACACAGGGGAACCCAGAGCCTCTGCCGTGCACACAGGTGCTCAGAGCTTCGGTCGTACACACAGGTTCATGCACAAATCAAACTTTGCCTCGGCCGTGCATACAGGAGCTCAGAGCCTCGGTCGTGCATTCAGGAGTTTAGAGCCTCGGCTGTGCACACAGGAGCTCAGAGCCTCGGCCGTGCATACAGGTGCATGCACACATCAAACTTTGCCTCGGCAATGCACACAGTAGCATGCACACATTAGCCCAGAACCTCCGCCGTGCACACAGGAGCTCAGAGCCTCGGCCGTGCACACAGGAGAATGCACATATTAGCCCAGAACCTCGGCCGTACACACAGGAGCTCAAAGCCTCGGCCGTGCACACAGGAGCATGCACACATCAGCCTAGGCTAAAGCCTGGCCATGCACCCCCCGCCCCACAATGGCTCTTATTCGGTGCCCGGCAGGGTAGCTAGCCAACAAACTCTCCCGTCAGTTCAAGACACGCACTTGGCTAGGGAGGGGGGGGGGGTTGTGTGCGTGCTCGTGTGTGTATTACTGTGTGTGTTTGTGCCCTCTGTACCCCACATAAATGCCTTGGGACAGAGGAAGCTATGCTATGGGAGACTCACAGCCCCACCACCAACTGACTGGCGCCGCGCTCCGGGCACCTGTGGACCTGTGAAAAGAACACCCCCCCTCCCCCCTCCCCAGGACTGAGGGGGAGGGCACCACAGGAGACTCACAGCCCCTCCACCAGCTGAGCGACTGTAGCACCTGTGGAAGACCCCCCCCCACACCCAGATGTAAAGGGCTGTGGGGGAGGGGACCCCGGGGACGTACATCCCACTACCAGCCGACCGGTGCAGCGCTCTGCGCACCTGTGGAAGAACGCCCCCGTACCCAGATGTAAAGGGCTGTGAGGGAGGGGCTCTAACCGGTGCAGGGCAGCGCTGCGGGCACCATGAACACCGCCCCCCCACCTCGGTGCAGGGCAGCGCTGCGGGCACCATGAACACCGCCCCCCCCCCCCGTAAGGACGTATAGATGGGTGTAGGGCTGACCAGGGCGGGCGAGGGCACACTCCGGGCACTGTTACGCTCACATCTATGTACACAGGACGGCGCAGTGAGGGTGGCAGCATGGGCAAAGTCGCTGGCACAAGTCGCAGGTGTGTGCCGCGTGGTACCACCATGTCACTCTCATGCCGGGGGTGCAGTCCTGACACCTAGTGCGCGTACGTCATCTGGGGTACATCCACAGCTTATACAAGGACTGTGAGGCCAGTCCCGGTATAGGAAGGGCTGCGTGCATAGCCCTAGCCACTCGGGAACAGGTCGGTGTGCAGTAAAGATGGTAATATGAGCGCCCACACGCGAGTAACAGAAAGTAGTTTACTTATTAGTACATCATGCAATACTGTGAGCAAATCCCTCTGCTTGTTGAAGTTTTTTTCTTTGTTTTGCTGAACGGTTTGAAGGCAAAAAAAACGGTAAGGAGTGAAGATGAAAGGTAATCAGTCGCAAGGCGAGGACACTGAGTTAGTGAGATAGACTATGCAAAGCAGAAAGAGACAGCAGACGAGTGAATATAGGAAAGGTGTGTTGAGAAATCCGGTGTTCACGGTTTGAACAATTTTTTTGTTATTTTGACAGAGGAGGAGCCTGTAAGGCTGTCCATTTTTGTGTGCAATACCTGAATGATTTGTTTCTTCAACGCATGCGCCAAACTGACCTTAGACGTGTTTGTGCAGCATTGTTTTGTGCACTTAAGCTCCCTGTCTAGGTCAACGTAGTGGCCTCTTTCAGCTTCGCCCAGTGGGGCATTTGCATGCTGGTGATTGATGACCGGAAGTCTGAGTGTATGTATCTGGCTCAATTGTGTGCGTGGGAACCAGCCATGGTGTGCATTCCTAGCAGATGAAGTAACAAGGGCTATTATGTTTCTTGCTGAATATTATTTTATAGCGTGTGACAAATTATCTGCCTCTTGGAGCACATAACCACTGAAATATTTAAAAGGATAGCATATGTAAAATCACACACCCCTACAAATATAGCAGGACTTCGTTGGATTTAATACACAGGCGTGTAGTTCTTTTATACCGGCAAAGATCACCTTTCTTGCAATTTGTGAAGAAAATGTGGTTTATGTTACCTCTTCGTCTGTGCAAACTTTCTGTATGCATGCATGGATGTGTCAGATAAGCTCCGAATGGGTTTTCGCGGGTCAAGGTTCCGTCGGCTGAAGGAGCAAGACTATTTTTAGCCGGCATAAGGTCAGGAAGCCCTCGGAGACCGCAAGGGCTACAATAAAATCTATTGATCAGCCTCTGGTGAGACTCCTAGATTGAACTAAAAGAAAAAGCCTGTCCACGTCCTCTGCACGTCTTTCAGGAGATCAAATAAGCAGTAGCTGCACGTGTATTAGGGCATCCCATCCGGCGAAAGCGATCGCCAATTATCGCGCCCGTGTCTGGGCATGATAATTGAAAGCATATGGCAGGAAATGCGCGTAATAGACACCAATAGGCCAGGGGCGGAGCTATGCGACCGCTTCTGGCCTATTGGTGTCTATTTTACAAACGAACACGCAGGGAAAGTTCAATAGCAGGCCGCAAAGGGAAAATCCCACGCACAAGCGTGTGCATTTTCTAGGTCCATTTTCAAAACCCGGCCAAAAGGACTCTCGCTGCGCGAACACTGCTGCGCAGTGTATCGCTAGGTGTGAGACCAAAAAATCACAATAACATTCTAACCTGGCAGAAGGCATCGAGGCTTGCATCTAAGTCATAGTTCTTAACAGTATTGCAGCCCTCCCTTAATTTGGGCATACTTTCTATGCAGCTTTGGGATTTTTATCAACTGTGTTGATCTATTGTGTTTGGTTATAATTGATTTATTAAATGTCTAGTTAAGTAATAGTTCATATTGGTTTAAGGTAAAAGTAGAAAGAGTTGGATCCTACTTGAGAACATTATAGTGTATTATATATACACAGAGGTGTATCCCTTTGCCATTTATCATTGAGCTGAGAACTTTGGCTGGTCACAGCATAGTCTATACAGATATGAATACTAGATATCAACATTAACCTGGCGAAATAGCTCTGACGCAATGTTGTACGTGTGACTGCATTGCATGTTTTAAGCCATCTATCTTTGAGTGGGTCTAATGTGTGTGTTCTCTTGGTGTTGGATGAGTGCTGTTGAGTTGCCACTTACATGGGTTTGGTGCCTTGTTGTGCTTCTGCGGTGCAAGAGGGTCCATCCAGCCTGTTTTGTTTTAGAAAAGCAAATTGTAAGTATAATTGAGAAAATGTTGTACAGTAAATATTTTTAGGTAGAAGGGACTTTTGGGTGTCCAATGGCTCCTAATTAAGGGATATAGGCATGGTATTGGGTGCGTGTGGTGAGGTCTCTCTGTTGTTAATGCATGGTCCAGAAGAGAGCTACATGTGTGTGTGGTGTTTATGCGTCTGTGAGCGAGAAAACAGACTAAGAAATAAAAGGGGGGTGAGACCGAGTTACAGAGAAATATACAGATAGGTATTAACAATGGGAATCCATTATCCTTCCACCTTGTACTTCTGGAGTGATCCCATCAGTACCAGCCTCTTCATGGATGTCCAAGAGAAACCTTGTACTTGGTTCTTGGTGGGCTTCTGGAGGGCTGAAGACCTGTCTATGACCCCAATAGAGGTGAGTGGTGGTGAGAAATTTGGCAAGGAGATAAGAAATATTTCCGCCTAGGATATGGTGATTGTTACCAGTAGTACGTCTGCTGTAGAGGTAGGTTGGAGTAAAGGGCAGGTGAAGAATTTAAGCAGAAAGAATCCTCTATCGGGAACCAAAGTAACATGTGCACTTCATCCTGGAATCCTAATGCTCTGATGAGGAAGCCATTTGCAAGTGGTGGTAGCATTTGTATGCTACTTATGGGGATATTCATATAACCACAGTCCCGTGAGCTGGAGGGGTTCCGGAATACCAGGAATGATATATGTCGGGCTACGTGTTGGAAATAGGCACCTTGCACTCTTAACTTGTGTCCATGGACATAAGATGTAGACATTCCAAATGAATAACTTAGGGCAGAAAATTATAGTTTGTTACTCTTTGACAGTGTTACTTGGTGTATTTTTCTACGGTGTGTAAAAGTGCAAAGTCTGGACTGTAAATCACTCTACTGAGAATTACGAAGTCTAGTAGAAGTGACTAGTTATTAACTACAACACCTGAATGTGAACAGAGGCAGACTGGCCCAAGAGGAAATGTGGAGAATTGGTTCCTGGACATGTCAGTGTCTCAGAAAGGCCCAAAGATCTATGGGCAGAATGTCTATCTAGTGCAGCTTAACAGGCCACACCCTCACAAAATGCTGGGAGGGGTGAGGTACAGTTTGTTGCAATCCCTCTGGCCCTCTAATAGGCCAGTCTATCTCTGATTATGAAACACTCTTCCTTCGCAGTGACGAATGGTAGTTTAAGTATCATTCACTCATTTATCTATTTCTTTATCAACAGAGTGGTCTGGATTTATCCTATGAGATGAACTACAGCAGCAACAACTTCACATATCCAGGGTTTGTTTGCCCTGCCTTGGAATCCACCACTCGGGAAGGCAGTTCCAACTTCCTCTCCTTCCAGATGCACTTCATCCTGTGCGGCTACTTGCTGGTCTTCATCATGGGAGTGGCAGGTAATGGCCTAATGCTGGCTATCCTCATGCGCTACCAGCATGCGCGCCGGCTGACCGAGAACTACCTGCTGCACCTGGCCATCGCTGACCTTCTGCTGCTTCTCACCTTCCCCTTTGCCATGGTCGAGGTGCTTGCCGGGTGGATCTTCGGTGAGTTCCTCTGCAGGACAGTGTACTCCATCCACAAGGTCAACTTCTACAGCAGCAGCCTGCTCTTGGGCTGCATCAGCGTGGACCGCTACCTGGCTGTGGTTCACGCTGTGCACACCTATAACAGGAGGAATCCTGCCTCCATCCACCTGACCTGCTTGGCGGTGTGGCTTCTGTGCCTTCTGCTGGCAGCGCCGTCCCTGATCTTGCTGGAGGTGTCCAATGTTAATGGTGTAGGTGGCAGAATCGATGCCAATGGCAGCAGCAACCCAAGCTACAACTACAGTAGGTGCGTCTACTCGCAGTTCTCGTACAGCAGCAGATGGTGGCATGCCAACCGCTTTGTGTACCACCTCGTGGGCTTCATGGTGCCGCTGTTGGTCATGAGTGTCTGCTATGCAGCCATTGTGCGGGCCCTCTGCAGATCGCAAGGCTTTGGAAAGCAGAAGGCAGTGCGAGTTGCCCTGGTCATCACCGGGGTTTTCTTCCTCTGCTGGACCCCATACAACATTGTCATCTTCCTGGACACCCTGCTGGAGCTGGAAGCAGTGCAGGACTGCAGCCTGAGTCAATACCTTCCTGGCGCCATTGTTGTGACAGAAGCACTGGGCTTCCTGCACTGCTGTCTCAACCCCATTCTCTACGCCTTCATTAGTGTCAAATTCCGCCAGGAGCTCCTGAGGGTGCTGGGACAGATGGGCTGCCTGGGTCAGAGGGGGTTGCAGTGGGTGCTTCAACTAAACAAAAGAAGCAGCGGGACTGACTCGGACAATGCCACCTCCGTCTCCACCTACTGAGGTGGATCCGTCTGGGAGGTCCTCCCTAAGTCGGACAGACAACAACCACTGCTTTGCCAGAAATTACACCTAAGAATTCATGGGAGGGGAGCTCTGGAGTTTCCGCCAGTACCAAAATCCTGCATGTGTCTACCTTAAGCAGAGAAAAGATTAGACGGAGGCACAACTTCACGACCCTCGAAATTACACGGAGGAGGTTCTTGGCACCTAAAAGCAGGATCCACACAAACACTGCACCTCCCATCTATGCAGCTGGAGCCATAATCCCATTCTGTGATCTTCCAGCTCCTGAGTTGGGGGTTTACTCTACACCGTCTAAGAATCCCATTAGTTTTAATGTAGCCCCACCTTATATACAGAGCTGCATGTGTATGAATGGCTCAATATCTTCAGCTCAAGCCTCTGTCCTTTTACTTAAGACATTCTGCTGACAAATAGGCAGGACACATTTGGGGCGAAAGAATGAGGACTACCCAGTTCTATTACCTGGGTGTCAATGGAGGCTCTCCCTCCCTTGCTCAAAACAGATGCCCATTTTCAAAAGTGAATTTAACAGAGAAATATGGTAATATAGGAATTGGAATATCTAAAGTAAGACCGGGTGGGGAATTCTGCTCCGCCAGCGGAGTTTTGCCAACTTTGTGCCTTATTGGGAACACGGAGTTCAGGCAAAACTCCGACTCCGCGGCGGAGCGGAGTTAGCCCCTGACCACACCCAAAGAAAAACATTTAAAAAAACCACTTACCTGCTCTGGTGTCTCTGGGCTACCCTCCTCCTCGCCGTGGTCTCTTCTCCTTGCCGTTCTCGTCTTCGCCAGTCGCGAACCCCTACGTTGTATGTCTTGGGAGGACTGCGCATGCGAGGAGGGCAGCCCGGAGATGCCAGAGCAGGTGTTTTTTAAAAATGTTTTTTATTGTGAGAGGATGGGGCGGAGCCGAGTTCGACTGAGTTTTTTTTCAACTCCATGTAAGTCTGCGTAGTGGCACTCTACGTACTACGCCAAGGGATAATCTAAAGACACTCATGCTTCTGTCAAAAAGTAGGCATAGGTGGAAGAGTCTGCTAAAGTCATAGCACTGTATGTGCTCGAGCGGGGGCGTAGAGCTAGGCCTTTAATTTGTCTTTAAATCTAGCCACATTGTGGACGAGAAACTAATGGGCGGTCAGCTTACTCAAATGTTCCCAATGTAATCTTCTCTGGAGGTGGAAATTACAGAGACGGTAAACCTTAAATTCCTTCTCTATTATTTTTACAACCCCTAGAGGACAGTCTTAAATGCAGGCCAGAAGACAGGGGTGTATTTTGGAGGGGTATGTCCCCCATTAATGACAGGAACCATTGCATTGAGGGTAAGATCTTCTGAGATAGAGTCAAACTAGCGCTGCAATCACTTGATAGGCTGTGCTCCACATTATAGCAGGTGGAAGGCTCGGTCATACCCAAAACAAGGGGTTTCTTCGGGAGTGAAGTCTCTTTCTCTGGAGGAGGGAGTTGTTGTGTAGTGAATTATACAAGGTCAGGGTAGCTAGGACCTTGCAGCCATGCTCTTAGGACACGCATTCCAGCCCTAAAGCATGAGGTTGTCTGCAAGGATAGAGAGAAGAATTTTGCCCGAAAAAGCAGGGAGTTGTGTAGTGAATTCTAGGATCTGAATGTACTTTAGACGTTGCAACCCTGGACTGCCGACATTGGACGCCTCTTGTTGCCCTTAGCATGGGAAAACTGTCAGAAGGAAAAAGTGCAGAGTAGGACAGTGCCGGCACAGCATGAAGGGAGGTAAACTCTCCCAGGCCTAGAGCAAGAAATACTACAATAGTACCCCTGTGTCTTTAAGCTTCATTGGAGGAAACGCAAGAAGTCAACACCAATAATCACTTAGTAAAAGGAAAAGAAATGTAAATGTGTGTAGAAGACAGCTAACTTGCACCTCAGACTATATCTATCCTAGAAGTGCATATAAATGTTCACAAGCTATTAAACATTCAGCTGCTTCATGAAGTGGCAGCAGGCCTGCTGTGAAATGCTGTTGACTTCACCCACTGCTCATGGGTGGGCTTTGTACCTATTCAGGAAGGTAAAGGTTGTGGCAGTGGCAAACACCACAGCCTTACAAGCCATGCCCTCACTGCCTGAGGCTGCCAGTACTTGATGTCCAGTCCTGTCATATGTATGTTTCTTTTTTTTTATGTTTGAAAGCTTTATTAAAGAAAAACAGATATTACAATAAGGTGACATCGGCAAAATATGAGAAAAGGATATATGATGGGATAAATTAAACAGAAGCAGCCAATATCACAATGAAAAACAAAGCATTTTGAATTATTTGAGGGCAGAGGGGGGGGGAGGGGGGGGAGGGAAAGAAAACATGTTATGATGATAGAAGATGGATAAATAAAAAATAAAAATACCATGGATGTCAATCAAAAAGTACAGTAGAAAACATCATATTTAGCAATTACTTGAATGAAGAACGTGTAGCAAAGGAGACAAGTATAAAGCTAAAAATCACAATAGCAAAATTGAACGATATCATAAACTACAGGCAAGAGCATATGTGTTCAGGGGGGTTTGAAATTATCCGAGGAAAGTGGAGAATAAATCTTTTTGGCAGATTGATCTAAGTATAGAGTAAGAGGTAACCAGTAAAGTTCAACATTTCGGGAAGGTTTGCAAGAGGAAGCAAAGGCAACATCAAGTCTGTGTGATTGACATACAAAATTCCAGCAACAATTTAGAGACAACTTGTTCAAGGATTTCCAATTAGAGACAATATGTTGTAATGCAAGAGCTAGCATAAGATCAAAAAGACCGTGAGAATGTGGAGGGAGATCTAAATCTTCTGAAAGGGTACCAAGAAATACAGAGGAGGTGGAGAAGTGAATAGAGATGTTAAAAATACGAGAAAGGCGAGAGAATATCTGAGACCAAAAAATACGAGTTGAAGGACAGAAAAAGAAGAGGTGTAAAAGATCTGCAGAGGGAGCATTACAGGTCCAACAATTAGATACAGCATTGGGTTGAAAGCGAGAAATAGAAAGAGGAGAAAGGTATAGTCTGTGGTAAAAGAAAAATAGGGATTGAGTAAGAGAGGCAGTACGGGAAATCTTCAAGGATCTGGCCCATATTTTGTCCCAAAGAGAAATTGGCCATGAAGAATGTAAATCCGTTTCCCAAGACAATTCCAATTTTGATTTGAGACGGTCTGGATTGGGGGCTGAGAAGTACCGGTAAATGATGGAAGCTTTAGGAATAGTAGAAAGGACGGTGAGTAGAGAGGAAGACGAAGCTGATAGGCTTTCAGAAGGAAGAGAATAATAACGATCTAGAATGGTTTCCATAAGGATAAGGAATTTCTTTGCAAAAGAAGGAGGGCAGTGGAATTGAGAACGAAGTTTAGGAAATGAGCAAGGGGATGAACCATCAAAAAGATGATGTACCCAAATGATACCTTTCGCTCTCCATGAAGGCCAAGCAATAGGTCTGTTATTTATTAATATGAGTGAATTGTACCATATAGGCGAAATTAGAAAGGATTCCTGTGATACCGAGGTAGGGGAGACTAAAGGTCGTAGAAGAGAAGAAGTATGTTTGAATAAAAGGGGATTAAGGCATGGGGCTTTAGAAGTGAAGCGAATTACCTCTTGTAAAGAGTATGGAAGCAATAACTCCCGTTCAACAGAAAGCCAGAGGGGAGAAAAAGGGGAGGGTTCCCGAGATAACCAGCGGGAGGCCTGTCGAAGTGAGAAGGACTTATGGTAAAGGCGAAAATCTGGAAAGTTGGTTCCACCATTAAGTTTAGATTTACGTAGGTGTAAAAGAGATATGCGAGCTTTTTTCTGCTTCCAAAGAAATTTGGACAACACAGAGTCAATGCGACGGAAATATGAGATTGGGATGCGAAGTGGAAGCATGGATAATAAGTAGATCAAAATGGGGGCAATCATCATCCTGATGGAGTCAAGACGGCCCCACCAGGAAAGAAATAGTGGGTTCCAAGAAGTGAGTAATGAGTCTATTCTAGAGATGACTGCATTCATGTTGAGTTGAATAGAAGAAGAAATAGAGCTAGAAAAAAGAACACCAAGATATTTAATTTTTGTAGAATTCCAAGCAAAGCCAGTGGCTGTGAAAAAGTGGGGAAGGCAAAATTTGGTTAAGGGAAGGATCTCTGTTTTGTCAGAATTTATTTTGTAACCCGAGACCAAAGAAAATTTCTCAAATTCATTTAATAAAGAGGGGACAGAGGTGGTCGGGTCTGAAATAAATAAAAGAATATCGTCAGCATATGCAGACAATTTAAGATGTTGTTTACCATACGGGAAACCAGAGATGGATAGATTATTACGTATGGAAGTAAGGAAGGGTTCAAGCGCCAAAATAAATAAAAGAGGTGATAAAGGGCAGCCCTGACGAACTCCACGTTGGAGTGTGAATGGGGAAGTGAGTTGACCATTGACGAGAACAGAGGCTTTGGGCATAGAATATATCAAAGAAATATAAGATATAAATTTAGGATTGAAGCCATGCCATTTTAAGGAGGCCATGAGAAAGGACCAGTCAACCCGATCAAAGGCTTTCTCAGCGTCTACCGAAATGGTGCAAGGGGAATTGATAGTGAAGGGGCTTTACTTAAGACATTAAGGAAGAGCCTAGAGTTATCCGATGTTAAGCGGCCCTTAACGAAGCCACATTGTTCTTTCCCTATAAGATGTGGTAGGAGCGGGTCAAGGCGAAGAGCTAGTAATTTCGCAAAAATTTTATAGTCCACATTAACTAGAGATATAGGTCGATAATTTTTACAAAACTTAGGGTCTCTACCATCTTTAGGGATAAGGCATATGGTAGCGTCCTGAAATGAGCCTTGGGCTGATCCGGTAGAACAAAAAGACTGAAAAAGAGATAGAAGTTTAGGTAAGAGGAGGTCTGAAAAGTGTAGATAAAATTCAACTGGAAAGCCGTCGGGTCCTGGAGTTTTGCCTTTAGTGAGGGAGGATAGAGCAGAGGATAGCTCCGAAATAGTGAGATCAGAATCAACGGCCGAAAAATTAAGGTGGGAAGTATCTGGTTGAGGTATGTTGTCAAAATAGGATTGAATAAGCTCTGGGGTGGGAGGATTTTCCGGAGTATATAAAGTCTCATAAAAAGAGTGAAATTGTTCTAAAATGTCCGCGTCGGTATGAAGAAGAGTATTAGAGGGGGAGTAGATAGAGTCAATATTAGTTCGTTCTTTACGGGATTTTAAATAGTTAGCTAATAATTTGCCTGATTTATTGCGACCTCCATAATAACGTGCACTGCTCCGGAGGAGAAAAGAGGAAGCAGAGTCTGTAGTAAGCTTGTTAAAAGCAATCTTAGCTTTAAGTAATTCAGGAGACATAATCTTAGTAGAGGAAGTATAGAATTGATGTTCCAGCGACTTAATATGTGCAAGGGTAACTTTACGTTTTTGAAGGAATTTTTTCTTCTTTCTGGAGACAAAATCAATAATAAAACCTCGGGCTGTGGCCTTGAAAGAGTCCCAAAGAACATGAGGGGGGGGTATCAGGTGTATAGTTGAGGTGAAAAAATTCAGAGGCAAAAGAACGAAAAGAGGAGGAAAAAAGAGGATCAGCAAGAAGAGAGGGGTTAAAACGCCAGCGAGAAGATTTAGGAGTAGGAGGAAGAAGGTCAAAAATAGTGATAATAGGAGCATGGTCAGAGATAACTATAGATTCAATAGAGGAGGATATAAGGTGTTGAGAGAGAGATGAAGATAGAAAAATGTAGTCCAAACGGGAGAAAGAAGCATGAGGAGGAGAGAAAAAGGAGAAATCCATAACATCTGGGTGAGTGAGTCTCCATGAGTCCACAAGATGAGTTTGAGTGATAGTGTCAAGGAATTGCTTATGTGGTTTGTGAGGGGAAAAACGAACAGAGGATTTACGGTCTAAAAATGGGTCAACGATCTGATTACAATCTCCACCTAATAGGAAAGAATCTTCTTTATATTGAATACATTTTGCTGTAATGGAGGGCCAAAAAGAGGAGTCAAAACATGTAGGACCATAAACATTGAATACTGTAATTGGGATATTATTAATTATTAGTTTAGCTAAAACCCAGCGCCCCTCATCATCCCTTTCTTCTAGAACTACTTTACACTGAAGGCGTTTATGAATCAAAATAGCCACCCCATTCTTTTTTTGAGAAGCAGGAGAAAATAAGACAGTTCCAACCCACAATCGCTTCAGTTTTAAAGATTCAATATCTGAGAGGTGGGTTTCTTGAATAAGAACAATATCTGGATTGTAAGAGGAGAGGTGGGAGAGTACTCTTTGCCTTTTGATAGGGTGATTAAATCCTTTCACATTCCATGAAACAACTTTGAAGGTGAAAGCTTATTAAACTGATCAAAATCGAAAAATGCAAAAACATACTGTACATGTAATAATTCAAACTGTAGAGAGATAATAACCATAAAGCTCGTCAAAAAGGTAGAAGGAAGAACAGGTAGAAAATGAAGAAGAAAAAGAAAAAGGGAAGGGGAGAGGGGAAGGAACAGGGAGAAATGATCAGTGGGGAAGGAAGAAGGAAGAAAAGAGAGAAGGCATAGAAGACAGTACAAATCCAGAAGGATGACTGTATTAAACATACCTGGAAGGGGAAGTATACACAAAGGGAAGGTGGGGAGGTGGTGATGCGTTACAAAACGGACGGACCAGGATCAGGAGCAGAACCACATCGAGACCGCACAAAAGGAACATGGGATGGGACAAGATGGTGAGAGGAGTATCCGATACATATCCGTCTAGGGAAAAAAGGAAAAATTGTTAACATACAGAACATGTGACGTAAAAGTATAGGTCCAGAGGTTAGAAAAAAGAAAGTAGATATATATAGGAGACGCAAGAGAAAGATAAACAGAGAAAAGATACGCAAAAATGAGAATGTGAGAAATTGAGATAAGAAGAATGGAGAAGGACAAGAAGTCAAAGACAAACCACTAGAAGAACAAGCATGCAGACAATAAAAGTCCAATTTCAGCCACTGTTCGAAGCAGAGGAGGAGACGTCCATCCCTTCTTCACTGTGTAGAAGAAGAAAATTTCTTAATTCTCCAGGTTCCTGAAATGACCAAGTCTTGTTCCGATAGGTGACTCTGAGAATACAAGGGTGAAACAAGCCATATCGTGCTCCCAGGGAGCGCAGAGAAGGACGCATAGCCAGAAATTCTTTACGTCTGGATGCAGTGGCATTAGAAACATCCTGAGATAAATATACTCGTTGACCTTGCCAATTCACTTGTTTTTTATTCCTCGCAGCTGAGAGAATCAATAGGAGATCCGTGTATTTCAGAAATAGGATGATGACTCCACGAGGTTTTGAGGAAGAATCCGTTCTGGCACCTAGTCTATGAGCTCTTTGTATACTAATGGAGGTAGAAGGTGGTAGGTCCAGAAGTTTCGGCAGGAAAGTGGTAAAGAAAGACACTGGATTGTCCCCCTCAAGATTTTCCGGCAAATTGTAAATACGGAGGTTGTTCCTCCTATTGCGATTTTCCAAATCTTCTGTATGTTTTTGCAGTGAGAGAACAGTTTTTTCTAAGGTGTCTATACGTTGTGTGTTGGACTGAATCTCAGGGAGGTGTTGTTCTACAGTAGAAAGTCGGGCATCCATATTTTCCCACTTATCCTTTAAAAGCTGCATGTCTGTACTTGTTTTTTCAATAAATGGACGCAGCGCTCGCAGCTCCTCCAGAATTTGGTCAGTAGGAGAGGTTGAAGGATTGTCTTCTGGCGTAGGAGAATTTTGCTTAAGGCGTTTGCCCGCTGGAGCAGGTGGGGAAGACTTACTGGCAGTTGCATGAGCCAATGATGATTTTTGAGAAGAAGTCATTTTTGTAGAGGAATTGGCTTTATTTGTACCAGATGAAGAAGCCCCCGATGTACTCACCGATGGTGTAAAGACAAATTGAGGTTTACGTAATCTGACCATAGAAATGAGTGTTCGTGCCACTAAGTAATTTCAATTCCCTGAGAGGCTACTAAAGGTGCGCTTGAAATGTTCCAGAAATATCTCCGAAGAGAGGGTGAAGCGCCATAAAGGTAACTTATATGAGAGAGCGTCAGGGAGTTAGAGCGAAGTATTCAGTGAGTACAAAAGAGAGGGTGACTAAAATGGGAGCATGTGGAAGGGCATCCTGAAATAACTGAGGCGCAGGAAAAATGAGCAGAAAGTCTCAGAGAAAGTTGTTAGTATAGCACCATGAGGAAGAGCATTTAGGAGGAAAAGTATTTCAGGACTTTGAGCATGTTAGAATATGAAAAACGCAGCTGTCAGGGGTGAAGCGCCGTGAAAAGTGCGTATTGGCCGTGTCCTCCAATGTAGAGTAAGAGGAGAGAAAAATGCAGGAAAAGAGTCTTTCACATTATATGTATTGCTCACCCCTGAAATGAAATCAGCGTCTTGAAAGTCGTTGGTGTCCAGTGACACGTCGTGTGGCGGTAAAGCCTGGCAGCAGAGGCTCCGAGACTCGGGAGAGCCTCAAAATGGCGGCTCCGTGAGGGGCTGGGAATACATTGCGGAGAGGAGCGAAAACGGCACCACAAGCGCTGTAAAGCCGCTCCGCCGACTCCGCCAACGTTCCGCAAGTCAAATCCAGCGACGGGGCTTAGGAGCGGTCCCGTTCACATCGGGAAAACACGCCGTGAGGTGATCGATGCGGCGGAGCTCCGTACTAGCCGGCCATCTTGCGCGGCATCCAAGCCACGCCCCCCGTATGTTTCTAATCGCGCATAAATGCTGTCTGGAGCTACTGCTCCCTTCACATAAATGAGATTAACAACCCACCTTAAAATACATACATCCCTTTCACTAAACACTTCTGCAGGTTCAAAGGTCGTTTGGGGGGTAAACATCAACACGCAGCTAGGGTCCTGCTTATATTTTAATTTTTCATTGCAGTGTCATGTAACTCCAATGCTTAACTTTTTTGACAAGAAGTTTGTGTACGATTTAAAAAAAATAAAATAAACAATCGTTGATTTTTAAAAAAAAAAAAAATCCTGGTCTTTTTGTTTTTTAAGCTGCAAGAGGTGGTGGGGATCTACTGTTCCCGTAGAGGCTAGCATCATGCTGATGACCACACCTCAGGTTCGGCTTTAGTTCCTGGAGCATGGGACAGATGTGTGACGCAGGAGGAAACGCTATGTCCTAACACAGCCAGGGACCAGGAGAAAGAAACCAGAGCCCATCTCAGAGAAGCAGGTTTCTCACCCGTGTTGACAAGTTTACAAGCGCAGGAAATGTTTTTATTTTCACATATAGGTGTTCAGAAGTTAGGCGGGTGCAATCCGGAAACTCTCCATGGTATCAAGGATACCTTATTGGAGGTGGAATGGGAAGTGACGAATGAAGATATCGAAATCTGAGCTTCACTTTTAATTACTGACCAATTAACATGTTCCCCCTGGGGAATTTATTGATGATGTTTTATGATGGGAGCCTGCACCTCGTCAGTCAGTCACACGGGAGAAGTACGTTCGTGGACAGCTGCAAACAGCAATGTCACAGAGACATTATTTTATCCTATTAAACAGGAAGAGCCCAGCAACGATAAGAGGCGTAGTCGTGAATGCTGAGAAATATAAATTTAGGCTAATGAAAGAGAACGGCAGAAAAGAAGACGAACACGGGTTTTAGAGAGAAATTCAAGTAGATCAAGTAAAATAATTCAGCCAACCTTTTCATTATATGTAATCTTGGTAGAAGATCGGCATGCTGTCGGTAGCACTACTGCTTTCCTCTCCATATCTTGTAATATTTAATGCCATATCAGTCATCTGTGATTTTATAGTTAGCATCATATGAGATGTCATGGGCGAGGTCATATGTGCGATCATAGCATGGGGCATTATTACCGCATAGCTAAATTTAACTGATTTAAAATGTTCACGATAATGAAAATACCTCTTTAACTGATGTTTTAATGGGAATTGCTTCTGTTATTTTCACAACATATTTTACCCAGAACTCTTAGTAGACAATTACATCACGTTGTCCCTTTATAAAAGATCTGTCAGTAAAATTTGGTTTTTGTTTAATAATAAACTCCGTTTGCTGCACCCAGCATGAATCAGATCTTTAATGTGGAGAGTTTGAGATGGACACAAACACCCCAGAACTACAGGGGAAGAGAAAGAGCAAATAGCTGTTAGAAGTGTCTACATGTTACAAGTCCTCCTTTTCTAGGGCACTGTGGCTGCAATGATTCTAATGGACGCGCGTGGGTTTTGAGGCTCATCAAGCCTATTCTGATCTCCGTTAGGAAGTTTGAATGGTGTGGGTCATATAATTCCGTAGCTTTGCTTAAATGCGCAGGGAAGACTTACACAAAACTGCTTATTCTGCACCAGGAGGAAACATGTCCAAAACCTATCTCCACTTGCCAGTCAGGCAGAAATACCAGAAAGTATGGGGTAACATTTTACTGGCATTAATGTAGCTGAACGTTCCCTATATGACAAAATGTGAATGATCCTTGTCACCCTGTTATAGCGAAGCCATTTGATGTACATGGTGTTTCCATGAAGATACTCCTAAAAAAAACAAGCATTTGTAATGCAATAGGTCTCGCCTTAGGAAAGTTGGAGCTATTGGTATGGTAAATGACAAATTTTTAATTTATGTGTTTTTTTTTTAAATACATAATTAATAGCTTTGTCATTTACAATGCCAATAGTTATAACTTTCACAAATGTGACACCTATAGTAATGCAACATGTTTTGTATTTACGTGACTTACATGTGTTGATATTACAAATAAAAATGGCTTTTATTTCTTTTGAATAATTAATACTTAAAAGTGATTCTAATTTATAATGGCAATAGCTTAAACTTTTGTAAATAACTTTTGTGAACATTATGTTTAGTGTATTTTATTGTGACGAAAATCCAAGAACAGAAGTGAAATATTAACATCTTTTTGTGACATTTGTAATAAAGCTTGAAACATTGAGAGAACATATTTGAACCAGTGATGCAGTGGTTGCGCTGAGTGATGCAGTGGTTGCGCTGAGTGATGCAGTTGTTGCGAGTGCACTGACAGCTGGTGGTGTGTGCCTGGCTAATGATGTGGTGGTGTCCCCGAGTGCTGTGGTGGTGTCCCCGAGTGCAGTGGTGGTGTCCCCGAGTGCAGTGGTGGTGTCCCCGAGTGCAGTGGTGGTGCCCCCAAGTGAAGTGGTGGTGCACCTGAGTGGTGTCCCAGAGTGATGTGGTGGTGTCCCAGAGCGATGTGTTGGTGGTGTCCCAGAGTGATGTGTTGGTGGTGTCCCAGAGTGATGTGTTGGTGGTGTCCCAGAGTGATGTGTTGGTGGTGTCCCAGAGTGATGTGTTGGTGGTGTCCCAGAGTGATGTGTTGGAGGTGTCCCAGAGTGATGTGTTGGAGGTGTCCCAGTGTGAAGTGTTGGAGGTGTCCCAGAGTGATGTGTTGGAGGTGTCCCAGAGTGATGTGTTGGCGGTGTCCCAGAGTGATGTGTTGGCAGTGAATGTTGTGTGTGTATCCGCCACACTCATCCAGTTCAATACAAGGAGGTATGCACATCGGTAAACACCGACATGCCAAGTAAACAGACCACTAACATGCCAAGTAAACACACAATCATTCCAATATCGTACTGCAAACTGTTACGATCTGAAGGACACCAAGAAACGTAATTAATACTTGGTATTATATGGCTAAAAATACATCAACATCCGCCAACTTTAAAAGTGCCACAAATCAAAGTACAGCACTTTAACAGGGAATCCACTTAGCACGGATCATATTTACTTTTCAATGCTAGGAATTTACAGGATTTAACAGAACCCCTGGCATTTACAGGAGCCTGAGGATTTTTTTTAAATGTACAGAAACCCGACTTTCAATAGGAACAAAATATGTAAAAAGGGGGGTTTCATGTGATTTATTGTCGAGTTTTTAACATATTAGTACATACAAATAAATCCTACCAACAAAACAAAAATGTATGCCAACAGCAGCAGCAAAATCCATGCCTACAAGCCAAGAACAAAATGAAAACCGCACTGTAGCAGCAAAGAAACGGACAGGGCACAACGCTCCGAGGAAAGCAGAGGAGATCTGAAATGTAAAGTACGGCACACACAAAGCAGTCATTTTGCTGATTACACTAGGAGTAATCATGCTGTACGTAGGGTTAACTTTAGAGAACTGTAATGCAGTAAGTGATTGCAGAAATCATTGGCGTCGCACAAACAATTGGCAGACGGTAACTAGGCTGAGCGAGACTCCTCTTTCATGCATACTCCAGAAAGGCATTATTTTATGTACCTATGTCCATGTAAAAAGGAGCCTTTGGTTACGTCTTATGTACTTGCAAACAGTATCCTCACCCTCTAAAGCACTCGCATGCATCAGGAGGTGCAGGGGTTATGTGTGAATGCTGATCTGTGGAAGGGTACCAAAAGGTCTGTTCAATTTGCGGAAATGGATGTCTGCAGGTATGAATGACTGCAGGTGAGGCAGTATGGATGTCTGCAGGTACGGCTGCAGGTGTGGATGTCTGCATGCTTGCTCCACGTGTACCTGTATTCGGAGTACCTGTGTGTGTAAGCCAAACATACTGGCTTTAACAATCATTCTTTTTACTGAAAGCCTCTCAGTTTGAAGGCGTTTTACGCATATACCATACACATATGTTTGTGGAATTCGAAAAGTATGGAAGGAAAGATTTATTTTCAACATTAAGATAGGTTTCAGCATTCTTGCAAATTCATGTTTACATCACCGTCTACTCTAATCAAAATATTTCAAATGAGGCATTCAAAACGTATTAAAATAAACAAGTTGCCTCTACTTGATTCTTACTTAATATGCAGCACTCCAGGCTGACCCCGTGTGCCTTTAATTCACCACCGCAGCCCAGGGAGTTTCTTCAAGTTCCCGCCGGGCCGCCGCGCTGCCTGCGGCGACCCGGAAGTGGTTGGGCAGCCGGCCAATCGCAGCGCGGCCCCAACCGGAAGTCCCGCCTCCATCGCGGCGCGAGAGAGAAGCCACTGTCCGAGGAGCCCCGAGGGCTCCTGATCGAGTCCCGGTCCTGAGATGGGGGACCGGGTGAAGAGCGGCCGGGCGCATGGGGAAGGTGGGGCTCTCATGTGGTGAGAGCCCCGCAAAGCGCTACCGCCGCCCGAGAGGCAGAACCGCCGCCGAGCACCGCCAGAACAGGTGAGTGTGTTGAGGGAGAGGAGGGGTGAGTGGGGGTGGGGTGTGCGCGTGTGTCTGTTGTAGTGTGTCTGTGCGTGCGTGTGTCTGTCTGCGCGTGTGTCTGTTTAAGGGGGGGGTGCGTGTGTGTGTGTGTATGCAGTGTGTGTATGTGCGCATGCGTGCGTGAGCCTTTCTTTAAGGGGGGGTGCGTGTGTGTATGCAGTGTGTGTATGTGCGCATGCGTGCGGGAGCCTTTCTGTGCATGGGAATATCAGGCACGGCGATGCGACGTGCGCGCTCACGAGCTACAATCTCCAGGAGGACAAGCTCGTCACAGTCTGCAGTCCACATTCCCCGGAAAGCGGCGACATTAGTTGTCTCCCTAGACAGCAAAGCTTCGCTTTGCTTTCGTCTAGGCGAGACCTAAAAAGGTCTGGGGCCTTAACTCCTAGCCTTCAATGAGCCAAAATTGTGAGCCTCTAAATGAATGTGAAGCTGACTTCCCACTTGTAGCCAAGGACATTGCGGAAAGGGACAAGGCAGAGTTCCATATCTTTTATTTGCCCTATCGATTTAGCCTCCAGCGTAGTAAGTCCTGGCCCTTGACATACCTCAGTAAAAAAATGTTGTCCAGAGATTTTCATTTTTGATGTGTGTTTTTGTATCATTAGAGAAGTAATTTAACTTGGGTAGACATTGCTAACCCTGGTCGAATTGTTTTGGACCTCCTTTTTAAAAATGGTAGATATGTTTCAGTGATGATTTAATACTTCAGGAACCATGAGATATTGGTGTAAAAAAAAAGGTTTTGGGGGTCAAGTAGTCTTATAGAGACAGAAAATACTCCTCAGAGCAACCCGTCTGCCTTTTTCCACAATGTTGGCTCTATATGATGTGTGTAAGCCATCATATTGGTAATTTATTTTAAAATAGGTTTTGTTTCAGGTTTTCCATTGATTCAAATTTGTAAACATGAGCAAAGCAGGTGGTAAAATAGGATCTTTACCTCCTGACAGAGTATTGCTTACTACAAAATTTGAGGACTCCTTCAACAAAGAAAAATGTCATATGCCACACAAATATGAAAGAAAAGCTAACATCAGCTTCAGGTGGGCAGAAGCGGGTTCAAGATGCTGCAGAAATACGGCAAGGGGAAGTTCACAAAAGATTGAAAAGGATGGGTGAAGAGGATCAAATATTTTATCATTGTAACAACAAGTGCTACAAATCATACACAATAGAAAAAAGCCAGTAAAAAAGGTGTCAAAAAATTGCAGAAACTTATGAATCACACCAAGAATCTGAGTCTTCTGAGAGAGTGACGACGACCAAACGAAATGTCCATCCACTTAGAAGATAGATGGGTACCCCTCGTCCACCTCCAACAACTGATTAGAAAGTAGAGGATCTTCAATGTGGTTTAGTTAGAACAATGGCTAAAGTGATTAATGAAAGAACAAAGTACAGAGTATGTGAGTCTTAAAGGGTAAACGTTTTTATCTGCAGCTAGTTTCTTCCAAGATGAGGTTTTCAGCCGAGTAGTTGATCTAAACAGCGCAGTGAAAGTATTTGCAGCTGATTTTTTTGCCGACCCAAAACACATGTGTGCATACATTAGAAAATATGAATTTACAATGAGCTCCCAACAGCAACATAACTGCCAGCCTTCAGTTAAGTTTGCGCATGTTGAAAAAGCAAATGAAGTTTTGAAGCCACTCTTGAGTGCTGGCTATGGGTTTACACTCCGTGAGATCAGAGAAATAATGCTCATCATTGATGAAACCGTATTGATCCATAGTAATGAAATTAAGATTTTTCTGATGAAAATGTACAATGACAGAATTCGTTTTTATCAGACTACAAAAAGAATGAGCCACTTATGGTTTTCTCAGCTGATTTGACTCCTGAAGTTATTGATGCCAAAATAAGATCACAGGGTGCTGTAAAATCAGCAGGAGGCATTTAAGAAACACCTTGAAAAAGATTTAGATTTTGGACTTATTGACACATTTTGTGATGCCCCAGAGTTCCACAATTCCTGGGAGTCAACAAGAATGCCTGATGTTGTCTAAACATTTTGTACATCATTGTTTAATATCAGCAAAGGAAACAGTTACAAACGAAAGTTCTTGAGTTGGGAACAGAAGCTGACAACTTTGATGATGCCTCTGAAGAAATAAGCAAAGGACATTCCCATGAACCGACAGGCTTATGCTGTGCAAATGTACTGTCTTTTCTAAATCTTGTTTTATGAATTACATAACGACAAAAAGAACACAATAGTATGGAGCAGGAGCATGATAGCAGGTCATGCTGTAAAATCTTGTGAATTAGACAGCACACCACTTCCAAGTCACTTTACCAAGAAAGGATTTACAATTGATGCTCTTGATAATTTTCATTTTGCAGACAGCTTTTCTTTGTCTAGAACATCCTGCACACATGATACTGCCATGGTGCTCTTTTAAGACAGTACCAATGAAGTAGCTGCAGGAACACAGGCTGTGTCAGCTGCAGGCATAAACAAATGAAGCTGCAAACTTATAACTCTACTGCCTTGCCAACATGTGTAAAATCACTATAAGCCATCAACATGTCCCAGTCTACCAGAAAGTTTCAAAGGGGCTGAGGACATGGATCTTCTACTTGTTGCTGTAGTTCGCAAAGCTAACTGAATTTATCATATCGCTTTTTCCGTGTAGACTGAAGGCTGAAGAAAAGCCAGTTCCTCCATGGGCGGGAGTACATGCTCTGCTCTCAGGGAATACCGCCCCAGTTAAGACAGTTGAGTTTTTAGCAGTAATACCATCTCCAGACACAAACTATGCAACAGTGTACACAGCTCTATAGAATTTCAAAAATGTGTGTGCTCAGCTTGAAGTCCAGCCTATTCTGCCAATTTTTTGTGATGAAGGTGTTTTCCGTATTGTACCTGACATTTTCATGAGCAATCCAGTAGAATTGTATCTTTAATTAGCCAATGATGGGCATTTTCCATATGACAAGTTGTGTTGCGGTATGCAGGAAGTTATCTCAGTGGATGTGGCATAGACAATGCACTTTATTATTTTTTTTAAACAAATGCTATTGGTTATTTCAGGCTATGACCTATCCAGTGTATACAGTATTATTATAAACTTAAGAGCTGGATCAACCAGCAATTATGTTATTACAATCACGTTGCATGGTACATTCACATTATGTTAACTAAGATGAAAGTTGGCCTGTGGCACTCCTTTTTATCAATATTTCCTGCGATATGAAAGAGTTGTTGTTGAACCGTATTTTTAGTCCTTCTATGGCGTGCTGCTAGGTAACTGAGGGCTGCCTGTCCCTGAGGTTATAAAGATTATTCAAAAGGAATGGTACGTGATAAAGATATCACGACCCTACCTAGCGCACAGCTTTTTAAAGTATTTCCACCTATTCGAATTGTTTCAATAAATATCTAATTCACACTAGTTACGAGTTTCATTTGATGCTTACTTTTATTTTGAATCAATTTTTTTGGGACTACCCGTAGATTGTAGATAATCATTTTTACATATACTTGTATTTCATTTTGACTTATCAATTACTTTGAAGAGTACAATTGTTGTATTAAACATCATGCAAACAATTCATTGGATTTCGACGATTGTTGAAAAGATTGGCCCGATGCATTTCAAGACCCTCGTCCCTTCCTCAGGGGCCTCTGCAAAAAATCATGTGCACCAATTAATTGTATGTGTTTTACATTTTTACATTTTTTGCATATAAGCCACTACTTTATTCTGAGCGCACCGCTCTTATTTCATGTAAACATTTCATATTTTCATCTGCGGTGAACAATTCATTTGTATTACATCACAAGGTGTCAATAACGTTCTTCAACCCATGCTTTTTATCAGGGGCGACTATGTATCAAAAACAAATAACTTTAGCATTGGTAACTGTTGCATTGCAATTGTGCACGTTCTTATTGCAGAACCATAATCAAGGATACATTGTTGCGTAGCGTTAAAATATACGACAATGAAACACTTACAGAGTGTGCTGCAATTTAAATATGTATGCCTTTGTGAGTCCGAGCTCGTCCGGATATATGTTCTGGTGAAAATGAGGGAAATGAAATGAAGCTTGCTAAGATTTGTTAATGATTTTACACGATTGTTAATAATATTGCCTTCTAGTATACATGGAATTACCTGCACTGCTTGTCGGGCAATGGTGTATCTGTGAAAAACTGAAAAAACGCACTAATGTTACAAACAGGGCTCTTTGAAGTTTAGCGTTAAAAAGGCGTGTGTAGACCTGCTCGCATTTATAGAGAGTAGCTTACCGTCAATGTTTTCACGGAAAGAGTTCTCTTGAAAAAACAGGTAAACGGCTGGGTTCCAAGCATTTGCAATATTCTCGCGAGTTCATTTTATGTTAACGCGATACGTCAGATCGACGATCACATTAAAAATAGAAAGAGGCTTAGAAAAACGGTTTAACGTTCTAGCGGCCATATTGAAGTGCCGAGTGACGAGCTGGTTGCGCGTATTACAAAGATCAACAAATAACATGTATTAAATAGTCACACTAATAAAGAAATGATCAAATACCAAACGTAGATGGAGGTCTTCTGAAAATAAGACAGAAATGTAAACATAGCATTCGGGCACAATATTCTAAATTGACTGAATGGCAGACTGGGTACGTTCATCGGCTGGTCAAAAAAACATATATAGATGAAATACGCTGAAGTGTCAGAACAGTGTTTACTAGTGGACTCTGTAGGAAGAGCTTATGACACTATTACATTGTATTGTTTAAGTGACATTATGAATCGATTCAAAAAATGGCTAATAGGGTCTGGTAACCAGGTGATGAAATATGGAAAAAATGTGTATGTGTTCATAGTCGTATTTACAATATTGTATTCATGTACATTATAAACCACATGTATATACTTTATCCTCTTTATTATTATTCAATCACAAATTGCAAGCATTTCATAAAAAACATCCTAGATCCAGTTTGTCGTTTAACCCCATGGGTTCCATAGTTTGAAACTTTTTAATCAGCATGATTTCCCGTTGGGATAAGGTTTTGCGACTATCAGACCCTTCTCTCATCTCTATTTTTTCCACTACCATGAAGCGAACTTGGGATATATTATGTTTATGCGTAATCAAATGAGCTGCCAAATTGGACTTTGTGTTTTGGTTACGTATCATGATTTTGTGCTCACTTATTCTTATTTTGAGTTTTCTTTCCGTCTTCCCTATATACATTAACCCGCAAGGGCATTTTATGCAATAAATTACGAAATTGGAATTACAGTCAGCTGTGAATTTCAAACTGATTTTTTCTCCAGTTCTCGGATGGGTAACAAAATCTTGTTGCATGACGTTATTACAATGTAAGCAATTGTTGCATTTACGCATTCCTTTATGGTCAATGTTACTGGGTCTTATGGTGGTTTTTAGTAGTTCTTGTAGATTTCGACTTCTTGTATATGCAAAGATAGGTTTAAGTTGAAATATGTTGTTAAAGACTTCATCGTTTTGGAGAAGTTCCCATCTTTTTGTGATAATTTTTATGATGTTTAAGGCTTTAGTAGAGAATTTAGATACAAATACACTGCGATTAGTAGTTACAGACTTATTTTTACTCTTTAACAGACTTTCTCGGTTGATAGTTTCAACCTGTGTTTCTGCTTTTTCTATACATGTCGCCGGGTATCCTCGTCCAGATATTCCTTTGGCTCCAATCGTTCAGAATTGGTGATGACGTTAGAGAAGAAATGTCTTAAACGAATGAAACCAAACCCAATCTACGGAGCGGGAGAACATAGTAATCAACATCTCATCCATACAGCTTACTTAACAACAAATGAAAGTTCTAAACAAAGGAACATCTTTCGTTCCTACATATCAATCGAATCTAGCAGAAACTGAAATCGCATTGTATAAGTTCTTGAGAAACATTCGTTTAAGACACTTCTTCTCTAACGTCATCACCGACTCTGAACGATTGGAGCCAAAGGAATATCTGGAATTTAAACCTAAAAGCACATTCGTCGCTCCTGTATAAGCATGAGCGAATTTTGCGGATCTCGCGTTCGCGAATTTTGCGGATTTGCGGATTCGCAATCCGCAAAATCCGCGAATTCCCGCGAATTTGCGGATTTTTTTTTTTTTGTGTTCGCCCGTGTTTCTGCCAGTTCGCGAGGGTTTTTACAATTTTGCAATTTGCGAACTTACCTGTCGGGTCGCAAGTTTTGCGAACTTGTTGTTTCTACGTGTCCAGCCTGTTTGGGACACTCTTCTTCATCACTGCCACTCTCTGTCACCACTGCCACTCTCTGACTACTCATGCCACCCTCTGGCCCACCCATGCCACCCTCTGTTTCATCACCACACCCTCTGGTTGTCCAGTGTACATTATTTTCGGCAAAGCAAAGCACACCTTCCCTGCCTCAAGTGACCTGAATTAATTTGGGGCTGATTAATGTGTCACAGAATATTTTTTTAGCTGGCACCTGCTTCCTTAGTGCGCCCTGATTAGTGATCTTTTGCACTTGCTAAGTGCTTTCATTGTTGCAAAATTAGTTACAACACCTGCCCTGCCCCAACTGACAATAATGAATTAGGGGCTGATTAATGGATTTTAACTTCCAGCCTGGCTCCTGCTTGTCTCCCTTAGCTGTAATTCAGGACCTTTGTGGCATATGTGTAACTATTCTGAGGTTCAGAGCAGGGTCACATAATAGTTTCAACTGGCAACTGAACTCTGGAGGGGCCCCTCAGGAAGCACTACAGGAAATGGCTACTAATGATGAGCCTGAACTTTTGAACCTGGTAAGTAGTTACTTTCAGTTTTGCTAAGATCGTATTTCTGCAATTTTGCACTTATTCGCGGGGCGCGAACTCACGCGAACAGTGCGAGCAGTGCGAGCAAAATCCGCTGCTCGCGGATTTGCGGATTTTGCGGGAGATTCGCGAATCTCGCGGATTGCGGATTTCCCGAAAATCCGCAAAATCCGCGAGCGGAACGGATTTTCCGCCCATGCCTACTCCTGTATCACACAAAACCATCGATTTATTTGAAAAACTGGTTTTACTTGACATTCATAAGCTGGATTTCTCATCAAAAAAGACACCTAATTTTTCAAAGCAAGAAAAAAGGATATTACATCAACTAGCCAACAAGGAAGAATTGACGTTTCAACGAGCAGACAAAGGGGGAGCCCTTGTTGTAATGGATACAGAACATTATAATACTAAAGTCAAGGAACATCTAACTGATGAAATCACATATTTACACCTGGATAAAGACCCAACACAAGAGATCACTAAAACTCTTGAAAAAATTCTACATCACGCCAGAGAAATGGATTGGATATCAAGCAAAACTGAACACTTTCTAACCAAACTCAACCCAAAAAGACCACATATGTATATGTTACCCAAAGTACATAAAAACTTGTATGATCCTCCCTTCAGACCCATAGTCTCAGGCGTAGGGTCTCTTTTTGAACCATTGGGTAAATACAGACTTTTTTCTGCAAAAATTTGTTCTACACTGGAAAACCAACATCAAAGTTACTACAGATTTTTTGAACCATCTTAACAACCTTGATCTTTTAAACAGTCAAGAATGGATAATGTGTACAATTGATGTAACTGCTTTGTATACGTCGATTCCTTTAAAAGAAGGAATTGAAGCTACAGAATGGGCCCTATTACAATTAGAAGACTTAGGTGCCAATAAGATCTTGATACTGGAACTTCTAACATTCAGCCTTCAACACAGCTACTTCAGGTACAAAGAAGATATCTATCTTCAAATCAGTGGAACAAGTATGGGATTTGGGGGAGCCCCTACTTACGCTAACATCTTTTTGGCCCAATTTGAGGAACTACACATCCTATCTGAGATCAAATGGCAAGAACATCTGATTCTGTGCAAAAGATTCATTGACGATATTTTTCTAATTTGGAACGGTTCACAACAAGCTTTGATACACAACATACAAGAACTGAATCAAAAAAATCCTAGGATCAAATTCACCTATTCTATCAGTGAAACCAAAATTACTTTTCTGGATGTAAAAATAACCAAGAGATCAACAGAGTTATCAACCAAAACCTTCATAAAACCAACCGACCGCAACAATACTTTACTATAGCAAAGCTTTCATTCTCCAAAATTGATTGAAAATCTACCTTTTTCACAGATGCTACGAAGCAAAAGAATTTGTCCCACAGCAGAAACTCACGAAGAGGACTTACAAAGATTGAAAAGGAGGTTCATGGAACGAGGATACCTGGCGACATGTATAGAAAAAGCAGAAACACGGGTTAAAACTATCAACCGAGAAAGTCTGTTAAAGAGTAAAAATAAGTCTGCAACTACTAATCGCAGTGTATTTGTATCTAAATTCTCTACTAAAGCCTTAAACATCAGAAAAATTATCACAAAAAGATGGGAACTTCTCCAAAACGATGAAGACTTTAACAACATATTTCAACTTAAACCTATCTTTGCATATACAAGAAGTCGAAATCTACAAGAACTACTAAAAACCACCATAAGACCCAGTAACATTGACCATAAAGGAATGCGTAAATGCAACAATTGCGTACATTGTAATAACGTCATGCAACAAGATTTTGTTACCCATCTGAGAACTGGAGAAAAAATCAGTTTGAAATTCACAGCGGACTGTAATTCCAATTTCGTAATTTATTGCATAAAATGCCCTTGCGGGTTAATGTATATCGGGAAGACGGAAAGAAAACTCAAAATAAGAATAAGTGAGCACAAAAGCATGATACGTAACCAAAACACAAAGTCCAATTTGGCAGCTCATTGGATTACTCATAAACATAATATATCCCAAGTTCGCTTCATGGTAGTGGAAAAAATAGAGATGAGAGAAGGGTCTGATAGTCGCAAAACCTTATCCCAACGGGAAATCATGCTGATTAAAAAGTTTCAAACTATGGAACCCATGGGGTTAAACGACAAACTGGATCTAGGATTTTTTTTATGAAATGCTTGCAATTTGTGATTGAATAATAATAAAGAGGATAAAGTATATACATGTGGTTTATAATGTACATGAATACAATATTGTAAATACGACTATGAACACATACACATTTTTTCCATATTTCATCACCTGGTTACCAGACCCTATTAGCCATTTTTTGAATCGAATCATAATGTCACTTAAACAATACAATGTAATAGTGTCATAAGCTCTTCCTACAGAGTCCACTAGTAAACACTGTTCTGACATTTCAGCGTATTTCATCTATATATATTTTTTTGACCAGCCGATGAACGTACCCAGTCTGCCATTCGGTCAATTTAGAATATTGTGCCCGAATGCTATGTTTACATTTCCGTCTTATTTTCAGTAGACCTCCATCTACGTTTGGTATTTGATCATTTCTTTATTAGTGTGACTATTTAATACACGTTATTTGTTGATCTTTGTAATGCACGCAACCAGCTCGTCACTCGGCACTTCAATATGGCCGCTAGAACGTTAAACCATTTTTCTAAGCCTCTTTCTATTTTTAATGTGATTGTCGATCTGACGTATCGCGTTAACATAAAATGAACTCGCGAGAATATTGCAAACGCTGGGAACCCAGCCGTTTACCTGTTTCTTCAAGAGAACTCTTTCCATGAAAACATTGACGGTAAGCTACTCTCTATAAATGCGAGCAGGTCTAAACATGCCTTTTTAAGACTAAACTTCAAAGAGCCCTGTTTGTAACATTAGTGCGTTTTTTCCGTTTTTCACAGATACACCATTGCCCGACAAGCAGTGCAGGTAATTCCATGTATACTAGAAGGCAATATTATTAACAATCATGTAAAATCGTTAACAAATCTTAGCAAGCTTTATTTCATTTCCCTCATTTTCACCAGAACATATATCAGGACGAGCTCGGACTCGCAGAGGCATACATATTTAAATTGCAGCACACTCTGTAAGTGTTTCATAGTCGTATATTTTAACGCTACGCAACAATGTATCTTTGATTATGGTTCTGCAATAAGAACGTGCACAATTGCAATGCAACAGTTACCAATGCTAAAGTTGTTTGTTTTTGATACATAGTCGCCCCTGATAAAAAGCATGGGTTGAAGAACGTTATTGACACCTTGTGATGTAATACAAATGAATTGTTCACCGCAGATGAAAATATGAAATGTTTACATGAAATAAGAGCGGTGCGCTTAGAATAAAGTAGTGGCTTATATGCAAAAAATGTAAAAATGTAAAACACATACAATTAATTGGTGCACATGATTTTTTGCAGAGGACCCTGAGGAAGGGACAAGGGTCCCGAAATGCATCGGGCCAATCTTTTCAACGATCGTCGAAATCCAATGAATTGTTTGTATGATGTTTAATACAACATATGTACTCTTCAAAGTAATTGATAAGTCAAAAGGAAATACAAGTATATGTAAAAATGATTATCTACAATCTACGGGTAGTCCATAAAAAATTTGATTCAAAATAAAAGTAAGCATCAAATGAAACTCGTAACTAGTGTGAATTAGATATTTATTGAAACAATTTGAATAGGTGGAAATACTTTAAAAAGCTGTGCGCTAGGTAGGGTTGTGATATCTTTATCACGTACCATTCCTTTTGAATAAAATTCACATTATGTCTCATAGTATACGTAGCTGAGTACCACGTATCAACAGTTAGGATGGCCGTCTGAGACCTGTCTGCCGATTGCGTATAAGATTCTATCGGAAAGAACTCATAAAAACAGCAATATGACAAAGCTACCCACCTGATGACGGATGCAGAGCGGCTGATCTAGTACTGACAGACTGCCACTTTCTAGGTTGTCCCTATGGTTACACAAGGCACAGTCTGTAGAGGGAGAGAGGGCCTGGCAATTTCTTAGGTAGATCAAATTCAGGCTACTAGCGAGCTTGTCTATGTTACAATGCGGTAGAAGGCAAAGAGGTAGTTGGGTACCCCGGGCCGAGACCTGTGGTGGCGTCCTTATGTAGCCTATGGAGCTTCCGATTATTCTAGCATTGTTACATTTTGGAATTTAGCATATCTAATCTTTTGAAGGTTTCTAATAAGATGTCCCAACTCATAGCTATGAGCCTCTTCCGAAGTCCCCTACGTTTTTCGCTGTGGATGGTCAAGCTTTCCGCTACCCCATCTTTCGACTTCTTCCTTCCAGGATTGTATCTTGGGGGGGGGGGGGGGGGGGGGGGGGTGTTATGATGATTTTCACTTCCTGGTGATACATCTCCTCACCAGGATAAGAGCTAAGTCTGAAAATTTAGCCTGAACTTATAGCCCCTTGTGATATGGGGTCTCTTCAGGACGGGGATTCTCGCGACCGGCGGCACTATGAAATTGCCGGAGGTGGAGGATTAAATCTTCCTAGCACACTTCAGAGTGCTTCTCGGTTGTATCCATGGTTATTAAAAGCCTTTGCTTGATTTCAGGCAGTATTATGGTAATGCATGGTTACCACAGATGCAATGTACAGCATGGTGAATGAGTAAATCAATTTTACTGTTGATGCAGCCATCACGGGTCGGAATAGCCAGACGGTGATTCGCTCTCGCTGGTACTAACAGTATATTACCATGGATACAACCGAGAAGTACTCTGAACTGTACTAGGAAGATTGATTCCTCCAACTCGGGCACTTTCCTAGCGCAGATGGTCCCCAGAATCCCCACCCTGAAGAGACCCTGTATCCCAAGAGATTCAAAACGTTGTCGACAACGGCAAAGGGAGAGCCCCAGCAAACTAGAAGTTTCTTATGAACAAATGATTGTATTAGATATTCAAAGGGCTCCCCTTTAATTACCAATAACTGCAAAAATAGTTTTTTCTGGGGGTTTTCTACAAAAGTGATACCCCTAATTGAAATATGGTTTGATTCTACATTTCATGTTTTCCCTGCTTAAATCACGCAAGGAATACTACTTGCAAAAAACTTTATTAATTGGTTCAAATTAGTTCTTTGGGGAGGCTGTACTAGCATTGTCAGTGAAATAATCCATAATGGTGAATGCCATATTGTCTCTGAACATCCCATCTTCTAGGAGGTGAGGGTCTAGCCTCCATGTTGGAACTGGGGTGGGGATGGGTCCCCAGGAGATGGTGGCTTCTAAAGCATTGTGATCTGAAATTGTTTTACCAATGTATGTCATGAGGGTGATTTGCGTTAGGAGCGACGTACTGCAGAATTTGTGATCTATCCGGGTATGTAGCTTGTGTGTGGTTGAGTAATATGAGTATTCTCGCATGCCCTCATTTTGGCTACGCCATATTTCTCTCAAGGACAACCCTTGCAACCAGATCTGTAATGATTTGGCTTGGCGTACCAAGGTCGCTCCAGGGTGAAGGGGATGGGATTGGTCCAATGCATTGTAATCGCCCCTAGTATCCACGGGAATAGGGTCCAGTCCACGAGCACTATTCCCACCTGGGCATAAAATGTTTCCTGGTCTACTTTAGGGGCGTATAGTCTCCCTATCACTATTGGGCTACCATCTACAGTACCGCAAACTTAAACGTACCTGCCCTCTCTGTCAATACGTTTTTCATGTTCAATAAATGGGATCCCTCACCGTATCCATATCGCAGAACCTCGGGCAAAAGCGGAGTGTGTTGTAGCATACAATTGCCCCCTCCACCTCCTCTGCAACTTAGTGGCCTCTGCTATGGTTAGGTAGGTCTCTTCTAGTAGCACTATATGTGTTTTCCACCTAGATAACTTGTAGTGTAGTTCCTATATGAAATGCGTTACTTACCTGTAACAGCAGTTATCCAGTATTGGTGTCTTTCATAGATTCACATGCCTGAATCATTCCCCGTCGTCGAGACGGGAGCCTCCGGTAAATAAAAAAGTAATGTCCATAGACATACATAGAGAGAAAGGGTCCAAGGGTCTCCCCTTAGTAGCCTTTCCTTGTCCTTATGTAAAAAGGACCAAACTGACATAGTCAGCCAATCAGCTCCGACCTCCCTCTTGAACCTTCCTGGGAGGAGCCTCAGTCCCTCAGATTTTCGTACGCACCCAGCTAGGTTTGGCGTAATATAGTTCTGAGAGGGAGGTGAGTCCTTCCCGGGAAGGCGGGAGGGTTGCATGTGAATCTATGAAAGACACCAATACTGGATAACTGCTGTTACAGGTAAGTAACGCATTTCTTATCCAGTATTAGGGGTGTCTTTCATAGATTCACATGCCTGAATCAGAGTAGCTAGCAATCATAGTAGCACATTTGTAAAACAGAGTTGCTCTGCCGTCATAGTAGATAATGCATATAATATCATACAATAAAGAGACAGCTTAGACATAATATCATCAGAGCAATAATGTGCATACCTGGAAGGCGGGATGTAGGAAGGCTCACCTTACTGAAAGAGATGGCGAAGCACCGCCTGGCCCACTGCCGCATCCTTCTGGAGTTCGATATCCAGGCAGTAGTGTCTGGAGAAAGTATGCGGTGACTTCCAGATCGCCGCCCTGCAGATGTCCAGGATTGGCACTCCTGCAAACAGCGCCGCTGACGTGGACATCGCCCTGGTGGAATGAGCAGTAACATGATCATTCAGAGGCCGGCCGGCCTTGTCGTGGCAGAATGAAATCGCAGAGGAGATCCATCTGGAGATGCTTTGCTTCGTGAGGGGTAGGCCCATTCGTGGCCTGCTGTATGCCACGAACAGTTGTGAGGATTTTCTGAGATCCTTAGTCTTGTCCAGGTAGAACTTCAGGCACCTCATAAGGTCCAAAGAATGCAGCGATCTTTCCGCTGCTGTGGAAGGGTTGGCGAAGAATGACCTAAGGACCAATGGTTCGTTGAGATGGAAGTCCGAAGGCACTTTTGGAATGAACTTAGGGTTTGGTCGCAGTATCACCCTATCATGTCTGAATTGTAGATATGGTTCTTGAATGGACAAGGCTTGCAGCTCGCTAACCCTTCTGGCCGAAGTCAGAGCGAGCAAGAGCGCCGTTTTCCATGAGAGGTGTTGAAGAGACGCCCTGTGAATGGGCTCAAACGGGTGACGCATGAGTTGGTTGAGTACCAGGTTAAGCTGCCATGTGGGAGGTACTTTTCGAGGTCTCGGGAAGGATCTGTATAGCCCTTTGAGGAATTGCTTGACTAGCCGACTAGACCATAGAGAAGGTCCTGTGACCGTCCTGGTGAACCTCGAGATTGCTGCCAGGTGAACTTTGATGGATGCATGCGCCAGTCCCGACTGGGCCAAATGCAGGAGGTATGGTAATATCTGTTCAGGTGTGATGGCGAGGGGCCGTAAGCCCTGGTCCGAGCACCATATGCAGAACCTCTTCCATTTGAGACAGTAGGTCTTGTTCGTACTGTCTGCCCTTGCTTTGGCTAGTACATCCCTGCAGTCTTGTGGGATATTTAGGCCACCGAACTCTCTGTGCTCAGGAGCCAGGCTGATAATTTGAGCGATTGGGGGTTCGGGTGTTGCACTTGTCCGTTGGACATCGTCAGAAGGGCCGGGTGTTGGCTCAGGCGAATCGGTGATTTGATGGAGAGTCGAAGCAGATCCGAGAACCAATGTTGCCTCGGCCAGGACGGGGCAATCAGGATCAGGGTGCATGGTTCCGCCTTCATTTTTCTGAGGAGTCGTGGAATCATCGGGAATGGAGGAAAGGCGTATGCAAAGACGCTGTACCATCCGATGGAAAATGCATTTCCTAGTGATCCTGGTTGGGGATGCCAACTTGCGTAGCACAGGCATTTGGCGTTCCTCTTGGTGGCAAAGAGGTCGATGTTTGGGACTCCCCAAAGAGAAAAGATGTGAGTGAGGGCGCTGTCCGATAGTTCCCACTCGTGGGAGAGGGACTTTTGCCTGCTCAGGGCGTCCGCGATGGTATTGTCCTTTCCCGGGACATATTCCGCTTTGAGTTGGATTTCGTGCAGCACCAGCCAGTTCCAGATCGTCTGCGATTCGCGTGAGAGCGAGAGCGAACGCGTTCCCCCTTGTTTGTTTAGATAGTGCATCGTCGTGGTGTTGTCTGTCCTGACGAGCACTGGGGATTTCTGGATGCGGGGTAAGAAGGCTTGGAGAGCCAGATACACTGCTCTTAGCTCCAAGAGGTTTATATGGAGCGATTGCTCTTGAGAATTCCATTTGCCGCTGATCTGTAGGTCCTGGAGCACCGCGCCCCATCCCTCTAGGGAGGCGTCCGTTGTTATCACCAGCGGTGATGCTGGGAGGAGGAACGGTAAGCCCACTGTTAGATTTTGGCGACGTGTCCACCATTGTAGAGCTTTGCAAATTTTTGGTGTGATCCGAAGGATGTCCTCGAATGAGCCAGTGCTTTGGGTCCATTGGCTCGCGAGTGCCTCCTGTAAGGGCCGCATTCTGAGCCTGCAGTGCGGGATGAGGAGTATGCAGGAAGACATCATCCCCAGGAGGGAGGTGTAAGTCCGAACTTTCAGGTGCGCAGTCTTTGCCACAGCCGTGGCCAGAGATAAGATCTTGTCTGTCCTCTCTTTTGAGGGGAAGGCTTTCGTGCACACTGTGTCTAACATGGCTCCCAGGAAGGTGATCTTTGTTGCGGGGACCATGCATGATTTTCTGAGATTGAGCGTCAATCCCAGATTTTGAAAGAGATTGGTGCAGGCGTTGGAGGACGTGATTGCGTCCCCAGGTGAGGGTGCTTTCACCAGCCAGTCGTCTAGGTAGGGGAAGACCTGGTGGCCCAGTTGACGCAGGAAGGCTGCCACTGGCGCAAGGCATTTCGTGAAAATGCGCGGCGCGGACTTTAGGCCGAACGGCAGGACTTTGAACTGATAGTGACGGCCCGCCACCTCGAATCTTAGGAATTTCCGGTGATTTTTGAGGATGGGGATGTGGTAGTAGGCATCCTGGAGATCCAGTGACACCATGAAATCTCCTTTCTCTAGAATGCCCAGGATTTCTTGGATCGTCACCATCCTGAACGATTGGCTCCGCAGGAAGGTGTTGAGTCCCCGGAGATCCAGGATGGGTCTCCACTTGTTTTCTTTTTGTTGTACAAGAAAGAAGTGGGAGTAAAATCCTTTCCCCTTTAAGGATGCCGGAACCCTTTCGATTGCTCCTTTTTGTAGCATTGTCGAAAGTTCCTTCAGAAGCAGGCGTGGATGTTTGTGTGTCCGTCTGCGTGGAGGGGTATTGGGAGGGATGGAGGTGAATTCGAGAGAGTGGCCGAATCGAATAATTTGAAGAACCCACCGGTCCGTGGTGATGTACTGCCAATTGTGAAGGTAATGTGTCAGCTTTCCTCCAATTTGAAAGGATGGAGATGGTGTTTGGACTGGCTGGAGTAGTCGGTCACTGGCGGCCGCCAGCGCCCCTCTTGGTATTTTTACCCCTGTAGGTTGACCTTCCGAATGAAGATTGTCGGCCTTGCTGTTGTTTGTTTTGGTACTGGCCTTTGTGATTGTATGAGAACGAAGATGAGGACCTGCTTTGATATGAGCCTCGATAGTGATGGAGCAAGGATTCGCACGCATAGCGCCTTGCTCGTATGCAAAACCCTCGTCTATAATTGCATAATAATGTTAACACCATTGTTCGTCATTTGTAAAGTGTTTTCCCCTACACGCGGGTGTCCCTAGGATGCTTGCTTGTTTGTCTTTTCACGTACTAACGAAGCTTGCACTGAAAATGGCTGCTTTGCCGCAAATTCAGTCTGCGCATGCGTCGGTCATACCCATGTGATGTGACGCACTCGCATTCTGGAGGGATTCTGTGCTCATGCGCATTGATGCTAAATATGGCCGCTTGTCTCTTACCACGCTCTCTGCTTACTGCAGCAGCTTTTAGCCTATCTATTCTTTCGCATTAATCTTTAACGCTATAGTCATTATAAAGTAAGGGTTGGTTAAGTTTTAGCTTGGTATACAGTGCGATCATTTTATGTATGATTCTAATTTGTCTTCGCTTACTTTTCATGTACCGCGTCTTTTGGGCTGGGGTGATCATGAGCGGAGCCATGCTTGAGGCTCTGCTGGGCACCGTCACATGACCGGAGAAAGTTCCAACTGCGCAGAAGCTAAACCTAGCCAGCTGGCTCCTGAAGCACAATGCGCCTGGGAACCTCGCTGGGAATACGGAGTCTTACCTTGAAAGAAGCGATACTGTTGCTACCTATTGTAAAACTGTCCTGTACTGCTGTATTCTATGCATGGGAACGTGAACCTGGGGGGGCGGGTATACAAATTTGAATATCAACATGTGAAAACTGAATTCTAGGAGGTGGTAAAGACCGCACCACCTCTCCTGACCAATCACAATGTGGGAAACTGTCACTTGCAACATTAGTGGGTGGTCTAAGGGTCCCCAAACTGTATAACTACCCTAGTTTAGCTTAGGAAAATTGTCCGACTTGTCCGAGTAGCAGACCTGTCACTGACCCTACGATCTCAATAGGTGCTCATTCTGAAAGTGCTGCGGAGCACTTGGTCCATACTTTCCACAATCTCCTAAGGGGTGGAAAATCCTAAGTGCTGGCGAAGCACTTTGCTGGGGAATTCGAAAATCCAATCGGGGTTTCTGGCGGATTACTTGCAGGAGGGGGTAACGCAGGCGTTGCTGTCCGAAGCTGTGGGTGTTGGTCGTACCCTGGGAGGCCCAGTCCTTGACCTGAACCTGAGGGGTATCCTGTCCTTACTGTCCGTGAGCTGTACCTGCTCGCATTCTGGCATTCCTTTTCTGAGGGTCCCTGTCCCCGTCTTTCCAACTGACCCGTGGCCAGGGTTGGTCTTCAATCTGATCTAGGTAAATATAGATTGTGGGTTTACGTCTCTCTCTCTCTCTCTTTCTCTCTCTCTTATCCGAACTGGTAAAGCATTCTTACCTGTATTTTTGCTTTATTGCCATTGCAATTATATGTGTCTGAATTTTAGTTGGTTCCTTCTCTCCCCCCCCATCCTTTAGAGAACTCATTGATTTTATAAAACCATAGCATGTTCCCGTTTTTCCCCCTTTCCTTTAGTGGTTTGCAGTGAACTTAGCAAAGAATAGCTTAAATACTTAGGTTAAGTACATGTTCTAGGTCGTTCCCAATCCTATGTTCTAGTATAAAATTGCAGTGACTAGTTTTGCTCTAAAACTCCTACCTTTAGTCTCCCCATATATCCTAATGGTCATATTTTTGATACAAAGCTACCTATTGGTGTTGATTTTAATGTTTGATATATTACTCTGTGTATCGCTTATTATCCTGGCATCTTCTCTTTGAATACTTATATAAAAATTTTAACTTCATCAGGTGTCTGTGGTCATTTTACAGAATTGTGGAAAGTATATTACTGATTTTAAGTTATTGGATGTTAGGCCTGTCTACTATTTTCCCTAATAGCTCTAGGTCCGTCGGAAGAATTGTGCCTGTGGTAAGTCAGGTGCATGGTAAGCAGAGGTAAATCCAAACATTATTACTCTTAGCAGCGTGCAGGAGGAGAAATCCTCACCCGGATCACCCAATAAAATTAGTGAAATAATAAATAGTGTCTTTTCACGCTAAGGGCCCAGTGCGTGTGAAGGAATTGGTAACTCGGGTGACCTGGGTAAAACTGCGCGCTCTAGCAGTAATTTCTGGTAGCAGAGGATGGTTTGGACTAGTTAGATTAGGTAGACAGGATAGGCATAAACAAACCGTGAAAATAAAACGTGCTGCTGATTTCTACTGTATTTTTTCAAAATTTATGAAATGTGTTTTTTATATATATAAATGTACATGATTTTGCATTACTGCTATAAATATTGCATGTTGAATTAACCCAGAATTGTTTGTAAATGTTCAGTGTAGTCCGAATCCCCGGGGAAGTATTTTAGCTAACGGTGAGTAGAATCCGGTTAGCTGTTGAAGTCACTAAGTTTGAAGTATTAGTGCAGGGTTAAGGATAACTGGAAGCACTAATTAGGACCTTTTTGTTTCTGGAGTGAATGATAGCTACGAGTCCATTATAAAACTTTCATTGCGATATCACCTAGTAAGGGTCGCATACGGAAGGAGTAGTAGGGTCTCCGAGGCTTGTCTGGTAAGTAAAATAGTTCGCTGGTGAAATCCTGGCTCAGTACATATCCCCGATCAAGGTGGATGAGTCAGAAGAATAACGGGTTCTAGATTTACTAGTGTGAAGGGACAGGCAAAGAAGTCTATCCAGAGTGAATGAAAAGTAGACAGAAGTGGTTTACTAGTAGCGAAAGAAAAGTCTTTTCTCTCTTTAGAACACTCAGACATAGTGGCAAACGTTGTGTGTTATTGACTAAAACTTGCACTCGCACTTTAGAGAGAGTAAAAAGTTTCCGTTACCTTGTGAAGGAGGGAGTCAGTCGGAGAGCTGCTCTGACGTCACTTCGTGCCGCGCTAGTATTGGTCAAGGTAGCGGAGCTGAATTTGTAAAGGAGGGGTGAGTGCCGAAGCGTGAGACTCTGTCTTGCGAAAAGGCCGCGCACCCATTGGTTAACCGTAGTTGTATTCTCGGACCTGATTGGGTGGTGCGAAATAAAAATCGCGCTAGCATTGGAAGCACAAAGGTAAACAAAATTAATCCAGCCGAGATAGAAGCGAATCTGGAGAGTTGTATGTGGTATCCAGATTTCATACCAAATCCAAAATACCTAGGATTTTATAAGGAGCAGACTTTACGAGGTAGACCGCACATGATGTATGGAATAAAGAGAAAATTGTCATTCTCGGATAAAGTAAAGAATTTTTTCAAAACTGACAAGCCCATTAGAACGAGGGAAGGCGTACTCATTCCCCCGCCAAATACCCCTGCCTCTTTCATGTTGTTTGATAAAGGGTATCACACTTGTGTCTGGCTAGAAAATTGGGCAAAGTATACTGTAGATGACGGAGTCCTAGCATTCCCTGTTGAAGGTACATTTAATGGTCGGATCCTGTTTAACTTAAGGACCCGCATGAACGAATTACACCCTAGACCTAGGTTGACCCAGTACGAAGCTTTGGAGGAATGGGAAATTGAGGCTGCAGAGCGAGATAAACCACGAATGGATAAGGGAGTGAGTAAGTGGTATCCCAGACTTCCAACGCCAACCAAAGAGCAGAAAATGAAACAGTGGAGGCAGTCTATGTTAACTGAAGGGCTGTTCCCCATGATGGGGGTATTAGAGGAGAAAAGAGGAAAATGTAAAGAAAAGACCCATCACCTAGCACCTATGGGGGATATGGAAGATGAACACCTGGAAGACTTGTTAATGAAGGATCCACCTCCCTACGTAGCAGAATCAGATTCGGCGCATTCCCAAAACTCTGTTACCAATTACCCCCGAAGTAGGAGGGAAAGTGATTCAGACGGGACAGCTACAAGCAGTAAATATAGTGGAAGGGATGAGTTTTGCAGACCTAAGCCCACAGTCCCGAATTATCAGCCATTCGGGGAAAGTCCCCCTCGATTGGTTGCCCCGACTGCCCCGAATATCTATCCGTCCTTAGTACCTCAGGTATTGCATGGCAACTCTGCTGGAAGGGGGTTGCAGGAAAAGGAGAGAGAAGCCCTGACTAAACAGCGAGAGGAATTAGTCAGAACCATTGCCCAGATGCATCCCCATCCTGAGGCCTTGACCATTCCGGTAACTATTGGTCCTGCTATCCCAATGTACAAAAATGACTTGACTAGTCCCCTTCCTCCTGTTATCACCCCAATACTGCCTACTCCTAGCTTCCAGACCCCGAGGAAGGAAGTATTCATAGATGAAGATCAGGAAAGTGAGTGTGAATCTGGAAGTTTGATGGATCTGCCCATAAGGGAGTCAAGGGCCAGTGTAGTAGGGACAAGAAGTCAGCCCAGGCAAAAGGAAGTGGTGATTGAAAGTGCATCTGGAATTAGGAACGCCTCTTTAGTCTCCCCTGAAGAATTAGACAGATGGACAAAGGAGATAGAGAAGGAGACCGCTCCCCAAACTAAAGCATTGGAAATATATAAATTAAGAATAGAAATAGAAGAAATGATGGCTGGGAATGTGGGAGTTGAGCGCCTGAGCTCGTATAATGAAGAAGAGTTACTATTCATCAGTAAAAATCTTACCCGGAGTGCTAGGGTGCTCCATGAAAAGATAATGGATGCCGCCACAGAAATGGGAGTTGATGTTAGTCGCTCAAAAATTCTCCAGAAACCTTACAGAGTAGACTTCTCAGACAAGGATTTAGAAAGCCTGAATGTGATGGGAAAACAGATCCAAGTAAGAGAATTGTTGAAAATCTTGCAGAAATGGGGCGAAGTGGGAAAATGGAGAACCAGGTGGGCAAAGAAAAAGGAAGGCAGCAGGGCTGGGTCCGTAACTTCAGAATTCGTATTAAAAGAAGTAACCCCAACAGAAAAATTGTGCCCCATGAGAGAGGTCCCGGGAGGAAAATATGTCCATGTCCCTTGGTCCAGACAAGACATTGTGTCATTTACAAACGACTTCCCGAAACTACGTGAGAAACCAGTTGACTGGTACAGACAGGTGGAACGTTTCATAAAAGTTCAGAAATGTCTGCTGAAAGACCTGGATGGGTTTTTCGACATTGTGGTCCCTGTAGATCTATGGACCGAATGTAAGATAGAAATTGATTGGCCAAATGATGAATATCCCAGAGATGAGAGAACGGGGGCCCCTTCACCGGATGTAATGAGGAAATATGACCAGGTCATACAGTACCTTAAGAAAAAGGTGCCAGCAAAGGAAACAGATTGGACCAGAATAGATAGAACCACCCAAGAACGGGATGAAACAGTGCATTCATTTTATGAAAGGTTACTGCAGGTATTCAAAACTTACAGTGGTATCGATAATGTAGACATGAAAGACATGACGCATTTCAGTTATAGGTTTGTGCTAGGATTAAGGCCTGAAATCTCACAATGGATTCGAGATAACAAAATCAGTTGGCAGGGGAAACCAATAGATGATGTCCTGAAATATGCAAAATACTGCGAAGATGAAATCGAAAATAAAAAGAAAGCCCTCAAGGAGAAAGTGATGTGGGCTCAGGTAAAATTAGCTGAACAGCAAGAAAAACAGTTAAGTAAAATTACTTCTGATAATAATGTTCCGAATACCAATTCTGGGGGGGGAGGAAAGCCCAGACCTAAAATGAGTCGTGAAGAGGCCATGAAAAAGTTTCCGTGCCATGGGTGCGGCCAGATGGGGCATTGGAGAGACGAGTGTCCACACCTACAGGCTGGTAATGCCCCTGTAAATGGTTTAAATCCACAGGTGCCGAAAGAGGGGACAAGAAAAACCCAGCAACAGGTAAAATTACCTCCAGTACCTCGCGCTCCTAGACAGAATTTTAAGAGTCAGGGTCAGCAGAATGAGAGGGCGGAAGTATGGGAGGTTGAGAGTGAAAGAAATGCAGTCATTCCACAGTACTTGCTAAGTGATACCTTCCTTTGTGAAGATCAAGATTGACGGGGCCTGAGAGGGGAGGATGAGGAGTGCGTACTTGGCGCCTCCTTACCGGTAGACCAGACTGGACCATACATTGAAGGAAAGGTTGAAGGAAAAGACGTCACCTTTCTGTTGGACACTGGTGCTACCAGATCTACTGTAAGAACAGTGGATGTTCCTAACCTACCCCTCTCGGGAGAAGCGATCCAAGTAGTGGGAGTCTCGAATCAGATAATACGTACCCCTGTAACTGAACCCATGGAGATTTCCATAGGAAATTTCAAGGAAATGCACAGATTTGTGGTCTGTGATTCCAGCCCTGTAAATCTACTGGGACGTGATTTGTTGTGCAAGATGCGTTGTACCATTTACTGCACACCAAATGGCGTTGAAATTCAGACCCCCGATGAAGATGGCCTGTACAAACTGATGTTAGTCAGACAAGATGCTGATATCAAGCCTTTGACAATTGAGGATTTACCTGAGGAACTCCAGCTAAGAGTAGTACCTGAAGTGTGGGATTTCACGGGAAAAGATGTAGGCCTGATGGCAAATGTGGACCCGGTTAAAATAGCAATAAAAACAAATGCTGTATACCCCAAAACCAGACAGTACAAAATGAGTGCAGAAGTGAAGGCAGGAGTAGCGACTGAAGTCACGAGGCTGTTGGAAGCAGAAATAATAGAAGAAGTGCTGAGCAGCCCCTGTAATTCGCCTATCATTGGGATCAAAAAGCCTAGTGGGAAGTACCGGGTGGTGCAAGATTTGCGCAAGGTAAACCAAATTGTTGTGCCTTGCTGTCCTATTGTACCCAACCCTGCAGTGATACTCTACCAGATTCCTTGGAACGCAGAATGGTTCACTGTCATCGATCTGTGCCACGCATTCTTTTCCATCCCATTGCACCCAGAAAGCAAGTTCCTTTTCAGTTTTGAATTTGACAGTCATATCTATGTCTGGAATCGTGTCCCTCAAGGGTACACTGAAAGTCCATCGATTTTCAACCAGATACTGAAAAAGTGCCTTGAATCCCTAGTGCTGCCAAGAGAGTCTGTTTTGGTGCAGTACATAGATGATCTGTTAGTGGCATCTAAAACCCAGTCTGACTGTGTCACTGACACAATTGCCTTGCTGAATCACCTAGGAAAAGGAGGACATAAAGTGTCGCCTGACAAATTACAATTCTGTAAAAACTCAGTAAAATATCTGGGGCACCAGATAGAAAAGGGAATCAGGAAGGTCACTACCGAAAGGATCAAAATAATTAAAGCAATGGAACTGCCCACCACCCAGAAAGAAGTGAGAATGTTCTTGGGAGTTGTGGGTTACTGCAGACAATGGATTGTAGGGTTTGCGGCTCTAGCCCGACCCCTGATAAATATGACAAAGAAAGGAGTGGAAGACCCCGTCCACTGGGACAGTGAGAGCATGAATGCTTGGGTAACTCTGAGAAACTGTCTATGTACCGCACCTGCATTGGGTATGCCTGAGTACACTAAACCCTTTGAACTGTTCTGTGACACCAGAGAAAATTGTGCTCTTTCAGTCCTGACCCAGGGGCACGGATCAGTCAGACGACCAGTAGCCTACTTTTCGGCCACCTTAGACCCAGTGGCCGCTGGACTGCCTGGCTGCTTAAAAGCCGTTGCTGCTACTTGTGTCAGTCTAGAACAGAGTGAGAGCATTGTCATGGGACATCCCGTCACTGTCTATGTTCCTCACTCTGTTGTCATCCTACTGACTAGAACTAAGACCCAGTACCTCACACCTAGTCGGCTGACTAAGTATGAGAGAATTTTGATTGGTGCTGAAAATGTAACTATTTCCCGGTGCAATGTCCTAAATCCTGCGACACTGTTACCTGTTCCTCTGGATGCAGAATCTGATGAGGACGGGGAACATAATTGCATCGATCTGACTGAATATAGCACCAAGCCCCGTCCTGACATCCGTGAAATAGCACTACGGGACGGGGATAAAACAATGTTTGTGGATGGCTCGTGTTTGAGACATGAAAGTGGGAGTCTGAGTGCTGCCTATGCTGTGGTTACACTGACAGGAGTCGTCGAGGCATCTTACATGCGCGAGGTGAAATCTGCACAAGTGGCGGAGCTCATCGCGTTAACTCGAGCATGCAAGAGGGGAAAGAACAAAAGAATTACTGTTTACACAGACAGTCAGTACTGTTTCGGGGTTGTTCATGACTTCGGCCAATTGTGGTTACAAAGAGAATTCATGACTTCCTCAGGCACACCTATCCGAAATGGGAAGGTGGTGCATGAATTACTTGAAGCTATCCAATTACCCAAAGAATTGGCTGTGGTCAAGTGTGCGGCTCACAGATCTGGAAATGATGATGTGACTGCCGGTAATAGGTACGCTGACCAAATTGCACAATTTTGTGCCCGTCACCAGATGTCCCTACAAATTGCCCGGTGGGATGGAACCAGCTGCCAACTTATGTTGTTTGATAATGTGTCAACGTGGGAAGAATTAAAAGAGATACAACAAGCAACAGACAGGCAAGAAAAAGGCAGGTGGGCCGCAAAGGAATGCGAATTGCGAGAGGATGGTGTGGTGGTAAGTCCGGATGGGGTGCCTGTACTGCCTGATAGTCTGATAGACCCCATGGTCAGAATGATACATGAGCCAACACATATGGGAAGAGACGCAATGTGTCGGGTGTTTGAACAGGTGTTCTGTAATTCAAAGTTCAGGGACCAGGCGGAAAGGCTTTGCCAGAGGTGCCTAGTGTGTCAGCAATTCAATGCAGGAAAGAAGACAGTAGTGAAACAGAGTACTATTGGAAAGGCAGTAGGTCCCTTCGTTAGAATGCAGGCAGACTTCATAACCATGCCCAGATGCAAAGGATATAGATATGTCTTAGTCGTAGTATGTCTATTCTCCAGGTGGGTGGAAGCGTATCCAGCTAAGAAAAATGACGCTGTCACCACAGCCAAATTGTTGCTCAGGGAGTTGATACCTAGGTATGGGATCCCAGAGACGATCGAAACAGACCAAGGTGGGCATTTTGCCAACGATGTCCTATTGGAACTCTGTAGAGCCTTCAAAATGAAGCAAAGATTGCACTGTGCCTACCACCCAGAGGCTTCTGGGGTAGTGGAACAAATAAATGGCACTCTGAAGTCCAGACTGGGAAAAATGTGTGATTCCACAAAAATGAACTGGATAGAAGCTTTACCCCTGGTGCTGATGAGTTTGAGAAGTATCCCGAATCGAAAGACTGGCCTGAGTCCCCATGAAGTGTTGATGGGAAGAGTGATGCGCCAGGCATGGGTACCCGGAAACAAACTGCTAAGCATTTCTGATGATATGGTGCTAGAATACTGCAAGCAGCTGGGTGACCAAGTGCGTTCTCTCTCTCAGCAGATTGGAGAGACTGAAGACGAGTGGCCAAAGACTCCAGCACACAACCTGCAGCCAGGAGACTGGGTGGTGTTAAAGAAACACACCCGGAGCAGCTGCTTGAAACCAAGGTGGGGAAAGCGACGACAAGTGATCCTCGTCACTACCACTGCTGTGAAGTGCGCTGGTGTACCGAAGTGGATCCACGCCAGCCACACAAAGCGGGTATCTGGAGAAAACGCGACTGGAGCTGAAGGCAGCACAGCTGAAGAGACTTCCGAGGAGGAAGGTCCGGAACTAGCTGACATCGAACTGCCGAGCACAAGTCGAGACGTTGAATGGTATCCCGCCGACGAACCAGTTCATGATCCAATACGAACAAGGAAATATTCCTACTTAGACAGTGAGTGGGATAGTCCAGGTGAGTCAGGAGTAGAAGGAGAAGGTCAGGTCAACGAAAGCCACAACACACCTGATCAGGACATAGGCCAAGTAGGGTCAGATCAAGATCTCGAGACTCCTCCTGAAACTCCGGAGCCGAGAAAGGGACAGTTAGAAGTTAGAGTTGACGTTCATGCAGAAGAAAACGAAGAGATCGAAGAGCATGAACAGGAACAGATAGAACTAGATCAAAGTGCTCAGACAACGGAAACAACAGTAACCAGAAACAAAAAGAAAGTGCGATTTGAATCTGAGCAGGGACAGAATAGGGACCAGGCAGAAGAAATAGACGAAAGACCTGGAACTAGTCAGACAGGCAGGGAAACAGAAGTGCCACATCAAAAAGTGAAAAGAGTGCACGAGGAAGGCGAAGTCTCCTCAACCACTGGGAGGCACGGAGGAAGAAGTGAACCCAGATACGTCAAGAGACTAAGGCTCAGACTAAAGACAGTCGGAGAAAACGATAAAGACCGAAAAAGGGCTCAAAGTGAAAGAAGTGCAGCCCAAGGAAAATCGCTGAGAAAAAGCGACAGAATAAAGAAACAGAACCGACTGTATCGGAGCCCTGAATGGACGTACTTTGTGTTGGAGGAGATTGACGAGCCTCACCACAGTGGCAACAGTGACAACGAGTCTATTGCTGATCGGAGTTCGGACGAAGACCCTCCGTAAGAGAACCCCTGAAGTGAGCCTTTGGTGCAAAGAAACGAAGAGGGGTAGCAAAAGCCACCTGTAAGCTAAAAATGTCTGATCCGAGTGTCTCTGGGAGATCCCGGTGTGGGTGTCTCAAAACATGTTGTAAGATATGCTTGTGTAGTGTAGCTATGCTAATAGTAATGTGGATAGGACTAACAGTTTTTCTGCCCTTTATGATAAGTAGAGATCCAAACTTGTCCCCTACTGAACCCGAAGCAGTAGATGTAGGGGTTGTACAGACTGCAGAAACACCACGTAGACTAGAAAGACGCGACAAAAGAGTAGGACTGACACACTCACGACCTAATTTAGAAGCACCAGATGAGGATGGACTACATTTTCACAGAATGAAGAACAGGACGCATCTAAATGTTTTTGCTAACCTGTTAGTGCATTATGTAGAAGCTATGGAAATAGAGGACTGTTATGTCTGCATGAAGCTACCAACCTCAGTGGCTGAAGGCGTGACATACCACCATCTACCTTTGACCTATGGAATCTCCTGTAGTATATTAGCTAGCTCGTTCTATAGAAGCACCTTGCAGTACTATTATTCAAACGATGACGTAGTATTTTCTGAACTTCCTGTTAGAGGACATTTGAACCGTGTACATACTACAAGTGATGTGACCCGCTATATGGGAGAATATTTCCTGACTATAGGTAACATAGACTTAGATCAAGCAAGAGAAGACAATCTGACCTGTTCGCTGCAAGAGCAGGAAAAGATGTTTATAAAGATGGCAGACAGAAGGAGAGAAAAGTTTCAGAAGAAGGCAAATGACGAGAAGGATAGAATCCCTAGGTGGGCTGAGCACATGGACAACACCTCAGAAGGCGAAGCCAGTCCTGCCTTGTTGCTGGATTTTGAAAGAAAGGGGAAACTTTGTATCCATAGGGAAAAGACAGAGTACTATAACAATGTATTCATCGGTTCCAGCGAGTGTGAACATAATTATAAGGTAATTGGAGGTTGGGGTTTCAAAAACGGGTCAGAACCTGTGTTTCCCGGAATATATTATATATGTGGGAACAAGGCTTATTTCAAATTGCCGGATCACTGGTATGGAAGCTGCTACTTTGGCATTGTTTTCCCGAAAATATACCATGTGAATAACGCAGCTGGAAGCGATGATGAAACTAATGGCTTAGTGCGTAGTAGACGCGAAAGTGTAGGCGAAATTGTAGGTGATATCTTCAGTGCACTGATACCTGGAATGGGGGTAGTTCTGAACACCCATAGAATCTGCAAACTGTCTACAGTAGTGGACCGGTTATCAACGGACACTGCTGCTGGTTTCCTGCTGGTCAATACTGAAATGGTTGCGATCAGATCAATGGTTTTACAAAACCGTCTTGCCCTTGACACCCTATTAGCAAAAGAGGGCGGAGTCTGTAGAATGCTGAAAGCGCAACATTGTTGCACCTACATTCCTGACAAAAGTATCGAATTAAAACAATATGTGAAGAACATAACTAATTTGGAAAGAGAACTCAAACCATTGGAGGTTGACAGTGCCTGGACGAGACTGACTGGAGGTCTCTCCTCTATAGGTAGTTGGTTTACTAATCTAGGTAGAAATATTTTGTGGAAAATACTGATGCCAATAGTCATAATAGGTGTGATTGTATTGATCATTTTTATCTGCTGCAAATGTCAAAGGTGTAAAAAGAAATATACAGTCAATCCGAGGGGGGTGAAAAGAAACATTGATGAATTAGAATTAGAAGAGCTGAAGAGTGCAATTTATAAAAAGGCGAAAAATCACCACTCTCATAGGGAAGCTGAAAGAAAACTAAACAATAAGTTTATTGAAATCGAAATGGACGATATGAATGAATGAGAAAAGTTGGCATCTGTTTCCTTCATGTAGTGATGATAGTAAATATCATCAAAGAGGGGATTGATGGAGCAAGGATTCGCACGCATAGCGCCTTGCTCGTATGCAAAACCCTCGTCTATAATTGCATAATAATGTTAACACCATTGTTCGTCATTTGTAAAGTGTTTTCCCCTACACGCGGGTGTCCCTAGGATGCTTGCTTGTTTGTCTTTTCACGTACTAACGAAGCTTGCACTGAAAATGGCTGCTTTGCCGCAAATTCAGTCTGCGCATGCGTCGGTCATACCCATGTGATGTGACGCACTCGCATTCTGGAGGGATTCTGTGCTCATGCGCATTGATGCTAAATATGGCCGCTTGTCTCTTACCACGCTCTCTGCTTACTGCAGCAGCTTTTAGCCTATCTATTCTTTCGCATTAATCTTTAACGCTATAGTCATTATAAAGTAAGGGTTGGTTAAGTTTTAGCTTGGTATACAGTGCGATCATTTTATGTATGATTCTAATTTGTCTTCGCTTACTTTTCATGTACCGCGTCTTTTGGGCTGGGGTGATCATGAGCGGAGCCATGCTTGAGGCTCTGCTGGGCACCGTCACATGACCGGAGAAAGTTCCAACTGCGCAGAAGCTAAACCTAGCCAGCTGGCTCCTGAAGCACAATGCGCCTGGGAACCTCGCTGGGAATACGGAGTCTTACCTTGAAAGAAGCGATACTGTTGCTACCTATTGTAAAACTGTCCTGTACTGCTGTATTCTATGCATGGGAACGTGAACCTGGGGGGGCGGGTATACAAATTTGAATATCAACATGTGAAAACTGAATTCTAGGAGGTGGTAAAGACCGCACCACCTCTCCTGACCAATCACAATGTGGGAAACTGTCACTTGCAACATTAGTGGGTGGTCTAAGGGTCCCCAAACTGTATAACTACCCTAGTTTAGCTTAGGAAAATTGTCCGACTTGTCCGAGTAGCAGACCTGTCACTGACCCTACGATCTCAATAGGTGCTCATTCTGAAAGTGCTGCGGAGCACTTGGTCCATACTTTCCACAATCTCCTAAGGGGTGGAAAATCCTAAGTGCTGGCGAAGCACTTTGCTGGGGAATTCGAAAATCCAATCGGGGTTTCTGGCGGATTACTTGCAGGAGGGGGTAACGCAGGCGTTGCTGTCCGAAGCTGTGGGTGTTGGTCGTACCCTGGGAGGCCCAGTCCTTGACCTGAACCTGAGGGGTATCCTGTCCTTACTGTCCGTGAGCTGTACCTGCTCGCATTCTGGCATTCCTTTTCTGAGGGTCCCTGTCCCCGTCTTTCCAACTGACCCGTGGCCAGGGTTGGTCTTCAATCTGATCTAGGTAAATATAGATTGTGGGTTTACGTCTCTCTCTCTCTCTCTTTCTCTCTCTCTTATCCGAACTGGTAAAGCATTCTTACCTGTATTTTTGCTTTATTGCCATTGCAATTATATGTGTCTGAATTTTAGTTGGTTCCTTCTCTCCCCCCCCATCCTTTAGAGAACTCATTGATTTTATAAAACCATAGCATGTTCCCGTTTTTCCCCCTTTCCTTTAGTGGTTTGCAGTGAACTTAGCAAAGAATAGCTTAAATACTTAGGTTAAGTACATGTTCTAGGTCATTCCCAATCCTATGTTCTAGTATAAAATTGCAGTGACTAGTTTTGCTCTAAAACTCCTACCTTTAGTCTCCCAATATATCCTAATGGTCATATTTTTGATACAAAGCTACCTATTGGTGTTGATTTTAATGTTTGATATATTACTCTGTGTATCGCTTATTATCCTGGCATCTTCTCTTTGAATACTTATATAAAAATTTTAACTTCATCAGGTGTCTGTGGTCATTTTACAGAATTGTGGAAAGTATATTACTGATTTTAAGTGTATTGGATGTTAGGCCTGTCTACTATTTTCCCTAATAGCTCTAGGTCCGTCGGAAGAATTGTGCCTGTGGTAAGTCAGGTGCATGGTAAGCAGAGGTAAATCCAAACATTATTACTCTTAGCAGCGTGCAGGAGGAGAAATCCTCACCCGGATCACCCAATAAAATTAGTGAAATAATAAATAGTGTCTTTTCACGCTAAGGGCCCAGTGCGTGTGAAGGAATTGGTAACTCGGGTGACCTGGGTAAAACTGCGCGCTCTAGCAATAGGAGGACTGACCTCTGGGCCTGTTGCCCCGAAAGGACTGGTTTCTAGACTGCAGAGAGCCCAGTGCCCTTGCCGTGTCTGTGTCCTTCTTAATGGCCTGTAGAGCTTCGTCGACCTTTTCTCCAAACAGGTGCTGGCCGTCGAAGGGCATGTCCAGAACCTTTGCTTGGACTTCTTGGCGGAATGAAGTCGCTCTTAGCCATCCTTGGCGTCTCAGCACAGCAGCTCCCGCAAGTTGACGGAAGCCTGTCATGGCTGCGTCGATAGCACAGTCTATGAGTTCCGCTGCAGAAGATTGACCTTCCACGAGGAGCGCTTTCACTTCACCCTGGACGTCATCAGGCAGTTCCTTTAGGTAAGGGGCAATGTCCTCCCACAGCTGGCGATTGTAACGCCCCAGCAAGGCAATGGAGTTGGCCACCTTGATGGACATGGCCGATGTGGATGTGAAACGTTTCCCAATCGTGTCAAGTTTCCTGCCCTCTTTGTCCGGGGGAGCGGACAGTGGTGAGGAAGGGTTGCGGGAGTGTTTCTGGGCCGCCTGCGTCACTACCGAGTCCGGTTTGGGGTGACCATTAAGGCAAGCCGCCGCAGTGAGTGGTGCTCTGTATTTCTTATCTAGGCGTGGGACCACTGCCGGCACTGAAGCAGGAGTTAGCATTAACTTCTTTCCTTGTTCCCACAAAAATTCTATGATCGGAACTGCTTTTGCAGATTTCTGGGTCTGTTCCTTAAAGTCGTGCAGGAAACAGTCAGTTTCCGTGGATTCCACCACCATGTGGAATCTCTTCGCCGCTCTCTCCACCAGCTTGTGGAAGCCAGCAATGTCGACGGGGGGGAGTCCGCTTGGCGTGGTTGTGGTGAAGCTGGGGATGATGCTATATATTCATCCTCTTCATCCTGGTCCGAGTGGTCCGAGTGAACCTCCTGGACCTCTCCTTCCTCCAGTTCTTCCTCTTCCTCCTCATCGTCCGAAGAAACCACCACTTGAGGTTGGACGTCGTGTTGGGGTTGATGGGGAAGGTGAGTGCGTTCCGGTGCGGACACCTGTACTTGAGCTGGAGGTGTCTGATCCCCCTTGTCCCCTGGTGCGGGACTCTTAGGCGCTTGACCGCCTCTGTTAGCCTCCGGAAAGCGTTGCTTGTAGTCCTGCACAAGAAGTCTTAAGTCATCAACCAGGGTTGCTGGTAAGCATATCATGGGGGTGACTTCAGTGCGGACACTGGCCTGGACGGAGTGTTCCTGATAGGTGAATTCCTCCTGTTCCTCATCAGTGCTTTGGCATTTTATGTGGAGTTCTGAGACTGAAGTAGCGGGATCCAGATGGTCATCCTCTTCGGATTCTTCGCTTTGGAAAATTTCTTGAGGTGGAAGCTTTTCCACCTTACTTGGAGACGTCGTTTCCGGGGTAATTAGTGGTTTGCCTGGTTTGCCAGACTGCATGGTAGAGCCTGTCGTCGTCGAGGGGACCGTCGACGGTGGTAACATCATGGACGGTGCCTCCACCAGTTTCGATTTTTTCCATGGTTCATTCGACGACGAGTCGTCCGTCGACGGTGTCGTCGTCGAGTCCGTCGACGGAGCCTTTGGTGTCGTCGTCGACGGGGTCTTCGTCGACGGGGTCTTCGTCGACGGGGTCTTCGTCGACGGTGTCTTCGTCGACGAGGTCGTCGACGACGGGGTCGTTGACGACGATCCTCTCGTCGACGGGGTCGTCGACGAGGTCTTCGTCGACGGTGGGGTGGACGAAGGGATCTTGGTTGTCGACGACTGCGAAGTCGTCGTCTTCATCGACGGTGCCTTCGTAGACGATGGTCTCGTCGACGAGTCTCTCGTCGACACTCTTGTCGTCGCCGGTTTTGACGACGATGGGTTCGTCGCTGGTGACGGCGTCGTCGACGGTGTGGTCTTCGTTGTCGACATGGTCTTTGTCGTCGACGACGATGTCAGGGGAATAATTGAAGAAACAGGTCTACCTGAAGACGAGGAGGACGTAGTCATCGTCGTCGATGCTGAGGGCGACGATGCTGATGTGGTAGACACTGTGGTTTTGACTGAAGTAGTCCTCTGGCTTTGTCTGGAGGACGGAGCAGGCACTTTAAAGGTTTTACCCTCTTTAGCAGACACTGAGGATGACGCAGATCTCGCCTCTGAAGACTTTTTGTGGGTCTTCGTAGGAGGAGTGTCTGAGGGGCCCGGGGAAGCTTCCCTTGGCCTCTTGTTTGAGACAGCAGATGTCCTGGAAACGCTGCTGACAGAGGAGTCCAGATTGTCTCTGTTCTTAAGCCTGTCCAACCAAATCAGAAGGCGACCTTCCCTGTCTCTCACAGTCTTTTTTGGAAAAGACCGACAGATGGTGCATTTCTCCGAATTATGGTCCGGGTAAAGGCAATACAAGCACAGGTCGTGCCTATCATCCACATGAATTCTTTTCTTGCTGCAGGAAGAGCAGGCCCTGAACAGGGCTTTCTTCCCCGAGTCAGACATGTAAAAAGCAGTAGAAACACACACTTACTTCAGGGATAGTGTGTTGAAGAAGTCCTTGAAGAGTTTTGAGGTTCAGAGAACACTTTCAAAGAAAGTTTGGTGAATTTAGAGTAATCCTGAGGAGAGCTCAGGCAGGAGACTCCCTAGCACAACGTGCGGTAGAAAATCTGAGGGACTGAGGCTCCTCCCAGGAAGGTTCTAGAGGGAGGTCGGAGCTGATTGGCTGACTATGTCAGTTTGGTCCTTTTTACATAAGGACAAGGAAAGGCTACTAAGGGGAGACCCTTGGACCCTTTCTCTCTATGTATGTCTATGGACATTACTTTTTTATTTACCGGAGCCTCCCGTCTCGACGACGGGGAATGATTCAGGCATGTGAATCTATGAAAGACACCCCTAATACTGGATAATCCCAATAGGCTCTACGCATTGGAATAATATATACTGTAGTTTAGACTTAGGACTGAGGTCTACTAGGTCTCTACAGAATATATTAAACTTAATAGTGAATGCCAGCTAGCTCAGAGGTCACTAGAAACTTTCTCGAATTCACAAGGAGGGATTCGTTTCTGACAACTGCATAAACATGACAACTTTGTTTCCCCAGGATAAGAAATGTATCTCTAGAGTCGCGGAAACAATAGATAACTATTTTACTCAGTCAATGGTGCATGCTTCGTTTCACCAGAGATGCAGAGAAATAGAGAGATGGGCGTTTTCAATAAAAGTATTTATTGAACAGTCTTCTTTCTCAAGCATTGGAAATGAACTGCTACAATCGTAATACTGGTTATAAAGTACAATGCATATAATACAAACAGTATTATAAAGTAGTACTGTAAAAGCATGATATGGTTTCTAAGCCATAAAAATGCATAAAATGTATAAAATACATACAGTAATAAATAATGACTAAAAGTACTCAACTGGTGATTCTAAAATACGCCTACCCCGGTGTACCTAACCTAAGTCTAGTACGAGGGAAGAAGTAAGTGAGGAGTAGCTTAAGTTTAGTAGTTCGCTGCCAGGAATCTATTCCAAGAATTCTCTCAGAGGTCTAATCAGCTCCGTACCTTGGTTTTAGAATGAAGGAGGTCTTGTATCTCTCTCTCAGGACTCGATTTCCCAGATACCCGCAAGGGTAAGCCGGAAACACTGGAGCTGGATTTCTCGGAAAGAGAAAAGACAGCGTCTCTTTCAGTGCGTCAGCTGGAGGGTCGGCTTCCTTCGGCACTTGCTGCTGCAGGGCGTCGGGCAAGTAGATAGTCGATCTGCTCCAAACCACCGTGTGTATGACTGGGCAAATTTATACTTTGAAGGTGCAGAGTTTGACGCATGTTTGGACTTAATATCGTCACTCAAAGGCTAAATTCTTGGAAAACGCCAGGAATTCTTGGAGAACTTAATATTCAAGCAGGGGGAAGTTCCTAGCTGCTGAAGGCGGGTTTTTCCAAGAAATTGTTGTTAATTCTCGGAACCTAGTGGAAGTAGCCATGCCGTATTCGGGCTGTATGGCTTAGACCAAATAGGGTAGTGATTTCTATGCCTATATAAGGATATGATAAAGTATACCTATATAAGGGCATGAATGGGGAAAATTACACTAGGGGCCTAGATTCGTTTACAACACCCACTCCACGATCTTAAGTTCAATTAAGCTAACCTAATAAGCACTGAATATATCTAAAGCTAGTGTTTACAATCCCACCCCAAAATACAAAAAATGCACTTCGAAATGGTTGTACATGAGAAAAATATCGAGCATTTCTACAGTACGCATTGTAAGGAAGTGATAACATTCTAAGTATATAGTATGGTATCCAAATATGCAAACTGAACGAATCATGAATTTACATTTATGAAAATGGCTCTTAAATACAGAAAGAAAGGTCGAGACCATTTCATAACATAACATATCATGTCAATGGTTATATGAGGATAAGGCCAAATATTTTTTCTAGGCAGTGTTCAAAAAGGAAAATAATTTCTTGTTCTCTAAGAAAAGTTCTACTTTAAGCGGATTAGTCTGCGCTAAAAAAGTTCAATGTTTTTGGAGAAAAAAATTCAAATGGTTGTGAAAAAATAGAGTCCCAAAGTTAGAATTCTTAGTTTTGAAAAATTGAAGGCCGAATTTCAGAGTTCAGGGAACGCTGTATGCATGAATCAAAAGTTATTCTCGGTGTCAGGAGAAAACATCAGCTCATCAAGGCTGGCAAAGAAATAGTCTACCCCAGTAGGTGAAAGAGGAACCACTTGATCAAGAAGATCAAATGTTCACAGATGAGAAGCATTGCCGTCAGCGCCAGGTGCCGCATCAGTAGTGTCAAATCAGATAGTACCTGTGTGCCTGTTGATTCTCGTATCTCACCCTCAGTTAGACTTACTGGTGAGACCACAATGAATGCCGTCATCAGGATTGGTAGCCGTTGGGGACAACACGATGCATGAGCCGTTACAAGACCTAGCAAGGCGTTGACGTACGATGGCAGAACTGATGGAAGTGTAAGACAGATGTCCAACACGCATTCCTCTCTGCAAAGCAGGAATCGTAGAACAGGTAAGATGCAATCTTGCCAGATTGGTCTGAACGATAGAAACCAGGTTGTGTTCAGATCTCTTAAACAAGCCAAGAATCTGTGAAATCCTCTCACGATACCTCATGGCAAGAAGGGCCCCTTCCATGTTGGTCTGGGTATCGTTGGTTGCCGGACTTGCCGTATCGGAGCAGAAGGAATAAAAATAGAATTCCTGCTACGAGTCCCAAGATGAGAGGCAGGCCGCCAAACACAGAGTGCACAAAGTTTGGAAAAATGCAGAGGACTGCTTCGAATGGAGTTAACAGTCCAGAAAAAATAGTCTTAAATACATGTGGGATGCCACTGGTATCAGACATGTTTAAGATTTGACTTAACATTTCTGCGAAATGTACTGGGCAGTTTGTTGATAATGCATGTATCTCTGCAGATGTCCTCGCATTTGCAAAAAGAATGGCTTTTATTCTGCCTAAAGTATCAATTCGTATAGAAGAGATATTCAGTGAAGGACATAATGCCGTCCCACTGTCTGTCTTGTGAGTTGGATACAATACTTGCATACAACAAGGACGACACACTAACGAGATAAAGTTTTCCCGGCATCATGCCACAGCAGCTGTGATCATTCAACATAACTGCCATTGGATAGTTGCCTGAAAATGGGCTCTATCACGGTGGAGGGAGTACCGTGCAGGTGGCAAGAGAGGTTATTTGTAGAAACGTCGCAGGCTCCCTGTAAATTAATACCTTTGCACAAAAGTGTACCACTTAGTGAGTTTTTACAATTTTTTTCCACTAAGGAATACCTCTTTTCCCTTGTTCCAACATTTGTGTGTGTAAGGTAACGTCCATGTTGACTTAATGTATTCTTTACCCAACCTTTCATACAGGTCCGCTGGCATATGCTGTAGACAATACTGAAATTGGAAAATCGTCACTGGTATCATAATGGTGCCATGAATTATCCATTCAATGACAGGCTTCTCAGAAACTGTCAATGGTAATCTTTCCAGTTTTTCAATGCTCAGCACCGTATAGTCTGCTCCTCTTTGTTCCAAAGAGATTTGTTTATCTGTAAGGTTAAATACAGCAAACAATGACGTTGTGTTGATTAGACGCCATGGCACGTAGCCTGAACGAAGATTTTGTAACGTCCAGCCTAAGTGCATTATAAGTGCATTATAGAACGTAATTGAGACTGGCCATGTTGTAACATTAGCAAGTCCTGTTCCATTATGTCAATTGCAGAGAATACAATGCTGTCCAAAGAATATATTCTGGAGGACAGAGTCGTTAACCCATTGTCCACTACAGAGAGAGCTTTCTCTAAATTAATACGATCAATTTCTCGTATTCTTTCTGCAATTTCCATTTGCGTTATTTTCCAACCTTCGTTGTACGCAGCGTATATACCGGCATATATGAAACGTTTTTGCCGTGGTTTGCGAGGCCCCATTAAGAAATCTCGCAAATCATTGCTTTCTTTAAGTAAAGATAAGTGCTGTTTGATTTCCGGAAGTGTGGATGTTTTTAGCCACTCAAGGCATAATTTTCCTACACTATATGTTGTTACTATCCCTGGATGTTGTCTCTGGGAGTATCTTGGCTCTGGCCTGTTCAGTTTTAACCCTGTGTTTTGTTTAGGAATCTATCATGACAGTTATTGGTGTCTGTGGGCCAGATGAACCATTTTTTCCAATCAGTATTAGTTCTGTTTCGTGTTAAAATATATGGTACGTCTACATCTTTTTCTGTAGTGTCATTACTCTCAGAAGGTTGTTTAGATAAAGACGGTTTATTTAAATCTTTTATCTTAGCCAGGCCTAGAAAAGAAGTCTGTTGAACAGTATCATTTAAAAACATTATTTGTTCTGGTATAATGCAAGCTCTGAACAAGGCCTCTAAACCTTCTACCTGTCAGTCTTTCGTGCCCGAGACAGTTTTTGTCTCAATGTTGTCTTTCCAAAAGTCGAAACCTAATGTAGACAGCGGAGCATAAAAGTTCGCAGAATAAATTTGTTTAGTGTTGGTCAACATTGTTTTCATTCCTGTCTTATTTACATTTTTGAAATTAAATGTTTCTGGATTTGTAACATTAAACCCTGAGATGTACGAAAACTTTTCATGAAATGTTTTTGAGCTGCCTTTTGGTGACGTGGGACAATGTTCCCATTGATTATATGTAAAAACATTCCTAGGACTTGCAGATTTGTGAAAATAGTGGTGACCATAGGGATTAAAACAATACATTTGTTCATAATCGGATGACCCTTCTAAATAGTCATGTTCAGTAAATTTAGCAGACATTTCTAAATCCGACATCATATTATTTATAATCTCAAAGTCCCAATCATCAGAAAATGTGCTGAGTGAAACAAAGTCACTTAAAGAAACCTTGAACTGGTGTGGAATCTTTAGCAGCTCCACCAGGCCATAGATGTCAATCATTTCTATCCCATGCTATACCACCAGGTATAGGAATGGCTGTGATGTTCACTGATGACAGGTCTCATTTTTCATGATGGGATGATTTGTGAGGTTTTAGGACCAAGTTGATTTTTTGACTTGCTGTGTCCATTGTACTGTATTTTCCATCTATCATTTGTCCGAAGCTTAAAACTAATATCAGCGAGAGAAGGAGAAAATATACACCCAAACCAATCCAAAATTCAATCCATGGTGAAACCAGATATATTTTCTCCAGTTGATGAAACAGTTCTTTAGTTTTTTCTTTGAGAGTTTTCTGTGCTGGCCTTTCTTCGGGTTCACTGGGATCCTCAGAGAATGTATCAAGGTTGATAAAATAACCAGAGGCAGTTCTGTCAATTGTTGGAATTGCATCAGGATTGTCATTAATCTTTGGAGTTGCTTCTTCCTTTGTCATATTGGTATAGTCAGAGGCTACATCATTGTAGACGGGTGTTTCTTGACAAACTGTTATTTGGGTCTCAAGAGGTACGAGTTCCATGGCTTCGTTGCATAGTCCTTTTCTTACTGCAGGTTTATCAAATGTGATTAGTCTTTCAGTCTGAACCTCTTGGATAGTAGCAAGATTTGGTCTTCTGCTACATCTTGGGAGTCCACTGGGCCTACTACTTATTACTGGCTGTGAGAAATTGGCCCGATATGCAACGTTCGCTATTCTAGCGACCGCTATGTATCGTTCCAACGACCCTTATGGTGTTTGGTTGTAAGTCAACCTATAGACCAGCTATCCTAGTAGCGTGGATACGAGCAGTCTAAGGCTAAAGACTCGAGAGGGCACGTTAAGCCAGCTGTTTACCACACATGTACCCCTTGAACACCCAGTGAAAGGACACCACACAAGTGTTATGAAAATAAACAATATATTTATTAAGAATCACAACAGCCCTGTACTCTTTATGAGGACAGGGTACTAAGCACAAACCAAATCTCTTTAGCAAATACTTCAAGTGCACAGTTTAAAACAAGTGTCCGGGGACACGGAAAGGTTAAGGCAAGTCGGAAGCGAGGGACTCGGGACCCTAGAGTAAGGAGGCTATGCAGGCACCGAAATGCCGAGTTACCTAGCCACGAGGGCTGCGGCTGCAAGTCTTACAGGCGTCGGGGTCTTCGCTGACGAGCCAGGAGCCGGAAGAAAAGGAGTTGCTGGCCGGCGACCAGTGGTGAATAGTTCGTAGGGATCCAAGCCTGGATCGGAGATTGATGAAACCTGAAAGCAGAGGGGACCAAGTTCGTACTACTAGCCAGTAGTCAGAGGGTACCAGGAAGGCACCAGTTGGCCGTCACCTCGACCAGGTGAGTGGGCGACGCTAGGCTCTGCAGTCTCACGGACCAGGAGGCGTTGGCGGCGACCACGGTGGAGGTGCGAGCTGTCCCACGACGGATGTCGCTGTCGGCGTCTTGAGTGGACCAGGAGGGTCCGGGATGCTTCTCGAAAAGATGGAAGCAAGGGCCAGTCTGGAGCAACCAGACCGGCAGTGTTGATTCTCGGATGTCGTCACAGAAGGGCACAAGCCAGCGGCTAGTGACCAGACAACGTGCTGAGCAGCGAGCAGAAGGGCCCCACGCAGATCGTGGAGATGCTGGGAGACTGCACTTCGGTGCTGGAGCGGCTCAGGGTCGGGGCTTCTCGGACCCCAGAGCACTCACCAGAGAGTTACCTCGATGGTCGTGCTGGTTTTTAAGAGCGTGCAGGTTCTGATGATGGCCGGTCCCTCGAGGTCTCGTCGCACCCACAGATCACAGCTGAGCTGATGACGTGGGTAGAGGTCAGAGGTGCCAGGGAAGCCGGTTTCTCGTCGAGCTGGGCCGTCGGATTCCTTGAGGAAGGACTTACAGCAAACCGCAGAGTTCTTAGTTGGTGCCCGCTGATGCAGGGTGACTACTCCTTAGTCACAAGGGAGAAATCTTGAGAAGAGTCTTGAAGTCCTTTCGTAGAAAGTATTCTTGATTCAAAGATGATCTAATTTGGAAGGGTCCCCGCTCCGGCCTTTATCCTAAAGGAAAGGGGTGGGTACATGACTAGGTCCTGCCCTAAGGGTGGGACCAGGAAGGGGGGTAGTTACACCCCTCTCCCCTGCCGGACTTTCCCCAGGCCAGGGCTGTCGCCCCTGGAACTGGTTCTAACCGGCAGATGCGTAGTGAGCACCGGGGTGCCACTCCGCAGTCACCTTCTCGCAAAAGCCCTACCTACCCAGAATACACAAACCCTGTCTGGGACGGTGCGAACACCGCCCTTGACAGGAAACCCTTTGTCCAAGTGCTCCTCGCTGGAAGGACTCCCAGCAGCAGGAGGTCAGACTCGTGTCTGTGGTGGCAGCATCCATTTTGTGGAGCTGAGGCTTTAGTTAACTTTAACCGGGGTTCACAGTTACGTACATGTCGTGTCCCTCTAGAAGGGCGGAATGCTAACCTCGTCGCCAGGGTTGGTGAGAGGGCAGCATCCCGATTCGTATGACACCTTACTCGACATGTCTTGATAACGCGACACCGAAGTTACCGATGTGGTACGCGTTATCATGGAACAGCCATTGGGTCTTTTCTCCGCAAGCTGCAACCGGCTCGGCTCGGGCCAGAACACAGTTCACGCGAGCCCATGCACTCTGCCTTCAGGATTGTCAAGGCCTGCCATAGGAGTGACTGATAGGGACTCGGGTGTCCATTGGAAGGTTAGATATAGAGCTACTATATCTAAAGCAAAGGGTGATTACACGACTTCGCCCCAGCTGTCATGCAGCCAGTTGTGTCAAATTTAGGAGGCCAGCCAGGGGTGGCATAATACATGCTGCAGCCCCTGGTGGCCCTGGGTACACCTATGCCCTGAGTTACAGGGTCTGATAAGGTGGCCCAGTACCAATTGGTAAATGCACCTAGGGTACATCTCGTAATTTAGAAAGAGAACAGCCAGGCTGTGGGTCTGATTGGCAGGCCCGCAGCCAGAGAAAGTCGTAAACCAGTGAAACAAAAGCAAAAAATCTGGGTGATCATAGGATTGCAGACCCTACTCTCCTACATGACCCCCCCCCCAAACGTCGGAACAACTAGCTAACCTTGACCAGGTGAGTCTTCTTGTTCTAAGTGGAAATATCTGGAGAGCCCATCGGCATTGCCATGATCAGTACCAGGTCTATGTTCCACTGTGAAGTCCATCCCCTGTAGGGAAATGGACCACCTAAGCAGTTTGGGGTTTTCACCCTTCATCTGATTTAGCCACAAGAGGGGCTTATGGTCGGTCTGAATCTTGAAGTGAGTGCCAAACAAGTATGGCCTCAGCTTCTTCAGGGCCCAAACCACAGCAAAGGCCTCCCTCTCAATAGCTGACCAATTCTTCTCTCTAGGGGTCAGCCGTCTGCTTATAAAAGCAATGGGCTGGTCTTGACCATCAAAATTCAGTTGAGAAAGAACAGCTCCCACACCCAACTCAGAAGCATCTGTTTGGACAATGAATGGTTTGGAGTAGTCCGGACTCTTGAGGATAGGCGCCGTGCACATGGCCTGCTTTAGGTCATCGAATGCTTTTTGACAGCTCGCTGTCCACTGAACCTTTTTTGGCATTTTCTTACTTGTCAGTTCATTTAATGGTGTCACGATGGAACCATAGTTCCTGACAAACTTCCTGTAGTATCCAGTCAGGCCCAAGAAAGCTCGAACCTGAGTCTGGGTGGTTGGAGGAGCCCAGTCCCTGATTGACTGTATCTTGCTCTCCAGTGGCTGAACCTGACCTCCACCTACAAGGTGGCCCAGGTATACAACCTGTGTCTGCCCTATCTGGCACTTGGTGGCCTTGATAGTGAGACCTGCTGCTTGCAGTGCCTCTAACGTCTTCCGCAGGTGGACCAGGTGATCCTCCCAGGTGGAGCTAAAGACAGCAATATCGTCAAGATACGCCGCACAGAAGTCATCCAGCCCAGTAAGGACGTGATTCACCAACCGTTGGAAGGTGGCAGGTGCATTTTTCAGACCAAAGGGCATCACCACGAACTGATAATGCCCACCAGGGGTTGAAAATGCGGTTTTAGGCTTGGCGTCCTCAGCTAACCTGATTTGCCAATACCCAGCTGTCAGGTCAAACGTACTTAAGTAGTTGGCCGAAGCCAATCTATCGATAAGCTCGTCTGCCCTTGGTATTGGGTGGGCGTCAGTCTTAGTGACTGCATTGAGACCCCTGTAGTCTACGCAAAACCTCATCTCTCTCTTACCACCCTGGGTGTGAGGTTTCGGCACTAGTACTACGGGACTAGCCCAAGGGCTATCCGAGGGTTCAATGACTCCCAGCTCCAACATTTTCTGCACTTCACTTTTGATGCAGCCTCTAACGTGATCAGGCTGCCTGTAGATTTTACTCTTTACGGGCAAGCTGTCACCAGTGTCGACCTCATGGGTGCACCAATCGGTCTGACTGGGTGTCAGAGAAAACAGATGTCGGAACGACTGAAGAACCTGTTTACAGTCGCTCTGTTGATGTTCGGAGAGGCTGCCACAAAAGACAACACCATCTACCGAGCCATCGTCAGGATTCTGAGAGAGCAGGTCGGGGAGAGGGTCACTCTCCTCTTCCTGTCCCTCATCTAGGGCCATGAGCAAACTCATGTCCTTCCTGTCGACATATGCTTTTAGCCTGTTGACATGAAGCACCCTGTGGGGGCTCCGGGGAGTTCCCAGGTCGACCAGGTAGGTGACCTCTCCCTTTTTCTCCAGGATGGTGTGGGGCCCGGACCATTTGTCCTTGAGTGCTGCTGGGGCCACCGGCTCCAACACCCACACCTTCTGTCCGGGCTGGTAAACAGTCAAGACAGCCTTTTGGTCATGCCAAGCTTTTTGGAGTTCTTGGCTGGCCTTAAGGTTTTCGGATGCCTTCTCCATGTATTCAGCCATCCGCGAGCGGAGGCCGAGCACATAGTCCACTATGTTGGTTGCAGGCTTTTTGAGAGGTCTCTCCCATCCTTCCTTCACCAAACACAGGGGTCCTCTTACAGGATGCCCGTACAAAAGTTCAAAAGGGCTGTAGCCAACCCCCTTCTGTGGGACTTCTCTGTAGGCGAACAAGAGGCAGGGGATTAGGACGTCCCATCTACGCCGAAGCTTTTCCGGTAGTCCATGAATCATCCCTTTTAGGGTCCTGTTGAATCTCTCAACAAGCCCATTGCATTGTGGATGATAGGGTGTAGTGAACTTGTAGTTGACACCACATTCCTTCCACATAGCAGTTAAGTAGCTCGACATAAAGTTTGCACCTCTGTCGGAGACGACCTCCTTAGGGAAGCCCACTCTGGAGAATACTCCAACTAGGGCTCTTGCCACAACAGGTGCTGTAGTGGTCCTAAGGGGAATAGCTTCAGGATACCTGGTGGCATGATCCACTACCACCAGTATAAACTTGTGCCCTGATGCTGTCGGTGGTTCCATGGGACCGACGATGTCGATCCCCACCCGTTCAAAGGGCACCCCCACCACAGGCATTGGTATAAGGGGGGCCTTTGTCGTGCCACCTGACTTACCACTGGCTTGGCAAGTGACACAGGAGCGGCAAAACTCCTTGGTATCTTCGTTCATGTGAGGCCAGTGAAAGTGCGAGACAAGCCTGTCCCACGTTTTCGTCTGGCCTAAGTGACCTGCTAAGGGAATCTCGTGGGCCAAGGTAAGTAGGAAACCACGCTGAGACAAGGGGACGACCAGCCTCCTGGTCATGCCAGGCTTGGGGTCTCTTGACTCAGTGTACAGGAGTCCATCTTCCCAGTATACCTTGTGGGTACCCGTGGCGTTCCCAGCAGCCTCAGCAGCAGCCTGCTGTCTGAGGGGTTCAAGAGAAGGGCAGTCTAACTGGTCCTTCCCCAGATCTTCCCTTGAGGGTCCCCCTGAGCCCAAGAATTCAACTTGATCAAGTTCGAACTCCCTCGGCTCAGTTTCCCTCAATTCCTGTAGGTCAGCCTCCTCTGAGACTTGATCCTCGACCTGGGGCAAGGGGGAAGGCGCAGCCTTAACCCTACTGCTCTTTTTCTTGGGAGGTGTCTGGTCCGTTGTTCCAGGATCCAGCACCTGTTCAGTGGGGCATTTCCTGACCTGTGACCTAGTCACAGCGAACACATGTGCTGGCAAACCTAACATTTCCATGTGAGTCCGGTGCTCCACTTCTGACCATTGTGATGACTCCAAATCATTGCCCAACAAACAATCCACTGGGAGGTCTGGACTAACTACAACCTTCTTTTGGCCAGTTACCCCTCCCCAGGAGAAAGCTACAATTGCCATACTGTGATTGGTAGTGACATTGCTTGCATTGGTCACCAGGAATTCTGTACCTGGCATGATCTGTCCAGGGTCCACAAAGTTAGGCGTCACCATGGTGACGCTGGCACAAGTGTCCCTATAGGCCTGAGCCAACTTTCCATTGATGAAAGGCGTCTGTCTGTATTTGCCCAAAGTATTGGGGCTTACGTCAGGGGACACGTCCACGTCCCCTGTACTGACAAGGACGGCCTGAGTGAGTGTACCAACTAAGTTGTCACGCCCCTCAGAACCCAGGGTTAACCCTACTAAACCCTTGGGAGGTGCACTACCACTGCTGGCTGTACTAGGGGGCACAGGTGCCTTAGGGGCTGCAGTAGCAGGAGGCTGCCCTCCTCCTTTCTTGGTGCACTCACTAAACCAGTGAGATTTACTTTTACAGTACTGGCACCATCGTTTGGATTGGCCTTCTTTCTTCTTTTGGGGAGCCTGACCCCCACCCTCTTTGGGTTGTTGGGGACCTGTCGAAGACTTCTGGTCATTTTGTTCCCCCTTAGAATCTTTACCCTTCTGGTCTGCTTTCTTCTGACCACCTTGATTCTGGCCCTGGTTCTGTTTAACTCTCGTACGAACCCATTTGTCTGCCTTCTGTCCCAATTCTTGGGGAGAGGTCAGATCCGAGTCGACAAGATGCTGATGCAACAACTGGTTCTGACAATTGTTTAAAATTTGTTCTCTCATCATCAAATTGTACAATCCTTTGTAATCAGTAACCTTACTGCCCAGCAACCAGCCCTCAAAAGCCTTAGTGGCACAATCGACAAAATCAGACCAGTCTTGAGCCTGCGTTTTCTGGGTATCCCTGAACAGCACCCTGTACTGCTCAGTGGTTAGGCCGAACCCTTCAACGAGTGTATTCTTCAAGACTTGGTAATTGTTAGCGTCCTCTACCCTTGTGGTGAGGAGCTTGTCTCTTCCTTTACCTTCAAAGGAGAGCCACAAGATAGCTGCCCACTGACTCTGGGGAACACCTTGCACAGTGCAGGCCCTCTCCAAAGCAGTAATCCATTTGTGGATGTCGTCCCCTTGTTTAAAGGGGGGCACTATCTTCCCAAGGTGTTTCGTATCGAAACTCTTTTCCCTATTACTAGGTACATTGCTGCCACCAGTGGGGACTGCCCCACTTAACTGTTGCTCTCTAGCAAAAGCAAGCTTTTCCTTGGCCAGGGCAAGTTCTTCCCTTTCGATCCTCAGATTAGCTGCCCTTTCCTTCGCTTCGTACACTCTCCTCTGAGGGGACGTCATCCCTCTTTGAGAAGAGTTGTGAGAGCCGTTGGTATGAAGGGATCTGCCAGAGCCTCTTGACAGAGATCTGGCTCGTCCATTCCCCATGTTAAGCGGACCCGACAGTAGCGCCGGGGTTCCCCCAGTACCACTATCGTGTTTGCTTAAGTTGGACCGTGTTAGTCTGACGACTTCTACCTGTCCCTTATCTGCCTCGTCCCCAGAGAGATCCTCATCCTCATCCTCCTCGCCGTCTTCGTTCTCAGTTGCGAGGTGGATAAGGTCAGGATCGCCCCGGGTTCCCTCGAGGGGAGGCATGCCTCCTTCTGGATTAGAAGGGCTAAGAAGCTTCTCAGCCTTTCTGGCATCATAAGTCTCTAGGAGACCAATCAGAAAGGAGGTGGTGGGGTTAGCCCCTTGCTTAATCTTCCTAGAGGTACATACTTGTCGTAACTCATGGAAGTTAAGCGCAGTATATCTTGACGTGATGACCTGTGGAGGGTCAACTGACACAAGGGGAGACTCAGAGTTTCCTCCTTTGTCCGACATACTGTTTCTAGTGTGGTGTAAGTGATGCACCTACCTACACTATGTGTTTACCTACTTTCCCTTGCTAAGAGTTGTAGCCAAGGTGTGCTAAGCCTTGAGGAGCTACAACAGCTGGTTCAGTAGAACTCAGAGTATTCTAAGCTTTAGTTATATGTACTAACAGTACTCGTGTGATCTTTCAACAAGATATTCTTAGGATACGTGTGGTAAAACAACAGCAAGCTCAAATCCCAACCGCTGCTCACCAATGTGAGAAGTTGGCCCGATATGCAACGTTCGCTATTCTAGCGACCGCTATGTATCGTTCCAACGACCCTTATGGTGTTTGGTTGTAAGTCAACCTATAGACCAGCTATCCTAGTAGCGTGGATACGAGCAGTCTAAGGCTAAAGACTCGAGAGGGCGCGTTAAGCCAGCTGTTTACCACACATGTACCCCTTGAACACCCAGTGAAAGGACACCACACAAGTGTTATGAAAATAAACAATATATTTATTAAGAATCACAACAGCCCTGTACTCTTTATGAGGACAGGGTACTAAGCACAAACCAAATCTCTTTAGCAAATACTTCAAGTGCACAGTTTAAAACAAGTGTCCGGGGACACGGAAAGGTTAAGGCAAGTCGGAAGCGAGGGACTCGGGACCCTAGAGTAAGGAGGCTATGCAGGCACCGAAATGCCGAGTTACCTAGCCACGAGGGCTGCGGCTGCAAGTCTTACAGGCGTCGGGGTCTTCGCTGACGAGCCAGGAGCCGGAAGAAAAGGAGTTGCTGGCCGGCGACCAGTGGTGAATAGTTCGTAGGGATCCAAGCCTGGATCGGAGATTGATGAAACCTGAAAGCAGAGGGGACCAAGTTCGTACTACTAGCCAGTAGTCAGAGGGTACCAGGAAGGCACCAGTTGGCCGTCACCTCGACCAGGTGAGTGGGCGACGCTAGGCTCTGCAGTCTCACGGACCAGGAGGCGTTGGCGGCGACCACGGTGGAGGTGCGAGCTGTCCCACGACGGATGTCGCTGTCGGCGTCTTGAGTGGACCAGGAGGGTCCGGGATGCTTCTCGAAAAGATGGAAGCAAGGGCCAGTCTGGAGCAACCAGACCGGCAGTGTTGATTCTCGGATGTCGTCACAGAAGGGCACAAGCCAGCGGCTAGTGACCAGACAACGTGCTGAGCAGCGAGCAGAAGGGCCCCACGCAGATCGTGGAGATGCTGGGAGACTGCACTTCGGTGCTGGAGCGGCTCAGGGTCGGGGCTTCTCGGACCCCAGAGCACTCACCAGAGAGTTACCTCGATGGTCGTGCTGGTTTTTAAGAGCGTGCAGGTTCTGATGATGGCCGGTCCCTCGAGGTCTCGTCGCACCCACAGATCACAGCTGAGCTGATGACGTGGGTAGAGGTCAGAGGTGCCAGGGAAGCCGGTTTCTCGTCGAGCTGGGCCGTCGGATTCCTTGAGGAAGGACTTACAGCAAACCGCAGAGTTCTTAGTTGGTGCCCGCTGATGCAGGGTGACTACTCCTTAGTCACAAGGGAGAAATCTTGAGAAGAGTCTTGAAGTCCTTTCGTAGAAAGTATTCTTGATTCAAAGATGATCTAATTTGGAAGGGTCCCCGCTCCGGCCTTTATCCTAAAGGAAAGGGGTGGGTACATGACTAGGTCCTGCCCTAAGGGTGGGACCAGGAAGGGGGGTAGTTACACCCCTCTCCCCTGCCGGACTTTCCCCAGGCCAGGGCTGTCGCCCCTGGAACTGGTTCTAACCGGCAGATGCGTAGTGAGCACCGGGGTGCCACTCCGCAGTCACCTTCTCGCAAAAGCCCTACCTACCCAGAATACACAAACCCTGTCTGGGACGGTGCGAACACCGCCCTTGACAGGAAACCCTTTGTCCAAGTGCTCCTCGCTGGAAGGACTCCCAGCAGCAGGAGGTCAGACTCGTGTCTGTGGTGGCAGCATCCATTTTGTGGAGCTGAGGCTTTAGTTAACTTTAACCGGGGTTCACAGTTACGTACATGTCGTGTCCCTCTAGAAGGGCGGAATGCTAACCTCGTCGCCAGGGTTGGTGAGAGGGCAGCATCCCGATTCGTATGACACCTTACTCGACATGTCTTGATAACGCGACACCGAAGTTACCGATGTGGTACGCGTTATCATGGAACAGCCATTGGGTCTTTTCTCCGCAAGCTGCAACCGGCTCGGCTCGGGCCAGAACACAGTTCACGCGAGCCCATGCACTCTGCCTTCAGGATTGTCAAGGCCTGCCATAGGAGTGACTGATAGGGACTCGGGTGTCCATTGGAAGGTTAGATATAGAGCTACTATATCTAAAGCAAAGGGTGATTACACGACTTCGCCCCAGCTGTCATGCAGCCAGTTGTGTCAAATTTAGGAGGCCAGCCAGGGGTGGCATAATACATGCTGCAGCCCCTGGTGGCCCTGGGTACACCTATGCCCTGAGTTACAGGGTCTGATAAGGTGGCCCAGTACCAATTGGTAAATGCACCTAGGGTACATCTCGTAATTTAGAAAGAGAACAGCCAGGCTGTGGGTCTGATTGGCAGGCCCGCAGCCAGAGAAAGTCGTAAACCAGTGAAACAAAAGCAAAAAATCTGGGTGATCATAGGATTGCAGACCCTACTCTCCTACACTGGCCACATGTGGTGGTTTGACCCGGTCGATGGACACGACTCGGTTCTCCTTTTTACCAGCAAGGGGCGGTAGTACTAGTGATCTTGTTCCTTGGATTTCTAAGACAGGTACTGCTTTTCTGTAAGAAGGCCCAAATTCCTTCTTCACCGCTATCTTTTCCCAGACTAGATCTCCAATCTTTGGAATCCAGACAGGTCTTGCTGGGACAGGTGGTTTTTCTTCAGTGGTCGTTGGCTTCTGTATTGTGTTACTCAGACTTCTTCTTGTTTCATTTAAGACCTGTAAAACAGCCAAACGATCTTTGAAATCAAAGGGTTTTTGTTCCACCACTGAAGTTTGACAATCGAGGTCTTCGATTATCATTCTAGTACCAAACAGTAATTCATAAGGAGTAATTCCCCCCAGAGAATTTCTTGGCAGATTGTTAAGACTACAGTGGATACTTATTAAATGTTTGACCCACCCATCACCTGAACCGAATACCTTAGCTGTTATGGATTGCTTTATGTCACAGTTTTTTCTTTCCACTACCGCATTACCCTCAAGAAGGAAGGGACTAGAATACCGCAATGCAACGCCCAAGCTAACCATAGCCTCCTTGTAAGCTCGAGAGCTAAACGCAGGACCCTGGTCAGAATGTAGCGTGCCAATTGTGTATGTGCCGATAAAGACTCGCAAATCCTTTATAACAGTTCTGGCGTCAGCCGAGCTCTGGGGCCATAACCAAATAAATCTTGTGTAGGAATCCACTGCGACCATAATATATTTATAGTTGCCATCCCTTGTTAAGGGACCACAGTGGTCCAGGTAAACACACGCTAGTGGTTTATCTGAAATAAGAAGGGGCGTCTGTGCAGGACGTTTCACTGTAGAAACTTTTATTTTCTGGCAGATTTCACATTCTAGAACCTAGTTTCTAGTTTGTTTCCTCATTCGCGGCCACCAGTATCTCTGTTTTAATAAGGACACTGTGGCGGAAACTCCCGCGTGTGTAGATGCGAGCCCTTCATGTGCTGCTACAATTAGTCCTAACCTATGTTCCATGTTTGGGATTGCCCTATCCACCACTTCAGGGATTCGAGCAAAAGGAACATTATTCGCATCAGTTATATATGAGTACCTTACTGGAAAGCCTTTCGGGAGTGTCTTACCTCTGTGAGAGGGCGCAGGGACATACCCAAAAGACGAGCCTCCCGTTGCGGGTGTCAGCGCAGCGCCGTACTCACGGATTGCGACGTCCATGTCCCTCTGCTGTTTTCATACAGGATCCTGCAGACCGCCGTGACCCGGAAGTACCGCCTCTGTACACAGGAAGGAGAACTCTGGAACCAATGAGAAGGGCGGCAGTTGCAGGTTACAAGAAGAGAGGAGAAGACGCAGGACCCGAGCCCAGAGGAGAAGACGTGACCCGAGTGCAGCAGTGAACCCTTGCCGGACGTCCGAACTGCTGGAGATCCTGAAGACGAAGAGGAGAGCTGGTTCGAGGACTGGTGGTGTCCGGAGGTGGCTGGGGAGCGGCCGTGACTCAGGAGAGTTACGGCGGGAGCCGGTCAGTACAAACGGCTCGAGGGTATTAAGTAAAGGAAGGGAGGGACGAGAAATGGGGAGGAGGGTGGACTAGGCACGGGCATGTTTCTTTTTGCTTTCTTTCATTTCTTGCACGTTGTTGAACCTGTATTTGGCCATAGCATTCTTGCATTCGTGCACGTTCCTTAGCCATAGCCTGAATGCCATATTCCTTACTCCCCTTTTATTCTTAAACCTCAAATCTGACTTGGGCAATATCCTTGGTTGACATCCCTTCTTGGTGGGCACTAGGGCATCATAGAGCACCGAGGTGTGGTGAAGGAAAAAACAACCGCTTTAGTAACAGAATTCATTCTTACGGTTCCCTTTTGTTCTTTTCACTCCTATGAGCCTCCGGGGTAACCACCCCGGTCCAGAGGAACCAGGAAAGAAGACCACATCTTTTTCCGACCCTTCCAGCTCACCGGAAACCTCTGACGAAGACGAAGGACCACAAGAACACTCTTTAAACCCTATCCCAACTTCTTCTATTACCAATAAACCTTTGTCTAAACCTCTACTGCAGCCTCCACGCCTGTTTATCAAACCTGCCCTTTCACACACTGTCTTTGACTGAAGCAGTGACGGCTTGCATTATATCCCTGTCTATTTTTGTTTTTGACCGGGTGATTGTCGCTACGGAAGCCGTTTGCACAGCTGCCTTTGCGGCATCATCAGCCAATGAATTCCCTGCAACGTGAACACCATCACGCTGATGACTCAGTGTATGGATCACGTGAGTCTTTTTTAGTTCTCTTTGTAAAAAAACGACCTGTTCCCAAAGCATTTTATGCTCGATTGTGCCACCTTTAGCATCTTTGAAGCCATTCTGAACCCAGTTCTGCAAGTATTCATTGTAAGATTGTACGCAGTAATACGAATTGCACACAATGATTATGGGGAATTCGCGATCGGTATTTTCAGTCGCCATCTTGAAAGCCTGTATTTCAGCTTGCTGAGCTGTACAGTCTCTGAGTGATTGAGTTTTAGTGACCATAGGTCTCAATTTGCCTTCGCGCCATCGACCTTCAACAATCGAGCACGCAGCACTATAGTCTTGCTTACCCCCAATTGCGGGTTGTGCTGATCCGTCTGTATATATTACACATCTGTAAAGTTCAAGAGGCAGAATTTCCGTCGGCAGAGGACATTCATGTTCGTATTGGAGAAATTCTTGTGTCTTCAAGCTGGGGTCAAAAACATATTCAACGTCTGTTGCAGCAAGAGAGTTAACCCATTGTATCCATCTTGGATGTAAAGCTTTAGCATCTGGGATGCTTGCTTTCGTCACTGCCTCTAAGGCAGGTACAGGTGTAACGATCTACCCTGCGCGAGAGCTCTCTCTTTTGCTACTGCAGTTTGAACCACTGTCAGAATTTTCTCAGTAGAAGTGAACTTAATTTCAGCTTGTGTGTAAAAGTGTGATTTGTATGCTATTGGTACAGTTTCTCCCTAATCAAAGGTCAGGTACGTGAATCCGCATCTCCCTGGGATGATTCGGATCACAAGATTGCGAACGTTTTCGTGTGTCTGTAACTGTGTTTTTGCTAACATGTCTGTTTGGACTGAACGCAGAATTTCTGTGTGTGCTTGAGTCCAATTAGTTGGTTTGAAATCAGGTTTGATTAGTTCGTAGAGAGGTTTAACCCTTTCTGCGTAATTTAGAACGTAAGTTCTTCCAAAATTCAGGAAACCTAGAATGGACTGTAAGTTTTTCAGCGTTCTTGGAGTTTGGAGCAGCGCACATTTTTCTAGAAAGTTTGCTGCCAGGCTTTTGCCTTCACTTGATAACTCGTATCCTAGAAATAGAAAATTGAGGTGGGCAATTCGTGATTTCTTAAAATTGAATTTATACCCTTCAGAGGCGAACCCAAGTATTATGGTGTTCACGCTTTCCAAGTGTCTGTCCAAGTCGTCATCTGTAAGATAGATGTCATCGACATAAGATAATGCCTCATCATCGTACGTTTGTAGTAACTCTGTTACCCTGGCTGAAAATAACCCTGGACTATTCTTCAATCCTTGGGGGAAGACGGCAAAATTGTCGCTGCGTCCCCATAATTGAGAAAGCGGTCAGATGCCTGCTTTCGGGTGCAATGTTTTGACAGAAAAACCCATTTGAAATGTCTAATGTGGTTTTATATTTTTTGCGCATGGTGTTATTCATCAGTGCTGCACTATGTGCATTTTGTACTGCAAAAGTTTTGCAACAAGAGTTTAAGTGTCTGTAATCCAATACTAGACAATATAAGTTGTCTGGTTTGGAGACAGGAAACAAAGGATTGTTCATTGATGAGGTGCATGTTTTAATCACCCCTTGGTATTCGAGTTGATTTAAAATCTCCCTGACTTGTTTCTTAGCTTCTTGCTTAACTGGGTACTGCCTTTGTGCTGCAGGTTGATTTTTTAACTGGATTTTAAGGTGAGAAGAATCCTCATCCCATCCCACATGATTTTTATATAATTCTGGAGCCTGAGCTACTGCCCATTTTCTGGCATAAGTGTATTTTTTATGAATTGGAATGTGATCTGAGAAGGCTGGCATAATTATCTCTTCGCCATGTGGGCACTCCCAGAAAAATTCAGGCGGCCAGTCTTGTTCAGCTAGAAGTATGTCATAGCCCTTAGAGAGCTTTTCCCAAAAGAGTGCTCTTATTTTTCTAGTTATGTCCCCCTCCATCCGGAGTGTTACTTCATATAACTTGTGGGGTACACTAACTCTGGTGTCGGCAGTTTCAACCTGAATGCATTCATTCAAGTCCACTGTCTCCAGATGATCCTTCAGGATTTAGCGAACTATGGTGACTTCTGCTGCGCTGTCTAGCATTGTTTGAGCCCATTCCCCGTTCTTGAGTTGTGTCCTCAAGATCCTCGGCATGTCTGATTTTTACGCTTGATACCTTCTTTTTGGGAAATTGAGCTTTTTTACTTTGGTGAACAGGTTCTTTGTCTTTGGACTGGACGTGCTCCTCCTTGTGTTCTGACCATCCTCTTCTTTCCGATTTCTGCGAGGAAGTCTGAAAAGATCGAGAAGGATGTGTATCATTATCTTGATATCTGTCAAGTTTTTTAAAATTATTCCTATTCCTTAGGTTATTCCTTTTTTCAGAGGGCTCCAGTTGGGGAGACCTACATCCCCTTTGGGGAGATCTTCCTCTGGACTGAGAAAGTTTCTCTCTAGGAAGTCTGTTTAGTGTTTACCACTTCTTTTTAGGAGTAGTGAGGTTATTTTTAATAAACACCTTTTCATGATTTTCTGTTAATTCAGGTTTTACTGGTTTCCCACCCAAACTATCTCTTCCTAATTCTTCATAAGATTTTTCAATAATTCTAGCAAGCTCAAAAGGTTGATCTGTTATATCTTTCAACTTTTGGCGGATTGCCAAGGATGCTGCTTCACCTTTAATGTTAGCTAATAATATAGCTGAGACCTGTTTGAAATATTTCAGTAATTTCATACCTAGATTTAAGGCCGGTTCTGGGCCGTATTCATTTTGAATCTGCCCCAGAGCGTCTGGTATTACCGCCATAGACGGTACACCATGTGTTTTTGTGTAGATTGAAGCAAAGACTGTACCCCAAGTGTCACAGTCCTCCACGTGTGGTGCGATCCCCGTTGGTAAACAGATTGTTAGAATTCTCTATTTCTCATGAGGTGTACTATCAGGGAATACTGCCTCTATCTGATTAATTTCTTGATCTAACCAGAACGGAATTTGTTCCCTCTTTGCAGGTAATTTACCAATGACTGATTGTATAGTCTGTGGTGTAATTTTGTTTGTGTTCCCCTGGTGAGGGGTGTGCTGTGGAATTCTTATAGTTGGTTGGACTGTTAAAGTCCGCATGACATATTGAACCAATTGTCTGTGTATTTTACTTAACTGTTTCAGCTGAGCTAACAGTTCTGGACCTGTCATTCCGTTAATGTCAGGATGTGGTTTATAGCTCGCTAGTACCGGCCATGTAGCGCCTGGTCTACCTAGTGGACCGAGCCTGGTAATGTGATTAAGATGTTGTAGGGCCCCTTTAAACCAGAGTTGATGCTCCTGGTAAGTTAATGGAATTTCACTGTCCTCGAAAGGAACGTATTCCGCCGGAGATTCCTCTAATTTATAATAGTGGAAAACGTGTGTAACTGCCTTTGCTGCAGGAAACATAATCCATGAATAGAATACCTCTGTCTGTCGATATTCATGTGCCTCTATGACAAAGATTACTTTACCACCTCTTGACGATACCCCATTTTCTATAAGTTTTATAGGTATGGTTTTCCTTACATTTGCCGGGATGATTATCGCATCTGCGTCATTTTGTTGGAGATTTGTGTCATCTAAGACTGCTTGAGCTGCTGCTCTAGCCCTCTCCCTTTCATCGTCACTCTCCGACATTTTTTCGAATGAAAGTTTTTGCAGAGCAAAATTTCAAGGAATCAAAGATTAGGTGCACAATATTTAGGAACACTGTATCCTTCAACGTTGAATAAACCAAAAACTAATACATAGGATTTTCGTCCTACTCAGTTTTGGCGGATATTAATCTTTTACCCACTCCAGACGTCAATTGGAGTATTTTACGGGAAAAAGGGGTCTGTGTGAAAAGCACGACAGAGTTACTCTAGTATCTAGCGTTAAATTATCACCTTACCAAACGTTGGGCGCCATGTAGTGTAGTTCCTATATTCCCAATAGGCTTAGCGCATTGGAATAATATATACTGTAGTTTAGACGTAGGATGTAGGACTGAGGTCTACTAGGTCTCAACCGAATATATTAAACTTAATAGTGAATGCCAGCTAGCTCAGAGGTCACTAGAAACTTTCTCGAATTCACAAGAAGGGATTCGTTTCTGACAACCGCATAAACATGACAACTTTGTTTCCCCAGGATAAGAAACTTATCTCTAGAGTCGCGGAAACAATAGATAACTATTTTACTCAGTCAATCATGCATGCTTCGTTTCACCAGAGATGCAGAGAAATAGAGAGACAGGCGTTTTCAATAAAAGTATTTATTGAACAGTCTTCTTTCTCAAGCATTGGAAATTAACTGCTACATTCGTAATACTGGTTATAAAGTACAATGCATATAATACAAACAGTATTATAAAGTACAACTATAAAAGCATGATATGGTTTCTAAGCCATAAAAGTGCATACAATGTATAAAATACATACAGTAATAAATAATGACTTAAATTACTCAACTGGTGCTTCTAAAATACGCCTACCCCGGTGTACCTAACCTAAGTCTAGTACGAGGGAAGAAGTATGTGAGGAGTAGCCTAAGTTTAGTAGTTCTTTGCCAGGGATCTATTCCAAGAATTTTCTAAGAGGTCTAATCAGCTCCGTACCTTGGTTTCAGAATGAAGGAGGTCTTGTATCTCTCTCTCAGGACTCGATTTCCCAGATACCCGTAAGGGTAAGCCGGAAACACTGGAGCTGGATTTCTCGGCAAGAGAAAAGACAGCGTCTCTCTCAGTGCGTCAGCTGGAGGGTCGGCTTCCTTCGGCACTTGCTGCTGCAGGGCGTCGGGCAAGTAGATAGTCGATCTGCTCCAAACCACTGTGTGTTTGACTGGGCAAACCTGGGCATATTTATACTTTGAAGGTGCAGAGTTTGACGCATGTTTGGACTTAATATCGCCACTCAAAGGCTAAATTCTTGGAAAACGCCAGGAGTTCTTGGAGAACTTAATATTTAAGCAGGGGGCAGTTCCTAGCTGCTGAAGGCGGGTTTTCCAAGAAATCATTAATTCTTGGAACCTAGTGGAAGTAGCCATGCCGTATTTGGGCTGTATGGCTTAGACCAAATAGGGTAGTGATTGTTATGCCTATATAAGGATATGATAAAGTATACCTATATAAGGGCATAAATCGGAAAAATTACACCAGGGGCCTAGATTTGTTTACAACAAACTGTGCATTAATTCTGTGCCTTTTGTGTGATGAGCCCATACCTCATATGTTCCAGGTAATGCAATTATATTGTTGTGCACCATGTTTGTTTCTTGTGTATAATGTTAGGAGTATATTTCTGTGTCGGTCGATTCTGAGTTGAAAAATTCTAACGCCCGTCAGCATTTCCCTTAAACAACCCAATACTAGGACGAACTATGGAACTTTGTTTGACCAAACATTGAATACAACTTTCATTAACCAATTGGTTGTAGAACATGCAGCTGTAAAAAGGGGCATAGTGGCATAACAGTGCATGGGATCCCACAGGAGTTACCGGCTAGTTCTCCTTTTAGGGCTGCGATTTCCAACCCCAGGGCCCATCCCGCCCCCACAGGGGCATCAAAGAGTAGAGCCCATAAGCATCAAGCAGTTGCTCCTTTGTAGCAGTCTCATGTAGCCTCTAGTCTATATGGGCTTCCATATTGGAAGCTAAGTGTAAAGGTCCAACATTACCTTGCCATAAGGGAACCCAGGGAGGTCAGCTGTGAGCAGCGCCCCTAATAGTCTATTGTGTACTTCTCACCTGGTTCCCGAGTGCAACTCGGGAAAGGTGTGTTCGATCCATTTCCAGGCCTCGGCTGGAGTGTTGAAGAAGTTGCTTTTATGGTCATAGGTGATCTTGAGCTTAGCTGGATAAAGGAGGGCATATTTTGGATTAAGTGATTGAAGGTGTTACTTGATGTCATGATATGATGCACGCTTCTTCTGGACCTGTAGAGTGTAGTCCAGGAATAATGAAATGCGTACGTTATCAGGTTTGATGGGTTCTTTTTCACACGCCACATGTAGGATCTGTTCGCAGTCTCTGTATTTGAGAATTTGAGCAACAACAGGACCAAGCAGCATCCTGGGCGCTCTCTTCCTGGTAGGGACTCTGTGGGCTCTCTCTACACAAACCGTTTTGGATAATCCTCCAAGTGGCATTACTGTTCGCAGCCAAGATTCTATGAATAGTTTTGTATTTTGGCCTTTACTGTTCTCTGGTAGATCTACTATGCGGATGTTGTTGCGGCGTGATTGCCCTTCTGCGTCTTCAATCTATTCTTGCAGTATCGTGACTTGGTGCTGGTGGTGTTCCACTATTCCAGAGTGTTCTTTTTGCCATGGAGCTAGATCTTGTAGTGTTGCTAGGTTGGCATTTACTTTGTCCGGAAGATTCTTATGGTCAGCCCTGATTAGGGTGACCTCTGTAGCAAGCGAGCCAAGCTGCTGTTCCATTACTATGTGAGATTCCCTTATTTCTTACAGCTCAAGATCTAATTTATCCGGATGTGAGCGGCCTGCAGTGGGGAGCACTATGTTGTTACGGTGGCAGGGAGAGCACTAATGTCAATAGGTGCTGTTCCCTCAGAGTCCTCTTGTTTTTCTTTAGAGCATCCCATTGCTCTACAGCCTCACTTTACTGGTCCTGTGGTGTGTGTCCTTCAATCTATTGGGAGTATTTTGGTGATTTTCTCTTTGGAGATTAGGGGTTCTATTTGCCACGTATCTGTGTCCTGTGAGTTTGCCCTTGTGGTTTATATTCTTGAGGCCTTGGATGTGTAGGAAAACGCATTCTTTCAAGGATGGTGTGTGGGCAGTATCTTGCTGACTTCAATCTGCAGAGAGATACTGTGGATCGGGGTGATTTCAGTGCACCGCCAAGCGGCATGCCAGGGTCGATCCATGTGGATTTAGGATTAACTCAGCTGTTAATGAAGGGCAGAAGGAGACTCCAGTGGTGCATAGGGTCTTGGTAGAGCCCTGATCATGGCCAACTACACCAAATCTTCCTTCAGAGTTAGTCTATGGGGAGTGTTGCTTGTGTCCCATAGACTTTGTAGGTGTGTTATGCTTGTTTAAGGGGCCCAAGTTGTCAATAATCTACTCAACAGTCTTTTTTTAGGCACTCCGATCTTTAATTGGGCAGTGAAGTTTCCCACAGCATGGCGTGCAGCCCCCAGGCTGCTCGGCACCGAGGGAGTCGTCCTTCAAGCAGCCTGGATGGGTCTCCCTGATGTTGTGTGTGTTGTTGTTGGATGCAAGGCCTGCGGCCTAGTCCGCAACCCAGTCTACTTCGCACCGGGTCTTGTCCCAGTGTGTGTGGGGATTAAATGCTTGCCGGGACGGCGGGGATAGTCGATGCAACCATGGCGTAGTAGGCTTGGGCCTGCTGCTTCGAAAATGCACTAAGATTCTGGAGGGAGCCGCGATCCAGGCCCCACTCCTTGGGTGGTAGTCATTTCCCTGCCCAGCTGGGCCCTCCCAATTATTTCACCTCTTCCTGCTTTGTACCGAAGGTTGAGTATTCACTGGAGCAGCGGGCGTACGAGCCTAGGCGTGGCGGCCCGACACCCAGAATCGCGGTCACTGGTCGAGGTCTCTCAGAGTGGTGAGCCTCCTCATCCGCACAAACCTGCCCTCACATGGCGGGCATGAGATTCGATAGCCAGTGGATTCCAGAAGGAAATGCCGGGCTCGGGCCTCCCCACCACCAAGCTGGATCGCAGCCCCCCGATTAGGTGCCTTAGTGTATTTTGGTAGCACCATGGGCTCCCAACATACATAACGGCAGTCGGGGGAGAGCTCCAGATGTCCGGGATGGAAGTCGGGTGCAATCATACAGCGCTCCAGCTGTCAATTCCTTCTGCATGAGCTGGGGTCCACCATTTTGCCAGAGCTGTGCATGTTCTGCATTCTTCAGTTTATGGCAGATTATTGTCGCCAAAAATGAGTTGTGGGCTCCTTCTAACAGTTTAAGCACTCTGCTCTGAGGGCAGGTGCCGATGTCTTGGATAGTGGGCCGACGTGGAGAGGATACCAGGCCCCTGGTCAGGAGCCTCTTGTCTATACAACAGCCATGCCCCCCCCCCCGCATAGACGATGCACTTATTGAGGCTGAAATCTTTGGAAGCAAAACTGTCCAGTCAGTATTGAGCGGAATTCATTATGTTTGTTTGTTACAAGATATGCTCATCATATCTGAGGCTATAGGTACATTGCGTTGTAATACTTTCTGGATCAAGAATGACAAATTAGGTTTTGCACATCTTGTCTCAGAAGAGAACAAAGCACAGGGTGCACTTCATTCAAAAGACATAATGCTAACCCAGGCAATGCTCAATACACTCAGTTCAAAATCAGAAAATCTGAAAACCAAGTTCGTAGAGTTTGTCAAAGAATTTGAAGAAAAATCAGAACTTTGCAAGTACTGAGGAAATGTTTTACACATGATAGCTCTAGTAGCTAAAGGTGGAAAAACCATTCCTCTACAGAAAATCCATCCAAAGACATTTTGTGGTGAAAGACAGAGCGGGAAGGTTTGATGCTGTGGCTCCAGATATGAAACTGGAACAGACAATCCAGAGATCATAGAAAATCTCCAAGGGGATTGTTGGTCAGCCACGTAAAAGTGAATATGCTGCTCAATGGCAGCTAGTTTACCATGAAGTCCTTTCTATTTGCACTGGTTTCAGAGAGATGACAAAATTAATGGACCATTGTGAAACTGTTCCTCACCACCAACGTGTGAAAAAGAGAGGGGAAGGTTTTAATAAACAGGTTGACAACCTTCTTTACTTCATGCAGCAGCAAGGAAAACCCCTTTGAAAGGACTGAGCCTGTGCGACTACACAACTTTGTGACCAAACAATATGTGGATAACAATATAAAGACACGTCTACAAGATGGCCTGGAACATGGATAGAAACTATACGCAGTACTGAAGCAAGAGAGATTTGTATTCAGCAGCGGTGCGTCCATTGGGGCGTAGGGGCGTAGCCCCACCAGCCCCATGGACCCGCATCGCGGCCGCAATCCATACAATAAATTACTCTGTACAGAGTAATTTATTGTATGGATTGCGAGTCAGCCGCCGGGACACACCCGGCGATTTCAGGAATGCGTAAGGGGGTGGTCTGCTGCAGCTTGAGTGACAGTACACTCAGGCTGCAGCAGACCGTCCCGCTGGGGAGCATGCTTGGGAAAGTTGGCAACTTTCTCAAGCATGCGCACTACAGTACCCCAGTGGGACCCTGCGGGGACTTCTCTGCCTGCCGTAGCCCGGATTTGCAAGGGGCGGCAGGGCGAGCAGGCATGTGCCCTCCTAGCGCGCAGGATTGGCTGGTGGCACACCGGGTTCATGTCACGCCGCACCCGGATGTGACGCCTCCATTTCTCCTCGTGGGTCTGCTTTCTTCAGACTGGCATCAACCCGCAGCGAGGAGGAGGCACCGAGGCAGGAGAGAGAAGCGGAGGTCAGTGCCGCATGTTCCGCGTTTTTATGGTAGGTTTTCACCCTCCCCTTGTCTTTAGGTAAAACACGTCATTTTATGTCCGAGAATATGCACAGCTCTCCCGGGCAGATGTCGAAGCCGCAAGTGACTAATCATATCGTACATGCTTATTAGGTAAAGTCAATACTATTATAGAGAGTCCCTTGGCACAGTTCTGTGTGGCTGGCCGTTTTTCATTCTGGGTTGAATCATCAGCAAAGTTTGCAAGGAATACAAAAGATCACAGGCGAAAAAGTGCCTGTCCAAATTCAATCAGATTTTATCGCTGTTTTATTCGTAGCGGCTTAACTTTCCCTTCTTTAAAGTAGTTGTTTGTTTTGCTGCATTTATTTTGTCCTTTTTGCACACTGCCCTTACTACATATTATTGGTGGCACATTTAGAGCGGTGTTATTTCTTTAAGAATAAGCGAGATTTGGTCAAGATAAATTATAGATATAAGCTGCAAAACTAAAGGTTAAAAGATGGCCACAGCAATGATAAAAACGCTTTGCAAAATATATGCTTCCAAAAATGTTTCAGATTTCCCAAACCCAGTGAAGGGTACTTGAGAGGTGGGCGAAATTGCATGTTTTCTATCAGGGCAATACAAGTAATTTTCACATACATTATGTGAAATACGTGTTTTATAGCAAATGGCTGGCATCTTGTGTGAAAATTGAAACTGAGGGCATGGGAGAGGCATGTAAGATACAGTCGGGAGGCTTGGAAATGATTTGTGACACAAGTCAGTTTCACAGTTTTTAACCATATAAAAAGAGAAAATGGTGAAGAAATTCTATGTCCAGGAATTATGATGGCACTTCCATAATAAAAATGCCATCTTCACACATATTGCAGGATGGGGTTAACTGAGGATTATTTTTGATCGAAGATTGATTAGAAGCAAGGGCTTATAGGTGTTGCAGTTTCCTTTTGTTTGAGGAATTTTACACACTACAAAGCTCGCCAGGTGGATTGTAGCCTGCTTTTAAATGTTAAGCCTATGGCGTGCTTTTAAAGAATAGAGGCAGGAATAGTTATAACACTGATGCATGCGAACATGTATGATGTATGAGAGATAGTTCCTCTGAGGACCCGCATGCTGGGAGCATACATTAAAGGGACTGTTGTCCCTAACACCTCTACCAGAGAAGGGTAGACAGCAACAATCAGCTTCAAGGAAGACTGTCTTGTTGCAAGGCCGGGGGTGCGCACAATATACAGAAGCTGAAACAATCCTTGCACTGGAAGGGAAACAACATATTCGCTATAATGAGTTGCTTTTAGATGTGGTTGTCTACTGTGTAGGACAGGTGAATCAGTTGTGTTGAAAATGTCCATGAGGATGCCCTCACTCACCTGCAGTTGCCCTGTTCATGCAGTGATTGGCAGTCACAGATCGTTGCTATGTTCACACAGTGTGTGGCACCCTTAGGTGGTTGCCATGTTCATGCACTGTTGTGTACCCTGAGGTGGTCGCCTTATTCATGCAGTGAGTGGCACTCTGATGTGGTCGTCATGTTTATGCAGTGATTGACACTCACATGCAGCTGCCCTGGTCATGCAGCGAGTGGCTTGTTATGTGTATGGAGTGAGTAGCCACGGACGAGTGGTCCTGTTTGCCAGGGAGTTCCTCCCGATAGTGAGATCTCGTCAGCTGAGGTTGCCCGGTTGATGTACTAAGCTGTCATTTGGTGTCACTAAAGTGCGCTGCCCTCTGCTCAGGGTGCCCATCTTCTGCAGTGTATTCTCCGGGGTAGCAATGCCCTGTACTGAGTCACCCGCTGGAGTCCTTTCCATATAGCTGCGGAGAGTGACAATGGGTGAAACTCTTCCTTTAGAGCTCCTTCCGGCTGAACCTGCTCTCCTTCTGTGGTGAACTGTCCATGGTTGTGGTTGTTGTGCCGCTATAGTACATTACCTTCACCTCAGGTTGCCAGATCCCTAGAAATAGAAACTCTCTGATGAAGATGCCATATTGTTGTGGTGTTTAGATGGCAGTCCTGGTTCCCAGGTCCTAAAGCAAGTAGCTTTCCTTTGACTTTGGTTAGTTTCTCTAGTGAGTGGCCTTCAGGGGAAGGAGAGACCTTTGGGTCTCTGCAGAGTAACTCCAGGTGAGGTCCTTCTCACATAAAGTTTTCTTCAGCTCATGGAGGCCTATTTATGTAGTGATCTGTCCTTGGGTGAGTTTGCTGTGTTGATGTAGTGTATCGCCCAAGCTTCCTATGCCCATTTCCTAAAGTGTACCTTCCTGGGATGACATTGCTCTGGTTTGTAATGGTTGATGCTGGATAGAGTTTTCCTCGGCTGAAATTGCCCTTTTTCTGCAGAGAGGTTCTCTTGGGTAAGTTTGCTGAGTCACCCTTAGCTCCTGGTACCCAGTTACGCATTTCCTGTATTGTATTTCTCTGTGGTGACTTTGCTCTGTTCCTGGGTGAGACGTTCCGCCTCTTTAGAGAGTTGAGTTGGCTCAAGTATGAAGTTCTCCTCGGCGATGTTGCCTTGTTTTTGTAACGAGCTGCCCTCGGGTGTGTTTATTGTAGCACCACAGTGCATTACACACAGCCTAGATTGTCAATTTCCTGCAGATGGAGGTTTTCATATTTCTCTGTTGAGTTGTCCACAATCCTGGAGGCCTACATTGCGTTGTTTTTAGATGGCATTATTCTGCTCCTGTATGATTAATTTGTTTCTTTACACCGACCCCTACCTGAAGTAGTCCTCTTCAGTTACATGCTCTGGTTGACATTGTTCCTATGGTGACTTGCCCCAACCTATGTTGGCCAGTTCCTGGGGTGAGTTTTCCCAGCACCCAGCTCCTATGATGAGTTGCCTCCTGAGCTGTTTTTTTCTGTTTCTGCAGAACGTTATATAAGGTCAAGTTGCCCTGTTGCTTAAGTTAGTTATCACGTTGACACTACTCTATTCCTGTAGTTTGTGGCATCCACCTGAGGTTACCCTCCTATAATCAGTAATCCTCCAGGGAGCTTGCCATGCGCCTGTAGAGGTACCCCACAGCTTGTTGCGACCCTCTAGCAAACTTTTCTGGGTGACACTGTCCTTTCTCTGTCGTGAGGTATCCCTTAGGCAAGATGCCCATCCCTGTAGAGAGAGGCAATTTGTCAGTGTTCGAGGATCCTGTGTCTATTGCCCTGTGGTCAGGGTTGTATGATCCTGTAGAGAGGTGCACCAGGGGAGGTGGCTCTGGTTATTTGAATAGTTGCCATGGGTGACACTACCTTTTTTCTGTATGGAGTGGCCTTCAGCATGAGTTACTATGTTCAAGGAACCACTGGCCCTCTGTAAAGGCAGCCTCGGCACCTCAGGTGAGGTTTCTCTTTTCCAGCACTGTGTTTGCACTAAATGCCACTAGCCTCTTTCATCAGTGTGTTGCCGTCAGAATGGTCCTATATTGAGTTAGTCTCGGCTCATGTTACCAGGTGCATGCATGAATAGCCACCAGCTGCAATTTTCCTTTAGACATATGTCTACAGATCATGTTGCAGTTTTCTTGTAGACAGATGCTTTCGGCTTACGTTGCCACCTTCATGTGCTGATTTGCTCTCAAATTACCTGTCAGGTTCCTTTAGTGAATTCCTCTCCACTTTGTATTGCTAGGTTTCTACCATTCAGCAAAAGTTTACCTGTTTTGCATCACACCTACATGATCCTGTAGAGACATGCACTCAGATCATGGTTGCATGCTTACACATGTGTGTGATCCTGTAGAACGATGACCTCAGATCCTGGTTTCAGGCTGCTATAGAGAGATACTTTTAGATCACATTTGATGCACGTGTAAGGTGATGCCACCAGGTCACACCTGCATGATCCCGTGTAGTATAGTAGAGTGTCAGAGAGGGTGTTGGGAGCCGTGTAATTTGCTGATTTGAAAGTTGTGATTGGTGAATCTAAAGTTCCGTGTTGGTGTGTAGCATGGTAGGGTGTCAGAGAGTAGGTTGAATGCCATGTAATTTGCTGATTTGTATGTCCATGTAAGTGGTTTGAATACAGTCCTGTTCTTGAAAGTGAGCCAATTGGCCTGGTGACAGGATTCAGTGTGAGGGTGTGCCTAGGTAAGATGCACAGAGTTTAGAAGCTTGACTACTGAGGCATGAGTAATTCATGAGGCCAATTAATGACTATTCCAATAGTTAAAGATAGTTACTGAACAGCATTGGGTTAATTCGTATTTTTGCTTTATGAAATGGGTGACCTATAACTAATAAAAATGATTTCTAAAATGTAATAATGTGTCCCCATAGGTATCAGTGGCTCTTGTAAATGAAATGAAATTTGATTTGTAGAGCGCATGGCTGCCCGAAAGCGTCCCAGCGCTTGCTTAGGGAACCCGTCCTGGTATTCCCCTGCAAGATAACCCATTACTGGGCATCCCCAAGGTGAAAGCCAGGCATCCCGCTGCGAGGGACCGTTGTGGAGATTAAGCAAGCTATTGCCCAGAGTTACAGAGTGGGACTCCATGATTGGAATTGGCACCGAGGCAAGAATTGTCAGGTCCGGGGAAACTTGAGCCCAAGACCCGCCGAGGCGGGGAATTGAACCCTGGTCCGGACCAGACCTCTGCATCAGGGTCTGCCGCTCCAACCACTTGAGCCACACTTCTCCACTACCACTTGTGCTCAGAAAAGTTACTTGTTGGGACTTAGGTACTCTGACATCTTGAAACGTAAGTGACCTGTAACATGTTGCAGGCCGTGGAGAAAAAATTGTACGCAGTTTACTTGGACAGCCATGAATTACCCCAGCGTTCCATTCTTGGACCCTGGTCAAAGATTAAAGTCTGTCAGACTGAGCTTTCCCATCACGGTTGTTTATTGCCACCTATGCAACTTCTTCTACTCTTAGAGCTGAGATTTCCATGAAAGTCTTATAGTCTGAATTCAGTACCTGAGCATAATAGGACGGAATGTATGAAGCTCTGTGGTTATACTGAATAAGCAGCTACCTATGTTATGCCATCTTTTAATGTAATAACTGCACTTTCACAATTGCTTTATTAACCTTCCTGCTTTATCAAATTTGCTTGAAAATGCACGATTTTTCTTCTTTTTTTTCAAAATTTTCTTGGGGGGGGGGGGGGTTTCCCCCCCAAACCCCCCTTTAGGGGTTCGGGCGCACTCGCTTCGCTCGCTCGCTCGCTCGCTAAGGTGCAGTATGCAAATCACTTTCCGCCCCACCACTTTCAAATCTCACACACCGCCCCTGTTTGTATTGAAAGAGAAAAAGCTTGTTGACATAATCACTAAAGCTAAACTTCCATGCTTTAATTGCCATAGCAAGAGTTTCGTCCAACCAGCCACTACAAAACATGTTACAAAAAACAACTTTTACAAGCAAAAAGAGAGATGGATGTAGCAAAGGAAAGGGGTGAATTTATGAAGGACATTCTCTCACATGATCTTCCTCCAACAAACACATTATTTTATGCAGATGCTGCAACCAAACCAGCAAAGCACAAACTCGTACAAGAGCTTGAAAAAAAAACTTTCACCTTAAGAATTTGAAAAGTTTCCCTCATTGGAAACCTCTGTTGTTGTGGACTAGAAGTCACAATTGCAAATGGTCAAGATTCCATCCATGCAAAACTTTGGATAGATCATTCAGACTATTCTAAAGATATCAGAGTCAGTCTGCACCTCACAAGAACTGCACATTGTCTTTGACAGTTAACTTGAACTATCTGTCAGAGAATGTGAGAGAATCCGACGAATGTCTACAAGTGGAACAATTGACTTTGTTTGCATCAAAAATTCAACACCTATACTTGTGCAACTTGATAAATGCTGGTCATCAACATCGAATAAGATGAACTTGGAGATGTTAACTCGCCAAAACATTTCTGATGCTTCAGTGAACACTGAATTTCCAAATATTGCAAGTGGAATGATTGTCAATGAGGAGTTGGTGCCTGCAGAGATACATTCAAAAGGTATGGGCCATAGTGTTCAATATCTTAACAGCAAATTGGAGGAAACTGACCACATGTTAAGGGGGCAGTTCGAAACGGTTCCAATCGAGTCATTGTACTATAAAATGACACAGATGTTATTATTGTGCTTCTTAGATTTGTTGCAATGTTCATATGTCGAGAATTGTCATAGTTATGGATATGTTATGGAAAAGGCGAGAAAAGACACTTAATCCCGCTTCACATTCTCTACAAGAAACTTGACCCAGAGATGTCCAGTGTTCTTATCAAGGCACATGTTCTTACGGATGATGACACTTTGACCAAAATTTGAACAAACCTTGGAACTTTAACTGCGGAACCTGTGAAGTTTCTAAAAGGATTTGCTGAGATGCAAGAAGAATGTGACTTTAAAGACGCAGAAAAACACCTTGTGTGTGGAAAACGAGTTCTGACTGACACATTTGACAATCTTCGGTAAAGTGATTACAGTAGATCAGCCTCGCTAAATGAGCTTCCACTGATGTCAGTTTCTGTGCGTGGACACATTTAAGGAACATTCTACTTGATCAGATGTGTAAATGTTTTGGATCACGCATATGTAGAGAAAGATCTGTGTGAATTTGGTTGAGAAGATTTTGATGGGGTGCTAAGACCTACGAAATATCAAAAGCCTCTACTCATAGAATTTATACATACATGTACTAGCAAAACCTGTGCTACAAAAAGAAGGCCCTGTTGATATGCTCTTCTCAAATGTTCAACATTCTTCAAATGTACCACAAGCGAATGCTGAAACAAATAAAGTGAAATATGGAAATGTGTCTAAAACAGGAGTGATAAACATTCTTTTTTTACATATTCAGATCATAAAAATTGGTGTATACATAAAAGGATTAAAATCCACTATTATTTGTTACATCTCTATATATGTTTCTTCCTCCTTTATCATAGGCACCATTTTGGAAAATGGCAGAAGGGTTGCTCTGAGTAGCTATTTTCTGTCGTTTTAAGAGTACTTAACCCTCAAAACCTATGTTTTGACACCAAAATGAAGTGTGTGGGTCTCATTGTTCCTGAAAAATTACATCACCATTGCAACACATCAGCCATTTTAAAAAATGTTGTCAAGAAAAATTCAGCCGGGATCAGCAATGTCTACCAAAGCTACATTACTTCTCCAATGATCCAAAAACACAAATCAAGAATGAAAATCTCTGGACAACAATTTTTTTACTGAGGTATATCAGGGGGCCAGGCTTAGTGATACCTAACCATCTGACATCTGTGGACTTCTCCTTAACCACTACTTAAATCCAGAGACAGCTGCCTAAGTAATCTGTATGATTTGCACTTCAAAACAATACACAAAAATATAGAACCTAGCACACATCAAACCATTCAACAAATTAAAAAAATATTTCATTTAAATCACAAATGCACAAAATATACAAAAATTGGGAGTTTAGTTTTCATGGAAAAGGTTGCCGCTTTTGAATATTTTGTTTCATTTCTGAAAGACAAAGTGATGCTAGACTTTAGAATATCCCTTTGTCTTTCCTCTTAATGCATGCTGCTTTTGTGGGTGCTTTATTTGAGGCCAATACTTGATTGTGTGTGCTGTACTTCTGCAACTCCCAGGAATCAAGCTAAAGATACCAATGTAACTTTTAGTCTTCGATTTCAAATTCCTACATATCTAGAGATCCCTTCCAGATAATGTTAAAAGTTTCATTTTTACATTTTGCTTTTTTATGTATAATTTTTATTCTGCTAAAATTATTTAATTCTCTTAGTTGTGTACCCCCTGAGTAGTCGTCACAGACCCCCAGTAGTCCATGAATCCCAGGTTAAGAACTACTGTTCTAGTGCAATCATAATAGGTCAGTCCTCTTTGCATATAACAGCTTGTGTTTCTTAAAGGAGCCTGTTTGTTCTGTCCCTAATGTGGTAAAAGAGCTAAAGGCATCAAAATTAACCATCGCAAATCCAAAGGCGCAGCATTTCAAATGTGTAAAGGATGAGAAAGCGTTGGTCTTGCCCTCTGGGTTCAGTTTTTCTAAAAATAGGATAACCTAATTAGGGATACACCTACCAGCAAACCAAAATGACGTTTACAAGCACAACATTCGGGAGCAACTGGATATTCTGTATAAGGATGTGGGTAGACTGTTTTGGTTTGGTAGGATAAATTGTATGAAAATCAATTTTTTGCCAAGATTTTTACAAGAAAATCAGACTATGTGATCTGGGCTCCAACATATGACCTTAAAGCTATACAATGCCAACTATTAGATTTTATTTGGTCTTTTAAATCTATGATTGCTAAAGCAGTCTTTTCTAGATCTATGATGGGGACTTTGGTTTCAAATATGTCACAAGCACAAATCGTGTGCTATTGGTAAACTCGTCCTAGATGAGCCCTTGGACAGAATACTGGGTTGGCTTTGAAAAATAGCATACTACTTGTAGTGAGGACGTGTACGAGGCAAACCGGAAGGGGGAGAAGGAGAATGTGCAGAACCATCCTCATCAAAAACAGACAGCGGTCTAGTGGTGGAACAAGTCAAAGAGAAGGGGCCGATGACGGATGCGGAATCGAGCGGCCCAAGTAGAATGCCAGCGGAGGAGACGGTGTGCGGCAGCATCAAAGGAGAAGAACGGGAGACAAGTGAGGTGAACGAAGTGACAGGAGACGGAAAATAAGTAGGAGAGCGGGAGACGAGCGCGGAGCGGAGCGAGGAGAGAGACGGAGGAGGTGCGAAGGTACCAGCGCAGCAGGACACCAGAAGAACACTTTATACAACGCGCATACCCGTTGAGCCACAGAAGAGAGAAGACGCCCCGGGTCCCAACGCCAGGGCCCTGGAGCAGGGTCGTGGTCTCAGGCGAGTACCCCTCGGGGGATCGTTCTGGTGGGGGTGGTGGGGAGGTTTTGGGAGGTAGGGCACACGGATGTTGAGCAGTTATTCCAGCACCTAACCTGCCCCTATTTCACAATCCTTGGTGATGGTAGCACAGAAATACAAAACTGAACAGAATTAAGATTTGACCCGACCATATATATTTTTTTCTTTTCTCCTTCTATGCTCACCGACCTCAAGAACCAAGGAAAGATTCAGAAGACCCTAATGGCTACAACTCAGACCAGAGAAGAGACTACTATTTTTTGGGGGACTAATTCTTCCCCACTTTTAATGACTGGATGGTTTTGCCTATAGTTTATTAAGTTCCTGAACTATATCTCCCTTCTAGAAAATAATAATGAAGATTCGATACCCCACTTTGTCACGTCCGGACAATCCCTTCATACCCTTCGACCACCCACACGGCCACACTACTATTCCCACGAATAAGCCCCTATACAATCCTTTGAATACCATAGATGCTTTGGAAATATACTGACATTGTCCGAAACAATGTTAATTCACGTAAGAAAAGGGTTTGGCACCCGGGTAACATCATCTTAGTCCTATATGAGTTCTACTGTAGACAACTCAAATTACCCCCGTGCTCGTATCAATACTAAAGGGTTTTGTTTTCTCATTGAAATTTCCATTCTCCCCATTTGTTAGGTGAACTAGCTGGGGAAGCTTCGCCCTAAAATTCCCTTCCCTTCTAAAGCTGATTTTCACTTAACCGAATAAGAATTGTTCCAAAAGATGCATGGACAGGCAGTGTTGGTAACACAAACAGTAGAGCAGGGGCTGCCCACTAAAGCAGAGAATTTGGGGCTATATTACATGTAGTGCCCCGGCGCGCAACTGGTATGCGTGCCCTCCTGCTACACGCATAGGGCACTGCAGTATTACAGTAGGAGCCTCCAGTGCTAGCTGTAATACAGATAGTGTCAGCATACACATAGCTCCAGCACTTGCTTAAGGGAGTGTTCCCTTATTTGCTTGGGGGTCGTGGCCCGATACATATGAGGGAAACACTTTGCCTTAGTGCTGTATTATGGATGCGGTCACAGAGGCAAAGCGGCCATAAGTAGACGCACTGACCATGTGCCACAAAAAGTCAATGTGATGCCGAGGGTGCCCTCTGAAAGGGGGAGCCAGGGACCCTCTCCCAGATTTCCCCATGCAGGGAGGTGTAGTCACCCAGGACACTGTATAGAATAGAGCCCTATATGTAATAGGATACACTGACCATTTGCGCTTCTGTGCACCTCATTAAAGGTGTGCCGTGGCACAAAATGTGACAATACAGCCTCTGTTGTCGCACAATAGTACATATAAGGCTGTATTCTGCACGTACTAGACCTTGGAATTAGGTTAGACTTCTCCAAGTTCTATATGACCAGCTACTAATCGATGCTATTTATTAATGTCCATTTTGGACACATTTATTGTATGTGTGCTTCTTGCTGCTGGATTAACAACAGCCCAGAAATGGAGAGCAGCTTCCACAGCTAGTACATCTATCTGATTAATATTTGAAATATATAAACACTGTCAAAATTGTTGTCCTATATCGGATACAGAACTGAAAAATGTGACAAGTATGGGCCTGTTTCTTCACCAATGCAAAAAAATAATTTGTTGGGAGTGTTTGTCCTCTACCATCAATGCAGCTTATAACTTTCAATCTTTGTATATCGCATTCTCCTTCACCTGATTTCTTAACAAGGTTTATGGTTATTTAAGACTTGCATTGTTCTATTAACACCTTGGCTGCTAGAGGTTTCCCCCCCCCGTGCTGGACTCACAGAGTTCCCTTTATTCATGACGAGCTCAGCTCGTCATAAGTACAGCTCAACCGTGCCTCATGACGAGCTGAGCTCGTCATGAGCAGCGAAGGGGTTAAGGAGAATGCTTCACACTCCACTATTTGAACCAGATATTGTGTTGCAAAGCTCTTAAACCATGGAAACTAAATAAGCTGTTTAAAAAAGATTCTCCCTGGACACCAACATTCTGTCAAATTTCCAGCATGTGTCCCTACTAAGTATTTATTAAAAGATTTCACCAAATGAGCTTGCCAATGTTCTCAAGAGCTGTCAACCGTTCGATCCATTCATGCTGGTTTTAGACCAATGCGAGGCACTGAGCCCAGGCTGGTTCCGGTTCATAGTTGGTGAATACTGGCAGTGCCGCCGTCATTATAAAATCAAATCAGTCAACGACTTTCAACAGTCTTGGGTCGTCTGATTATACTACTCATCTCAATAAAATTAGCTTTTGCAGAACTATGCTTAACTATGATTTCTCATTTGAGTCTGACAGAGATCCCTTCCTTTCACATTTCATCATTTGTGAAATCCGTCAAAGGCCTACACGAAGTTCTAATTTTTAAAAATAAGACTGTTTTCCCCCACTATCTACTTTGATTCATTCCTTTAGTGTAACTTATACGTAGATTCATGAAACCCAGATCATCTTGAGGCTTAATGGTGAGGTCTATGAAGTTACTGGTTGATTTAGTTTTTTGTGTATTATCCATGGTGCTCTGGAGTGAACACAACATGGTCAAATTAACTCCAATGAAACATAAGTTATGGTGCTGGGTGGATATTCAGATGTTTGTACTATCATTTTTTGGCCATCCAACTTGGACAATTGTAAAGGAAAATGCTACTTACCAGTATGTATCTGTTCTTGGCATGTAGAGCTGCAGAGTTGTACACTATGCATAGATCGCCACCTAGTGTTGGGCCTGGATGTTTGCAGTTTGTTGTTGTCCTGAAAAGTTCTTTGGAAGTCACGAGATAGGCGACTCCTTCCTAGGACCACATTGCGCATGGGCATCGGCTCCATTCCCAGATTGTTTTTCACCATTAGGGAAATGATGGAGCTTTGCAAGTACAGGAAGGATGCCCATGTAATTTGTATCTAATTAAGATATTACTGGAACAGATAAGGGTAGCCGGGGAGGCGTGTACAACTCTGCAGCTCTACATGCCAAGAACAGATGCATACTAGTAAGTAGCATTTTCCGTTCAAGGCATATGAGCTGCAGATTGTACACTATGCATAGATTATATAGCAGTACCCACTCTTAGCGGCGACCACCCCTATCTGTTGCAGTAGTTTGGAATAATGTTTTGAGAACAGCCTGGCCCACATTACCTTGTTGTTTTGTTTGCACATCTACACAATAGTGTTTTGTGAATGTGTGCGGTGTAGCCCATGTGGTTGCTCTGCAGATGTCATCTAGGGGAATTTTCCCTAAAAACTCCATTGAAGCCCCTATCTTTCTGGTAGAGTGGGCTTTAGGAGGAACAGATAGCGTACGTTTAGCTTTGTGGTAGCAAATCTCTATGCATTTGACAATCCATCTAGCTATTCCAGATTTTGAAATGGGATTGCCCTTGTGTGGTGGTGAGAAAGGCACAAAAAGTTGTTTTCTCTTACGAAGGGGTTGTGTTCTTTCTATGTAGTATAGCAATGCTCTTTTGACATCTAAAGTGTGAAGAGCTCTTTCTGCTACTGACTGTGGTTGCAAGAAGAAAATGGGCAGTTCCACAGATTGATTGAGATGGAATGGAGAAATGACTTTAGGCGGGAATTTTGGATTGGAACGCAGAACAACCTTATTTTGATGCATTTGCAAAAAGGGTTCTTGAATGGTTAGTGCTTGTAGTTCACTAACTCTGCACAGGGAAGTAATAGCTACTAAGAACGCAACCTTCCAGGTTAAAAATTGTAATTCACATTTGTGTAGGGGCTCAAAGGGAGGCCTCATTAGCCGTGTGAGAACGACGTTTAAATTCCATACAGGTGAAGGTGGTACTCTAGGAGGAATTATTCTTTTAAGGCCTTCCATAAAGGCTTTAATGGCAGGCACTCTGAACAGCGATAGATGTTGTCTGTTTTGCAGATATGCTCCTATTGCAGCAAGATGTAGTCTAATAGACGTATAGGCTAAGTTACATCTTTGGAGATGCAGTAAGTAACCTATAATGTGTTGAATGGCCACATCCAAGGGATTAATATTGTTGTTATGACAATATATTACAAATTGTTTCCACTTGGCTGCATAACATGCCCTAGTGGTAGGACGTCTAGCTTCTTTATTGACATTCATGCAGTCTGGAGGAAGGTTCAGATATCCAAATTCTAGGACTTCAGGAGCCAGCTCACTAGGTTGAGCTGAGCTGGGTCCGGGTGCCTTATTTCTCCACAGTTCTGTGTTAAGAGGTGTGGAGACAGGTGTAATTTTTGGTGTGGTACTACAGACAGTTGTAGCAGTGTGGTGTACCACAGTTGTATGGCCCACGTTGGAGCAACTAGGATGAGGGTCAGAGAATGCTGCTGTAGTTTGCGTACTACTAGTGGCATGAGTGGTAGAGGTGGAAAAGCGTACGCAAATCTGTTTGACCAATTCATCCATATCGCATTGCCTTTGGACAGTGGGTGTGGATATCTGGCGGCGAAGCTTGGGCATTTTGCATTTTCGTGGTTGGCAAATAGGTCTATCTGAGGTTGTCCCCACATCTGAAAGAATGGCTGAAAAACTTGCATATGAAGTTCCCACTCATGGGTCTGTTGTGTTTGACGACTTAACAGATCAGCTATAGTATTTTGTACTCCTGGGACATGTTGGGCTAGAAGGAATATGTTCTGAGGTATGGCCCACCACCATATTTCCTGTGCTAGTTGAGACAGTTGCAGGGAATGCGTGCCTCCTTGCTTCTGTAAGTAATACATTGCTGTCCTGTTGTCTGTGCGGACTAACACAGCTTTGTTTGATACTTGCTTCTGGAAAGCTTTTAGTGCCCGGAATATTGCTAGTAACTCCAGATGATTGATGTGGAGTAATTTTTGTTGCGGTGTCCACCTGCCTTGCATGGTGTGTTGCAGTAGGTGGGCTCCCCAGCCGGAGAGCGATGCGTCCGCAGTCAAGATTATCTGAGGAACTGGTTCTAGGAACGGTCGTCCCTTGGAAAGGTTTTTGGTGTTCCACCACTGCAGAGAGCGATGAGTTCGACCGTCTACCAACACTAGGTCTGTTAAGTGACCTTGAGCCTGGTTCCATTTACGTGATAAGCACTCTTGCAGTGGACGCATTTGAAGTCTTGCATGGGGTACTATGAAGATGCAAGAGGCCATCATCCCTGAGTTGCATGAACACTCGTGCTGGAAGGGAGTGTTGTGGCTGAAACTTTGTTAGGAGAGTTTGCATGCTGGCTATCCTTGCTGGGGTGGGATAAGCTAGCGCCGTTGAGGTGTTTATTGTGGCACCTAGGTACTGTTGTACTTTTAATTGCTGTAGATGAGACTTGGTGTGGTTTATTGTGAACCCCAAGTCGTGAAGCAGCTGGATGGTGGCATGAGTGTGTTTTGCGCATTGATTGTGTGAACTGGCTTTTATGAGCAAGTCGTCGAGGTACGGGAAGACATGGCTGTGCTGACTTTGTAGATGCGCTGCCACCACTGCCAAGCACTTGGTGAACACCCTTGGTGCTGTTGTGACTCCGAGTGGGAGTACTTTGAACTGGTAGTGCTGCCCATCTATTATAACCCTGAGATACTTCCTGCAAGCTTTGTGAATGTGAAAGTATGCGTACTTGAGGTCTAGAGTAGTCAGGAAGTCGTTTTGTGACAAGAGAGGAAGGACTTGCTGGAGTGTGACCATGTAAAAATGGTCTGACTGTATGTATATGTTTAGCGGTCTGAGGTCTTAAATAGGCCTTAGAGAGCCGCCTTCTTTGGGATTAGAAAATACAGAGATTAAACCCCCTTGTTTTGATGGTGCAGAGGAACTAGTTCTATTGCACCTTTTTCTAGCAGAGATGAACAGTTGTTACTTACCTGTAAACAGGTGGTTCTCCAGTATTGGTGTCTTTCATAGATTCACATGCTTGAATATTCCCCGTCGTCGGAGTGGGAGTCCCACGGTAAATAAAATAGCAATAAATGCTAAATATATAATAATATATAATAAATATATATATACATAATAAGGAAAAACCCAAAAAATGCATACAATAACCATCTGGTACCTAACCAAGAGTTTCCACATAGGAATGCATGGGGAAAAAGAAGTTCCAATGCAGCCTATCCTTGTCATTATGTTAGTCCAAACTGCAGCCAATCAGGCGCCAGCAGCCCTCTAGAACCTTCTCCTCAGAGCTCAAGCCCTCAGATTTTCGTAGCACAAGAGTGACCACAGAGTCTATGAGGAGAAGAGAGCCTCTGAGGGGAGGATGGGAGGGTCGCATGTGAATCTATGAAAGACACCAATACTGGAGAACCACCTGTTTACAGGTAAGTAACAACTGTTCTTCTCCAGTATTGGGGTGTCTTTCATAGATTCACATGCTTGAATATAGAATAGTAAGCAGTCCGTATCCGTACACAAAGTTTCCAGGATGCAATGTATACACAACAGGTTAAAATCAACAGGATTAAATCCATGTCACGGAAGTCATAAAACTGTATGTATACATAAAGAAGACATGCACAAGACTGGAAACCATAGGAGGAGGGTAGAACAGAGGCTCACCTTATTGAAAAAGATTCCGGAGCACAGCTTGTCCCACTGCGGTATCCCCTTCGGCCATGGCACCCAGATTGTAGTGCTTCGTGAACGTGTGCCTGCTGGACCACGTGGCAGCTCTGCAAATCTGATGCAATGGAACTCCGGCAAAGAGTGCAGTCGAAGAGGCCACAGACCTGGTAGAGTGGGCTCTCACTGCAGACTGTAAAGGCTTTCCCGCTTTCTGATGGCAGAAAGCAATCGCCGAGGCCACCCAGCGGGCTACTGTAGGTTTGGTGACTGGTCGCCCTTTTTGAAAACGGCCATAGGCCACGAAGAGCTGATCTGATTTTCGGAACTGGGCCGTTCTGCTGATGTAGAACTTTAAACATCTTTTAATGTCCAAAGAGTGCAGGCGTTGTTCCGCAGGTGATTGCGGATTGGCAAAGAAAGACTTCAGTATAACAGGCTCATTAATATGGAAGTCTGACGGCACTTTTGGAAGGAAAGTAGGATTAGTGCGTAAAAGCACAGAATCCGGTTTGAACTGTAGAAATGGCTGTTTAATTGTGAAAGCATGCATATCACTCACTCGACGTGAGGACGTCAGTGCGAGTAAAAGCGCAACCTTCCAGGTGACATACTTGAGATCTGCGCTATGAATTGGCTCAAACGGAGCAGTCATTAATTGTGAAAGTACAATGTTGAGGCGCCACTCTGGAGGAGGACGTCGAACTGGTGGAAAAGTCCGAAGAAGTCCTTTGAAGAACTGACGTATCAATCTGGATGAGCATAAGGAGGCGGAGCCATCATGGCGGAAGCGTGAGATTGCCGCCAGAAAAACTTTTAAAGTTGCATGTGACAAACCCGACTGAGCCAGATGGAGAAAGAAAGGGAGGAGCTCAGCGGGCGTGGCACGCAAAGGATGTACCCCGGCGTCTGCACACCAGTGGCAAAAGCGTTTCCACTTCAACTTATAGGTTTTTATAGTTGATGGAGCCCTGGCCTGAGCGAGGATGTTACGACACTCTTGAGGGATGCTTAGATGTGCAAATTCACAGTGCTCAGGTTCCAGGCTGACAAGCTCAGGGAAGAGGGGTCCGGATGGTAGATTTGACCCCTGTTCATGGAGAGAAGATCCATTCGAGGATGAAGAAGAATGGGTTTGCATTGAGACAGGAGTAGCAGCTCTGAGAACCACGCCTGTCGTGGCCACCTGGGGGCAATCAGAAGGATGTGACAAGGCTCTCTTCGCATCTTCCAAAGTACGCGAGGCACTAGAGGGATCGGAGGAAAAGCGTAGGCGAAGAGATTCGACCAATCCATCAGAAGGGCATTGCCTTGGGACCCTTTGTGGGGATGCCAGCTTGCGTAAGCGGGGCATTTGCGGTTCTCTGGAGTCGCAAAGAGGTCGATTGCAGGGTTTCCCCAACGGTGAAAGACCATATCGAGTGTTGGCTGGTGGAGTTCCCACTCGTGGTTGGATGATCGAGATCTGCTGAGGGAGTCCGCCAGGAGGTTGGACAAACCCGGAAGATGTACTGCCGTGATTTGGATTTGATGATTGATGGACCAGTCCCAAATCGCTTCTGCCAGGCGGGACAACACCGGAGACTTTGTTCCGCCCTGCTTGTTTATATAATGCATGCAGGTCGTGTTGTCCGTTTGTATTAGAACTGACTCTCCCTGCAGCACTGGTTGAAATGATTTCAGGGCTAGAAAGATAGCCATCAGCTCCAACTTGTTGATGTGCCAGGTCTTTTGATGGAAGGTCCATTTCCCTTTCACGGACAGGTCTTGGAGGTGAGCTCCCCAGCCCTCCAGGGAGGCATCCGTCGTCAGTGTTAGATCTGGGGTGTTGGACAGAAAAGACGTGCCTGCTGCTAGTTGGTGAGGTTGTGCCCACCATTTGAGCGCCTTTTTCATGGGAATGGTGATGGAGACCTGATCGTTGAAGGAACCGGTGACCTGACGCCACTGCTTGTCCAGAGCCTGTTGGATAGGTCGCGCTCGTAGTCGGCAATGAGGGACAAGAGCGATGCATGACGAAGCCATCCCCAAAAAAGACTTCAACAAGCGGACTGAAACGCACTTCTTTGCGAGAAGTAGCGATACTAGCCGGAGGATCCTCTGTTGACGTTCCCGGGAGACAAATGCTTTGACCAGGGTGGTGTCCAACGTTGCCCCTAGAAAATCTTTGCAAGTTGTTGGCTGCAATTGAGATTTCTCCAGATTGATGGACAGACCCAAGGAACGGAATACTGTCTGGCAGATTGCAGTATGATGTAGAAGTTGTGCACGGGATTGTGATTTCAGAAGGCAGTCGTCGAGATATGGGAATATCTGGATGCCTTGAAGACGAAGAAAAGCCATGACCGGAGCCAACATTTTTGTAAAGACTCGGGGGGCTGAACGGAGGCCAAATGGAAGGACCCGGAATTGGAAATGAAGGTGCCCCACCTTGAAACGCAGGAACTTGCGATGCGCCGCTAGAATTGGGACATGGAAGTAGGCGTCCCGGAGATCGATGGTAGTCATGAAATCTCCGACTGAGAGCAAACGCAAGATCTCTGTAAGCGTGAGCATACGGAAGGTCTGGTTCTTGAGATAATGATTGAGTGCTCTCAAGTCCAGTATTGGTCTCCATTCTCCGTTCTTTTTGATGACGAGGAAAAAACGGGAATAAAACCCCTTCCCTCTATGCGACTTTGGCACAACCTCCACCGCACCCTTTTGAAGGAGAAGGCGAACCTGATGAAATAGTTCTTTGAGGTGCGGAGGTGGCGGTCCGGAAGGTGGCGTTGGAGGAGGTACCTCGACAAATTCCAATGCATGGCCTCTCTTCACAATGTCGAGTGCTCAACGGTCCGTAGTAATGGAGGACCATTGAGAACCAAACAGAGAGATTTGACCTCCAATCCTCCGTTCGACCGAGGAGTCACTGGCGTTTGTTGGATTGACCTCTGAAATTAGACTTCCCTCTGTAAGTCCTGGCAGGCTGCTGACGGGACGACTGCTGGCGGTTACCGGTGTAACGCTGGTTACCTTGGTTGAAGGACCGGTATTGACTGCTTCCTCCACGAAAAGTGGACGTAGTGCCACGTCCTCGAGCACCCCGAAAGGGCTGTTTCCTAAACTGAAGGGTACCCAAAGCACGTGCAGTGTCCGTGTCCTTTTTAATGGATTGTAGCGCCTCATCAATATGCGCTCCAAATAATGACTCGCCGTCATATGGCATATCTAGGATTCGTGCCTGAACTTCCTGCCGAAACGAAGTCGAGCGTAACCAACCCTGGCGACGCAGAACAGCTGCTCCAGCGAGCTGGCGAAAACCGGTGCAGGCTACATCCACTGCACAATCGATAAGTTCTTCTGCCGTCCTCTCTCCTTCTTGCAGAATTTTCTGTGCTTCTGCCTTGGAAACATCTGGAAGTAACGCTATGTAGGCGGCTAGATCAGCCCAAGCCTGGCGATCATAACGGCCTAAAATGGCCATGGCGTTGGCCACTCGAACTGTTGTAGAGGACATGGAGGAAAATTTTCGTCCAATAGCATCCAGGCGACGGCCCTCACGGTCCGGAGGAGCAGTGATCGTAGATGCCGGATTCTTTGAACCCCGTTGAGCTGCCTGCGTGACGACAGAGTCGGGCTTAGGTTGGCCTGTAAGGCATGCTGGAGATCCTAAAGGAGCTTTGTATTTCTTCTCCAACCTTGGCAGCTGCGCTGGTAGAGAGTTTGGCGTCTTCATTATCTTCTCCCCTTCAGACCAGATGAAATCTATAATCGGGACTGTGTGGATTTGTTTCAAGGGCTGGTTTTTGAAATCGTATAGGAAGCAATCTTCCTCTCGGTGTGCTCGTGGCAATTTGAAACGCTGTGCTGCCCTATCCATTAACTGGTGGAAGCCTGCGATGTCCACTGGAGGAGAATCCGCTGCAGGCACCTGAGAAGGAGATGGTGTTTGAGCACGATAGTCATCCCACTCCGCCAAATGTTCCTCACCATCCTCTTCTACTTCAGAAACTTCACCATCTTCACGCTCTGGAGGATTCTCGTCATCATCATCCTCTGGATAGATGGTAGTGTGAACACGAACCGATGTAGTACGGTGAACAGTTACAGGAGACGCTGGTTGAGGAGGAGCCAGAACCGGGTTAGAAACCGGATTCACTACTGATGGGACCGTTGTAAGCTGTGGCGTTGGTGGGAAACGCCGATTGTAGTCTTCCAACATACTTTGGAGGTTTGATATCATGGAAATAGGCAACATCGCAGTTGGAATCTGAGTGTGAGTTGTTTGATGTTGATCATAAACCTCTTCCTCGTCATTACTGAATTCTTGGCACTTAATATTTAGGTCCGAAAGACTGTGAGCTTGGCCATCAGACTCTTGTTCAGAATCAGTCGCAAACAGCGGAGATGGAGGATTAATCATCTCTTGCTCTGCAAGAGTCTCGAACTGTGGTCTGCTGGACTGCAAGGGCAAAAGAGGCATAGTAACAAAAGAAGAGGCCGGCGTCGAAATAGTGTCCTGCGTACGCGATGACGGCATGACATCAATTGACTTCTGCGATGGGATCGATTTGGATGCCATCGTCGACGAGGAGACCGTCGACGGAGCAGTCTTCAATGGTATAGATGGAGTCATCGTCGACGGAACCTTTACTTTCAATGTCTTCGTCGACGGAGTCATCGTCGACGGAGTCATCGTCAACGGAATCTTCGTCGACGGAGTCATCGTCGACGGAGTCATCGTCGACGGCATCATCGTCGACGGAGTCATCGTCGACGGAGTCATCGTCGACGGAACGGTCGTCGACGGAGCAGATGGAATAGGTCCCCTCGTCGACGGGATAGCCGTCGACGGTGCGCTCGTCGACGAGAGCGTAGACGGAGTCAAAGCCCTCACACTTCTAGTCGACGACGACCGGGTCGTCGACGAGTGAGCTCTTTTCGTCGATGACGATGAAATAGGAATCACAGAAGGCACAGTCTTAGAGCTGAGAACCACTCTCATCGACGATGAAGACGTCGACGCTAAGGCTGACGACGATCCAGAGGCCATCGTTGTTGTGACTGTCGTCGTCGATTTGGAACCAGAGACAACCATTCTCGTCGACGGAGTAGAAACTCCCGTCGTCGACGGCAAATCCGTTTTCCTCACAGAAATACTGGATCTTGAAGCAGAAGGAGCCTGAGAGCTTTGTCTCGTGGGCCCAGACGTGGTAGGCAAAGGTGAAGACACCGCAGGGGCCATTGTGAGGGAAACTTTCCTCTTTTTAAGAAATGGTGAAGGCACCTCCTGCACACTACCACGTTTAGAAGCTGCTTGAGAACGGCCTGACCCCAGACTTTCAGCGTCAGAAACTACATTATCTTTGTCTTTAAGCCTCTGAAGCCAGACAAGTAAACGGCCTTCTCTGTCCTTTTGAGTTTTCTCTGAGAATTTTCTACAGAGTTTACAGGTACCCACTTCATGGTCCGGGTAAAGGCAGTAAATACACTTACTGTGTGGGTCATCATGATATAATCTCAGCTTTCCACAAGAGGAACACGCTCTGAAGAGGGATTTCTTACTTGAAGACATTTTGGAAGAAACTGGAACACTTGAAGAAGAAAACTGAGCAGAGCTCAGGGAGACTCCCTTACACACGACGTGCGGTAGAAAATCTGAGGGCTTGAGCTCTGAGGAGAAGGTTCTAGAGGGCTGCTGGCGCCTGATTGGCTGCAGTTTGGACTAACATAATGACAAGGATAGGCTGCATTGGAACTTCTTTTTCCCCATGCATTCCTATGTGGAAACTCTTGGTTAGGTACCAGATGGTTATTGTATGCATTTTTTGGGTTTTTCCTTATTATGTATATATATATTTATTATATATTATTATATATTTAGCATTTATTGCTATTTTATTTACCGTGGGACTCCCACTCCGACGACGGGGAATATTCAAGCATGTGAATCTATGAAAGACACCCCAATACTGGAGAAACTACTTCTTGCTTTAACAGTGACAGACGCTCTTGTGACATTGGAAGCTGTTTGGGTGGTATGTTTTTTGGGGGGGTAGATGTTAATTCTAGACAGTAACCTGATTGAATAATTTGCTGCACCCACCTGATGTGATGTTGATCCATGCAGGCAGGAACTGTTGGAGTCTTCCCCCCCACAGGAGTGGAATGTTGGGGGAAAGGGGAGGAAAGTCATTGGGTAGGGGTGGAGGCAGAGCGGGAGGTGTTGTTCTTGCCTCTGCCTTTGTTGTTGTTACCCCTGTAACCCCCTCTCTGGTAGCCATTGGTGAATGTGGATTGGCCAGGGGTTTTGTAAGAAGAGGATGGACCTTCTGAGAAGTAACCACTTGTGTTGCCTCTGTACGATGAGCAACGAAACGCACGCCTGGGAGCTTGTTGCTGCAAGGTTCCCATAGATTTTGCAGTGTCGGTGTCTTCCTTCATTTTCTCCAAAGACACGTCAACATTTGGGCCAAATAGGTGTGTTTCATCAAATGGCTGATTATGGAGTTTTGCACCTCAGGTTTAAAACCTGAAATACATAGCCAGGCATGTCTACGTAGTAAGGTGCTGGTGTTGAATGCACTTGAGGCAGTATCTGCAGCATCTAGGGCACAACGGATGGAAGTATTTGTGATATTTTTACCTTCCTGTATAAGTTCATTAGCCCTGTTCTTGTATTGGTCTGGTAGGTGCTGCATTAGAGACTCTAGTTCGTCATAATGTGCCCTGTCATATCTGGCTAGCAAGGCTTGGGTGTTGGCAATGTGCCAGATGTTAGCTGCTTGTGCCGCAGTTCTTTTGCCAGAGGCGTCAAGGAGTTTAGATTCTTTGTCTGGTGGTGAGGCTTCCCCTGTTTGGGAATTAGCAAGTTTACATGTATTGGATACCACTAAAGAATCTAATTGTGCCGGACCTTTAATATAAGCTCGGTCTGAAGGGGCAGCTTTATATTTCTTTTCAATGCGGGATTGAGGACCCTAGCTATAACTGGGTCTTTAAAAATTTCTGTTGCGAGCTTGATGACGCCCTTAAGCATTGATAAGATGGTTGTAGACCTTTGTGTGTTGTCAAAGGTGTCTAAGAGGAAGTCTTCCTCCACTGTGTCAGTGTGTAAGTCCACCCCATGATATTGTGCAGCCCTCTGGACTAGCAGGTTAAAACCTATGGTGTCCTCTGGTGGAGAAGGTCTGGAAGGATAGGCATCATCCTGTGGGATATAAGTCACATCAGGGGTGTTGTAATCATCCCATGGATTAGGTGACTGAGGGGGACTATTAGACTGTGGTGGGTAATGTGCAACTCCACCTTCATAATCAGAATCTGTGTGTACGTCATGGTCTGGATTAGGAGATGGTGTAGGTGAATGCTATGGTGGAGGAGGTGTATAAATAGGAGCTGTATGGGGAGGTGGAGCAGAAGGGACCCTTAATAGAGAGATTGCAATGTCTCTCTTCTTTGCAGGAGAAGGAGGTACTGGCGCCTCAAATGGTCTCTTCTTGGAGCTGAGAGTTAATTGTCCCGTTTTGGGATCATTTACAAGAGTCTTTTTTTGTGGATCCGGTGTAAAAAGTTCTTGTGAGCCAGGTACATCCTTTGGCGTCGAAATCTTCGGCTCCGTAGGTTTTTTAGGCACCGAGTTGGCAGTTGGCTTAGCAGTGTGCCCTTTCGAAGTGTCTTTTGAGGGAACCTGTTTTTTCGGTTCCGAGGGTTTTTTCGGCTCCGATGCATATGCATCTGAAGCTTTGGCTTATTTTTTTGCTGGCTCATAGTGCAGTTTCAGTGTCGATGAACCGCTGCCAGTCTTCGGCGCCGTGTGCTTGGGTGTCGAAGCAACGGTCGACGTGGAAGAGTAAGATGGCTTTTTCTTCGGTGTCGGTACTTGGTCGGCACCGGAAGTAGGCTGGCTCGAGCAAGAGCCGCCAGAAGGCTTTGTTGTCTTCTTTGCGGAGCCGGAAGGCGGGGCGTTAGAAGCGGTGTCTCGGTGTGCACCCAAGCAAGAAGGTGAGGGTGTGACTGGAGCCTTTTTAGATGGTGTCGAGGAAGGGGTGGGGTCGATGGTCTTACTTACGACCCGTTGAGCTGGAGTGACCTCCTTGACGTCTGAGTCTTCGGCATCTGATGATCCGATACTCTCTTCGGCGTGCTGGTGTTCTGGCACGTCGACGCCTTCATTGAAGATGTCGTCAGGAATTGGAGCTGACGAGCGAGACATAGTTCTTCGAGCTCGTCAGTCCCGGATCGTCTTCTTGGAGCGGAATGAGGCACACACCGAACAGTCTAAGGCCTTGTGCTCCGGTGAAAGGCACAGGTTGCACACCTCATGTGGGTCGGTGTGGGGAAACTTTGACCCACATTGAGGACACTTCTTGAATGGCGCCCTTTCCATGAGCCAGAAAGTGAGGCCTAGGTAGACCCGAAGGCCTTCGTCGATGACCGGAATCGAAGACTTCGAAGTTGGTAGAGATTCGCTTATTGGATCGCGATCAAGACAATACCGTCAAACTGGGTGAGGATTGCGCCCCAAAGGAAATTTGGTTCCAAACCGGAGCGCAGGAAACACATCCGAGCCCGATGGCTGGAAAAAAACAATCTGGGGATGGAGCCGATGCCCATGCGCAATGTGGTCCTAAGGAGGAGTCACCTATCTCGCGACTTTCAAAGAACTTTTCAGGACAACAACAAACTGCAAACATCTGGGCCCAGCACTAGGTGGTGATCTATGCATAGTGTACAATCTGCAGCTCATATGCCTCGAACATTCTGTTACCCAAAGTGCATACTCTGGCATTCAAAATCAGAAGCTATATTTGTTCCCCCAAATTAATGCAGCCTCAGTTACCGCTAAGCCCACTATTAGGACCCTGACTAAGGGTTTTCCCTTTATTTGGGACATTTCTAATGTGTTGACTGGAGGGAGTGATCCTGCAACTCCATCATAAAGAGCACTTCTCAAAGCATTGACAATGTTCTAATGACTACCTGTAGTACAAGTTACTTTCGGTAACGGTGTATCTGGTAGAGACGATTCTAGCAGCAGATTCCTTAATGTAGAATTTGCACAAGGCGTGAGACTGGATCCGGAATTTTTTTTTGACACAGCATCTCTGCGCGCCAGGGGCGGACCCACGTGACTCCGCCCTGACGTCGTCCGTGGATGTGACATCAGCGAGGTCACATAAGCCCCACCCTGGCGCGTTGACGTCTGACGTCAGTTTTCTTCAGAGAACTTTTCCGCTCCACAACGCAGAGCCATCACAAACAAAACTGTGAGAGTATGGGAACAGTGTGCGAAAAAGCAGTGAAACAGAAAAGGAGGAAACGAAAGGTGAGGAACAGTGCCAGTTGGAAAAGTGCCAGGCACTGTGGTCCTGAAAGACATAGAAGTGAAAGAGCAGAGCACCGCTCTGAGAAGCAACCTTGCAAAGCTAAGGCAACATCCTCCCTGGAGGCAGAAAAACATGTGAAAAACGTCATAGCAGACGACAGAAAGTCTGCAACCACAATCCATAACAGTGAAGGGCAACAAGTCCGGAACAGATGAGTAACAACAAATGACCCCAAGACAACACCATCAAGGAGGGTCGTATCCCCTGGAAAGAGCTAAAGGCTGAGGTACAGCCAAGAGACCCCAACTCAGAGGGCTACAGAGGAGACAGAAATCCCAAGCAATTAAAAAGGGAGAAGAGTAAGAGTAGGCCCCCACACTGGAATAACCAGGGTGCAGGGATGCAAAAGTACACATGAACCAACCGTCCAAGTACCAGCAAGGAAGGGGTGGAACAATTAAACAGAACAAAGCACCCCACCAGGGAGGAAGTGGGGAGGACACTCTCAGAAGACAAGCCACCCAAAGGGAGGCGAATGCAGAAAACCAAGCTGAAGGTCCTCGCAGAACGGGGAGGAAGGGCGGGTCGTGAAGGAATCTGCGGCTAGAATCGTCTCTACCAGATACACCGTTACCAGAGGTAAGTTGTACATCTGATAGAGACTACTAGCCGCAGATTCCTTAATGTAGAATAGATACCCTAGCCATACCCAGAGGGGAGGAGGGCCTGCAAGAGAACCTACCCAGCTTGGAAGAAACACAGGGCCCCATCAGGGGATGCCATGGGGAAAGGAAGGGCTGCCCAGCCCCCACCAAGCAGAAGGAAGCAAGAACAAGGCAAAGAGAAGACCAGGATACTCCAAGCCTACCTGAGGTACAAGGGACATTCGTCAGAAAACCCCAAAGGGATAGACAGCGCCAGAGGAGTACCAAGGAAAAAAAGAAACATCCCAAACTCCAAGGAGGAGAGGAGGAACCGGAGGCAGAGCCTGCCTCAGGAGAACACACATACCCAGCGAAGGTGAACATGCATCAGCCCCGAAGCAGCAGACAAGGCCAGAACGGCCCCACAGTCAAGAATCGCAGGAGTGATAAGAAAGCCACATTTGCGCAAAGCTCCAGCATAACAAGGGGCAGGAGCACAAGGGCACACGCCAAGGCCCACAGAGGCGGACCATAATGCCCAGGCGTGCGCAACCGGCAGATGGGAAACACTGGAAGCAGTGGGCCCAGAAGCAGCCAAGCGCAAGACGAACCCCAGAACAAGCCCTAGAGAATGACCGCTCCAGAGACACAACCCAACCCACAAGAAGAAGTGGGACCAGCCAGAAGAGAAAGAGGAGAAATATGTAGGACGGATTTAAAACCGTCAACCAGAACACAGGAGAACACTAGGAGTATCCTAGTCGCCCTGGAACACAAGGCAGAGGCCAGGCCGAAAAACCGGACAAGAAGGTGGAAACACCATGGCACGATGCCGTAGATGGCATGCCGAAGCCGGTCTGGCGATTTAGCGGGAACCTAGAGCAGCGCAAGATGCGCTAAGACAAAAGAGACCGCAGCAGCGGTATACAGTGACGCCAGGAAAGGCGAGGAACCCGAAAAGGTGTCCACAACCTCCCAGCTCAGGACAGAGCTACACAATAGCTACAAGTACCCCACTTAGGGTATGGCACGTCCCAAACACAACATGGGAACACCTCTTAGGGAAATAAACCCACAGCAGAGGACAAGAACATAAAGGACCTGCGGGAAGTACCACAGACGGCTTACTAATAAACCAAAAAATGCACAGATGGCCCAACTTGAGAACCTATACGGTTTTACAAACAGCCAAAAACAACACCACAAAAGCCAAAGGGCTGTAACAGCAGCCAACAGTACAGAGGGGCCAACCTAAGGACCCCAAAAGCACTTCAAACCACACAGAACCCAGAGACGGGCCAACTGAAACACTAGGCCCAAAGAAAAAGGTTGGATAAACGCCTCCCATAAAGCACCCAATGACCGACAAGCAAAAGCTTATGGAGGGGGAGGAGGACGGAGCCCCGCAAGGAGCCATTGAATAGCGGAGTCCACGTGGGTGCTAAACAAAAGAACCCCATTAAAAGCAAGTCAATCAGACGTTCCCTATTATTCTCTGGAAAAGCACCATCCCGCAAACAAGCAGGGCGGCGGAGTGCCACAGAACTTGCCATAGCGCGGCCGAGAGCATCAGAAACATCCAAGACCGGACAGAGACAGAGAATAAATGCGGCCAACTCCGGGCCATCCAACACATGGTGCAGCAGATCAGCGCAGACACCTTCATGGGAGGAATGGGACAAAAGGGACTCCGCGGAATCCCATAGGCTGGAGGTAGCCCTGGCCAAGACACAAAGTGTGTTGAGCGCTCGCAAAGCAGCACTAGTGGAAGCAAAGATGTTACGCCCCCAGGAATCCAACCACCGGGCCTCCCGTGACGGAGAAAACAACACCGAAGGCAAGGAAGGAAAAGCAGTCTGCAGGAGTGGGCCCTGGGTAGAAGGGTAGAAAGAAAGGCAGACTGGATCATGCGGAGCAGGACGGTGATGGTGACGGTGAAGGAGCGGCTGAGGCACCGGATCTCCAGTGGCAGGACGCCCCCAGAAGAGAGTTGTGGAGCAAAGTTTCAAATGGAAGCAGCAGCTCCCTTCCACCAGAGCCCTGATGGAGAACTTCCAACAAATGGTCCGTAGGGAATGAGGTGACTGGGTTGCCCATGTGCAAGATGCCAGTGGCCGTGGAAATAGCCCGGACAAAGGCTACATCTGCCTTCGTAGGGCGTAGCAGGGCAGAGAGCAATTCCTCCGTGGGCGATGGCTGTAAACTAAGCCGCTCATCCCGACTCCAGCTGGAGGAAGAAACGGCCAGCCCCTGTAGGGTGGAAGATCCATAGACAAGTGGGGAGCCTGAGGGGGCCTCCGGAAAAGGCGGAGAAGCCTGCAGGGCAACCAATAGCAAGTTGCGGAAGAGAGGGTCCAGGGGTAGTGGCTGCGTGGATGGCGAAGAGCCCTCCCTGGAAGACACCGGGGAAAAAGCAACTACGCGGCGTCCAGTCTCCAGTGAAGAGGAGACAAGGAGATGACAAACCTCAGGAGAGGAAGGAACCTCCGGAGACAGTCGATGACCCGATGCCGGGACAGTGCCGTGGAGTCCGCCACAGGCACCGGCGCGACTTCATTCAAAGTGGCCATCGGGGGCATCGAGTCGACCTCCACCACCACTTGCTTCCTAGGAGAATGGGGAGGGGTCGAAGCCGGAGCGGCTAATGAACGGCGGCGACTTGGCCCCCGACGAGGCACCCGCCTGCATAGAGGACCGAGAGGGACCCGGGGAGGCGCCCAGGCCACCACCTGCAGCACCGCCAGGACCAGGGAGGAAAGCAGTCAGCGCCGGCCTCCGGTAAGGCAGCCGCCTTCCCAGAGAACCGAGGGGGACTCGGGCACGAACCCTGAGTCCCGGCGACCTCCTGCGACACCACAGGGACCCCCACGGGGTTTGCGGCGAGGCAGGGACGCTGTAGGGCCACACCTCGATGACCCAACACCCCCAAAACCTGAAGCCAAACTCATCGGCGCCAGGGTCAAGCCTGCCGGCAACTACGTGGACGGCCCCACACATGGCAAGAGATCCACGGACGTCTCAGGAAGAGGAGAGGGCCCAAAGAAGCCAGCAGAGCCATATGTAGGCCTTCATTTGGGCCCTAGTCGGCCCGATGCCAGGAAACTGCAGGTAGGTTGGCGACAAGCAAGGCCGCACGTCCCTAGGGGAACCAGGGCCCTCTGTAGAACGAGAACCAGGCCTCGGTGACAAGCTGTAAGACTTACCGGTGGGCGAGCAACACCCATGGGGCCTCAGTGAAGGACGATGCCGCAGTCGGAATCGGCGGTCTCTGGGCCCTTCCGAGGTAGGGGACGGACGCAGTGAGGAGACCGACCTGGAAAAGCGGGCCAAAAGCAATTTCATCCGGCGCTCCCGCCGGGACTTCGGCTTCAGATGCTGTCAAGCGTTGCAGCCCGTAGAATCATGGTGCTCGCCCAAACCTCACATACAAATAGGGTGAGGGTCCGTCGCAGACATCTGACGTGTACAAGAAGTACACGTCTTGAAACCCAAAGACATTCGCACACTGTTCCTCAACGCAATAGTGTTAAAAGAAGGCCTGAAAACAGGTCAAGGAACACAATCCAGATCCGTATTGCAAGCAGAAAAGAAGGAAACTGACGTCAGCGCGCCGGGGTGGGGCTTATGTGACCTCGCTGACGTCACTTTGGCGGATGACGGAAGGGCGGAGTCACATGGTACCGCCCCCGGCCTGCAGAGATGATGTGGCAAAAAACATTCGGATCCAGTCTCACGCCTGGGGATAATTCTACGTTAAGGAATCTGCGGCTAGTAGTCTCTATCAGATAAGAGGAGTAACGTTTAAACTTTTCAGTGTTTCAATGCAAAAATGGCCCTAGACTAACTTGTCTGCAGTCTTAAATTCAGGTCTGCAGATCTAGAAGAACCCTTGGATCTGCTTCCCTGCAAGCACTTCAAGTGGCAACAATCAGTAAAGTAAGAGTGTTCTTCCTTTACTGAGAACTTAAAGTTAAATCCTGCAATCACCCACCACACTCTTCGAAAAGCACTTCAATTACCATGACTCCTTAATGGGAGTCAAAACCTGGCTATTCGCCAATAATCATGTTCAGGGGTAGCATTGTGCCTTATAAAATCTATAAATTTAATTTCAAAAGCCAAAAAAGTCCAAAGTCAGTATTTGGCTTTGAAAATCTCCCCAAGATATTGTGCATATTTTATTTCACACTTATACTATGATTTATTTCTCCTCAACAAGTTGCTCCATTATCTCTTACTATTTTACGTCTGCCCAAACAACCACAGTCTCAAACAAATCCCTATTAGCAGTTGAATTTAAACTCAGAAACATTTAAAAGAGATGGATTGTGTCCGGCAGTGGGCCCAACCTTTGGCTTCAATTCTTTTTTTTTTTTTTTTTTTTACCATGGCAGTAATTTGTCTCCCAAATTAAAAGCATGGCAACATTGAGAGTTCCCCTTCAAAAGTGGAATGACTTTAACATTTGAAAGCATGCATTTAAATAGATACATACTCCCGGAGTTTGACAGACCACATGCTTTCAGTAGTTCCTGTTCCACGAGGTGGAGGGAGATCACCCACTGTTTTTAATCAGTTTCACAATAAAGATTTCATTACCGACATGAACTTCCAGGATGTGTGATGGCGAGGTAAGCAGAGGCATACTGTTCTATTGAGGAAATTATGGGCTACCTATATCACTGGATCAGTGCCTTGGCTTCTGAAGAGTTTTCTCGTCCATCCATCCCTGCACAGATCTCTACACGATGTCGCTCATCTCAAATCTTTTGTTGTCAGCTATAAAACAATGTGTTTTCCTATAGTTTATGGGTTTCCAGACAGACGGGAGTCAGAATCATCCTACGGTGATGTGTTTCGGGTTCCATGCCTAAGATGTGTCCAATGTATGTTATAAAATATCTTCCTATTTGTTTTTTAGGGCTCGCCTGCTGATGTGCTTGCGCATAGCTGGCGAAGCTCTATAGTGGCTTATCCAGAGTTTAACCACTGGCTATTCCATGCAGTGCATGTGCGCTTTTTTGGTAATTGCGCAAACCCTAAAAAGCGCGTGCACAATGCCACCAGCCGCCTGCCTGCTTTCCTCGCATTACCACATCAAAGGCAGCCCAGCCTCCCTCCCACAAGCTTCTCAGTGTGCGCTCTGAATTTCTCCTCCCAGCGCATTTCTCATCCCCTAATTATTCATGGCCTGCCGGCCGTACTTTTAGTTTCACGGCCGCCAGGCCTTGTCTCCTTTTATGCTCTCTGATGCTTGTTTTCTACAGTATTCGGACTCTGTCTCTACTTTAATACACACTTTAGCTCCTTCTTCTTATCTTTTTTCTCCTCCCCCTCTCGCCAGCCACATTTCTTTGCTTCCCTCTCTACCCCTCCCTCCACCGGCTTTCCTTCTTTTTCTTTCCTCCCACATCTCTCCATCCCATTCCCTCCCCTGCTGCTCTCTGTCTTATCTCCTCCCTCTTCCTTTATCTCCTCTTCCTCCCCGGCATAGAAAGCTCTTGTGACCCGCAATCCCTTCCCTCGCGCCCTCTCCCTCCTGTCGCCCTGATATCTATCACCAGTCCCCGCGCTTACATCATTCTCCTGTCTCTGCCCGCCTTTTCTTCTCACGGTCTCCTCTTTCTGTCTCCATCTTTTACGAACAGCCGTCTCCCTCCCTGCCCTCTTCCCACAGTCTGCCTCTTCCTCCCCCGCCATGATAAACTGTTGTTTTCCATGATGTGCAGAGCAGCACTGCCCGGCCCAGCCCCACTCCCAATCTCATGTCTAGTTTCACCGGTGCAAAGTGTGTCTGTACTTCTCTCACGTTAAGCTTTAACTGCGTTTCTGTACTGTGGCCCACGGCTGTGCCCGTCCTGTTTTCAAGCACAATTTTCACAATCGCATGTCCACTGTTGGTGCCGACGGTTAATCATTCCTACCTTCGTTCTGTGCTCACCCCGACCCCTCTAGCTCTCCATTTCATTATACTCTTGTTTCTTATTTTCTTGCCCTTTGTTTCAAGCTTTTTTAAAAGTTTTGTTTTCATTCTTCTGTCCTTTTCCTGTTTTGCATTTTCTCTTCATACCCGTTTCTTCTTTTGTCGGTCCATTTTTCTTTCTTTTTTTCCTTATTTGTAATATCAATACATCCAAGTCATGTAAATACAAACATGTTGCATTACAAATGCTATAGGTGTCACATTTGTGAAAATTATAACTATTGGCATTGTAAATAACAAAGCTATTAATTTAGCTATTTAAAAAAATAAAAAATAAATCATTTATAAGACCAATAGCTCAAACTTTCCTAATGCGAGTCCTATTGCAATTCCAATGCTTGTTATTGAGGGCAGTGAAGTTGGACAATGTTTGGTGCATATCAGGTGATTTCTGGTGCCAGAGCTATAACATTGGGGTTAGCTGTATCATTAGCCACCTTATCCCTGTGTTTACCTCCATCTTTACCCTTCTCAATGTTAAGGTTTCCTACAACATCTCTTTTTGTAGAAAGTTATTTTGATTTTTCTGCTCTGGCGCATCTCTCCAACAGTTAAGCCATGCAACCTATGACCATTATATCCCTCAACATTTCATCACCATTAACCCATAGTCTTTCCTGGATTCCTGCATGGCTTGCATGCATGACTCTGATCTCTAGTATTCTCATCTCAAAGACTTCCAAATAACAAGGTCACAGAAAGATTGCTAAATATTTTTCACCTGCACAAGTACTCTTTCCAGCTTTTCGAATTTGCTTTATACCCTATAACCTTCAGGGCCCATGCAAAGTGATAAAATGTGTTTATTTTTCCTGGGGTCTATTCATCTTCAAATATATCCATCAATTTAGAAAACAATTCTTCAATTCCAGCCATGGTAATTGTGGTTAAGGAAACTTTTTGGGGGGTTCAGACTCAGCTTTTTGTAAGCACATTATTACAAAGACTATTTAAATCTAAAGTAACTTGGAAAATGGTGTCTCTAATTACTCCAAAGCATTCAACGGAGGCATAAATATAGTAGTAATTATCCTTTTGTGCCTCAGGTCACTTCTTTAGTTGAGACCCCTCACTCGAAGTCACCTAATGATCCAGCGTTTAAAATGACTACATATAAGATACACTTTGTTACCTAGTGCTTTTAATAAAATAGTTTTCTTCACAACAGCAGATGCTTCTCAGCCTGCATATATCATACTGTTGAGAATATAAAATGGCCGCCATGTGGTGATATGGACATAAGAAGGATTGATACGGGGTTTCCTGTTGTAATGTTGCTCTAATATGATAATATTTGCACTGGATACTCATAAAGGATTATCTTGCTGATGCTGGCCTGTCGAGCCCGACCAGTTCCTAGTGAGGTGCTCGGTTTCATGGTCCTTCAATGACACACTCATCAGAAGGTACACAGACAACTCCGCTCCCGGACTATTACTCACACACAACTCAGGGATACGCATCATCAGATCAGGAGGACAAATCACTACTAAAACGTGGAATGGCCTTCCACTTCACATCAGAACCTCCTCCAGAACTTGCTCCACTCTTCTTGAGTTCCACAAGAAGTTAAAGACCTGGCTTTTCAATTAGCCAACCTACCAAAGGCAGGGATAAGCCCGTACCCTGCTCAGGGCCAGGATACCCACGCAGGTGATAATGCACTTTCTAAATACACATAACATATCTTGAGTTCCTTTGTGCATGTTAGTAACTAAAAATTAGGCAATACGTGATCTCTACCTCAAAACATTTCCTTGCATAGTACTCTCAAGATAACCTTTTTCCATACCTAGAGTTTAATATTGGGAATTCCTAATACTTTGTGCACAATCAATTTAATTTAATGATTTTCCCACTCAATTCTTGGTGTTTGCGCAGTCTTCTCTTGCTATGTAATCGCCTGGCTGTTCATCTTGTGCTTGGTGCCAAATTCTCGCAATGAATACTCTTCTACACATTAGAAGTAATTCTAAGATTAATTCTTGTACAACTTTGAAGACATCTGTTAAGGTCCAGTCCTGTACTTGGTCCCGGTTTTCTCAGTCCAAACCAATTTTAATGTCCCATTACCAGAAATTCTAGAATGCATAGCTTTAGTTCTATTTCTAAATCCTCAGTTGACAACACACAAGATACAATAAACACTACAGGGTGATATAAAGCTTCTGCTTTCAGTTCAATTTCTACAGGACCACAAGTGGCCACGTCAGATGTTTGGCTGGCCATTAAGATGGACTGCCAGGATTATCAAGCAAAGTTATCCCAATTAGGAACAATTGGCAAAAACTGGATAATTGTTGGTCAAATACATTGTGCCTAACCTAGGAGAACCAAAGCAAATACCCAGTAACGAAGGACACTCTAAACGTTAAGATCATACGAGGTTTTGGTAGAACACTTTGAATGTGGTCCCTCTGACAGCCATGTGCACAAAGAGAGGTATTCGCTTTTTCTGGGGCTAGGTTTAACTGAGGATCTCTCACCAGCAAAAGGCACGCCACACCTGTCCTGGCTGGTAGAAGCAATCGCAGACATCTGTTCTCTGCATGAAGCTTTGCTCTCTCCCTCTACCACTTGGGCTAGTTCAGCACTCCTAACTGCTGTGGTCCAGGCTTAACTTATCACTCAAGTTCTCTCCACTGTGGTAATCAGGCCCCAGTCCCACAAGCTGTCAGCAATGAGGGCCTCTTTGTAAGGGATATGGAGGACCAGACTCTTATCCATGAATGGAGAGCCAAGAAGAAAAGGTTAAAGACTAGGCCAAAGAATGATTAATGATTTGTGCCGACACTTGAATGACACAAAGTGGCGGCAGGGATTTGCATTCCAGTACAACGGTATTTTGCGGGAGATAAGTGGCATTTCATAGAGTCAAATCGACTTTGCACTGCTTTGCATCAAGTGTAGGTTTCTGAGGGAAGTACACCACAAACACCCATAGATTTTTATGCAGAGCCTGGACGGCTAAGGTAGTTTAACCATACTGTTCATTGAAAACGAACTCCTAGTTACAATGATTGGATCAACTCCAGAAAGATGCAACTTTGCTGCTGTGCTGCAGTGCACAGGATACGTTCAATGAGTCTGACCATTTTTTGTTCTCAATGCATAGTAATTTCTTCTCGAAAGTTATGCTTTTAACACAAATCCTATTCCAGACAGCGCACAAATACCTCTCCACCATGTGGCAAAGCGGTGCAGGGCTCATGGCAATCTTTTTGTTCACCGGAGCAGTGGATGTCACTAGCAGCCGGCCAATCTTTGTAGATTTGGCTCTGCACCTTTTTTCCCCTTTCTGAAATGCAGCATTGCATAGGTGGATGCTATCCTGCCTTGCGTGAAAACTAAATACATTTGGCGTATGTGACGTATAAGAACGGTTGATTCCTGAAATAAACGCTGACGTGGATAAAGAAGATGAAAGATGGTTTAGCCGGTGTCACAAAGGCAATGTTTGCAGGTACAATATTGTGAGGTCATGTGCAATGCGGTGGAAGACTTGCTACAGGATGGTGGCATTTCATGGAGCTGTGAGGATGTAGTGTCTGTATTAGTAGTTCCCTGTCACTCGAGTGCAAGTACGGACAAAGGAATTTGCTGCTGCCTGTGCCCTGCTGAAATAAACCTAAACCTATTAATTAGACAGGATTGTGTTGCACATGGTGCCCACAGTGGCTTGCACTATGGCCTATTAACGATGGCAAAAAGGACGGAACAGTACAAACTATATGTTGCTTATCTCAGTTTCTGTTAACACATTAAGGGTACCTTTATTTACATCTTGCTACTGCTTCCATGGCCAGATGTGCCTCTGATTTGTCGAAAAGGCCCACGACACTCCACTTTACTCTCCACTTCATTACTACAAACTTCTTCAAGAACCCTTGATTAGTCTATTCACTTCCACCTTCTTCATTCCAACTCCTGAGAGACGTTATGCAGTCTGCTAAGACTTCACCTCTATCTTCTCTTCTACAACTCACAAAACAGAACACAGCCAGCCTTCCTACCTGTAGTTCAACCACTTATGAGTGATGTTATGTAATCTGCTGAAGTTGTCCTCCATCCAGTTCACCGCTCACACAAGAGTGATGCAGTCAGCTCAGCCTCCCTGCCTCCACCTTAGTCTTGCACAGATGTGAGCCTAGTTTGTGATCACTCAGTATGACCCTTCACCCCACTGATGTAGTAGGGAAATCAATGGTGCAGCAGCCACAGAGACACCAGAGGTCTGGTGGTCCATTGAACCCTGGTTATTTCAGTATTTTACTAATCAATCAGTGACTAGGGTACTCATTTTGCTTCCTTGTACTAGAGACCATGGCAGTGTTCCAACACCTCTTCCGTCTAGTTAGTTCTCTGACCGACTACCAAACGTCTCTAAGGGGCCCATAATGCCATATCTGATATCTGCTGAATTGATGAGAACCTCGGGGACTGAAGATCTGATTCGAGTGTGGTATCGCCCAGGTTTACCTCAGGGAGTTAAATTCTAGAGGAACAAGTTACTTATCATCGGTAATGATTTTTCTGGAGGATATCCTATCAAATCGCACATTCTTTGCCTTGTAAATATATCTCTAGAGGCATCAGACTGGATCATGAAACTTTAGAGCAATTCCCCTTGCACGCAGTAGGTGGCCACCCATGAGTGATGATTTCAGGTGCTTTCTTAGGCTGTTCATGCCCTCTGATGCAGAACTAATCAGCAGATTGGCATGACCAGTGTCCAGGTCTCTAAATAAAGACATTTTTAGAATGGAGAGGCAGGAGGTTCGATGATGAATCTGCACTTACACTACCCACCGAAAGATCATTAACGTAGGTAAGTAACTTGTTCTTCTGACCGATACTTCTACCTGCAAATTCCTCATCTTGTGAACAGATACTATAGTAGTACCTTCCCAGGTGAGGGGTCTTTAAACTAGCTCAAACCAAAATGTTCAGCAGGACCACCTGGGCAAAAAGCCCTTCTCAACTGACCTGATTATTGAGGCAATAGTGCTTCATCAATGTACATACTGATGTCCACGTAGGTGCCTGACAAATACACAGGACAGGCACTCTGTGTGGCAGCACAGTAGTCTAGTGGAATGCGGTTGTAATCCTTCTCGAGCATGCTTCTTCACCAGTGTATAGTAGATCTTGATGCAGAGATCAATTCATCTGGAGATGGTCTGCTTTTGCACTGCATTGCCCTTCTTTGCCCCAGAGAATCCTACAAAGGGCTGATCGTCGACCTAATGTTCTTTGTTGTGAGTAATGTAAAATATTAGTGCCCTTCTGGGGTACCAATGAAGGAGTGTCTCTTCCTCCCTTTAGGGACGAAGTGGAGCAGAGAATGCCAGAAGGATAATAGCCTGCCCGACATTAAATCGAGTGACCACTTTCGGCAAAAATTAAGCTTGCGTCTTCATTGACAGAAAGAGTCTGCACCTTGCCCACACGCCCAGCCAAACTTTAAGAGAGAAAGACCATATTTAGTGTCAATAGTCTTAATGGGCAACCGTGAAGAGGCTCAAAAGGGGTGCATATAAAAAAGTGAGAACTAAGTCAAAATCCCGTTGCGGCAACACAAAGGGTTTTGGAGGAAATAAATAATGCAAACCTTAAAAAAATCTCATCACAACACGTGATTTAAATAAAGAAAGCAAAAAGGTTGAAAGAGCCAACAAATAGCCTTTAACTGTGTCCAAAGCAAGTCTGTGCTTGGCCAGGGACAAAACAAACAAAAAACCTTGAAACAGCTTGGATTGTAAAGGGTCAATGTGTCGAGCGCAGCAACATGTCACAAATCTGTCGGACATTATGGTCGGGTCCTGTCCAGCAAACTCCCAGCAGTTCATCAACTGCAGCTGCGCTGGTCAGTAATATAGTATTAAGTCTGGCAGTGCTATTCCTCCAGCATAAGGCCCTCTTATGAGAGCAGAGAGTGCAATCCTTGGGGTCCCCCGTCCCCGATGAGTGATCCTGTCACTGTGTTAACAGCGCAAAAGAAACTGTCTGGGACTTCGTTAGGAGTGTTCTGTACAATATATAGGAATTTTCACAGGTTGATCATGATCATTTTGTACAATGCTGCTATTTACATCACCGACAGTGGCTGCCATTTCCAATTGAGGACATTGCCTTTGTATTCTGAAAGGATCTATCCTAGGTTACAATGCATTAAGTCTTTGGGGACCTCAGTAATGAAGATACCTAGATATGTAAATCCCTTCCAGGTCCATTGTATGTGGTCCGTCAAGTTCATCAGGGTTTCCCATGCAGAAACTGGGTATGCTACGGATTTTTGCAAGTTGATTTCCACCAATGAATATCATAAGAAAATCTGCAATATTTCCAAAACTTTGAGGATAGACTGCATGGGGTCCACCAGATAGACAAGGACATATTCTGCATAAAAGGAGATGACGGCATCCCATTCCCGTTCTTATCGAACACCTCAAAGAAGGGCATCCATTCCAACCCACTGGGCCAAGCGCTCCATTACAAGCGTGAATAGAAGGGGGAGAGTGGACACCCCTGTCTTCTGCCACAGCCCAGCCTGAAGTCTTGTAATAGTGTAACATTTACCTGCACTCGGGTTAGGGGGTGGGCATATAGTAATTGAATCCTCCGTCAAAAATCGTCAAAGCCCTTACTGTGCAAAACTGCCATTAAGTATGGTCATTTGAGAGAGCTGAATGTCTTCTCTACATCTAGGCACAAGATCACAACAGGTTCATGTAGAAAGAAAAATCGGCATGACCCCATATAGGTGTCGAACGTTATGTCAGGTGGATTTGTGTGGTATAATACAGGACTGGTCTGGCGTTATCAGTTTTTTGATGATACGCAGTAGGCAGCCAATATTTTTGCCAATATTAAGCACTGAAATGGGACTATACCAGGTGCATAAGTTTTATGAATGAGGACAATGGTGATCATCCAAATGTCACACACCCTTCTTCGAATGTCACACAGAAATATGTCTGTCCGGGCATCTGCATACATTTAGAGGAGACTTTTAAAAAATTCAGGTGGGACCTGTTAAGACAAGGCATCTTTCCTGGTTTTAGTTGCTGTACTGCCTCTTTTATTTTGAGCGCTTCCAGCTGCGTTCCAACCGCTCCCTACATAATCAAGGGGTAGGGATGTCTCTGACAAAATTCCAGATCTCTGGATATGTGCACCCCACCTTGGAATAATAAAGCCCCTCCAGGTGTGTTGCAAAGACTTGTGCTATACTGTGCAACACCGTCGAATCAACCACTTTCCCAATCAGGGTGTTAATTCTGCGAACCCATGTCTACACTCGTCTCAGTGGGCCAGCCAGGCCAGCTGTTTGCTTGTCTTGTTGCCTACATCATATAGTTTGTTTTACGGTGCACGATGGAGTGTCCTAGCTTCGTCACAGTATCTTTTGACAGCGTTCCCTAGCTAGCTGCATGCGATGTGCAAAGTCCTCAGCTGGACATTGTATGTAGTCATTTTCCCATTGGGTCAGCTGTGTTTCCACTCCTTTACAGTTTGATGTTTGTCTCTTCGTTTGAAAGCATTTCTTAATTTTGCTCCCTAATTACAGCTTTATTGGCCTCCCAAACGGTCATCCTTAATATTACCACTCCTACATTCTCTGCTAGGTAACTGAGACTCGGTCGCTTCTGAGGTATAGTCTGGTGTCCCAGTTTTGAGATCCCATGGATTGAATCTCCACTCCCCGCTGTGTAATTCTGTTTTTTGGTGTGTAGTCACAGTGGGGCATGGTCAACATTTCCTCTTGGTAGTAATTTTGTGTAGCAAAATCTGTTCTCTGGCTCGAAAAAACTAGGAAGTAATCGAGCAGCGACATCGGGGGACAAGTAGGAGTATTGTGTGTTGCTGGAGTGTGCGTTTCTTCAAATGTATCTCAGCCCCAGTGCTGTTTTAAAGTCCTGCAGTCTACTATCAGCCCTTCCCGCTGGTTGGTTCTCGCAACTCTATCCATGTTTGGGTGCATAGTCAAGGCCAGGTCCCTCCCGATGATCAACAGAGCCTCTGGTGCCCGCGAGATCCACCCCCTGGTCTGCCTAAGCCCAGAGGTATGTACCACATCACCACCAGTATTTTAACTCCATTTCAGTCCTCTAGTATGGCCGCATAACAGCCCCCTTTATCAGTTCAGCACTCTGCTGCGGCTAGCTGGCCCAACCGACATACAAGGATTCCCACCCCACGGAAGCCTTAAGTAAATCCCGACTGCACCAGCACTTTCTACCTAGCCCTCCCCAGGGAGTCACATTCATCACCCAATAGATGAGTTTCTTGTAAGAAGATCAGGACCTTTCTGTATAGAAATTTCCTTCCGCTACCCTTTTGATCTTGTGCCCAAGAATGTTAAAGTTCCATGTTATGATTGTGAGGCATAAGGAAATAAGCTGGCAATTTCATGTCATAGTGGTATTGTAATTTCACCCCTCCCCTGCCCTCCTTGTCTAGTCTAAAACATCTGCACCTAGGTGTTCCTTGCAACATTTCAACATGTCTCCCCTTCTCCCCAACTTCCCCCACCACCTCATGCTGTGGGTTTGGAACTCCCCGCTACCCCAATGCACGAGGCCGCTGTCACCCACTTACTGAAACCATTAACTCACAAATTTATTCTAGCAACAATAATAATTACTACAGTTCCCACTTATTGGGGATACTGGGTTGGTCTGGAAAGCTGAAGTCTTGTCGGTTTCTGCATCTGGCCAGATGTGCTTAGTTCATATAGAGTTTATGTAGTGCACCTCTCTATTTGCGTGTTCCTGTGTAGGTGCGCTGTCTTTGCCCAGCCGACTCAACAACGCCCGGGGCCCGGCCCCTGGGCCTCAGCTTCTACCACAAGCAGCAAGGATCTCTGCACTGGTAAGATCTGATGGTCTACCGGGCGCCAGCCCTCCAGCCAGTCCCAAACTCAGCAGGTGTGTTGAACCATGTTTTTCTTTCTGCTAGGATTTTGAGTTTTGCTGGGAATAGCATCATGTATTTTGCATTGCGTTGCTGTAGCTCTGCTTTAGCTTTATCGAAAGATTTGAGCTTGGCTTGGACTTCTTCTGTGTGGTCAGGAATATTATCACTGTGTGGTATGCAGCCATTATGGGGCCATGGTTTCCAGTCACACGCAAGATAGGGTCTTGATCCCTAAGGTTGAGTATATGAGTAAGAACAGGTCTGGGTTGTTCTCCCCATTTCGGTGGGGTGCCATGGACTCTGTGCTCTCTTTCCACTAACAATTGATGTTAAAGTTGTCCCGGGGTGACCACAAGGAGAACCCTGTTGCACCTCAATGTACTCTCTTCGTCTTCAGCCCTGACAAGCACCCAGCTGGTGGTGACCGTTAAGAGAATGGACTGCTGAATTTAGATGTGTGATGGTCACCGAGTGTTCCTTTACCATGTCCTCTGTAGTGCCCCCAATCGCTGACATTTTCTGGAATTATGCATGCATATAGTTGAAATACAGGGCCACTGTGTCTATTTTTTGCTCCAGCTCAGTTCTAGAGTCTTTCATTGCCTGTACAAGTTCCTTCAGGGATGGATGTTGGTCCCTGGGGACATGTCACAGCATATCCGACCCTGTATCGTCTTAAGTTTGCATTACACTGTGAAAGGTGTATTTCTCCAGACTGACGGCTGTCATTTGCGCCTTTCTCTCGGACCATTTTATCCTTCACGCTCAGATGAATGGAGTGTCAAATGGTGTCCCTGTGAAATATGTGTTCTCACTGTCTGGGGTGCACACCTGAATTTTGGCTTCAGGCCCCCCACGGGGTCTCACCCACAAAGAGGGGTCAGCCGGCCCCGTGGTCAGGCCCTAACGATGCAGGGCTGGCCATCATGAATCTTGACGCCGCCCCAGCAGTCTCCAGTGCTGGAAAGGATTCATGTGTAAGGTATAACTAGAGCAGTTCAGCTTTGCTGCCTCGATTCTCATCTCTTTCCAAATGGTGCATAGGCAGCGGCCCACATGTAGGCAGCGGTCCAGATCCTCAGAGCACCGCCACGAGCATGGTTGGTTTGGTTCTCTTCTCTCATTGCTGTCAAGGTTTCAGATTGCTTATGTGTGACATCTTCATAATTTCAGTGTGACTTTCAACAACAATGAGTGACACTTTCTCGCGAACAGTATAATGTCACCCACACTTAGTAGTAGCATGGCACACCCCTCAGTCTAGATCGGACACCTTCTGCTGGGCAGGGTGGCGGAGAAACAATACATTAAACAGAGATTCCCTGCCTTAGCCAGCCTGCGCCTCCCTGGCTGGCAACCAATCAAATTAATGGCCTGATCAGATCATGATAAATTGACAGTCTGTCCAGGATCCCTACAACGTGGTACCCGAGGCCGACTACGGGAAGTGAGAGAGGATCTTCTCCCTTTACAGTCGTCCAATTAGGCCCCTTTTTCCACTGCAGTTTAGATTGACCCAATTTTTGCCATGTATTTAGAATTTTCGTTTTGCAGCTGGACATCCACATCTGTTAGATACTATAGTTTGAGCAGGGGGTGCTATTTTATACTAATTAGGCGGGTGTGTGATTTTGTGTTTCGGTATTCAAATCTCTGAAGTTCATTTCGCTTACATACAAGTTCCCGTGATAACAGGATATTTCCACATCACAATATACTGAGATTCCTATACCTCCTGTTGTACACTAGCGCCATCTAGTGGCCTTTAAAACAAGCCCAGCTTTTATGGGTCAGTCCCAGCAAAGTGAGAAACTGGAACGACACGGTTTTATCACACTTCTGGACACAAATTCTTTTGCATGATAATCTGAGGTTTTACGGTATTGCCGAAAAACGACTGGAAATGCGTCATTCTAACATGAGATACTTGGCAGGGCTGCTCTCTCAGAGTTGTCCCTCTCTCCTCTAACAGTGCAGTTCCTCCTCGGCTTTAACACTTCCTGGTGTTTCGCAGTGTCGCAGTTTAAGCAGACATTGCATCGCTTCCTCATTGCGCCCTAGCCACCATCTTGCTATGGTCCAGGCTAGTACCATGCTTCCTCTCACTGCTTTCTCAGGGCCCTTATATTGGAGCCGTTCACAGCCTGTCCCTAGGGTGACCAACCGTCCGTAAACTTCACGGACAGTCCGTAATTTGGACCTCACGTCCGTGAGGAAACCTTTTACGGACGTCTTTTGTCCGTAATTTTGGCCATCACAGGGAGCAGCACTGCTCCCCTGTGAGAGGCCTCACCTTCCTGATGGGGCGCCTTGCGCTCCTCCTGGAGCTCAAGATCTGCCCCTCCCCGCCCATTGTCATTCTGTATGCGGCTGATGATTGCCACATACAGAATGTCAATGGGGCAGTCTGGGCTGGTAAATCATGTGGCGGCCTCCTCATGCCTTGGTGTACAGCAGGGCGTTCTGTAAAATAAAAGGCAAAACGCTAATGCTGCAACTTTAGCAAGGTAAGAAAACAGTTTATATGAAGAAGCCTGTAAAATAAGTTAAAAAGAACGGGTTATCGTTCTTTCACTGTCTCATAATTTTTTAACTGAAGTATTTTCAATATTATATCCAACAAAGCCATGGTTGCTGCTTTTTTTATTTTAAGCAACTAACAACCATTGACAAAGCCAATAGTCCTGGTTTTTGTTGGTGTAATGATACTTGCTGTATTATATATCTAGATGCAATGACAGAAACAACATAATACCAGTCGGGCGGAACACTACGCTAGCGCTGATTTTTTGCCTAGGTGTTTTAAACTACGCCCTTAATTACATCGAACACCCCCTTTGAAGAGACCTCCCAGTTTTTTTACACCACTTCAAGCCCTGGAAACAACACCATGTCACAGTCACCTCACATCCTGGCACTGTGCATCATGTGTGACTCATGACTTCTACGTTTTCAGACTGCCTCTGTGCAGGGGCATAGTGAACTTTCCCCCACCCCACCGCACCCCTTGCTTTAGGAACTACAGCGAGGGTGAAGTTCTTCATGGGCCTCTTCTGTCTGCAACTCTGTAGACAAAGGCTCAGCTCATACTGTGAAAAGGTGGGTGAGTAAATAAGTGAAGGAATGTGTGAATGGCTAGATGGATGACTGAAAGGATGAATGGATGAATGAAAGGGTGAATGGATAGATAAAAGAAAGGATGGATGAGTGGAAGTATGGATGAGGGAAAAGGTAAATAGATAGATGTATGGGTGGAAGGGTAGATGGATGGGTAAAAGGGTGGATGGGTGTATGAAAGGATGGATGGATGAGTGAAAGCTTAGATGATGGGCGAGTGAATGGGTGGATAGATGAGTGAAAGAATCGATGGATTGAATTGATAAGTGAAATGGTGAATGTATGGATGGATGAGTGAAAGGGGTAGATGGACAAAAGGATGAATAGATGAGTGAAGAAGTGAAAGGGTGGATGGATGGATGAGTGAAAGGATGGATGAGTAATAGGATCAATGGATTGAATAAATGAATGGATGAGTAGATGGATGGGTGGATGATGGATGGATGGATAAGTGAAAGGGGAATTGAGAGAGAAAGGGAGGATGAATGACTGAAAGGGTGAATGGGTGGAAGGATAAGTGACTGGGTGGATGGATGAGTAAGTGAATGGCTGGATGGGTGAAAGGGTAAATGGCTGGATGGATGAGTGAATAGATGGATGGGTGAAAGAGTGGATGGATGACTGTACAGATGGATGGGGTGAAAGGGTGGATAGACAAATAATGGATGGATGACTGAAAGGGTGGATGGCGGGATGGACGAGTGTAATGATGGATGGAAGGATATATGGTGGATAGGTTTGCAAATGGTTGAATATGTTTGGACATAAATGGGCACATAGATGAAAGGACAGAATGAATGGTGAAAGACTGAATAATAGATAAAAGAATGATTACACCTTGTAGCACCCATTATCTTAAGTAGCATTTCCTATACATTGACTTTCACGTTAATATGAGTCATTGTCTCTATATAATGTGTGTGATGTAACGCACTCCGACACCCTGCCCTACATAATTGGGATGAGTAACACTATAAGAGAAATTAAATACACATGAGAGACGGTCTAAGTGAAGATGAGGGGCACCATTGAAGGATGATAGCAAGGCAAGACTGGCCGACCGGGCATCGGGTTCGGGTGTTTCCCTGGGAGGCTGGAAAGAGGGGGGGGGGGGCTTTTTTGTTACTGGGGGCTGGCACTGCAAAGTTCCTTATATAACCAGTAGTTTTCAATCAACAATAAAAGCGGCTTCACTTATATTCAGGTGTGGTTCACCATTGTCTGGTGATTAATGTACCTGCTGGAGCGAGATGCGAATTTTGAATTGTCTAAGGCAGCAAGCTGCAGCCATACTGAAAAACCGTGAAGTGCACGAATGTCTCAACCTAATATAAACCTATGTTGACTTGTACTTAGATGGTTGTCTATTTACTTACATATATACTATTGCGCGACCACCTCTGACGTATCTGTAAAACTTACCTTTTGTCCTGAAGTTTTGTCCTGAATTTTGACCTTTTGTCGTGAATTTTTGTCCTGAATTTTGACCCTTTGTCCTGAATTTTTACACTCACCGTCCTGAATTTGCACCTATGCCAGTTGGTCACCCTACCTGTCCCCCTGTGTTCGCCACCTCACAAGCATCAGATCTCTATGGTCTCCGAAAAAGTCAGGATTGTGAACATTTCTGACATCAGCTTCAATTCAGTGCGCATATTGCCTTGGTTTTGGCTATGCCCCTCCAGCAGGTGGCATCCTTGATTCAAGCAAACATGGTGGAGACGAAATTGACAGGTGGTCAGTTATAAGGAAGTATCCTACCTGAATACAACCGTAGAAAGTACAAAATAGAACTTCAAAATAGATATTGAAATATGAAACTCCAGTCCCTAATTTTACAAAGAAACCAAAAATAATGTAGTAAACATGCCCTGTCGTTAGCCTCTTCCGTGAGTCGGACGGCCCCCGACCGTCTGATGTCACGGTGGGCGTGTGCGGAGGATGGCCGGGGGATGTCCGAACCGGGCAGACGTGGAATTCTTCAGCATCGCAGGGGAATTCTGGCCGCAGCGAAGCTATTAAAGCTATTAAGTGGTACTGCCTAAGTTTGACCTAAGCAGTCCAGATAAACAAAGATTATTTTGAGTCGCTACAGCTGTCTACAATGTGAATTGTCAAGCTGAAAGGAAACCGATATTGTGAGACAAATGTGAGAAAGCCCAAAGCAGGGACACACAAAAAAGATATTTTTTAAAATAGTTCTGGACACTTCAGAATTAGGAACAACTTAGAACTAGGGGTAAAACTAGCTGAGAATTGATACTCAATCTTATCGGTCTCCTTCGCAGCAAGGACATTTTGAGTAAAACCAGGGAGATACGACCCAATGAGACTCTTGTGAGTGAGTGGGACTTCTATTACCCATGGGTCTTCATCTGTTCATCATTTATTAACTTAATAAATACACTTTCATTTGACCAGGGCCTACACATACCTCTTGCGTCCCGAGTCCCACAAGCTCAAAACATTTTTATCCCCTTATCTTTTTTTTTTTTAAGAAAACATATTTTAAGATTTCTCTTCAAAGCACAGAAATGCAGAGAACAATGAAAACCGATGACAAATAACCAGCAGACCGGTTTATAGCATACAAAAAAATTCATATCATGGGCATTCATATGCTTTTTACTTTTTTGGTTGCTTCAAAACACAGAAGCACTCCCCCATACACGCACACACTCTCACGCATACACCAGGGAGAAAAACAAAGGGGGATAACAATTTTTACTTTTTTGGAAGTCTTGTTTTTTTTTGATGAGATTTCATTAAAAAAATTAAAAATTACTTTTTTTTTTAAATTTCACATCAAATTTTACTGCACTCATTTCTTTTCTTGGTGTCCTTCACCTCTCCCCTGGTTCAGAGGCTTACGCGTATATTAAAGACATTCCTGCCCTGCCATCTGTGATGAACATGCCCCTTCAAAAAAGTAAAAAAAATAATAAAATAAAGATAACTTTACAATCAAAAAGCACGAGGAAGCGGCTTAAAAAGGCAAATTTGTCATGCCTCCTGGACCAGGGATGTACGCATCAAGGGATACGCTTCTTTGCCTCATTTGATGGGCGAGCATCATGTTCTGTTGACTTGGAGGGCCCATAAGAGGCCCTTGGGGAGACATCATGTGTCCTGGCTGGGAGTACATATCCGCAGACATATTCCGCTGCTTGGAGTGCATCAGCATGAAGTTCTGCTGGGCCATCAAGCTTTGCTGGGGAGACATCATCCCCTGGTGCCCCATGCCGTGCTGCGGGGGCATGCCTGTCCGGCCCATCATGGGCATCTGTCCTGGGTGGCACATTGGCATGTTGAGTGCACGCTGCACCCCCTGCTGTCCTGGAAGGCCCATGCCTGGCCGCGTCTGCGGCTGCTCGGCCATCATGTTCTGCAAGTTCATTAAGTGCAGGTTGGAAGGCTGCGATTTGGACGTCTGGCCGCCGCCCTTGGGGAAGTACTGCAAAGTGCTGCTGGGCTTCTCGGAAGGGATGATCCTGGACAGGTCGAACTCTGGGATCCCCGTGGGGGTGGGCCGAATGACCTCGCTGAGGTCAGCATCGTTCAAGACAGAGGATACCCCTGGGTGCATGGAAGAGAAGGATTCCGGCATCCGCTGAGGGTGGCCCTTGGACATCAGGTGCTGCTGAGGAGGAGGCTGCTGTGGGGGCATGTCCTCAGGGGGCATCGAGAGGCCAGGCGGGTAGTGTTGCTGTAATCCCGGACCCCCGCCTCCTCCACCACCTGGGCCCATGGGCATGCCAGGCACCGGCGAGGACATGGAACCGTGCGGATGCTGCATACGTGGGAAGACCAGTTGACCAGAGGGCATCATGGCGCCCCCGCCGTTGGGCCCCCCGGGGCAGCAGGGCTGGCCCATATGTTCTTGCTGCCCCGGCCCAATCATCATGGGGTTTTGAGAAGGCCCCCCCGGCCCCGGTCCCGAGGGGTGCATTGGAATGTTGGAGCCCATTGGGTTCGGTGATGACATCATGGGGGCTGGTGGTTCGTGCGACAGAGGCTGCTGGGCGCCCATGCCCATGTGCAGGGGGCTGTGTGACGATCCGGGCCCCACAGAGTTCAAGTGCAATTGGTTATTGGCATTGACGCTCATCCCTGTAGAGAGAAGGAAAAAAAAAATTTATTCTGAAGAACTCACAGTTTGTAGGTACAGCAGTAAATAGGGTTGTTTAGTGAGGCGCGTTCTCATCACAATAGAAGAAGATGTCACTGGTGCCTCTGCTGAGACTTAATCAGAGGATGTTCTTCAGCCTTTGCAACATGCTTAACATGGGTGGTGTAAACTTAGTCATGCCTAGCTACGTGTTACACTCTTCCTCGGCCAAAACACCTAGCATTGGGTGACCAGGCGTCCCGGATTTGCCCACACGGTCCTGTTTTTAGCCAGCTGTCCCAGCAGATTTCAGAAATTTTAGCTCCTGTCCCGGTTTTTAGAGAGGGTCGAATGAAAACGGCAGGAGGTGCTTTTTTATGTTTTACAAAGCAGGAATAGTGATCAGTGGTTTCAAGAAAGCAATTTATTTAAAAGGCAAGCTACTGGGTATAAACAATTGTATGTTATATATGTACAAACTGCCTGTTCAGTAATTCTCTGCTGAGGAGCGCTGTAATTCTGTCCGCTTTCTTGAAGTAAAATTGTAGTCCTTCTATTTTGGTGAAATGTCCCGGTTTTTGGCTTTAAAATTCTGGTCATGCTAAGGTCCTAGCACAACAAATTCAAGTAGACCGGTGGCATGAATTAGACCAGCCCCTACCTTTCAGAGGGGCCTGAGTGGAGAAAGTAGATATGGCCGAGAAAACAGGACTATTAAAACGACACTAGTAAATATACCAGCCCTCGCTAGAGAGCGCTGCAGGACCAATTATTTTTCAAACATGAAATTCAGGGTTTAGTAGGGAGTCGTCTAACATCACTGATTGTCTTACGTGACTTCAGAAAGTGAATTTGTCCAACAAAGCAAACAATAACATAAGAGGCATTAAAACATTTGTGGGAATCTGGAATTTTGCGTTTTTATTCTCACTGTTTCAGTCCATCAGCGACTCACTCTTTTGGAAAAATAGGACCAGATGTATCAAAAAAGCATTTTGCGATTCTCAAATAGCGATTTTTACCGAATCGCTACTTGGGATTCACAATATGCGATGTAACAAAACAGACTGGAAATAGTGATTCCCTAATTGCGATTTCATAAAAATCACAAACACAATAAGGGAACCGATTATTTGCAATTGTGACTCGATCAAAGTTGAGAATGGTCTTGCGTTACCAAAATTACGATAACCTAATTGGTATACAAAGGCAAAGGAGTCTGGGGGCTAAGCCCCCCCCTCCCGAAGCGCCCCTAAAAAAGGTGCACATGTAAGGCACACACATGCCGTGTGCGCTACATTGCGCTTTGAAAAACGCCATTTTGTGCATTTTTCAAAGTTTGCACATATTTACCATCAGCTTTAGGTGGATAGTAATAGTGTTTCCTAAATGCACAATTTGCATTTAGGAAAGGCTTCTAACATGAATTAGGGATTCGCTAATTGTGATTCCCTATTGGTAATTACCTAAATTGCGATTGTCAAAGCCTTTCATATATAAGGAAAGGCCATTTTCCATTTTGTATTCGCAAGCAGACAAATTTTGCGATTCACACCATTTGCAAACGCAAAATAGTTCCATACATCTGGCCATAATGATTTCACTCAATGCTTGTAAGACTTGTTACTGTACGCCCTGTACAATGTGGGTTTTGTGACCACTCACATGGATGCCAATATGACCTGTGCTACTATAAATTCTAGTGAGACTTTTCCCTCATCCTCTATGTAAATGATGGGGAGCAGCGTCTCACCCCAGTGCCTGTATAATTTGTGTTATTGTAAGCTCTACAGGGTGCACCTCTATCCACTGTGCACTCTATGGGTGCGATTCACAAAGGTAAATTACACTTCAGTGTACGTTTTTTTTGCATCCCCCAAAGAAATTTTACAAGTATTATCTTTACAAGTGCGGAGTCTCCACACTTGTGGCAAAAACTGCGCAGATAAAAAGAGGCAGACGTAAAGATACTACTCGTTAAATCAGGCCCTATATGTCCATGTAAGCTTCCTATGGAACTCCTGTGTGCAGCCCGCTCACCCCTGTGCCTTTTATGTTACCGAAACTCCGTATAGAGCTCCAGCTCACTCCTGTGTGACTTGTGTTGCTAATCTCCACAGAGTCTCCCAGCTCATTCAAGTGGCGTGTGTAGCTGTTAGGTCCGATCAGATTCCCAGGTCACCCTGTGTTACTTGTGTTCAGAGACGGTCCTAGGCCTTCTGAGGCCTTCTGAGGCCCAGGGCGAAAGGGAAGATGTGAGGCCCCTCTAAGTGCCTTACTGCCTGCGCGAGTGCGCTTTTCCCTACTCTGCGGGGCCGGCAGGGGGCCCCCTGAGCGCGAGGCCCTGGGCAGCTGCCCATACCGCCCATGCCTAGGACCGGCCCTGCGTTGTGTTGCAGTAATCTCAGCAGAGTCCCAGCTCACCACTGTGTTGGAGTGGGCCCTGCAGTTAGTCCCCTCTCACATAGTGTGTTTTATGCCTTTGCCAATAACTCTGCGTAATAGGACTCCCCAGGACTGTAAGGAAATAACTCTGATATTAAGATCAACTGTTCTCACACCTCAGGGAGCAGCAGGATATCATCATAGTCTAAGCGAGCTAACAAGCTCAGTCCTGAAGGGAGCGCAAACACATTGGAGGGCTTATTTACAAGCCCCTTGAGCGTCCATTTTTGTGATGCACTGGCGGTGCGACCTGCTGCCCCATATTTACAAGGACACGTAAAGTCACCCTGTGTAGCTTTCGTGTCGTTGTAAATATGGCCCCTTTACATGCAGCACTTTGCGGGAGAGAGGCGTGCCCTGGGTGTTGCTGTGGGTGTTCCCACGCAACACACATGGCTTCTGCCACATCTCCAGATTTACGAGAAATCGTAAACCTGGAAATGCGTCAGAATGCTAAGGCTTCCCAGGGGAGGCGTAGGGCAGTGCAACGAGGAGAAATTTTTCATGTCTCCTCGTTCTTTTCCTCTTTTTATGTGGGCTGCAGAATGCAGCACACACAGGAAGATGAAATCATCTCTTATGATTGTTTTTGTGCAGGAAGGTGTCCCTTCCTGCACAAAAACTGCGTCGCTTACGGCACAAAAGCAATCACCCCGTGACGCAGGCACCTTTGCACTCTGGTGAGACCGTTCAAATCACTGACCTGTGGGAGCTTGCTGTTTGGTCCGCGCTGGGCAGGAGAGGCGCTTCTGCTCTGTGCTTGCTCCGCTGCCCCCCCCCCCCCCCCCCCGCTCACCTGAACACCTGCGGCTGCCGAGCGGGGGGGGGGGGGACTACATTGCCCATAACCACCAGCGTGTCTATCGCGCACCACAACACGCCCACCTGAGCGCCCAGAGGCGCACAAAAGGCCTGTGCTCCCGCAGTGGAGTGGGAAACCGTTCAAATCACTGACCTGTGACCTGTGGGAGCTTGATGTTGGGTCCGCGCTGGGCAGGAGAGGCGCTTCTGCTCTGTGCTTGCTCCGCCGTCCCCTCCGCCGCCGCTCACCGGAACACCTGCGGCTGTAGAGCGGGGGGGGGGGACGACATTGCCCATAACCACCAGCGTGTCTATCGTGCACCACAACACGCCCACCTGAGCGCCCGGAGGCGCACAAAAGGCCCGTGCTCTCTACGCGCCGCGGGACGCGCCGTGGGCTAAGCCCGGGCAAAGGGCGGGCCGTCTACAGCTGTCCAAGGCTGGACAAGACTGGACTGGTCCACCCCTCTACCAACCTTCATTCTTGGTGAGACTTTTTGGCCCTTTTCTTAGAAATTTGAGTGGTCGCGAGACATTGACTCTGAGTGACAATGGTACGGAATACTGGAGGAAAGGGGAAATGTGGGACAAGTACACCAGGGGGAGGCCTAACTGGGACTTTGGATGAATTCTTTATAAGAGCAGCTGGGGTTGTGGAGAGAGAGATCGCATTAACTGAAACATGCCTATCCCTTGAATTAATAGATGCTAAACGTTCATCTCTGGGAGCTCTGAAACATGTTGTTATGCTTGACCGTGTTGAGCCAAAAAGTTTAGTTCGGTCTAACCTAAGTACGCAGGAAGGCCTGGAAAACAGGGACAATTCACTAGAATGGGGCGGTAACATATCATCTTCGAGCACATCTTCCTGTAATAGTATATCTTCTGAAGACTTCCACCCTATTGTGGCTAGAAAAAGTGTTCTGGCAGCTGATTTACAAATAGCGACATCTATATGCGACATACATGTGGGTAAAAGAAAGAGGGGAGAGGGAGGACATGGGGGCAGGAAACCTAAAATTATCAGGTATGCCTACTTTGTCATCAGCAACTGGGTCCACCATTACTCCCATTAAAGCCATCAAACAATTAACAAGTTTGTTAGCACCTGATAATAAGGGAGACCAGCCCCAATTCAATGCCCAAGGACCAAGGAACTAGTTTGAAATGTCCATCTGTAACATGACAAAATTATTAAGGTCTTTTATACTTCCATTAACCGAAAGATTAAGGGTTATTAATGTAAAATTGGACGCCTTAACAGAAACAACGCTGGATAATGCACATAAACTGGCTACCCTTACACATCCAGCGAGCAATAGTAAATTACCTAAACAGCAGGGAAAAATCATAGTAAAAAATCAAATTCCAGCTACGTCCCAAGTGCCCAAGCCTCCACCCACCATAGGGAAGCAACATCTTAAGCAACATTCTAAGAGCACAACAGTTAAGAATTCTGGCCTAGCAGGGAAACCTGCTGAAGGTAATATCCCTAATTTATGTACCCAGAACATACAATCATTGGCACCGAGTGTTAAAAAGGGCGCTGGTGTTAGTTCAGTTCACGTGGAAAATAGGGCTCCTTTACCCACCTTTAATCTACCACCTGAGTCCTCACCACTGGTATTAGTACTAGGAAACGTCCCAGAACTGAATAAGTGAACTAGTGAAAACTACATCCAGCTTAAAAATAAGGTGGCACACTGGATAGCCTCTAACACATACGGGGGGCACAAGATATGGCATAACATCATAATGGCTCAGAGGGTAGCATGGTCGGGTAGGACACAAAAAAACAAAGCAGGGGATTGTATTGTGATCAATTTTAATACCCCGGAACCAGTAGGGAGGATACTGCGAGAGGTCACGTTCAAAGGAGGGACACGGTCTCAAGGTATTGAGATCCTCCCACTGGAATACTTTTATAAGGACCTGAATAGACTAAGACCTGCAAGAGGAAATGATTGGGGGTACATTAGGACACCACAACCTGGAGTAAGGCAAGGTTGGGGATATTCAAGGATGAGGCAGACATATAGAGTGAATCAGGGGTCTGTGGGCTTATTTCCAGGCCATGAGGGAACAAATAAGTTTGCAGCATTGTCCGGTCTCAATGGCTGTGACTGACTGGGAGGTGGTAAAATCGAAGCAAATAACAATAATCCACCAAAACTTGTTGACCATGGTGGGACCCAGCAACCAGAACCCATACCTAGTAAGAGCCTAAATCAAGGTTAAAACAATCAGACTAAGCTGCATGATAATGCCTCAAAGGAGGAATCATGTGTACTGAATGGTCGCAGGCAACAGCCCCCCAATATTAAAGTAAACATAACCAGGGACAAAATACCTAGGTCATTGTCTAAAAAAGGGGAAGGAAATTATATTGTATCAACAAAGACTGAAATCATAAAGGGTAAGGTTAAGGAAATTGGAATAAGGAAGATTACTATCGCATCAGACACTAGGCAGTGGAAACTAAAAAACGTTAAAACTCCACTTAAACGAAATGGCCCTATTATATATGGTCGACAAGTAAGGGTTGTCTCCTGGAATGTTTGCGGGTTGGCAAACAAAGTACATGAAATTGCCTGGGGGGAATTTGTCAAGAATATTGACATCCTATGTGTGCAGGAAACCTGGTTACTAACTGGAAAACATTTAGATGGATTTAAGACCTTCCATATCCCAGCGGTTCGCTCCTGCCATGGCAGGCATAATGGAGGGCTATATATTTATGTTTCTAATCTCCTGAATGCTATTAATATTTTTAGTAGATCAAATTCTCATTACTATCAATTAGTTACTATCTCCCTAAATCCCTCAGTCGAGCAAGTAATGGTTAACTTCTACAACAATATTAAGAACCCCGACTTTGTGGAAGTTTTATCAAAGCTGCAGGGAGAGATAAGGGGTATAAAACATGTGAAAGGGAAAGACTCAATTTTGATTTGGGTAGGCGACTTTAACCTAAATCTATGCGATAGTGACACATGTGGATTTCAGGAATATGGGAAGGGGGATACTGCGAGCAGGAGTCATTTTGTACATACAGAGAGAGGGGAAATAATAAATAGTATTATGGCCAACTTCAATCTTGGCTTTGAAAACAGGTTATGTTCCCCAAAGGTTGATTTCAACTCCACTTTTTTAGCCAGGGGCCTCCATTCTGTCATATATTTTATCATCATGCCTTATAGGTTTACCAACCGGGTGGATAATTATGAGATCCCCATTATTGGGCTGAGTGACCATTTACCACTCAAATTGTCTATAAGCATCTTTGAGAGCAAGAGCATTTCCACTATTGAGTCCCTGGCCTGGACGCAAGATCTTGTTGTAGCACGCCAAAATGGGTTGGAGCTAAAATGGAGTACTGTGGATCCAATTAAAAAATCCAAGGTAATAGTGGAAACGCCTTACCACACATAATGGCATGCTTAGATGAGAATTCTTCTAATGGTGAAATTCTGGAGGCCTTTAGCCATATTACTACTACTATCCACGGCGTGCTAACCAGGGTTGGTTCTAGTATAAGTAATAAAAGTAAGGGCTGGTTTGATTCTCACTCCACTAAAGCGTATACTGCCCTTAACACAGCCCTAAGTAACAAACCGAGGGACCATGGCGCAGTAAGGGTACACAGGAAGGCCTATAATTTAGCAAGGCGCCAACGGAAGAAAGAAATTAAAGATCAAGAATGGCAGAACCTACTGAAGGCTGCCCAGTGTAGAGACCCAAAATCTTTCTGGCAGGCAGTCAACAGACCTTTCCTTAATAACAAAGAGGCAGCTAGGTTGGAAATAGCCATAGACGAAAAATCATGGATAGACTTTTTTTCCGATGTTTACAGTAACACACAAGGGGATCCCCCAATACAGAGTGACTCTTCCAATCCCATTGGAGTTCACCCTTAAAGAAGTTCTATTAGCTATAAATTCAACTCAGAACAGTAAAGCCCCGGGACCAGATGGGATCCCTAGTGACATCTATAAAATGAATGCTGATCTATGGGCCCCACTGTGTGCACAGGTCTTAGGAGCTTCTTAAAGGTTTTATTAAGACATGGTCTGAATCGGTGATAATTCCCATATATAAAAAAAGGGGAATAGGGAGAGCCCATCCAACTACAGACCCATATCTCTCCTAGACTCACTAATGAAAATCGCAGGGAGGATGGTCTTGAATAAAATACAAATGTGGGCTGAGGTACATGATATTTTAAGCCCAGTACAGTATGGGTTCCGGGAAGGGATGGGCACGGTGGAGCAGGTGTTGAATTTTGTCGTGATACAAGGGAAATATACCCAGGCCAAAGAGGGATGTATGTTTGCAATATTCGTCGACCTCTCCTCCGCTTTTGACTGCGTTGTGCATTCAAAGCTGTGGGAAACACTTGAGGAGATGGATGTCGACCCCGCTATTGTGCTTTTTCTGAGACAATTATATTCAGGGGCAACTGCCAGAGTAAGGTACGGGCTGGGGTAAGAGAGGAGGGGGGCGGGGGGGGGGGGGGGGGGAGTGGGGGTCGGAGTGCATGGGGTCTTTCCGCATAGAGAAGGGAGTAAGACAAGGCTGCGTGCAGGCCCCACTTCTTTTCTCACTATATACGAACAACTTGGAGAAGGAATTGGGGGCCAGTAACATCGATTTGCCAAGGTATGGAAATAAGCAGATTGTTTCCCTTCTCTATGCGGATGACGCACTACTGATGGCCAGAACGAAGGTGGGCGCACAAAGGGCCCTATCGAAGTATGCAGAATTTATGGAGGCTAGGGGTCTTAGAATTAATGCCAAGAAGTCCTTTGTGATGTGTTGCGGTAAAGGTCGTGCCAGTTGTAAACATCTTAAAGTGGCAGGCCTTCGAATCGAACATACTAAAACCTTCCCATACTTGGGGGTATTAATTGACGGATCAGGTTCTTGGGGACCTGAGGTAAAGAATAGGACCCTATCCTTCAAACGATCAATAGCGGCGTTGATACATTTTTCTACCGAATTGGGTAAAAGACCACCTGCAACCATGCTTAGTATTTATGTGGCCAAATGCAGAAGTATTGCTCTATATGGGGCAGGGATTTGGGGGTATCAGGACATAATATCTCTGCAAATTGCAGAAAACAACTTCTTTAGATACCGGTTATCCCTCCCCAAGGGCACCTCTGTTTATAATTGTCATGCCAAATTAGGCATGGACCATTTATCGGATTTGATTAGAATCCAACCTATTCTGCTGTGGCGGCGAGTATGGGTCTCAGAAGAACTTGGACTAAACCAGGGTATAATCAGATGTTATGGGTCTGGATAATGTAAAGCGCATTAACTGGCTCGAGTATGTCAGGAAAGTCCTAACAGACCTTCACAGGCCAGAGTGGTATAGTAACCCGGACTTGATTCGGGAAGTCCCCCAAAAAGTTTTTAAAAAACTATGCATGGATCACTTTAGCTTGCTAAGGTGCTCCGGGGAGATCATATAACAAAAAAGGAGGAGTACCACCAAAGATAAGGCTAGAAAGCGATATCGGTGGGATGGAATTCTAATGAGGAAAAAGAAGAAGTCCTTCTTTGTTTTTAATAAACCCCTCACTCACCGACCTGGTCGGTGACATGCTTCATCATCGGGACCACCTTGACAGCCGAATGCCGTCAAGGTGTGCTGCGACACCTGGGATACAGTGGAGCGGGTATGTGAGTGATGAATGTAAAAAAAGGAATCAGTGAGTTAAAAATTGTCCTGGTATGGCTTATACAACATTTTTTATTCTAAGACTACTGGACAATAATAAAAACAGTGTGTGTCGATACAGTAAAGGTTTAAAAAAGTAAAGTACAGTAAAGGCTGCTGATCTCTCTGGCAGGCACAAGTAAGAACAGAGCAGGAAAGTCTGCAGTTTGAGCACAATGTGCACTATTACCAAAGCAGACACTACATCTCAGCACAAGATAAAACACATCTCCGCCTATGCAAACAAAGCAAATGACAATGTAGAGCCAGACACAGCATCAGAACACCAGCCACTTACTCTGCAAATAGTCTACTTATAAACATAACCACAACAAACCTTTCCCTTATTCAAGCATAGCTATAAACAATGTAGTCAGGCACAGTATCAGCACAGAATTTATCCCTGCTCTGTAGGCGGTGATAATATCAGTACATGCACAAAAAACTCATTTATACCACAATGAATAAAGTAGGCACAGCCACAGAATTGACATTGTATGTACCATTGCCAATGCAATCACTCTACATATCAGCACAAGGATAACAAACCTCACACTTATACAGCAATCAACAATGCAGAGTCAGCATAGCATTAGCACTGTATGTGCCAGACACTGCGCCAGTGTACCTACCCGCACAAGCACAACAAACCTCACGCTTATACAGCAATCAACAATGCAGAGTCAGCACAGCATCAGCACTGTACGTACCATTGCCAATGCAGCCAGTGTACTGGTTAGCACAATCAAAACAAACCTCACTCTAATACAAACCCACCAGCTACCACCCACAGCATTACACAACGAGGACCATCAACTCTGCAGAACCTCCACAAATGAACACAAAACATAACACACATTGCCTAAATAAACCCCGCAGCTGGCCCAGTTGGGTTGTAGGCAGCATGCTGTGTGTAATAGTTAAAGGTCCTATTTCTGTCTAGACCTCCTGGTACAGCTGAAATTAACTCTGCCGGCCGGCTGGGTTGTAGGCAATTTGACTTGTCCACTGCTTTTATTCTGTCAATAAAAAATATTTAATACTAAATAAACCCAGCAGGCCCGGACTGGCCATAGTGGGCAACGGGCAATCGCCCGGTGCGCCGCACGGGTGGGGGCTGGTTTTGGGCCCCTGGGGGCCGTTCTTGTTACAGGGTCGTTTTTGCAGCATGTAACAAAATCGGAAGGGTTTTGGTTCCCAGTCCGGCCCTGAAACCCAGCAATTAACAATACAGTTGCTTCCGAGGCATTAGCTTTATGTATACCGTCACCCCTATTAACACTCTGTATGTCACCTCTCTTCTATAAAAACACCACAAATAAACAAATACAGAAATGACCTTTTGAAACTCACAAGCACAAATAAGCCATACAACTGAAGGGCCAGCATTGTCGCATGATAATCACCAAGAAACTTAGCACAAAATACGACTCATAAACTTTACAGACATGAACACTGATAATTCAACTGCACACATCAAGCGGAGCTCACGCAGTCAAACACACATCACTCACTAAGAAATGGAAATGATCAACTTCACAAACAGTAGAAGAAAATAAAGATAATCTCTAGAGATGCGACTCAAGAATAGATCCACTCAAAAGGTGATTTGAGAATCGTCCTACCTCTACTACCACTCACCATCCGATCAACCGTCTAAGCACAACCATGTGAAGCCCATCCCCTTCAGATGAGACCTCGCACCCCATTCACCCAAAATGTGACTAAATCCGCCACGGAAGCCATTATCACATCTTGGTTGGAATGGAGATGCACAGAAAGAAACAAGTTACTTACCTGTAACTTTAGTTCTCCAGTATTGGTAACTTTCATAGATTCCCATTGCTTGTATCATAGATTCCCATTGCTTGTATCATTCCCCGTCGTCGGAATGGGAGCCTCGGTAATAATATATATATATATATACCTAGGTAAATACACCCTAATAGGTGTAAAAAAGTAAAAAATTAGGCCTAGGCCTCATTATCTTTTGTAGCCTATTGGTGTCATTATGTAAAAAGACCCAAAGTCACCTTAGCAACCAATCAGATCAGCCTCACCCTGTAGAACCTTCCTGAGAAAGCTCAGAGCCTCAGATTTTCGTAGCCGTTGTCTTGCCACATAATCACCTAGCCCTAAAGTGAGCTTTCCCAGGGGAGGCGGGTGGGCGCATGGGAATCTATGAAAGTTACCAATACTGGAGAACTAAAGTTACAGGTAAGTAACTTGTTTCTTACTCCAGTATTGGAACTTTCATAGATTCCCATTGCTTGTATCAGAGTAGATAGCAGTTAGCATACCTCAAACATTTCGTGCACAGTTACAGAATCATTACAAACTAATGATATCACAGATTATAACAACCATAAAGCAGTAACAAAAGCATAAGAAACGAAATGTTTGAAAAAACAGGAGGAGGGAAGAGAGGAAAGCTCACCTCTTATTGGAAGAGATTTCTCAGGACTGCCTGTCCTACAGCCGAATCCTCCTTTGCAGCCGCCTCCAGGCAGTAGTGTCTCGTGAATGAGTGCGTACTGCTCCAGGTGGCCGCTCTGCAAATATCCTTTATGGATACTCCAGCAAACAGCGCTGTTGATGCTGAGATTGACCTTGTGGAATGTGCCTTCACCTGTCCTTGCAAAGGCTTGCCTGCCGCCTGGTGGCAGAACCGGATCGCACTTGTTATCCATCTAGAAATCCCTTGTTTTGACAATGGAAATCCTTTCCTTGGGGCTCCGAAAGCCACAAACAGCTGGGGTGTTTTTCGAAATCCAGCTGTGCGTTGTAGATAGAATTTCAAACATCTCTGAACGTCCAGAGAATGAAGTGTCTTCTCAGCCTGGGTTGAAGGTCGAGGAAAAAAAGATTTCAAAACCACTGGTTCGTTAAGATGAAAGTCTGTCGGTACCTTCGGAATGAACTTGGGGTTCATCCGTAGGATCAATGTATCATTCTTGAACTGCAAGAAGGGTTCTTTGATAGTTAAAGCCTGAAGCTCTCCTACTCTCCTTGCAGAGGTTAGTGCCAAAAGAAGCGCCACTTTCCATGATAGGAACTTTAGGTCCGCCTTATGTACTGGCTCAAATGGCGGTCTCATCAGCTGAGCCAGGACCACATTCAAGTGCCACACCGGAGGTGGGGGCCTAACTGGCGGAAACACTCTAAACAGTCCTTTCAGGAATTGTTTTATTACTCTTGCTGACAATAGAGAGGGGCCCGATCTTGTTCTTCTATACCTGGAAATAGCTGCCAAGTGGACCTTGATAGAAGCATGAGCCAGACCTGCTTGTGCCAACGATAGAATGTATGGTAAGAGTTGATGCGGAGCTGACGAGAAAGGATGTACTTTTTCCCTCTGACACCACAAATGGAACCTCTTCCATTTCGCTCTATATGTCTTATTAGTGCTAGGGGCTTGTGCCTGTGCCAAGATGGTCCTGCATTCTTCTGAGATGTTTAAATCCTTAAACTCTCTGTATTCAGGAGCCAAGCCGTCAATTGAAGCGAACTCGGGTTCGGGTGAAGAACCTGGCCCTTGTACATTGATAGAAGTGTCTGTTTGGGTCGCAGATGAATGGGCTGTGTCTCTGATAGAAGAAGCAACTCCGTGTACCAAAACTGGCGAGCCCAGGCAGGCGCTATTAGTATCATCCTGCACCTGTCTATCTTGAGGACTCGAGGAATCAGGGGAAATGGCGGAAAGGCGTAAACAAACGCGCCTGACCAGGACATCGAAAGGGCATTCCCCGGTGACCCTCGATGGTGTTCCCTGCTTGCGTAACACCGGCATTTCTTGTTCCCTGGTGTTGCAAACAGGTCGATCGCTGGGGTCCCCCAACGGAAGAAGATGTCCTTGACCACTGTGCTCTCCAATTCCCACTCGTGCGAGACTGCTCTCAGGTGGCTTAGTGTATCCGCCTTCGTGTTGCATACTCCTGGAAGGTGTTCTGCCACGAGTGTGATGTTCTGCGATATCGCCCATTCCCACAGTATTTGGGCTTCCTGTGAAAGCAGTGGCGATCTTGTGCCTCCCTGCTTGTTGACGTAATGCATTGCGGTGGTGTTGTCCGTCCGCACCAGGATTGCCGAATCTGTAATCCTTGGGAGGAAAGCCAACATTGCCAATCGAATAGCTCTTAGCTCCAGAACGTTGATATGTAAGCGACGTTCTTCCGGAGTCCAGTGACCACTGACCTGGAGGTCTTGCATGACCGCTCCCCAACCTTGAAGAGAAGCGTCCGTGGTAATGACGTGAGGAGCCCGTGCAGCCTTGAAACTGAGTCCCACAGTGAGGTGAGATCTTTTCATCCACCATGAAACCGACCGTTTCATCCGCTGGGTAACCGTCACCCTGTCGTCGAACGAACCTTCCACTTGTCTCCACTGAAGGTCCAGTTCCTCCTGCAAGGGGCGCATTCGCAGCCTGCAGTGCGGAATCAATTGAATACAGGATGAAATCGACCCTAGAAGAGATTTGTACATCCTGACTGTTATCCAACTTCTCTTTTGCAAACGAGTGGCTGACGACATGAGTTTCATCTGTCTCTCTTCCGATGGGAAGGCCTTGCACACCTGAGTATCGAGTATCGCTCCCAAGAACTTCACCGTACCTGCCGGCTGAAGAACTGATTTTTCCTTGTTGAGTTGTAAACCTAGATGAATAAAGAGGTTTAGGCATGTGTTCACTGCTTTTGATGCCGCTCGTAAGCTTGAAGCCTTCAGCAGCCAGTCGTCTAAGTACGGGAATACTTCCAGCGACTGTCTCCTCAGAAATGCTGCTACCGGGGCCAGCACCTTTGTGAATATCCGAGGAGCGGACTTTAATCCAAATGAGAGCACCATGAACTGGAAGTGACTCTTGCCTACTGTAAAGCGAAGGAAACGTCTGTGAGCTGGATGGATCGGGATATGAAAATAGGCATCTTCCAGGTCTAATGTTGCCATGAAGTCGCCTGGGTTCAAGAGGCGCAATATGTCCTGGAGTGAAATCATCCGAAACGACAGTTTCATGAGATAGGTGTTGAGCTCCCTCAAGTCCAGGATAGGACGCCACTTTTGCTTTGTTTTGCGGATCAGAAAAAATCTTGAATAGAAACCTTCTCCCCTTTGTGATAGGGGAACACGTTGGATCGCCCGTTTCTGAAGCATTTGTTGAGCTTCCTCTTGTAGAAGGTTTAGATGTTTCGAAGTAGTGGCGTGGGGAGCTCTTGTAGGTGGAAATTCCTGGAATTCTAGAGTATGCCCATTTCGGATGATGTTCAATACCCACTGATCCGATGTAATATCTTCCCAGCTGCTCAGATGTTGTTATATCCTGCCGCCCACTGGAGATCCCAGAAGCGGAGGAACAGTTGGCAGAGTCAGGAGGCCGCTATTGACGCTTGCCAGCGTCCTTGCCCTGACGCCCCTGTCGTCCACGAGCGTTCTGGCGAGAGAAAGACTGGGATTGCGACTGCCGCTGATAGTACTGATTGCCGTACTGAGGTCTGTACGACTGCGACTGCTGTGAATATCGCTGCTGCTGATAACCTCCTCTTGGTGAAGTGAAGCCTCTTCCTCGTGCTCCACGGAACGGTGTCTTCCTATATTGTAGGTTTCCCAGAGCCCTTGCTGTCTCTGTGTCTTTCTTTATACCCTGTAGGGTCTCATCGACATGTTTCCCAAATAACATGTCCCCATCAAAGGGCAAGTCCAAAATCCTATTCTGGACCTCTGGCCGGAAGTATGTCGCTCGCAGCCACCCTTGTCGCCGAAGAACCGCTGCACTGCCCAGAGCACGGAAAGAGATGGTGGCGATGTCCATCGCGCAGTCAATCATCTCCGAAGAGGAACGTTGCCCTTCTTCCAGAAGTTTCTGTGCTTCCGCTTTCTGGTCATCCGCTAGCAGATCCACATAGTGTGCCACATCACTCCACATCTGGCGGTCGTATCTTGCTAGGATCGCCAAGGCATTCGCCGCTCTGACCAGCAAGCTAGACATCGACGAAAAACGCTTCCCCGCGTTGTCCAACCTCCTACCCTCCTTGTCTGGTGGAGTTGTGAGGGTGGCCGAAGGATTCCGCGACTTCTTCAGCGCCGCCTGCGATATGACCGAGTCTGGTCTAGGTTGTCCAATCAAGCAGGCGGGACTGTCATCAGGAGCTTTATATTTTTTCTCCAAGCGCGGAAGAGTTGGAATGACCGTCGCTGGGGTCTGCATCACCTTCTTTCCTTCCTCCCATATGTGCTCTACAATGGGAATCGAGTGCACCGCCTTACGGTATGCCTCTTTAAAATCGTACAAGAAACAATCCATAGATGTTGTAGGCATTGCTAACTTAAAGCGCGCTGTGGCTCTTTCCATCAAACTGAAGAAACCTCCTACATCCGCCGGAGGCGAGTCGACCGGGTCTGGCACTGGTGAAGCCGGATCCGGAGCTATATACTGGTTCCATTCACTATCCTGGTCTTGATCCTGGTTCTGCCCCGTTTCATCCTCATCCGAGGTATCCACTTGGACTTGCCGAGGATATTCCCTCTCATGTTCCTCCTGTGCAGGCCGTACTGACTGTGCTGCCACCACCTGCGGTTGAACCTGCGCTTGACCTTCCACTGGTTGCGACCCTTGTCTGCTCCTATATTCCTCCAGCATTGCCCTTAAGTCTGTCAAAAGACTCATAGGCATCGTTACCATGCCCTGCTGTGGTTGGGTTTCCTGGTATGCGACCTGTCTTTGTGGTCGCTGTTCCTTTTGATAATAATACTCCTCATCTAAGTCCGAATCATGGTACTTTAGATTCAATTGAGATGGACTGTATGCATCCCCATACATCTCATTCTCCTCCTCTGAGTAGTCCTCTTCATCCAACAAAAGGGCTGGAGGTAATGAAGGCACTTTCCTTGGAGAAGTCATATCTGGAGTTATCCTCCTCCTTCTGATGTTTTCTGTAGCACCTGTCGTCGACGGCGTTTCCTTATTCTGAATCGTCGTCGACGGGACCGTCGACGAGAGTCCCTTCACCGTCGACGGTATCGTCGACGGACCTGTCATCGTCGACGGGCTCACCATCGTCGACGGGATCGTCGACGGAACTGTCATCGTCGACGGGCTCGTCATCGTCGACGGGATCGTCGCCGTCGAGATTGCCACCGTCGACGGAATAGTCATCGTCGACGGGATGGTCTTCGTCGACGCGGTGGTAACTGTCGACGTGGTTATCGTCGTCGACGCTGTCGTCGATCCAGTCTTCGTCGACGGAATCGACATAGAGGTCTTCGTCGACGCTCTCGTCGTCGTCCTCGTCGTCGCTGGATGGCTCGTCGACGACTGAGGAGAAAAAATCACCTCAGATGCTTTAGAGTCCTTCTTGACCCCTGTAGAGGCCTCTACAGTCGGTTTTTTGACGGACTTGGCTACTTTAACCTGGTGGGAAGGCCCAGCCGAGCTCTCATCCAGTTTAGCCTTTTGCACCTGCAGTGCCTGCCTTTCCCTCTCCTTTACACTCACGTGAGGAGATTCGATAGGCCCTGGCTTGCCAGACCTATCAGAGGTCACACGCATAGCCTTTGAGGGGGGTTCAGTTGAAATCTCCACAGACGATCCACCCCTCTTCAATGAAGTCCCTCCTTTCCAACTTCCTAAGCCACAGAAGCAGCCGTCCTTCACGATCACGGAGGGTTTTCACTGACATTCTCCTGCATATACTACACCCCTCAACCTTATGGTCTGGGTATAGACAGTATATACAGTCATTATGTTGATCTTCAGCATAAAGTCGTTTTTTGCCACAAGTGGCACAAGACCTGAAAAGGCTCTTCTTTTCCTTATCAGCCATGACAAAGCTGAAAGAAATCCTTTCAGAAAAACTGTTTAAACAGTACCTCAAGTTGAAGTTAGAGCAGAGCTCTAAGGAGACTCCCTGTCACCAACGATGCGGTAGAAAATCTGAGGCTCTGAGCTTTCTCAGGAAGGTTCTACAGGGTGAGGCTGATCTGATTGGTTGCTAAGGTGACTTTGGGACTTTTTACATAATGACACCAATAGGCTACAAAAGATAATGAGGCCTAGGCCTAATTTTTTACTTTTTTACACCTATTAGGGTGTATTTACCTAGGTATATATATATATATATATATTATTACCGAGGCTCCCATTCCGACGACGGGGAATGATACAAGCAATGGGAATCTATGATACAAGCAATGGGAATCTATGAAAGTTCCAATACTGGAGTAATTGAGATAAAATATCCAAATTATCAACCATATTAACACACAAAACTCAATAGCATAATCAACACAATGGGCCGGCGTCTGCACAACTGAATACCAACCCTAAATATATTCTTGTAAGCCATAAAAACATGCAAGTGACAAATTCTCCAGCAGGCTTCTTTACATGGTCCCAGGAGAAAAGTAACCAGATGACACGCTAAGCCTTCCTTAAGGGAACACACACACTACATAGCATAACCCGCAGCATTAGCACCATATGCCTCAGAATCTCTGTAGGCTGTACACACCAACACTACACACCTTCCCCAGTACAAACACATCATAGAACAAGCTAGGATCACCCACAGCATCAGCCCTGCCTGCACCGTCAACTCTGCAAACATTCTACCCACCACCAAACAAAGCACAAGGACCCCAAACAAAACCAGCAAATGGTAAGACAACTTCTGCAGTATCAAGTCAATGTGCACAATCACCTCTGCAGATAGCCCAGACACTACAGAATAACAACCCTCTCCTGCATAGCGGATACTATATATGTACAGTGTGGAATGCCCCCGCCCGAGGAGTTTGCCCTCTACCTTGCAGGTTCCCTGGGGGTAGCATGGGCCGGTCTGGGAGGAGCTCGTCGTCTGACGTGGCAATGGTCTTGATTGCATTGTGGTAGAGCGGCGTTGAGCTGGGCATGGCGTACTTGGACATCTGTGACATCATCAGAGTCAAAGGATTCTGGGAAGGCGTGGGCTCTGCAGAGAAACAAGGAAAGACTGTTGAGAAAGAGTGTAAACACTGTGCAGCCCCTCAGTGTGACCAAAGAGGTGCGCCCTTGGGTGTCAGAGCACCCCCAATGACAGTCTGTGCATTCTCCATTGGGATCTGAAACCCTGTGGCCCTCTGGGAGGTAGAACATCCCCCATTTTGGACCCAGTACAACACACCTAAAGCCAGAGAATACACCGCTACTGTAAGCTGGTGCATTCGTGATTAGGAGTCAGCCCACTCCCTCATCCCCACCCCTCCTAACTGGAAGCCAGCCATCCCGCCATCTTACTGGGATGAAGTTTACCCCACACAGAGACATTCATAAACAGCGTACCTGGATTTGGGCATGAGAAAGTGCATTCAAAACAGACTGCCAGACCCTCAATATTGTTAGAAAAACCTCTAAGTATCTCTCCCTTGTTACGCCTTTTAGCACTCCACCCACCAAGGTCACGCCGCCCTAGTATCAGTCCTAACCTGCTCATAGGATAAGACAGGAGGACGCAAGAACCGTCTTTAAGGGGAGTCCACAACTGCAGAACTGTTTCTTCTGCGTGATGTGCTTTGATAAAACTGGTATTGAATCCCCTGCTGCCTCCTAAGAATACAGGAGAATCTTCAAGTTCTCATTATTTTTCCCAGGGTCTATAATGCAACATGCGTGTCACACTTTTGAGAGTTCACGCGTGCGGTGTTGCTTTCTGCAGTAAGTGATCTGCTTGGAATAGTACACTTATGCAGAAGGCCATTTCAAAAACCTTGCTTTGGCTTTGCACCTTTCTTTGGATTTGAAGCTTTTTAGGGGGCCAAAGCTAAAAACGATTCCAGTTTTATTCCACGTTTTCTCACTTCGGAAAATACCCAAACTTTTTTGCATGGATGTGATATACATCCACAACCTTTACTCTCCAAAGCCTCTCAAACAGATTTAACTTGTTTTAAAAAACATCCTTTGAGCGTTAGCAGCTGGAAGGTGTGTAACCTTACCAAATGAGGTGATCAAAAACTCGATGCCTTTACTCAGGCAGATTTACACAACACAATTAATTTTAGGTCTAACCTAAGGACAACTTTAGATATTATGCCAGCATCATGTAAAAAAAAAAAAAACATAAAAAAAATAATATACATGGCCTTATGGCGAGTTACCCAGGGTTTAATAACTATGGGGCATCGCTTTGGGAATTAGGAGTTTCCTAGAGTTTCTAACAGTATTACAGGTATAAACAAGCATTGGAAATGCAATAGGTCTCGCATTAGAAAAGTTGGAGCTTTTGGTTTTGTAAATGACAAATATTTTATTTATTTATTGGTTTTTAAAATAGCTAAATTGATAGCTTTGTCATTTACAACGCCAATAGTTATAACTTTTGCGAATGTGACACCTATAGCATTTGGAATGCAACATGTTTTGTATTTACGTGACTTACATGGCAGCTCTCGTCGTTATGCTACATCTCTAGAGAGCAGGAGAGTGCAGCAGGGGAGAGGGTGAGTGAGGGTGAGGGGTTGAGGGTGAGTGAGGGTGAGGGTGAGGGGTTGAGGGTGAGTGAGGGTGAGGGGGTGAGGGTGAGTGTGGGTGAGGGTGAGTGAGGGTGAGGGGTTGAGGGTGAGGTGTTGAGGGTGAGTGAGGGTGAGGTGTTGAGGGTGAGTGAGGGTGAGGTGTTGAGGGTGAGTGAGGGTGAGTGAGGGTGAGGGGTTGAGGGTGAGTGAGGGTGAGGGTAGGTGAGGGGTTGAGGGTGAGTGAGGGTGAGGGTGAGTGAGGGTGAGTGAGGGTGAGTGAGGGTGAGGGTGATGCTGAGGGGTTGAGGGTGAGTGAGGGTGAGTGAGGGTGAGTGAGAGTGAGGGTGAGTGAGGGGTTGAGGGTGAGGTGGTGAGGTGTTGAGGGAGAGTGAGGGTGAGGTGTTGAGGGTGAGTGAGGGTGAGGGTGAGGGGTTGAGGGTGAGTGAGGGTGAGGGTAGGTGAGGGGTTGAGGGTGAGTGAGGGTGAGTGAGGGTGATGCTGAGGGGTTGAGGGTGAGTGAGGGTGAGTGAGAGTGAGGGTGAGTGAGGGGTTGAGGGTGAAGGGTTGAGGGTAAGTGAGGGTGAGGGTGGGTGAGGGGTTGAGGGTGAGTGAGGGTGAGGCGTTGAGGGTGAGTGAGGGTGAGGGTGAGTGTGGGTGAGGGTTTGAGGGTGAGTGAGGGTGAGTGTGGGTGAGTGAGGGTGAGGGTGAGTGAGGGAAGAGAAACTTCGTAACATATCTTGAATTAGAATGAAATGAAGTTTTGCCAAAGACACACTATACGTGGCTACAGGTCTGAAAATTCCAAAGCCTGCATAGAGTTTTAGAAAAGTACAACATTCGCGCTTCAGCCGTAAACGCATCATATAAAAAAATCTATTGCATTTACACTTGTTTGAGTTATTGGCATTGTAAATGGTACTGGCTTTTATAATAGCTCTCGCCCCCCTGCGTGTTTCCTGACAGCTCCCCCTTGGTAGACATTAAAGAGTAGTGCAGGAGGGGGCAGGTGCTTTTTATTATTTAGGGTGTCCACCCCTCCCCCCGCTGTCACTAAACTGCCTGTTTGAGGGGACACACACCCATGTGCCTAGGATCATAGAAGAGAAAGGTGAGCTTGAGATGCCCTTGCATGGGCAGTAGTGGACTTACTCAAGAGTCGAGGCCGGGCTCCGTCCACCAGGACACAGGATGTCCCAAGGAAACCTATGCGTGGAATGAACACAGGTTAAGGGGAATGGGTGAGGGGGTCGAAGTGTAGAGGTGACTAAAGTATGTTATAAGATATTCATAGCTAGTTGAACAGGGTGATTAGCGAAGGGTCAATCCATCGCAAAGGAGCTTGGGTATGCTGCCTGTGAGTTAGAGACGGAAGATAAATCAATGGTGTGTGCAAGGTGTGGTATGCTGCAAAGTGCTATGTCTAGTGGTGGTCAAGAGGGGGGTTGCAGGGCCAGGGCGCAAGGAATGCGGTGGTCAACCCGCGTGTCAGGCTGTAATGTTTGCGCGAGTCAGATCACTATGGAAGACACTGCTGCGAGTGCGAGGATCAGGAGCGGGACGGGAAGCTTGAGAGGCAGTGCAGCGATGCAGAAGGTTGAAGGAAGCATAGCAGGACTCTGAAGGAGAGTCCACATAGTCGTGACGGGAGGTGCAGCAATGAGGGAAGGAAGCATGGCAAGGCTCTGAAGGTCCACAGAGTCACGGTGGGAAGTGCGGAAATGAGCACCATAGTAGGGCGTCAGACGCGGAGAGCAGCAGGGAAAGGAGGGTTCGCTCTGGATCGGTTCAGAGAAGCGGCATGAATGTCCTACAGCAAGGGAGTCAACGGGATGGGGCAGCGTGTTAGAGAGGAGCGCTCCATATTGGAATAGCAGGGTGGAAATCCACAGGAGGGAAAAGTAAGAAAATGGGTCAAGGAGGCCCTACGATGGGAAAACCGCGGGACGCGCCAGTGTATTAAAGGGAGTGTTAGATCAGCGGGATGGAGGAACCCAGGAGGGGGGACACTTACTGGAAATAATCGGCAGCCAGGATCAAATCGCACGAGCCGGCATTAGTCAAGCTATGTGCGAGGTGCTCAGGGCGGAAATAGATAAGGGCGGAAATAGATAAGGACGCGCAGCCGATCTCGTGGGTGGAGGGAAAGAAACTGCTTAAAATTCTTGACGCGCTGGTTGTCTAGTTTTTCGCTGTCGGCCATGGTGAGTTGGGGACTACGGGCATCGCTGCACTAACCATCTGGTGAAAGAGACGGAGGGCGACGGGACTCACAGATGGTTCTCTGTCAAATGTTGCTTGGGCTCAATGCCGGGACAGAAGGAGGAAGCCTCGCTCTGGGAGGTGTTGGCGTGCCACGTCCATTACGAGGGACAACCAAACAAGACGGAGGGAAGAGAGGGGAGGGGGGAGGAGAAATGCGACACGGCGGGAAGGGGAGGGACAACCAAACAAGACGGAGGGAAGAGAGGGGAGGGGGGAGGAGAAATGCGACACGGCGGGAAGGGGAGGGGGCGGAGCGGGTAAACCAAGACGGACGTGCACGCGCTTTTAAGCTCAATGCGCATGCGCATTGAGCTTAAAAGTCACGGGCACTGCAAGGAATCGCCACGATTCCTTGCAAGTTGGGAAAAGAGTGGATAAGTCCCAATACTCTCGCTTGCTCGATGCGCATGCGCATCGACAGGCGAGACCTAAAAATTACAAATTAATTAAGTAATACTATAACAGAAATATGTGCCGCATTATGCCGCACAATTTACCTTTTCCTGCCACATAATTGTCAACCATGCAGCATAATTTGATGCTATCGCACCACATAATTCCTGTGGCCCCCGAGTATGGGGCAATGGCTCAGGACACTTCAGCTATGGGTTCTCTAGTACTGAGTGAAAGCACTGTGTCTGGGCTAGTGGCATGAGATCTTATTTAGCTAATGCTTTTTTATTGCCAGCTCTTCATCTATTTTTATTTTTTAAACATCCTTGTGTAAATGCACTAAAATGATATGCAATCGCTAATTTATTTTTAAACATAAAATCATAATTGGAAGCATTAGGCCACCACGTTTAAGCAGCAGCATTTTTTCTTATTTATTTGGTAGCATATACTTGCAATAAAAGAATAATACTCATTGCAGTTCACAGGTAAATAAACAGTTTAATAGTACGTTTTTTAGAGTGGGGAGTCAGTGTTTTTTTTTCCAATGAACTTGCAGCTGTCTTCCACAGGAATACATTTGTGCTAAGGCTACAACCTTGACTCTTCATTTTTGCTCAAAGGAGTATTTGATTTTCCCATCGGAAAATCAATTCCTCTGCCTCTATTCTTTCATTGTCTGAAATTACCAGCTAAAAGCTTTTTATGCACATTGGATTCAAGAAGAGCTATTACCTATTACGTTGACAGAGATAAAGCTAATAGAGCCGCAAGACGTATGCTATTTGGCTTTGGACTAGTTACATGATGCAATTGTGAGTCAAAGGTAGTAAGTGTGGGCATAAGCATGCATAGGAGTTTGTTGCCGTTGCCCGAAAATCCAAAAGCTCCTTTTCTAAGGGGAAAGACTTGGCTAGCCCTACTGGGAAATATTCAATAATCTGAAAGCTGAACATCGGCCACATGGTGTTCTGTGCATACCCTTTGCAAAGCACCAGTACTAGGATTCTAATGCGCAAGAAACTGTGGAAGCGGGTCAAGCATCTGAGGATTTGCAATATCAATCTCACCTTTGTGTATGGTCCCACTTGCTACTCTACACTAAACAAGCTAATCCATATGGATCCAATCATCACAAGAAGTTACTTATCTGCAACACAAGGTTTGTAGCTCAATAACTCTTATGGGCTCACAGGGGTACCTACTTCCCTTCATGACAAGGTAGAAGTGACAAGCTATGTCTGTGTAATGTTGAAACACATGTTTCATCAAAAGCGGCTGAATTGGAGTGCATTCAGGGATACCCACTGAAGCCTTACAGACTAGATACCGAAAATAACCCCTCTGATGATAACCACAGGTTTTTTAAAAAGGTTTAAATACTTTCACATAAATCTATTAGATCTCAAAATTATGCAAAACAAGCAGTCTTTAACAGAGACCAAACCTCAAAAACAGGATTACAGGTAAATTAATTTGGGTTTGTGAATGAAAAGAAGGATAACATTAAAATGTAAAGAAGGTTGCAGCAAACAGACCCACATATTTTGAGTGATGGGGAAGCAGAGGTACGTTTAGGATGGGAGGAGTTTCCAGAACTGATTTATTCTGTAGGAAAAACACAGAATCTGCTGAATATTTCTTTGTAAAATGTTCCTCTTGGCAAGCATGGTCCAATTCACAGCAGAAATGTCAGGAAACGAAATCTTAGATATTTGCTAAATGATTAAAGAAAGCAAGGAACATTTCTCATGGACAGCAGTGCAGGTGGGAAGCCACCATTCAGGGAGTACCCTAAAATATTCCTCCTCCATGGGCATGCCACAGGGTAAAACCACACAGCCCCACAACAGATTGTCCACGAAACTGAAGATCTTACTCAGGTAAACAGTGAGGATGGCTGTGAAGGCAGGGGCTGAGTTACAGTGGGGATTTGAGGACGCATGAGGTTATTGCTGACCTTCTCACTGTGTCTTCAGGAGCTCTCGTTTCGAGATCTGTCCCCTCCACTGCTTTCCCCCGTACACCTGTCCTCATCCTGCCGACTACGCCAAGCACAACTGTCCTGACTACTGATATAGGAGTCCTATCCTGCATGTCACAGCCTATCCTACAGTGTGATAAGTGTGACGCTATATCCTACAACACGAGACAGGTCATGCCATATTCTATGGTCCAAGAAGTGCTATTCCATATCTTAAAATATGAGACGGGTTATGTCATATCCAACAGTATGACAAATGCTGCTCAATATCCTACAAACTGCAAAGTGCCAGGCTCTACCCGCGTTTGAGAAGTGCCAGATCATGTCCTCTAGTCCGAGATGTGCCATGCTCTGCTGGAGTCTGAGAAAGTGCTACTCCTTATCCTGCAATAGAAGGCAAGCAACACCCTATCTGAGAATAAAATGTGCTACCCATGGCCTCAAACCTGATAGGTGCCATGTGATAGCCTATGGTCCGAGAAGTGCCAGACCATACACTTTAATCTGAGAAGTGAACAGCCATACCTACAATCTGATCAGGTCAATGGCTGGGTATGGGGAGAATTAGTACAGGACGAGAACTGATTTTGACAAGAGTGCAATTCATGCCATGAAGTTTCTGCCTTCCTCTCCAGAAGGTGTGTAAATAAACCTTTGTGAGACAAAGCAAACCCTAAAAATCGGGTATTTTAAAATTATGTTTGCCACTGTTCTGCCTGTCTGTACCTGGTGTTGGTCTGTTTAGAGACAGCAATGAGCTGTTCATCTGGTTTTCCTTAATATGCGGAAATACTATGTTCTGCATTCCTATATGCTAAAAAATATGTGCACTTTGCTGCTACTTGTAAGGGTATATATTTGAAAAATGTCAGCTATGATGGAACGAGGAAGGCATGCTATAACTGAATGCTAGGCGACTTCAGAGGTTTTCCGGGTGGGTTTCTATTATCTTCAGACGTGATCTGGCAAAAATTTACTTTGTACTCTTTACTTGATGACCTCTGGGGTAGTGCCTCATCAACAGCTATATTAGAGAATAAGTCTCATTTACAGTTTGGTAGAGAGACCACCATCTGTCGGGGGAGAGAGGGGGGGAGGTGTTAATAACCTTTACTGCTCTGGTGGACTACTGCCCATCATATTTAGAGATCTCCGCTTGCCTGGCAGACATATATATCCTCAGAATGTACTGCAAATTTATGGAGCAGCTGCCATGTTTCATGTGGCCATTTAGCAAATGTTGTCCCCCTACCCCCCAAAACCTTGTAAAGCAGGAGCCTGTTTTTGTACATAAAAAACTAAATGACAGCCTGGGAGTTTACTTTGTGGGTGTGGTTGTCATTGTGTTTTTTTCTGGTTGACACTGCCAGGCTTTTCCTGTCAGTCTGTAACAGTACATCAGTCCCCCTTCTTTAGATAGGGTGAATGATCTGTGATACTTAGACTGACGTTCCGAACTCCGCTGTCCATTAATCCAAGGTCTGAGCTAGCCGGGGCTATGCTGTTAGAAACAGGAGGGTCCATCCAACTCTAAATCGTACAGCAGACCATCAGTTTTGTGGCTGAGCACCTTGTCCACTAAACTCTAAGGGCCTTATTTATGATACCATTACGTCACAGCAAAGCCATATCAAAGTGACGCCACAAAATCTATGAGATTTCACTGCGCCACTTCTAGGACGTCACTACGACAAATTCTTACGCCTGCTTGATGCAGGGCTTTTCACACGGGGCTTGACCCATGCGAAAAGACAAATTGCTGGAGTTGCGTCTGTTTTCAGACACACTCCAGCAATGCACCAACAGATACCTCAGGATTCTTGGCATATCTTTAAACTCCTTGCGACGTGGAGCGCTGTACAGTGAATAAGGGCATCCATGGTGTTGCAAGGATGGTGCTATGAAGTGTTGCATCACTGTTTTCCTGCAGCGATGCAACAATTTTCAAAAATGAGGCCCTAAATAAGTATCTACATCTATCTTGTTAGCTTATGGACAATTTAGTCTTTGAGATTCCAAAGAGACGTTTGCCTCCAGCGGCCAAAGTGCCATTTTACAAAGGCAGAGACTTTAGAGAAACCACAACTTTGAATCTTGAATATTTCTAAGCCTAAAGCTTCAGAGAATGCCATAAACTGAAGGTAGAGCAAATTTAGACGTGCTTTTGTAAGCCAATGGCAGACATCTCTTAGAATGCTCAACAGTCAAAGACACTAGTTGTTGTGTCCAGGGTGAGTTTTCTTTGGCTGTCAGATTGTTGTTTAATAATATCACTGCTGTCAGTCACTGATTTGGTTCGGAATCATTAAAGCTAAGAGTGTTCTTTTCTCAGCGAGTATCTGCATACACAGAAATCAAGCGTACTCCGGGACTAAGCAGTGAAGAGTGGCTGAAGGTAGTAGATAATACTAGCAAACGCTTCAAAAGCCTTATGAGCAAGAACAAAATATGTCTTGGTGGCCCCATATACAAAACAACAACCACATTATCCAGCAAGTGAGTATCCAGTTAGTGCTGCACTCTATTTTTTAGTCCTGGACACGCGAGTTGACAATTTCCAAGACTCTCTAAAACACACACACTTGGATTCCTTCTCAATGGCAAGATCCCAGGCCCAGAGCATCAATTTGGAAGCTCTCATAGTTTAGACAAACTCCAGAGGCTTGAAAGACATTCCTACCATTGATCTCCCAGGGGCAGGTGAAGTAGTGCAATGTATTTGAGTGTCTTCGCTGCGGGGGGGAGTATGGGGGGGGGGGGGAGGGGGACTATATTCACACAATATGGACGTGCCCAGTTATTTGTTTATTCTTGAAAAAGATAATACCGGAACTCAGCGCAATACTAGGGACAGCTATCCTGGAGGATTCTAAGTACGTACTCCTGGGTATCCCCAATGACTTGGTTCTCCCACGTACAAAACTAGTATTCTGTAACTTGGGTTTGGTAGTGGTTAAAAGAGACCTTGGGAGGCCCGGACATACCCGCCGTGGCCGAATGGAGACGGGGAATGGATCTTTATATGGCAGCAGAGAGGGTAACATATAAAAGTAGGTGGTGTCCATGTACGTTTCGCAAGAAACGGGGAAGCTGGATCTCACAATATGAGCTAGAAGAGTTTGATGAAGCTAGAGCTGCGTCTGTATCGGAAAATCACTGATATGAATTGTATGGTTTACTATGCCCATATTTTTACAGATGTATTGATTTTTGTTTCTCCCAAGGTGCTTAACCTCTATTGTGAAACTTTCTGATGTATTAATGTCCTTCTGCAATGTTACTTTGTTTGCAATGGGCAGCAATTGGTGTCCCTTTTGGTATGACCTGCAAAACTCAATAAAAAAAAAAAAAAAAAAAAAAAAAAGAGTATGCTATGTTCAACACCAAACCCTGCCTTCGCTAATCTCAGAGCGCCTTAAAAGGGCAGGATATTGTTATACAGGTTTAAAGTTCAATTGCGATACAATGCTGCTCTCTGGGTTTTAAGTGGCAGCAACTTTGAGAGTTATAGCAGTGTGAAGCTCATCAGAGTCCACAAAACTGATGTGTTTCAAAAGAGCTGTTCTGTAGCAGCGTTCCTCCTTCCACGCTACTGACAAACAGCGGGTTAGATCAGGCAACACTTCTGCTGACCATATACTGGTTGCATGTGGTGTTTGTTCATCAGAGGTCCCTGCTTGGGCCTAGCTTGTTAATTATATTCCTTGACACGCTGAGAATCTTGAGGGAGAAGGCGGGGATGGCAATGCCATTTAAAAACAATCTCATTCCAAGACATTTAATAATATTCTATCATATTTAATAATATTCTTATTATAAGTAATGCACAAGAAAACTCTTCAGTTTTAATTTATTCAAATACCTTTGAAAGTTTTCAGGGTTAGTCCAAAAAAGAATCTGTTGGCACCTGGCGTACAAAGTCAAACTGCTTGACTTGTGAATTTAGTGGGTTTTTTCATGTCCTCTCACATAGAACACAGAAGTAGCACCTTCCAACTTTTCATTCCTTGAAAAAACGGATGTCCTTAATACAACAAAATAACTTGGTACCATCAGGACTGATTATGGACATGCCAATTTAATGGGTTTCTCCTACATCATCTTCAAAACTGAAATCAAAGCCATTTTAGACTCTGCTTCCATGCTGATTTCTGGAACTAAAACATTGACCACCTATTTCCAGTTCTAAAGGATGCTTATGCAAGAACAAAATTCAAGCTGCTGTGGATCTACCTTGAAGTCCTGCACCACCAACACCCGAAATACCTATGCAATACCTCAAAATCTCTGATGGCAACAATTATTTGAGGAACATAGATAATCTAAGTTTGGAAACCAAAAAATGCAAAACTCACAAAATTGTTAGATTAGAATCACAAAAGTGTTAGATTAGAACTCTCTCCAGGTCGACATGAGCCTTTTAGGGGATTTCCTCAAACTCAACAAAAATGCACCTGTTTTAATATTTACATGGACTAGTTTTAGCCCCACCATCTCTAATACATGTTCCATTAACTTCTCTAAGGCCTATCTTTACCTCCCTTTCAGCATTCTTGTGACCACCTTTCCCTACCTACCCGAATTCCTTCCATAATATTATTGTAGGGCATTCATCACCACTGCCTAAGGGTGTTAAGTAAGAGAAATGGATCATCGCCTAAACATAGCACCTTCTGTTCACCACGAGACAGAAGCTACCACTACCAGGCAGAGTGAGTGTTTGCCTCCCCTGCCCTAACCATTTGGTGTTGACAGTGGAGAGAGATAGAGAAAGAGAGAAAGAAAGCGAGAGACCGAGAGAATGAGGCAGAGAGAGAGAGAGAGAGAGAGAGAGAAATAAAGAGAGAGAGAAAAAAACTGGGTTTGTTTGAGAGGTGTCACACTTCAGTGTACACACAGTTGCCAATGCTACTGAGGTTTTCATTGTAAAAGAAAAACACTCAGTGCATGGTCCATAACGCGGATTGTAAGAGTAGGGTTAAAGTACTATGGAAACTGTACATAAAAAGGTTTTCCGAAACTGAGGTACTTCAACAAGTCACACAAACCTGAGGGGCCAACAAGGCTTGATTTATAGTGGTACCCTCTGCTGCAGCCCTGGAGATTGGAAGCAAAGGCTTAGAAAAGATTTTGGTCTACAACAAAACTGGAAAGGCATGAGAGATAAGATGGTGCTCTTCTGGAAAGCCATATTGATTGCCTCGCTTTTAAAGTAGGTATCCAAAAACAGGCTCTGGAAGTCTTGCCCACAGTCAACTCCTTTGCCTCTAGGGCAGTAGGTACTGTGTCGAACTTGCACCCCGTGGTGCGAACACCTAATCTGTGGGAACACGCTAAGAAAAAGTGCCCTACAAAAGTGCTTGAGGAATTCCAGAAAAATATTTTTTGACTCCACGAGGCCTGCACCTTTCTGACCTAAAGACAGGCCAAGCTCTGGAACAAATTGTTTAATTCTTATCTACTGCTTCTGCTCTCTGTGCCACTATCACACCCCTTCATCCAACCCTCCTTGTAAAGGGGTATGGATAGTTTGGAAAAATTAAGGTCCTTCAACACCAGTTCTGTGCCAAGGACAACATAGCTACAGCACAGAGAGATGGGCAGTTTTTCTCCATTTTTAGACTATACTGTACATCTCTAGTCATGTTGTTCACTTTGAGGCGGGGAAAAGGATGGGTAGGGAGTGAGGGGGGGAAGAATGTGTAGGTAGTGAGGGGTGAGAGTTAACTACATTTCTGAACTATCTTGTGGATGTCAACTCCTTTCTCCGTTGTTGGGTTACAGGGCAGGAGTGTGTAAGACTGCACCATGTGAGACTCACTGCTGACTTTGCTGGTGGAGAGGCACTGACTCCTACTCTTGGACTATTGTGCAAGAGTTGCTGTACAGTGGGAGGCTCAGTCCAGGCTGACTGAAGTAAGAGAGAGGCACTTGCTCCTATACTGGACTATGTTCAGGACTGCAAGAAGGCCTGGTTTGAGAACTCAAGACTGAGTTATGTTGTAAAAGTGCTGTTTGGCTGGAGTACAGTGTGAGACTTAGTACTGAATGTGACAGTAAGGGGCACATACCGCTATTATTGGTCTAGGTTGTAAGTGTTCTGCAAATCTGTCTAGTGTGTCTGTCAGGAACGCATGTGGATGTCTTTGGCATAATTTGTGGTACATCCATGGCGTGCAATAGAGGACGCGCATTACTTTCATTCCTCAGCAGGTGACACGACCAAAAGCAGGAAAAACCTGTTTCAAATGGCTTTGAGTGGACTCACTAAAACGCAGCCCAAAGTGTAGAAAAGTTTGTTGAATTACTTTTTTGGAGTTCACAAGCAGCACAGCCGGTATGAGGGGGTTTTTCAGGCGCCCCATAGCGCGGCGCCAATGATTCCTCCAACATCAAAGTCACAACGTTTTTTGAGAGCTCTGCATTTGGGGGGACAAAAAGATTTTGTGTACAGGCAGCACTTAGGGAAAGTCAACAGACATGTCCAAGACATATACAGACACACAGACAGAGGCAAATAGCTTACCTGGATCCAGGCCGCCCATGGAGGGCATGCCCATAGGCTGCTTGCCCTGTGCAATGCCTGGGCTGTGCATGTTGGTCTTCGGTGATGGCACCCATCCAGGAGACGAGACGGCCATGGAGGGGGACTTCAGCCGATTAGGGGAGCTGGTGGGCGAGCGGACGCCAAGTGAGGGGGTGATCACTTGGGGTGACTTCATCGGCCCAGAATGGTTCGAGGGTGGCAAGTTTCCCATCTGTGATGGTGTCTGGGGGGACTTGAGATTGGCCGAAGGTGATGTGCCCATTGGTGAGTGGACTTGACCGAGCGTCGGGGACTTGAGGTGTCCCAGATTGGGGGAATTCATCTGGTTCATGCTGATTGTGAGATCAGAGGGGCGACGGCCCAGACCCCGTGCTGCATTCGGGTGAAGATTTCCCATGTTCACCTGGTTTGGTTGGGAATTTGGTGCACCCTGCATTGGGATGTGGCTAAGCCGTGTTGTGCCACCAATGTTACCAACAGGCATAGAACCCTGGTCAGGGCTAAACATATCCTGTGCACTCCCAATATCCTGGGGCATATTGGGGTACGGGCCCGGTTGGCCAGGAAAGGGAGGCTGTCCTGGATTGGAGAACTGGGAGGACATCATCATTTTCTGGGATGCTCCCATCATAGCCCCTCCACTGTCCCGGTTACCGTTCTGAGCTCTCAACCTGGCCATCTCATCGGGGGACATGCTCTGGGGTCCCCCCATCTCGGCAGCCCTCATTTTCTGAGACATCATCATCTGCTGCTGGGGCGTCATCTGTACATTCAGGTTCATGTTCATGTTCATATTAACGTTCATGTTCATGTTGAGGTTGCCTGGACCCATCTGGGCATCCATGTCTCGCAGGCTGGATGGGCCAATGGGCGGGCTCAGCATCCCCCGCGAGCCCACAAAGTCCATACCCATTGGCCCCCCACTCATGCTGTCTCCTGCCATCTGTCCAGGAAAGAGGGCAGGGTCCATCTGCCGGTGAGCTTGCATTAGACGCTCCATTTCCATGCCCTGGCTCATGGCACCGCTGGGCATGCCCATAGGCCTCTGCATACTCCCTGCACGCTTCTCCATTAACTGGTGCCTCAAGATCTCTTCTCTTGCCCGGGGATTCATGAACCGTTCTGCCTCACCTTGCCCGGGGGGATAAGGCACATTTCCCTGTGGAAAATTCCCGGGGCCTCCCATGGGAGGCATATCATCTGTCCAGACCATGCCAGGCCTAACTGCACGCTGCATGGCACCCATTGGCCCAATCCCATCCATTGGCATGTTTTGCATCCCACTAAAACCAGAGACCCGCTGCATCTGATTGCCTGGGAATCTGGGGCCAGGAAAAGCGGCACCACCACGCAGCTGGAGCGATTCTTGGATGTCGATGGGCCCTCCCATACGGTTACCCATACCTGGGGGCCACTGCTCACCTGGTTTGCTGTGGTAAGGTGGTGGGGGGGCCCTCATCATCATCCCACCCATTGAGGGCTGCATCATGTCCTGCATTGGGCGGCCGTGCATGGACATGTGTTCTTCCTTCCGACGCTTTTCCTCGTAGTACTCCTCCTGCAGCTTCCGCCAGGCCACCTGTTCAGGCGTCAAGCTGTCCTGGTTCAGTCTATGCATCATCATGCTCATCTGCTGGCCCATGTCAGAGCCAGGGTGGTGCGGCACTTCATGCTCCATACCTGGGGCCCCCAGACTTTGTGTTTGTGATATCATAGACTGCAGTGGCTCCTCGTACTTCTTGTGACCGGGTGGCGGAGGCGGTGGCTGCTGCTGAGGTGGTTGAGACGGCGGCTGCTGAGGTGGTGGCAGAGGCTGTCCCCCCTCATCAGCATTTGAGTTGCCTTTCGCGTACGGATCACCTTCTCCACTACGTAGTAACAGGCGTTCAATGTCTCTTAATGTCTGCAGGGAACGCTCTCGATGCTCCAACTGTTCCTTGGACAATCTTTCATTGGTGGTGATGCCACGGGGTCCCAGGTTGGCTGGCCCGTTGCCAGGACAGCCAGGACCACTGTTGTCTTCAAGCAGGTTAGGCCCAGCCACAGCAGAGGGATCTGCTGGTCCTGTTTGGATTTGATTACTTGTGGAGTTTGGTGGGGTTGGATGATTACTTGCAGGCTGGTTGCCACTGCTAGCGTTGGGTAGTGAGTTGGGGGTTAAGTCGTGGTGAGATTCCTCAGGTCCACTCTCTTGTACCAATGAATTTGGTGTTGGTAGAGCTTGTTGGCTGCTACTTTTCTGCTGTGGACCTCCCTGTGGGGCCTGTGGAGTGCTCACTGGTGGTGCTGACGGTGTGCTCAGAGGGCGCTGCTCCTGGGCAGTTGGCACAATTGGCGCCTCGTGTATGACCTATTAAAGACACAGAAAAAAAATCTTGAGTAATTCAAACAACATTAGAAGGTCCCTCTTCCCTTCCACTCTGACAGACTGTAGTACAATGGGTGTTTCTTTAGCATACTTTACTGGTCAACGCTTCCCTCCAATCCTGTTCTAATATAGGAATCTTAGCCCAATAATAGCAAGAATTGGGAACTGGAGCCTCTGCAGGATGAGGAAATTGTGTTTAAGACAACCTCTCCAGCTTCATTTGTTTTTTTATTGTTTATTCAAAAAAATGGCTTTGATTCCTTGGGACCTACATGCCCTCTCCAGCGATGAGGGACTCTAGGTTTAGGTTATTTTGATTTAGAGGGGGGTCGTGTGCCATAACCGATGAGGATGGAGGAAGCTATAAACAGACATAATAAGACATTGTATTTCAAGTGGACCAGTCATGGTGTCTTTGTGAGGGTGTGGCATGCGCGCATAACTCCATTCAGAGGCGCAACTAGAGGCAACTTTCAGGGGGTGGGGGGGCTAAGAAAAAATTTCGGGGGGGCTGAACCTTTAATCCGTAGGCAGAGTGGAGCTGCAGGGGCTCTTAGAAGGGGTGAAACAACTGCAAGGCCTAATTAGCATTCAAATGGTCTTTTAAAGACCTGTGAAACGTTCGGGTGTGGTGTGTGCCCAGGATCTGTCTCTTCCCGGGCTGCCACACACGACGGGGGGGCTGAAGCCCGGTGAGTTCAATGGGTGTTGCGCGCCTGCCTCCATTGCGTCCAGACTCAGGACAGAGGAAGAAGGGGTGGTGAAGAGAAACTTCTGTTTCCCGCAGAGAGGCTGAGGTGCGGAAGGGACTAGTTCAGTAGCCACCAAAACAAGCTATTAACACGCGGGAGCACATGACGGTGTCCACATAAGCCTGAGTGTGGTTGCAGCATTCAGTGTGAATGAGTGTGAGGATAGGATTGGCAAAGACAAGTTTGTGTCTGGTAAGAGGCTTTTCTGTGGGAAACTGTGTGCATATGCCACTTATGTATCAATGACAGTGTGTTGCAACTGTATATCTTCTCTACACAGCATGAAGCTGTGTGCACAATACTCAAAGCTCACACACGTCTCAGTCATAACACCAGAGAAGCAGGCCATAATGAAGACTCATGGATAGTTATTCACTTCTACAAGTTTAGAAGGAGATTTCTCTGGCTGCAATATGTGTAACACGTACACGTGTTTTCGAACTTGCCTAAGCATGCAAAAACAAGCAAGGCCACACCACCACGCGTGTGCCCAGAAAAAGTCACACAGCCCCTAATGGATTCAAGTACCTACAGTGACCTGCCATTTGAGATCTGGTCAAGGTCAAGGAGGACTCACTTTCAGGTAGTTGGAATAAGTCTCCAGGAGGCACCCACCTGATCCAACTTGCTGCGAGGGACGTTCTGCTGATGGTAGGCGAGAATGGAGTCTGCTGTGCCGTGTAACACTGCCTCTGCCGCTCTGTGGAACAAGTGCAGAACAAGAATAAATAGAAGAACATGAAATCTTATCCCACCAAATGACAAGGGACTTTGCTGCAGGCAAAGAATTAGGAACAATGTAGCACCTCACGGTTGAGGGGCCGAGCCCCACATAAAGAACAAGGAAACATGATCCAGCTAAAGGATACAGAACCCAGGCAAGGAATGAGGAACCTTGACCAACTAAAGAACAAGCAAGAGTGCTGTACTAACGAATGAGCACCACTTCCCAGCTAAAGAACAAGAACAAGGAATGGTGCCAGTATCAAGATAATGAAAGGCATACATCCAGAAGACAAGGTCTAACAGCCCTGCTCAAGAACAAGGAACTATTCCCAACCAAAGGATACATTGTCTAAGTCAAAGAACAAAGCACAGTGTCCCTCACCTAAAGAAAAGGGAATAAGGCATCAGCTGAACAACCACCAATTGCGTTACAGCCAAAGGCCTAAGAACTGTAGTCCAAGCACAGAACATTGAAGAAGGGAGTGTCCACAACCAAAAAAAAGGAACAATGTTCCGGCCAAAGAAAAAAAGAAGAGTGCTACAACCAAGAAAAAGTAATATCTGTAAACCCAAGAACAACAAAACCAGACATGATTATAAAAACTAGCAAATGCGCCTCAGTCACAGAGCAAGAAACCATGTCACAGCTAAAGAGTAAGAAACAATACACCAAAAAAACAGAACAAAACACATGCCAACAAAAAACATAAGGTACTACATCCATATAAAAAACAAGCAACTATAGTGTGCCCTTCCCAAATCAAGGAACCATACCCCAACCATATAAAAACATAATCATGCCCCACTTAAAATAGGCAAGGAACTGTGCCCTAATATAAGTGCACCAGATCTAACGAAAAAGTAACTGTGCCACAAGGAAAGAACAAGAAAGAAAGAGTGCTGCAGGAAAAGAACAAGAAACTGTGCCACAACAAAACAGGAGACCATATTCCAGCCACAAAGAAGGAACAATGTCCCAATCACAGAGCACTCAGTTGTGCTGCTATAAAAGAATAACAAATCCCACTCAGAGAAGAAGACAATGCTCTCAATACGGAAAAAGGAACTATGCTTAGATAACCGGACAAACAACAATCACTTACCCATTAACAAGAAACCATGCCCAAATCACAGAACTAGGAATAGCAGCCAAACCCAAGAACAAGAAATTATGACTTAATTACAGAATAATAAACTGTAGGAAGCCCCAAGAACAAACCAGGACTCATCCATAGAAAAACAACATGAGGAAAACCATGAATTAGAATTCATGAACCAACTAAAGACCAAGACACTGTGGTTGAAGTAAAAAACATGAAACCATGAATCAGCAAAAAACAAGAAAACATGCCTGGACACCAAAACAAAGAACACGGCACCATGATTCAGCCAAACCACAATGAACTATAACCGAACCAATGAACAAGAAACCATCAAAAGAACAAGGTGCCATGGTTGAACACTAGAACAAAAACCTATGACCCAACCAAAGAACAATGAACCTTAGCAGAACTCAAGAACAAGGAAACATGCAACTAAAAATAAGAATGGTGTTGGTAGAAGGATGGGGGGTGGAGATTGAGAATAACTAGGGAGCAATGAAACACTCCCCTTTAGTTTGGAAGAGGTTCAGGGGGTCACATCTTGATGGGAAAGGAGGAATATTGAATCAGGCATTCATATTTCGGGTGAAAACACGGCTGTTTGTGGGGGTTTAGGTGAAGTATATTCTTGTGCTTTTTGTGAATCAGACACGGTCAAGTTGGCAGAGGGAACTGATGGGAATCGGACAGTCACAGGTTGGTGAGGAGTCAGACACCAATCCGCTTGTAGTGAGATTAGAGCAGCAAAGTGAAACTCAGAAGTGGAAAGAAGGGGTGATACAGATCAGGCACTCCTGTGTTGACAGACGAGGGGGGGCAAAATATGCTTTGGTGGAGGCTCAAACATCTGCAGTGGAGAGAGAGCAGATCATCCATGGGCACTCTCATGTTCCCAGAGTTTGAGTAAGGAGATTTAGAAATGACTGGAGGTGGGATCCGGCACCCGTGTTTTGGGAGGCACGGGTGGTGAAGATATCGGACACTCACATGTAGATGCAGATCTAACACCCACCTGCGGGGTGGGATCAGACAATCAAGTGTAGGAGGTTGATTAGAAACGCATTAGTTGACAGAGAGCGTGACCGGACTGGCCAATCCGGGCAAATGGGCAATCTCCTGGGAGACTGGAGCCCCAGGAGGCTTGTTTTGACACTTGGAGGCCGGTTTCGGCCTCTAGGAAAGGTGGTGCATGTTACGCAATCCCGGGGACAACTTTCAATCAATCAATCAGAGTACTTGTAAAGCGCGCTACTTACTTGTGAGGGTCTCAAGGCACTGAGGGGAGGGGTTGCCGCTACTGCTCGAAGAGCCAGGTCTTGAGGAGTCTTCTGAAGGCGAGTAGGTCTTGGGTCTGCCGTGGGTGGGTAGGGAGGGTGTTCCAGGTCTTGGCGGCGAGGTAGGAGAAGGATCTGCCGCCGGAGGTTGTTCGTTGGATGCGGGGAACAGCGGCAAGGGCGAGGCTGGCGTGTGGGGGTGTGGAAGCGGAGTTTGCTGTTCAGGTAGGCTGGTCTGGCGTTGTGGAGTGCTTTGTGTGCGTGGGTGAGGAGCTTGAAGGTGATCCTCTTGTCGACGGGGAGCCAGTGTAGGTCTCTCAGGTGGGGGGTGATGTGGCTGCGGCGGGGGAAATTGACGATAAGTCGGGCAGAGGCGTTTTAGATGCGTTGTAGTCGTCGTAGGTGTTTGGCTGGGATTCCTGCGTACAGTGCGTTGCCGTAGTCCAGTCTGCTGCTGACGAGGGCCTGTGTCACCGTTCTTCTTGTTTCTGTAGGGATCCACTTGTAGATCCTGCAGAGCATGCGGAGGGTGTTGTAGCAGAAGGAGGAGACGGCGTTGACCTGTTTAGACATGGAGAGGGAGGAGTCGAGGATGAATCCTAGGTTGCGTGCATGGTCGGTGGGTGTCGGTGCTGTTCCCAGTGTGGTCGGCCACCAGGAGTCGTCCCAGGCTGAGGGGGTGGGTCGGAGGATGAGTGCCTCCGTCTTGTCAGAGTTCAGCTTCAGACGGCTATAAGAGTTGCTCTGTCTCTAGGGGGCATTAGTGCATCTGCACATGGGGGTTACATTTATAATTTTTGCCAGGGCTGTTTAAGTTCCCAGTCCAGCCCTGACAAGGAGTCATATATGCAAGTGCAGTTGGAGTATAAAAAAATTGTTTATTGGCGGGGGCTGAAATACGCATGTGTTGCTGGGGATCAGATACTTATGTATGGGTGGCAGTTTAGATATTGATCTGTTTGGCGATTATCAGTCACTCACATGTTGGTGGTGGATCAGACACTCTTGATGGTGGGGATCAGAAACTCACAAAAAGGTGGAGATCAGACATGCATGTCTTTGTGAGGGATCAGACAGATGCTCATATGTTGGGTGGGGATCCCACCTACATGTTCATAGAGAGGTTAGACACTTGCATTTTGACAGATGGAAGGATATGGGAGGATCAGACACTTTCTGGAAGTGTTGTGAAGGAGAGTTAAAAGGATTAATCACTCACGTGTTAGCAAGGTGTGTTGTGAAGACATAAACAAAATGTGAAGGCTGCTTTATTGGCCCGGCAACACTGCTGGCATCAGGGCGCGGCCCAACTGGAGGGCAGTGAGGTGTGCTGGAAGAACTCGTCTCATTCAGGGTCGGCAGTGGGTTCGAGCCAGGGCCTAGTGTGGCGGCGGTGGCCATGACAGGCTCTGCTACATGACAGTCTGTGAGGAAGAGAAACACTAGTTAAGTTACCCAATTAGGGGCATATATCACTACACCTAGATTTAGAGAAGCTGGTGCCAAGGAGACAAGTGCAGCCTGAGGAGCAGAGACCAATGCTGCAGCTGGAGTGGGAGGAACCGACACCATGCAGCTGGGAGAGCAGAGACTGTGCTTACAGCTAGAACAAGAGAAACGAGAAAGGGATAAGCTAAAGCTAAAGGCTATGGAATAGCTGAAACTGGAGAAGGAGAAACCATGGATTCATCTAGATCTGGGAGTGGGGGATGAGGGGAGTCAGAACTAGTTACAGTGTCTGCATCATGTGCAAGGTACGAGCTGAGGTTGGGAATCTTCTTTCCAAGGCGATGGATCAGGTTGGGATTCCAGACTGTGCATTGGATCATTGTCTGTTCAGATGTCCACTATTTCCAGGGGGCTCTACCCGTTTACCTTCAGCAGTGCAGGCACCGGTCACTGTTTCTTTTGCAAATACTTACTGTGTCCGGGGACCAAGGACTTCTCATCCTCCTCGCTGTCGGGACCCGAGCACCACTCATCACCACTGTAGGGCTGCTTCCGTTCCAGTACGCATCGCCGCTTGCTTCGTGGAACCACCTCACCTGCAGCCGAAAGAAAGACCATCACGAAAGAAAGATCCTCAGTCCAGACACAAAAGGCCAGCTACCAGGTAAGTAGGAGGATCTGAAATGTCTGTCTAAACATGCTGGTTCCTGCCTTAAGTATCAACCGGGCACATGTCAGGTATATTTTTTAACAAAGAGCAATTTATGTCTTTTAGATAGGAATACACTTCTATTAGAAATACCTCACCTTACTTTTTTTTTAAATATTACATTTTAGTATCATATTTTTAATAAAAAAGGAAGGACAGTAGTGAAACTGCAAGATCTATTTCACAGGAAGTACTCAGTAGCCGGAAGTCTAGTTGTGATACATCCTCTTACTTTTGTAAACGTCTGAAATCAAAATTTCTATTTCCTGAAAGCAATAGTACATAAGCGAATTCCGAAGTTCTGTTTTCATAAAAGCTTCTATATTTTTAGATATTCGACAACGGACACTACTTTTAACGAGGATCAGAAATGATGTATGCTACTACATGTTTTCTGATGTAAATAGGAATTGTTCATCTGATAGCACAGCTACTGGTCATCAATAAATCGTCAATAATGTATTGCAACATTAACTATGGAGCTCTGTTGTACCAAATAATATTAAATAAATTACACTGCTGGGTTAGCATCCGAACGGCGATGGTTAAGTCTTACATTGCACTTTTCATTGGGACTCTAAATGGTTTGACCTTAATTTAGACATCTTTTATCTTCCTAACTGCTTCCTAGCATTTTCGAGGTATACAGTTGTGTGAGGAAATTATGACAGAAACTGTCTGTCGAAAAGCCAGTTTTTGAGGTTTCTTGCGAAGATGGGGAGCGATGTTGTCTGTCTGAGGTGGAGTGGTAGGGCATTCCAGGCTCGGGCCGCAAGGAAGCAGGAGGGGTCTCCCGATCTGGTCTTTCTGGTGCAGGGGACTACAGCGTAGGAGAGCTGGGCAGATCGTAGGGTTCTCTGGGGTGCGTGGAATTTGAGTTGGCTGGTCAGGTATGCTGGTTCGGTGTCGTGGAGTGCCTTGTGGGCGTGGGTGAGCATCTTGAAGGTGACTAGCTTAGATGGGGAGCCAGTGGAGTGTGCGCAGGTGCTGAGAGATGTGGCAGTGTCTTGGCAGGTCGAGGACCGGTCTGGCGGCGGCGTTCTGGATGTTCTGTAGGTTGCGGGTGAGGTTTTTGTTTATTCCGGCGTAGAGTGCGTTGTCATAGTCGAGTCTGCTGGTGACCAGGGTGTGAGTGACGGTCTTTCTGTGTTCCAGGGGGATCCATTTGAAGGTCTTACGTAAGAGGCAGATGGTGTGGAAGCAGGAGGACGAGACTAAGTTGATCTGGTGGTCCATTTTGAGCTCGGAGTCCTGGATGATTCCTAGGTTGCATGCGTGGTCCATGGGGGTGGGCGGGCTTCCGAGGGCAGGGGCCACCAGGTGTCGTTCCATGTGTCGGGGTGTGGGCCCATGATGAGTACTTCTGTTTTGTTGGCGTTTAGTTGTAGGCAGCTGTTTTTCATCCATTTGGCGTCGGCTTCCATGCCTTCTCGAAAATTGTGTCTGCGGTATTGGGTTCGTTGGATAGGGAGAGGATGAGTTGGGTGCCGTCTACGTATGACACAATGTTGAGTCCGTAGGTTCTGACGATGGGGGCGAGTGGAGCCATGTAGACGTTGAAGAGTGTAGGGCTGAGGGAGGACCCCTGGGGGACTCCGCAGGTGGTAGGTGTAGGGTCGTAGAGGAAAGGGGGGGGGGGGGAAAGAGTCTGACCCGCTGCGCTCTGCCAGAGAAGGAGCAGATCCAGTTGAGGGCCTGGTCTTGGATCCCTGCATTGTGCAGTCTACGTATTAGGGTGCGGTGAGAGACTGTGCCGAACGCTGCTGAGAGGTACAGGATGATGAAGGCTGCTGTTTTTCCTTTGTCCAGTAGGATGCGGATGTTGTGTGTTGCAGCGAGGAGGGCGGTTTCCGTACTGTGGTTTTTTCTGATGCCGAATTGGGAGGAGTGGAGGATGTTGTGCTTTTCGATGAATGTGGTGAGTTGTCTGTTGATGACTTTCTCTATGACTTTCGCTGGGAACAGGAGCAGGGAGATGGGTCTATAGTTTCTGGAGGTCGGTGGGGTCTGCCAAGGGTTTCTTCAGGAGGGGGTTGACCTCGGCGTGTTTCCAGTCGTCAGGAACGTGGCGGTTGCCAGGGAGCAGTTAATGGTGTGGTAGAGCATCGGTGCGATGGTGTCGGCGGCTCCGTTGGAAATGTGGTAGGGGCAGGGGTCCGTGGGGGCCCCAGAGTGGATTGACTTAATCATCTTCAGTGTGTCTTCAGTGATGAGGGCTCTCCAGTTGTCAATCGCTGGCTTCAGGGTGTCGGGTGGTTGGTTAGGGTTCAGTGTGTTGGTTGTTTTCGTCGAAGTTCTCGTAGATGCTCTTGATTTTGTGGTGGAAAAATGTGCTGAGTTTGTTGCAGAGGTCTTGTGAGGGAGGGATGTCGGTGGACTCTTTGATTGGTTGGGTGAACTCCTTGATGAAGTTGAAGAGTTCTTTGCTGTTGTGTGCGTGAGTTGAGATTCTGTCTTCAATCGCTTCTTTCCTCGTTTTTCTGATGAGTTGGTGGTGGGCGTTGGTGGTGGCTCTGAAGTTGTTGTAGGCTTCTGTGAATTTGGTGTCCCTCTAGGCCTTTTCGAGGCTGCGGCAAGTGAGTCTTGACGTTCGGTGGTAAACCATCTGGCTTTCTTGGCGTGGGTGTTGTTTTTCTTGAGGGGGGTTATGGTGTTGGCGCTGTCGAAGATACATCTGTGCAGTGTTTGGGCTGCTGTGTTGAGGTCGTCGTTTTCCGCAATGTTTGGGGTGGAGTTGCTGAATGAAGAGGTTAGCTGTTGTAGTTGATTCTGGTCCAGTTTCTTCGTGGGAGCAGGTGCAGGTGTCTGTGGATGGTGGGTGTTCTGAGGGTGAAGTGGACACATCGATGGTCAGTCCATGGGTGTTCGGTGGTGTGGCTGAAGGTGATGGAGTTACCTGTTGTGAAGAGGGGGTTGAGGGGGTGTCCTGCCAAGTGCATGGATTCGGTCATGATCTGTTGGAGTCCAATGTTGTGGAGGTTGTCCAGGAGGGATGTGGTGCTGGGGTCCAGTTGGTTGTCAAGGTGGAAGTGGAGGTCTCCCAGTAGGGTGTAGTTGGTGGACACGGTGGCATGAGGGGAGGTGATGTCCGTGATGGAGTTAGTGAAAAGTCCACGGGGTCGGTAGATGAGGGTTTATCGGAGGGTGGTGGTAGGGCTGGCCAGTATCTTGACGTGAAGGTGTTCCATCAGGTCTGTGGGCTCGTCAGGAAGTGTGCTCAGGCAGAGATTGGATTTGTGGACGATGGCGATTCCTCCTCCCGGGCAGGTGGGGCGGTCCTTCCTGGAGATCTTGTATCCTTGGGGAATGGCGATGTCTGGTCCTGAGGTGGTATTGGTCCACGTTTCGGTGAAGAACACTACGTCCAGGGTGGTGCTGTTGAGGAGGTCCCAGATTTCAGTGGCACGTTTGTGGAGCGATCGGACATTGAGGAGGATGCATTGCAGGGTCTTCGGTTGGGTTGTGGTCTTTCAGGCGGGTTGCGCCGGGTCTGTTGTCTTGGCGGTGCTGCAGGTGTGCTGGCAGCCGTGACAGCTGAAGGGTCCGTGGGTGTCGGCTGCTGATGCTACCTCGCAGTTGTTGTTGCGTCCTGGGTTGAGAGCGTGGAGTGCCGCTGGGTCGTAGCATTGGCGTTGAGGAGGTCCAGGGTCCTGGCGCATGTCGCAGACAGGCTTGCCTTTGGCGCACCAGCAGCGTGCCCGCTGCCCGCGTCCGCCATGAAGTAGGGGTCAGGGAGGGCTGGACACCTGGGAGGCGGGGGAGGGGAGCTGGATTAGGCTTGCAGCGTTGGTCGTGCTGGGGGGGAGGGGCCATGGGGGCAGCAGCGGCAGGGAAAGACGGTCAGAAAAGGCAAAAAGAGAGGAAAGAGTGGAAATGAGGTAGTGAAAGGTACAAGAAAAGTGGGGGAAAGACAGAAGGAGAGTGAGAGGGAAGATTAAATCAGTAAAAAACGAGTGAAAACGGATTAAAGACTCAGAGGGAGAGTGAAAGGGGGAGATTGAAATCAGTAAACAACGAGTCAAAACAGAGAAGAGACACAGAGGGGGATAAAAGGGGGAGACTGAAATAAGTAAAAAACTAAAGAAAACAGAGGAAAAACAAAGAAGTAGAGTAAAAGGGGGAGATTGAAATCAGTGAAAAACAAGTGAAAAAGGAGAGAAAGAGCGGAACGAGAGAAAGGAGACAGAGGTCCACTGGACCACCAGGGATGAGGCGCAGGTAAAACCCAAGAATGGAGGAGGGCCTCGAACACCAGCACACGAGAGTGCAGGGGCTTGGGGGAAGGCCTCACTTGAGGGTTGGAGCTGCGAGGGGGGAGAGCAATTTCACTGACAAGGAGTCAGTTGTCTTAAATATGACTTAAGTACCACATATTATGTTGAGCAATTGTGCTAATAAACACAGATTCACACATCTAGTGCCACAGTCCAGTGCTCAAATTTCAGTTCATTACAACAGTAAAGAGACCATGACATGAGAAAAACACTGTTTATTGCCTCACACATACTATTTTACAAGTGTTTTCTACAGGAGCTATAACTTGCCCTGCTAGCATGCATAATATTCCCATGAAGTATGTCATTTGAGACGTCATGAGTGTTGCTATGAATGTTATGATCTAACATAGTATAAGTAACGTAATATGAAAGTATACAGACTGAGCATGAAGGCACGAGTTATAGTTCATGTATTCTGTTAGTGAGTCTACAACACTGTGTATGGAGGTGCACAAGTTAATGTAAGTTTTGGGGGAGGGGTGTACATTATACCTTTAAGTTATGACTATAAAGTTATAACTATAGCTTTTAAATTTAGAATGATTGTGCAGTCTAAGTTGGCTTTGTATTCAAATAAATAATAAAGTTTTTCTAACTATAACTTATCCTTTGTTTTTTTTCCATTAAATTCCTGTGTTTTTTTATAAAAATGTTTTTGAACTCATATAATGTTATTTAATTAATATTGTATTAATTGTTAAAACACATTTTTAGTACTGTGGTACTTTTGCAAAACTTCATTTTGAGGAGTGTTGTGGCACAGAGCGGAGTGGCGCAGAGTGGACTAGAGTGTTTCAGAACGCAGTGGCATAGAATGGAGTACAGTGTCAAAGAGAAGAGTGTCGTAGAGTGAAGTGTTCTTGAATGTCGCAAAGTGAAGTGGCCTAGAGTGGAGTAAATTGTTGTTGTAAAGTGGAGTGGTATAGAGTAGAGTGTCAGTGGAGTGGGGTGGAGTGGAGTGGCATAGAGTGGCATAGAATAGCTTGTAGTAGAGTGGAGTTTTCTAGAGTGTTGTAGAGTGGAATGACAGAGTGCAGTAGAATGTTGTAGATTGTAGTGGATTAGAGTATCGTAGAATGGAGTGGCATTGAGTGTTGTAGAGTGGAGTGTCATGGAGTGGCAAAGAGTAGAGTATAGAGTATGTCGTACGGTAGAGTAAAGTGGCGTGCAGTGGTATAGAGGGATTTGAGTGGAATAGAGTGTCAAAGAGTGGAGTACTGCTGCAAAGTGTCTTACAGTAGAGTGTTGTACAGTGGATTCGCGCAGAGTGGAGTGACGTGTCATAGAATAGAGTGGGGTGGCGTGTCACAGAGTGACATGTCAGAGTGTCTGAAATTGGAGGGGCGTAAAGTGGAGTGGTGTTGAGTGTAGGGGCATGTCATAGAGTGAAGTGGCTTGTTGTACAGTGGAGTGGCATTTCATAGACTAGAGTGCCGTCTGGTAGAGTGGAGTAGAGTGGTTAAGAGTGGAGAGGAAAAGAGTGGAGTATAGTGTTGTAAAGTAGAGTGGCATAGAGTGAAGTGGCATGGCATATCGTGTCATGGAGTGGCATGTCGTAGACTGGCGTACTGTAGAGTGTCTTAAAGTGGAGGGTTATAGAGATGAGTGGCATGTCTTGAAGTGACGGAGCAGAGTGTAGTGGTGTAAAGTGAAATGTTGATTACAATTGTGTAGAGTGTTGTATAACTTGCCCCTCTACTTGTCTCTGTACATTTTGTTTTTATATTTCAAAAGTCCTGCAGTACCTTCGAAACAGTACTGCAGTACTTCGTACGTTTAAAATAATATATATACACATCAATAAAAATGGTAAAACATGTTTTTTTACTTCTTGAAATAAGCATTATTTAACATGTGCTCCTCTATAGAACATAGTCAAAGTTAGGTAGCACAAAACGTTTGCATTAAATCACATCCGTTTTGACATACAGAATGAACATCACTTTTGGCGAGTTGGAGAAGCGAAGTATTCACAAAGCTCTTACAAAAGTATGTTTGGATATTATCAAGCCTTCACCTAGCTGGGTGAACATCCAAGTTATCACATGTACCTCTGTATCAAAAAATGTATATTTGAACTATGTAATATAGACTTAAATGGACAATAAAAGCTCCATATTCGTTCAGGAAAAATACTACATAGCTTAAGCATTTGTGCAACCCTGAATTCATGTGAAAAGAATAATTATTCCGACTATGTGCCACATAACTCTACTTACTAGTGACGGTTCTTTGATTGTAAAACACAAAGAATTACATGAACTTCACACTATTTATGCAGAGTTAAAGTTACAATGTGTATAGATTACGACACACTACAAAAAAGAAAGTTTTTCAAAAGTACTAAAATACATCAGCTAAGCTGTTTTTTGGAAAACATTTTCATTGAGCTACATAAAATTAATTTCACGAATGTGGGTACTGACTCCGCGGCATGCCGTCTGCCAGTAGTCGCATGGGATAAATGTCTGCGGACACTACAGACAGAAGAACTGAGAGTGAGGCATGGCCGAATGTCACATCCTGTGACCAGTACAGCATCGTGAAAGGCCATGCCTTAAGTTACCACTGACACAGGTACTGTGCATGAGGCAAGTCCGAAGACCACTCCCAGAGTACCGGAGTGTGGAGCTGAAAGCCTGGCCCTACAGCTACAAAGGGAATATGCACTTGGCATTACCAAAGGCGCTGCTTTGTCCAGGGCCAGAACAGCATTATGTGGACAAAGTATATAATTCCTAAACTTAAGAAATTCACTGACTAAAGCCTCTCTCCTGCTGTCTCTCTCTTTACTCAATCTGTCTCTTTCTCCTCCTTTTCTTTCTGCGCGCCCTCTTTCTCCCCTACTTGTCTCTTTTTCTCTCTCCTCGCCCCCTCTCTCTCGTTCTCTGTGACAGTGTCTTATGGTTGAGACCGTTGGTTCGTACGACAAAAGATATTTTGAACACTAATTTATTTTGGCGCAAATCTACCGGAAATGTTACAAAAGGGGTGCGCATGTTTCCCACTCAGTCTCACAGTAAGTTTTTCTCAACTGTACCACGAAAAGTGACGGACACAGTCACACCAAACTCACATGAAGGTAGTGCTTGGTCCAAACGGAACCCCTTTCTTGGTTCGGTGTAAAAATGTCCTTTGGTGGTTAAAATATTTTAAAAATCGATGCGGGGTCCACAGTGTGGTTGAAGGCCACACTCTGTGCCCATAGTGCACTGGGCATGGTAAAAGGCAACGCCTAGTGAAGATCCTCAGTGGAAGCCAGGGCACCTGACAGGCACCCGTTACATATATCATAACAAAACCCAGCAGACAGCATTAGTTAAAGGATATTATGTGTCAATAAAAAGATCAGTAAATAGCCAATAAGAGACAAAAATACAAATATGTATTTTATAAAATGTCACCTATTGTCAACATCACCAGTGATGTTATTTCATATGTTAATTATGTTAATTCCATATGTTAATTGGGATGTAATCTGAGACATTGCATTTGCGGTCGTGAGCTATGCATTGAGCAGGAAATATAGTTGTGTAGTTCACAATACCTGAATAATTTAGGTGATAGCGCGAACGAGAGATAGCGAATGAGAGACAGAGAAAGGGAAAATAAAACCAGAGTTAGAGGGCGAGGCGAGACAGCGAGTGAGAGAAATAGAGATAAAGAGAGCAGTAAAGAATGAGGCATGAGCCGGAGACTGATAAGAGAGTGATAAGTAGATGGCGAAAAAAATGGAGTGAGGGGTAGAAATGGGATGAAACTGGGAGAAGAGAGACGGATATAGGCTGTTATGGTTACATGCAAATTTTCCTGGTGAAAATGAAAAGTACATTTGAACCTTTCTGTGTTGCTCCTCCAAAGGGCCTTTTCTCGCTAATTAGCACAAACAACTGCTCGTGTGAAAGCAGCCTGTCTTTGGAATGCCATTCCAGTATGATGCTTTTCCATAAATTGTGCATTTAGTTTCCGCAATTTTTAGGTATTCGAATTAAATGATCTCCTTCTCTGAAACACTTTCTACAAATTAGTTGTTTTAGTGTGAACATGTTTTGCAACCACTAGATGGCGAAAGTGTTTCAAGAACAAAATCAAAGTAATCAGTATAACACTTTTGAAACTTCGAGGAAAAAAAGCGGGACTAAGGGCATATGAAAAGTCCCATTATTGCCCAAATTCGTCAGCAAAGGTATCAAAGCAATAGAAAATGGCCCCAGACTCCAACGCCTACGGCTGCCACTCGTCGCACAAAGAACCACAATTCAGTATGTTCAGAACTAGGGAAGTTAATGTTTGTAAGACAACAATCGAAACAATTGGGACATCTTGCCTCATGCGCGCAGACGCAAATACTGACAAAAATGCATAGGTACACGCTTTTTCAGCTAATTGAGGCCCACAGGACGCCATCAAATATTGCATGAGTCCGTAAACTTTCCGCAACGCGGGCTTGAGGATGCAGCCAAAAGCTAACCAGCTCGGCGACTGCCAGCCTAGCCAAATAGTCCTTATAGAAAACTGTGCAAGCTCCATTATATTAAAGTCATTTCTTTTTGAGCTTAGATGTACATTTGTTGTCATGGAATTCAGGATCCAATAAGCCCGTTCTTCCCATAAGACGTGTAAGGGGTACATGGTGGGTGTTTAGTGGACTAGTGCATAATTTTAAAAGGACCTATACACAGATCTCTTGAACTTTTAGCTTTAAATGCTGAATATTAGGGATAACATATGCACGCCCTTCAGAACTGGCACTCTGGTTTTACGTCTGCTACCCTAGAAACTAAACACACCTCTCATTCTAGATGCCCTCCTAGATGCCAACCCAGACATTTCCATCAAACACAGAGACCTAACTGGGCATCGGGAGGGCTATGAACATTTGTCCAGCCGTCAATAACCAGGCCAAGAACCTTTGCAATGAACTTGGCAACTTCACTTGGCTGGCCACTGGCGCTACACACACACACGCCGCCTACACACAGGGTGCAATATTCGTTCCCAAGGAATCATCGCAATTGCAAGGAATGAACATATCTGTTGGAATGACCACTAGCTTATTTCCTTCATCAATAAGCTTCTGTCAAAACCAAATACCAACATAATACAGGAGTGCAGGCACTGGAACAAACCAGTCCGGGTAGAACGCAATTCTCACTTGTCTGCGGTCTCATGACCTGTCCAAATAATGGATGTAAAGGAGGCTACAACTGGCTTTTCAGAGCATTTGATGACCTGATGCTTCTCAAAACTTTGATGCCGCCTATAAAGTAAATGAAGGCACCTTTGATCAATGAATGAATGAAGAACACTAAAACACAATTGCCAGCCCTACATCATCAGTTAAAGAAATTCAGAAATTCTCTGAACAAAATTAATCTCCAGAGACTAAACAAAATATGCAAATCAACACTCAAGTAAGCAAAAAGGTTTCGGTATTCAAATCAAATCTCCAACATAAATACCACGCAAAGGATCTCTGGAATTCTGAAACCCTGAATGCGCTTCTGCAAAGAACCCTCAAGATCTCTGCAACTTACCTTCAGACCAAATTGCGGGCACATCAAGGATGCTAAAAGCTCATCTTGGTAACAAGACAGTGGACTCTAAGTCGACTGAGACCAAGGCAAGGAGCAACACACAGAATAACAATCACCCTATACTTGACTCTTTCGTGCAATTTCCACCCTAATATGTATTGATCTGGTTAAGGCCAGTGGACCCGTGGGCTCACCTTTAGATCCCTGCCCATGACAAATTTTCAAGAATGTCCTGGTATCTATAGTTAATACAATAACAGCAACGGATATTATCTACTCTCTATCCTGGGTACCTTCCCTGCAGAGTCTAAGGCATTCTACATATGATCACTTATCAGGAAAAAAAATCTTGGCCCAGTGGATTCAGCCATCCAATCTCAAATGTCCCTTTCCCAGGAAATCTGATTGAACACTTTTCTCTCAGATCTGCAACTTTCTTTAAGAAAACAAGTTATAAATGGACCAGCAAACGTGTTTCTGCCCGTGAAGAGGAACGAAATCTGCCCTGATCTCCAATCGGGACCATCTGAAAGGCACCACAGATAGGAATGGTGTAGCTGAACTTCTACTGGATCGACTTTGACACAGTCCACTGGTACTTTCTCCTAGACAGAATAAAAGAAAGTAGCATAAAGTCAGCAATCCTCTCACTTCCTCGATTAACTTGCCTAGATGTATCCATTAAAGTACGAGGACCCAAAGGATCAACAACCATTTATCCGCTCCTTTCAATGTCCAATACTTGTTGAAATCTCTCAACCTGGCATGCTACAACTATGCAGATGACACACACATCATCATGAAATTGGGAAATCCGAGTGATCTCAATAGTTCAAGTCTAGACTAATATGTCCCGGCTAATGCTATCTAATCTATGTCCCAGATGTTGCTATCTAATCAACATATGCTCTCGTCATCCAAAACAGAAATCCTCCAACGTAGAGATTGGAAATCTACCATTCTCTGCATGTCTGGCCCAAGAACTGAATGTAATTCCAACATGGCAACACTGAGAAACCTGGCGGTGATCTTTGTTGCCTGCCTTCCCTGGTATCTAAAGTCAGGCCACTTACGGAAACGGCACTTCTAACAATGCCTGCTCTGAGATAAATGTTCTCTCATCCTGAATTCACACAGAGGCTTAGGCGAACATTTCCCTCGTCTCTAAAATCTTGAATATGCAAACTGACTGCCAAAGGGATTCTCTTGCCTTACCTCAAAGCCTACAAAAATTCAAAATGCCACGACAAAATAACTTCTACATGTACAGTTACATGACCACATCTCACCAGCCATAGTAGCCCTTCTCCTGCTTTCCGTCAGAAGAAACATAACATTCACAATTATATGCATAATGTATAAGGCAATCACAAGCAATTGTCCAGCATTCCTGCAAGGAAAGCTCAGAATATTCACAGAAAAACTATCTATCTCCTAGACTGGCACCTCAACTAATCACCTCAACCTGAAACGAGAAGAAAATGGAAGAACCTCCCTCTCTGTAGAGCCAGCTAAAGTCTGTAATGGCTTGGATAACATCCAAAAACAACCACGAAGAAATCACAAGACTGAGAAGACCTAGTTCTTTACAAAATGCATTGTCTGGAAGCCATTATACATCCCCCATTGGTCAACCCAAATATTTAGCAGATGCATGCAAGACATGCACACTATGACAATATATGATTCAAGTGGGGTGCACCTTCATCACAAGGAAAGTTGAAGATTATTGTATTATACAAATTATGTCTTTCATGGTCATTGATTGTTATGCCATTGTAATGCCTCCTTTCCAAAGGCCCACTAAAAATGAAATGTAATTAAACTGCATATGCTATCCAAGCCATTGAGTATATATTTCTTGAGGATATTACATCTTCACAGAGATCCCTCACCTTATGCACATCCTATAGGCTCCAGACTTGACCAAGAAGCGTAATAGCAATAGCACTCCACCACCGCCAATTAGCACCATGCAGTAGCAGCCAAGTCTCTGCCTGTCCCGATGTGATAACATCTGAGTAGCTAAGAGTCAACAAGTATGCCGGTATCAGTTCCTGGTACTTTTCCGCACCCCATCAAGATGTTCAGAAAGGAACTGTACAGCTTATATGTTTACATACTTGAAGCTCTTATTAACAGCACTATCTCACACAGGAGAAGGGTGGGCAGAGAGGAATCTGAGGGAAGATGTAGTCTCCAACAGAAGAATTGTTGGCTAACAGAAGTACATTCGTCTTCCGATGGATACTTTTTCGGCAGATTCTCCACTTTATGAATGGGCCATAAATTAATAGCCTTTGGGAGGTGGGATTGAGTTTTGCCAACTATCTACAGAGATTATGCACCACGTTCTTGCAAATTATAGGTCAATGCGTGGCTTGAGTTGTGAGGCAGTAATATTTAGAAAAAGCATGCAAATATGACCATGTGGCCACCCAGTTGATGTCAACAACTGGAAGGCTTCTGCTAAGAGCCATGGAAGCGGAATGGGTAAAGATGTCCCAGTGATGCTTGCCGATAGCCATTCAAAGGGATGGCGCAAAACTGAGGAAACATCCAGTTCTGGACAGTAGCAAAGAGATCCATCCAAGGTATCCTAATGTAAAAGAAAAATTTCCATCACTTTGGGATGAAGTTTCCACGGATGGTCCTCTAAGACGAGGCGACAGAGCATCGGCTTATGAAATGTCCAGCTAAAGCGAAAATGCCCTGTTGATAGGTCCAACACCACATACGAATTGCCTTCCAACACAGCACAGAGTCCATGTCCCAAACTTCCCGCCCAACTTGTTGATGTAATGGATGATGGTGGTGCATTTCTCGAACATAACTTAAATGGCACTCCCTAAGATGAAAGGAAGAAAGTAATTCATGGCCTGCAGTCCCAGTACATGTTTAGGTAGGCTCTGCAATAACAAAGACCAATGGCTAAGCACCTTAATGCAGTCCCCATAGGCGCACCAGCCTAACGAAGACTAGCAGGTCTGTCACTATGGTTGCTTCCAACTGGAGAGGACTGAAGGGACAACCCATCAACAGATTGGAGGGGTTCATTCATTTGTGCAAATCTTGGATGACACAGTTGAAGATTTGTACCTAGGCTGAAGGAGTTCCCTGATGCTAGAGCCACTACTGACTTAAAATCCAGTGAAGGGTTCTCATCCACCATCTAGTGTGCAGCACCAACAGGATTCATGAGCCCTAAAATGCTCAGAATTTCTGAAATGAGTTTGGTGTCTGCACTAGAAGCTACAGTATCAATTCCCAAATATCAGCAATCCTCTGAGGAGGAGGCAATGCCTTTAGTGTCAAGCATCGTTCCTATGAACATGTGCCTCTATGTCATGGGTACTCTCAAACTTTCTCTCGGGAGCCAAATTTACAGTGTGGTTTGTGTCCGAGGGCCGCATCAGTAGGGGCGGGGTCAGTGGTGGAGGTGGCGGGGCTAGAGCAACAAAAAAAACTGTGACCATGAGGTTGATCACAGGTCCCTGCAGCGGATGCCTTCGTCCACCGAGCCACCAGACCCGGCATACACACATCGGCATACACACATCTCTCTCTCTCTCTTTCTATCTCTCTCTGCTTCCCTCCCTCTCTCTAGCTCTCTCTCTCCCTCTCTCTCACTCCCCGTCTCCCTCCGTCTCACTCACTCTGACTGTCCCACTCCCTCTCTCCCTCTCTCTCGCCGTCGTCTCACTCACTCTGACTGTCTCACTCCCTCTGTCTCTCCGTCTCACTCCCTCTCCCTTCCTCCGTCTCCCCCTCCCTTCCTCGGTGTCCCCTGACTCCCTCTCTCAGTCTCCCTCTCTCAGTCTCCCTCTCTCAGTCTCCCCCTCTCGGTCTCCCCCTCTCGGTCTCCCCCTCTCGGTCTCCCCCTCTCTGTCTCCCTCCCTCTCCCTCTCTATGTCTCCCTTTCCCTTACTCTGTCTCCCCCTGACTCCATATGTCTCCCTCTCTGTCCCTCTCTCTGTCTCCCTCTCTCTGTCTCCCTCTCTCTGTCTCCCTCTCTCTGTCTCCCCCTGTCTCCCTCTCTCAGTCTCCCTCTCCCTGTCTCCCTCCTCCCTCTACGTGTCTCCCTCCTCCCTCTATGTGTCTCCCTCCTCCCTCTCTGTCTCCCTCCTCCCTCTCTGTCTCCCTCCCTCCCCCTCTCTTGGTCTCCCTCCGTCTTCCTCTCCCTCCATCTGTTTGTCTCTCCCCCTCTGTCTCCATCTGTCTGTCTCCATCTGTCTGTCTCCATCTGTCTGTCTCCATCTGTCTGTCTCCATCTGTCTGTCTCCATCTGTCTGTCTCCATCTGTCTGTCTCCATCTGTCTGTCTCCATCTGTCTGTCTCCATCTGTCTGTCTCCATCTGTCTCAATCTGTCTCAATCTGTCTCAATCTGTCTGTCTCCCTCCCTCGGTCTCCATCTGTCTGTCTCCCTCCGTCACCCTCCTCCCTATGTCTCCCTCCATTTCCCTCTCCCTCCGTTTCCCTCCCTTTCCCCCTTCTTCTCCCTCTGTCTTCCTCCCTTCCCCTCTGTCCCTCTCCCTCCCTCTCCCTCTGTTTCCATCCCTCTACCTCCCTCTGTCACCCTCTTCATCTCAGCCTGCCTGTGTGTCAGCCCGGGCTGAGACAGCTTCCCGGGCACACACAGCAGCACCCGAGCACTTCACAGGTCTTTAAAAAGACCATTTGTATGTTAATGAGGCTTTGTTGTATTTCACCTCTTCTTAGGCCCCTGCAGCTCCACTGTGACTATCACTGGAATCACCCGGCGGCCGGCCCCCACAGAGCAGTAGAGTCTCTTAGACTTGCGCTGCAGCAATCAGCAGTGTTTGAAGACACTATTACATTTTTTTTACACGGGTACGATGTCTGCAAGGTCCGCGGGCCGCCAAGGAAGGCTTGCCGGGCTGCTGGCCGTACTATGAGTACCCGTGCTCTATGTGGAGGAAAGAAAGGACTTCTGGGTGTTGATCGTGAAGCACAGGTCATGGTGAGCTGGAGATGTTCCATGACTAGTACAGAAGGCTCTGCTTCTATCAGCCAGTTGTCCAAGTAAGAGAAAACATACACTTGTGACTTCCACAGTGAAGCTGCCATAATGGCCACTCCCTCTGTAAATTCACAGGGAGCAGTCATCAGTCCAATGTCAGGATCATTAAATGGTAGTGCTGAGATCCTGCAGTAAACCTTGGGTGGCCTCTGTGACCGAGTAGGATCGGTAGATGAGTAGGATCGGCAGATGAAAGTATGCATCATAGAGGTCCAGGGACACCTGCCAATTTCCCACATTGATGTTCAGCAAGAGTGGTCTCAGGGGCAGCATCCTAAACTTGCCTTATAGCATGAACAAGTGCAAAGGCATGATCCAGGATGGGTCTCAGATCTGAGGGAGTAAAATCCTAGGCCCTTTTCCTCCATGGGTACCAACTCCAAGGCCTCTTGGTCAGCATGGCAAGGACGTATGCCTCAAGGCATGTGCCAAGATAGCATGTCATGGTGGAAGGAGGAGAAGATAGAACAAGTAGAGTGAAGTCCTTATAAGTTACATGGGTGGTCCATTAATCCATTATGATCATCTCCCAATTGGTGAAGAAAAGGAAGACCACCCCCCCTGGAAGCTAGTGCAGCAGAGTGGTGGGGGAATCAAAAAGGTTTGAGGATGCAGGGCCATGGAAGATGACACTAGTGCTGCTGCTGCTGTTGGTGGTGGTGATGGCATCCACTAGATCCAATTTGCCCCAAAACCTCAATGAATTTCATCATTGAATCACTGAAAAGAGCTCTGGTTTGGAAAATCAGGCACCAACATCAGCGCTAGTTAGGGTCTTAGATATTCCAATGCCGATTCATCTAAGTTGAGTGAATTCTTGGTTGGGGCTGCAAGGTGCCACCTGGGAGTGCTGAAGAGGTAAGCTGGGGAATAACTTTCAAGTTCCATCTTGAAGGAAATTATTAAGATGAAAGATCTGCAGGGGAAAGAATGCACCAGAATTGAGAAGTAATTAGACTACCCGTGACTTGTTGGAGCTCTCATGTCATCTTCTTTACGTCCTTGGATCGTGAAATCATATTGTAGGACAATGCTTGAATGACTGCATGCAAGATCGTGTGCACAATCACTTCCCTAACAAACTATATGTCTACTTGCAAGTTCACTTGCTGGACAGACTGCATAACAGATTACCTCGCCATCCGCATTACAGCATCTGTCATATGTAAGCATCCTGGCTCCCTCCTCTTGTTGCTTTAAGCTCATCTATAAGTGTGGTGACAAAAAAAACACACACACCTTTACTCAGGGGCATGGAATTTAATAAAATATCTACTTGACCATGGGGCAGGTTGCTTCATAAAACTACTTGTCCTATAACAAAATCCACTTGTCCCTTTGGTGCCATGTAGTGTGGCAACAAATTATGGCAGCAATTTCATTATATAAGAGCTCTGATAAAGTCTCTCTGTTTATGCCAGGGCTCATACCATATTAGTGTTTGAATATTTGTTACCCCCTTATGTTGCCACGTTTCCGCAAATCTACAAATTGGGGCAGAAGGTGGCCGTAAGCAATAGTTCCAGAGTTAACATGCCCTTTTGAGTCTGTGCAAACCTACCAACTTGCTTGTTTTAAGGGTTTTCAACAAAACTTCTCTAATCTTTTCTCATACTGAGAAATGTTGGAAATTTACACCTGACAATGGCAGACGTAAACCTTCTTTCAGAGTTGGGGAAAAAAGTGGTTGGAGGGAAAATGAACTTGCAAACACTCAGATCTTCGCACGAGCAACTCTACACATGCAGATTTGCTCATGCTAAAATGCAGTTCACAAATATTTCTAGGAGTACTATTTCTTGTCCTACTTCTGTAAATTCTTGGGAATTCATGAAAGCCGTACAGCTGCACGTAATGCAAGGACATATATCATGAGTGCACTTTTGAGACTTTCTTTAATAATTGGGATCCTAATTTGGTGTTGTGTTGACTGTGACCTTTTGTGTTTATTAAAATTCTATCTCTCTCTGTGTATCAGCTGGCTTCACTGTGAGTAACAGCATTCTGCTCTTTCACAAGGAGCATACCAGCACACAAAGTAGTTTTGTTCAGTGCCAGTAACTACTGTGGCAGTGTGTGCTTTTTGAGACCAAAAACAATTTTTGCTTTTGCCAATGTTTGTTGTAAGGGTGAGGGCACGGCAGCTCCCATACCAATAGGTTTTTAACAAAAACCATGCCAAAACAAATCACACATTGACAAAACTAAAGCTGACCACCAATTTCAGACCTACTAGCTTTTCCAATGCTGGTTTATTTGTGTTTCCCATAATCTTGTTGAAACTGGTTACACTGATTTTCCATTAAGAATATTTTTGGGAAATAGTAGCATGCATCAACATGTTAATAAATGATGCAGCAAATAAATGGTATCTGAAATTTTACAGTAGTTTAGCAAATTGTTTTTCCTGCTTTCATTTTTTATGAATATTTTATTTTGAAAGCAAAGAATCATCAATCTTGTTTTCAAGCTTCTGGAAATATTTGCATCAAATCAGAGAGCATTCTGGGAGCATTATACATAGCCTCACATTGCTAAACTTTTAAAATGTGTGTACACATTTTTATACTGGAATCACTGTCAATAGTGCAGTCAGAGCTTACAACATTTACTTTAAGGGCTCACCCTAATAATAAAGGCTTTCAATTAACGAACCATAAAAACATGTCTGAACTGCATTAACAAATAGACAAAAATATTATCTAAACTGCAGACAGTGCCCCTCCCTGCTCCATAATCTGATACTGCAAACTGGCAGCCAAAGAGTTTGTGCTGCAGGGGGTTGGGCCTACTTGTCCCAAGGACAAAATACACATGCAAACTTGATGACCTTGACCCCCAAACAATATGTCCGGAGCGTCGGGCTATAGGAATTCGCTTAACTACACCGGAAAGTGGTTCAATGTCTTATGGTAGGAAGAGCTATATAAAGTCAAGTATAACACAACACACACATGCATGTGTGTGTGTATGTGCAGTTGCTACCTGTACTGTGCGTGCTGCTCCTTCCGCCAGTGATGCAATCTGTGTGCTGCTATCTGAGCTGTGAGGGCTGCTACTAGTCATATTGTAGGAGTGCCGCTGTTTGCCGTACTGTGTGTGCTTCTGCTAGCTGTACTATCTGATGTTGCTAGACTTTTTTTGTGCTTATGCATGTTTTTGTGTGTGCAACTGTTAGCCATACTGTGTTTGTATGCTGCTGCTAGCTATAATGTGTATGGATAGCAATACTGTGCTTGTGTTGCTACTAGACATACTATACTTACATGCTTCTGCAAGCAGTACTGTACCTATGTGTTGCTAACATTACTGTATGTGTGATGCTGCAAGCTGTATTGTGCACGTTTGCTGCAGCTAGCAAGATGGTGTGTTCCGTCGCTAACTGTAGTGTACGTGTGCGGTTGTCAACTGTTAGTCATACAGTGTGTGCATACTTCTATCCATTCTCTGTGTGCTGCTGCTATGCATACTGTATGTGTTACTGTTGGCTGGAGTGTAGATGTGGTGTCTAGCTATACTGTACTTGTGATTTTCTTCATGCAATACTGTATGTGTCTGCTGCTGAAAGCAGCGCTGTGTTTTACTGCTAGCAGTACTGTTTGTTTACTGCTGCTAGCTGTACTGCAGCGATACAAAAGGGGATGATGGACGGAGCGTTTGAGCAAATAAAACACTCACCCCCAGTCAACTGATCTGGGTTTAATCCATCACCATTCTTTAACTCACTCAGCCACCCCAGTTCAGACATAGCCATATGCAAATCAGTCTGACCCTGTGCCTCATGGGAACAGTCCAGCCCGAACTGCTTGGCAGATTAAACCCAGATCAGTTGACTGGAGGTGAGTGTTTGATTTGCTCAAACGCTCCGTCCATCATCCCCTTTTGTATCGCTAGCTGTACTGCATGCATATATTACGACTAGGAGGTGAGAGAATGCACGTGTGTATGTGCACATATTTGTGCTGCTACTAGCTCTACTATGTGCTCTGTGTGTGCTCGGGATGGCTGCAGCACATGCTGTACCTATTTTGAATGTAAAGAAGCATGCAAAGATGTTGCCGCTGTTGTATGCATTCTGTATCTGATGGATATGTACTTTACTGCTGTGCTAGCAGAACACGCACATATATACAATAGCAAAGCTTGAACTTATTTTATTTTATAGTTTAATATAGCTCTAGCTAGACCCGAAGGTATCAGTGCGCTTTACATATTCTGCAAAGAAGTTTGCTCGAGATACATGTGAGGATTCGTGTGGGTTGTAACAGTCGACTAAAGAGTGTACAACAATATAGCATTAAGGTAAACAGTCAGGAAACATAAATAATGATATAGCATTAAAGTAATGACATTAGTGTCCAGGGCGGAGGAAAGAGCTAGCAACGGGAGGAATCCGGTATTCTTCTTTCAGTGCAGAAGGGTGGAATGGTTTGGAATGCCAGAGTTTCAGTGGCGGGAATTGGAAGGTGTCATTCAGGCATACTGATCACAGTCAACAAACCCATACGTTTGATCATCCACTTGGGTGGCAAAGTCCACCCAGCTATGGGTAGGGATGACTTGTTTCAAACTATAAAGGAATGCCTCACTGACTTGGCCAGGACCATGGATGCCACAGAACTGGTATGGTCAGAAATAATGTGATTCTTATTGGTGTAAAGAAATGTTTGTATATGTAATGTTCACGATGTATACTTGTTATCTATGCTGTACTGCTGCTGTGTGAGGTACTGGATTTGCGAGTGTGAATGTGCATGTAAATCTGTGCGTAAATGTTCGTGTAAGTGTGTTGGCGGGTGTTGTGAAGGATCCCGCGGTGGAGCTGCCACATGTATTTTTCTGTGTTTAAGGGCATCTGAGATTGCTGCAGCCACCTTAATAAATCTTTTTTTTTTACTTCAAATCTTTTTACTATACAAAAGCCAAAAGTATTGGTAAAGTGACTCAAAAGTATGTTTCATATTGAACGATATGGGTTATAACTGTAGGCTCCAGTTCCATTCTGAGTGATGGTTATAAAAGGCCTCTGTGAGAAATAGCAGAAGAGATAGTTGGTCTTCTCAACTTTTTTCAATTAGAAGTAACACCTCATCTTGAGTAACCTTCCAGAAGACGGACCATATCCGGTAATCTCTTTGGTATTCGCTGAATTTCCTTTCTTGCCCCCTCTGGCTCAGTACTTTTCCCTGCTACAGCACTCTGCTGCTTTGCAGTCAGGGTCATGGTGTAGGAATCCCACATGTACATTCATGAAACATATTTTTATTTGTTTTGTGTTTAAATACACTGCTTGCTTTGCGGGGTAATATGCAACTAAAAAAGTGACGTTGGTGGGGAAGCACACTATTTGTAGTACAAACCTTTTCAAAGACTATGTAAAACCATTCAAGCACACACATCACTGCTTTTACAATTGCAATTTTAGAACAATGTAAACAAGCACTGGCAAAGTGCATAGGTCGAGGAGTGGCTACCAGCCTTTTTGCCTTTATGAATGCCCGTTTTGTTTTTGGAAAACTTTATTGTTGCGGTGCTGCCAGGCCCGCCACAATCTAAAAGCCACTACTCAATCTAAAAAAAAAGACTGGCTAATAAAAAAAATATTTGTTTGGTTTCAAAAAGCACACGTTGGCAGAGGCGGCTCCTCCACAATGGCGGAGGAGCGTGGCCCCACTGCCTGGCTCAGTGCCAGCAAATGAAAAATAAAACAATGCTAGAACATAGTTTTATTTTTCTTCATCTGCTGACTCTGAGCTAGCGCTGTAGGGAGGGGCGGGGTTGAGGCATGGGAGGGGGAAGGAGGAGTGCTATGTGCACTCCCTAAAGGCGCATATGTGTTTGGCCGGCTGTCTCAGGCCGCCCAAGACACACATGTGCAGTTTCTCCAGCCCGGCTGCACGGAACAGCCGGCTGGAGAAACCCCACAGACTCCCTGGTCTGAGCGGAGCGTCTTTCTAGCCTGCTCATGCCAATGCCCCGCTGCTCTGCAGCACGGGATTTGGATGGGAGTATGTCCCAGGGGTTGCTGAGACTAAGAAGAGAGGAGGTGTGACGTGGCCGGCAGCTTCAGGTAAGTTCTTTGTAAAAAAATTAAATTATTTATTACGCCCCTCCCCCCCCCCCACCAGGACACCCCTCCCACGTTCCCTCAACCTGCCCCACCACTCTTTGTTTGTGTTTGTGGCGGCCCCGCGCACGTTGGCATGGTAGTCTGTGGCACTAAGGGAACTACTTTCTGTTTCAATGTGCTCCTTGAGAAATGATGGAATGCCGTCACTCACAGCGAAGTTATCCAATGGTTGACGTGGGCTGGCCCTTGCTGTGGGGGGTGTGAATGGCAGAGCAATATGTTATGTTATGTTATTTATATTTTTATAGCGCACAGCTGCCCCAGCAAAGGGGCGTCCTGGCGCTTTGACAGGCACTATAACATAACACACAATAAAAGAAAGGGACAACTATTCGGAGACGGGAAACAAGAAGGTTTTAATCGCCTGCCTAAAGGCGAGCAAGTCATCAAGAGCTCGGATGCGCACCGGAAGCGAGTTCCATAACCCTGCCGCGAGCACCCGAAAGGAACGGCCACCCATTCTGCTCAATTTAAAACGGGGGCAAACTGCCAGGTGGAGCGCCTCAGATCTCAAAGATCTCAGAGGAATATAAGGAGTGAGTAAATTGGCAAGTGCCGGCGGCGAGGAAGATTTCAAAATTTTAAAGGCCAGGCACAGCGCTTTGAACTTAATTCGCTGTCTGACCGGGAGCCAGTGTAGGGCCACGATGGTACCAGACACTGAGCAATGTCTGGGGAGGCCCACAATGGCCCGTGCCGCGGCGTTTTGCACCCTTTGGAGCCTAGAGGCCTCCGCCTGATTCATCCCTAACATCAGCGAGCTGCCATAGTCCAGCCGAGATAAAATTGATGCCTGGACCACAAGCTGTCTGGTAGGGGGATCAAAATACTTTAAGACCGGCCTTATGCCCCGCAGGATGCCATAGCACGTGGCAGCCACCTTCTTGGTATGATCCATAAAAGTGAGCGCAGGGTCCAGCCAAATGCCTAGATTTTTCACTCCAGAGGCTGGAATCGGAGTGACGCCCAACTCTGGTGGCCACCACTGGTTTCCCCACAGCTCAGCGTGCTTCCCTAATACCACCACCTCAGTTTTGGTGGCATTCAACTGAAGGCAGTTGGTGCAAAGCCAGCTTGCTACTGCCACAAGACCCGCTCGGAATCTGGGGGCCTCCACCTCAGGGTCTCCACTAAGTGTCACCGCTAGCTGTGTGTCATCAGCATATGAGGTCATCGTCAAACCCCACTGTTTGACGACTGCAGCTAACGGTTTCACATAGAGGTTGAACATTGTGGGGCTCAACGAGGAGCCCTGTGGGACTCCCAGCTCCAAGGAATGGGTGGTGGATTGGCCTGGTGGTATTGCCACTTTAAAGGTTCGATCCGATAAAAATGATCGAAACCACTGGAGAGCGATGTCAGTAACTCCAGCTTCCTGTAAGCGTTGGATCAGTATATGGTGGGACACAGTATCGAAAGCAGCGCTTAGGTCTAATAACAAAAGCGCTGCTGTACGTCCAGAGTCAAGTACCTGGCGAAGATGTTCCGTGATGTAAAGTAATGCCGTCTCGGTACTGTGTCCTGGCCGGAAGCCATTCTGACTGGGATCCAATATCTGGTTACGAGCCAGATGCTCAGACAGAACAGAGTTGACGTGGGCTTCCGTTACTTTAGCTATCCAAGGCAATAGGGATATAGGTCGGTAATTTTCTGGCAGCCGAGGGTCAGAGTTGGCCTTTTTTAAGATAGGTGTAACCACTGCCTGTTTCCAGGCAGTGGGTACCGTTCCGTTGGACAATGACATATTGATAAGGTTCAATATGGGAGCTCGGCACAGCGGGGAAAGTGTGCTGATAAAGGCTGGCTTCAGCGGGTCTAGAGGAGAACCTGATTTAACCCTAAGGCTAAGCCTGTCAAAGGTCTCAATGGACAAGTCTGGTAGAATAGCCAGGGTCTCATATCCCACCGTGTCGGGGTCAGTTACCTCTGGATTCGGGCGGCATGTATCAAATCCTTGGTAAATTTTTTCCACTTTCTCCAAGAAAAAAGTGGCCAGATTTTCACAGTCGGAGTCTGTGCAAATCACCTCCGAGGTGGCTCTTTTTTTCATAAGGTCCTTCAGGACCTTAAAGATCAGTTTAGATGGATTGGAACTGGTTGCAAATTCCTGAGCATAAAATGCGGCCCGTGCTCTGCAGATAGCCCTGTGATAGAGCTTCAGATCAGCGAAATACCGAATTTTCAGAGCAGGATCATAAGATCTTCTCCATTCCCTCTCTGTTTTTCGGCAAGATTTTTTCAGCTCTGCAAGGGACTCATTATACCAAGGGCTAGGTGTTTTTGCCCGGCCTTTCGACCACCGCAGAGGTATAAGAGAGTCAAGAGCATCGGTGATCCAAGTGCAGAACTGTTGGTAGCCTTGGTCCACATTAACAAAGGCGCTCAAAGGTTTCTGTTCCAGTAAACTGTAAAACTCTTCAAGTTTGAGCTTATGCCAAAGCCTTTTTAAAATAGGTCTGTCCACCAATATGAAAGGCTTATTGTGGACCGGACAAAAGGCTTCCACTAGCAAATGATCCGTCCATCCCATCTGCCTCGGGTCTGACATCTTCACCCCCTCAAGCGTGGTAAAATAGGGGTCCAAAATATGGCCCCCTGAGTGGGTAGAAAGGGTGACAAGCTGGATGAGTTGAAGAGCTTCAAGATCCGCCAGCAGAGTGTTCACGGTTGTGGATGACCCATTATCAAAATGGATATTAAGGTCCCCCATGATGTTGAAATTCGCACAACCGAGCGCTATAGGGCTAACCATATCGGCCAGCGCGGACTTGAAGACAGAATCATTGCCGGGAGGGCGGTAGATGAGCATACCGCTGAACGTAAAATGATGGCTAAAAGCAACTTTGAAGATAGCACTTTCACATGCGGGCAGTCCCGAAAGTTTCCATTCAGCCGGAAAACAGGATTTAACTGCCATGGCGATACCACCTCCTCTTGTGGCCCTGTTGGACGTAAAGACCGTGTAGTTCTGAGGAAAGGCTAGATTCAGAATAGCAGAGTCTGAATCCTGAAGCCAGGTTTCGGTCAGTAAGAAGAGATCAGGATCATCTTTCTCAATCAGTTCATGAATGGACTGGTGGTGTTTGACCAGAGACCTGACATTTAAGCACCAGATCCGAGGATCCCGAGACGCAGCACACTTGCGTATGATGGGAGTAGCGTCTTCCAGGGAGCGGATCTTAGTAGGGCTCGTGAGTGACCAGCCCTTACAGGCACAGCTATATGGGCCTGCTAATGGGTCAACAGGCTTGCATAAACATACCCTGGTCCTTTGCCCTATAGCCAACAGCTCTGACCGTGTATAAAACAACATACCGCCAAGGACTGCAGAGATCCACGACGAAGGGGACCAGGACCTGCCCCGCCTCGCGCTACCTCGACGCGGACGAGCGCAGACGGGCAGGACTCTGGCACGACTCCGGCTAAGCGACGGCGTCCCGACCTGCGCGTCCCGCTGCGCGGGAGAGGGAAGCTTTAAGTAGGGCCACCAATCCCAGCTCGAGCGCGAGGACGCTCCAAGATGGCGCCCGATTCTCTAACCTTAGCCCAACACAAAATGGCGCCCACAGTGGACCACCCCCGGGACCCAAACCCGCCAAACGGCGGTGAAGGAGCCAATTTAAATGCGGAATGAGGGAGGGGGCGAGACCCAGCTAAAAGCAGGGGAAAAGTGCAGCAAGTCAATATCAAAAGCAAATAGATGAAGCATTCTTTCTGAAAGCTTCTACAAGTAAGTAATGGGTTTAATTTTAATAAAATCAAAATGTTTTGGTAATGCCAAAGCTATTAAAACAGGCTGTGCGCTTGATGGTAGCAGCAGCATTCACACCCCTGGTTGCAAGACAGCTGCATGTCTGTGAGGTCAGCTCTCAGCGGGACTGGGACTTGACAGACCCACTTTTTCAGAAGATATCTAATGTGAACTGTGGCCCTCGCAGAGCAGTGGAACTCCTGGTGCAGTGAATAATGTGTGCATATGGCTTCTTACAAATCTTCAGAATGCTCTTAACCAACTTACTGAAGAGAGAGAAAAGGACTCAGGCCGCTGAGACTCTATGGAACCTCACTGCAAACATTAAGCCTATTTTCGTACGTGCAGTCATCAGATTGGTCTAGTTTGAACAAGAGTACCCCTCAAAACCGATGCCACAATAGAATTTAGAAGTTCTTTTCCATGATGAAAGTCTGGTTGAGCGGAATGCGTGGTTACAGTGCCACTGCAAGGATGTCGAGGGCCCCCAGATTGGTCTAAATAAGGTGCAGCAGTGGCCCCATCTCACCCGGATTACTGGTCTTCAAGTTCTATACTCCACCTATCTCTCTCTCTCTCGTCTTCCTTTCTCAACCCCTGGCTCTTCTCATTTCCTTCGATCCTTTTACGCTCTTCTTCCTATCCTCTTCCTCGCCCCATCACCTGTCTCCCACTCGTCTTTATTTCCTTCCTCCTTTCTCTCCCAACGTCCTTATTTCTGTCCATTTTACTCATCCTTATTTCCTTCTCCTATTCTGACGCGTTTTCCTCTGTTCTTTTACCTTCTCCTTCATTCCTTTTCTCCTTTATTTCTTCCTCATTCTGCACTCCTGTATCGCTTTCCCTTCCACTCTCCCTACAGAGGACACATTGAGCCCAAGCATGCTCGGAGTTTTAAAAAATCTTATCAGGAAGCCCGTAAAATAACTTGAGCTGGTGCAGGGCAGACTTGCCCCTCTGCCTCCTCTGAGCCCCGGTGCCACTGCTCCAGATGCAGAACTGGTGGCTACGCCCCTGGCGGTTGGGGTGACCTGGGAGGGAGGGTTGCAAGGGGGGGGTTTAATGATCGAATTGTCTTGGATTCTACTCCACTATTTGCAGGGCTCGAGTCGAGGGTACACGCAGGTTCACGGCGTCCACCCACTATTTTTACAGGGTGGACGCCGTCCCCCCCTGCCAATAAGGTAGGCCCCACAGAAATATGTTGAACTTGTCGCAGTGTAAGACACGGGACACGTTCAGCAGCGCCTGCACGTTGTCTGCTTTCCATTCCCAGCAGCAACGTGCTGGCAGCGAGGGAGCCTTTTTGCACCTCAGGCTGGGCCGAAGTTAAGGGGCCATAGGGGATCCTTTTGCTTGTGTATGCTGACTGGGGGCCGCCTGGAACCTCACACCTAAATATAAATGCCACAGAGGGAAACTAAGGCACACAGCTTGACTTCTCTTCACAGGTACTTAAGAGAGGAATGCTTTTGCCTTTGTTCTGTCCCTGTACATAAATGCAGACACTGTAAGACTGTTAGATGGGTTAGTCTGTCTCAGTATTTACACGAATAATTTAAATAGCACTATTTTATCTCTTTTATAGCGCTACGTCGTGACGTCATGAGGTAATTTGCATGCTGTCTTACTTGGTCAGTCCCACCATATCTTTTTATAGGACTATATACCATGAGATAAGCACGTGAGAGGTGTGGCAACGGCGTGGCTGTTTCGAAGGGTGAAACTAGCTGTCACTGAAAGTGCGCAGTGAGACCTTACCTTTCGTTTCAGGGTCCCCCAAGGGGTTCCCTACTTCCCGCTGCTCTCCCGAATCCACCGACACGCTCCTCTCGCGCTTCCCTTTCCCCTTCAGGGGGCCGAAGGCCGTCACCCCGGCCTGACTGGCATTCAGTCCCGAGTTGCCGGGAGAAATTTGGTTGGCTTTGGCGCCATGGTTTCCCACGCCCTTGGGTCCCAGGTTGCACGTGGGGCCTTGGCTCACATTCTGCAGCTGGGCTGGAGCCGTCGTGTTCGCCGTCTTCCCATGGTTGGTCAGTTTATTGTCGGGGTGCATTTGATTGGATGAAGCTGCCCGAAGCTGCTGGCCTTCGTTTGGAGCACCTGGGGAGGTAGGAAAGGACACAACACACAATTAGACTGGAAAGATTTCCGACTCATCGAAGTGTCAAACACTCCAACCAAGTTAACATTTCTTGCTCCCCACTGCCGCTAATAAACAGACCACAACGCTTGTAGCATGAAAGAAGAAGGGGGTTGGAGCAGAACAGGTGCAACTGCACTAACCTTACTATATTCCATCGCTAACAGGCAACTTCGCAACATTTACTGTCTTAGAGCAACGAGGCAACTGCGTATCACCGACATTAATGCATATGGAGGCAACTACATGAGCCCTGTATTACAGCAAAGTGAGGCGATTACACGACTTCTACTGTACCACAGCACAGACAGACAACTTCTTATTACAAAACAGCAGGACATCTGCATAAGTATTACTTTATTATGGCGTTGAGAGGCAACTGCATCACTCCTACTGCATTACAGCACAGAAAGCCAACACATATGGTCTATTACATCACAGCACAGAGGGGCAAATACATAGCCTTTATTAAGTGAGGTCAGACATCTGCATATGTGCCACATTAGCCCCTGAACTGATGCCCAGTGCTGATCCCTTTTTGGCTTTTTGGGGTAGTATGCGCTTACAGCTCCATAACTTTTTCTCCACACAAGGGATCCACGCCAAATTTGTGTTCTTTTTTTAAACATTGTGGGGATTCTAAAAGTACCCAGGGTTTGAGTATTCTCCTGGAAGGAACCAAGAAAATAGGCAAAATATAGCTGAATTTTGATTGGGTTGGGGGGGGGGGGAGGGGTTTAGGGGGGTTTAGAAAGAAAGTGCTCCGGATAGAAATGTCTGCTTTTCCATAAAAATGGAATCAACAAATGGTTTGCTGTGCTAAAAGGATCACCCTCCCAGAGTATGCAGAGCTGAAATAAAAAAAATATGTATTTACCACAGTTTGGGCATTTTTCCAAAAGGTAGCTCATTTTTTCTTTTTTTTGTGCTCTCAACATACTTCAATTTGAGGTGGATACCAGTGTGAAACCTACGGATGATCCAGAAAAGCTAGAGATTTCTCATAAGTAAGCAACCTTCCAAATTCAGCAAGGGGTCATATGGGTAGATCCCTAAAGGATTTTCCAAAAAACTAACTGTTGAAATAAAGAAATATTAAAAAGGAGTAGGGAAAAACGGCCATTTATTTTTCATCTGTAACATTTTGTCACAATAGCCGATTTACAAAAGCAATATACCATTACGTCAGCTAGACCACTTCTGATTGCAGGGAAATTTAGGGTTTGTCGGATCTCCAAGAACCCAAGGTACCTAAAGCCAATAACTGAGCTTCACCATACAATGGAGGATAGAAGGTTGGGGGCGACAGTTGGAGTTTCTGGTGGACTGTAGTGCAAAAAGGTTGTGCTACTGACTACCAATAAAGTCTAAGATAACCTACCTGTTGCGGTTTAGTTTCTGGTACTACAGCATTGTGTTTCTATATAGCGTGGCCATCTGTGCGCGCTTCAATAGGCATGCATATGTGCGTTTGGTACGGGGCTGCACATGTAAAGTCTTGAGTTCCTACAATTACTGACAGATTGCTTTATGTTATAAGTAGGCCTTTTGATAACGGTTAGCCCCCTGCACTATGTTTGGTGATCAGTCTTGCTTAGCCTTGAGCGCCAGAATGCTTCTAATGAAGCAGCTGTTCCCTGTACAAATGTTTTTTGATTGATTGATAGATTGTGTACCAAGTACAGACCAATTTATATGGTGAAATACGTAGAGTGAAAAATGGCACAAGATATTAAGTTTAGGAGAAGTGCTTAATTGCACATCTCTGAATGTGTGGGTACCAGTACTAGCATATGATTTAGAGGGTATTTTTCAAATGTCAAACTGGCTTGCATTTTGAAGGCACAAATGCAGTGAAATCCAATTGGTAATAACAAATGCTCTACTATTCTATGCACCGACAGGTCTTTCAATAAAAATTATACCCCAGTTGTGTGGGTAGACCTAGTGCCAGCGGGAGGAAAGGGCCCAAAAGGCAACATGAATACATCACATTTTTTCCACTCAAAACTGATCTTTTTTTTTTGCAAAGTGGGTAGCTGTGGAATCTGGGACCTAGCTCAGCCAGCACCAAGAGAGACCAAGCAAACTGGCACATTTTTAAAAACTGGAACATATGGGGGAATCCAGGGTGGGGTGACTTGTTTGGCTCTCACCAGGTTTTTTTTACCCATTATGCCTTGTAAACCTCAAACTTTAACAAAAGAAATACATTTTCCTCACATTTCTCTAATGGAACGTTCGGGAATCTGCCAAGAGCCAAAAACTTAATTCCACCCACCATTCACCCAAGTTTCCAAATAAAAATGGTGCCTCACTTCTGTGGCCTAGTGTCAACAACAGAAAACAACCCAAAATGCAATATGGTTACATCACATTTTCCACTCAAAACTGACCCTTTTTTTTCAAAGTGGGTAGCTGTGGATTTTGGGCCACTGCTCTTCTGGCACCTAGGGAAACCTTGCAAAACTGTGCATTTCTTAAAAGTAGACAACTAGGGTAGTATACAGGTGCCTGACTTATGTGGCTCTCAGTAGGTAATTTTACCCAGAAGCCCTTGGAAACCTTAAACTTTGGAAAAAGGCACACATTTTCCTCACATTTCGGTAACGGTAAGCTCTGCAATCTGCAGGGAGCTACATATTTCCTATCATATCTCCTACCACTCTGAGTCCCAACTTGTCCCCCCGATAATAACGGTACCCCACTTGTGTGGGTGGGCCATGCCACCAAAAGGCCCTTAAGTGCTACATTGAGAGATAAGCAACTGGGGTAGCTGCAGTATTTGGGACTGTGCTGTGGTGCCATCCATGCAAATCTACAAACTACAGACACTTTTGAAAACTAGACCACAGGAGAATTTCAGGGTGGTGTGCCTTGATATTTCGCATGAGGGTTTCTTACCCAGTGCCCAGCAAACCTCAAACTTTGTCGGAAATCACAATTGTCATTACATTTCTGTGATGGAAACTTCCAAAATCCACAGGAATCCACAACATTTCTACCACCGAGCGTTACCCCACTTGTGCCAATAAATACGCTGTGCCACTTGTGTGGCTGCGACTAGTACCCACAACAGATACAGATCTAACCAAGGTCAATGGGTGCCCAAGGTCAATAGGAGCCCCTGCGACGAAACTCCCACTGACCTTGGCTAGATCCGTTCTTGTCACAGGCACTGGCAGTGGTGCAACGTTTTTTTGGGGCAAACCTCCTGTTTGCCCTGGGGAGTGGGTTGTTCCTTTTGGTGTTGGGTGGGGGGGGGGGGGGGTAGCCAGTGCAATAGTGCAACACCTGCACCACTTTCTTTTGCCCCAAAGACAACATCACTGGTGGCCGGAAGTCTACTGGGCTGTGGGGTGAGGCAGAGCATGGGCCCATGCCGAACCCAAACTAATATTGCATAAATGCATTTCCTGGGGTTTAGTGGGCTTTCTGCCACCAGACCCTCCAGCATCTGGCAGATTTGTAGGAATAATGGTCATCCACTAGGATGACCGCCAGCATATTCTTTTGGGGGGTGGGGTTATGTTCCAGGTGTCTAGGGAGTTTTCTGCACCCCCCCCCCCCCCGGGCAGAGTGTGGGTAAACACCCCGTATTTTCACTGGGGCAGCAAAACTGCCAGCATATATTTTGTGTCGGGGGCATGGGCATGCCCATGATAGGCAGCCCCACCCCCTGTATTTTATGTTTCTGGTGTCTAGTGGGGATTGGCAGGGCCGGACTGGGAACTAAAACCGGCCCTGGCAAAGTGCTCAGCCGACACCCGCTCCCCTCCCCCGGGGGGAGGGGGGCCGGCCGCGCTCTTTGCCAGGGTCGGTTTTCGGCCGATTTTGTTACAGGGCCAAAAACGGCCCTGTAACTAAAACGGCCCCCAGGGGCCCCAAACAGGCCCCCACCCGTGCAGCCCACCGGGGGATTGCCCGGTGCCCGCAACGGCCAGTCCGGGCCTGGGGATTGGGGGTAATCACCCCCAGCTGCCCCATGAGGGGCAGAAAGAAATGGCAGCATATATATTTTGTTTTAAACATCCTTGGTGTTTAGTCAACTTTCTGCCCACGAGGTGGTCAGATTGAGAGTATTCACTCCCATCTGCCCCCTTCGGGGGGCCATAAAGACTGCATGATGGGCAGCCCCCACCTCTACATTTTTTATTAATTAATTTCTGGTGTCTAGTAGGCTATCCACCCCGGAGGGCGGACAGATCAGGGGTAATTCCCCCCTTCCACTCTCAAGGGGGGTCCGAAAACAGATCTTTTATGGTGATGGAGGGACAAGCCCTTTCCAAAGGTGCTTCTCCCCAAAATCCCTGATGTCTAGTGTGTGGATGCCTGCTTGGAGATCGCTCTCCTATGGCGATTCCCCAAGCAGGGATCCATTGGGCAGAAATATAATTGGAAAGGGTGATTCTCCCCTTTCCAACAATACCACTCCCACCCCAATCAGTCCTAGTGGAGCTGAGATATGCCCCTCATGCACTGATGCAGTGAAAGAAGAGCAAGCCCAGCGTCTCATTTTACTTTCACTTTAGGGTAATGACATCAGCACGCCATGTGCGCTTATCGTCATTACACTAAATAGAAAAGAAAAAAAGACTCAAGCTGCTAAGGAAGCTCTTTCCGAGCAGCCCGGATTTAAAATTGAATAAAGAAATCTCTCTGAAGCTCTGCACTAGAGGGGCCTCTATATGCTATCACAGTGTCGGCCAATGGCCGACAGATGCACTGGGATATCATTGTGGGTGTCGGCCATTGACTGACACTCGCACTTGAGGGGTTAATGCACGGAAAGGCAACTACACAATAAATAATGCATTACAGCAGAGAGAGAGGCTTCTCCACAATGACTACTATATTACTGAACTGAGAGGCAACTTCATACCTTCTTATTAGACACAGACATTACATTTGCATAAGGCCTACTTCATTAGAAAACAGCGTTTACAACGCATGTTTTAGATCGCATGCCATTACAACGTGGTTTTTACAACAACTGCGTTGTTACAACACGAACCATTACAACGACTTGCTGTAGGGGGCAGAAGGTGTTGGATTTACAATCCAACACCTTCCCTGCTGTTGCACAAACTGGAGTTGGATTAGAAATTATACTATTCCTAAATCCAGCACACCCCCTACAGCGAGTCGTTGTAACGACTTATGATGTAATGGTTCACGTTGTAACAACGCGTTCGTTGTAACAACCGTGTTGTAATGGCATGCGATCTAAAGCATGTGTTGTAAAGAGGTATATTCTACTTCATTACAGCGCCGAGAAGCTTCATTACTGCTGTCCTACAGCACAGTGAGGCAACTTCGTAACTTGCCCTGGTAACATCACAGTGATGGAATTGTACAATTGTACTACTGAAAATTGATATGAAGAACATTGTCGTTCAACAATATCTAGGACAGAATATTAGGAGTGAGTGCATATTGAGAGTATAGACTTACTATTTTCTTCTCATCAACATACCTTTAAGAGATATGTTCTGCGTAGGTGCATATATGTGGAGTTGGGTATAGAAAATCTAACTTACTTGTCAATATTCTTTTGGGATATTTTGTGCTCAATATTTAGTACCCTCAATATTCCGACTTCAATATTTAGTATGCACGCCCTGCACACTATCTATTGTATTACATGCAGCACGGAGTGGCAACTGCACAATGTCTATTGTATTATATCATAGAGAGACAACTTCATAACTTCTACTTAGTACAACACAGATAACTGTGTAGTGCCTACAGCGAGGAAACTGCATGAATTCTACTATAAGGGGAGCAGTGGTGTTAGACCTGGCTTCTCTGGCAGGTGTACCCCCAGACTTTTGACCTCCTGTTTTAGACCCTGTTTGTGTTGGATTTGTGACTCTGGGCACTTTACCACTACTGATCAGTGCTAAAGTGTATATGCTTTCCCTGTAAGTTGTGTTTATGGATTGGTGATTCCATGATTGGCATATCTGATTTACTGGTACGTCCCTAGTACAGTGCACTGTGTAGCCAGGGCCTGTAAATCAAACGCTGCTAGTGGACCTGCAGCACTGATTGTACCACCCACACAAGCAGCCTTGCAAAATGTAACTCAGACCTGCCTCTGCAGTGCATGTGTGCAGTTTGGTACTGGTATGTCGACCTGGCAAGTGCACCCACTAGCTAAGCCCTAACCTTCATTTTTCTTACAGTAAGACACCCCTAAGGTAGGCCCAATGTACCCCTGTGGGTAGGGTGCAGTGTATGTGAAAGGTAGGACATGCCCTGATGTGTGTGGCATGTCCTCATAGTGAAATACTGCCAATTTCGTTTTTCACTATTGACAGGCTATCTGTCCCATTGGATAAAATGGGGAGTTTATTTATAACATTTTATAAGTATAAGTATATTTGTGCCCATGGGAACACAATAGGAAATAGAGTTTAGTATGCCTGAACTCAGAATATAAAAATGCATATTTTAGTAAAGATGAATATTGTGTGTTTGAAAATACCACTTTTAGAAAGTGGGTATTTTCTTGCTTAGCCATCCTGTGTGCCTCGGCTGGTTTGTGGATTGACTGACTGGCTTTTGAGTGACAGGGGCTGAGGATGTGCATTCTCTCAGATGCCACTGGGGGGTGGGGGGGGGGGGTCCTGCCTTTCCTGAATGAGTCAGGGCTGGGCTGAGTATACCTGGGCTGCATTCAGAGTAGGGGGAGGAGATTTATTTCACACCTAAATGGGCCTGGTCTGCCTTTGACAATGCGGTCTCCCCCTCCTGCCAGGAAGTTTCACCATAGAGGACAGAACTGGTTTTGGCTGGGCAAAGAGCTTCTCTGCCACCAGAGAACAAAGTAATTTGTGCTATAAAAAGTGGGGCCCAGATCCCTCAACTTTAGATTACTGTTGAACTAGGGAACCTGCCAGGAAGAAGAACCAGAAAGCTGGAGGAGGAGTACTGCCCCTGTGCTGTTGGGGTTGGCCTGCAGTGGTTGCTTCTGTCTTGGGCAAGGAAAGGACTGGACTGTGCTTTCATCATCCTGCTATTAGAGCTTTCTGCAGGGCAGCCGCGGACCGTGCAGGTGGCGGGGGTGGGGGGTGGGGGTGGTGATTTAGAGGGATGACGCTGAGGGAAAATAAATGATTTATTTAATTTTCCCTTGGCATCGTCCCTCGAAATCCCCCCCCCACGCGGCCCCACCGCTGTTACCTGCAAGGATCGAGACTGCTCCAAGGGCTTGGAGTAGAGCTTGCTTCCTGTTGGAAGTCTCAGGAATAGAAAAAACTTCACAGATCACTTCTGGGAATCCAGAGGAACCTTTGCCAAGGAGAAGAGTTGGAGAAACTGAGAAGGAGTACTGCCCCTTTGCTGTTTGGGGTTGACCTGCAGTGGTTGTTTCTGCCAAGGAAAGGGCAAAGGACTTTGCTGTGTGCTGTGTCCCCTGGTTGAGGAATAGCTCAAAGGGGTTGAAGAAGAGCTTGCCTCCTGTTCTGAAGTCTCAGGGACACAATGACTTCACCCCCAGTTCCCCTGAACTTCCTTGCTGGGAGTTCTGACCTGTCAAGAGGTGCCTGTAGCTGTTCTGGGCCTCTGGAGGTAGTTCTGGCTGTGGGAACTGGAAAAGCAACTCAATGACGAGAAGCGCAATGCATCCGTACCTGTTTCCGACACATTGCCGAAGAAACTGACGCAGCGCCTGCCCGCGGCTCGAGAAATCGCTGCATGCCGCATTGTGTGCACCGATCTCTGAAGTCCAAGATCACCGCACCGATTCCGACACAAGCCCTGCTGTGGGACTGCAAGAATCCACGCATTGTCCTGGATCGTCACGCATCGCATTGAGGTGCCAGGTCTGTTGTATCGTTGGGGGAAGTAGTATGAAACCGACGCATCACCTTCTCCCCGGTAAGGAACTGACGCATCACCTCCCCTGCACAGCAGTAAGGAACCAACGCATCATCTCCCCCGAAGCAAAGAACCGATGCATCACCTTCCCTGCGTGTAAGGAACCAACACATCACCTTCCCTGCAACCCTTTTTGTTTGTGTGCGTGGAGCATCCAAAGTACTTTGTATGAAAAGTGTTGCATCTGCAAGACTATTTCTACCATTTGAAAGTCATGTTTTTATTACTGTATTGCGGATTTTGGTTGTTTTGGTATTGTTTTGGTGTAGATAAAGATTACTTATTTTTCTAAACTGGTGTGGTGTTCATTTTCAATGTTTTCACTGCATTACTGTATGTGTTCACAAATGCTTTACACACAGCCTCTGAGATAACTCTGTCTGCTCGTGCCAAGCTACCAAGGGGGTGAGAGCAGGGGATATTTTAGAAGTGTATCCCCCTTACCCTGACTAGGAAGAAGGGTCCATTCTTGGACAAAGGTGCAAACCCTTGCCAACTAGAGACCCCCATTTCTAACAAGTGGTAACTGCATCGCACCAAATATATTACACCACAGCCAAGTAAGTAGACCACATCAACTATCCTGCGACAGAGTGAGACAGCTGCACAATGTCTATTGTATTACAGCACAGAGGCAACTTCATAGCTTCTACTGGTTATAGCACAGAGGGCCGGCTGCATAATGTCAATTGTAGTACAGCACAGACAGGCAAGATCATTACTATTACTACACTACAACAAAGATGCAACGTCATAACCAGCACTTATTACAGCGCAAAGGAGCAACTGCATAACGTCTACTTTGTTACAGTATGGACAACTGTTTAAATATCTACTGCACTACGGCACAGAGAAGCAACTACAGAATGACTATGGTATTAAAGCACAGGGAGACAACATCATAGCTTTACACTTGTACAGAGATGGGCCTCCACACATCAAGAGTATTACAATACAGCTGCAACTGCAGAATGTCTACTATGTCACAGCACACAGAGGCACCCTGCATATCAGTGGTATTGATTGGCGGCCGCCACAAAACGAACTTTGCGGGGGGTAGACTAACGGGCGGGGAAGGGAAAATAATATTTTTTTTTAACTTACCTTTCACTGCTGCCTCCGACGGCCACCTCACTGCTCTCCCAGCAGTCTCTGGATAGGCAGAGGCTTACCAGCCAATCCAGTTGCTGCTCTTGTACTATGAGAACAGCACCAGGATTGGTCTGAGTGGCCTGCTCTGCCGCTCAGACACTGCCTTGTAGCCTGCGGCTGTGAATACAGCTGGGTTGGAGAAATAGAAGCATGCATGTCTGTTTGGCCGGCCTAGGGCAGCCGGCCAAACTTACATGCGCACTTCTAAGTGCCCACCATTCCTCCCAGCCCCGCCCCACACTACACGCATGCTTGAGGCTGTCACAGAAAAATAAAATGATGTTTTTTAATAATTTAATTTTTCTGTGACTGACGAGTGGGGCGACGCTCCTGTGCCAATATGGAGGAGCCTCCCCTGGTGGTATTATAGCACAGAGATGAAACTGCATAGTGCCCAGAGTATTATGCCCAAAGAGACAACTGCACAATGTGTACAGTATTACAGCACGGAGAGGCAACATCATAAATTCTCCTTATATCAGTGACAGCTGATTAATATCTACTGTATTAAGAGCACAGAGAGGCAACTGCATAATATCACTATTACAAAATAGAGGGACATCTACATAACATCTACTTTGTTATTGCTCTTAGAGACAACTAAATCATTACTGTAGTATTACAGCACAGAGAGGAAACACACATGGTCTGTTGTATTACAGATGATAGCGCCATTCCAGTCGGGAATGGCGTCCCCAGATGCACACTGTGTGAAAGAATTTCCTTCATAAACTTGATATTTTCAAAAATAAAGTTTTATTGAGACTTTGGGTTTCTCTTATTGTAATTCTTAGTTTTTCACATGATTAATACATCAAAATTATATTTGGCCCAATGCATTTCGGGCAATAATGCCCTTCATCAGGGGCATTGATTCTCTGTTAAGAAAAATGAAACAACTGTCATCTATTCGTTTTTGAGTACATATGAATTTCGTAATATCATGACACTGTTCACATGTCATCAGATCTGCACATTGATATGTATAAACAACTTCCATAAACATACACAAATATTTGTCAACACTTGTAATGAGTGACGCTGACGTTGTTCAAAATGCATGAAATTGATGGCTTGTGCACTTATGGTCAGAGTGGTTATTTAACAAAAACATGTGTCCTGCAATGAGTAAACGAGAAAATAAACGGGCAACAAACGAACACGTACCTTCCAAACTGTCGGAAGTTTTTGACAATGTGTTTAAATGCGCCAATTCAATGCGCGTAAACCCAAGACCGTTAACCTAAAACAAATGGGAGAGTTTTTCATACTCTTACTATTGTGCGTATTAATAACGGTAGGTATCAAGAAAAAGTCAATGGTATATTGGCGATTGTACCTGGAAATGTAAGAAGCCTCCATTAGGCTAGAAGCGTGGACGGTGTCATTCGGGTTTACGAACCGTTTTCTGAAAAAAGAACCACATTGGTTCAGTGCCGAATGTCGTTTAAATATGAGGTTGACTGACTGCGTTAGTTAAATAGAGGCATCGTGGTGGTCGGAACAGTCACCTAATATATGGAGTTTCGTTGAGCAATAAAACGATCCTGCCGTGTATTCAAAACAGTGTTTGACACAGTTTTCGCCGGTGTCGGATGTATAACCCTCCCGACCCGGAAATAATACACGAGGAAGCTAAAGCAATGAAAATAGAAAACGGACGGTGTGTAGTTTCTAAACGAAAGAGTGACTACAGAGTTCACGTTTTTGACAAGAATGAAAAACGCGATGTGGGAAAATGTGTAGAATAACGAGTGCAACAATGGAATCAGTGCGAAGTGCGTGTTACATATCAAGTTTTTACATGTCAGGTACTCAATCAATCAATGCACAATTCATGTTATTCTGAACCTATAACAAAACTTAAATCATGGTCAAATACATTGCCAAGTTTTAGTGTATATTTCAAGGAGTTCAAAGGACCGTACGTGGACGGTTACAAGGAAAAAGTCTTACAGTTTTTCTGTGCTCACGCCTTGTTCAATAAAGTTTGTTAGTTGTATGATTTACAAAAAGCTGTTCAGGTCCACACGTTCGTTAAGACCTTTCGGTTGTGCCGTATTTAAGTGGGAAATCCAAAAAACTTCTCTTCTTAGTAGGTGTTGAGAATTGTCTCTGCCTGGTAACACCGGAAATGATTCCAAAACAAGAAAACGTACTTGGCTTGGAGAATGATTATAGTTGTTAAAGTGCGATGCCAAAGGGGATTTTACATTCTTGGTTTGAATGTTACTTTTATGTTCGATCATGCGTGTCCTTATTTTTCGTTCAGTTTTCCCAACGTAAGCTAAGCCACATGGGCATTTGATCAGGTAAATCAAGTTCTGACTATCACACATTGCAGTGACTCTTAATTTGATGGAAAATCCTTGACTGGGATGTTTTTTTTCAGTACCTTTTATGATTGCATTACAATTGCCACAGTTGTGGCAGGGTAGCGTGCCCTTGTACTTGTCAGTGTGACTTTGTGGTTTTTTGTTTAATATCTCTTTGATATTTGAGGATCTTTGGAATGCAAATCGTGGATTTTTTTGAAAAATATTTTTGAAATCTTCCTCCAATGTCAACAATGACCAGTTTTTCAATATAATTCTCTTGATTTTGGTACTTTCAGTTGAGTATTTTGAAACAAATACCATTCTCTCCTCTTCTTTTGGCTTTGGTGGAGATTGCAATAATGATCTTCTGTCAATTTTTGATGCTTTAGTTTTGGCTTCTTCCAGAATCTCCATGGGGTAGCCTCGCTCATGAAATTTGTCAATGCAAATTTGTGTACTTTGGTTCAATGATTCTTCCGTTGATGAAATCCTTTTTATTCTCAACAGTTGAGAATATGGTAAATGTCTTTTTAAAGAGTGCTGATGAAAACTTGCAAAATGTAATAAGTTGTTTCTGTCAGTGGTTTTGGTAAAGACACTGGTTTCCAGTTTATTTTGAGTCTTCTGGATGAGCACATCCAGGAACGGTAAGCTGACTGTTTGTATATTGTGGGTGAATTTGATCCGGTCATTCACTTCATTCAAATCTTCAATAGCTTGTTCTAGCTCCATTTGCGTTCCTTTCCATAAGACAAATATGTCGTCAATGTATCTCTTATATGTGATGAGATTCTTTGACCACTGTTCTTTACTAAAGATGTTGTCCAATTCAAACCTGTACATGAAAAGATTCGCGTAGGCAGGTGCGGCACAATTGCCCATAGAAGTATCAGAGCTTTGAATATAAAATGACTCTTTCCATGAGAAGTAGCTATGGTATAATGTGAAATTTAGGAGTTCCATGATGAATACCTTTAGACCTTCTTCCATCTCTGATGACATGAGAAATGACGCTGTTGCGTCTAGACAATGGTTGTGCGGAATTGAGGTATATAATGACTGAACGTCAATGGTACAGAGAATCATTTCGCTGGTGAATAGTGCTTTCTGGTCTTCGAGTATGTTTAGGAAGTGGGTTGTGTCCTTAATGTAGGTGGACATTGATTGTATCAGAGGTTGTCCACCTACATTAAGGACACAACCCACCTCCTAAACATACTTTCACATTATACCATAGCTACTTCTCATGGAAAGAGTCATTTTATATTCAAAGCTCTGGTACTTCTATGGGCAATTGTGCCGCACCTGCCTACGCGAATCTTTTCATGTACAGGTTTGAATTGGACAACATCTTGAGTAAAGAACAGTGGTCAAAGAATCTCATCACATATAAGAGATACATTGACGACATATATGTCTTATGGAAGGGAACGCAAATGGAGCTAGAACAAGCTATTGAAGATTTGAATGAAGTGAATGACCGGATCAAATTCACCCACAATATACAAACAGTCAGCTTACCGTTCCTGGATGTGCTCATCCAGAAGACTCAAAATAAACTGGAAACCAGTGTCTTTACCAAAACCACTGACAGAAACAACTTATTACATTTTGCAAGTTTTCATCAGCACTCTTTAAAAAGACATTTACCATATTCTCAACTGTTGAGAATAAAAAGGATTTCATCAACGGAAGAATCATTGAACCAAAGTACACAAATTTGCATTGACAAATTTCATGAGCGAGGCTACCCCATGGAGATTCTGGAAGAAGCCAAAACTAAAGCATCAAAAATTGACAGAAGATCATTATTGCAATCTCCACCAAAGCCAAAAGAAGAGGAGAGAATGGTATTTGTTTCAAAATACTCAACTGAAAGTACCAAAATCAAGAGAATTATATTGAAAAACTGGTCATTGTTGACATTGGAGGAAGATTTCAAAAATATTTTTCAAAAAAATACACTATTTGCATTCCAAAGATCCTCAAATATCAAAGAGATATTAAACAAAAAACCACAAAGTCACACTGACAAGTACAAGGGCACGCTACCCTGCCACAACTGTGGCAATTGTAATGCAATCATAAAAGGTACTGAAATAAAACATCCCAGTCAAGGATTTTCCATCAAATTAAGAGTCACAGCAACGTGTGATAGTCGGAACTTGATTTACCTGATCAAATGCCCATGTGGCTTAGCTTACGTTGGGAAAACTGAACGAAAAATAAGGACACGCATGATCGAACATAAAAGTAACATTCAAACCAAGAATGTAAAATCCCCTTTGGCATCGCACTTTAACAACTATAATCATTCTCCAAGCCAAATACGTTTTCTTGTTTTGGAATCAGTTCCGGTGTTACCAGGCAGAGACAATACTCAACACCTACTAAGAAAAGAAATTTTTGGGATTTCCCACTTACTACGGCACAACCGAAAGGTCTTAACGAACGTGTGGACCTGAACAGCTTTTTGTAAATCATACAACTAACAAACTTTATTGAACAAGGCGTGAGCACAGAAAAACTGTAAGACTTTTTCCTTGTAACCGCCCACGTACGGTCCTTTGAACTCCTTGAAATATACACTAAAACTTGGTAATGTATTCGACCATGATTTAAGTTTTGTTATAGGTTCAGAATAACATGAATTGTGCATTGATTGATTATGAGTACCTGACATGTAAAAACTTGATATGTAACACGCACTTCGCACTGATTCCATTGTTGCACTCGTTCATCTACACATTTTCCCACACCGCGTTTTTCATCCTTGTCAAAAACGTGAACTCTGTAGTTACTCTTTCGTTTAGAAACTACAACCGTCCGTTTTCTATTTTCATTGCTTTAGCTTCCTCGTGTATTATTTCCGGGTCGGGAGGGTTATACATCCGACACCGGCTAAAACTGTGTCGAACACTGTTTTGAATACACGGCAGGATCGGTTTACCGCTCAACGAAACTCCATATATTATGTGAGTGTTCCGACCACCACGATGCCTCAATTTAACTAACGCAGTCAGTCAACCTCATATTTAAACGACATTCGGCACTGAACCAATGTGGTTCTTTTTTCAGAAAACGGTTCGTAAACCCGAATTACACCGTCCACGCTTCTAGCCTAATGGAGGCTTCTTACATTTCCAGGTACAATCGTCAATATACCATTGACTTTTTCTTGATACCTACCGTTATTAATACGCACAATAGTAAGAGTATGAAAAACTCTCCCATTTGTTTTAGGTTAACGGTCTTGGGTTTACGCGCATTGAATTGACGCATTTAAACACATTGACAAAAACTTCCGACAGTTTGGAAGGTAAGTGTTCGTTTGGTGCCCGTTTATTTTCTCGTTTACTCATTGCAGGACACATGTTTTTGTTAAATAACCACTCTGACCATAAGTGCACAAGCCATCAATTTCATGCATTTTGAACAACGTCAGCGTCACTCATTACAAGTGTTGACAAATATTTGTGTATGTTCATGGAAGTTGTTTATACATATCAATGTGCAGATCTGATAACATGTGAACAGTGTCATGATATTACGAAATTCATATGTACTCAAAAACGAATAGATGACAGTTGTGTTTCATTTTTCTTAACAGAGAATCGATGCCCCTGATGAAGGGCATCATTGCCCGAAATGCATTGGGCCAAATATAATTTTGATGTATGAATCATGTGAAAAACTAAGAATTACAATAAGAGAAACCCAAAGTCTCAATAAAACTTTATTTTTGAAAGTATCAAGTTTATGAAGGAAATTCTTCCACACAGTGTGCATCTGGGGACGCCATTCCCAAATGGAATGGCGCTATCATAAGTATTAGTCCACCCTCCAAGACTCAGAAGGAGGAACTCAGGTAGCACCTAACCACTTTTTCTGTACTGTTTCACCCAACCAAACAACCTCGAGTGCGAGAAGGTTCAGCTTTCATTCACTGTTGTATTACAGCACAGATATGCGACTACATAATGCCTACGATATTACAGCACGGAGAGGCAACGTCATAATTTCGACTTATTACATCAGAAATAGCTAAGTACAGTTTACCGAATTAATAGTGCTAAGAGGCAACGGCATAACATGGACCGTACTGCAGCAGAGGCAAGTGCATCACACTGGATATATAACAGTACAGTGAAGCAAAACGACCATGTCTACTGTATTATGGCTCAGAGGGACAACCATGTAACATATACTGGGTTATACTACAGAGAGGCAATTGGATTTCAACTACTGTATTACAGCCCAGAAAGGCAATTGCACAATGTCTACAGTACTACAGCAATGAAAGACAACTTCAAAACTTATATGATGCAACTGCATAATGTTCATTGCATGATAGCACAGAGGCACCTGCATCACAACTACTGCATTACAGCACGAAGAGACATAACTTCTTAATTCAGAACAGAGGCAACTTCTTAACTTCTCCTTATTACATCACAGAGGTAACTTCATAACTTCCACGTATTACAGCATAGAGGCAACTGCATAAAATACTTATTTCAGCACAGAGGCAACTTCATAACTTCTATTTATTACAGAAAAGTAGACTGAGGCAACTTCATATCTCCTTATGACACCACAGACTAGCAGTTGCATAACGTATACTTTGTTCGAGCAGAGGCAAATGTATAAATGTCTACTGCATCATGGCACAGAGAAGCAACTGCATTACGGCTACGGTGTTACAGCAAAGAGAGGCAACTGCACAACATCTACTGTCTTGGAGCAGGGAGACTACTGCATATCTGCTGCACCCGTACACACAGAGATCCAAGCACAACACCAATACTCCACAATGTGCATTGCATTACAGCACTGCGACATCATAACGTAAACTTATTACAGTACGAAAAGACACCTGCACAAAATTTCCGTTATTACAGCTCAGAAAGGCAATTCCACAATGTTGATTTGTATTACAGCTTATAAGGGGAAAATGAACAATGCCCACAATATTAAAGAGCAGTACGGCAACTGCACAACTTCAACTGTATTAGAACAGAGCAAAAGCATAATGTCTAATATTGAAGAGCAGTGGTTCTTAACCTTTTATCTTCTGTGGACCCCCAATTAATCATTAGTGGTACCGGGGGACCCCATTGAATCAGTATTGGATTTCGGGGCCATTAATGGGAGCTGGGGACCCCGTCCTAAGCATTTTTGATGAATTGAAACAGAAAACAATTAATAAAAAATACAGAAGCAAGCATCGATCAAACAAATACACAAATTATGAAATATTTTATTTAATTCACAAACAAATATAAAAAAAATCTAAATTTGGATTTTATTGGGTATTTTGGATTTTTCCTAAATGCAATTGATGCCACTCCTCATCAATACTTTCTATATTCCGATTGATGCACTTGCACAGCTCCCACAAATCAGTCTGAGGATACTAACTCAATTTTTAGCTTTAAATTTCAAATGCCTTCACATTTACAGAACATTTTAAAACTTTCAAGTTTACATATTACTTCTTCACTTCTATAATCTTTATTAATCTGCTAATATAATTTCATTTCCTAAGCAGTCACAGACCTCCTTAGTAGGCTTTGCAGATCCCCAGGTGTCCCTGGACCACGGGTTAAGAACCACTGTTGTAGAACACAAAGACACACTGAATCCCAACTATCATCATCATTCAATCTTTATTTCGGCCATTGGCCATCAAAGATATACAATAAAACATATATAATCACTATAAAATCAACATACATAATCAATCAATGCATACTTACTTATACAGTGTAAAACCTTAGAATTGCGTGCTAATAAAATTACATTTTAAAACTGTAGACCTTAACATTAGGAGGGAGCCTGCGTCTTCAAAATACGGGTGCGAGTGTGCCAGACATTGGTGAGGAATTTTGCTAATACAAACACAGTTAGGCTTGAAGCATCGGTTTTTAAAATTCTGTACATTGGGAGGTACTCCCTACAACCCAGGTTTCTAATCAGTGGTAGGAGCCAATATTTCCTCGCTACCTTGTAAGCTGGGCAAAACAGGACCACGTGTAGATCGCTTTCCTCCGCACCAGCGCAGGCCGGGCACTGCTTAGTGGAGGGGGGTGATGACCAGGAGCTGGTAAAAGATCGTAGGGGCAGTGTGCCATATCTCCATTGGAGAAACAGCTTCCTGGCCAGCACGGGGAGATGGCGTCTAAAACCCTCTCCAACCTGTACGAGTCCTTACTTTGCGCAAATACAGAGGTTAGTGACCCTTCACCCTGGCTGTCTAGGGCCATGGCTAGTTTTTGTTCGTGATAAGCAATGGCGAGAGCTCTCTTTGAGATGTTTAATGAGGCATTAGCAGGGTTGGACCAAAGGTCAGGAAGCCCCAGGATCATACAGGATTTTTGGATATATTTTATCCAGGGGATCAATAGCGCTTTCGGGTGGGTTAATAGCTCCATCAGTTCCGCCCTATAGGCAAAGAGTTCTTCGCTACTCCATAGCCTTCGCCAGAAGGCTATGTGTCTCAAACCTAGTTCGTCAGCTATTGGTCGCAGACCCAGATCTAGCCTCAGGGGGAGAAGCGGGGTGCTGGGCGGAAGTGCAACTATCTGTCTGATGAAATTATTCTCAGTTAAAGACAGACTGCGGCAAGATGTATGTCCCCACAATTCCGCCCCATACATAGTAGCACCCCTGGCCTGAGCCTTATAGATCTGGATGAGCGGCCCCAGCGGACGGTATGTGGAGCCATTCATCATCCGCGCGATACCCCCTGTAGTCTGTACCAATTTGAGGTTGGCCCTGCTCTGGTGTGATCCCCAAGACATAGTTTCATTGAGAGTTACACCAAGATATTCGAAGGTGGAGACTCTCTCGAGCCGTGAGGCTCCCAATAGTGGATTCGGCCGCAATTTTTGACTTGGGTTCAGGACCATAAACTTGGTTTTAGCCCCATTAATTTCTAAGCCCCTATCAGTGCAAAAGGCCACGAATGAAGCGAGGATCCTCTGTATCCCCATTGGGGTTTTGGACAGCAGCAGGGTGTCGTCTGCAAACATGATTGCAGGCACCCTGCTGCCGTTCAATTTGGGGGCATCAGTGTATTCAGTGGCATTTAGGTGGGCGATTACCCCGTTGACAAAGAGGCAGAACAGGGTTGGTGCCAGCACACAACCCTGTCTAACCCCTCGGTCAACGGGGAATCTATCCGTCAGTGCCCCGGACCTCCCGCACCTCACTCGAGCATAGTTGTTGTGATGTAATCTCTGCAAGATTATCTGGATATCCGGGGGAACGCCTATCTCAGCCAGAACGCTCCAAAGTTTCCCTCTGGGCACCAGGTCGAAGGCGGCCCGCAGATCCACAAAAATTGTGTATAGGCTGCCGCCCTCGAATATCGCTGCCCTCCAGTAAATAATATTCAATCGAAAAACCTGGTCCACTGTGGAGACTCCCTTTCTGAATCCCGTCTGGTACGGGCTAAGAACACCCAACTCTTCTGCCCAATCCTGGAGCCGGATAAACAATACCCTGCCAAACAGTTTCTGCGACACATCGATTAGACGGATTGGTCTGTGGTTGACTGGGAGAAGAGGCGAGCCCTTTTTGAATATGGGGACCACCTCCGCCCCCAGCCAAGTACTGGGGATTTCCATGCCGCTGAGAACTCCATTAAACAGAGCGGCAAGGTAGGGGCCCAGACATTGGGCTCCTGCTTGAACAGGTCCCCGGGTAGGCCGTCCAATCCTGGCGCCTTTCCCGAGGTGAGTCCTGCGATTGCAACCTTGACCTCGTCCAATGTTATTGGATCCCCCTCGTAATCAGGCCAACCAACGCCAGTGTCGTTAGTAGGTTCTAACGGCTCAGAGCTATAAAGGGATTGAAAGTGTGCCTGCCACACCTCTGGTGCAATGTTTGGCTCAATTGCCGAATGGAGATTCCCCGACCCCCCGTTTACTATTCTCCAGAACATTCGATGATCTTTTGTCGCTAAGGACTTAGTGAGCTCTTCCCATTGATTCTCCTCCCATTCGGTTTTAGCGTGCGCAATAAGTTTTTTGTATGCCCGTCTACTTTCTCTTAGCTGCTCCCCACCTAGACCCTCCTTGATGGATCTAAGGAGTTCCCCCTTTGCCCTTCTGCAGGCTGTGTTATACCATGAGGATTTATATGGCTGCCCCCTCCTTGGATTATGTACATTGCTGAAGAGGTTGGGGGCCGCAGCCTTTATAAGGTCCTCATAGGCCTGATATAATTTGGCCTGTGAATCTTTATTGCCCACCCCGGTGGCTAAATCTCTCACAGTTTCTAGAATGGGAATTAACCCTGCGTAAAGCCTCTGGAGTTTCTCCTCGCTTGAGGCCAGTTGTTCCCACCTGATTCTTCTCCTGTTGTTTTCCAGTAGAAGTTCAGGTTTGCTCCCCTCCCCAGACGTTATACAGGTTTGAAGGCTGGGGTGAATGAGATCAAGTTCAAGGGCATTGTGATCACTGTCTAGCCTTTCCATAACCCTAAAATCCCGAATAGCTGGCCAGTTCGCTATCTGTACCAGGACGTAATCCAAGCGAGATTCTCTTCCCACTCTATTATAGGTGGTTCTGCTAGGTATGTCAGATCTAATACGCCCGTTACAGGCTCTAATTCCAAACTTTAGGGTAAGAGCTGTGATCTGCAATGCTACAGGAGTCCATGCCTTCGGGGGGGAGCTTCTACCGAAGGCACTGACCGCCTGACCTCTTCTTCCATTGGAAAGCCCTCTAAAAGGCCTGGCAATGGCTCAAAATGGGAGTTTAGATCCCCTCCCACTACATAGGGTAGATCTCTTGGTATTTCGGATAGATAATCCGAGAGTTTGTCTATGGTGGGCGATTCCCTGGCAATTCCAACTGGCCTAGAGTAGATGTTTAAGGCGAGTTTCGCTTGATTTGGCCAGGACAATAGAACCACAAGGATATCGTCGGAGGGGGTCGGTAACCGTGTGGCCTCACAACCTAGGTGGGATGCCACCCAGGTTGTGAGCCCGCCTGAAGGGCGTCCTTTGCCCTCCCACCTGGCCGGGATGTAAAATGACTGATAGCCTTGGTGCCCATAGTCTTCCCTTGCCCAGGTTTCCTGGAACATGCAAACGTCCCCAGTCTCAATGTAAGTCCCCCAGTCTTGAGCGGCCAGCTTATTAGCTAATCCGGCCACATTCCACCAGATTACCAGTTGTTGAATCGGGAACATTATCAACGGTGAATCCAGATGGCTCAGGGAGATCACGGGAACCATTGTCCAAGGTCGCAAGATTGTTGGAGGACAGTCAATCGACCCCGTCAAGCCCGCTCAAACAGTTAAAGCGGTTGAAGTGGAAATAGGGTGTTTCAGGTGGCTGGTAATTTGGACGTCGGACATATTCTTTGTGTCTGGGTCTCCGTTCCACCCTTGTCCAATTGCCTTGCGGCGGGTCATAGTGCATGCGGATGGGTGGGAAAAAGAAGGAGACTGGCAAGGTCTGTATGGTGGAATCCAATGATCTGTTTGACCCTGCGCAAATATGTAAAACAGTACCAGGGTCCCTGAAGGTCACCATTATGCAGTCCCCTATTATTGTTTTCCTCGTCTTCCCCAACCATGGCACCCTTCTGACCATAATGATCTCATTATTAAAGTGTGGTGGTAGGGGTCTGTTCCAATTCAGCCATTTAATGACTTTCTTCTTGAGAGATTGGAAATCTTCGTTTTCACCCCTTTGTAAAGGGGGGGTACCCGCTAAAACCACCATAAGGCTATTGGCCTCCGGTGGCAGATCTGGTCTCCGTGGTCTTTGAGCGGGCTGGCCAGGAGGGGGAGAGGAATTACTAGCAATGGGGGGAACCCAGGATTTATGCCTGGCACTAGACTATGGGGGGCAGGGTCTATTATCTGAGGCGGCATGATATTTAAAGTGCTTCGTGGGGTCGGAACAGGGATAGCCATAAGTGGCTGCAAAGGGGGGGCAGTGGCGGCGCCCTGTGGAGCTCCTACATTAGCACCCCGTGAGTCTCCTGTATTAGAGGGAGGATTTTGTTTGTTAGGGAGGTTTCCTAAGGGTGGATTGGGCCCCGTATTTCTAGTCTGCTTACTAATCTAGGTGTTCAGGGTGGTTAGAGTTGCCTCTAGGATAGTAAGCCTGATCTCGACTTTTTTCAAGCTTTCACTAATGGGCAGCAAGAGTGAACGGAGTAGGAATTCTATACTCCCTAGAGATGTAAGGGGGGGAGCTGTGTTGGGCGGGTTGACCCCTGGATCACTGTTAGTAACAACAGTGATGACACTTGTGTCCTTAGGAGAAGTAACGGTATACACACTCTCTTTGACCCTGACGGGAATGGGTGCAAGCTTGTGTTTTTTGCCAAAGTCTAAGTGGGATATTTTGGTTTTCCCCTGTCCCCCCCTCGTCTTCCTTCTGCGCTTGTTGGGTGGGGGGCCATGGAGTTCCGCCACAACAATTTGCTTGGGCTTATTTTTCTTGATTTTGTCTGGCGGGGGGGTTTGGGTGACCAAATCAACAGCCATATTGGTAGAGATTGAGGGTGGAATGGCCTCCGTGATCTGTTCGGACAATGTACCGGGGATGGTAATGCTACTATCACATAACATCTACTTTCTCATAACACACGGCAACTGCATCACTCCTAGTGCATTACAGCACATAATCCATACATTCTATTTATTACATACTAGAAAGGCAAATGCTAAACATCGATTTAGAGAAATCTCTATGAAGGGAAAATTATATAATTCATACTGCATTACAAGGAGATAACTGTTAACATCAGATATTTGACAACACAGAGAAACAATGTCATACCTTCTTCTGTGTTACAGACAAATAGGTAACTGCATATGCTCTGCTGTATTACAGCACTAAGAGAGGACTGCATCACCCCAGTTTAATTACAGACAGACGACTATTCTGTTGTTACTCCATTATAGCACTCGTGGCCGGTGCAGGTAAGCGTGGTGGGGCTGTGACGCGGGGGAGGGGGGCTGTTGGGGGGATTCGACAGACGACGGATTAGGTTTTATTTATTTATTTAATTTGACCTATTCCGCCGTCTGTTGACTCCCCCCTCCCACCCCACAGTGCATACCAGCGACGTCGCTGTTGTATAGTACGAAGACAAGAGTGCAGGCTCTATGCTGTATTTCAGCATAGCAGCAACCCTGTAACCCCTCTGTTACCAATGCGTTAAATAAAATACACAGAGAGTTTCCACCAAGAGGAGTATTTACTCGCTCACCTAATGCTATTGGCTGTTTGATATATTATTCCACCTTCTATGGAATGCTTGTGTTGCAAGAGTCTATTTTATGTAAATGTAAATGTATTGCGATTTATATAGCGCACGTATCACCGGAAGGCATCAAGGCGCTTGCCTTGGGAACCCGTCCTGGTATTCCCCTGTGAGATAACCCCAGCAGGGTATCCACAAGGTGAAAGCCAGGCATCCCGCCGCGAGGGGCAGTAGTGGAGATTAAGCAAGCTATTGCCCAGAGTCGCAGAGTGTGAACCCGTGAGTCGAGTAGGCACCGGAACGAGAATTATCGAGTCCGTGGAATTTTTCAGAAAACAGTCATTTTTGTATTTGTTTTTTTTTTCACTGGAGCAGACTTCTTGAAACAGTATCAGGACAGAAACTGTTAGCCAGGCCTATAGGCTTTGCCAATGCTTCTATTAATCAGTAAGAATCTATGACCTCAGTTCACGTCTGGCGCCTGGGTAGTTTTGTATGATAGTTCTTCATGTGGAAAGCTGCTGGATTTATGTAGGAAGAGGAAAATGGAGAGTTTATCGCATGCCACGATGAAACACATACAGCGCAGTGACATAGTGATGCAGAGCGGTGGGCCATACTTATGCACACAACATGAACCTGTCGGACTTTGGCCGAATATTCAGAGCGGGTAGTGACGAGGATACGATCAGCAGGAGGCATGAACACCAAAGTTACACTTTAATATTGTTTAGTAGGCATTATAACTAGCCTAAAGGGGGAAGGTTCATAAATTCGCAGCATTGGGATTGTTGCTGACAAAAATGACTCACTTCTATTCATTGGCTCCTCCCTCGGGCTCTGCTGAGGAGGCCTGTGGAAGAGACAACTTGGAATGGGCCCTAGTTGAGGAAATGAGGAAGAGAGAGATCAAAATGGAGGAAGGCGGCAGAAAAATAGCTGGCCACATGGGCCTAAATGACCTACTCACTAGTAAGACCACGGGACGACAGGTCACCATAAACACATTAGAAGACGTCAGTAGTCTGAGGCAACTGAATAATCTGGATGTGGCAGATGCGGATAGAGAAGGGTAAATGGTGAGGATGGGAGGGTGGAATGTATAATAATGCTGTTTTTACACTAGAGTTATCGTCAATGCAGAAATACTATGACTGTGAAGTATTGACTATGTAGGACAAGAGGATGACTGTTAAGTGCGATAAAATCCATTTTCATTCGTCATTCATACACACGCTAACTTCTCAAGTGCGACAACTCATCTCAACACAGGTTTAGCACGATGCCTCTAGGCCATGTACCAAAAAAAATCTTCACAGATCCAAATTTTGATTTTAGAATTCTTTTGTGGCAAACCACAACTAGGTGATGCCTGAAGCACAGGCAAAACCGTCGCTGTGAATCATAAATCTCAAGTGAAATTTGTATGAAATCATTCATAAAAGCAGGTCTCGGTGGAGCTAGAAAACTGCGCCAAATACAACATTTAAAGCAAAGCCTTTTGAAATGAGTGTCAACAAAATTGAACTGATGTAGTACCTCTTGGGAATGGCCTCATGGGCTGTGGACATTTCTACTGCATGAAATGGTAAAATGGGTGCTGGACTTAGTGCAGTTGACTCAGACCTGCAGAAATAGTAGCAATTAGAACCCACATAGGCGGAGAGTCGCCGCCAAAACCAATGACACCTGGCTAGAATCCTTTGGAGTTGCTGACTGACCAGAGAAAGAAAGAGTTACCCTTTCTGGGTCCCGAAGTAGCGTGCTACTCGCCGAAAAAGCCCTTCAACACCCCATCAGCTGACTCCACCAACCTCAAGACCTACCTGCTCATCTCGCTCCCCCCTCCTTTCGCGGCCAAAGTTGCAGAGAAAACAGTCAACAAGCAACTGACACGATTAATCGAAGACAATGCCGTCTTCGACCCGTCCCAATCTGGATTCCGAGGCAACCATAGCACAGAGACCACCCTTCTCGCCACCAGAGATGACATCTGCACCCTCCTGGACCAAGGCCACTCCGCGTCCCTTATTCTACTCGAACTATCTATAGCCTTCGACACAGTCCCCCACCGCACACTCGTCGACAAACTACATGACGCTGACATACATGGAACAAACAGCCCTAGACTGAATCCGATCATTCCTCAGCGGAAGAAGCCAAAGAATTAGACTGCCATCTTCCTCTCCGATCCCACGGAAATCACCTACGGAGTCCCACAGGGATCATCGCTGAGCCCAACTCTCTTCAACATCTACATGGCCCCCTTCGCCGCCATCATCTAACACGGCCTCAACATTGTCTTTTAAGAGGACGACACCCAGCTCATCCTCTCCCTCACCAAAGACCCCCCCACTGCCAGACTCAACTTCCAGAAAGTAAAGCAGGAGGTTGCTGTCTGGATGACCAACAGCTGCCTCAAACTCAACACAGAGAAGACAGAAGTCCTCATACTCGGAACCACCCCTTGAGCATGGGAAAACACCTGGTGGGCGACAGCCCTCGAAAGCCCACAGATCCCCTCGGACCATGCAAAAACCTCGGCATCGTACTCCACTCATCCTTCACCATGAACCGACAAATCAACGCCGTCACCTCCAGCTGTTTCAACACCCTCCACATCCTCAAGACCTTCAAATGGATCACCCCGGAGTCAAGGAACCTGGCAGATAGACATCCACTTTATCAGAAGAAGGCGAGCCCCCTCTCGGTATCTCCCCATGCTCGGGTAATGTCTTTGGTCAGGGTAATTTTGTGTTGAAGATACTGAGTTGGAATGTGGCTGGCCTACAATCCAAGATTTCGATAGCCGATTGGTTATTTTTTATACAACAATATGATATACTCATGTTTTAGGAAACCTGAACACAGGAGATATCAATTGATGGTTTCAAGAGTCATAGCACTTTGGCAACCCCTTCCAGATCGGAGCAAGCATCAGAAGGTCCAGCCATCTGGGTAAACATTTCTACAGGGGGGTGTGCAAAAAGTATTGAGATTCATAATGAAAATTTCTAGGTTGTGAGATATAAGAGGGGTCCGATTTTCTACTTAATTAGTTTTTATAATAATGATTTTATGAATTCCCCAAATACCAAATTTCCTATAGTATTCAACTATACCACATTTCTACAAAGTAATGTCGGTGACAGAGGGCAACTGGCAGGATTTTGTCTAGAAGGAGATTTTAATGCAAGGCTTATTTCACAGACCAACCTCCTGAGCACGTCTATCGTAGCTGTAGTAAATAACCCCACATATGTCCTGACCAGCACCAACATTAGGGGCTCAGAGTTGATGGCATATGTGGCCTCACAGGACCTACATAATGTTATGAACATAGAAGGCCTAAATGACCCACTGCTACACTCTTATAGGGGGAGAGGTTGTTCCTCTATAATAGACTATTTTTTTCAATCATCTAACCTCGAGGAATTATTGTTGTATGGTAAACTTCGCCCGTCGAATTATGGGGCCCATAATACCATTGAGGTAGCATTTATACTGTCCCCTAAGCCCAATTTTAGAATGGAGTGTGGAGCAGAAAACCTCGAATTGGTCTACTGATGGTTTGAGACCGATATAGAGAGCAGTGGAACCTACCCAACTGTTTCATAAAGTGGTCAAGGACAATCAAGACCGGGAACGGGGAGATCAAAAGGTTATGTCAATCCACCCTCCCAATAAAGAAGGAAATCTTAGTGTGGTATAACCATTTAATGGAAGTTGAAGATCTCGAGATTCCTCCTTTAGAGGTGGTGTGGAATCAAACCCCCCCTTGGGCCCTCAATAGAGTCCCTTTACGAGCCCTCATTAAAGGTTTTATACAAATATGTCAAACCCGCTTGTTTGAACAAGAATCATTTTTTTGTTATTAATAGACTTTATTATACTCCCGTCAAGATAGCCAACTTTGCTCCAGTGCCACCTCCTAAATGTCCAAGATGTTTGTTACCCCTAGCAAATGATCTACATGTCTTCTTAGAGGGTTCGGAATTGGAAATTTTCTGGAAAGAGGTGGGTGACTCTCTTCGAGATATTTTATAAACCAATATTGAAGTCAACTTGTCATTGATCTTTTTTGGGACGATGGCCTATTTTGTCAGACGGCTTCACAGAAAAATAGAGGTTTATTAATCTATTTGGTATTATTAGCTCGAAGAGAGATCTGAAAGAAATGGAAAGACCCCCTGCCACCAAAAAGGGAGGACTGGCTCAAAACTTCACTTGATATGGCTCGACTGGAATATGAGGGTGTAGAAGATAAGCCATTAAACATCTGGCATCCTTTTGCGAGTTGGGGCCGCAATTTAAGATTTATATAATTGGTCCGATGATTACACCAAGTTCCCTCACAAAAGGGATCGTAAGACCCGCAGAGGCTTGAAAGGTGAAATCAGGACCAAAAAAGGACAATCAAGACCTGATCATAGCTTGTCTAGCCGAGAATGATAATGGACATCATGCTGTAGGTGCCTTTACTCAGTTCTGTTTGAATATTAGGAAAGAGCTACCGAGACCATAAAGCCCAATCGAAAATAGACCCAGATGATTTAACCACAAATGTTCCTTGGCTAATCGCCAACTACGCAGGGCCATCACAGCAAAACCTTCGGACCCTTTGGAGGTGTCTTCCCCACGTAAGAAATATAAAGATGTTACTACCAAGAGGAAGAAGGAAGAACTAGACCAACAATGGGAACATGAGTCTCGATGGCAAATAAAAAGAACAGTGAACTTTTTTGGGGAAGGTGTATCAGATATGAGATTAATGAATCAGGTAGGGACCCCATTTAGCTGCAATATCACTAGTGAGGCTTGCGAGGCACAATTTGCAAGAATATATGCTGCTATGCAAGCAGAAAGAACTCCCATTGCCCCAGGTTGGGAGGGAGTGTTGTTAACTTTGAGTGAGGTTGAAGATGCCATTGGTCAGAGTATAGGGGGGATCATTCCTGGCCCAGATGGGATACCAACTGATCTTATAAAGCATTACCCAGATTTTTGGGCACCGCTAATAGAGAATGTTTTTAATAGCCTTGCCCATCCTCCATTACCAAACTCCTAGTCAACCTCTATCATAGTTCCTATTTTTAAAAATGGCAATCACTCGCAACCAGGCTGTTACAGGCCCATTTCTTTAATTGATACTACAGTAAAAGTTATGGATAGAGGTTTGTTTAACTGAATCAAGGAGTGGTTAGAGGAGAAGTCCATCTTGTGCCCTTGTCAATATGGATTTAGGAATAGGATCGGCACAGTTGAGCAGTGCTTGAACCTGAATCAGATTATCTGGAAATATACTATAGCCAAACAGTCCCCCCTATATTTGGATTTTATGGATTTTACCTCAGCTTTTGATTGTGTTAACCGTTCAAAGCTGTGGTCAAATCTCCTTGCCTGTGGGATGGATGAAGCATTGGTGCAATTTTTAGCTCATTTGCATAGAGACATGAAGGTTAGAATCAGAATAAACACTCAGGGGGAGGTTTCCAAGATATAGAAATCTTTAGTGAAGTGAGACAAGGATGTGTTTTAGCTCAACTTTTATTCATTTTATATATTAACACTCTCCACCCCTTTTTAATAACCATCACCCCAGACCTCCCAAAAGTTAAAGGCTCCCTTTTACCCTCTCTACTGTATGCGAATGACGCAGTACTAATGGCATGCACAGCAAGAGCCCTGCGTCTTCTAGTACAAGGATTGTGGACTTTATGGACAGGCTAGACTTACGCACCAATTTAACAAAATCCCATATCATGTCCTGCGGTCCTATAAAGCACCAATTGTTCACTCTCGCTGTTGGAAATAATAGTTTAAAATGCACTAGCACCTTTTCATATTTGGGATTAAGCTTTGCTGTCAATGGGTCAGGGGCCACACATATTGCTTACAGCTGCACTAAACTAATAAAGGCTATTGGCACGTTGTTTGGCCAACCGCAACCCAGGGTGGAGGGCTCCCATGCCCATCTTGCACATTTTCAAAATACAGTTTATATGGGTCAGAGGTACGGGGATCTCCATGCAATATTATTCAGACTGAAAAAAGGTTCTGTCGAAAGTTTCTTGCAGCTCCCATTTCATCCTCTCACCTAATTTGTCACAGTGAATTGCATCTGCCATCTATAGGAGATTATTTCAGAGTATGTCCACCCTTGTTAAGGTTAGCATTGTGAGAAAACAAGGATGCCAGTGTTACCGGAGATATTATTATGGACTGGCTCAGTTAAGTCAAGGGTCTTGAGATTCCCTGGTTGGCTGGAGTGGAATAATGCTTGAGAAAGATACGATATCAGCATACTTTTAAGGACCTTGAGGGCAATAATAGCATCAGCAAAAAACAATTACAGCAAGCCAAGTATAAACCTGCCCAGGATGAAAGAATGGTTATAGAGAGTGGGAAGCTGAGTTTGGCAGCATATCTGAATACTACAGCAGACTGCCCAACTGCAGGCTACCTCACCAAACAATGGGTTTCAGGAAGCGCAGCTTACTGTTCGCTTTGGGGCTGGTACCATCAAATACTCGCTATGCTTCCCTTTGGACTTCCAAGCTAATCTCGACCGACTGTTTTGTCCATTCGATGGGCGCTCAGGTCAATCTATATTGCACGTTCAATTTTTTTGTGGCTTTTGTTCCATGTATACGAAGCACTTTTTGCTCCACCTGTTTAAGAGGCGCAATATAAAAGACTTCAGGCCAGCATTAAGCATGTTACTTTAACTCATTGATAAAGAGATAATGACCCATGTGGGTGCTTTTTTTTTTTAGAACAGCTGTGCGAGCCAATAGTTCCATGAATACTGAATAAGCTTGAACTAATAATCATGTTGTAGTATATTGTAATTGCTGCTAAGATATTGGATTCTAATTGTGTGCTTTTATGCTTTGTTTTTAAGTATTATTTGTTTTTACTGAGTGCATATATCCTTATTCAGGTACGAAGAGTATCCGAAAAAGTACAAACATACAAAATACAAACACACACCCATTTAGTTTTAATTGTGTGATTCTCTTCGTACCCAAATAAAGATTGAAACTTTGAACTTGAGAACCCCTCCTCACAGAGCCTCCGGAAAAGCTCTTTGGTTCACCAATGGTAGTCTAGGCTGAGGTCAAATGTGCTGGCGCAGACAATAAATGACAAACGAAATCATTATTCATTTAATAATAGCTTTTGTTTTTACTGTGCTTCTTACTGCATTTCTTCAGTGCTAAGCCCTGCAAATATCAGTGTGTATTAGTAGCTCATTTAATGGTGCTCAATTGAATGAACTCGAAAGGCTCAGTCTTTGCTGGGATTCAAAACGATGATCAGAGAGAAAAAAAATCTCTTTCAATATATGTAAAAAAGCTGCAAGACCAAGACATATACTAGATGCCATCATAATAAAAAGCACTGAACCTGTTGATCCCACTCGTTGCTAGGCAATGCATTATTTGTGGTAACCTCATTTGAGCTGGCCCAGTAACACCCCCTAAATATTCCAGAGTCAATCACCTTTCGGGGCACCCCTCCAGAACTCCATGCAAATGTATAACACTTTCATCTTTAAGGGAAAATTTGGATCTAGAATTAAATTTGCTGGTTCGAGTTTGAGTTAGGGTGCAGAATGACACGGAGACAGCAATGGGGTTACAGTTGGGTTAGATGGTAGCAGTTAGGAGTAGGACGTCATACCAAATCTTTCTATTCATAGTATTTATGTTGGTTGGTATTTAAGTACTCTACATCGAACATTAAACTGCACATGCTATATACGCTTACAAAGAGCATTAATCTGAATCCAAGGGGGAAAAGGCAGTAAGGGGAGGTCAAGGGATGGCCGGGGAAGAGAGATATTGTCATTTGGGGTTGAAAAGTAGCATAACAATACGTTGAGGGTAATAAGCTGAATAAGCTGAGCCCTTTAGAGTCGGGCAATGTGATGTAAGAGACTTTTGGAAATAATTATTCCTTGGGTGGTAGCTTAATCCATTGTATCCTCCATCAAGGTATCTTGTAAATAGGAAAGTCTTGAGTCTACTTCGAAAGGAGAGGATGCTTGGGCCATTCTTACAAGGATTGGGAGGGTGTTCTAAATTGCAAGCGGGGATCCAGAAAAGTATTGACTTTGAGCTTTTGCGGTTCTAAATTTCCTACCCCCTATTGTGAGGGGAGTCTTTGCTGTGGGATTTTCTTAAGCTACTAGTGATCGGCAGAGGTCAGTTACAAAGCTGGGCCCATCTATGTGTAGGAGTTTAAAATTGATGCCACAGGGTTTGAATTTAATTCAAGCCTTTAGGGGAAGCTAGTAAAAATCTTTCAAGACGAAGATCTGAAGAAGATCAAGATGAATCCTTTTGGTTTTCAAACTAATTCTCAGTTCAACAAACTTCATTCAGTTTCAAACTATTCTCATTTCTTTTATTCAAACTTTGGACTTATATAACTTTACATTTCAAACTCTCAATGTAAATTTGACATCACCATGAAGATACAGACCACCTTCCTGCATCTTTGACTGAATTGTATCGAGCCCAGATACTCAAGAGCCAGGACATTTTTTCACGCTTAGGAGGCCATACCAGCTACTGCCTTGACTTAAGGGATCCTCAGGACAAAGATAAGACAAGTTCTGGTGAGCCCAAGCCTACCATCCCCGTCCAGTCCTATGGCATCTGAGGAATAGGTACACAGTCTTAACCTCATAAGTGCTGCGCCTAGTCCAACGGCCGACGGCACCACTACCTCAGGAGTGCTGCCGTTGGACGTTCGAACCTCACCTGCGCAATAGAACGTTCAGCACTGGAGCTGGACGTTCCATAGCTGCTAAGGTGTTAGTAGACTTGGTCTTTTCTGAAGTACAGCACCATAAAGATTGGGCAACCTTAAATTCCATCCTGATGGTGCCCTCTCACTTCCCACTGGTTTGAAAGGTGGCACTGTGCCTACTTGGTTGAAGAAAAGGACCCTGGCCTTTCCCTTCAATGCTCATCCTCTATTGTGACACCATTTTCATTAGCACCATTGAAGAACTAGCTGAGCCTAGGAACTGTGTAGCTTTTTAGGTGGGTGTTTGCAATACTGGGTACAACTTTCCGAACCTTGGCCACTGAGCTATCCCCATTACCTCCATAAATATTCAGCAAGTGTAAACATTTCTGTGCCTCATTCCTCTGAACTCTTACACACCCAGTACAGTGAAACGTCTTGATTCCCAAAAATCCAAGAGATGCGCTACTGAAAGCACCTCTGTGCTGGACATACTATTCTGATCTTACGATGTCTCCCATTATAAGACTCTGCAAAAAGGTGACGTAGACCTTGAATGTCTCCAGCAACTCTGAACCCCTGACCCACAGACCTGCATAGGCCACACTACTCTAGGTTTTTTCCAACAAATTTCAATCAATACTGTCCTGATAATCGTGAACATTAGATTACTTTTATTTTATTCTTAAGAATTTACTTGCTTTTTTCATGTACAATTATTCGCAGTTGTAAATAAAATATTTGGTATTTTTTTTAAAAACAACCAACACTATTTCAATATTGAGTACCACAAAACATTTTCCGTGTTAAGCTTCCTAGAAGTTTGAAATCTAGGGATGAGCAAAACAGCACATTTTTTTGTTATGTTATTGTTAGGAATGGGGAATCTAGTTGGCAGAGGTTCACACCGTTCCCAAGTAGGGACCACCACTCTAGTCAGGATAAGTCTATATACACACTTTAAATCAACCTGTGCTCTCCCTCTGGTAGCTTGGCACAGAACAGTGAGGCTTAATTTAAGAGGCAATGTGTAAAGTATTTATGGAACTCTTAAATTACAGTAAGTCAATGAAAACACCACAAACAAAACTCTACACAGGTTTAGAAAAATAGAGACTATTTATCTGAGTAACACAAGACCAAAACAACAAACATTCAACAGGTAGAAGTCAAGGTATGAATTTTTAAAGATTACATGTGAAAACAGTGCTTAGAGGTCACTAACGGTCAACAGGTTACTTGAGGTCGAGATAGACCTGGGTAAATCCAAAGTTCAGGCCGACCGCAAACGAGGGCAAGCCGGCTACAGGACTCAGACAGGTACCCCGAACAAGGTTTCTTGAATGGAACAAAGTCTCGACATCTAAGAGTCAAAGCGAAGAGTTGAGGAGCAGCCACATTGTCGACGATCTGTGGATGGAGACGAGTATCGGTGCCGTCGATGGAAGCTTCGGTGTCAAACCCTTTTCGATGCAGAACCTGCATTAATGTTGAGCCATGCTATCTGCCTGCCTCGAGCCTTGCTGGATGTAGAATAGATGTTGTTGAGCGGCCGCTGCTTCGGCTTTGAAGGCGATGCGTTTGTTCCAATCGGCACAATGTCACCAGTGCGTCGATGTCGATAGAGGAAAAAGCAACAGAAACCCACTTCTGAGACCCAGGACTTGAGGGGCACCTCAGGCAAGGGTAGGAAACCCAGATGTCCGAGCTCAGCAGCACCAGCAGGTGTCCCAGAGACTTCAGAAAACAGGAGGCAAGCCTGCACGCTCTGGGTTCAAGTGAGAGGGTTCAGTCCTTGTTCTTAGCAAGGCAGAAATAAACAGGCAACAGAGAAGTGGCTCATCAGAACAGTCAATCACAGCAAAGTGGCAATCCTTTCAGGACAGCAGTCTTTACTCCAGCAGAGTTCCTCCCAGGTCCAGTAGTGTACTGATTTGATAGGGCCAGAGCCCTGGTACTTACATCCAAAAGTGTTGTTGATGTAGGGGATGACTTCAAATGATTTCACTGAAGTGCACAAGCATCCCTTTCGACCCAGCTCAGTCTTCCAGACTATCTGTGGGGGGTGAACAGTTGTATGTGTGAGGACAGGACACAACCTATTCAGATGCAAGTGAGAGATACCTCTCCCCTTTCCTGCCTAAGAAGGCTATCAGAATGCAGATGAGTCTTCTGTCACACCCAGCCCTTCCTGTGTTTGTGACTGTCTAGAGGGAATACACACAGTGTAGCTGTCACCCAGCCCAGATACATATTGGAGACGGGCTGCAGGCACACAGAGCAAAGTTAAAAGCAGAGAAATGTCCACTTTCTAAAAGTGGTGTTTCTAAAATGGTAATATCAAATCCACATTTACCATAACAGAAGATTTATCACCATCATTCCAAAGATATCAAACATGAGGTAACTACTCCTTTCCAATCATGAAGTACAGCTTAAAATGTGTTTTAAGGAATCCCCAATGCTAGCCTATGGAAGGAGTAGGCCTCACAGCAGTGAAAAACAACTGTAGCTGCTTGTCACTGCCAGTACAAGTAAAACATAAAAGTATATATTCTGCCTTTTAGTTACTCAGCACCCTGCCTTTAGGTTCGCTTAGGGCCTACCTTAGGGGTGACTTATGTGTAATAAAAACGGAGTTTCCAGCTTGGCAATTGGTTTTAAAAGCCATGTCGAAGTAGCGGTAAACTGCACACCCAGGCCCTGCAATGGCAGGCCTGAGGCAGGTTTTAAAGGCTACTTGTGTGGGTGGCACAATCAGTGCTGCAGGTCCACTAGTACTATTTAGATTACATGCCCTGTGTATATGGCATTCCACTTTACAAGGGACTTACTGGTAAACTAAATATGCCAATCAGTTATACATCAATGTCAACATGTTTTGGGGAGAAGCACATGCACGTTAGCACTGGTTAGCAAGTGAAACAACACTGTTTGGAATTCTTTTGCAAGCAGCAAACGTAAATGAAGCTTTAAAAAAGGGCTTGAATGACTGAGCCTCTTTGTAGAAGGTCCCGGTACCACCATTTAAGTGTTTTACTTACGAGAACCATGCGTCCCTGATTCATATAACAGCTGTCTCCCTGACAAACTTACAGTTCCCAAGTCCTAGTCCTGAGGATAACCCCAAAATGACATGGGGTCCGAAACTCGTTGGCTCATGCAAATGGGGTAAGTGATTTTGGGTGTGCAATGAGATAATTTTCTTGATTTGATTTTCCCTTTTTAGATAATACCCTTCCCAATTTAACACATGCTTAGCTTTGTACACAGGCAGGACTTTAGGCTGTAGCTTCAGTCCACGAATAAATAAATGTCCGCCTAGTGGTAGTTCAAGCCAGGACTGGTCGCTCTGGTCACATTGTATATTTTGTATGTTAAATGTAAATGTGACTAATTGTCTTTCACTGTGTTTCACTATTTAATCTATGTATGATGCTTTGAATATTACACCATATGTTTTTGTTTATGTGTCAAAACAAAAAGTGTTGTCCGACATATGACATGAAAAGAATGTTAGGACATGCTGTTACTTAAAAATTTCGAAAGAAAAGTGAAATAAATAACACGTACTTTGAAGTGCCATCCAAGGTTTTGTTTCAATATTCATCTACCACAAATGGTTTATCGGGACACTATGTTTGTTTAACACTAGTTGTGTGGTCTAGTCCAGGTAGTATAAGGACCCAAGCCTGTTTTGCTAAACCTATTCTATAAGTGGCATTTCTACGCGAGTTATGCCAAAATCCCCTTTACTAATAGAAAGGGTTTGGCACTGTGAATCCATTGATATGAAACATCATGAGGCTGTTCCACTACAATCCACCACTGCAGTGCGAAGTATTGTCAACGACTTCCCCATATTAACTTATGGGCAGAGCAGGTCTCATAGGTAGTGAATACACACATAGACCTACCTCATACCTAGGCGCATCTGTGCTACTGCGCACCCTGACCTGCGATGGCAGGAGGAACACTATTCTCAAGACCAGTGGTGCTAGTGCGCCTGCCCGACTCTGCACAGCAGAATGGACACAAGTTTAATCAATACGTGTGTCTGTGGCCATGCACTAACCTGCGGTGACAGGAGGCACACGTAATGGCCTACATTGGCAAGCTGCTTATGAGTTTACCCACAATAGATACCAGTGCGCAGCCACCGGTCTGCAATGGCAGAACGACCCATGTTTCAGAACATGAAATCAGAACCATTTCACAACACAGATAGGAAGGGCTTGCACACTTTCACGCAGCAAGGGCAGGCTGGCCCATGCTTAACAAAGGCCCCAGCACCTTTTGTGCCGATGCGCACCCATCACCCTGCTCGCCCTAACGGGCATAGGTGGACCTCTTCACATGTACGGATATGCACTTCCGACCAGCAACGGCAGACCGGGCACCTTGCCGCTAGCACTATTGATGCAAGTACGCAGACACAGGCCTGCACCAGCATGCCTGACATGGAGGTTTTAACAGCAGGTATGTAGGTATATGCTCATCAGTACGTGATGGCAGGCAAGGCACCTATCCAATGTGCCATAGGTGCTGGGACGCATCCTCCAGCCTGCCACGGCAGATGGGACATGTATCCGAAATACCATTAGGGTCAGTGCATACACCCTAGTCTGCACTGGCAGACCAGCCTATGTTGCGGAACACAGAGGGATAGCGAAACTTGAGCCCCCCCGCCCCCCCCACCCCCCCACCCCCAGACTTAATCAGGAACTCTCAGATCAGGATACTGTACTGAGGGGGTCCCTGGGGCTTGGGGCCTCCCTCAGACCATGGGGGCCCATGTTTTGTCACTGCTGGAACAGCGAGCCAGTGCCTCTTCCTAACCTGTGTAGGAAGGTGCATGTGCTTCCCCACTGCTTTGAAAGTGAGGATGTGCGGAGGCCCTGAGGCAACTCCAGAGATTCTGTAACTCCCCAGGAGTTTCCATGGGAAGACCGAACTCTAAGGCAGGGGAAGCACCATTGGAGGGGGTTCCTCACTACCTAGGGAGGGCACATCTATAGAAGCCTGCCCGCAATTCAACCTACCACCCCTGGTGCCCCTCAGGGGTTCCCTGGGTGAGAAGGGGTGCCCTCATGATATGGGATGGGACGATCCACTCAGGGTTGGCCGATGGGTAAGTGATGCCAACTTAGACAGGGGCGCAATGGCGCCCCCAGGACTGCCATGGCAGACCCGATACAGGGTTGACAGCTATCCAGTGGGTGGCATACTCAGTGCTTCGTTCCACTACTTAGCCCATGGCGTACCCACCACGGGTATACGGTGTAACTGTTTACAGGGCGCACGGACGTACTACACCAAAACCCCATTGTATCTGCACCCCCTGCCCAATGCAGGCGGGGCGAGCGCCTGACTCTTCCCTCTGCCATACAGGGGGAAGGTGCTGAATTTCCTAAGGCTATGCAGGGAGAATCAGCAAAGACCAGGAGGAAAAAGTGAAAACGTTTGAGGTAATTTCCCCTAGAGAGGCCATGTCCTACAGGGATTATATATGCGTTAAAGAGAGTCAGGAGCATGGAGGATCCTTGCGGGACTCTGCAGATGAGGTCGTGGGCATCAGAGGTGGATTTTGTCAGGCTGACTTGACTGGCCCCTACCAGTCAGAAAGGAGCAGATCAATCGGAGTGCATGTTCTTGGATTCCAATGTTATGTTTGCATTAGATTGGATGGGTTGGAAGAGTGTGTCAAATGCTGCGAAGAGGTCCAGGAGGATGACAGCCACTGTGTCATCTGTCCAGGGTCATGCGGATGTAATCCGTGGCAACGATGGTGGCAGTTAAATATTGTGTTTGGGTCTGAAACCAGACTGAGTGGTCGAGGAGTTGGTGGTCCTTGATGTAGTCGGTGATGCATCTGTTGATGATTTTCTCCAAGACCTTGACATTGAATGGTAGCAGGGAGCTCAGTCTGTAGTTGGTGTGTGTTGAAGTTTCGGCAGAGTGTTTATTCAGCAATGGGAGGAGAGTTGGTTGCTTCCAAGCATCTGTGAAGGCCGTGGAATGGATTCAGGCATTCAAAATGGGTGTGAGAATGGCACTGACGGGATGCGGCCCTCCGGAGTAGGCGTGGTGGGGTCCCTGAGTGAATGGACTTCATGCGTTTCTTCAGGGGCGATGATGGGCCCATTGGTTAGCATTGATTCTCTGCCTAAGATTGGGAGGTGTTTGGCAAGGTCTGTTTATGGTTGTGGGTTGAAGTTGCTGTGATTGGCGGTGACACGGTTGTGGGGGAATTGGGAGAGACTGTTGCAGAGGTCCTGCGACTGGGCAATTGAGTCGGAGGCAGTTGCTGGTGAGGTGAAATCCTTCAGCAGCAGGATTCTTTGCTCCTGTTATTGCTAATATTGATGTGGTCCACCACAGTAGGGCTTTTGGTGGTCCGGATCATTTGGTGGGAGCATCTCAGGGCGGATTTAAATAGGCTCCTGTCTGTATTGTCTTGGCTCCTTCTCCATTTCTGCGCCAGTTGTTTGCAATGGTGTCTCATCAGTCCGAGTTACTCTGTAGACCAACTGGCCTAGTGTCTAGATCTTGTTGTATTACTGTGTTTGAGGGGGGGCAGAGAATATGCACAGGAGGTGATCCAATTGTTGAAATTCTTGATGGCTTTGAGGAGGCTGTTACTGTGTGGGCCAGAGGTTGTTGAGATTGGTTTTCCAGGCATTGTTAGTGATGCTGTTCCAGTTTCAGTGAGCTGGTTGGGTGGTGGTGCGTGTGTGTTGGATCGGGATGGGGATGCAGAACTTGATGAGGGTGTGGTCCGTCCAGGAGACTGGTGTGGGCTTGCCGACTTTGATGTTGTTAAAGGTGGAGAAAATTGAGTCAAGGAGGTGTCTAGTGATGTGGGTAGGTCCTTTTACTCATTGGGTGAGGCCCAGGCTAACCCAGGTCTTCGATGAGTGCTTTTGAGTTGCGTATGACGTGGTCTTCGAGATGTGTGCCCAAGTCTCCAAGTAGGATGTAACTGCTAGCATCGAGAACGAATGGTGCAACAAAGTCTGTGATGGTTTCAGGGAAGTTGATATGTGGTCCCGGTGGTCTGTAGATGAAAGTGCCACTTGGGTTGAAGTTGGCTGTGACGTGGAACTTGAACAACAGGTGTGGATGTCTGTGGAGGTGGTGCAGCTGATGATGTTACTTTAGACAATGGCAATTCTGTATCCAGACTTGTGAATTTGGTCTTGCCTGGAGATATTTGGTAGGGTGAGGAGGCTGTGGTGATGTATGGTGCTAATATAGGGTTCAGCCAGATTTTCAAGAAGATAATTAGGTCTGAGCCTTGTCCTGCAGCAGGTTCCAGATCTCTGCGGCATATCTAGTGAGCAAACGAGTGTTGAGGAGCATACATGTAACTGCAGAGTGTTGAATGGTATGTTGCAGGACTGTGTGAGTGTGAGAGTTGGGTGCCGTCAGTGCAGGTGCAGTGTGGTGAGGGTTGGGTGGGCAAGTGCATGAAAACTTGCCTAACCGGCACAGGAATGCTCCCTCTGTGTTGTATGATGCAGCAAAGCATCATCATGTGGAGCGGCGGCCGGGGTTGAGGGCATGGAGGTTCACAACAGGGTTGTGGCAGGAGGTGAGGGTACAAGGGTTCCTGGCGATGGGTATTGCATTTGGCATGCCCACTGCGGGAGTCTGCTTTGCGGCCTCCATAAAGTATGTCATGGGATGGGGGTGGGAGAAGTGATGTCACTTCCTGTGATCAGATTAATGATTGAAAAGCCAATGATGTCACTTCCTGTGCAGATGGATGATGAGGAAATTCAGTGTTGTAACTTCCTGTGTGGATTAATAATGGAATTTAGTCCTCTTGCATAGCTTCTTCTTTTAAAGACAGTTTTGGCAGGAAGCGTGTGATGTCACTTCCTGTACAGATGGACGATGGAAAATCAAGTGAGGTCCCATCCTGTGCAGATGCATGATGGGAAATGCAGTGATGTCACTTCCTGTGCAGATGGCTGATGGAATTTTTTTTCTTCAAATTTTGCAAAATTTTGTAAAGACTTTGAGACATGTTGTCATTACTTCGAATTGTGGTTTGCCAGGATCTTAAGTAACATGTTTTCAGGTGAAGAGATATCTTGTGTTCAAAGAAAAGTCAGTCAACATACCCGAAGTAGGTGGGTTATGTGCCACTCAGTGTCTTGCAAAGAAAAATATGTGATATTGCGTAGTGCAAAATGTTTTTTGAAATGTAGCGAATTTTGAGTAATGCATAACTTTATTTTGTCCAAGATACTCAGAACCCCTCACCTGCACCATTACATTAATTACTGTGAGTGAAGACTAAGAGTGGGATTAAATGATATTCATTAGAAGGGTCCCCCTGATTCAGCAACCTCACCCTTCCCCTACCCCATGTTACAGGTGCATACATACCATTTCACTAGGAATGATTCACTGCCTACAACGTAGGGCTTAAGAACCTGTGCATCGACCCTGCAGGTACAGTATTGTAGCCGCCCATTCAGGTTGTGCCCGTGAGCACATTTGTCGAAGATTTCATGGTGGTGACAAACTGCACCCCCTAGTAGGCGAGCCAGTGACACCGAGGATAGACGTTTTTAGAGTAGAACTGCAAAAAACTGTTGCAATTGGCCCTGCTACAGGTTGGAGGCTTGGGGCACCCAATCAGGGCAGAACTTCACTGCCAATAAAAATGACCATAAGGTGTATTCGAACTAGAAACGTACTGCAGACCATTGTAGAAGAACTTAGGTAGAGCTGAATTACTGTGCGAGATCTGCTGCAGTGCACAGGTGGGTGGCTCGTGGCTCGCTTGCAGTAGAGACTCCATGGTGAGACCGTTGACCCTGCAGAGACCGGTGCAACAGCTAGACATGCGGACAGCTGTGTGGGTCCTGCAGCTACACAGTTCTGTGTGGAGCGTGGGCAGTGGGAGTCTGAGCTAGAATCCATTACAACTCACTGATTGTGGTGGGAAATTGTTTAGACATTTTCTTGCACGTCAGTGTTCTGTGAGAGTCCAGATCGCCATTCTGAGAACAGAAAGGAAGCAAATCCACAAAAAAATTGGATTTTGAGACATCGATTGGCGGATTGCTCTTACTTTGACTCGACAAGCCTTCCCGGGTTCTTCGGCAGCACAGATCCGTATGGTCAAGTACTGCCGAGTCCCCCCTCCCCCGGGCATTCCTTTTACCATATCACCTGTTGACCATCCTAAGGGAACCACAGACCCTTCCACTTTTCACCCAAGGCATCAAATGGAGGCAACACGCGATGGCTTGGGTTAAGGGTCGTAAAACCCCGGCCGCATTTTAATCATAACATAACAAACATTAACTTTTATATTTACAATACGCAGAAAAGTCCAGTCCATTACGTTGATATTTACAATGTTCCAGTTGGCTAACCTTAACATGTTTCTAATACATAGCCATTCTTGTCATAATCTAAATGATCAACATCATTCCTTTTCTGCGTATCCTTGTTTGAGCCTAAGGCAAAGTCAATGTCAATGACTGATCCAAGATCGTGCTAGGTTCCACTCTCCTACAGGAGTGACCTTATTTATTTATTTATTGAACTTGTATTGCGCACAGCTACCCGCAGTGGGTTTCCCGGCGCCAGGGACAGACTGGAGAAGAAAAACAGCAATAGCTGAGAGAAAAGAAAAACAGAGCAGAGGAACTTAGAACAGAAGAGTCTTCAATTTTTTACGGAAAGCAAGAAGACTCGTTTCTGTTTTTAGCGCCAACGGGAGAGCATTCCACATCTTGGGTCCTAGATATGCGAATAAACGGCCTCCCATTTTTGCCAGTCGGATTCTAGGAATCACAAGATTGCCATTGTTGGATGACCTAAGAGGGCGGCCAGGCTGATATGGCTGGGCAAGATTGTGCAGGTAGATGGGAGCAGAACACGGACGAATCTTAAAAAGGAAGCACAAAGTTTTGAAGACCACACGATCAGAAATTTTTAACCAGTGAAGGTCATGCAGAGCTTGCATTGCGGACGTTCTCCGTGGAACATTGCGCAGCAGGCGAGCAGCTGAGTTCTGTACAACCTGGAGTTTATTGATTGTGGCTTTATCTGCTCCTAGATAAAGTACATTGCCATAGTCGATGCGGGACATCACAAGGGCCTGTACGACAGTTCTTCGAGTGGACTCAGGCAACATCCATATGATCTTCTGCAACCAGCGTAGAGTATTGAAACAGATTGCAGCGACCTTAGTTGCCTGCTGCCTCATCGAGAGTTTATCGCCGATCAGGACACCGAGGTTACGGGCAACAGGCACGGGGGAAGGCAGCGGACCCATATCACTGGGCCAGTGTCTAGAGCCCCACAGATCTTTATGTTTGCCTAGTATGATCACCTCGGTCTTGTCTCCGTTGAGCTTTAGCAGATGCGCTTGCATCCAAGCTGCAACACGAGAAAGGCCAATTTTAAGGGCAGAAGTGTCCTGAGCCCTGCTGCTAGACAAAGAAAACACAATCTGCGTATCGTCTGCATATGAGTATATAGACAGACAGGCGTCCTCTACGATAGAAGCAAGTGGTCTGATGTAGATATTGAACAACAAAGGGCTCAATATAGACCCTTGAGGGACGCCGTAAGCAGAGGAGTGAATTGCAGATTCAGCTTTGTTTGAGAAAACCTGAAAGGTGCGCTCATTGAGAAATGAGGCCACCCAGGCAAGCGCTGGTCCAACAACACCAAGGGAGCAGAGAGACTCCAATAGGATGCGCAGGAGGCCCAGTTCCCAAGAAGGTTATCTAACCCCTGGTACCCCTTACGCCCTCAACATTATCTCCAAGGGGTTTTTCTGTAATACCATGTTTCTTGCGCCACTGCGCTTGTGCAGGAGTTGACCCCAAAAGCCTACCGGAAGCGGAACTTCCCCTCCCCCCTCACCCTTCCAGTCTACCGGCTGTAACTGCCCCCTGGAGTTCCATGAGAGACCAACTATCCCCCCCCCAGGCATCCTTATTTGACAATGATGATGCCTACTAAGGACCGTAAAAGATGCTTACCAATCATGACCTTACCGCCACAGGCCAGCATAGTTGACAGACTATCTTGCCCCCCCCCCCCACTTCGCCCTTAAAGGTCATGTCTTGCTCCGTGCTCCTTCTAACAAGGAATGTAAGTTTTCACGATACATTTCATTACCAATTTTTTTGCAAACCATCCTGCAGAAAAAACCTCTCACCCTGATGCACCCATGCGCGATAGCTTGCAATTTTGGGGGAATCTAAACAATTTTCCAGTGCGCTCGTTGATTCTTTTTTACCGAATTGGGCTGTGCGCAGGTGTACCATCCGTAGGCGCCAACCGCAGAGTAAGGCAGTTGTTCCTGTCCCCCATGCGGAGGTGGGTATCCCGCACAGAGTGACGCGATCAGTTCCCTGCCTCCCCTCTCCCCCTGATTGGCCCACGAGCATAGGTGACCTGGAAGCGCTCACGGGTCTAGAATCAAGCCGGGTAGCCAGATTTAACCAGCTTCCTGGCTGTACCCTGTTAAAAGGGGCTGTGGAGCGGCAGGACGGCCTTTCGCGTCGCCGCTGTACCACCAGCCAACAACTCCAGATGGTCTACAAGACGGAGACCACATGGCGTTTTTTAACACCGTTCTGTGTGGAGCGTGGGCAGTGGCTGTCCGGGCTAGAAGCCATTACAACTCACTGATCGTGGTGGGAAATTGTTTAGACATTTTCTTGCACATGTCCGTGTTCTAGGAGAGCCCAAATCACCAGTCTGAGTGCAGAAAAGAAGCAAATCCACCCAAAAATTTAATTTTGAGACATCGATTGATGGATCATTCCTACTTGGACCCGAAAAGCCTTCCCGGGTTCCTCGGCAGCACAGATCAGTGGTACACTCTGCGCACAGCCCTAAACTCTGCATATGATCCGGAACTCACAGCACACACCCCAAGCACCCTCCCAATACACGACCCTGGTACGGACCAATTCACTTTATTTAGTTACTTTAAATAGTCACAAAATTATAGAAATTAAAAAAAATACAAAATCACCTTTTCCCCCATATATAAAAAACAAAGAAAAACCAAAATAAAAATAACTCGATTCCAACACCGATTATAATGCCAAACCTGTGCCCTCTGCTTGTTATTCCCAGGCTCAGTTCCCAAGTCCCAACCGCTCACAGAGGCCTCACCAGGGACCTCCCCCTCGCACCATCACATCACCCCTCACCCTGCGGACTCACTCCTCCCATGCCTTATTGGGTACTCCCCCTCCTAATAAACTAAGCCTCTCTTGTCTTCAGTGGCGTCGCTCCATAGATCATAGATGGTCCTTCCTTCTAGTAACTTCAATGTTTGATCCCGGTTGCCTGTCATGTGGACCACCCACTCAGAGGAGGGCTAACCACTGAAAGCTCGAGCAAGTCACGAGCTCGAGGTCCTGTTAGAGCCTGAAGCCCATAACGAGCCAAGCTTCATGCGGCTTCTGCCTGCCTCACGCCCCATACCCTAGATGCGGCCTTAAGACCAGAGCTGTCGACTTCGGACCTGGGGAACCCAGTTCGAGCCTTAGCGTTAGTTCAACATCCTATGTTTCTGATTAAATCACTTAATTTCCCCGTGCCTATAAACAATGAATGGTGTGTGTGACCTTGTGCAATATAAGGGGTGCTTACGTAAAGCGTTCCAATACCTTCGGCTTGGGTTTGCGGTACATAAAAGGAGCACAAAGAGGTAAAAACAAAGCCTTAACATAAGGAATGTTACTCTATAATTAATCTGGTCCAATATGTTAATGTTATGGGTGTCTTATATAGCGCTCGGCTACTCCAAGGAGTGTCCCGGCGCTTTCTAACCCACAGCAGACTACAGAGGGGAGGCAGAGAAAAAGAAGAAACAAGCAGATCACTGTCCATAGAGCCACGTCTTAAGACCCTTTCTGAAGGCAAGCAAGTTCGAAGTACAGCAGAGCGACAGAGGGAGGGTATTCTTAGCTGGGGAGCCAAGCGTTTGAAAGAGCGTCCCCCTACCCTTGCTTTCTTAACAGCAGGGACAATGGCAAGACCAAGAGATTCCGATCTAAGGGATCTAGTTGGTTTGTAGAAAGCAAGACGTTTCTGAATATATTCAGCTCCCACAAAATGGAGTGCCTCATGCATCAGCGTAAGTGTTTTAAAAACAATCTGCTTCCGAATCGGGAGCCAGTGTACGGAATGTAGGAGATCCGAGGCTCTCGCTCGGCGAGGTAGGCCAAAAATCGCCCGTGCCGCCGAGTTTTGGACCACTTGAAGTTTTTGTAGTAAATAGACAGGAAGACCCAAATATAGAACATTGGAATAGTCCAACCTAGAACAGATGAGAGCCTGGACCGTGGTCTTCCTATGCGCCAACGGGAGCAGGGGGAAGGAACTTGCGTAACATTTTAAGGAGACCATAGCAAGTGCCTGTCAGACCGAGGTTCTGGGATTTGAGCGATAGGCTGTTGTCAATTTTGACCCCCAAATTCTTAGCAACCAGAGAGGAGGATGCGGGAGGGGACATGTTCACAGGCCACCAATCCTGCCAGCTCGGGTCAGCCTGACAGCCGAAGAAAAGCACCTCAGATTTATCTGGGTTGCACTTGAGGCTATTTCTCTGAAACCATTTGAAAACAGCCCCAAGACACCCACGGATGCTCTCTCCGTCAAACTCAGCCCCCTTACCGCAAGTGAAAAGGAGCTGGGTGTCATCAGCGTATGACACGATCTGAGCCCCAAAAGACTCAGCCAGCGCCGCCAAAGGGGTCATAAAGATATTAAAGAGAGTCTGGCTCAACACCGAACCCTGAGGGACTCCGACCTCCAAAGGCGGCACTTCAGCTGAGTGTGGGGGTGCACAGACCGTCTGTCGGCGACCAGCTAAATAAGATCTAAACCAGCTCAACACCGTCCCTCTCAGACCGATCTCATGGAGTCTACTGAGGAGACCCTCATGAGGGACGGTGTCAAAGGCCGCCGACAGGTCTAACATTACCAACATGGCCCTTCCTCCTGCGTCCAGCACTTCCTTAATGGCCTCATTGACCTCCAAAAGTGCTGTCTCAGTGCTTAGGTTGGATCGAAAGCCCGACTGGGTGGGATGCAGCAAGCTATGGGTTTCAATGAAAGTGGAGAGCACAGTATGGACATGCTTTTCCACTATCTTTGCAAGAGCAGGCAGGAGGGAGATCGGCCTATAATTGGCATGTATCTCAGGGTCAAGCCCAGATTTTTTAAGAAGTGGAACAACCATCACCTGTTTCCAAACCATAGGGACCACACCGCTAGTCAATGACGAATTCAAGATAGGATTGATTAGTGGGTTCAGAACCTCCGCTGCCCTAGCCAGAAATCTAGCAGGGCAGGGGTCAGGTGAGCCTGACTTGAGTTTAGCCAGGAGGTCCTGAGAAATAGAATCAGAGAGAAAAGGAAACTCGGAAAGAAAGGGTCCAGGTCCAGCTATCGAATTCGGCTGGTCCCTCGGGATGGTAACAGTCCTAGGGCTCAAAAGGGAGAAAGAATCTTGAATCCGCTAAATTTTCGTGGTAAAAATACTGGGTTTACATGACAAATGTCTTGCTTTTTAGTTAACTAAAGGTTCATGTTTAAAAAGTTATACTTTTAATAAAGTACTTCTCACGGCAGTGTTATATAATGTGAGTATCAATGACAAAGCTTACACGTGGTAAAGAAAAACTTATTTGAACTTAGAAGAGATTTTATCATATTTTATGTGATATTTGTTACATGATTTACATGGCAAAAAATGCCCCGGGCTCAGCTCGTGCACTGGCTGCAAGATCCGAGCCAGACCCTTGGCTCCGCTCTCCCTGTTAATTTATTGGCTCGTCCGCCTCTACCACTCGCCGCGCTCGCTTGGCTAATTTGTTAACTCGCCCACTTCTACCACCGGGGCGCCGCTAGTGGCCTCACCCGGAGCAATCCCTACTATAGTGACCTAAGTGCCCCTCCCCCCTCTACCCACGGGCCTTCGTCCCCAAGCAACACCGGATGATCTCAGGTGAGCAAACTCCGTCACTGCACTACCGTGAACAAATTCCCAACTCCCCCACCCCACACTAATCTCGGTGAACGCATTCTCCAGGCGACTCGCGTGACTTCCCTACCGCGATCCCGCCTCTAGGTTAACTAAACGGAGATCTTATTGGAGCGCTTTACATGAGCACCGTATTTACATTACACATTCAGTGTATCACTTAATCGGAGATTAAGTGGTTTGCCCATAATCACAGGAAGTGGACGCGACCTCGAAAATCGAACCCTGGTTTCCAGCACCAACTTCGCCCCTCTCCTCAAGCGTCTCCACCCCCCTGTGATCTAGCCCCCACTTCCCCGCTCGCTGGTCTCGCTTTGCAGGTGCCCTACGCCCCAGGTGCCCTCCTTCGGTGACCTCACTCCTCATCCCCGGATTCCCCCCCCCCCCCTCCTTCCTCCCTCATACATTCCTTGCATATTTCTCGCAGATACCGGGTTATTTTTATCCCGCGTGAGGAACAACCGGCGGGGGTGTGACCCTGACGGCAGTGGGGGCGGGAGGAGCATGGCACCTCGTTCCAGCTGCTCCCCCTGTGCCGGGTCTCAGAGGGTGCGAAGCTGCTGACCCTGCTCTGCCAATGCTGCCCAGGGCAGGGTCTGTGCTGCACCTGCCCGGTGCATGCGTCTACTCTGGACTGTGCTGCTCCTGCCGAGTGTATGCGAGGGACCCTCAAATGGCCACTGTCTGCGCCATACTTCTGTAGGGCATGTGAGGGAAGCTCGCTCTATCACTACCTGTGTGCTTGAAACTTGCGATCCCATTACTCGCTATAATTGGACTGTTCGAGTGTGGGACGCTTGCACCCGGTTGTCCGCTCTGCCCCGTTTTATGCGCGAGGTACGTCCCGCTTTCCCGCCTCACCCCCCACCCCCGCGTGTGGGAGCCCCGTCAGTGCTGACTCTGAGTGCAGTCACTGGCAGTAAGGCCGCCTCAGCAGTGCCGGTAACTGTGAAGTGTCTGTCGGCTCCCATACGCCTGTGTGGGAAATGGGGGGGGAGGGGTTCTACGACCCAGGGTGGGGGGCTCAGCCTGGGCCCGCTCTCCACGCCGCCTCTGTGCTCGGAAGGCCCCCCGCGAGGGTGGGGGGGGGGGGGACTCCCGGTGACTCACGCTCAGCTGACAGGAAGTGGACAGGCAGCAGTCCCAACCTCGCCGCAGGAATGCGTCTGCCCGCCGGGCCTCAGCGTGAAGGAGGGCAGCGAGGGGCGGGCTTTCCCCACCCACGGGGGTCACGACTGCCACGCTGGGGGGAGCGGCCTTGTCAGACGAAGAGGGGGCATGGCAGTGTACACAAATGACACCGTGTTCGTGGTGTGAGGGAGCTTCCGGAGGCCTGCAAGGCGCGCGGGTCTGACTGCAACAGAAGCTCACGGGTGTCGGAAGAACTGCAGCACGCTTGCTGTCACGTGGCCTATTTCACGTTATTGCCTGGGACGGAGTTTTACTCAAGCATTGCTAGTTGTGGCGTGCATTTAAAGCCTTGACTAAAGGTTAACAACATCAGCTACACAGGAAAGACAAAATAAAGCATTACCTTCAAGTATACAATGCATCTAAGAGTTACCTTCTGGTGAATGAGTATACTTTAGAGATGCAAATACATCCCCTCAAGCATTACATTGCAAGCACTCCTGGTGCCTTGCAATGCAAACAGCCAGTTGCATGCCGGGTGGAGCCCCCCTACAGTCCATGTGTATTTAAAGTACTGGTAACATTGAGTCTATAAAAAACGATCTTATCAGCAAGAAATCTCCGCCAGCATTAACGTTTACCGTTTCCTTGAAAATCAGTAATCTCTCCTGTCTTCTGCAGAAATTCCCACCGGACTAATAGATGGCTTACTCAGTTTACTTATTTTCAATTTACAATAAAGCCATACAATGATGATCCTAAAATAAACACGTTACAGATTCCCTGTGTACATATAATAGATTAAAACATATCAAGGGCTACCCATGATACAGAAATATCAAACATTTCCTTCATTGTACACAACCTTATGCTAAAATGCATCTCTCCACACATCCTTACATACATTTACAGCCGAACAGATTAATAGTATATCCCTGTGGACTACAGTTAGTTCAAGTGTTTTTCTCAAGTAGTATAATATACAAAAAAAGTCCAACATGTTATTGTGACTATCGTCCACCATATAAATTACAAATAAATGCAACATTTCTAGGCAGGAAACACACAGTAACAACGAGTAGAATAATAATAATTGAATAGGTTAATGTATATCTTACACATCAAAGAAGGCCACGTAGTGTCACCTATCTGCTAGAAAGTGAAGAAAAAAAAACCCGAAAATGACTATTATACAGAGTTATAAGGATATTATAAACCATGCAATCATTGGTGTCCTTGAATAGGCAAAAAATAATAAAGAGCTGAGCATAACGGTCATATAAGTCAACTCTAGTCTTCGATGGCCTTAGCATGGCGATCCCTCTAGCTGGTCTTTTCTGTGCAAATGGCTATTAAACTGCACACGTATGTAACACAGCCTAGAATTTAATGCATCTATACTAATAAAAAACTGCAATGCCTTTAGGCAGATGCATACAGCTTGTCTACATAGATCCTTCAGATACATATAACCTGCAAAAGTTAATTGAGTGCTGTGCATGACAGTCATATGAGCCAACTCTAGTCCTCATTGGCCTTAAAAATATGGATCCATCGAGCTGGCCTTTTCTGTGCCAATAGCTATTAAAGTGCATTGCGTAAAGCATGGCCTAATAAAATAACGCGTCCGTACCATTGAGGAATCTTGGCTGCCTTTAGGCACTGCATATAACCTGAAAGAAGCAGCTGGCTATTATAAAAGATTACAAATAAAACAGAAACAATTATTGGTATCCCGCTAATAAAGTGCTACGTGTGATAATCACGTAAGCCAGCTCTGGTCTTGATAACTTTAAGTGTAAGTCCTTTCCAGCGACCTTATATGAGCAACCGACTATGAAATATATTCTTAAAAAGCGTGGCCCTACCAACAGTGGACTTGAACTGCCTTTGGACCGCCTAAAAAGGCAGCTATACAATATATTTTGCTGCCAATCAACCGCTCACATACAAAATGAGGCCTAAAAATAATCTTTGTCAGCAAGTATATCATGGCAATTTAAAACCTTACATAATCGATGTATGGACTACTTCTAGAATGGTAAATCATGCATGATGAAACATTAAACATACTACCACCTCTTACAGTGCTATTGATGTAAAAGGTGCGAGTGCAATTTAGGCATTACTAGCAGAAGTTCAGAGCAATGTGGCGAATGGGCTTGCTTAGCGGGCTAACTTGGTGTGGTCGTTAATCCCACGTCTCTGTTTTTTATCCAATCGTCTGGCTTTCCAGGCAGCATATATGTAGGATGCTATAGCCTGATACATTTCCAAACAATCTGTTCTGTAGCAAGGTGTTAGTGCATCCTTGCAGTACATCATACTGTATTTTAAAAACAGGGGTTGGAGATAAAACCTTCGAGAAGTTAGTGAGGTAACACAGAGAAGCATAAAGTGCAAAAGGGTTTCTTGGCCCCCCACAGAGCAGCTGCACCAGTCAGCGCTCGGCCCACAGACCGTAGGCCAGGATTTAGTAAAAGACTGGATCTGTAGGGTTCCTAATCTGAACCTCAGACATCGAGCCCTTTTTTCAGGTGCGCAAATGAAATCGAAGAATGGCTCCCACCTAGGTTCAGACTTCAAAGCCACATATTTTGTCGGTGGAGCACATCTCTTAGCCTCAAGCACGTACGTATGCCACTTAAAAGCCCAATATTTCTTTCTCACCATTTGTAATGTGACTTTATTAATTGTTTCTGGATTGCGCCATAAATCTGAGCAGTCTATTAGCGTAAGAATGTGGTCAACATGTCTAAATGGCAAAAACAATGTAGCCTACAGCTATTAAGGCTTTTTACGAGGTCCTTCAGGGTCCTCCGCTGCTTCACGAGGGTTGGAGTAGACCACGCACTAATCCAGTAACCCACTGGACGAAAGATGGTAAATTCCTCCACAGATGGCAACCCCAACTCCGCTCCGAGTATTACCACTGGAGTTCATGGTTCTTGATGTAATAATCACCTCAAGAAGGAGTTTTCCAGGTTTTCTAAAGACTGCACACAGTAGATGGCTACTCTGCTAGAGGCATAGAGAGCCAGGATCTCATCACTGGAAGGATGAAAGGCTAAGGGGATCTGTTGGGATTCAAAGCTGTCAATTTTAAAAAGACTTAATTCACACAGCTTCCTTGGAAGCTGCTGCAGAGTGCCTTAAACCTTATCGCAGAATGGAAAATGCCCCTCAGTTGAGTAGTAGGTAAAAGGCATAATTGGGGTCCAGAGGACCCCTCACACGTCCTCGGTGCCACTGCACAAGCTGCACTAATGCTAGCCAAGCGCCTCACAGCCGGCACAGCAAACTGCTAATGGGTTGGCCCATCAGAGGGGAGGAAGGGGGGTGGCTGACGTGGGGCATTACATCATGCCCATCCTCTGTGTGTTGACAGCTCCAGATAAGTTATGTCCCGTCCTGAAATAGCCTATCTCCTCCCTTGGCCTTGTGTGTATGCCTCGCTGAGGTTTCAGTACTGGTGGTGTTTTTGCTGCTCGCTCTCAGTGTACTCCCTTCTCCCCACAACCCGCCCCACACCCGACTGCTCACGCCCGGCGGTGCGCTGCCAACTTGCCACCACCAGTGGCTTCTCCAGAAAGGAGTCACAGTGAGTGGAGAGGGGCACACAAAGGGTCACCGATTACACTGGTGCCTCATCACGGGCAAAGAGTCCGAGCGCCCACGCGCGCATGAATTGTTCACTTGCTTCGCAAATAATCATGTATTAAGTCTTCCTTTCACCTTATTCCTTTCTTTCTTTCCCTTGTTTCTTTCTATTTGTTGTCATTCCTCCTCTCCCCACCCCCCCCATTTTCTTTAAATGCTATCTCGCTTTCATTTTCTTTACATCTCGTGTTTACTCTCCGTTTCTTCCTCTACAGCCCTGCTTCCCTCAAAGGCTCAGTTAAGCAGCTACAGTCTTGCTGTCTGGTTTATTTTAGGCTTCTTAGCTTGGCCTGAAACATGGCGATGGGGAAGTTCAGTGGCCTGCCATATGAGGGCCCTTTCAGTCTTCACTGTGCATCCTCAGTGCCTGCATATGTATTCACTGCACAGGCAGTCACCCCATGCACAATAACACATTGCACTAACACACAAAACTCTCTCGCGGAGCACACGCCATCATGAGACAATCACTGCACTGACGCTCTCTGCACTGCCATACTCAGGTACACGAGCAATGCACAGGTAACTCAGGTCACACCTTCACTGACAGCATTTACATTAACTGCACGCATTACTTAGCAGACACACACTGCAAGCATGCATATACTCGCGGCTCTTTTTTTCTCTAGCCCCCCCACACACACAACATATACAATACGTGCACAAACACTGCACACACACCCTTCACTGATAGTCATGCACACCAGCATGCATGCCGCAGACTCTCAAAAAGTATACTCACTGACTGTGTATTCACTCACTGCAGACACTGCATGCCCACATTTACTGCACCGAAACACTGACACGTATTATACGAATGCAATTAGCCCTTATGGAATGGGGAATGACAGGCAGAAGTCTGCGTTACTGCAACGAAGTGCGATTCACTTCATAATTCAGAGCCGTTTCCATGGGATAAGAGCCTGCAGGTTTGACCTGAAGCAGGGCTCGAGTCGGGGTACCACGAGGGCGGACAGCGTCCCCCACTTATTTTACCGGGAGCTCGATAACTGGAGCAAATGGAGCCACACATTCACTCTTTGGCCTCTCTGGGGCGAGATCGGAGCCCATTCAGAATTCTGCTCATGCGCTGGCTTCTCTGATGCAATTGCATCTAAGGGGTGAGCGAGAGGAGGCAATGAGTCTGATGGTGCAAGCCACCTTTCGTGACGTCACTTCCTATCGTGACGTCAGCGTCCCCCCACTTTTTTTTTTAGGACTTGTGCCCTGACCTGAAGGATTTGTCCACAGAAACCCATGTGGCATTACCGCATGCTGAATACCATGTGGGCCTAGTAGTACTCATGTTTCTGCCCTAATCGGTTCAGACTTCCGAGGCTGCTCATATGAAGCACTCGCTGCATAGCACGCTTTCAGCACGTATTTTGTCTCTCTCACGCACAAGCACAAAGGCAAAAAGCCTCTGTGGACACTCACAGCAGGGAAATGCAGCGATGCTGCACAGACTCACTGTGTGCTTTTATTCATGGTATATGCGCACAGTAGCCAGCTGCTGCACACATGCACTTATGGTAAAGCACAAACATATACACTGTACGACCACACTAACGCCCCTCGCTAGAGGCTCCCTCTTCCCTGCCTTCGAAGCTGACAAAGTCGAAAAGTGCTCTGACGCCTCGTCACGGATAGTAAGCACTATATAAATGCAATTCCAATATAGAACCCCATCTACCCGCCCCCACCACTCATATAAACTCTAGATCACCTAGTCCTCAGGCAGACTTCAACACATATTGGCAATGCCAACAGGTCTAGTTTCGACGCACCAAAGCATTTGGGCACACGCAGTCAAAAATTGCAGTTTGAACGTGTTGTATGTGCAAATGTTGTGTATGACACGAGGGCCAAACCTACTGGCATTTCCAATCCTGGGGAAAAATGCAAGGAGATCTCTAATGTTAAAATGCCACTTTAACAAGAGTGCTAAAATTCTTGCACTCGACCTCGCCACATCCCTTGTACATTAATATACTTCTTAGAGAGTTCATCTTAATGCAGAGGTGTGTTTAGTAAAACAAGTTCATAGTAAAATGTGGCTCGTACTTAAGGAGCAAAGCGTGACACACATCTTTCTTAAATAAAAACTCCAGGGGTCTCAGCAAGGGTGCTGCTAGGGCTTGTTGGTGTAGATGTACCATAAGAGTGTTGTATAGCGGTACTAGAGTCCAGCTGTCTGCAACTAGCTCTGTGAAGCTCCCAGGGATGGGCTAGTCTAAAGGTTGGAGGGGAGAATGAAGAGCTGTGTGCTGCCACTTCCCCAGGAGTTTGGGCTGAGGGTGTCCATGGGTGGCAACTCAAAGTTAAAAATTGTCCTCACCCGAGGCCAGTGACACCAGGGTCAGAAGCAGCCCTCTGCACTCTAATATCCTGCTCGGTCTGCCTCTTTAGTACAGAAGGGGATCATGGGAAAGCAAGCCTGCTTACTATAAAAAATATATACCATTTTACGGAGTCTCAGAAAAATTGAGTGAGAAAGTATTTCCGTAGCTATGTTAGGAAGTTTATACTATCATTGACCAGCATTGAACCTATGTCATTTTCTTTGTATTTATGTAACTTTGGCACCTACCCTGTAAAGCGCTCTGATACCCGCAAGGGTCTGGTTCGCGATATATAAAACTTTCAAATAATAATAATAATAATAATAATAATACATTCTTGCTTTTGGGCAATTCGTCAAAGATGGGGGATGCTTTTTTGGTAGAGGAAAGGAGTTGAAAGTGTAACAAATCGTGTTCTTTTGTTATATTTTCGATTCAAATTATGGGTCTGCAAATTAAGACACACAGAATCAAACCATAAAGTACTACTCCACATTTTAACATGGAGGCTGTGCATTTTAGCTAAGTGGACAGACGCCACCAGACCCGGAGGTGCTGAAGCATCCATGTGCTTCTTAGTCACGACCTGGGTCTCCTCTTGTGGTCTCGCTCATGGTGGCCCCTGTGCTGCTGGGAGTGAGGCGTAGAAGGGTAGTGGTGAATATTATTGCTCTAAATACTGCTTTTGAACTAAGATGAGAGGAGAAAGCCGGGAGGGAGATGGTGTGGTAAAAAAGCACTCTATGTTACCAATACCTTGCTGTCTACAGTTCCTGGTTGCAGTATTATTCCAAAACTACAAGTAGCCCATGTGGAACGAGGAATACCCTGCGGGAATCGGTGTTACTGCAATGAGAATCTCATTCAATAATTCCGCACTTTTCCCTAGTATAAGAGCCTCAAGGTTTGACCTGAAGGATCTGCCCTTAGGAACCAACGTGGTGTTACCACATGTTGCAATAGCATGGGCCTGGTTGTACCAATTTGGGCCCAGACTCATGTTTCTGTCTACATTGATATTCTGGCCACTCATATGAAGGACTCACTGTACAGGACACTTCCTGCACGTGCACTTACAGAATACGTAGGTCTTGCTCACAGACACATGCACAGTGAATCATTGTGGACAATCACTTCAGGGACACACACAGGAGCTGCACAGACTCACTGTGCACTCTCATTGATGATAGATGCGCTCAGCTGGGGGAGCTTTGGGGTGACTACAACAGCGGGGTCGGCAGAAGTGTGGAGGGTTTAGGATTTTTTTTCCTTCCTTTTTCAGTATCACTTGTAAAATGGCCATATCCAGAAGAAAGGAGGTACGGCCTATCACCAGCAGCTGGGCATACAGATTGAGCTGTCTGTAAATCCCTGCACATGGTTTCCAAAGTTCTGTGTCTCTCAGCATGACTGAGCCTGTATAGTTCGAGACACGGTGGTTGTGTATACAGTTGAAAGTGTGCTGTATCTATGCAAGAATCCTCAAAATAATGAAGATGATTCGACACAGCCTCTTTGTCAGTTATACAGCTAGATCACCGTCAAAGTCAACAACAAAATGAACCAGAAACCAATACGGAAGCAACAGCATAGTAGCACACCGTACCCAATATAATGAATACCTACCGTTGACTGGGGATACACCTCCCCTACCACCTTAACGCAATGCCATTAGTGAACCAAGAGACAAGATAGTTGTCATGTGCACCCTAGATGTGGCCTATGTTCAAAACGCAAAAAGAACAATTGATGGACAGAATGCCGTACAATGTCATACATTCACCCCAGTACAGAGATCTGGGCCTAAATCCATCGTTTTTTTGCTCACCATGCCATTCCAGTTTGGACCCAGCCATATGCAAATAAGTCTTGACCCTGCGCCCAATGGGAACAGTCCAGCCCGAACTGCCAGGCCAGGTCCTCCCTGTACTGGAAACAAGCATCCTAGGACCTGTTATGGGCTTTCAGCCCTCATCAGCCAGGATAGCTTGACTCCAGTGGCATGGAGAGCACGAGACCCACGTCTAGGCATACCCGTCCCACTCAAGGTGACAAATGCAAAAAGAAAAATTGATGGACAGAATGCAGAACAATGTCATACATTCACCCCAGTACAGAGATCTGGGCCTAAATCCATCGTTTTTTTGTTCACCAGGCCATTCCAGTTTGGACCCAGCCATATGCAAATCAGTCTTGACCCTGCGCCCAAAGGGAACTGTCCAGCCCGAACTGCCAAACCAGGACCTCCCTGGACTGGAAACAAGCATCCTAGGACCGGTTTCAGGCTTTCAGCCCTCATCAACCCCGAAACCGGTCCTAGGATGCTTGTTTCCGGTCCAGGGAGGACCTGGCTTGGCAATTCGGGCTGGACTGTTCTCATGAGGCACAGGGTCAAGACTGATTTGCATATGGCCAGGTCTAAACTGGGGTGGCATGGAGAGCAAAAGAATGATGGATTTAACCCAGATCTCTTGACTGGGGGTGAATGTTTTGATTTGTGCTGCATTCGATCCATCAATTGTTTGTCTTTTGCTTTCTCACCCTAAGTGCGCCAGGTATGCCCAGACGTGGGTCCTGGGCTTACTGTGCCACTGGAATCAAGCTATCCTGGCTGAAGAGGGATGAAACCCCGAAACCGGTCCTGGGATGCTTGTTGCTGGTCCAGGGAGGACCTGGCTTGGCAGTTCGGGCTGGACTGTTCCCATGAGGCACAGGGTCACGACTGATTTGAATATGACCTGGTCTAAACTGGGGTGGCATGGTGAGCAAAAGAATGATGAATTTAACCCAGATCTCTTGACTGGGGGTGAATGTTTTGATTTGTTCTGAATTCTGTCGATCAATTGTTTGTCTTTTGCTTTCTCGCCCTATGTTCAAAACGTACATGGAGGAAATATTATAATCAAGAAAGGTTCTTGTATAACAAACATCTTGAACTGATGTATTTCAAGGTGCTCGTAAATGTGATAGGATTGGAAAAGGAGCAAAGTGGAATAAGGTATTTGCCTTGGATCACACAATTTGGTCAAATGTGGAAGCAGCGATTCATTCCAGGTTTTGGTTTCATGGTTGCGCAGTTTAGTCACTAGGTCAGTAGCTCTTACAGCAAAGATAAATTCTTTGTCTTTAATTCTCTAAGGAGCTACGTTGGTTCACTGTATTTAGTTTTAATTGTACTTATAGCTCCTACCACCTCGGAAGAGGTATTGAAGTGCTTTTGTTAGTCACTACTTGATGGAATTCAAAGAGGTCAGCCCTGCAAACCATATCACCATCTGCAGAGACCTCACTATCAAATATTTACATCACAGAAGACCTCTAGGCCCCTTGACACCCCCAGCCCTCCTGTCTGCTGTGTGTCCCAGCACGTAAATATAAATTAGAATGGGAGTGGGAGTCTTGCTCCCCTGGCCACGCAAACTCCCAGGGTAAGAAAGTGCTAAAGCAGTTCTCGAATCTGTTAGAATTTATCCAAGCTTCTTTTCTTATTACACAATATAACTCAATAAAATTGTGCAAATCTGATGTTGCTCTTGCTCCTGAGGGCAGACCACTTTTTACGTGTGCCAGAAATGTAAATGAAGTAAAAAGGACTTAGCACAGGGATATGTTTTGCGTGAATACTTACAAACAACAATTTTAATTTACTCTAGTTAGCAATGTGCTTTATCTAGAAACCAGCCGATTTTAAAGCCCTACATTGATTTGTCCTGCCTACTATGTTGATGCTGAACACCATTTCTGACATCATTACCTTACTATACATGTTTCACTGGTTTCCAGAATAGTGCATCTCATTTTTATGTGAAGCTCTATTAAACCCTACTATGGTTTGAGGTTTGCAATCTAAAAACGGTTAAAAAAAATATATAAAAAAAATAAAATAAAAAAATTAATATAAAGAGGGTTTGCTGGTTGTTGTGCATCTGTAGCTCACACCAGGACATCTTGTACTAGAGAGCTGTAAAGCCATCTAATCCTCCTTCGCTACCGTCCTCATTCATTGGACACAAAAGGTTAGACAATAAATTAAAGAAAACATGCATATAGGATGTTGGTTAACCGTGTCAATCAGTGCTGCTAGTACAGTGCTTATTCTAATGCATACGCACACTACCTTGATCATGTATCTCTCTCCTAGTACACACCACATACCCCTGCGCAATATTGCCAGTGCATCTCTGTCCTACACATCTTGTACACTTAAATAGCTCAGTTAATGTAGCTGGACAGCAGCAACACTTGATATCTCAGTGCTTACTACATTAGTGGCTCTGTCAGTACTCTCGAGTCCTAGTCATTAGCAGCACCCCTTGACTTTCTCATGTTTGGGCTCGCACAACGGGTGACTAATAAATCTCTATTCTTCAACTGTGCCTGCTATCGTAATGCTTAGACTCTACAACTCTTTCGACATTCATCAATGCTACATCACCATCTGCTATTTCAGTACTAACATCCACACACTGCTAGCTAGCCAGCAGCTCATTTCACAGACTGCCACTACACATACAACAACTAATCAAATAGCATTTTCTGGAATTTACCTGGCTGTGTGATAAATAATATCTTTACACCCATCCAGCACCATGGCACGCCAAATAACATCAATGTTGTGCTAATGGGAATGCTAGGCAGCGCGCAAGTGCTATCTTCGAGACATGCAGTATAAACTCTTGTGAGCTATGAACACGTCCATCGCTTTTCATTGGTTGTTTCGTCTGCCTGTGCAAAACTCCTTTGGTGTGGTTGGTGACTAGTTAACATTTGTCCCGCCTTTTGGCTGTTTTGTTCCCACCCTGGAGACTGCCCCTGCCTCGTGGATCCTTACACTAACGACCATATATTTAGTTTTGACGCACTCCTTTTTAAAAATGTATTTAGCCTTTGTTACAACTCTAATGCACTTCATCTAATCTTACCGGAGTAGTCCAGTTTGAGCTACTCATCGGAGTACCATTGGTTTGACAAAACAGGTTACAGATAAGTAATACTAAGCGGACGCACTTCTATGCACATTCCCCCCCTCCTTGTTGTTCTCTTGCACTGTGGGCTTCTCTGTAACCCCGACACTCCATGATGCTGTGTGTGTCCGTGGAACTCACATCAGTATTGCCCTCTCTTGCCCCCTGTGGTTCTCTGCAGCCTCTCATCCCTCTGCTTTCCCCACTCAAGAAGAGAAAAGCAATGTGTTTACAGAAAGGCGTAGTGCAGAACAACTCTAGTCTTAACGCATAGATGCTTGAAATGGCTGCCTTTCTGAGCAGTCGAAATAAGAACCAGTCAGAGTGGTGTCAAAAAAGGAGGGGCATGGCTATGATCAATGCATGAATCAGTCTATATCGGGTGTTTCCCTGCGACGGAAGACGACGGGCACTTGCAGATCAGAACCTTCGTCTAGTCGTGTTAAAAGCAAAATGACAACCGTGAACATTACCTGCACCATCTCGTCTGGTAGAAATTTCTATGTGCACATAAGCTACAGTCATTTTAATCTATTGCAGCCATTTTGTACTCTGTTGGTCACCTTTGTTTCACCTTGCCCTTACTAGCATCCCTCTGACCCTCTGACCGACCTGGTATGTGTGCTGGGGGCTATAAACTCAATTGCCACGACAAACCTCAGCGCCATTTGCTGCCACAAACTCATTTTTCCTCTCATCTCGGTTTACAGGCAAACCCTTGGACACTACCTCTCACTGCACATAGTTACACAAACAGGTTCCAAATACCAAAAAGACCTTTGGAAACATGATTTATCGCACTGCAAACAGCAAGACTTGTTTTTACCAACAATGGGACCTGTTTTTATCAACAGAACGGACTCTTAGATATGGCCGGTCTCACATGTTTTAGACCCTGAAGCAAGGTCCAGCTGCAAGATAAGATTGTCTGTTTGACCTGGGTGGGAAGAGAATTACTGTTGGGCTTGTGTGGTAACCTGCCCGGGGCCGGGAATCCAAGCTTGTGTAACCATGTTAATGAAACAAAATGCATTGTGTAAAACATGTATAAAAGGAAGAGCCAAAGGAGTTATCAGCAGAACACCTCCCTCAGATATCCCAGTGTCTGCAGTTGACGCGATATCCTCACGAGAAATAAACCTTCTTGGCTTCCAGTTCCAGCGCTTGCCTCATTATTTTGATAGCGAACCCAAAGTGAATTAGAGGTGAAACCCTGCACCGGGCAGCATTGAGGGTCTTAAAAGACTTGCGGTCTTTCACAGTCGGTTTAATAACAGTTTGGAGAGAAGTCTGCTTCCTAGACTCAATCCTACTTACTCTGGACATTAAACCCTCTCGGTTACTTCAAAACCCATGACCGTCTCACAAAATGGATATATTTTATATTTAGGGGACCCACCCACTTACGGAGATGATCAAAACAAACACCAGCAAAGAAATGTGTATCTCAGTTGCATACGTTTCTATGGGGCATCACAGCCAATAAAAAATTTTTTTTAGCCAACTCACGAGCACAGGAACATTTCAGAGGACTCTCAGCCAATAAAAAGTTAACAGAGATAAGTTAGCCAATCCTACAATACATAGCTCTTCTAACCAATACAAGATCGCAACACTCCAACTAGAAGCAGCGGTTCTTTTTGTTTGATTGGATGTGCGCTTTCTAATCTCGGGTTCTTTCCGCTTTATTTATTGGGTGAACGAAGTCTGTTCAAATTGTAATAAAGGACAGTGGATATGTTTTGGAATACCGCACAGTCCAGGGAAATTGTTGACAGGTGGTCACTGCCCCGACTGAAGCACAGTGTTCATTAGTTTGTCACATTGGATACAAAGCAAAGGACCAGACCAGTACTGGCGGGTGCAGGATGAGTGGCAGCATGCTCAGATGAGCCAGAAACACATGGAGGGACTGTTCTTGATCTCTGCTTTCTGGGTGAAGCACTGCTCGCCCTTCATTTACAGTTTTATATTGCTCTTTTTATTATGGCTGGTAAAAAGGAACTGAAACAGTGTGCTTTTTGGACCTCTTGAAAGCTGCATATCACTTTAAAGAGTGCATTTAAATTTGCAGTGCATTACATGCTACACAGCAGGATATGACAATTTACCAGAGAGAATGTGAGCCTAATGTGCCTTGTGTTTACAGTTAGTAATGAAAATCAGTCGTGTTAGTAGCATTGCATTGTAATTCCTAGTGCTTGTCAGCTGCTGGTCAGGGTTAGCTACTTTTTTCGGTCTCGGCCTGCCAATGCGCTTGCGCATTGCTGGCGAGACATATAGAGGGCCACCAGCAAATCCTACCAAGAGGGTTTTGGAGTGCGGATTACACCCACTGCATGTGAGGCAATCAAGCGCGAAGCTTCACCAACGCGTGAGGCCTCACTTCTTGCTCCCCCTCTTACTTTCGTTATCGCTCACACCCCATATGCTCGTTCCCTCCCCGACTGCAAAGGAACGCCGGTCCCCTGCTCCCCGCCACGCATCACTTCCTGCTTCCCCTCTTACTTTCATTATTGCTCACACCCCATATGCTCATTCCCACTCACCCTTCCGACTTCAAAAGAATGCCGCTACCCTGCTCCCCGCCACGCAATGCCGAGATGCTTGCGCTTCTCTCATACTTCTTGTTTTATTTCTCTCTTGCCACACAAACCACCCACCTCTCTGGCTTTGTACTCTCTATTCCGGCCTTCCTTTTCGCATTCGTTTCTACATCTAATTCAATTTGCTTCTTTTTTCCGATCACCTATCTCTCTCTTTTTCTTTCTCTCTCATGCACACTATCTGTCCTACCTCCCCTAGCTCGTTCCTCATTAACGCTCTGTTTCCACCTGCTTGCCTCTCTTCTTCCTCGTTAACCTCTTTCTCGTTTTCTCCTCGCCCTTCTCTCACGCTCCCTGTCTGTTCTCTTCTCACTCCACACTGTTCTTTTCTCTCTTGCTTAGCCGCTCCCCTGGCGCTCCCTGTCGCCCTCTTTCGGGTCTCTTAGTTTCAGCCCCTCACTCACTCTTTCTCCCCTCACGCTCCTGTTTACCCTTCATAAGCGATCATGTCCCTTTACCTTCTACCATTTCCTTGTCCCGATCACCTCTCACCCGAAAGACCTTTATGGAAGTGCATTCGATTGAGAAGCCCCATCGCGCCCCCCCCCCCTTCCTCGTTCTCACTGGGTCTCAATCTGCAGCGTAGGGAGTGCGAGGAGGCCAGGCAGTCTCTAAGAGCGGGACTCTCTGCCAGTCTCTTTAGCCCCTGACTAGCGGGACACTTTCTCCCCAGCACCTCTCACATCTGGACATGTCCTTGTCTAGAAGGCAGGCGCTGGCCCCAGAAACAGTATCACTCAAAACCCAATTAAAGGCGTTTCTTATTATCATAATATTCAGAAATTGGCATGTTTTTGAATGAACTTCTGCTCTTCCACCGTGCTGGCGTCTGTTTCTTTCTTACAGTCTCTTTCGCTGGTTATCTATCTATCTCTCCATCTATCTATCTCTCCATCTATCTATCTCTCCATCTATCTATCTATCTCTCTCTCTCTCCATCTATCTCTCTCTCTCTCCATCTATCTATCTCTCTCTCCATCTATCTATCTCTCTCTCAATCTCTCTCTCTGACTCTCTCTCTCTCTCTCTCTCTCTCTCTCTCTCTCTCTCTCTCTGCCTGGTTGTCTAACATACACTACTCCCTCAGTCTCTGTCTTTCTTCTCCCACACACCTAAATATCTGTATTTCTTCGCTGTCTCTCTCACTCCACTAACCATTTGTATCTCTAGGTTTGTCTCAACCCTCTCCATGAACACGCCAGTCCCAGCCCCCAATCCCTGTCTCCGCGTTCTCTCTCCTCTCAAGAAAACCTTTCTTTCTCTTTTCATAGTTTACCTTTCCCTCTACATTTCTGATCCATCACCTCTCGGACCCTTGTCTTTATATCTGCCACCCCCCCCACATCTCACTCTTTCTGTCCACCCTCTTCTCCCCCACTCCTCAATGTCTTTCTCTCAAACTCCATCTATCGGACTATCTTTCTATTCCTGCCAGGCTTCCACCATCTTCACTGACTCCGTTTCGACTCTGAACACGCCGTCTCTCCCCCTCGCTCTCTGTCTCTCCCCACACGCCTCCCACTCCTGCCATTCTGTTTCTCATCCCGACTCCTCTCTCTTCCTTCTTTCTCTATTCTCCTCACTCTGTCTACCCTGCTCTCTCCCACCTTCTTCTCCTGTTGTCATCTCTCTCCTGCTCTCTCACGCTCTCTCTCTCCATCTCCCTCTCTTCAGTCTTCATGTGATTTTCTCTCTTGTTTTCTATCGCTCTATCTCTATATATTTATATCTCTCCATCTCTGTTGCATTCTCTTCCAGTCTCTCACGCTCTCTCAGTGTAGTCTCAGCACTCCTTGTCTCGGTGGTGCATTCATACCATGAATGCATCTGGCTAAGAGACAGCCGGTGCTCGCCTAGAAGGATCCAGGCAGGCACGAGCGCCCACTGCCCTGGAGCGGAAATCAACTTCAGCTTCCTTGTGGACTCTCACAACCCAGCGACTCGGAAGCAAGAAGCGGCGGCGCTCACTTTCACCTCCTGACTGTGCCTTATTAAACTGAACCATCATTTGGTTGGGCGCGAGGAGGGCACCTTCGTCGTTTCCAGAGTTTTATCTTGTTTTTTTAGGGGACTTGTTTGCATGTTTTGACGTGGCGCTGAGTGGAAAACAAATAGTTTCTCTTTTATTGCAGAAGCAACATTTCAAATATGTGTTCCTGCTATCCACGTGAGTTGGAAATTACGTAAAACATGCTATTTCTGTGAGAAGGGCAGTGGTTAGGCTTCGACTCTAAATTTCTTCTCCATGGTTTCTTACAACATTTAATAGTTATAACAGTAGCACTCTACCGCCCTCACTCTACCACTCTACCGCCCTCACTCTACCGCCCTCACTCTACCACTCTACCGCCCTCACTCTACCGCCCACTCTACCGCTCTACCACCCTCTCTACCGCTCCACCGCCCTCACACTACCGCTCTACTGCCCTCACTCTACCGCCCTCACTCTACCACTCTACCGCACTCATTCTACCGCCCACTCTACCGATCTACTGCCCTCACTCTACCACTCTACCGCACTCATTCTACCGCCCACTCTACCGATCTACTGCCCTCACTCTACCTCTCTACCACCCTCTCTACCGCTCTACCGCCCTCACTCTACCGCTCTACTGCCCTCACTCTACCGCCCTCACTCTACCGCTCTACTGCCCTCACTCTACCGCATTCATTCTACCGCCCACTCTACCGCTCTACTGCCCTCACTCTACCGCCCTCATTCTACCGCCCTCACTCTACCGCTCTAACTCTACCGCTCTACTGCCCTCACTCTACCGCCTTCACTCTACCACGCCTTCACTCTACCACGCCCTCACTCTACCACGCCCTCACTCTACCACGCCCTCACTCTACCACGCCCTCACTCTACCACGCCCTCACTCTACCACGCCCTCACTCTACCACGCCCTCACTCTATCTATCTATCGCCCTCCCTCTATCTATCGCCCTCCCTCTATCTATCGCCCTCCCTCTATCTATCGCCCTCCCTCTATCTATCGCCCTCCCTCTATCTATCGCCCTCCCTCTATCGCCCTCCCTCTATCGCCCTCCCTCTATCGCCCTCCCTCTATCGCCCTCCCTCTATCGCCCTCCCTCTATCGCCCTCCCTCTATCGCCCTCCCTCTATCGCCCTCCCTCTATCGCCCTCCCTCTATCGCCCTCCCTCTATCGCCCTCCCTCTATCGCCCTCCCTCTATCGCCCACCCTCTATCGCCCACCCTCTATCGATCTATCGCCCACCCTCTATCGATCTATCGCACTCACTCTATCGCATCACCACAGCATCACTCAGGGGCACAACATCATCACTCAGGGGCACAACATCATCACTCAGGGGCACAACATCATCACTCAGGGGCACAACATCATCACTCAGGGGCACAACATCATCACTCAGGGGCACAACATCATCACTCAGGGGCACAACATCATCACTCAGGGGCACAACAACATCACTCAGGGGCACAACAACATCACTCAGGGGCACAACAACATCACTCAGGGGCACAACAACATCACTCAGGGGCACAACAACATCACTCAGGGGCACAACAACATCACTCAGGGGCACAACAACATCACTCAGGGGCACAACAACATCACTCAGGGGCACAGCAACATCACTCAGGGGCACAGCAACATCACTCAGGGGCACAACAACATCACTCAGGGGCACAACAACATCACTCAGGGGCACAACAACATCACTCAGCACCACCACAACATCACTCAGCACCACCACAACATCACTCAGCGCCACCACAACATCACTCAGCGCCACCACAACATCACTCAGCGCCACCACAACATCACTCAGCGCCACCACAACATCACTCAGCACCACCACAACATCACTCAGCGCCACCACAACATCAATCTGTGCAACCATTCAACAACAACTGGTTCAAATATGTTCTCTCAATGTTTCAAGCTTTATTACAAATGTCACAAAAAGATGTTAATATTTCACTTCTGTTCTTGGATTTTCGCCACAATAAAATACACTGAACATAATCTTCACAAAAGTTATTTACAAAAGTTTAAGCTATTGCCATTATAAATTACAAGAACTTTTATTTAAGTATTAATTATTTAAAAAAATTAAAAGCCATTGTTATTTGTAATATCAATACATCTAAGTCACGTAAATACAACACATATTGCATTACAAATGCTATAGGTGTCATATTTGCGAAAGTTAAAACTATTGGAATTGTAAATGACAAAGATATTAATTTAGCTGTTTTCAAAACCAACACATAAATACAAAATGTGTCATTTACAATACCAATAGCTCAAACTTTCCTAATGCGAGACCTATTGCATTGCAAATGCTTGTTTATCTACAGATCTATCTCATAAGAATTTAAAAAAGGTTTAATCATATTTTCTTTAAATAGCTCTGAAGCCCATCCATGGGATGTGTGTGTGGCCATTATCAGTGAACAGTAGATGTTGTAGCACCCAGAATAATGTGCTACATGGCTAAAAACGTATAAGGTCCCCAAGGCGAGGCCAATTGGCCATGCCAATGCTGGTTTATTCTGTGTATCTGGCAACAGAAAGTTACACATATTTTCAGCAGTTTATCCATCTGCAAGTTCCATTAGAGCGGTTTAAGATGATGCTGAACAATGCTTTGTGTAATGTCCTATGCGTTTTCTCACAGGGTCCCTCTTTGTAGTACTCCAGAAAAACTATCTGTTAGGTTGATCAGAGAAGTTACGTCAACAGCAGTGCTATCAGGCCAGATCTAAAAACTTGGCTACTTGAATGCACATTACAATATTTTCATCACACACACAATTAAATCAAAATGCATAAACCACACAAAATAAGTCAACTAGTCACTTTACCTCCACTAGATCTCTTTCCTTATCTTCCATCTTTTCTCTCTCATCCCACACTCTCCACCAAACCAGCCACCGAGTGAAACTACAGAACAGTAGAGATTGCACTCAAACTTAAACACAAACAATCTCTAAATCTAACATACATAGTCCACTACTATCCCACATACTCAAACAGCATAGGGTAGTGAATCCACATACCTCACAACACTGTAACACAAACCTCCTGCTCTCCATGTTCAATTTCCCTCTCTGTTCTTCTCTTCTCACACTCCCCATCGCACTTCACATGCCAGTCTATTACTCTTTCTCTCTCTAAACCACCCTTCCTTAATACAAACAGATACTTGAGAAATGCTTCCAACCGCTGTAACATATCCTGCGATCCATGTGTTCATTCTCCATCCTGCTACTCCCACCCTGCATTCTCACACTTTATCACTCCTACCTTTCCCATCTCACCTTTCTAGCCATCGCAACCCTGCAACAGTCTTGCTGTCGTCTTCTAGGTCTTTGTTCAATCTCTCTGTCTACCCATCAAAACCCCAACTATTTGCTATACCCCCACTTCTCTGCCCCCATAACAACACTCTCTCATCCCTTCGACCTCCATGACTTCTTCATTCCTCTCATTCCCCTCTAATATCTTTTAACGCACTCTGTCTCCACGCCCAGCCTTCTACCCTAGCCCAACCCATCAACCATCCCCTCTCCAGCTTTGAACATCACTTGGCTACACCTCTTAAAGCCTCCCTCCTCACCTGCAGTCAAAAACAGCACTTGGCCTATACTATTCCATGCCCTTCACTCTCACATCCTTAATGCCCTCTTTAGCTTTCTGCAACACCTTTAGACCCAATCCTCTATTAACTCTTTCATACACAGATTTTCTACTTCCCACCGCGCTCTCTCCTTTCCTGCGCCCCCTTGGCAGACCACTCTTCACCTCTCCCTCGCTTTTTACATCTAATCAGCTAGCCCACAGCGCTATAACCTCTCGTTACATAACTCTTTCTACTATATCAACAATACACCACTTCACCATTTTCCCACTCCTGTGTTTGTCACACTACCCTGAACCAGTCCCCTACAGAACATTCATGAGACTACAAAATATCACACAAATATGCAATCTATAACATTCCTGCAACTTATAAAACTCACTATACATCACATGATAATCCTCAAATTCAACCAGAACACAACTCCCACACAAGAGCAGAAGAATACCAGGCACTCTTCACACCCAGAAGCAGAGGCTCCCCTAACCTGAGCTAGATTCCAACCCTACCTCTCCTATCCCCACATTTCACTACTACTTAAACAACCAAAATGTATTGTATACTCGATTTAACAACCTTCTAGTCTCATTATCACTCTCCAGCTACCTACCCATTCCATCACCAAAAACATCACAATACATCACATGGCATTACAATCTACAACATACCTTATTAGTGTGCTATGTACCTCAACACACACAGCCACCACGCATCTCCAGCACATCCCACAAACCCCACTCCGAGAAACGCAACCTTCCCTTATCTGCATGCGCGCTGCTAGACCAATCTATCTCCTTCACTTCTCACCACACAACCAGCAATAACACCAGACCACAGCTGATCCAACTCGTTACGTTTCTCTTCACCATAAACCAATCAATGTAAATATCACAACACTTGCCCCTCCCAATAGGGAATCCTCCATCTAGGCTAGGCCAGGCACAACTTGGAGATGGGCTGGAATGCTTTAACCCCTCCACCGCATTTACCCACCCCGCAAAGACCTTAGCTTGACTCCTGGACAACCACCCACTCGGAGTGTTCAATCACCCTGAGTTATGCCTCGAAATTCACTGCATTACAATGAATTAACACTCCACAAATCAACTACCTCGCCTATCATTCATTGACTATATGCTTGCCTTTGGCCTTGTACAGCGCTCGGCTGAATTTTGGCTAGGTTAGCATTATACAAATACTACACACATCCATTCACACATTGAAGAACTCCTAATGCAGAAGATACAAAGGTCCCAAATACCAAACAAGTATAACCAAATTTTTTGAGGAATCCCCCTGCATGAGGTTTTTGGCACTCTGATCTATAAATAATCTCACGAACTGCGACTAGGGTCCAACCGCCGACTAATGATACCTGATACTCAGAACATCAGGGGATAGCCTAGGACTATCATTCAACCTATTATAATGGACTCTAGACAATGACACTAGATGCTAGGCCTTAAACCGGAAACTTCCATCCTAGACTAGGTCAGCCATTAAAGTTCCACAGCATATGTCCCCATGCAGCGAGAGACAGCCATTACAAGAATGCAACACGCTGTGGCCACAAAAGAGCTTTCTAAACTTGTGAGAGGCGATCACCTGCTGACACAGATCAGGCAGACGGCCAAAAGACAAAAGCCTGTCTTGGTAAATTGATACTTGTATAGCGCACTACTCACCCGCAAGGGTCTCAAGGCGCTTGTACGAATACCGCTGTGGAACCCATCCTAGCTTTCCCTGTGAGGCGTCCACTCCTGGGCACCCCCAAGGTGGAGGCCAGGCATCCTTAGCGTTGTGGGGGCCGTTGTGGAGATTAAGCAAGCTATTGCCCAGAGTTGCAGAGTGGGACTCCATGATTGGAATAGGCACCGAGGCGAGAATTATCAGGCCCGTGGAATTTTGAGCCCAAGACCCGCCGAGGCGGGGAATTGAACCCTGGTCCCGGGCTAGACCTCTGCATCAGGGTCTGCCGCTCTAATCATTGAGCCACACTTCTCCAAAACTCACTCATAGGGGTTGAAGTGGAAGATCACAAGTCTTCCCCCCTACTCCCCCTCTTTTGCCTGCAGACCATAATGTGTAAAAGTGCCAAGAGGCCTCTTAGTTGTCCTGCGCTACATAAATAACCACAAAATATCATAGCGCAGCATTACATAATAATCACTGCAAATGCCCACAAAATAGCCTCACAATAACTTTACAAGTCACACATGCTTTGCTGCACATGTACTCGCTGTGCACAGACATATGAACATGGGGTTTTCTAAGATACCCTAGGGTGTTGGGGGGGGGGGGAGGGTGACCTAGCATTGGCAGAGGTCAAGCTAACTTTCTCACATCTGACTTAAAGGTGCATCTTACACCTGCAAGAACAGACAAGAGTCATGTGATTGCAGCACATTATAGCCAGATGTTAAAAATTATTTTTTATTGATGACAACAGTGGATTGATATAAACATTTTTCCATTGCATAATACAGAGATGTATATATTAGCATTGCACCATGCTTTATCAAATGCCTACTTGCGCCTTACACCCTCTTCACTACTCCTATCTTGCCTGAGTTACTCATTATCTACGGGGGGTTCTGTGGGGAGGAGGAGGTGGACAAATATTCCCTCTATAAACATTCCATTTGTCCCACATTTGTGTCAATTTCTTGGGACAGCCCCAGGATTCGTAAACTGTCTTTTCCATTAACATGCAGCAGTCCATATCCTTCTTCCACACCTTGGTCGTTGGTGCCTCTGTTGTCCCCATGCTCTTGCAATCCTGCGCTTAGCTACCACCATTCGCAGTATTACCCAGGTTTTGTCTTTACTCAGGTATGTAGAATCCCAAATGTTTAAGAGACATCTACCAATCTCTGGCTCCATATTTGTTCCGAGCACTTCCTCCACACATTTGAGCACTTTCGTCCAGTATCTTCTAATGTGTACACATTCCCAGATTATATGAATGAACGTACCCTCCTGGCCACATTGCCTTTCGCTCCGGAGTCCTCCCTTTAACCCATTTTCACCAGTGCCGGGTCTGATATATATATTCAATGTAATACTTTAAGTTGTACCAGCCTAAGCCTTGAAGAGATGGCAACCTTCTTAGGGGAGGCAAGGGCCTCCTGCCAGCCATCATCCCCCAAGTCTGCTATATCATTTTCCCAATTGCTACGGAGCTGCAGGAGGGGGGCTGGTGCGTTATTGACAAGTTTCTGATAGGTCAGGGAGATCGCTTTTTTAGGCATATAATCTTCAAGAATGATATCCTCAAGTAAGGAGGACTCCGGGGGCGTTTCACCCTTGGGGATGATGGTCTGTAGAGCGTGTCTATTCTGTAGATACCTAAACTTCTCAGTTTCTGCTAGCTCATGTTCTCGCTGTAGCTGTTCAAAGGAAATTACTTCTCCCCTTTTCCACATGTCCCCAACCTGAGAGATTCTTATCATATCCCAGTGGTCAAAAACATTGATATTTCTCAATGTTCCAAGTTGCTCCGGATCCCATAGGGGGGTGGCCTGCGTGACCTTTCCTGCCCATCCTAGACTTTTGTTGGCCATATACCACACCTGGACCGAGCACTCGGTTGAGCCTGTTAATCATAGTTTTGCTGGTTTGGAATAAGGTGCCCTGGTATAGCTCCCCTCAGACAGGAGCCACTTGCCCATTCTATATCCTGGATCATTTTGAGGCCTATATGTGCACTGATTAATGGCTACTAACTGTGCTGCCCAGTAGTATTTTCTGATGTCGGGGAGTCCTATGCCTCCGTCGTACAACTCCCTTACTAACTTTTGGGCCGCTATACGGGGTGGCTTTCCTACCTAAAGGAGCTCTCTTTATCGATTTCGATGGCTTTAAAGTAACTGGTAAAGACTGGGCCTGGTGAATTGTGCAAAACATATTAAAAACGTGGTAGGGACATAATTTTAAATAACGCAGCATGGCCTAATAGTGACAGAGGGAGTATCTTCCAGTGCCTCACGTCACTCCCTAACCACTGCAACGGGGTGAAGAGGTTATGCTTATAATATAGTTTTGGATCATTAGTGATAAATATTCTGAGGAAATTAAATCTCTCTGGGGCTCTTGCCACCTCACATCCCTTAGGCAGAGGGGGAACTCGCCCCTCAATACAAAGATTACTGACTTAGTCCATCTTATTGTGCATCCAGAGTATCTCCCGAAGTTTGTAAATATATTGAGAACTCTGTGTATTGAAGTTTTAGGTGACACCAGATACAGAAGAATGTCATCTGCATTTAGAGAGATACGGTCTTCCCATCCCTCTGACCATCTCCGTCCCCTTATGATTCGGTCTTTCTGGATCCATGATACCAATGGATCTAGCGTCAATGCAAAGAGCAACAGAGACAGGGGACAACCTTCGCCTAGTCCCCCTTCTAAGAGCAAATATTGGAAACTTTTTATTGTTCACTACCACCTGCGTTAACAGGTCAGTATAACGGAGTTTGATTCAACTCATGAAGCCAGGCACGAATCCCTATTTTATCAGGACCGCGAATAAATAGGGCCATTCAATTGTGTCCAAAGCCATGGTGGCATCCAGGGACATCACCACTGTGTCCTCCCTTAATGTATCTACTCTTCCCATTGCCCCATGTAAATCGACGGAGATTCAATGAAGTATTTCTTGCCAGCATGAATCCTGACTGATCTGGGTGAACCAGTTTCGAGATAACCTGTACCAGACGTGTGGCCAGTACATTCGCTAACATCTTGACCTCTGCGTTGAGCAGTGATATTGGCCTTTATGAAGAGCATTTGTTTTTCAGCTTATCTTCTTTATGGATGACCCCTATGGTGGCTCGTCTCTGGCCCGAAGGGAGTTTTTCCCATTCACCACTCTCGGAGTACATAGGTATGTGACTATTTTAATGGGTGCTAATTTGTATAGTTTGATGGGGAGGCCATTGGGTCCCATCGCTTTTTTGGACTGTAGACCCATGATGGCTTGCGCCACTTCTTCATTTGTGAGTTCACTTTCCAGTGACGAGACGTAGTCAGCTGAAAGGGCTGGGAGGGTCATGTCTGACAGCAGAGCCTGCGAATCCTCTTGCAGGGTGGTTGTATGGGGATCATATATTTGCCTAAAGTATTTGGCGAACACGTCCGCTATTCCTTGTGGATTGCTTATCGTTTTCTCCTGTTTCTGTGGTGAATTCTGCAACCTATCAGTTCGATTGTTCTAGTCTGTCAAGCCATGCAAGCAAATTTCCCTGCCTTATCTCCGACTTCGTACACTCACCTGTGGAGTGCTTTCGCTGCATCTGTGGTGAGGTCTGAGTATTCCTTCTTTTTCAATCCTAATTTGTGTTGAGTCTCTTCTTCATTGGCTACCTTCATCTCCCCCTCTAATTGTAGGATTTCATCCTCAAGCCTCACAAGTTCTGCATTTTTTTCTTACGGGCCCCTACTATTTGCGAGAAGGCGTGGCCCCTCACCACTGTTTTAAAAGCTTCCCAGAACATCTGGGCGGATCCCACCGAGCATTTATTCTCCTGGAAATAAAGTTCAATCTCCTGTGTGACTTTTTCCCTTACTGAAGGGATCTTAAGGTGCCATGGATTTATTTGTGCTACTCTTCCCACCTGCGGTTCTCCCACCTCTACCAAAACCCATATCAGGTAGTTGTCAGAGATACCCCTAGCTAGCTGACGTACCTCTATAATCTGTCCGACCTGATCTGCTGGGGTAAGTATATAATCTATCCTAGAGAGGATATTATGGGCTCTGAAGGGGAATACAGTGAACTGTGTCTCATTACAGCAAGATGTAGAAGAGCATTCCAGGGTTAATCAAGCAGGTGGAGTAAAATATGCAGAAACAGTGTATGAAAAGAGAAGCCAAAACAAACCATCTCCCGCTTTGTACTATATATCCACAACAGTACTCAGCGAGCCAATGATGCAAGTACCAGGGATCTTACTTTTCTTTGTTCCATCTCTCGAGTCTGCTTCCACTCATTTTTTATCTATCCATCGCTTTCCTTCAATCCAACTATTTATCCTTTCTTTTTTCCACCCTTCTTTCTGCCTTTCCATTCACCATCTTTCAATCTATAATTATTTCTGTATTTTTCCCTCCATCCTTCTGCTCATGCTTCCACTGAACTATCACCCCTCCTTCCTTCCCTCCATCCATCCATCCATCCTACTCTTCATGCGCCTCCATTTCCACCCTGCTCTTTATCTCCAAATTCACCTTCCCTTTATCTCCATGTCCACCCTTCTCTTTAGCTCTATATCCATCCTTCTCTCCATCCCCTTCTCCATCGGTCTATCCTGGTATCCTTCCATCCATTCATCCTTTTCTTCATCCGCTCAACCTCCGCTCTCTCTATGCATTCTTCCATCCCGCCATCACCCACCAATTTGTCTCTAGTCCTGCTCTTTGTCCATCCTTCCTGCTCTTCGTCCATCCTTCCCCCTCTCCATCCACCTACCCATGCACACATCATCCATATCTCCTCTTTCATGCCATCCTTCCAGCCATGCTTCCATCTTTGTCTCTGTCCTCCTCCTCTGCAGCAACCTCCCTTCCCTTTGTGCTCTCTTGTCCATGTGTTTCCCCTCCCCACCCCACAGGCTCCATTATACTGTTCTATTGCAGTGAGGTGTATAACTCCTGTTTGGAGTGAGGTCAAAGGAACTGTAAACATAAATGTACATGCTTTCCGTTACAAACACTGCCCAGTGCCACCCACCCCGCTCAACTGCTAACGCTGGGGGTTGATGACGCTCATAAGTGTGACATACGTTATCACAAGCAATGATGTTATGTTCGACCTAGTTACATGGCACACATTCTGCCTTTTGTATGCCCTAGCCACATTATCGGGGTCTGGTACCGTCTCACTTCGGCACTGAGGATTCTGACAAAGACCAGAGACTATTATTATTTTGGAACATTTGGGTCAGTAGCGTAGTAGTGGTTCTGTTCTAGTTCACAACAAGTTTGCATTAATAACACATGGGCAAATAGAATAATTGAAGAATAGCTCGTTCAATAAGACCAGACACCGCTTCGATATGTCATTCATATGGTATGGCCCCAATAAGAGTTTCACCATAATTTAGCCTACTGCTTTTTGGCAGCTCCCCCTAAATAAGAGAATGGGGTCAGAGTTAACCTACGAATAGACTTCAAGAATCTCAAACTCTTTGCTTGGGTCTTTCCTCTAATTCCACTGCAGTATTAAGAGACAAAGCTTTGGTCCTCACGGAAATCACATCTACTCCTAATGTTGCCCGGGGTCGATACAAAGTCACAATCAATGTTGCAAGAGATGAAACAAAAGTACGGAGGGTTGTAGAACTAGTTGCACCACCGCTCCTCTTATGAGTAGCAACAGGGCACACAATGTTCTTCTTAAGCAGTCACTATGTTAACAGTGATAGCGTGGACCTAGACGTCCAGAACGACACTCCTCAGGCCTCACCAGATTAAGATACGGTGACTCCTAGCACGCATTGAGTCCAGGAGAACGGTTCGACAAACTTTTTTTCTACGCAGACTCGGACGTGAAAAGGTGTGCATTCAAGCCGAAACTCAGACGTGTAAAAAACCAAGAGGGAGGGAGGAAGAAGAGAGAGTGAGTGAGAGATATACATATATATATATATATATATATATATATATATATATATATACATACACACACACACACACACACAGATAGATAAATAGATTTATTTCAGACATGCTTTCCTCTAACAGTACAGTGCAGCGATCTGGGCCTAAATCCATTGTTTTTTTGCTCGCCATTCCAGTTTAAACAAGCATTTGCAATGCAATAGGTCTCGCATTAGGAAAGTTTGAGCTATTGGTATTGTAAATGACAAATTTTGTATTTATGTGTTCGTTTTGAAAATAGCTAAATTAATAGCTTAGTCATTTACAATTCCAATAGTTTTAATTTCGCAAATGTGACACCTATAGCATTTGTAATGCAATGTGTGTTGTATTTACGTGACTTAGATGTATTGATATTAGAAATACCAATGGCTTTTAATTTTTTTAAATATTTAATACTTAAATAAAAGTTATTGTAATTTATAATGGCAATAGCTTAAACTTATATAAATAACGTTTGTGAAGATTATGTTCAGTGTATTTTATTGTGAGGAAAATCCAAGAACAGAAGTGAAATATTAACATCTTTTTGTGACATTTATAATAAAGCTTGAAAGATTGAGAGAACATATTTGAACCAGTTGTTGAATGGTTGCACAGATCGATGTTGTAGTGGCGACGAGTGATGTTGTGGTGGCGACGAGTGATGCTGTGGTGGCGCATAGTGATGCTGTGGTGGTGCTGAGTGATGCTGTGGTGGTGCTGAGTGATGCTGTGGTGGTGGGATAGAGTGAGGGCGATAGATAGAGTGAGGGCGGGCGATAAACTGAGGGCGGGCGATAGAGTGGTAGAGTGAGGGCGGTAGAGTGGTAGAGTGAGGGCGGTAGAGTGGTAGAGTGAGGGCGGTAGAGTGGTAGAGTGAGGGCGGTAGAGTGGTAGAGTGAGAGCGGTAGAGTGGTAGAGTGAGAGCGGTAGAGTGAGAGCGGTAGAGTAGTAGAGTGAGGGCGGTAGAGTAGTAGAGTGAGGGCGGTAGAGTAGTAGAGTGAGGGCGGTAGAGTGGTAGAGTGAGGGCGGTAGAGTGGTAGAGGGAGGGCGGTAGAGTGGTAGAGTGAGGGCGGTAGAGTGGTAGAGTGAGGGCAGTAGAGTGAGGGCAGTAGAGTGAGGGCCGTAGAGTGGTAGAGTCAGGGCGGTAAAGTGGTAGAGTCAGGGCGGTAAAGTGGTAGAGTCAGGGCGGTAAAGTGGTAGAGTGAGGGCGGTAAAGTGGTAGAGTGAGGGGGGTAGAGTGGTAGAGTGAGGGCGGTAGAGTGAGGGCATGAGGGCGGTAGAGTCAGGGCATGAGGGCGGTAGAGTGGTGGGCATGAGGGCAGTAAAGTGGTAGAGTGAGGGCGGTAGAGTGGTAGAGTGAGGGCGGTAGAGTGAGGGTAGTAGAGTGGTAGAGAGAGCGGTAGAGTGAGGGCGGTAGACTGAGGGCAGTAGAGTGAGGGCGGTAGAGTGGTAGAGTGAGGGCGGTAGAGTAAAGGTGTGAGGGCGGTAAAGTGGTAGAGTGAGGGCGGCAGAGTGGTTGCAAAGGCTTTTTACGTTCAGTCTACATCCTTACACTTTATATATAAGGGTTTTGGATGAAGTGAACGGATGGGGTTCTCGGCAAGTAATGACTCTCTCCCCAAATTTAAGCAAACTACAGCGAGGACAGAGGAAGCTGGGGCTTCAAGTTTTCAGAGACGGTGAGGGAGAGAACATTTGGCGATATCACCCAAAGGGCCTCCTTTGTTCCATCTCTCGTTGGAGGGAGTGGGGCGGTAATGAGCATTGAGGAGGGGTGTCAGACTTGTGCTGGGGGAGGTGAGAATGAGTGAAGAGGGGGGAGTAAGGCAGGCTTGTAAGTCTTTGCGCCTTGAATATTCGTCTCTCCTTCCTTTGTCCTTTCTTAACTTCTGCGCTTTTTTTAAAGAAATGTGCTTATTTTAATCAATACCCGAGTCTCTTGAAATAAGGAATATTTTATGGGAGTTACGTATGTGTTGTTTTTAAATAGGTATATGCATTTTCAATTCAGTGTGCTATTTGTAACCATAATCGTGCTCCGCTTGTCAGAAAAATAGAACATTCAGCTTATATTTGACCTTTGAAAATATTTACCAGAACTGCAGAGTGCATTTTAGCACAGGATACATTCTGCGCTGCACAGCGTTACAGTAAAATGCATGAATTTTTTTCCGGTAAAATGTAGGTCCTCGAACCTAAGAAATCTGTTTATTGTTCTGAAGTGATTACTTGGGTCTAGACACATTTTTCATTGTACTGCAATTAGGCAAATCTACAAAAAATACACATTGACTATGCAGCAAGCCTTTTGTGTCTAACGCTCGCCCTATACTGTTTTAATTAATTTAGTTTTTCCCTTTACTGCTGTGTAATGTAGGGTCCTTATTCCTAGATTCTGAACTGCCGGACACCATAGAATGGCATAGGAAAGGCAGCGTTGGGAGGGGGGCTGGGAAACTATGCCAGCATTCCGATTCACGAGCAGATGGTCCTGTTTATGACCTGCGGAGCGCGTGAAGTGGCTGGTGGCAAATGGAATCAAAGCGGCCGCGGTCGCTTTGATGTTCTTGTCTTGCTTTGTGGGAGGGGTAGGGGGGGGCGAATTCCTGCGCACGCGCCTGGCTCACGAACTGTACGCGATCCGCACTTGGGTAGACTTTTCGGAAGCCTTACTATAAATCTCGCGTACCATCCCTACGGGATGGAATAGACGAGACCTAAAAAAAAGGCATTTTCTTTCTGAAGAGCTCTAAAGAGAGCGAAATATGTGTCACGGTTGCTTTTATTCATTTCAGGCTGGCTTGGATGGTATTTTGCCAATCCAAAGCTGTAATACTGTGCCTGGAGTGGTGAAAGGCTTTGGCCATTTTACAGCTCAGCATGGATAGCACTGTGCTAATCCTATGCTTAGAGATTTTGCTTTAGAAATTGCAAAAGACTTTGTTCCTTTCTATCGCGGCATGGATGGCACTGTGCTAATCCTACGCTTAAAGCCTGCGATATAAAAGCAGACATTCGAAGTGAGCATATATATATATATATACATATATACATATATACATATATATATATATATACACACATATACACACACACATACATCAATAGATAGTTAGACAGATAGATTTATTTCAGGCATGCTTTCCTCTAGCATTACAGTGCAGAAATATGGGCCTAAATCCATCGTTTTTTGCTCCCCGTGCAATTTCAGTTTAAAGAAAGGCACAATTATGGGAAGTACATGAGCTTGCCTGAAAAAAGGTCTGCAGAACTCACCCTTGGGGTTCTGCGAAAAGACTGCACCCCGGGTACTTGATGGACCGCCACAAACCAGTCAGGATTTCCAGTAACTATGACAGGCAGGTCACTTACTCTGAGGCACCCTATAGCCAGCATCAGCTCAGAGCTCTCCGCCATTCACTCAGGTAAAACCCCTCATGGCACGGGGAAAAGTCAAAGACGGGACCTAGCACGGTTTAAAGCTCTGTCCTGTCCACTCTACATCTGGTAATGGCAATGTTTGACAGAGGTAAGACGGGGCTGTTGGCACCGCCCCAGCATGGTCACATTAGATGGCCAGACTCAGGAACCTGGAGGGCGCTGGCACAAGGAGGCGTGGAGCAGGCATAGAGGTACAGCGGAGTCTCCGGCATATATTCAAAGTGTACTCTGCATGGCAGACGGCTGGCATAGGTGCATGGAGAGCTCCAGCGTAGGCACACTGAAGGCTGCTCGGTTACAGGGAGGCTCCGGTACAGGCCACAAGATAGTTTGACATTCAGATAATAAAAAGACACACGATTGATGGACGGAATACAGAACAAATCAAAACATTCACCCCAATCAAGAGATCTGGGTTACATCCATCATTATTTTGCTCGCCATGCCACCCCAGTTTAGACCTAGCCACATTCAAATCAGTCTTGACCCTGTGCCTTCATGGTAACAGTCCAGACCGAACTACAAAGTCAGGTCCTTCCTGGACCGGAAACAAGCATCCTAGGACCGGTTTGGGTGTGTCACCCCTCATCAGCCAGGATAGCTTGAATCCACTGGCACAGTGAGCCTGTGACTCACATTGGTTATACCCAGGGCACTTAGGGCAAGAAAGCAAAAGACACACAATTGATGGACGGAATGCAGAACAAATCAAAATAGTCACCGCCAATCAAGAGATCAGGGTTAAATCCATCATTTTCTAACTCGCCATGTCACCACAGTTTAGACCTGTATATGGCTAGGTTCATACTGGAATGGCATGGGGAGCAAAAAAACTATGGATGCAGGTCCTTATCTCTAAACTGGGGTGAATTTATGACATGGTTCTGCATTCTGTCCATCAATTATTCTATTTGTCACCACCCCAAGTGGGACGGGTGTGCCCAGACGTGGGTCCCTTGCTCTCCACGCCACTGGAGTCAAGCTATCTAGGCTGGTGAGGGGTGAAACCCCAAACCCGGTCCTAGGATGCTTGTTTCCAGTCCGGGGAGGACCTGGCCTGGCAGTTCGGGATGGACTGTCCCATTGGGCGCAGGGTCAAGACTGATTTGCATATGGCTGTATCTAAGCTGGAATGGCATGGGGAGCAAAAAAACAGATTCAGGCCCAGATCTCTGTACTGAGGTGAATGTATGACAGTGTTCTGCAGTCTGTCCATCAATTATTCTTTTTGCATTTGTCACCCCAAGTGGGACGGGTATTCCCAGACGTGGGTCCCCGAAATCGGTCCTAGGATGCTGGTTTCCAGTCCAGGGAGGACCTGGCCTGGCAGTTCGGAATGGACTGTTCCCATGGGTGCAGGGTCAAGAATGATTTATATATGGCTGGGTTCAAACTGGAATGGCATGGGGAGCCAATCAACGATGGATTCAGGCCCATATCTCTGTACTGGGGTGAATGTATGACACTGTTCTGCATTCTGTACATCAATTATTCTTTTTGCATTTGTCACCCCAAGTGGTACTGGTATGCCCAGAACGTGGCTCTCATGCCACTGGAGTCAAGCTATTCTGGCTGATGAGGGGTGAAACCCTGAAACCGGTCCTAGGAGGCTTCTTTCCAGTCCAGAGAGGACATGGCCTGGCAGTTTGAGCTGGAATGTTCCCATTGGGTGCAGGGTCAAGAACGATTTGCATATGGCTGGGTTCAAACTGGAATGGCATGAGGAGCTAAAAAAAAAACATGGATTCAGGCCAGAACTCTGTACTGGGGTGAATGTATGACATTGTTCTTAATCCTGTCCATCAGTTATTCTTTTTGCAGATAAGATGACACCGGTATGGAGGTGGACAACAGTACAGGTACAGAGGAGAGCTACACAGGCAAAGAACGGCATGGTGCATGAAAGGCCCAGGCACACTTACAGACAACAAAGGCTAGGGGAAATACCTGCACCAACGAGCCTGGTACGGGTACAGGGGGAAACTACAGCATAGGGGAGGCCCAGGAACAGGGGAAGCTGAGGCGAGGTGGAGTTCTGCCGAGGGTATACTGTAGAACTAAACAGAGGCACGGCGGAGGCCTCTGCATGCGTATTTGGAAGCATAACCACGAGCACAAGGGAGTCCTCGGAACAAGTACAGGAAATGAGGTGGGAAGAGAAGGCCGATCACATTAAGCACCCGCAGCTCTCTTCCCCCATCAATCCTTGCTCATTCTGTGACACCCCGGGTCAGATATCCAGGAGCTGTAATTAGCAAATCCCAAAATACATTCTCATTCCGGGCACTTCCTGTTCCGGCAGACGGTGGCCAGGACAGGCAGAGGGAGGGGTGGGCGAGACAGCTGCACGCCCCGCATCACCAGGACCACCTGCCCCAGCGCTGGAGAAACCAGGAGAATTTTGTCGTAAAAAGTAATAGTTTGGTCTTCAGATACCAGTGCCCCTATGCAGTAAATCACAATTTCAATCTGCCCCAGGCGCGTGGCAGTAGCTTATACAGGTCTGGTTTTTCTTGTCCATATGCAGAGCTTCACGCAAGCCCTTGCAGCCCCAACCCTTTAGGGCGCCTAAACCCTTCAATCAGCGCCTTTCCAACAAAGTCAAATAAATTGCTGTGAGATATGGGAGGCTCAGTGGGGCTCTCTCTAGGGGGGGGCATAATTTTATGAAGGGCCACGGAAATTATGCAGCAGAAGGCCAAATAATGTGGCAGGGTTGAGAAAATTACGCGTCAGGAAAAGGCAAATTATGCGGCATAGAGCTGTACATTTTTTGACAATATTACTTCATTATTTTATAATTTTTAAACTTGGTAGCACTGTATGGGCATTGGTTGCACCTCACTAGAACCAGGTTAACACCTAAATATAGCAATAAACAACTGAAAAGTGACCAGTCCAGCTTTTCAAAGGGTTTTCCACTGCGTGGCAACACATGCCACTGCATTTTTAATAACTTTTGAACCGTTTGAGCAAGAATTTTTGTTGTTGTTAAAATCTGAAGATTAAGCAGCAGGTGGTGGATTATGTGGCAAATGCAGCAAATCTATAATTATGTAAAAATAGCCACACAATCGCATAATTCCAGTGGCTCTGGTTTTATTTTATGAATGAGTGCATGTATTATCAGATGTGAGTACCTTAACCAGCCCACTTTTTCGGATCTCAAGCTGCTCAATCTCAGGAACCAAGTGAATAGCTATTACCGTTATTTAATTGTGTTATGCGTTACTGCGCTGTAGGAGCTGAGCCACATGGTTTTTGAGCCTGTTCAAAATTCACTGGGGTTCAACTCTGCACTCCCACAATCACTTTTACCCCAATAACATATTGTTTCTATGAATATTTATTGAAGTTTTTTATGAAATCAGCTGCCGCAATATCAAATGTACATTACATTGACATGAAATTACTGGTTAATAAATACCAATAAACAAAATAAACAACTGATAGCCGAACGGGGCGCCTACACCTTATTTGCTTCATAACTTGCCCCAGCCCCAAAGATTCTTAAAGGGCACACCACATCGCATGAATATACAATTTTGGGCATGAGCTGGCCAACAAATCCTGGATTATTCTGTGCATTCTGGGACCTGTAAATCCAACATTTACAATGGAAAACTACAGGAATGGATGAGTTCAACACCACAGGCCCTAATTCGGAGGTCTATAACTTTGGCTCATCATACTCAATCCTTATCAATTTTTTATTTCAACTGTGTTGTCCCAGTTGGAATCAATGGCCCTCTGTCATGTGTCACACCATCACCTGGGCCCTGCATTTTTAACCGCCAGATTGCTTTCTCGGGGTTGTAGTTTGATTTTTAACACCGTGTGAGCTTAAAAATGCCATACTGTCAAGTGTTATTTTCTTATTTCTAAAAGCCCAGAACTGGCAGACGGCTGACATGGGACCATTTAACGGGTATGTGGAGGTCCACACATGAATACACCAGAGAATGTCATTGTTAAGAGAATGTGCAAGAACTGCAGAGCTAAAAGGCTCCTTTTCAAGCAAGAACTGGTAAAACCAATAGATCTAGCTTTTTGTTAGCAGATGTTTTTGGCGATGGTTGGGTGACTTTGTGTGTGCTGTACCTGTCTGCCCTATAAAAAGGAAGTCCCATAATGCAGCAACATCTTCAACAATACAGAAGTCAGAAGCAAGTCACCTTTGCTCAAAAGAGTGTATTATTAGCAGGGTTACGCTGTAGCCTCAAAGAAGCGTGCTATGAAAAGGAGTTAAAAGATGAAGTTTCAGATTTAAGGGGTGAACGTAAAAAGGCAGACACAGCACAATTTTGTATATTAGATACTTAAGCCTCCGGAACTATCCTGCAATATTTCCTGTGCCCCCTGATGAGTATTCTGCGGCGGAGGGGAAGCGACGCCGGACGCTGTGTTCTGCGTCTTTCTCGGTGCGGCAATCCGGAGAAACGCCGCCTACAAGTTTTGCGGCCTGCAATCTGCCAAGCCGGGGTCCAAAGTAAATGTCGACCCCGGCCGCAGTTTAACAACAACGGGGCCGGCAACCGGAAGTCGCCGGTACGGCCCCGCAAGCGGCCCGCACTTTTCATTGTCCCAGCGGCTGCCCTGATTTCGGCGGGACCCACCTGGTGAGAACTGGTGGCAACGGACAACGCCCCTGACGGAGACTGGGATCTGATGCGCAGCTGAGAGGCATTCCGGGAGGAAGAGACGCGGTGATCAACCGCGACCCGGACTCGGCGGGCGGCAGACTGCAACGGGGGCTCCAGGGACCGGAGGATAAGTCAAGTGGCCCTGAGGCACTTTGGGCCGCGAACTGGAGTGGGTCCCGGGGATTGCGTTCTTCGCTTCCTGGGACCTCGCCACATATATCAAATGAGGCGCATATGCGAGACATGACGGTGAGGCACTCGGCAAAAGAGGAGGCCGGATGGGATGTCTGAGGGCGTCGGAGTGCGAGGGCAGTGCTGGGGGCCTGCGCGACCGCTTTGAGAGTGATGCGGGCTAATTTGTGTGCTGCCTGTGGCATTGGCCGTGGTGGCTGCAGTAGGTCTTGTGGACAAGCACACTGCTAAAGCGCCGGAAGTGTGAAACATCATAGACGGTGGCATTGGACTTAGCCCAGGGGGTGCGCTCTGCGTCGGCTGCTGCATGGACCGCGGCTGTTTATGGTGGAGTGAGGTGCAGTTGCTACTATGACAGACTCCAGTTGATGTGACCGGAGAGAGACTGGATGCGCGGCTTCGCGCATGGGGGAAAGGCCACTGACTAAGGCGACTACAGGGACAAAGTACTCCAGTGTAGGTCCTGCGATAGTGGACCCCTGTTAATCTCTGACGCAGGGTGCCCAGTTGAAGATGGCAGCTCTCTATGCGATAGTGGAAATTGAGGCGATGGCAACAAAGCATGACTCAGACAAGCCAATGCCCAGGTCCTCAAAGGGGGCGAAGCATGTGCAATCTAACAAACTGGATTGCTACGCGATGCCTAAGGGATCTCCGGCAGAACCCAGGAAGACCCAGTCGATAGGGGGAGACACACAGGGCGCTCTGACTGAGCCAACACTGACAGACGTCATGGCAGCAATAAACGGAGTCCAGTCTTCACTTGGCGGTAAAATGGAATCCATGGACAATAAGTTGGATGCAGTCACTATAGAGGTGAATCTGATACGTGCAGATCTCACTAAGGCCAGCGAGAAGGTAAAGTCGCTAGACATCAAGACGGCGAGCCTGATAGATGATGTAGCGGAACTACAGCATAAGGTGCGCGCTCTCAAAACATCTCTAGAAGCCACGGATCGGAAGCTGGAAGATTATGAAGGGAGAGCCAGGCGCAACAACATGCGCATTCTCGGAGTACCCGAGAGGTCGGAAGGTTAGACGCCAGATCTATTTGTTGAGGACATTGTCCTAAACCATCTCAAGCCGAAGGGTCTTAGCAACTTCTTCACCATAGAGTGGGCCCACAGAGTGCCAGGGGGTAGACGCAGACCTGGGGCGCCCCCTCGCCCCATGATCGCCAGAGTGCTTAATTTTCGTGATCGAGATGCCATTCTGCAGGCGGTGAGGGCGGGAACCCCACTACGGTACGAGAACGCGACGCATTCCTTCTTCCCGGACTTCACCCAGACAGTACAGAAACTGAAACAAAGTTTCCTTCCAGTGAAAAGGAAGCTAAGGGATAAAGGGCTGCGGTATGCGATGATGTATCCGGCTCGTCTGTGAGTGGAAATGGAGGGAAAGGCCTGGTTCTACGATAATCCGGAAGTGGCAGCGGACTGGATTGATAGTAGGCCAGCGGTTGGGGCGGCGGAACACGAATCTAGAACTGAAGAAGAGAGACTTGAACAGTAAGACTGGTGGCCAAGGGTCCATTGATGCTTGCGGAGAGGCTCAAGGGTTGGGACGTATACACAGCGGTCTCTTTTGACCTGGATAGGCATAATTAAGGCAGTGCACAAATGCAGGGCAGAAGATGCTACCTTGGAGGAGGGGGAGGGGCGGGGCTATGAATACCTCTCCATTACTACTTTTAGTTAATTGATATGGGGAGATATTGGGTGACAGGCACACTGCGAGTTGGGGATGGGCATTTGCCATATGCAGGGGTGCAGGGTGGGGGGAGGGGGTGGGGGACATTGGGATGGGTTTTGTGATTCTGTTTTGTGATTCTGTTTTATGTAGTAATAATTGCACTGTTTGATTTTTCTTTGCACTTTCCCTTTTTTTTTCATTTTTACATCAGGTGAAGATGTTGCAGCTGGACGTTATTTGTATTGGTTGAATGTTGCATGTTAGTCAGGGATTGGGGATAAAGGTGCTGAGCTGGAATGTGAATGGCCTTGGTGACAGGATTAAGAGAGGGATGGTAAATCAGCTTGTTAGAAGGCACTCCCCAGATGTCGTATTATTGCAGGAGACGCATCTTGTTGACAACCGCTGCATGGCCCTCCATAAAGGGGGGTATAAACTGGTAGTACATGCCGGGTTTACAACGGGGTCCAGAGGAGTCTGTATTTTGACGAAAAACTCCTTTCCCTTGATAATCCAGGCCGCATGGTCGGATCAGAGGGGCAGACATGTCGGTGTCTCAGGGCAGTTGAGGGGGGGGGACAGTTACCTTTTTGTCAATATATGTACCACCTGGCATTCAATCCGACACTTTCCGAGACCTGAGTGCCGTTTTTCTTACTCTGCCCCTGGGCCTCTTGGTGTTGGGGGGTGATTTTAATGCGGTGCTTGATGGGGAGATTGACAGATACCTGGCGCGGATACTTAGGCCATCGCAGAGGTGGCTCCCAGACTTCCTTGAAACGTTAGGCATGGTAGATAGTTGGCGGGTACGTAACCCGACACGGACGTACTTCACTCACATATCCGCCGCGCATAATAGCATGTCCAGATTAGATAACATATTGATACCAGCGGTCACGGCAGCTACAGTAAAAGAGACACGATACCTTGGTAGGGGCATTTCTGACCATTCTCCAATGTGGTTGCAGGTTGAGTTTGGATAGCCAGCAATGGGCAGGGTAGCCCCTATTAGTGCGTGGCATTTGAAAGATCCTGTCACTAAAAAAGAGGTGGTTTGGCTTTCGAAACGTTATTTTCAGGAAAATGCGGGCACTGTTGCTTCAGCGCAGTCTTTGTGGGAAGCATATAAAGTGGTGGTGAGGGGTGAGGTCCTATCTTTGGTTGCGGGGAGGAAAAGGAAACGTCAGGCAGAGGTGGCTAGGGTGGAGGCCGAGGTGATAAGGTTGGTGGAAAGGGTGGCTAGATCTGCCACTCCGGAAGACCTCCACCTTTTGAAGTTAAGACAAGATGAATATAAATGCCTTGCCAGGGAGAGAGCGATTGTCCAGAATAATGCTATACAGAGTCGAATATATGAACACGGAGACAAGGCTGGTAAATTGATTGCATGGCTTGAGTGTGAGGAATGGGCATCGAGGCTGGTGCCGGAGTTAGAGGGAATAGACTCTGGCATAGTTACAGACCCGCAGGCGGCAGCCGATATATTTTCTGATTAAAACAAAGGGGTGCACACCACGGTCGGTGGGTTTACTGAGGCAGAAAATAGAGAAATGATCAAGGATATTTGTATGCCTGAATTATCTGAAGATGATAGGAGATATCTGGACTCCCATTTCACCGACGATGAAGTCGCACAGGCAATTAGAGGGATAAAATAAGGGAAGGTGTCTGGTCCCAATGGGATACTAATAGAATTGTACAAATTGAATGCCCATAAACTCGCCCAGTATATCCGGGCTATGTTCCTGGATAGTAAAGAGAAGGGTCAGCTTCCATACGACCAGCGAGTGGCAAATATTGTGGTTATCCATAAGGCAGGCAAGCCTAAGACACTATGCTCTTCGTATAGGCCCATTTCGCTTCTTAATGCCGAGCCTAAAGTCTTGGCGAAATTACTCGCTACCAGGTTGGTCAAAGTAGTCACAACTTTGATACACCCCAATAAGTCTGGCTTCATGCCGCGCCGGAACACGGCTCTAAACGTGCGGAGGCTACAAGGGATCCTGGGTGGTTCCCCGAAGATACAGGAGCTGGCGGTCCTGGTGTCTTTGGATGCCACTATGACATTCAATAGGGTTGAGTGGACCTATTTGTTTGCGGTGTTGGCGAAACTGGGTTTTGGAGCGGAGTTTATTAGATGGGTACGATTATTGTACGCTAATCCCTTGGCCAGGGTAGTTGTGAACAATTGTAAGTCAGTCGATTTTACTCTTGGGAGAGGCACGAGGCAGGGATGCCCTCTGTCTCCGCTTCTCTTTGCTCTCGCATTGAAGCCTCTGGAGGCGTGGGTCAGATGGGATTGGTCAATACGTGGCTTGCGGTGGACGCCGGAGTGGGAGGATAAAATTTCACTATATGCTGATGATATCCCGCTTTATCTCACCAACCCCAGGGCGTCTTTGATTAGTTTTCTGGGCGTGCTATCCATATTTGGTAGGTACTCCGGATTTGCTATAAATTGGTCGAAATCGGTGCTTTTCGTCCAAGCAGGCCAGCCACCAGTAATTCCGCAGTCATGCCCCATACAGATTGAGCCAGTAGGATTTAAATATCTAGGTATTTACATAACACTTGACCCGAAGCTGAGATACGCCAACAATTTAGGTACCCCCTTGAGCCGGTTTAAAAAAAAGACGTGGAGCGTTGGAGAGCTCTTCCGCTATCATTGCTTGGGAGGGCGCTGCTGTTTAAGATGATGGCCCTACCTCAATTTTTGTGTGTACTCCAGAATACAATGGACCCGGTACCGGTATCCTATTTTAAAGAAATAGAGACACTTCAGAGGCAGCTTCTCTGGGACGGTAGACCCCGAATAGCATTTGTTAAATTAACTCTCCCATGGTATGATGGGGGTATCAGACTCCCAGATTTAAGGAAATATTATTGGGCTTTGCAACTAGAAGCGGTGAATCATGTTATTTACGGTCCCCCAGGGGACCCAGGCTATGCCATGGACCGCGGGCAGGCACCTGGTGGTGATATCATCAGGGCTTTATATGCCAGGTCTAGACGGTTCTCGCTGTCGAGCCCAACTACGCATTCAGTGCACGTGTGACACGCTGCTAATAGATGGTTGGGCTGGGAGGGAAGATTAACTTTGGTCACCCCCCTGTTAAATTCTGAGAGACTTGGTAGCTTGTGGAAGTCTAAGGGATTTGACAAGTGGAATCTCATAGGGATCACCCAGATCAAGGATGTGTGGGGAGGAGACAAAATACATACCTTTGACTTTCTCAGGAAACAGTAGTTTACATGACAATGAGCACTACCGATATTGTCAGGTTAGACATGACCTCCTTGCTCACGTACCTGGGGACACCAAGCTTCCAGAAGCCTCTCCGCTTGAGGATCGAGTGCTAGATGGGCACCTTCCAGAGAAAGCTATTTCCTTAATATATAAAAAGCTTGGTAATAATATGGAGGACCCGCTGGGACGTATCAGAACACAGTGGAGTGCAGATGGATTAGAGTTGGATGACGAAGACTGGGTGGAGGCAGTTTCCTCCCCGAAGGTCTTGGCGATTCAAATGAGGCTGAGACTGGTGCAGCTAAAGATCTTACACAGATCGTATATTACTGGGCCTCGACTGGTGCATATGGGGTGAATGGCGAGTGGAGAGTGCAGAAGGGGATGTGGTGAACCTGGCACTTTTATACATATTTTGTGGCACCGTGTGGAAATACAGGAATTCTGGACAAGGGTTCATGACGAGATGAAAGAAGTATTGGGGGAGGAGATACGACCAGAAGCCCGGAGATGCATACTGAATGTATGGGAACCCACGGATTTGAATGTGTATCGGAGGCAATGGGTGACACTGGCGTGCATGGTGGCAAAACGAAATATAGCTCAGCTGTGGGGAGCAAGCCAGTCACCCAAGTTTCCAAGTGGGCGGATGATTTGGACTAGTGTATGTTTAGGGAGGAATCTGTATATGTGGCCAGGGGTTGCCCAAGAAATGGGGGAAGATCTAGGGGGCGTGGAAGAGCCATCGTGGTGAGATTTGTGCGCCTCCGGCGCGGCGAGCAGAATCAGAAGCGCAGGAATCCCTGTGATCCTATCAAGCATAAACTGTTTCATGTGATTCTGTATAAGCAGTATTTTGACCTTTACAATGAGTAGACTTATTTCACCTGATGTTTCTTTTCTTTTTTGTTAATAAAAAGAATTTTTAATAAATAAAAAAAAGAAAACCTATGTATGCACACGTCTTCACTTCAAGGAAAAAACTGCTGTAAATCCAACAATGTTGTCATGACAGCTGAGTAAAACAAATGAATGAGCAAGAGTGATCAGTGAATAGCACTGCACCTTTATGACGTAACAAGGCAACAAAACGGCAAGTATTCCTAAACAAACAAAGAAAAGCAATACATCAACATTTCACAATTAATTGTGTCAGCAAAGTAAATAAAACCAAAGAACACAGACTAACCCAACAGCTACTTGAAATCCTCATGGGAACACAAATGGAACAATGTACAGATACATGAAACACGAAGGCGTTAATGCACAGCACCTCCAAGCAATGACGAAGCATGAAAACCTCATGAAAGCCAATGGCTGAGGTAGGCTGACCCCCAAGCCCACGCTCTCTCTCTCTGTACTGATGACCTGGGATCATAACACACATACATTTGTCTTTAACTAGATCTAAAAATGGTGAACTTAGCTTCAGCTTTTTCAGAAAAATTACCAAAAAGAAGTTTCCAATGTGTGTGTAACACCTCAAAGATATGCTTATTTTTTTATTTGCCTACCATTAACATTTTTCTAGCAGAGAATTAATACATGGCTTCTAATGAGAGAAATCTGCTCAGAATGTTTTTGTGCCGTCCATGTTCAGAGTTATCTGATTTAGACCACACAGTGCACAAATCATGACCAAACTAGGAGCAGGGCGCGCTGCTGTTGTTGACTGCCAAATCTCGTGAAATGTGAGCCAGGCAAAGGGATGAGCAATCCATTCTTTTTGCCACGCCAGACATTCACTGTGCGATTGTGGTGTCTTCTGCAAGGTCATGGCTCATGACCATGGTGAGGCCAAGGAACCACCAGTGCACTGAACCACAGCACAGAAAAAGAAGAGCGCAGCATCGTCGAGTTTGGGGTGAAGAGGAGTTGCTCTGAAGCAGAAACGATGGGAGGGAAACGGAGAGATGTTCTGGCCCAAGAGAGTGGGTGATGGGCTAAGAGACCAGAAGAAAAGAGAGCATTCATGTCGGTGCGAATGACTAAGTGTATGTATGTGTGGACATCTGTGGGTGTCCCCGAGCGCGACCACATGCGTCTGTATGTGTGTGTGTCAATTTGTTGGTGTGAAAGAGCACACGTGTGTGCTTTGGGAGTAGGCATGTGTTTGTACATGTGAAAGAGGTTAATGTTTTATGTATAAAGAGCAAGTCGCTTTAATCTCCAATCTATATAGTTCAAACAAGGCACCTGAGACCACAAGGCACAGCAACTGAGTAACGTCAATGACCAGACACTGGAGAGGTGCTTCAAGGCCATTACATGCAGTTGTGTTATAGCGCCAGTTAAATGGCCACAAGAGGGAGTCAAATGTCAACAAATAGCCTCAAAAACATCACAAAGGAAAAGGGAGCATCCAAAAGGCAAAATATTAATTTCACCCCAGCTCCAAAAATCCTTCCAATAGAGAAGGCGGGACTACGACTGGACTGGACCTACAAAATCCCAGGCCCATCTAACTCTATACCTGATTGGCAATATCCACACTTCCCAAAGATAGAAGTGGGCTGAACCACTGTCCCACACGATAGTGGAAGTAAGAAAAATTTGAATGACACAAAAACAAGCAAATGGGCAGAGGGTTGCCTCAAAGCTCTTGTAATTATATTTTATATATTTGTTTTAAGTAATGTCAGAAGGACTTGGTTAACACTAAACCTAAAAAGGCAGACTTTCTTGTGCCCTCAGCATAGACCCACTTCATTCGGATCCACGGCCTCCCTGCTCCCCTCCAAGCACAGTACAGTTTCTGACCCTCACTGTTACCGACTTCAGGGTCTGATGTTATACTGCAGGAGGTTGGTACTAAACGCGCTGGGGTTGTGGCAGTTTCTGGGGAAGAATTACCAGACAGTTTCGACCCAGCCTCCGATGGACCCACAAAATCCGAATAATCACTGGTTTTATCCCAATTGGTTGGAAATGGCACGTGTTCCGGAAAGAGTGAGGGGTAAGACGGCTACCACCCTCCCTGCTTCGATAAGCAAGAGAAGGCCAACGGTGTTTCAGCACCCAGAGGAGAGTTATTCCCTAAACCACACATTCTTACAGTGCTAGGACATCCCAGCCAGTCTGAGTCAAGGAAACAAAAGTGCTTTCCGGCACCCTCCTGCATCCTCGCTACCAGTAAGTGTCGCAGCCAGGTCTTTGCCGTTAAAAATTAATGTTTATAGAGAGAGAGAAATGGAGCAGGCAGGGAAGCTGTCTTCCGAAGCCATCTAGGCACAAGATTTATAAAGCCAATGACAAAATGATATTTTGCAGATAAGGTGCTCCTTTTCCTTCAGCAACAAGGACGTTTTTAGGACACTTACTGCATTCTAGTTAAGTCTTGTGGGCATTTTGAGACTAATGGGTAGCCACCCCTAGAATGGGGACCAATCATAATGCATGACAACATTTAAACAACCCCATCCTTAAGGTAAGCACCTGGATGAAGGAGGAACCGGGAAGGAAACCGACTCCTAGCCTTTATTGTCCCACCCGACCATTTGTCCACCACCTTAGTTATGCTACTTACTTTTCTACCTCGACCTACTCCATAAAGCCTCACTAGAGCACAGGAGCTGTCAACTGACAACCTACCTGTAAACCTTTATCGTTGCTCTTCTCGTCCCCGGGTGCATTTTTTTATGCACAACCCATTAAGAAAAGCCCATTATGCACAGCACTCTATTGCTTTGTGGCTAGGTTTGCACAATATAAACAGGGCCTCTGGAATTACGCGATTTTGCAGCTGCAACGTTTTCTGCATAATTAAGTATTCACCACATCTGCCACATAACCCACCATGTGCAGCACAATCTGCAGATTTGAACAAAAAACATTTTGCTTCTGGATCAAACGGACTAAAAGTTACTAAACACGTAGCAACATATGCTGCAGCACCGTGGAAGTTCCTTCGCAAACATGGATTGGTCACCTCTCTGTTGCTTACTGCTGTATTTGAGTGTTAATTCATACTAATGAGGTGATACCTTTGCCCAGGCAGTGTTAACTTGTGTATGAATTACAAAATGATGAAGTAACACGATCACAAAATGTGCTGCATTATGCCGCATTTTTTGCCATTTCTTGCCACCTAATTAAGTAATCACAGCCACATAATGTGTCTCGCAATTCCAGTGGTCCTGTATATTAGTCACGTCCCTTCACAGACACATGCACTTACATTTTAACACGTTTTCTAAATCCCCAAAAATCCCCAAGAATGTATCACATAATAACAAGACCTGATATGGAGCGGGGGGAGGGGGGAGGTGGGGGGTCTGTAGGACCTAGGTTAAAATGAGGAGCGCTGCCAAGCAACCCAGAACCACGGAAGATCCTGGGCCCCACACACCATCCACCTTCCCAGGCCGCATACGGTTAACGCAGCTGTTTTCAGCAGATTCATTAATGAACAAATTAAGCCACTCTGTCGGCAGGAGGGGAGAATCGACTTATTAAACAGCGAGGGGTATATAACTGCAATTACCAGACATTTATCTGAGACAACAACATCACTCTTTATTTAATATATCGCTGAAGCTGGGAAGAGATGGGGACAAAATGGGAAACGCGTCTCAATGCCTCGTCAGGAGTAGCAAGCGATATATAAATGCAATAACAATACATTTTGAGTATAACAAGTGACCTAGGACGCCACTATTCTGAATACTTGCTAGATAAAAGTGAAATGACAATGTTTGGTTATTGGAGAAGAAAATATGTAGCTATAAGTAAGTCGAGATTTACTATATTGTAACTCCACATCTATGTATCTTGAAGATGTTGCAGTACAATACTTTTCGGCCGGCTGAATCCACCCTACATACTTAACTCTCATGATGCAAGTGTTGTAAATTAATGCATCCATCGCAGTGTTCCAAGTCCCTGCTGCTCAGCCGGTATGAATGCGGTGTCCTGGAATGCTGGAGTGCTTGGTGATGTAATGGAATGCTTGAGTGTCTGGTGAGGTTGAGAGTGTCTGCCAGAGTGTAGAGGCTGCTCCAGGTGGGGCTATACTTTGGCTTAGCTATCATCTTACCTACCTGTAACCAAGATATAATAAACCTTCTATAACCTACACTACGGCCACTGGAATTAATTTACTACAGCAAGCTGGATTTCAATGTACCTCATGAGGTGCTCGGATGTGGTTTTCTTTTAATGGGTATGGATATCTGGCGCGAATAACTCTATTGTGTATATCTGCCAGCTGTTTGCACCCAGAAGATAAGTTCTCTCTCAATGGATTTGCATACAGGTGCGTTGCCTTGTATTCTACATTACTTAAGCTACTTCTACACATACAAACTCTCTCTGTAGTCAGCGAAAAAAAGGTTCAGTTCGTAACCGGGAGGCAGAAGAGTTTGACGAATTATATTAACTATTCTGAAGATCTACATGATCCATTCTTCCCGTCTGGGAACGAGATTTCTACTCGGTGTACCATGTTATTAATGCGACCCACCGCTTGATACAACAAAATCACTATTGGACCCAGAGATCTAGAATCGTCCCGCATTTCGTGGGTCAAGCCAAATAACGCCCACTTCGTGGATCAAGCCAATAACTTCACTTACTTTGTTTGACCCTACGACTTGGAAAACGACCATTAGATTGCCATCCGTTGTTACTGAAACTGAAAGTGTATCGATGTGGCACATCGTTGATACAGGGAATAACCACACCCGCTTTCTGGATTAGCGCTCCAATCTGAAAGATAACGTTGCCCTCCATCCAAATTAAGATTACACTTGTTTAAATATACAGTTTTCAATTGACACCAGTCCTGAAGATGGTCTCACAAAGTGTTCTCTAGGAGACCGAAACGTCGACCTCCGCCTCATCCTCATTTTTATGCCACGCATTTTGATTGTGGATAGGTGTTTTTAGGTTCTGTTGAGTTACTCATTAACATATTGTTTGTATACCTGCAGACCTAATCAATTTTGAATTAATTTTTCCGGTATATGAAATTAATTGTTTTACCACTTGATAAATTCTATTTTTCCTATACACCTTGTGTTTGTGTTTTTTATCCATGTATTTTTTCTGTGTTTTGATGAATTGTGTTGTTTGAAACTAGTAACTTACTTTGTGAAATTGAATTCTTATAAGGATCATTGATTTATCCTTTTTAATTAAACTTGAATTACCAATAGTTGCTTAAACGAATTCTCTTGAAGGCATCTATACCCCTCCATTTAATTACCCAAGCCCCCAAGGGTATTTAGGGTTGCTCACTGCTCAATTCTTTACTTCTCCACTAGGGCACAAAACAGAGCCCGATAGAGACCCGTTTCGAGGGCCCCTTTAAAAAACTGCCGGTGCTCAGAAGCCCTGCCTTTACCCACCAGAGGAAACGTGGCCACTTCAGGACCAACCAGGTGCAACTCCACCACCCCATTCTAACCACTCTGTAGTTACCCCAGGGCAGTGCTTAAAATGGAAAAAATAGAAGTACAGGTACTCTGTGACAGAGTGCCTTGCCTGCTTGTTTCTGAGAAGTGCCGGTACTCTCAAATTAAAAGTATTACGTTTTTCTTAAGTGCAGGTACTCTCCCTCTCAAAATAAATAAAGTCCGGGGACTCAGTACCGGACAGTACCGGCCCATTTAAAGCACTGCGCCCAGTGTGGACCTTCACTGGCCCGTTCCGAGCAGATGTCCTGTCATGTACCCATACGCACTTGCAGAACTTTCGGAACACCCATAGAGCTGAGGGCATCTTCACCACCTCCACCCGCAAGTAATTAGTCACCAGAGCATCCCACTCAGAAGGCTCAGTGCCCATCTTCGCCCGTGGAGCCTTTTTCTACTCCCACGCCAAGGGGCTGAGGGCTCTTCTGCCTCCACCGGAGGTGGGCATCTTCCCACCCCCGCCCAGACATGCGGCTAAAAATACTCCCCGGTCCCAGCGGGGTCTGAACCGCGCCAGCTGCAGCTTTTCCTCGAAGACTTGAGGTCTGAGCAGTGAGCCGACTCCAACTTCAGCGTGCTCCCAAAAATAGTCCGGAGCTGGGAGGAGGCGCACGGGAGGGGGTTGGGGGGTAAATGTGGGCGGGCTTGGGGTGAGTCTGAGGGACGAGAGAGGGAACGGGAATGGATGAGCACCGGTTAGGCTGAATGTATGGAAAGGAGACTGAGGGGTGGATTAACCAGTGAGAAAGGAATCGGTGCCGGAAGTGGGGATACAGGAGCCATCGGGGTGTTTTCCGGTACATTGGGGGTGGGGAGCGAGTAAAAGTCCGAGAGGCAGGGGGAAATCACTCATCCCCTGTCAATTACGGGCTTTGGGGTGTTTTTTCCTTGCACAATTGGACTGTTTGTGTCTTTGCCTTTTGGATAGGGTGACCAGATATTGAGAAGCAAAAACCGGAATACGCCCGGCATAAAAGTAGGACTAAAGACTTTAGCCTTACTTCTGTGACTGTCCTGTCCTGTCCTGTCTCCCCTCTTGCTGCAGCATGTTTGCAACCTATCTCTTCCTGCGCTGCTTGAAACACACACATTACTTAACGAGCCACAGCTTTCACTTCTCCTTTACAGGTTTACTTGACCAGGTCCCAAAAACCCGGACATACATTTGAAATTAAGAAATCCGTCGGGCACCGGGACAGTACTCGGAAACCCGGGGCTGTCCAGGGAAATCCAGGGCATCTGGTCACCCTAGCCTTTTGGAGGCATACCCGAGCACTAAAGGCTTGTCATTGTGTTGTAGCAGGTGGGAAGTAGAATACGTATTTGCGTAGGTTCAGGTGGGTTAAGGCCTATTTGGGAATAGTGACACGAAGGCTGACTCAGCCCCAGAGGGAAGGAAAGAGTTTTACCCTGGAAAGTGTTGCGGTGAAGGGGGCAGTGAGATCTTACGAACGTGGGTGGTTTTTGGATGAGCTAATTGTTAGTAGTGAACTTAGCATTGGCGAGGAAAGTCATATTTTCATGTGTGGTCACCCTATATTTTTCACCTTGTGCTAGACCCCGTATTTTTGCTGCTGTCAGAACTCTGTGCACTTTAACCCTGCCTGCTAAACAGTAGTTAAGTGCTTGTGCTCCCCCTTTGAACATGGTCAAATTGGCATACTCCTAAGTGGTATTACTTATTGATCGACCAATAGCATGATCATACACAGCATTAAAATCTCATATACACATTATTGCATAAAAACATTAAAAACAGATTTTTAAAACAGGGACATTAAACTTAGCGTAGATCAGCTGTCAGGTAGACTTAAAACAATTACAGTTTTGCTTGTCTATAAAATGAAAATATCAATTTATGGATGCATATATAAAAGCCAGTGGTATATTTAACTTCCCTATAAAACCCCAACACATGATACAAAATGTACCCAAAACCCTAGAAGTTAAAAGCCACTAGTGGACTGCAGCAGGTATGGTGCTATCCACTATAGGACCCGGATCCCCCAGCATGCTCCACGCCCGCCTATCCACCAATCAATCAAACTTGAGAAAATGGTGGGTGTAAAAAGGCCATGTTTAATAACAAACACATAACAAGCATTGGAAATGCAATAGGGCTCGCATTAGGAAAGTTTGAGCTATTGGTGTTATAAATGATTTTTTTATTTATGTGTTTTTTTTTTATAGCTAAATTAATAGCTTTGTCACTTACGATGCCAATAGTTATAACTTTCGCAAATGTGACACCTAAAGCATTTGTAATGCAACATGTTTCGTATTTACGTGACTTAGATGTATTGATATTACAAATACCAATGGCTTTTAATTTTTTAAAATAATTAATACTTAAATAATTTATTTGATTTGTAATGGCAATAGCTTAAACTTTTGTAAATAACATTTGTGAAGATTATGTTCAGTGTTTTTTATTGTGACGAAAATCCAAGAACAGAAGTGAAATATTAACATCTTTTTTGATTTGTAATAAAGCGTGAAAGCTTGAAAACAGCTTGAAACATTGAAAGAACATATTTGAACCAGTGATGCTGTGGTTACGCTGAGTGATGCTGTGGTGGTGCTGAGTGATGCTGTGGTTGCGCTGAGTGATGCTGTGGTTGAGCTGAGTGGTGTGTGCATCGGTGGAGCTGTTTGGTGGAGCTTAGTTGGAGCATCGGTGGAGCTGTGTGGTGGGTGCATCGGTGGAGCTGTGTGGTGGGTGCCTCGGCGGAGCTGTGTGGTGGGTGCCTCGGCGGAGCTGTGTGGTGGGTGCCTCGGTGGAGCTGTGTGGTGGGTGCCTCGGTGGAGCTGGGTGGTGGGTGCATCAGTGGAGCTGTGTGGTGGGTGCATCGGTGGAGCTGTGTGGTGGGTGCATCGGTGGAGCTGTGTGGTGGGTGCATCGGTGGAGCTGTGTGGTGGGTGCATCGGTGGAGCTTAGTGGGTGCATCGGTGGAACTGTGTGGTGGGTGCATCGGTGGAGTGTGGTGGGTGCCTCGGCGGAGCTGTGTGGTGGGTGCCTCGGCGGAGCTGTGTGGTGAGTGCCTCGGCGGAGCTGTGTGGTGGGTGCCTCGGCGGAGCTGTGTGGTGGGTGCCTCGGCGGAGCTGTGTGGTGGGTGCTTCTGCGGAGCTGTGTGGTGGGTGCTTCTGCGGAGCTGTGTGGTGGGTGCATCTGTGGAGCTGTGTGGTGGGTGAATCGGTGGAGCTGTGTGGTGGGTGTATCTGTGGAGCTGTGTGGTGGGTGCATCGGTGGAGCTGTGTGGTGGGTGCATCGGTGGAGCTGTATGGTGGGTGCCTCAGTGGAGCTGTGTGGTGGGTGCATCTGTGGAGCTGTGTTGTGGGTGCCTCGGTGGAGCTGTGTGGTGGGTGCATCGGTGGAGCTGTGTGGTGGGTGCATCGGTGGAGCTGTGTGGTGGGTGCATCGGTGGAGCTGTGTGGTGGGTGCATCGGTGGAGCTGTGTAGGTGGAGCTGTGTGGTGGGTGCATCGGTGGAGCTGTGTCGATGGAGCTGTGTGGTGGCTGCATCGGTGGAGCTGTGTGGTGGCTGCATCGGTGGAGCTGTGTGGTGGCTGCATCGGTGGAGCTGTGTGGTGGCTGCATCGGTGGAGCTGTGTGGTGGCTGCATCGGTGGAGCTGTGTGGTGGCTGCATCGGTGGAACTGTGTGGTGGCTGCATCGGTGGAACTGTGTTGTGGGTGCATTGGTGGAGCTGTGTCGGTGGAGCTGTGTGGTGGCTGCATCGCTTGAGCTGTGTGGTGGGTGCATCTGTGGAGCTGTGTGGTGGGTGCATCTGTGGAGCTGTGTGGTGGGTGCATCGGTGGAGCTGTGTGGTGGGTGCATCCGTGGAGCTGTGTGGTGGGTGCATCCGTGGAGCTGTGTGGTGGGTGCCTCTGTGGAGCTGTGTGGTGGGTGCATCGGTGGTGGTGGGTGCATCGGTGGTGGTGGGTGCATCGGTGGTGGTGGGTGCATCGGTGGAGCTGTGTGGTGGGTGCATCGGTGGAGCTGTGTGGTGGGTGCATCGGTGGAGCTGTGTGGTGGGTGCATCGGTTGAGCTGTGTGGTGGGTGCCTCTGTGGAGCTGTGTGGTGGGTGCATCGGTGGTGGTGGGTGCATCTGTGGAGCTGTGTGGTGGGTGCATCGGTGGAGCTGTGTGGTGGGTGCATCGGTGGAGCTGTGTGGTGGGTGCATCGGTGGAGCTGTGTGGTGGGTGCATCGGTGGAGCTGTTTAGTGGGTGCATCGGTGGAGCTGTTTAGTGGGTGCATCGGTGGAGCTGTGTGGTGGGTGCATCGGTGGAGCTGTGTAGGTGGAGCTGTGTGGGTGCCTTGTTGGAGCTGTATGGTGGTGCCTCGGTGGAGCTGTGTGGTGGGTGACTCGGTGGAACTGTGTGGTGGGTGCATCGGTGGAGCTGTGTGGTGGGTGCATCGGTGGAGCTTAGTGGGTGCATTGGTGGAGCAGTGTGGTGGGTGCATCGGTGGAGCTTAGTTGGTGCATCGGTGGAGCTGTGTGGTGGGTGCATCGGTGGAGCTGTGTGGTGGGTGCCTCGGCGGAGCTGTGTGGTGGGTGCCTCGGCGGAGCTGTGTGGTGGGTGCCTCGGCGGAGCTGTGTGGTGGGTGCCTCGGCAGAGCTGTGTGGTGGGTGCCTCGGCAGAGCTGTGTGGTGGGTGCCTCGGCAGAGCTGTGTGGTGGGTGCCTCGGCAGAGCTGTGTGGGTGGAGCTGTGTGGTGGGTGCCTTGGTGGAACTGTGTGGTGGGTGCCTCGGTGGAGCTGTGTGGTGGGTGCATCAGTGGAGCTGGGTGGTGGGCGCATCGGTGGAGCTGGGTGGTGGGTGCATCAGTGGAGCTGTGTCGGTGGAGCTGTGTGGTGGGTGCATCGGTGGAACTGTGTGGTGGGTGGAGCTGTGTAGGTGGAGCTGTGTGGTGGGTGCACCGGTGGAGCTGGGTGGTGGGTGCATCAGTGGAGCTGTGTGGTGAGTGCATCGATGGAGCTTAGTGGGTGCATTGGTGGAGCTGTGTGGTGGGTGCCTCGGTGGAGCTGTGTGGTGGGTGCCTCGGCGGAGCTGTGTGGCGGGTGCCTCGGCGGAGCTGTGTGGTGGGTGCCTCGGCGGAGCTGTGTGGTGGGTGCATCTGTGGAGCTGTGTGGTGGGTGCATCTGTGGAGCTGTGTGGTGGGTGCATCTGTGGAGCTGTGTGGTGGGTGCATCTGTCGAGCTATGTGGTGGGGGCATCTGTGGAGCTCTGTGGTGGGGCATCTGTGGAGCTCTGTGGTGGGGGCATCTGTGGAGCTCTGAGGTGGGTGCATCGGTGGAGCTGTGTCGGTGGAGCTGTGTGGTGGTTGCATCAGTGGAGCTGTGTGGTGGTTGCATCAGTGGAGCGGTGTGGTGGGTGCATCTTTGGAGCTGTGTGGTGGGTGCATCTTTGGAGCTGTGTGGTGGGTGCATCTTTGGAGCTGTGTGGTGGGTGCCTCGGTGGAGCTGTGTGGTGGGTGCATCGGTGGAGCTGTATGGTGGGTACCTCGGTGGAGCTGTATGGTGGGTGCCTCGGTGGAGCTGTATGGTGGGTGCCTCGGTGGAGCTGTGTGGTGGGTGCATCGGTGGAGCTGTGTGGTGGGTGCATTGGTGGAGCTGTGTCGGTGGAGCTGTGTGGTGGCTGCATCGCTTGAGCTGTGTGGTGGGTGCATCTGTGGAACTGTGTGGTGGGTGCATCGGTGGAGCTGTGTGGTGGGTGCATCGGTGGAGCTGTGTGGTGGGTGCATCGGTGGAGCTGTGTGGTGGGTGCATCGGTGGAGCTGTGTGGTGGGTGCATCGGTGGAGCTGTGTGGTGGGTGCCTCTGTGGAGCTGTGTGGTGGCTGCATCGGTGGAGCTGTGTGGTGGGTGCATCGGTGGAGCTGTGTGGTGGGTGCCTCTGTGGAGCTGTGTGGTGGGTGCATCGGTGGAGCTGTGTGGTGGGTGCATCGGTGGAGCTGTGTAGGTGGAGCTGTGTGGTATGTGGCACTTTTTATAAATCATTAGTAAAAGAGATCAATGAAATTCAACTAAAACCCATATACAGCAGAAGAGGGGAAAGCTCTAGTAACGGGATGCAGGATGAATGTATTCCTTTGAAGCAAATTGCCAGCATGTGAAAGGTGTAAAATAGCAATCAGCATAAAACGAAAATGCCAGCAAAAGACTTTATAAAATTCTGTGTGGCCCTGATAAAATAATTAGAGCGTTTAATTATATCATTACCAACAACGGTTATTGTTTCAAGAGCAGCGTGCAAGATGGTTAGGCTGCAATATAAACAATCCCTCGGCATTGCTGTGGTGGGAAGGGGGGGCGGGGAGAGGCAAGAAGGGAAGAATAGGGGCCGGGAGCAGCAGCCTTTGATGTGTGTGCCGGCCGGCCCTGCAGTGAATAATTAAGGGAGGAGATATGCCGGATGGGGAGGCTTGAGATGCCGGAGGAGGCTGGTGGCTTTGATGTGCACGCGCTTCGGGCACTGCAACAAATCGCCGAGTTAGGTAAACACTGTTTAAGCTGCAATATAGCTCGCCAGCTATGCGCATGCGCATCAGCAGGCGAGCCCTAAAAATGACATATATGATTATTAAAACATTATCAAAATTATGAGCAACATATCATTTATTATTAAATCATCTTATCAACAAGTTTTATGCATTATTCAAATTGTATACGCTCAGAACTTCTTCTTCATTCCCCCAGCAACAAGGGGCCCTCTGGTTCGCATCCCCCCAGGTAGAGATGCCCACGCAAGGTGCAACCCACCTGCGCCCCTGAGCGATGGGCCCCAGCCCTCGGGTCCTTGTCCGCCATTTCCAGGGCCCCACCTCTCGTCCACCAGGCTGCCTAGGAGGCTCGTACCTGTCGCCCTAGCCTCCCCAGCCAGTGGTCTCCATCCCCCTGCGGAGAGCTTACCTTCTCTCCCCTCAGTGCTGGCATAGGGAGTGCGCACGGCGGACTCCCGTCCATTTTGTAAGTCCATCAGTGGTTGAATGTCTCTTTTCCGCCACAAGGGAGACTAGGGCCCAAAGGTCCGTTGCCCTTCCCCCCCTTCAGCTAAGTTCAGCACAAAGGACCATATCCCTTTGATCCACGTGTCCGTGCCAGTGTCAGATAAATGAACTCCATCTTGGTGAAACATAGTTGCTCCTGAAATCATCCTGTGTGGGAGATGTAGCAAGCGGCCCTTCTCTGAGCACAACTTTGCCAACTCCCCATTGAGACGTCCGACTGACACATTTAGAGCCCTTGCCTGAATTCCATCGCCCCACCATTGTCGTGGGATCATGCAAGACCATGCTATCCTGGCCTGTGGGAAGGTCCGCCCCAGCCAAGCAAATTCCGTGAGCAGTGCCTCTTTGACCGCCAAGCGTCCTCTGTCTACCATATCATTGCCGCCCAAGTGGATGATGATCAATTCAGGGGACTTCGGTCCCTCACATTCTCTGTCTTCCACGAGCCGCCGCAGGTGACGAATGCGCATTCCTCCCACGCCATGCCATAAGAATTCCATCCCCTCCAGACTTGGTGGTTTCCGCACTCGCCGCTGTCGCAGTCGCATTGCTGCCCGCCGGACGAACGAGTGTCCCAACACCCACACCACCTTTCTTGGCATACTAGTAATCGGAGAGGAAATAGAAAGGTCAGGCATGGGCATGGCATCGCATGAAGTCAAAGCAATTCAGGCCTTACGTATCGCTTATAGCAGTTAGATGACCAGCGGCCCACCTTCTTTACTGCATTAGAAGACAGCCCCGCTCCTGCTGCCAAAGTCGCAGCCCCTATCCTGAATGAATGAGAGGAGTAAACCGAGTCCCCTAGCCCCAGATCTACTAAGGCCATCCGCAGCACCGCCTTGAATTGGTATTGCTAAACACAATCCCCTCCCTCATGGATGAACAGGGCCTGACTCTTCCCAGAACGGATCCAGAACGCCTCAGCACGACTCATCCTGGACATCCCCCGTCGCAGCCACATCTCCGGACACCTGAGAGACCTGCACTGGCTCCCGGTCAACAAGAGAATCACCTTCCGTCTCCTCACCCACGCACACAAAGCCCTACACAACCAAGGCCCAGGATACCTCAACATCCGCCTCAACTTTTACACTCCCAAACGCCAGCTTCGATCGACCAGCCACGCCCTCGCCGCCGTCCCCCGCATCCGAAGAGCCACCACAGGGGGACGGTCCTTCTCCTACCTCGCCGCCAAGACATGGAACTCCCTCCCCACCCACCTCCGCCTGACCCAGGACCACCTCGCCTTCAGGAAGCAACTCAAGAACTGGCTGTTCGAGCAGTAGCGGACCCCCCTCCCCCAGCGCCTTGAGACCCTCTGGGTGAGTAGCGCGCTATATAAATACAATGATTGATTGATTGATTGATTCCCCCCTGGACGGATGGCTAGGTATGACTGCATACATGCGACCGGGCAAATAGGAGCCTCCGGCGCGGGGCACAGTTTGATCACCGCCCCTTTACCCAACTGGTCTGTATTAGATTTCTTCAGGATCACCTCTAAAAACCCAGAGCCTACCCTGGTGTCTCCAAACTGAAGCCCCCCTCCGTGGTCGCTACGAGATGTTCCTACAATTTCCCCTAAGCGGAACGCCCCATAAAACGCAAGGGAGAACACTGCAGCAAATAACGTGCTCTCAAATTGAGAGGAGCAGAGTCTAGGGAGGGCACCTAGTATGTCTCTCAGGGTCCTAACATCTAATGGCCGCCTACCATCTCGCTTGGGGCCCTCCGTTTTGGCCCACCCTGACAAAGCCCTCCTAACTACGAATGAGGTCCCAGGGTCATACAAGCCCGCTAATCTGGCGAAAAACCCCACAGCAGACACATGAGCCCTAGCATAAGAGAGTGACCTGCCCTGATCGCTAAGTCGCTGAAGAAAATGATACATTGCATGATTAGTGTGCCAACATGAAAACCCAGACTCTTGAACCAATGTCCTGTAATACAAGAAGCCTTGTTGGTATGCTTTCCGAGTGTGGTCACTCAATGAGGCACCTACCAGCCCCGCTAATGCGGGGCTCCAATCTTCCACAGTGATGGTGGGAACACCGTCATCCGGTCGTCCGCCTCGGGGTGATACCTCCGGAATTCCTGCAGCTTAGAACGAGACAAAGCATCAGCGGCATGATTGTCAACCCCAGGAATGTGTGCTGCCTTGAACATCAGATTCAATTTCAAACATGCCAACACCAGGCGCTTCAGCAATCTCAAAACATGCCTACAGGTAGCTCCCTGGCGGTTAATAGCCTCCACTACGGACATGTTGTCTGACCAAAATATAACTGACCTATTCCTGAAATGCTCTGCCCAAATGGTCACCGCTACCAGGATTGGGAACAATTCCCAAAAGGCTATGTTCTTAGTCAATCCACTCTTATGCCACTCCTCCGGCCATTCTGCCCCACACCACTGAGGTCCTAGGATAGCCCCGAAACCAATGCTGCCTGCAGCGTCCGTGTACAGTCCCAATTCAGAGTTAGACACCGTGGGAGAAGGCCAAACTACAGCGCCATTAAAGTTCATCAGGAAGTCGCGCCACACCCTCAGGTCCTCTTTCACCTCTGCCCGGAGGCGCACCCTGTGGTGCTTCTGGGTTAGGCCTACCATAGCTCTGGCTATTGATCTTGAAAAGGGGCGGCCCATTGGTATTATTCTGAGAGCAAAGTTCAACTGGCCCACTAAGACCTGCAATTGGTGTAGGGTAACCTTGGGTCCAGCCAACGCTGCATCTATCGCCTGGGAAAAAGCCTGTACCTTGTCTGAAGGCAACCTACACTCCCCCACCACTGTATCAATCTCAATCCCAAGAAAAGACATACATGTCGCCGGGCCCACTGTCTTACCCAGGGCCAAAGGGATATTAAATTCCTTGAACATGGCCACTAGCTGCTCTAACGCTTGATGACATGCTGTTGAGGCCGCTGGACCCATCACCATGAAGTCGTCCAGGTAATGTACCACATCCCTGTGCCCTGTCCTGAACGAAAACAACCATTGGAGCATACAACTGAAGGTTTCAAAATACCTGCAAGAGACAGCGCACCCCATCGGCATACACCTATCAAAGTAAAATTGGTGTGTAACTGACAACCCAACAAGTGATAATCATCGGGATGCACTGGCAACAGGCGGAATGCTGACTCTATGTCTGTCTTGGCCATGATAGCATTAGGACCTAAGATCCTCAGTTTCTTCAAAGCTTCATCAAAGGAGGAGTAGGTCACCGAACAAAGAGCCGGGTCGATAGCATCATTCACAGACTCCCCTTTAGGAGCAGACAAATTGTGGATCATTCTAAATTGGCCCGGCTCCTTCTTAGGTACCACTCCCAGCGGGGAGCACACAAAACCAGGGAGCGGTGGGGCCGGGAAAGGGCCCGCCACGCGCCCCAGTCCGCGCTCCTTCTCAACTTTTGATTCCACTACTGCTGGCTGTGTCCTGGCAGATAGTAAGTTATTGCAGTACCCAACAGGCGGGACGCCCTGCGCTGGGATGCGAAAGCCTTCGGAGAACCCAAGGTACAACAATTTGGCTGCTGACCGGTCTGGGTACTGATTCAGCCAAAACATCAGTTTCCCAATGTCTACAGGAGTAGGCAGCTTATGGCTGAGAAGGCTTGACCTCCTTGCCCCCTCCTCCCCTTTCTTTGGACTTTTTGATGCATTTGAATTCGGGGTGGGAAGGATGCCCGCAAAAGGAACACGCATGCCTATATCTGCACTTCTCGGTGGACCAGGTGCACACTATTTTATTAAATGCCCAGCATGCCCCCCTCTTCTCTCCAGGCCCTCCCTGAGAAGTCCGAAAGGGCTGCCTGTTGCTATGCGAACCGCCTGACTTGCCATTCACACTTTCAAGCCACACATTGACCTCCACCTGGTCCCAGCCCATATCAGGGTCCTGCACTTTCTCCCACCTGAAATCCCTGTCATAGTCCAGTCAAGCCGTACCACCATGCGTCGTGTGCGCCTTCAAAATCTTATGCATATAGAATATCAATGACCCTGCCAACTCTGGTTTTTTCTCAATGACCACGGTCATAAACACTTGGAAGCCAAAGAGCCAGTTTGTAATAGATTCTTCCACTCTCGGTCTCTTGTCCCTATAGGAGCTGTCCTTTCCATCCCTGTCTTTGTTCTCCACATCCAATCTTTTTGGTCTGATCAAAGAGAATATATCTACATATTCTCCTTTCCAAATCTTCTCGTTCATTTCAAGAGATACATGGGTAGGTAGACGACCTGGTTTAGATAAAACATAACCCTGGCCCCCTCCAGTCTTAGCACCCCCTCCAGGCTCATTATTCCCGCCCTCAGGCTTACCTCCTGAAGAACTGGGAGCATTCGAAGGGGCCAAGACCACCGGTTGCGCCGCCGGTATACTCGCGGACTGCGCTTTGACCAACAGAGCTAGCTGTTCCCTGATCTCGCTGAGGGGGCCCTCATCGGACCTCCCTGGGGCCCAAGGCGCGATCGCTACTGACGCGGACGCTACTGCTGGCAAGGGGGGGCGCAACCGCTACACTCGGCATAGCCCCCACTCCCCCGCCCCCTAGGGGTGCCTGCCCCTGAGTCAGAGCCCTTAAAGCGCTCAATATTTCGTTCAAGGCGCCCCCTGTCGCAGACCCCCCCCCGGTTGCAAGGGAGGGGGGGCGCTCGCGGGCAATGGAGGAGTCGCATTCGCGTTCCCAGGGACCACCGGGGCAGATCCCAGTGCTGCTATGGCACCCCGAATTTCGTCCAGAATCCCCCTATTCGCATCTGCAGCAGGAGGCACTACCGGGACACTAGGGGCGCTGCAGAGCGGAACTACGGGCAGCTGAGGCGAGGGGGGGTGGGACTATCGTGATCACTGGCTCCAAGGGAACGCTCGCTGGACGGCTGGCCCTATTACCCTTACTGCCCACCTTCTTCTTCTGTGTGCCTTTATTATTATTATTATTATGTTTCTTATATAGCGCCAGAATCGACCCCCGAAGGGGTATCTCCGCGCTTGCCTTGGGAACCCGTCCTGGCTTTTTCCTGTGAGATAGCCTCCACAGGGCATCCCCAAGGTGAAAGCCAGGCATCCCGCCGCGGGGGGGCCGTTGTGGAGATTAAGCAAGCTTAATGCCCAGAGTTGCAGAGTGTGAACCCATGATTAAGTCAGGCACCGAAGCGAGGATTATCGAGTCCATGGACATTTGTGCTCAAGACCCTGCCGCGTCGGGAATTGAACCCTGGTCCCGGGTCGGACCTCTGCTTCAGGGTCTGCCTGCTCTAACCAGTGAGCCACACTTCTCCACTTTCCCACCCGGTTTCTGCACTCTAGGCTTCTTTATCAATGGCGGGAAGGCTGCTTTGGGCGGGATCCCCTGTCTACGTGGGCGCTCTACATTGATCGGAGCCTCTGCCTCTGGCTCAGAAGGAAGCTCCTCCGCCTCCCCTTCGCTGCTCTCATCCTCCCGGTTAAATTTCGCCAGCAAAAGGGAAAGCAGCTGCGCTATTTCAGGATCTTTGTCCTTGCGCTTGTGGCTCTGCCACCTGGCCGGCATGATTCCCTCGCGCTCCGCAGCTTTCGAAGGCTCTCCTGACCACCGCCCCGCAGGCGCTGCCGTTCCCTCCCCTGCCGGCGCTACCCCACCACGTCGAAAGGAGAAAGTGCCGGAGCCCCCTACCCACACTCAAGGTAACTGTGCGCGAACGCGGGTCTCCGAGACGCCCTCTGCGCTGTGCAACAGGGGAGGAGGGAGGAAGGGCAGGAAAGCCTGGTCTCAGAACCCCCGCGCCCGCCCACAGTAACAGAGCCCCGACACCTCACCTGACGAGCTGGTCGACGCTCTCTCCGCCTCGGATCGACTGCACCAGTCCGCCCGCCGGGAATTGCCGCACTCGCTCCTCCTCAGGATTCTCCGGCACGCAATGCAGGAAGGACTCGACTATGGGGGGAGGGGAAGCTACTGGGCCGGGATAAACAAGATATCCTAAGCGCGGGGCATGGGTCGAGTAAGGTGCAAGCAGGTCCGGTGTTGGCGCGGAAAGAGGCCGAGTTCCGAGTGATCCTGACCTAAATAGGTCATGGCCTCTGCCCCCACGCCCCCACCGGACGTGTGTCACCCTTCCCTGACCCGGAAGCACTTCCCCGGCTGGCCGCCCATAGGGCAGCCGGCCGGATACTTTAGCCAATGGCGGCGTGGCGTGGGCCGGGGGGCCGGGCCCTAAAGGCGGGCTCGTCTAGCCTCGCCCTTTGTATAGTGGTAGTGCTAACATGACGTCAAGCCTACCACTGTAGCCTGACTGCAACAGTGCCAAACATGCACTGTGACCTGCCAAATAAACATATTTGGACAGATAAAAGCCTTCCTATTAAATATTGAAAAGTCACCTCTATGGAGGCCTTGAGGCTTTTTTGAATTGCCTCACAGGCTCCTCCCAGCCAGTGAGTGGACATCAATAGGTGTGAAAAGGGTGTTAAAGGCCTCCCAGGTGCAAACAATAGGCTGCCATGAATGGGCAGTGATGACTCGTCTGAACTCTACAGAATGTGCAGGGGGTGACTGTAAGCATCCTTTTTTTGACACTACAGTGTCAAATCCTGCTTGACAAGCCTGTTGGGGTCGCATAGCACACATGAAATGCACTTGAAAGGGAGAGAACAGGATGCCAAACAATTCTTGTGTATGCCTTGGCTAGTTGCTGAATGGCCCTGCTTTTGTCCAACTAGATAGACACCTGTCTCTGAATATGTTGTTCATACAGTACCTGCTCCGAAATGGATTTTAGTGTTAGATGTGGGAGGACAATAGGATTACCATAGTACACTCCCTACACCATACTCCCAGGGCTCGGAACTCAAATCTAGTGTTACCAAAGACTATGGCCATCTTGCAAATGTCATGGCACATTGCATTTTGATTCTGTTTGCAGTAAGGCGAACAGGAGCTACTGATAACATTGATAAAAGTTGGCCCTGGGATCTTTTACCCCATTGGATTAAGAGGTGCCAAGTGTCACCCCAACAGCTAGCTTGTGCAGGAATAAATGCTGCATCTCCAGGCACCCACTTCAGAGCACTTTCTGGACCTATAGAAGATCAGAAGAAGACTGGAGTTGCTGTCCCACTTGCACCGAGGACAAAAACGTGAATTCAAAGGCTTAGATGGCTGACCTGCATGGCTACAGGTAGACAACCAGCTGCAAGAGTCTTTTTCCTTAAAGAATACAGCTAAACAGTGGCAACTGGACCTGAATTAGACACTGTTGTTGGCCTCTGCTTGACACCCTGGGAGTTTTTAAATGTCTTCCCTGAGGTAATGTGGGTCTCAGACGTGTATTCCTGTGGCAGATTGGGACTTAAAAGACTGACAGCCTGATTTAGAATTCGGCAGATGGGCTACTTTGTCACAAATGTGACAGATATCCTGTCCATCATATTACAAGTGCCCTTCGATTCAACGCACTTGTAATGAGGCGGACGAATATCCATCATGTATTTGACGGAGTAATCCGTCTGCCGAACTCTAAATCAGGCCCTAACCTAGGAGATACAATATTTGACCATTCTGAGCCGGAATGGCGTTTCCGATCCACACTCCATCATGGTCAGTATTAAATTGAGCCTAGGTCCTGGTCTACCGCGACCATAGACTATCATTGGGGCTTTGTGCTTTTTGGTGCTATTTTTCCCTTAACCTTTAAAAGCTCATATCTCCAGTTCCTCTTATTGGATTTTTTACATTTTAGTTTAATTTTGTTATTTCAATGTTACACTATATTTATAATTTTGTTTGGGATTTTTATATTTTTGTATTTTTAATTTTACTACTTTATTGGTACTACACAAATACTTTACACAAGCTAAGTCGGTCTGCTCTGTGCCAGAGCTACCAGGGGGTTCAGCTCAGGTTAATTTAGTGACTTTAAGGGTTTACTCTGACAAAGTTTGTTATTATACTATGCGGTGGGTAGTCACCTACACCAATTAAGCGCCTGGTTTCTTACAAGGGTCGTTTGTTATGTCTGTAGCGAACAGAGGCAAAAGACATGCATAAAAACAGTGCTATGTTTTGCGTGAAAGAAAGCACGTGTAATGGCTCCGCACTATTGTCTACCTTTTTTCAGTCATATCCTGGATGGAAGTAGGTGTCAAAGTGTGGGTGGGTAATGGATGGCTCGAAATAACCCACAAAATCGTCCCCTCACTACCCCCTCCCCTCGAGATAAAGGATCTCATTTGGGGAATCCATCACTCTTTGGTGAACACAGGCTCCCACTAGTATATTGGCAATCAATTTGTATTTATTTTAACATTTCTAACCGCACAAAACTGCAAAAATGTAATTGTTAAACACGTTTTAGAGCTGCCAATTTTGTAGATTAATTATGATTAAATATTTTGGTCATTCTAGGGGGCTCCAATTAATTATTATCGCACAAACGGGGCTGGGGGGAGGGTGGCAGCATTAAAAAGTTTGGAAACCATGGTTAAAGGCAGGGATCGTATCAGAAAAGGTTACATTAGCAGCCACCATATTCAGTGATCACTTCTGTGCATTGGGCTGGGTTGCCAGCTGTAACATCAACAAGCATTTGCAAAACCATTTGGTCCCGCATTTAGCATCAATTGGCTTTGTCAGTGTAATTTAGCCACGCAGTAAAGCACGCCTCAACTGTGCAGCATGGCTAAATAGTTACATTTAAAAACCTATGACGGGGCTGGCCACATCATATAGTAGGTATGAGCACCACATATGTGCATGCCTACAGATTGAGGTGGGCACCTTTTTCTTCACTAATACATTGATGGAGGTGTATTGATTAAAAAAAAAGAAAATAAGTAGCACAAACTTTTTTTTTCTTCAAGTCCGGGTGGGGTGGAGCAGTAATGAGATTGTGGGCAGGGCACATGGAGGACATGGCTGGGAGAAGCATTGCATGGGGGCCGGGGGCCGGGGGCCAGAAGCAACACGGAGGGCAGAGTGGGAAAGAAAACAAAAAACAGTAAAGACAGAAGGAGTGAATGTGTGCGAGAAGCAACTCAGAGAGGGGCCGAGAGGGAAACACAATGGGCCAAAAAGTAGGATGGCATGGGTGAGGGAAACAGTTCAGAAGGTCGGAGTAGTGAGGAGAAGCAACAGGCATGAGAGAAGGAGGGCATGGAGGGAGAAGCAACACTGGGTTGGGGATAGGGAGGAGACACAATGGGTAAGGGAGACGGATGGCACGTGTGGGTAAACAACATGGGGTATGGGTGGGGAGGATAATAAGGGGCTAGAGAGCAACGTGGAGCGGTTGGGGAGAATCACACGAGAAAGAAAGCAACAGGATTAAGTAAACTCTAGTGAGTGCAACATCGAGGGTGGTTGGTATAAGTCCTTGGGGGACAGAGAGCAACATGGAGTGCAGATGGACAGAAGTACACAAGGCAGCTGGGAAACACAAGTACTCTCATGGAGTGCCTAACCGAAAGAAGTAGTGCTTGAAAAGCAAGCAAAGGAAGCATAAAAACTAGCCAATAAAAAGAGATGGTAAAGAGGTTCTGTTCCATGGGAGATACAAACAAAAGATTGTCGATCCGGGACACAAATAAGAAACAGACAAATGAGTGACAGGAACGCAAACCAATATAAAGCATTGGGTAGGCTCCAATCCCCTGTAAGTTCTTAGCAAGCCCACAATATGTCTTTTGCAACCCAAAACACAGCTGTCTGGTAGTCTCGACCTAAAAATGCTTTGTCCATCTTGTACAACTCTAGATGGCTAATAGACAATAGCCATAGCTGCAACACTCGACACCAAGCCAAGGTAATAATATTTGTAAGACTACCCAGCGCCACATGATTTATCACTCATTGTTAAATTAATCAATATTTATTATTTCGGCTTTCAAGAGTAAGCTATACAATATAAAATTCATAATAGTACCAACAATTGAAACATTACTTTACAGATTCAATTTAACTAATCAATTTAATAAAATATTCAGCTTTTACAAAGTCTTAAAACTACTGAATGATGTATAAATATGCTTTAATTCTCTTCCTTGGCATCTGGAATTACCTTATTGACCCCCTCACATATCAGCATTAAATGTGTTTTGGAAAATCAGCAGTTTTTCCCCAAATACCAACTTATGATTTCTGAAAATTCAGATAATTGTCTTTAATAGCCACACTCAGTTTTGATATACATATATTATTTCAATCAAACAGACAATTCTGATTTTGTAGGCCGAGCTGCACAAAGTAGAGTTACTTACTACTCATTTGAGAGGCCTGCTTTAGGATATAGCCGTTTCCAAGAGTGGTTTCTTCTTCGCATTGACCAGTCCTATTAAAAAAGCCTTCTGCACACTACGTGAACGCCCATCTAGCTGCACAGTCTCTCCCCAGAGCTGGAGTAGAATTGGCCCTTAACTGACGACGTTACATTGAAAAACTGGAACGTAAACACACAAACCCGGAATGCACCTTAACAACCCGGAAATTCTCCTTCAGCTCGCTTTCATTTAAACATCTGAAAGATATGTCCCCATCTTTGGGGACAACCGGCCCTGGATGTTAACCGCAGATGATCCCTGTTCAGGAGCTGTGTGAGGCAGCGTTCCATAACCAGGAAGTGGGCTGTGCACACACAGGCCACCTTTTGGGAAGGTGCATTCCGAATTATAAGCGGCCTGCAGTACCTTCGAACAGATTCCGTCCCCATCTGTCATTTTCATTCCCAAACCTATGCCCTCTTTAGAGAGTCGTTCCGGCCTGAAACTCATTTCTACAGCCTGTAACCCTCTGCAGAATCCTTTCCTGTCCGCAGCTCACTTAGCCTGCAACCTTTAAATAGATCCAATTTCGATCTCTAGCTAATATCCCACAACGTGTAAACATCTCAAAAGAGCTTTTCCTGCCTCTAGCTCATTTGTTAGGATTAACCCCTGTCAGGCCGCTCCATTCCACAGCCTGTGCCCCTTTCTTATTCCCTTATCGTCTGTAACTCACATTCCATAGCCTGTAACTCCTCCTTGCAGGCATCTCGCCCGTGAATGATCGAACAACATAACTCATTCTGATCTGTATCTTAATTACAGTCCCCCCCACAAAATTCATATTCCACTCCCTGTAACCAACCCCTCTGTAACATTCAACCCCTTTCATATTTCATACCCTGTCACCAACTGTGAACATAGTCCGTTCATTCCTGTAGCTTACGTTCCGCAGCCTGTATAACTCCCTACAGAGTTCTTTCTGCCTGTGGACTTACAGCCCAATTACAGCCTGTGCAGATCATTTACCACCCTTATCTGATTACACGGAATGTGCTCACCTGTATAGAACCCCTTCAAGGGTCCAGGGCGCATCCCACAGCATGGGGCGTGGTTCCCACCTGTAGTCATCATTTGACCGCCTGCAGTCATACTGTGTCTGTGGGTTCGTCTATATAGCCTGTAACCCCACTTGTCGGTGAGCTCACATTCCACAGCCTGTAACTCCTCCGTGCATAGACCCATCCCATCTCCAGCTTACACTCATAGCCTGTAACCCCTCTGATCAAGGTCCTTCTCCTTCTGACTGCTCACATTCCACACTCTGTACCTCTCTGTCCACACTCTGTACCCCTCTGTCCACACTCTGTACCCCTCTGTCCACACTCTGTACCCCTCTGTACACAGCCTTTTATTTATGCTCGCCCTCCACAACCAGTGACTCTGTGCACAGCCTTTTTCCATCCGTACCCTTAACTTCACAGCCTTCAACCCCTCTACAGAACATTTCTGCCTGTGGGCTGCATTGACCCAACCCAGCAGGCCTCTAAACCCTCCCCCCATGTGTACCATCAACTCCGCTCTCTGTTCACTACCCAGTCTGTGAATACAGGCATGCTCTACAGCCACAAGTCTCCTTCTGCGTTCACTGTCCAGCCTTTGAGTACAGGCCTAGGCCTTCCTCTGTAGTCACCAATAAACCTGCGAGTACTGGTCTAAAGCGCATCTACAGGACCCCCTTTGTGTTCACTCACCAGCCTGCGCACACAGGTCTGCTGCACAGCTACAACAACCCCCTCCCCCCGTCAGTACAGGCCAAGCACACACGAATATTTTCTAGATTGTGCGGGAGGCAGTATGCGCACTGCTGGTCACCACACCTAGGCCAGGCTGCAGGAGACCAGAGTCCCCCCTCACCCACGGTGTGATCTTATGCCAACCAATGTATTCTACTAAGCTCCACCATACTCCTCAGCATGAGGTACTGTTCTCCCACCACCCCTTGACGGGCCAGCGCCTGGATCTATGTGTGGGGTGGGCGCTACCTACGTGAGAAAGAAGGACCTTAGTGTGTCTCGTGCACAGAGGACAAACATTGAAGGAGACGTCTGTTTACTGTGCAATTAAACCCGTGGCGCTGGGCTGCCAGCTAAGCCTACTATAGACTGGGCCAGAAACCGAGCATCAGCACAGTGTGTACAAGAACCCAACCCTCAGTACAGTCCGTGCCAGTACCCATCTGCCCAATACAGTTCGTGCCAGTCCCCAACTGCCCTTCTCAACCTGTACCCGTAACCAAGGCACCGTGTAAGTAACCAAAACACAGCACCGCCTGTGGCAGTCCCCAACTGCCCCGCATGGCGCGTGAATCACGCAACTGACCCGTCAGCCTACGTCAGCGGCGTCGACCCGCCAGCATAGCCCATGCAACGCAACTGCCCAACCTGACGCAAACCAACCCCGAGCAAAGCCCGGCTCTAAAATGAACAACATTCATAGTCTTTGCCAGTAGTAACCGCCACACAGCACGGCCTGCAGCAGGGCAGCACCCTCGCCGCTCCCCGGTCTATCCTGGATTTGCTGAGCCCTGGGGGAGGCCGGGCCGCACCTTCCTGCCTGGGAGCCGGCCAGGCGCCTGAGTCAGCCGGAGCTTGGAAGGCTGTCATACGGGATGGGGGTGGGGCGCAGAAGGTGGGAGGGGCGTTGACCTGCAATGACCTGGGGGGAAATTGGGGCTGTAAAGAACACCCCGAGGCCCAATTTCAAAACACTATTACAAGAACTAACACGAGCCACCGTAGGCTGGGGACAAGGAACAGTCCTAGAAAACACAGGTTCTTAATGACTCAAAACAAGGCCGTAGGTTGACCAAGGCCCGGAGCCCTACACATATGCATACATTTGGGACACAGATACAGAGTAAACAAGCATTGGCAAAGCCAACAGGTCTCGCATTAAAGCTAATTTCACCAAAGCGCTCTAAAAATTAAAGAGGGGAAGGTAGCAAAGGAGGGTGTGCGGTAGAAGGAGCAGCAATAAAGTGTGTGTGGGGGAGCAGCAACAGAGTGGGTGGGGAATGCAGCAATCGAGGGTGGGCGAGGGAATGTGGTGCAATTGAGGGTAGGCAGACCTCGGAAGATCGGTCAGTACTGAGAACTATGGCAGTGGTCAAAGGATGGGCAGGGAAAAGCAATAGAAGAAGGGTGGAAGGATGGACACTAAGCTGTAATGGAGTGTGAGCACTAAGGGCCTCATTATGAGTTTGGCAGTTCACAGACTGCTAGACTCACAGTGGTGAGGCGGTCCAACCCCCCCATTCCAAGTTGGGAGGTCAGACTGCAATTGCACCGCACAACCGCCAGGGATCAGAGATCCCCGGAGGTGGCACAGTGGTTTTGAGGCCACAATATGCCTGGTGGGAACGTTGAGGTTCTCTGCCAAGCATATTACGACTTTCCTTTCCGCCACAGTTTTCATGGTGGTTCCTCCTCCAGGAAAACCGTGGCGGAGAGAAAACAAAGGGGGACCAACAGGGCCCCCTGTTGCCTCTGGGGCATGGGGTGCATGCAGGGGGATATAAAAAGGAGAGGGACCCAACAATCCCAAAGGGGTAGGGTACCAAAAGACAATTGTCTAAAAAACATTGCCCTGGGAAACCAGTATAAGGCACTAATAAAGTACACCACTCTTGTAGTTACACTCAGCATCCAACAGACATTCTGTAACACACTCTCAGGTTTATTCTATCCTCAAAATGAACCAGAAAAGCAAATCAAGGAGGAACAAAGATGTTAAAAAGAGATAAACAAACAGTTTATTAAAAATTGTGACAAAAGCAAATATATAATTAAAAATTCATACTACAATATGAATGACAGGTTAAAAACATTACATAGAAACACAGCAATCATAACAGTGGGACAGAATTTACAGCAAGACAAAAATGTATATCAGATCATTGAACAACACGGTACTGAGACTTATGAATAAGTAACATTTGATGCAAAAAAGCTCTAGGTAGAAAACACTTTAAGCTAGAAACTCAAGATCTATAGAATGCATTTGTCACGTATCCGTGGAGTATTCCCAGAGAAAAAGCATTGGCGCGTTTCGGCGGGTCCAAATTAGATAATTGCCCGCCTTCTTCAGGATAACAATTTAATCTTCCCACAATTCATTATAACATCTTGTATCGTCAGGAAAGCTCTCTTACAGTTGCATGTATAGAGAACAAATTCCAGAATGTGTGGTAATGGGCCGTCACTCACAATTAAAAAGGGTAGATACAGGCTAATGATGTATCAACTTCTTCGACTTTTCAGTGATTCAAATACTAAAAGAAGTGCAGGACAATCTTCTATGCCAAGCAAAACGAAGCTATCATTTAAGCTTCTCTCATTCTGCCATAGAGATGTATAAATTTATATCGGGGACACCGAAGGAAATAGCCGTCCCCGTCTCTAAACGGGAGTTCCGGGTTGATAGCGAAGGGGTCCTGACGCGGGGTAGTGTTCCTCTGAGAGTGTCTGCATGCAGGGGGCACATGTTGTGCCCCCCCCGTGTGCATGCACCCCAGTACCAGCACGGCATGGACAACACCAGTCCATGCCGTGTGCAGTCCATGCCGTGCAGGTAGTGACTTTGATGTTCCCATTGCGGTGTCTGCTGTGGGAACGCCTAAGAACTGCCCGCCAGGGACTAATAAAGTTATAACCTGGCGGGCGGGGCGCACACAGGTTTAGTGGTGCGGGAGCGGATTGGTGACACCACCAAACTCATAATCAGGGCCAAAGTGGCAATGGAGGGATAGTAGCCAGGCTAATAATCAGCAATGGACGGGGTGGGCGTTCACTAAGCAGCAACAGCAATGAGGGTGGGGAGGATAGGAGGACACTAAGCAGCAACAGAGGAAGAATGGGCGGGCGGGGAAAAAGCAACAATGGCAACGGATTAAGGGGAGGGTGAGCAGCCACTAATCAACAGCAACAAAGGAAGAATGGTGTGCGAGGAAAAAGCAACAGCTGTAACAGAGGCGGTTGGACAGGGAAAAGCAGCTGGGTCGGGAGACAACACCATGGAAAGCGGGGCGGGGGACCGCACAACACAAGAGAAGAAACAACTTGGACCGCTTGGGGTGGGATAAGAAGCACACATGGGAGACAGCTCAGAAAAGCATGTACTCTCATAAAGTGATTCACAAGGAAAACAATGGTTTCCTAAAAGCGGACACTAGTGGAATCATAGTAGGAGACAATCAGAGAAATGGCAGACTATGGTCTATGGGAGGGAATAACCCAAGTTTGATGAGCTAAAATAAATAAATCGAGAAAATAGAAAGCAAACAAATGTGAGTGGCAAAACACAAAGCCAGTGGTATTCAATGGACAGAATGCATTCTTAGGAAAACTTTCATCATGTCCCTAATATGCTCTTTGCAACCACACAGTTGCACTGTTTTGACCTAAAAAGGAAGCCACAGGCAGGAAAGGTGAAATACAGGCACAAAATAACCAATTGGAGGACGCGTGACAACCGGATGTACAGAGTGACAAGAATAGCTGGGGTCCCGTATACAGAATAAGAAAGGAAGCCACACATTTATCTTTGCAAATACTGGTACATCATGGCAATATACAAACGGGTGACCATGAAGTGGAGCCAGAAACAAAATGTCACAGGCCGAACTTGAGGACCCAGATGCAGCATAGGACAGGAGGCAACAAGCAGATCTGGGCACACACAGGCACAGAGTGAGCATATATACGGCAAAACAACGAGAGATGGAAATAAGAGAGGCTCAGACCTGGGGGAGGGGGGCACATACGTAAAATAAGTCAGGAAGCCACAGGCAGGCCCGTGAAAATACAGGCAAATAAGCTTGACGACGAGCTAGAAGTAACTTCAAGCGCTACCCTGGGTGCTATATTTAGAGCTCTTTGTTTATTTCGTGCCCTCGTGAGGTCTGAGATCTTTTACTGCCTTTTGTCCCTCAAATGTGTCAATCATCCTTGAAACAGGATGTCCACCTACCATGGGTAAACTCTCATTCGAAGAGAGTCTCAGAATCTTACTCATATTTGTGAGCCCCTTCACATTAGCAGACTTTACTCACTCACGGTCACTCAAAAGAGTCTCAGTCACAGGAGAGGGTTTCTCATACTTGCAGGTCTCACTCATTCACAAAACAGAGGGTCTCATTCATACGAGTAAGTCTCACTCTTAGGAGAGACTCACATTTGATTTGCCGCGCTTAACAAATTACCGATAGACCGGAAGGAGAGGGTCTCACTTAATGAGTCTCACTCCGTTAACAGACTTTATATAGCAAAAAAGTGTATTGAGAATGAATCTTTTAAAGGGTGAGACATGTCTATGGACGTCTGTACTTTCTGGAAAGGGCCGACTGCAGGCGAGGCGATTTTATATCAAACAAGGAACTACCACAAAGTATTGCCCAAGCCCAGACACCATACCGGAGTGAACTGGAAGACTCTGGGGAAAGTCCCACCTGGAAACGTGGACGCTAAACACTGAAGGAAAGGGTTGTATGTTTTCGCAGCACAGAGGATTGGCCGCCATTTAATGGAACACCTATAGCCTGCAAACAGAAGGGCTCTACATGCATAGAAAGCAGGAGGGAAGATGGCACATCTATAGCCTGTGGGCTGGAGGTCTGCGTACATGCACTCTATAGGGAGAACTGCACACGAACAGCCTGCAATGCAGGAGGGACGTATACACTCCTATGGAATGCAGGGAAGAGGCGAGTAAACCTGTGGCAGGCAGGACTGAAGTCCTCATTCTCTGGCATGCAGAAGGCAGGCTGGACGCTTAACCCTGTAGGAGAGGCATGAGTTTGCAGGAGCAAGGTCAGTACTCCCACATAATGCAGGAGGGAGTAATGCACACCTACAGCTGGAGGGAGAAGGTTTTGCCTGCAGGACAAGTATTAAGAAGATAGGCGTAGGCCTGAACTCCACTGCGAGTGCAGGAAAGATGCTTGTGCACCTTTAGCATGCAGGAGGATGCACCCATTGCCTGCAGGAGAAACAGGTGCCACCGGGGGATACAAGCACAATTATAAGCAAGACTCTCAGACACCTCTTGCTTGCAGGAAAGATGCCTGTGCACATTTAGTATGCAGAAAGATGCACCCATTGCCTGCAGGGGAAACACGTGCCAGCGGGAGATAACATCACCCTTGTAAGCGAGACTCTTCGACACCTGTTGCTTGCAGGAAAGGTTCCTGCTCACAATTAGCGTACAGGAGGATGCACCCATTGCCAGCAGGAGAGACAGGTGCCAGTGGCAGAGGTCAGCACACTTTCAGGTGAGACTCAGACACCTGTTGCTTGCAGGAAAGAAGCCTGCTCACATTTAGCATGCAAGAGGATGCATCCGTTCCCAGCAGGAGAGACAGGTGCCAGTGGGAGACACCAGCACACTTGTAAGCAAGACTCTTAGACACCTATTGCTTGCAAGAAAGACCTGTACACCTCCAGCATGCAGGAGGGAGAAAGGAGTACCTGAAGCTCGATGGGGTGAGCGTGAAGCTGCATGTGGACACTACTGCACCTCTGCAAGAGAGAGCGGTGTACACGCCTGGTGTCTGCATGACATGTTCGCACTCATGCAGGAGAGTTGTACATCTGTAGTCTGCAGGAGAATGGGATAACAGTTGGAGACAGAAGAAATACAGCCAACACAGCATGCACTTACACCTTTACACACGTGGTACCTATACCAGAGGCCTAGGCAACTGGGGGCTGCAAGGCAGATGCTTACATTACATCTGCCACAGAGTGACCCGCACACCAGGAACCTGCAGGAGAGGCATGCAAGACTGCACCTTAGAGGACAGGCTTCAGTCAAACTAGAAATGGCTCCAGTGAAGAGACCTGCCTGTCTGCAGGCTCGTGGACTGAGAGGGAGTGTCTGCAGTTTGGAGACACGACACATGGGTTATGAAAGGAGCGGAGGGACATCTGTGATACAACGAGCTCCAAACACGTGACCCAGTGAAAGGCCTACACATTTTCAGCCTGGAGGTCAGTCAGGGCTGGCGCTAGGCATTGGCAGTGTGTGCAGCTGCCCAGGGCCTCGCGCTCAGCTTAAAAACAGGGGGCCTGCTTCACCGTGAAAGGCCACGCTTTCACAGTTAGTCCACCTGCTCCTCCAGGGCCCCCTCCCCACACAATCACAATACACACGCAAGAGGTCTCGACCTTGCTGGTCAGGGCGTGGTGAGATTCCTGGGGGTGCAGGGGTGGGGAGAAGGACAAACAGAGTGGGGACTGCAATTATGTTGGCTCACGGTGTCAGGGGCGGGGCAGCACCTCTGTTAAGTACGGCCATTCCCTTTCTGCGTTTTGTTCCTAGGCGAGAGAATGCCCCTTTGTGTCCAGGAACAGCCGGACATAGGTAAGGAGAGGTGGGTGAGGGGAGGAGGGAGCAGCCAGATCACTGGCTTTTTTTACATTTTGCATTACTCATTCTTTGATGAGAATATGCATTTAAAAAGCATGTACGACTGCTGTGGTAGAGCAGTGTTTTGTGAAATGCCTTGTTACTGCTTCGAGGCGAAGGGAGGGGGCCCCTTTCCCTGGGCCTCTAAGCACTAGATAGAGCAAGCTGCAAGGTCCAGATGTGGGGGCCCCCCTTCCCTGGGCTTTGTAGCCATTACTCCCTCCTTCCATTATTTGTATCCCTGTGAAATGTATCCAAAAAAGAAACACTTGTTGGAAAGGTAGTTTCTTTCTAACATTTTTCACTTCCAAAGTGCAGACTCGGGACGGAGAGAAATAAAAGGTTAAAAATGTGAAAGGTAACTAAAGCAAGACAGAGTGTGTTGAAAAGGGGCCAGATTGATTTTATTCACATCCAAAACACGTTAGTGTCACTTTACAGAATTTGCCAGTGAAGCACTACTTTTGTTTTCTTGTATTTCTCTGAACAGCATTGTTTTTTTCCGAGTGAGGAAGCACACCATTCCTGGAGGTACTGTGCAATACCTGCTTGATGGGCGGATAGGAAAACAAAATGCATACCACTGCTCTGTATTCATGAATGTGGTCTTTTTATACCATACTTCTTACATTTTGTAAGGATCTAAGCAATGGACATTGAAAAGGGTCCCTTTCGGCCCTGTAGTCATGTCATTACCTTTTCATGCAAAAACACTCACTGATTCTGAACAGTGAGTGTAAAAGCGTTGAGGTTAGCATGTTGTTACTGCTTACATTTCACATGCTTTACTTAATCTTGCATGCCCTATGTGTGTTTGCTTTTTCCAGTATGTTACTTGTTTTTTTTAGGCAGCATATTGCTCTTGTCTAGTGCGTAATTTGAATTGCGTTGCAACGAGGTGTTTATAGCTGGGCACAATTGGGTTGTAGGTGAAGGCAGTGCGAGTTTCCCTCAGTTGGGCAGTATGGTGGTCAGTGGGGGAGAGGATGTGGCACTATGGTCAGACCTGCCAAATTTGGAACCGTGGAACCAGTATCAGCCTTCATGACCAGTCCACCAGATCACTCCCCTGATAGAGCAGAATTTCCATGCTAGACCTTAGAAGCCCTCGAAAGACCTTAGAAGAATGGTGTCTGAGCACCAGCAGATGGACCATAGCGGTGGCAAGTGTGGGTTAACCTTGAAGGCCTGTTCACTACAACCCCTATTGAAGCTCACCTCCAGTCTTGCGGGCAGGCCTACGAAGCAGCACACCTTAGAGCAACAGTGACTCTGTGACTGAGGTCACAGGACCCTCGAGCAGGGAGGCTCTAGGGCGGTGCGATCGGTGAGATCGCACTTAGAGCTGACCTTGGGTGGGGACGTCATGTTTGTGAGTATATTGTGTTTTTAAAAGCACTTGCTGCCTCCTTCCTGGCCTCCAGCAATTTTCGGCAACAATAAAAATGTCATGATATCTCTAGTGATTAATGTTCCTTCCTAGACAGAGCTAGAGTTTCATCAGGTGGAAGTTTTGACTTGTGAAACGGTAGCACAGAGGTTTAATGTGCCTGCTGCAAAGAACATGTACCGTGCAGATCACTAAGTCATCATGATGTAAATAGGCCAGTGGGTTACTGTTGTCAGACATGCTTTTGTTACTTGCAGTTTATAAGTCAAAATCCTAACACAGAACAATGAACTATTAACTGTCATCTAAGAGCTGCATACATACACACAAGGTATAAATTAGAGCATTATGTTTTTTTCCCCAGTCTTTGATTATCCTAATGATGCAAAAAGGGTTTATTTGGACAGAAATCGATTCTGGTTATTAAAGAGAATCCCCAACCATGGTAGTACGTTCTAAATTCAGAGTTTGTGTTTCTCCAGATAAATAGCTATTAAACAATACTGCCTACTAGTAGTATTGTCATGGCAGTATTGTCATGGGACTCCTACACCTTGTAGTCCTTTGCCTTATGTAACATTACCTTTTGTGATTTACACAAGTATGATTGATCGTCTCTGTGTAATGCGTGTGATATACAGTTCTCTGACACCCTACACTGATGTCAGTGGCGCTGTAATTCAAATTGAATGCATCTGAGTGAGAATGTGGTTATGGAGACCTGAGGGGCACTGTTAAAGGGTGGTAGTGAGGGAATCCATGGCAGAACGAGTCATTGGGGGGGCAACAAACATTGTCGCACAGGGCTCCACCAGTGCTAAAGCTGGCCACTTCTACTTCCTACAGTTCTAACACCAAATCAAAAACATTGATTTGAAAACCCCTTTAATCTGAAGCATACCTTCAAGTCAATGTACGATTTAGCAGTGGTCTCGTTGTTTTAAGTCTTTTTTTATTTATGTACAATCTTTATTTGTTTGCAATGGAGTCTTGTAAATTTGTATTATATGTGTTGTGTTTTTGCACTTAACATAATTCTGGCGAGTATAGAGCCCACACACAAAAAAGATTGTCCTACGACTGTGGGATACTGGTGAGAGGATTCAAATTAAAACAAATTGCTAAGTATTAACCCCTTCCCTGCTGGCCCGTTTCCGCCGCTGTGCGGTAAACAAAGGAACAGGGGCGGGCCATGACGAACCCCAGCCGTCATCAGCACACGAGCACCGTAGTGCATGACGGCTGGGGTTCGTCATCAGCATGGAAGGGGTTAATGTCATCCTAAGGTAGCACAATAATGGCACAGAAAGACAAGGGAGCCTTTTGAAATTTGCGATTATATCCATGAAGTGAGGGGTTTTCTCTTGTGTAATTTTATATTTTGAATGATCCCGCCTCTCATTACCTCAACAGGGTCTCCCTCCTTTATGAGACAGAACTGAAATGCTTATCATGCATTCATCTGGAAACAATCAGTTAACATTAGTACAAAATAACCATCTTTGTGAGACCTGCACCTAGCTTTTCCATCCAATGCGACAAATGTAATCAATTTAATAGTTTTAAAATATATGGACTTATTTTATTTGTAATTTATCTTTTTGTCCATGTAACAGCTATCCACATTAGATCTCTTCAGTGATGCCAAATAAGATCAATAGTCCTGCGATGTCACTTTCTGTGATGTCACTTCTTGTGATGTTACCAAGGATGGCTCCTCCACTAGGGCAGAGGAGCATCGCCCCAATGCTTACTCGCAGTTCGAGAAGTAGAAACATAAAATGCAAAAACTACAATTTTGTGTTTCTGCTTATCGCACTGCGAGAAATCAGAAGTGTTTGGTTTGGGAGGGGTTCTGCTCTAGGGCAAGGGAGGAGTGGATTGCCCAGAGCTAAGGGCTCTGACTGTTTGGTCGGCCCTCTGGGGCCGACCAAACCAGTCATGCGCACTCTAGCCTCTCTGGTCTGGCTGGTCAGCGTCCCGACCAATCACAACACTGCCATTTCTGCGTTGTGATTGGCTTAGGGAAGGGGAGGGAGGCTGCAGGAGAGCAGTTCAGGAGCAGAGACGACGCGAGACCCGGGAAGGTAAGTTTATTTTTATAACCCCCCCGCGTACCCTCCCGCAAGAATCCTGCGAGAACCCCCACCCGCGAGTCATGCCGGCCGCAACTGGATGTTGCATGCAAATTAGAGGGGCCTTACATCTTCCCTTTCGCCCAGGGCCCCAGAAGTTCTAGGACCGGCCCTGAGGTCAGTTACCTGCACATCTGGGGACTGGTTAAAGACAAGAGACGAACAGAAGAGGCAGAAACATCTGGCGGCTACAGGAGTAAGCTCTCCACACTTGGGGTCTGAGGTGGAGTGGCCTGCACACCTTGGGGGTAAAGGAGAGAAACCTGCCCCAAAGTCCGGAGCCTGCGGGAGAGGTCTGCACTCACACACTGGTCCTACCACAGGCCTCCGGACAAACCCCGCAGGAGGTCTGTACTCACCAGATCTGCATTCACGGGGCCCACAGGGCTCGACGAGGCGAGATTAGCCCGCACTGACGCCCAGTAGCCTGCACGCCTAGGCCCAGTTGCTTCCTCCCACACGCTGAGCTCAGTTTGTACTCTGGGGTCGGAGGCCATTTTTTTCTCCAAGGCATTCTGGGAAAGATGCCAACTAGAGCAAACTGCTAAAGAACACAGACTGTAGAGAGCCGAGAAAGAAGGATGGCAGGCTTTGAGGAAGAGGAGGGTCACAGACAGATCATGCGGTGAGAAACAGGAGGGGCAAAAGCAGATATGGAAGGTGACGATCCACCGAGCATGTCAAGCCGTGGAGAGGCAGGGGAGGCACAGGCAGAGAGCAGACAGAGCACGGGGAGAGGAGGCGACAGGCACCCAGGGAGAGGAGCGAACAGAAAGCGTTAATGGCAGAGGCAGCTAGATTGTAGGCGCTATGAAAGGAGACAAGTTCAGATATTGGGAGTGGAAAGAGGCACTGGCACTGTTCAGGGCAAAGAGAAGCATTTAAAGGAGACACCGGCAGAAAGAGGTGAAGCCCGGAAGAGACTAAGGACAGGTAGGGGGGAGGGGACAGGAAGTTTGAACACAGAGTGGGGAAGGGGACAAGATGCACGGGCAGGGAGAAGAGTGGCAGAGGCGGTGAGAAATGGGAAACAGGTATGCGAAAGCCAAAAAAAAGTGTGCGGGGAGGGGGGGAAGGGAAACATGCATGTCCAGGACAAGCAGGGTTGTGCAGAAAGTGCCGATTCTGCGTGCCAGGCACCGCCACAGCTCCGCCCCTCCGGCTCCGGCTCACATTTCACTTTAGTTCCTGTCCAAGAGATTCAGTTATTATAGCTAAAAAAAGAGAAAGAAAGAAAAAGAGGCTGTGCCGAGTAGCAAGAGCCGGGTTAGGGATCATTCTGATGGTGCTTTCAAGTCCTGCAACCATGGGCCAAAGTTGTTGCAGCGACGGACCAACAGTTCCTGCATTTACAGCCCCGCTGCTGCAGCAACAACGGCACCGGCTGCAGCTACAACCAGCAGACCCCAAGATTCCCAGCGCCCCATAGCTCCCTATGGCAACCGCCCCTGAAGCAACAAATGCAGCCTCTGCAGCCATAACTAAACATCTTCTGCACCCGAAGTCTCTGGCCCTGGAGCCACAATGCACGTCTCATCTACCTACATGATCTGATCCTAATGCACATCTTCTGCAGCCTCTGTTCTCATCTTCTGCAGCTGCAGTCTCTGTTCCCGCAGCCACAAATGCACATCTTCTGCAGCTGCAGTCTCTGTTCCCGCAGCCACAAATGCACATCTTCTGCAGCTGCAGTCTCTATTCCCGCAGCCACAAATGCACATCTTCTGCAGCTGCAGTCTCTGTTCCCGCAGCCACAAATGCACATCTTCTGCAGCTGCAGTCTCTGTTCCCGCAGCCACAAATGCACATCTTCTGCAGCTGCAGTCTCTGTTCCCGCAGCCACAAATGCACATCTTCTGCAGCTGCAGTCTCTGTTCCCGCAGCCACAAATGCACATCTTCTGCAGCTGCAGTCTCTATTCCCGCAGCCACAAATGCACATCTTCTGCAGCTGCAGTCTCTGTTCCCGCAGCCACAAATGCACATCTTCTGCAGCTGCAGTCTCTGTTCCCGCAGCCACAAATGCACATCTTCTGCAGCTGCAGTCTCTGTTCCCGCAGCCACAAATGCACATCTTCTGCAGCTGCAGTCTCTATTCCCGCAGCCACAAATGCACATCTTCTGCAGCTGCAGTCTCTATTCCCGCAGCCACAAATGCACATCTTCTGCAGCTGCAGTCTCTGTTCCCGCAGCCACAAATGCACATCTTCTGCAGCTGCAGTCTCTGTTCCCGCAGCCACAAATGCACATCTTCTGCAGCTGCAGTCTGTTCCCGCAGCCACAAATGCACATCTTCTGCAGCTGCAGTCTCTATTCCCGCAGCCACAAATGCACATCTTCTGCAGCTGCAGTCTCTATTCCCGCAGCCACAAATGCACATCTTCTGCAGCTGCAGTCTCTGTTCCCGCAGCCACAAATGCACATCTTCTGCAGCTGCAGTCTCTGTTCCCGCAGCCACAAATGCACATCTTCCGCAGCTGCAGTCTCTATTCCCGCAGCCACAAATGCACATCTTCTGCAGTCTCTGTTCCCGCAGCCACAAATGCACATCTTCTGCAGCTGCAGTCTCTGTTCCCGCAGCCACAAATGCACATCTTCTGCAGCTGCAGTCTCTATTCACGCAGCCACAAATGCACATCTTCTGCAGTCTCTGTTCCCGCAGCCACAAATGCACATCTTCTGCAGTCTCTGTTCTATCAGCTATAATTGCACATCTTCCGCAGCCATAAATGTGCATCTTCTCTACCTACAGTCTCTGCTCAAGGGGCCACAAGTGCACATTTTATTCAGCTATTTTCTCTGCTCCCATAGCCACGCTTTACATTTTCTGTAGGTGCAGTGTGTGCCTATGGACTGCAACTGAACATCTTCCAAAGCGGAGATCTGCTGCTATGACCACACCTGCCCATCTTCTGAAGTTGCAGTGTCTGCTTCTGTAGCTGTAATTGTACAGTTTTGAAGCGACCAATGCACAGCTTCTGCAGCTATAACTGTATAGATAGGCCATGTGCCTACAGCCACAACTGCACAGTTCTAAAGCCACTGCACATCGTGTGAATAAATAAGCTATGCAAGTGCACAATTTTTGCAGCCACAAGTGCACGGCTTCTTAAGCTCCTGCTCCGTGTCTCCAGCTAAAATTGCACAATTGCTGCAAGTAAGGTCTCTGCACATCCAGCCAGAACTACATAACTTCTGCAGTTATAGCCTGCAGCACTGTGTAGCTTCTGCTGCCTCAGCTACATAGCTTCTTCATATAGCCATAACTGCACAGCTTCTGCAGCGACATCGTGCTGCACTGCCTAGCTTCTACTGCCTCAGCTACATAGCTTCTACAGTTCACCTAGCCATAACCAGTAGATTTTCTGTCAGTGTCTGTCTTGAGTTCTCTCAGCGCCGGGACACTCTATTGGAGTAGCTGTGCACTATACAAGTACCTATTTACATTACATTACATACATTACAACTGCACAGCTTCTGCAGAGACATCTTGCAGCACTGCCTAGCTTCTGCTGCCTCAGCTACATTGTTTCTACAGCTCCTGCAGCCACAAATGCGCAGCGCCTGCAGCCACAAATGCGCAACTCCTGCAGCCACAAATGCGCAGCGCCTGCAGCCACAAATGCGCAGCGCCTGCAGCCACAAATGCGCAGCGCCTGCAGCCACAAATGCGCAGCCCCTGCAGCCACAAATGCGCAGCCCCTGCAGCCACAAATGCGCAGCCCCTGCAGCCACAAATGCACAGCGACTGCAGCCACAAATGCACAGCGACTGCAGCCACACTTGTTTAGCTTCTACAGCTACATCTCACTGCAACTGCGGCCGCACCTGCACAGCTTCTAGAGCGGCAGTGCCACTGCATCACAATGCCTGTTCACAGTTGTGACAGCAGTATTCCTGCACCTTCAGCATTCGGTCCTTAGCCACAGTCCTCCGCTCCTGGAACGCTAGCTGAATCTAGGCTAAGGTGCCACTGTCTCCAGTACAACAAAAGATGCAACTGTGGTCATGTTCACATACTGTAAGTCTCAATCGTACTAACAGATATTTAATGGGTCATCCCTCACCCCTTTGGGTAAGGGCACTCTCAACCCTTTGCACCCGGAACTTACATCAAACCCTAACCTAGCCACCTGGCGTGGCTGGCGTTAAGAACGCGGCACATGGAAGCGGTTCTATTTTGAAGATCATTTAAATACAACTCTTCTCCAGTGAAACTGGATGATTCTGAAAATCCTGTGGCATACTATCATCAGCAGCAGCTCCAGGAGAGACCACCCTTGGGCTCTTTTTGTGGCCCTTTCATCAGAAAAATCGAGGGACTTTTAGAAGTGGGTTTGCTCCCCGAATATAAACCCTTCTGTAGCAGCTAACAGAGCGCCCCCCTCCCCTACCCTCTCCTGCGCTACCACAATAAGCAGGACCATTCACATAACTAAGTGGCTACTACATCCCTAATTCAGCCACCTTCCACTTTGGTGATCAACATGGCTTAGCCTCGCATCACACCTCAGCAGCCAGTGAGCACCATCAGTGCCAATGATACCCCCGCCTCGCCTCCACCAGCCAATGACATTCTGCAGCATATTTACACGGCGACAGCGGACCCCTTCACCAAGCCTCTAGGTGAGCGCGGTGGACACCACTTCACAATTTAGGTGGGCACTTGAGCTCGGACGCTCTCATTCCTTTACAATACATACCCATTACCAAGATCCACGTGGCCTCCTTCCAGTCACCTACAGTGGCATGCAGTACAATAGCCAGTTGCCGGGGAGCTAGGTCACATACTCACTACTGGTTCCGTCATTTCACAGGTGGTTCACTCCCGCCAGTGCTGCAGTGAATACCGACGTCCAGGCTGAGGCTCGACCTCATTCCCTTCTAGGTGAGTTAACAAACACCTCTCCCCTCTACCCGTTTCAGCTTTCTAGACAGGTTGGCCAAGGGACACAGTAGTAGCGGTAGGGCTCTACTGTCCCCCCCACAGGCTGTACCCATTGATCTCCTGATAATTAATCTCCAACAGTAAATACCTCAAGATGTATACGAGTAACCGGTATGTACCTTGCATGTTTTTATTCCTTCTATAAACTGTTCCGCAAGGTGGGCCGGTCACCTTATACACTGTAACACTATTGACGGTGTTTTAACTCTTGCCACGTTTGTATGTTACGTCACAGGTTCCTTTATGTAATGATACCGTGATGTCTCACCCTTGCTGTTTATTCCCTTTCTTTCCTCCAGGTTTTGCCAGAAGAAAGATAATACTTGCACCCCTTTTCTTTTTTCTGGATGACTGTTGAATCCATGACATAGGGACAGTACTCCTTAGGACACTCTTTTGACCGTCTCTGACACTTTAGAGTAGATTAGGATTCTTGTTTAAACCCCCCGTCCTGATGAAATGCAGCTCATCCATTAGGAGAATCAAGGCGTGAAAGATGTCGATCTATTGACCCATCTTTACTTCTCACCTCACACACTGGGCTGCAGCAGGTTTAATTTCCCTTGCCAGCCATTAACCACTGCATTAGTGCCCAGCAAATAAAGGTTCTTAGGACACTCATAGCTATTTTTAACTCACTTACAACACCCACTCTACTCACTACACACTTGCCCCGCAACCTCATTTTCTAGGGCCTCCTGGCTAACAACATACAAGACCTCTGTCAAAGAGCCCCTGCGGGGCCAGTCGGGCATTGCAGCGCCGGCCCAACGAGGAGCTGCCCTATGATGAAGCATGACACCTCTCGGGGTGTGTGAGGACCCTTACTACTTATTGGAGCTCCCCCTTCCCCTGCTTCCTTCTCTTACCTGGAACCCAGTTCCCCTTTGATCCTCTCTATCACCTCCATAGGAACTGTATACATTTTGATTCATTTCTAGGTATATGGGCATGTATGCTAAACCTACACCTAAAAAGCCCTCGTCCCTCCCTTTGTATATGCTCCATCCCTATAAGCACTCTCAACTGACCTCTGTGACTAGTTTCTATCCTGTTCTTTCGCTTCTGGTCCCTGGACCGATTTGTGGGTCTATTAATGTATCAGTAGGAAAGCAGTGCTTTAAATGGGCCGGTACTGTCCGGTACGGAGTACCGGCACTTTTTTATTTTGAGTGGAGGAGTACCGGCACTTCTCAAGAGAAATGCTATACTTTTAATTGGCGAGTGCCGGCACTTCTCAAAAACAAGCAGGTACTCTGGTAGAGAGTACCTGCACTTCTATTTTTCCATTTCAAGCACTGTAGTTAAGACCTAATGAAAATGTGTAACACTGGCTCTTCTGTTGCTAGGTAGGCCATGGAAAATCAGATCTTCTGGAAGAATGTGGGGGGGCCTAAGTACCAAAGAAATGCTATTAACAGAAAAAAAAGAAACAATAAGGAAGGCTTAAATCTGTTTCCTTGGAGTTTACTAAAACGTAGATCTTAAAAATGATTTTAAAATGCCAGACTAAAAGATCAGCAGCACTAAAATTCAACAATAGTCCTATATGTTTATTATGAATTCTTATTGAATGTCTTGCAGTCGCATAATACTAAAACTAAGTAATGGGGCTATGATTGAGAACCTTAAATAAAGTTCCCAAATGTATTCTAAATGTATGTAATTCAAAATAAACCTAACGAAGCCTTGAGAAATAAACCTCCGTGATAAAGGTAAAATCATGGCATATGGTAAGGAGTAGTGCCGGGTCAACAAACACAAGCAGTAAGCCCGTTTTTTTGCAAAATTTAAGATTTTGTGAAGTCTGCGCCTTAAGAGAATTTTTTTATTTAAAAATGACTGGTGTTTGCAAGGGAGATACACCTTGCACCGGCCAGGCAGATCGCACAGGGCACAGCCGGTGCTAGTGGAAAATAGGGACATTAATAAGGCGCCGCCCCAAAGGGCATCCCACAGGCAGAAAGTGCGTGTTAGGTTTAGCAGATTGGTCCCCCGTGGGTACATGTAATGCCAGGTGGTATTAGAGGAGGCGGGCGCAGCACCAGGGGCAGAGGAGGCTGACCGAGCACATCGGGCCCCAGAAGGCTTCGAAAGACTCCCGAGGGAGAAGCAGGCTAGCAGTACGCCTGGGGGGCACAGGAGGCTGACAAAACACCTCGGGCACAGGAGGATGACAGAGTCACCTGGAGACACCATATTTAGCTCCACTTTGTGTTTTTTTTCCAGCCCTTCTCCCGGTGGAATGGAAAAGGCAGGAGGAGCATGAGGCCACACAGGTAAACACACAAAGGCACGTGAGTACAGACGTAAACAGTTCGTGAAGATGCAGGCACACAGGAAGCATTACATAGAAGCTGGGGTGAGGGCGGGGCTAAGGCTACGAGCCTGCGATATGATGGCAAGTATAGGCTGCTGCACAGATCTGATGCTCTCAAGCCTGTGCGGGGCGCGCAGGTGCACAGGGTGTGAAAAGTACTGTTTCTAGCCTGTGGGTCTTAGTTCACACCCTAACCCCGCTCTGATGGGTTCCCATCGAAGCTAGATCAATTTACAAGACTGCCTTTATCATCCACAAAGCTGTGCACACTTCCACCCCTCGCTATCTGGCAAACAAATGCAACATTTCAGGCGGCTCTAGACTTTCGCACAATGCTGAAAACTTACTGCTCGAACCTCCTACTTTCAAAAGGGGAAGATTTATGGCTCAATCCTGCTCAGGCAGTGCAGCTAGAATTTGGAAATCACTTCATCGAATCCTCCGGACCTCCGACTCTATCCGGACTTTCAAAACGGATCTTAAAACTCTCTACTCTTCCAAAGACACTCCCAGGAATAATTCAACCCATTTAATGACCCTCACAGCCGCCTAGCATTGATATGAGCTCAACTTTGTAAATATGTATTACATACCTTTATTATCCCAAAGTTGCCACCTTTAATTTTTATAATACTGGTTGTATATGTAACTTGTTAATGTATAAATTCCATTATGTGTACCTTTTGTAACTTACTTGATTCTATTGTAAAGCTCTCTAACACCTTTGAGTAAAGTTTGTGCTATATAAAAAATGTACGGGTACCTGGTCGCCTACTTGTGAGAAAGACAAGACTATGGAGACCCCTGGGGGCACGTGAGCGCCTGGCACCGCCAGGAGTACCTGGCCCACGCAGAACCGGACCAGAACCCAGCTACATTTGCAGCTTCTGTGCTTGTTCTGAAAGCATAATTCCAGAGGTGAGCGGAAGTGACATGGCCTGTATCGTTCTGCCTATCACCAAAGCCGTCTTCCCTTGGCTGGAAACCAGGCCTGCTGTCCCACACGGTCACCTCGTCTGGAGTGGGGGCAAAATGCGGTCACGAAAAGTATGAAGCCCCACTTTCCCGAGGTTCGGATACAAGCTAGTTTCAGACAATTACTTTTTGTGGGGAAAATATATATTTGTAGCAGAATCCTTTTCCAGCAATGGGCAGGCGTTGCTTTCGAGCATCATTCAGTAGTACTGGAGGAACAACAAGAACTTGAGGCGACCCCCCCCCCCCACTGTGCAACAATAGAATGGCGGAGAAAGAATTTCTCAAAAATCTCTAATTGCAGCTGTCTCTGACGTGCCAGCTGCCGGATATGATGGCACTGTGAGGGGGCGCTGAGACAATGAAAGGACTTCGAGTAACAGCCCGAGAATATTACAGAACAGGAAGTGTGAGGGTCTGTGAGGGCCACGGAACCGGCAGTGTGGGTGCCTTAGATAATCACACTGCACACTGAGAGCCTGAGACTCTCACAGTCTTAGCACGGTGATACATGGACATATAGCATGAGCTGAAGAATGAGGACCTACAATGTCACAAGCTCGGCAGTTATGGATAAGCATGCCATAGGGACATATGGCATGAGCTGAAGTATGATGACCTAGAATATCACATGCTCGATAGTGTGAGGGATAAGCATGTTATAGGGACATAGAGCATGAGCTGAAGTATGTAGACCTAGAATATCACACGCTCGATAGTGTGAGGGGTAAGCATGTCATAGGGACATATGACATGAGCTGAAGTATGAAGACCTAAAATATCACATGCTCGATAGTGTGAGGGATAAGCATGTCATAGGGACATAGAGCATGAGCTGAAGTATGAGGACCTAGAATATCATATGCTCGGCAGTGTGAGGGATAATAAGCATGTCATAGGGACATATGGCATGAGCTGAAGTATGAAGACCTAGAATATCAAATGCTTGAAAGTGTGAGGGATAAGCATGTCATAGGGACATAGAGCATGAGCTGAAGTATGAGGACCTAGAATATCACAAGCTCGGCAGTGTGAGAGATAAGCATGTCATAGGGACATAGAGCATGAACTGAAGTATGAGGACCTAGAATATCATATGCTCGGCAGTGTGAGGGATAATAAGCATGTCATAGGGACATATGGCATGAGCTGAAGTATGAAGACCTAGAATATCACATGCTCAATAGTGTGAGGGATTAGCATGTCATAGGGACATAGAGCATGAGCTGAAGTATGAAGACCTAGAATATCACAAGCTCGGCAGTGTGAGGAATAAGCATGTCATAGGGACATATGGCATGAGCTGAAGTATGAAGACCTAGAATATCACATGCTCGATAGTGTGAGGGATAAGCATGTCATAGGGACATAGAGCATGAGCTGAAGTATGAGGACCTAGAATATCATATGCTCGGCAGTGTGAGGGATAATAAGCATGTCATAAGGACATATGGCATGAGCTGAAATATGAGGACCTAGAATATCACATGCTCGATGGTGTGAGGGATAAGCATGTCATAGGGACATAGAGCATGAGCTATAGTATGAAGACCTAGAATATCACAAGCTCGGCAGTGTGAGGAATAAGCATGTCATAGGGACATATGGCATGAGCTGAAGTATGAAGACCTAGAATATCACAAGCTCGGCAGTGTGAGGAATAAGCATGTCATAGGGACATAGAGCATGAGCTGAAGTATGAGGACCTAGAATATCACAAGCTCGGCAGTGTGAAGGATAAGCATGTCATAGGGACATATAGCATGAGCTGAAGTATGAGGACCTAGAATATCACAAGCTCGGCAGTGTGAAGGATAAGCATGTCATAGGGACATATAGCATGAGCTGAAGTATGAGGACCTAGATTATCACATGCTCCACAGTGTGAGGGATAAGCATGTCATTTGACCAGAAGTGTAAATGCCAAACCCTTCACTAGGTCAGCAATGTGAGATATGAGAATATTATCAAACCGTCAATAGTCTTGGTGCAGAAACTATCACATGAAGAGTGAGAGGGATTGGAATATCACACCATCAGCAATGGAAAGGGTCCCAAAATAACAGGCGCCCCAGTTTGAAGGATAATAATGCACGCCTGGCATTGTGCGAGATGAACTTGTCACACAAGAAGCTGCGAGGGAGGTGAAAATATTGAAATAGTTTGTCACACCACAAGGTTTGTGAGGGATGAGAATGTCACATACCCAGCAGTGTGAAAGATGAGCATATTTCATGACTAGAAACGTGAGTAATAAGAATGGCACATGGAGCATCATTGTGAAAAATTAAAATATGCTACCAGTTGTGCTTGAGATGGTGAAACCACAATCAGCTGTGCAAGGCATGAGAATATCAAATGACTACTAAAGCGAGGGATTACTTTATCATGTAATGAATTACCAGTGTAAAGGTCTGAAAACATGACAACACCGCATACGGAGAGCCTGAAATACCATAGGGTCCGTGTTCTGAGGTCCTGCGGCTACAACAAGCCAGGCAGAGTTAGAGTCAGAAACTATCACAGGATCAGCAGTGTTTGGGTCTGTGAATATCACAGGATGAGCCTGGTGAGTGTGAGGAATAAAAATACCTCACTGTCAGTACTTATCAGATACGAATATCACAGGTTCCAGCACAATGAGGAAAGAGAATACCACATGAAGAGCAGTGTGAGGGATAAGGATATCAAATGATCAGCACTGTGAGGGACAGGATGATAACAGGCCAGCATTGTGAGGGCATAGACTATCAAGCCACGGGCAGTGTAAGGAATGAGAATAGCACAGTGCCGGCAGTGTGAGAGATGAGAATGTCACATAGAAATTAGTAAGAATATTACATGGCCAGTTGTGATGGATGAGATTATCACTCAGCCAGCTGTGAGATGGGTGTGAATACCACATAGACAGCAGAGTGAAAGATGAGCATATCACATGACCAGCAGTGTGAGGGCTAAGAATTTTAAACGGGCCTGCGGTGTGAGAACACATAAAAAGCAGTGCAGGGGTAAAATTATTGTTGGACCAGCAGTGTAAGGGGTGAGAATTTCACATTATCAGCATGGAGAAATAAGAATAGTAAACTATCAGCATTGTGAGGTATCAGGCCATCACAGACGAGAGTGAAAGACGTACGTATGTAAATAATAATCAAACAGAGCGAACACAGCCAAGAGCCAGTGGGGGGTTGTTGATGAGCAAACGCAAGCAAAGAGGTAGCTGGGTTCTGCAAGCAAAAATATCACAGACCCAGCAGTGTGAGAGATGTGTCTGTGACCAGGGAACGTAGCCTCAGACGGGGTGTTTGGAGTTTGGCAGCTCACAAATAAATACATTCTTGGCTTGGAGTTTGGGTCTGGGGTCCGGAGTTAGGTCTGCTATCTCTGTGTCGGTTTTGCTCATTGTGAGCCAAGACTGAAAGACAGTGAAGTTTAATGTAAATGAGAGACAGAGAGAGAGAAAAAAAACCCATCTGTTGAATACCCATCTCATGAATACTCATCTGGAGGCTGAATTGCAAAATATTAACACAGATAACCTGGAGTCAATACTAGCTTCTCTGCTTTGTCCAACCTGTGTGATCCTAGGTACATATTTTATTTCACAGAGCCATCTTCACATGTGAGCACGATTTTAAATACAGGAGATTGGGGTGTGCGCTGTACAACCTCCTCTTAGGTTTGATTTAATAGACTATAATGTAATAAAAATTTAAGCCACATATAGGGTTTACATTATGGACATGCCTCTTATTTATGAGCGGAGACTCCACACTCGTAAAGATACTACTTGTAATTCCCTTTGTGAATAGCAAACAATCATAAACTTACCCGAAAGTCTAAGTTTACCTTTGTGAATGAGGCCCTATCACTTTTAATAAATGTCTGACTGTGCAGTAATATCACCCAATATACTAATATAATATACAAATGTGAAATGTGTCTGCATAATCAAGAAATACACGTTCTAAAAATTTGAAGAGATTTTAGCATATTTTTATGCAATGTTTGTTGTCTGATATACATGCCAAACACCTTCATGCTCAGCTCGTGGGTGAATTTTTAGAGCCAAGTCTTTGTACATAGGACTGTCAGGTCACTTGATGCAATGATTTGTAAAAGACGAGGACTAGAAACATGGAGCCCTCTCCACATGCACCAATTTGTCAACTCTTCCATCAAGGCTTCTTGTAGCAGAGAGGAAGAAGGGTGCGTGCAGTGAAAATACATTTAAAATAAGAGATCCCAGGAAAGGGGCTCCATACTGTTGTGTGGTACACAATTGTAGTAATGTGTTCCCAGGGAGAACTACCAGGCCCAGGCGGGTTGAGCAGGGGCGTAGCTTCAGCAGGAATTTTTGGGGTGGAGCAGCCCTTAACCTCTTCAATGCTAATGACAAGGGTAACTCGTCATGATGCACTGGTTGACCTGTGCTGATGACAAGGATAACTCGTCATGTATAATGGGGTTTTCAATAAATCAGCGCAAGAGGGGAAAACCCCTTAGCAGCCAAGTGGTTAAATGCATATCTGGTTTGGTAGGTGCATCTTGGGGCCCCAAGTAGGGTTTGCATGTCTGTGTGGAGATTTCCTGTTGTTCTCCTTTCACTAAGAGTTTTTAAATTGTTCATTTTTTGGATCGGGATTTTAAATATACATAGTGACCGGTTTTTAAAAAAGCAGGAACCCTGCACCCATAGAAGCAATCCTTGAATGGGTGCAAACTTACTAATTTGTGTAAATTTCAAACATTGACAGTAGTAGGCTTAGAAAGGTGTGTCAGTCACCAAAAAGTGAAAGGATACATTTTTTCAAATAATGTAACAAGTGGCAATCGATTGGGGTAGCATTCCCATCTGTCGTTTTTCACCCACTGTTCCCCTCTAGACACTGAGCTATCCTTCGTGGAAACAGTCCATCCCAAACCTTGGTCATCTCAACCTCCTGCCCTACAGCCCACCTCCTCTACCTCCCCCCCCCCCCCCCCACACACACACACCCCGAATCTCATTGGCTAAGATACACCCCTGTCTGTCACACGACCAGCAGTGTGAGGGTTGAGAATATCACCCATCCAGCTGCGAGAGTGGTGAAAATATCAAGGACAAGCAGTGTGAGGGATACGAATGCCGCGGGACCAGCCATGTGAGAGATGAGAAGAGCACATTAGCAACAGTGTGCAGGATGAGGTTATCACACGACCTGCATCGGGAGGGAGGGGAATATCGCACTGTGAGAGGGTGGCAATGTCACAGGACCAACAGTGTGAGAGGTGAGAATAGTAGACGACCAGCAGCGTGAGCGATTACATATATCACATGACTAGGAATGAGAGGACTGATACAGCCAGCACTGTGAAGGTTGAGATTATCACACGGCCAACACGGTCAGTTGATGTGAATACCGCACGGCCAGCTATAAGATTAGATAGAATATTAGTGGGCCAGCAGGGTGAGAGATAAGAATGAGGATTGATATTATCACACGGCCAACACGGTCTTTGATGTGAATATCACACGGCCAACTATGAATGATTACAATATTACTGGAGCAGCGGTGTGACAGATAAGAATATCTAATATCCAGCAGGTGTGAGGGGTGAGAATATCACTCGGCCAGCTCTATGAGAGATAGGAATATTACAGGGTCAGCGGTTTTTAAAAATGAGAATATCCCAGAACCATCGGATGTGAGGGGTGAGAACATGACAGCAGGTCAGAAAAGCCCCGGGTGGCAGGCTGAGTCCCCTCACACCAGGTGTCCGGGATCCCCCAGGAGGATGTGCAATCTACTTGTGTGGAGGTGTTAAGGTGCTGCTGATCTGTGGGCGAGGAATACACCGAATACACTGGTTTTTGATGTGGAATTGTTTCTATACTTTCTTTAGAAACAGAAAAGCAGGGGTTGCAAGATAATGTCAAGGCTGTCTGCTTTCGGATACTTCAACATGTTACACTTGGAAAGAGTTTCATTTGCCCCTTTCTGTAGTTCTCTAGAAAAAAGCCGTTATTTCGTGTAAACAATCAAAATAAGAAAAATCGTGCATGGCGTGGGTGGTGACAGGCTTCCACAAGAAATTCTCAGGAAGTGCGACGACAAACTGTCACGAGGTGTGTGAGAAGAAACGGTACGGGGTGCGTGACTATTTACGTTCATACTGTATGTCGCTGGAGATGCGGCCACAAACTTTGAGAGGGGTTGTGGCTGCAAACTTTTGCAGGATATGTGAGTAAAAATATTCACAGGGTCTGTGGGAGAACACTTCCACTGCTGTGGGATCACAAACTCCCAGGATGTGTGGCTGCAGGCAACCTTTCACGGGGAATAGACGATTGACTCTCACTCGGTGCCTGGCTACAAACTCTCACATTGTAAGAGAGATCACAAACTCACAGGATGTGTGGCGGCAGGCAGCCTTTCACGGGGAATAGACGATTGGCTCTCACTCGGTGCCTGGCTACAAACTCTCACATTGTAAGAGAGATCACAAACTCACAGGATGTGTGGCTGCAGGCAGCCTTTCACGGGGAATAGACGATTGGCTCTCACTCGGTGCCTGGCTACAAACTCTCACATTGTAAGAGAGAACAAACCTGGGCGCATGACTGCATACTTTCACATGGTGTGCGAGAACAAACATTGGGGTTTGTGTGACTGCAGACTTTCACATGGTGTGCGAGAACAAAAATTAGGGTTTGTGTGACTACAGACTTTCACATGGTGTGCGAGAACAACAATTAGGGTTTGTGTGACTACAGACTTTCACATGGTGTGCAAGAACAAAAATTAGGGTTTGTGTGACTACAGACTTTCACATGGTGTGCGAGAACAAAAATTAGGGTTTGTGTGACTACAGACTTTCACATGGTGTGCGAGAACAAAAATTAGGGTTTGTGTGACTACAGACTTTCACATGGTGTGCGAGAACAAAAATTAGGGTTTGTGTGACTGCAGAATTTCACAGGGTGTGCGAGAACAAACATTAAGGTTTGTGTGACTGCATACTTTCACATGTCTGTGCGAGAACAAACATTAAGGTTTGTGTGACTGCAGACTTTCACATGGTGTGCGAGAACAACAATTAGGGTTTGTGTGACTACAGACTTTCACATGGTGTGCGAGAACAAACATTAAGGTTTGTGTGACTGCATACTTTCACATGGTGTGCGAGAACAAAAATTAGGGTTTGTGTGACTACAGACTTTCACATGGTGTGCGAGAACAAACATTAGGGTTTGTGTGACTGCATACTTTCACATGTCTGTGCGAGAACAAACATTGGGGTTTATGTGACTGCATACTTTCACATGTCTGTGCGAGAACAAACATTGGGGTTTGTGTGACTGCAGACTTTCACATGGTGTGCGAGAACAAACATAGGTGTTTGTCAGACTTTCACAGGGTGTGCGAGAAAAAACATTAAGGTTTGTGTGACTGCATACTTTCACATGGTGTGCGAGAACAAACATTAAGGTTTGTGTGACTGCATACTTTCACATGGTGTGCGAGAACAAACATTAAGGTTTGTGTGACTGCATACTTTCACATGTCTGTGCGAGAACAAACATTGGGGTTTGTGTGACTGCAGACTTTCACATGGTGTGCGAGAACAAACATAGGTGTTTCTCAGACTTTCACAGGGTGTGCGAGAACAAACATTAAGGTTTGTGTGACTGCAGACTTTAACAGGGTGTGGGACCACTACTGACAGTCCCTAGGGGAGTGATCACGCGTCCATAGGCTATGCAGGAAAAACTTTGCAAGGTGAGACTACAGACTTTCACTGAGTGTGTGGAAACAAACATTAGGGTTTGTGAGACTTCAGACTTTCACAGGGTGTGTGGAAACAACCATTAGGGTTTTGTGTGACAACAGACTTTCACAGGGTGTAGGTCTACTGACAGTCCCTAGGGGAGTGACCACAAATTCGCGGGATAAGCAAGTTCAATCTAAAAAGGTGCAACAACAAACGTTCACATGGGGTGCATTAACAAACTTTACAGTTTGTATGGCTAAACTGTCACAAGGGTTGTGAATCTAAACTGTCACAAGGTTTATGTGATAATGTGAAAGTAAACTTTCAAGCTGTCACTGGTTGAATGGGAACCATCTTTATAAGTTGTGTGACTAAATGCTTTCAAATAATGTGTTAGGATTTTTTTACAGGGGGTGCGACTTCAAATTGTCACTAGGTAAGTGGCAACACACTTTACAGGGTATATTAGTGAATGATTTCACAGCATGTGATAGAAGAAACCTTTCAAAGGGTATGTTACCACAAACCACAGGATGCGCAGCTATTTTCTCAGGGTATGATCTGTACAAACCTTAAACGGTGGGCCCCAAACTTTCACTCTGTGCGCAGGAACATACTTAGCAGGGTGTGTGAGGTGAAACCTGTACAGGATATGCGACTACAAACAACGGGGTATGTGACTATAAACTGTGGCAAGATATGCGACTACATTTTTTCCTTAGGATGTCTGACTACAAATCTTCACATGTGGGGTGTCTACAAACTTTTCCTGGGTGCGCGGGAACTAACTTAGCAGGATGTGTGAGGGAAAGCTTGCACAAGACATGTGACTACAAAGTAACTATAAACTTCCTCGGGGTGTGCGACTATAATTTTTCATAAGATGTGGGACTACAAACGGTCACCGATGGTGTGGCCATGCACTTTCACTAGGTGTGTGACTACAAACTTTCAAAGGATGTGCGGGAACAAACTTCACAGGTAACAGTCACAGGGCATGTGGGAGCCCTCGTTACATTGTCTCACTATGACACAAGATGTGTGACTATTAACTTTCAAAGTGAGCGTCACTGAATACTTTGACAGGGTGTGGGATGTTAACCTTCAACTGGCTTACCAGGACCAGAGCGACACTAATGTGGCACCGGGAAAGAAGGCCTAAAACTACCCATCCTTGGATGCACTGGGCTTCCAGGTCAGCCGGTCCGAGGTTCGCGGAAGTTGGCTGCTGGCACCCGGATGTGGAGTGGCTGGCGCTACGGCCAAGGCACCATGTTCTGTGCCATGTAGCTCTAGTACAGCTGCCACGTGCCGATCCTGGCAGGGCACAGATTTCTGGAAGCCCGTGGAATCCTTTGCCGTGAACGGGCCAGCTCTATTCACTTTTTACAAAATGTTAAAGAATAAATGGGTGTATCTGAGTCATTTCCCAACCCGGAGCCCTCGCCGTGCCTCCACAGCCAGAAAATGTAGACGTTAGGACCTTGGTTGGGATGGTCGAGCTGGCAGAGATAAGAGAAGGGGACACTTTACTATTTCATTGCGAGGCAGAAATGAGGAGTTGGCAAACATACATGCCAGGCATGATTGCTGGAAACGCATACCTGGCAGTGATGAGAGGGTGGGTGGGCACCCATCTACACATTCAAGTACAACAACATGGCAGGACTGAGAGATGTGCATAGATGTCTGGCACACAGTCCTGCCTACCCGTGACAGTTTTAAAAGACGACCACACGTCACTAGCAGAACAGTAAACTACCCCCCATTTCGCCAAATGGCTGCAATGGGAGAAGAGCACATATTCAAGACTGCGGCACAGCTTGTCGCGGCCACTCAGTCGTGTACATGGCAAGGCTGAGAAGTGGGCACGCATCCATACCAGCTTAGTCTTACATTCCTCAACGTAGGAGGTGCCACCAGTGGATACACATTCCTACTGATATGAGGTCAGGCAGGTGGACACGCCACTGGGGGGAGATGAGCGGTGGGGACAAATTCCAGGCGGGTCTGAAATCTGGGCAGTCGTTGGGCACACATTCCTGTACCTGGCACGGCGCGGCGGCTGACCAGTGCCCCTCTTTTGTTATTGGAGAATGGCTAAAAAACAAGTGCCCACCCCCATATCAGCGGGGTGGGTTCGGTAGACCAGGCAGGATATAGCACCCCCTGTCCGCGGGTTATAAGGTGGGGGGGGGGGCAGCTTCTGTGTTCACACATGAATGGGAACAACAATCCCAGCGAGCGGAAAAGATCCGCTTCTTGTTACAATAACAGAGCCCCCCCCCTCCAAGATAACGCTTCCGGTGCATTAGAACTCAGTAAACACAACATATGACATGGAAAACTGCAGGAACTCACCTGAGGACAACCAGCCATCCTCCCTTCAACACCCAACTGCCTCCCCCCCCAGCACACAGACAGCCCCCGCACGGCCCAGGCAGAGTTTCTTACCTGGCTCTGGGCACTCAGGACAGGCCGGAAGTGTCTCCCATCATTGCTCCAGGAAGGACTGCACCGCTGAAGCTGCTCCTCGTGAGGCCCTTTCCTCCAGGACCTTCCCTTCCACCCTAGACCTCCGCCTGTGATGGGGCCGTAGGGCGCTCAGGAGCCAAGAGCATGGAAAGGTGGAAGGCGGGCGGCCCCATGGTCTCTCTTCCCTCTCCAGCAGCAGTAGCCTAGATGTGTGTGCTCCTTGGAGGGTGGGGGAGGCACATCTACCTGCTCACCGCTAACCACACACGCAAAGCGCACTGCCTACCACCTGCACACGTGCAACCAGCCACACACTGACACCTCGTCAGTCACAGGCAGGCCACTATCCACACACACTGACAGCACGTCTGTCACAAACACAAACACCCCGCCTCTTGGCTACGCACCAGCAAATATACACCTTCACCCAGCCTCAAGCTAGGATACACACTAACACCCCCTAACCTGCACACTACGAACTACACAGCCTGTATCTCCCCTGCACGCACCTAGCCACTCACTGGTACCCCTCTTCACTCCAACTCCTGCAAGCTCTTCCTTGCACAACAATTCGCACACTAAGATGCACTCGTTTGCTTCCTACCGCGCTATACCTTCACACAGCCCTGTCAACGCCTGTTCCCATGTACACACTACAACTTACACGCAAAATGCCACCTATACAAGACGCCACGCGCACTCACCCGCAAACCACTTTCAGAGGCCTACTCTCACCTCTCAAATCCTTGTGCTTCCACGCTGAACCCCTGAACTGCACACACCTCTTCACTCACCTGCACACAAGGCCCCCCATGTTCACCCTGTACATCCGCCCAGTCGCACACTTTGAAGGCTCGCGATGTTTACTTCCTACAAAAGGGTCAGCTCACAATGTTGATCGTATCCCTGCGCCACCTCTAGCCAGCACAAAAGCAGGACACGTGCACGCTCATGCCTGCCTTCCACAAACACTCCCTTGCGCCCACGCTCTCTGTTTACCCTGCACTCAAGCGTTGCCAGAAACACCGAGTTTGCTCGAACACTCCCTGTTGTACACAATCGCAAGGTGTACTGCACGCTCACTACCTTAAACTCAAACGCGGACTTGCCCACTCACGTTCTCTGCTCTACTTCTCACACTATGCTTTACAAACCAGCACGCCGCTCTCCACACGCGAGTAGTACACCAAGCTCTGCAGGGAACTCTCACACTGTGCCTTGCACTGCCTTAGCCTCTCACATTCGCCGTCGTGCATATTTATAATATAGTCCTTGCCCTAGCTACTCACACCTTGCCTATGCGCCCACTCTGCTTAACACAGTGACACTTAACTCAACACACCCCTGTGCCTTGCGCAATCGAGCTCTGCCTTGCACACTCAGTGCTTTGCACACTCACGCCCCAGGATGTTTCACGTGCGCCAGGCTCCTCTCTGCGTTGGCCCGTGCTCCGTATACGATTTGTATTTCCTCTCCCGGTTAAATTCCCCTTTTCTTTCTGAATCCCCTTCACTGAATATTTGTATCCAATTTCCCGGAACCGCGGTTATATTTCACTCCCAGGAGGCAAAATAAACGTGCCAAAAACCACAACCCGGCCCTTCAGAATATGTCAGGACCGAGGTAGGAACGGTCGAGCTGGCAGCTGGCTTTCCTTCAAGCCAGGTCTTGCAAAATCACCATTTTATCCAGAAAGGATGCTCCGGGGTTGTACGCAGGGTGGAATCCAGAGGTCCAGGCCGGGTCTCGTTGGGTGCAGGCTCTCTCACTGGGTGCGGGGACGTCTCTCTGGGGCTGTCTCCCAACGGATGCATGTGTCTCTCCAAGGAGGTGCTGCTGGTCTCTCTGGTACGAGGCTGGCTGGCCGCCCTGCCTTCAGGACTCGGTCGGCGGAGGGCCGGTTCTCTCACCGGGTGAAAGGGCTGCTCTCGGAGCACCCCGCGCTGCCTCCCCCAGGCTGCAGGCCTGTACCAGGGGCGCGGGACTGTCTCCCAGTGGGTGCACGTCTGTCACCCAATAGGTGTCGATCTGTCTGACCTGCGACACTGGCTTCGGGCTGCCTCCCACCGAAAGGAGGTATTCCTCCCCCGGAGTGCAGGGCTGGGAGCCCGGCTGCTTCAGCGGGCTGCGGGGCTGTCTCGGAGGGTGCTGTGGTGCTCTGCGTGGCTGCAGGGGGGTCTACGGCGGCTATGGAAGCGTGCGGGTCCGGATCACCACACTGGCCGCATGGGGGTGTCTCGGCGGGCGCGGGGCTGTCTCCCGGAGGGGGCAGGGCCAGTTGAGTCAGTCTGAAGCCCGCACGGTGCTGCTGCAGTCTAGCTCTTCCTCCCTGTCCCTTTCTCGCCTCCCCCTGCTCTGATTATACAGAGGGGGCGGCCCGCTCACCCTGCGCCTGGCGGAGGGAGCGGCGCCGTGTCACAGTAAGAGCCCTCCCTGGCCGGGCGGCGCGCGGCTCCCTCTGCTCCCGGGCTCTGACTCCAGACTCCCCGGCAGCCGCGCGGCGCTGCTGGCACGCGCACTCCGGACGGCATGCGCGGGCCCTGGGTGCACACGCGCAGGGACCCGTGCACGCGAACTTATGGACATAGGAGTGGGCACTCAAGGGTGTGCACATCGAGGGTCAAAGGCACTGGCCTTCGAGGCACGTACATGCCCATCTTTGGATTTGGATTTATTTTTATTTATTTATTTTATGCGTTTTTATATAGCGCGGACTTTACCCGAAGGTGTCAGAGCGCTTCACAATAGGAACAGTAATGATACATGAGGAGAAAATGACAAGTGAGCAAGTTACAAAAGCAAACATTACGTTACATGTGGCAATAGTGACAATTGCGCATGTATCAAGAGCAAACAAAATACAAGAGGTAGCAAACAATACGTTACAAGAGGGAAAGTGACGTGTGCATGATTACAAAAGCGTACAAAGTACAAGTAGAGGTTTTAAAACGGCAATAAATGGTGGATACTCAAAACACTAGAACAAACTTTACGTTACATGAGGCAATGGTGGCAATGCAGGGCCCCAGGAGAAGTGAAGACGCAGTCGAGTCTTCCCCTGGGGTCGTTCATGCGGGGAGGTCCAGGCTGTGGGTAGGGGTGTGGTTTGGGGGGTGGGTATAAGAATGCAGGAGAGGAAGGCAACATCCTCTTCCTGCATTCTGGCATTGTCGGGTGGGCTAGTTTTGCAAAGGCCTCCCACCCACCCTACAGGTATTAGGGTTCAGGGGTAGGGTTGGCAGAGCGTGCCAGTTTAGGATGGGCTGCAGGGTTAGCGGTATTTGGTAGGGGTGGGGGAGTCACTAGCGGGCGCACTTACCTCTTGTGGGTGGGAGGAGTGAATGATGGAGGGGTGACTGGAGGCATGAGAGTAATGTAAATTGAAAAAGGATCTCGCACAGCAAAAGTAATCCAAGATGTAGGATTGTAATGGATTGTCGTGTGCTGCTCGGGGAAAACCACTGTCTGGCCAGGCAGTGTGAAGTGAATAACTGAGAGAAGGCTCCCCCGCCTAGGGAGAGAACGCCCCTGAGCACAACGTAGAAAGGACCGGATGGTCTGATTCAATAAACATCAAATAGTCAATAGTTCATATTTAGGATGAAGATATCCAGTTATCAGTATTTATTTAAACATGTAGATGAGAAAATCTCTTTTTGAAGCAAGTAGCAGAGAATGTAATCCACATAAATGTCAATGAATTAAGATATATTCATTTTCACACATCCCAATGCATTTCGGGCGGAGCCCATCGTCAGGGGATTACTCTACAACACTATGGTCGCTTAGTCCCTTCTCTCTGTTGAGCTTCAGGCTTCCGCTTTTTAGGTCTCGCCTGTCGATGCGCATGCGCATCGAGCAAGCGAGAGTATTGGGACTTATCCACTCTTTTCCCAACTTGCAAGGAATCGTGGCGATTCCTTGCAGTGCCCGTGACTTTTAAGCTCAATGCGCATGCGCATTGAGCTTAAAAGCGCGTGCACGTCCGTCTTGGTTTACCCGCTCCGCCCCCTCCCCTTCCCGCCGTGTCGCATTTCTCCTCCCCCCTCCCCTCTCTTCCCTCCGTCTTGTTTGGTTGTCCCTCCCCTTCCCGCCGTGTCGCATTTCTCCTCCCCCCTCCCCTCTCTTCCCTCCGTCTTGTTTGGTTGTCCCTCGTAATGGACGTGGCACGCCAACACCTCCCAGAGCGAGGCTTCCTCCTTCTGTCCCGCATTGAGCCCAAGCAACATTTGACAGAGAACCATCTGTGAGTCCCGTCGCCCTCCGTCTCTTTCACCAGATGGTTAGTGCAGCGATGCCCGTAGTCCCCAACTCACCATGTCCGACAGCGAAAAACTAGACAACCAGCACGTCAAGAATTTTAAGCAGTTTCTTTCCCTCCACCCACGAGATCGGCTGCGCGTCCTTATCTATTTCCGCCCTGAGCACCTCGCACATAGCTTGACTAATGCCGGCTCGTGCGATTTGATCCTGGCTGCCGATTATTTCCAGTAAGTGTCCCCCCTCCTGGGTTCCTCCATCCCGCTGATCTAACACTCCCTTTAATACACTGGCGCGTCCCGCGGTTTTCCCATCGTAGGGCCTCCTTGACCCATTTTCTTACTTTTCCCTCCTGTGGATTTCCACCCTGCTATTCCAATATGGAGCGCTCCTCTCTAACACGCTGCCCCATCCCGTTGACTCCCTTGCTGTAGGACATTCATGCCGCTTCTCTGAACCGATCCAGAGCGAACCCTCCTTTCTCTGCTGCTCTCCGCGTCTGACGCCCTACTATGGTGCTCATTTCCGCACTTCCCACCATGACTCTGTGGACCTTCACAGCCTTGCCATGCTTCCTTCCCTCATTGCTGCACCTCCCGTCACGACTACGTGGACTCTCCTTCAGAGTCCTGCTATGCTTCCTTCAACCTTCTGCATCGCTGCACTGCCTCTCAAGCTTCCCGTCCCGCTCCTGATCCTCGCACTCGCAGCAGTGTCTTCCATAGTGATCTGACTCGCGCAAACATTACAGCCTGACACGCGGGTTGACCACCGCATTCCTTGCGCCCTGGCCCTGCAACCCCCCTCTTGACCACCACTAGACATAGCACTTTGCAGCATACCACACCTTGCACACACCATTGATTTATCTTCCGTCTCTAACTCACAGGCAGCATACCCAAGCTCCTTTGCGATGGATTGACCCTTCGCTAATCACCCTGTTCAACTAGCTATGAATATCTTATAACATACTTTAGTCACCTCTACACTTCGACCCCCTCACCCATTCCCCTTAACCTGTGTTCATTCCACGCATAGGTTTCCTTGGGACATCCTGTGTCCTGGTGGACGGAGCCCGGCCTCGACTCTTGAGTAAGTCCACTACTGCCCATGCAAGGGCATCTCAAGCTCACCTTTCTCTTCTATGATCCTAGGCACATGGGTGTGTGTCCCCTCAAACAGGCAGTTTAGTGACAGCGGGGGGAGGGGTGGACACCCTAAATAATAAAAAGCACCTGCCCCCTCCTGCACTACTCTTTAATGTCTACCAAGGGGGAGCTGTCAGGAAACACGCAGGGGGGCGAGAGCTATTATAAAAGCCAGTACCATTTACAATGCCAATAACTCAAACAAGTGTAAATGCAATAGATTTTTTTATATGATGCGTTTACGGCTGAAGCGCGAATGTTGTACTTTTCTAAAACTCTATGCAGGCTTTGGAATTTTCAGACCTGTAGCCACGTATAGTGTGTCTTTGGCAAAGCTTCATTTCATTCTAATTCAAGATATGTTACAAAGTTTCTCTTCCCTCACTCACCCTCACTCACCCTCACCCTCACTCACCCACACTCACCCTCACTCACCCTCACTCACCCTCAAACCCTCACCCTCACTCACCCTCACCCACACTCACCCTCACCCTCACTCACCCTCAACGCCTCACCCTCACTCACCCTCAACCCCTCACCCTCACTCACCCTCACCCTCACTTACCCTCAACCCTTCACCCTCAACCCCTCACTCACCCTCACTCTCACTCACCCTCACTCAGCCTCAACCCCTCAGCATCACCCTCACTCACCCTCACCCTCACTCACCCTCAACCCCTCACCTACCCTCACCCTCACTCACCCTCAACCCCTCACCCTCACCCTCACTCACCCTCAACACCTCACCCTCACTCTCCCTCAACACCTCACCACCTCACCCTCAACCCCTCACTCACCCTCACTCTCACTCACCCTCACTCACCCTCACTCACCCTCAACCCCTCAGCATCACCCTCACCCTCACTCACCCTCACCCTCACTCACCCTCAACCCCTCACCTACCCTCACCCTCACTCACCCTCAACCCCTCACCCTCACTCACCCTCACCCTCACTCACCCTCAACACCTCACCCTCACTCACCCTCAACACCTCACCCTCACTCACCCTCAACACCTCACCCTCACTCACCCTCAACACCTCACCCTCAACCCCTCACCCTCACTCACCCTCACCCACACTCACCCTCACCCCCTCACCCTCACTCACCCTCAACCCCTCACCCTCACTCACCCTCAACCCCTCACCCTCACTCACCCTCAACCCCTCACCCCCTCACCCTCAACCCCTCACCCCCTCACCCCCTCACCCTCACTCACCCTCAACACCTCACCCTCAACCCCTCACCCTCAACACCTCACCCTCACTCACCCTCACAACACATATTGTGTTACAATAGGTGTCACATTTGCGAAAGATAAAACGATTGGCATTGTAAATAACAAAGCTATTATTTCGCTATTTTAAAAACAAGCACATAAAAAATGTGTCCTTTACAATACCAATAGCTCAAACTTTCCTAATACGAGACATATTGCATTGCTGTGCTTCTCTCCCCTGTTGCACTCTCCTGCTCTCTAGAGATGTAGCATAACGACGAGAGCTGCCATATAAGTCACGTAAATACAAAACATGTTGCATTCCAAATGCTATAGGTGTCACATTCGCAAAAGTTATAACTATTGGCGTTGTAAATGACAAAGCTATCAATTTAGCTATTTTAAAAACCAATAAATAAATAAAATATTTGTCATTTACAAAACCAAAAGCTCCAACTTTTCTAATGCGAGACCTATTGCATTTCCAATGCTTGTTTTAGTCTGATTTTCCACAACTCCGCTGTTGAATGTCACGGAACTCCGCGGAGTCCCCGCGTAGTCTTTCGCACATGTAAGTACCCATTCTGGGACCGCACCACCGCTCTTACCTGCATGTTCACTCGGTTTCTTACTTTGGCACTCTCCGTTGTTTACGCACCATTCTTCTATCGAGTGCATGTTTACGAACACATTTGTTTTCTAAGCACTGGGCAGTTTCTTACCTATTACCTAATTTCTTTTCTGGGTATCCCGCTTGCCATATACACGATCACGTGGTATCTTCAGTTTTCCCCGTTTCGGGGCCCCACCGTATTTTATCTTCTCTTGCTTTACTTTGACGCTCTTGAATACGGTATTATTATTGTTTGCTGTATTACTGCAATTTCAAGCCATTACAGCCTGGTTTTTTGCTTTTGTTGTAGAGTAATCCCCTGACGATGGGCTCCGCCCGAAATGCATTGGGATGTGTGAAAATGAATATATCTTAATTCATTGACATTTATGTGGATTACATTCTCTGCTACTTGCTTCAAAAAGAGATTTTCTCATCTACATGTTTAAATAAATACTGATAACTGGATATCTTCATCCTAAATATGAACTATTGACTATTTGATGTTTATTGAATCAGACCATCCGGTCCTTTCTACGTTGTGCTCAGGGGCGTTCTCTCCCTAGGCGGGGGAGCCTTCTCTCAGGCATGAGAGTAATGCCAGGATGCTAAGAGATATCGGAGGAAAGGGATGAAGAATGGAATTGGGCATGGAGTGGAATGGAAGGTGAGTCCGGAGTGTATGAAGGTTGAGTTGATGTTTGGGGGGGGGAGTTGTTGTTGATTATTGTATTTTGGTTGTTTATGTTTGTGCAGCCTGGTCCAAATAAATGGCCTTTTACGCTTTAAACATCAGTGTGGCCTGATTATTACGCGATTGTGCATGTATCCGAGGCAAACAGAATACAAGAGGTAGGAAACAATGCATTACACGAGGAAAAGTGACGTGTGCATGTTACAAAAGAGTACACATTACAAGTAGAAGTATAATACTGCAATAAATGGGAGGCACTCAAACTACAAGAACACCCTGCACATCTAAGGCACCGTGCACAGCAGGCATGGTCACCTTGAGACAGCAAAGAAGAACAGGCACAGGCAGCCCTCACTAGCGCCACAGCAGGGCAGGGTCACAGGCGGTGCTCTCTAGATTTCTCCTGCCATGGTCTGTAATGTTACTTGATCTGTAATTTCCCAGGTTCTGCTTCTACCTAGATTTCATAGAAAAGCAGACAATGGGTTCCTATGGAGAAAATACAGATTACTATTAAACCCGGTAAAAATTACTTTTGCGGTTCAGTATTGGGCTACAAGGTACAGTACTGGCTTCTTTCCTGATCACAGGTGAGTACTTCGGAATTCGGGTGATTTTATAATAATATTTGTAGTTTCCAAAACTTCACACTTAGAAGATTTTTCGAGTCAAACCAGTCAATGTTATCCAATAGCAGGTAAATGAGTTATCGGTTTCCAGGTGAGTACTTGGCTGGTGAAGTTAGGGTTCTGGGCATAGAATCAGGGGTCCCCCAGGGTCAGGTAAGTACAGTTGGTTCACCCCAGCGGCTATGGGGCGGCCGGTGCAGAGGTAGATAGGCCCAATGTTATCCAATGAGGGAAAGGGGGCCTCCGGTTGGTGGCTGTTGGCTAGCAGGCCATGCGGCTGTGGGAGCTGGGCTCCTGGTCACTTGCTCAGGGCAAATGGGGAAGTAGGATAGAGTACAGGTTGCACTACCAGGGTCACTCGGGCGGCTGGGTGCAGAGTGCTTTTGAGCCGTTGTGCGCTCGATGTTATTTAATGAGGAACTTGAAAAGGGTACTGTTATGGGGTATAGATGGATGCACTGCCTCTGTTGTAAATAGTCTTAAAAGTTGTGAGGTGCTCCGGAGTATCACCCTCCGACAGGGGGTGTATTGAAATGCTAGAGGTAGCACTGCTCGAGAAATGAGAAGTGTCCCCCGGGCTCCTCGCTAGTCCTTATATTAAGGTTTCACCACTTTGTGCATCAAATGTTTTAACAATGCTTGTTTATTCTTTCTTCATAGGTCTTGTTATATTCACAAGAACATCAATCATTCACAAAAGTCTTTCATTATTCGAAAATGCACTTAAATAGATCCCAATGCATTTCGGCATTACTAAGATGCCTTCTTCCAGGGGATTAGTATCTACAATGAGGAAGATGAAATAAAAAGCATGTAAGAAAAGGACCAAGGATGTGAAAATTTTACAAAACTGATGTGAGTGCAGAAAAGTCTAAAGAGGTGAGTATATCCAAGTACGTTAGTGGTAGAGTATAAGGGTTTAAGAGCTGAAAAAGTCGATTGAAAATAAGCGGTGAACTTAAAGAAACAGACTAAGAAATGTCAGTCCCAGGCTAACGAGAGCACCAGCAACTTGAAAAGGGAACAAAGGCTGCAGGCTCGGGGACGAAGGATCTTCTGGAGTGACCAGCACTTCGAGGGGTAAGTTGGGCTCTTGTAGGATAGGTAGGCACCCAGGAGTTGGGCACAGGGGGCCGTGGGGCACCGGGTGCAGGGGTGTCTTTTGAGGTCGGGAAATCTTACCCCCTGCTGGTCGCGGTCGGAGGGATCCTCTGCCTGAGCCTGCAGGTGTTGTCGGGGTCATCGAGGAGGTGTTTGGGCACTGGACTTCGGGTCCCAGTCACCGGGGGGACGTCCTCGTGGTCCTGGATCACTCGGGCACGGGAGTCCCAGGCTTTAAGAGGGTCAGGGCAGGCAGGTCCTCTGGGTGTCCCAAGGTTGCTGTCTGCCTGAGTCGCCGGGATTAGGCAGGAGCAGGTTCCAGGATCGACAGGCCGGTAGGGCTGGGAACAAGTCAGTTGTTGTCGTCCTGTTGTTAGCAGCTGCACGGCGGGTCTTCTTCTTCTTGATCTTCTTTCTTCTTTTCTTATTGGGATCTAAGGAAGGATGGTTCAGGGATCTCCTAAATACTGAATTTAGGGGCGTTACAGGTAGGTCCCTGTCCTGGGTTGGGTACGCCCCCTAACCTGCTCCTCTCCTGTGGGAGGGGGGCAGGAGCCTAGCTGTGATTGGGCAGGGCTCCCCATCTACAAGATCACCGGAGCCCGGGGTCGTGCTTCACCTCGTCTCCCCCACCTGAGGGGTGGGGTTGGCACAGGCTGGCACACCCCCCTTCCTGATGTAGTTTTTCCCGCCAGTCTTCCCGCCAGAGTGGGGGGGTCAGGACTGGCGGGGGCCAGTTGCTGGGTACAGCAAATGGTCTGGAGAAGCTCACAGAGGCGGCATGCCTTTGAAGCTTCCCCCTGCCCATCCTGGGAGAGGAGACCTAGCACCTCGCCTAGGATGTGCATTGTTGCAGGCCCAGGAGAGTGGGGGGCTTATCACCCAGGGGTCCAGCAACATGTCTGCTGTATGGCAGCCTCTGCAGCCACTCAGCCCAGACGTGGATTTTAGGTTAGGCTTTCAGGGGGCATCTCTAAGATGCCCTCTGGTGCATTTTACATTAAATCCCACACTTGCATCAGTGTGGGTTTAATGTGCTGAGAAGTTTGGTATCAAACTTGTCAGTCTTCAGTGTAGCCATTATGGTGCTGTGGAGTTCATAATGACAACCTCCGAGCACCATATGCTCTTAATGGCATCACTTTACTTACAGTGCCCAGGAATGGTCCTGGGTACTGTAGGGGCACAGGGCTCCTGCACCAGTGCCCACACCTCTGGCATAGGGCACCCAGCTAGAGGGGTGACTGAAGTATGCCAGGGCAGTGGGTTCTGTGGGCATGGCACACAGGGATGTGTGCCATGTCGACTCTTTGTTTAGTTCTGTACTTAGGCACTCAGCCTGCAAAGGCAGTGTGTGGGTGCCAGGGTACAGGGCCCCTGAGGGTGGCACAATAGGTGCTGCAGCCCTCAGGGGTCTTCTCTGGTCACCATGCCCTGGGTACATATGGTACCATTTACTAGGGGCTGACAGGTGGCCAGAGATGCCAATTGGGTTTTAGTTTCAACACAGTTTTAGGGAAGGAACACAGGCCCTGGGAACCTGGTTGGCAGGAACCAAGGGCACACTCAGTCAAAGTACATCAGCAGTTCAGAAAAAAGCGGGGGCATACCAATGCAAGAAAGATGGCACTTTCTCACATTTGGGGCTAATGTGTATCTAATTTTTTGGGGAAAAAATTCATAACCGGTTCAATGCTTTCATCCGTAACGGTAAAGATCAAGTTGGGATCCCTTCCAAGTGATAAGTCAACTGTGACTCCGAAGTGACCTCACAGACCTCAGTGTCGTCGATGAGCCCCCAAGACAGTTTCTCCATGGCCATGTGCGTCCGGAGTCATGCATGCCATTGGTTGATAACTTGGGTTTCTTTCTTTTTTCAAGCAGTTGTGATAGTCACTTTCGCTTCCCCCAGAGACTTCCGAATGATTATTTTGTCCCCTTTGCTTTGGTATAATACGTCTCTTGCAGACACCCAAGATAGGATATAGGCTGGTGGTACTGGAATAGGATATCCCAACATTTTCCGAAGACCAGCCAGGACCTTTCCCCAAAAAGTCTGAGTTTTGGGGCATGCCCACCGATGTGCAGTAAGTCCCCTATGCTGCCACACTCTGTCCAAACAAAGCGGCTAGTAGCAGGGCAGTACCTGTGGAGTCTTACTGACTACACGGACCCGTCGAATAGTACTTTGTTTGGCTATTCTTTGTTCAGCACTCTGTGTGTCAATTGATTGAGATCTTGCCACAAGTGTAACCACTGTTAATCTGAAGGTGACTCTTTCAGGATCCCAGACCACCTGTCAGCCTAAGGGTGTGTGTGTGTGTGTATGAGTGTTTAATCTAGGAGTATTTTATATGTGGTAGAAACTTGTGCCCATGGACACTTTGAGGAACTTGTCCATGGGTGTCAGATCTCTGGTGGGCACCCCTTTGATGGTTGTATGCAGTGTGAGGAAAAATATATATCTATATGTTTGCATCAGCCAAATAAGTGAATCAATCCCAAATTCTCCTCCACACTATCTCAGACCCACTGAGCTAACTAGGTCTGCTCTGACCAAACTGCTTGCTCTGTGCTCCTAAAAACACCCCTCCTTTTACAAATCTATTAAAGCCTAACCCCAGGACCTGTATTGCCCTCTTTGACAGTCCTGGGTTAACAGCTGTGAAAAGCCTCTGAAAATTGCAGGTTCGCTTAAACTTGCTTTCTGGTCACTTGTGCCCTTATATTGCTCTATGTCCTGGGCTTCCATGACACTTCTATTTGTATATGTACAAGCGTATTTGGCCTTGTCCACATCTTATGATTTTACTGATGACTGCATGAGGGGCAGAAGAAGCTTGGTCCAAGACGTGACACTGCGTCTGCCTTCTTCCTTGGCATGCCAATAAACGGACAAAGGTGCAAGAACATTTCCTGTGTTTTGTGGCAGCTGGGGTCTGTTTGCTTACCCAACAAAGTGGCGTCAGAAGTGAGATGCATTGAAGGACTGTAATGTCACCAGTTGGTAAGTAGGCTGTAAAGCTAAAATAACTTGCTGGAGTGACCTTTCAGTGTTTCAAATGCTCAGTTAGAACATAGTATTTATTTTTTTAAAGCGAGGGGGTAGTAACTGGCATCTAATCTAACTAGGGGACTGTACAGAAACATTGATTGATTTTTTTTAGCATCGATTCAATTCTTTTCCATCATTGATTGAAATTTTTATCATCATTGAAATCTGTCTCCATATCAATACCTTGGAGTTGATATGCGACAGGGGTCTATGGGACCCCATACGCAACAGGAGAGCATAGGCAAGAGAATAATTTATGACCCAAGAGTAGAGGGACGAAGAAATAAAAACAACCCTCCCAGAGTGTAGCGTGGGAAGCATTGACTATTGGCTGGCTGCAGGACACAAGGAAATGATTTTCAAATGTGCACTGTTCTGTCATTGATCAATGACTGTATATAATTATGTTTATGTGTTGGTCTTTAAAAGTATTGTCCCGCTATGTTTATTTGAAATGCTTCTTTGAGTGATATCAAAACAAATTGCATCAGAGAAGTCAAATTGTTTTATGTGGTGTCTGAGTGTTTCACAACTGTTGATTTTTTTCTCTCAAGTCTCTCTATCCAAATCGTAACAAATGTTTCCTTCCAGGAGACAAATATGTTTATCTTTCAGGGTTTAATATTGTGAGTGAAGGGCACAATGGGTACCGGCAATTCTAAAGGAACTATGGAGGTGGTAAGGCCTCGCATGGTGAAAAAGACAAAACAATTGTTTAAACAACTGTCATTAGAGAAGGATTTTACATTACCAGCAGATAGCCCTGCAGCTCAGGTTGTAAAATATACAAATTGTTTAGAATATGTAACTCCTTTTTGCGCGCTAGTATGGACGTGGAAAGGGAATGAAGGACTGTGGCCTATATTTGGTTCTCTTGAGATAGATGATATTGAACGCTTGACAGAAAGTATACACTTAAAGGGTGACCCATCATGGGATTCACATTATGTAAAAGATTGTTTACAACAGTGGCTTTCAATTGCAAAAAAGAAAGCTCTCCCTTCAAAAAAGAAAGACCAGGGGACTGCCTCCACTGAATACAGAGACTGTTCTGCTATAGCAATGGCGAATAGTGAGTGCAAGGAGCCTACTAAAAAAGAGCTAGAAATAGCAAAATATTGGCCCATATCTTGTAGCCACTGTTTATTTGAATTAAGTAACTATGTGCAAACAGAACAGCATTTGTTGTCACTATGGCAAAAGTGTGGGTTTTCAACAATTGAAGCAGACCGGGTTAAAGAAATACCAAATGCCACTACTTCTAGACGGGCTGCTGCTCTGCTATCTATTTGGACGCGCCACCAAGTAAATATTGACATAAATAAGTTAAAGAAACTGTTTATCGCCTCCAAGCCTCAAGGTCTTTTTGTCAAACTGGGGGAAGGAACAGACAATGAGCAAATAACTAGTAGCTCATTGACTGAGGAGGAGATTTTGTTGCTTAACTGTAGAAGAAAGGAAAAGACAGAGAGTAGATGCAAATAGTGAATTTAATTCCTGGGGCTAAGATAGAGCTAGCAATGAGAATAGCCACCAAACATTGGGACAACACATCCAGTCTGCAGGGCCTGTTTCTCTTGCACCTCAATTCTCATCCCCTCCTCCAGCAACTTCAATTTACCCATCACTTTCAGTCCCCTACATACATGGGAAAATACATAACACACCTGAGCAAGCACTGGCTTCATAACCAAGCTTAGCACGTGTACCTTATTTCCACATATCCCTGGAAGGTGATTAAACTAGGGTACCTGACATACCAACTAACAACAGAGAGGGCAGTTTTAGAACACCAGTCTTGAATGGGCACTTATCCTTAGGAGGGGACATGCTACATGCTTTTGAATCCCCAGCAAACCTTCCACTTTTGGTCTGAGGGAAGATTTAGGGCTGAGTGCAAAAGAGAGAAACGATGACGAGGAACATGAGCAGTTGACACACCTGAGGAAAGAGGCAGATTAGTTCCAAGAAGAAGTGAACACTGATAGGGAGGAAATACAACGCTCCATTAATAAACTACAGGATAATCTAGAGAGGAGGGAACAGCTGATACAAATACGGTCATGAACACGGACCCTAAAGAGAAAGGGTAAGAACTCATATACTGATGACATACTATTGAACACTGAACTACCTTCACCAAAAATAGTGCTGGGGTGACAACCATGCTAAAGTCATGGACCCCCTTGGAGGTAACCCAAATGACCAAGGACGCGCCTGACCCACTCACTGCCAGTGTAAAATATTATGAGTGGCTTCATAAAATATGTATTGCCTATACCCCCCTCCCTCGAGATGTAGAAATGCTATTAAAATAGGATATGGGAGCAGATGGTCATTAGTAAAAAGTGCATTCCAAATTTCACAGGAAAGGGATTGGACCATGCTGACTAATAATATGGATGTCACAGAAAATAGATTGATTAATTGGTTAGAGTCTATCAGGGACTCAATTAATGGCCTAGCAGTTAAACATGGTGATTTTTCTCAAGTCACTGCCTTGTTGCAAAACCCAGGTGAGTCAGTGGCTGATTACATCTTAAGGTACAATGAAGCATGGGATAACAGTGCAGGGGTACTGCGCACCACAGAGGCCTATAAGGTATTGGCTAAGCAAACCTTATGAATGGATTGCTAGCTTCCGTGGCCCACAGTTGTAAACTACGCCGCCCTGATTGGTCCACTAATGGATATCACGAGTTGTGCACGCTTCTCATAACTACGGAAAGAGATGGTATTTTTAAGGTAAGGAAGGACATCGCTAAAAATGACAAAGGAATGATGTTGCGGCAAGTACAAAGAGAGGAGGAGCCAGAGGGAATGTACTATCAGGGTTCACAGCAAAGACAGGATAATGGACAAGGATACCAGAGGAGAGACAAGAGTAGGGATCGGTGCTATAATTGCCAGAGGTATGGGCACTGGGGATGCAATTATAGAAATAATAGAGGTAGGAGGGACTGGAATGAGAGAAGTGACCAGTATAATAAAAATGATAGAAACAGGAATGAAAAGTTTGACAGAAATGAGACCTAGCCATCTGCACCATCCATGCCCAGAGACCTGAAGCAGACCCAGCACTCCCTGAGGATTCCTTCCCAGGAGCAACATGGATCAGCATAGTACCACGCGGAGAGAGAGATGGGACAAAGTGCAGCAACCAGAGCCCAGTGCTTTATGATGAAGGTATCAGAGACACCCGAGGAGAATCCCATGTTTCAAATTAAGGTAGGAGATAAAGAGATCGAGTTCCTAATAGACAGTGGTGAAACCCTATCTGCAGTAAGAAACAAGTTTGGTCCTGGTAGTGGTGAAACAGACACTACTATAGCAGTAAATGGAATGATGATGCATGAAGAATTGTCAGAATCCCTACCAGTTTCTGTTGATGACTTCACAATGACCCATCAGTGTCTGCTGTCAACAGATGCACCTATCAATTTGCTGGGGAGAGACCTCCTCTGTAAATTGCATGCAACATTATATTTTTCACAAAATGGGATTTACTTACAAGTACCTGAGGACAGGTTAGAATTGGGTAATAGAACACTCACTGCTTGCAAATTAAGTGAAGACTCTGTGTTATGTGCACCCCCGTCTTGTCTCTCTCTCCAACATGTTACCAATGGACTCCATTACATGGAGATTTTTATGAAAACAAGTTTCAAGAACTGTTCAAATACAGCCCTGACGTTGAGAGTGAATTGGTCACTCATTTAGTGCAGTTGACATTAGTACCTGGGCCCATACAGTGTACTGCAGCATTTTTCACAGGAGCAGTGCCTGAATGGTACGCCTACAGGGCAGACAAACATTTGCACTGGACAATAGAGTTGCTTGAGCACACATTATATGTAGGAAAAGAAGGGTGTGCAGTGAGCATTGAACTAGGACCACAGGAATGAGGTTATTTCAAGTGTCAGATTCTGAACCACATGTATCCATAGCTGTAGCACCAGTTTACCGCCCTAAGGATTTGGGCCCCATGGTCAAACACCTTCAGGACTTACCTAGAACTAAGGATTTTACATTTCCTTTTGGAATGGTGTCTGTGTTAGGAGATGGAGAAGGGTGGTGTTGGACGTTGTGTATGACTAGAAAGGACAGGACTGCAGTTTTTGACAAGCTTGAAGGGAATATGGCTTTACAGCTGACTAAAAATAAGGTCCTAGAGAAAGTGAACTCAAAGGTTTGGGCAAAACACAAAAATGAGGCAGGATTATTGGAAACATGCCCTCCCCATAAAGTGAAACTTAAAGAAAATGCTGAATTACCTTATGTCCGTCGGTACAGGCTGTCACCTCAGGCAGTGGAGGGAATAAAATCTGTGATTGAATCTCTCTTGCACAAAGGTATCATTAAAAAGACATCCAGCCCCTGTAATAGTCCTATCATTCCATAGCCCAAGGGCAATACTGGGCAGTATAGGTTCATACAGGACTTACGACAGATAAACAACATTCTGGTTCCCTTAGCACCTGTTATGCCTGACACCAATACTATATTATCTTCTATACCTGTAGAGGCAGAATACTTTTCAGTCATTGGTCTCTCCTCTGTGTTTTTCAGTATTAGAGTCCATCCAGTGAGTGAGTTCCTTTTTGCTTTCACAGTGAAAGGGGGTAGCATCATCTTGCAGTACGCTGATGATCTACTCGTGGCATCTCCATCACTTGAGGTCTGTGAAAAAGACACTGTAGTGCTGCTGAATCACCTCCAGGAGAGAGGACACAAAGCTTCATTGTCAAAATTCCAGTGCTGCCAAAAAGAGGTGACTTACCTGGATTATGTGGTATCCAAAGGTACACACCGCATATCACCTGAAAGGATAAAAATGATTCAGGGCATGCAGCCTCCGTCCACCAAGAAAGGAATGCTGTAATTCCTGGGGATGATGAACTACTGCCGCCAGTGGATCCCTGAGTACAGATCCTATGATGCCATCCTGTGACAATGTACACTACAAGATGCTCCCAACAACATTATATGGACTAATGAACTTGCAATCTGTTTTAAGAAACTGAAAGAGTCTTTGTGTACTGTGCCAGCCCTGGGGGTGACTGATTAAAAACTGCTCTTCCATCTCTATGTGTCAGAGCAAAATGGCATTGCAAATGGTGTGCTGACACAGCAGCATGGCTCAGGAAAAAGACCTGCAGCATACTACTCCGTGACTTTGCCTGCAGCAGTAACTGGGCAACCAGCTTGTTTGAGAGCAGTGGCATCAGCAGCTGTGATGGTAGAGAGGGCGGCTCCCATTGTGTTGGGCTAGCCTTGTATTGTTTATGTGCCACATTCAGTACAGTTGTTGTTGTTATCTGCAGCAACACAACATTTTTTGGCGGCCAGGAAAACAGATTATGGGGTCACTCTGTTGTGTAACACCAATATCACCATTAAAAGATGCCCACCGGTTAAGTTGGCAACATTATTACCACCACTAGGTGATTCAGATGAGACCCCTGACCATGACTGTGTTGAAGTTGTAGAGACATGTACCACAACCAGACCAGATTTGCAGCAAACACCATTAGAAAAAACTGACTTTGAGTGGTACAGTGACGGTTCCTCCACTGATTACAGAGCAGGGTATGCTATAACAACAGTAGATACCACAGTTGAAAGTGCAGCCCTTCCCCCTGGCACATCTGCCAAGCAAGCCGAGCTGTATGCTGAGGCGAAAAATGTTAATATTTACACTGATTCACGTTATGCCTTTGGAGTTGTCCATGATTTTGGCCACCTGTGGCAGTATCGTTGTTTCATAACAGCAGTAGGACGCCCCATTCAAAATGGCCCCTTAGTAAAGAATTTGCTACAGGCAATACTACTACCCAACAGAATAGCAGTAATAAAATTTGAGCCACATACAGGAGCTAATACTGAGATAGCCAGAGGTAAAGCAATGGCTGACACAGCAGCAAAAAAGAGCATGTTACAGCCAGTACAGATGGTGCCTTCAATGGCAAAAAGTATTAAAAAATACGGCTGATTCAGAGACAATTGTTGCTAGCTGATGTGAAAGAAGCACAATGGTCTGCACCTCCAGAGGAAGAAAGAGCGTTGATTTATGCTGGATGTGAGCCAAATGATGAGGGATTGTGGGTCCACCAGGATGGGAGGCCTGTGGCCCCACGCAGTATGTTCCTGCCACTTACAAGGCTTGCCCATGGACCCACTCACATGGCTCAAGGAGGGATGAATGCTTTGATTTGACAAGAATGGTTTGCACCAGGGATAACAGCTTTCACTGCACAATTCTGCTCCCAATGTCTTGTCTGTGCCCAACATGCTAAAGGTCGGTCCCCCGCTACCCATGATCACTTGCCAGTACCAGAGGGTCCCTTTACCAACATTCAAATAGACTTCCCTATATGCCCCTAGTGAATGGATTCAAATATTTGCTGGTATGTGTGGATCAATTTTCAAAATGGGTGGAGGAGTTTGCCGCTAGGAAGAATGATGCAGCAACTGTTGTACGATGCTTGATGAAAGATTTAATACCCCAATTTGGGGTCCCCCAGAGCATAAACAGTGACAGAGGGGGTGAATTTGTTGCTGCCATTGTGGAAAAGATGTGTGACTGTTTGGGAATGGAGTGGAAATTGCATGCCCCTTACCACCCACAAAGTTCAGGCCAGGTGGAGAGAATGAACTCCAAAATAAAACATAAATTAGCCAAAACAACTGATGCAACAGGCCTGAAATGGCCTGATGCTCTGCCTTTACTGCTGCATGCCATAAGAGCAACACCATCTAGAACAACTCTCTTTTCCCCCCATGAGGTATTGATGGGGCGGCCTATGTCGGTGGGGTTGAGGTTACCTCTCACAGCATTCCAAGCAGCACTGCTGTGGACGGATGCGCAGATTTCTGACTATGCTGTAAAATTGACAGTGGTATTGAGGCATCACCATCTCCAGGTGAAGGAAGCTTTGCCCTAGCCTTCCTTAGAACAAACACACCCTTTTAAACCTGGCAACATGGTCATGGTGAGAAAAATAAAGAATGTTTCTCTTACTTCTAGGTGGACCCCACGTTGTGCTCCTGGTTACCAGAAAATCACTAAAGGTTCATGGACGTCCCGAGTGGCTGCACGGAACATGATGCAGGGCTGCACCAACAATGCCTGAGGCAGAGGCACCTTTAACAGATGAGCACTGGCTACAAGTGGAGCAGCGCGAAATACACGTACAAGGGGGAGACAGACCAGACCTTTCCTAACAACAACGGTGAGGGTCCATCATCAAGTGTCCCAGGAACAGTGACGCCAACTGATACTGTTGAGTGAAGCACGCAGGGCAGGTCCGTGAAACCGCCCCTGAACAAGACGACTACGGACCAGGAGGAGAAGCAGATGACAGCACACCACAAGAACTTTCATTATTGACACTTACAGAAAGTACCCTGGAACTGAGACAAAAAGACACTGCCTTACAACATTTTAAATTCTGAAAGTGACATTTACCACTGTCGAGAAAATGCATTGCATTATGCTAACAATATTTTTTAGTACCTTAATTATGTGTGTGCTATCTGTACTGCAACAACCTGCTGACCATCCCCTCATTGCAGTACATGAGAAAGTTGCCCAGACTTTAGGTCTTCAAATTGCTGGATTTGTAGGGAATTATCCAGACACCCCAGCAACCCAATTGGCCTTTATGAAACACCAGTGCCTATACAAAATTATGCGCAAGGAATAGGATGCCTCATATCCAATGTAACCTGGGATTGTGGAGAAGGAAGGATTGGATGGTACCCACGCTGTACCATACTGCCAAATATTCAAGCCCAATAAGAAGTGTCTCCTACAGTAGAATACAAAGACAAGGAAAAAACATTTCCAGTATGTTTAAAGCATCATGTTTCAGGATATAACCCAGCTTTGCGATACTTAGGACATTTAAAAAGTAGCCAGTGTCCTAGCATATTAGAATTTGATAATATCACAGGGAATTGGAACATAAAAGACAGACAGTTAGTAAGTAGGAACTGGACAGCTAAGGTATGAGGAAAACAAGTAAACTATACTTTGCATTACTGGAACATTACTGTAGATGGATAGACACTATTAATAACATCTGCTGGTCTTCTATATGATCCATTTATTGAGCAAAAGAATACGCATGCTAGAGCACCAAATGTGATTTCTAAAATATTAGAATACCCCTTATGGTCAGCTCGCTGCTCATACATGGCACCCTGGGCAAATGTTACGCCTATAAATTCTTCATGGATTGATTACAAATGGTGTGATCAATTCCAAAACACTTTTCCTGAAGGGGTAGGCCTTCCTCTCAGTAAATATCACACATTGGACACACAGTTACAGGGTGGAATGTATTTTATTTGTGGCACTAAAGCATACAAGGTGTTTCCCCGGCACTGGGAAGGCATGTGTGCTATTTCTTATCTTACACAAAACATTTCAGTCATGCCACACATTGCAGCCCACGAGCCACTAAATTTGGGGAGTTTTGCTCATAGATATAAAAAAGATATACATGCACCTATTCTGGAAACTAGACAAAGTCTATTCTTTGAATTAATGCGTATATTTTTTCCTGGATATGGGGTATATGATTTAGAATTGGCCCTAGTTAATATGTCTGCTGAGTTAGCTGTAGCATTCAATGCAACAAGAGATGCACTTCAACAGTTGCAGATGGAAATTAATTCAGTAGCTGCAATGACTATTCAACACCAAATTGCACTGGACCTCCTGACACTACAACAAGGAGGACTGTGCGTTTTAATAAATTCCTCTTGCTGTTATTTTTTAAACAATAGTGGAAACATAGCATGGCACATAGCACAAATTAAAAATGCAGTTCAAATATTCAGTGGAGCAGGGAAAATTACAGATTCTGATGACTGGTCCTGGCTATGGTCATGTCTACCAACAGGATGGTTAAAGCACTTACTTTTAGCACTACTGGGTATCTTTTTAACAATAGTTATATTTTTGTGTTGTCTTCAGTGTTGCTGCTCCATGGTACAGCAGTTGTGTAGTAAAAGCATCCATTTAATTTCCGCAGTGAAAATTCTACCTCCTACAGAGCAGGAACTAGCCTACAAATATCTCCAAATACAACAGGATGTAGAGAAAGCACACAAAGAAACATTTACATTAATGGCTATATATATATAACTTAATGCATTGAGTATTAGTATATCATTTTATCTATGTTGAAAAATGAATACCTCTTGGATGGGTCTACGCCAATATATGCATGTTATTTAAACACTGTGTAATGCTAGTCAAAAATATGTACTTTAGCGATAGTTTATATTTCTACCATAAGTATATACATGCATATTTTTCTTACAATGGTATTTGATATTGCTGTCAAAAAGGAGGGATATTGTGCATTAAAATATATATCTATATGCTTGCATCAGCCAAATAAGTGAATCAATCCCAAATTCTCTTCCACACCATCTCAGACCCACTGAGCTAACTAGGTCTGCTCTGACCAAACTGCTTGCTCTGTGCTCCTAAAAACACCCCTCCCTTTACAAATCTATTAAATCCTGACCCCAGGACCTGTATTGCCCTCTTTGACACATCCTGGGTTAACAGCTGTGAAAAGCCTCTGAATATTGTAAGTTTGCTTAAACTTGCTTTCTGGTCCCTTCTGCCCTTATATTGCTCTATGTCCTGGGCTTGCATGACACTTCATCTAACCGCATTATGAAGCAGAAAGTAAGGATAACACCCGAACTATCCAATGGCCATAGGACAGTTAGCTCACATGCACAGGCACCATCCGGTACGAGAAGCGAAGGGTGGCAGCCTGGGAGAACAAATGTGAGTCAACATGTTCATGAAACCAACATGAAAGTACAAGAGAGGTATAACAACAACAAACGGTTATATTTGGACCAGTTACTAGCAGGGAAGAAGGGAAAGTTGGTAAGAAAAACAAACCCCCTAAATAGGGAACAGATCTTAACCGCATTTGCAAAATGTTGTAGTTTGAGGGGAATCTGTACAAACGACCTTCAGCTAGTTGGCTTTGTAGAGAACAGGAATGGAAAGGAAATAACAAAAATCTCACTTCATTCAGACTTGGTGAAAAGGGCAATCCTGAAAGCCTCCAATGAGATAAACCAACAGGGAATAAGGATAATTCCTGAGAGAGAAATAAAACCCCCTACAGACAATACCTTTCGATTCGATTCGAATAATCTTTATTTCGATCACAAGATCATAAAAGATATACATTCCATTCTATACAAAAAAAATTAAAAAAAACATATTAAATAAGATTAGTGATCAGCATAAAAACTAGAATTAGAAATATACCACAATTTTAGAGCTGCCTTGAATCTCCAAGTTTCTTACACAATCATTTTTACACGACGACTTCGAGCGTACCACATAGAGGTTAAAAATTTAGATAGAGCAAAAACTACAGTAGGGGATAAATCAGTCTTTAGGACTCTGTAGGCGAGTAGGAAAGTTCTAAATCCCAGATTCCTGAGCAAGGGGACTAGCCAATATTTCCTGCTCCTCTCATAGCCCCTGCAAAAGAAGACAACATGAATGTCATTCTCCTTTGGATGTGCACATGCCGGACAAATTTCTGAGGAGGAGCGAGAAGACCAGGATGCTGTGAACAATGCTAGGGGAAGAGTTCCTTATCTCCATTGGACAAATAATTTCCTAGTTAGTTGTGGAGAGATGGCGTCTAGGACGCTTTCAAGTTGATAGGAGTCTTTTGTTTGAATGAACTTATTGGACAGTGACCCATCCCGTGCACCGACTGTGGCTCTGAGGAGCATGTGGTCGTAATAAGCTCTCACCAGTGCCTTTTTTGGAGTCCTTGGGCAGATGTTTAGAGGGTCCAGCCATAGTTCAGAGAGTCCAATTGCCTCCAGCGTTCCCTTGATGTAGTTTAATAGGTCTGGGCTACTCCAAAGACGCCGCCAGAATGTCAAGGGCTTTAAGCCCAGCTCCTCCGTTATTAGTCGAATATCCTAGTCTAGTCTAAGCGAGAGTAATGGAGTACTCTGTGGAAGAGCAACAATCTGTCTCAGGAATTTATTCTCAGTTGTTAGTAATTTAGTCGATGGAATGTGCCCCCACAGCTCACCCTCATACGTGACACCACCCCGGGCTTGGGCTTTGTAAATGTGAATAATGGGGCTAAGTGGACGGAAGGGGGATTTGTTCACCAGTCTCATAGTGCCACCCGCCAACTGTGCCAGTTTGATGTTCCCTTTCGACTGGTGAGACGACCACGTTAGGTTTTCGTTAAGAGTGATCCCCAAGTATTCAATTGTATGCACCCACTCTAATTGGACTGCTCCCAACCTAGGTGGGGCGCGATTATGGGGCTTCGGATTAAGAATCATATATTTGGTCTTTTGTGGATTAATTTCGAGTCCCCGATCTAGACAGAACTGTAAGAACCCATCCAGAACACGTTGAATGCCCATAGGGGATTTGGACAGCAGCAGGGTGTCATCTGCAAACATGATTGCAGGCACCCTGCTGCCAGTCCATTTTGGGGCGTCAGTGTTGGGAATCCTAGTTAGGTGGGCAACTACCCCGTTCACAAAGAGGCAGAACAGGGTCGGTGCGAGCACGCAACCCTGTCTTACCCCTCTGCGAACGGGGAACCTTTCGGTTAAGTTGCCACCTCTACCACACCTAACGCGGGCATAGTTGTTGTGATGCAATCTCATCAGGATAGCCAAAATATCTCCAGGGACATTCAACTCCTCCAAAACTTTCCATAATTTCGCTCTAGGTACCAAATCAAAGGCGGCACGCAAGTCTACAAAGACTGTATATAGGGTGCCGCCCTCGATTATAGCTGTCCTCCAATATAGGAGGTTCAGCCTAAAAATTTGGTCTATTGTGGACACCCCCTGTCTGAATACCGCCTGATAGGGAGTCAGAATACCCATCTTGTCTACCCAGTCCTGTAGCCGATTCAGAACCAATCTCCCAAAGAGCTTCTGGGATATGTCAATAAGACTGATTGGGCGGTAGTTGGCTGGGAGCAGAGGGGACCCCTTTTTGTAAATTGGGACCACCTCTGAGCCCAGCCAAGTATCCGGGACCTCCATACCCCCCAGAATAGCGTTAAATATCAATGTGAGGTATGGGGCCCATATCCCTGGTCAGGGCCGGTCCTAGCCATGGGCGGTATGGGCAGCTGCCCAGGGCCTCGCGCTCAGGGGGCCCCCTGCCGGCCCCGCAGAGTAGGGAAAAGCGCACTCGCGCAGGCAGTAAGGCACTTAGAGGGGCCTCACATCTTCCCTTTCGCCCGGGGCCTCAGAAGGCCTCAGAAGGCCTAGGACCGGCTCTGTCCCTGGTTCCTGCTTAAATAGGTCCCCAGGTACCCCATCAAGAACGGGGGCTTTTCCTGCGGACAGCCCAGCTTTAGCCGCCCTCACCTCTTTTTCTGTGAAACGGTCGCCAATTGTGCCTGGGCCTAACGTACTGTTTAAGATAATGGGAGACCCTTCTTCTGCTGAGTACAACGCCTGGAAATGGCTCTGCCATAGGCTAGGAGCTATATTTGGCTCGATTGCGGAGGATAAATCCTCTGTACCATTAGAGACTAGGCGCCAGAATTTGCGCAAGTCTCGAGTGGTTAGTGACCTCGAGAGATTTTCCCAATAATCTTGGTCCCATTCAGCCCTCGCCTCCACCAGGAGCTTTCTATAAGATCTTCTCCTGTCTTGGATTTCCTCCCTGCTATTGCCACTCTTGATGGCAAATAGCAGTTTGGCCTTGGATTCCCTACAAGTAGCATTATACCAAGTCGTCTTGGCTGGGGGTCCTGAGCTTTTTCCCGGCTTTGAGAACAGATCTAGCTCTAGGGTACTAATTAGATCAGCATGTATGTAAGCAAGCTTTTCTCTATTAGCTGGACCTTCCACCTCTTTCCCTATCTGGAAAGCCTTCTCCAAATGCGGGATGATCCTTGCATATAGTTTTGGTAATCTGACTCCGCTAGTGGCCAATTTCTCCCACCTGACTTTCCTCCGGTTATTTTCTAGTAGGAGGCCTGACTTGTCTTTATCCGTGCCAAGTGTAGTTGCTTTGTTCCCTGGGGGCATTATGGTCACTATCCCTTCTCTCAATGACTTTAAAATCAACTACTTGTGACCACATGGATAGTTTAACAAGGATATAATCCAGTCTCGATTCTCTGCCAGTTTTATTGTAAGTACAGATACTAGGTGTGTCTGATTTACAACGACCATTGCAGGCCCCAATCCTTGATTTAGGGAGAGGGCAGTTATCTGCAGGGCCAGGGGGGTCCAAGCCCTGGGGGGAGGCGCCACCGTCATGGGAACAAGCCAACGTGAGTCTTCCTCGAGAGAGGGGCCATCACGTAGACCTGCTAGTGGTTCATACTGTGAGTTTAAGTCACCTCCCACCTGGCATGCAAGTTCCCAGGGAATACCGTCAAGGAACGCAGAGAGTTGCTCTATAGTGCTGGATTCCTTTGACATTGGTACCGGTCTGGAATATGTGTTTACGACCACCAATTTCGAGGAATTTGGCCACTCTAATAGGACAGCCAAAATGTCGTCGCATTCTGTTTCCAGGCAGATAGCCTGGCAGCCTAAATCCGTAGCTATCCATGTCGCGAGTCCTCCCGATGGCCTTCCCCATCCCCCCCATTTAGCAGGTTTAAAAAAAGACTGCAAATCCCTGAAATAAAATTTCCTCACGCGCCCAGGTCTCCTGAAAGAGTAGAATATTTTTGGAACCGATGAAGGAACCCCAGTCTGCAGAGTTAATTTTGCTGGCTAATCCTGCGACGTTCCATGAAACCAGGGTTAGGGGGCAAAGTTTAGTAGAGGATGGGCCCTTGGTGGTGTTATTATTGACTACCCTAATCTCCGAAGTAACCATTTGAATTGAGGGTGAATGAGCCGGAGTGGATCTTTGATTAGTGTGGGTCGCAATTGGACCCTCTATAATGGACTCAGAGGCTAAGTTTGGTTCCAATGAGTTTTGTGCCCTTGTGAATAGTATGGGTACTGGGAGTGGACTGTTCCCCATCCGTTCTGATGCGGGCAGTTCACACCCCTCATTATCCATGCGTCAATCCACCATTTCCAAACTGCTATATCTGTTATAGGTCGGGAAATGGGCTGGATAATGCATTCTGTGGGGCCCTGGGATTCCTCTCATAAATCCTCCCCCGCGGCCCCTCCTCCTTGTAATAGTTTCCCAGCCTGCGTCCTCCTCAAACGGTATGAAATGGTCAGTAGGTCTTCCCCTGTAGTTGAGAGGACCGCTTCTCTCCCTGCGACCACTTCCCCATTCGTCCAGTAAGTCTTGGTGGTGCCCCCATCTTTGATCCTCCAAGTTATATGAGCTTGATGGGTAAAAGAATGAGAGAGGAAGGGTTTGGATGTTACTGACTTGGTCATCAGGGGCCCAGGCACAGATGTAAGCAGCAGTGCCCGGCTCTCTGAAGGTGACCAAAACACAGTCTCCCCTTACTGATTTTCTTGAGTATCCCACCCACGTAACCCGCCTGACCATAGAGATATCGCTAGTTGTTCCTCTCGGAAGCGGCCTGTATGTTGATAGCCAGCTAATGACCTTGTTCCTGAGTGATGGTGTTGATTCTATTGTTGTGGGTTTTAATTCCGGGACCCCTGCCAAAACTAGCGTATAGGGGGCAGCCTCTGGAGGAAGGTTGACAGGTTTTGGTTTACGGGTGTAGGTGGGTTTCTCTCCCATTAGTGTTAAATCGCCCTTGGTTTTGGACTGGGTGGGAGCAGTATCTTTGGGTGGGGGAATAGTAATCGGTGAAGCAATTAGTGTTTGTGGCGTTGGTGGAGGTGCTTTGTTGGAATTTAGGTTAGGCGGGGGTAAAGGTGTTTTAACAAGAATGGTCGGTGGATTGTGGGAATCAGTGAGGGGTAAGTTATTCTTTACAACTGTGGTGGGTGCGTTACCCTTTTTGGACTTTGGATCGGGCCCCCTTTTGCTACTTTAGCTTCATTAGGATCAAGTTTCTTCGAGTCAGCTAGTTGCACAGTGGATTTTTCGATATTAACTAGCCTGGCTTCGATCTTGATCAATCGAGCTTCAAGGGGACTCAGTAGTGATCTAAGAAGTGTACCGATGTCCTCCAAAGTGATGTCATCACTGGAGTTATCCGCTGAAGTAGTGATAGTGGCCAATGCTGGTACCGTTATACTATGGGTTATGGGAGTAGTTGTTGTGCCCTGCTTTTCTGGGTAGGAAACTGTAGTACCTCCCTTTGCCCCTTTTCCCCTGGATGGTTTAGATTTTGGGGATTTTGTCCTATTAGCTTCTTTGTTGGGACCCCCCCTCTTTTTTGTATTGCACCTTCCCTGGCCCCCCTGTCTCTATCGAGGCTAGGATCTTGGTCGTTGAGTACCACTATTTTCGGATCAAGCGTTAAGGGTAAAGTTACTGGTGATGTGTGTGGTAGTTGAGTGTTTGGGAGGGCCATTAAACTCATGTCCTCAAGTTCACTGGGAGCCTCGATTGTAAAATCGGGGTCAGTGATAGTTGGATTAGGTAGTTGGTGTGTTACCTGGTCAGTCTGTTCATTTGTTGTGAATTCGGTCCTCCCCTCCGGAGTTCTGGCTTGAGCCATTGGCCCAATTGAAGATCTTCTAACCCAGTCTATTTCTTGGGAAATTCTTCTTTCCAAGACCTCAATTTCCTCAATTAAGAGAGATCCGGCTTTAACGAAATAATTGTCAATGGGGCCCTTTGCCGCTCCTGTCACGGCTAGTGTAGATTTACTTCTGGTTTCTCTAGTACACATTGTTCCGTAGAGTGAGGAAACCAGATATGGCAATTAAAGAGGGGGAGCCCGGACCGGACTCTCCCGTACTCGAACGGCCTCAAACGGCCCGCTCTTTGCCCGGTCTTCGCCCAGAGCTCCGTCCCGCGCGCGTCCCGCGTCGCGGTGGTGATTGAGCCAGTAATGTACGAGGAGGCTGGGGGCGTGGCCGCTGGGGGAAGAGGCACCAGCTGTATAGAGTGGAGGATGCTGGTCCTCGCAGTCCCCCGGTAGGCTCCACGCACAGTTTCCTCAAGCAAATACCTCCACCTGGGCCGTAGTCCACTGGGAGCGAGTGTGCTCTCCGCCGACTGCGGAGCCGCTCACACCAGGTGAAACGGCCACAGGGAGCAGATGAGGAGCAGGGAAGCTTTCACGAACCTCGCCGCAGTGGGAAGTGTCTTTGAGCGGCACCTGCGAAGCGGGTGTCGCGAAAGGTGACAGCAAAAGCAGAACAAGCAGCCTCTAGGAGCTGGCAGCAGTCAGGGTAATCCTCGTGGCAGAAAAGGTAAATCCCTCAGTAAACGGCACCCGAGCAGCGGGTGTTTCCCAAGATAGTTATAGCTGGAGGCTGGGGGTGTGGCCGCCGGGGGAAGAGGCACCAGCTGTATAGAGTGGAGGATGCTGGTCCTCGCAGTCCCCCGGTAGGCTCCACGCACAGTTTCCTCAAGCAAATACCTCCACCTGGGCAGTAGTCCACTGGGAGCGAGTGTGCTCTCCGCCGACTGCGGAGCCGCTCACACCAGGTCAAACGGCCACAGGGAGCAGATGAGGAGCAGGGAAGCTTTCACGAACCTCGCCGCAGTGGGAAGTGTCTTTGAGCGGCACCCGCCAAGCGGGTGTCGCGAAAGGTGACAGCAAAAGCAGAACAAGCAGCCTCTAGGAGCTGGCAGCAGTCAGGGTAATCCTCGTGGCAGAAAAGGTAAATCCCTCAGTAAACGGCACCCGAGCAGCGGGTGTTTCCCAAGATAGTTATATCTGGAGGCTGGGGGCATGGCCGCCGGGGGAAGAGGCACCAGCTGTATAGAGTGGAGGATGCTGGTCCTCGCAGTCCCCCGGTAGGCTCCACGCACAGTTTCCTCAAGCAAATACCTCCACCTGGGCCGTAGTCCACTGGGAGCGAGTGTGCTCTCCGCCGACTGCGGAGCCGCTCACACCAGGTCAAACGGCCACAGGGAGCAGATGAGGAGCAGGGAAGCTTTCACGAACCTCACCGCAGTGGGAAGTGTCTTTGAGCGGCACCCGCAAAGCGGCACCCGCGAAGCGGGTGTCGCGAAAGGTGACAGCAAAAGCAGAACAAGCAGCCTCTAGGAGCTGGCAGCAGTCAGGGTAATCCTCGTGGCAGAAAAGGGAAATCCCTCAATAAACGGCACCCCTTTCTAAAACAGCATGCCGGTCTACAGAAGAGACAAGTGAATCTTTATAGAGAAATAGAAGGAAACCGCAGCTGCCTGAACATAGTAATAGACAACACAGGTAATGAAACCTCATGGGATAACTGGTCTTTATGTAGTAGTCCCGTGGGAGATCCCAATGATAGCGACACGGACGATGAGGAAGAAGAAGGCGGTCTGAGTGAGGTAGAATAGGACGGGGGGGGGTCGCAAAATCTAGGTCTCTTAACCTGGAATGTGAATGGGCTAGGCAATGAGCAAAAACGAGAATATGTAAAGGAAATAATAAATAAAGTGGACATTGCCTGCCTTCAAGAGACCTGGACATGCGACGAAACCCCAATTACTGAGGGATACCTACAGCTAAATCGCCCAGCCACGAAGAAAAGCTTTGGCCGCCCATCGGGGGGTCTGATGACACTGGTTTCAACAAAAGTGCTGAGGGAAGTAACACCGTTGAAAACGAAATGTAAATGGGTTCAATCAAGTAGAATAGAACTTTTGACAGTGGAATTGAAACATAAAATGTTGACGCTAATGAATGTATATATGCAGTGGGATAATAGAGCAGAGAATGAAAAGGAGATGAGGTTCTTTAAAGAGGATGTTGACAGTACATTAGAAAATTATGCAGCAGATATAATAATAATAATGGGGGATTTTAATCACAAACTAAATCCTAAAAAGGCTGACCAATGGAATAGAGAACTGTTAGAGGTGTACGGAATAAACCCTGCTAGCTTTCCAAGTGGGGAGATCTCGAAACAGGACTCAGAACTAGTATACGCCCTAGGAGGTAGGAGTCTCCACTGTCTCAATGGTAGAATAAAGACAGACTGCCCAGCAGGGAAGACCTTTAAATTAGGTCTACAGAATTGCCCTATCGACTATATGTTCATGCAAGCCTGGAATTTCCCCCAAGTTAGGGGGTTTAGGATAGAACAAAAAGAGGTGAGTGAACATAACCTTCTTCACCTAACAATATCTGGGGGAAGGAAATTGCATAGAGAAACTGTGATTACCCAGGAGGTTGAGTACCCTAAACGGGTGACGACACGATTAACGGAAGAATACCTGGAAAAACTGAAGGCCATGCAAATGAAAATGGAACCTGAAAATCTCGAGAAGAAACATTTTGAATGGTTCATAGGAAAGCTAGAAGAAGTGGTCCAGTGCCTAAGAATAGAACTAAAAAGGGACAAACATAATAGGGTAAAACTGTCAAACCAAGGTAAAGGGTTTTCTGTGGAGTGTCAAACCAAAAAAAAGGAAATACGGGCAGCACAAAGAAGTCAAAAAAAGAACTTCACACAAGAGAGACAGGTACATATAAACAAGCTGAAAAAAGAATTCAAATCAATGGCAAATGACGCTAAAAGGGCATATAAAGAGAAATGCTGGTTAGACCTGTTAGAAGCAATCGAGGAAAAAAATTTAAGACAATTTTGGAAATTGGTAAAGGCAGGATCCGGAACAACAGGTGGAGAATTAAATTGCGTGGTGAGTGAGGCTGCATGGGAAGAGTATATAAGGGAACTGTACGGGGTAAGAGCTCCAAAAGAGTATGTAGAGACCAAAATATGGCAAAAATATCAGAAGACTTAATATCTAAATTTAACAAAAAACAAGTAGAGCTTACAATAAGAGAACTGAAGCTAACCCGTGCGGCAGGACCAGACAACCTCCCTGCAATAATACTGAAGCCAGAGGTAAAATGGTGGGCAAGATTTCTGGCTCAGATGTTCCAGGTAATACTAAAAGAAGGCGTAATGCCACCTACTTGGAAGGGTGCCATAATTAGGCCAACCCACAAGAAAGGGAGCATGGAGGCTCCACAAAATGACCGGCTGATCAACCTCCTCGACATAGGAGAGAAAGTATTTTCAAAAATAGTATTGAACTAACTGAACGCATGGGTAAAAGAGTTTCAAATAGTACCCACAGAACAGGGAGGATTCAGAGCGGGCCACTCCACAATAGATAATGGATTTGCTTTATGGGCTATGGCAAAGAAGTCGACGGAACAAAACGGCAAGTTATGCTGCTGTTTCGTCGACTTCCGAGCAGCCTTCGATTCAGTCGACCGGGCCTGCCTATGGGATACTCTAACGAAGATTAATATTCCCAAAGACCTAATGACCATAATAAAGGAACTGCACAGGGAAAACTGGGGGCAAGTCATTAGGGATACCGTGGGATCTTTGACCCTAAAAATACCCATTGCCAGTGGATTAAGACAGGGCTGTGTGTTGGCCCCTCAGCTTTTCTCCATATTTCTGTCAGACCTCCCGGCCCATCTAGAGGTTGAGGGTAGTGCAAGCCCCAAAATGGATGGAAATAAGGTGTCCTGCTTACTTTACGCAGACGATCTGGTAATAGTAGACCAGACTGAGAGAGGCCTTCAAAGAAAGCTTAATGCCTTCAATACTTACTGCGCTAGCAAATTTCTAACAATCAATCTAGACAAAACAAAAATTTTATGTTTTGGGAAAAAGATAAGCAGGTTCAGTTGGTATATAGGTGAGCTCAAACTAGAGACAGTCAAGGAGTATCGATACCTAGGCATATGGTTTGATAAGTCTTTAAATTGGAGCGCCCATATAGAAACACAAAAAGCAAAAGCACACACTTCCACATGTGGTCTAAAAATGTTCAATAGGGATTATGGAGAGATGTCACATTGACCAATGCTTAGAGCTTTTGAGGCAATGATCCCCCCCAAGTCCTGTATGGAGCGGAGATCCTTTATTTGAGCGGTAAGGAATCTGGGACTCGGTGGAAGGGAAATGCATAAAAAGTCTCTTATCTCTTCCACAATCTTCTATGATACAAGCCATAAGAACAGAAATAGGCACAAAGGCTTGGGAGATACAAACACAGATGGCTGTAATCAGATTCTGGAAAAGACTAGAAGATCCGGAAGGGCAAAAAGTAGCTCACTGGTGTAGGAAAGAAATACACCAGGGCCGGGGCAATCCAGACGCAGCAGGCCCCCGGCGAGGAACGCATAACAACAGAAGTGCGCCCAGAACAGGCGCCGCACTTCACCCCTCTTATCCAGCCTAAACCAACAGCGCCCGCGCACGGAGGAGAACACTCTACACCAGCACCAAATTGAGGGAGGAGAGCACGCTGGACTGGCAAAGGCACAGAGGAGGCCCGGCAGTGTGCCCACTGAAAGGTGGGGGAGAGCCCACCCAAGGTCACTGGAGTGAACTGCCTGTTGGACACACGCCACCCAGGGAAACCGATTGGTGCCTACCAGTAGCCCACCATCACCCGCGCTGGGCCACCAACAGGACACCACAGATGCCCTATGCCCGTAGGCTTTAGAGAAGAGCAGCAGCGGCGCAACCAGCATGTGACACCCAAAAGCGACTGGGGGACCCCAGCCTCCCAACGCAGCGAGTTCTAAGTCCCCAATCCAAAAGGCCCAGACCACAGACCCAGACTCTGACTCCGCCATGTCAGAGAAGCTTGACAGGGTCCTGGTGGCCAAAGAGCACTCACAGAGGAGCGATTCGACACTCTAGCCACTGACCTCAATCTATTGGGGGACGACCACCGGAGGTTGGCGGACAAGGTGGCGGATGGAGAAAAATCCCTGTCCACACTACAACCCCAGGCCAAAGCACAAAAGGACTCCTTGAAAGATCTGCAGGCCCGAATAGCGCTACTGGAAGAAAAAACAGACGACCTGGAAGGACGCTCAGGCGCAACAACCTGCGCATACTAAATCTGCCGTAAGCAGTGGAATGGAAAGATCCTATCGAGTACACAGAAACCTGGCTCCAATCCTTCATGCCACGTGAGAGAGCGCACCACATGTGAGCAAGACGTCCACCCCCTGACTCGCTCCCGCAACCCATGCTGGTCAAACTCATCCATTTTTGAGACAGAGAGCCATACTTTGGGTCTCCAGGCTGAACAGCCCCATTACGATGGAAGGCAAACAGGTCATGCTCTTTCCCGACTACTCCAAGGCAGTGCAACGGAGGAGGTCATCATTCCTGGAAGTTAAAAGGCTACTGTGAGACAAAAATGTCCAATACTCTCCACAGCTCAAAGTCATCCACAATGAGGCCACAATCTTCTTCACAGACCCGCAGGAAGCCCTGGACTGGCTAGAGTTGAACCTACAATTTAACCTAAACCAAAGGAACACCCAAACCCACAAGCCAAATGCACCCAGACCCCCACGGCGCAAGACGAAGGGCACCCAAAGTCGATCTGGAATTAACGCAACTGCAGAGTAAAACACTGAAATCTACGAACTTGGAGCAAATCATAGCAGAGCGATGAAAGGCTATCCAGGCAGCGGCAGAGCTGGGGGCGAACCTTTCAGCATCGGACAATGAGGACGGTCCTCACATCTTCAAGCCCGAAGAAGACCCCAACAAATCCAGCAGCTCTAACGGGAACTCAGAGATTTTGCCAACAATCACCCCGCAAATAGTGGACGCACTCATTTAGGGACTATTCACAATAACTCCCACATCGAACCTCCACATTAGTAATTTTCCGTCACCATGACGACTGCCACACAGTGCACATCATGGACGGCCGTGCCACAAGACCACTTGCACCCATGGCCCCTGCAGGCCACACACGCAGACCTATAGGGCCCATCGTCCCCTCCATGCAGAAGTCTCAAAGACAAGCGCAAGCCAGACGCACCCCCCCCCCAAAACACTAGAGGGTACACGTTAGTTCCAGTTTGGATGTGCTTTCTATTGCAGCAGATCCCAAGTATTGGGTCTTCAGCCCGTAGCAGTTATGGTTCAACCCATTGTTACACCCTGACCCCACACACATCCCGAAACGTAGGGCTACTACACTCAATGGCACACCCAGGCGTTGCACCAGGCGCATTCGATCTCATCCAAAGGACACCAACCAGCTCCCCCTGGGCCACCTCCCCCATCACGTGACCCACAAGCCCCCATGGCCCCCACAACAGACATTACATTTCTCACTCTAAACGACAGGGGCATATGAAATACCAGCATTTTTAAATAACTCAGCTATCTCCGGAGAGGTGTCCCGGTGCTGGGGGACATCAGGAAGATTTATTTATTTTATTTATTTCATTTCTAAAGCGCACTGTCGCCTAACAGGCATCCTGGCGCTGGCAAGCTCGAGACAAGAGGGGGGGGGTCAAGATTGGTGACAATCTAGGACTTCGGGAATAGCCAGGTTTTTAAACTCCTCCTGAATGGTAGAAGGTCAGAGGTTTGTCTAAGCTCGACCGGAAGAGCATTCCACAATTTCGCTGCCACCACACCATATGATCTGCCTCCTGCTTTGGCTCTCTTATACCTTGGTATCCTCACCAGTCTAGTGAGGAGGATCGAAGGTTATGGACCGGCACATGCCACGCAAACTTCCTTTGCAAAAGAACAGGGCCCAACCCATGAAGGGCTTGAACCACCAGGCATAGAGACTTGAATTGGACTCTCTGTCTCAACCGGAGCCAATGCAGCTGAGCCAGAGCCCTTGAGGAGCAAGACCTAGTACGCCACACCAGGGCTAGCTTGGCTGCGGCAGACTTAATTCTTTGAAGTCTGTCCATAAGAAAATTTGGGGACTCCAGCAGCAGAGAGTTACGGAGTGATTGATTGATTGATGCTTTATTTCGATATGCACATATCATAAAAGCAGTACAAAAAGATAAAAACAGCATGTCGAAAAAAGTAAGACTGTACATTTAGTAAAAGGATAAAACACATTAGGTCAGCATAAATTAGATAAAAAGAGAATTAAATTGATATGGACAGTCTTCTAATTCTAATCAACCAAGCCCATTTTAAAAACTTAGCGACAGCACAAACAATGGGAGGGGCTGTGTTAGTTAAGAGGATCCGGAGTGCAACGGAGTGCTGACGAGTACCCAGTTCTCTGCAGATGGGACCGAGCCAACGTGATCTGGGGCGACCGTAGTCCGGGCATTCAAAAAGAAAATGTGGCACCGTCTCTGGCTTGTCTTGACAAAGAGCACAGTAGCATGATGTAGACTGGGATTTATTCCACCTCGAACAGAAGTCGGCCAAGGGTAGGGTTCCTAACCGAAATTTAATGTACAGGGACCTATCCATAGCCACTGATATAATGTCCATGTACGGCTCATACATGACAGCGTCTTTTAACAGCAAAAAAGCTGCGGTGGTTTTGCAGTGCTGCTGGCTTCTCAAGCGCTTCGTACAGACCCACTCCCAGAAAAGTTTTTTTAAGGTCTCCTTTGGAGGAGCGGAGTGGCTATGCCAGCATGAGTCCAGGCCTAGGTCCCCTAAAAGTTGTTTTATATCCTTCAGCCATTTGATGCTACGCCAACCGTCAGAATGCATCACCTCTGCCAGACCATTGGCATAGGATTTTAGCTCCGGGACCCTCCACAGACGTGCCCACAGCAAAAGGGGTCGAAGCCGAGCCTGGTCCCTTATGGCTTTACAGCCCGTATCCATGAGCACTGGGATGGTCGGGCTACTCGATGGAATGGCAAGGAGATCCTTGATGAATTTATTTTCAGCCTTGCTCAGTGAGTCGACTTTGCCCGAACCCCACAGTTCCGCTCCATAGAGTGACGCAGGGACCGCACGTGCTTTATATATCTCAAGTAGAGGGGCAACACAATGTTTTGAAGAGTTGTTAAACTCCTTAAGAATGGCGCCACCCACCCTTTTGTGGGCCAATGTCATTTTATCAATGTGGGCGGTCCAGCTCATCACATCGTTCAGTCGGATTCCCAGATAATCAAATTCTGCCACTCTTTCTAGGGGTATAGAGTTCAGGATGGGAGGGCGGCCAAGTTTGCGAGGTGGATGTATAACTAGGTACTTAGTCTTATCTACATTGATAACAAGGCCCTTAGTGGTACAGAAGTCCTGAAAGCGGTTCAGCAGTGTCTGGAGACCTTGGGGGGTTTTAGAGATGAGGAGGGTGTCGTCGGCGAACAGCAAGGTTGGAATTTTTACACCTCCCAGGGTGGGAGCGTCTGCTGGTTCGACCAATAGGTGATCTACCACCCCGTTAATGTAGAGGGAGAATAAGGTAGGGGCCAGAACACAACCCTGCCTTACTCCCCTCTCGACCCTGATCTTGTCGGTCTTTTCCCCATTCAACCCCCATCTGACCTGGGCATAGGTGTTGGTATGCAGGTTAATAAGGAGGTTTAATATATACGGGGGCATCCCTAAACCATAAAGGACCCTCCATAGTTCCTCCCTAGGTACCAGGTCAAAGGCAGTCTTGAGGTCAATAAAGGCCAAATAAAGACTGCCTTTGTCCAGCACCACCACCTTCCAGTATACTAGCAAGAGCCTGAAGACCTGTTCGATGGTTCCTGTACCTGAACGGAACCCGGCTTGCATATCGGACAGGATGTGATTATCGTCCACCCATTGGGAGATCCTCCCCAAAATGGCTTTCCCCGCCAATTTCTGGCTAGAGTCTATTAGGCTTATAGGCCTATAGTTCCCGGGTGAATCCCGACTGCCCTTTTTATAGATGGGTACCACCTCCGCACCTCTCCAGGAGTCTGGCACAGGGCCTCCCCCAATGATTGCGTTCAGGAGTGCAGTGATTAGTACCCCCCATTCTTCCGGATAAGCACGGAGGATATCGCCTGGTAGGCCATCCGGACCAGCTGCTTTCAATGGAACCAGGGTTTTGATCTGCTTTGTTACGTCCAAAACAGAGAAAAGTTCCAGGTCACGATCTAGGGTAAAGGGTGGGAGGTTAAAAGAATCGTTTAGTGGGCCTTCAACAGCAGAGTAAAGTTTTTGGAAGTGAGAGAACCAGGTCTGGGCATTAATGGTACAGGTCCTCCGGGTGTCGTCAGGACGGTTCCTTTTGCCCACCAAGTCCCAGAAACCTTTGGCATCTTTCCCACGACTGGCAGCCAGGAGGTCCTGCCAGAAATTTTCCTCCCACTCCCTCCTCGCATTTTTTTGGCAGAGTGCGTAGTATCTTCTTGCCTCCCTAGCCTTGGACGGTAATTTGGACTTGACTGCCTCAATAAGAAGTGACTTCGCCTCCCTACACTTCTGGTTGTACCAGCCCTGTCCCGTTCGTGAACCTTGTTTCCCTCTGCTCGAATTAGCTGGGATTACAAAGAGGTCACTAATAGCCTTAGTTATGACACAGAACCTAGGTTCCACCTCCATCAGCCCTTCGTCTTGGTGGTCGAGATTGACTAGGGCTGAGGCAAGGAGCTGCCTAATGGCAGAAGTTTTCTCCTCTGAAAGTGCCAACTTCGCCCACTTTAGCCGTCGTCCGCAGTTTGTGACCACTGACAGGTCCGGGGCGGGGTTACTAGGAAATCTACTCGCGGTGTTGTTGAGACACCTGTAGGATAGGGTGAGGGACAGGAGATTGTGGTCACTCTCTACCGATGGTACAATCACCATGTCCTCCACCATGCTCCACAGGTGTCTGTCAAGGAGAGAGTTACAGTAGTCTAACCTACTGAGCACTGTGCACCACCTCCGCCCGGGTCGAGGAAGGCAGCAGAGGAAGGATTTTCCTGAGCAATCTAATAATGGCCAGACAACCAGCCACTATCTTCGAAATCTGCGCCTCCAAGGTGAGACTACTGTTAAACATAACACCCAGGTTCCGAACGGCCTTCACTGGCTGAACCGATGGAGAGAAATCAGCAGGCCAAAGTTGCAAGGTAGCACAGATTGAACCCTGGCCCTTGGGCAATAAAGCACCTCCGTTTTACCTGCATTAAATTGCAGGGAACTAGCCTTTAGCCAACCTGCTGTGTCTCGCAGACAGTTGTGAAATACTTCCAAAGCAGTTGAATGATCTCCCTCCAAAGAGAGAATCAACTGCGTGTTATCAGCATAATTGACGATCTCAATGTCATATTGCTTGATGACCCCAATCAAGGGCTTCATATAGATGTTGAATAAAATCGGACTAATTGCCGAGCCTTGAGGAACGCTCTGCGAGATGGTGGAAAAGGCGGATTGGTAAGGAGGGAGGGACACAGCTTGTTGTCTGCCCTGAAGAAAGGACTGAAACCATCCAAGGGCACTACCTGTAACCCCCACCTCTTTCAGCCTGTCCAGCAGGATCCCATGGTTCACCGTGTCGAAGGTGGCAGACAGGTCAAGCAGGATCAAAACACCTGCCTGACCCCTGTCTGCCCGCCAACGAAGCTCATCCAACACGGTCACCAGAGCCGTCTTGGTTCCATGGGCTGGCCTGAAGCCGAACTAGACTTCCTCCAGGAGTTTATGCTGTTCTAAGTACCTGGAGAGAGTGCCCGCCACCACCCGCTCCACAATTTTCGCTGGGTAGGGTAGAAGCGAAATAGGCCTAAAATTCTTCAAGCACTCAGGATCGAGAGAGGGCTTTTTCAACAATGGGGTCACCACCGCTTGTTTCCACTGAGGTGGAACCACTCCTGTGGAAAGAGACTGGTTGCAAACCAGCCGGAGCATAGGGAAAAGCTCAGCCTCAAACTCTTTCCACATTTTTTATGGAATCGGATCAAGCGGCGACCCAGACATAATACCAAGGGCCACTCTACTGAACTCATCTGCAGTCAGCAGCGCACACACCGAAAGGGCCTTATCTCCCCCCCTGTTCAAAGACGGCCCTAAGAACCACCACAACCACCCAACACTGAGGGATTGGCTCCAATCTGTTGCTGCTCCACCCCCAAATCATCAATAATCATTTTAATTGTATCCTGAAAGAACCTAGCCAGGTTCTCACAAAGTTCCTGAGAGGGGGGAAACTCGCTCTTGGAGCAGTCCGGTCTAGTAAGACTGTTCAAAATATTAAAAATACTTTGAGAACTGTTTGGGGCGTCAAGAATCACCTTAGAAAAGTGTGCTGCCTTGACCCTATGGATTACCTTTTTGTGTAATCCATCAGCCTAGCTTTCCAAATAAGCCTATCCTTGTCTTGGTATACATGCCTCCATCTCCTCTCTTTTCAAGCTCTTAAGGCTATCCATGAACCAGGGGGCTGAAGGTCTCCCCCTGCTCCTATGGAGTTTTAACGGAGCGGAAGCATCTAGGACCGAGGTGATCTTCGAGCAGAGAGAAGCATAATTCTCCTCTATCTGCCTAGCAGGGGAGAGGCACTCCTCGACCTTGAACAAAGGTGACTCGCCTCTTTTCCGAACTTCCAGTCCCTACTAACATACTCCCTCACTTGACTAGATGTCCTGACCTTACACGTGCCAGACTTCACAATTTTTTTTATCAAAGAACGATCAGTCCAGACCTTGGGTAAAATATCCCCCACCGTGAGGAGATTGGGCTAAGAAAAGATGAAGTCCAACAGGTGACAACCTATATGGGTGGCCTGAAAGACCCTCTGAAAGAGGCCAAGACCTTCACACGAATGGAGCATATTAAAAAAGCCTACATCCAGGAAGCCATTCAACCACAGATTAAAATCTCAGAGAATCACCAATTGACTATGAGTAACAGCCAAATTGGTGAACACTTCCAATAACAGCTGCTCCTGGAGTAAGGTGCAGCTGACCCCAGGGGGTCTATAGCAGATAATACCCGTTAAAAGATGCTTTTGAGCATTCTTGATAGAAAACCCAGATAATTCACACCTATCACATGCATCGATCTCAATGACGGTCAAATTCAACGTGTCCTTAAAAATCACACCCACCCCGCCTCCCCTACCATTTGACCTAGGCGGATTTTATACCCTGACGGACAGGCCTTCCCGGCATCGACCTCACACTCAGGGAAAGTCCACGTTTCCGTCATAAACAAGGCATCAAGCTCATGAGCCTCGAGCAACAGCTGTATCTCCACACTGTGCTTGGGTAAGGATCTCACATTTAAAAGCCCACAAGCTTGACCCGGTCACTCTACTACCGCATGGCCCCCGTGTGCCCGGATTCTGCTGCCGCTGCCTGCTTGGCCCTCTTGCTGCCGCCTCTCCTTAGGGCCCCTGCTCTCCAGGCTTGCCCTCGCTCCCCAGGCTTGCCCTCGCTCTCCAGGCTTGCCCAGGCTTGCCCTCGCTCTCCCCCGCTCCACTTTCCCTCTCTTTCCAACCCCCCCTCTGCTCCCCGCCGCTGCTCTCCTGCGGCCCGCCCCCTTCTCCTGTCTCCCACTCCCCATTTGCAGCCCCGCTCCCGCCTCCCAGCTGCTCCCCCCTCCCACTTCGCCATAAATGGCGGGAACCGCGCATACGCGCAGTGGCCACGCGCAGCGGGCGCGCTGATTTCGCTCCGAAGGTGCGCCAAAGGCAAGCCCGTCTACGGCCGTCCGCGCCTGGACCGTGCCCAGCGCCAGAACCCCTGGACCCCGCCAGCCAACCCGACTGAGCTACGCCGCCGCCACCCTCCACTCACTCAACACCGGCCGACATCCAGCCTGCTACCAAGCCACCACGAAACGCACCCAAGGAGCCTTCACCTGCCATGCCTGCTACTTCACCTGCACTCGGTACTGCACCGCGCCAGCCAAAACAGCCGCCAACAACAACCACCTCAAGTGCATCCTGCTCAACACCCACTCCATCCAAAGGCACGCAGTCGAACTATGGGACCTCCTGGACAAAATGGCACCAGACGTCGCCTTCTTCACGGAAACCTGGATGAACGCCTCCTCAGCCCCCGACATCGCCATTGCCATCCCGGACGGCTACAAGATCATCCGGAGGGACCGCATCAACCAGACCGGAGGAGGCATCGCCATCGCCCACAGAAACACTATCCACATCATGACCAACACCAACGACACCCTCGCCACCGCAGAGCACGTGCACTTCTAGATTCACACCGACCCCAAGACCACCCTCAGAGGAACTCTCATCTACAGACCCCTGGGACCACGCTCACACTTTAGCGAGGCCATCGCAGACTTCATCTGCCCACTCTCCCTCATCTCCCCCGACTACATCCTCCTAGGAGACCTCAATTTCCACCTGGAGAACGACCAGGACAACAACACCACCGCCCTACTAGAAAACCTTCCCTACCTCGGATTCAAGCAACTGGTCAACACCCCCACCCATTACGCCGGCCACACGCTTGACCCTGTCTTCTCCTCCAGCAACCACATCTCCTTCAGCCACACCACCGAGCTCCACTGGACCGACCACAGACGCGTACACTTCAACTTCAGGAAAACAACGACCCACCACCGACCTCAACAAACCCCCCGAAGATGCTGGAGCAAGATCACCACCGACCAACTCACCACCTCCTTGCGCCTAAACTCTCCCACCAACACCACGGACCCCAACGAAGGAGCCCGCAACCTCACACAGTGGATCACCGACTGCGCCAACACCCTTGCTCCACTGAAAAACCCTCCCAGCAACCTCAACAGCAAGAAAGCCGCGTGGTTCACCAACGATCTCAAAGACTCCAAGAAATCCTGCCGTGACCTCGAGAACGTTTTCCTTTGCTGTTTCCTGGTAAGTGGGAGACCTCGGTCCCAGTATGTATGGGGAGACTTAAGTGTTTTTTATGTGGATTACTACAGCGCTTTTATTACCTTTATGCATGTATTACTTTGGACACCTTGATGCTTATCACTATAGAGCCATTTGGATTAAACAGACCGCGGTTATTGGATACCCGGGGTATGTTACCTATATTCACTTTGACCGTAGACGCTGGGGCTGCTGGTAATCACTGGATAGCTTTTGACTAACTCTCCGTTTGTTTAATAGAGGGTACTGCTGAACTTTGATTGGACTCGATTCAACCTGTCAGGTTACTTTAGCTCCGGTCAAGATACTGTTAGGTACTTTTTTACTCAGTTTTTCCATTCACCTTTTAAATTAGAACAACGTTCCAGGTCACTTCACTGGGTGATTCTCTTATGGCTTTGGACCTTTTGCCTCAGGGGCATCATGTTTAATTCTGTTGGTAAAGGGACTTTCTTACGCACTTTTTCACATATTCCTTAACCTTCATGCATTATTCCACTGCATGGATACCTTTAGCTGATGCTAATTTGGTTTCTTTTTCGCCTAATTTTTTCGATTATCTTTACTTATTTTTTCGATCATTCTCACTTATTCTTTCACCTTAAAATTCTGGAGAATGCAAACTCTGAGGAGACAGGTGATGGTGAATTTTATTGACAGGGCTTTATATTCATCTAACTGTGGTCACCTGTACATTTTTGTTGTAGATTCCCTATCTGAACCATCCCGAAGGACTTGAACATTAATATCTGCGAGAATTTATATTTTACTTTATGTGTAATAAACTCCTGAAGAAGGGTTCATGGTGAACCCGAAATGCATTGGGTTACTTGGAGTTTTGATAATTTTGAATTTAAATATTGCTTTTTGAACTGATATATGTGCTTGATATTTATGTATCAAATTTACTTAAATTCTTCTCACATTTGTATATGTTGATTTTGAATATATGAAGATTTTGATTTCTGAATGAAAATATATGAGTCACACATGAATAAATGTTTTGTTAACATACATCTAAATCGTGTAAAAACATTTTGTAGAGGCATTAGTGCCTGATAGCTGTGCTGTGCATAGCCCTTGGTTTCTTAGGACTCAATTGACACATTATAACCTGGGGATCTTGTACCCCTCCCACTGCACTGCACGCGTACATTTTGACAAATTTTCTGATTATACACTTTTCATTACTCAAACCTTGTTTACCATAGGAGTGCAGACCCACCCATTTTGCATATTTCGTGACCTCGAGAAAGCCTGGCGCCACAACCAGTCAACGGACAACATGACAGCCCTCAAGAACGCCACCCGAAAACACCACCAGCTGATCCGTACCACCAAAAGGTCATCCTTCAGAGAACAACTGGACAATAACACGCACAACAGCAAGGAACTCTTCAACGTCGTGAAAGAGCTCTCCAACCCCAACGCCAGCAACAACGACATCACGCCTTCTCAAGACCTCTGCAACTCTCTGGCCACCTTTTTTCACCGTAAGATCGACGACATACACGACAGCTTCGGTGCTCAGAACACGTACCCCACCACCGAACCTACACCCCCCACCACCACCATGTGCACCTGGACTCAGGTCAGCACGGAAGATACCACCCACACGATGAACACCATCCACTCAGGCTCCCCAGCCGATCCCTGCCCACACCACATCTTCAACAAAGCCGACTCCATCATCGCACCCAAACTTCGGGACATCATCAACAACTCCTTCATATCCGCCACCTTCCCAGAGAGCTGGAAGCACGCAGAGATCAGCGCCCTCCTGAAGAAACCCACCGCAGACCCCTCAGACCTCAAGAACTTCCGCCCCATCTCGCTTCTCCCCTTCCCTGCAAAAGTCATCGAGAAAACCGTCAACAAACAGCTGACAGCCTTCCTGGAGACGAACGGCTCCCTCGACCCATCGCAGTACGGATTCCGAGCGAACCACAGCACCGAGACTGCCCTCATCGCGGCCACCGACGACATCCGGACCCTTCTGGACAACGGAGAAACTGCCGCCCTCATCCTGCTCGACCTTTCGGCTGTGTTCGACACGGTCTGCCACCGGACCCTGACAACCCACCTCCGCCGGGATCCAAGGAAAGGCCCTGGAATGGATCACCTCCTTCCTCTCCCACAGAACCCAAAGAGTCCGTCTCCCACCCTTCCTCGCAGAAGCACCAAGATTATCTGCGCCGTACCTCAAGGCTCCTCGCTCAGCCCCACCCTCTGCAACGTCTACATGAGCCCCCTCGCAGCTATCGCACGCAAGCACAACCTCAACATCATCTCCTACGCCGACGATACCCAACTGATCCTCTCCCTCACCAATGACCCCACCTCCGCCAGAGCCAGCTTCCAGGACGGAATGAAAGACATCGCAGACTGGATGAAGCTCAGCCACCTGAAACTGAACTCAGACAAGACGGAAGTCCTCATCCTCGGTCCATCCATCTCCGCCTGGGATGACTCCTGTTGGCCCCCTGCTCTGGGCCCCCCACCCAAGCCCACGGACCACTCACTCAACCTGGGCTTTATCCTTGACTCCTCCCTCACGATGGCCAAGCAAGTTAACGCCGTTACCTCCTCCTGCTTCAACACTCTCCGCATGCTCCCTAAGATCTTCCGCTGGATCCCCACTGGAACCAGGAAAACGGTCACCCAGGCCCTCGTCACCAGCCGTCTGGACTACGGGAACGCCCTCTACGCTGGGACCACCGCCAAACTACAGTGAAAACTCCAGCGCATCCAGAACGCCTCAGCACGCCTCGTCTTGAACATTCCCCGACACAGCCACATCTCCGCCCACCTGAGGGACCTGCACTGGCTCCCCGTCAGCAAAAGGATCACGTTCAGACTCCTCACCACGCACACAAGGCTCTCCACGACTTGGGCCCCGAATACCTCAACAACCGCCTCACGTTCTACACGCCAACCCGCCAGCTCGGCTCCGCCAGCCTCACCCTCACCACCGTCCCACGGATCCGCAGAACCACCACCAGAGGAAAATTCTTCATTTACCTGGCGGCCAAGACCTGGAACACCCTCCCCACCCACCTACGACTCACCCAGGACCATCTCTCCTTCAGGAAGCAACTCAAGACCTGGCTTTTCGAGCAGTTGCAGCCCCCCCCCCCAGCGCCTTGAGACCCTAGCGGGTGAGTAGCGCGCTTTACAAATACTCTTGATTGATTGATTGATTGACAAGCGAGAGTGCCACTCATCAGAAAGTCTGACAGGGGCAGGCGGTGTCAGAAAACAAAAGAGCCCGCTTGTCACTGCCCAGCTCTCCAATGTGGTTCAGGTCTTTGCTGGAGTAACGCCTAGGACCACAACCAACAGCTGGTCCTGGAACCATCCCAAAGGGGGTAGCATAACTGGCGCTAGGCGCGTCCTTGGCGCGGACGGGCGCAGACGGGCGCAGATGGGCTTGTTTTGGCGCGCCGATGGCGCGCTCACGCCAGCGTCCGCTTTTCACTCTGAGAGTCCTGGGAGGTCATGGGAGGCTAGACCGCCACTCCGCTACTCCCAAGATGGCGGGTCCGCTTGCACTTACGGACCCCCAGGTTGGGAAAGGCCGGAGGAGAATGGGCGATTTACCCCTCTGCCACTGCAGGTAAGTGCAAAGTGTGCAATGTACTTTTAGATTAAGCAAGCTATTGCCCAGAGTCACATGGTGCTGGGCTGACCTGCCACCGGTGCCGGGGATCGAACCGTGAACTCCGTAGTCCAGAGTCAGGCACCCTGGCCGCTGTGCCACACAGCCCGGAAGCATTACGCTATCCACTTGTACATCAAGCGCCAACAAGCGCAGATCATACTCCTACAGGAAACACACCTCGCAAAGGGGAAACTCGAAAAACTTCAAAAGCAATGGCGGGGCACTTTCTGCTGCACTTTCTGCACTACTACCTACTTGGCTTATGCACAGGGAGCACTTAAATGGCTCAGACCAGGGATTCCTGTTTTTGAGACCGGCAGGTGGATAGACACTGAGGGGAGATACGCATTGTTGGAAAGTCTATTGGATGGTCAACCAGTGGTAATAGGCAGTATCTATGCACCCAATACAGAGCAAACAGCATTCTGGGAGACCTTATCGAAAAGCTTAGCCCAATTCACCACCTCACCATGGATCTTAGGAGGGGATTACAATTGCACACTAGACCGAAATCTAGATAGATCCCATCCTCCCATCCCGACCTCACACACTCACACGCAAACAGCCTGCTTCCACGCATGGTCGAACCACTGGTCATTAGCAGACCCTTGGCGGCACATGCACTCAACAACTTAACTCTACTCTTTCCATTCCATCCCCCACAATCTACGGGTAAGGCTGGACCACTTCCTATATACGCACACGATTCTCCCCATGATCCAACACTTGGACTACCTAGGTAGGGTGCTCTCGGATCACGATGCGCACGTTGTGACCCTCAGATGCGCCTGCCCTTACCACCAATCCCCACGTGGCAACTCCCACTGGACTGCCTTGAAGACCCGGTGTTTCAGCACGAACAGAGGGAAAACATGCAGCACTACTTCACTGACAATGTAAACACTATGACTTCCAGGACACTGGAATGGAATGCATTAATGTGGTCATGCGGGGGGCCTGCATTAGGCAAATCACAGAGGTGCGGAAAACACTAGAACAGAGGATTCAAACAGCAGAATTGCGTCTGGCACAGCTGTCCAAAGATGCAGACAAAAGCATGATTCCTCCCACACAATAAGCAGAGGCTAAGCCCAAATATGCAGAAACCTGCGCAAATACAACTTCCAAGCCCATGCCGCTAGAACTCACAGAGAGGGGAACCGAGCCGGGACCCTTCTAGCCTGGCTAATCCGGCAGAACCTAGACACTCAGCCCATCATCAGCATCATAAACGCAGCAGGCGAAGTAACCTACACACAGGTGTAGATCATGCAAACATTCCACGAGTATTATGCAGAACTATATAGAGAGCCGCTGCCAGACAGGGAGGAGCACATATACAGAATCTTGTACCCCATCACCATGACACAGTTGACAGCCGCCGACAGGACCTCCCTAGATGAACAGGTCCTGCAGACAGAAATTAAAAGCGCGATTCACCACTTAGCCAAAAACAAAGCCCCTTGTCATGACGGCTTCCCATTAGAATACTGCAGTACATTCTCCCCTCAACTAGCCCGAAGCTAGACATAGTTTACAAAGCAGCCTTAGAGACCGGGACACTACCTAAATCCATGCGCGAATCCATACTAGTGACATTTCCTAAACCAGACCAAGAACCCTTGCTCAGGTCCTCATATCGGCCAACTACTCTGCCTACAGAGGACTGCAACATATTAGGTAAGATCCTAGGGGACAGGCTCACGGGGGTACTTCCCAACCTTGTACCTCCCAACAATGAGGATTTGTACCCGGGAGAAACACCTCCCAGAACATCTGCAGGCTCTTCCATGTCCAGGGCGGGCTGCGGGGCTGTTTCCCACATGTCGCATGCCTCGTATTGGACCTCGAAAAAGCCTTTGACACCCTGGCAAGGCAGTACCTGTTCGCAATCCTATGGCAGGTGGGGGTCGGCCCTAATCTCATGGGGCACAACAAACTGCTGTACACCAGCCTCACGACTCAGGTCTGCATCGGCCGACATATCTCATCCCCTCTCCAGGTGACCCGCCGGATACGCCAGTGGTGCCCATTATGCCCTCTATTATTCGCCCCTGCAATGGAGACACTAGCAATCAGGCTAAGGGAGTGAGGCGAACACTGGGGTATTCCACTAGAGAGCCACACCCACAGCATGTCACTATGCAAGGATGACCTCTTAATCTACATTAAAGATGTTACCATGAGTCTCTCTCTGCTCTGGACCACGCAGGACGACTTCGAAAGGGCAGCAGGACTAAGAGTGAAATGGGGAAAGTCTGCCATCTACCCCCTCCACCCTGATGCTCCCTATGGGAAATAACTGCTGCGGTGGTCAGGCTGGCATGGAGCAGGGATGCCAGAGGTACCCGGGTATTAGGCTCTACCACACCCCGCGAGATCTCCTCGAGGGCAACTACTACAGAGACCTAAGAGGCATTAAAACCCAGATCAACTTTTGGTGCACACTACCCTTGGCCCCCATAGGGAAGGTGGCCTTGTCGAAGATGGTGGTGGTACCCTGACTCCTTTACTACTTCGCAAGCGTCCCAGTGATCCCTCCATAAGCCTTCTTCCGACAGTTAAACTCCTTGCTCGTATCGCTGATCTAGGAGAGAGGACGCCGAAGAGTAGCTCTAGCGACACTGCAACTCCCAAGGGACCAGGGCAGGCTAGACGCCCCATCCTTTGAAGCCTACTTTCTCGCAGCACAGCTGCAATGGCTGTCACACTAGATAGCTAGGCGACACCTGGAAGAAACGGATACACAATCAGTGCCCCTGACGATCCCTGCGATACACCGAATTCTTCTCCCGGGCAACAGGCCGAATCCAACCCATCCATTCCAGGTGACGGTAGTTAGGTCCTGCATGCTAAGACTCCACCATCTGTCCCGTTCTACACAGTTATACTCCCCGCTATTGCCACTAACGGGTCTCCCCAGGGGGGGCGACCATTGCATGCCTAGGTACATGAAAATCTGGACAGAATACGCACTCACAGAAGTGGAATCACTGTTCACAGAGGGACAATTAGCCTCCTTTGAGAGCCTGACGGAGAAGAGTGGGCTCCCCACCGGTCAGTTCCTCCTACACAGGCAACTCAACTCTGACTGTGGGAAAACATGGAACCTGACGTACGGAGAACTGTCAGCGCACCCCACACTGCATGCGATACTGAATATGGGCACAAGGCGCCACCTCATCACATGGATCTACAGTTAACGAGGCTCCTAACAAAATGGGAACAGGAATTAGAACGAGCAGCACTACCCGACAAAAAATGGCTCACAGCCCTAGCGCACCATAAGAAAGTATTGCACAACCAGTGCTTCAAAAATATCTAGTTTAACATACTACACCGGGCATATCTCACACCTGCGCGGCTCAAGCGATTTTATCCCGCAATACAGTTTGAATGCCCGCGTTGCCGCCTACCCAGTGCCACATTCGTGCATATGCTCTGGACATGCGCCGCGCTGCAGATCTACTGGTTAAAAATACACACCACGATACAAACAACCACTGGCCTGACAGATCTCGACACTGGGAAGCTTGGTATATTCAAATATCAGAAAAAGATAGAAACGCAATTTGCATTGTTAACCCTACTCCTAGCAAAACGAAGCATCACACTGCAGGCGCTCACCTACAGGTCCTCCGTTAAAAGAATGGAGGAGGATGGTCATAAAGTGGGGTGCTGCAGAAGAAGACACGATCAGGCTGGAGGAGGGACGTGACATCACCCCATATCCATGGAATGGGCAGAACTCCTCCACAGTTTCAAACAGGCATACATGATACCTACGGAATCCCCTGTAGCCACCCAGGTGACGCCATACCCCACCACACCTCACACACCACACACAGCCACCCGCAGGGGGTCTACCCCCTCCCCCTACAAAATACCCACACACACCACGGTAAGAAAGCAACACCTGGTGGTAACCAGGCCACCGAAAATAACACAGTGCCACAAGCCCTAAAACCCACCCCCATTCCCACCTGCCAAGTTACACCCTCAGTTGGTTCGTCGAAAATGACGCTCGTAGCCAATCCATAACAGCAGGAGAGATACACTAACAATACTCAAGAACCAAACACCCTACTATAGATCCAGTACACTCTTAAACGCATGCGCTGCGTCCGCCGGACACAGCACGCCCGACCACTCAGCCAACCTAATCGCACTACACTCTGTCAACTTACTGTAACCAAAAGATGAATAATCGGAAATTATGTTGTTTTTTTGTATACTCTGTCTGAACCTGGAAAACTCAATAAAAAGGTTTACAAAAAAAAGAATGTCTTCCGCATATAACAAGATCACTATGTTACGTTGTGATAAGGCAAAACTCCTATGGCTCTGGAATTGTCGTATGGCGGAGGCCAATGGCTCAGTTGCTAGAGCGAGTGTGACAAAAGACATCCCTGACGAGTGCCGCTGCCATGTGGAATAGGGTTAGACAATAGGCCATTTACATGGATCTGGGTCAGGGGTGCTGTGTATAACAGCCAGATCAGTCGCAGGAAAGAATCAGGTATCCCAATTCTGCAAAGGACCGCAAACTAAAAAGCCCACTCAAGAGAGTCAAAAGCTTTAGTAAAGTCAAGAAAAACAGCCACCGCTTCCTCTTCTGGTTTTAGTTGGTGTAGGAGGGCAAAAAATGTCCTGAGATTGTGGATGTAGAGCAGTTGGGGTAAACCCGGCCTGATCAGGAAGGACTAAATCTCAGAGAAGCAAAATCAAGCTGTTAGCAAACACCATGGCAAGTATTTTAGCGTTGGAGTTAGGGCGAGGGGACGGTAGGAGTCATGAATCAGGAGGCTTATCAGGTTTCAAAAGCATAATGAGGATGGTTTCACGCAATGAGGGAGGCAAGGTGCCCGTTCGCAAGGCCTTTCAATGACCTGCAAAAGACTAGGAGCGAACAGGGATGAATATGTCTTATAAAATTCAGAGGGAAGACCATCACTCCCTGGAGTTTATAAATGTCCAATTGGATAAACTAGCAAGATCAAGCTTTGCTACTATAAAAACGCTGAAACAAATTTTCCCTCATTTGGGATTTCCACACAAGGTCCAAGCTACCATCTCCCTTGTTCTATCCAAACTCGATTACGCCAATAGCCTCTACCACGGATCACCTTTAACGACCATGAAAAGACTACAACGGATTCAGAACTCGGCTGCCAGACTACTCTTGCATATCAAACCACAAGACCACATCTCCCCTGCCTTGAAAGTCCTGCAATGGGTACCGGTTGCCAGAAGATCCACGTTCAAGCTGCTTTGTATTACCCACAAAGCAATACATGGAATAGGACCACTCTTCATCAGGAATAAAATCACCAAACACATTCAACAAAGGAACCTCCGCTCTAAAGGAGCATCTTGCCTCAAAATCCCACCATACAAGAAAAAACCATTGGTGGCACATCCTTCTCTGTTCAAGCAGCCAAACTATGGAACTCTTTACCACCCAACATAAGATCCACCGACAACCACCTTATCTTCAGAAAAACTACTCAAGATCTGGCTCTTCCCCACATAAGCACCATACAGGATTTTTTTTACAGCATATCCCTCCGTATAAAAGCATTTGTTTTCAATATAGATATGTACCTATCTTTGTGTATTACTTTATAAAACATGTCAAATAATTATGTTGTTAAGAGAAAATAAAAAATAAAACATAATAATAATAATAATATTAATCAATAAATAAAAATCATCTTTGGTCTACATGTACATACTTCCATTGTGCATCTTTGTACCTTCCGTGTACTTGGATCTGTGTGTCTGTTACTTTTCTCCTGAAAAAGCATATCCACTGCACTACCCTATTTCTCATCCTGTGCCTCTATCAATATATTTAATCTAAATATACTTACTTCCTTTATGTATCTAGATACTTTCAATGTACTTATGAATCTATATATTCATCACTTTCTTCTAATTTAGCATTTCCAATTCACTAGCCTATTTCTCAGCCTATACTTCGCTCTATATATCTTCTAGCCCAACCTTCTGACTCATCTCAAACTTCTTTCTACTACTCCTTCCTATGCACTACCCTATCTCTCATCCTATACATTTATCAATATATCCTCTACATCTACTCTCTCATTTATCTCAAACCCCATACCACTACTATGATCGCCAAAATAACTCTTTCTAGACTCTCTCCTGCTCTACCCCTCCTTGCATCATCTGACACCTCTTTTTACTACACGATCCCCTAAAACAAACCTTCCTAAACTCTCCCCTCTGACTCCTTCACTCCAAAACTCCTTTTTACACATCCAAAAGCCTCTTCCTACTGCTAAGACCGTAAAAAAAATCCTTCACTCTTTTATCCCTCTACTATCCTTTTCAATCAAAATTAACAGACTAACATGTTCACTTCTCAAATTCCATTTTCAACTATACTAATATACTGCCCAAATAACTGAATAACATATATACTACTCAAATTATATCATATTTATATGATACTCATTTTCAACACTAATCCTTTATGGGTTCCGGAGTGGCGTGCTACTCGCCAGAAAAGCGCTTCAACACCCATCAGGGGTAACAAGTGCTATCTGAATGCAAATCTTTCTTCCCCTTTTATCCATCCGCTATTCTTCTCACTCCAAGTAACAGACTAATATCCACCACTGAAATTACCTCATATTTCACCATATTAATTCACCACTAATCCTTTATAGGCTTCCTGAATAGCATGCGTCAACAAGTGAGCGATAAATAAATACAAACCTTTGTCCTCCTCTATCCTTCTGCTATCATTCCAAATCCAAATAACTGACTAACCTATCCACCACTTAAAATGTACTTTCATGTTTCACTATACTAATTCAACACTAATCCTCTATGGGTCCCGGAGTAGCGTGCTACTCACCGAAAAAGCGCATTGACGCCTTGTCAGGGGTAGTAAGCGCTATATAAATGCAATTACAATACAATACAATACAGGTAGGCAGCTCCTTAATAGCAGTGGCGATCTAATCTAAGGTCAGCGGGTCTGCAAGGAACATCCTGTGGGTCCCTCTATCCATGCCAAAGTGAGACAATCAAAGTATCCAAATTCGATCATTACACCCTCAGCATCAAATATCATAGTGTCATCATCACGGGTCAATTGAGTAATGGCCTGGGGGCCGCAATGTCGTCTCAGAAGGTATAATAGACTCCGTCCCAGCCTATCAGACTCCTCATATGCACTTGCATTGGCATACTGATGCAAATGTTGGCTTTCACTGTCTGCACGGATGTGATATTCATTTAAGGCGGATTGAAGCTCTGCTATCATGTGCAGATGAAAAACAGTCTCTATATTACGCTCCAGTTGACAAAGTCATTGTTCCAGCAAATCTAACTGGTGCTGGCGAGTTTTCTGGATTGATGCTTGCTTAGACATACACATTCCCCTAATGTACATCTTAAATTTTCCTGCACCATACCAACCGAATCCACAGAACCCTCGTTTGTCCCAAAGAGTTCGTTAATGTCATGGTGCAATTCGGATCTAAACACTAAATCTGTCAGTGCTTGAGGAGAAAGGAATGTATGACGTTACAATGCATACATTTACAACGCATGCCTTTACAACGCAGTTATTACATCGCTACATCCTTTACAACACACTCCATTGCATCACATGACACTACATTGCATTTTTAGAAACTACCTTTACAACGCATTCCGTTATATCACATTATACCTTTACAATGCATACCATTACAACGCATAGCATTACATTGCATTTAAGGTAAGTATTGGATAGTATAGGGGTAAACATTACTATTCTTACTGCAGGGGGTGCAACAGTAGGGTAAGTGTTGGATAGTGTAGGGGTAAAAATTATTATTCTAACTCCAGGGGGTGCAACAGTAGGGTAAGTTTTGGATAGTGTAGGGGTACTATGCGTTGTAATGGTATGCATTGTAATGCCTGCGTTGTAGTGACATGGGATGTAGTGTCATGCGATGTAGTGTCATGCGATGTAGTGTCATGCGTTGTAATACCTGCGTTGTAAAGGATGTTGTGATGTAATGACTGCGTTGTAAGTGTTGGGCGATGTAATGGTTGCGTTGTAAAGGATGTTTCCCGGAGAAAATCGCCATGCATACGCAGTATGTTTGGAGGCAGGGAGGGCAAGAGAAAGGAGTATTGGAGAATGGTCTTATAATGTCCACAGGAGTGTTCTATGCCCATGGTCCAACTGCATATATCATGGGTACCCAGCTAGTAGTCTAATCTAGCCCAGGACCCATGGACCATAGGTATGTGGGTCCCCTCCTTGATTCCGGAATGTCGACCCCTTCATATATCAATTAGGTGATTAGTATTCATGAGGTCGCGTAATGCAGTGGCATCGGCTCAGTGGGTCTGGGAATCCGGATTAGAACAAACATTCTCGCGATCCAGAACCAGATTTAAATTGCCACTCCAGAGAACACTGCTAGGTGAAAGAGCTAGACAGTGCTTCCATATCTCACATAAAAAGTCTGGGTCATCCGTGTTTAGCCCAAAGGTGCTGATGATGGTGAGGTTTTTACATTACAAAAGTAGCTGCAATGTAACAAACCTTCCTTGGGGGGTCAAGGTAGTGCATACCCACGTGTCCAGATTGTGACCTTGGGATATTTCCAAGCCTACCCGAATAGTCAGCCAATCAGGGGTGGATGCTTCACCCCATCCATTTATGGTGTGCTAATAGGATCTAACAGCCCCTTATTGCTGAGCTAGCAGGCAATCACAAGTCATGAGTGAGGTCTTTGAGCAAGCCTTGCATTTTCTGGCATTAGAAGCTGTTCTACTTCAACAGAGAACATTAGTTCACAAAAGGTCGTATGTATGCTGTGCACGTTCTACAGTCATTGTCATCACTGAATAGCACAGAACAAGACAGGACACGATGTATTTCATACATGCTTCCACAGTGATAGTTCACGTACCTGCTGATGATGGAATGCAGGGGGCAACAGGTACAGCCCGTGAGTGCAGGCTCTACAAGTAAGCATTTGGAATAGGAGTCAGCTTCAAATATTTCACATAGCAATTTTTTCATGAAGGGTTCCATCTTCCCAGTATTGGTGGATTCTGGGCTACCCACTGGATGCACGTTGTTCCTTCTAGAGCAGACCTCTAAGTCTTTGTTCTTGGCTGCTACATTGAGAAGTTCAGTGCAGAGCTTTTGATAGTTAGATGTTAATGTGGCTTGATACGCTACCAATGAGATGTGCTCTTTATCAGTGGTTCGCGTTTCCTGTCTTGCAAGGCAAGATTCAAATTGTCAATTTTAGTGTCTTTACATTACAGACTAGCCCTCATCTGAAGCAGCAGAGCGTGAGTGCTAGATTCAGTGGCAATGTTGACCTTCTTCAGTTTTGTGGGATGTATCTCTTTGGGGTTCAGACCCTAGCTTGGGATAGTTTAGGTCAGTTTTACCCATGGTTGCAGGGAATGTAAGTGACGTAAATCCCCAAGTCCAAACAAGACAGCTATTAATTTGCAAGCAACAAGTAGGCATGCCAGGGTGACAAAGAGGTCAGTGTAGCAGGCCAGTAAGAGCAGAGGATAGAAGCAGCTGGCAGCTCACATCGCAACAATAAGGCGCTGGAGTATCATGGCTCATGGGGGCAGAACTGTAAAGGGGTCACGAGGTCCCTCCTACGATTGGCCCGCCAAGCCGCACCACAACCACAGCGGTAGAACAGTCAGCAGACGTCCAGGCTGCATTCCACAAGTGCCCACCTTCAGCTCACGCCACCCTGTCCCAATTTTAGCAAATTTCACATTGGGCTGTAGCTTGTCACCTCCTAAAAACCCAGGTAAGGGGTTTGCAGATGATCAGCACGTGAAGAGGATGGATTCTGAAAGATTATGTAGGTAGGGGAGTGGAACTCCCTTTTTAGGCAGCCACCTTAATCGGCTGAGGGACACGCCCCCCACCCTTGATCTTGAACTTCGGGCTATGTGTCTAAGACTTTGGACAGGATTTTGAGTCCACCCTGTCAAAGATCATTTGCAGTTCTAAGGCTGCCTGTATTGTCAGCACCTCTTTTTTCTTTTCCTTAAGGTGGATTACCCTCCTAATGTTGTTGTGTGTCTGTCTATTTTGAATGAGCTCGATTGGTCAGGGTGGATACGCCTGATAATTTCTCCTCTAATGTTGAAGCAAGGGTTTTGGTGTAGATTTTTGAGAGCGCTATGGATCTATACAGCACAAAATTCCCTGGGTCTTTGCTCGGCTTATGTATAATGTGATAGTTGTTTCATTTATGTTACAGTGAAGATGAAGGAATTCTATACTCGAGTTAAAATAAGAACTAGATGTTTCCAATACATTTTGTAGAAGTTCCCTGTCAGACCGTAGGGGCCATGGCGCTTTGTTGAGTTTGAGGGCCTTAATAGTCACTGCAAATTCATTGTCATTTTCAACATTGCTCTCTGTTCAGGTGAGATACAGAGCAGGTTACACCCCAGAAAGTATTCATCTTGTGCCAGGTCTGATGTGGGGTCTGCCTAATATAGTTCTGTACAGAAGGCATGAAAGATGTGTAATTTTTCCTCCTCCTCAGTAACCTTCGTACTGTCTTTTAGGGTCAGGTCCTCACAAATGCCCTCTCCTGTTTTATTCTAAGCATGTAGGTCAAATGGGTCCCACGTTATTACCATGTGCATAATGGGGTTGTTTAAGTGTTAATAAGAAGAGCTTTGCTTTTTTTATATCCCCAGAGTGTAGATTTGCTGCCCTTAGAGAAGTAAAGTCTAGGGTTTTGAAGAGAAGACCTAAGTCTATATTCTTCGTCTCCCTTCTTCAATTCTTTTTGTAACTGGTCTCTTTATGGACACCTCTATTTTTTAGATGGACCATCTTATAATACATTTTCCACTCAGGGCAGCTTTAAATGTGTCCCAGAGAGTTGACAGTGATGTCACTCACCTGTCATTGTCTTTAAAAAGATTTTTTATGCAGGTTGTCATTTCCTCTCTGAGAACCGAGTCGCACAGTAGGGATAGGTGGAAGGAAGGTCAATCTATTCCTTTGCCTAGTCAATGTAGGCTACTCTAAAGCCAAGTTGAAGAGTTCGCGACCTGAGACTGCCATTGCACCCATCATGGAGTCGTAGACAAAGGGCAGGAGGGAGGAGCCGGAGAAAAAGTAATTTATTCAGGAGTACGTCCGATGAGCGTGTGAAAAGAAAGTGTAGTCTCTGTCCTTTTCATGGGTTGCAAAGCTGAGATCATGAAAATAGGAGACCGACCTTCACTAGTAACACACGCATTGGCAAAGCCATTAGGTCTTGCATTTATAACACAATTGCTAAGTTATTTACTTTGCCAATACTTGTTTGCAAAACATAGTTAAAAAAGTAGAAAACATTTCAGAATACTGGAGGAAAGGCAAACTGAACACTGCATTCAATATTTTTAATCTTTTTAAATGGGAGGGTTTCTTTTTTCTAATTTCATGGCAAAAACATTCCAGCCATTTGGTGCTCCGCAGCAGCCCTGAGAGCAGATTTATGGGTCTCTGGGAGAAGAGAAATATTTCTAAACGCTCTATTTACACCTTTGGCCTCAAAGGCAGGCTGAGTGAATGCTGCAGCCTGTCCATTCACCAGCAACATAAATGATGCCTCTGTGTGCCAAAGCCTAGGCTTTCATGCAACACTTGGAATGTAAAAGGTGAAACATAACCAAGAGAAAGTCTTCTGTTTAGTCAAACCTAGCAACAATATACTTGTTGCTGTGCTTTTCAGGATGAGCTGGGAGGGCTCGGGAGAGATCAATGGGAGGGGATGTCAGCAGCCGCGGCCCGAGCAGGTAAGAGCGGTAGGGCGGTGGTAGGGGGGGGTGGGGGTGGCGGGCGGGGTGTAGGGGGGAGGGATTTCGACGGACGACCACGAGGGAAAATTAATTATTTTTTCACTTTTCCTTGTGGTTGTCTGTTGAATTCCCCCCCACCCGGTCCCACCACCTCACCATTCTTACCTGCACAGTCCACGACTGGATGTCAGGGAGTAGCAGCTCATGGGAAGTAAGAAAACACTTGCACTCACATAGAGTGCTCAGAGAAAAAGAAAAACATAGCTCCTCGTTGTAAGTCATGAGGGAATACAAGCAATTCAATAAAAAGGATGATCAAAAGTTATGCTCCAAAAGAGGGACAAACAAAAGAAGAGAAAGGAAAACACAGAATAGAAGCAAGCAAATGAGATTGGCAGGAAAGCGAACAAGTGATAAGCAATAAGCTGACTCAAAGACCACTTGAAGCTTTGGTACACAATAGATCTTCAACAACAGGCAGACAAAAATCTGTCTATATTCAAGAACTAAAAATGTAAACAGTTTTCAGCTGAGCAAACATTTCGACGATCTCATGACTTGAGAGCCAAGAGACGGAGGCATTTTCTGCGGGCAATGTTAGCCTGAGCAAGAAAACATGGCTGAAACAGATTACAGTTCCACTGATGCAGACTGTGTGTATTTAAAGTTTTATCACAATTCCTCCTTATTGTGCTACTTATCTGCTCAATTCAAGACACTTCAATGTGTATTAATTGAAACATTTACTGCTCTGCATCGGTTTCACAACATTCTAGAGTACCATAGTCAAACTTCCCATCACCTAAGTCATTGTCATCATCCTGGAGTGTAAATGGGTAATATGGGGAAGTATTCTTGCCTCTTGTAATATTTGGGACTGAGGCAATCCAGATGGGTGAAGTCGGACTTTTAATGAATATTAAGGGAAAGTACATTTCAAAAAGTTACCTTCTCCCTGCCTGAAATTCCGGAGGCTAATTTGTATTTGCTCTCAAACTTCTCTCAGTTACTGATTAGCATTTGAATACATGTGTAAAAGGAGTGAAATGCCTCCTAGAATCAAACAATAGGCTAACCTGAAATTAGAAAATCAACTCCTGCTTGAGTGTCAAAGCCTGCTTGGTAGGTCTGTTGGATTTACATAGAACACATTGGGGCACACTTGATAGGCACAGAACAGACTACCAAAATAATTCTTGTGTATCCACTGTTAGGTAGCTAACACCTGCTGCTTTGTCCCACTAGACTTCGGTCTCTTTGTTTTACATATAACACTGCAGGTGTCCTTGAAAGGATGGGAACAGGATAGAGAAACAACTCTTGTGTATCCAATCTCTGGTTGCTGATGAACCCTGTTTTGATCTACCAGACTTCTGTCTCTGGGTTTATTGTGGGTGCAGTGCTATCCCAAACTGGATTTTAGTGTTAGATGTGAGAGGACAATAGGAATAATTTAGAACACTCCCCACACCACCACCAACACTCCAGGCCTAAGTTTATTGTGGCCAAAGATTTTCGCCATCTTGAAAATGCCCAAAGTGGGTAAGGATAGCCCGGGAACATTTTCCCCTAGATTAAAGAGTACCCAGGAATGATGCCCATACACTAACTTGTGCCAGGCATACATTTGGCATCTCCAGGCAGCCCCTTGATGAAACTCCTGGACTGGAGGACGATCAGAAGAGAACCGAACCAGCTGTTTGCGACCTGAGAAGAGCCCTGAAGGACTGGGCCTGTTCTCCCTTGTACAGAGTATTCCAAGGCCCATAAGGCCGACCTCATCTTCAAGCCACAGCAATACCACAAACTACAGGAAGCCTTGCCTGCATCTTGACAGCTGATCAGTGGCAACAAGCCTAGGACTGGGCCCTGCCAATGGCCTCTGTCTTACACCCTGTGACTGTCAACGTGCCTCACCTGAGGTCCTGGAGGGCTTTAGAAGTGTACTCACGTCTTGGATTGAGACTTAAAGGACTAAAGGCAGAAGGTAAAATCTTTGACCAGTACCAACCTGGTTGGTAAAACCGACCCACGCTCCACCACAGTCTGTGTGATATTGGACCTAGGTCCCGATCTATCACAACCACTGATTATCATTATCATGGTTTTTGGCGCTATTTCTACTTGAAACTTTGAAAATCCATATTTCCGATTTCCCTCTCTCTGGCAGATTGTTGGAAGAATTACATTTGTAATGTTAGTTTAGTGGGTTCTTTTTTTACGTTCTTGAAGCACCTCATAGTTAATTTGATAAAGAACCCAGTTCATGTGGAATTCTGTTTTACTAACATCACATATTGTTGTAAAATGCTCCTGTATCTTATGCAACAACCCTTGAACAAAAGCAGTTCCTATGCCTCTTCAGCCATCTTCGAAGCAATTAAAATACTAGAAAATACAAGGAAATTAAAAGGAGCTTCCAGTGTTATATTTATGATTATTAATATTTGCCGAATTAGTTTTCAGGGCACACTTCAATAACAGCACTCTACAAGGCATTACTAGCAGTAGGGCCGGACCGAGAATAGTGACATGCCCCTTGTCTGGGGCCAGAGTATTCTCACAAGACAGGAGGCATCAGGTTGGACATACAAAAAAAAGGTCACTAGCTCTGTGTCTTGTGGTCTGTCTCAGACTATCCCAGGTAATAGGTGAACTGGATGCCCAACTGGCTAAACCAGCATTTTGGATTAGTGTAGTAAGGAATCGGTTTGCATCATATCTGTGGAATTGTCATGTAAGTTTTTCATCTAGGTCTAGCGCTTGTCCTGATACAGTTAGTTGTGCTGCCACATGCCACGCTGCTGCTCGCAGTGCATTCTTGTGCAGGCCCTGCCTCTGCCCCTTCCACATGCTTCTTGGTTGGTGCTGCACCCAGTGCCTAATTTGAGCTGGTGGTTTCCGGTGCTCGGCACCAGCACTTAATTGTCAACACCGGCACTTGTGACAGTCTGCTACAAGGTGGCGCTGTTTAGCTAATTTAGAGATGACCATAACAACAGTTAAATATTAATTTAAGACACATTACAATTTTACTATTACCTGCCACCCAAGCCATTCCTATAGCGTTGGCGGCCGGGAATAGTCCAATTTGTCACACTTCTAGGAGTGTAACGGTTAGTAGTTTTGTTATTATTATCACTGGGGCAGAATGGCAGGGGCAATTTGTGGTTCAAACTGAAGTGGCCTCCTGGCGACAGTCCTGTAACTTATTATTTTACAAATTATGCACTGGCTGCACCATTTCTGAGTGCAATAGGTTGTGCACTCCTACCAGCTCCTGTCGGAATTGAAAAGCTTTGCACATCTAATATTTCCTCCTACTTTTCTTCTGTCACTCCAGGAAAGCCAAAAGTCATTTGAACTAATAAATAAGGAAGAGGGGGATGCAGTGTGGGTACAGGCTCACACTCTACCACTCAAATGAATAATTTTATATTTTAGTTTCCCCTGGGTGTCTTTAAAACCCTGAACCTGGGATTCCTGGTGGTGTTTCATGGCCACATCATACCAATGTAGGAAAGCCAACCACTGATTGTTTTATTTTTGGCTTGTTAAATCTTTTCTTAAGGTTGTTGAAGAGGTCAGTATGAAAGGTGCATTCCGGAAAGGACTTTTTACCATCCTCATTAGCACACTTTATCCAATGGCGGTTGGTAGGGGATGGTGGTGGGGGACGGGTAATAGAAGGAAAAAAAGACTTACCTGCTGGTTGCCAGCTGCTGCCTGTCCTCAGTCCTCGCTGTATCCTGCCTTCCGGAACCACTCAGACATCCAGACTCCGCTAGCCAACCACAACACTGCTGTCATCAGCATGACAGCAGCGTTGTGATTGGCCTGAGCACCGTGGTTCGGCACTCAGAGAGGGAGTGGGAGGCTGTGCATGTTCTCCACCCAGGCTGTGCAATACAGCCGGTGGAGAACATGCTAAATGCTCACGGCGGTTTGGCCGGCCCAAGACTGCCAGCCAAACTGCCATAAGCACTTATAGTGCACCAACCACTCCTCAACCCTCTAACATCACGCAATCCCAGCAGTGCCCGCCCTAACATGGAGCTTAGAGCAAGACTAAAAATAAAATGATAACGTTCTGTTATTATCATTTTATTTTTCCTTTGCACTGATCTTAGAGCAGTGGGGCGACGCTCCTCCGCCTTAGAGGAGGAACCGCCGCTGACTTTATCTAATTCTCTACATACCTTCATGTACTCTTACCATACTAGTGGTACAGAACATTAGGTGGGACATTATTCAGCTTGTATTCTTTGGCCCCCATTTTCCTTAATATATCATCATTCGCAGCAATTAAAACCATGTACTACCTTGTGCCACAGCTCTTCTTTCCCTGTAAGAGATTAAAAAGCAGTCGAAGAAAGGGAAGAAAAGACCTGTCAGCTCTACCTGCATGTTATGTAAAGAAGGGTTGGGTCAGAGGCTTCATTCATTCACGCTTGGCCACTGCCACCTTGCACGCAGAGCACCTTCGGTCACAGCCGGTTGAGGCTCACAGAATAATTCAGAATAATTCAGAATATCCAGGGCGGCTGAGCCAGTGAACCTCTTCTTACATATTCATTCAAGCGCTCTGCACTGGAATCTTAGTAAGCCTTGTCTTGCTTTCTTAGCATCCTGCTCTCATGCAAGGAACCTCATTCACATCTCTATCTTCTAATTTGCAGGGTTCCCTGGCACTTACCCAGCCAGTTTTATTCCAGTGGGACATGCCTAGACGTCAAATCTTATACTTAAATAATAGAAAAGTTCATAGAGTGGACAATAAATGCAATCAGACTTGCCTTTCAAAGTTTAAATCTGAGCTGTGGGAACCAGTCGACAAGTCAAACCCTGGGTTGTCCTCAACGCAAACTTCTCCATAGAAAATTCTCTATTTTACTTTTGGTGCCTGAGTTATTGTTGGGAGGTTTGAACTAGTTCGTAACACTTAATATGATTAAGAGAAGGAGTGCTTGGATGATAGCATCGGGTTCTGTCAAAGAAATCTTACACACTGCAAAGACAACGTGTTTACTGACATAAGAAAATATAATAGACTATGCATTGCAGAATCAATCGGCTAGGTTTCGCATGAAATGCCTAATGGGGGGCAAACTTGACAAGTACAGAAAAAGAGCCATATTTACATCCTACTGCACGTGGATTTTCTTTTTACAGAGTTTTATATAGTGCGAACTTGACCCAAATCGGGTATCAGAGCGCTTTACAAAGCACCAGTTGCATTACACGAGGACACATTCATTTTTTGTTAGGCATGGGGACATTAAATGATTTGCCCAGAATCACAGGATGTTCAGCGTCATTGCCGAGACTCGAACCTAGTTCCCCAGATTGGAGGTCGGACGGCCTAGGCCAACTTCTCTCCCCAATTTCTAGTGTTGATACCATGGTAAAAATTTCTTCTCACAAAGAATTTTAGCAGGAGGCTAGCTGACATCTTGAGAACAACTTTTACTAGGAACAAAAATGTAAACAGTTTTCGGCGGAGTAAGGTATTCAATTATTTCTTTCCTCGAGAGCCGAAACAAAAGGTGAGCACTTCTTGTGGACAGGGTTTTACTGAAGATGGTACAGTTATGATAATGCAGTTAGAATGTGTTTAAAAGTTTTACATTTATTGGGGCCCAAATAATTTTTCAATTTTCAGTATTATCTTCTAACCATCTAGATGACGTGACATTGGTAATTGTTTATATGGTCAGTGTCAGAACCCCTTTCAGGAGGGCATATGACACGCAGGAGCTACTGGGCCCAACAGTGGTGATTGAGGCCTTTTAACCCTGGTGTCCCATGACCCAACCTACTATGGATGCAACTGGGCCAAGAACCCCTTCTGTACTCCTTCTGCGCTTGACTCTCAGTGGTAGCTGTGGACGAGCAGTCAAAGGCTCCCTGTGGGAGGAAGTGTAATTACAAGTAAGTGAACATGACTCATAATTTAAAAGGCACTCAGTACAAACAATAAATCAATGTCCAGTCCTTTATAAGATAAAGAAGTGTTTTATTTCTATCTCTACACCTTCAAAGGATTAACGGCGTTCAAAAGCAATAACACAATCCACTTGAGGTTAGTAGTTGTCAGGCATATCCCTGTCCCACCATCTTCCTTATAATGTAGTAGCGGTTATTCCCCACTCATTGGTGGTCGCATTCAAGGAATGCTTACTAATAGACCGTACTCAAGAGTTCCCCTTTGTCTCTTCAGGAATTAGTACAAAGTGTCTCAGGTGCCGCAGCACCGTTAGCAGCGAGCCCCCCAGGGCCCCACATACACAATCCTAGTCTTATCCGCTCCGGTGGTATGTAAATGTTCAGTAGTATGGCGAGTGCCTCTCCTTGAGTGCCCACAAATCCGGATTGCGAAATTGGGCTGACTGCAGTACGCATGGGGGCACCCGGTAGGTGCAGGCTTTCTCCCTCGAGCAACACTGTTGCCTTGTCCCACAGATTGGAGCAGGTTCTGCTCCTAGAAGACGAGGTAAGTCACTCTTCCGCTCACAGGGTTGGGGGTGTGGTCCGATCCTCCTGCTCCAACAGGGTCCCAGCATGGCTGCGACATCTCAGGTGGCGTCCTTCTTGGTCCTCTGAGGTTGAATCAGGTGCAAGCCTTGGTGTGCAGACTTGACCCGCTGAACACAGCCGCAATCTTCTATCTAGGTAATGACTCAAACCTCTGGAATTGTGAGTATTGGCAGCTCCTACTGGCATACGGGGCAGCCACAATACTAACCGCTGAGGGTCAGACTTCTCCGCTATTCTTGCCATCAATGAGGCGCTGATTAAGGTGGTAACAATTCTTGATGATCCTCGAAACAAATAGTGCAATTGTGGCCCCCACTGGCATACGGTGTCAACACAATGAGGAAGTGCAGGCCTAGTGCTTTCTGCTCAGGTTACTGTGGGCCTCTCCTGGCATATAGAGGTCATTGGACCGCTGCTACACATGGGCAACGACCCAATCGATACATAGTCATTAACTTACACCTCACTCATGAAGTCCTCTTGGTAGGGCTCCCCACGGAACCTTGTCCTCCCAACACTTTCCACTTCCTCTGAGGGCACACTGGTCTTGGCAGGCAGGCATATGCTGGTGCTTGGGTTCCAGGGAAGGTGATCTGGGTTCCCTGGATAATGTCTCCTCACCCAGCAGCGAAACCAAAAAGCCTTTGCCCCCATTCTGGTCACAGGCAGAAGTCTCAAAGAGCTTGCCCTTCTCACACAGCCTGTTTGTCTGGTTGGCCGATGACAAATGTTGGGGTCTCAACTGCCTCTTGTAATAGTTGTTTTCCAGGCACCAAATGTGATTTTGGGACTGAGTCTTTTAAGTTTTATGTTGAGGTTCTGCTTCTTTTCAAGTGTACATCTTTCCATTTCTTCCTTCCTCTTTGAAGATTATCTGTCACAGCAGGAAAGACACAATTCATGGGAGTGACCAGAGTTCACACCTGGATGTCAACCACAGTGATATGTGCATCAACAAGTTGATCCTGGGCTCCCAGCCCTACTCTTTATGATTCCATTATCATCCTCATCTCCTTCCTTGGGATCTATCACTGAATCAAAGAGAAACCTTTTGAATTCCTCCTTTCCTCCAGTGTGTGTCCCACCCAGCTCAGAGGAATGCAGCAATACACAAATCTGTGGGATTCCTCATGTTTTCACCATGTACGCCTGGGCTTCCCAGAGTGGAACCCAGGGTCCTCCATATGCAGAAACACGTGCACTCAGTGTACTTTCACAGCACGCATAATTTTCAGTACTGTTACCTCCATGAAATGTGCCACTACAGAAGACATACATTCAGCACACACATTCAATCTGTGCGCACTGTTCAGCACTGTAGCCTATCTGTATTGTACCTCAGTGTCCTATTTGCAAACACACACACTTCCAGCACACACACTCACCATGTGTGTGCTGCACAGCACTTCACCCTTCATGTATTATGCATAAACCTGGCACATGCTTTCCTGCACAGCCCTTCATCTCTCATGTAATGTATTTCCTACAAGCGTACATACACTCAGTACATGCTCTACCCACATATATACTACAGTGTTTGATGGTTTTCTGCCCTCAATCTTATATGATTTTTGTAGGGTAATCCCAGATTCCGTATTGAGCGTAGCAGGTACAAGGAATGGAGTACTCTGTTGTGGTGGTCTTATTTTCTTTATTCGAAAACAAATGAATAGTGTAGAACAGCTGACACGTGTTTCGCCCAAGAGGCCAGCGGGGCAGGGCTTTTTCCAAGGCTGGTTATAGGTGTGATTATATGTAGCAAAAGGGCACAGATGTGAAGGGGGACCAAAGGGTCAATGAATATGGTGGGGGATAGTGTTGAAATACAGTAGACGATTTGTGCCAATGTAGGGGTGAATGCCCATTTGAGAAACAGACAGGGAAAGTCCGCTAATAGCGAGTTTCCAAAGGAGGGATTTAAAAAAGGGAAAATAAAGAAAAAGAAAAACATTCTTTAAAGATGAAAGAATACACATCGAAACAACAGTGAGTATTCATCATTGGCATGCATGCAATTCATGGAGAAAGTTGTTAACAAAAATGTACATGTCTACGGTAAATCCCAATTAGCATTGGCGACATATAGACATAAGATTATTCATCTAGGCAGTATCATCCACATACAGTTAGTAGCCCAAAGTGGACATAAGAATATTCATATGGCAGATCCTCTCTTTGTTAATGGTTAATCAACATATGTCCAAATTGTACAATGTATAAGTACACAAATAGAAATAAACATGAAACTGTTATTGGATCACACTGTCAAAGTATACGTTAGAATTCACTTACCAGGTTATCTCTCATTTAATGTTTGATCAGGTCTACAGTCTGTGAAATTTGAAAAAAGGAAAATAGTAGGGTGTAAGCGGAAAAGGAGGAACCGCTAGGGCATAGCGTCAAGAAAACACTCGTTTTTTTAAATAAAGGAAGACATTTGGGGGTTGTGTATTCGGCCTAACTGCAGATGTGTGATGAGTGCTTAAGGTGTCCTAATGATAGCAGAGGGTGATATATGAAAGCAGCACCCGGTAATAGAATGAGCGACAAGGTGAGGTCGCAAGTAAGTGATCGTGGAAGGACTGAAGTCAAGGGATAGTACAATACAGGATGTAGCGGGCCTAACAGCTTCAATACATGGGTGGTTAGCTGAATAGTGAAAGGACATAAGTGAGGCACAAGTGGGGTCATGCGGGGTACAAAAGTGTTGCATGCCATATAAATAAAGTATAATCCTAATTCCGGCGTATTATGTCCAACAACACTTATGACTAAAAACAGGAGAAAGTCAGAAATTATAATGTCTTGAAATCTATGTAAGCATGGGGTCGCCCAACGGAAATGACCATGCCATGGTAACTTACCGATATGGATGGGCCGGTGAGGCAGGATGAATTCTAGAGCGATGCACAAGGGGAAATAGCTACGGTCTGATAACTGGTGCAGCAGCTCAATTTGCTCGGTTAAATAAACGTGCAGCCGGAAAACGAATGTCGGTGATGGTCGGTTGCCGTAAAGTCACTGGGCTGAATCGGCCGGTTCGGAACAGAGCAAGTTGGGAAATAATGCACAGTGATCTAATATATATGTAATGCAATCGATGCACCAGGGGGGCAGTGTTAATAATATGCAATCGGAGATGAGTATGAAGTAAATGCTCTAACCACATATATACTACACAGTACTGCCTTATCCCTGTACTGTACATTTTCCAGGCACCCATACATCCAGCACAGAGTCACTACTGTTGCGCTGCGCAGCGCTCCACCTCCACCTGATGTAGACCAAGGGTGAATTAGGCACACAGCACCAGAACTTTTAAAAAAGGTGAGTGATCCTGTAGGCCTCAGGCTAGTGACACAGGGTAGAAAGGACCCGTTCACTTCGACTGATCACTACATGGTATGCTGCCACCATCACACTTGTGGTGCTTAGCTCTTGGTGAAGACGGTAGCCTTCCACCACTATGAGGGTAGCGCTTTGGATGCCCCTTTTGGTCCAACAAGACTGCAATCCGTGAGACAGGTCAATGTCATGACGCACATGCATGATGCGTGTTTACCTATGACCCAAAAATCAGCATTAAGGATCCAACAACAGTACAATTGGGCAGTCAGGACAGGGATACACATCTCTTACCATTCAGAGGACTTTGCCGTCCCAACAGTCAGAAAAACTTTAGAGCTCTTTCGTGATGTTCATGGAAATCTAACTGTGTCGAGACAATCTTGTGAATAATCATACAATATTTAAAAAGTAGCTTCAAGTAAAATTTGTTTGGAACATCACCATTTTCTCCAAAGTTTACAGTGCACAGCCAGGGGACCCAATCGTTTTATATCAAACAAGGAATAGGAGATTTGAACAGTTCTGTGGTACCCAATGTAAATATTGTTAGCAGATATATAATGCTGCAGAGATGGCAAATTACAATATGTTTTTGTGTTTATGATTGGCTTAATGAAAAATTTAAATATAGTATTTGATACCATTCCCAGGCTGACAAAACAATAGAGTTAGCTTTCGGATTAGAGTCTCAATTCTTGAGTCAAAATTGCATAAGGGCAAATGGAGAGGTGCAGCCGGAGCCGGTGACGATGAGAAGTATGATGCATATGGGGTGGAGCCTGTGCTGGCCGTAAGCACCGGATGTCCATTGTTTCCTATGAAACTGAAGAGATGACAAGTATGGCGACTGCCCTTCGACTGTGTGAAAAAGTGGCACTGTAGGAAAATGTGCTCTGGGTTGCAGTTGCAGAGGCGTAGCTTGGCCTGTAAGACTGGGGGGGCGAGCTTCAGATTTTCCGACAATCAAGCTGGGATGTCATTTTGATAATTATAGGAGAAATAGCGCTTCAGGGGGGCTTAAGGGCCAATGGAAAGGGAAAGGAGTGCGGATTGTGAGGCGGTACTTAAAACACAGTATTTTGTAAAAAAAACACGTTTTAAGACCTTCAAAACAGAAGAGTATATGTGTGTTTTTGTCTGAGTGAGTATTTAAAAATCCCAGGTGAAATCTGACAGACACCTTACCATACCCGACTGAAAGCACCTGTAGCCAGCTAATTTCTAGTAATACATTTGTTAGGAGGGTGAAACCCCCCCACCCAGAAGCTACTCCCTTGTGCAGTCAGTAAGCAAAAAAGTCCCTCAGTAAGGAGTAGAGATTTGCTGAGAGGAAAAGTGGCAATGGTTACAACATGAGAAGCTGTTAGCCCTAAAGAGGTCCTTCGAGAATATCAATTAAAGGTTCGGAATTCTATGTGCTACATATTAAGGCTGGGCCATAAGAACAGAAAAATGTTCTAATGTCAGTTTTAATTTTATAGGCCCTCGCAATCATTACACAACATTTAAAGTCTACTCTAGACCACCAGATTGCGAAACATAGATAGAGAAAACAGCTGCATCAGAAAATTCAAATACCTGTAGGCTGTGAGGAATGGATCACGGTATAATGAGGATCATTACAATGGCAGACGGATTTAAGTCCGTCCACCATCGTCACAGGGAACGGGAACGGCCACTTATATGGCGGTGGTCCCGCACATGGAATTACAACGTGACCTCCACGGTGGCAGTCGCATTGGGCATGTTTACCATTGCAGCACCTGCCGCAAAGGCAAAAGTGTATGTTGTGCATTTCCCTGAACTACATGTCAGGCACCACGCAGTGCCTGCCACCTGATGCAGGGAACTGTAGGGGTCACCTATGGGGTCCCCCAAGGGCACAATTTCCATGTCCCTACACAATGGGGGCCCGCAACAGGCCCCCAAAGTCAATCTCCGCTAGTCTTTGAATGGCGGTTGAACCGCTATTCAAGACTGGTGGGGATGAAGCATCCTAATATGGCAGACGGTGCCTGCTGGCACCGCCACCATTCTAGGTATGCTTTCCGGGTCCCACAGGCAATCATAACGATTGCCTGTGTCGGACCCGTGGCGGATGTGCTTTCCGTCTGCCAGTGCTCCGCCCGCCATCCTTATCTGGTGGGTGGAGAATGGCTGCACAATGGCGGTGAACCCACCACCGGCAAGCTGCCGGTGGCGGGTTCACCGCAATCATAATGAGCCCCATTGTTTAGAAAAATGGTCGATATTGATGAATTAACTAAAATATATTGGTTCTGCACTCAGATTATAACCTTCCAACAAGGAAGTGGATAGTACATTGATGCGATACGTATAAGAATAGTTCTTTATTTTTGCACGTTTTTGTATTTCTTATATATAAGTTAACGTGAATTCTGAATTAAAAGAAACTTTCACAATTCTGTATCAGTGTCTCGGCCTAATGAATTCAGGGATAGTTGCTCACATTATAAGTAACATATTAGTAAAAGAACAATACATCCTATGGGGAAAAATCACAGTGTGAGGTAGTAACAGCAGTGGGTGGTTGAATGAAAACTAGCCTCTAAGCTGGTTATTCAGTACATGATCAGAGACGTTTTAAAGCATGGGCAAAGTGGGCTCTGGTCCAGGACCCCAGCCTTTCAGGTAATCCCTGATAGAGCCAGCTCTGTTCTGTAGAGAGTCTTGAGCTCATGACCTTGAATAATTCTTAAACACATTATTTTATATACCTCCTTCTTCTTCTTGATAACTTTATTTCGGTCAATGACCATAAAAGTGCAATAAAATATGTTCAGGCATAGAAATAAAATCATAAATACATTGAAATTTAAAAAGTTATTAAACATTAGTTACAAAGATGAGAGAAGATGAGAAGCAATAGACCATTATCTCTTATTAATAAAAACAGTTCTTCTCCGCCACATGCCAAGTAAAAATCGGTAGACAGCAAAAACAATGGGAGGGGCGGTATCGTAGGTTAAAACTCTGCAAGCTTGTACACAATGTCTGAAACCCAGGTTTTTGCATAATGGAATAATCCAGCATTTCCGAATTTCGCTATATGCCGGACAGAAAAAGAAGATATGTACAATGTCTTCCCTACAGTATTTACAAGCAGGGCAGTTGGCCTCCATCGATTTTGCCCATCTGGATGTCAATGCCCCAATCGGTATAGAGCTGTGCCTCAGTTGGATGTAAAGTTTTCTTGCAAGTGGAGGCTGCACTAGGTCCAGAAACACCTCCGTCCTGGATTCGGCTTTCATCAGTAGGAACTCAGTAGACAGCCTGCCGAGGGAAGTCGAACAATATAGCATTTTGAGGTTATGTGATCTTACAGCCGCCGCTAGTACAGACCTTTGCATCCTCGTGCAGCTGTCCTCTGGTGTGTCCCATAGTTGGGGTAGACCAATTTGGTAGAGGAGAGCTTTTACATGTGCCAACCAGGGTATGTTCTTATTCTTTAGCTGCCCCCAAATTGTAATGAACTCTGCTCTAAAGGATACAAGCTCCGGCACAGACCAGAGCCTTCTCCAGTAGAGCAGAGGTCATGCAGCTACCAATTCGTTAATGGGTTCCAAGCCCAGATCCAAGCGTAGTGGTACGAGGGGCGTGCTTTGGGGAAGGGCAACCAGATGTCGCATGAAGGCCTGTTCAACCTTCAGTAAGTTGCATACGTTCGTGTGTCCCCAAAGTTCTGCAGCGTACAAAGCTGCAGACCTGACCTGTGTTTTATATATCTCAAGGGCAGGGGTAACTGGTTTAAAAGTTGAGGCTCTGTGAAGTCTGCCTATGCCTCCCATAATCTGTGCAAGTCTCAGTGAAGATTTAGAAACTTGGTGGTCCCATGCAAAGTGCTCAGTCAACGTGACCCCCAGGTATATAAAAGTCTTGACTCGCTCTAGTGGAGTACTATTCAGTGTGGGATTTGGGCGGGTGTGCCTCAGGGGATTGAAAATCATGAACCTGGTTTTCTCCAAGTTGACCTCCAATCCCCGCGAGGCACAAAAGGAGACAAACCCGTCCAGGACCCGCTGGATGCCCGATGATGTCTGCGACAACAACAAAGTGTCATCCGCGAACATCAGAGCGGGCACCCTACCAGTGGCCAGGCACGGAGCATCGTTATCCCTAACGTGATTAAGTTTATCTATCAGACCATTGACATACAAGCTGAAAAGAGTGGGGGCCAGTACGCAACCCTGGCGTACGCCCCGGGTGACAGGGAAGCGAGCTGATAATTCCCCGTTCTTCCCACACCTCACCCGTGCGTAATTCCCAGTGTGAAGCCTGATTAGGGCATCTAATAAGTAGGGAGGGAGACCAAGTTCCTCCAACACCGTCCAGAGCCTCTCCCTAGGAACCAGATCGAATGCAGCCCGCAGGTCCACAAAGACAAAGTAGAGGCTGCCACCCTCTACTCTTGCAGTTTTCCAATATAGGACCTGGAGCCAGAAGATCTGGTCCAAGGTCGAGACCCCTGATCTAAATCCGGCTTGGAGGGTGGTTAAAGTTTTATTCTCCTCCATCCAGCCCAATAATCTATCGAGTAGGATTCGGCCCATCAGCTTCTGTGTGGTGTCAAGTAAATTGATTGGTCTGTAGTTGGATGGGATGAGCGGGCAGCCCTTTTTAAAAATCGGAACAATCTCAGCTCCCAGCCAGGTCTCAGGTAATGCGGAACCCTGTAAGACCGCATTAAACAAGACCATCAGGTATGGAGCCCAGATTTTTGGCTGGGAACGAAAAAGATCTCCCGGGAGCTTGTCAAGACCCGGGGCTTTATTCGGAAGCGGTCTCTCAATTGCCAATTCAACTTCCCTGAGGGAGATGGAGTCTAAACTATTAGTGGCGGTCCTATTGTGGGCATCCAGTTGCTCTGTCAGGAATCCAGGGCCCAAGGCCTCCGGCAGTCTATACTCCTGCAGGGGGTCTGGGGCCGTGGAAATCCCGGGAACTCGCATGGTGATGTGATTTTGACAGGAGGGAGCCCCAGGACCCCCGGCAGTCGATTCTCGTGGCGGAGATCCTGGGTCATACAGGTCCGAGGGACCAAAGCCACTTTGGACAACTTGTCTCGACCTTGACACACAGTTCCCTCCATCTCAGGACTTGTGTAAAGTGACTTAAAGTGTGCCTCCCACATTATGGGAGAGATATTCGAGACCCCAGCATCTCTCTCGCCTCCCGCTGAGGAGGTAGCAATGGCCCAGAAGGTCTTAGAACCTTTTAAGAGGAGTGCCTGTCTCAGCTCATCCCATCTGGATCCCTGATAGAGCCAGCTCTGTTCTGTAGAGAGTCTTGAGCTCATGACCTTGAATAATTCTTAAACACATTATTTTATATACCATTTTCCTTTTATTTATTTTTTAATGTAGTTGAAGTGTGAGTCTAATACAGACATTTTGCAGAGAAATGTGTTTATATTAGGGGTGGGAGGACAACTCAGAATTTTGCCTGTTCTGTGTTCCGCAAAGTAGGCGGAGCAGGCAAATGTCTGCACACTCGCAGTGGAGCGGAGTTGGCCTCCCACCCGCCTCCCGCCCGCACTAGTAAAATGTTAAAAAATAACAATTTAAAACACCTTACCTTATCGGCAGCGCCCCCGGGCTTCTCTCTTCCTCTATCGCACAGTTTTCAAGAAGAAGGCGCAATGGAGGAAGAGGGAAGCCTGGGGACGCCGCGATATGGTAAGGTGTTTTAAATTGTTTTTTTTAATGTTTAATAGTGCGAGCGGGAGGCGGGCAGCGCGGAGCACAGCTACCCGGAGTGTGTGGAGATTGGCTCTGTCTCCGTGGCACTTCGCGTAGCCCCGCTACGCCCACTACGCCCACCCCTAGTTTATATTTTATGCCGGAAAACAAATTGCCCTTGGTACACATAAATCAAAAAAACATCCTATCAGTGGCATAGTTCATGTCTAGCATTATACACATAAGTATAGTCTAATCTTGCACTCCCTGGCAAGATCAGACACTGACTAACACAGTAACATGCAGTGCAAAATTGTTTTTGTTATTTTCTATTTACAATTCTTATTAAAACACTATTTTTATGACAAGAAACATATATCTAAACACAACAATTCAATTCAACATGATTTAAAAACAATAAAATTCATCAAAGCACGACATGACACAAAATCATACAACACCTGTACCGCAGAGAACCCTAATGTATAGGGAAAAGAACGACAATAGACTATACACTTTGTCGTTTAGTACGACATATCCCTATGAATAGTTACAGAAAGATTAGCCTGGATACAGAGACTTGTATTTGTATCTGCAGGTCCAACTTGTCCTTGGAATTATGTAAAGAAGTGCGTCGACGCGTTTTGATGGATGTCTTTTTATTCCATCTTTAGCAAGACAACAAATACGTTCACTTTTCTTTGTGGTATTTTTGATTATTATACCCTGAATCCAACAGTTGGTAGGTATGCTTGTTCTTTTTCTTTCTTATTAAAACTCGAGAGCTGGTCTGTATAAGAAACCCTTGTTGAATAGGATTGAAAGTATCACCGCTCCCAAAGTTGCGTACGTCCAATAGAGGGTTAAATTTGGGACCCCATTGTTGCTCTGCATCCAAACATCCGCTTATAGTTTTCCAGAATAAAGGGACTTCAATACATACACCTCCTCACCTACGTCGTGTTTGTGTCACGCTTATTTTATCTCAGGGATTCCCCGTCCTGCCTCGTTTCTTTGGAAAATGGATATTCCCTGCAACATCCATAAATATTCTTTATTTTAGATCGAAACAGGACCTTGCATATGAGAAATGAGAGGGCGTCTCACAGAGATTATTTGCAGTAATATGAGCAAACTGCTGCTGCGTTATAATATTGAAAAACAGGGCACCATCCCTGAATATTAGATGTAAACACATTTAGAATTTGGAGGAGTGGGCCTGTGTCATGTTAGTGACCTGGACAAAGAGGGCATTAAAGAGTTGAAATTGGATAAAAAATGTAAAGCTATTGCGTACAGGTGCCCCCAAAATACGTATGGCCCAGGGCCCCCTAAATCTTTAAAACGCCCCTGCATGGGCACGTAGGAAATTAATATTGGTTGTCACTATTAGCAGTGCTTTAAATGGGCTGGTACTGTCCGGTACGGAGTACCAGCACTTTTTATTTTGGGAGGGAGAGTACTGGCACTTCTCAAGAGAAATGCTATACTTTTAATTGGAGAATACCGGCACTTCTCAGAAACAAGCAGGTACTCTGGTAGAGAGTACCTGCACTTCTATTTTTCCATTTCAAGCACTGACTATGAGCAGATCTAACTAAAGCTATTGATGCTCCAGGTGCCATTTTATGAAGGCGTGGGCTTATGCCACAGAATGTTGTGATTTCTTTGAAAGTTTATCAGGCATACTGTGCTTCTGAGAAGTGCTTAGAAGGAAGGCTTCATCGATCTCTCTGGGCCTTACAAAAACCGTAAAGCTTTACTGTGTCTTTGGTGCTCTCAGAACAGCCCCAAACGTTTCTGTCCCAGCTGAACCTTCAGGTAACTCTAAGCCCCACTGTGCCTTGAGCGTCTCTACTTCCAGGGATCAGGAGAGTTCCTAAGGCTTCTCCCCTTCAATTACCTTTTCACAAACCAAGCTCTCAGAAGCCCTGAGGGGCCTCGCGTTTAACCACAAGGCACTCACTCAGAATTTGTGGGACCAGGCTTACAGTGTTGAGGTGCTAGTTCTCACCATCTTTTAAATAGAGACCTGAGGCAAAATCCTCACCCCCCAGGATTGAGCCAGGGGTCTCAATCCTGAGACTCACTGAGGCAGACATCATATTCCTGAGGTTTCCAATAGCAGAGGTCACCGTTCTAACTCCCTGAGTCAGCAGCCACATCCCTGCAGCTGAGGTAGAGGCAGGGCTTCAAGTGGACCGGGTCTCACCGGTGCTGAGCACCAGCAGTTTTTAGGGCTCGGCCTATGTCCCACGAAGTGGGCGTGGCTTAAGAGTCCTTTTCTGAGGGCTTCGAAAATTGTACCTACTGAATTCCAGAAAGCTCGTGATTTTTGCTGGTTTTTGTTGCCAGCTGCATGGCAATTGACCTTCGCATGCGTGTATTTTTACAAGAGAGCACGCAATAGGCCATAGGCGTTAGAGTTGCTCCGCCTAGTGCATATTCCGTGCGGACACGGGCAGCAGAAGGGCATATTTCTTCAATTACCAGCTGTCAGGGCCAGCGGAAATTGAAGACAGATGCTGGGCGCGCGTGCATCAGTCTCGAGTTTCTTTTTTTCTCCGCTGTGTGTGTGCGCATGCCTCCTCCCAGCCAAAGCTTGACTTCAGTCTGACATTTCCTTGAACGTGCAGTGCAAAGTTTCTAGGAACAGTGTTTGTTTGCGGCTGGGCTGCGGGGAAACAATCTTTCTTTCCGTCCTGCCGTGCAGTGTTTCTTCTGAGAAGTGTCACGGCACCCTCTGAAACCGAGTACGTCACCCGGAGCGTTTATGTACTGACTGGCCTGATTATGGTCTCCAAGGGATGCATGTTAACTTCCACTGCTTGGGTGTAAAATCTACTGATCGACTGAAGCCGCCGCGAGTTGCAGCAGGGATCCTTTCCTCCCTCTCTCCCACCGAATGTGGTATATGGAATGTAAGTACCCGAAAAATTACTGAGGATACTTGCCTTCGGAGACGTGACGGAACAGCGTGTGGCAGGAGGAGGTGCAGGCGACTGAGCCGCCGCTACCGCCGGAGGTGTATGCAGGGAGTCTGGAGCTGGTACGAGGTGCTGCCCGGGACACGGACACGAACTTCGGGAAACAGTAGAGCCGCCGCCGCTGGTGTCCGCAGCGTTGGCGTGGAAAGCCGCGGCGGGCGAGCAGAGCGGAGTGACAAAGGATTGTTTTTAAAGTCCTCATGCGTAAAGCTGCAGAGAGTGGCAAATCTTATTTGTGGTGTTTGCATGTTGTTTGTTCGTGCATGTAGGGGAGGGAGACTAGGTCCGCCTTACAGTGGAAACCATACAAAGTAGTCTAAACATAAATTTGCCAGCTTTAGACTTCGTTCAAATACCGCAGCCCTCATACAACGTGCATACAAGCATTGCCGATTGGCATTTGAGGGGAAATGTTCTCTCTCGTAATTAAATGGGCATGTCAGTGATTTACATAAACCGCTTCGACGCCTTGTCAGGGGTAGTAAGCGCTATATAAATGCAATACAATACATGGAAATCTAAAAGTGCCGGTACTCACTATTCAGATTAAATTTTTGCTCCGGAGAGGGGCCGGTATTGCAGAGGTACTGAGAAGCGCAGCAACTCTCCCTTCCAAATTAAAGGATATCGAGACTGACCTCACAGTAATGGCCGTTGGTGTGAAGTCGGTCTCGTGTTGGCGGCGCGCGCTCTGAAGTCACTCTAGCTCATGGCCGTTAGTGTTTTTTCTATAAAGAAGGAAGGGAGAGACGTGAGTAGGAGAAAAGATTACAGAAATTAAGACTTAGTTCAAGCATCCGACGAGCTACTAAAATGCCATTGTTCTAACAGCCATGTACAGATATTATTGAAAAAACATTTAAACAGGAATATTTATTCCGGAGAGGGCGCATATCTGATATTTGTTCACATCGTGATTTCTTGTGAGTGCAGAGTGTGTGCAGAGTGAGTGTGTGCAGAGTGAGTGTGTGCAGAGTGAGAGTGTGTGCAGAGTGAGAGTGTGCGCTGCAGAGTGAGAGTGTGTGCTGCAGAGTGAGTGTGTGCTGCAGAGTGAGAGTGTGTGCTGCAGAGTGAGAGTGAGTGCTGCAGAGTGAGAGTGAGTGCTGCAGAGTGAGAGTGTGTGCAGAGTGAGAGTGTGTGCAGAGTGAGAATGAGTGCTGCAGAGTGAGAGTGAGTGCAGAGTGAGAGGGAGTGCAGGGTGAGAGGGAGTTCAGAGTGAAAGTGAGTGCAGAGTGAGAGTGTGTGCAGAGTGACAGTGGGTGCAGTGTGAGTGTGTGCAGAGTGAGAGTGTGTGCAGAGTGAGAGTGTGTGCTGCAGAGTGAGAGTGTGTGCTGCAGAGTGAGAGTGAGTGCTGCAGAGTGAGAGTGAGTGCCGCAGAGTGAGAGTGTGTGCAGAGTGGGAGTGTGTGCAGAGTGAGAATGAGTGCTGCAGAGTGAGAGTGAGTGCAGAGTGAGGGGGAGTGCAGAGTGAGAGGGAGTGCAGAGTGAGAGGGAGTGCAGGGTGAGAGAGAGTGGAGAATGAGTGTGTGCAGAGTGAGAGTGTGTGCAGAGTGAGTGTGTGCAGAGTGAGAGTGTGTGCAGAGTGAGAGTGTGTGCAGAGTGAGAGTGTGTGCAGTAGAGTGTGAGTGCAGCAGAGTGTGAGTGAGTGCTGCAGAGTGTGAGTGTGTGCAGGGTGTGTGCAGAGTGAGTGCAGAGTGAGAGTGAGTGCAGAGTGAGAGTGAGTGCTGCAGAGTGTGAGTGAGTGCTGCAGAGTTTGAGTGAGTGCAGAGTGTGCAGAGTGAGAGTGAGTGTTGCAGAGTGAGAGTGAGTGCTGCAGAGTGTGAGTGAGTGCTGCAGAGTGTGAGTGAGTGCAGAGTGAGAGTGAGTGCAGAGTTAGAGTGAGTTCAGAGTGAGAGTGAGTGCAGAGTGAGAGTGAATGCAGAGTGAGAGTGAATGCAGAGTGTGAGTGAGTGCAGAGTGAATGCATTATGAGTGCAGAGTGAGAGTGAGTGCAGAGTGTGATTGAGTGCAGAATGAGTGCAGAGTGTGAGTGAGTGCAGAATGAGAATAAGTGCAGAATAACTGCAGAGTGAGTGCAGACTGAGTGCAGAATGACTGCAGAGTAAGAGTGAGTGCACAGGAAAAGACCACACACATAAGACCACACACATAAAACCACATACATAAAACCAGACACATAAGACCACACACATAAGACCACACACATAAAACCACATACATAAAACCAGACACATAGGACCACACACATAAGACCACACACATAAGACCACACACACACCACTCTCACCACCACACACACCACCACACACACCACCACACACACCACCACACACACCACCACACACTCACCACCACACACTCACCACCACACACACAGCCACACACACACACCACCAGCCGTCACTGCACACTTTCACCGGGCACAAACACCACCAGCCGCCAGTGCACGCTTTCACCGGGCACAAACACCATCAGCTGTCAGTGCAGGCTTCCACTAGGCACACAACACCAGACATCAGTGCACGCTTTCACCAGGCACACACATCTCCAGCCGTCTGTGCACGCGTTTACCTTGCACAAACACCACCAGCCATCAGTGCACGCTTCCACCAAGCACACCCACCTCCATCCGGCAGTGCACGCTCCCACCAAGCACACACACTACCAACCATCAGTGCACAATTTCTACAGGCACACACACCACCAGCCATCAGTGCACATATCAATTGTTAACGCATCCACAATTAACTATTGTAGCAATCGCAGTATGGTGCACTTTACTTTTAAACATATTTATCTAAAGTGCAGCATACCACCATTTATACAATTCCAATACAACCCACATATTTCTACTACACACCACATGCATACACTCCATAACACATGCATAAAAGACATTGCCATTTACAATGCCATTACCTCTTACTGAAATAAATCCGAGACCTATTGCATTTCTAATGCTTGTTTAAAGGGGGCCTCGAAACGTGTCTCCATCTGTCACTGTTTTGTGCCTTGGCACAGGCGGTACGTTTTTCTCCGGATTGCAGTGACAGCAGGCACATCCATGTGCACTGTTCACACTGCTCACTTCTCACTAGTGGAGAAGTTACAACATGGGGAAGGGAAATCCTGTAAAGAGAGTCATTTTCTCTGTGGATTTCCCTTCTCTTTTTAAAACTCAGGAGCAGCAACATTGTCGTGGGGTCACCAGGGCTTTAAGTGGATCCTTTTTCAATATTATATAGAAGTAATAGTTACTGCTTATTTATCTTATGCAACTAACAATATTAATAAAGCCAATAATCCTGACTTGTTGTAGGTATGATGCTACTTGCTGTGTCATATATTTGTATGCAAAGACAGAAACAGCAAAATACAAGTTGGGCGGCACACTATGGCAAGCACAGATTTTTAGCTTATATGCTTTTGAGCCATGCCCTTAATTACATTGCCCACCCCCCTGTGAGAGACTCCCCAGTTTTTTCATCCCACTTAAAGCCCTGGGTAGAAGGCCACATCGCGGATGCTCACTGCAGGGAGCACACCCCTGAGAATCACTCAGGCTGACAGACATTGTATTGTATTGTAATTGCATTTATATATTGCTTACTACACCATATGAGGCGTCAAAGCGTTTTTTTAGTGAGTAGAACGCTACTCCGGAACCCATAAAGGATTAGTGTTGAATTAGTATAGTGAATTTTGAAAGTAATTTGAGTGGTGGACAGGTTAGTCAGTTATTTGGATTCAGAAGGATAGCGGAAGGATAGAAGAGGGAAAACATTTGTGTATTTATATAGCACTTGTGGGGTACTCTGGAACCCCGAAGGATTATGTTATATCCTCACTGTGATATTTAATACTACCCAGCCTAGCTGTCTCCTAGTTGCTCAGCCAGAGTGAGTGATGGTAACCGAATGTTAGTGGACCTGTAATGAATGGAATGCCTGGGTGCCTGTGTGGATGAGTGGTGACAGTTGGAGATAGGCTGAGCAGCAGGGAGGCTGATCCTGGTAGGGCTGGAAACTGGACTGGGGAGATGGCTGGTCTCAGGAATATGGACTTATGTATTTATCTACTTGGAACTATTAAAGAAGTCTATGAAACTCTATCTGGCTTCCTGTGTCATCTGGTGTAAGGGCACAACAGATTAGTGTTGAAAATTGGTATAGTGTAATATGAAAATAATTTCAGTGGTGCTTATGTTATTCATTTATTTGGATAGAGAAGTGTAGCAGAGGGATAGAAGAGGGAAAAAGGTTTGCATTTATATAGTCTTGCTGCCCCTGATGAGGTGTTGAAGCGCTTTTTTGGCGAGTACCACGCTACTCTGGAACAGATAAAGGATTAGTGATGAATTAGTATGGTGAAATATGAAATTTGAGAAGTGGACATGTTAGTATGTTATTTTTATTGAAAATGGTAGTGGAAAGATAGAAGAGTGAAGGATTTAGAATGTATTTGTTTTTTTGTTTTGGAGGTCATAGCAGTAGTAAGAGGCTTGGGATGAGTAAAAAGGGATGTGGAGGGGAAGAGTCAGAGGGAAGAGTTTACAAAGCTTGTTTTGAAGGATCGGTATAGTAAAAAAGGTGTCAAATGATGCTAGGAGGGGTAAAGTAGGGGAGAGTCTGGAAAGTATTATTTTGTGGATCACAGTAGTGACATGGGGATTTGGATGAATGAGGGAGTGGATGTAGAGGATATATTGATAGAGGTATAGGGTGAGAAATAGGGTACTGCATTGGAAAGAGAAGTAGGAAGAAGTTTGAGATGAGTCAGAAAGTTGGGGTAGAAGATATATTGAGAGGTAAAGGGTGAGAAATAGGGTAGTGCCTTGGATATGCTGAATTAGATGAAAGTGATAAATTTAGAGATCCAGAAGAACATGGGAAATATATAGATGCATATAGGAGGTAGATATATGTAGATTAAAGATATTGATAGAGGTATAGGATGAGAAATAGGGTAGTGCATTGAATATGCTTTTTTAGGAGAAAAGTAATAAATATACAGATCCAAGTACATAGAAGCATATAGGTGCATAAAGGTAGTAAGTATATGAAGATTAAAGATGCATTAGATAAACTCTGGCTTTCAAGTGTTGTTGTACTTAAAAATGTCGTTTATTTATTTTTTAACAACATAATTATTCTACATGTTAATACAAAGACAGTGGTCCAATTTTGAGACTTCCTGAGGCTGGCCACACATACTTGAGGTTTCCAGAGACAGAGGCCCTATCCCTGAAAGCCACATTAGGCAGGGGGAAAGCCACTGAGTCTCTCCGAAGCAGATGCCTCACCCTGAGTCTCACTGAGGCAGAGGTCACGTCCCTGATACTCACTGAAGAGTCTCTGAAATGTGTGCAGCAGTCACACATATGCCTCCCCTGATCACACAGATCATCTCATGGTCAAACTAAGCGCCTCCTGCCCACAACAGGTCTACCCCTATTTAGATTGATACTCTCCTTATTCTTTACCCAGAGTGACTAGAAATAAAACACCTGTAGAGATAGATATTTGTATCCGGGTCCCAAAAATATATTTGCTAGTTCTTTAGCCCCTCCCATGCTGGTGACGAACCCCAGCCGTCACGCCCCGCGGTGGGCGTGTGCTGATGACGGCTGGAGTTCGTTATGGCCCGCCCTGTTCTTTTGTTTCCCGCACAGCGGTAAAATCGCGGCCGCAGCGAAGGGGTTAATGAATACATAGATTTCTATTTCTGTTTAGATTATTAAAATAGAAGGCAAAGAATGGAAAACTGGCTCATTGACAAGTTCACTTAGAAGTGGGTCAATGCAGAGTTGATGGATACAATTGTCGTGAAAGAGATTTGGGTGAGACATGACGGATGTTCCCAGAGCTGGTGTGAATGAGAGTACGAGAAGCAGAACCTCTGTCCCACGGTAGAGCTTGAATGCTTTGGTAGAGGATCACAATAAACTTCCACCCCATCCAGTTCATTGGGATCTGCCTATCGCGCAGGACTACGGGAGGTGAGGGCAGTATGATGCTCACCATTTCAAACATATCAAGTGCTGAAAAGGAAGCAACTCGCCTCACCTCTCAGGTGCAGGAGGACCGGAGTTAGTCAATTGAAACTTTTGTTCATCCTGAACAGCTCTTTTATGGGAAGTGCCATACCTGCACCTCCCAGATGAGAAGACAGGAACATTCTGTATCACTGAAATAATATCGATTGCCAAAATATCGAGTTGCAATAATATCGTTGCCAAAATATCGAGTTTCTATGTATTAACAGGGAAGTACAAAAATATTGAGTTTAAACTATCGTTTACAAAAATATAGTTGTAAAAAATATCGACTTTAATAAAAACAATGTTAAATTACATTAATATTAATAATTAATTACTAAAATATATTTAAAAATACTTAAATTAATTTATAATAATTAAAAAATTAATTTAAAATCAAAATACTTTTTTTAAAATCATAGTTCTTAAAACATATATATAGAGTAACAAAATATAATTAAATAATAGCCAATATTATTAACGTACAATAACAAAAGTGTAAAAATTACTATTCCCACTGCAAAGAATGCAAGCATAGGGTAAGCGTTGGATAGTGTAGGGGTTAAAATTACTATTCCCACTCCAGTGGGTGCAACAGTAGGGAAAGCGTTGGATAGCATAGGGGTAAAAATTACTATTCCCACTCCAAAGAGTGCATCAGTAGGGAAAGCGTTGGATAGCGTAGGGGTTAAAATTACTATTCCCACTCCAGTGAGTGCAATAGTAGGGAAAGCGTTGGATAGCGTAAGGGTATAAATTACTATTCCCACTCCAAAGAGTACAACAGTAGGGAAATCGTTGGATAGCGTAGGGGTTAAAATTACTATTCCCACTCCAGTGAGTGCAACAGTAGGGAAAGCGTTGGATAGCGTAAGGGTAAAAATTACTATTCCCACTCCAAAGAGTGCTACAGTAGGGAAAGCGTTGGATAGCGTAAGGGTAAAAATTACTATTCCCACTCCAAAGAGTGCAACAGTAGAGAAAGCATTGGATAGCGTAGGGGTAAAAATTACTATTCCCACTCCAGTGGGTGCAACAGTAGGGAAAGCGTTGGATAGCGTAGGGGTTAAAATTACTATTCCCACTCCAAAGAGTGCAACAGTAGGGAAAGCGTTGGATAGCGTAGGGGTTAAAATTACTATTCCCACTCCAGTGGGTGCAACAATAGGGAAAGCGTTGGATAGCGTAGGGGTTAAAATTACTATTCCCACTCCAAAGAGTGCAACAGTAGGGAAAGCGTTGGATAGCGTAGGGGTTAAAATTACTATTCACACTCCAAAGAGTGCAACAGTAGAGAAAGCATTGGATAGCGTAGGGGTAAAAATTACTATTCCCACTCCAGTGGGTGCAACAGTAGGGAAAGCGTTGGATAGCGTAGGGGTTAAAATTACTATTCCCACTCCAAAGAGTGCAACAGTAGGGAAAGCGTTGGATAGCGTAGGGGTTAAAATTACTATTCCCACTCCAGTGGGTGCAACAATAGGGAAAGCGGTGGATAGCGTAGGGGTTAAAATTACTATTCCCACTCCAGTGGGTGCAACAGTAGGGAAAGTGTTGGATAGCGTAGGGGTTAAAATTACTATTCTCACTCCAGTGGGTGCAACAGTAGGGAAAGCGTTGGATAGGGTAGGGGTAAAAATGACTATTCCCACTCCAGAGAATACAACATTAGGTAAAGTAAATATTTCATATATTAATCAAAATTCTAACAATGAATATCTATTAATAATTAATAAAAAGTAAATAAAAATGTTATCTAATAGAATAAATAATATTTTAAGATTACTTTTTAACAATAATTATTTTAATTAATCACCTATTAATACAAAATAATTATACATTAACAATTATTTTTTATATACTTAAAATTATTTCACAATTATTTCCAAATAAATAATGTTTAATTAATGTTATTATTTAATTAATTATTTATAAATTACTTTGCACCCCATGCACCTATAAACCCACAACCCGCTACAGAAAATAAATTAGTAAAATGTACATAATTACCAATTAATCAATTAATATAAATAAATTAACAATTATAATGTAATTAATAAACTAAAATCAATTAATTAACAATTAATTACTAATTAATATCAATAAACAAATTTACATATTCATGTAATTATAATTAATTTACTTCCCACCCTATTCCCCTATAAACCCACAACCCGCTACAGCAATTAAATTAGTAAAATTTACATAATTACCGATTAATCAATTAATATAAATGATTTGAAACTTTTAATTAAATTAATTTCCAAATATAAATTAAGTAACAATTAATTACTAATTACTATCAATAAATACATTTACACATTTAATTAATTATAATTAAATTACTTCCCACCCTATTCCCCTATAAACCCACAACCCGCTACAGAATTACATTACGCAATATTCATAAAAAAAATTCATTTAATAACATTATTTATAACATAAATACACACTTTTCACACATATGATAACATAAAAATACACTATAAAATATTATATATTATTAAAAAATCGATATTTTTTACTATCTATATTATATATTTCGATATTTTAACTATCTATATTTTTTACAGTCGATATTACTTCACTTACCTTAAAAACAATATTTTTGTTGTTTATATTCTGTCCTGTCGATATTTTGTCCAGTCTATATTAAATACTTGATATTTTGTCCAAACGATATTTTGGACTCGATATTATGTCTGTGCACCGAACATTCTTACAAAGGCAGTGCCAGTGGAGGTGCTCCTATCAGAGAGGGGAGGACAGGCAAGCAGTGCTTAATTTGAGCTAGTGGTTTGTAGTTCTCAACACCAGTACTTAATTTTCGACACCAGCACTTATGACAGCTGCCACATGGTGGTGCTTTTTGGATAATTTAGAGATGTATTCATTCAGTACACATTAAAAACAATTAACACCTGCCGCCCAGGTTTTTTATAGCTTAGGCGGCCTGGAATAGTCTGAATTGTGCCACTTGTAGCAGTGTGCTGCTTAGTAGTTGTGTAGGTACCATCATTGGCAACGCTGGCAGTGGCAATGGGTGGGGCTTGCTGCAGAGGCCATCTGACTAGAGTCTTGGCACTCATTGTTTTACTAAGCACTGCAGGCAGATGTCATCGCGCCTCATTGAAAGGGCATGAGAGGAGACTGCTGGGATACAGTGAAAGAGCAAAACACTAGCACACCTCTTATACAGGAAGGATGCTCGCAGACGTGTCTCTGCAAACATGTGGAGAGTGTGCTAGGACAGAGCTCCTCATACTCTCCAATAGAGCCACAGGACAGTGCTGCCCACAGAGAGTGACCAAGCCACAGGACAGTGCACGCCCTTGTACAGTGACGGTGCTGGGTCTAGACCCCTTCATGCACAAAGATGGTGACAAAGGGCAATGCCCTTTGAACAGTGTTGGGTCTAGACCCCTTCATGCAAAGAGATGGTGCCAGAGGGCAATGCCACTTGAACAGTGTTGGGTCTAGACCCCTTCATGCAAAGAGATGGTGCCAGAGGGCAATGCCACTTGAACAGTGTTGGGTCTAGACCCCTTCATGCAAAGAGATGGTGCCAGAGGGCAATGCCACTTGAACAGGGATGGTGCCGGGACTAGACCACTGCATGTAAAGAGATGGTGCCAGAGGGCAATGCCCCTTGAACAGTGCTAGGTCTAGACCCCTTCATGCAAAAAGATGCTGCCAGATGGCATGCCCCATGAACAGTGCGGGGTCTAGGACGCTTCATACAAAGAGATGCTGCCAGAGGCCAATGCCCCTTGAACAGTGCGGGGTCTAGACCCCTGCATGCAAGTAGATGGGGCCAGAGGGCAATGCCACTTGAACAGGGAAGTGCTGGGACTAGACCCTTGCATGCAAGGAGATGGTGCCAAAGGGCAATGCCCCTTGAACAGTGATGATGCTGGGTCTAGACCCCTTAATGCAAAGAGATGGTGCCAGAGAGCAGAGGGCAATGCCCCTTGAACAGTGCAGGGTCTAGATCCCTGCATGCAGATAGATGGTGCCAGAGGGCAATGCCACTTGAACAGGGACGGTGCTGGGACTAGACCCCTGGATGCAAGGAGATTGTGCCATAGGGCAAAGCCCCATAAACAGTGCAGGGTCTAGACCCCTGCATGCAAATAGATGGTGCCAGAGGGCAATGCCCCATGAACAGTGACGGTGTTGGGTCTAGACCCCTTCATGCAAAGAGATGGTGCCAGAGGGCAATGCCACTTGAACAGGGACGGTGCTGGGACTAGACCTCTGCATGCAAGGAGATGGTGCCATAGGGCAATGCCCCATGAACAGTGCTGGGTCTAGACCCCTTCATGCAAAGAGATGGTGCCAGAAGGCAATGCCCCTTGAACAGTGCGGGTCTAGATCCCTTCATGCAAAGAGATGCTGCAAGAGGGCAATGCCCCTTGAACATTGCAGGGTCTAGACCCCTGCATGCAGATAGACGGTGCCATAGGGCAATGCCACTTGAACAGGGATGGTGCTGGGACTAGACCCCTGCATGCAAGGAGATGGTGCCATAGGTCAATGCCCCATGAACAGTGCTGGGTCTAGACCCCTTCATGCAAAGAGATGGTGCCAGAGGGCAATGCCCAATGAACAGTGTGGGGTCTAGACCCTTGCATGCAAAGAGATGGTGCCAGAGGGCAATGCCACTTTAACAGGGACAGTGCTGGGACTAGACCCCAGCATGCAAAGAGATGGTGCCAAAGGGCAATGCCCCTTGAACAGTGGTGGTGCTGGGTCTAGACCCCTTCATGCAAAGAGATGGTGCCAAAGGGCAATGCCCCTTGAACAGTGGTGGTGCAGGGTCTAGACCCCTTCATGCAAAGAGATGGTGCCAAAGGGCAATGCCCCTTGAACAGTGGTGGTGCTGGGTCTAGACCCCTTCATGCATAGAGATAGTGCCAGAGGGCAATGCACCTTGAACAGTGGTGGTGCTGGGTCTTGACTCCTTCATGCATAGAGATAGTGCCAGAGGGCAATGCCCCTTGAACAGTGGTGATGCTGGGTCTAGACCCCTTCATGCAAAGAGATGGTGCCAGAGGGCAAGGCCCCATGAACAGTTATGGAGGGCAGGGCACCTCTCAAACAGCGACTGCTGGGAAATGAAAAAGAACACTGCAGGAGAAAGGAGTGTTGTACAAGGATACTGCCCCGGGACAGTATTAATGCTGTTTATAATTAGTGTGGTAAAGCAACTCTAACATCCTTCTGCGGTACAAGAATTGTGCCTGGAAATGGTCTTCCTTCAAAGGAGAGCCACACGAGAGGGCAGAAGCCAGTAAAAGGAACCTGGGCCTAAGTGCCCTTTTCACCCGGAAGGAGGCCCCGGTAGAGGAAGATGACATCACTTCCACACAGCTCAGCCGTGCAAGAGTGGTGTACACTAGGTTATCCTGCCCAGGTGCTGTTTCTCACAGTACTTTCTTCCAGGCCCTTATTCTTCTCGTTGGGTCTCTTTCCCTTTAGCCTGGTTCACTTCCGGTGCATCTATAAACTCCCAGACACCCGGAGCCGCCATGCTTGTGTCTTTTTGGCTGCTGCGTAGGTACCATTGTCCAATCAGTCTCCAAATTGTAGACTTCAGAAGCCGAGAGTCAACACAGTCCGAGGCAGGTGTTTGTGGCCATGCACCACACTCTCCTCTGTTTTCAGAAGGCTCTGTGGCCCCCAGCATTTTATCTTTGCTTTTTTTCTCGTTCCCTCTTGATGGCGGATTTCTTGCCCATCCCTTGCTCACACCAGGGCCTCTCCTGGGCATACGTGTAACTCTTGCCAGACCAGTGCATCACAAGTCACCTCAGTTCATTCCCTAGTCTAAGAAATGCACGCCCTGGCCAATCTGAGGCAATTCCTGGAACCAGAGGACCAACCCCCAGTCACACTGTTCTCACAAGAACATCCCACGGTCACACCTGTGCCAGGAGGATGCCCTGGGACTGCCACAGCGAAGGGGTGCGCCGGTACTGTTTGTAACGAAGCTTGGGCCTTCAGTGCACAAGTACCAGCCTGAAGCCGCGAGGCACAGTTGTCCTTGAGTGCCAGGAAGAGTTGTCGAGACAGGCTTGAATGGTGATATTGCAGCGGCGAGGATTGCGCCCCGGGGGCTTCTCAGAAAGGTGACTCACTCTGGAGAGAAGCATCTCAACTTTCCCACAGACACACAACGCTGCACGTGTGTTGTCTGTGTTCGCCCACATGCGTGGGCTTTGCTGCGAGGTTATGTAGATAGGGTGAGAAGTGTTTCACAATTTACGTGTTTTTTTAATAAAAATCAACAAGTTACCCTGGTTCCTACAGATGGGCCTCTTTAGTATTCTCAGACTAGAGGGTTTTGTTGAAAGGAAGTTCAGTAGCCCTAGTGTAGGTTATATTAAGAAGGTTTATTGGATCTTAGTTTTCAGTAGGTAAGTAGATAGCTAAGGCCCACCAAGAACAGCATCCTTGCTGCTCAGCCCATATTGATGGAGCAAGGATTCGCACGCATAGCGCCTTGCTCGTATGCAAAACCCTTGTCTATAATTGCATAATAATATTAACACCATTGTTCGTCATTTGTAAAGTGTTTTCCCCTACACGCGGGTGTCCCTAGGATGCTTGCTTGTTTGTCTTTTCACGTACTAACGAAGCTTGCACTGAAAATGGCTGCTTTGCCGCAAATTCAGTCTGCGCATGCGTCGGTCATACCCATGTGATGTGACGCACTCGCATTCTGGAGGGATTCTGTGCTCATGCGCATTGATGTTAAATATGGCCGCTTGTCTCTCACCACGCTCTCTGCTTGCTGCAGCAGCTTTTAGCCTATCTATTCTTTCGCATTAATCCTTAATGCTATAGTCATTATAAAGTAAGGGTTGGTTCAGTTTTATCATGGTATACAATGCGATCATTTTTATGTATGATTCTAATTTGTCTTCGCTTACTTTTCATGTACCGCGTCTTTGTGGGCTGGGTATTCATGAGCGGAGCCATGCTTGTGGCTCTGCTGGGCACTGTCACCTGACCAGAGAAAGTTCCAACTGCGCAGAAGCTAAACCTAGCCAGCTGGCTCCTGAAGCACAATGCGCCTGGGAACACCGCTGGGAATACGGAGTCTCACCTTGAAAGAAGCAATACTGTTGCTACCTACTGAAAACTGTCCTGTACTGCTGTATTCTATGCATGGGAACGTGAACCTGGGGGGCGGGTATTCAAAATTGAATATTTAATCATGTGAAACTGAATTCTAGGAGGTGGTAAAGACCGCACCACCTCTCCTGACCAATCACAATGTGGGAAACTGTCACTTGCAACATTTATGGGTGGTCTAAGGGTCCCCAAACTGTATAACTACCCTAGTTTAGCTTAGGAAAATTGTCCGACTTGTCCGAGTAGCAGACCTGTCACTGACCCTACGATCTCAATAGGTGCTCATTCTGAAAGTGCTGCGGAGCACTTTGTCCATACTTTCCACAATCCCTTAAGGGGTGGAAAATCCTAAGTGCTGGCGAAGCACTTTGCTGGGGAATTCGAAAATCCAATCGGGGTTTCTGGCGGATTACTTGCAGGAGGGGGTAACGCAGGCGTTGCTGTCCGAAGCTGTGGGTGTTGGTCGTACCCTGGGAGGCCCAGTCCTTGATCCGAACCTGAGGGGTATCCTGTCCTTATTCTCCGTGAGCTGTACCTGCTCACAGTCTGGCATTCCTTTTCTGAGGGTCCCTGTCCCCGTCTTCCCAACTGACCCGTGGCCAGGGTTGGTCTTCAATCTGAATTAGGTAAATATAAATTGTGGGTTTGCGTAGCTCTTTTTTCTCTCTCTCTCTCTCTCTGATCTGTTAAAGCATTCTTACCTGAGTTATTGCCTTATTGCCATTGAACTTATATGTGCCTGAATTTTAGTTGGTTCCTTCTCTCCCCCTCTCCTTTAGAAATTCATTGATTTTATAAACCATAGCATGTTCCCGTTTTCCCTTTCCTTTAGTGGTTTGCAGTGAGCTTAGCAAGAATAATCTGAACACTTAGGTTAAGTACATGTTCTAGGTCCCATCTCATTCCTATGTTCTAGTATACGTTGCAGTGAATAGTACGTGCTAAACTTCTCCCTGTAGTTTCCCATATACTCTAAATGGTCATAATTTTTGTGCAAAGTTACCTTTTGGTATTGATTTTGATGTTTGATATATTACTCTGTGTATCGCTTATTATTTTGGCTTCTTCACTCTGAAATCTTATATAAAAACTTGAACTTAATCAGGTGTCTGTGGTCATTTTACAAAACTGTGGAAAGTATTTTAAGGAGTTTAAGGTGTATTGGATGTCAGGCCTGTCTACTTTTTCTTAACAGCTCCAGGTCCGTCAAGGAATTGCGCCCGTGGTAAGTCGGGTGCATGGTAAGCAGAGGTAAATCCAAACTTGATTACTCCTAGCAGCGTGCAGGAGGAGAAATCCTCACCCAGTTTTCACCCAAACTAAATTAATGTGTTCTTCACGCCGAGGGCCCAGTGCGTGTTAGAGAATTGGTATCCCGGGTGACCTGGGGAAAACTGCGCGCTCTAGCAGTAATTTCTGGCTAGCAGAGGATGGTTTGGACTAGTTAGATTAGGTAGGCAGGATAGTCGTAAACAAACCGTGAATACAAAAACGTGCTGCTGATTGTTACTGTATTTTTTACAATATTTTTGAAATGTGTTTTTATATGTAAATGTTCATGAATTTGCATTGCTGTTATAAATGCTGCATGTTGAATTAACCCAGAATTGTTTGTAAATGTTCAGTGTAGTCTGAATCCCCGGGGAAGTATTTTAGCTAACGGTGAGTAGAATCCGGTTAGCTGTTGAAGTCACTAAGTTTGAAGTATTAGTGCAGGGTTAAGGATAACTGGAAGCACTAATTAGGACCTTTGTTTCTGGAGTGAATGATAGCTACGAGTCCATTATAAAACTTTCATTGCGATATCACCTAGTAAGGGTCGCATACGGAAGGAGTAGTAGGGTCTCCGAGGCTTGTCTGGTAAGTAAAATAGTTCGCTGGTGAAATCCTGGCTCAGTACATATCCCCGATCAAGGTGGATGAGTCAGAAGAATAACGGGTTCTATGTTACTAGTGTGAAGGGACAGGCAAAGAAGTCTATCCAGAGTGAATGAAAAGTAGACAGAAGTGGTTTACTAGTAGCGAAAGAAAAGTCTTTTCTCTCTTTAGAACACTCAGACATAGTGGCAAACGTTGTGTATTGTTAACTAAAACCTGCACTCGCGCTTTAGAGAGAGTAAAAAGTTTCCGTTACCTTGTGAAGGCGGGAGTCAGTCGGAGAGCTGCTCTGACGTCACTCCGTGCCGCGCTGGTATTGGTCAGAACAGCGGGCGGGTAGCGGAGCTGAATTTGTGAAGGAGGGGTGAGTGCCGAAGCGTGAGACTCTGTCTTGCGAAAAGGCCGCGCACCCATTGGTTGACCGTAGTTGTATTCTCTGACCTGATTGGGTGGCGCGAAATAGAAGTCGCGCTAGCATTGGAAGCACGAAAGTAAACAAAATTAATCAAGCCGAGTTAGAAGCGAGTCTGGAGAGTTGTATGTGGTATCCAGACTTCATACCGAATCCAAAGTACCTAGGATTTCATAAGGATCAGCTTATACGAGGTAGACCGCACATGATGTATGGACTAAAGAGAAAATTGTCATTTTCGGATAAAGTGAAGAATTTTTTCAAAACTGACAAACCCATTAGAACGAGAGAAGGCGTACTCATTCCCCCGCCAAATACCCCTGCCTCTTTTATGATGTTTGATAAAGGGTATCACACTTGTCTCTGGCTAGAAAATTGGGCAAAGTATACTGTAGATGACGGAGTCCTGGCATTCCCTGTTGAAGGTACATTTAATGGTCGGATCCTGTTTAACTTAAGGACCCGCATGAATGAGTTACACCCTAGACCTAGGTTGACCCAGTACGAGGCTTTGGAGGAATGGGAGATTGAGGCTGCAGAGCGAGATAAACCACGAATGGATAAGGGAGTGAGTAGGTGGTATCCCAGACTTCCAACGCCAACCAAAGAGCAGAAAATGAAACAGTGGAGGCAGTCTATGTTAACTGAAGGGCTGTTCCCCATGATGGGAGTATTAGAGGAGAAAAGAGGAAAATGTAAAGCAAAAACCCATCACCTAGCACCTATGGGGGATGTAGAAGACGAACACCTGGAAGACCTGTTAATGAAGGATCCACCTCCCTATGTAGCGGAATCAGATTCGGTGCGTTCCCAAAGTTCTGTTACCAATTTCCCCCGGAGTGGGAGGGAAAGTGATACAGACAGGACAGCTACAAGCAGTAAGCATAGTGAAAGGGATGAGTTTTGCAGACCCAAGTCCACAGTCCCGAATTATCAACCATTCGGGGAAAGTCCCCCTCGATTGGTTGCCCCGACTGCCCCGAGTATTTATCCATCCTTAGTACCTCAGGTATTACATGGCAATACTGCTGGAAGGGGGTTGCAGGAAAAGGAGAGAGAAGTCCTGACTAGACAGCGAGAGGACTTAGCCAGAACCATTGCACAGATGCATCCCCATCCTGAGGCCTTGACCATTCCGGTAACTATTGGTCCTGCTATCCCAATGTATAAAAATGACTTGATTAGTCCCCTTCCTCCTGTCATCACCCCAATGCTGCCTACTACTGGCTTCCAGACCCCGAGGAAAGAAATGTTCATAGATGAGGATCAGGAAAGTGAGTGTGAATCTGGAAGTTTAATGGATCTGCCCATAAGGGAGTCAAGGGCCAGTGTAGTAGGGGCAAGAAGTCAGCCTAGACAAAAGGAAGTGGTGATTGAAAGTGCATCTGGAATCAGGAACGCCTCTTTAGTTTCCCCTGAAGAATTAGACAGGTGGACAAAGGAGATAGAGAAAGAGACCACTTCTCAACCTAAAACATTGGAAATATATAAATTAAGAATAGAAATAGAAGAGATGATGGCTGGGAACGTGGGAGTTGAGCGCCTGAGCTCGTATAATGAAGAGGAGTTACTATTCATCAGTAAAAATCTTACCCGGAGTGCCAGGGTGCTCCACGAAAAGATAATGGATGCAGCCGCAGAAATGGGCGTTGATGTTAGTCGCTCCAAAATCCTTCAGAAACCCTATAGAGTGGACTTTTCAGACAAGGACTTAGAAAGCCTGAATGTGATGGGGAAACAGATCCAAGTAAAAGAATTGTTGAAACTCCTGCAGAAATGGGGCGAAGTGGGGAAGTGGAGAACAAGGTGGGCAAAGAAGAAGGAAGGCAGCAGGGCTGGGTCAGTAACTTCAGAATTCGTATTAAAGGAAGTAACCCCAACAGAGAAATTGTGTCCCATGAGAGAGGTCCCGGGAGGGAAGTACGTCCATGTCCCTTGGTCCAGGCAAGACATTGTGTCATTTACAAATGACTTCCCGAAATTACGCGAGAAACCAGTTGACTGGTACCGACAGGTAGAGCGCTTCATAAAAGTTCAGAAATGCCTGCTGAAAGACCTGGATGGGTTTTTCGATATTGTGGTCCCTGTAGATCTGTGGACGGAATGTAAAATAGAGATTGATTGGCCAAATGATGAATATCCCAGAGATGAGAGAACGGGAGCCCCTTCAGCGGATGTTATGAGGAAATATGACCAGGTCATACAATATCTTAAGAAAAAAGTGCCAGCCAAAGAGACAGATTGGACCCGAATAGATAGAACAACCCAAGAACGTGATGAGACAGTTCATTCATTTTACGAAAGGTTACTACAGGTATTCAAAACTTACAGTGGTATTGATAATGTGGACATGAAAGACATGACCCATTTCAGTTACAGATTTGTGCTAGGATTAAGGCCTGAAATATCACAATGGATTCGAGATAACAAAATCAGTTGGCAGGGAAAGCCCATAGATGATGTCCTGAAATATGCAAAATACTGCGAAGATGAAATTGAAAATAAAAAGAAAGCCCTCAAGGAAAAGGTGATGTGGGCACAGGTGAAATTAGCCGAACAGCAAGAAAAGCAGTTAAGTAAAATAACTTCTGATAATAATGTTCCGAATACCAATTCTGGGGGGGGAGGAAAGCCCAGACCTAAAATGAGTCGTGAGGAGGCCATGAAAAAGTTTCCGTGCCATGGGTGCGGCCAGATGGGGCATTGGAGAGACGAGTGTCCACACCTACTGGCCGGTAATGCTCCTGTAAATGGTTTAAATCCACAGGTACCGAAAGAGGGGACAAGGAAAACCCAGCAACAGGTAAAATTGCCTCCAGTACCTCGCGCTCCTAGACAGAATTTTAAGAATCAGGGTCAGCAGAATGAGAGGGCGGAAGTATGGGAGGTTGAGAGTGAAAGAAATGCAGTCATTCCACAGTACCTGCTAAGTGATACCTTCCTTTGTGAAGATCAAGATTGACGGGGCCTGAGAGGGGAGGATGAGGAGTGCGTACTTGGCGCCTCCTTACCGGTAGACCAGACTGGACCATACATTGAAGGAAAGGTTGAAGGCAAAGACGTCACCTTTCTGTTGGACACTGGTGCTACCAGATCCACTGTAAGAACAGTGGATGTTCCTAACCTACCCCTCTCGGGAGAAGCGATCCAAGTAGTGGGCGTATCAAATCAGATAATAAGTACCCCTGTAACTGAGCCAATGGAGATTTCCATAGGAAATTTCAAGGAAATGCACAGATTTGTGGTCTGTGATTCCAGTCCTGTAAATCTACTGGGACGTGATTTGTTGTGCAAGATGCGTTGTACCATTTATTGCACACCAAATGGCGTCGAAATTCAGACCCCCGATGAAGATGGCCTGTACAAACTGATGTTAGTCAGACAAGATGCTGACATTAAGCCTTTGACAATTGAGGACTTACCTGAGGAACTCCAGCTAAGGGTAGTACCCGAAGTGTGGGATTTCACAGGAAAAGATGTAGGCCTGATGGCAAATGTGGACTAGGTGTGGGCGGAAAATCCGTTCCGCTCGCGGATTTTGCGGATTTTCGGGAAATCCGCAATCCGCGAGATTTGCGAATTTCCCGCAAAATCCGCAAATCCGCGAGCAGCGGATTTTGCTCGCGCTGCTCGCACTGTTAGCGTGAGTTCGCGCCCCGCGAATAAGTGCGAAATTGCAGAAATACGATCTTGGCAAAACTGAAAGTAACTACTTACCAGGTTCAAAAGTTCAGGCACATCATTAGTAGCCATTTCCTGTAGGGCTTCCTGAGGGGCCCCTCCAGAGTTCAGTTGCCAGTTGAAACTATTATGTGACCCTGCTCTGAACCTCAGAATAGTTACACATATGCCACAAAGGTCCTGAATTACAGCTAAGGGAGACAAGCAGGAGCCAGGCTGGAAGTTAAAATCCATTAATCAGCCCCTAATTCATTATTGTCAGTTGGGGCAGGGCAGGTGTTGTAACTAATTTTGCAACAATGAAAGCACTTAGCAAGTGCAAAAGATCACTAATCAGGGCGCACTAAGGAAGCAGGTGCCAGCTAAAAAAATATTCTGTGACACATTAATCAGCCCCAAATTAATTCAGGTCACTTGAGGCAGGGAAGGTGTGCTTTGCTTTGCCGAAAATAATGTACACTGGACAACCAGAGGGTGTAGTGATGAAACAGAGGGTGGCATGGGTGGGCCAGAGGGTGGCATGAGTAGTCAGAGAGTGGCAGTGGTGACAGAGAGTGGCAGTGATGAAGAAGAGTGTCCCAAACAGGCTGGACACGTAGAAACAACAAGTTCGCAAAACTTGCGACCCGACAGGTAAGTTCGCAAATTGCGAAATTGTAAAAACCCTCGCGAACTGGCAGAAACACGGGCGAACACAAAAAAAAAAAAAATCCGCAAATTCGCGGGAATTCGCGGATTTTGCGGATTGCGAATCCGCAAATCCGCAAAATTCGCGGATTGCCAATCCGCAAAATCCGCTCATGCTTAATGTGGACCCGGTTAAAGTAACAATAAAAACAAATGCTGTATACCCCAAAACCAGGCAGTACAAAATGAGTGCAGAAGTGAAGGCAGGAGTAGCGACTGAAATCACGAGGCTGCTAGAAGCAGAAATAATAGAGGAAGTGCTGAGCAGCCCCTGTAATTCGCCTATCATTGGGATCAAAAAGCCTAGTGGGAAGTACCGGGTGGTGCAAGATTTGCGCAAGGTAAACCAAATTGTTGTGCCTTGCTGTCCTATTGTACCCAACCCTGCAGTGATACTCTACCAGATTCCTTGGAACGCAGAATGGTTCACTGTCATCGATCTGTGCCACGCATTCTTTTCCATCCCATTGCATCCAGAAAGCAAGTTCCTTTTCAGTTTTGAATTCGACAGTCGTATCTATGTCTGGAATCGTGTCCCTCAAGGGTACACTGAAAGTCCATCGATTTTCAACCAGATACTGAAAAAGTGCCTTGAATCCCTAGTGCTGCCAAGAGAGTCTGTTTTGGTGCAGTACATAGATGACCTGTTAGTGGCATCTAAAACCCAGTCCGACTGTGTCACTGACACAATTGCCTTGCTGAATCACCTAGGAAAAGGAGGACATAAAGTGTCGCCTGACAAATTACAATTCTGTAAAAACTCTGTAAAATATCTGGGGCACCAGATAGAAAAGGGAATCAGGAAGGTCACTGCCGAAAGGATCAAGATAATTAAAGCAATGGAACTGCCCACCACCCAGAAAGAAGTGAGAATGTTCTTGGGAGTTGTGGGTTACTGCAGACAATGGATTGTAGGGTTTGCGGCTCTAGCCCGACCCCTGATAAATATGACAAAGAAAGGAGTGGAAGACCCCGTCCACTGGGACAGTGAGAGCATGAATGCTTGGGTAACTCTGAGAAACTGTCTATGTACCGCACCTGCATTGGGTATGCCTGAGTACACTAAACCCTTTGAACTGTTCTGTGACACAAGGGAGAATTGTGCTCTTTCAGTCCTGACCCAGGGGCACGGATCAGTCAGACGACCAGTAGCCTACTTCTCAGCCACCCTAGATCCAGTGGCCGCTGGATTGCCTGGCTGCTTAAAAGCCGTTGCTGCTACTTGCGTCAGCCTGGAACAGAGTGAGGGCATTGTCATGGGACATCCCGTCACTGTCTATGTTCCTCATTCTGTTGTCATCTTACTGACTAGAACTAAGACCCAGTACCTCACACCTAGTCGGCTGACTAAGTATGAGAGAATTTTGATTGGTGCTGAAAATGTAACTATCTCCCGGTGCAATGTCCTAAATCCTGCGACACTGTTACCTGTCCCTCTGGATGCAGAATCGGATGAGGGTGGGGAACATAATTGCATCGATCTGACTGAATATAGCACCAAGCCCCGTCCTGACATTCGTGAAGTAGCACTACGGGACGGGGATAAAACAATGTTTGTGGATGGCTCGTGTTTGAGACATGAGAGTGGGAGTCTGAGTGCTGCCTATGCTGTGGTTACTCTGACAGGAGTCGTCGAGGCATCTTACATGCGCGAGGTGAAATCTGCACAAGTGGCGGAGCTTATAGCGTTAACCCGAGCATGCAAGAGGGGAAAAAGCAAAAGAATTACTGTTTACACAGACAGTCAGTACTGTTTCGGGGTTGTTCATGACTTCGGCCAATTGTGGTTGCAAAGAGAATTCATGACTTCCTCTGGCACACCTATCCGAAATGGGAAAGTAGTGCATAACTTACTGGAAGCCATCCAATTACCCAAAGAATTGGCTGTGGTCAAGTGTGCGGCTCACAGATCTGGAAATGATGATGTGACTGCCGGTAATAGGTACGCTGACCAAATTGCACAGTTTTGTGCCCGACACCAGATGTCCCTACAAATTGCCCGGTGGGATGGAACCAGCTGCCAACTTATGTTGTTTGATAATGTGTCAACGTGGGAAGAATTAAGAGAGATACAACAAGCCACAGACAGGCAAGAAAAAGGCAGGTGGGCCGCAAAGGAGTGCGAGTTGCGTGAAGATGGTGTGGTGGTAAATCCGGCTGGGGTGCCTGTACTGCCTGATAGCTTGATCGACCCCATGGTCAGAATGATACATGAGCCAACACATATGGGAAGAGATGCGATGTGTCGGGTGTTTGACCAAGTGTTCTATAATTCAAAGTTCAGGGACCAGGCGGAAAGGCTTTGCCAGAGGTGCCTAGTGTGTCAGCAATTCAATGCAGGAAAGAAGACTGTAGTGAAACAGAGTAATATTGGAAAGGCAGTAGGTCCCTTCGTGAGAATACAGGCAGACTTCATAACCATGCCCAGATGCAACGGATACAGATATGTTTTAGTCATAGTTTGTCTATTCTCTAGGTGGGTGGAAGCATATCCAGCTAAGAAAAATGACGCTATAACCACAGCCAAACTATTGCTCAGGGAGTTGATACCTAGGTATGGGATCCCAGAGACGATCGAAACGGACCAAGGTGGGCATTTTGCCAACGATGTCCTATTGGAACTCTGTAGAGCATTCAAAATGAAGCAAAGACTGCACTGTGCCTACCACCCAGAGGCTTCTGGGGTAGTGGAACAGATAAATGGCACTCTGAAGTCCAGACTGGGGAAAATGTGTGATTCCACAAAAATGAACTGGATAGAAGCTTTACCCCTGGTGCTGATGAGTCTGAGAAGTATCCCGAATCGAAAGACTGGCCTGAGTCCCCATGAAGTGTTGATGGGAAGAGTGATGCGCCAGGCATGGGTACCCGGAAACAAACTGCTAAGCATTTCTGATGATATGGTGCTAGAATACTGCAAGCAGCTGGGTGACCAAGTGCGTTCTCTCTCTCAGCAGATTGGAGAGACTGAAGACGAGTGGCCAAAGACTCCAGCACACAACCTGCAGCCAGGAGACTGGGTGGTGTTAAAGAAACACACCCGGAGCAGCTGCTTGAAGCCAAGGTGGGGAAAGCGACGACAAGTGATCCTCGTCACTACCACTGCTGTGAAGTGCGCTGGTGTACCGAAGTGGATCCACGCCAGCCACACAAAGCGGGTATCTGGAGAAAACGCGACTGTAGCTGAAGGCAGCACAGCTGAAGAGACCTCCGAGGAAGAGAGTCCGGAGCTAGCTGACATCGAACTGCCGAGCACAAGTCAAGACGTTGAATGGTATCCCGCCGACGAACCAGTTCATGATCCAATACGAACAAGGAAATATTCCTACTTAGACAGTGAGTGGGATAGTCCAGGTGAGTCAGGAGTAGAAGGAGAAGGTCAGGTCAACGAAAGCCATAACACACCTGATCAGGACATAGGCCAAGTAGGGTCAGATCAAGATCTCGAGACTCCTCCTGAAACTCCGGAGCCGAGAAAGGGACAGTTAGAAATTAGGGCTGACGTTCATGCAGAAGAAAACGAAGAGATCGAAGAGCATGAACAGGAACAGATAGAACTAGATCAAAGTGCTCAGACAACGGAAACAACAGTAACAAAAAGTAAAAAGAAAGTGCGATTTGAATCTGAGCAGGGACAGAATAGGGACCAGGCAGAAGAAATAGACGAAAGACCTGGAACTAGTCAGACAGGCAGGGAATCTGAAGTGCCACAACAAAAAGTGAAAAGAGTGCACGAAGAAGGAGAAGTCTCCTCAACCACTGGGAGGCACGGAGGAAGAAGTACACCTCGATACGTCAAAAGACTAAGGCTCAGACTAAAGACAGTCGAAGAAAACGATAAAGACCGAAAAAGGGCTTTAAGTGAAAGGAATGCAGCCCAAGGCAAATCGCTGAGAAAGAGCGACAGGATAAAGAAACAGAACCGACTGTACCGGAGCCCTGAGTGGACGTACCTTGTGTTGGAAGAGATTGACGAGCCTCACCACAGTGGCAACAGTGACAACGAGTCCATTGCTGATCGGAGTTCGGACGAAGACCCTCCTTAAGTGAGCCCTGAAGTGAGCCTTTGGTGCAAAGAAACGAAGAGGGGTAGCAAAAGCCACCTGTAAGCTAAAATGTCTGATCCGAGTGTCTCTGGGAGATCCCGGTGTGGGTGTCTCAAAACATGTTGTAAGATATGCTTGTGTAGTGTAGCTATGCTAATAGTAATGTGGATAGGACTAACAGTTTTTCTGCCCTTTATGATAAGTAGAGATCCAAACTTGTCCCCTACTAAACCCGAAGCAGTAGATGTAGGGGTTGTACAGACTGCAGAAACACCACGTAGGCTAGAAAGACGCGACAAAAGAGTAGGACTGACACACACACGACCTGATTTAGAAGCACCAGATGAGGATGGACTACACTTTCACAAAATGAAGAACAGGACGCATTTAAATGTTTTTGCTAACTTGTTAGTGCATTATGTAGAAGCTATGGAAATAGAGGACTGTTATGTCTGCATGAAGCTACCAACCTCAGTGGCTGAAGGCGTGACATACCACCATCTACCTTTGACCTATGGAATCTCCTGTAGTATATTAGCTAGCTTGTTCTATAGAAGCACCTTGCAGTACTATTATTCAAACGATGACGTAGTATTTTCTGAACTTCCTGTTAGAGGACATTTGAACCGTGTACATACTACAAGTGATGTGACCCGCTATATGGGAGAATATTTCCTGACTATAGGTAACATAGACTTAGATCAAGCAAGAGAAGACAATCTGACCTGTTCACTGCAAGAGCAGGAAAAGATGTTTATAAAGATGGCAGACAGAAGGAGAGAAAAGTTTCAGAAGAAGGCAAATGACGAGAAGGATAGAATCCCTAGGTGGGCTGAGCACATGGACAACACCTCAGAAGGCGAAGCCAGTCCTGCCTTGTTGCTGGATTTTGAAAGAAAGGGGAAACTTTGTATCCATAGGGAAAAGACAGAGTACTATAACAATGTATTCATCGGTTCCAGCGAGTGTGAACATAATTATAAGGTAATTGGAGGTTGGGGTTTCAAAAACGGGTCAGAACCTGTGTTTCCCGGAATATATTATATATGTGGGAACAAGGCTTATTTCAAATTGCCGGATCACTGGTATGGAAGCTGCTACTTTGGCATTGTTTTCCCGAAAATATACCATGTGAATAACGCAGCTGGAAGCGATGATGAAACTAATGGCTTAGTGCGTAGTAGACGCGAAAGTGTAGGCGAAATTGTAGGTGATATTTTTAGTGCACTGATACCTGGAATGGGGGTAGTTCTGAACACCCATAGAATCTGCAAACTGTCTACAGTAGTGGACCGGTTATCAACGGACACTGCTGCTGGTTTCCTGCTGGTCAATACTGAAATGGTTGCGATCAGATCAATGGTTTTACAAAACCGTCTTGCCCTTGACACCCTATTAGCAAAAGAGGGCGGAGTCTGTAGAATGCTGAAAGCGCAACATTGTTGCACCTACATTCCTGACAAAAGTATCGAATTAAAACAATATGTGAAGAACATAACTAATTTGGAAAGAGAACTCAAACCATTGGAGGTTGACAGTGCCTGGACGAGACTGACTGGAGGTCTCTCCTCTGTAGGTAGTTGGTTTACTAATCTAGGTAGAAATATTTTGTGGAAAATACTGATGCCAATAGTCATAATAGGTGTGATTGTATTGATCATTTTTATCTGCTGCAAATGTAAAAGGTATAAAAAGAAGTATACAGTAAATCCGAGGGGGGTGAAAAGAAACATTGATGAGCTAGAATTAGAAGAGTTGAAGAGTGCAATTTATAAAAAGGCGAAAAATCACCACTCTCATAGGGAAGCTGAAAGAAAACTGAACAATAAGTTTATTGAAATCGAAATGGACGATATGAATGAATGAGAAAAGTTGGCATCTGTTTCCTTCATGTAGTGATGATAGTAAATATCATCAAAGAGGGGATTGATGGAGCAAGGATTCGCACGCATAGCGCCTTGCTCGTATGCAAAACCCTTGTCTATAATTGCATAATAATATTAACACCATTGTTCGTCATTTGTAAAGTGTTTTCCCCTACACGCGGGTGTCCCTAGGATGCTTGCTTGTTTGTCTTTTCACGTACTAACGAAGCTTGCACTGAAAATGGCTGCTTTGCCGCAAATTCAGTCTGCGCATGCGTCGGTCATACCCATGTGATGTGACGCACTCGCATTCTGGAGGGATTCTGTGCTCATGCGCATTGATGTTAAATATGGCCGCTTGTCTCTCACCACGCTCTCTGCTTGCTGCAGCAGCTTTTAGCCTATCTATTCTTTCGCATTAATCCTTAATGCTATAGTCATTATAAAGTAAGGGTTGGTTCAGTTTTATCATGGTATACAATGCGATCATTTTTATGTATGATTCTAATTTGTCTTCGCTTACTTTTCATGTACCGCGTCTTTGTGGGCTGGGTATTCATGAGCGGAGCCATGCTTGTGGCTCTGCTGGGCACTGTCACCTGACCAGAGAAAGTTCCAACTGCGCAGAAGCTAAACCTAGCCAGCTGGCTCCTGAAGCACAATGCGCCTGGGAACACCGCTGGGAATACGGAGTCTCACCTTGAAAGAAGCAATACTGTTGCTACCTACTGAAAACTGTCCTGTACTGCTGTATTCTATGCATGGGAACGTGAACCTGGGGGGCGGGTATTCAAAATTGAATATTTAATCATGTGAAACTGAATTCTAGGAGGTGGTAAAGACCGCACCACCTCTCCTGACCAATCACAATGTGGGAAACTGTCACTTGCAACATTTATGGGTGGTCTAAGGGTCCCCAAACTGTATAACTACCCTAGTTTAGCTTAGGAAAATTGTCCGACTTGTCCGAGTAGCAGACCTGTCACTGACCCTACGATCTCAATAGGTGCTCATTCTGAAAGTGCTGCGGAGCACTTTGTCCATACTTTCCACAATCCCTTAAGGGGTGGAAAATCCTAAGTGCTGGCGAAGGACTTTGCTGGGGAATTCGAAAATCCAATCGGGGTTTCTGGCGGATTACTTGCAGGAGGGGGTAACGCAGGCGTTGCTGTCCGAAGCTGTGGGTGTTGGTCGTACCCTGGGAGGCCCAGTCCTTGATCCGAACCTGAGGGGTATCCTGTCCTTATTCTCCGTGAGCTGTACCTGCTCACAGTCTGGCATTCCTTTTCTGAGGGTCCCTGTCCCCGTCTTCCCAACTGACCCGTGGCCAGGGTTGGTCTTCAATCTGAATTAGGTAAATATAAATTGTGGGTTTGCGTAGCTCTTTTTTCTCTCTCTCTCTCTCTCTGATCTGTTAAAGCATTCTTACCTGAGTTATTGCCTTATTGCCATTGAACTTATATGTGCCTGAATTTTAGTTGGTTCCTTCTCTCCCCCTCTCCTTTAGAAATTCATTGATTTTATAAACCATAGCATGTTCCCGTTTTCCCTTTCCTTTAGTGGTTTGCAGTGAGCTTAGCAAGAATAATCTGAACACTTAGGTTAAGTACATGTTCTAGGTCCCATCTCATTCCTATGTTCTAGTATACGTTGCAGTGAATAGTACGTGCTAAACTTCTCCCTGTAGTTTCCCATATACTCTAAATGGTCATAATTTTTGTGCAAAGTTACCTTTTGGTATTGATTTTGATGTTTGATATATTACTCTGTGTATCGCTTATTATTTTGGCTTCTTCACTCTGAAATCTTATATAAAAACTTGAACTTAATCAGGTGTCTGTGGTCATTTTACAAAACTGTGGAAAGTATTTTAAGGAGTTTAAGGTGTATTGGATGTCAGGCCTGTCTACTTTTTCTTAACAGCTCCAGGTCCGTCAAGGAATTGCGCCCGTGGTAAGTCGGGTGCATGGTAAGCAGAGGTAAATCCAAACTTGATTACTCCTAGCAGCGTGCAGGAGGAGAAATCCTCACCCAGTTTTCACCCAAACTAAATTAATGTGTTCTTCACGCCGAGGGCCCAGTGCGTGTTAGAGAATTGGTATCCCGGGTGACCTGGGGAAAACTGCGCGCTCTAGCAATATCACCAACGGACACTCATTAAATTCAAATGTTCCCAACATTCTAAGTGACCTCACACACTGTCCGAGCAGCGGGGACTTGGAACCCTGGGGAGGAGACCCAATCACCATCGTGGCACCTCTTGGGCTAGGCTGTGAGTAGACCAATAACATTTGCCCTTATTCTAGCGATTGCCGCCATTTTGCAGCAAGATACTGCTACCCCACATAGGCATCTAAGCTTGTTCAACCTCCTGTCCGCAATTAGTCATCTCTCTGTCTGTCTCTCTCTCTCTCTGTCTCCCCCCCATCCCTCTCTCACTGTGGGGTCCCAGTCGCCTTCTTTTTTCAGGCTTCTGTATCACCAGTGAATCCTGGTCCTTACAGCCATCACCAAACTTGTACTTTTAGTAAATAGGCTCGCTGTAGACACAGAAATCGAGTGACTCTTAGTGACTACAGCACACAGCGAACTTGCTGACCAGACTCAAAACCACGACAAAGGGGGAAATGACTGAATGATCCTTACCTCTGACAACAGCACGGAGTGCACATCCAAACTCAGTGTTCTTGTGTGTGTACAGAAGGAGTGTTCTGTTCTGAAATGTTGCCACTTACGCCAGATTAAGAAGAAAGGGCTTACAGCCATGTTCCTTGGCTCCACAGATGAGATGTAAAATATACTTTGCATCGTCACAGAACACAGTGTACCAAGATTTTCACAAAGTCTGCAAACAAAAGTGAAGCGAGAGCTTCCCATGAACCAACAATATGCAAGGGCTGACCGGTGCGCCCAAGATGGCCTCACATGCCCCAGAAGACGGCTACTCGCATTATACTCAAAAGGGCCAAAAAGTAGGTTATAGGCTTGCATGATGGCCGGATAGACGGCGCAAAACCACAAAATCACTCGGTGAAACAACCATTGTAGCAAAGTAAGATTGATAACAGCTGATGGGTACAATCTTCTGAAACCTTATTGAAAAATATAGTCTGATGTTTTCCACTCACGTGATACGAAGCACCAAAGCCCAGCACATTGTTTCTACAAGGTTAGGTTTTTAAAGGTGACGCCAAAGGTTGCTCTCTTAAACAGTGGCGGCTCCTCCACTAAGGCGGAGCAGCGTCGCCCCACTACTTTGAAGCAGTGAAAGAAAGGAAGAATACAATGATAATAAGGTAATGTTATTATCATGTTACTTTGTCCTGCTGTGGCAGCTTTGTGTGGTGGGGCGGGGCTACTATACTCACAGAGCAGGGGAGGCGTGGTAGAACCCTCCGGAGTGTGCAGTGACTGTGTGGCTAGCGCTCTCGGGCCGGCCAAACATTCATGCGCACTTACCATGTTCTCCACGCAGGCTGCATTACAGCCTGTGTGGAGAACATGCCCAGCCCCCAGTCCCTGGCTGAGCGCCGAACCACGGCACCAGTGCCAATCCTTGGGTCTACACCAGGTTCCACGCAGTCCCATTGTTCTTGGAATGTAGCAACTGAACAATTGGACATAGGCCAAGCAACCTAGTTCCCAAACTCTGTACCTAGTGGCAAGAAGCACTTAGTCCTTTACTCATCCTTGGGTGACTGCACCCAAGGGACAATGGTAAGCGCTAACCACACCCCTCCCCATGTCACTTCTTCCTCATGATATCCTTTTTAAAATTTGTTTTAAAAAAATTAATTTCTCCAACTGCTTCCTAATAAAAGGAAAAACACAGTAATTGCAGTAACTCAATACGGACCCCCTCATTTTCGAATATAGCGCATCTTTTTCTCCCACTTCAGGAATGCAGGCGCAACAGGGCTTCTGCGGCCGAGGCTCAACGCCACCGGAGTCTCATGGAATATCATCTCTGTCGTTGCTCCACAAGTCCAAGACTTTGTTGAATTTCACTGGGCACCCCCTCGCTCTATAGATCGTCTCCTCCGCTTGCTGGCACTAGTCCATATTCCTGCCCCATGTCCTCAGACTTTGCGGAGTCAGGGCTCCCAGAAGCGAATTATGACTCTCCCAGCCTTATCAGGGCAATGTATTTACGTATCGTTTGTTCTCCCCATGCCCCCAAGTTTGCCAGCGCCGGGTGATATGGCCTCTTCCATCTGTTGTCGCACTCTGGACCAGAAGGGTTGCATACATGGGCAATCCCATAACATGTGCATTAGTGTCCCCATTTGATCGCATCCTCTCAAGCAAGTGGCTGCACTAATTTTGCCCATATGGAGCAGTCTTGTCCTGGAATACAAGCTCGATGGAGAATCTTACATTGCAGCTGTCGGAACCCTTTCCTATGGCCACTTCTTTGGGGTTCACTTCTTTGGGGTTCCTGCATGCCTCTGCCTAGTCTACGTCCTCTAGGAGCCCCATGTCCTCCTCCTCCCAGAAAGTCCCTGAGGACCCCAATAGGGACCGCCCTATGCGTGTCCTCTAGATTTGTGAGGTAGCATGGCCATGCAATGAGGTGGTAAGTACCCTGAACTCTAGTGGGACTTCCTCCTCTGTTTCCTTCAAGGCTGCCCTAAGCTTGGCCAGGGCATGCTGACCCTGTAAACATCTGAGCCATTGATTGTTATCCCGGTCGTAGCAAAAATGTATCATACCACCCTCCCCCAAAACGTCCTCCAATTTGGAAATACCCAGTAACTCCCACTGCCTATGGCAGTCTGGGTGTCACAGTCCTGTTAATATCGCTGAGTGCCATAGTTGTGCATGTAGCATCAATTTCCTCTCCCAGGCCAGGTGGCTCTCTTCCACACCCCAAGCACCCCACATACTGTGGAGGATGGGAGAGGCAGTCATCTCTGTCTGCCATAGGGCTATGCCACATATCCTGTCTCTGTCAGAAAGTCAGAAAGCAGTGCTGGTTCATGTTGGATCAAAAGCGCCCATTCATTCATTGTAAGTAACTGGGCCACCCAGAAATAAAATTGCAGAGTGGGCAGGGCAATCCCTCTGTCATATGGACCCCTGATGAGCGACTGATGTGCCATCCTTGGAGGCCACCCATCCTACAAGAGCTGTCTGGCCACTCAGTGTACCACACGAAAGAACCCCTCGGACATCTGCAGGCCCGAATATCTCCTGAATATTATCAGGATATCCAATATTGTAGGAATTGAGCATTCCGGGACAGCTAAATATAACAGGAGGTCATCCCAGTAGAGGGAGATTGTCTCCTCCCACTTTGAATCCCATCATATGCCTGTAGCCTGGCATCTCTCCTGATTCAGCATGCCAGGGGTTCCACTGCCGAGGCAAATAAGAGGGGAGACAGTGGGCACCCCTGTCTGGTGCCCCTGTGCAGCAGAAACTCATCTGAACACACCCCATTAATCCTGATCCTTGCTACAGGGTTTGTTAACAGGAAGTGGAAACCGAAACAGAATTCCGGACCAAATCCCATCTTTTCTTGGATAGCATGTGTGAGAAGGTGGCCTGGTATATTCTGTCCACTAATTAAAGACTTTCACAGAGGCGCCCACGCGCGTTTAATCCCGTAAGTTTCCCTCAGCGCACTGTTACACCAGCGTGTTTAAACTCCAGCCTACTACTAACGCGTAAGCTCTGCTCACGAATATAATGGTGGAGCCTCCTTCGGCTCGTTTGTATAGCGTTTAGTCAAAGTCGTAATGTTAAACTTGGGCTCAATAGGGTTCTTATGGCACTCTTTTTCGTTTTCCGCGTTGAGAAAGGCATAGCTAGATACTTATATTGTTGTTTATGTGGCCGGGTGACTAATTTGGTCCTGTTTGTTTTCCTTTATTCAGACCCCTGACGAAGGGTCACGGCTTTTGTTGGACCCGAAATGCATTGGGTATTGTGAAAAGTGTAAAGTTTTGGATGAATTCAACTATGGTTCATACAACATAAGATGTGATTATGTTGGAAATATGTATTGACAGTAAAGATTCAATCTACGAATAGAAATTGAAAAAATTTGAACTGCAAATAAATGTGAATAACCTAAAGAGAAAACAGCGTTTTCGTGCTAATTGGAGAGCCCAGTCTAGAAGTTAGTGATCCTAACCTCAAAATACTTTGCAGTTTCTAAGGCACGTTCAGGCTACGTGCGACGACCAGGGCACCCACCTGAAAATTTAATTAAAGCAATTTTCTTTGAAACAATTGACAAGAGTGCTCAGGATAATATACATTGTTCACTAATTAAAGTGGTCACATTGCACCAGTCCAAACAACCCTTATGGTGATTTAAGATGTCAAAGATAACCTTACAAAGCTATCCAAGTGGTAGCTGTGGAGAGCAGTGTTCAGGCTTAGTCTTGAAGGAATGTTAAGCACCTTGTTTTACCCAAATGCAACCTTATAATTTTGGTTAAATGAAAGGAGAACCACACAATAGTTATAAAAATATGTATTTATTAATATAACACTCTCTAGTATGACACAGTCTCTTCTACATGAAGATATTCACAAAGCATACAATACTTTGGCACAGAAACAATGGTAAATAGCACTAATACACAGTGGGTTCCAGAGAGAGACCAGATCATATACTAAAATAGTGGTATAAGAACCACGACTCGAGTCAAGACCGGGTCTAGAGGATGTAGGATAGCTGAGACCCCACGGAGCCATCCAAGGCAATTAAGTAGGGACCCCACAGCGGACCGAGGCAGTGTGGGTTCACAACTGCGTGCTCCATACAATTCTATGGGGAAGTTGCTGTTGAAGATTAAGGACTCTTCCCAGTGGACTTCATAGAAAGCCTGTGGAACTGAGGAGGTTGGAGAGCCACCCCACCCGTGGATACCATAGTACCAGAGTTACCTATCCCAGGAAAGCCGGGTGCATAGGTCTGAAGTGGCATCGGAAACTGCTGTCAAACCCAATGGAGGACTTTGAAGAAGAGTCACTGCTGGAAGGAAGAAAAGTGTCAGTTGAAATCCAAAGGTGGATTCTTGTTGAAGAGTACCTGAAATTAGAGGGGACAGAGTCTGGGTCACTCAGGAGTGACCTGGGGCTCGGTAGACGAATGCCCACCGATGTCGGGTGCTTCAGGTGCATTGAGGGGGTTCTTGACTTTGCAGTCACAGGGACCGGGTGATGTGAAGGACAACCAGAAGCCGGATATGAGCTGCCCCATGAAGGATGTTGAGTGCTGAGGGGTCAGTGTCCGGGGGGGAGCACCAACAAGCCTTGGCAGCTGCAACCCAAGCAGGAGGTCGAGGAAGAACACGGTTTGCACCAGCAAGGTCCAGGAGACTCACAAAACACAGGGGAGTCAGGGCAAGCCTGCAGCAAACAGAGGAGCCCAATAAAAGCAACGTTGCCCCTCAAATGGACCCACTGGCCGGAGGCACATGAGTAGGGAGAGGACCTCTAGCGACCAAAACAAAGCAGTAGCCCATGGAGCACTCGGTGCAAGGAGCTTGAGTTCTTTTTAGAAAATGTCGCCAGAGATTGGGGCTACCCAAAGCCCAGTGCACTTGTTCAGGAAACACCAACAAGCATATATACCTGCAAATTAATGTGGTACAAAGGGGTAAGGAATTGCAGCCCCCACAAGGAATTCTGGCCTCACACTTGGTGAGAGGGCAGCTCACATCTCAAGGAATGTAGAAACCCACCTTCTGTGTTGCTGGAGTCTTTGGAGTCTGTAGGAGCTCAGGAGCAGCAGACCGGTCAATTGTGTTGTGGTGCCTGCGGTTGCAGGGAAGGGACTCTTTCACTCCAAGGAAGATGTCTTTGGTTGTCCTTGATGCTCCACAGGTCTTGCACAGAGCTTGTACTCTGCACAGGTACAGATGATGCTTTGGACTGAGAGGAAGACAAAGTCGGGCCCAAACGAAGTCCAGCGAAGTCCAGAGTGACCAGACAGTCGAGGTCAGTGGTTTCTTGATCAGAATCTTATCCACATCAAATCTATGGTTCTACAGCCAGGGGAACCCTTTTTGTACCCATGGGAGAGGGTTGGACAGGTTCAGGGGACCCTCCTAGGGGAGGGTCTGGACAGTGGGGAGGATACTCCCATGTCCTTTGTCCAGTTACGCACCAGAGTAGGAGCCAACGGCTCCCAGGACTGGTTTGAGCTGGACTATGCACAGGGACACCAAATGTACCCCTCGTGGAGACTTTCGGTCACTGGCAAGTGCACCCTCTCAGCCCTAATACACTAAATCCTGTCTGGGAGGTGTTCACACCTCCCTGTGACAGGATGCCTATTGTTCTACCTTCCTCTGTGCGAGCTTGGCTCAGTAGCAGGAGGGCATACATGCGTCTCTGGTTGGCAGCAACAATTTTGTACTGCCCGGGACTAGAAGGCTGGTACCGGGAACACAAGAAACCCAATGAAACTTGCTCCAATATTTGATATCAAACACAATAGGGTTACTTTCAGCAGTTTTAGAGTTGGTCATCACGTGGTCGCATAATGCCACTCTATATGTCGTAAATGGCTGATACACTGACATCCCGGGAGAATGGACTCCGTAGGCTGGAGGCGTGTCCTACTCATGCAGTGGCACCCTCTCACTAAGAACCAAGCACCCTGCCTTCAGGCTTGTTAACTGAAGAAACAATACACTTGCCAGTGCTGAGGAACTTACTTTTCAAATCAAATTAAAGAAAACAGTATGCATGAATATAACATGGACACTTGCTTTTTGAATTGCAACTTTTGCTTTTAATTTCTTTTGAAAATTATCTTAATTTTTTAGTCAACTTTTGTTTTGTGCATGGGAATACAAAAAAGGGTCTATATACATTTATATACAAACATGAAAAATGCAAATGGGTATGTACAATAAATCAAACAAACTCACAAAAAACACATTCTTGGCCATCCATTCATACTACTCCACATCCATACTGGTCCCGGTGTCAACAGAACCTATATACATAAAGCTTGAAGAGTCTTTTTTTAGTCGTTTTTTGCAATTGTTTGTAAAATTGAAAGAAAAGCAAACAGTCTTTCTGTAGATTGCCGTGAAAATTTCAATATAAATTCGAAAGGGTGACCCGGGACCGGGTCGGTCGACGCGTTTCGAACCCTGTTAGTGCCAGGGTTCTCCTCAGGACCAAAAGTAACTACAAAGGAAAGGAAACAATCATAAATCTTATGTTCTGAAAGGTGTAAATAAGAGAAGAGCCTCGTTCGCTCTCTAGCTTCCCTCAGCCTACCTCTATTCTTGGGTCATGGCTCCAACCGTTAAACCAAGGCAGGCCTGCCATAGGGGTGACTTATAGGTTTTAAGTGCAGTGACCCGTAGATATAGTAAACATATATCTAAAGTAAGAGGTGCATGCACCATCTTACACAGGCTGCACTGGCAGGTCTATAGTTCCATTTTGCATGGTCTCTAATGGGTGGCATAATACATGCTTCAGCCCATGGGAGGCCTCTGGGGTACCTATGCCCTGGGTGCAAGGGTACCAAATACTAGGGACTGACAAGGGTATCCCAGTATCCAATCTGGAGTGTACCTAAGTACATGACATAACAGTTTAGGGAGAAAGCAGATAGACTGGGATCCTGATTAGCAGGATCCCAGTCAGACTAGTCAAAAACAGTATCACATTTAGCAAAATGTGGGGGTAACATATGAAGCAGATCCTACTTTCCTACAGCATGCAAATAGGGCCTCTCAAGGGAGTCAAATGCCTGTTCCTTTCCAGTGGCAATAGTACAGTTGGTTCTGCCATCTGGTCCCTGCGAGCCATGCAACCAAACAGTCGCCTAAGACTATGCTGGGTGACCCTGTGCAGCATAAAGCCTGACTGATTGGTGGCTATTAATCCATCAAAACCCGGAAGAGGCAGGACGCTTATATTTTTGCCAACACCTTGGCCTCAAAGTTCAGCAGCAATACAGATCTATATGACCCGTAGTCCAGTGATTTACCATTTTTATGGATAAGGACTACTGTTGCAGTCTTGAGGTATTTTCGGAAACAACTGTCCCAGCCATGCTAGCATTTTTCCTGCCTTGTTTCCCATCTCATATAGTCTATGCTGTTTGCCCCTACATTGCAATCTTGAGTCCTTGTTCATCGGTGACAGTTAGTTGATAATCTGGGCTTGGGGAGTCTCCATATTCCTCTTCTATACGTAACAGTAGGTCCTTAATCTCTTTCACCGACTTATCTCTGTCTGTTTACTTGCCCGTGAAATTGGAGATCAGGACCCACCTAATGGGTGGTTTAAATGCTTCCCAGAATTTGACGGGGACCCCACTGAACCTTTGTTTTCCTGGAAGTACCACACGGAGAGTCAACCAGGATTCATCTTGTTCCCCAGTCTGTGATTTCCCATGGATCTAATCTCTAGCCCCCATGCCCCCTGGTCTCAATAGTTCAAATCTTATGGTCATCAAGGAATAGTCACAGATCCCCTGTGCCAAATAGTGTGTATTTTTAAAGCGGCCCCTCTGCATACTTTGGACTAAGATATGGCTGAACCTGGATATCGCGTTTCTGACTGCTGCTACATACCAGTATTGCCAAGTCTCTGGATGCTCCCCGCCCCACAAGTCCAATAGCTCTTTGCTTCTGTACAATTTGAGAGGCGGCGGTACTCCTTGATCTCCATCCTCTCCATAGAGACTCTAACCAGAGTGGCATCCATAGTCAAATTGAAGTCCACCCCAATAATCAGTGTAGAGTTCGGGGACTCAGAGATCCAATTCCCCAAGTTGTTTAGCATCATGGTCTGAAGACCCGGTGGGAAGTACCGTGATGCTACTGTCAGTCTTCGCCTGTTCCACTCTCCCTTTATTTCGACACTGCATCCCCTATTGTTGGTCCAGATCTTAGTAACTGTCAGGGGGAGCATTTTCTAGGCCAAGATTCCCACCACGACACCCGATGTAAAACTTAAGTGAATCAACACTGTATAGTTCACCTCCCTAGGAAGCTACAATTGTTGCCCACCAAGTGGGTCTCTTGTAAAATTATTAGATCGGGTTTTGACGCTTCAGGAATTTTCGCACCACTTTCAGCGTCAGCCTATTTCCCAGGCCATATACATTCCAGTACAGGAGTGAGATACCCAATCTTTGTGCGTCACCTTCTCCCTTAATTCTGTGTGGTTTGTGTGATCTTGGAGGGTGATTTGCCCCCGCCCGGCCTTGCCCTTGTCTTCGAGCCTGATTTAGTCAATCCAATAAAACATGCCCCCCTCCCCCCCCGCAACCAGTGGTGCTGGAACCATTTTTAGAGTGGGGGTGCTACCATTAATATTATATCACTGAACTCATAAACATTGTGAAAAATCCAAGCGTCATACAAAAGACAAGTGTGGCAATTGTGCCATGCCCTCTCAGCAGAAGGGTGGTAAAGGTGTGGTATGTAGCTGGTGATGCCTTTTTTAGCACTGGTGTGGTAGAACATTGTCATTTACAGACAGCACATTTAATTCAAAATCACCACTACATTTGTGTAGACATACAATTTTACTGGTAAAACTATATAGCGCAAAAACTATAAAGCGTGGAAATTGAGTTTCAGTGAATATTCATCATTTGCGCATCACTAAGTAAAGTGTTTTGATTTTCTTTAATCCTATTCAAATCTTTGTTTCCATCACACTTCAGAATTACAAAAAAGTGCTTGACTTGAACTTTCGGAATTTTTTATTTAATTTGCAATTGTTATGCTTGCATAATGCATCTACCAATATTTAGCTGTTGTGTATAATAACAACCTGACATGATACAGCCTTTCCTTTGTTTCCTGTCCCCCAGCAGTATTATCACCTAGATCAGTTTTACGAAATCCTCCCTCTTTGAAGTTAGAGAAATAAAAGTGCACTTCAGTTTCCGAATAAGCAACAATTTGTCAGAAGACATAGCCTGATGCTTGACCTTTGTCTTTGACCTTTGTAAATGCAACATTTAAAGGCGTCTTTGTTGCTTATTCAACTTCTGAACTCATAATTAATTCGATGGCTGTTGCACCACCCCCAGCATCCCTACTGCCAGTTCCTTTGACCTCAACTTGAGCAAGCCCCCCGCCTATACAGCCTCAACCTCCAGGAGCTAACCCACTGCCCCAGCTTCTGAGGTGTTGGTCCCCTCCCATATTGAACTTCAACTTGGGTGTCTCTGCTACGTGACTGCTTGTTGCTTACGGCCAATGTATGCTCCTCGATGATGAGGCTGTGAATTTGTTTGTGAGTCAGGCTCGTGCCTCTGGCCTCAGCCTGCTTCAGGGGATGTATGACCTGTCTCCCCCTTCATCTTCAGCTTCTCTGCTTCCCTGCGAGTATCCGCTTATGCCCCTTCCTTCTATGCTGTCTCCTCTCGGTGACAAACCGGACGCGGTCACCTCTGTATCCTGCAAAGTCTAGATGCCAAGGCTCGCCATGCATCCAACCAGTCCCACGCCTCGCTGGGGTTGTGAAAAAACATGATTTCCCCTCTGTCGAGATACGCAGCTTGGTCCGGAAAAGCATGGCATACTGTAGCTCATATTAGCATAGCTCCCCTTCCACCTTGTCAAATGAGCCCAGCTGAGCCAGCACTTCTTAGGTGAAGTTTGGGAAGACCTTTATGGCACGTTTATCATATCTCAACAGGCCTTGCTGTTGTGCTACTCGGGGGATAGCATCACTGTTCTTAAGGTTGAGGATCCATCTTATAATCGGGCGGGCACATCCCCAGGCCTCGGGAGGGGGAGGTGGGTGGGTGGGCATATGCAAGGCGCGCAACACCCATTGGGCTCACGGGGCTTCAGCCCCCCTCATGTGTGTCAGCCCGGACGGAGACAGCTTTGCGGGCTGGTGAGCATCTAATTGCAGCCACACCCAAGTATTTAACAGGTCTTTAAAAGACCATTTACGTGTAAATGAGGATTTTGTTGTGTGTTCACCCCTTCTTACAGCCACTCTGTCAATGGTTGGAAGAATTAGCCCCCCCGATATATTTCTCAGCACCCCCCCCCCCCCGAAATTTAGCTCTAGTTGCCCGTCTGGCGTACGTGATGCCCGCCTTACTACAAATTGTGTGGAGAGGTCACTGGGCATTGCAGTGTGAAGGATGAATATTTCCACAAATTGCTCCACATTTCGACCTCCATTCTATTCCCAGAATACAACCAAGCAAAAATCGCTCCATTGTGACCTCCTTTCTGAGTCTTCTGCTCGGATGTGCAGCTGTTGAGTCATGTCTCTAAGATGGAGATCTCTGCAGTGTGTTCACCACTATGTCCTCCGCTGTCTGCACCTGGACTATGGACGTCTGTACATCTGCCCATAGGAGGTATTTGTCTATAGGCACCATAACTACTTTTTTTCCAAAGTCTCTTTAGATTCAATAATCACTACCAGCACTTCCTTGAAGAAGGGCTCGCAACCACCCAGTCTCTCCTGGTCCCAATCTGGGGAGCGACCATCTTCCCCATCAGGCACCTCAGCCTACCACATGTACGCGGATGACACGCAGATATACATTAAGATCACATCCCTGGAAGACATCAACGTAATGAACGAGGCCCTAAAAATGACTCTAAAATGGTTAACTATTAATCATTTGAAGCTAAACGCACATAAAACAGAATTCTTACTTATCTCGCCACAAAAGAATCAATCAGAAGTGAAGGAATGGTCCAAATTGATCACAGCACTAAATTGCACCCCCACCCTGGTGGACTCAGCGAAATCACTAGGAATCACATTGGATGAAAACCTCGACATGAAAGCCAATATCAAAGCAATGGCAAAAAGCGCCCGTTTTCATCTGAACTACTTAAGAAAAATGAAACCATACTTAACTGACGCGAACTTAAAACAAGCTGTGCAATCACTGATCATTTCAAGGATTGAATATGGAAGCCCTTCATTGGCAGGACTACCAAAAATATCCACTGCACCATTAAAAGCATGCCTCAATGCAGCAGCAAGACTTATCTCAGGATCGAGGAAATTCGACCATATCTCCCCTCATCTGAAAGCGTTAAACTGGCTACCGTACGAAGCCAGGATACAACTAAAGATGGCGTGTATCACCCACAAAGCACTTCATTATAATACACCCACATACCTTGCTCAAAAAATTGAAATATCTGGAAGAAGCAGACCAGCTAGGAGTGCCAAGGAACTGGTGCTGAGACCACCCATCTTCAGAAAGAAAAAAACCTATGAAAGAGCATTCTCAGGAGCAGCCCCTAGAATCTGGAACTCACTTTCCCCGAATATCAGAAAAATTCCAAACTCAGCAATTTTTAAGAGAGAAACCAAGACATTACTAATGAGTAAGTTCCTTCCATAGTCTTTATCTCTAGGAGCTATCTCTTCAACTTAGAGACGTCCAAGATGTTCCATTGACTAGAGAATATAGAAGACAAGGAAAAGACACTTAAACACACATATAGAGGAAGACTTTATACGCCTCTCATAACTATTATCTAACCTACCTCAGAACTTGGTTTTATTCTTTATAACCTGTAATCCTAGTAAACCATCATGATAGTATACCTAACTAAAACTGTATAAAGTAATCTCGCTCTTGTAATGTGAAGCGCTCTGATACCCAAGGGTCTTGTTCGCGCTATAGAAAACTGTATAATAAATAAATAAATAAGAAATAAATAAATCTATCCATTTTGTTTGATTGTGGGACTTATGCCTCTATTTGTGCCTCAGATTTTTCTCCTCTCATGAGGATGGGGGTGACGGCTCCTCCACACATGCTAGGCCGTTTACTCCTCTTCCCTTGTTGCACGATACCTTGCCAGGATGCCGATGTGGGGCCTAGCTTTTGGTCCCTGCTTACCCCCCCTGCTGCTTTGGGTGCTCCACACTCAGTATGGGCTTACTCGCGGTGGACTTAATGACCCCGTCCGGATCTCCTCCTACACCCCCGGTGTCAGTGTCTACTTATGGCCCCAACGATGGGGGGTCATTTGTTCCATGCCGGAAGCATTGTCTGGGAGATAGCCTGGGTGGATGATGGTTGCGGCATACCCTGTGGTGCCTCTCTAATCACTCTGGGTTGTCACCTACAGACCCGTCAGGTCCTGCAGTCAATGTGGGTCTCTGGGGGCAGAGGGCCATGCTGGGAGGCACTGCAGCAACCATTTGTGGGACGGGTTCCATTGCCTCTATACTGCTTGCTCTTGGGCAGTTTTGTGAGCGTCCTGCCCTAGTGGCCCACCTTTCGAGTGGCGTACAGAGAAATAGCATAGAGTGGAGTGGCGTACAGTGTAGTGGCATAGAGTGGAGTGGCGTAGAGTAGATTGGCGTATAGTGTAGTAGAGTAGATTCAAATAGTGTAGAGTGGAGTGGCATAGAAAGGAGTGGCATAGGGTGGAGTGGCATGTGGTGTAGTGTTGTAGAGTGTTGTTTAAAGAGACATAGTGTAAAAGTGGCAGACTTAGAAATCATTTTCACTACCTATTACGACTTTAATAAAGAGGCAATAGGTAGGGAAAACATATGAAACAACATGGCTCAACTGGGATAAGTCCCTACTGGTGCCTTTGAGAGGAGACCGCCAAGACAAAATTTTACAACCCCGGATCCCGATGCGCCACCATAGCTTTCATTAACGTAGGATTTCTTTTTTGGGGGAATCAGGCCTCATCTGGACCTTTAACCTTGGTACTGACGTAGAAGACTCAGGAGGACATGGCAAGATGGGACAAGCTCTCCCTTAATTCTAATGGGCAGGATAGCCTTTGTTAAAATGATGATCCTCCCGAGGCTCCTATATGTTCTTCAGAATTATCCCCGCCACATTTCACAGGCCTGGTTCAATGCCTTGGAGGCCATGGGGTGAAGATTCATATTGGCTAGCAAAACTCACAGAGTAGCTTTTGATAAGTGCATCCACTCGGTCTATGATAGCAGCCTAGCCATGGCAGACGTGCGCCTGTATTACTGGGAGGCCCAACTGCTGCCCATAAATTAATGGATTCATGGGTGGTGGGGAGACCCCACATGTCAGGGTGAGTTGTCCCAGCTAGACTTAAACATTGTGACAGGCATCCTATATGGGCCCCCCATTCTGGCCTTCCTGCTTGAGGTGACCCAAGTAGTGTTCCAGGTGTGGGGTCAGCACTGAGATAGAACAGATGGGACTGCAAACTCACACTCGAAACCCCCTGCTGGCAAATTTGTCGAATTTACAGGTCTTCAGAGGCAGGGACTCTATCGGGATCTCGAAATTCGGAAGGTCTGTGAACTGAACCACAACCAGGCATTTCATGACCTACCCAAAAAACTTCCAAATGCCATCCTCCCAATTCTATCAGTATGTATAGCTCTGCCACTTGTGTTATGAATAACAAGGGGACTTAGACGACGTCCTCGAACACGGTCCACTAGAGGGGTATCTGCTTATGGACCACCTGGGGAGAGACAAGATCGCACAGATCTGTAAAGCACTAGTGGCAAACTCACCTTATTTGATCAATTCCCTAAAGGAGACATGGGGGTAGTGGGTGGGGGAACTAGATGAGGCCAAATGGCGAGAAGCATGTGCGGCACCGGCCTAATTTTATGAAAATCTTGGAAGCGTCCACGTCCAATAAAAAAGTCAATTTAAAATGCATTTGGAAAAAAATGTGTTTCAGGACCCCCTTTTTAGGTCTCGCCTGTCAATGCGCATGCGCATTGAGCTTGCGAGACTATGGGGGCTTAAACAGACTTTAACCAACTTGCGATTCCATGGCGATTCCTTGCAGTGCCCGTCAAATTGAAGCTCAATGCGCAAGCGCATTGACATTAAAAGCGCGTGCACATGAAAGGGACAAGGCTCCCTCCCATGGCTATCCCCACCCCCAGCCGCCAGCACGTCCCCTCTCTCTCCCCGCACACAGCCAGGCTCGCATTTCTCCTCCCCCTCCTCAGCCGCCAGCACCTCCGATCTCTCTCCCAGCACACAGCCAGGCTCGCATTTCTCCTCCCCCTCCCCAGCCGCCAGCACCTCCCCAGCCAGGCTCGCATTTCTCCTCCCCCTCCCCAGCCGCCAGCACCTCCCCTCTCTCTCCCTGCAGTTTCACGGCCGTGTCTCGTCTTAAACCCTTAAACCTGCACAACTCATTTTTTGCCACTGAAACAGACTATTTCTTAAACAAAATTTGCCAGCCTTCGCCATCTGTTCCCCAGCCGCCAGCACCTCCCCTCTCTCTCCCCGGGCACAGCCAGGCTCGCAATTCTCCTCCCCCTCCCCAGACGCCAGCACCTCCCCTCTCCAGCACCTCCCCTCTCTCTCCCTGCACACAGCCAGGCTCGCATTTCTACTCCCCCTCCCCAGCCGCCAGCACCTCCCCTCTCTCTCCCTGCAGTTTCACGGCCGTGTCTCGTCTTAAACCCGCATTTCACATCTTCGCATTGAATACTAAAAGATGTTGGAAGCCTCAGGTTCTTAAAAGAATTTGGAATAACTAACACACATTAATTAGCCTTGTACCGAAAACAATAAATACACTACCCTAGATGTGTGCCAAGTCCACCCTCACAACCCTCACACCCTCACTCATACTCACACCGTCACCCTCACTCACCCTCACACACCATCACACACCCTCACACCCCCTGACCCTACATCCACTCACACTCACACCGTCCAACTCCACCCTCCAACTCCACCCTACAACACCACCCTACAACTCCACCCGCCAATATGACTGCGCATCTATGTTAATGCAAGCAAAGCTTTTGCTGTGCAAATTGATGTGTACCTTACAAAAAAAAAGAAAACTTTTTACATGGATAATATTAAAAAAGTTTATGATGTGTTTGTTTTTGGATTCAGCGCTAACAACATCATCAATCAACATTACATAGGTCTCTATTAGCTTCTGAAACAACGCTTCACTACATTAATACATTTGAAGTGTCCAATATTCACAGAGAAAAAAAGAACACTTATAGGCATCATCACAACAACTCACACTCACACCCACACCCACCCTCACCCTCACTCATCCTCACCCTCCCTCACACACCATCAATCACCAACACACCCTCACCCACAACCTCAACACCCTCACCCTCACACACCCTCAATCACCCTCACCAACTCACCATCACACACCATCACTCAACATCACCCCATCACCCCCTCACCCTCACACCCCCTCACTCCCTCACCCTCACCCACAGTCACACACTCAACCTTCAAACTCGCACACCCTCACTCACCTTCACAACATCACAACACTCACCCTCACTCACCCTCAAACTCTCACCTTCACTCACCCACACCTATCATCACACACTCTCACATCCCATTAACCTCACCCCCTCATCTTCACACACACTCACCCCCTCACCCTCACACCCACACTCATACTCACACCGTCACCCTCACTCACCCTCACACACCATCACACACCCTCACACCCCCTGAACCTCACATCCACTCAACCTCACACTGTCCAAGTACACCCTCACAACCCTCACACCCTCACTCATACTCACACAGTCATCCTCACTCCCCCTCACACACCATCACACACCCTCACACCACCTGACCCTCACATCCACTCACACTCACACCGTCCAAGTCCACCCTCCAACTACACCCTATAACTACAATACCACCCTACAACTCTACCCTCCAACTACAACTCCACCCTCCAACTCCACACATAAATAGCGTTAGGCAACATTTATTTTAATACGTAAAAATCGGATTACACACTTGCAGCTATTCATAAATTTAAACTTAATGCAGCGCAAGGACAGTGCAGCAATTAATACACAAAAATGAAGAAAGGGATTGTAAAATAAAACTTCTTTCACAAAGAACATAAATGCACACAAAATAGGCAAACATCTGAATACACAGCAAATAATACAACAATTTAAAAGTGGACAAAGCGAGCTAAAGGAAACAAATTCACAACATAAAGCACTTACTAAAGTAAGGGAAAATAAACCATTAAACAATGCCAGAAAAAAATCAAAAACACAAACAAAGTGCGTAATCACAAAAGCACGAGACTTCACAGCCTAATTGCAATTCCTCCAAAAATACAACAAAGTATTTCACTCAAAGTAACAAAAGAAATCTAAACAATGCATTTAAGTATTCAAAAAAATAAAGAAAATAAACAGCAGCGCTAACAACAGCATCAATCAACATTACATAGGTCTCTTAGCTTCTGAAACAACGCTTCACAACGTTAATACATTTGAAGTGTACAATATTCACGGAGAAAAAATGAACACTTATAGGCATCATCACAACAACTCTCACTCAAACCCTCACCCTCAGCCTCACACACCCTCACTCATCCTCACCCTCCCTCACACCATCACTCACCAACACACCCTCACCCTCAACACCCTCACCCTCACACACCCTCACTCACCCTCACCCCCTCACCCACTCACCCTCACACACCCTCACTCAACATCACCCCCTCACCCTCACACCCCCTCACACACCCTCACCCTCACACACCCTCACCCACAGTCACACACTCAACCTTCAAACTCGCACACCCTCACTCACCTTCACACACTCACACCCTCACCCTCACTCACCCTCAAACTCTCACCCTCACTAACCCACACCTATCATCACACACACTCACACCCCATTACCCTCACCCCCTCATATTCAGACACCCTCACCCCCTCACCCTCACAACCCTCACTCCCTCACTCATACTCACACAGTCACCCTCACTCACCCTTACACACCATCACACACCCTCACACCCCTTGACCCTCACATCCACTCACCCTCACACTCACACCGTCCAAGTCCACCCTCCAACTCCACCCTACAACACCACCCTACAACACCACCCTACAACACCACCCTACAACTACTACTCCACCCTCCAACTACTAATCCACCCTTCAACTCCAAACGTAAATAGCATTAGGCAACATTTAATTCAATAAAAAAACATCGGATTACACACTTGTAGGTATTCAAAAATGAAAACTTAATGCATCGCGAGGACAGTGCACCAATTAATACATAAAAACGCAGAAAAGGATTGTTAAATATAACATTTTTTACGAAAAAAAAAAAGAAAATAGGGAAACATCTGAATACACAGCGAGTAATACACCAATTTAAAAGGGGACACAGACATCTAAAGGACACAAATTCACAACATAAAGCAGTTACTAAAGTAAGGGGAAATAAATAAACCATTAAACAATGGTGGAAAGAATCCACAAAACAAACAAAGTGCGTAATCACAAGAGCAGGAGACCTCACATCCTAATTGCAATTCTTCCATAAGTACAATTAAGGATTCCACTCAAAGTACACAACAAAAACAATACAATTTTTAAAGGTGGCTTCATACTTATACTTTGCCACAATTAATGCGCATCTGTAGTCGGAAATTTAAAAGGAGGTAAACATTGTCTCTAATGAGCAAACACAGACAAAATCACTGCGCATCTATGTTAATGCAAGCCAAGCTTTTGCAGTGCGAATTGATGTGTACCTTACAAAAAAAAGGTAACTTTTTACATGCATTATATAAAAAACGTTACTGATGTGTTTGTTTTTTGATTCAGCGTTAACAGCATCAATCAACATTACATAGATCTTGATTAGCTTCTAAAACAACGCTTCACAACATTAATACATTTGAAGTGTACAATAATCACGGAAAAAAATGATCACTTATAGGCATCATCACAACCACTCACACCCTCACCCTCAGCCTCACACACCCTCACTCATCCTCACCCTACATCACACCCTCACACTCTCACAACCTCACACGCTCAATCACACTCATACCCTCACACACCATCACTCGCCAACACACGCTCAGTCTCACTCACAACCTCAAACTCCCAGACACCCACATCCACTCACCCTCACACTCACACCGTCCGAGTCCACCCTCCAACTACACCCTAAAACTACAATACCACACTACAACTCTACCCTCCAAATACAACTCCAGCCTCCAACTGTACACATAAATAGCATTAAGCAACTATTTGATATATACGTAAAACGCGGATTACACACTTGCAGCTATTCCAAAATGCAAACTTAAAGCAACGCAAGGAGAGTGCAGCTATTAATACACAAATATGCAAACAGGGATTGGAAAATAAAACATTTTTCACAAAACGCATAAAATACACACATTACATCACTGTGCATCCTCTTAATACATTGATAGGGAAAATAAATACAGCAAATACAAAAACTTTCCTTTAATACATCGATAAGCTCAATAACATATAATCCGGCTACTTCAGCATCACAGGAAAAAAACAATGCAAACACAACATACATAAATATAATAGAAACTAAATAGCACTTCAAAGTTCAAACAACAGCTCTTGTACGTCAAATAACAAACACCAGCTAAAAATACATTACATTACAGTTTTCGAAAACATATACATTACATATCGACGAATAAAAACAAGATTTTAATTTACATTACATAATAAACATTTACAAATATTACGATCGAAAACAAACAATGTCAACGGTTATAAAAATACACTCCTATTCATTCGTTAAGTTAAACATACTATAGATACTACATTACATTACATAAAAAAACACTTTGGAATAAATTCTTACCTGTCAAACGACGCAGCAACAGCACAGGAACAAGAACACGCCTTCCGCGCACCAACATTCTCGATCTTCTGGGGAATTCCACTGTTGACGTAAGCAAATCAGAACGCAACGTCAAAAACGTCGCGCTCAGATTGGCTACAAATAAATGTCAAGGAAACCTAAACACTCACAACACAAAAAAAAACTAGAACGCTAACGTAGGGAACGTCAAGGTGATGCATTGCGTCAGTGTTATGGCTGTCTTTTTGCTAGCTCTTTGGAGAAGGAGAATGATGGAGAGTGACTCCAGCCTATCACCCCCATAGCATAGGGATTAGGCCGATAGACAGGGACCCTGTCTTATATATATTAGGGCATTTTCGTACCATTTTCCTTAGAGTAAGGCTTATGAATTTAAGTTAGGGGATAGATATATAAGTATTAGTCATGATTTGCTCATTTGCTAACATGTTGAGCTGTTTTTCATGGAGCTATGCATATTATGGGCTCCGTAGGCCTTAAACGAGACAGACTCCATTTTGCTTTCTGCCCGGTAGCTCGAGAAGGCTTTCTAGGTGAAGAGTAATGTTTTAGTTTCAAGCTGTTGTTCGCTTGGAGAGAACCGGTTCAGGCTGACCCTTATCGAAGGAATGTATTTTTCTCCACTCCGAAGACACAACTTCAGGCCGGCCGGCTGGGAAAGTGTCCTTGGTACGGGGAGGTACAAGAATTTGGTGGGCGGCAGGTTACTGGCCGTAACTTTCCATGAAGGAACGGGCTTTGATATTAGCGAAGGTGTTAGTCAGTTTGTCAGTTAGTCCGTAGGCGGCATCTAGCCGTTAGCATCTCTGCCATTATTCATTTTCATGGTGGACAAGTCGCCATCTTTGAAGTCGGAGAAAGATTTAAGACCGAAACTCTCTGAGATAGACTGAACGAGAAGTAGCGCGGAGCGCACTGATACAGAGAGAGAGAGAGACGGTAGCTAATAATCAGCAAGGTTCCAGTGCCCTGGAGGGAAGCAGACGAGGTTGAGCCTAGCGGTGCAGACGTGTACTTGTGACGGCTGAGGGTGACTGCAAGGCGAGCCAGGACACAGAGAAGAGAAGGGAACCTAGATGACTGCCGAGCCCAAACTTCATATTAATCAGGTGACGTCCAACCAGCTCTAATAGAATGTGCACTCTAATCTTTACCTTTTCTTTGCAGAAGTTATGTTGCATAGTAATGTGATTTGTGTCTATTGTTAATAAATACCCTAATTCTTATGGAATTATCGTGTGCCTTGTGTTCCTGTTCAATCTCGGTGAATGCATCTTCTAGTCGAAAGTTGTTTATGTGAACGGATGTGTAATCCCGATCAGGTAAATGGTGATCGAACAAAGAGGGAGTGAGTGGACCTTTGATGCCAAGAACAGAAAGTACACCATATAATTTGGAACCGTGTTTAAAGTTATTATTATAGTTTTATTCCGAGTAGGTAACTGAGATATTATCCTGATAACTGTTCATAGGAATGTGGTCGTCGTTGATATGCGGCGTTAATGAGAGCACTGGGGGGGATTACCAGTGTGGATACCCACAGGATTGTGGCTTGAATAAGTGAGAACGCCAGGGAGGATACTGGCGCGTAGTTTCGCCGGATTGCGAACAATTTGGAGAAGAGAGCATTGGGTTCTGCAGGCCCGTGTGTAGACGCACCGGATTGTGTGTCAGATCTGCCCTAGGGTAGAACGGTCTGGGTCGGGGTGGCCGCGAGACCAACTGATGTGAATAAGATATTGTAGAAAATCCGTACATGTATATTGTCATTCCCCATCCTTAGGTGCGACCTGTATATATATTTGTATATCTATTCATTGTGAATATGATCTGAGGAGGGAAGGTGAGTACGTTTTGGCTGGGTCACAGGGGCCCCTGGGGGCTGATCCCATCTAAACAGAAAATCCAGCCATTACATCTGGCGTCACGAACTGTTTACGAAGCCTGTGTGCATTGTGTTGTTTTAATCTTGTTGGTTTGCGCTCGGCTTGTACGTATAAAACTTTGTTTATAATTGTGTATATAATTTTTGCGTGTAGTTATGTTTGCGAAAAAATCATCGTCGGTTTTTAAATTACCGATTCAGATTCCCGGCTGGGAGTCTACGCCTTACGAGGCATTGGCTCGTGAGTGGGCCGACTCTACTGGTTTGAGTGAAAATTGGTCTTCATGCTTGGAGCAGGCGGAGCCTGCCGATGTGGTGTCATGCTTGCAGAAAGCGCCAGTAGTGAAGGGTGATGAGCTTCCTATTTTAGGACGCAGAGGTTGGATTGTTCTTAATGCATACAGGATGTTGCATGAGAGGTTTGTTCAGCTACAAAAGCAGTTTAAGGACATGGAAGGACAGTGTGTTGAGTTGCAAAATGCGCATACTCTTTTGCGTTGTCAAAATAAATTGCTTGCCGACAAACTTGAAACATATCAGACCATTGCTGAAAGAGCTGCGGTCCGTATTGCACGATATAAATATAAACATCGTCGTGGACGTGTGTCTTCACGCAAAGTGCGTATGGTTGTAGCTAAAGCTGGAATGGATTGGAACCCCGATGAGTGGGATGGTAATATCTGGGATTCTCATACTTCTGACTCCTCGGCAGAGGAGGGTGACAAACGCGAGTCTTCTCGCTCCGGACGTGATTGTAAATCTACTTCATGTATCGATTCAAGTCCTGATTGTGACCGTGCTCGTTCTTCCCGTGTGGATGACGTAGCTTGCCCTGATTGTGCTGCTAAATCTAAGATGCGGGCTTCCTCGGAAGCTCTTCCTGCAGTTTCCGCTCACCCGATTTTTCGACGAAAATTACAACAGGCCCCTGGTAATCCGGGTGGTATAGCTCTCGATTGTATTGAAGACTTTACTCAGCAGGAGGTCAGTGACATTCTGCAACGATTTAGACAACGGCCTGGTGAGGCCTTGCTTACCTGGATGGTGCGTCTTTATGAACTTGGCGCTGCCGGTATTATGCTCGATGATGTTGATTGCTTACGATTTTGCTCTTTGAGTTCTGATTCTACTATTCAAGATCATTTTCGAAACTATAATGGTGCTGGTCAAATTACTTTGCTCCAGCTTGCGTCTGACGGCTGTAATCATAAATACCCAACCGAATCTGATTGGCCCACTGATGAGAAACCGTGGTACACTCTGCGCGATGCGTCGCAACGTTTGAAAGAGGAAGTCATGAAAACGTGTATCTTCCTTAGTACTGCTGACAAGTTATTGGATGGTCTTTTAACATCTTCTGTGCGTAATCGCATAATCCGTGCTTCTCCTGTTGCTTACAAGCAGGTCATGATGACATTATTGATTAACCAAACTGGCAATCCTTTGTCTGTTGTGCTTGAGTCTGTTCGTCAGCTTGGTGAGCTGGGTGAATGGTTTAAACCTGAAAGACAATCTCGACCTGAGGGTCGTACTGGTGGGGACTATAAGTTCTCTAGACGTGACATGTTTCTTGCTCTCATTGCTGATGGTGTCAAAAGAGAAGACATTGATGGCGAGCCTAATAATATCCTATGGGATATGTTTCGTAAGCGTGGTTTGGATCGGAAGGAGGGTGCCCGTCGTGTGCGAAAGAATGAGTATGATCGTGGTTCGGATGACAGTGGTGATGAGAGACGACGTGTGAATTCTGATCGCCGCGATGATCGGCGCTATGAACGTGACGGATCCCCTCGTCGTAATGATGGGAGGGGGAGAGAGGATGATCGTGAGAGGGGAAGAGATGATCGAGTTTCCAACAAACGAAGAGATGAAAGGTGTTACTCCCCTGACACGAGAAAGAGAGAGGATCGTAACAGACTCTCTGACCGTAACTCACAACTTTTTGAGCCTGACACTAATCCGTTTCGTACTGGAGACGGATATGAACATGACATTCTAATACCAAAGAAAACCGAAAGCATTTACCCTGATTTGTCTTGGTTGACAGAACGCAGGAAAAATGACTAGGAAATAGGTCAAGCTCCGGTACGCAAGTGGGCCCACAGAGATTATAGACCCTATGTAGATATTGAGATTTTTTGGAAACATCGTAATATCCAAAGGGCCCGAGCGTTAGTTGATACTGGGGCGGAGGCCACTTTAATTCATGGTAAATCGAAAAAGTTTCATGGACAGTCTTTTACAATTACCGGTCTGGGTGGTAAAGAGACACCCGCGGTTCAAACTGCACTCGAAATTAAAATTGGTAGAATTCCTCGTAGAGAATACTCTGTGTTGGTTGTGCCGCTTTTGGAATACATTATTGGAATTGACATTTTGAAAGGTATGACTTTGCATTTGGATGATGGTTGCTATCAATTTGGTACACAACAGTATATTTCGACCAGACCCGTACGGGTTGGCCGTTTACGCATGCCACCTATTAAAATACCTTTAGCAACGAAAGTGATTTGTCAGAAGCAATATCGCATCCCAGGTGGTCATGAAGAAATTACCGCTACGATTCAGGATTTGGTTGACGCAGGAGTCATTACTCCGGTCACATCTGCTTGGAATAATCCCGTTTGGCCCGTGCGCAAAAGTGATAATTCTTGGCGCATGACTGTTGATTATCGAGAATTGAACAAAAATACACCTAAATTGACTGTTGCAGTGCCTGACATTGTTACATTGATTCAGAGAATTCAAAAGCATCCAGGTACGTGGTATGCTTCCATTGATATTGCTAATGCGTTCTTTTCAATTCCGATTGCCCCCGAATGTCAGGAACAATTCAGTTTCACATGGAATGGACGTCAAATGACGTTCCGGAGTCTTCCTCAAGGCTATGTACATAGTCCTACGATCTGTCACCGGCTGGTGGCGGAACATTTGTCTGAAGTGCCCACGAATCCACAAGTTCAGGTTTGTCATTATATTGACGACATTTTGATTCAAGGTGAAACGCAAGACCAGGTGCAGTCCCATTTAGATCAAATTATTGACTGTTTGCGAGCGAAAGGCTGGGAAATTAATCCTGACAAATTACAAACTCCATCCCAAGCTGTAAAATTTTTGGGAATTAATTGGCATGAGGGTCACAGAGAGGTGATTCCACAGGTTAAACGAAAAATACTTGATTTTGCTGTTCCCAGAAACAGGAAAGAAGCTCAATGCTTTATTGGTTTATTTGGATTTTGGCGTCAGCATATTCCCCATTTGAGTCAAATCTTGGCTCCACTGTATCGAGTCACTCGTAAAAAGAATGCGTTTGAATGGGGTGAACCTCAACAGACTGCTTTTATTTTGGCTAAAGAAGCTATTCAGTATGCTTTGGATTTGTGGCCCGTGAATGAAGGTGATGTGGATTTGAATGTGTCCGTGGAAGGCTTGTATGCTAATTGGAGTTTGTGGCAAAAGCAGGGCAGACAAAAAGTGCCATTGGGTTTTTGGACCAAAAAGTTACCAGAGGCTGGTGAGCGTTACTCACCTTTTGAAAAACAGTTGCTTGCTTGTTATTGGGCTCTGGTGGATACCGAGCAATTGACCCTAGGCCATGCTGTGATTTTGAGGCCTGAAATTCCTATCATGCAGTGGGTTTTGAGTTCACCGAAGTCCCATCGAATTGGACATGCTCAGGAGGCGAGTGTGATTAAATGGAAATGGTACATTCAGGACAGGGCACGTGTGGGTCCGAAAGGTGTGGCGGTTTTACATGAACGAGTGGCGCAGGCGCCCTCCAATGAGATTGAAAGTGAGTGTTCGGTTCCCGTAGTGCAGGAGTCTCCTGTGAAGTGGGGTAAATCATTTGATGATCTGTCCGCGGAGGATAGAAAACATGTGTGGTTTACGGATGGTTCTGCGAAGTTCATTGGTGACAAAAGACATTGGAAAGCTGTTTCTTACAATCCGATTACAAAGAAATTGTTAAGCACAACTGGAGACGGTAAGAGTAGTCAATATGCTGAACTCTATGCAGTTTACCAAGTTTTGAAACAGGAACTACCAGGCACATGTCATATTTTCACTGATTCTTGGTCCACTGCAAATGGACTAGCGGTGTGGTTACCAACATGGCATTCTCATAATTGGGAATTGCATTCCAAAGAATTATGGGGCAAAGAACTGTGGCAAGAAATTTGGGAATTGCTCCCGCAGAGTACTGTAACAATCTTTCACGTGGATGCTCATACTCCAATTGACTCCCTTGACAAATTTTTTCATAATATTGCAGATGAACAGTCTAAAATTTCTGAGGCAGTGGTTGACATGCAGGATTCTGATTTGGCGGGATTGGCGAAGTGGGCCCACCAGAAAGCAGGACATTTTGGAGAAAAAGCCACTAGCAGGTGGGCTGCCGATAGAGGAATTCATATTCCTTTTTCTTTAATTAAAGATGTCATTCTACATTGTCCCATTTGTCAGCATTCTAGGAAAAAAGAGGTACCTCAGATTGTTCGAGGGCACTTACATCGAGGTAAATTGCCCGCCCAAATTTGGCAGATTGATTACATTGGTCCGCTCCCTATGAGCAGAAATTGTCGATATATTTGCACAGTGGTTGATACTTATAGTGGCCTTTTGGTCGCTTTCCCTTGCAAGAATGCTACCCAAGTGAATACGATTAAAACCCTGGAGCTGATTGTTCTGTACTATGGTGTCCCATTCCAAATTCAATCAGATAACGCATCCCACTTTCGTGGAAGATTGGTGCAGGAATTCTGTACGGAAAATAACATTGATTGGGTGTTTCATATTCCATATTACCCACAAGCTTCAGGATTGATTGAGAGAATGAATGGCTTGTTGAAAGAACAGTTGCGCAAGTTGACTGATGACCGTTACAGCCAGTGGAGAGATGTTCTACTTCAAGCTTTGTTAATTTTAAATAATCGTCCTTTGTTACATGCTGAATCTCCGTTGATGCGTTTGTTTCCTCCACATGTTGATGCAAAACCAAATTCTGTTTCCAACACTGTTACTTATTGGGAAATTACCCCCGGTGCTTTGGCTCCATGTAGAGCGACCCCAGGTTCTGCAGGCCTCGACCTGCATGCATTAAATGATGCACAATTTCCAGGAAAGGATCGAATCATTGTTGAAACTGGCATTGGTGTTTCTATACCTGCCGGTAGTTTTGGATTAATTGCCCCTAGATCTGGCCTGGCCCTGAAAGGTGTACAAGTACTCGGAGGAGTGATTGACAGTGATTATCAGGGAGAGATTAAGGTTCTCCTGCTTAATAGCAGTGAGACGGATTTGTTCATTAAAAAGTCTGACCGTGTTGCTCAGTTATTGATTATGCCTGTCTTCAGTGGTGAGATCAAAAAAGGCTCTGCTCCAACGTTGCTAACTGTGCGAGGACAAAAAGGCTTCGGATCGTCTGATCTTCCTGGAGCTAAAATATGGGTGCAATCGCCTAAAAATCCTCCTGAACAGGCTGATATTATTGCGACCGGTCATGACAACACCGTTTTGGTGATGAAGCCAGGGAAAGATGGCTGGGAAGCTGTCCCAGCTGATAAATGTTACTTACGAGAATGATTAAGGCCTGTGTTTGTATTCTTTCAGATCATTCTTTGGATTGCTGCTGCAGGATGTGTCGGCGCTGGACTCCTTTTGGCCTGCTACGCCGGGAGAGGAGAGGATCTACCGACGCCGGTTGATGGGATAATAAGAGCCCCGCGGTCTGCGTGGGCTGCTTCAACGAATTTTTGGATCACACTCGCGAAGCGGGTGACGAACTCTCCGCATTTCTGCCTTACTCCAATGAAAAGTGTTACTGACATTCTAGCGACCTGTTTGGTTGCTGTCCCTGCATCCACTGAGACACTCCACCACATTTTTAATTTTTCTAATGCCCGACCTAATGTTATTCTGGGGGACTTTGCAGCACATGATTTTTGTCCCTCATGTACTCTTATTCCAGACCTTGATGTTTCTGTTAATTCCAGAATTACTACTTTTAATATTACCCCTGGAGATCTTTGTTTTATAATGACCTGTAATCCTAAAGCCATTACCGAGTGTTTGCGGCTGAAGCTCCAAGCCGCTACTACCTTTTCATTTCATCAACGTTTGTTATGTTTAAAGAGACTTCCGGATTCATGTCTTTCAGTTAAGAATAATATGACTTGTAAACGTTTAGTAGTAGCCACCAGTCACTATCGTCCAATGTTATTGCCAGCTGGATGGCTCTTTTCCTGTGGGAATTCATCTTGGTCCTATATTCCAGCGAATATTTCTGGTGGTCCATGTGCCATCACTAGATTAAGTTTGCTAATGTTTTCCTCACATCCTACTCCACATTCCCGTATTGTGCGAGATTCTATGTCATTACATGAAGACTGTGATTCCTCTGTTCATCTTTATTCTAGATCAGAGTACCTTGGTTTAGCTTTTTCTATTATTGGTGTTCCAGCATTGGCCGTCTACAATGCCAAAACAATCGGCAAAATGGCCTGCTGGATGGTAAAGTCCATTAACCAAACTTCTACTGTTTTATCAGATTTGTTATTAGATTCCCAAGGTGAACGTAGAGCTATTTTGCAAAACCGTGCTGCTATCGATTACTTATTGTTGAAACACGGTCATGACTGTTCCGATTTTGAAGGTCTATGCTGTTTTAATTTGTCTGACCATTCTAAAGCTATCCAATCCCATATTAACAAACTCCACGACTTGACTGCAGAAATTAGACAACATATAGATCAGGGTTTCTTTGACTGGCTCTTTAATTGGCTCCCTGACATGCATTTCATACGACAAATTTTAGGGGGGGTTATTCTTACTATTTGTATCCTAATAGCTATTTGTTGCTTTATTCAGTGTATCCCTTCCTTGCTGCAATTTTTTAGACTTAGTAAGGGTCGTAGATCAGTTAATTTTGTTTCATATTATTCGTCTACTGACGTTAGCTCCATTTAGTTTGTGGTTAATAGACTGGAGTCAAGGGGTGTAATGTTATGGCTGTCTTTTTGCTAGCTCTTTGGAGAAGGAGAATGATGGAGAGTGACTCCAGCCTATCACCCCCATAGCATAGGGATTAGGCCGATAGACAGGGACCCTGTCTTATATATATTAGAGCATTTTCGTACCATTTTCCTTAGAGTAAGGCTTATGAATTTAAGTTAGGGGATAGATATATAAGTATTAGTCATGATTTGCTCATTTGCTAACATGTTGAGCTGTTTTTCATGGAGCTATGCATATTATGGGCTCCGTAGGCCTTAAACGAGACAGACTCCATTTTGCTTTCTGCCCGGTAGCTCGAGAAGGCTTTCTAGGTGAAGAGTAATGTTTTAGTTTCAAGCTGTTGTTCGCTTGGAGAGAACCGGTTCAGGCTGACCCTTATCGAAGGAATGTATTTTTCTCCACTCCGAAGACACAACTTCAGGCCGGCCGGCTGGGAAAGTGTCCTTGGTACGGGGAGGTACAAGAATTTGGTGGGCGGCAGGTTACTGGCCGTAACTTTCCATGAAGGAACGGGCTTTGATATTAGCGAAGGTGTTAGTCAGTTTGTCAGTTAGTCCGTAGGCGGCATCTAGCCGTTAGCATCTCTGCCATTATTCATTTTCATGGTGGACAAGTCGCCATCTTTGAAGTCGGAGAAAGATTTAAGACCGAAACTCTCTGAGATAGACTGAACGAGAAGTAGCGCGGAGCGCACTGATACAGAGAGAGAGAGAGACGGTAGCTAATAATCAGCAAGGTTCCAGTGCCCTGGAGGGAAGCAGACGAGGTTGAGCCTAGCGGTGCAGACGTGTACTTGTGACGGCTGAGGGTGACTGCAAGGCGAGCCAGGACACAGAGAAGAGAAGGGAACCTAGATGACTGCCGAGCCCAAACTTCATATTAATCAGGTGACGTCCAACCAGCTCTAATAGAATGTGCACTCTAATCTTTACCTTTTCTTTGCAGAAGTTATGTTGCATAGTAATGTGATTTGTGTCTATTGTTAATAAATACCCTAATTCTTATGGAATTATCGTGTGCCTTGTGTTCCTGTTCAATCTCGGTGAATGCATCTTCTAGTCGAAAGTTGTTTATGTGAACGGATGTGTAATCCCGATCAGGTAAATGGTGATCGAACAAAGAGGGAGTGAGTGGACCTTTGATGCCAAGAACAGAAAGTACACCATATAATTTGGAACCGTGTTTAAAGTTATTATTATAGTTTTATTCCGAGTAGGTAACTGAGATATTATCCTGATAACTGTTCATAGGAATGTGGTCGTCGTTGATATGCGGCGTTAATGAGAGCAGTGGGGGGGATTACCAGTGTGGATACCCACAGGATTGTGGCTTGAATAAGTGAGAACGCCAGGGAGGATACTGGCGCGTAGTTTCGCCGGATTGCGAACAATTTGGAGAAGAGAGCATTGGGTTCTGCAGGCCCGTGTGTAGACGCACCGGATTGTGTGTCAGATCTGCCCTAGGGTAGAACGGTCTGGGTCGGGGTGGCCGCGAGACCAACTGATGTGAATAAGATATTGTAGAAAATCCGTACATGTATATTGTCATTCCCCATCCTTAGGTGCGACCTGTATATATATTTGTATATCTATTCATTGTGAATATGATCTGAGGAGGGAAGGTGAGTACGTTTTGGCTGGGTCACAGGGGCCCCTGGGGGCTGATCCCATCTAAACAGAAAATCCAGCCATTACAGTCGGCCATTTTTAAATTAATACAATTAATACGGGACTCCACAGACACCAAAAACACACATAACACCACACATTAATTAAAACACACACACAGTTAAATTACATAAAAAATACACATAAGGCAGGACAATTACAAAGGGAAGCTCTATCACGTTTTTTTTTACATGACACATATTAAAAAGAAAAACAAAAAAAAAATATTATTAACATACACACACTCATAACATCACCCTCACACACCAAAACTCTCACACACCCTCACTCACCCTCACACACCATCACACACCTTCAGCCTCACACCCACTCACTCACCCTCACCCTCACACACACTCACACCCCCTCACACTCACACACACTCACACACCCTCACTCCCCTCAAAGACTCACACCCCTCACAACAATCTCACACTCACTACACCGGACAGCCTCACCCTCACACACTCACCCCCTCACACTCTCTCACCATCAACACCCCTCAGCCTCACACACCCTTACCCTCATCCCCTCACCCTCACACACCCTCAATCACCCTCACACGATCACCCTCACACACCCTAACTCTCACCCTCAACTGCTCACACACACTCACACTCCCTCGCTCACCCTCACCCTCACACACACTCACACCCCCTCACCCTCACACCCCATCACCCTCACACACCCTCACTCCCCTCACACCCACACTCACCCTCACACACCCTCACCCTCACACACCTTCACACACCCTCTACCTAACAACACCTCTCTCACCCTCACTCACCCTCACACACACTCACACTCACACACCGTCACACACCCAAAGCCTCACACCCCCTCACTCACACTCACACACACACACCCTCACCCTCAAACACCTTACACTCACACACCCACGCTCCCCTCACACCCATCACAACACTCTCACACTCACTATACCTCACACACTCTCAGCCGCAAACAACCTCACTCACCCTCACCCTCACACACTCACACACCCTCACCCTCACACCCCATCACCCTCACACACGCTCACTCCCCTCACACCCTCACACGCCTCACAACACTCTCACACTCACTACACCTCACACCCTCACCATCAAACACCCTCCCACACACTCACCCACCCTCAGCTTTGCAACTTGTCACAATCAACACGCCTCACCCTCACACACCCTTACCATCATCCCCTCACCCTCATTCACACTCAATCAACATCACAACACCTAACTCTCAGACTCACCCACTCACACACAATCACACTCCCTAACTCACCCTCACACACCCTCACCCTCACACTGTCACACACCCACACACTCACACTCCCTCAATCAACATCAAACAACCTCACTCACCCTCACACACCCTCACCAACACACACCGTCACACACACTCAGCCTCACAAACACTCACTCAACTTCACCATCACACACACTCACACCCCCTCACACTCACACTCACAACGCTCACGCTCACAAACCTCACCCTCACATCCCTCACCCTCACATCCCTCACCCTCACACCCCTCACCCTCACACCACTCAAGCCACAGATGGGTGTGCGATGGGAGGACGTTCAGCTTGCAGGGCTGTGCTTCTATCCCCTGCTGCACTCTCCTGCTCTCTAGAAATGTGGCATAACAACAAAAGCTGCCATCAAAGTCACGTCAATACAAATCATGTGGCATTCCAAATGCTATAGGTGTCACATTCACAAAAATTAAAACTATTGGCATTGTAAATGACAAATCTATCAATGTAGCTATTTGGAAAAACTACACACAAAAAAATCATTTACAAGACCTATAGCTCCTACTTTTCTAATGCGAGACCTATTGCATTTCCAATGCTTGTTTTATTTGTGCCCCCTTGACGAATCACGAACAAACTTTTCATCAGCAAATGTAGAACAAGCATTTGAACAAGCATTTGCAACGCAATAGGTCTCGCAGTTGCGAGTTTTTGAGCTAGTGGCATTATAAATGACAATGCCTTTTATTTATGTGTTTAACAAAGCAGCAAAAATAAAAGACATTGTCATTTACAATACCAATAGGTCAAAGTTTCTAAACTATGAGACCTATTGCATTGCAAAAACTTTTTGTTTAAAAGCGCTCTATGGTGCGCTTTCACGTTAATAGAGGCAATGCCCCTTTCTGTAGACCTGCCGTGACTAAAGAAAGGTCCACGGCTGCTATTAAAGTGAAAGCGCGGTATGAGGCGCTTTTATCGAAAAACCACTTGTTTGTCAAGTTGATAAACAAATGCATTTTTTTGTAAAAGCTCTCATGAAAGCGAGCATGGCGCGCTAAATGCGCTGGATTGTCGCAGGAAAGCATGTAGTGCCTGCAGTAGGAGAAACTCATTAAAGAAAATAGTGCTTACAGACTAAATAAGGCATACTGTGTAACAACCGAAGTAAAACGGCCAGTACTCATGGGAGGTTACAAATGGAAAAAGGCAGCGTCTCCTACATAGGTGACGTCCCCCTGAGTACAGCAAGGGGCCCGCAGGAAGCAGGATCTGAAAAACTTGGTGAATGCTGCAATGAATAAATGAACTGGGTTGGCAGCCTTTTGAAAGGTTTTATTCTTGCGATATTATTGCTCCATATCGGGAATGATTCATCAAAGGATGCATTAATCCATCGTACAATTCAAACGTATTTCCCAATGCATTTTGGGCAATGTCAGGGGAAAATATCTATAATGTAAAATCAGCAGAGATGTTACTAAGGACAACAAACAAATATTAGCCCTTCACCTTCAACTAAGGTGCTCAAAAATAATGAGTGTCAAAAAAGGAACCAGTCAAAGTTCTGATATAGGGGGGGGTCTGTATTCATTCATTCATTCAATTAGTCTTTATTCGATCATAAGCAATCATAAAAGACACATATAAAACAGCAATAAGAAAAATAAAAGCTTAACTCATTAAAACCAATTACAGTGTTGCAAGATAAAATTCAATAAAATTTCCATTAAAATGAAACAGACTAATAATACATGTCATGAAACCTTTTGTCTTAAAACTAAATAGTAATTTCTAGAAAGATAGGAATAACCATAATTACGCAGATTTGTGTTAAAAGGATCACAATCTTATAAGCAAGTTACATTTGAAAAGAATAAAAAGCACCATAGCTCATTGAAGTCATTTACATGATTACATATTTACACAACTACATAGTTACACAATTACATAACTACATACTTACATGATGCCCTGCATCCTATTCCTTCTAAGGGCCACGTCCCGCTCCAGAAGTTAGCCATAGCAATAACTATGACTTTGCTGGTATCAGTTTTTAAAATACGCAAAGCCGTTTGGCAAGATCTTGTTCCTATTTTAGCATAAACTGGCTTTAACGATTTGTGGCGAGGGCCTTATATGCAGGGCAAACAAAAAGAATATGCGGCAAGGTCTCTTCCTCACATGAAAAGGTGTGACAATTTATGTCTTGAACATTCCCCCACTTTTTTGGGAACAATTTTATCGGGAGAGTACCCACTCTAAATTGGTGATAGAGCTTCCTATCACCAGGGCTGATAATAGTATCCCAGTAGGCCTCCAGTCTATGTTCAGTATTGTGGCCCAAAAAGAGACCTGTTAGGGAATCACCATTCACCTGAGAAAGAGACTTCTGCCAGACCATATCCCTATTTAAGGCTATAAATTCTGATTTTGAGGGAAAGGAATTCCCTTCTGGGTCCAGCCAGGGGTCTTTAGTTCTTGACAGTGCTTAATTAGTAAAAAAAGTCCCAGGGCCCTTGTCGGGAGGCCACTGCCGCTTTCACTACACATTGGCCACGCCAGCGCTGCCAATGACAGTACCAGCACAACTTTGAACCATCACACTGCTAGAAGTGTGACAATTCAGACTATTTGAGGAGCCCAAAGCAATAAGAATGGCTTGGGCAGCAGGAGTTAGTTGTTTTCAATGTATATTGAATTAATTAACAACAGTTGTTCTGATCATCTATAAGTTACACAAACAGTGCCACCATGTGGCAGCTGTCATAAGTGCCAGTGTTGACAAATAAGTGCTGGTGCGGAGCACTGGAAAACCACCGGCTCTAATTAAGCACTGCTTCTTGATCAGCGGTAGACCAAACCAAGACTTGTGCCTTGTGCAAAAGGCCTTTCATGGTCAAGCATCGCCTTGCCTCAACGAATTACTGCCACCAGATGTCCAATGCTGGACTCTCAAAATGTTCTCTCACTACATCTGGTGAGGTAGTAAACGTTCCATGTTTAAGGGCCCTCCTCTAGAACTCTCTAACCTACACATGGCTGACAACCCAGGCTCCGGAGACCTCTTCCTTCTATTGAAATCATATCCGCCCTCTGTAAACTCCAACCCCTGAAACAAGCACTATGAAACCTCTCTCTCCTTCTCATTTGAAAATGTATGCCAATTAGTGCTACACAAAGAGAGAATATCACCCATACTTCTGCATTAAAGAGTAAGTACCTTTCCTGTGACTGCTCAATGGCCTGGCTTCTTGGATGTATCTCCACAGAGATAAACTTTCCCAGATATGTTCAATTCACATAACATCCAGGGGCTGAATTACATTTCTCAACTCAAAAAACATGCTTCTCGATAAAACATAAATATACCAAATCAAATTCAGGACTTTTAACATCTGGCTGAGCTGCATTTGAAGTTTATTCAGTGTTATGGTGTATATATGAATGAGCTGGCCTCTTTCTCACTTTCAAAATTTCCAAAATTACCCCTATGATATGGAACACCCTACCACTGCACCAGAATTTTGCTTTGAACATATGATTTTAGACCATAAAAATACCTCCATGTGTCACCTGGAAGGATTTTCATAGAAATACTTCTCCCATTTTATCCTTTTACATTTCAGTATTGTGAGAAATGTGTGGTTTAAGGTGTTTAACTGCATGTTATTTTCCATCTCGACATGTGAAATTTAGATGGGGAGTTAAAATCACCAATATATATATATATATATATATATATATATATATATATATATATATATATATATATATATTGCAGTCTTTCATCCGTGACTATACTTACAACCGGGATAGATGAAATGCGGACCCAAGTTTCTTTGTGCGAAAGTATTTTTTTTTTTTTTTTTTTTTAATTTTTGAAAACCTTTATGGTAATGATGCACACAGCTATTCAGCCTAACATCCCGGAGGCAAGGCAGCAAGGTCTCAGAATGGTTATAGTGCAAAGCGATTCATATCAGGACAGTGCAGGTTATTTTTCTTTTTTTTATACAAACAAAAACGTAAACAGAGGCGCCCGAGGGCGCAGAATAGGCAATGGAAGGGAGAAATGGCTATGAGTCAGTAGGAGGCGTAAGGGGCTAGAGAAGATTTAAAAAGGAACTTAAGTAGGATGTAGGAAAAAGGGGGGGGGGGGAAGGAAGAACAGGAGAATCAGAACATGAGTAGCATAGCTGATGTCAACTTCTACGGTGACAGGCGTTCATCGCAAGGCAGCGGCTCAGGTGGCAGACACAGATCACCTCTGTAAGCGTTCCAAGCCCCCCATACCTTATTCCATGCCTGAGGCCGCCCCCTGGCAGTATATACAGTCTTTTCACGCAACATACACCAATCCATGTTGGCCTTCCATTGTACCACCAGGGGGGCCACGTTGGATCCCCATTTCTGCGCGATGTCCCGCTTAGCGACCATGTTGCCCAGTGTAGCCCATCTGGTCTGCGCCGCGCTATAATCATTCGGCTCCCAGACATTGAGGAGGCACCTACGCGCCTCTGCAGCCAACTCCACTCCAGTCACCTCCCTCATCACTCGATGTACCCTCTTCCAAAAAGGGGCAATAACGGGGCACTCCCACAATATATGCATATAAGTAGCAAGGGCTCCGCAGCCACGACGACAAAGGCCATCTGGCGAGAAGCCCATACGCACAAGCCGGGGGCCGGTGACGTACACCCGGTGGAGGATTTTGAACTGGACCAGCCGCAGCCGCGAGGAGATGGCGACCTCCTTAGGGGAGGACACAGCACTCTGCCAGTCCTCGTCGTCCAGTTCCAGACCATCGGCCACCCACTGCTCCCGCAAGCGCTGGAGGAGGTCGACCTGAACATTAATCAGCTTCTTGTAGGACAGAGAGATGGCGCTATCCGGCATATGCCCGTCCAGTACTCTGTCCTCCAAGGGAGAACTATCAGGGATGTCACCCTGTCTGGCGGCGGCTATTGCGTGCTTGAGTTGGGCATAACGGAAGAACTCTGTTCCACTCAGTTGGTATTCCGCCTGCAACTGCGGGAAAGTCTTAACTTCCCCCCTGGCCAGCATGTCCTCAACCCTCGAAATACCTATCAGGTCCCACTTGTCGAAACCCTTGGTGTGCCAGAGCTTGCCTAAAATGTCGGAATCAAATAGAGGGGTGAATTTCGTCAGTCTGCCCTGCCAACCCTGTATCTTACTGACCGTTCGCCACGTGTGGACCGCCGCCTTTGTCGGACCCGTGAGGCTCCGATCGAAGGATCTAGAATAGAGGGCGCGGTAGTAATTGCCCCCTTGCAAAAGCCATCTATCCATTGCATAGCCCGGGCTGTCCACAGGACCGTAAAAACCATGGTTAATAGCGGTAAGCTGAGAAGCCCAGTAGTACCTCCGCACATCTGGTAACGCAATGCCCCCGTCGTACCATGGCATGGTAAGCTTCTGGACAGCGACACGAGGCCGACCATCCCAAAGCAGGGCACGCTGCAGGCTCTCAACCTCCCTGAAGTAACGAGCCGGAACAAGGTCCTGAGTATTCTGCAAGGCATACAGGAACCTGGGCAGGGACATCATTTTAAATAATGCCGCCCGGCCCAGGAGAGAGAGAGGGAGCTTACGCCAGCTCTCCACATCCCTTCGCAACCGGTGGAGCGGGGGGAGTAGGTTGTGGTCATACCTCGCCTTAGGGTTATCCGAGATGTAAATCCCCAAGTACTTGAAGCCTTGCCCGGCCAGTTGTATGTTGCAACCTCTGGGGAGGCGCGGCGTGTCACCCTTGAGGATGTAAAGGGAGGATTTGGCCCAGTTAATAATCAGGCCGGAGTAGCGCCCAAACAACCTGAGCACGTCACACGCCACAATAAGCGACTTGCAAGGGGAGGTGAGGTAAAGCAGGATGTCGTCTGCGTATAGGGAGACCCTGTCCTCGAAACCCGGGGACCAGGAGATCCCATGCAAGTCAGGGTGCGAGCGTAGCATAGCCGCGAGCGGCTCCAGAGCCAGCGCAAACAGGAGCGGAGACAAGGGGCAGCCCTGTTTGGTGCCGCGATGGAGCGCAAAGGGAGCAGACATGCGGCCGTTAACCGTGACAGCAGCCAGAGGGCTAGCATAGAGAAGTTGCACCCATCCCAGGAAACCCGGTCCAAACCCAAGCTTTGTCAGTACCGCCCATAAATAGCTCCATTCCAGGGAATCAAAGGCCATCGTGGCATCAAGGGAGGCAAGTACCGCCGGTTCCGTAAGGGCGTGTGCTCTGGCCATAACCCCGTGCAGGCGTCGCAGGTTGAGGGCAGTATTGCGGCGGGGAATAAACCGGACTGGTCCGGGTGCACCAAGTCGCCTATAACCCCGACCAACCGATTGGCCAGCAGTTTGGCCAGAATCTTAGGCTCAGCGTTAAGGAGAGAAATGGGGCGATAGGACCTACAAACATCCCGCGGCTTGCCTTCTTTATGGATAACCACTATGGTGGCCAGTCGCTGGTCCAAGGGAAGGACACCCTCTTCACGGGCACGGAGGAACATACCTCTCAAGTAAGGGGAGATCACATCCGGCCGGATCTTGTACAGTTCAATCGGTAGGCCATTGGGTCCGGTTGCCTTACCCGCACGCAGGGCGCGGATCGCCAGAGCAATCTCGTCCGCAGTGATGTCCCGGTCCATATCGGCACTGTCTTCTTCCGAAAGACGAGGAAGGTCAATCGCCGAGAGGAATTCAGTTGAGTCGGCCTCGGAGCGGTCCGAGCCGGAAGTATAAACACCCCGAAAATAGTCCGCGAAAGACTCGGCAATGGCACTCGGATCAGTGACCACCACTCCGTCCTCGCCCAGGATTTCCGGGACCACCCGGCTTGCCATCTCCCGCCTGTCCAACCAGGCCAGCAGTTTACCAGCCTTATCCCCGACATCGTAGATGCGGCCCTGCTGTTCCTTCGCCAAGACCAGGGCAGCGTTCGTGGCGAGATCATGATACTCCGACTGTTTCAGGGAGAGTTCGTGCAGGAGAGAAGGGTCGGGCTCAGGCCCCAAACGGGACTCGAGATCCAAGACCTCCTCCTCCACATGCAGAATATCAGCATCACGAACTCGTTTAGCCTCTGCGATGAGAGCTAGGGCTTCACCCCGCAACACAGTCTTGAACGCTTCCCACAGGGTGACCGCAGAGCCAACGGAGCCCGCATTTTCAGTAAAATATAGGTCGATGGCCTTGGCAAGGAGTGCTCGCGTGTTATGGTTGCGGAAATACCAGGGATTCACCGCAGCCGGGCGGCTGGACAGGTTGACATCGAAGTCAAAGGAGACCCACAACGGTGAGTGGTCGGAGACGCCCCTCGCCAGAAAACGTGCCTCGGAGATGGCATGTGACTGCGCCGCCAGGGTGAGGACATAATCCAAGCGGGACAGGCTCCCATGGGCACCGGAGAGAAACGAAAATTGGCGGAGCGCAGGATGCAATAGCCGCCAACAATCCACCAAACCCATGGAGTCAAGGAAGGTCGGCAGCCACGTTTGGGAACCCGGGAGGTCTCTCGGTGGCTGGCGATCGAGAGTGCCAGAGCAGACTGAGTTGAAATCACCCCCTAGGATCAATAAGCCCGAAGGCAGGGACAAGATGGCGCTACCAAGGTCCTGGAAGGTGTTAGATTGGAGGCCAGGGGGAACATAAATCGAAAGCAGAGCCAAGGGACGCCCCTCCCATCTTCCCACCACAGCTGCGTAGCGTCCTCTATCATCAAGTAGCGTGACGTCTATTTCAAGAGGAAGGGACGCACGCACAAGGACGCCCGCCCCCCGGGAGCCCGAGGAGAACCCAGAGTGAGCAACCATTTTGTAACCCTTACGGTTCAGGGCCCTACAGGAGTTCCCCACCAAGTGCGTCTCTTGCAAAAGTACAACATCAGGCATGTGTCTCTTTATCAATTGGATCACCACCCCTCTCTTAACTCGGTCTCCTAGTCCATTGACATTCCAGCTAAGCACTTTCAATTTCCTACCCCCCATCACCCAACAATCCGCCCCACCCGACTCCAACCAACTCAATCGTCAAGTGCACAGTAAAACACACAGTCCATTGCCTCAAAGAAGAAAAAGAGATAGAACGAACAAACAATAAAACTTGCATAGTTGCACCCCCCACCCTGCACCCCTGCATGTGACTAAAAAGCCCCCCCAACCAGCAGTGTGCCTGTCGCCCCATAACTACTCTACAAGAAGACACCCAGAGGAGTGAGGAATCTCCGCGAACACCTCCCGCCACCCTCCATGTACTGATAGGAAAGATAGTACGGCATCTCAAAGCTACATTCGATAGTCCACTGAGGCAAGCAAGATAGACGAGGAATCACCCACTATAGAGCCAAGTCTCATAGGTCCGGTCCGCCAGCTGCGCCACCTTCATGGTCCTCCTGTGTTTCTCGGCGCGTAGGTAGAGTGTCCAGCCAGTCACTAACGTTCTCAGCGAAGTCAAAGAAAAGGGCACGACCTTCGTGCTCGATCCGGAGCTTAGCGGGGAACATCATGGAATACTTGAAGCCCAGGTCCCGCAGTCTTCGCTTCACCCCTGCATAGCTCTGGCGCTGTCGCTGAACCGTCCTGGTGAAATCCGGATAGAAATGGACATCGGCATTCTGGAATTTAAGCGGTCCATGTCGTCTGGAAGCCTGTAGGACAGCGTCCCTGTCACGGAAATTGAGCAGCCGGGCTATGATAGGTCTGGGTGCCACGCCCGACTTCGGCGGGCCACCCGGCACTCGGTGGGCACGCTCCACCGAGAAAAAGTTGCTGAGGCCAGGCGGGGCCAGATGAGTCCTGATCAGGTCTTCAACGAGGAGGTCCGTCGCCGCCTCCTCCGAACCCTCCGGTACACCGACAATGCGGACGTTCTGCCGCCTGGCCCGGCTTTCAAAGTCATCCAGCCGCCTCGCGAATTGCTCCGCTGTCCTCTGCAGGTTCCGGACTTCAGTTTGCAAGTCTGAGACGTCTCCCGTCAGGCTGGACGTCTTGATGTCCAAGTTCTTGACCCGATCATTAGTTTTGCCCAAGTCGGCTCTAATGAGGGACAGATCAACGGCCATGCCATCCACCTTGTGCGTGAGGACTTCATGCTGTTGCTGCATGTCCGCCCGGAAGTTTGTAATGGCTCCCAAAATGTCGCTCAGAGTGGGCTCAAAGCCGCCCGGCGAGCCTGAATGCGGGATGTCCTTGGCAGAGGGCCCAGTAACAGGCGGTGTCCTCGGTTGAGTATAGCGCTCAATCCTATTCTGCTGCTGTTGTGATTTACCGCGGACGCCTCTGTTCGACGGCTTGTCGGGGTCCCCCTTGCCCGCCATGTTGGGTCCAAGAGGACAAAGGGCTATGCCAGGCAAGTCCAAGCCCAAAGAGTCGGAGATTTGTCCGGGAAGACAGTAGAATGCTGTCCCAGGTTCGCTTCGCTGTCCGGATAGCTCCGCTGTCTAGTACACCTCGCCGCTGGTAAAGGCAGGCAGGCACTCCGCAGATCGGCAGTGCGTAGCGGCGGAGTCCGCAGAGACAATGGCACTGAGCTGGCACGGAGTCCCACTCGACGTAGCTCAGCGTAGGAGACACCGATTCGGGATCTGAAAGCGGTTCTCGCCTCAGTGGGCCCTCAGCAACGAGTATCCACCCACGTGGATCAGGATTACGGGCAGGATAGTTGCGGAGGATCGGAAGGTCCGCGGAGCTCCGAGCTTACGCGGCCATCTTGGTTGCCCGCGAAGCTCCTCCTCGCGAAAGTATTTTTTATTCAATCACCCTGCATCGCCGCCACAACGTGTTTCAGTGGCGGTCGCCAATAGATAGTTATAGTTAGGACCTATTATTCATTGGAAAACCGCAACATTCTATTGGCAATAACTTTGGCATTGATTGATGAATCTTCTTGAAATGTTCCAAACATTTGGCCAGCTCAGATCCGCTCCTTCCCTGAAAGTTTGAGGGTGATTGGTCAAGCGGGCCGAGAAAAAAGGTGGCTCCCAAAACGTGTTTTCCCCATGCAATTTCCCACAGGACCTATAGACAAGGCTACAGCCCGAACGGCTGAACCGAATTATACCAAATTTGGCAGAGAGGTAGTCCTCAGTTCCGACTTGTACCTTTTGCTTATATGGTGTCAATCTGTTCAGTAGTTTTTGAGAAAAATGCAGTTAAAATCATTTATATATCTATGGGCACGGTGGATCCGTGGATTGTGCGAGGATTGGCATTGTAGTATAAGCGCACCGTACCGATCACGCGCTCAATTCTAATTGGCTGTCAAGCGGTTGTCAACATTCGAAACCAGGAACTGTTGGCAGCCATTTTGTGCCTTGGTAGAAGCGAGGGTGAAGAAGTGTGTGAAATATGTGTGCAAACCGCGCCAAGGGGGCAGGGTAGACACACCCTGACCCCCCAGGACTGCTCAGGAGGTCGTAAAAGGACCTCTAGGGCAAAAAAATTATAATTTTTTTTTAAATCGCGGGATGCGTGTAGGACCCGCGCATTTCGGTGCCGAAAAATGCAAAAAACGAAGCGCGGGCTCCCGCGGTTTACAGGTTATTAGTCCCTGGGGCGGCCAAATTCCGGGGGCATTTAAAAAAAAATGTGGGGATCCCAATCCCCCACATAGTGCCCCGGGGACCGCCACCCCTTGGGGCTCTAAGTTAATATATGTGGGGGGTCACTGTCCCCCGCCCCCCCGCAAACCCGGGGACCGCCACTCCCTGGGGCTTGTTAAAAAGGGTGGTGGGGTTGCAGGACCCTCACAGCCCCGGGGACCGCCACCGCCAGGGCTTCTTCTTTAATGTGTTGGAGGGGGGCAGCAGATGGCCCTGGGGACCGGCACTCCCCAGGGCCGGCTATTGTAGTGGCCCGGGATGCTTAACCCCAAGACACTGTTGTTTGTAATGGCAGGCCGGGAGCCTCGCGGCTCCCACCCTGTTATTGAAACTGCTTTCCTACTTGGAAGAGAGAGTAGGAAACTTGCTCTCTCTTCCAAATTGGAAAGCAGATTGCTTTTCCTCAGGGGGAGCAGCATGTTAGATGCTCTTCCTGAGGAAAAGTAACGCCGGCTCCCGAAGGACGCAGGGAGCCGGCTGAGACCGTGGGGACATTGGGGCTTTTCTCACGGTCTACAATGTATTATATAATTCTCCAAGGGTGTCCTTCATAAGCATTTTTGTTTTAATTTGACCAGGGGGGGCTCAATTACGGGTGCATTATTAAAAGTGTTGGACAATAGTGTTACCCCAGCGTCTTTGTCATCACGTATGACATCTTTTTGAACTTTTGTTTATTTGAAGTCTGTTTTTTTACAGTATCTTTCTACGTCTTATCACAATCTGTTCCACAGCGTCCATTTGTTTCAGTGTTCTTAGTCTTGTTCACTTGTTGTTCTTTTGCAGACTTACCTGTTTCTGTACAAGATCTGCCTTCTTTCTTGTGTAGCCTTCCTTTGTGTAAGTTTTTCTTTTATATGTGACCTTTGATCTTCAGTGCTTGATCTAGTGTTCTGACCATACCGGTATATTTGTAGATATGTTGTTTACTCTTTTCCATTTCCTCCCTCTACCCTAATTGACAAAACAATGGAGGGACACAAAGTAAGGGGCTCTGGTTGTTTCTGTGTCTTAAGCTTGTAACATAGTAGGTAAGACACAGATTTAGAAACCCAGTCTTCACCAACCATGGACCTTACTCCCCGTTGTTGCTACCTCCTTTGCTATGGCTTATCAATCAAATCTGTTCACTTGACCTGGTCCTCTTTCAGTGTATTCTCCTGATAGTCCAAGTCCATACAATTCATTAATTTACGTGCCCTTGCTCACTCGGTGAGTGGTGGTACCGCCACTAGATATTGCACATTATACACCAACTTGGGTGTATCCGCTTTCAAAATGCTTGTACTGGCTATTGTACATGCAGACTTTGGTCCGTCCTTTTTATCCTTTTTTGCACTTTGAGATATATTGTCCTACCTATGTTCTTCAGTTTCTACTTCCTCCTTTTAAATTCTCTTGGAAAGACCTTATCAACACTTCAATAGAAAAAGTAAGAAGGCTGGGAAAGTAGTTTATATGTGAGCTCTGTATGCTATCGTAATACTTAATCAGGAAATTGCATGGTTGCTACCTTTCTGTAATGCAGTTCAGTTGCACAGTCCATTCTTGTCTAGCTTTGTGCGTCATGAGAATTGTAGGGACCCTTTTTTCTGCTTATTTTTAATAAAGCACTTGATACAATGCATAGTGATACAGTATTTATTTATTGTAAATATTTATTGAATGTTTTCAAATTAATTTCTACAAGTACAAACTTTTTTCCTTCATTTCCAAAATTAATATTAGATATATTTTAAAGTAAGCATCACAAAGGCAGATATTACAGAACATAAGTTGTAAAAATATTTTCAATGTATCTTATTTTTTTTCTGATTACGTAAAACACTGATATTACAGTAAAGATGTTTTTAAAATAGTTTAAATGTATCACAAAATAGTGTATGTTTTGAAAATAGTTTCCACAAGTATAAACTTTGTTCCTTTATTTTCAAAATAAATATTAAATAGATTTTATAGTTAGCACTACAAAGGCTGATATTATAGTAAAGAGGTTGTAAAAATATTTTTAATGTATCTTAATTTTTTTCCCCTAAGTATCTCAAACAGTGATATTACAGTAAAGACGTTTTTAAAATAGTTTCAATGTATCACAACATATTTTATATGAGTATCACAAATATGAATATTACAGTAAAGAAATTGTAAAAACAGTTTCAGTGTAGTTCAAAATATTATACGTGAGGACCACAAACACTGATAGAACAGTAAACAAATTGTGAAAATAGTTTCAATGTATTAGAATAACTAATTTCACTTCACTGAGAACACATTTGTTTACTTCTGATAGATTTCACATCTTACAGATGGAAAATGTCAGTTACTCAGTAATCATTTGTTCTTGGCATGTAGTGCTGTACATTGAAATGGGGGGCTTAACTGTAACGAGTGGACGAGTGGACAGACCTGATTTGGCGGCGATTTTTGGCGATCTTTGGCTTCTTGACTCCCTTTGCTGTACCAAGCTTCCTGCCCCTGACGCCAGTCTCCCCCCCGCCGCCACTGCCTTTTGCAACCTTGGCGCGGCCGCAGTGAGGGGGGGACTACAACACCCAGCGTCCCCTGCAACAGGAAGTCGCATCCACCTGGTCCACGCCCGGAGGCGCTTAAAATCCCGCGAGAGCCCCGGGGGAGCGGGGGCTTAACTGTAACAAGTGGATGAGTGGACAGACCTGATTTGGCGGCGATCTTTGGCGATCTTTGGTTCTTGACTCTCTTTGCTGTACCACGCTTCCTGCCACTGACGCCAGTCTCCCCCCGCCACCGCAGCCTTTTGCAACCTTGGCGCGGCCGCAGTGAGGGGGGGACTACAACACCCAGCGTGCCCTGCGACAGGAAGTCACATCCACCTGGTCCGCGCCCGAAGGCACTTAAAATCCTGCGAGAGCCCTGGGGGAGCGGGGGCTTAACTGTAACGAGTGGACGAGTGGACAGACCGGATTTGGTGGCGATCTTTGACTTCTTGAATCCCTTTGCTGTACCACGCTTCCTGCCCCTGACGCCAGTCTCCCCCGCCGCTGCAGCCTTTTGCAACCTTGGCGCGGCCGCAGTGAGGGGGGACTACAACACCCAGCGTCCCCTGCAACAGGAAGTCGCATCCACCTGGTCCGCGCCCGGAGGCGCTTAAAATCCAGTGAGAGCCCTGGGGGAGCAGGGTCTTAACTGTAACAAGTGGACGAGTGGACAGACCTGATTTGGCGGCGAACTTTGGCTTCTTGACTCCCTTTGCTGTACCACGCTTCCTGCCCCTGACGCCAGTCTCCCCCCGCCACCGCAGCCTTTTGCAACCTTGGCGCGGCTGCAGTGAGGGGGGGACTACAACACCTAGCGTCCCCTGGGACAGGAAGTCGCATCCACCTGGTCCGCGCCCGGAGGCGCTTAAAATCCCGCGAGAGCCCCGGGGGAGCGGGGGCTTAACTGTAACGAGTGGACTAGTGGACAGACCTGGTTTGGCGGCAATCTTTGGCGATCTTTGGCTTCTTGACTCCCTTTGCTTTACCACGCTTCCTGCCCCTGACACCAGTCTCCCCCCGCCGCCGCAGCCTTTTGCAACCTTGGCACGGCCGCAGTGAGGGGGGACTACAACACCCAGCGTCCCCTGCGACAGGAAGTCGCATCCACCTAGTCCGCGCCCAGAGGCGCTTAAAATCCCGCAAGAGCCCCCGTGTCGCGGGCCGTTCGTGGGTGGTGCCGGGCTATGCCCGGGCAAAGGGCGGGCCGTCTGTGGCCGTCCGAGGCAGGATAAGGCAGGGCAGGGCCACCTCCCTTCGCAACGGGACTCTGGACCTACTCAAGTAACGTGGTCAGTTATTTGATACACTTGTTTGTAACTTGACATCAGTTATACACATAGCTGTAGTATTTGTGTTAAATCTCTTACTGTATGATGAGCACTCGCAGTGGGGTTGGGGGTAATGGGGCTGTGGGCCCCCTTGATGCCTTCTTTGTCCTGCGGAATCTTTTATAAATAAGGAGATTGATCTCACACAGAAAATACTGTCACTGACTCGTTCTGCTCCCATTGAAATAGTAACAAGCGGTCCTTCTTCTACTCCACCTAAATCAGCTGAATGCAGCTTGGTTAATCCTCTCCATCTAGCTACTGGATCTCCTGAGCCTGAGTTGGTAGTTGTGGATTCACCCATTATAACATTAGATGCAGATGCAGGTATGGCCCCTCCACCCCCTCTGCCGACACCTCATATTGTCACACGATCTACACGACAAACACTGGGTGGGGGAAACACAGCTCAAACCATAAACCGGAAACGGAAAGCAAGGGACCTACCTACCACAACCCAACAGACCAACAAAGTAGCTAAAACTAAAGGCACTGCTCATGGGAAGACGGGCACAATTGAGGTGGCTAACGACATTAGCCCCACTGATCTTTGTATCTCTGGGTGCTACTACCGTTGTAAGCAGCCCCAAACCACACAGAAGATCTGTTATTATCTAAGTTAGTAGACAAACTCGGAGTACTGTTAAACCCAGTGCTAAACAAACTTGCCGATATTAACACTAGACTCGACAATATCGAACAGAAATTATCTACTCGGCCCAGCCAGATATCCAATGGAACCCTGATAGCCCCAGGGGGACCTAGTATATGCCTGGCACCTATCTCTAGCCAATCAGCAATTGTAAATAGTGATCCTATTAGAATGGGCACAAGTGCCCCACATCAGGCACTAATAGGGGACATTTTTCAGCATGTAACCGAAATCAAAGGAAGGAAACACTAGGGATGGGGAATAACAATAATAATATGAATGAAATATGATTTGTCTACGCGCTACTATGCCCAATGGGCGTCAAGGCGCCTAACTCAAAAAATTAGCTGCGGGCAAACAGAGACACGAGCTCACTGATAGGCTTTGGTGAAACACCAAGTTTTCAAAGCTTTCTTGAAAAGATCAAGTGAGGGCTGTAGTTTGATCTCCAAGGGAAGAGTGTTCCAAAGTTGAGGTGCAAGGATGGAGAAGGCCTTGCTCCCCCATCTTGCCATCCTAGCGCGTGGGACTACCAGTTGATTAAGCTCTAGCGAGCGAAGGCATCTGATTGGAACATACCTAGAGAGCAAAGAACCCAAAGCATCAGTCGGGCCTGCCCTCAGGGCGCTATAAGTAAGACAGAGAAGTTTAAAAGAGACTCTGAAAGGGATAGGCAGCCAATGGAGATTCTTCCTTGCCGAGGTCGCAGAGGACATCCACGGCAAGGCCAGAACGAAGCGCGCCGCGGCATTTTGCACAACCTGCAGGCGTTGAAGAAGGCCCTTGTTGGCCCCGGCATAGAGTGAATTACAGTAATCCAGCCTTGAGCCAACGAGGGCGATCACCACCTGTTTTCGTGCCTGTGGGGAAAGATAGTCCTGAGTCCAATAGGGACCTGAACAAGGATAGCCCAAACACTGTACAAACTACTCACACCAAAGATTATTTGAACTTACCTCCCGAATGTACACCCTATGTTATTGTCCTCTCCAATGTTCCACCTTTAGCTCCCAATACAGTGGAACACTGGAGTTCTTTAAGAAATAGGGCCCTCCATTTACTGGACATTAAGACGGGATTGGGGAGCTGTTTGTTTCAGGAATTTAAAATGGCAAGAAGGGTCCCATGGATAGGCAGACTGATCAAATTCAGAAGAAGTGACTGTATAATATTAAACTTTGGCTCAATAGAAATAGTACACAACATCCTGGAGAGAGCGGGGACAAGGCACATGGACAGAGAAGCGATACACATTTTACCCTTAGGATATTTCTATCGGACCCAACCACTTTTACCTATTACTAGATGCCAATTACCAACTAATGCCCCAAACCAGGGGAGGTACGAGTATAATGTACCAATATCTAACCGGTTTGAAACAGCTCTTTCCAACCTAGACTCACAAGACTGACTGCCAGGTAGGATGACAAACAACAATACATTACCAGTCTCCTCATGTCCCCACTTACCGGCACTCAGTAAGGTGCAAGAACTTCAGGCGACCTGCACTACACAGTTATTAATGATCCCTACTGATTCCCAGAGGAAGGCTAAGGGTGGCACTAGCCACGATAAAACCAGTGGTGGGTCAACAGTTGAGGCACCTCAGAATAGCAATCTAAGTAACAACGGCTCTGACCTTAAAATCCTCAGCTGGAATGTTTCCGGTCTCGAGCCAAGACTAGTAGATAAAGAATGGTTACACCTACTCTCCTTGCAGGATATAATAATGTTTCAGGAAACATCGGCACCTCATGATCTGCATATAGAAGGGTTCCATTGTCTTAGTGGAGTGGCTACCAAGTCAAATTTTGGTCAGGCTGTAGGAGGCCTATTTATTGGGATCAGTAAAGCAGCTGGAGGGAGTTTTATGATCATAAATACCAATAATCCCAACATACAGGCAATAGAATAAAAGCGTCAAGTCCCCTTTTATTTAATAAACTTTTATAATAATGATTTTAACTCCTCCCCAAACAAGAATTTCATAGCGCTTTTTAAATTTATTTTCAAACTGGAGAAAACTCAGGGCTCAGGTGAGGGCATGGGGATCTTTCTGGGGGGATTTTAATGCTAAGCTCCCAAAAGACAGTTGTAATATAGACACACGACAGGCAGACCCAGCCGTGCAGAAGAGAACAGAATTGAGATCTTTTCTCAGTGAATATATTCTTAGTAATGTAATGGACTTAGGCCCACACCCCACAACCCAGCTGGTGCCAACACATAGAGGCAGAGATAGCGTTTCAATTATTGATTTTATTTTTGTCTCTCCCTGCCTGGCGGACCGGATATTGGCCACAGAGGTCGTAGCAACAGACTTCAGGGATGACAACCCCCTGACAGTGGCTTTAAGATTAGCTCAACGGCCTGTGTATGTTACCACACAAGGGGTGAGGGACATAACCCTCTCGACAGATAAATTGAGATTAAAGTGGAAAGGGATAGACAGTGGGGAAATAACTAAGTCCCTATTAACAGGGCATCAGACATTAATTAATTCTTGTCTATTGATAACAGCTCGTGGCCCTAACGTAATTCAAGATTTTACTAAAATATGTACTGGGATTAGATCTCTTTTATCAGTGCCATTATCCCAGGGTCCAAAAGACCCAAGATGGTTTGACCATAACTGCTCTGAAGCGAACAGGAAATTGCGCAAGGCCCTAATGGCTATACCTAGAATTAGGGCAGATGTTAGTGTAGCCAGGAAAGCTTACAAAACAACAATAAACGAGCGGAAGGGTACGTTTCTGGGAGAACGATGGGAAGCCCTCGCAGAAATAGCAGCTGGAAAGACTGGAAATGTACTTTGGCCCGCTGTAAGAGATCTGCGAAATATGGGCCAACAGTTAACACCAGTCAGCTGTACTATTGCTAGTAGTTCCTGGGAAGACCATTTTTCTAAAATGTATGCCTCACCACAGTATAGTTTGAATTACCATGTGCAGGAACAGATTGGTAATCTACAGGCAACTTTGGTGAAGGTAGAAGAGGCGATTGCACAGAGCCTTGGCAACAAGGCCCCAGGACCGGATGGGTAACCCATAGACATTATAAAATGGAAACCTGGACTATGGGCTCCAATCCTCGTGAATGTTTTTAATAGCTTACCTCAAGCATCTATGCCTGAAACATGGGGAACTAGTGCAATCGTCCCAATATATAAAAAGGGTGACAGATCGGATCCTGTTAACTACAGACCGATCTCTTTACTTGATAATACCCTAAAGATTCTGGGCCGTGCCATCTATAACAGGATCTTAGAGTTGACAGAGGAAAGCAGCATTTTATCCCCATGTCAATTGGGTTTTAGAAGTAGGGTCGGCACAGTCGAACAATGTTTAAACCTTAAATTGGTTATTGATAAATACAACATTGCCCGTTCTGCCCCTATTTATTTAGCGTTTATGGACCTGTCATCCGCTTTTGATTTAGTTAACAGGTCTAAACTTTGGTCTATTTTATTAAGTTATGGTTTGGACCAATTATTGGTCCACTTTTTAGCATTCATACACACTGACCTTAAAGCACGAGTGAGGATAGGAATGGGAGGGGAACTTTCGGATGTCTGACGTTACAACGCATACCATTACAACTACCTACCATTACAACGCGACCATTACAACGCATACCATTACAACGCATAGCGCTTAGAGATGCTGGATAGTGGTAAGTATAATTTACTATTCCAACTCCAGTCCCAGTGGACACTAGGGAAGGTGTTGGATAGTAAATTATACTTATTCCCTATCCTAGAGCGCCCCCCCAGCGCAATGCGTTGTAATGGTATGCGTTGTAAAAGTTGCGTTGTAATAGTAGGTAGTTGTAAAAGTTGCGTTGTAACAGGTGTATACCGGAACTTTCAGGACCAATTAAGATAGGAAGGGGAGTAAGACAGGGGTGCGTTTTAGCACCCCTGCTCTTTATTATTTATATTAATGGTCTGAGCAACCATCTGGAAAAGTCCACCCCAGACGTTCCCATAATAAATGGCAAATCGTTACCCGTACTTCTCTACGCAGACGATGCAGTCATAATGGGCCGCACCCCTAATTCTCTGCGCATTTTAGTAAAAAGTTTCACAGAATATATGGATGGACTGGATTTACGGGTGAATTTTAATAAGTCATTTATTATGTCATGTGGTCCAGGGAAACGTCAGCTTAACTCCATACTAGTAGGGGACAACAGACTTACTTCCAATCATAATTTCCCATATTTGGGGATGGTCTTTGCTGCGAATGGCTCGTGGACTGGGCATTTGCCCAGTCCACGAGCAAATTCTCAAAGGCCATCAATTCGATTTTAAGTATTCCACGACCTAAGAAATTAGGTGCCATTGAAGCAATTGTAAAGATTTTTAAATTACAATGCATCCCCATAGCCACCTACGGGGCCGAAGTTTGGGGTGCGGTGAAGAATGAGTGTTTACAGCAGGAAGAAAATTGGTTCTGCAGAAAGGTGCTGGGAGTACCAATTTCCACCTCCAAATATATCTTGCATAAGGAATTAAATGTACACTTTATATCTGATTTTATTAGCGCTCGACCCGTCTTATTTTGGCACTCTGTTTGGAGGAATCAATTAGCGACCCTGACCCAAGAAATTATAACCGATTGCTTAAAATGTGAAAGGGGAATCGAGATCCCCTGGCTCTCGGGGGGTAACTGGACATAATATCGACTACATAATATCGAATGGACAAAATATCGACGGAAAAATATCGACATTACCAAAATATCGACTATAGGAACATCGTAGAAAAAAATATCGACTGCAAAAATGACCCAAAAATATCGAATACAAAAACATCGACTCAAAAATATCGACTAGACAAAATATCGAAATATAGTGAAAGTAAAAAATATCGAGAAAATGTTAGAAAATAATAATTTTATAAAATAATATATATATATTATATAAATAAATAGTACCTAATGTTTAGGAGCGGGTTGTGGGTTTATAGGGGAATAGGGTGGGAAGTAATTTAATAATAATTAATTAGTTAATATATGTTTGGTAATTGTTTTAATTAGATTTTAATTGGTAATTAATTAATATTAATTAGTTAATTGTTTAATTGATTAATTAGAATATAATTTAATTGATTAATTGATCATTAATAATCAATATTTTAAAAAATTAATTTGTATATGATTTTAATTGATACATTGGTTATTAATTAATAATAATTAGTGATTTATTGGATTAAGAATTAGTATATTATTTACATTTATTAATTGCTAACACATTAATTATAATTAGTTAATGATGTCATTAATATATTGCATATCATTTAAATAAATTAATTGGTAATTAATTTATAATAATGACTTAATTACATTAATAGTATACATTTAAATGTAATGTGTTAATTAATGTTGATGTTAATTAATTTATTGGAATTAAACAATATTAATTAATCTAAATTATTATTATAGCTAATGTGATAATATATTTTATAATATTTTTTTAAAAAATATTAGTATATTTTATATATTTATGTTTAATGTTTTGTTCATTATTATTTATAGTGTTCTGGCTTTGTTTCATAGTTTTGGTTATAGGTTAATATTTTAGGGTTCTGGGTCATTTTTCTAGTCGTGAGTAAAGGTGTATTTAGTGGGATTTGGAAAATTTGTACGTTTGTGGGTAAATGGGTATATTTTAGGTTGAGGGTCAGTTTTCAGTTCTTGTGTAAAGGGCTATTTGTATAGTTCAGGGTCAGTTTTCAGTTTGTGGGTAAAGGGGTATTTGTAGGGGTCAGGGTCAGTTTTCAGTTTGTGGGTAAAGGAGTTTTTGGGAGGTTCAGGGTTAGTTTTCAGGTAGTGGGTGTAGGGGTATTTGTAGGGTTCAGGGTCAGTTTTCAGTTTGTGGGTAAAGGGGTATTTGTAGGGTTCAGGGTCAGTTTTCAGTTTGTGGGAAAAGGAGTATTTGTAGGGTTCAGGGTCAGTTTTCAGTTTATGGGTGAAGGGCTATTTGTAGGGTTCAGGGTCAGTTTTCAGTTTGTGGGTAAAGGGGTATTTGTAGGGTTCAGGGTCAGTTTTCAGTTTGTGGGTAAAGGGGTATTTGTAGGGTTCAGGGTCAGTTTTCAGTTTGTGGGAAAAGGAGTGTTTGTAGGGTTCAGGGTCAGTTTTCAGTTTGTGGGTGAAGGGCTATTTGTAGGGTTCAGGGTCAGTTTTTAGTTTGTGGGTAAAGGGGTATTTGTAGGGTTCAGGGTCAGTTTTCAGTTTGTGGGTAAAGGGGTATTTGTAGAATTCAGGGTCAGTTTTCAGTTTGTTGGGAAAGGAGTATTTGTAGGGTTCAGGGTCAGTTTTCAGTTTGTGGGTGTTGGGGTATTTGTAGGGTTCAGGGTCAGTTTTCAGTTTGTTGGGAAAGGAGTATTTGTAGGGTTCAGGGTCAGTTTTCAGGTTGTGGGTGTAGGGGTATTTGTAGGGTTCAGGGTCAGTTTTCAGTTTGTGGGTAAAGGGGTATTTGTAGGGTTCAGGGTCAGTTTTCTGTTGTTGGGAAAGGAGTATTTGTAGGGTTCAGGGTCAGTTTTCAGTTTGTGGGTGTAGGGGTATTTGTAGGGTTAAGGGTCAGTTTTCAGTTTGTGGGTAAAGGGGTATTTGTAGGGTTCAGGGTCAGTTTTTAGTTTGTTGGGAAAGGAGTATTTGTAAGGTTCAGGGTCAGTTTTCAGTTTGTTGGGAAAGGAGTATTTGTAGGGTTCAGGGTCAGTTTTCAGTTTGTGGGTAAAGGGGTATTTGTAGGGTTCAGGGTCAGTTTTCAGTTTGTGGGTAAAGGGGTATTTGTAGGGTTCTGGGTCAGTTTTTAGTTTGTGGGTTAAGGGGTATTTGTAGGGTTCAGGGTCAGTTTTCAGTTTGTGGGTAAAGGGGTATTTGTAGGGTTCAGGGTCAGTTTTCAGTTTGTGGGTAAAGGGGTATTTGTAGGGTTCAGGGTCAGTTTTCAGTTTGTGGGTAAGGGGTATTTGTAGGGTTCAGGGTCAGTTTTCAGTTTGTTGATAAAGGGGTATTTGTAGGGTTCTGGGTCAGTTTTGGCCTTTAGGGTGAAGGGGTCTTTTTAGTGTTTTGGGACAGTTTTGGGTATTTTAGAGTGCTGATGTATAGTTTAACTTAACAGTGATACATTAAATTTATTACAGGAAAATAGCTATTATTATAACTTTACATTAGTACCCTTTATTTAGATAAAAACAATTTATGTATTAGCATGTTTCCAGACAGTAGCTATAGTGGAGTTGGAATTCTAATTATTAATTGGTTGGTGTCCAGCACCATCAGTAATATTATCAACACTCGAGTTGGATTAATAAAAATACATTGGTTAGTCTCCACCACATTTTATAGTATTACCTTGAGTGTAGTAGGAATAGTAAAATAATTTTTGCTACTGTCCTGCAGCTTCTATCATTTTAGATTGACTGGAGTAGTAACAATACATATAAAATTGGTCAGTCTGCAGCACATTTGTATACATTTGTTCATTACTGTATTTTAATAATAAAAAATAATGCAACATAGATGTTTTCAAATTAGTTTATTAAACATTTTTAAATTTTTTTAGTGTGTACTACAATAAAATCAAAAACAAATATAACATCAAATTTTTTGAAACTTTTTTTATTCACACAATAACATCTTTACATTTATATACATGTGGTCAATGTAAATAATTATTTGGATTACTAGATTATTTCAGTAAATTTTACATATTCCCATCAGTCATTTACAATTTAAAGTATTTATATAGAAATACATTAAACAATGATTTGTTATATATTTATTACATTAATATTTAATAATGTTAATATTAAATATTAATATAATAAAATATATAATACATATTTCTTTTTAACAAGTAACATGAGTATTATTACATTTCTTAGGATAAATTGAAATACAAAAATAAATTTTCTTGGTGTATAATTCACACAATGTTGTTTTTACATAAAACATATAAATCGCTTTGGTTGTAAAGTTAATAATTGTATAGGGAAACAATATGTTTAATTATAATATCTGGTATTTATCAAATTGTAGTAAAGCCATTATATAATTTTGTTATAATTAGAAATAATTATATAATCTTTTTTTACTAATTAATAAAAATAATAATTATTTTATTAATTATTATTATTATTAATTAATAAACATAAACATTCATTTATTATTAACAAAAATATATACATTCACAGATAAAATAGAGACTTTTTTCAGGCCATTCTTTATATACTAAATGGTTCTACTTGTTATATTAATAACAATAAATAAGTTATATTATTTATCATTATTAATTATTCCCATAAACATTTATAATGTTTTATTAAAATTATACACAAAATTATTCATCAAAATATACAGAATAACTAAATATTTACATCTTTTATTCAAAGTTTTACATAATTATTTAATATTATTAATATATAATACATATTATATATTAATTTATATTAAATATATATTTTTTTAAAATAAAGGAAAATTGTCATGAGTATAGTGTATTAATTTGTTACATTATACATGTGTATGTATTATATATTTCATATTTCACATTGTTTATTCTATTATCCCTTTACACAAATGGGTTAAGGGGACTACTTTTTTACCGCGTAAGGTTATTGCGCTCCATTCAGGACTGGAGAAGCTCGCGGTTGGGAGTTGCTTCGCGTGGAGAGAGGTAAGGTTATTTTTAACTACAAATTATAAGTAAGTGGTCATGTTTGAGTGTGTAATCAAACTCTGTAGTGTTTTTTGGTGTATGTATTATTAGTTTAAGTAGCGTTTGGGTGAAAAGTCTCCGTTATAGATGTGTCGTGCTTTTTTTCCTTCAAGTCTAATTTTAAGTGTTCGGAAATGTCTTCTTACATGGTTAATGTTAATTGTTAGTATATTTACAAATGTGAAGGGGGTATTTGTGGGTGGCTTTCGTTATGTATGTTATTTTACAGGTTTCGGTTCCTCGCATGAAAACTACATGGAAGGAAGCGTGTTTTTTAACGGAGAAACAAATGTTTAAGTTATTATGCTTATATTTTGACTTTTATCTCCTATTTTTCGGGTTTGCCAGGACCGGTTTTTTAACTTTTTAAACCTTTTTCGGGATTTTTGGAGGGTTTCGAATCGGATTGATATATTGATATGCGTGACCGTTTTTTTTTAATAGTGTGTATATAACTTTAAATCCTAACGTGTACACACTACTGTTTTCGGGATTTCCTGGAGCGTTTTTTTACGTTTTACAATTTATTTTCGGGTTTTTGAGGGTCATCCCATATTGGAATAGTAAGATATTGGATTGGATTGTATGGATTGATTTTTCCTTGATTGCGTCTCTCAAGTCCAAAAATTGTAAGTATTTATTTTACAATTTTGATTGGGTGGGAAATGTCGATTTCTAATGTTATGTGTATGTTATAAAAAATTATAAACATTGCATATTTGTTACTAATTTTTTTACATAACTTTTAAAAGTTTGTCAAACAAATATGTTTTATTTATAATTCATTATATATGTTTATGACATGTGAATTTTATTAGTATTGTAAGAAGACATTCGTATATTTACTTGACATTTTTATAGAAGACTTTTTGCTATTATTGCCAGGTATTCTAAACCTCTAGTTGTAGGGTATAATGTGACTTGACTTTGAAGTAGTCGGAACATTTGTTGGGTTTGTTTAGTGAGTTTGGGCCCTATTTGTGACACTGATTGTTCCATTCTTAGTTCCTGATAGCTTTGTTCTTTTTTCAAAGCTTCAAGAAGGTTGTGGAAAGTGGGTTTGCCTCTGTTTGTAGTTGCTTGGAAAGCATTATGCCACCCTTCAACACTATTGTTGGTTTTCGCCTCTTGGTTTAAAGTACTGAGATAGACATTCCACCAAGGGATTTGGAATTTGGGCTGGCGTCGATGTCCTGATCTGTGCAACCTTCCCACCCAAGTGTCTTCAAAATAGTCTAGCAATGGTGTTAGCTTATCCTCATTCCTCTTATAATATGCGCTGTCAATTAATAAATTGTAATGTTCAGCAACATCTGTAACAGGGACGTAGGCCAGGGCTATTAACTTTTTAACTTGATAGGCAAAGGTGCTATCTGTAGAGTATAGTACACTTAAAGTAGATTTTTGGAGATGCCTCCATATACTCTGATTAAAATGATAATAGCAACCCTGGATTGCTGTGTGTGGAAATGTTCTCAAAATGCTATTTATCATAGCTAATTCGAAATCAATAATTATTTTTTCGGGAAAATAATTATTGATTTCCGTTTTGAGAACATTTAAAATTTCGGTGTAGGTTGTTTGCTGTTTGTTGGGTAGCAAACAGTAAATGAAAGGTATGTTAGAATGATGGTATAAACCGTGGATGGAATACAGTTGGTAAAAAGGTTTTGGGCAGGGTTTAAATGTTCCATCCATCATCCATTGGGGACACTGTTGGATTTTACGTAAATTACTTGCAGTTGCAAACATAATTATTCGGTTTGAACTGCTTTCATTATCAAAAAGAATAAATTTATCTTTATTGTGTGTGATGGCCATTTCGGGTGAAATAATAATTTCTTCAAAAGAAGTTGGGTTGGGTTGGGTTGTGCTAGTGAGTCGTTTGGTGCGTGCAATAGTCCGTTTCAGGGAGTCAATAGAGGGTAGTTGCCCTGAAGCATGGGCAGGGATTTTTACAAGTTCTTCTTTAAGTATTTGGGTGGTGGGTTTGTCACTTTGTGTGCTAGCACTTTTAATACTTTCTAAGGCATCTCTAATTTCAATTTCGGTGATATTTGGGGGATGATTATGTTCTCTAGTAAATAGCACATTAGTTTCCTCGGTAGTGGCCCTCCCATAACATTTGTTGGAGTAGTATTTTGTACACTTCCAAAAAACCTTTCTACCACTTTGTCTCTCCTGATTATACACATAACCCATGTAGCATAATAGCAATTTATTTTTCTGAGACATGACAAATTCTGCACCTTCTGTCATTTTGATTTACTTGTTCTAGGAAAGAGTAGAAAGAAACAAAATCAGTACACATTTTTTTACTTATGTGGTGCTAACATCATTAGTGATGCATTTATACTTACAGTTAATCAAAGTAGTAGTCACAGAAGCAGAAATGTCTTTTGAATGATGGTCTTGTATGTATGTCTTTATTTGCTGTTGGTATGAAAATATAGAAAAACAACGTTAATGTTTATATATTACAAACGTATTTCCTACTCAAAAGCAGTTGTCATTTTAGTCTACTAGTGCATTTGATGTAAGCATTACATATACTTACTTGTTTAAATAGTAGAATAGTAGTAATTGGTGGAGTTCATCAATTTAGTACAGGTATGATCTGTAGAGTAGATAGAAGAAATAAAAGCTAAATATTATAATTTTAATACTGAACCGTTTGGAAATGTAACAGATTTAAACGTATACTAACTTCTACATATGTCGTTTTATTTGTTGTAGGTAGAATAGCTGTATGATGTATTCAGAATGTCTGTAGAGGAAATATAAAATGGATAAGATTTTGTTAAGAACATAGACTGTGTTATTTTCGGCAGTTTTAGAGAAATGATAAATATACTTACATTTTTTACAAGGCTATTCTTCTATATTGGTATATTTTGTGTAGGATGTTTTCATATGATATGTAGAATAGATGTATGATGTTTTCTGAATATCTGTAGAGGCAATCCAAAATAAATAACATGGTGTTAAGAATATAGTTAGCGTTTTTTGTGCCCACATTTTAGCAAATAACAATTATACTTACATTTTTCTGAAGGGTATTCTTGTGTTTTGCTATAGTTGATCTTGGATCTTTCAAATGATCTATAGGGAAGATGTAAAAAGCAAGATATGTTGTTTAAAAATGTGCATTAATGAAATTTGCCGTTTTATAACAAACACATCTATACTTACATGTGTAATTAGGGTAGTTTTATCGTTTTTGCTGTAGAAATAGCACAATTTCTGTATATCTGAAAATATAATGTTAATGAAAAATAAATACTTTTGTAAATTAGTGTTTAAAAAAAGCAGTTGCTGTGTAACAGAGAATTATTATATACTTACTATCTGATTTTGCACATGAAGAAATATGACCATGTAATAGGAATTGTGTAGGAGTAGTTTCTATCAGAAAAGTAGGAAGACATGAAAATAAAATAAGTGTAAGACTTAAGAGATGTAAGGAAAATAGTGCACTTCTAATTTAGTTTTCTACAAAAATGCTGTGTTACTTACTTGATTAATTAGCTAGTAAGCTGGATCTTTAAAGATGTTTATTCTGCAACAAAATCTTCAAAGTGTTGGCATCTACTTTCCAGAGAGGTAGCAGCAACAAATGGTAGAATGCATGTAGCTCTTTTATAGTATATGTGTTATGTGTGCTTTGATTTGATTGGTTGTAGGATGTAAGGAAGCATAGTATAGGCTAGTTTGAATTTTTTTAAGTTAATTGGAGTGTTTGTTGATGTGAGAATGGTGGTATGTGGTTGTTCCCGCATTAAAGCAGGTTCGTGTTTAAATGAAATATATTTATATGTCAAAATAAGTAATGAAAATGTTAGTTAAATGCAAAGAATAATAGAAAATGATAAAATGAATGTAATAGAATGTATAGTAAATGTGGTTTAATAGTAATGTTATGTAAGAAACAGGTATTATATGTGAAACCTTTTTTTTAGTGAGAAATGAATTTTATTGATGATAAAGATGGTATTTTATAAAGAAAAGTTTGCAAACATGAACTCGATATTTTTTTTTTAACGATATTGTGGTAGTCTATATTTTTGTAGTCGATATTTTTGTAGTGTTAGGGCTAATTTTATGTCCAACGATATAATTGTAGTCGATATTTTTTTAAGCGATATTTATGTATTCGATATAGTTAGTACTCGATATTTTTTACTCGATATTTTTGTAATTTGTGTAATAAGTATAGAAAGTCGATATTTTTGTCGTCGATAATTTTTCAACGATATTTTGGTAAGTCGATAATGTGACAGTCGATAATATTTCAGTGATCCCTCTCGGGGGTCTATAAAAGTCTGTGCAGTATTGAAAAAGGTGCAGAGAAGAGGGAAAGGCTGGGTCCTGTCTCTGACCGGCTTGGACCACCGTTATGAAACAAACAAAAGAAAGTGCCGGACAGTCTGAATAAATACAAACAAAGGCACACCTAGTATAATTAATTGCTAGGCTGACAAACCATTTGTGATTAATCACTTATGTTTTATGAAAAAGTTTTTTGAAACGTTTTTTGGCATCAAGGGATACACACCACACTTACAGAAGTTCACAAGTGCATTGAAACCAAAAACAATACATTAAATTACAATATACACATATAACAATTGTGATTACAAAAAACAACTGTGCTATGCCTCAAATAATTACGTTTTGCTGAGGCACCAATCCTGGATGAAAAATGAACAAGTGGACAAAAAAATGAGACACTAGCCTACTTGTTTCCACCACCACTAGATACGTATTACTTTTGACATATGGTGCAACAGGATAGGAACACACAAAACTAAGCAGAAGTGTAGAATTTGTGCAAATTATATTCCTATTGTGCCCTGGTGTTTGCAGTATCTGGGTGGAGCAGGACGCCGACGCGTTTCGAACCCGTTGAGTAAGTTAAGGGTTCTCCTCAGGACAAGGATTGGGGGGTCGTTGTTGCTGTGAATTTAAAAAAATTGGTATCAATAGGATGCTGACTACCACCTCACTAGAACTGAAACACTGTACATAAACATGCGAGTACCTTGTACTTGAAATGTCAGGATACTCCCTGTGGGTAAGATAATATAAACCCTAGTTAGTCACTATGACATATACGACATGTGGGCCTCCAAATGATCAAGGAAAGGTAGGCACGTACCTTGATGTATACAACACTAAGAAGTGTATTGGGTGCCGATGCGCATAAAATCAATGGTTGTGAAGATTGTGCCTGGGAAAATAAACAACACTGCATATCAACAACCAAACTCCTAGCGCCCTGGTTTGATTTTGCACATGTAGCTTATCACTACCACAAAGGTGAAATTGGCTCCTACCTTGTTTGGCAGAAGTTCGTGACTGTGCACGAACTCGAGCGGCAGCCGCCGCTGCAGTTCGGCAACTGTGGGATCAAAGGGAAGCGGTGATCAGAAAAAGACCGGGAAAGCGTTCACTGGCTCTTTTTTAGAAAAACCATGTTAGAGCGGGACTTACATTTTAGACGATTCAATCGGTCTGCACGTCGGACACACAAGCGGCAAGAAACTGGCAACGCGAGTGAGTTGGGGGCGTGTCCCAGTCTTTTTAACGCGTGATGCGTTAGCAGTGGTCTGATGGGACATGTAGTCCGCTATAACCCGAGCGCCCACAAATGCAATTGCAAAGCTCTGAGGGAGGTAATTCGGAAAGGGGGCAGCTGAAGAGGTATATGTGAAATAGAGTGTCACCTCGTGATGTCATGTATTTATGGCAATCTGGTCCTTGTATGATCATATTAGGGGAGGCGGGGGTAACGGGTACATCAGTACGTTTCAAAGTGAGGGTATTTTTAGACACATGAGCGGCAAGCAGCGAAAGCAGACAATAGCTACAGGCAGGCTATCTAGAGATTACTCAGTTCATTAAGATCATTCAGTCCCACCATGGCGGTGTTAAACCTCAAGATGAGGTAGGCCTCTTTCTGAGCAAGGCGGACATCTGGGTCCCCTCCAGCTCCCGGAGTGTTCTTGATGTTTGCTAAGATTGTCCACTTCAGATCATTAGATGAGTGTTCCTTTCGCAAAACGTGGGATACCAGGGGCGCCGTCAAGACTTTATTGTTTATCCTAGATCTGTGCTGGATGATGCGTTGGCGCACCTCCTGGGTTGTTTTGCCAATGTAGACCTTTCCACAGGGGCAAGTTATAGCATATACTGCGTACTTGGTCTTGCAGTTCGTGAAATTATTATGGCGCCAGAATTTTTGACCATCCGTGAAGAGGGTTCCTTCTGTCGTCAGGTTACACACAGAGCATGTCCCACATTTGCGGTGACCCATGACCGGGCCCATATTGAAGAGGGTACCTTGTGATTCTTTTTTTGTGACACCTCTTGTGGACGAGATCTGTTGGCCAATGCTTCTGTTTTTTTTGAGAGCGAACAGAGGTTTGCCGATGTGGGGTAGAATTTCTTCAATCAAGTGCCAGCTACTGCGAATTATTTTCTGTACCGGGTTGGTGTGGGGACCAAAGGTAGAGACGCAGACCATTCTCTCAACGTTAGATTTTTCTCGTTTTTGTAGAAAATGTTCACGTGGAGTCCATCTTGCCCTCTTCATGGACTGTTTTAGAAGTTTTGCTGGATAGCCTCGTGCCCTCAGCTTATTCGTCAGGGCCTCCCCGTGGGTGGTAAAGTCTTCTGTTCTCGAACAGTTCCGTCTTACCCGGAGGTATTGGCCATATGGGAGGTTGTTCTTCAGGCTTTTGGGGTGGAAACTTGCGTCCTATTGATACCAATTTTTTTAAATTCACAGCAACAACGACCCCCCAATCCTTGTCTTGAGGAGAACCCTTAACTTACTCAACGGGTTCGAAACGCGTCGGCGTCCTGCTCCACCCAGATACTGCAAACACCAGGGCACAATAGGAATATAATTTGCACAAATTCTACACTTCTGCTTAGTTTTGTGTGTTCCTATCCTGTTGCACCATATGTCAAAAGTAATACGTATCTAGTGGTGGTGGAAACAAGTAGGCTAGTGTCTCATTTTTTGTCCACTTGTTCATTTTTCATCCAGGACTGGTGCCTCAGCAAAACGTAATTATTTGAGGCATAGCACAGTTGTTTTTTGTAATCACAATTGTTATATGTGTATATTGTAATTTAATGTATTGTTTTTGGTTTCAATGCACTTGTGAACTTCTGTAAGTGTGGTACGTATTGAAAAAGGTAGCATCTTTACTGACCCAAGCAAAGTTAACTTGGTACATAAGAACGAATTGAAGAAGGCACTCTATGCACTTTATAATAGGGACAGAATTAGGAAAGAATCCGAGAAAACCACAGTCGTTACTTACATGGGCAGGGAACTATACAGATATCCCCTATTATTATAATTAACCTTGCCCATGACAAGTTGGGAAAGATGTCTTTTGTTTCGACTGAGGGCTGGAACTGTTATATTCTTTCTAAATTTTCCTCTAGGGCCACCACTCAATCTTAGATAACACGAGTTGCCCTTGTGACGGGGTAAGCAAACAAAATGATTTAGACTTTTTCTTCGCTTGCAAGTTTTATCTGAAATATGTAAAATGGCTTCTAATTCCCCTTTTTAAACAATATAAACCAATTACTCTGGAGGAATCATATCAACTGCTGATTTCTTTGGACAATGAGGAGATAATTTGTCGCACTGCACTTTCTTGAGAATCGCTGCTCGAGCCCGGAAAATGATGGACAATGCCTGAGTCTTTGCTCTGTATATTAATCTGTGTAATTATGCCTTTTTGATTCAATCAATTTTATATGGATTTTATGATAATTGTGTAAAATGTGTTTTGTGCTTTTATGAATTCTTGGAATTCGAACAAAGATTATGAAAACGAAACGAAACAAAATGGTTTCCATAGTCCTGTCGTCTTGTGTTGTGTTGGGATGTTTGCGAGTTGTTTTTCTTTGAAGAAGTCCATATAGTAATGTGGTTAGGCTGTGATGTCCTTTTGATGATATTGTGCATGGGAATCAACTCTATTGTTAGTATATTTGGACGCAGATGGTGAGAATGAAGTTATTAAGAGTATAATATAGTTGTACCTATGTGCCTATATATATAGGTTAGTAAATTCTACAGGGAAATTTGCTTACTATACAGTGCACGCCTTGTGCATGCATGAGTTGGGCCGAGCAAGGGTCTCAATATTGCAAGGGGCGCAGTAGGGAGCTGCCTGTCTGAATGTCATACAAACAGCATCTTACCCATCTCACTTGTGCTCAATGGGGTTTCATTATAGACTTTGTATTCATCTCTTAATGTACCTCAGCGTAATTGTTACCACCCCATCAACTTCCTGCCTTCCTCACATCTTCCTCACAACTTCTTCTGTCACACCATAATGACCCTTCCGCCACCTCAACAGATGCAATAAGACCGCCATGAGACTAACCCCTCAAGTACTTAGAAACTTTTAATGAAGAAGAATTAGCACTACCTTTAAATGGTGGCATTAGTTTGCTCATCTAAACCATGTCTGTGGATGATAAGCTGCACTTACATATCGTTGTATTCTAAGAGGTTTGATAAGTCTGAATTAAACTGAAAAAACAAATTGATTGTCTTCAGAATTGTCTCTAGCAATCTCAGTTGCAATTGTAGCATCTTGATCAATTTCATCTTTCAATATTTTCACATAATTAGCAAAAGCACTGCTTTGTATGCTATCTTTATAAGCATAGAAGGATTCTTCATAGCTCTGCAAGTCTCCAAGTAATTCCAGTTCTGAACGCCATGGATTGAATAGTTATAAAAGAGCTAAATAGTAAAATTCCCTTTTATCAACAGTGTCACAACTCAGCTTCCTGCGATTACTCAAAATTCCTTTAGTTTGTTTCACCAAACATCTTTCGGAAACAAAGATATATATATATATATATTACCTACTGGCTATTGCCAGTAGGTATATATAGTTAGGATTTATTCCCTATGGGATTTTTGAACATTCTATGTCTAATAACTTTGGCGTTTGTGGACGGAATCGGCTGAAATTTTCAGGAAAATGGCACATTTTGTTTCTGAGCAGCCCTTGAAAATTTGGGGGGGTTTTGTCGAGGGGGGGCCGAGAAAAAAGGGGGGTCCCAAAACGCGTTTTTCCCATGTTAATTTCCATAGGGCGGTTGGACTCACTTTTAGCTCGAACGGCTGAATGGATTTGCACGAAACTTGGCAAAATTGTAGGGACTGTTAGCCCGATGTGCCTTTGCTAGGTCTCAATATATGTGCTCCAGTAGTTTTTGAGAAATTAACGTTCAAAACAAGATATATATCTGTAACAGCGCTCCGGGCTGCGCTCCGGTCCGCTTACTATTCGCGAAACGGAACTTTGCGCGCAGAAAGCTGATTGGCTCTCCGGTGTCTGTCAACATTCTAAACAGTCCGGAGCGGCCGCCATCTTATCTCTCGGTAGGATCGAGAGAGAAGAAGAGGTGAAAAACGAAGGGGGAATTTAATGAAAGGGGGCAAGGTATACCCCTCTTGACCCCCTAGGAATGTTGTTGGGGTTATTAAAGGGTCCCGTGGGGAAAATAAAAAAAAAAATGATTTTTCACGGTAGAAGCGCTTCACGGGCCGCGAACTGGGCCGCAAACTGGTAGCGAAACGGGAATTCGCCATTTTGTGCTTCGTTTCAATTAAATTACTAGGTATAAGGGGGTGCGGGAGACGTATCCTAATCCCCTATGTTTCCTGAGGGTGGCTGAGGAGGCTCATATATGTTGATACATCTCTTCCAGCGGCTGTGCGTGAGCTTTTTTTTTTTTTGCTGCGTGACGTCTGTTAACGTTCGATTCGAAGGAAATCAGGAAGTGTTGACCACCAATTTGTCAGTGCAATAAAATATTTTGTTATAAATGAATCCTTATTGATAAACATTGTTTGCGCCATTTTGCCTTTTTTCCAATGCCACAATTTTGTCGTGCACCGCAGCCATTTTACATGCCAGGCCGGTCCCAGGCTATCACCTAGCCCTGCGGATGTAGTTTATGGCCCCAGCTGTAGAGAATCCAGACATGCCAACCCTCCCGATTCAGGCGTGAGACTACTGATTTCAGTGCTAGTCTTCCGCCTCCCGATTCCTGCAAGGAAAAATCCGGGGGCATATTACCAACAACTAGCGATAATTTTTGTCTCTAACTTGTTTAGAGACAAAAATTATCGCCGCACATCGGCGAATTTTATCGCAGATAAACCTTGCTATTAGCAAGGTTTATCGCAAATGCGATAAAAAACGGCCGCAATGCATGAATATCGCTGAAAAGTCAGCGATATTCATGCATTATCCAGCAAATGCTCTTAGCCATGTTATCCACCTCCCATTGGATAACATGGCTAAAAACTGCTCAGGGCAGGTGTTAGCTTTTGGAGATATTCGCGCTTAGCGCGAATATCGCCAAAAGTTGGTAATAGGAGATAGCGATGGTTAGGGACTGTTTCCAGTCGCTAACATCTTGGCACGCCCACTTTGCATGTCATTAGTGATAAATATCACTGACATGCAAAGCGGGCCCAAGATGGTCGCTATCTCCTTTTAGCTGTGACTAACTGGTGTTAGCGACAGCTTGGTAATAGGGAGATAATTTTATCTCTTTTTTTTTGGCTTTTAAAGCCAAAAAAGCGGAAATAAACCCCCTTGATAATATGCGCACGATTCCTCGGGGGTTTCAGCTGACAGGGCTTGGTATTGTGTTACGTGCTAATTCTTCCAGGAAACGTCAGAGGGTCGATGCAGGGGTTCTAGAAGGGGTGATAAACCATTTAAGCCTCATGAACAAGCGCATGGTCTTTTAAAGATTTGTGAAGTACTCGGGGCGGCGGTGTGTGTGTGCCCTCTTTCAGGAGCGGGCGGGGGGGGCACTGCCAGCAATTTGCCAGGTCAGGTAGTGTTCAACACGTGCATCATCCTTTCTCTGCCTGCTATTGCGCTCCATGCTTCGGAAAGGTAAGAAAAAGAACGTGCATTTGAGTTTGAAATGTCCGATCCTGTAGCAGTACACTTGCAAAGCCCACACATGACAATAACCTGATTCAAGGCCCCATTCACCCGATTTTTTAAAAATATATAGCACTCCAACAAAGTTGGATTTTAAAACTTTATTAACTTTGAAATATAACAAACGCAACAAAAACTGTAAATATATTTAAACATTTTTTGAAATTAACCAGAACTATAACGATGATAACAACAACAACAACAATAATATAACTTTTATGCCTAAATTACGCAAACATTTAGCTAATCTGCTAAAGGGGGGAGTCGCCATTTCTTTACAATAATCAATAATGAAAAATCAACATCAATAGGGTTGTCCGTTTTCTCGATGCAGCACTATAGTGCAACATACACAGCACCTGGGGTGTCAAGAGTGAACAGGTCCTAGCTGCTTAACCAATGACTGACAAATGCTATATTAAACACTTGCTATGTATAATACTTGCGTTCACAATAGTTTTACTTTACAAAACAGAACAAAAGATGTCCCCTGTAAGTAAACCCATATTAGCTGTTTCAGTTATTGAACATCCTAAGGTTTTATGACATGGGGAACAGTCGTGATATCCTGGGTGGGTGATGGAACTGGGATTGTTAATGGAAAAACATCTACAAAGAAAACTATTGGTGAATTATACTTCTCCGGAAACTATAACGATAACAACAACAATAATATAACTTTATTAACTTTTAAATATAACGAACGCAACAAAAACTGTAAATATATTTAAACATTTTTTGAAATTAACCAGAACTATAACGATAACAACAACAACAACAATAATATAACTTTTATGCCTAAATTACGCAAACATTTAGCTAATCTGCTAAAGGGGGGAGTAGCCATTTCTTTTGATAATTTTGATAATCCATCCGTAGCCTCTCTAATCTCCATTACAATATGTTTCTTGCTGTCGCTAGCTGATGAAAAAACTAAAGTGATAACTTCCTCATCCTTATTTTGTCTTTCTTTGTTCCTTAAGATGTTCTCTGTGTCAACCTCTTCCGAGAACTCTGATGCGTTAGGGATTTCCTTGTGTTTCTTAATAGCATTGGTGTCTGCACACTTCTTTGTCAATTCTGTGAACATGATAACTGATTCATAAACAGACGATATCTTTGTTTAGTCATTAGTGTTAAGTGTGTCTGAAACTACAGTGCCCTTCTGTTTTTCTTTCTTCAGGCTCTACAGAGTTTTGTGTGTTGTTCTTTTGAGCGACAATTATTCCAGAGGTTTCAGGTTCACTTGTTTTGTCCTGCAGTGAGTTAACAGCTTTAGAGACTTCATGTTTATTTGCTATGTCCTGCTGTTCGTCAACTGCTTCAGAGACGTCAGCCTCATTTGTTATGTTTGACTAGATCCTGGACCTGCCCGGCCGCGCCCAAAATGGCGCCGGTGTAAATGGGACTTGTAACTGCTTGTTGTGTACTGGTTGCCCAACCTTGATATCACGAGATACGTATGCAGTTTTGAAGCACATGGCGGAGGCTCGTCTGCTGTAGTGGGGCGCCCCTTTATCGTTTCAGTCGCCATTCCGCCCGCTTTTGCTACACTGTGCCTTTTCCGCCATTCAGCTGTTTACCGCCCGCTCTTACGGCTACAGCGTCTCGCTCACCATGTAGTTGAGTTGCTCCCACTCTTGCGGTGCAGCAATAGGCGGCTGCCACAGGACTCTTAAAATGGCGGCCGGCTCTTCGGATTTGGGCCTGGTCCAGTAAAATGGCCCTGGGACACCTTGGAACTCGGACGCTTGTCTGCCAGGGCTTGGGTTCCATTCTCGAAAGCGTCCCCTCAGCCTTGAAGATTGTACAAAAGTCTTGGGGGCCGTCGACTCCCGCAGGCTTCCGGTGGGGAGCGGCTGCCATGATTGCTTGCGGAATGGCCACGACGGAGCTACGAGATGGTGGTGCTCTCATGGTGACGCCAGCTTCAGTCTGAAACATCCAGAAACAAGGTGGGGCTTTCATCGTTTGGGAAAAAAAATGTTTTAATCCAATGAAAAGTGTTATTTTTAGGTCACATGACCTAGTCTTACATCATTAGGAAAACAAAAGTAAAATGAACCAATGAAAAGTTTTATTAACAAGTCACATGACCTGTTATGCTTACGTTACGCGCTGCGCGGCGCGCTCTGGATCGTTTCCGGGAAGCTGCGCCTTGCGCACCGGAGCACTTCCGGGTGCGCTAACGCGGCGCGTCATATGACGCATTACGCGACAATGCAGGTCCAGAATATAGTCAAAATGTCTCCACCAACCAGCGGTCGGAATACAACCGCTTTCAGCAGTCCAAAAAGTTCGGTTAAATCTTAAGAGCGGGAGCAACTCAACTACATGGTGAGCGAGACGCTGTAGTCGCAAGAGCGGGCGGTAAACAGCTGAATGGCGGAAGAGGCACAGAGTACCAAAAGCGGGCGGAATGGCAACTAAAACGGTAAACGGATTGTGGGACAAGGTCCAGAATGGAAGAGTCATCAAAAGGGAAAAAATTCCGCCGGACCCCGGGAGCCGGCCGCCTATGCCGGGGGCGATCTCAGGCCACACCAGGGCAACACGACTTGGGGAGGGGGCAGGAGCCAAGCGCCCCCTCTCAGTCCGCGCCATCTCACCGCCCCTCGGGGGCCTCCGTCAAGCGGTTTAGGGAGGCACCGTATCACATTGTTTTCCAATGCAGTCAGGTCCACAAACGGACCCCACTTACTTTGAATAGTGAAGCTGCAGCAGGTGCAAATAAGGTTTAAACAGTGTTACAAGTGCTGCTTAGAACTCTGAAGTATGGCACTCAACATCCAGGACTTATGCCATTTGTGTAAGGCAGTGACATCGAAGCAACTCAGGGACAAAAAGCATGAACGAACATTCACGTATGAAAATCTTATTTGGGGAAGGGGCAGGATCCAAACGCCCCCTCCCAGTTCGCTCCACTACACCATATGTGGAAAATCTGAAGCCATCGTTCTACAAACTCTCAACGCTTGCTATCAGTGCATGAGTTTCATGCTCGATCGATTGAGCTAGCCGGATCGGGCAATAAAAAGTATAAAATAGTTATGTAAATAGTTATTTAATAAAATGTTTTACCCTGTTTCTTTGCTGGTGTGTTGTCTATATTTATAATAGTTGCATAGGGTTTGTCGTTATTTTGGGCGGGGTGGGTGGCGGAGTCGAGCTGTCTTGCAGCCCTCATGGTGTGGAGCTCAGTTCATTTCACTATTTTCGTATATCTCATGAAGGGTTGTTCCTAATGTTTGTATTTTACCGAGGTCAAAAAGAGATCGAATTAGTGGTCTACTGATTTTGCTCGATTACTTTTATTTTTTTACACGATTTTTCACTATCTGCAAAGACTAAACAGAGTATTGCGACTTTGTGCTTGTTTGTAAATAGAGAATGATCCAAAGAGAACCAATTCTAAAACAGTAAATGCTTGGATAACAATCAATCAAATGGAGAGACAAGCAGGTACTACGGATTACAACGGGGGTAAAGGTCTGCGTTAACTACAGTTCACTATCTGCAAAGAGAGAGTACTACTAAGAGAAAAGAGGGGAGGGGGGGGCAGCGTTCAAAGCACATCAGCGTGCATAAACACGAAAACGTTTTTACCTATCACGTACTTGACATTTGACAGCTTTTGATATTTGCTATTAAAAAACCATTGAAATTCACAGAAAAAACCATAGGTTATAGTCGATATATAGTTAGGAATTTGCATTTACAAAACCTTGAAAATTCAATGAAAAAACCATTGGTTTTAGGCCATATATAGTTAGGGATTTGCATTTACAAAACCTTATTTTACTCGCATAAAACCATTGAAATTCCATATATAGTTAGATGCGCTAACTATATATCGCGCACCCGCAATCCACTGCTGATGATGTCACATATTACATCATTCATGACATGGTCAGTGACATCACTGATGACATCACTGATGACAACTCAAATGACATCACTGATGACATCTCAAATGACATCACTGATGACATCACTGATGACAACTCAAATGACATCACTGACAACATCACAGATGACATCATTCATGTGTTAATATGATGAACCTCTACAGACTCTGATATATCCTTAGATACACTCAGTGAAAACAGACACTCACAGATTGTCACTCATCCATGGAGTTACTCATACACCTAGACAGTCATGCAAAGAATCAATCACACCTCCAATTTCTCAACTATACAGTTATACACACCTTACTTATTGAAACATATTCTAACACATATTTACTCTCTTATATAATCCCTAATAAAAGTTCACAATGATCCATACAGCCACTCACACATTCACTGGCTCTAATGCACAGTTATTTATATATGTTAACTCTCACATGTACTGTGTTTTACATATGTACTTACTTTGACATGTAGCATTGAGATATCCAATCACTCACCAATACACTCATGCACACAGTCAACCACCCATACAGCTGTTTCCACATGCAGTTTTGAACCCATACATCTAGTGAATCAGCTGTTCACACATCTATGCACAGAGTCACACACCTCCCAGCCACTCACACACATACTCAGTCTCCCATACAAATACTTGGGCAACCAATCAATAACCCATATAGTTACTCATATAGCTACTGATCAACACATGCAGCAGTTTACAGAACAACAGATATAATGATGCACAAATTAATACAGTTTAACCACTAACCCATGCACTCAGTGAGACACATTTAATCACTCCATCATACAATCAGTCATGCACCTACTAAATCCTTCATCCAGACATTTATACATCCACTCATTCTTCAATATGTAAGACATATTTTAACTTTACAGAAACATACAGTCACTGGATGTTGTCATCAGTGATGTCATTTGAGTTGTCATCAGTGATGTCATCAGTGATGTCACTGACCATGTCATGAATGATGTAATATGTGACATCATCAGCAGTGGATTGCGGGTGCGCGATATATAGTTAGCGCATCTAACTATATATGGAATTTCAATGGTTTTATGCGAGTAAAATAAGGTTTTGTAAATGCAAATCCCTAACTATATATGGCCTAAAACCAATGGTTTTTTCATTGAATTTTCAAGGTTTTGTAAATGCAAATTCCTAACTATATATCGACTATAACCTATGGTTTTTTCTGTGAATATATATATATATATATGTATATATATATGTATATATATATATGTATATATATATATATATATATATATATATATATATATATATATATATATATATATATATATATATATATATATATATATATATATATATATATATATATATATATGGACAGTGAGCAAGGGCGTCCGCGCCCGAAACGCGTCTGTTTGATGATTTCTGCACCCTGCACTTTAATGGCAAAATAAAAGAAGCAATTTAACAAGCCAGACTCCGGACGATCATTGTTGTTTGCGTGCTGGGAAAACGGGCAGAGGCGCTGCCGTTTTTCAAGTTGGAGAGTAATATATATATATATATATATATATATATATATACATATACATATATATATATATATATATATATATATATATATATATATATATATATATATATATGTGTGTGTGTGTGTGTGTATGTATATATATATATATATTCATGTATATATATATATATATATATATATATATATATATATATATATATATAGATATATATAGATATATATATATAGATATATATATATATATATATATAGAACAGTCCAGGTTCCGAGATTATCAGAGCCAAAGGTCAGGACCTCAAAACACCTCGTATTCAGCAATCCAAAATTGCCTCGAGTAAATAAAGCATCCAAACAGTGGAAAACAGGGAAGACGTTTTTTAATGTAAGATGACCCGTTTCACTCTGCAAGAGAGCTTGTTCACACAGCGCGCCGGAAACAGAGAAGTGCTTAAATAGTAAACAAAAACAAAGGACAAAATGAAAACAACCAATGTTACACGCCTTCTCACAGTAATAAACACAGTAGATGGACTACAAAGTAACACAGTGTAGAAACAAAGTAACAAAAACCATATGAGATGAATGCTGAATATACATGGTCCCACCAATTTACAAGTTTTTCATCGAAAAAATAGTAGTAAGTAATAATAATATGTACACGAGGGATATTTACACAAAGAAGGATTATTTACAACCAACAATGACGGCAAGTGCCTGATATTATCCTCCTGATACAATGCTGTTCGAAAGAACATGAAAAAGAAAATGATGACATAGTGCCAAAATAACATTGCCAAGCATAGCTAATAATAAGCAGCTAAGTAAATGCCCTGTGTAAAATATTACAAACGTACTCAATGAGAAAACAAAATAATCATGTGAATTGGACCTCAGAAAAGTAGATGTACACTATAATGAAAGAAACCAATATCAACCCAATCAACTAATCGAAGAAAGCAAGACAAAAGTGATGATAAAGTAAGAATAAAGGGGGTAAAAAGAAAAAGTATGTAAAGTCACAGCTGAGAGAAATATGCTAGACAGAACAAACATTAATCAAATGGCATGAGACTTTGCAAATAGGTGTCATATCCGAAAAAATATAAGCTCAATTCCATATCATAGGGAAGAACACCTGGACAAAGTATATACATGTGAAGGCTAACCAGCCGGCCAACCACTCAGTGATAATCTACGTCACATCAGAAAAAATGATAAATAAAGACATTGCCAGTCACAATACAGTTCACAAGAAATTGCTCAAATCTTCGGTCAGGTTCAAACCATTAGGTGCCTTGGTATCTAAGGCAAGAATCAAATGAGATTCTTTCTGCCGAAGAAGTTCCATTCTGTCACCTCCCCGTCCGGGTTGCGATACCGAGCACAGAACTGTATATTCGAGATCCCTCAATTTTTTATCATGTACAGTTCGAAAATGTCTAGCGACGGGATAGTTGTTGTCGCTATTGACAATTGCACGGATGTGCTGCAGAATCCGTTGATGTACCGGAAGTTTGGTACTTCCGATGTACTCCAATTGCACGTGCATTTGAGTTTGTATACCACATATTCAGATCTGCATGTGAGGTATTCTCGAATGGGAACAGGTGTGGAGCAGAATGCGGTGACATAATGTGTACTATTTTTGGCAAAAGTGCAGGCTCGACATGAAGTACACCTGAAGAACCCAGTTTTGGTGATCAGGCTCTTTTTTGGTGGGTCTTCAGGCATAGGTCTATCGAGAGCGTCTTGCATACTGGGAGCCCTTCTGAATGTGATATTAGGACTCATAGGAAGTATAGGTCCAAGAATGACATCCGTAAGGATTATGGGCCATTCAGAAGAGAGGATACCCCTGATTTTATGCTCCTGGGTGCTGTAGTTGGTAATTAAGCGTACATTGCATTCAGCAGTAGGGATATTAGGAGTCTTGGGCATCAGTAATGTTTTACGCTCGAATGCACACACGTTTTGTAGAGCCTTGTCAATGATAGAATCAGAGTAACCCCTATGAATGAAACGTTGTTTGGATTCATTAAGACATTTCTCAAGGGAGTCATTTTCACTGCATATTCTGCAGATGCGAATGAACTCCCCATAGGAGATGCTCCGGATTGTGTGGGCAGGATGAGAACTGTGAGCATGCAAGATTGAATTGCCTGCAGTGGCCTTTCTGTGCAAGCAAGTTTCAATTTGATTGTTTTTGATGAAAATGTTAACATCTAAGAATTCTGCTGAGTCAGTCGTGATGGTAGAAGTGAATTTGAGATTAAAGGCATTCACATTAACCTCTTTGACAAACATTTCTGCCTCATCCGCTGATCCCTTCCAGTTAATGCAGACGTCATCTATAAAGCGCCAATAATGCGCAATATAGGGTAACCATCGGCGATGTGTGCTTTTGAGCTCATGTTCCTCCCACCAGCCCACATGCAATCATGAGTAGCTGGGGGAGAAACACAAGCCCATCGCCACACCACGAAGTTGCTGGTATATCTGACCCTGGAATTTAAAGAAGTTAGTAGTAAGACAGATGTTCAACATTTCCATCAACATGATGTTATGGTCTCGAAAACAAATGTCTCTCCTGTCCAAATAATATTTACATGCTTGCATGCCATGCTGATGGTGTATCGACGTGTAAAGAGATTCAATATCCATTACCAAAAATAGTAAACTCTCAATCCATTCCACTTTCATGAGTTTATTGAGGAAGTCCGTGGTGTCCTTAACAAAGGACGGAAGATTCTGCATGTAAGGCTGCAAAAAGAAGTCCATGTACTTGGAGAGGTTTTCATTGCTGCTCCCAATGGCAGCTATGATCGGACGACCTGGAGTTTGTATAACCTGTTTATGAATTTTCGGTAGAAAATATAATACAGGTGTGATCGGATGATCATTAACCAGGAACTTACATTCATCCTTGGTGAGCAAACCTTTACGCTTCCATGTGTGGATTTGTTTGCGTGTAGACTCATGGCATTTGTTCATCGCAAACTGGGAAGTCAAAAGATAGCAGGAGGTGTCATTAAGGTGTCTCTGGGCTTCAGTGATGTAGTCTTTAGTCGACCAAAGCACTGTATTACCACCCTTATCTGCAATTTTGATGATAATGTCTTTATTCTTTTGGAGTTTGCTCACAAGTCGGTGGTATTGATTATCATTATAGTTTGACTGTTTTCTCTGACTAAGAATTTTTCTGTTAAGTGCTTTCAATTCAACAATCACCCTGTCGCTAAAAACATCAACCGCATCACGGGGCATGATCGGTAAAAAGGTGGATTTAGGGCGAAAAGGGGTGATAGCTGAGCGGCTCATCTCGGTGCTCTGGCTCACAGTAGGAGTGGGCTGTGAGTCGTTGTCAAAAGCAAGGTCAAGCAAGTTTTGTAGCCCCGCAGCATCTTGAACTTGTAATCCAGGTGTCATCATGTTGACCTCGGTTGTAGACTCTGTTTGATTCCTTTTGGCTTCGAGTCTAAAGTATTTGATAAGTTTAATCTTGTGGATAAACTTGTAGATGTCAATCCGAGTTTGGTTGTATGAAAACCTGTTAGGTGGACAATATGACAACCCCAGAGAAAGTAGTTGTTGTTCTTTTGTAGTAAGAGGGAAATCAGTCAAGTTGATGACAGTATTTTCTACCATGGTGGTTATCTTCTCCAATTCTTTTTTGCTTTTCCGCGTGTGGTATTTGCGTTTGAAGAGGACCCTCCTTGCGTACTTGCGCTGGCTGTTTGATTGCCTGGTTTGTTTTGAGGTTGCCGGGAGTGCAGGGAGTAACGCCGGTCCTCGCTCACAAAATTCAATTCATCAACAAGTGTGAAGTTTTCGCAGTTGGAAAGTCCTTCTGTAGATCTCCCTTGTGTGATATCGTCTTCACTGCCAGACGTGAGCGAGTTCAAGGAGAGATTGTCACTATTATCAGGTTGCACCGTATTAGCAGAGGTTGAAGGTTGATTGGCTTGGGCTGGTGGGAGGAACATGAACTCAAAACCACACATCGCCGATGGTTACCCTATATTGCGCATTATTGGCGCTTTATAGATGACGTCTGCATTATCTGGAAGGGATCAGCGGATGAGGCAGAAATGTTTGTCAAAGAGGTTAATGTGAATGCCTTTAATCTCAAATTCACTTCTACCATCACGACTGACTCAGCAGAATTCTTAGATGTTAGCATTTTCATCAAAAGCAATCAAATTGAAACTTGCTTGCACAGAAAGGCCACTGCAGGCAATTCAATCTTGCATGCTCACAGTTCTCATCCTGCCCACACAATCCGGAGCATCCCCTATGGGGAGTTCATTCGCATCTGCAGAATATGCAGTGAAAATGACTCCCTTGAGAAATGTCTTAATGAATCCAAACAACGTTTCATTCATAGGGGTTACTCTGATTCTATCATTGACAAGGCTCTACAAAAAGCGTGTGCATTCGAGCGTAAAACAGTACTGATGCCCAAGACTCCTAATATCCCTACTGCTGAATGCAATGTACGCTTAATTACCAACTACAGCACCCAGGAGCATAAAATCAGGGGTATCCTCTCTTCTGAATGGCCCATAATCCTTACGGATGTCATTCTTGGACCTATACTTCCTATGAGTCCTAATATCACATTCAGAAGGGCTCCCAGTATGCAAGACGCCTTCGATAGACCTATGCCTGAAGACCCACCGAAAAAGAGCCTGATCACCAAAACTGGGTTCTTCAGGTGTACTTCATGTCGAGCCTGCACTTTTGCCAAAAATAGTACACATTATGTCACCGCATTCTGCTCAACACCTGTTCCCATTCGAGAATACCTCACATGCAGATCTGAATATGTGGTATACAAACTCAAATGCACGTGCAACTTGGAGTACATCGGAAGTACCAAACTTCCGGTACACCAACGGATTCTGCAGCACATCCGTGCAATTGTCAATAGCGACAACAACTATCCCGTCGCTAGACATTTTCGAGCTGTACATGATAAAAAATTGAGGGATCTCGAATATACAGTTCTGTGCTCGGTACCTCAACCCGGACGGGGAGGTGACAGAATGAAACTTCTTCGGCAGAAAGAATCTCATTTGATTCTTACCTTAGATACCAAGGCACCTAATGGTTTGAACCTGAGAGAAGATTTGAACAATTTCTTGTGAACTGTATTGTGACTGGCAATGTCTTTATTTATCATTTTTTCTGATGTGACGTAGATTATCACTGAGTGGTTGGCCGGCTGGTTAGCCTTCACATGTATATACTTTGTCCAGGTGTTCTTCCCTATGATATGGAATTGAGCTTATATTTTTCGGATATGACACCTACTTGCAAAGTCTCATGCCATTTGATTAATGTTTGTTCTGTCTAGCATATTTCTCTCAGCTGTGACTTTACATACTTTTTCTTTTTACCCCCTTTATTCTTACTTTATCATCACTTTTTTCTTGCTTTCTTTGATTAGTTGATTGGGTTGATATTGGTTTGTTTCATTATAGTGTACATCTACTTTCCTGAGGTCCAATTCACATGATTATTTTGTTTTCTCATTGAGTACGTTTGTAATATTTTACACAGGGCATTTACTTAGCTGCTTATTATTAGCTATGCTTGGCAATGTTATTTTGGCACTATGTCATCCTTTTATTTTTCATGTTCTTTCGAACAGCATTGTTTCAGGAGGATAATATCAGGCACTTGCCGTCATTGTTGGTTGTAAATAATCCTTCTTTGTGTAAATATCCCTCGTGTACATATTATTATTACTTACTACTATTTTTTCGATGAAAAACTTGTAAATTGGTGGGACCGTGTATATTCAGCATTCATCTCATATGGTTTTTGTTACTTTGTTTCTACACTGTGTTACTTTGTAGTCCATCTACTGTGTTTATTACTGTGAGAAGGCGTGTAACATTGGTTGTTTTCATTTTGTCCTTTGTTTTTGTTTACTATTTAAGCACTTCTCTGTTTCCGGCGCGCTGTGTGAACAAGCTCTCTTGCAGAGTGAAACGCGTCATCTTACATTAAAAAACGTCTTCCCTGTTTTCCACTGTTTGGATGCTTTATTTACTCGAGGCTACTTTGGATTGCTGAATACGAGGTGTTTTGAGGTCCTGACCTTTGGCTCTGATAATCTCGGAACCTGGACTGTTTTCTTCATTCAATCTACCCGGGATTGGCTGCTCCCGGTTTCTGGACCCTCCCTATTGCTTGAGGCACAGTGTCGGCACTGCTTCAGGGGTGTTGCAACGCCTCCTCGTTTTTCTGAATCGTTGGATTCTGCCTTTGCTGTGCCCCCCGTCTACGAGCTGGAAATATTAATTAGCTGCCACGCACCGTGAGTGAGGAAGTTGGTGACCTTTCGGCGTGGTGAGAGGCTCGCTCTGCTGGTCGGCTGACTGGCGGACAACCCGACACCGATTCCGGTAAGGTTTCTTCTTTTCTCCTCTGCTTAACGTGTGCTGCTTTTTACATACGCGCAGTAGTGGGTTTAGGGATTGCCTCTTTTATATATATATATATATATATATATATATATATATATATATATATATATATATATATATATATATATATATATATATATATATATATATATATATATATATATATATATATATACATAACACACGACCGCCAGTAGGTAATATATATATATTCACTGAAGAAACCATAGGTTTCAGACATGTTATAGTTAGGAATTAGCATTTAAAAAACCTTCGAAATTCACTGAAAAAAGCATAGGTTTCATACATGTTATAGTTAGGAATTAGCATTTAAAAAACCTTAGAAACTCACTGAAAAAACATAGGTTTTAGGGGTGTTGTAATTAGTTAGACATATCACTCATACAAAACCATTGAAATTCCCCTATTATAGTTAGTTGGACTAACTATAACTCGCGCACTCGAAATCCACTGCTGATGATGTCACATATTACATCATTCATGCCATGGTCAGTGACATCACTGATGACATCTCAAATGACATCACTGATTACATCTTCCAGTGAAAGTGGTTTGGTTCAACATTTAAATAAGTATATATATATATATATATATATCTGTAGCAATCTGCCTTGAAGACTGAGTGCATGTACAAGTGTCTGAATAGAGGATGTAGTAGCAATGTGATTGACTGTCTAAGTGACGAATTTAAAATGTCTCACTAAATATATGGGATAGTGATTAAACTTTGTGAATACCTGTTTCACTCTATCTCTTGTTGTGTAAACTACTACATACGTTGGTTACTAGCTATGTGAAAGTCTATATTAGTTATGAATTACTTAAGTGAGTATTTGTATGGGATAGTGAATGAATGTGTGTGTGGTTTGGTGGGAGGTGTGTGACTGTCCAAAGATGTGTAAATAGTTGATTTAGTAAGTATATAAGGTTAAGACTGTATGTGGAAACAGTTGTTTGGGTGAGTGAATCTCTTTATGAGTGTGGTGATGAGTAAATATATTGCTCAATGATACATGTCCAAGAAACTAGAAATATAAAAAGCAGTGTATGTGACAGTTGTTGTATATAAATAACTATACATAAGACTCAGTGATTGTATGAGTGACGTATGGATAACTGTATACTTGTAATAGTGATTTTATAACATACTAAGTATGAGTTACTATCTATATCAATAAATGAAGTGCTGCTTGCGTAAGTGTGTAGCTTAGTAAATATAAGTATGATCAACTGTTTGCAAAAATGAGTAGAATGACTGCATAAGTGAATATGATGTGTGCTGGTGTGTAATGTTGATGTAGGTGTATAAGTATATTTAATAGTGTTCTATTGATCTTTGTTAGCATGTATCAGTGAATCTGTCGGGTAAGTGTTTAGATGTGTGTGTTGATGTAGGAATCACTGAGTGTGTTTTTAGAAACTTGTATTGGTGTGTCAATGGTTTCAAATATGGTACTCCATATTTTACAATGAGTGTTGAAAGGTTATTCTAGTGTATGATACGTTGTATCAGATTGTCACGTGGATGATGTCAACAGTGATGTCCTTTGAGATGTCATCAGAGATGCCACTGACCATGTCATAAATAATGTAATATGTGACATCATCAGCATCGGATTGCGGGCGCGCGAGTTATACTTAGTACAACTAACTATAACGGAGGAATTTCAATGGTTTTGTACGAGTGAAATGTCGAACTAACTATAACACCCTTAAAACCTATGGTTTTTTCAGTGAAAATATATATATACTGGGGATAGCCAGTAGGTAGTTATAGTTAGGACCATGTTCTCTTAGAAAAAGCGTTTTTTGACTTGCCTCTATCTTTGGTGTCACTTGATGAATCTTCATGATATGTTCCCAAAAAATTGTCTTAGTGAGTCTTTTGTGCATGGAATGTTTCGGGTGATCGATCAAGTGAAGGCCGCAATAAATGGGGGGTAAAAAAAAGAGTGTTTACCATGTTAATTCCCAAAGAAGCTTTAGACACGATTGCAGCCTGAATTGCAGGACAGAATTACCCCGAATTTGGGAGGAAGGTAGGTTTTGTGTTGCAGATCACACTTTCAGTTATCTGGTGTAAATCCGTTTGTTAGTGTTGAGAAATTTAAGGAAATCCAAATTTGTTTATCTGCGATTGTGGCTAATTCACAATGATTTTGCAATTAATCGCGAATGCATGTGGCAATAGGGATGTCATGATTGGCTGGCCACAACTTGAGCAGAGAGTTGTGCCCACCATTTTACCTCAACCGAGCAGTCCCTGAGGCTCAAACCAAATGGTGAAAGTGGCATAAGGAGTCAAGTTGCATGTGTCAAGACTTCATGAGAATAATATGGGGTTGTATGAAGAACCCCTTATGAGTATAATATGGTGAAAGAAATGTTTTTATTTCACTTACAATATTCACAAATTAGCATAGATCATCAGCGCAGCCCCCAGTGTAATGTTGCAACGAATTTGCGAATAGAAGTTGTGATGAATTCACGAATATCAGTGAAAAAATATATACATATGTTTAAACACCCACCCTCGGTTTCACTTAGGCACTTACACACCCATTCAGCCACCCAATCAGAGACGGATGCTCCCACGGACAGACCCACTCAGAGACTCACGCACCCATTCACAAACCCAATCAGACACTGATGCACCCACTCACAGACTCATGCACCCACTCACAGACCCACTCAGAGATTCACACAGCCACTCTCGGACCCACTCAGAGACTGACGCATCCACTCACTGATCCACTAACACACTTGTGTACTCACTCACAGACCCATTCATATTGTCATGCACTCACTCAGTGACCCATTGATATTCCTACACAGTCACTCACAGAGACTAATGTGTCCACTCAAAAACCCTGTCAGAGACTCAGACACCCACTCAGACCCATTCAAACACTGACACACAGGCTCACTCAGAAACTCATGCACCCAGTCACACATCCACTTAGAGATGGATGTGCCCACTGACAGACCCACTCTGAGACTCACACACTGACTCTCTGGCCCACTCGGAGTCTCATGTGCCCACTCACAGACCCAGTTAGACACTTATGCACCCACCCACAGCTCCACCGAGAAATTTGCACACGCAGTCACAGACCCACTGAGAGACTGATGCATCCTCTCACTGATCTAGTCAGACACTCAGTCAACGTCCCACTCATATTCTTATGCAGTCACTCAGAGACCCATACAGACATTCACACAGTCACTCACAGACCTATTGATATTCTGATGCAGTCACTCACAGACCCACTCAGACACTCAAACACCCACTCGAAGACCCAATCAGAGATTTATGCCTCTGCTCACAGAATCTGTCAGAGACTGATACACCCACTCATAGACCTACTCAGACACTGACTCACCCACTCACAGGCCCACTCAGAGACTCAGGCACCCAGTCACATACCCACTCAGAGATGGACATGCCCACTGACAGTCACACTCATACACTGATGCACCCACTCATAGACCCACTCAGAAACTCACCCACCCACCCACAGACCCGCTCTGAGTTTCATGCCCCCACTCACTGCTACACTCAGAGACTCTTACTCACAGACCCAATCAGTGACTCATAAAGCCACTCATAGAACCACTCAAAACTCACACAGCCACTCAAAGAGCCACTGGAACACTCATGCACCCACTCACAGATCTACTCAGAGGTTCACACATCCACTCAAAGGCCCATCGGGAGATTCACACAGGCAGTCACAGATCCATTGAGAGACTGATGCCTCCACTCACACATCTACTCAGGCACTCATGCACACATTCAGAGCTCTACTCATATTCTCATGCACTCACTCAGAGACCCATACAGATACTCATGCAGTCACTCACAGACATATTAATGTTCTGATGCATTCACTCACAGACCCACTCACATACTTATACACCCACTCACAGACCCTCTGAGAGACTCATGCATCCACTCACAGACCTTCTCAGAGACTGAGACACCAACTCACAGACCCACTCAGACACTAACACATCCACTCACAGGCCTACTCAGAGACTCATGCACCTAGTCGCACACCCACTTAGAGACGGATGCACCCACTGATAGACCCACTCAGACATTGATGCACTGTTTGACTTGGCAACTTTTGGCATGTTTGCCCTGAGTTTTTGCGTTCTGACCTCCTGGTTTTGACTCTGTTTTTGCTGGCGCAGTGTTTCTGCGCACTTTTCTCACTGCTGATCAGTGGTAAAGTGCAAGTGCTCCTGTGGTAAATTGTGTTATGGATTGGTGTTTCCATGATTGGATATTTGATTTACTTGTTAGTCCCTAGTAAAGTGCACTGAGTATGCCAGGGCTTGTGAATCAAATGCTGCTTGTGGGCCTGCAGCACTGATTGTGCCACCCACGTGAGTGGCCCTGAAAAGGTAACTCAGACCGGCCACTGCGAAGTCTGCTTGCAGTTTGTAACTGCCCTGTCGATATGGCCAGTGCACACACTTGCCAGTCCCTCACCTTCCCTTTTCTTACATGTCAGCCACCCCTAAGGTAGGCCCAAGGTACCTCTGTGGGCGGGGTGCAGTGTATGGGAAAGGTAGGACATGCCTTGGTGTGTGTGGCATGTCCTGATAGCGAATTACGGCAAATTTTGTTTTTCGCTATTGCAAGGCTACCTGTTCCCTATAGGACAGAATCGGGAGCTTGTTTATAACATCTTATAAACATAACTGGCCCGGGGAATTAGGTAGGAAAATAAAGTTTAGTATGCCTGAACTCAGAATCTAAAGATGCATCTTGTAGTGAAGGTGATTTGTACATTCTGTGTTTGAAAATACTACTTTTAGAAAGCAGGTCTTTTCTTGCTCAGTCATCCTGTGTGCCTCTGCTGGAATGTGGATTGCCTGTCTGGGTTTTGGATGACAGAAGGATGGGGAGCAGGAGTGGCTCCAGATAGTCTAGGTGGGTCAGAAAAGGGTTGAATAGATCTGGGTTGCAATTGGGGAAGGGGGGAGGAGATTTATTTGCACCTCAAAGGGCCTGATCTGGCTCTGACCATGCTGTCCCCACCTCCTGCAAGGGAAGTCACACCAGAGAAGGCAGAACTGGTTCTGGCTAGGCACAGACACTCTCTGCCTAAGAGATCAAAGGATTTGGGGATATAAATATTGGGGCCCAGACCCCTGAACTTTAGAACTCTTTTGGACCAAGAAGACTGCAAAGAAGAAGAACTGGAGAAGCTGTGAGGAGGGACTACCACATTGCTGTGTGCTTTGCTGTGTTGGCCTGCAGCGGCTGCTTCTGTCTTGGGCAGTGAAAGGACTTGACTGAACATTCTCAAAGGGCTTGAGGTAGAGCTTGCCCCCTTTTCAAGAAGTCTCAGGAGCAGCAACGACTTCAAGCTCTTCTGCCCTCAGCACTGAGAACTGTGTGTTTTGTGCTGCAACAGAATAAAAAGCAACTCAACGACGTCAACAATGATACTGTCAACTCTGTGTCCTGAAGGCACAGCAGAAGGCACTGCCGTAACGTGACCCTGGTCTCACCAATGATGCCTGCTGACATCACCACTGAGCTGCTGCTCGCACTGCGACCTGTGGGCACCAAACTCCGCACCGCCTCGCTTCACGACGATGCCTTAGTATCCCCGACGCCACCGCTACATGCCGAAATCTACGCTGCTGCTTGCACCATGACTCGAGGGTACCGCTCTTAAGATACACAACGCACCGCCCTCATCCCGCACCACAGCCTTGGACTACCGACATCGGCGCCATCGACTCCAGTGTGCCAGCCGACGACAGCCTTTCAGCAAAGACGACATCGCTACTTGAACAGTGACCTGCCAGCACCGCGACGAGCACCGCGTTCACTTCGCTCCGTGACTCTGGTCTCACCAACTATGCCATCTGACGCCGCCACCAAGCTGCTGCTCGCACCGCAACCTGAGGGCACCACTCACCGCACCGCTGCACTTCACACCGCAGCACCAGACACCTGCCGACGCCAGCGCTTCTGACTTCAACAGAAAGGAGTTTGATCTGCAACACGTGTGACTTTGAGGGCCCGACGACTCCTGCACCGACCTCCGAAACTGACGCCTGCGGAAGCCGTGCTTTTGGATACTCAATGAGAGGTTGCGGACGCCCTGCATTTCTAAAAGTTACTATTTGCAGGTCTTCCCGACACCGTAGCTGATCCACGATGCCGTGGGCAGCCAGAACTGTTTGGATTGGTTTGCTCACAATACCGTGATAGCCTCGGACGGAGCTATCGACATCAAGGAACTGTTTTTCAAGCATAATTTAATAACTGAAGATTTTTGGGTACTGTATTGTGGATTTTTATCATTTTTGGTCTTGTCTTAAGTGCATAAAAATATGGGATATTTTTCTAAACAGGTGTGGAGTTCTTCTGTAGTGCTACCACTGTGTTACTGTTGGTTATGTGCAAATGCTTTACACACTGCCTCTAAGATACACCTGACTGCTCGTGCCAAGCTACCCTGGTGGTGAGTATGGGTTATTTTAGGAGTGTAACTCCCTTATCCTGACTTGAGTGGTGGTTTCTGCCTGGCTTTGGCACATGCCCTAGCCTACCAGAAATCCCATTTCTAACATTCACCCACTCACCGACCCACTCAGAGACTCATGTACCCACTCACAGATTCAGTCAGACACTCATTTAGCAACTTACAGATCCGCTCAGAGATTCCCACACTTACTCACAGACATACTCAGAGACCGATGCATCCACTGACAGTTCCACCCAGACACTCATGCACTCACTCAAAGACCCATGCAGACACTCCCACAGTTACTCACAGACCCATTGATAGTCTGATGCAGTCACTCACAGACCCACTCAGACACTGATAAACTCAGTCACAGGCCCACTCAGAGACTCATGCACCCAGTCACACACCACTCAGAGACGGATGGGCTCACTGACAGACCCACTCAGAGACTTATGCACCCACTCATAGACCCACTCAGAGACCCATACACCCACTCACAGATCCAGTCAGACACTCATTCACCCCCTCAGAAACTTATGCACCCACTCACAGACCCACTCAGAGACTGATACACCATCCCACAGAGAAGAGTGCACATTTTCCATAAAAGTGTAGACTCTTCTTAAAAAAGTAAACCTCAACAAGATACATTTAGAAATATAAACATAGCATGTGCTCCAGGTAAACCTCCACTTGAGAAAAATAGAAATTATTCTACCTTCTTAGGCTGGACGAATAGGAGCCAAAAACTTTCCCTTTCAAAATCCATTTTGAAAAATTATCTGAAATCAATAACAAACATTAATACATCGAAAATACATTGTCGTAGAATCTCAACTTCAGTGAGTGTAACAACTAATTACTTTAATGACATCTCATCCTAAGATGAGAGAGCATGGTTCCGTCTTTTAAATACACTAAGTATGGAAATGCCTAAAAACAATATCATCACTCACATAACCAATTATACACCCATAAACATAATAACCTATGCACTGAAAGATCCAAAGCAGCACTCGCAGTGCCACTCAGAGATACACACAGGCCATGATACAACTAGTGACAAAGGCATAAAGACATTCACAAAGTCACTCACAGACACCCTCACACACTAATGCATTGCCTGAGATAGCCACTGATACACTCACACTACCATTCAGACACCCACACAGACACACTAGTACACCCACTAACAGACCCACACAGGTGCTCACACAACCATTGTGAAATATTACAGATTACAGTTGTGGAAAAGAACATTGAAAAACCTTCACTGAAAGAACTGAAAGTTACAGGGATGTTAAAGTTAGGAAATACATTTTTAAAAACCTTTCAAATTCACTGAAAAAAACAAAAGTTACAGTGATGTTATAATTAGGCTCACATTTTACTCGTACGAAACCAGTGAAATACAGTTAACATGAGCTAACTATAACTTATGCCCCCACAATGCACTGCTAATGACCTCACATATTACATTACTCATGACATGGGCATTGAGATCACTCATGACATCTCAAATGACATCACTGGACAAAGATAAACCTTGATGAATAGCTGTAATGACAGTGAAGATTGTGTCAGGAGTTGCTTTTTTTATTTCAGGTTGGCTTGAATGGTATTTTACCACTCCAACGGAGTAAAACTGTGCCTGGAGTGGTAAATGGCTTTTGTCATTTTACATCTCGTCATGGATAGCAGTGTGCTAATCCTATGCTTAAAGACTTTGCTGTAGAAATGGCAAAAGATTTTGGGGAAGATCGACAAGAAAAAAATGCAGCGAGGTGCCGCAATTCATTTTGCAGTGCCGCGCTGCGGTACTTTTGAAGCACAGGGATGCAACATATTTACAACAATATGTTGCATCTCTGTGCGTCCCCCTGAGCTAGCGCACAAACTGCCATGCGTCGGCGCAGGCACCCTTGCACCATGGTTTCCCTGCGTCTTGGGGAGATTGTTTTTTGTGCAGGAAGGGGCACTTTCCTGCACAAAAACAATACATTGAGGTGATTTCCTCTTCCAATGTGTGCTGTAGAATGCAGCACGCATTGAAAGAGAAAAAAAACGAGGAGAAATTAAAACATTTCTTCTTGTTGCACCTCGCTACGCCAACCCTAGGGTGGCGTAGCATTCTGAAGCATTTCCTGATTTACGATTTCTCTTGAATCTGGAAATGCGTCAGTGGACATGGGTGTTGCATGGGAACACCCACAGCAACACCCATGTCACGCCCCTAAAACTCAAAGTGTTGCGTGAACAGGGGTGATATTTGCAAGCACAGGTTAGATCACGCAGGGTGACTTTACCTGTGCTTATAAATATCACTTAGCAGGCTGCGCCACCGGTGCATCATGCAACGTGATGCACCGGCGGTGCAACTGGCTTGTATATCTGCCCCCATGTCTCTTTCTATCTCAGCATGGATAGCACTGTACTAATCCTATGCTTAAAAACTTTGATAGAAAAGCAGACATTTGAGGTGAGCAAATTTAGGTGTTGAGGGTGCTCTATACAGGAGCTGCCTTCCACCTAAACGTGCTTCTTTTTTGCATAATTTATGCATCACTCTTTGACTGCAAGGGTATAGCTTTGACTTATACTGGGAGCTTCCTGGTGTCAGGACAAAGTTGAACCTCTCTGAAGAGCTTAAATGAAGCACAAAACTTGTGTCAGGGGTTGCTTTTATTCATTTCAGGTTGGCTTGGATGGTTTTTTACCAATCCAAAGCTATAATACTGTGACTGGAGTGGTAAATGGCTTTTGTCATTTTACAGCTCGGAATGGATAGCACTGTGCTAATCCTATGCCTAAAGACGTTGCTGTAGAAATGGCAAAGGACTCAGTCCCTTTCTATCTCGGCGTGGATAGCAATGTGCTAATCCTATGCATAAAAACGTTCATAGAAAAGCAGACATTTGAGGTGAGCAAACTTATAGGTTACCGGGGATTGAGGGTGCTCTATATAGGAGCTGTCTTCCACCTAAATTTGGGAACTACCCAGAGTTCTCTGCTTCTTTTTTGCATTAATTTATGCGCCACTCTTTGCCTGAAAGGGTATTGTTTTGACTTATACTGGGTGCTCCCTTGTGTATGGACAATGGTAGTGCTTCTGTAACACCCACAAACTAAGTGTAGTGCTCGTCCCTGATGACTGATGGCCAGATTATATCTGAGTGGCCTGCCACGTGCGAAGTACGTGTACGCTTGCTCTGGCTGGTTGAGCATAAAGCTGTTTTCATGTTTTTGGTGGGGGCTCTGCATTATTGGTTCAGACTCAGGAATTGTAAGTACGGGACCTGTCTATCTGCCCAAGTGGGCACGTTGACTCTGTGGCCTGTGTGGGTCTGATTAATGACTCGGGGTCTTTGGTGTGCAAGATTCGTGTGTGGCCAACATTCCCGGCTAAACATGAAGCAAATAGCACGTTTGTGCGGAGCTCCTCATTCATGGATTCCGAATATGGAATTGTGTGCACAGAACCTGTCGTGCTGCCCCAGTGGGCAAATTGGTCAGCCTGGGTAAGGTTTTGGGTGGTGGTGGATCAGACTCCTCGTGGTGAGGGTCAGGCTGTCCTAGTTCGTCATGTAGTGCCTATGTCTCGTGTTTGTGTAAAAGTCAGTTGCGGCGAAAGGTGTGGGTGGAGGTCGAAGTGTATATACATATTTACAGTTTTGGTTACGATCTCACCGCACTTCTTGGACTAATGGCTGCTGGGGTGTGGTGAATGTGTGTTTACTATATTACAGTGCTGTGTGTTGTGGGTGTATTCATTACCCTTCCTTAATTCACCAAGAAAAGGCGAGAATATATCTTCACATTACCATACATTGAAAACGTCTTAAGGTATGTGCTTGCAACAAAGTGTAAATAGGTCAGTGGCCTGTTCGCTCACAATACAGATTTTACGTTTATTCCGGATCAAAAGCAGCTGGGGTGTTGTGTGAAAACAACAAGCTCTTGGTATTGCGCGTAGGGGGTTGGGGGAGCTAATTCCTTTGAAGTGTGAGAATTCCTTTGAAGTGTGAGTGTGTACAGAGGCTCACAGGCTGCAGTTCGATGTACATGCGCCTTCACACATGCACTGTAGGCAATCCGCCTGCTTGGTAGCATTTTTTAATGCCCTTTTACAACTCGCTGAGAATGCATGCGCGTTATCTCAGCGAGACCTAAAGAGAAAGAAAGCGGAACAAAATGATAAATGACAGGAAGGGTAGATTTTAAGTCACGAGAAATAAGAAGAAGGGCAGATAAAATACGAACATATAAGGGAAGGGACGAGAAGTGACTCAGAGGGCTAACCGGAGAATGTTATGCGGAAGACAAGACACGGAGAGCAGAAGTAAGAGATAGGGGGATAAGTAGGAGCTGAAAAGGGAAGCGAGGCGAAAAGGTCTCAAAATGAGACAAGGAGGAAAGGTGCTACAAGAGAATGTCATAAAGTACAGCGAAGTTAAAGATGTGAAGGGGGAGACAGAGGAAGAGAGAGAGGAATAAATTACAAAATAGGAAAGAGACTAAAGGAAAAGTGAATGGAAAAGAACGAGGAAGTGTGAAAAGACGGATGTCGAAAAGGAAAGAAGTGGTTAAATTCAGTCAAATGTGATAGAGAAATGTGAAAGTGGAAAAAAGTGCAGGATAATGATATAGGGATGAAATGAAGAGAGACGAAGACAGGACAGGAAATGATGCTTTAAAGAGATTAGGGAAATTCACAAAAAGGGAATAGGCAAAAGAGAGGGAACGAAAGTCGAAAGCGAAGGGAAGAGACGGGTAAAAGAAAAGAATAGGTGAAACTGGCGAGAGAAGAGTGAAAGGGATGAGAGGGGCTAAGACACGGGAAAGTGGGGATTAACGTTAATATAAGGTAGAGTCAATAGAATGCAAAGAATGGGACGAGTGTGAGGGAAAGTAATATGAAGATAAAGGCGAGGAGAGAAAGAGATGGGCAATAACGGTGAAATGAAGAGAAAGCAGAACGTGAAAGACATGAATTGAGAGAAGTAGAGAAGGGGTGATGCGAGGGGAAGTTACGGAAAGAGAAAGGAGAGAGAACAGAATGCTGAGCACGAGATGGAGTGTAAGTGGAAGGGTATCGGAAGAAAAAGCGGAGGCACGGTTAGAGAGGGAAAAAGAAAAGAAGGGAATGGAAATGAATTGAAAAATGGGAAATAATGCAAGCAGATTATTAAAAAGGCATAGAAAGAACGCAACCACAGAGTCGGCGGGAAAGCGAGGGAGAAAAAAAGTCTATAAATTGTAGGCCAAAACAATGTGTATTTATTTTTGTAGCAATTGTGGTATGCTGCGCATGAGATGAATATGTTTAAAAGTAAAGTGCGCCATACTGTGATTACTACAATAGTTAATTGTGGATGCGAAAACAAATGATCTGTGCACTGTTGGCTGGTGGTGTGTGTGCCTGTAGAAACTGTGCACTGATGGTTGGTGGTGTGTGTGCCTGGTGGAAGTGTGCACTGCCGGCTGGTGGTGTGTGTGCCTGGTGGAAGCGTGCACTGATGGCTAGTGGTGTGTATGCCTGGTGAAAGCGTGCACTGACTGCTGGTGGTGTGTGTGTGCCTGGTGAAAGCGTGCACAGATGGCTGGTGGTGTGTGAGCCTGGTGGAAGCGTGCACTGACGGCTGGTGGTGTGTGTGAGACTGGTGAAAGCTTGCACTGACGGCTGGTGGTGTGTGTGTGCCTGGTGAAAGCGTGCACCTATGTCTGGTGGTGTGTGCCTGGTGGAAGTGTGCACTGCTGGCTGGTGGTGTGTGTGCCTGGTGGAAGCATGCACGGATGGCTAGTGGTGTGTATGCCTGGTGAAAGCGTGCACTGACGGCTGGTGGTGTGTGTGTGCCTGGTGAAAGCGTGCACTGATAGCTAGTGGTGTGTATGCCTGGTGAAAGCGTGCACTCACGGCTGTTGTTGTGTGTGTGCCTGGTGAAAGCGTGCACTCACGGCTGGTGGTGTTTGTGCCCGGTGAAAGCATACACTGACAGCTGGTGGTGTTTGTGCCCGATGAAAGCGTGCACTGACGACTGATGGTGTCTGTGCCTGGTGAAAAAGTGCACTGACGACTGATGGTGTCTGTGCCTGGTGAAAAAGTGGAATGTCTGACAAATTATCGAAATACAGATTATCGTCGTACACTAATATCGGAACAAAAATATCGACAACACTATTATCGACTTCCTATACTTAACGATAGATTTACAAATATATCGACTTCTTAATATCGACATACACAAACATCGTTTTTATTTATAACGACTACTTTTATATCGGTATACATAAATATTGATTTGTTAAAAATACATACACAATAAATAAAATATCAACATCAAAAATATCGTGAACAAAAATATCGTTTTTTCTGATATATCGACAGTTTATATACATTTCTTTGCACATTTATTTAACTTTTTCTATTTATACATTAAAAAAAACATACTACTTAAATTAACAGTTTTTGATCCCAATTAAATCTTCAAAACTATTCTATATTTTCCATTATATTACCTACACATATAAAAATATTCTCTGCTATTTTTATAAATATATAATTATTTTTCTTTTTCCCTTCTATTACAAAATACTCACAACTGAAATTCAAATATACTAACTAACCAATCACAACACAGATTTTTTAAATCAACCAATAGCAAACTAATTACTAATGACACTCCTCTATATAAACAATTAAAGCCAAAACACAAACTACTTGCTAAAAGTCACGGAAGGAGATTCATCTCTCTATGAATTGCAGCACACCAACAAGAACATCAAGACTATCAACATATAATGACATCTTCCAAGTAAGTAAATAAATATTAAACTACATAAATTGCTGCTACTACATTACTTACCTGCTAAATGCCCAGTGCTCCTTTTCTATTCGTACTACTGAACATGCAAATAATTTATATATACTAATGTTTTTATAGATACTACAACTAGAGAATATTCTACACAAAACAACTGTGAACAAAAACATAGGAATATAGATTATAATAACTAAGTAAGTAAATTGTCAGTTTTTATTTAATTGTAAATAATTCGAAACACACACAAAGTATGACATTTTTCCCACATATTTGATTTTTTCCTCCAGATTCTATTACTGAAAACTGCACTACAAATGAACTAAGGACATCATTCCTATTTCTACCTTACATATTACTAAGTAAGTATTTGTAAACTGAAATCAATGTGGTAAAAACCTACAAACATTGTCACTTGTTCTAATTAGTTGCTATTATCTATTTTTTTTACACAGCTAACACTACAAATAGATATACTGAAATTATAAAGATCTCCAAAATCGGAATACCACAAATACAACTCACTAAGTAAGTATATTAAAAGAACATAATTAACTGCTAATCTGTTGAAAACCTACCAACATGGTGAATATTCTAACACATATGTTCCTTATTTTTTTTTAAGATAACACTACAAACTACTATCCAGAAAACGAACATACAACTATACTGGAAAACACTACCAAAAATAAAAAAGTAAGTATCTTGACAATGTAAATGATAAACCTACACTTATTAGTATCCACTTTTTTAGTCGAAATTAGCTGTAACATTGTAAATATACACAAAAATGGGTAATAATATACTCTTTTTATGTTTTTCCTAACAGCTATAACAACATCACAAAACAGTATCCCCAACAAAAGAATAAAGCAGATCAAAATTTGGCACTGATTTATAAAACACGTAAGTATATACATTACTACTTATCACTTACTTAGAATTATAAACACATTTTCCTTGACATTAACTATTATGTATATATTTTTTAGATATACAAAGTACAAAATGACAGAAGGAGCAGAATTTGTTACCAGCCAGAAAGGAAAACTATTAATGTGCTACATGGGTTACACTTATACACAAGAAAAGCAATATGGCATGAAAGTTAATTGGAAATGTTGTAAATATTATTCTAACAAGTGTTATGGAAGAGCAACAACTAGAGAAGCTACTGTACTGTATACTAGGGAACACAATCATCCACCAAATGTTACTGAAATTGAAGTTAGAACAGCTTTGGAAAATATAAAAGAGGCAAGTACAGGTTCCCAAAAACAAACAAACGTCATATTAAAAGAAGCAATTCCTAAAATCCCTAAAACTGCCACAACCCAAATGCCAAATATTCTTTCCCTAAAAAGAACTATAGCACGAACTAAAAAAGCTACTACTACTACCACACCACCTCCCAGAACATATCATGATATCAATTTAAATGCCAACCAAATTATAACTTTAAACAAACAACCATTTATAGGTTACGACAATGAAAACAATGGCAAAAGACTTATTATATTTGGGACAAAAATGAATCTAGTAAAACTTCAGCAAAGCCAATATTGGATGATGGATGGAACATTTAACATCTGTCCCAAACCATTTTTCCAATTATACACAGTACATGGCCTCTACCACAACTGCAACATACCACTACTATATGCACTATTACCAAACAAAAATAATTCCACATATATGGAATTATTAAATATTATTAAACAAAAAATAAATGATTTTTCTCCAGAAAAAAGAATTCTAGATTTTGAGCAAGCAATGCTTTCAACAATCCTAAAAATCCACCCCCATACCTGCATTCAAGGCTGCTACTATCATTTAAACCAGTGTTTATGGAGACATCTACAAAAAACTACCTTAAGTGTAGAATATGCTACTAACTCATCTTTTGCATACCAAATTAAAAAACTCATAGCACTGGCTTATGTCCCAGAAACAGACGTAGCAGAACACTACAACATTCTTATAGACAGTCCCTTCTACAAACAAAATGAAGCTAAGTTGAGTCCATTTCTGGACTACTTTGAAGACACCTGGGTAGGCAGACTCCACAGATCTGGCCACAGAAGAAACCCCAAATTCCTAATACCCTGGTGGAACGTTTACAGAAGCACCTTAAATGGAGAATCTAAAACTAACAACGCAGTAGAAGGTTGGCACAATGCATTTGTACAATCAACTGGCAGAACAAAACCTACTCTAGAACATTTTATTAAATGCCTACAGAAAGAACAAAGCTACCAGGAATTCAGAATGGACCAATCCATAACTGAACTAGTCCCTAAAACCTAAAAACAAAATAAGCAAATGCACAAATACCTAGAAGAACAAGTAAAATTATACCCTAGTACAAAAGGCATTGAATACTTAAACATCATTGCCAAAACCCTACTCTGAATAATTACCAAAACCAAAGCAAGCCCTAAAACTATCACCTAAATATGCATACCATTTCAAACGTGATCTTTAAAAGTATTTAATGTATGCAATATATAGAGATATTAATCACATATATGCACACATTAAATAAAAATAAGAACTATAAAACAATGCTATATTAATAATCACATTACCCACCCACAAAAGATAACACAGAAAACACTTACCAATCATGTTGTAAATCCAATGACGTCCTTCTCCACCAAAGTAATCCAGGTAGTGCAAATGTAACCCAAAAAAAAAGGAAAAATACAACTGTTCCCAAAAATCCAAATCCACGGTGTGAAGAGCCATCTAAAAACCATAAAGAACCCGAAAAATAGTAAAAAGTTAAAGAAACGCTCCAGGAAAACCGAAAAGTTAAAAGAAGTGCTTGCAAAGCAGTGGTGAATAAAACCAACAAACACTTCCTTTAAAAAAAAAAACAGAACTTCCGATTTAGCGAACACCTATAACAAAAACATAGAAAACAGACATTCCCACCCAGATAAACCAACACATAATTAAGTACTAACAATATAAAAAACAGAATTTTGGTAGTAAATATACTTTAAACCTACAAAAAGTTACTCTGTAAACAATCCTATAACTAAATAAAACTATGTGTATCTTCCACACGGAAATAATCGTTTTCAAAATGTAAAACACAACTCTCTCACATATAAGAACACTAAATAGAAGCACACTACTCTCAAAAGATCATTAAAAAACACATAAAACATATAAAATAAACCTTACCTGAAGCGACGTGAAGTGTCTCCCAACCGCAAGCTGCTCTTCATCCAATTGACCCAAAACGACCTAACCTGGTTACAAAATCAAGAACCCAAAAGCACTAAAATAGTCCAAAGTAATAAATATAATATCAACACTTTAAACAATTGCCTAAAATATTTTAAAAATTGCTATTATTTGCAAAAAAAATTTACTTTTGTACTACTCTGATTTCATTTACAAATATGTATAAAAAGTAAATAAATAAATATTATGAAAACAATAATATTTATTTAAAAAATGTATAGAAATATTACCAGATTGTCACACAATGTATAAATGTAAAAAAAGGTTAACAAAATATTTCCCTTATTTTAATAAACGTTAATGTTAACAATTAAAGGTGAAAAAAATGTTTATTAATATAAAAATTGTTATTAATAATTTTATTTTATTTACTATATAATATGTAATACTATACAAAATAATATTACATACTAATGATAAGAATTTCAAAAAATATAATTCTTCTGTAAATTTGATTGTCATTGTGTTTTCAAATTATCATCATAAAAATAAATGTTTCATAAATTTGAATTTGTTATGATTAAAATTGTTATCTCTGGAAAAAATCCAAAACATAATAAATATTTTTTTTACAATCATGTTGGACATTTTATGTTATTGTATTACTATAATCTAACAATCTTAATACATAAAATTGAAGTAGGTGCTGGACACTAATTAATTATTAATTACTATTCCAACTCCAGTCTACATGAAATTGAAATAGGTGCGGGACACTAATTAATTAATAATTACTATTCCAACTCCAGTCTACATTAAATTGGAGTACGTGCTGGACACTAATTAATTAATAATTACTATTCCAACTCCAGTGTACATGAAATTGGAGTAGGTGCTGGACACTAATTAATTAATAATTACTATTCCAACTCCAGTCTACATTAAGTTGGAGTAGGTGCTGGACACTACTTAATTAATAATTACTATTCCAACTCCAGTCTACATTAAATTGGAGTAGGTGCTAGACACTAATTAATTAATATTTACTATTCCAACTCCAGTCTACATTAAATTGGAGTAGGTGCTGGACACTAATTAATTAATAATTACTATTCCAACTCCAGTCTACATTAAATTGGAGTAGGTGCTGGACACTAATTGATTAATAATTACTATTCCAACTCCAGTCTACATTAAGTTGGAGTAGGTGCTGGACACTAATTAATTAATAATTACTATTCCAACTCCAGTCTACATTAAATTGGAGTAGGTGCTGGACACTAATTAATTATTAATTACTATTCCAACTCCAGTATACATGAAATTGAAGTAGGTGCTGGACACTAATTAATTAATAATTACTATTCCAACTCCAGTCTACATGAAATTGAAATAGGTGCTGGACACTAATTAATTAATAATTACTATTCCAAATCCAGTCTACATTAAAGTGGAGTAGGTGCTGGACACTAATTAATTAATAATTACTATTCCAACTCCAGTCTACATTAAATTGGAGTAGGTGCTGGACACTAATTGATTAATATTTACTATTCCAACTCCAGTGTACATTAAATTGGAGTAGGTGCTGGACACTAATTAATTAATAATTACTATTCCAACTCCAGTGTACATTAAATAGGAGTAGGTGCTGGACACTAATTAATTAATAATTACTATTCCAACTCCAGTGTACATGAAATTGAAGTAGGTGCTGGACACTAATTAATTAATAATTACTATTCCAACTCCAGTCTACATTACATTGGAGTAGGTCCTGGACACTAATTAATTAATAATTACTATTCCAACTCCAGTCTACATTACATTGGAGTAGGTGCTGGACACTAATTAATTAATAATTACTATTCCAACTCCAGTCTACATTACATTGTTGTAGGTGCTGGACACTAATTAATTAATAATTACTATTCCAACTCCAGTATACATGAAATTGAAGTAGGTGCTGGACACTAATTAATTAATAATTACTATTCCAACTCCAGTCTACATGAAATTGAAATAGGTGCTGGACACTAATTAATTAATAATTACTATTCCAAATCCAGTCTACATTAAAGTGGAGTAGGTGCTGGACACTAATTAATTAATAATTACTATTCCAACTCCAGTCTACATTAAATTGGAGTAGGTGCTGGACACTAATTAATAAAATAATTACTATTCCAACTCCAGTGTACATTAAATTGGAGTAGGTGCTGGACACTAATTAATTAATAATTACTATTCCAACTCCAGTGTACATTAAATAGGAGTAGGTGCTGGACACTAATTAATTAATGATTACTATTCCAACTCCAGTATACATGAAATTGAAGTAGGTGCTGGACACTAATTAATTAATAATTACTATTCCAACTCCAGTGTACATGAAATTGGAGTAGGTGCTGGACACTAATTAAATAATAATTACTATTCCAACTCCAGTCTACATTAAATTGGAGTAGGTGCTGGACACTAATTAATTAGTAATTACTAATCCAACTCCAGTCTACATTAAATTGGAGTAGGTGCTGGACACTAATTAATTAATAATTACTATTCCTACTCCAATTAACACAAAATAGATGTAGGTGCTGGACACTAATAATTAATAATTACGATTCCTACTCCAATCTACATTAAATTGAAGTAGTTGCTGGACACTAATTATTGATTAATTAATATTCAGACTCCAGTCTACAATAATTTTATTGAATTATTGTGATTTAAAAATATATTTTAAAACACTTCCCACCCTTATCCCCTATTAACCCTATTACCCGCTCCTAAAACTAGATATGTTTATTTATTAATATTTTAATTATTAAATATTATTATAATAATTTTTTAAAATTATTTTAACATACATTTTAATACACTCCCCACCCTTATCCCCTATAAACCCAATAACCCGCTCCTAAAACTAGATATGATTTTTTAAAAATTATATTTAATTTTTTTAATTTTTTTAATTATTTGTAATTTTTATATTAAATTTTTATACTATTTTCATTAATTTTTTTAACTACTGTTTTTTAATTTTTTCCTGTATAAAACAATATTTTTTATAGTCGATATTTTTCATACGATATTATTGATTCCGATATTTCTTAATACTTACCAATTACGATATTTTTGTATTCGATATTTATTTTTTCCTATATTATCGACCTTCGATATTAAAACTTCGATATTTTGTCTTGTCGATATTTTTTTTTCGATATTATGTCTGATTACCGAAAAAGTGCACTGACGGTGTGGTTGTGTGTGTGGTTGTATGTCTGGTTGTATGTCTGGTTGTGTGTCTGGTTGTATGTTAGGTTGTGGTTGTCTGTGTGGTTGTGTGTATGGTTGTGTGTGTTGTTGAAACCTTCAGGTAATGCTCGCGCTATATAAATTTGCATTAAATAAAACCCGCCCGTGACATAAAACAAGCCGCCGTGCGTTGCCAAAAACTGAAAAGTATCACAGCAACCGCAAGCTGGGGACCACGGGTCAGACGGGAGTAGGTTTTCATTCTGGCTCGTGGGTAATATTAGTGCTTTACAAACTGCGCCAATGTGTATTCTGCGTAGTTTGTGTCAGCGCTTTACCATACAGAGGCATTAGGAATACCGACCTGAGGGTGGCGCTTTAGATACAATGCCTGTGCTGGACCTGTCGGCTTTGCTGCTGGTCTGCAAGGGGTGTGACGGTGTTTCTCCTACTGTCTGACTTCCAGCATGTGAGGGGAGTGAGAGGATGTTAGTGGTGTGAGAGTGCTTGCGGTAGTGCAGGACTGTTAGTTTGGGAGGTGTGTGAGACTGTTAGTCTATGAAGGGTGTGCGAGTGTTGTACAGTGTGAAGGTGTGAGAGTGCTGTTAGTGGGAGACTGCTACTCTATGAGGAGTGTTCAAGTGTTGTTGGTGGTGTAAGACTGCTAGCTTGGGAGGGATATGGCTGTTGTGGGTTTTGTGGAACTGCTAGTGTGGAAGAGCTGTGAGCGGCTAGTGATAGTAGGGGGATAAGAGAGTGGTGAAAGTAGCGTGGGGCTACTACTTTACACTGTTTTGCACTCACCACCAAGCCAAACCGGCCGTCACCATCCAACTGCTGCTGCAGTCATTCGCTGAGGGTGTGCATGTTTATTTTGGACAGGATGTCTCACTCACCTTACCGGTCCGAAATCATGAAGTAGGTCAATACTAGAAGTACACAGCTGAAAGTACATTTTAGTACCAAAACTGCCTAAACTGAAAGCATGTTAAAAACAAGTATCATGAAGACATTGTCGTAATGCCTTCATTGTAAAGGCATCTCGTTGTTCACCCTTCGTTATAAAGGCTGTTTCCCCTGATATTACCACAATCATTGGCTGCAGCAAGCATACATGCATGCAGTCTCAAACATGTTCAAAACTGCCCCAGGTTGTTTGAAGACAAGTCTACTGTTTTAGGTATGAAATTCACTAAAGGGCCCAATCTGACCCGTCCAACTTTTACCTGCAGTAGATACCAAAGTGAAGGAGTGCAGGACGCTATTGCAGTAGTGGTACAAAAGTTTAATTTGGAGAGGATGTGGCGGAATGGTCAGAGCTCCCTACATAAATATGAATCTGTCCTTAAATAACTGCTGCTCATGTAAAGCAAACCTAAACCTGTAGGTCGCATTTGCGCTTTATAAAAACTACAAAACAAAATACAAGATTGGTCAGTGTCGGACTCACTAACCGAAAGGGGCAAAACTGTGAATAGACTTTGTGGGAAAAAATATACATGTACAAAACGGAGTTTGACTTAAAGCATTAGGAGACGAAGGAATGAAGTAAGAAGAGAATATGAAGTAGCCGCACAAGACAACTGTGGAGAGAGCACGGGTATACAGATAGGAGCACACAAAAGGGCACTACGACGAATGTCACCTTCATAGACTGACTTCTTCAAAGATCCATGCCTCATGACCCAGTGGGCAGTAATTCTGCTCTGTGTATGAGAAATATATGGTTTATTTGATGGCAATGGCATCTACTTAATGCATGTTTTGTTCATGAAGAATACGCTAACCTTCAGCAAAGTCACGGAAACCGATAGCGTGCTTTACCCTGCCACACTGATCATTGGTGTCGGGGCATGTAATTGCAGTAGCAGGCTGGGGTTGTGGCGATGAGTGTTGGGGGAGGGGAGTCCATGTCAAGGGTGAAGAGCAATCGCGGCACAAGGGAACGTGCGTTCACTGGGCAGTAGTAACAACCATTGACAAAGCCAAAAGTCCTGGCTGATAGGTATAATATTACTTGCTGTATTACATTTCTGGGTGCAATGAAAGAAACAGCAAAATAAAAGTCAGGCAGCACACTATGCTAAGAACGGGTTTTAGCTTAGGTGTTTTAAGCCACGCCTTTAATTATATAGACCACGCCACACTGAGAGACACCCCCCAGTTTTTTCATCCCAGTTAAAGCCCTGTGAATGGAGTAATTTATAGGCCTTTGTTTTTGTGTGGCGCACACCTCGTGCTGATGTATTAAAAGGTGCTGGCATGTAATGAGGAAAGAAAAGAACCACTGTGGAAACAAGGAGGGCGTGGGCAGCACAGGAAGAGTACAACGGGGGTACAACCTGCAGAAACAGGAGTGCAGAGAGTGGTGCAGGCTGCTGAAAAGGGGGCAGGGAACAGGCGACAGAGAAAGAAGGCATAGGCTGCAACAGAAGAGGGGTGAAGCGGGGTGCAGGCCGCAGCGGAGGAGTGTGGGACAGGCTGCAGAAGAGGTTGGGGGTGTGGGTGAACTTGTACGGAATAAGAAGGTTGCAGGAAAGGGGGCTTAAAAACAATGAGGAGAGGCCTGGGAGAGAAGAGATAGAAGCAAGAGAAAACGGGCAGCAAAGGGGGAGGGAGGAAGTACCTGAAGCGACAGAGAAGAGAGGAGATGAGTTTGGCAGCAAACAGGGTGGTGAAGACAGAGGGAGGAAGAAGGCTGTGGTAAAAGATGTAAACTTCAAAGCAGTATTACAATTATTTTTGCAACATTGCATGTGTTTCAGCCCCATGGTTCATGCTGCTTCTATGAATGAAAACAAGGAATGGAGTAGGATACAAAATGCACATAGTAGTAGCAGCGTGTGACAGTCTTCGCGGCTCGATGCTGTTTGGGAGGTGGGAGGGGAAGAAGGAGAGGGGGGAAGTAATAGGGATGAAAGTGCTAGCTGCCGCATGCTGGCAAATGGTGACCTGCAGAGCGCGTGAATGGGAAGAGCAGCCGTGGGAGGTGGGAGAGCAAGTAGGAGAGTGCGATGTGCAGGCGGGGGGGCGGGGAGCGAAGCCTTTGAAGTGTGATGTGAGGCACTGACAGACAAATGGTGGTTTGTGACGTAGCTGGTTTGTGCACGCGCATAGACACATGAGCTGTGGCAAATCCGCCGTTCGTATACTGTTCTTTTGTCCTTACTATAATCTCCGCCTGCAATGCGCAAGCGCATTGGCAGGCCGAGACCTAAAAAACTATGGCGGGCTCCCAAGCTTCTATGATAATTAGCCCCCGGGGAGGCCAAATCTCGGGGGCATGTTTATAAAAATAAAGTGTGTGGGGCCCAATCCCCCCACACTGCCCAGGGAACCGCCATCCCCGGGGCTACACTTGATTGTTATTGCGGGGGGAAACGGCCTCCCTGCAGCTCCAGTGATCGCCACCCCGGGGTTTATTTATGGGGGGCCTCTAAGGCCCCACCCAAACCCCAGGGACCGCTACCCCTCGGGGCTCGACTACATTGAAATTGCGGGAGGCACACTGCCCCCCCCCCCCCGCAGCCCCGGGGACCGCCACCCCCCGGGCTTATTATTTATTTTAAAAAAAATTAAAACCCTCTGTGGGGGGGGGGGGGTGAACCCCCCCACACGCCCCTGGGACCACCACCTCCTTGGGGCTCTAAATATGTACGGACCCCCCAGCCTCGGGCACCACCATCCCCCGGGGCTTTAAAAAAGGTTGGAGGGGGGCCACGCGGCCTCCCCTCCTGGAGCCCTTGCTGGCCCCACTGTAGTTTGCTATGGCAGGGCGGGAGCCTCGCGGTTCCCACCCTGCCATAGCAAACTGCTTTGCCATTTGGAATAGAGAGCAGGAAACCTGCTCTCTCTTCCAAATAGTAAAGCCGATTGCTTTTCCACAGGTGGAGCAGCATGTTAGCTGCTCCCCGTGTGGAAAAGCAATGCTGGCTCCCGCAGGAGGCGGTGAGCAGGCCGGACCGTGGGGGGATTGGGGACCCCCCCACGGTCTCCAACTAAGAGGGCCTGCCCCCGGGGATCGGGTCCCCGGGGTTACAAGTGGCATGGGAGGGGGGCCACGCGGCCCCCTTCCCCAAAAGTAAAAAAAAATAAAAAATAGAAAAAATAGAAAGGCCGGCCCCGGGGGATGGGACCCCGGGGCCATAAGTGGACCAGGAGGGGGGCCACGAGGCCCCAATCCCCAATAGTTGAAAAAAAATGGTTTAAAGGCAATGCCCCGGGGGAAGGGGTCCCCGGGGTGATTAAGGCCTCGGGAGGGGGTGCCACGCGGCCCCTTCCTCATTTTGTCATATTAAAAAAAAAGAATTAGGGGTCAGGCCCTGGGGGATGGGGTCCCCAGGGCCCAAAAAAATGATACACAGCAAAAATAAAATATAAAAAAAAGACCGGCACCACGGGCTAGTTTCACCCCAGGGACCCTCAGTATTCAAGGGGAGTTAATCTCCCAACTTAAAATGCGCCACGGGCGCGTTTGCACAGTGGTGGAAGGAGGGGGCGGGGCCTGAGTTCACATGTGTGCAAACACACCCTGTGGCGCGGTTTAAGTTGGGGAATTAATTCCTTGTCAATCCTGAGGGTCCATGGGGGTCAACTAGCTGACCAGGTACCTCCAGTAAGCACCACAGAGCTGCGTTGCAGAGTGTTGTAAAAAGGGGCATGGCTTCTGAACACCTCTCTGCAAGCAGCCTCCTGGCTCATACTGGAGGTACCTGGTGGGCTAGTTGTCCCCCAGGAACCCACACGATTGAGGAGGAATTAATTCTCTAACTTAAAACGTGCCACAGGCCATGTTTGCAAACATGTCACCTCAGGCCACGTCCCCTTCCTTCACCACTGTGCAGACGCGCCCCGTGGTGCATTTTAAGTTATGGAATTCATTCTCTTTCAATACTGAGGGTCCTTTAGGGACAAATAGCCCACCAGGTATCTCCAGTATGTGCCAGGGAGCTGCTTTGCAGACAGGTGTTCACAGGCCACGCCTCTTTTTACACGTCTCTGCAACGCAGCTCTGTGGCGCTTATTGGAGGTAGCTAGTGGGCTAGTTTGACCTTAGGGTCCCTTAGGATTGAAGGGGACTTAATCTCTCAACTTAGAACGGCCACAGGGCGCATTTACACAGTGGTGAAGGGAGGGCTCGGGGCCTGAGGTGATGTGTGCAAACACGCCCTGTGGCGCGTTTTAAGTTGGGGAATTAATTCCACTTCAATCATGAGGGACCATGGGGGACAACTAGCCCATCAGGTGCTTCCAAGAAACGCCACTGCGCTGCGTTGCAGAGAGGTGGTGCAGCCTGTGGCCCTTTTTACATCTCTCTGCTACCCAGCTCTGTGGCGCTTACTGGATGTACCTAGTGGGCTAGTTGAACTCTAGGGACTGTCAGGATTGAAGGGGAATTATTTCCCCAACATAAAACACGTTAGAGGGCGTGTTTGCACAGTGGTGAAGGGGGGATGGTGTAGGAAAGTGGCTCTGTATATACTGGACCGAAGTGAAATCAGCCGAACTACGAATTCCAATTTACTCACCTGTTATCAGGATAGACCTCAGTGCTGCATCTTTGAGCCCAGTACTGATCCTGAAAAGTAATTTTAAACGAACTTACCAATAACTTGAATTTCCTTCCATAGGCTAACATTGACTGGTATCACTTGGAAATACTTCTAAGTGTGGAGTTTTGGAACTTACAAATATTCCTCTAAAATCAGCCGAACTATGAATTCCGATTTAATCACCTGTTACCAGGAGAGACCTCAGCGCTGCATCTTTGAGCGCAGTACTGATTTTGAAAAGTAATTCTAACCGTACTTACCAGTAACTTGAATTTCCTTTCATAGAATATCATTGCCTGCTTTTTGCTGAAATAGTTTCTAAGTGTCAATTTTTGAAACTTACAAATATTCCTCTAAAATAAGCCGAACTACGAATTCCGATTTACTCACCTGTTAGCAGGACAGACCTCAGTGCTGCATCTTTGAGCCCAGTACTGATCCTGAAAATTAATTCTAACCATACTTTCCAGTAACTTGAATTTCCTTCCGTAGGCTAACATTGACTGGTTTCACTTGGAAATTCTTCGAAGTGTGGAGTTTTGGAACTTTAAAATATTCACCTAAAATCATCTGAACAACAAATTCCGACTTACTCATCTGTTATTAGGAGAAAACCCAGTGCTGCATCTTTTAGCCCAGCACTGACCCTGAAAAGTAATTCTAACCGTACTTGCCAGTAACTTGTATTTCCTTCCATAGGAATCCATTGTCTGGTTTTCTCCAGAAAAGTTTCTAGTGTCTATTTTCACAAACTACAAATATTCCTTAAAAATCGCCTGTCTGACTTAAACGCATTCTTTCAACTGTTTACAGGAGATGCACTAGTGGTGGATCCAGGATCCACTACTGAGTAAGAAAAAGTAACGATAACACTACTTACCTGCTAAGTGAATTTTCTCTCATAGGATAACGTTGGTGATTCTATGTGAAAAAATTAAGCGTGGGCGTAAAATCCGTTTCGCCCGCGAATTTGCAGATTTTTGGCAATTTCGCGGTCCGCGAATCGCGCGAATTTGCCCAAAAATCCGCAAAATTCGCAAGCTGCGAATTATTTTGCTTTTTCGCGCTTGAAAACTACAATATTGCGCGCCCGGCGTTGACTTACCGTGATTCTGAGTCCGCCGAGTTGTTTTTCTCCCGGTTTGCACGTGCTGCGCTATTTTCGATCTTGCTGCGTGATCGCGCGAGAGTTTTTCGAACGCATTTACGTCATTGCCACTCGCCATCTTGCACAACGAGAGTTTGACAACGCGAGTAGGTCATAAGGGCCCGCGATCACGCATTGCGGGAGTAAACAATGCCGAACACATAGATCCGGGGTGCAGCTGACTTCCAACGGGAGATTTGAACAGCTCGCGTTCCCGAAATTGCAAAAATTGCAATTCTGCACAAGAAATCCACCGCAGAAAGCATAAACCTTCTGAAAATGATGATTTTGATCAGAATAATGGGGACCCAGACGACCTTACGAATCTCCGCCCAATATCCCTACTTGCTGCCCCGGGAAAAATGCTGGAAAAAATTATACAGCGACAATTGAGTAAATTTGTGGAAACCAATAACATCCTACATGAAACTCAATCGGGTTTCCGTCCCGGTTTCAGCACAGAAACAGCGCTCATAGAGGTAGCCGAGTCAGTGAGGTGGTCGATGGATGCAGGAGACTCAGCAATGCTGGTACTCCTGGATCTGTCGGCCGCCTTCGACACGGTGGACCACGCCAGCCTACTCAGCCGGCTCGCAGAGATAGGCATTCAGGACAGAGCACTAGGGTGGATAAACTCCTACCTATCACTTAGAACGCAGAAGGTAGCACTTGGGACGTTCTCTTCCACACCCAAAATTCTTGGCTGTGGAGTCCCGCAGGGATCGGCCCTCAGCCCCCTTCTGTTCAACATCTACCTGGCTCCTCTTTTCACGTTAATTGCCAACTGGGGTGTCAAGGCAATTTCATATGCCGACGACACCCAGTTAGTATTTCCGTACTCGGAGATGACGCATGATTCTTTCTCAAATTTCAAAGGCTGTCTCCAGGATATAGCACACTGGATGAACACTAATAAATTAAAACTGAATGCCAATAAAACTGAAGTCATCTTCTTCAGCAAGGGTCCCCCCCCGCCCCTGAACTCCGGTGGCCCACGGAGATGGGCCCGCCCCCTTCACCAAGTCACTCGGCAAAAAATCTTGGAGTGAGATGGGATGATAACATGTCCTTTTCATCCCATGTCCAACAAGTGGCCGGATGCTGTCTTAGCAAGCTGAGAAACCTCCGAAAAATCCTAAGGCTCTTACCGGAGAGTTGTAGAAAAACGGTTGTCCACGCGACTGTCACCTCACGGCTGGACTATGCCAATGGTTTATACCTGGGCCTCCCAAAATACTTGACTCACAGGCTTCAGGTAGTTCAAAATGCGGCTGCGAGACTGTTACTGCGAATTCCTTTCAAGCAGTCAGTCTCTCCGCATCTTCGAACCCTGCATTGGCTACCAGTAGCCAACAGGATAAAATTCAAAGCTTTGACGCTTGCGTTCAGATCTCTGTATGGCTCCTGCCCACAATACCTGAAAAACCGCCTTCCTAGATACTTTCAAAGCCGTGCACTACGATCCAATGACCGTGTCCAACTGGTCATTCCGCGGGCAAAAAAGGCCCGGCTAGGCGGTCGGACCTTTTCAGCCAACGTCTCCGCTTTGTGGAACTCCCTGCCACAAGTTATCCAACAGGCCCCCTCCGAACCCTGCTTTAGGAAATTGCTAAAGACCTGGCTTTTCTCCCAGCCACGCTAGCTCTCCTATTTTTATGCCTAAGGTTATCAGTGATCTACTAGCGCCGGGACACCTCCTCGCGAGGTAGCTGTTCGCGCTGTATAAAATCCAGTATTATTATTATTATTATTATTAATAACTCCTCAGATTGACATTTGGCTGCACTTTTCGGTGCAAGGAGTCCATTTTTGGGGGAGGGGTGGGGGAAGGCAGTGCCCCAGAGTCTCCAACTTCCTGTTCCTGTCCAGCAGGCTCCTCCCAGTGCTTTGTCCATGTCCTGGTCACTTTTGATTTGGACCTGGAGCTGGAAGGATTACTTTTTGTGGCTGCTGCTGGATATTTGTATTTGAGGACTTTTTGTACTTTGGAGTTTGGATAACTTTTGGACTTGAGATTTTACAAGTAAGTTGGTGTTGTTTGTTTGGGGCATTGCAGTTGAGGCAACTAAAGTTTTAAAACGTTTTTCACAACTTTAAAAAAATATATATTGTGGGTAGCCACAGTATCCATTAGGCCCAGGGTTAGTCATGGGTGCATGATACAACTGTTTCTGTGAGGTTTTTTTAAACTTAATTCTTATTTATGTCATAGAATTTTAGCTCACTGTTATATGTTGATTTTTTTTTTTACTTTTGGGGTGCCTGTAAAGCCTCACTAGCCAGTAGGCCCAGGTGTAGTGAGTGGTGCATGGACCTAGTCTTTCTGTGGGGTGTCTTGAATTTAAACATCATTGAGGGCATGGATGGCATTGGATTGTGGTGATTTGTGTGTGTTTTTCGACTTTGGGGGTGGTTTTGGGGCCTGGCCATGTAGGTGGGGGCCATTTTGAGGCCTGGTACAGGCAGGGCCTGGCCATGCTGCTGGGGGGTCAATGGTCAATTTTGAAGCCAGGCAGTGTGCTCAGGCCTGCACCCAGTTTGCAATTCTGCACAAGAAATCCTCCGCAGAAAGCATTGCAGTTGAGGCAACTAAAGTTTTAAAACGTTTTTCACAACTTAAAAAATATATATATTGTGGGTAGCCACAGTATCCAGTAGGCCCAGGGTTAGTCGTGGGTGCATGATACAACTGTTTCTGTGAGGTTTTTTTAAACTTAATTCTTATTTATGTCATAGAATTTTAGCTCACTGTTATATGTTGATTTTTTTTTTTACTTTTGGGGTGCCTGTAAAGCCTCACTAGCCAGTAGGCCCAGGTGTAGTGAGTGGTGCATGGACCTAGTCTTTCTGTGGGGTGTCTTGAATTTAAACATCATTGAGGGCATGGATGGCATTGGATTGTGGTGATTTGTGTGTGTTTTTCGACTTTGGGGGTGGTTTTGGGGCCTGGCCATGTAGGTGGGGGCCATTTTGAGGCCTGGTACAGGCAGGGCCTGACCATGCTGCTGGGGGGTCAATGGTCAATTTTGAAGCCAGGCAGTGTGCTCAGGCCTGCACCTAGTTTGCAATTCTGCACAAGAAATCCTCCGCAGAAAGCATAAACCTTCTGAAAATGATGATTTTGACCAGAATAACTCCTCAGATTGACATTTGGCTGCACTTTTCGGTGCAAGGAGTCCATTTTGGGGGGGGGAAGGAAGTGCCCCAGAGTCTCCAACTTCCTGTTCCTGTCCAGCAGGCTCCTCCCAGTGCTTTGTCCATGTCATGGTCACTTTTGATTTGGACCTGGAGCTGGATACTTTTTGTGGCTGCTGCTGGATATTTGTATTTGAGGACTTTTTGGACTTTGGAGTTTGGATAACTTTTGGACTTGAGATTTTACAAGTAAGTTGGTGTTGTTTGTTTGGGGCATTGCAGTTGAGGCAACTAAAGTTTTAAAACGTTTTTCACAACTTAAAAAAATATATATTGTGGGTAGCCACAGTATCCAGTAGGCCCAGGGTTAGTCATGGGTGCATGATACAACTGTTTCTGTGATTTTTTTTTTAAACTTAATTCGTATTTATGTCATAGAATTTTAGCTCACTGTTATATGTTGATTTTCTTTATTTTTATTTTGGGGTGCCTGTAAAGCCTCACTAGCCAGGCATTGAGGGCATGGATGGCATTGGATTGTGGTGATTTTTGTGTGTTTTTCGACTTTTGGGGGTGGTTTTGGGGCCTGGCCATGTAGGTGGGGGCCATTTTGAGGCCTGGTACAGGCAGGGCCTGACCATGCTGCTGGGGGGTCAAGGGTCAATTTTGAAGCCAGGCAGTGTGCTCAGGCCTGCACCCAGTTTGCCTTGCTTTCAACCATTATGCCCAGGTGTAGTGAGTGGTGCATGGACCTAGTCTTTCTGTGGGGTGTCTTCAATTTAAACATCATTGAGGGCATGGATGGCATTGGATTGTGTTGATTTTTGTGTGTTTTTCGACTTTTTGGGATGTTATTGGGGCCTGGTCATGTGAGTGGGGGCCATTTTGAGGCCTGGTACAGGCAGGGCCTGGCCATGTGGTGGGGGTCAAGGGGCCATTTTGAAGCCAGGCAGTGTGCTCAGGCCTGCACCCAGTTTGCCTTGCGTTCAACCATTATGCCCAGGTGTAGTGAGTGGTGCATGGACCTAGTCTTTCTGTGGGGTGTCTTGAATTTAAACATCATTGAGGGCATGGATGGCATTGGATTGTGGTGACTTTTCTGTGTTTTTCGACTTTTTGGGGTGTTGTTGGGGCCTGGCCATGTGGGTGGGGGCCATTTTGAGGCCTGGTACCGGCAGGGCTTGGCCATGTGGTGGGGCTCACAGGGCCATTTTGAAGCCAGGCAGTGTGCTCAGGCCTGCACCCAGTTTGCCTTGCTTTCAACCATTATGCCCAGATGTAGTGAGTGGTGCATGGACCTAGTCTTTCTGTGGGGTGTCTTGAATTTAAACATAATTGAGGGCATTGATGGCATTGGATTGTGGTGATTTTTGTGTGTTTTTTGACTTTTTGAGGTGTTTAACTGATCTTTCTCTGGCTTCCATTGCTTTTAGGTGCACAAGAGAACCCCCAGTGCCAGGAAAAAGTCCTGCAGTGGTGTGTGTACCACAACATCACTTGACGTCACGTGTGGCCACAGACAAGACAACTCTGCAACTCGTGCAACTGCGGCCTGCTGTTCTGACATCTGAAGATGGCCCCAAAGAAAGGTGGCCGTAGCGCCTCAGCAAAAAAAGTTGCCAGTGCCACTGCCAGTAAGAAGGAGCAGAAGAAGCAAGTGGCACCACCTACCAAGGAGACTAGTGTCCCCACCGACACCTTTTTTGGGAAAAAAACTACCCCTGCAGCAGCAGCGGTGTCCGCCGGGGACCAAGCTGGAAGCAGCACCTCCGCTTCATTGGACTCAGTGCCACCACGCCAAGATAGGTCCAAGACCATGAGTGCTGCTGCGGCAGCCACTTTAGTTGTTCAATCACCATCGACCAGTGATGTTGGCTCATCACAAGAAAGTACCATCCAATCAACGCCGGGTGTAACTCAACTGACGAGTGTTCAACAACCACAGCCGCAACGACAACCACAGGTGCTACTAGTACAAGCGCAAGTACATGGGCAAGGAGAGGCGCAAGTTTAGGCGCAAGTTTAGGCGCAAGTAGAGGCGCAAGGAGAGGCGCAAGGAGAGGTGCATGGAGAGGTGCAACTAGAGGTTCAAGGAGCGGCACAACTGCCTACAACGCTTGTTCCTCCAGAAGTAGGGGCACATCAATCCAATGCCATCCATGCCCTCAGCAGGCCATCCGGCGTCAAGTTCCACTTCTGAATCTGTGGCCGAAGGGAGTCACTTTGCCTCACAGCCGTTAACTACACCAGCAGCAACCGTATCATCGCCCTCACCTGCACCAGGCCCAGCCATAATATTGTCGGAAAAGGATTTGCTAACTCATCAAGGGTTTGCTCGTTACAGTGCTGCAAAGGCCACAGATGGTACGCAAAGTGGAGCAACCGTGGAGAACCTTGAGTCGATGGTTCAGGCCTATCTGGATGACCCAACAGAGGTCTTTGTTAATAAGAACCCATTGCTGTATTGGTACAGGAAAATGCCTCTATGGCCACTGATCACCAACCTGGCTCTAAATTATTTGTCTTGCCCACTCGCAAGCGTGTCTTCTGAACGTATTTTCAGTGCTGCTGGTGCCATTGTAACTTCAAAAAGGGCCCGCCTCTCGCCCAAAAATGTGGAGAGGTTAACACTGATCAAGATGAATCAGCACTTCATACCACCAGATTACAAAATACGTGAATGCACGCAGGAAGAAGAGGACACCGACTTAGGTGACAGAAGTTCTTCTCTGTTAGCTGACCTACTCCCGTCTCAATTCATAGAGTTTGAGGACGAGCTCTACTTCCCTGACACCAAGGCCTGAAAATGACTTCCTTTTTTTTATCCTTATTCACTTTTTTTTCTTGTGTGTCTTTCTTTGTTTTGCAACTTTTACCACAACAAAACTCTAATCACCTAATCACAACAAGTCCATCAGCAGCACTGTCTTCATCTTATTTTCCTTATTGCTTTGAAGGTGCCGCAGTCTGCATTCTTGACTTGAGGTTCACAACTTCACAACTCAATCATGCTCCTCTATACTCCTCCTCCAGACTCCCCCTATCCATTTCCCTCAAGGCAGAGGGATGGATTACGACGAGTCCCCTCAAGTGGGACTGAAATTACTGACTGACTACATGTTGCTGATTGCTGACAGAGTTACTTCTGATATTGACATTGACAGGAGAGGCTGCCCTGTGGGCCCTCAGTTTCCGAAGAAGATGCGGACAAAAAGTAGAACAGGTAATTAATAATTGAGAAGATGGCATGCAGTGGACAGCAATGGCTGTCTGGCTCTGATGAAACCAATTGCTGTTTGTTTTTGTGCATGGAATGATGAATCATATATCTTGTTTTAGTTATTATTTAATCTTTTACACAGTAATTGTAACTCATGTCAACTGCTCTGTTGCATTTTACAATATGCAAAATGTCCTTGGAGTGGACTCACTTGCCAATATACCATGATGATTGATTAAATAATATATCTTTTTTCTTTACAGTCACTCACTGGGAGGATGGATCATCAGCCGGGCCTAGCCATGTGGGTGGGGGCCATTTTGAGGCCTGGTACAGGCAAGGCCTGGCCATGTGGTGGGGGTCAAGGGACCATTTTGAAGCTAGGCAGTGTGCTCAGGCCTGCACCCAGTTTGCCTTGCTTTCAAACATTATGCCCAGGGGTACTCAGTGGTGCATAGACCTAGTCTTTCTGTGGGGAGTCTTGAATTTAAACATCATTGAGGGCATGGAAGGCATTGGATTGTGGTGATTTTTGTGTGTTTTGTGGCTTTTTGGGGTGTTGTTGGGGCCTGGCCATGTGGGTGGGGCCCATTTTGAGGCCTGTTACAGGCAGGGCCTTGCCATTTGGTGGGGGTCAAGGCTCCATTTTGAAGCCAGGCAGTGTGCTCAGGCCTGCACCCAGTTTGCATAGCTTTTAACCTTTATGCCCAGGGGTACTCAGTGGTGCATGTACCTAGTCTTTCTGTGGGGTGTCTTGAATTTAAACATCATTGAGGGCATGGATGGCATTGGATTGTGGTGATTTGTGTGTGTTTTTCGGCTTTTTGGGGTGTTGTTGGGGCCTGGCCATGTGGGTGGGGGCCATTTTGAGGCCTGGTACATGCAGGGCCTGGCCATGTGATGGGGGCCAAGGGGCCATTTTTAAGCCAGGCAGTGTGCTCAGACCTGCACCCAGTTTGCCTTGCTTTCAACAATTATGCCCAGGTGTAGTGAGTGGTGCATGGCCCTTGTCTTTCTGTGGGGTGTCTTGAATTTAAACATCATTGAGGGCATGGATGGCATTGGATTGTGGTGATTTTTGTGTGTTTTTCGACTTTTTGGGGTGTTTAACTGATGTTCCTCTGGCTTCCATAGCTTTTAGGTGCACAAGAGAACCACCAGTGCCAGGAAAAAGTCCTGCACCGGTGTGTGCAGCACAACGTCACTTAACCTCACGTGTGGCCACAGACAAGACAACTCTGCAACTCGTGCAACTGCGGCCTGCTGTTCTGACATCTGAAGATGGCCCCAAAGAAAGGTGGCCGTAGCGCCTCAGCGAAAAAAGTTGCCAGTGCCACTGCCAGTAAGAAGGAGCAGAAGAAGTAAGTGGCACCACCTACCAAGGAGACCTTTTTTGGGGAAAAAAAACTACCCCTGCAGCAGCAGCGGTGTCCGCCGGGGACCAAGCTGGAAGCAGCACCTCCGCTTCATTGGACTCAGTGCCACCACGCCAAGATAGGTCCAAGACCTTGAGTGCTGCTGCGGCAGCCACTTTGGTTGTTCAATCACCATCGACCAGTGATGTTGGCTCATCACAAGAAAGCACCATCCAATCAACGCCGGGTGTAACTCAGCTGACGAGTGTTCAACAACCACAGCCGCAACGACAACCACAGGTGCTACTAGTACAAGCACAAGTACATGGGCAAGGAGAGGCGCACGTAGAGGCGCAAGTAGAGGCGCAAGGACAGGCGCAAGGAGAGGTGCATGGAGAGGTGCAACTAGAGGTTCAAGGAGCGGCACAACTGCCTACAATGCTTGTTCCTCCAGAAGTAGGGGCACATCAATCCAATCCCATCCATGCCCTCAGCAGGCCATCTGGCGTCAAGTTCCACTTCTGAATCTGTGGCAGAAGGGAGTCACTTTGCCTCACAGCCGTTAACTACACCAGCAGCAACCGTATTATCTCCCTCACCTGCACCAGGCCCAGCCATAATATTGTCGGAAAAGGATTGACTAACTCATCAAGGGTTTGCTCGTTACAGTGCTGAAAAGGCCACAGATGGTACGCAAAGTGGAGCAACCGTGGAGAACCTTGAGTCGATGGTGCAGGCCTATCTGGATGACCCAACAGAGGTCTTTGTTAATACGAACCCATTGCTGTATTGGTACAGGAAAATGCCTCTATGGCCACGGATTCTACTAGTACAAGCGCAAGTACATGGGCAAGGAGAGGCGCAAGTAGAGACGCAAGGAGAGGTGCAAGGAGAGGTGCATGCAGAGGTGCAGCTAGAGGTTCATGGAGCGGCACAACTGCCTACAACGCTTGTTCCTCCAGAAGTAGGGGCACATCAGGAAATTGATATTCAAGCGTTATCATGGTGATTTTTGTGTGTTTTTCGACTTTTCGGGGTGTTATTGGGGCCTGGCCATGTGGGTGGGGGCCATTTTGAGGCATGTTACAGGCAGGGCCTACCCAGTTGGTGGGGGTCAAGGGGCCATTTTGAAGCCAGGCAGTGTGCTCAGGCCTGCACCTAGTTTGCCTTTCTTTTAACCATTATGCCCAGGGGTACTCAGTGGTGCATGGACCTAGTCTTTCTGTGGGGTGTCTTGAATTTAAACATCATTGAGGGCATGGATGGCATTGGATTGTGATTTTTGTGTGTTTTTTGACTTTTTGGGGTTTGAAGGTGCCGCAGACTGCATTCTTGAGGTTCACAAGTTCACAACTCAATCATGCTCCTCTATACTCCTCCTCCAGACTCCCCCTATCCATTTCCCTCAAGGCAGAAGCAACTCGCTAATCAGTAGGGCTCAGCAGGAGGCAAAGCTGGCATGTAGTTGCGGTCCCATTATTGACAAACTTGCAGCACTTCCAGAAATCGTATCCAGCCTATTAGAAGGGCTGCCAAAAGGGACAAACGCAAGGCCCCAGTGCACCAACCCTGGCGGAACAGCCTTTCACGTAGCACTAATAGGAGGGTCAACTGTAGCGAGCACCACCGATAAAGTCTCACCGGAGCTGCCATCAGGAGTTTTGCCATTGGAACCGGCCCACACGGCAATTTGTTCCTCTCCTCCTCCAAACGCCAGCAAGCCACCCATCAATGCGAAAGGGCGGCGTCAGCTGAAAAGGAAAGGCTGGAAAAAAAAACATTAATAAGTATACCAGAAGTCTACCCACTCTTTCAATCAAGAAAAAAATCTGAACAGCTGGCTGGGAGTTCTAACGCAGTAAGCCCTATCAGAAAGGACCCACTCCCTATGGCCCTCGGACTTTCCCCCAATGGAGTATCCGCAAAAGCAAGTCCTACTACTTCCACATTGGAGGATGGCAGAGGCTCATCCGATGGTAGAACCGGATCCCAACATAAGTCTGACAAACATTGTTTCTGCAATGTGACTAAAGAAAGCCCCCTTATTCTACCTCAGACATCTGATCCTGTAACAGTACAGCCAACTCAAAACTCGGATCCTGCACACGACGACTCATCCATGCCCACCTGTGTAAGCTTCCGTCTCCAAGAGCTGGCGGATCCACGGCCCCCGAGCCCTCACACTAAGTCCTTACCCACCACAGCTAGTATTACCACAGACTTTTCTGTGCCTGTTTCAACAACTCTCACCTTTGGAGAGAATCCCATTGGAATCCTGCCTCACTCTGACCTCAAGAATTTAAGTCCTCAAGCCCCGAATAATCAGCTAATATCTCTGCTGTATTATCCAGAGGATCACTCTACCAGCATCCTCTTTACTCCTGAGTACCAATCAAAGGGCCCATTTGACATCCTGAATAGAGGGAACTTACTACGGCTACTCAGCACCATACCAGCACTTAAGGACTTATCTTCAGCGGACCTTCTGTCCATAGAATTCATAAGAACAGATAGGTTGGATGGGAATGAGGCGACAAAAGCTACATGGACTTCCCCTGAAATTGTCAACAAAATCTTTAAGGAGCAAGGTCTCCTTAAAGTATGGGGGATCAACATAGCTGCCCACCACAACACAGGATACCCGCTGCCCCTGCTTGAGAGGCCCCAGCAGCGCCCCAACACAATTGCAATGACTCGGTCCGTGCTGAGGGGTGCATTGGGTCCCTCTGCTACAGTAGCGCAGGCGTCACCCTTGGTAAACAGTTCAAGGCTTACAAATACGCACCGTACGATTGAACATCGGCTCATCAGGATATGCAATTTGCAAGCCAACCACCAATGACAAGGACACCGAACAGAGATAGATCTGCGCATGGATGCACCATACATGGATCTATGCTCATGGAATATCAACGGGCTCTACAACAAAGTAGCGGACACTGACTTTCTACAATATGTCAAATCGTTTGACATCATCCTCCTCCAGGAACCTTGACTGGAAGAGCCGATTCAACTAGAGGGCTATAACTGCCATCATACCCCAGCCACAAGGAAAAGCAAGTTTGGTCGTCTGTCAGGAGGCCTAGCAACCTATCTTAAAATATCAACGATTGACTACGCTCGGGCACTCAGCTCAAACTCCTTGGCCATAAACACAGTGGAGTTACTACTTAACTTTGGGGGCAAGAAGAAAGAGCTACAGCTGACCAATACTTACATAAACCCTAAAAATAAAAGACAGGAGGGGAATATCTTGATGGACCATTTAAATAACGTTATGACTACTCGAACATCACCAAACGTAATTTTGTCTGGAGATTTTAACCAATGCATTTTAGGGTCTTCTGTTAACAGCGACATTCAGGCCCAGTCATTCCACTGGAACATACCAACCCAAGCATTTAGCAGCCAATGCAAGGCATCTAAGGCTGCAAAGGCACTACTGGAAGACCTAGAACATATGGGCCTGAGGGTCTTAAACGGAAGATTCGCAGAGGATTCACCATCTGTGCCCTCATTCACCTCAGGCAAGACTACCTCTTCAATTGATTATACGTTAGTCTCCCTTACGTTATTTCATTAGGTTTTGGGCTACAATTTAAGAGATAAGGGTGACAGTGATCATCGCCCTCAAGAAGTCAGTCTAGGGGCTCTCCCTGGTGATATTCTTTTGAACGCAACAGGCCCGCAGGATAGTTACTCCATCAACCTCAAACGCATCACAACTTCAGTAGCAAATACGGCTGAGGTACTTCAAGCTGCAAAAACTCAACTGAGCACTTCAAACTACCCTTCCGGCAACACAGTAGCAGGCTGGGAACAATTCACGATGGAGTTTGCAAACAACTACTCGACAACCGTACGGCATTTTTCACCACCAGCACATGGTGTCACAAGGAAGATCTCGAGCACCCAGAAACTGGCTATGAAATCACACAAAAAAGCGATTAGTAAATCTTTAAGACAGTTGAAGAAAAGCCCGGCGGTGGAATTCTTCTAGCAGAGCTTCACAAACATCGTGCGGATCTCAAAAAACTGAAATGGGCAATTAAAAGAACAAATGAAGCAGACTTTTGGGCCAAACTCCACTACGCATACAGGGGCAATAACAGCGCCCAGTTCTGGTCGATCATAAACAAATTGTTAAACCCGAAAAACAATGGTATAACATCTTACAAAACGAAATCGTCTTGGGAATCATTTCTCGACGAACATTTCAATCATCAGGACGGCAAAACAAGGGAGCCTTACAATCATCTGCATGGCCGAAAACCTCAAATAAGCTCAGCACGAGAAGATGTCATTTTGGTACCCTCCGCGGCCCAAATCATGAAATTAATTTCCAAAGGTAGAAAGACGGCGCAGCTGGGCCAAATGGTATTCCTCCGGCCCTTTTCAAACTTGATACAGAATACTGGGCTGACAAGTTGATCCCCCTCTATTCATCCATCAATTACTCTGGGCGCCTTCCCGTCTTATGGAGGGGCTCAATCATCTCACTGATTTATAAGGCGGGGGACAGACTCCTCCCAAAAAACTACCGCCTGATTGCACTCCTTGATATTGAGGCTAAATACTTTGCTGGTCTTCTATTGATCCAGCTGCGAGAATGGGCTGCAAATCAAAGCTTAATACCATCTAGTCAAACAGGGTTTTGCAAAGACATGGGGACAACAACCAACCTGGTGGCCATCTCGTTGCTCATCGACAAGGCTAGGGTGACCAAGCAGGCTCTCCACCTCTGCTTTGTGGACTTTAAGGCGGCCTCTGACAATGTCAACCGAGAAATCCTCTGGCGAAAACTGGCTTCTTGGGGGATTCCCTCGCCTCTACTAAGCCTCCTGATCGAATTACACACAAACACGTGGGTCCAGGTAAAGCTTGGGAACGGTTCGCACCTCTCTAGGCTTATTCCTACCACAAAGGGCCTAAAGCAGGGGTGCGTGTTAGCTCCAACTCTTTTCAATCTTTTTACAGCTGACCTGCCACCCGCCCTAGAGGCTTGTAATTCCCATGCTCCCGGTTAGGAGGCAAAGAGCTGCCCAGCATTTCCTACGCAGACGACGTGGTTTTGGTTAGCCACACGAAAGTTGGTCTTCGGAACCTTATTAACATGCTTCATGGTTATGCCGTTGAAAACCTATTAGAAGTGAACATCAGTAAGACAAAAGTTCTGTCCATAACTTGGAACAAAAAGTCGCACACTTAGTCGCTTGGCACAGAAGCAATTTCAAACTGCTCTGAATACAAATATCTTGGGATCCAAGTCGACAAAGGCAGCCGCTATTTAAACCAACTAGAGGCCATCAAGAGGAAAGGCATGTTAATAGCCATGACACTGAAACAGTTGAAGTCCAACTTGAGTGGCAAGACTCTACTGCCACTACTTCAAGTAGCTAAAATCAAAATAGAGTCATCAATCACGTATGGCAGCGAGGCCTTAAGAGGAACGGACAAAAAACTTCTTGATACAACTATCTCAAAGGCCTACAGACTTCTATTCAACCTGCCATCCTACACTTCGCAGACCCAGATTCGGTTGGAATTTGGGCTAACGTGACGCAGGGGCGGTGGGTGACATTTGAGAGTGGTGAGGCGCAAAGTGATTTGCATCCAGTACCATAGCGAGCGAGCAAAGCGAGCGTGCCCGAACCCCAAAAGGGAGGTTTGGGGGGTTTTCCCCCCCAAGAAATTTTTGAAAAAAAAGAAGAAAAATCATGCATTTTCAAGCAAATTTGACAAAGCAGGAAGGTTACTAAAGCAATTGTGAAAGTGCAGTTATTACATTAATAGATGGCATAACATAGGTAGCTGCTTATTCAGTATAACCACAGAGCTTCATACATTCCGTCCTATTACGCTCAAGTGCTGAATTCAGACTATAAGACTCTCATGAAAATCTCAGCTCTAAGAGTAGAAATTGTTGCACAGCAGTTGGGAAACAGCCTTCACATAGGGGAAATAAGGAGAGACCAGCCATGGGAGAGAAATAGAGAAAGTTTGTCAGTCTACACAAACACACGCCCACACACAGAGACACACACACATACATACTCACACACACACTCACACATCAATCCACACACACTCTCACACACACACCCACACATCAATCCACACACCCACACATCAATCCACACACTCACACAGACACCTCCCCCCACACACACACGTTCACACACACATCCTCACACAAACACACATCCCTGGGACATAAAGCGCACAGTGTTGCATAGGAAGGCCTGTGTTTTTGTTTGAGTGAGTATTTTAAATCCAAGGTGAAATCTGAGAGATATCTAACCATACCCGACTGAAAGCTCCTGTACCCAACTATTTATTAAAAATACATTTATTAAGGGGGTGTAACACCCCAAACCACCCCTGATGCTTCGCCACGTACTAATAGATCAAGCTGCCGTGATACAATAGAGTGTGTCTTCTTGCCCATTGCTTGGAAATGTTCTGTTAGGGATGAGGCATGGGTAGGACATGCAAGCATCTTACATTGTGCAGCATACAGGAGACACTTTTGGGGTAGGGATTTTCAGTGGCCACCAGAAGACCCAGGCAAGGGCTTCCCTCTGTCTTTTATGAACTGGTCCACTGATGGAATGAACCAAAATCCTTCAAAGCTGTAGGGGACAACATGTTAATAAAAATGTGTCACTACAAGATCCGACACTGCATGCCTGGAATTTAGCAAAGAAGTACTAATAATGAAACTCAGCCTTGTAAGGTTTGCAGTTTTAATTCTACCATAACTTGGAAACAGATTTATAATTAACTCTCGTGACACAGAGGCCCCCAAAAGTTTTCCTAGGTGCCCTGTGCCCAACACCAACTCTGCAAAAAACGAGGCAGTATAGTTCTTCTGATTCCACGTCATGCCTTTTTCTTCACCACCCTTTAGTTCCCTCTCTTGATCTATTTTTCATACCTATTTTTATCTCCATTATTCACCGTTTCCAATATTTCTCATCCTCCCTTTCTAAACGTTCCCTCGTGCGGCCAAAGCCTAATGATAAATATGTCCCGTCACCCACTAACTAACTGCAACTGCCCGCACACGAACACCGACTACACCCAAATCAGCTGCAGCCAATGATTTCTCCAGGACCATAATCCCTCTCAGCCTCCCCCGTGTGTTCACACAAGCTCCTGCACACCTTCATGCAGATAACGTAGTTGTTTGGTTTAAAGTTATAAGCGGTCCCCGTCTTATCCAGGGGGGCGGTGGGGGCACAGTACGCTGCCGGACTCATTAAAATCATCTTTGGTGGTACGGGTGGAGAGCCTAGAGCGAGCACATACACATTGCAGGCTAACAAACACCATATACATCAAAGCTTCCACCTGCTCCAATCCGGCCACACCTAACAAGCTTCTATTCCCCAACCGGCAAATATCACACTCATTCACGGGTATCTCGCTCCTGGGGGTGACGCGTGACGGCCAGCCTCCATCACACCCAATCGGACACCGCGGACCCAACTACATTTTGTTTGGCTTTATCGGCTGCGCCCTGTCCCTTGGAGGTGCTGTGACTAGAGTCTGAATCCGGGTGTTTCGGGGGGAGGGTGTCATGCCAATGTTGCGTCATAGACATGAAGTGTGCTGTTTAAGGATGTGGCACATCTGCAGGAGGGGCTACGGCTACGATCCTGACTTACCCACTGACAACTTTTTATACTACACACAACGACAACGAAGAGCAGCACACCTACTGTATATTCAATCAGTTGACTGCGATGTGTCTCTCTATCGAAGTGTGAACGTCTGCTCAGTCCTGCCTGCTCACACGTAGACGGCCCGAGCCCCGCTCCCTACACTTGAGGTCAAGGAGTAACTAACTAAAACATCACTGCGTGCGCAGCGCGTCCCGACTCCCGAATGGCCAATAACTGCATGGCTTCACATGCAGAAGTCACACATTGATTGGCCATTATATTCAGTGATGAGCAGTGTGCCACCCCCCACGTGCGGCATCCAATAATGGATTTTGCGCGGTGGGCTAGCCAATCCTGGTGCTGCATGCAGCGCCAGGATTGGCTAGGGGGGCACACTGACCACTCACCCTGGCGCCTTTCAAAGCCCGGGGCCTCAGCTAAGGCAGCACCCCCGGCCCCTTTGGTCCCTCTAAGTGGGAACTGACTGTAACGCGCATGCTCTGGCTAGTCTGAGCCCAGAAATCCTCATGTGCACTACTGCTGGCCTGCTGCAGACAGACTGTCACTCAAGCTGCAGCAGGCCAGCCCCACCCCCTGCGCACTCCTCCGCATTCATCAGAGGTGTGTCCCGACTCCCAAATTGAAGCGCTGCGCTGCAGCGCTTTATTATTATTTGTCATAAAACTCATGAAATTACATTATTTTTATTTTAATGCTGCTGTATGCTCACGGTGCGTCCAGGCTTAATGGGGCTACGCCCCTACGCCCCAATGGACGTACGCGCCTGCTGACATGCCAAACACTCGCACGAAGAGGCTCATACATCAAGTGCTGGCATAAATTAAAGAACTCTTCAGAAAACACCTTGAACCGACAGCTCTGGCAAGATATGACCAGTTCATCCAGAATGCCGGCGAAAAAATACTTAGAGGAGTCCCTGGCCATCACAGGACTGAAAGACCTATGGGAGACTCCTCTATCACATGCACAATTCAAGCGCATAGTGAACAAGAGTTTAAAGAGACACTCGCATGTGGAGGACAAAGCCTCGCTTTCTCAGAGGCGCCATGCCTGGATGACCCTGTGTACATACAAATCACCAGGGCTTCAAGCATATTTTGGTTTGGGGTATGGCTGGAAAACAAAAGAATCCTTTTTCAAACACAGGCTAGTGATCCTACCTGCCATTCCTCACCTACCACCATGGCTGAGACAGAACTACGGGTCCAAATGCCGGCTCTGCGGAATGGGGACTGAAGACTTAGAACATCTACTATGTACTTGCTCGAGGCTGAACGAGGAAAGAGTAGCCCTGTTGAAAACCGCCTTCAACGAACTAGGAGTCCGCTCACGCAGACAAGCTGTTCTTGCCTGTTTTGATCCTGGTTTCCCCCCCTTAAACGGGAAGCTGGTGAAATTCCTGAAACTAGCAGAACGGAAACAAAGAACCCTTCAATATACTGTACCATGTTTTTACTGTTTTTATCTTTGCTATTTATTTTTATTTTTTTTTTTATCTATGAATTCCTGTTTTTAAGGTTTTCTTTTAATTTCTCTTGAGGAGACTGTTTTCAATGCATTTTTTGTTACAGTTTTTATTAACCTAAAACAATAAAAAATATTACTTACTTACTTACTCAAGGCAGAGGGATGGATTACGACGAGTCCCCTCAAGTGGGACTGAAATTACTGACTGACTACATGCTTGCTGATTGCTGAAAGAGTTACTTCTGATATTGACATTGACAGGAGAGGCTGCCCTGTGGGCCCTCACTTTCTGAAGAAGGTGCGGACAAAAAGTAGAACAGGTAATGAATAATTGAGAAGATGGCATGCAGTGGACAGCACTGGCTGTCTGGCTCTGATGAAACCAATTGCTGTTTGTTTTTTGTGCATGAAATGATGAATCATATATCTTGTCTTAGTTATTATTTAATCTTTTACACAGTAATTGTAACTCATGTCAACTACTCTGTTGCATTTTACAATATGCAAAATGTCCTTGGAGTGGACTCATTCTCCAATATACCATGATGATTGATTAAATAATATATCTTTTTTCTTTACAGTCACTCACTGGGATGGATGGATCATCAGCTTCGGTTTACGGACGAACTATGGTCAATTTGTGAGTGGCAAACAGGTAAACCAGTCTACAACAACTACTACAGCAGAACTACATGTCTGTCTATTCCTGGTATGTAGTGGTCGAGGGCGAGGCAGTGTACTGTTGTTGTCATGCCAGGCAGAGTCCACTCCAGACAGCAGTTCATGTAAAATTGGGGCTATGTGGCTTGCTGTATACAATAAGATATGCTTTGTCTGTCTGACAAAGAGCCTAGGTATGCTACATCAGGTTGCTTCACTCAATGGTGACTGCCTTGACCGTCTGCATGGCACTGCCTCAAGCTTGGACCAAACATCCGTTATGTTTGCGAAATTTGCTGTTTTTCAGTTTTTCGCAAATCTCGCGAAATTACCGAAAAATCGCAAATTCTTGAGCGGAACGGATTTTTGGCCCAAGCTTGTGGCAGGGCCATGCAGACGGTCAAGGCAGGCACCACTGAGTGAAGCATCCTCCTGATGTAGCATACCTTGGCTCTTTGACACAGACAGACAACGCATATCTAGGGTTTAGGGTTTAGTGCAATTTACTAGGGTTTTTGGGTTTAAGTTGGTAGGGTTCCCACTGAGTCTAGGGCTCAGGGACCGATGCAGGCTCGTTCATAATGATGTTGGCAAGGTTTTAGGTGGGTTTGGTGTTCTTTGGTCCAGTATTGGCAGAATTTTGGCCTTTTTTGGTGTTTTGCAGGCGTGTGTGTTTGGGTGAAAACTAAGTGAAAACTAGTCGTAGACCTTCTTCTTCTTCTTCTTCTTCTTCTTCTTCTTCTTCTTCTTCTTCAAAGAGCGCAGTGGTTCGATTTTGTTCTGCCTTGCTGAGATTCTTGGGAATCGCTGGAACAAGTGTCCAGGTAAGTTTCAAGATGATCGAAGTAGTGGAAGTGCTGAAAACAGCAATTTTTTGTGAACAGCGCAATTTGCCATGTTTTGAATATACCAGTATTGCATGTTTTTGGGGGACTGTTTGGGGATGTTCTAGATCTGTGGGGGTGGGTCGGGGGGTCTTGGAGCACTGCTGGGATAGTCTAATTTTGATTGCGAGTGGTTTGAAGAAAATCCATGGTGGAAAAAGGGGGTTTGGGCCTTGTTGCAGGTAGCGTTTTGGCACAAATTAAACTGAGGCCTAGCAGTTTTGCGTTTTTTGGGGGGCTGTTAGGGGGGGTTCTAGATTTTTGGAGTACTCTGGGGGTCTGGGAGCACTGCTGGGATAGTCTAATTTTGATTGGGAGTGGTTTGAAGAAAATTCATGGTGGAAAACTGGGGTTTGGGCCTAGTTGCAGACAGCGTTTTGGCACAATTTAAACTGAGGCCTAGCAGTAATGCATGTTTTTGGGGGGCTGTTTGGGGGTGTTCTAGAATTGTGGTGGGGGGTCTGGGAGCACTGCTGGGATAGCATAATTTTGATTGCAAGTGATTTGAAGAAAATCCATGGTGGGAAAGGGGAGTTAGGGCCTAGCTGCAGAGCGCGTTTGGACCGATGTTGACTGGTTGGCTGAAAAATTTCTAAGGGTGAGTTTTTGCATTTTTGCTTTTTGCCTGTTTGGGGGTGTTCTGCTTTTTTGCAGGTGGGTTCAGGGGTCTGGGGGCAATGCGGGGAAGGTCTAATATCGGAATCAAGTGGTTTGGACAAAATCCATGGTGAAAACGTTTTTCACTTTTCGGACTTTTCGCTCACTTTAGTGTTTTCGGGGGGCTGTTTGGGGGGTTCCTAGTGTTTGGGGGGTTGGGGGGTCTTGGAGCAATGCTGGGCATGCTTAATTTTGGTTGCAAGTGGTTTGAAGAAAATCCATGGTTGGAAAGGGGAGTTAGGGCCTAGCTGCAGAGCGCGCATGGAGTGATCTGGGAACTAGGCCTAAATTTTTGTGTGTGTGAGATTTTGCATTTTTGCTTTTTGCCTGTTTGGGGGTGTTCTGCTTTTTTGCAAGGGGGTTCAGGGGTCTGGGGGCAATGCAGGGAAGGTCTAATATCGGAATCAAGTGGTTTGGACAAAATCCATGGTGAAAAAGTTTTTCACTTTTCAGACTTTTCGCTCACTTTTGTGTTTTCGGGGGCTGTATGGAGGGTTCCTGGTGTTTGGGGGGGGTTGGGGGTCTTGGAGCAATGCTGGGCATGCTTAATTTTGGTTGCAAGTGGTTTGAAGAAAATCCATGGTTGGAAAGGGGAGTTAGGGCCCAGCTGCAGAGCGCGCATGGAGTGATTTGGGAACTAGGCCTACATTTTTCTGTGTGAGATTTTGCATTTTTGCTTTTTGCCTGTTTGGGGGTGTTCTGCTTTTTTGCGGGTGGGTTCAGGGGTCTGGGGGCAATGCGGGGAAGGGCTTATATTGGAATCAAGTGGTTTGGACAAAATCCATGGTGAAAAAGTTTTTCACTTTTCAGACTTTTCGCTCACTTTCGTGTTTTCGGGGGGCTGTTTGATTTGATTTGATTTGTAGTTTTGTAAAGCGCGCGTATGCCCTTGGGCGTCTTGGCGCTGAAGAAAGAGACCTTGTCCTGGTGTCGCGGGAGCTGGATTTAGCGGAGTTTGAAGAGCCATGTCTTTACTGATTTCCTAAATGACATTAGGGAGGTACAATTCTTGATAGCAAGGGGAAGACGATTCCAGTCTTTAGCAGCATGCAGTATAAAGCTTCTGCCTCCCCATCTTGCCTGTTTGAATCTAGGGACTTGTACCAGTTTAGCCTGGCTTGATCCTAGTTCTCTTGGGGGGGTATATGACTTTAGGTGGGTTCTGATGAACAAGGGTCCCTTATCCTGGAGTGCCTTATATGTTAGACATAGCGATTTGAACCTTATTCGTTTTGCCAGAGGGAGCCAATGTAATGTATCCAGATGGTGTGATATGTGTTCTGTTCTAGGGATGTTTAGGATTAGGCATGCTGCCGAGTTCTGCAGGCGTTGTAGTTTGTTTAAATGCTGTGCCTGCATCCCAGCGTATAATGCGTTCCCATAATCGAGTCTTGACAAGGCTAAGGTGGTCACTACGGTTTTACGGGATCCAGGGGAATGTGCTGATTTGGGCATCAAAGGTGAGCCTGTTATCTAGCATGATGCCTAAGTTTTTGACTTTCGTTACGGGTGACGGACAGTTTCCCAGATCCGCCGGCCACCAATCTGGTGACCAAATTTCTGCATTTGTTCCTAGTAGCATGACCTTACTCTTGTCCCTATTAAGTTTTAAGCAGTTCTGCTCCATCCACTGGCTGACCTGTGTCATGCAGCTTTTAAACTTGTCTGCGGTATTAGAGCTGTCAGTTTTGATTGACACAACAATTTGCGTGTCATCCGCGTATGACACTGGCAGGAATCCTGCTGCCCTGATAATTCCAGCTAGTGTTGCTACATATAGATTAAAAAGCGTAGGGCTTAATGATGATCCCCGCGGAACCCCTCAGGGTGAGTTGAAGGGTTTAGATCTTATCCCTCCAAGTTCTACTGCGAAGGTTCTACTGTCTAGGAAAGATGCCAGTAAATTTCGTGCATCCTTATGTGCTCCTGCCGATGCTAATCGGTTCAGGAGCGTGTTGTGATTAACCGTGTCGAAGGCCGCCGAGAGATCTAATAAAATCAAAGCGGCCTTCCCCCCGGCGTCCAACACGCCCCTGAGTTCTTCCACCGCCATCAGCTGGGCTGTCTCAGTACTGTGTCCCTCACGGAAACCGTACTGGGACGGGTCTAGGATGTCTGCCTCGGTGATAAACTGGGCAAGTTGTTTGTTCAAGAGCTTTTCAACTACCTTGGCACAAAAGGGAATCCAGGCTATTGGCCTGTAGTTTCCTGGTTCTTCTGGGTCTAGGTTGGTTTTTTTTAACAGCGGTAAGACTGATGTTAATTTCCAGAGGTCGGGGTAGGAACCTGAATTCACTATGTGGCCCAGAAGTTCTATCATTTTCTCGCTGAGCAGTTCTGGGAAGAGGTGGAAAATTTTTGGTGGACAAGGATCTGAACATGCCCCGGAATTAGTAGTCATAATTACTTGATGGACCTGTTCTCTCTCAGGAATGTAGAACTTGAATGGTGGAGTTTTAGGTGTTTTTCTGGGGACCGAGTTTTCGTTTTGGTTTATTTTGTCTAGGACGGGGGTCTGTGGATTGGTTGCATTAATGGATTCATAGACCCGAGTCACTTTGTCGACAAATAACTGGCCAGGGTATTGCAGAACTCCATACTGGCTGGCAAATTCCTATTTACATTTATTTTTGATAATTTTTTGTACCGTGGAGAATAGTTCTCGGCTAGAGTTTTTTGCCTCTTCTATGTTTACGGTGAAATACTGACTTTTAGCTGTAAATATCATTTTTTTATAGATGTTCAGGGAGATTTTATATTCGGTTTTACTATCTGGGTCGTAGCTTATTCTCCATGTCCTTTCTAATTTTCTGCAAACTCGTTTCTGGGTCCTTAGAGTTTCTGAGAACCAGGGTTGGGAAGGTTGTTTTTTTCTGAATGTAGCTTTTTTCAATGGTGCAGCTATATTTACTGCTGCTGTTATCCATTCTGATATTTGGTCAGTTGCTTTGTTACTATCTGGGTCCAAAGTGGGTACGTGAGTTACAAGATGTCCTCGTAATTTAGAAGTATCTAATTTTGACCAGTCCAGATAAGAGGTACGTTTGTCATGATTTTGGGAGGTCTTTGTTTCCTCTATATGATCCAAAGTTATAGAGAAAATTATGACTTTGTGGTCTGACCCTGGGACGGGGAGACAGTCTATGACTTTAATATCTTTGTTAGATGTGAATATGCCATCTAGGGTGTGACCTGCTTTGTGCGTGTCCTTATGCACTAGTTGTACGAGGGCCATATTGTTCATTGCTTCGGTCAGCGTTGCTGTCCCTGGATCGTCATTCTTTTCCAGGTGGAAATTAAAATCCCCTAAAATAGTGAAGTCAGGGTATTGTACACTAGTTTCTAGAAAGGGGTTCAGTGTGGCCATCAAGTTGGTTTTGGCTTTTGGTGGCCTGTAAATTAGTAGGCAGTTGAAGGTATAATTTTGTGTTAATTTGATATTGAAGAACAATGTTTCGCAATCAGGTGTGCTGCCTAGTTCGCAGCCCTTCATCTGAACTTCATTTCTAGCAATGATTGCTAGTCCCCCCCCCATCGTTTCTTTTTTCTGTCTGCTCTGGTTATTGTATACCCTTCCGGGATCGCTAATAGCAGGTCTATGTCCGAGGCTTCGTCAGCCCAGGTCTCGGTAATAAAAATTAAATCCAGCATTTTATCCTCAATGAGGTCTGCTGTTTCTGAGTTGTGTTTCACTAGTGATCGGGCGTTGATAAGTCCTGCCCTGAAAGATTTTATTTCAGGAGTGGTAATAAGGATACATGTCGTCATGCTTCTACAGTGTGTGAATTCAAACTTGAGTTGGCAGTTTGCGCATTCTTTAGTTTCTGCTAGCGGAGGTATAGGGCTACAGCAGAATTTAGGTCTTAGAAGGAGTAGCTCATCCGCAGAGTAGATTGTTCTCCTTCTATGGGGGTTAATTTTGCCAGGGGTTGTGGCCCTTGGCCCGGAACCGGCTCGGACGGGCGCAGACGGGCTTGCCTTTGGCGCGCCTTCTGCGGGGGAGTTCCTGGTGTTTGGGGGGTCTTGGAGCAATTCTGGGCATGCCTAATTTTGGTTGCAAGTGGTTTGAAGAAAATCCATGGTTGGAAAGGGGAGTTAGGGCCTAGCTGCAGAGCGCGCATGGAGTGATCTGGGAACTAGGCCTAGATTTTTCTAAGTGTGAGACTTTGCATTTTTGCTTTTTGCCTGTTTGGGGGTGTTCTGCTTTTTTGCGGGTGGGTTCAGGGGTCTGGGGGCAATGCGGGGAAGGTCTAATATCGGAATAAAGTGGTTTGGACAAAATCCATGGTGAAAAAGTTTTTCAGTTTTTGCTCACTTCCTTGTTTTTGGGGGGCTGTTTGGGGGGGTTCTAGGTTTTTGGGGGTCGGTTTTGGGGTCTGGCAGCACTGCTGACACAGTCTAATTTTGATTGCATTTGTTTTTAAGGAAATCCATGGTGGAAAAGGGGAGTTATGGCATAGCTGCAGAGCGCGTTTGGACTGAATCGGAGGAAGGCCGAAAATATTCAAAGTGTGAGATTTTGCAGTTTTGCTTTTTGCCTGTTTGGGGGTGTTCTACTTTTTTGCGGGTGGGTTGGCGGGTCTGGGGGCATTGCTGGGAAGGTCTAATATCGGGCGCAAGTGGGTTGGACAAAATCCATGATGAAAAGGTTTTTCAGTTTTGCTCACTTCCTTGTTTTTGGGGGGCTGTTTGGGGGGGTTCTAGGTTTTTGGGGTGGGTTTTGGGGTCTGGGAGCACTGCTGGCACAGTCTAATTTTGATTGAATTTGTTTTTAAGGAAATCCATGGTGGAAAAGGGGAGTTAGGGCCTAGCTGCAGAGTGCGTTTTGGCACGATTTGGAGTTAGGGTTCAACCTGGTAACAGTATTGCATGTTTTTAGGGGGCTACTTGGGGGTGTTCTACATTTCTGCGAATGGGTTCAGGGATCTGGGAGCACTACTGGTAATGTCTAATTTTGAATGCAAGTGTTTTTAAGAAAATCCAAGGTGGAAAAGGGGGGTTTGCGCCTAGTTGCGGAGTGAGTTTTGGCACGATTTGGAGTTAGGGTTAGCACTTTTGCATTTTTTCTTGGGCCTACTTGGGGGTGTTCTACATTTTTGCGACTGGGTTCAGTGGTCTGGTAGCACTCCTGGGAATGTGTAATTGTGATTGCAAGTGGTTTGAAGAAAATCTGAGGTGAATGTTTTTTTTTTTAACCAAAATTGCTTTTTTGCGGAGGGCTACTGGGGGGGGGGTTCTAGATTTTTGAGACTGGGTTTAGGGGTTTGGGAGCACTCCTGGGAATGTCTAATAATCATTGCAAGTATTTTGAAGAAAATCCATGGTGGAAAAGTGGTCTTTTGGGCTAATTTCAAAGTGCGCTTTATGCTTGATTTTCAACTAGGCCTCATCCCCGTTGCAGTATTGCATGTTTTTGGGGGGCTACTTGGGGGGGGGGGGTTCTACAGTTTTGCGCCTGGGTTACGGAGTCTAGGTGCACTCCTGGGAATGTCTAATTTTGATTGCAAGTGTTTTGAAGAAAATCCACGGTGGAAAAGGGGGGTTTGGGCCCACTTGCAGAGTGTGTTTTTGCACGTTTTGAAGTTAGGGTTCAACCTGGTAGCAGTATTGCATGTTTTTAGGGGGCTACTTGGGGGTGTTCTACATTTTGCCAACTGGGTTCAGGGGTCTGGGAGCACTCCTGGAAATGTCTAAGCTTGTTTGGAATTTTCTTAAAGGAAATCCTTGGTGGATCAGCAGAATTCAACCATAGTTACTTACTATTCCTATCCTTGTAAAGGAGAACCAGGTTAAGCACTTTTGAAGTGATGATTGTATATAATAATAATGTCAGCTCTGAAAACTGAAAGTGTTATTTTTGCACTACACAGCGTACCTTAGACTTTTTTAACTGGTTCACTTTCTGTTTTTTCCCATCAAAAATTACAGGACGGCTTTTACAATGTGCCATGGAACAAACGCTGAACTCAGACGCAATCCGCAATTACTCATCAGGCAGCCAGTGGACAGTGTGTCTGGTCACCAATATTGATCGACGGAGCGTAAGATGCAATGGAGGAGTATATCGCGAATAAGAGGAATGGCTGGATGCATGCAACTTCAACAATTCAACAGGACAACTACAACATAAAGTTACAGTATTCTCTCTTAACTTCTCCTTATCTTTTAAATGTTCTTGTTGTAAAAACGTGAACTTCTACGAATGTGACTAGGTGCGTTTCTTCTTTTTTCTCTGCTTCAAAGTCATCTCTCCAGCTATTTCATAGGTGTCTTTGCTATTTTTATAACTAACTTAATGTACTAATAATAAGTGTTTATTCTCTATGAGGGCAGAAAGGCAAGTGAAATTGCGTAATTAATGCAGCCCTGTACTAGTGTCAATGTCAAATTGTTTCCTCATACTTACTAATAAGATGTAGTAAGTACAACTTTTCAGTAACCTAACCATCCGTTTAGCAAACAACTTCATGCATGCAGTAGTGCACCACTTTTATGTCCCATAAAAGATTTATGGATATCTTTGAATCCTAAAATGTGTTTCTCTTCATTTGTTGTTTAGCCATGCATTGTTTTTTTTTCTTCTCTCCACAAAACTTTTCCCAAAAAACCCCATTCCCATCCAATCTTCAAAAACCCTAACCCTCTTCCCCCGGGCTGTGTGGTTTTTCATTGAGGTATGACTATGACAACAAGAAATCCCACACACTTGCAGGGGAGGATTTGGTCTAAGCACCAGAAGAATGTTGGAAAATGGAATTTCATGTGCGACATCGTGAATTGAACATCAAACATCATGCTCGTACACATGACAAATCAAATGGTTTAATTATTATGTTTAAGTATCCTTTGCCTTCATAATATTTCTTATAGCAGCCATAGTACACGAAACTAGTACTTATATTTAGAATACTTTAGCACTGCTTAGGCTACAATTTATGGCACTGTTCTGTAGCGTACTATCTATCGTACTGTTTGTAATGCTATGCTCGGCGCCACTCAATGTTTCATTTCCTTTTTTTTCATATGCTGCTACTGCCAGTGGGCACCAGTACTACTACCAGCACAACAATGATATTTAATCCGGCGAGGATTCATGTCAACAACCAACCATTTGCCATGCATGCAGCCCTGTGGCTACCCCTATTCTCAAACCCGAATCACAGGTAAGATAAGCATTTTGGAGAGGTAGAATAATGGGCTAGGACTGGGAGAAGAGCAGAGACTGCCAGTACTACTAGTAAAGTACTAGTAGGGCTACTGAATTCACTAACTCGATACTGGCACTTTGGTACATTTCAGGACTAGATGTTTCATTCATGCTGGTAAGTTGGAAGAAACCAAACATCCAGTAACCACCGCCCACCCCCACACAAAATAATATGAACGCGTATACTATGTTTTGGTATGAAAAATAATTATTAGGAAATATATTCATGTAGTACAAAAATAAAATAAATTAACCCAGCTCACCCCCCTACCTAGCCCCAACCAATGTCCAAAAGTCCAAAAGACCCCTTTCCCAAACACCCAATTTCCAACCCCCCCAACAGTCTTTGGGCAAGGGACAGCACTTCCTCCGGTGGCGTGGTGTGGACAGCTGTTGCTGCACGTCCCGCAGCTCTTTGCGGAGGTCCCGGAGCTGGCGCTGATGTTTTTCGGCCAACCGCTCTTGGTACTCCACTCTTTTACGGAGGCTGCGCTGACGTACCATCCAGGCCCTGGGATGGGCAGCTGATTGTGTTGCTGCTCTGCGGCGGCGGCGGGAGGCTGTCGGGCCACGGCTCCGTTTGGTTGGAGGCTTCTGGCTGGTGGACACGGGGGCACTGGAGGAGGATGCAGTGGTTGCTGTCTCCTCCTGCTCCCGAGCCCACAGCCGCCGATACTCGGCACAAATAGCCTCCAGCTTACGAGCCCTGGCCTGGACAGCCATCTCCTTTCGGGTGAGCTTTTTCGGAGTAGCATCTATATGAAGAAAGAAAGAAAAATACTGTAGCCAATAGTCTTTAACATAAAGTCAAAATAATTCAACGGAAAGTTGACTCGCAGTAACACCAGCAAGTAGCAAACACAGTACAACATTTTGGCATGTATCTTTCCGCTGTCTTTGTAGGCCTGTGACATTACTGGGAGTTGCAGGAATTCCACTAGCAGAACTAGGGATGGACTCACTAATACATACATAGTCAGAGAGTACTAAAAAAAGTCTTCTGTTTTTTTCTCTTGTTTTGCAAAAGAAATTACTGGTATGTGAACTTGTGGTAGCCGGCATGGCAGCTCACTCAGCTTGCATGCAAGGAAAACAGACACAAGCCATGATGACGCAGACTCGCAGTATTTTAAGCAGTACATGCAGGTGGGGATAGGAAGCTCTTACTTTTCTATAGGGGTGGCTCTGCCACTGGCCATACTCGGTTACATCAAGTGCTACTGCTCAATGTAATTATATCTTTCGCACTGCCCCCCCGGGCCTTTACTACAACAAAAGAAGAATGAAGATTATTCAATTCTGATCATATATCATTGTCCTGCCGATCACATGATCTTTGGTTATATGATGGATGCCTTTAGGTGCTTTGTTTTGATAGATTGAGTGAACTACAGTGATAGTCCACCCATGACACAGCTGAAATAAAATTATTAACATAGGGAGTGAGTGTGTAACCCAAAATTGGCGGAGGAAGGGACTTGACTTGATATAATGTTGTCAACGATACAATCCATACACAATAGATGCTGCGCTTGCAAAGTAAAGTACTGTACTGTTAGTCAAGGCAGGGAGTATTTGTGATCAATCACAAATTCTAGTATTTGGATTTCCTCAGCTTTGCTACTCTGGCACGGACATGCTGTTCAAAGTAACAATCTTTATCCACTCAGCGTCAGCTCTACTACATCATACACCTCTGCTATCGATGAGGAAAAAGAAGATAACATCCAGGCTTCCAAAGTACGTCTATCATTCTTCTTAATGTCTCAAATGTACCAAGTTTTCTTTTTCTCAACAACCAACTAACACCCTTTTTATTATATTTTGGAAACCACCGTCTTCTTCTCTTGACTTGCATTCAAAAACACCATTCTTTACAGTCATAAATGTTAAGATTCGCTTGTCCTTCGTTTCACCCTTCTTTCACTTTTCGTTCTTCACATCCCGAAAGTACATCTGATATGACTTGGCTTCATGATAAAAGTTTGCCAGCTGAGTTGATGTCAAATAGAGGGGGCCATTGCTTACCCGAGAAGTACCGCCGCTAATGCTATTACAAGTCAAGCTTGACTGTCTTCTCCGTGATAGCCAAAAAAGTAGTTCTAAATTAGTAACTGTTCTTAACAGTACAGTGTACTTGTACTAGTGTACTGTACAGTACATCATACACTCCTTTGCAAGCCTACTCAAAAATGTCAATAAGTAAGGAGTATAATAACTTACCACCGTCCGCCGCCGCTGAGTCTTCCCCCCCATCTCCTCCTGGTGGCGCCGCCGCATCCGCCCCTAGAGTGGAGCCCTCCGCAGTGCTGGCCTCGGCACTGGTGGTCATCTGTGCCGCATCAGATGTTGTGACGTCTAGAAAAAACATGTCATATTTTCAGATGCCATACACAACCCCCTATTTCGTCTAGTAATGGAAGGAAATGTTACATAACACATTTTTTATTACTGGGATTGAAAAAAAAGTAACAGTTTTGGGGAGGGTGTTAACTTTTATATGCTTATTCCATTAAATGCTACACTTCTTTGGACAACTGATGAATGCTTGCTTAACGTGCACCATTTTTCTAATTACAGAAAGAAGATTACATTGCCCTTCTGCCAAGAGGACGATTCACCAACTACTAGTAAGTCATCACCAGCAGTACTTTAAGTACTTTAAAGCAGGTGGTGGCTCCCGCACAGTTTTTCTAATAATTTCATGTGTCTGTTAACTATTACGTTAAAGTAATTTGATTCATGGGAATGTTGTTTAAACTTTAACGTCATCTATCAGCAGTGCTCGCTCCGAATACTACGCTATTAAAAATAAAGAAATAATTTTTTCATTTCTTAATTGAAAATAAAACTTTAAAACTAACAAACACTATGTGGTTTTTGTTCACGAATGAGTGAGTGGAAGGATTTGAACTACTGCACTTGGCAGTCATGTTTCTGTGACTCAGCTAGGCCAGGACTCGGCGGTAGTCTTCTTCTGTTCTTCTGGGTCATAAAATCATTGGTCAGACACACTAGATAGTTGGTCAGGGGATTGGGGTTTCAACTTCTGTTCGGACTGAGGTCTGTGGAAAGTCGAACTGCACCTATCATCAATAATGTCCTATTTCTCTTGTCCATACTTCTTTATGTGCAGAATAGTCCATGAACCACTAGCAGTATGGTATGTGCTCCTAGCAAATCAAAAAGGCAACTGCTACATTTTTCTTGGTGTAAACATTGACATTTTGTTGTTGGAAATTTTCAAAGCATTTACATTAAGAAGACTGGAATTGACAGCAAGGGCAACCCAGATGACTGCACTTGGTGCCTAGAACTATTGCTGGATCAGAGTTTTGTTTAACACCGTTTGCCCACTGGGCAAGCTTAGCTACCTACACAGACCGACTCATAATTGTAAATAGTAGTAGCACAGAGAGTGATGGTAGAGGCAGGATAAGAATGTAGAAAGTAGTCTAGATTAGAAGAAGATCAAAGACTATTTTGTAAAAAATAGAATTAGGAAACAGTTTGTAATGAATAGGAGCTGTAAAAGTTAGGGAAGTATAAGTATTAATATAACAATAGAACAACTTACTGAGGCCAGCAGAAGAGCCTGCAAGGGACTGCTGTGACTGTCCAACTTCTTCCACCTGAGTCTCAATGGTGCTGCTAGTCGCCTTGCCCCTGGGAGGTGCTGATGATCATGAAATAAAGAAAGACAACGTGGATGATTGTTTTCTTGAAATATTTGATTTCTTTGACCACAATCTAAAATTATCTCGGGGAAACAAATTAGCAACAAGTGCACTACATGTATTAACCTATCTGATCTGCTCAACTAGGAGGATACTACTAGTACAGTATTGCTGGATTCGCAGACCGTCTACTTGGAAAGTTATGTAAATCACCAACTAAACCAACAACAAAAAGGTTCTACTACGACTGCCAGCATTCAGCAGCAAGCGACATGCCAGACACAGTCCGTCATCATGATTGCAGAGCACTAAAAAATGTCCTACTTCTACTAATAACAAGTCATAATATACTCAACCTATCAATCCATCACTATCTCTTCTTCTTAGTGGCAGCAGGAGTACAAAGGAAGGACTAGACTTGAGTCTCTAGTCTCTCTAGCATTACGCAGTTCTGTAAAGTACTACACTTATACATATTCTCAGGCCAAATGAGCACAAAGTTGCAAACAAGTAAGCATAGTAGCAACGCCACTGAGGAGGCGAGCACCTGCAATCACAGAAGCTATTTAAACACTATTTTACCTGCAATGTAATCGAACAGGCAGCAGTCTTGCTCTTCGGGAAAAACATATATTAGCAATATAACACAGAGCAGAAGAATACAAAGTAGTTATTAAATAGCTACACACCAAGGCCAGGGATCTCCACACCTAGCAGATGGAGCAGGTCCTGCTCCAGGTCGAGGACGTCATCCCACCGGTGCGTCGCTTGGTCGTAGGTGCGCCGGACCCCCGACTCCCTCGGCATGGCCCCGCACACCTTATCCCACCGCTGGCGACGCTCCCGGAGGCCATACCCTTGACCAGGCCTGCCCCCTGCTGCCACGGTCTTAGGGAGGTGGCGCAGAACAAAAAATATCAGGGCGGCCACCTCTACCGCGGTAAAAACCTCCCTGGCCACTACATCAACTCCCCTCAATCGCCCGCAAGGGAGCCGGCTACAGGGTGCGGGACCCTTCCCCTTTGATTTGCCTGCTCCCTTTGCCATGGTCCTGGCCGAAAGAAGAAAAGAATAGGGCGAAGAAAAAAATAAAAATGAAAGAGAGAGTTAAACCAAAAAAGTAGTTATAAAGTAACAAAAAGTTGAAAAAACCCCACAAAATATAGATCTAGACAAATAGAGAGATAGATAATGAGCAAAAAAGAGCAAAAAAAAAGTTCAAAGAAAGAAAGGATGGCAAAGATTCAAGCAGGATTCAAAAATCATGCACAGGACCATAGCAATGAATGAAAAACAAGATAGCCGTGTCCATTGAGGACCGCGTAGGTAAGTTTGCGCGATATTTCCCCCGCGAGCATGCAAAAACACGCACGAACGTGTAATAGCATGCCTCACACAAGGCGAGATTGCCAATAGCGCCCGGAAACAGAAATACGCAACGCGCACAAGATGGCCACGCCCATGTACGACCGCATGGGCAACCTCGCGGTCGGTGCGCTGCAAGCGATTCGCGAATACGCAAAAAACCCCACGAACACGCAAAAAAAATCCGCAAATTCGCACGAATTCGCAGATTATGCGGATCGCGAATTCGCTTTCGCAGGATTTTGCGGACCGCGAATTCGCAAATTTCGCCCATACTTAGAAAAAATGTCTGTGTCAACTTTTAAAATACAATAATATTCCTTAAAAATCACTCTGTAACCAAAACGCTTTTACTCAACTGTTTCACAGGATATATCCCAGGACTGAATCTAGGATCATTCCTGTGGTTAGAAAAGTAATCCATAAAGTAACTAATTGCATTTAACTAGAAATTCAGATTGAGCTCCATGTTGCATTGTGTTTGAAATTTTGTTGCTTATTGCAACAACTGTAACTACTTTACTTAAAAGTATATTGTCTATTTGCAAAGTATTAAAAACTAAAGTAATTCATTTTGAGAAAGTATATTTTGTAATGTGTAATGTAATTATAATGTAATTTAAAAAGTAAAATATCTAAAAGTAAATAGTTTAAAAAAATGTAGTAAGTCAGTATCAAAAAAGTAAATATAACAAATAATAAATTTAAAAATTGTCATTTACAAAACCTTTGAAATTCACTGAAAAAAACATAGGTTTCAGATATGTTATAGTTAGTAATTAGCATTTAAAAAACCTTAGATATTCACTAAAAAAACATAGGTATCAGGGGTGTTATAGTTAGCTGGACATTTCACTCGTACAAAACCATTGAAATTCCTCCGTTATAGTTAGTTCTTGTTAGTGTGTTATAAAATCACTATTACAAGTATACAGTTTTCGATACAGTCACTCATACAATCACTGAGTCTTAAGTATACTTATTTATAAACAACAACTGTCAAATACACTGCCTATAATATTTCTACTTTGTTGGACATGTATCATTGAGAAATATATTTACTCATCACCACACCCATACAGAGATTCACTCACCCAAACAAGTGTTTCCACATGCAGTCTTAACCTCATATACCTCCTAAATCAACCTTTTATACATCTTTGGACAGTCACACACCTTCCACCCAACCACACACACATTCACTATCCCATCCAAACACTCACTTAAATAGTTAATACTAATATAGACTTTCACATAGCTAGTAACCAACGTATGTAGTAGTTTACACAGCAAGAGATAAAGTGAAACAGATATTCACACAGTGTAATCACTATCCCATATATTTAGTGAGACACTTTAAATAAGTCACTTAGACAGTCAATCACAGTGCTACTAAATCCTCCATCCAGACACTTATACATCCACTCAGTCTTCAGTGCAGATTGCTATATATATAATACTTATTTAAATATGGAAGCAAACCACATAAATTGGATGATGTCATCAGTGATGTTATCAGTGATGGCATTTGAGATGTCATCCGTGATGTCACTGACCATGTCATGAATGATGTAATATGTGGCATCATCAGCAGTGGATTGCGGGCGCGCAAGTTATAACAGAGGAATTTCAATGGTTTTGTACGAGTGAAATGTCCAGCTAACTATAACACCCCTGAAACCTATGGGTTTTTCAGTGAATATATATATATATATATATATATATATATATATATATATATATATATATATATATATATATATATATATATATATATATATATTACCTACTGGCAATAGCCAGTAGGTATATATAGTTAGGATTTTTTCTCTATGAATGATCGGTTTGTTTGTTTCCAAGCTGTAAAAATTGATTAAAACAATTGTGGAAAGGCAGCGAGTGTGCGCCCATTACTTTCGTGAAATCGGAAGAGTGTGTTATATTGAACGGCGAGGTTCCGCCGTAGGGAAACGCACCCACATTGAGCGCTCGCAGTGGCTGGGAAAACAGGAACCGGCGTGTGAAGATATATATATATATATATATATATATTACCTACTGGCGATAGCCAGTAGGTATATATAGTTAGGATTTTTTCTCTATGGAACTTTTGAAAATTCTATGCCTAATAACTTTGGCATTTGTGGACGGAATCGGCTGAAATTTTCAGGAAAATGGCACATTTTGTTTCTGAGTAGCCCCTGAAAATTTGGGGGGGGTCGTCAAGGGGGGGCCGAGAAAAAAGGGGGGTCCCAAAACTTGTTTTTCCCATTCATTTTTCCATAGGGCGGTTGGCCTCACTTTTAGCTCGAACGGCTGAATGGATTTGCACGAAACTTGGCAAAATTGTAGGGACTAATAGCCCGATGTGCCTTTGCTAGGTCTCAATATATGTGCTTCAGTGGATTTTGAGAAATTAACGTTTAAAATAAGATATATATCTGTAACAGCGCTCCGGGCTGCGCTCCGGTTCGCGTACTTTTCGCGTAACGGAACTTTGCGATGCGAAGCTGATTGGCTCTCCGGTGTCTGTCAACATTCTAAACAGTCCGGAGCGGCCGCCATCTTGTCTCTCGGTAGGATCGAGAGACAAGAGGAGGCCAAAACAAAGGGGGAAATGAAGGAAAGCGGGCAAGGTAGACCCCTTCTGACCCCCTAGGATTGATGAGGGGGATATTATAGAGCCACGCGGGGCCCAAAAAAAAAAAAAAAATCCGATTTTTTCGCCGTAGAGACGCGTCTTGGTACGCGAACCGGGCAGCTAACCGGGCAGCTAACCGGGAAGCTAACCGGCAGTGTAACGGGAGTCTGAGGAGTAGGTGATTGGCTGTCAACATTGTAAACAGTCCAGAACGGCCGCCATCTTGTCTCTCGATAGGATCGAGAGACAAGAGGAGGCCAAAACAAAGGGGGAAATGAAGGAAAGAGGGCAAGATAGACCCTTTCAGACCCCCTAGGATTGATGAGGGGGATATTATGAAGCCACGCGGGGCAAAAAAAAATAAAAAAAAAATACGATTTTTTCGCCGTAGAGACGCGTCTTGGTACGCGAACCGGGCAGCTAACCGGGCAGCTAACCGGGAAGCTAACCGGCAGTGTAACGGGAGTCTGAGGAGAAGCTGATTGGCTGTTATCATTGTAAACAGTCTGGAGCGGCCGCCATCTTGTCTCTCTGTGGGATCGAGAGACAAGAGGTGGAAAAAAAAAGGTGTAAATGAATGAAAGGGGTAAGGCAGACCCCTCCTGAACCCCTAGGATTGATGAGGGGGCTATTAAAGTTCCCTGGGGGGGTGAAAAAAAAACAAAAATTCCAATTTTTCGCGGTAAAGGTGCTTCCTGGAACGTTAACCGGGCAGCTAACCGGCAGCGTAACGGGAGTCCGACATATTGTGTTTTTTGAACGTTTGTGATATGTGCACGTGTGGATTTTGTCTAATTAAGGTTAAAAAAATATATATATATCTTTAAGCGTGTTCTGGCGCGCTTATGTTTTGGGTTTGGTTTGCGCTGCAGAGACGATACGTCACGGTTATGCGATGCATCATGAGGCGTCTCACGGGCTACGTGATACGTCACTTAATAAAGTATATATTTTACAGCTATAGATATTAGCTTTTAAAAAACCAATGAAATTCACAGAAAAAACCATAGGTTATAGATCATATATAGTTAGGAATTAGCATTTACAAAACCTTGAACATTCACTGAAAAAACCATAGGTTATAGACCATATATAGTTAGGGATTAGCATTTAAAAAACCTTATTTTATTTGCACAAAACCATTGAAATTCCATATATAGTTAGTTGCACTAACTATATATCGCGGACCCGCAATCCACTGCTAATGATGTCACATATTACATCATTCATGACATGATCAGTGACATCACTGATGACATCACTGATGACATCTCAAATGACATCACTGATGACATCACTGATGACATCTCAAATGACATCACTGATGACATCACTGACATCTCATTTGACATTACTGATTACATCACTGATGATATCATTTATGTGATAATACATCTTCAGACTCTAATATAACCTTAGATACACTCAGTGTAAACAGGCACTCACAGACTGTCACACATCCATGGAGTTACTCACACACCTAGTCAGTCATGCAAAGAATCAATCACATCTCCATTTCCTCAACTATACAGTTATACACACCTTACTTATTCAAACATATACTAACACATATTTACTCTCTTATACAATCCTTGACACAAGTTCACAATGATTCATACAGCCACTCTCACATTCACTGGCTCTTATGTTCAGTTATTTATATATGTCAACTCTCACATGGAGTGTGTTTTACATATGTACTTACTTTAACATGTAGCACTGAGATATCCATTCACTCACCAATATACTCATGCACACAGTCAACTGTCCATACAGCTGTTTCTACATGCACTTTTGAACCCATACACCTAGGGAATCAACTGCTCACACATCTATGCACAGAGTTATACACCTCCCAGCCACCCACACACATACTCAGTCTCACATACAAATACTTGGGCAACCATTCAATAACCCATATAGTTACTGATATAGCTACTGATTTAAACATGCAGCAGTTTACAGAACAACATAAATAATGATTGCCAAATTAAGACACTTTAATCACTAACCCATGCACTCAGTGAGACACATTTAATCATTCTCTCATACAGTCAGTCATGCACCTACTAAATCCTTCCTCCAGACACTTATACATCCACTCATTCTTCAATATGTAAGACATATTTTAACTTTACAGAAACATACAGTCACTGGGTGTTGTCATCAGTGATGTCATCAGTGATGTCATCAGTGATGTCATTTGAGATGTCATCAGTGATGTCATCCGTGATGTCACTGACCATGTCATGAATGATGTAATATGTGACATCATTAGCAGTGGATTGCGGGTCCGCGATATATAGTTAGTGCAACTAACTATATATGGAATTTCAATGGTTTTGTGCAAATAAAATAAGGTTTTTTAAATGCTAATCCCTAACTATATATGGTCTATAACCTATGGTTTTTTCAGTGAATATATATATATATATATATATATATATATATATATATATATATACACATCTATATCTGCTCCAAAAGCCCCCCCCACCAAGGAAGGAAGCGGCCACACTTGCGTGGTCAGTTAAGAAAAGTTCAATTTATTATCGCACAAACAGGACGCGTTTTGGCAAACATGCCTTTTTTCCCCTGTGTCAACCTGATTGCAGAGGCTGCCGCCATTTAAAGCATTAAAAAAACAATCACATTTTTATCTTGTGAATTCATAAACACAAAAGACGGACAAATTCATCAATGTTACTTTGGCAGCCATTTTAGAGTGGCTTCATATGCAGTTAAAAAAGCAAACATATCGCTGCATATTTATATACAATCCGTTTCCATTGTTATGTAACCATTATAAAATTATTTCATTTCGAAAATAAATAAATTGTTAGCTCTAAGGCCATGATTGACAGTTTAAAGTCCTGCGCATAAGGATTATGCAGTAAACAACAAAAGTGAGCCCTGTATGGGCTTTGCACCACTCCAGGAATTATAGAAGGATAAATGATAAGCCCTGGATGGGCTAATATTGCTTTACCGATGGTGTGTCTAATTAATGCATATAAATGAAAAAATTATTACAATGTAGAAATAATACATGGCACGTTCATAAATCTCAATCAATAACCATCCTGAATATCCACTCAGTACAGGAAACTATTGTTACTACAAGCAGGAAAAGCACAACCCAATGGATCTTAGGAATCATGATCTTGTTATCCCAGGTGTATTGATAATTCCTCTTCAGAATTAAGACCAAAGGGAATGATGGTGTGCAAATCAATAATATACCTCGATTCAAGTCTGCGCAGTTTTTGAAGCCTATCTCCACCCCGTTCACTCGCTGGGACATGGTCAATGCAATACAATTTCAGCAGTGAGCGGTCACTGTTGTGAATTTGAGAAAAGTGTCTCGCCACCGGATAGGTGGGATCCTTCTTCTCAATAGCTCGGGCATGCTCTAAAATTCTCTTTTTGGCAGGATGTTTAGTACTGCCAACATAGATTTTCATGCAGGGGCATACTAGACAATAAATGCAGAAAGGTGTGGTACAAGTTAGAAAATGATTTATCTTCTTCATGACCTTTCTGCCTGGCAACTGAAATGTTTGAACCTTTTTGCTGTTCTTGCATGCCTTGCATTTAGAGCAGGGAAAGAATCCTGTCATGGCATTCAGCCTAGGGACAAAAGGAACTGGTTGATAATGACTCGTCACCAGATGATCTTTCAGTGATCTGCTGCGTCTAAAAGTTATCTGTGGTTGTTCTGGTAACTCCTTACCAATCACCAGATCAGCCTTGAGTATATGCCAGTTACGATAAAGTATCTTTCTTAGTCCTTCAGCCTCACCAGAGAACGTGGTGATAAATCTGCTCGATTTTACATCACATTCTATGGGTTGTCTACGTTCTTTCAAAAGGCTACTGCGTGGAATTTTCTTTACTTTTTCCAAAGTCTGACTTAGTAACCCGCTCTTGTATCCTCTGACCTTAAAACGGCTGCTTGTTCAAAATCTGCATCGTTTGAACAATTCCTCTTAAGGCGCAGTAGTTCCCCATAGGGGATGCTATTCTTCAAAGACTTCTGGTGGCTACTGCTTGCCTCAAGGGTCGAGTTACCCGCTGTGGATTTTCTAAACAGCTTGGTACAAAGTCTACCATCATGAATAAATACTTGCAGGTCTAAAAAGGATACCTTAGTTTGACTCATCTGTCCACTGAAGTGGAGGTTAAGAGAATTTTTGTTGAGTTGGTCAATATATGCCTCTGCCTGTGATTTGGGGCCCTTCCATAGGATAAATAGATCATCTATGTACCTATGCCACGATATAGTGCAGTTCACATGTTTACTGAAGGGTTCCGCCCAGGCCTCCTGCTTCTCCCACCAGCCCACGAACAGGTTCGCGTAGCTGGGGGCGAAGCAGGTGTCCATCGCGGTCCCCCTTACCTGCCGGTAATGTTGTTTGTCGAAAAGGAAGATGTTATTATGAAGAACAAATTCTACAAATTCTAACAGCATTTCATTCTGCTCAGAATATTCAAGTGATCTTCCCTTAAGAAAATACCGGACTGCCTGCATGCCCTTTTGATGATCAATAACGGTATACAGACTGGTTATGTCTAGTGTAATCATCCACATGTCAGGTTCCCATGGTATGTCCATAATGTGCTTGATGAAGTGAGTGGAATCTTGGATGTAAGAAGGCAAAGTTCTGACAAAGTCTGCAAGGAAATGATCGATGTATTGAGACGTAGAATCAGTTAAGCAGTCATATATATATATAAACTGGCAATATCCACGTGCAGTCGAGCACATCAAAGGATCACGGACACAAGATGAGCTGTTTGCCGATTTTAAATGCTTTTATTTAAACCACAAGGTGCAAGTCAAAAGACGCGTTTCAGACACGGACTATGTCCTTGGTCACTCGCTGGACCCCTGAACCTTTGGTTTTTTCAGTGAAAAAAAAATATATATATATTTATATTCCTGATGTGAACAAGGCCAACTGCCCGAAAGGCGTCGTCTGCCACGCTGCTGTTAGCTTTATCGGAATAAACTACCTTTTGCCAGCAATTTTGGATTCGTTGGTCTTTCTGTGAGCTGAGAACGTTGGTGAATCAGATTTGGCCTTTTTCTGTTGATATATATATATATATATATATATATATATATATACAAAAACACCTCCTCCGAAGTCGAAAGAGAAGAGGCCACAACAGGGGAGGGAAAAAGTGCAAGCACCTTTATTCTGTGGCACAAGCTAAGGGGATTCTGCAACACCCGCGTTGGCGAATGCATTTCGGCGTTATCTAGCCTTCCTCAGAGCCGGGGGTGTGTATCAGGTAGTGGGTGTGTATCAAAGATAAAATGTCTTGCCCCCTCCTGATTCGTAGTGCACTGCTCTGCCCCCAAAGATAAGTTCCAATCACGTGCATCTCTTGCAGGTTGCTTCATGTACCGCGCCTACAGGTCCCAGCATGCAATGTTCTTGTTTTTGTCTGGTAGATGCTGCGCGGGGCGGATTGGCACTATGTTGGTAATGAACCCCAAAGTTCTGATGCCACTTGAATGTGATGCCTCCTCCAGTCCCCAACCGCTTCAACCCCCATGCCCCAGGAATCCATTAGGCGGGGGTAAGGCTGGAAATCCGCCTCGCTCAATGTGAAGTCAAATCACCTCAACACCGCCCCATCTCCTCCCGGACTAGGAGGTGGGCTCTGGTAATTCCTGTAACCCAGATCCCAAACGAAAGTGTACCGAAGCGGAGGCTAGTGAAACCAGAGCCTCGTGAAGAAACGGGGGCCTCTTAAGCGCGACACTGGAGCTCGCGCTGCAAAAGCATCCAAAAACACCTCCTCCGAAGTCGAAAGAGAAGAGGCCACAACAGGGGAGAAAGTGGAAGCACCTTTATTCTATGGCACAAGCTAAGGTGATTCTGCAACACACGCGTTGGTGAATGCATTTCGGCGTTATCTAGCCTTTCTCAGCGCCGGGGGGGGTGTGTGTATCAGGTAGCAGGCGTGTATCAAAGATAAAATGTCTTGCCCCCTCCTGATTCGTAGTGCACTGCTATATATATATATATCTCAAGCAATCCCTTTAGTGCACTTCACACTATGCAGGACACGGACTCCATGAATTATGGTGCACAAAATTTAAGTTTATTTAATCTTCACCCAGCATTGCCCATTACGCGTTTCAACTACTAGCTGTAGCCTTGATACTCTATATATATATATATATCAAAACAAAACCCTTTCAGGCATAGAGTGACGCATAAATTATGCAAAAAAGAAGGAGAGAACTCTGGGTAGTTCTCAAGTTTAGGTGGAAAGCAGCCCCTGTTAGAGCACTCTCAACACCAGCGACACTCTAGATCGGCTTTAGAGTGGGTTGTAGAAGTGACGCAGTGAAATCTCATAGATGTCACTGCGTCACTTCTACGACCCTTTCTTGCGTCAATACGCCCCCTTTGCATACATTACACTTGGCGCAGGTATAATGTGGCGCAGGGGTTTACAAAGTGACGCATTTACCGAGATGCTTCACTTTGTAAATATGACTCAACAAGGTGCATTTTTTACACCACTCGTGCATCACAAAAAGTGACGCACCGGTGGCGTAAAAGTGACGCATGGCCTCATAAATGAGGCCTTCAGTCTTCTACTCATGCGTCATATTTAATGTATGACGCATTATGTCGCAAGGAGTTACAGATACGTCAGTATTTCTGACGTATCTATAAGCGCAAAAGTGATGCATTGCTGGAGTGTGTCACAAAAGTGACACAACTCCAGCAATGCATCCTTTCACATGGGGCCAGCCCCATGCGAAAGGGCTTGCGTCAGTCTTACGCCTGCTGTGAGGCAGGCGCAAGATTTTGAAACAACGGTGTCCTAAAAGTGACGCAGTGAAATCTCATAGATTTCACTGCGTCATTTTTACCACCCTTTCTTGCGTCAATACGCCCCCTTTGCATACATTACACCTGGCGCAGGTATAATGTGGCGCAGGGGTTTACAAAGTGACGCATCTACCTAGATGCATCACTTTGTAAATATGACTCAACAAGGTGCATTTTTTACACCACTGGTGCGTCACAAAAAGTGACGTACCGGGGGCATAAAAGTGACGCATGGCCTCATAAATGAGGCCTTTAGTCTTCTACTCATGCGTCATATTTAATGTATGACGCATTATGTCGCAAGGAGTTACAGATACATCAGTATTTCTGACGTATCTGTAAGCGCAAAAGTGAAGCATTGCTGGAGTGTGTCACAAAAGTGACGCAACTCCAGCAATGCATCCTTTCACATGGGGCCAGCCCCATGTGAAAGGGCCTGCGTCAGTCTTACGCCTGCTGTGAGGCAGGCGCAAGATTTTGACGCAACAGTGTCGTAAAAGTGACGCAGTGAAATCTCATAGATTTCACTGCCTCACTTCTACGACCCTTTCTTGCGTCAATACGCCCCTTTTGCATCCATTACACCTGGCGCAGGTATAATGTGGCGCAGGGGTTTACAAAGTGACGCATCTACCTAGGTGCGTCACTTTGTAAATATGACTCAACAAGATGCATTTTTTACACCACTGGTGCGTCACAAAAAGTGACGCACCGGCGGCATAAAAGTGACGCATGGCCTCATAAATGAGGCCTTCAGTCTTCTACTCATGCGTCATATTTAATGTATGACGCATTATGTTGCAAGGAGTTACAGATACGTCAGTATTTCTGATGTATCTGTAAGCACAAAAGTGATGCATTGCTGGAGTGTGTCACAAAAGTGACGCAACTCCAGCAATGCATCCTTTCATATGGGGCCAGCCCCATGTGAAAGGGCCTGCGTCAGTCTTACGCCTGCTGTGAGGCAGGCGCAAGATTTTGACGCAACGGTGTCCTAAAAGTGAAGCAGTGAAATCTCATAGATTTCATTGCGTCACTTCTACGACCCTTTCTTGCGTCAATATGCCCCCTTTGCATCCATTACACCTGGCGCAGGTATAATGTGGCGCAGGGGTTTACAAAGTGATGCATCTACCTAGATGCGTCACTTTGTAAATATGACTCAACAAGGTGCATTTTTTACACCACTGGTGCGTCACAAAAAGTAACGCACCGGCGGCGTAAAAGTGACGCATGGTCTCATAAATGTGGCCTTCAGTCTTCTACTCTAACTTTTTCTTTCACTTTCTCTGTTTCTTCACTGCCTTACTCACCTTGTCTCACACTCAATTGTCTTTATCCAGTCTGTATTTCCACTCTTTCCTAAAAATCACTGCTCTTTTCTTACCCTTCCACACCACCGTTCTTTTTCTACATTTTCTTCACTTATCCACATTCCCCATGTTCACTCCCCTTCTCCTCACTCTCGTTCCCCACACTCACCTTCTTTCAGTCCCCCTACTTCACTTCCCTTCCCCTCTCGTCCCTTTCTTTGCTTTCTCACTCATTTTCCTCTCTTCTCTCACTGCACTCCACTTCAGTTACTCTTTTTCATTTTTTTAAGAATACAGCTCTTTGATGAGAATTGGAGGTAGTTCTGAAAATAACTTTTTTTTCTTCTTTTTTCCTTTTTTTCAACAAAAACAAAAACTGGGAATGGGAAACTGCTCAAAAGGAGCAAAAAATGTTATCAAAATTAGGACTGCCGTTGGCAGCGGTGGTTGTCTATTGCTCGAACCATGAGCATAACACTTTGTTCCCCATAACAAAGTAGCTGATCACATTTTCTGCATTTAATTACGGCTTCATTAAAAGCAGGCTGAATGTTAGGGATCAGCTCTCTGGTCGCCCCCTCATCGATGTAGTTGGTCCTCCGGTTGAAGGAGAGGCACCATCCCTGGGAGCCTCTTGTGCCAGAGCTCTACACTCTCCCGGGTAAAGTTCTGGGGGTGCCTCCTCTCGACGTGGCGAATCATGGTGGAGTTCCCAAATGAATATTTTTTGGTGGGGTCACCCCGTGAGAGGACAGTGTGACAAATCTGGCACTCCACCTTTGGAGCATTTACTTTTTTTTATCATCTGGAATGGAAAAAATCTTCCATATGAAGTGTTCTTTTACCCGGGGCGGAGGAACCCATTCATCAATAAATCTCTCTGTGACATCATCGCTGCTGGATGGTCTGGCAGCCATGGTAATCCAACAAAGATTTAAGAGCAAAAAGATAGGTCTTGCAGTCACAAAAGTAAAAGAAGAAGTGAAGGAAAGGGGTGGGGATTTCATTCTTTGTAAAAAAAACTGTTAGCAACCAATGAAAAGAGTTATTTTAAGGTCACATGACTTGACGCGCTTACGCTGCGCGCACCGAAGCGCTTCCGGGGGCACTTACGCGGCGCGAACGTAGGCGCTTCCGGGGGCGCTTACGCGGCGCGAACGTAGGCGCTTCCGGGGGCGCTTACGCGGCGCGCCTTAGTGACGTTTTGATAGCTTTACGGAAATGTAAATTCATTTTCATTTCGTAAATCAAAAATACTGCTTTTATAAGTATGGTACTAAATGTCTTGCGTTATTATTTACTTTTCATACATATTCATACATACATATTTTTTTAACGAACGCAGAAATAACGCTCTCGGTGCGCTCTCGGGAGAGCTTACCGGTGCGCGCACCTGGAGCGCTCCAAGACAAAATGAAATGGGTAAGCTCACCGGTGCGCGCACCCTGAGCGCACCAGGAATTTTTTTTTTAAAACTATATATACATTGAACAAATAATTTTATTTTAAAAAATATATAATTAATTCTTGTAAAAAACAGCTAATAAAAAAAATAAATCCTAGGTTACAAAGTCAATATACAAAGGAATTAGCTTTTTTTTTAAAAACTATGAAATTCACTGAAAAAACCATAATATTCACAAACGTTATAGTTAGGAATTCGTTTTAAAAAACCTTTGAAATTCACTAAAAAAACATAGGTTTCACAATCGTTATAGTTAGGAATTAGCATTCAAAAAACCTTTGACATTCACTGAAAAAACCATAGGTTTCACAATCGTTATAGTTAGGAATTAGCATTTAAAAAACCTTTGAAATTCACTGAAAAAAACATAGGTTTCACACCAGTTATAGTTAGCTGAACATTTTACTCATACAAAACCATTGAAATTCCCACGTTATAGTTAGTTGGACTCACTATAACTCGTGCGCCCGCAATCCACTGCTGATGATGTCACATATTACATCATTCATGACATGGTCAGTGACATCACTGATGACATCACTGATGACATCTCAAATGACATCACCGATGACATCACTGATGACATCATCCAGTGTCTGTGTGTTTCTGAAAAGCTAAAAAACCAATTAAGTTAAAGTTAATAATTTACATATTAAAGAATGAGTGGATGTATGAGTGTCTGGATGAAGGATTTAGTAGGTGTGTGACTGACTGTATGAGTGAGTGATTAAATGTGTCTTACTGAATGCATTGGTTAGTGCCTAAACTGTCTGAATATGTGCATCAGTATGTCTGTTGTTGTGTAAGCTGCTGCATGTGTTGATCAGTAGCTATATGAGTGGCTATATGGGTTATTGATTGGTTGTTCAAGTATTTGTATGTGAGGGTGAGTGTGTGTAGGGGTCACTGGGAGGTGTGTGACTCTGTGCATATATATGTGAGCAGTTGATTCACTTGGTATATGGGTTCAAGAGTGCATGTGGAAAGAGCTGTATGGGGGGTTGCCTGTCTGCATGGAGGTGTTGGTGAGTGAATAGCTATCTCAGTGCTCCATGTCCAAGTAGGTACATATGTAAAATACAGTGCATGTGAGAGTTGCCATATATAAATGACTATACATGAGAGCCTGTGATTGCGTAAGTGACTGTATGGTTCAATGTGTACTTGTATCAGTGATTGTAAAAGAGAGTAAGTATGTGTTACTATATATTTGAATAAGTGAGGTTTAGTGTGTATAACGTTGTAGTTGAGGAAATGGGAGTGTGATTGATTCTCTGCATAACTGACTAGGTGTTCGAGTAACTCTGTGGATGAGTGTCAGTGTGTAAGTGTCTGTATAGGTGTATGACTGGATATGATAGATGTCATTTGAGATGTCATCAGTGATGTCATCGGTGATGTCATTTGAGATGTCATCAGTGATGTCATCAGTGATGTCACTGACCATGTCATGAATGATGTAATATGTGACATCTTCAGCAGTGGATTGCGGGCGCGTGAGTTATAGTTAGTCCAACTAACTATAACGTGGGAATTTCAATGGTTTTGTATGAGTAAAATGTTCATCTAACTATAACTGGTGTGAAACCTATGGTTTTTTCAGGGAATTATATATATATATATATATATATATATATATATATATATATATATATATATATATATATATATATATATATATATATATATAATATATATATATATTACCTACTGGCAGTCGCCAGTAGGTAGTTATAGTTAGGATTGTTTTCCATAGGAAATCCTCAACATTCTATTTGGAATAACTTTGGCCCTGGTGGATGAGTCTTTGCGAATTTCTCAAAGAAGATGGCTAGGTTCGCTGCACTCCTTCCCTGAAAGTTTGGGGGGGATTGGTCAAGTGGGGGCTGAGATATAAGGGGGGTCCCAAAACGTGTTTTCTCAATGTTATTTTCCATAGGACCTTTAGACTCGGTAAATGAATTTATAAGAAATTTGCCAAAACTGTAGAGTCTTGTTCGCAGATTACGCTTTTTTTGGAATGGTGTAAATCCGTTCAGTAGTTGTTGAGAAAATTAAAGTTAAAGTCAATTATATATCTATAGGCGCGCACACGTGCGCGCACCCAAGCGGCTGCGCGCGCGAGCGGAATTTTGCTGCGTGACGTCTGTTAACGTTCGATTCGAAGGAAATCAGGAAGTTTTGTCCGCCATTTTGTCACTGCGAGTAAATATATTGTTCATTTCAAAGCGTTGAAACATGGAAAGGGGAGAAGGTAGAGATTGTCTTCCTGTGTAGGTTTTCTCGGGGTGTGCAGTAAGGCCCTTAAACGCAAAAAGATATAATTTTTCCCCGGAAAAAAAATACGGGGTGCGCGCACTCGGTCGCGCACACCTATTTACAAGAGTGTGGAAAAGGAGGTAAATCAGAAGTTTGAGTGCTTTGATATAAGGTGGCTCTGAAAAGAGCCCTTGTGTTAATTGAGTGTTTTCTGCATTTATAAGTAAGTACCGATGCAGAGCCTGATGTTGCAGAGGAAGATTCTGTTTCCCTCATTCGTGAAATGAACACCGTCTCTCCTATAGACGTCTTGCATGTGGTAGCGCAAGTTGTTGTGGTAAATAGAACCCATGCTATAATCTCTGAGGAACGCAGAAACAGATTTATTTACTTGTCTCCTTGCTTTCTCAAATTGTGCACAATGGTGATTGGACCAATTCCATTTCTGTCTTTGGCATATATTGGAATATACCAAGGCAGATCGAGGAAAAAGTGTCATCAATTGTCGAAAGGTGTCTTTTAGAAGCATTTCCAGACCTACCCCAGTGATTGTGCCTAGATCGTTCCCACCACAGTGCACAATTATAAGGTCTGGTTCTGGGAGATGCATAAAAGTTTTCACCAATGGAATCAATTGGTGACATTTCAATCCTCTTTTGGAAATCCATGTTATGTGTACATTTGGTAAGCTGAGGTTGGAAATTCGTCTGCTTACTGCATATTTTTCACTCCAGTGAATATAACTGTGTCCTATTAGCCAGACCTTCATTTTCAAGGGATTTGTAGTCGTCCTCCGATCGGTTCTGGAAGTGGAATTGTAGTTAGAAGTTGAAATTTTAAATAAAGAAAAAGGAAGAGGCTGGGTGTGGTTAAAAAAATAAAAATGATTGGTTGATTGTAACAAGTGGAGAGTGAACAGGTCAATGTTTATGTTAAACGAAAAGTACTATTGGGTGTGAAAAAACAAGACATGTAACAGAGTTGTGGATTGGCAGGTGTTTCTGGAGGGAAAATAGTGTTCTTAGTTTGTTGTAGAACGTTGAGACATGAACTTTTGACCTGTGCCTTCATGAAGGTGCAGAATGAGGTGTAACCATGGAAACAGCCGGAGATGGCAGTTGGTGATGGGTTCACTCTTTGGTGCCTCTGCATCTGAGTCTGTTCTCTGGTGGCTGGCGGACAACTGTTTGTTATTGTGGAGATGAAAGGGTGATAAGGAGAAAAATACGACATAGCGTCTGGCCTGTAGAAACGTGGGAGCAGTGATTAACTCTGAGTGAAGCGGAACTGTGTCGGTGCTTAGTAACAGTAAAAAAAAAATGTTAACAGTGGTATAACTGTCTTTACGGTGCGCGACCTACTAAGAAAGAGTTCACGGGTCGTAATTGGTTTGCAGGTTCTAGTATCAGTAAGTGAGGTCGAGAAAAGAAAACATTCAGGACTTTATTTATGAAGGCCTTGCGCCACCGGTGCGTTACTTTTTCCCATTTTAAGAAATGAGGCACCGGCGGCGGAAGGTCTTCATAAATAAGGTCCTCAGTGACTACAGTTAAGGTTATGTGGAACCCATGAATAGTTTTTCAATATGAAATCATTTCAGTTGAGATTATGGATTAAAAGAGAAACCGTGAATATTTGAAATGTTTATTTAGAAATGTACTGTTTTAAAGGCAAATCATTATGTAATATGAGTACAGAAATTGCAAAAAACACAGTAATTGGTATTGTCAGTAGTACATGGAATACAAACGCTATAGTTGAAGAAAAATGAATATAGTTGGAAAAAAACATTGTACACTCTTATAAGGAAGTATATTATATTTTAATAAATGGAAGCAGGTCTCTGGCCTTTCAGTTTGGGAACGATATATGAAAATGCAAGTGGTTATACATCATTAGTTTATGAATCAGCTGTCAAACAACACGAATTTATAATGTCCACTGTTAGTAAAGCAAATAGGTCTGTTCTTCAAAAGAAAATATGGAAAAGAACGTGAAGAATATAGAAAACCAAAAGGAAATGAGGACGTCAATGGCTTGTTTGAGAGTTATTGAAGCATTGTTTAGGGAAAATAGGTAGCTTCTGCTTGTAACAGGAAATCAGTTTTATTATTTGAAAACATGTCAGCCATCCAATTGAGAAGATGAAAGGAGCATTCATGATCTGTCATTATTGGAGCGTCTTTTACCATGATAGGGCAGCTCAGTGTGTTTTCGATGTAGCTCTCTGTTAGGAAATCTTGCGCCGCTGCGAATATATTCCAATGACCCAGAACTCCTTGTATCGCTGCAAAGGCCATAAACCCTCCGGAAAGTATGTCAGCTATCCAATGGAAAAGAGTAAAGCAGTACTGATGATCTGTTATAATCGGAGCGTCTTTTACCATCAGAGGGAGCTCGGTGGGTTTTCGATGTAGCTCGCTGTTAGGAAAGAGTTAAGTGTCCATTGTGTAGGCAAAGTATGCAGCAAGTGCCTCTAACATGAAATCATTGTTATCATCTGAAAACATGTCAGCCATCCAATTGAGAAGATGAAAGGAGCATTCATGATCTGTCTTTATTGGAGTGTCTTTTACCATCATTGGACAGCTCGGTGGGTTTTCGATGTAGCTCTCTGTTAGGAAATCTTGCGCCGCTGCGAATATATTCCAATGACCCAGAACTCCTTGTATCGCTGCAAAGGCCATAAACCCTCCGTTGTAACAAAGCTGTTCATGATCAAGTAACGGATTTATGAGGTGATTGTAATTCGGTTCAGGAGGTACCAAATTGCAGAGACATAAATCCAGGGCCCACGTGAAATCACAGCTCAGGCAATGAAATACAGGCTGCACACAGGTGAAATGCGAATATCGAAATGATAATCGATATGAAGTATTCAAAGTCGAGAGTGGTAAGATGCCGTAGTAGTCAAGCATCCTCTGGCGAAATAGTTCTAAGTGGCCCGGCTCGTTTGCGAAGGCAGGAGGGACATCCATTTTGAATTTCCCAAGATGGTACAGGAAACGGCGCAGCACTGCCGGTTGTATAGCAACTCCACAGAATTAGGTCGCCGGCTATGCAGTGGAGAGGAGCAGAATGACTTGATACATTTTCTAGGAGTCTAGTCACTTATATATTGCTTAGTGGTTATTAAAAAAGTAGCTTTTTTTGAACTGGAGGATGCGTTAAAAAATAAGGGAGTGATTTGAGGGAGTTGTAAAGCAAGGTCAATTTTTTTTACATCAATGCTGTTTTCTGTGAATGTTAGCTTAGTGAAAGATATGTGTGTGAGCAGATGCAACGTTCAGTTTTAAATGTGACAATGGCGCTCTTGTTCATGTCTTCCGATTCAAGGTCGGTATTCGCTGCCAAATACAAAGATTAAGAAACGCATGCGTGGGGTACATAGTGTGCATTCTTAAAGGAAAGTAAATGAAGGGTTATTTTTACCGCGTTAGCATTGTCGTTTAAAAAGTTATAGTGATTTCTATTGTATGTGAAGAAAGTGTCACTGATGAAGACTGAAAATAAATCCTTATAAATGATACGGACTGGTGTATTTTAGAAAAGGTTTGTAACATTACATGAATTGTGGAAAAAAAATAATGTAATTGAAAGTGTATGGTTTGAAAATGAAAAGTAGAGGTTTATAGTTCATGTTTTGAAAGCAGTTCTAGAGGGTCAGAAGAAAGTGTATGGTTTGAAAATGAAAAGTAGAGGTTTATAGTTCACGTTTTGAAAGCAGTTCTAGAGGGTCAGATGCATGATAGATTTATTAAAAATAGAACATGTTTTTAAATAGTATTTTGGAAAAAATATGTGTCTTTATGTACTATTTACATTATGTGCCTGTAGCTTAATCTTTGAGTTTTAGTAATCCTGTGTCTTATAAGTTTTCTAGGGGCGGTTTGAGGTTCATGGTGGGTTTGGGCAGGGAGGGTAGGTTGGGGGTTTGTAATAGGGGGTTTGGCTGGGGTGGAGTGCGGAGTTTAGTGAAAAGTGAGGGGGGCGTGGAGTTACGGTGTTTGGTAATGGAGCAGAGTCAGAGGACGCCACATTTGTGTTATGGGCTGCCACGGAAATATGTATTTATTCTCAGAGGTTTATTATATTGAGGATATATATTAGCATGGTGGCTCTTGTCGTTTTGTTGTTTTGTGTATGTTTATAATGCTGGCTCTGTAGTTTTTGTTTATGGACCTTATTGCGACACACAGGGGATCTACGTTGCACAGTTGGAGATCAGAGACTTAGGAAATAAAACTTTATAATTGTAAGGGCTGTAAGCGATAGAAATCGCCCGTTCTCGGTGTAAAAAATATCACCGCTATTGGTGGTATTTTCTACGGTGTTAGTACTCGAAGGAGACTAGTAACATATATGTGTAATAAAATTATGTAATAGGCTCAGCATTTTACATTATCTTGGAAAACAAAAGTTGATTTTACATAGCAATAAGTCTCTTATGATTAAGGGACGGAGTGTATATAGTGCTATTTAGTACTCTGCTATGTGATTGATGTCGAATATTTCATAAGAGGAGGCTTTAAAAGATTTACGATAAACTGGTTTTCTAGGGAAGTGGGTGGAGTGTTCCGTGTAAATTGCAGAATAGAAACTAGTAAGAACCAATTGGAAGTGTTGTTTTAAAGTCACATGACTGCACATGCGTGTCTCGACGCCTGTACGCGATAGGTGGGTGCGCGCACCTGGTCGCGCACTCTAAGAAAGCGGAGAGAAAATATCAGCTAATATGCTCTTCAAGCTTGTTTTGGTACAAAGAGTTAGTTCTGAAAAGAACTTTTTTTTTTTTTTGGAAACAAGTGTTATGATGCTTTTTATTTCTTAAAGTTGCGACGACATTTTTCAGTATGTCATACTATCCAAATAAAGTGAAGAAATTTAACTTTTCTTGGAGCATTTATGACTCTAAATTATTTGTTTAATTACAGTAAAGCTTTGCTCTCCGTATACAAGAAGTTCTCCACAGTTCGTGCATTTCATGTGCACGTTCGCCAGATACAGGTCGTCCACCGGAAGATGTGTTGATTACTTCTGATGGTAATAGCGTGGCCTCCGTTTTTCTTGTGAAAAGTGGTCGCTCATTTTCATCAGATTCGGAAGATGAATGCGGAACGGTAGCCATTGTACCGAAGTCTTCGGGAAGATGTTCGACGTTGTTGTCTCTTGAGAGTAGAAAAGAAAGTGATGGTAGTGGGTGGAGTGCTGCGTGTAAATTGCAGAATAGAAACTACCAAGAACCAATTAGAAGTGTTGTTTAGAAGTCACATGACTTCACATTGGAGTGTCAAGTCCTGTACGCGATAGAAGGGTGCGCGCACCCGGTCTCGCACTAAAATAAAGCGGCGAAAAAACATCTTATAATATGCTCTTAGAGCATGTTTTGGTGGAAAGAGTTAGTTCTGAAAAGAACTTTTTTTTTTTTTTTTGGGGGGGGGAAAGAAGTGTTATAATGCTTTCGATTTCTTAAAGTTGCTACTACATTTTTCAGTATGTAATAGTTTGAAAATGAAGTGAAGAAATTTATCTTTTCTTGGGGCATTTGTGACTTTCAATTTTCAGTTTAATAAGAACGAGGCTCTGCTCTCCATACAAAAGAATTTCTCCACACTCGTTGCATTTCATATGCACCTTCGCAAGATATGGTCTCAAGTCCATCTCAGCACTCGATGGAGATACAGGTCGTCCACCAGAAGATGTGCTGGCCACCTCTGATGGTAATAGCGTGGCCAGGGCTCTTGTCGATGCTTTTGCATAATGCTCAGGATGCCTTTGTTTAACATGCCGCTGCATGGTGTGTGCAGAAAAGGAATATTTTTTATTTGGATTTCCCCTTGAGAGCTCCGAATTGCATATCGTGCAGGTTACTTTTGGCGCATTCACTTTCTTTTGATCTTCAGGATAAGTGAAAAATTGCCAAATGAAAGATTCCTTTTTTCTTCTTAACGGTGGTCGCTCATTTCCTTCAGATTCGGAAGATGAATCTGGTAGGGAAGCCATTTCAGCAAAGACTTCCGGAAGATGCTCGACGTTGTTGTCTCTTGAGAGTAGAAAAGATTGTGAGGAAAGTGGGTGGAGTGCTTCGTGTATATTCCAGAACAGAAACTACTAATAACCAATTGGAAGTTTTGTTTTCAAGTCACGTGACTTTACATGCGCTTCTCAGGACGTGTAGGCGGTGACACTGTGTAGTTACGAACGTGATTACATACTTAGGAACTAGCATTCAAAAAAACTATGAAATTCACTGAAAAAACCATAGGTTTTACACACGTTATAGTTAGGAAGTAGCATTTGAAAAACCTATGAAATTCACTGAAAAAACCATAGGTTTGACACCAGTTATAGTTAGCTGGAAATTTTACTGACATAAAACCAATGAAATTCCACGTTATAGTTAGTTGGACTCACTATAACTTGCGCGTGTAATGCACTGCTGATGACATTACATATTACATCACTAAGGATACCTTGCTGATGCCGCCACCCCCACCACCACCTTTTTGTTGCCTGATCCGGCTAGCTCAATCGATCGAGCATGAGACTCATGCACTCTGATCTCCTTGGCCTCAGTCAAGCATCAATAGTAACATTTTCATATGTGAGTGTAGGTTCATGGTTTTCCATCCACAGACTAAAAGCCTGGAGTGGGAGTGAAAGAACAATAACTAGGTAACAAGGAAGGCAGACGCTGTGGGAAGGACTCTGGATATGGTATGTTCCTTGGTCCCTGAGTTACTTCGATGTCACTGCCTTGCACAAATGGCATAAGTCCTGGATGTTGGGTGCCATCGTTGAGGGTTCCGAGCAGCGCTTGTAACACTGTCTGCAGTTTATTTGCACCTGCTGCAGCTTCACTATTCTCAAAGTAAGTGGGGGCTGTTTGTGGACATGACTGCATTGGAAATCAATGTGATGCGGTGCCTCCCTGAACCGCTTGACGGAGGCCCCCGAGGGGCGGTGTAATGGCGCTGACCCCCTCCCCAAGTCTTGTTGCCCTGGTGTGGCCTGAGATCGCCCCTGACATAGGCGGCCGGCTCCCGAGGTCAAGCGGAACTTTTTGCCTTTTGGTGACTCTTCCATTCTGAACATTGTCCCACAATCCGTTTGACCTGAAGACACGTACAGCGGTGCCCTAGTCCGACCATCACATATTCCTGCGCCAGGAGACAGGAGACAGCGTGGGATGCACTAGAAGGGAGAGGCGGCGCGAACGAGCCTCCCCCACCTCCCCAGGTGGAGGTTTCTCAGGTACACCCCAGCGCTTCACGCAACCAGCTGAGTTGCGCCCGCTCTTGCGGCTACAGCGTCTCGCCCACCATCCATTTGGTTTTTTAATAGCAAATATCAAAAGCTGTAAAATGTATTCTTATTCTAATTCAAAAATATATTTTATATTTTTGTAATATTTTTTTTATTTATTTGTTAGCTTAATAAGGTTCCGCGACCCGCTCCACGAACCGGTAAACGTTCCATTAGCGCAACCACCGCGTTAGAAAACGATATTGTGACGCGTCGCGTAAGCGCGACGTATTCCGTTACCGCGTAATACGTCTTATGACGCGCCGCGTTAGCGCACCCGGAAGCGTTCTGGAATGCGAACCAAGGCGCGAAGCGCAGCTACTCGGAAGCGATCCGGGTAGCGTTACGGGACGCGTAACGTAAGCATAACAGGTCATGTGACTTGAAAATAACACTTTTTATTGGTTGATTTCATTTTTTATTTCTGAATGATGTAAAGTTAGGTCATGTGACCTAAAAATTACACTTTTCATTGGTTTAGAACATTTTTTTTCCAAAATGATGAAAGCCCCCTCCTATTTTTCTCACTCTGACTTTCAACTTTATGAGAGAAAGAACTATTATCATTATTGGAAGATGGCTTCAATTGTAGCTGCAGCTGGTGGACCCCCACCACCACCACAACCTCCTAGGAAGGATGGACCACCTCCCCAGTTTATTCCCAACCCTGAAGAAGAGGAGGAAGAAGAAGAACAAGATGTACATCAAATAAAAATTTTCCCTGAGGAGCCCCGGAAATCACACCGCAAGGCCAATTTTATTTGGCAGTTTTTTTCATTTCCTGCAGGCCAAAAAAAGGTGAATGCACATTATGTTACATGCCTGATATGTAAAGAACCTCTGTCTCGAGGCACGGATAAAAAGTATAGCTTTGGAAACTATACAATGCATCGCCACATGCAAAGGTGGCATCCTATAAATTATAGTATGGCGGAGGTGCGTAACCTAAGTGAAAATCCACCAACTCTTGTGGCCACCACCTCATCCCATGAAAGTTTTTCGGGACCAGAGGCGAGGGAGATGGTCCCCACTATTCAAACTAATTTTCAACATATCAAGCTGGTGTGCATTTATTGTGGGGGTTTGCTTTGTCACGGCGAAATGAGCTTTCCATTAATGAACAGAGCATTTGAAAATCACAAGTGCTCAAAACGCCCCAGAAAGTGATTTTTTTTTGTTGCTACTGTTGAGCCGTTTCTAATGCCTGTTTTTCGTTCTTCCCCCTGAAAAAAAAACCAAAAAATATAAAACCGTTCAAAAAATACAAAAAAAAGCATAAAAATGTTCCGAAAAATAATTAAAAAAATTAAAAACAACAAAAATAATAAAAAGAGTTCTTTTAAGAACTACCTTCCTTTTATGAAAAATTACTAGAATTCTAGAAGTCAATCATTCTTGTTTCCTTATAGTACGTTTTTTTTTTTTTGCCCCACGGGGCCCTTTTAACCACATGGCTGCTGGGCGTTTTCCCCCCCTGTGCTGGAAAATGCCATTTTAGTGGCACCATGACGAGCTCAGCTCGTCATCAGCACACGACACCCGTGGGTGATGACGAGCTGAGCTCGTCATCAGCATCGAAAGGGTTAAAGCCTCCACATCAAACCTAGGGGGTCAGGGAGGATCTACTATGCCCCCTTATGGTCATTTGCCCCTTCGTTTTGGCCTCCTCTTGTCTCTCGATCCTACCGAGAGACAAGATGGCGGCCGCTCCGGAATGTTTAGAATGTTGACAGACACCGGAGAGCCAATCAGCTTCGCTTCGCAAAGCTCCGTTACGCGAAAAGTACGCGAACCGGAGCGCTACCCGGGACGCTGTCACAGATATATCTGTTTTTTTAAACGTTAATTTCTCAAAATCCACTGGAGCACATATATTGAGACCCAGCAAAGGCACATCGGGCTAACAGTCCCTACAATTTTGCCAAGTTTCGTGCAAATCCATTCAGCCGTTCGAGCTAAAAGTGAGGCCAAACGCCCTATGGAAAAATGAATGGGAAAAACGCGTTTTGGGACCCCCCTTTTTTCTCGGCCCCCCTTGACAAACCCCCCCCCCCAAATTTTCAGGGGCTGCTCAGAAACAAAATGTGCTATTTTCCTGAAAATTTCAGCCGATTCCGTCCACAAACGCCAAAGTTATTAGACATAGAATTTTCAAAAGTCCCATAGAGAAAAAAATCCTAACTATATATACCTACTGGCTATCGCCAGTAGGTAATATATATATATATATATATATATATCTATAGATATATATATATATATGATGGCAGTTGCCACTGTGTAGTTATAGCTAGGACCTTGTTACCATCGGATGAGTGTTTTTGGTTTGCTAATAACTTTGGCGCCATTTGATGAATATTCACTAAACTTTCCAAAAAAATGTCATCACCTCAGCTCCTTCGTTGAAAGTTTAGGGGTGATCCGTCAATCAGGGAGAGAAAAGGTGAGTTCCAATGCACAATTTCCTCATGCAATTTCCGTAGGGATTTTTTAACAGAGCTACAGTCCAAACGGTTGAACAGAATTTCCCTAATAAATGTCAAAAAGCGAGATATTTACCCAGAAAGCATTCTTTTTGTGAATTGGTGTTAATAAGTTCAGTAGTATTTGAGAAATTAAGGTTCAAAATGTAAGTATATCTGGACAATTAAGTTTGCGGGAATTGGAATTTTAAAAAGCTAAATTGTCTACCCAAGCATGCGCAAGAGTTAGCACACAGATGCACCCATCTTTTTAACTTTAATACAAAACTAAAGCCTTTGTATGTGTATGAAGAGGCAGCGTTGTTTGTATGATTTCAATTTTTATACAAAACATTCAAAGATGGACGCCTATTCAGACCCACCCATCGACATAGGTGGAAATTTTTTATTGGTTTTTCAAAAGTAAAAACCTTCAAAGGTGGCCATCCCATATGCCCTCCAAAACATAACATATGTGGTGTTGGAGAGGTTCTTCAGGCAGGTTACTAGAGTTTTGCTATGGAATGGGAGAGCCCCCCAAATCGCCCTGGCAATGCTGACAAGGAAGGCATGGGACAGAGGCACTGCTTGGCCCAACCCTGAAACTGTATTGTTCTGCAGCCTACTTGGTGGTTGCAAACAACTGAGTTTTCTCCGACCAACAGGAGCCCTCCTTGATGGCAGATAGATGGGCGATGGGATCAGCGGGACACCAGAGGCATCTGCATGGTCAAGGGATGTACGCGATTGCTCCCCTCACCGCCCGCCCTCGTGGTGGATATTGGATATATGGAGGAAGTCAGCGTCGCTCATGATCTGGGAGCGGATGCTTACCGTGGAGATGCTCGTGTGGGAGTCGGAGACACTCAGGGAGCCTAGAGGGACTCAGAGTCATGAATGCTGGGATTTGCTGGGCCTCTGGTGGTGGGGGACGTCTGGAGGGACGGGGAGACTGATTCCCTTCTCTAAACTGCATCTGTCAGGAGCTCAATATCTCAGGTATGCGCAGATGTGACACATCATTGGAAAGCAGGACACCTAGGGTGGTGGCAATTCGAGCATGTTTCTGCCTGGTACAGATGAAATTGCTGCACAAAGCGTACTATACCTGGGAGTGGCTGTACAAAATGGGGCGTGGAGGGTCTGCCTTATGTTTGATGGGTTGCTGCATTCAGTGTGGGAGTGCCCGCCGGTGAGGAAATTCTGGCAAAAAAGTGAAGTTATGCCTGTCAGTGCAGTGGCGTAACACAACTTGAGGGAGCTCCCTGCAAAGTGCATGGAGGGGCCCCTCCTTTCCTGACTTACTCAGGAGATCTCAGGCCAGCACTACTGCATTGAGGGGATCCCCTGGAGTTTGGGCTCCCCCTCTGCACTGCGGGGGCCTTTGTTACCCCACAGTGTCAGTGGTGACGGAGGTGCAGATTCAGCTCAAGCCTCAATTGATTACCCTGGGTATCAGGGAGAACGAAACACTAGAAAGGTATACACTGCTCGTCTGCGCCTGTGGCCCTGGTTGTGGCATGGAGGGACGTTGCTCGGGAATGGGGAAACCCCATCACCCCCACACTGCGGGAGTGGGAAAAGAATCTGGATTGGTGCATGAGGGCAGAGAAGTTGGTGTGCAAAGCCCGGGCTGTCATCGGAAATTTGAGAAAATATGGCACCCTTTGAAGATCGCTGAGGACAGGTGCTAACAGTGGTAGACTATAGGGTAGACGACCGGGAGAAGCTTTGAGGGTCTCCATGAGGAACTAGGGTCGATACGCAGGGAGGCTGCACTGGGTTTCTGGAGGGGGTGGGGGTTGACAGACTCTTCGGCAGTTCCCCAAGTGCATGTTGGACTTAGATTTTGGGTGTGTTCTTGGTGTGTTATTAAATGGCAGCTGGCTGCCTGGTCATGGTTCGGGATGGAGAGGATAGGTGGTTTATATTGAGCAGAGGGTTTTGAGCATGTTGAGAGCTGCTTAATGAGTATCGTGCCATGTCTTCCTGGGGTATTGATGATGTTTGAACACTTTTCTGTTGAAGCAGTAAATAAACCGATTTATTTAAAGGTGGTCGCCCCTGCAGGTTAAAACTCACCGCCTAATGGGTTTTGAAAAATGTATCACAAAAAAAACATTTCAAGATAGCCCCCCGCGCTTGTGCATTGGTGTGTAAGCAAGGTCGGCAATTTTTAGGTTTCGCCTCGCCGAAAGCTGCGCAGCAGATATTCACACAAGCGAAATCTTATGTCTGGAGTATGGTGCTCATGTCCCGCCCCTCTGTTCCATTGGCTAGCTCCATAAATGGAGGCTAGCCATTGGAACAGAGATCTGTCCGTCATGGCCGGACCAGATTTGTGGGCGTTCCTGACAGTTTTTCGCATTTTGCCCACGTCATGCGGTGCTTTTTTTTGGGGGGGGGAGGTTTGTTTTGGTAATTTCTCCTGGAAGGCACCGCAACGAGGGACGTCTGCCTGGCATCGGCTAGCAGGTAAGCGGCATATTTTACTCCCGTTCCCGCCCCCCCTCCCGCTGTCCGTGAGCCTGCCCCCCTTCCCGGCTGTCTGTGTGCCCGTCCCCCCCCTCCTGCTGTCCGTGAACCCATCCCCCCTCCCGCTGTCCGTGAGCCCGTCCCCCCTCCCGCTGTCCATCTGTGTGGCTAGGTGAGTATTATGCTGGCGCCTGCGGTCTGTAAGACTCTGGGTTTCCATCATCGTCTAACAACATTCGTGTAGCCTTTGTGTCTTTTCTGCTGCATACGTGTCTGGTGGCTTTGTGAGTGCGACAGGTAAAGCCAGCACACCCTCGTGTGCTCTCGGCCCGGAGGAAGCCCCAGGTGAGAGAACATTGTTTGGTAATCTGCGTCACCTTCCGAGAATTCTGGCGACACTGTTCAGCGGGGACAGTTTGTGTTCTGGAACCAACCCGACGCCTGTAGTTTCACGTAAAATGCCCTCTCTTCCTCGAGAAACACCTACACTCAGTCTTCAAGTCGAAATTCAGGAAGTTCCTAAAGGCAGAATTCCAGAAACGCCTTTGAGGTGGTGTGCTGTATTCACAACATACATTCAGTGCAGTGCAACTGCATGCTCGGTCTGTCGTGGCCAGCGGGTATAACTCACACGTCAACGTTTATTACTATTGCACATTGTTTGTATCTCTTCTCTTCAGGGACACTGCATGGAACGGTGCTCTGCTGCGCCTTAGTATAAAATGTATAATGTGTGTCACTGCCATTTAAAGCAGGCGTGCAGATTTACACAAAGGAAAAACGGGTAAACTAAAAACAAGTCTTCTATTTGTTGTCCCCAGTCTGTCAGGTCATCCTCTAAGCACTTTTACAGATCTGTGGCAACATCGTGTCAGGGTGTTCAGTGTGTGTGAGTTCTTGCATAACACGGCCCTAATGATGGGACAGTGCACATCTGTGCATGGCTCGAGCCCCGGGGCGCAGCTGTGTTGCTTACAGTGAAGCGGAGGGTTCAGTGGTGGTGGTCTCTGCCATGTTTGTGCATGGTGCCCAAGGGGAGGTGAGTTTGACGGGGCCACGTGGTGTCTATTGCGTGCCTCCCAGGCAGACCGTGAAGTTTAGGGTGCATTTGGTGGCCTCCGAGGTGAGACCGCATGAGTTTCCTGCAGTGCAAGGTGCCTGGTACTTGATTCGAAAAGCACCGCTGCACCTCCCCGGCGGGCCCAGCCTCCTGGGGTCTCCGTGGAGTGCCTCTGTAGGGTCTCCATGCTCGGGCTGTGGTTGGTGCAGGAGGGCTTACATCTGCTGATCTCGTCTCAGGAGGGCTTCCGGGACCACTTTGGCGGCCGGCAAGGCTGCACCAAACTGCTTGCAACCTGGAGCCCGGACAAGGAGAGTGGGGGCGCAAGGGGGGTTCACCCTTCAGAAAATGTGAAGTGGAACGGTCCCTCCCGCCCCTCACATCTGCCCACTTGGAAGCCGGCGTCCCGACCCGTAGGCGCTGGATTCCAGTTCCACGCCCGCCTCTCCTTGCAGAATAATCCCGCAGACCAGACCCCACCGTTTACAAACAAAACCCTGCTGTTGGTCTGCCCGCAGCTGTCCTCGCCCACTCCAGCATAGGTGGGCGCTGACAAACGTTGAATAATTAACTTGTTAGCTCCTGCTGTGACTGGCCTGCTTGCACGCAGCGCTATAAACAGGCGCTCCTATTTCACTGATGCCGGTTTTATAAACTTTAGCCTATTTGTCAACCCCGTGCTATAATTCACACGATTTACTGCGGCAAGCTTGTTTAACCACTGCATTTTCATCACTGTTTATTTATGCAGTCAGTCTGGTGTGTATGTGTAAGAGTTTGGTACAAAGGAAAACAAAAACGCGATGGGTGAAATGCCGGAATTCATCTTGGGCACTGTTAATTACTCTGGGCCACATTCTGCTCCATCCTGTGTTGCTCACCATGATTTGATTTAATTTTTAGGTTTGGCTCTGGGTGTGTGTGTGTGTGTGGCTCTGGGTGTGTGTGTGTGTGGCTCTGGGTGTGTGTGTGTGGCTGGCTCTGGGTGTGTGTGTGTGGCTGGCTCTGGGTGTGTTTGTGTGGTATTAATTGCTGTCTGCTGAGCTCGTCCGTAGGATACAATAGGTCTCACATTTGCGAGAGATTAAGCTAATGGCAATGTAAATGACAATGCCATTTATTTATCTGTTTTCAAAACCAACACATCAATACAAATTTTGTCATTTACAATGCCAATAGCTCAAACTTTTCCAAAGGCGAAACCATTGCATTGTAAATGCTTGTTGTAATGGCTTTCGTAGCAAAGTTTTACAAAAACCATTGCAAAACAAAGCCAAGTGGATGCTAGAGCTGTGCTGTTGGCTAACATCATAAAAACGTTATTGTACATTCTTGGCATGGATATATGGACTCCAAAAATATAGAATAAAACAATAAGGATCCAAAATGTGGGTTATATAAGGTCCACACTTGAACATCCCCTAACTGAAATATTGACATGTACCTAATCCCATTAGTAAGCTCCCAAAACAGTAAGGACAATGGTTAGAATAGCGCTCGAAGCCAAGACTGTAAATAGGTTACATCTGGGCTTGGCCTGATACGAGAATTTGGAAAATGTTAATAGGGAGCCATTTGTCTCTTTGTTTTTTTGTTGTACATTTTTGTGTCTTTATTTCGTCTTATTTTTCTAGCCCAAAAATTTTCACAATACAAGCACGTGCTGTTAACAGCGTCTTTCTCCTACCACCACGTGCCTCTTTACACCCAGAAACACGGGCGCGCGCGCGCACGCACCAAAGAGACACAGGTAAACAAAAGTACCAGAGGAACGTGTTAAGAAACAAGGAGCACGCAAACGCACGCAGACTTAGACACAGATGCAAAGGGACACAAACACGCCATGGAGCCGCGGTGAACTCACACATGCACAACTTCAGATACTCGTAGATTGAGTGGCCACAGACATGATTATAAACACGCACACAGAATCTACGCGTGGGGGCACAAACATGCACTATACGTTGCCGGTGATTGGGATATGCGCGCGCACACAAACAAACACGCGCGAACAGGGTGACACACCGAGGGAAGAGCAGGAAGGTGTATGTGGCGAGCAGGACTCTTATTCTGACAACACTTTCTTCCTTCCAAATGAGGGTCTGGAAAAACTGAGCAGGCGGGCTTGGCTCCCAAATCACAGCATTCCCACTGACACAAAGCCAGGCAGAGGAGAGAGAGAGAAAGACAGAAGCAAGAGCGGGGCGAAGAGACCGCGAAGAATGAGGAAGCTGGGGCGCGGGAAGAGAGCGCAGAAAGAAGAGCAGCGAGGAATGAAAGAATGTGGAGAAAGAGAGAGAGGGAGATTAGGAAAAGAAAGAGACAGCTGCAAGGTGGGCCGAGGAGAATGGAGGGATAAAGGGAAGATGGGCCGCGGAACAGCAAAGAATTAGGAAAGAGGGGGAGAGGAGAGAGCGAATACAACAGAGCAATGAAGAGAGAGGGAGGCGGAGGAGCAACACAGATCAAGGGACACATAGGCACACAACGAGACAAATAAGGACAATGAGAAAGAAAGTGCAAGGGAAGACAAGGAGCGTTGAAAAGTACCGAGAGACTGCGAAAGAAATAGCACAATATGCAATAGAGAGAAAAAGAGGATGGAGCGGGAAGATGAGAAAGAGAGTGTCGTAGAAGTGTGGGGCAGAGAGGGTGAAGAGGACAGGACACCCAAAAGAAGGAGAGATAGAAGGAGTTAGAGAGAAGGGGACTAGCGAGAAAGGAAGGGAACAAGTGAGAAGAGAGAAACAGACGCGGGAGGAGAGTGGAGGGAGACAGCATGATGGTGGAGGGAAAGAAAGGAGTGAGAGTAACAGAAAGATGAGAAGAGGAGAGGGACCGGGAAAGTGAGAGGATTGGAGAGAGAAAAGGAGAACGATAGCAAGCGATGAAAGTAACAGAGAGAGAAAGATGAGGAGACAGGGAGGGGGTTAAGTGCGCAGACGCCTCGCCTGACACGCGCAGGGCAGGCAGCTGCCGAGCGCCCTGTTACGAGTCTCTGCTCCCGGCTGTGAAGGCAGGCGAGAGGTGGGGGAGGGACGGGTGACATTTCATCGGGAGGGGGGTGCGCAGTTAGCAGGGGGATTGTGAAAGCAGGCAACGAGCCCCTGTTTGTGATCACATTCCTGAGCAGTGTACTATGCACACAAAAACACAAGTAGAAGCATACTAGGGCACATTTCACACTACAAGTACGCACACAGAAAATCTCACACGTCATCACTCCTCCGGCACACACCGGCTGGAGCACACTGAACTCTACCAACACATACTACAGGCACCTACAGATGGAATCAATCTCTCTTTGTCTCACACTCACACACATGGACAAGCACATGCACAGATAACCACCACTGTGGCACACTCAGACTGAGGTACGGTCCTCAGACACGCTGAACCAAAGAACAGGCAGGTTCTTTCACTCACAAAAGCTATTTCACACACACTCTCTCTCTCACACACACTCTAGACAGAAGCATACTCCAACAGTCTCAACCTCACAGATAGATATGGGGATTCCATAAATTCATCCCCAATCAAGACAACAAGAGTCCATTTAAGAGTTTGGCGGACAGGAAACTCTGTCACAAACGTTCACCCGCTGAATTTAGAGCCAGGCAGACAGACCATCATCTCTGAGATGGCAGCGCCTATGCTGGCTGCGCCTTGGAAAGCTTACCCCATGGGCCAATGAAATAGGGCCCTTCAGAGTAAGGCCATCAGACTGCCTGCCTTATAAAAGTGCAAATGTCTGGTGCATTTCTTTCTTTCCGTCACTGTCATGAAAAACCTAGCGGTCGTGGACAGAAAAAGGAATCCACCACACTTGTGGTGCCGTCTGAGCACCTGCCACAACAGCAGTTCTTCTGAAGGCACTGAGATGACCGCTGACCCAGCAGACCTCTGCCACCCTAGCCAATGGGCAGGTGACTTTCTGAACGCTAAATTGGCCTGGAAGACACAAGCTCAATCATAGGTTCTTTTTCGACGTGGCTATGGTAATTCCCATCCGACCAGTCTTCTGAGAAGACACTTTACTTCCCTGAAATCGATATTGCATGCAGCTGCCTGAGTTACTGAAGGAAGTAAAACAATCTACCATATTACACCCGTTCTATTAATGTTATATTAACTCCCAATTAGTGCTAGCTAGGGCAACCTACAAGACAACATGCATTGGCCAAAAGGTACATCAGACTTCCTCTACACAATACCCGGCCTCGAAACTGAAAAATTAAAGTGGTCTGAGATCTCTTTGCTGTTTTGATCTAGAATCTCCAACTTTCAAGAAGGAACACACCATGGCACAGCTTTTCTACGGAAGTTGGATGAGCGTTTGGAGTTATTTCCTCTCCCCAAGTTTTTGATCTTTGGCTACCTTTAAGAAAGTGCTGTAGCGTCTCCTCTTCCAAAGACACTTCAGTTCCACCAGAACCTAAACTTCTTAGTCCTTTTTCAGACACCCTTCTCTTCATGTGCTGTTTCACCCCCACCTCTCTCCATCTACAAATCCCCCGTTTCCTGCTTCTGTAATTAGTTTATCAATCCATTTGCGATACACTGTTGTACATATTGTATATGATTTTATTTCCCATTATTGTATATAGGATTTCACAGTGACATTCAGTTTATCTACTGTTCATCCAGACTGTTATTGATCAGCTCGTCCATTTTGTGACCTCTTGACTTTTTCAATGTAAATACTGCAACACCGCTGTGTAAAATTCACCGTATAAACCCAGAAGCACACAGACACACTCATTACCCTACACTCTCACTTATAGAGTCAATCTCACAAATACATCCACAAAAGGACACTGTTGCCCACTTTACCATACAAACGCGTAGACAGACAATTCTCTCTCACACACACACTCATGCTCACAATTTCACAAACACATAGATATATATTCCCACTCTCACGGGCATACACCCAGGTATCCTGTCAACAACAAAGATACAGAATCTTTCACATGCACACATGCACGCACTCTCACAGCTCCACCGGTATGATCTCTCTCTGTCACACACAAAAGCACTCCCATGGAAACCCTTTGGATTTGTGAAGGTCAAACAGACAGAGACATACTCTTTAACACACCCACAACCTCAACCCTCAAATCTGATTGGCAAAACCGTGTCTCTTTCTCTCCTACGCACACAAGCACACAAACATGCATGCTCAGACACACTCCTAATTCCACAAGCATAGACATAGTCCCACTCACACATACATTCACCCACAAAAATAGACATGCATGCACACAAAACTCTACATGTGTGCTTAACATTCCATATGCAAAAATGTGTCTATAATTTCTCTCCCACAAACAAATGCACCCTAACAAAGAGAAGCATACTCAGACACTCTAAATTATGGGTCTCCAACCTTTTCTATATTACGAGCTACTTATTTGCAATTAAACTCATCAAGAGCTACTAATATTAAACTCTATATGCAATTCAGGTTTGATTACCTTCCTTTGAACTCGTTTACTAGTTCTTGGAGGCAGTCAACTTCTACCTCCCATTCCTGTCCCAATTGTAATGCTGCAATAGAGTCTATCGCCCATGTATTCTTTGTCTGTCCTAAATCTTCCAAGCCAAGAGGAAGATGGTTGAGGCCAATTTGCAAGCAATTGAGCACACATTCCCACAACGAGGCTCTCCGTATTTTAAGGTCAGATTCTAGTCTGGCGATAGCCTGATCTGTTGCAAAGTTTCTGAGGCATATGTGGATCTTTAGAAAAACCTTTGCCAAAAGCATGAGACTATTTCATATGCTGTTTTTGAAGCATTTTACTATTCCAGCTGCTCATGGTTTACGCTTATTTGGCAATAATCAACTGGCCTAGAATGTTTATTCAACTCTAGAACTTAGCTGTAATGTGAGCCATGCCATCTGGTTTTGGAATAGGTAGATGCTCCAACTGACTCAGATCCTCAAGTTTACCCATATTTTATAAACTTATTTAACAAATCTTAGCCTAATGATCGATAGACACTCCCCATTGGGTTATTAATGGTATTATAATTGCTTTTTAAACTGCTTTTTAAAATTGCTTTGTGCTATTTGTATTGTACTTATATGGTCTATGACCGAAATAACGTTTTAAGATACTAATATTAATAATGTTGTAATAGTGACCACATCAGACAAGATTACATCACTGGTCACTATATGCAAGCTTACTAGCAGTGACCACTTTAGTGCAGCAGGTATCGTCGCCAGCAGTACTGTTCAAAAGGCTTTGTCAATATAGAATGCCTCTCCATGGGTAATACATAACAACCATATCTGCAATGCCTCTGGCACCAGGGTAATACCATTTGTAACAATAGCTCCAATGCCACACGATGTATCACTCAAATATAAGCTTTAAATGTATTTTCGAAATTCAGCCATTTTTCTCCAAATTTTGGCTAATGAGTTCTGAAAATAAACACATTTGTGTCTCAAATATACATTCTCACTTTTGGTATACATAGATTAATTCACTCAAGCAAAACCTTCTAATTTAGTAAGCTGAACTGGATACAGGAGAGCTACTTACAGGTAGCTGGAGAGCTACAAGTAACTCATGAGTTACTCATTGGAGAAGACCTACAAATACATGGAGTATCCCTTTCACACTCACAAAAGAACTCTTAAATAACACTATCATAAACTCACCCAATACAAGCAAATACACAGACTCTGTCTCTCATAGACACACATGCACTATCTCGCTATACATTGAAGCATACTTGGTCACATTCGCCACTGAACAAGCACTGAGACAGAATCTTTCTCCTACAGATGCTAACACAGACACTTTATCAACAATAAACAGAAACATAATCTCTTTCTAACACATAATCAGGCACACTCAAAGCTACACACACAACCAGAAACGTTGTCTCTTACACACTGTAGGAGGCTGGCATAGTATATGGTGCACACTTATTTAAGTGATGCACCTTGTGTACTAATCCAGGCAACCCTTATGGTGATTTTCGTGGTCTTTGATAACAAGAGAAAACTTTCAAAGTGGTAGCTGTGGAGCACAGCCCTCCGCCTTACCTTAAAGGAATGTTAAGCAGCTTGTTTTACCAGTTTAATCTTATAGTGTAGGTTACATGATAGAGAACCACACAGTGTTTATATAAAATACTTCTATTTATTACACAACACGCACTAACAAATTGGTATAGCTCCTACCCGGAGATATCAGCACAAATACACAAGAATACTTCAAATGCAATCAGGTAAGTCACACAAAATAAGTGATCTCTGGGGCAGACCTAACCATATACTAAGAAAGCGGAATGTGAACTGCAAAGAAAGATGGGACTTGGACCAGAAGACCCAGGAGATCTGGGGGGACAAGGGACCATCCCAGGTAAGTACCCAGAAACCCCACGGAGGCTGTGTGCAGAGTGGGAAAACAGCCACGCGACCAATGGAAGTCAATGGAGCAGTTGTAGTTTTGCAGAAGAAGGACCCTTCCCAGAGGACGATAAGGAATGCCCTTGGAGAATATAAGGTTGGTAAGCTACCCAACCTGTGGATGGCCCGGAAACCAGGTAACCTACACCAGGAAATCCAGGTGCATAGGGGTGAAGAGATGTCTTAAACCTCTGTAGACGACAATGGAAGACTTGGAAGAAAATGCCTCTCAAGAAGATGGTGAAGAAGTCCAATGGAACCAAGGGTGGATTCTGGAAGTTAAGAACCTATAAGCAGAGGGGACAGAGTCTATGCCACTAGGAAGTGACCCGGAGGCATGAAGACACAATGCCCACCAATGTCAGGAGGTTCAGAAGAGTCAATGGTGACCTTGTTGCTGCAGCTATGAGGATCAGGCGATGCTGAGAAAGACTAGGAGCTGTGCATGAGCTTCCTACGTCAGATGTCGGTGACTAGGGGGCCGGTGTCTGGCGGAAGTACCAGCAAGCCTTGATAGCTGCAACTGGCATGGAGAATGAAGAAGGAGCAACGTTGTGACAAGCATTTTCCAAGGGAATGCATAGGAGTCGCAAGAGGCCCTCGAGCAGCTCACTAAGAAGGCAGGCCCACACTGCAGAGCATGTGATAAGGACGCAGAGCTTGGAGGGGAGAGAGGCTGGAGGATGGAGCTTCTTGTAGCTCGAAGATCTCTGGAGTTCAGAGCTAACAACCCTTGGCAACGGCAAGTCAACGTGGTGCACAGGGGTTTAGTCCCAGCGGTTCTGACAAGGGATAATGGTCTCAAAATTGCAGAGAGGACAGGTCAGACCTCAAATTTGCAGAATAACCACCTGTGTTGCTAGGCCTTGGGAAGTCCATTGGACGACAGGAGCAGCAGACTGGTCAGCTTAGTTGTGGTGCCTGCATGGGAGTGACTCCTTCACTTCAAGGGAGATTACTTTGGGTGTCCTTGATGACCACAAGTTTGTCAAAGAACCTGGAAGAAGCACAGACAACAAAGAAGACTTGCAGAACAGTGAGAACAGGAGCAGCAGGAGTCTTCTTTGGGGCAGCCTTGGTTCCAGGTGAAGAACAGCAAAGTCCAAATGTCCAGACAGTCGAAGAGAGATGTGGTTTCAGTCTTGAGTCTTGTCCCACAACGAATCTAAAGACCCACCCAACGGGAAGCCCTTAAATACCGTAAGAAAAGGGTTGGAACAACTATGGGGTCCCTCCAAGAGGAGGGGCTGGACAGAGAAGAGGATACCCCATGTCTTTATCCAGCTTCGCTCAAGAGCGGGAGCCAGGGGTTCCATGAACTGGCTCAAACTGGAGTATGCAAAGAGAGCACCAAATGTTCCCATCAAAACAGTCTTGTGGCGCTGGCAGTCGCCCCCTCTCCAGCCCAATGTACTATGTTCTGTCTGGGAGGTGTTCACCCCTCCATGTGAAAGGAAACCTATTGTTCTACCTTCCTCTGCACAAGCTTGGCTCAGCAGCAGGAGGGCAAAATCGTGTCTGTGGTCGGCAGCAGTCTTAGCTTGGTGTTAGACCCTGAAAGGCTGTTACCGGGAGTACAGGGAGATACCCCAAGGGAGTCCGCCAGTACATGGGATCATACTTTCAACACTGGAATCGGTATTGGGGTATGAATCCAACATGTTTGATACCATATATAACCGGTTTCGGTGCAGCCACTATATAGTTAAACATCTCGTAATGACCGATGTCCACTCTATGTATTAAAATGGCTAACCACACTTATAAAGCCTGAACAATCAACTCCGGAGTTTGTAGGGGGTTCTTGCTCATGTGGGCGCACCTTCACATTTATAACCAAGCACCCTGCCCTCAGGCCTGATGAGCCTGCCATGGGGGTGACTCATAGGTTTTAGGTGTAGTGACCTCAGATATAATGTAACTTATATCTGTCATGAGAGGTGCAAGCACCAAGTCACACAGCTGGAATGGCAGGCCTTTAGTCACAGTTTAAATGGACTACCATGATGTCACAAAACATGCAGCAGGTCATTGGAGACCCCTGCTGTGCCTATGCCCTGAGTACCTTAGTACCATGTAGTAGGGTTTTACAACGGTGCACCAGTAGCCAATTGTGAGTGTACCAAAGTACTTAGCATGGTCAATTTAGGGAGAAAGCACAGTGACTGGGGTCCTGATTAGCAGGATCCCAGTCAGACTAGGTCAAAAACACACTGACAGGAGGCAAAAACTAGGGTTAACCATGCTAGAAGAATATATGATTCCATTCCGCAAACAAAAATCCCGCATACCATCACTCCGCATTTTTAAGTCCGCAAAAATCATTACTCCTCAAGCCATAATTCCGCAAATTTTTACAATGCATATGACTTTACTACGCATGCAATTACAACGCAAATGCATGTGTGGTGAAGTCATATACTTTGTAAAAGTACTTTATTTTTAAAAATATATATATAAATATTTATATAAATATATATATATATATATATATATATATATATATATATATATATATATATATATATATATATATACACATACATATATATATATTTTTTTAAAAATAAAATGAAACATTATTTCTTTAAAATTACATTATATTTAGAACTATATTAATATTACACACATATATATATATATATATATATATATATATAAAAAAATATAGATATATTTAATTTTTATTAATTAATAATTACCCTATACACCCTAAAAACTAATCCCACCCTAGTCCCTTTAAATACCCCAGCACCCTTAAACACTAACCCATCCTGACCCTAAAAATACCCCTGTACCCCAAAACCCAAACCTACCCCTGAACCCTAAAAATACCCCTGTACCCCAATACCCAAACCTACCCCTGAACCCTAAAAATACCCCTGTACCCCAAAACCCAAACATACCCCTGAACCCTAAAAATACCCCTGTACCCCAAAACCCAAACATACCCCTGAACCCTAAAAATACCCCTGTACCCCAAAACCTAAACCTACCCCTGATCCCTAAAAATACCCCTGTACCCCAAAACCCAAACATACCCCTGAACCCTAAAAATACCCCTGTACCCCAAAACCCAAACATACCCCTGAACCCTAAAAATACCCCTGTACCCCAAAACCTAAACCTACCCCTGATCCCTAAAAATACCCCTGTACCCCAAACCCCAAACCTACCCCTGAACCCTAAAAATACCCCTGTACCCCAAAACTCAAAACAACCCATGAACCCTAAAAATACCCCTGTACCCCAAAACCCAAAACAACCCCTGAACCCTAAAAATACCCCTGTACCCCAAAACCCAAACATACCCCTGAACCCTAAAAATACCCCTGTACCCCAAAACCCAAACCTACCCCTGATCCCTAAAAATACCACTGTACCCCAAAACCCAAACCTACCCCTGATCCCTAAAAACACCCCTGTACCCCAAAACCCAAACCTTCCCCTGAACCCTAAAAATACCCCTGTACCCCATAACCCAAACCCAGCCCTGAACCCTAAAAATACCCCTGTACCCCAAAACCCAAAACAACCCCTGAACACTAAAAATACCCCTGTATCCCAAAACGCAAACCTACCCCTGAACCCTAAAAATACCCCTGTACCCCTTAACCCTTAAATACCCCTGCACCCCATAACCCAAACCCACCCTTAAAATACCCCTGAACCCAAAAAACATATACTCCAAAACCCCAAACAAAAACCATATACTTACCTTACAACTTACCTTAAAACATATACTTTTACGAATCATGCTTTTACAACGATTTTCGTTGTAAAAGCATGCGTGATAAAAGCATATAACATATAAAGGCATGCGTTCTAAAAAAATGCGGAGTAAAGGTACCTGTGTTATCATGGAATGAGGAGTAAAGGAATGCGGAGTAAAAAATGCGGAGTGACGGTATTTTACCATGCTAGAAGGATCCTACCTTCCTATACACACACACATACATAGATTCCACTTAGATACACTTTTAACCCCAACCACACAGCACATCTCTTTCTAACACACATTGACAGGCACTCCCAGCACACCAAAATCACAAGCCAAAATATCTCTTTCTTTCTATCACTCTCACACACCCACACCCAACCACGAATAGGCACAGAGACCAAATCTATCGAACATGCACATTCCAAAAACTAATAAACCTCTAAACTCAAAAGTGAAATCTTTTTCTCTATCCCTCTCTCTCACTCTCACTCTCTTTCTTTCTCACACTTACACACACTTCCAACCACGAAAACATTCAAAGACAGAATCTCAACCACATCAAAACATGCAGAGACAGAAGCTCTCAATGACACGGCTACACCCATATTTAGTCCAATACGTGGATAAAATCTTTGCACTTTTTTAGTAGGTCATTTGTTGCTTAGCTCAATTAAACCCTTTTAGTTGACCTCTGAACAATAAAAGACTGAGTGCACTCCTTTTAGATATTCAAAAGTTTGACTTGCCGGTTACTTATTGATCTCTGCAGTGTTTGCAAGAAAATACTTATCAGTCTTTCTGGCATTGGATCCTGCAAGCTAGTATCCTATGCATATCAGCAGCATATACATTAACCATCTCATCCACCTTTCTGGGATTTAACGCTGTAAGAAATTAAATTTTATTTGGGGTGGGTGACTACCCATATCTAGGAATAATTACAACCTGTGTCAGGGTGAACCCTAAAAATCATTAAATTAATCTGATCTCAAAACCTTGGTAGCTGTAGCACAGAGCAGCCAGGCTTAATTTAGGGGAATGTGTAAAATATTTATTCAGTACCAAAACAGTAATGAATTCAAAAGGCAAAATAATAAAAAAATCCCAAACCGAATTAGAAACATATAGTGAAATCTTATAAACAAAATGACATAAAAATGACAAGAATCAAATAAGTGATGTTCCTGCCTAGGGTTTACAGTATACAGGAAGAAATGACACACTTCACTTATTACATTTTGCTTCAAGATGAACCATTGATAGACGTTACTTTCTATGGACTATTCTACTTGTGCACAGGATTTGTGTTTAAGAATCGAATAAGGGCAAGCGGAGCTGTGAATTTTTAAAGTTTTTTTTTTTTTTTTTTTGTTTTTTTTTGGTGTAAAACTTTTATTGATATTCATCATCCATGTTACAATAGTACAATTACACAGTAACCATGACAGGAGAGAAGAACATAATGTCACGTACTTTCACACAGCTATTCAGCCGACAACCCTCCGGTCCGGCAGCACAGGATGAGGATGATAAGGCAGACCACCAGGATGTAAATATCGGAGTCATGAAGTTTTACTTTTAAAGTGCATTTTTGTTTTTGTTCCATTTATAAAAAATCAAAACCAAACCAAACATAGTGGCTCAATAGTAGTGCATATACACGAAGCAGTATAGAACAGAAGATGCTAGTAGAACACACCGACCCCCAACCCCAGGCCTACCCCCTCCACCCCCCCGCAGAACGTGAGCAGAATTCTCAACTATAAGAGTACACTTCTAGTCCTGCCCCGTAGTAACCCACAGGTTAATCAATCATTCCCTCCTCATCCTCTGAATCTTCGTCTTCATCCTCCTGCAGCGGGTCACATAGGTCCCCTCTATATCTATTCCAAGCCTCCCACACCCTGTTCCATTTCTTTGGGTTCGCTCTGAGTTTGTATACAGTTCGTTCAGTTATCATCAATTTGTCCATGTTTTTACACCATAGCGCCAAAGTAGGTAGCTCCGCCACCCCCCATCTCTGTGCCACATCACGCTTTGCCACCATTGTTCCAATTGTAACCCACTGCTGTTGTCTGAGGTTAAGATGACTGCCCTCCCATACATTCAGGAGACAAAGGCGCGGTTCGGGCGTGAGGGAAGTATCAAGGGCCTGTGAGATCGTGCGCATGACCTGCTGCCAGTACCTGGCAATGAGAGGGCAGCCCCACAACGTGTGCAGTAGTGTGCCATCCTCCCCACACCCCCTAAGACAACGAGGGGAGTCAGCCCTGTGCATTTTGTGTAGGGCTGTCCTCGTATAGTACGTCCTGTGTAGTATTTTCAACTGTATGAGCCTGAACCTGGCCGAAACCCCAGCCTCTCTCGGGGACGCCATTGCAGCATTCCAGTCCGTCTCATCCATATCACCCAACTCATCCTCCCATTTTTCTCGCAGTTTCTGTAGGGGGTCTGGTAGATTGTTCAGCAATTTACGATACGTGAGCGAGGTGGCTCTTGTTTGCATGAAATCTGTGAGGAGCCGGTCTTCTAGGGGCGAGGATTCCGGGACTGTGGTTCCCGGTTCCAACACCGCCAGGAGAGCGTGTCTAATTTGGATATATCTATACGTTTCTGTGGGGCCCAGGGCATATTGTTGTTGAAGTTGCTCGAGTGGAATCACCCCTGTGGACGTCCAGAGATCCCCCACCGTAGAGATGCCTATATTGTCCCACTGGGTGAACCCTTTACTGGTCCTTAGGCAGCCCAGTTTTTTGGTATCCCAAAGCGGGGTAAGCTTCGTGATGACTCCCTTCCACTGTAGCTTGGTGAGTGCCCTGTACCATAAAGTAACTGTGTGTTTAGTGGGGCCAATCAGGTCTTTAAGGAGACTTGGGTTATAGAGGGGGGCCAGGAGACTTTGTGTTCCCAGTTGGGCCCTATCCGCCATGTATGCCGGGTCAGTGTGTGATGCATGGATCCATTGGTTGAGTACCTTGAGTTGGGATGCCCAGTAATAAAGCTGTACGTTCGGTAGCGCAATTCCACCATCGTACCAGCCGCGGTTGAGTTTGAGGTGAGCTATTCTCGGGGGACGCTCACCCCAAAGTAGAGTGGTGACAACTGCGGTGATTTTCTGCAAGTAGGAGGGCGGAATCACGACTGGCGTATTTTCAAAGATGTAGAGGAGGCGCGGGAGCGCCATCATTTTAAACAGTGCAGCGCGGCCTAAGAGTGTGAGCGGCAGGGACGACCAGTGTCTCACGTCTGCCTTTAAACGGAGGAGGGGGGGCGCCAGGTTCCGGCTGGTAAAGACTGTCGTATCGCTACTGACATGGATACCCAAATATTTGAAGGAGTCATCTGTCACCACCAACGGACAGTGTTCAGGGAGGACTGGCCGAGGGCCCTTCAGTACATAAAGGACCGATTTCGTCCAGTTAATTGTGTACCCAGAGGCCGCACCGTGTTTGTCACAAAGTGCCAATAAAATCGGGACACTCGGTTCGGGTGCTGACACGTACACCAACATATCATCCGCATACAACGATATTCTATCTTCCCAGTCCTCCGTCCATCTGATGCCCTTCAACAGTGGTGTCGTTCTGAGAACGATCGCGAGGGGTTCAAGGACCAGTGCGAACAGCAACGGGGATAAGGGGCAGCCCTGGCGGGTCCCACGCGCTAAAGAGATCGCTCGGGAGATATGGCCATTGGCCGCCACATGAGCTATTGGACCTGTGTAGAGCAGTCGGATCCATGATAGAAACTTCGGTCCGAAGCCCATCCGGTGTAGAACTGCGAACAGGTACTGCCACTCTACCATATCGAAGGCCATCCTGGCGTCCAACGACAAGATGGCCGCCGGTTCTGTCAAGGAGTGCGCACGTGCCAACGCGCCGTGCACTCTACGGAGATTTAATGCTGTACTCCTGTGAGGCATGAAGCCGGATTGGTCTGGGTGGATCAGCTGTGCTAGGTGTGGGGTCAATCTATTAGCAATCATCTTCGCCAGGATCTTCGCCTCTGCATTGATTAGCGAGATCGGGCGATAGGACGCACAACATTCTGGAGGTCTTCCAGGTTTTGGGATAGCTACTATCGTTGCCAAGCGCTGGTCTAAGGGTAGCGTTCCAGACTCACAGCAGTTCTCGAACATGGCCAGCAATGGTGGGCCTAGTGTGTCAGACATCGTTTGGAACCATTCGATTGGAATACCATTGGGGCCCAGCTCTCTGCCCGTGTGCAGTGCGCCTATCGCCATACGGAGTTCCTCTACCGTGAGATCCGCCTCTAACTCGGTTTGCGCCTCCGGCGTTAGTACCTCCACTGCTACATCTTGGAGTGCCAGTTCCGCCTGCTCTGTCGTGACCACCACCTCTGGGGTGTACACCCCTTGGAAGTGGTCTGCCAGGAGGTCAACGATCTTGGGAGGGTGCGTGTGATACATCCCCGTTTGGTCTTGCAACTGCAGAATATGCCTGCCTCCGTCCCGCTTTTTGTCCAACCACGCCAGCAGCTTGTTGGCTTTGTCGCCCACATCATAAACCCTGCACGCTGTCGATTCAATACGCTCTAATACCCTACGGCGGAGAAAGTCGTCATGCTTTTGCTGGCAGAGAGTCAGCGCGTGTCTGGTGGCCTCTGACGGTGTGGTCATATGAGTCACATTTGCTTGTTCCAACTGCAGTTCCAGTTCTATCAGTTCTAGTTTTTGTTTGCGTTTATGATCAGTTATGGTCGCAATGGCCTGGCCCCTTAACACCGTCTTGTATGCTTCCCAGAGAATCGTCGGTGAGGACACCGACCCGGAGTTCTCCTGGAAGTAATGTTTAGTGGCAGTTTTAAGGGATTTTCGGATCGGGGGAATTTTTAGATAACCAGGGTAAATGGGATAGAGACGTGTGCGGGCCGTGGCAGAACAGGACAGTGTAGCGATCAAGGGAGAATGATCTGAAATACCCCGTGGCGCGATCTGTACTTTATCAAACGTGAGTTTGCCGCCCCCCAGTGTGAGAAAATAGTCTATGCGTGACAGGCAAGCATGGGTGGAGGAATAGTACGAATAATGGCGGTCAGTAGGGTGAAGTTGTCTCCAAATGTCTACCAGACCCTGTGCCTCCAAGAAGTCCCTGAATTTCGTTGGGCCAGTAGGGAGGGGGCGAGCCGGGAACCTGTCCATATCAGAATCAGCCAATGCATTGAAGTCTCCGCCCACTAACAGATCCCCTTCCGGGAGTTCCAAAAGAAATTTGCCCAAGTCCGGAAGTGCCGATGAATGTAGCGCTGGCGGGATGTACGCAGACACCACGTTAATGGGCACGCCCTCCCACTGCCCACACACCGCCGCGAAGCGGCCATGTTTGTCTGTTTTTGTGGAGTGGTGTATGAATCGTGACGCCCTCTTCACCCAGACTCCCGTTCCCCGGGATCCCGAAGTAAAGTCCGAGTGTATTAGCATGCGGTACCCTCTCCTATCCAGGGCTTTGGTGGCAACCCCCACTAAGTGTGTCTCTTGGAGGAGGGCGATATCACAGTTCAGTCTCTTAATACATTGTAGGACCAGCCCTCTCTTCACCTTGTCTCCCAATCCCCGAACATTCCAGGATGCTACCCGAAGCGGTGGTACCGCCCCCACCCCAGTGTCATGCGTAATTACAGCAGGTCGTGGGGGATCCGCCATATTGTGATCAAGCGTACAATGGAGTGTCCTAGAGGGTGGGACGGAGCCATATCAAGTAGGGAATTCCCCAACCCCGCGCGACTAAGCGTGTGTGTGTACCGATTCAGTGTTCGAAGAGCAGAGGCAATATACCCGGTGTCAGGAATACGGTCATATGTGAACACTAGCAGTTTCAAGATGAGAAGTAGAGCCAAACAGTTCAAACAAATCAACCAACACAACCCCCCCATACCCAACAACCCCACCCTCCCTGCTTCCCTGCTACACGGACTCCAAACTGCCCGCCACCCCAATTTAGCAGAGTGCTTCAACCCACCCCAAAGAAAACACACAGTTACTTGCTCGTTGGGGGTGAGGAACGCTCCGGAATCAGCGACCCCTCATACCCTCCACGGAGGCCCTCGGCCCAGTATCCTTGGCGGTTCCAGCCACAGTTCCAAACTTCTATAACATGTACATGTGTTCATGGGTCCACCTCCAGACTCAAAGCAGCCTCATCTCGTACCGGAGAGCTTCTGCCACTGTTCGTACCCTCGGCCCCTGCAGCGGTGCAATCAGAGTGAGGCGAGCCGTTCTTAGTCCGTCCAGGGCGGCGAGAGTGAGAAGCAGGACGCCAGCCGTCCAGCCAGTCTCGCGCAGTACTTGGGTCGTCAAAAAACCATGTCCTGTTCTCCGCCACCACCCGAAGCCTGGCTGGGAAGATCATAGAATATGGGAGTTCACGTTTCCTAAGTTCCTTTTTAACGTCCAAGAATGTTTTCCGCCGCCTGGCCACCTCCGCCGTGTAGTCCGGGAAAAAGGCCACCGTTGAGTTGAGGATTTTCACCGGCGGCGAGACACGTGCCGCCTGTAGGATGATGTCCCGGTCACGGTAGTTAAACAGTCTCGCTAGGATTGGCCGCGGCGCGGCCCCTGGTTTAGGTTGACCTCCCGGGACCCTGTGGGCTCGCTCCACAGAAAAGAAGGCCGACAGGCCTTTAGGTTGAAGATGAGTCTTGATGAGTTCCTCCACGTATAGATCCGTAGCCCTCACACCTTCAGACTCCGGAACGCCAAGAATGCGTACATTGTTCCGCCTGGAGCGGCCCTCCTGGTCGTCGAGCTTGTCCTTAAGGAGCTTGTTTTCCGCCATGACCGCTTCCATGGCCGTCTGCAGTTCCGAGACATCCTCCACCAGCGATTTCGTGACGAGCTCAAGAGAGCCTACCTTTTCCGCCATTTTGTGAAAGTCAGCGCGGATAAGGGTGATTTCTGTCGAGATAGAGCCCACCGTTGTTTGGACCTGTGTGAGAGCCTTCATGACATCGTCCAGCGTCGCCTTCTTCGTTCCCCCAGACTTGCCTGGTTTCACGGGGGGAGTTCTTCCCTCCGCCGGAGGGGAAGTGGTCCTGTCGTTGGTGAAGCGGTCGATACGAGTCTGGGTTGTGCCGCCTTTCACACCTTTCCCGGCCATCGTTCGATCACGGAGGGAATACAGTTCGTCGGTCCGGTGGGATATCAAGTGAATGTGCAATCACCACGCTGCTCTCAGTGCAGGACGGAGGGGGCCTCCGTTGCTAAAAGTGGTACGCCTGTACGATCCCCCCAGGGCAGACTGCCGGGCAAAGTTCGGAGGATAGTCTCGATAATTCACGGCCACCCTTCCAATGAATCTTCGCTGGAGATAGCGAGTCGAATGACGTGGAGCAGGACCGTTACTGGGCGTGGGTCTCCTGCACCGATCACTTCCTGTCTGTGGCAGCCGAACAGGCTGCACTTCCGGTCGGTCTCAGCTAACACTTGAGGGCCCGGAGGTGGGCCTGAGCTCCGGTCGATTCAACATTCGACGATAACTCCGTCATCCAGTGTACGATTTTCGTCTGGGAACCTGCCGCCAGTCCCGCCCGGTCCCGGGCGTTCGGTGCTGCCGTTGGAGGTAACAAATATTCACGGATTATCGTGCGGATAGATGGAGAGGTCGCTTCCCCGCCGGAGCTAGTCCTCTATGCTGCCGCCATGTTCGGCCGCCAGCCACGCCCCCGAATTTTTAAAGTTTTAAGTAGGAAATTTGTCAATAAGCATAAAGTGTGAATGATAGACAATGTTCGCAGTAAGCCGGAACGTAGTGGCAGTTTGATGCTAAAGCAATGGAGCGTGTGCCGGATACACCCACCAGGTTTGTCTTAGTCAAAACTCTTACCTTCTGACTTTAGTTCTTTAAGACCCAATCCACCACAAGAACACTCTTCTAAATCTCCAGGACCTCAGGGGATGTGCTTAGAGACTCACAGGGTGTTAGGCAGAGCTCAAACAGCAGATTCCATTCCATGTCCAGTTGCCACTGGTTAGGTGGACAGTTGCCGGAAAATGACTCTTGTAATTTCTGTGTCCCTGTAGCTTTAACCAGTGATCAGTCTTATAACCCTTGTAGTCCACTTCTTTGTTCCGGATACAAGAAAGGGCAGGTCTAGGTCGTCTCAGGTTGTAGACAGCAGCTTCAGTCCTATTGTGTTCCTAGGGACCAGAAAGTGTCCTGGAGAGGGTACCTGAAGATGCCATATTTATGCCTGACACAAGCTAGTGGGTGGGAATGACTCCTGGGCACACCCTAACCAAAGGGGGAAAACGTTGGCCATTTTCAAGGGGGCCACAATAAATTTGGGCTTTGAGACCTGGGTGTTTGTGTGAGGAGTATACTATGGTACTCCTAGTGTCTCCCACATGTAACACTAACATCCAAATCAGGGCAGCCAATGAACCTGCAATAAGCCCACAGGATGCTCCCAGCACCCATCCTGCATATTCCTGGAGGTTTAGGGAAGTTATCCCTGCCCATTAATGTCAGCCTATTGTCTGCTCCTGGGAAGCATTTTACACCTTACTCACACCTATTCAAATGCTCATTACTGGCTGGCAGAAGTAGGAAATGAAATGCAAATTTAGTTGCCTGGATCTTCAGTGGTAGAAAAGGTAACTTTCTAAAAAGTATTTTTCCTTTACATATATTAAAACTTTGACTTCACAGTTGAATTGGATTCTTAACAACTATTAAAATAATTGTTTAATAATTTTTCTATCTAGTCCCATACTGGGGATACAGGAATATGATTTCTTACCTGTACTCTGGTGGTTTCCTACATAGGACAGGTAGGACTGCCTCAGCGAAAAATAACTTTTGGGTGCTAATCACTGTAAAGACATGTTAACTTCAAATTTATACATGTCCTACTTTTTAATTCCATTCAACCCTGCTTTGTGGCCGACAAGACTTACATAGGGATGACAAGTTAATAATTAAAAAGGAGGTTTTGACGTGTCAAAAAGGTTTATTTTGATAGTTAAAAAGGCAGCTTTTACACTGCTACATTCAAGCTTCAATGGTAAGCCTGCATGTTTTACACTGTCACTGTAGCCAGGGCCGGACTGACCGCGGTGGGCACCAGGCATTTTCCCCCCAGAGGGGTGGGGACCGTTTTTGTTCCTGTGGGGGCTGTTTTTGTTGCTGGGGGCCGGTTTTGAAGCAATGCTGCAATATTGGCACCCTTTAACAAAATCGGGAGTGGTGCTTCTTGCTAGCACCCTCCTCCTCCCCAGGGCAGCAATCTGCTAGAGCTGGTTGCTGTTCACAGTCTTGCCATAACTTTAGCTGCAGTCCACTAGTGACATATCAGTTACAGGCCTTGGGTACAATTTGTACCATATACAAGAGACTTTTAGGTAAGTTAATTATACCAATTGGGAATATGTCAATTCAACCATATTGGAAGGTGAAGCATATGCATATTTTCAATGGTTAGCAGGTGTAAAGTGCACAGAGTTCTAAGGCCAGTAAAAATATACGGTCCAGCAAAAGTTAAAAAATTAAGGAGTGACCACGCAGAAAAGGCAGTTTTCCTATAACCCTTTTGATCTTCCAGTTAAATACAGACCTCTGTAGCATGTGCCTTAACCCACTGAACTGTCATAGCAGAATTGGAAAGCATGACCTTCATTTACTGGACTTTGCAGGAGGCACCACATTACACCCATAAAAACAGAAACACCAAAAAGGCCTGAAATGCAGGGTGTGGAGTACCACTGGAACCATTCTCATCTAGCCTTCCCCCACCTCCAATTCCAGCCCCCGCCCCCCCCCCAGTGCGCTCGCACTTTTGTAATTTAAAACACCTTTATAATCCTACTACTAGTTGTCGCAGAAGTATCTTGCTGCCAAATGGACATGTTATCAGTGGCACATACAGCTTGCCCTGTCTGTTTAGCGACACGCATGTTGGCTTTATAGGCTTATACTTTGGCTCTTTCTCCACGCACAGTGCTTTTGGGATAAAACATCAGGGTTGTCATCAAGAAACATTTCTTGCCTGCAAAATGGAGATGTAACTGTCCCCAGGCTTGTTAGGTCTGGCCAGCCTAATGCAATACAACAAATCATGATAAAATACATACCTAAATAAATACATAGATGGGCTTTCAGACAAATCTCTTCATCGATTGGTCTTTTCCGCATTTTGGTTCCATCCACCTCGCTTCCAAATGGTTAGCCCACTTTAGCCACTGGCTCTCCTGAGTGTGAATGGCAGGATTTTCCTTGACAAAGTTACTGAACTGAATTATCTTTTCATTTAATGAGATTTTTTATTCATTTTCTTGATGGGTAATTACTTTTTTTGCAAATCTATTCACATTACCTTTACATGACAGCATTTTTATTTGTTATTGCTTTTAAACTTTCAATGCGTCTAGCATATGTTGGCTTTGCAAATATATGCTGTAATGGTTGGTAGATATCATGAAGTTGTAAATGGGATTATAAGCAGGCAGAGGGTTATCACACATTCAGTAATGGACCAATGAGAAGCCTAAAGTCAGCTCATGGCATGGGGCACGTTGGTAACTGTTGAAGCACAACAGCAAATAGGTGACAGATGTGGGAGCAACGTTAAGGTAGCTCAGCAAGTTAAGTGCAGGTCACAGGTTTGAATCTTTGCAAGAATGACTCGGTCTTTTAGCATCCTGGGTCAAAAGAATGATTACATATAAAAACATTCTGTTTAATGCACTGTGCCAGAAGCTCAGTATAAGTAACATGTTATTAGAATTAAGAGCTGATATGGAAGAGTAGCAGTATGTCATCTGTTACCTTCAGGCTAAACTTAAACAGGCCCAAATGAAAGTCTGCAAAAAGATATGAAAAATGAATACATTAAAGGGATGGAATCTTTAAAGCCACAAATACAGCTGAATAACTTCTTGGGGCAGCTGAGAAAATCAGCAAAACCCCAGTCTGCTGTGTTGCCTGATTATTGTATCTGTCACGCACCCCACATAAGAATCTGCCCTTTATCTGTTTTTAGAAGGCGCCCAATGAAGTACGTCATTCATTTGCAGCACTAAGTATTCAGTGGATAATGTGGACCTTTTCACAAAGGTAAATAGACATGTGTATTATTTACTCATGTGTAGATTGCTCCAACTCCTGGGTGTAGCTCTCCACGTCTTTTGCTATTCACAATTTCCAAATAGATATTTGTACCTAGGTATAGAATTAAATACCTCCACCCCCTCAAGTGAGGTGGTAGAGCCTCCTACACCAGAATTTACGAGTGTAAAGTTACTACTAGTAACTTTTTGCATTTTGCTGGAGATCTCCGCCACCAGGTTGGTGATATACTTATGCGAAAACTAATAAAGATTTTTTTTTAAATGTATAACCTAAATGAAAAATAATTTAGCCTGCAACTAATAAAATAAAATGTTACAGTACATTTTCTCATCAATTTAAATGTGGTTAAATATATAATTTACATATCTAAATTAAACAATTTATATTAATTTCTAAACAATAACTTTAACATGTTTCTTTTTATTTATGTTGTAGTTAACTTGGTAAACGTTATTGAATTAGTACATTTTAAAAAAAGTTTCATTTCTTTTTTATTATTATTTTTTAAATCATTAAGTACAACTATTTTTAGTATATATGAGTGGATTGCAGTATCAGTATTTGGCCATGGGTGGTTTTTGACTTATTACAAAGTTTGGCTGAAGTACATTACACTTGTTTAACACTTTTAGGGCTGCAGTACCTTTAGAAGGGTAGTTTGTAAATTACAGTGATCTTAGTCTATGGTGGGTGTGTGTTTCGTATAAGCATGCCTTTCTCCAGCCCTTCCTTAAATTTCTCTTAGCCCACTCATTGTTTAATGATTAGTCCTCATTTTCTCACCACTCCCCCAGTCAATCCCACATTTATTGTGAATTAGTAGACTTACGTGTGCGCCGATGTCCGCCACTGTGACGGAGAACTCAGCCCAAGCAAGTTAGGAGAGGAGGAGGTGGACTTCTCCGGCCACATATGTTTATGAATTGCTTCTGTAGTGTAATGAGCAGTACCACAATAGTACTACTTTACATACTACAAAATGAGGCTTGTGAATCAGGCCTTGTGAATACATTTTTTTATTGTGTCATACAGTTGCTTTCAGTTTCTGGGTGATAAGGGATCTGAGGTGCAGAAAAGATGAAGAGCAGCAAACATTTTTGCTATTGGCCAAGATGGGATTCAAACTCATGTCTTGGTCACTAAAACATGCTTCAACATTAGACCACGGCTGCTTGCTCTGGCGAGACAAGGGCCCATAAGCCTTCCCAGCTAACCCTTTAAATCCAGGTGACTTTTGCATCTACTCTTATCCCACCTCAACCATTCGATTCAACCAGCAACACCCCTTGTCCCAGTTTACAGAAGACCACCATCCACCTACAGTCCTGAAAGTGTGGCTCAGGCGGTGATCAGGGTCGTCTTAACAGCATTATAGGCCCCCGGGCAAAGCTGTGCACTAGGCCCTGCCCACACAAACACTCACAGGAATAAAAATGTTTAACGGAAAATTTGTGTTAAATTCTGGTCTGCATGGGGCCCCTATGCTTGTAGGGCCCCCGGGCAACTGCCAAGCGTGCCCATGCGTTAAGATCGCACTGCCGGTTATCATCCACCATTATGTAAAAATCTTGGTCCATAGATCAAGAAGCGCATAGTTTCAACAAATGACCAAGAAAAGGGTTACTATACTTTATACATTTTTTTCGTAGTGAGAGGGAATGAATCGGGTGTATTGTGACCATATTTTTAGTATCAAAAACCTGGATGGCCATAAGCATAAAAGTGGGACTAACTTTGGTACAGACTAAAAACACTGAAGGACTATAAACAGTACCCACCTATACCGGTGAAGGATCACACTGTCACATCTGACAAATCTATAAAAATTATTACAAGAGTCCAGCATTTTAGGGGCTGTGAGCTTATTTCCATTTGAAAAAATTCTGACTCGTTAAATGAAGAGAACTGACATTTGAAGCTGAAGACCTTCCTGTTTTGTTGAGTGGTGTTGCTCCGTTATGGGTCTAAAAGCGCTGGGATGCCTCCGGGTAGCTAGCGCTCTACAAATTTGTACTCATTCATTTTATGTGATCTTACATCACACGTGAGCATCCCATGGAGTCCAGTTTTCTTTGCATTCTGGGACTTACATTATTTATAATGACAAAACAATACTACAGGAACCAGAAAGAAAATGAAAACAAGCACTGGCATAGCCAATAGGTCTCGCCTTTGGGACCTTATAGGTATTTAACCATGCAGCACATTATCCCCCTACTGGCATGCTGATACGCTCTCAACATCTTCGGATTGTCGTACAAGTTTTTTTATTTTTTAAAGTTGATATTAAACGAGAAATGTTAAAAAGTTTAACCATTGCCACAGAACATATATGAACACGGCTTGACCCTCTCAAGGACACACTCTGCACAATCAGCAGTTTGTCTAACAACTATCATAAGGGTAGCGCAGGCCATAACTGGTACAGCACAACTAACTTAAAGCCCCATAAACAGCCTCTACAAATCATTCTTGTATTCACAAACAGTTGGACCTCAACAGCATGTGCTTATCTTTCAGAAACTGCGGTCCTTCAATTATGTTTGTATATGGTGAATGCATGTATGATATGTGTTAGATTTCGGGGTCTCCAGTTGGCACAGGTAGGTACTTGTGACAAATAGGAAAACTGGCCTTTAGTCAGGGTAAGGGGGATACACTCTTTAGATAACCCCCGCTCACCCCCTTGGTAGCTTGGCACGAGCAGACAGGCTTATCAAAGGCAATGTGTAAAGTATTTGTACCAACACTCACAGAAACACAGTGAAAACACCACAAATGGACTCCACACCAGTTTAGAAAAATAGAAGTATTTAATCTAAAATAAACAAGACCAAAACAACAAAAATCGAACATACACAGTTCAAGGATATGATTTCAAAAGAGTTCTTAAGGTTGCGTTAATATAATCCACAGTTGCTTCACATTTTAGCCAAAAGTACCTTTAGATACGACAAAAGTTCCAAGGGGAAGCTGCAGCGTTGAAAAACAAGCGATGCGTCACTCCTGAGACCCTGGGGAGGTGGTGCGACAACCCCGCTGGACGCAGCGGGCGTGTTGCGGTGACTCCAGTCGGTATGGGGAAGGATGCGATACCTTGTATGGATTCCGGTGCTCAGGTTTCGTAGGAAGAGCCTCGCAAAGGTACGATGTGATGATCTCAGGTGCGGCGGCGATGCGCAGCGCCAATCTTCTCCTCTCGTGGCCCCTCGATGCGATGGCTCTGCGACGACGCTCGCAGCGACGTGATACGGTCCGCAAGCAAGCGGTGCGACGATCTCACCCAGCGACGACAGGCTCTGCGACGATACTCGCAGCGATGGTACTCTTCCCGCACCGGAGCGATGCTTTCCCCAAGCGAAGAATGCGTCAGTTCTTGCAGCGGCAACAGGCGTTGCGATGATCTCGATCTTCGCGGCGGCGGGAATTTCATCGCACTGACGGGGATGCGCTCCACAAGCGAGCGATGCGTGAAACTTTGCAGATTGTCTTTAGTTTCTTCTTATTCAGCCTCCCAACAATAGGTACAACTTACAGAGGCACCACAACTGGCCCAAGCACTATAGGAAGGACAGAACTCTCTCAGTAGAGTTCAGGGTGGAAGCTGGGGGTGAAGTCCTTTTCTTTCTGGGACTTCTTAACAGGGAGCCAGCTCTACTCAGGCCCTTGGAGATCTCTTCAAGCAAGTGGACACAGCACAAAGCAAAGTCCTTCCCCTCTCCTTGGCAGCAAAGCAACTGCAGGTCAGACCACAAACACCCAGCAGGACAGTCCTTCCTCTTCAGTCTTCCAGCTTTCTCCTTGGCAGAGGTTCCTTCTTGATTCCAGGATGATCTAAACTTCAGAGGTCTGGGGTCCTGTACTTATACCACAAAAAGTCTGTGTTCCCTTTGTACAGGAGGGCTCTGAGCCCGGTCCAAACCAGTTCTGGAGCACTCTGTTTACATGACTCCTTCTTTCCTTTCACAGTGTAGAGCAGAAACATCAGACGCCCCACAGGAGGTGGAGGTAGCATTGTGAAGGGAAAGCACAGCCCTGGAGCACTTTGTTGACATGATTCCTTTTCTCCTTTCACAGTACAGGGCAGAAATATCGGACGCACCAAAGGGGGTGGAGCCAGCACTTTGGGGGGCAGGCACAGTCCTATTCAGGTCCCAGGTGCAAGTCCTCCCTCCCATCTAGATGCAGATCTCTCTATTCACCACTGGGCGGACTCATTATGTCCCCTGGAATCCCCCAGCCCTTTCACTCACAAACCAGACAGTCAATTCACAAACAGCCAAAGGCACACAGAAAGGTCAGACAAGAAAGCAGCCACTTTCTAAAAGTTTCGCTTTCAAACACAGGATTTAAAAACCATCCTTCCTAAAAGATGTGTTATTACATTCTGAGTTCAGGGATACCAGACTTTTATTTTTTATCTTGCTCCTATAGAAAGATATGGAGGTAAACATTATACACAGCAATCCCCATTACAGCCTATGGGCAAGATAGCCTTTCAATAGTGAAAAAAGAAAATGGCTGTAATTTACTACCAGAGCATGTCACTCACACTAGTACATGCTCTACCTTTCACATTCACTGCACCCTGCCCAGGGGGGTACATTGGGCCTTACATAGGGGTGTCCAATGTGTACAGATAGGGAAGGGTTAGGCCTGGCCAGTGTGGACACTGGTCAGGTCAGCATGGCAGCTAGCAACTGCACACAGGCACTGCGGTGGCAGGCCTGAGACACCATTTTAGGGCTACTCGTGTGGGTTTGCACAATCAATGCTGCAGGCCCACTAGTAGCATTTGAATCACCAGCCCTGGCACACTCAGTGCACTTTACTTGGGACTTCCTGATAAAACAAATATGCCAATCATGGATAACCAATCACAATAACAATTTACACATAGAGCATATGCACTTTAGCACTGATCAGCAGTGTTAAAGTGCCCAGAGTCCTATTGCCAACAACCACAGGTCAGGAAAAATAAAGGAGGAAGAAGCAACAAGTTTGGGGATACCCATGCAAAAAGGGCCATTTCCAACAATATGTATTACACAAACCTAGTTAAAAGGCACTGCACAGGGTAACAAAGCAAGCATAAAGTCAACAAGCGATAAGAGATAGTGCAGTAGCATATGGTGGATTGAACACAAGCAGGGCTGGCCCACTGAGAACAGTGGAGTTAAATTACCTGCTAGAGGTCTACCTTTGTCCAGCAAGTTACAGTAGGGGCTTCTCTGGTGGTTAATACACGAATATATACTTTTAGTACGCGGTTTTTACACCGCAATACCATCACAACACGGTCGTTACATCGACTGTGTTGTTACCACGAAGTGCCTTTACAACGCAAGTCGTTACAACGACTTGCGCTAGATGGTGCGCTGGACTTAGGAATAGTATGGAAGGTGTTGGAATAGTAAATCATACTTTTCCTTAGTCCAGAGCGCCATGTAGCGCAAATCGTTGTAACGGCTTGCGTTGTAAAGGCACTGCGTGGTAACAACGCGGTCGATGTAATTGTCCGTGTTGTGATAGTATTGTTGTGTAAAAACTGCGTAGTAAAGGTTGTTTCCCTTAATACACCACTTTTATAGCTCAGTGAGTCATGCACTTGTATTAACGAGCTGCACATAACCTGCCAGGCATAAATTTGGAATTTTTTATGTTTTTTATTGAGATGTCATTATAGTAATGCTGCTAAAATGCATTCATTTGGGTAGCTATAAATCCTTACCAATCATGAAAATGCTTTCACTTTTAAAATATGCCAATGCAGTGAGAATGCAATGTAATAAATTGCCACAAAACCATTTAAACTCACTAAGGATCAATGATCCATGTAGGAAAGGCACAGATACAGCTGTTATCTCTTGGTATACAACTGTTCCCACTCTTGTCGGACAAAGGGAGCTGCTGATTGCTATTTAGGTGCGTCAAACCGCACTGCTAAAAAAATGCTGGGGTTTACCCTGAGGGCCTTTGGCCCGGTGTTTGCACGCTGCAGCAGAGCACAGTAAGGTGCACTCGGGATCGACTTAGATCAGTCTTAAGTAAGAGCTGGATCCAAGCACTACTAACAAGGTAATTTCAGACTGTGAATAAGTGTACAAGCTAGGATCATCACGTACCGGATTTCCCCAGACAGTAAAGTTTAATGCCTCACATCCTGATATTAAAGGTACAGCTGAGCGCACCAGTGCTTAATTTGTAAAAAATAAGTTCCATGCCCTCATCAGGAGCCCACTGAAATTCGAACTGCCCACTGCCCATGCCAGTGCTGTCAATGACTGACCAAACATAACTACTAACCATCACACTCCCACAAGTGTGACAATTCCGACTATTCCAGGCCCCCAAAGCTATAAGAATGGCTTGGGTGGCAGGTATTAGCCATTTTTAATGTATATTGAATTAATAAACAACTGTAGTTGTGCTAATCTATAAATTAGACAGACAATACCACCAGGTGACAGTCTGTCATGAGCACCAAAGTTGACAATTAAGTGCCGATGCTGAGCACCGGAACCCATCAGCTCAAATTAAGCAGTAGAGCGCACAGGGTTCAGTGCTGTGCATGCTCATGTTTTTACCCCCTCGCCCTTTCTGCCACCCTTAATATACGAGTGCCATTTACTCTTGCTATAGTTTTTTTTTACTTAGGTAGCGTAGCATAGCAACACCAACCTTTGACTGAGTAGCCACACCATTAGTTACTACCAGCAAAGCAATGCTGCATGATGCCAGCACCAATTACCAATGCACTACAGGTTATACAGGAGTACTAAGAATGTCACAATCTAGGTTTAATAACTAATTTAGGAGGAAAGGAAAGGTGCTTAAACCAGCACCTTACTTTTGAACTGAAGGCGCCGCTGTGTAGAAATAAAGAAAAAAGTGGCATCACGTAGAAATGAAGAAAGGCACACAACCATGCTGTGTTATAAGCGGTGCCACAAAGAAATGAAGAAAGGCACACAGCCGTGCTGTGTAGTATGCGGAAGCGTGTTGGGGGAAAGCACAGGGAGATTTAGGGAACTGGGTCTGCAAGCAGAAAGGAGACAGCAGAAAGAAAAAGTAGTGCACTAATGCAAAACAGGTGGTCACTAGTGAATGGATCAATGTAGCACGGGCAGTCGCCAGGGCAGGAACCAAACAGACACAAGGCGGGACAAATGAACACAGTTCACCAATAAAATCAATGGTGTTTCTGAAGCTAGACCAAATAGCCAATCAAAAAGTGGTGGGTGTGCTCAAGCCCCTCATAAGGAGTATATCATGCCTGGCAGAGTAGCGCATGTGCGCTGCCTCGAGGCTCAACCTAAAAAGGAATGGATATGTTTCAGTGGGTGTTTTATGTGGAGGACTGGAAAATGGTGGAGTGAGGCCCATGGACTTGTTTTAGGACTTTTTTGCATTCCACACTGGAATAAAAACAAGCATTTGCAATGCAATAGGTCTCGCATTTGCAAGAGTTGGAGCTATTGGCATTGTAAATGACAATGCCTTTTATTCTTTTGTTTTGAAAACCTACAAGCCATGCATAAACATGCACTTTGTACGTATAGTCCTTGCTTGCGAGAAGCAAGGCTGTCAGTAAAAGAGACTGCCAGCTTTGCTTCTCATAAGCAAGGGCTACAATTACAAAGTGCTTGTTTACGCACAGCTTGCAGGTTTTCAAACGCTTTTAATAAAAGGCATTGCCATTTACAATGCCAATAGCTCAAACTCTCGCAAATGCAAGACCTATTGCCTTGCAAATGCTTGTTTTAATGAACTATGCAACTACAGATTTGACTCTAGTGAGTCCCCGCCTGTGGCGGCGCAGAGTACTGTGAGCCACAGCATCCCAATGCTAGCCGTGCCAGGGGAAGGCCAGATTCCGACAGAGACGGGTATCACTGAGACAACATAGAAGGAATAGTTCCACACAGTGTCAGGAAGCCACCCGAGCCCTGTGAGCCACAGATTTCTCAAGTCACCAGAGCCTGTGGCCGGGCAGAGAAAAGCAGTGAGCCATAGTGGCACAGAGCTACCTTAGACCGTGGCAGGGCATCCTTTTAAGATGAAGTTTCGTGCAGCTCTGTCTTAAATGCACCAAAATGATTACAAACACAAAATTGTTTTTTTCCCCAAGGACTTGCGAGTCTTATTGGCACCAGAGAGGCACCAGTGCCACCGCATTCACACTTATAAACATTTGCATAGCTCCCACGCGGTTGTCTCTTGAGAGGCGCTGTATCAGCTGTGCGTTTTCCTGCAGACCCCGGCCAGTATGCACTAGCTGTAGTGCAGTGTGAGGGCAGCAGCAGCCCAGACCCCTCTGTGGAGGACTCCCCCTGACCAGCTGTTCGGGGCTAACAGAATGCGGGTGGAATATTAAGCCGGCCTTTGATTAGTAATTACATTTATATGGGAATCCCAGCATATGACATGATAATCCACATTTGTAAAGCGGCACAATCACCCGTAAGGGTCTCTTGGCGCTGGGGGCCGTCGGGAAGATTAAGCAAGCTATTGCCCAGAGTCATGATGGTAATTTGGAAACGTTACTATTGATGTCAAGCCCCTCCAGAGATCAGCCCCGGCCCGCTTTGAGAAGGTTGCAAAAGTCCTCTGAAGCCCCCTCGAAGGGATTCCTCAGATCTTGCGGTTGTCGAAGTGCACATAAATCTGAAAGGCGCTGCTTCTGAGCGCTCCATAAAAGCATAGCTCCCCGCCCCTTCCTCCGGGAGAGCCCCCTCTCCTGACCATTCACCCACTCCCCGCCCCGTGTTCATTTCTAGGCAGATGCATTCAGGGGCCGGTGGCACTCAATGGGGCTGTGTGGCAGCCGCCCCTAATGGGCGTTAAAGCACTCAGTACTTGGGAGCATATGCGAGGAGGGGGCTCCCAAGTCCCATCGAGCAGCGCACCCGCCCCCAGGATTCTCAACCCGGAGGGGAAAGGCAGAGCAGAAGCTGAAAGTGTCAGGGTGTGAGGGAGCGAGAACTGGTACGGACCGAGGGACATTACCCCTTGCATTCGCAGGTTTGGGAGCAGGAAGGGGGTTAATGGAGACCTGCCTTCTACAGGCAGAGAAATCTCGCATTAAGCCCCACATGCCAGGCCAAGAGGAAGGGCCAGTTGTTCTGCACTCTGGCTCTGCAGTACAAATGGGAAAGGGTTGGGGGTATGCGCACCCCATGGGGGGCATCAATGGAAGGACATTACCCCTGCATTCCACAGATGGGGCCCAGTGAGGGGGGTTCATCCACAGGCGCCCTCTACAGGCAGATACATCGCGCTATAAGCCCCACAGGCCAGGCCAAGAGGAAGGGGCAGTGGCTCTGCACTCTGCAGTACAAATAGGAATGGGTGGATGCGCACCCCATGGGGGTCCTCGATGGAGGGACAGTGGTTTGGCTCCCCTCAGGCAAAGAGGCCGGAGGGGATCTTGGCGAGCTGCACTGTACAGGCAGGGCCTAGAATGAGGGCTGCGGGCATCGGACTGAGCGCCACACAGGCAAAGCCCCAGAGAGGGGGCTTCAAGGCTTTGCGCCCGCATGCAGGGGCCCAATGGGGTGTGCGGGGGCTCAATATCTCAGAGTAGAGGTCTGCTTGAATCTCACAGGAAGGGCCATGAGAGTCTGGGAGAGAGTCCCAGAGGATAAAGGCGGTGGTCTCAACTGGCATAAAGAGGCCACTAAACAGGGTGCATCCAGCTCAGAGAGCCTGCAGTGAAGTATGCCCAACAGGTGGATCCAAGGAAGACAGGATCTCGCACAGCTGAGGCAATATATTTTCCTCCTAAAACAGTCTATAAATGGTAACGTTTGTCTAAGGCTATAAGAGTAAATAAATTTGCCATTCAGGTCAGAGTGAGCATTGGAACTTCAGACTGAGGTGAGCTGGGGCAGAGCAGAAAGTGTGTCTCTCTCGAAGAAGAAACCTAGGTTGGGATCCCGGCTCCCCACTTCATCAGCTTGTGTGATTCTTGGCCTATCGCGCCTCCTTGTATACAGCACCTTTCGCAGCTCTTTAAAATGTAAATATTCTTATCTAGCTAATTGAAAGCTAAGACCGCATCGAACAAAGTTGGTAGACACCACTGAGAAACGCTGCAAGCAAATGCCGACCACAACAAGCAACGTACCTTTCTTGGATTGAGTGTTTCCGGTCCCTCTGCACGGGTGAGACACAGGACTGCCCGGGACTGCCTGCTTGAGGGCGGGGCCACCAGCATAGACAGGAAGCGGACGGGAGCCTACCCCGCGCTCCTGTGAAGGGAAGGGAGCTAGCCACCTACGAATCCCATGCAGCGCCACTACAGCGGAACAGGACGAGAGGAGTATGAGAGACCCGGTGAGTGGGGGCGTCGGGGCACATTGACGGCTGGACTGATAGACGGAAGTCATAAGGCGCGGTCATTAGGCACGTTTGGCACGTTCACAACACCAGAGCTGCAGCGCCCAGGAGAGTCTGAACACGTGATGCGAGCCCGCCAGCTGAAGCGCGTCCTCGAGGTGAAATCGCTGAGGTTATGCGCGTAACCACCCCCTCTCAGCCATTCCCAGGAAACCCACAACAATAGGTCTTTTGCTGGAGCAGCGCTATGCGCTGCTAACACCAGCGAGACCTAAAAAGCTCCTGTTTTCAGATTTGTTATGTAGAATTGTGCACACCTCCGAAATCCATTGGATAGAAGCACCCCATGCTATGATGTACGCCATGGACAGGCTTGACCTTGGTAGATGGGCTTGATGGTAGGGCCGGACTGGAAACAGCAACCAGCAACCAGCACTGGCAGATTGCTGCTCAACCTCCCTGGTAGAGGGGGGTGGGGGAGGGCTGCTAGAAAGAAGCACGGCTCCAGCTTTTGTTACAGGGGGACAATATTGCAGCACTGCTGCAAAACTGGCCTCCAGTGACAAAACCGCCACCCACAGGCACAAAACTGGCCCCCACCCGTCCGGCCCACCGGGTACATGCCCGGTCCCTACTACAACCAGTCCAGCCCTGATCAAGGAACACTGAAACCGGTTGTGACGCATTAATGAGGTCAGGCAGCACAACAGATGACTCCTTAAACAAGTGTACTGTCCCGGTGTGAGGAGAGAGCCGGATAAAATGGAGATGTGCACTAAACTCATGTAGTTTATGTGCTCCCTCGCATCACCCTCTCTCAAAAACCAGGACAGGTATTTTTTTTAAGATAAAAGGGATGGAACCTTGGGACAGTGCATGAAAAACCAGGACTGTCCTGGCAAATCTTCGATGTCTAGTCACCAGGGCCGGACTGGCAGTTGCTGGCACTGGGCGTTTTCCGAGTGGGTGCCGGTTTAGTACCAGTGAGGGGACGGTTTTGTTACTGGGGACCGGTTTTTCAGCAGTGCTGCAATATCGGTCCCCTGTAACAAAAGCGGTAGCGATGCTTCTCACCTGCACCCGTGCTCCCGGGGCCGGTCGAGCAGCAATCCGCCAGGGCTGACTGCTGTTCCAATTCCGGCCATGAAAGTCACTCTAACTAGTTGTGAACTACACAGGTGTTCGTGGGCGAGAAGGTGGCTTAAGGTTTCACACTCAAATTAAAAGCAGCACCATATTACTACAAGCCCTTGCAAAGCCAATAGGTCTGGCCTTAGCAAATCTGCAATGTTTTCTTTATTTATTTTTGGCAAACATATGCCGTAGGCATTTAAAGTGTAGGAGTCATAAAAAATGCAACTTCATAAAGGTGATATGCGTATGCTTGCAAAAGTAAAAAATAACCTATCGTCGAAAAACTAAACAACATACAATGAACGCTGTAATGAAAGCAGAGATTGCCCTGTTGTTCTTGGTACTGAAGTGAACTACTTGTGAGGTGGATGTACACATGTCCATAAGCAAAATATCCTCACTCACAGTGAAGAGAGGCAGTCAATGCCTGAGTTGGGCGGACCCATTGCCTCAGCTGTTTGCTGTGACAGGCAGAATCAAAATGTTAATGCTGACTAAACAGACCAATGGAGGATGGCTCAAGGAACGCCAATCCATGCATAAATATTATGTATTTTTGTTAGGATTTTTTGGAAACATGAAACTGGGCCAGAACTTAAGTATATGGTAGTGATTTATCTGTAATGGGGTTGCACAAAAGGGATTCTATATTTTCACACAGATTGCCATCACCTACCTCTACGGAGAGAGCATGGCGGAGGACAGTGAGGCTGGGTGTAGCACATTCCCAGAAAATTATAGGATGAGGTCTGTGTGCAGGGACGTGGAGTGGCTATCAATAGTAGAGCAGGGGCAGTGGTACCGGTGTCAGGGTTGTGAAGAGCCAACTTTACCAAACTAGTGGCTGGTTTTACCAGTGGCGTAACGAACCTTGAGGGGGCCCCCTGCAGGGTACATGAAGGGGCCCCCTCCGGACTCAATCTAAAGCTTCCCAGCAGAAGTGCTGTGCTGACGGGGCCCCCTGAAAGGCAAGGGCCCCCCCGCACCGCGGGGGCTGCAGGGGCCTGTGTTACGCCCCTGGTTTTTACTACAAAACCAGGGGATGGATAGCCCAATTTCCTGTACTGCAGTAGGGACCACAGCAGCCTAGCTATACTACTTCTGGTGTGGCAGTTTTGGGCTGTCAGGATAACAAATGCAGTACCTGACATGCTTTTTATTGCATCAGAATTTCCCCAATGGGCTGGAGTCCTTGAAGACTGGTTTTGGAAAGCCCACAGCAAGGACTGGTGCTCTGCCACTTTCCCCAGCTCACCAAAGTTAGTTGCAGCAAGCATGGGAAGGCTTCAAAGGAGAGGAAAAAAAAGGGAGGAAGGCGGAAGGCAGTGCTTAATTTGTAAAAAAAAAAACATTAGTGCCAGGGCTCTAGTCGGGAGGCCTCTGAAGCTTCCACCACCCATTGGCACTACCAGTGGTGCCAATGACAGTACCTACACACTGCTAACCAGCACACTGCTACAAGTGTGACAGTTCAGACTATTCCGGGCCCCCGAAGCTATAAAAATAGCTTGGGTGTCAGTCATTAGTTGTTTTTAATACAAACTGAATTAATACATCTCTAAATTATCCAAACAGCACCACCATGTGGCTGCTGTCATAAGTGCCCGTGTCGACAATTAAGTGCCTGCAGACAGTTAAGTGCAGGCACTGAGCACCAGAAACCACCAGCTCAAATTAAGCACTAGCGGAAGGTAGGGAGAAAGTCATAAAAGCAGGCCCGGCTTTAGGATTTTTTTTCTTTGGGAGGGCCATAAAGAAGCATGGGTGGGCCATGAAGAGGAACGAGTACTGGTCGGTCTGATATTTTAGGTATTGGCATCTGTCTGCTTTTGACATTTTTAGCACAATAATTAGCACCAAAGGAGGTACATATTTCGCTTTCTTTGATGTGCTTCTGTCAGAACTTTAAGATGCAGAACTTTAGGACTGAGGGGGGGCTGCTTGTCAGAACCTTATGAAGCAATACTTTAAGACAGAGGGAGGCTGCTTGTCACAACCTTAAGATGCAGAACTTTAAGACCAAGGGGGGGCTGCTTATCAGAACCTTAAGATGCAGAACTTTAAGATCGAGGGGGGCTGCTTGTCAGAACCTTAAGATGCTTTAAGACAGAGGGAGGCTGCTCGTCAGAACTGTGAGATGCAGAACTTTAAGACTGAGGGGTGCTGTTTGTCACAACCTTTAGATGCAGAACTTTAAGACTGAGGGGCGCTGCTTGTTACAACCTTAAGATGCAGAACTTTAAGACAGAGGGAAGCAGCTCGTCAGAACCGTGAGATGCAGAACTTTAAGACTGAGGGAAGCAGCTCGTCAGAAACGTGAGATGCAGAACTTTAAGACAGAGGGAAGCAGCTCGTCAGAACCGTGAGATGCAGAACTTTAAGACAGAGGGAAGCAGCTCGTCAGAACCGTGAGATGCAGAACTTTAAGACAGAGGGAAGCAGCTCGTCAGAACCATGAGATGCAGAACTTTAAGACTGAGGAGTGCTGTTTGTCATAACCTTAAGATGCAGAACTTTAAGACTGAGGGGCGCTGCTTGTTACAACCTTAAGATGCAGAACTTTAAGGCAGAGGCAAGCAGCTCGTCAAAACCGTGAGATGCAGAACTTTAAGACTGAGGGGCGCTGCTTGTCACAACCTTTTTTTTTTTGTGTGTCTCTTATAAAGCGCGCAGCTACCCCAACGGGGTGTCCCGGCGCTAAGAACCTTAACCCCTCCCTTGCTCATGACGAGCTGAGCTCGTCATGAGGCACGGTTGCGCTGTGCTCATGACGAGCTCTGTTCTTCAAGACCCACGCGGCGCTCACAAGTGGTGATAATTCCCCTGCTGTGCTGAGCGTTCCACGCAAACGGGCAGGGTGATGACAAGCTCAGCTCGTCATGAGCACGGCCCCACCGTGCAGCGTGATGAGCTGAGCTCATCACAAGCAAGCACGCTGGCGCTGCACACTCCCCCCCCCCTCCCTCCTTCGCCGCTGGGGAATTAGCCCCTCGGCGAAGGGGTTAAGATGAAGATGCAGAACTTTTATACTGAGGGGAGGCTGCTCTTCAGAATCTTAAAATGTATCACTTTAAGACTGCAACATGCTCCTGGTCATGTGTAGCAGCATACATTATTCTGCTGCAGTACAGGGCCACTTTACACCTTCAAATATATATATTTTTTAACTTTGTAAGCATTTTGTTTTGCACAGCATTGAAGTTTAAAAATACAATGCAATAAGCCCAGAATCATACTTCAGTGTTCGGGATATCCATACTTGTCATTAGTGCATCATAGCAGCTAATAAACTTTGCTGACTTCACACCTCTCCCCAGGCCTGAAAGTATCCCAGGTCAATGTTGTAAATCATTAAAATAAATGATAAGAGATAATCCACGGGGCTGCACGCCCCTGTGAATCCTTAAGGTGAAAAACACTTTTTTTACAGTGCTGAATGTCTTGGATAGGCCAGGGTATTCCTTGGGTGGGCCGGGCCCACCGGCCCACCCTGTAGAACCGGGACTACGTAAGAGACGGAGAAGAGAAAGAGGAGATAGAATAGATGCTTGGGAGAGAGAGAGAGCGAGAAGGAGGAGTTGAAGGGAGCAGGGCTGGTTAGAGCACTTCTGTCAGGGCTCAGCTGCTTTTGGTTTCCCTGTCCGGTTCCTGAACGAATGTTGCATCATAGGCACAGGCTGGGTTGTGCAATAGCCCGCCTCTAGCTTGCACAGCTGGTGACTGTGGAGATGCTCCCCTCAGGCGGGACGTGTGGCCACTAAGGGCACACTGTGAACTTTGACACTGCTGGGAAGTATTTGTCCACAAACCTAAAGCCACGTGCAGGCTGTGTACATAGCGAATGAGCACGTGACTTTGGGAACTGTTGCTTCGAACTCTGCCGAGTTTGGAAAGACTGAATTGTTTGTAAGTTGAATAGAGGTCCTTAATGAAGAACTTCCGGGTCTTGGAATGGAACGGTGACGGCCGCCCGAGTCCCATTGTTACCTTGCAGCGCGGGCGCGTTTGCATTATAAAGTCAGTTTTGCTCCAGAAACGTCCAACAACTTTTACTGTATTGATTTTTTTCTTCATATTTAGAGACAGCCTCTGGGCTTTATGGGTGGCCAATCAGCTGGACCCTGAACCCACGCTTTGTATTGGGTTCATTTTAGCTCCCCGAAAAGCTTTAAGGTTCTCCTTTCAATTATTATTAATGTATACTTTATCTTATTCCGTTGAACAAGGTTAGTCTTTCTTGTTCCTTATTGACAGGAACCATCCATGTGAATATGGGCCCCAAATATAGGGGAGGGCAGAGGTTTGGAACACCCAGCTAGTACTATGTCATTTTTAAGGGGTTGCTTTCAGGTAACCTGACTTCCTCTGCACCCACACACTGCATGACTTTGCTGCTTGAGAAGCCCCTCTTGACCTGTATGATGTTATTTTTAACTGATTTCTAACTTGTTGTTCCAGCTGGACTTCTCCAGCAGGTGTACCTCATTAATTTCCAAGATTTTTTGGAGGCTATTGGCCATCACAGTTGCCATCAGGTTAGATTGTAAGCCGCTGGCTGGGCGGTGGGAGAGTGTAATTTGCCTTGATTTCATGGCCTATGAAGTGCACATGATGGTTGCGGTGGGATCTTGAGTGCGGATCTCATTAGACCTCTTGGCTACATGTGGCATCATTGCCACTAGTCACCGATGCTGCTCAGATCTTTCCAGATCTCCACTGAAGCTCGAGTAGTAAACAGTGTGCGGCAGGCCCTGCTCGTGTATTCCTCTGACCTCTCTACCCAGGACATTTGAATAATGTTCTGGCAAATGAGACGAAGAGACATCACGATGAGCATTTGAGCATGCTTCGGGGTAGAGAATTGTGCATTTGCAAAGGAAATGGTTAAAATGACCTATGCAGCAATTGTAATACTGCTGTTTGGCATCAGATATTCTAATGGGGGGTGGGGGTAGCATTGGTCACCATACATGGGTACTTGCCCACTTCAGTAAAAACTTTCAGGAATTTAGGGTTTCAAGTACGCCTTTGTATGTCAATGTAGAAACCAGTTCCTCATTTAGTACTTAATAGGTTGTGCAAAAAAAAAATATTCCTTGCTGAACCCCACAATATTACAATGACCTCAGATGTGCTGGCATACATTTCCCAGTGCCTACAGATGAATCAATGCAACACTACCCATTGAGGGCAGGGAGGCTTGCAGCCAGTGGTGGGGTCCTACCATTACCAGAAAGCTCCATGTCCCCGGGGACACTGTGTTTCAGTCTTGGGATTTCATTGCATTCTGGGACTTATAGTCTTTCTTAATTTCCATTAAACTGATGAGGTTAAATGGTGTGTAAAGGGAAGTTTTGGGCTTGGAAGACAGAGTAATCAGAAAACCCTAGCTGTACCTCCCCCATTCCAGCTGATGAGCTCTGATGGACTATGACCTGCCAGACTCAGCACCTGGCTGGACTGTTCCCATGAGGAGCAGGGTCAAGACTGGTGTGCATATGGCTGGATCTAAACTGAGGCTGGGTGGCGTGCAAAAGATGGACTGGATTTAACCCAGATCTCTTGACTGGGGGGTGAATGTTCGATTTGTTCCGCATTCGGTCCATCAATTGTGTGTCTTTTGCTTAGGCTCAATTTAAGACATTTAAGAGTGTTGGTGGTCAAGCAGACTTTCTATGTCAACGATCACTACTTGCTTCAGTACAGACGTGCAAGCTATGTAACGCTCACAAAGATGACAAGGACCATTTAACAATCATCAAAAATTCAGAGGAGGAAATAAAGGCCTGACTTTTGCCAAAAGTGTGACTCAACTAAATGCCATCATGCCATCACTGACTGGTTTGTAGATGCTACCGGCAATCCTATCCTCACACTCATGGTCTTGCAACAAACACAAGCACTGCTCCAAGTCTGAAACACATTCTTCGGGCTTTACATATAGCATTAAAACGAAAAACTGATAGATCTGACAATCATTCTCCTAGCCAGGCTCTATTGATGTAATAATTACTCACTTGACTGAAAGAAAGCGCTTTGGGCGCTTGACAGGCGGTATAAAATCACTATGCTACGACACAAATCAACGATTCCTATTCAGGAATCAAACTTTGGAGGTCACGGCTTCTCTTATAGCACCAACATTATCCAACCACCCACGCCACACATAATCCTTACCTATGCACAACATTTAAAAAACTTTGGGGCATATTATGAAGACAGGCGATAACATTATCGCCGTTTTAGCGGCAGCCGCTAACACGGCGATAATGGTCTTGATAATTTGGTCTATGGAATTCCAATTGAAGCCCATGCTAAATATGAAGGACATCTAACATGGGCTTCAATTGGAATTCCATAGAGCATATTATCAAGCCCATTATCGCCGTTTTAGCGGCAGTTTTCTGCCGCTAAAACGGCAATAATTTTATCGCCTGTCTTGAAAATATGCCCCATCTCCTTTGAGGACTAAGGCTGTTCACTGTCAGTGTAGGATTGTAGCGGCAGAACTCTTTAAAACTGATAACATGCCTTGCAATAGCACACTAATACAGGCACGCACACAAAAACACAAAAAAATACACACACTCAAGCAAACAAAACATGGATTCAAGCTCACACAGGAACAGCAACCACATAAATGCATTCTCAGGCACTCAAATACAATTTGAAATACAAAATATACAGGATAAAGACTTAAGCACAAACACAGACACATACTCAAATATATATATACAAACAACGCACTTGCAAATAAACACAGAGGAGTGGAATGATTGAATTAATCTCAGCCACTTGTAATTATTCTATTTCCTTGTCCACTGTGCCACTTTACACAGTGATAGACCTTATGCAAATCAGCCTTGGCCTTGCTTCAAAGGGAACAGCCAATCCTGGACTGCCAGGCTCACCCCCTGTGAAGAGGAGCAAAAGAAACCCCGACTAGTGCTTGTGACCTTTTTGGTCCTCCTCATTGAGGTGCAGCTTGAGCCCTGTGTCACAGTGTGCATACAATATATAGGCATATCATTCGCATTACAGTGAAGTGCCAGGGGTCTCATCAGAAGGCCACTGCAGCTGCACCACACATTGCCCCTGCTGTGTTGCCAATGATAGTAACAACACAACTACTAACCCTCACACTCCTACATGTGTGACAAAGCTGAGTATTTCAGGCCCCCAAAGCTACAGAAATAGCTTTGGGCGGCAGGTCATCTCTAAAATAGCCAGACTGCACCACCTTGTGGCAGGCTGTCACAAGCCTGGCGCTGAGATTTATGTGCCGGTGCCGAGCAACAGAAACCACCGTCTCAAATTGAGCACTGATGCGTCTCCTTGGAAAAAGACATGTTCATCGCAAACATGCGTATGCAAGCACATCAACAGATTTACTGTGAAAAGTGACATTGAAATGGACACCAACACATATATTCACAAAATAATCGGGCACGGAATTATACCAAAGCAGCCACACTGGTACACAAAGAAACACACACAGAAAAAAAAACACTGAAAGCCCCTGCAATACATAAGCATACCACGAGAGCACACAGATGCAATCATCAACAGAAAAAACCTAAACACATACACACAGACATATTTTAACATGCAAGAAATATATTAGTAAACTATAACTTGCACAGACTCACAATTAATCAACCATAATCAGAGCAATAAATCCATTGCTACAAAGGACACTACGAACAACTGATTTCCAAAAACACACAGTCACACAAGAATATATTCACAAACGGACTTAACAGTAGCGATGTAAATGAATACAACTTTAAACAGTAAATAATATGCGTTTTCTTTGAATTTTCCTGCATTTGAAGACATTGACTCCCTTGCAGATCAGATTTAAGGCACTAGATAAAATCAACAGTTAAATGTTGAAACGGTTCCATCGGCGTTAGGCATGGGCAGAGTGGGCAGCTGCCCAGGGCCTCGCACTCAGCCGGCAGCCTGGGGCCCGCACCGATCTGTGCCCTGTTGTTTTCCTGTTTCCTTGCAATGAGGGTCCATGGGTGGGGTCCCCTCCCTGGGACTCTCAGGGATGGTGTCTGGAGACCTAGGTGAGGGAGACGTTTCCCTTGTCCCAATTGCAAGGAGACCCATTTAGAGACACTGCGGGAGGGCCATTGTACAGGATTTTAGCGCCAACACAGTTTTAACTTTCAGCCCAAGCAATCCTCACACCTTCAGACTGATAGGTGTAAGAATTGCTTGTGGGCTAAGAGTTAACACTGTGGTAGCTCTAAAATCCTGTACAATGGGCCTCCAACAGTGTCTCTGAATTGTTTCCTTGCAAGGCTTAAGTAAATTGGAGGGGCCTCGCACATTTCTTTTTAGCCCAGAGCCCCGCCCTGGGATAGTTAACCAAAGAACACATATTTCCACTTAAAGTGCAGGCGTTCAACAGTAAGCACAGGCAAAACACACAAAGCAATTTAAAAAGAAAGATTATCAGACATACACCAACATAGACAGAGTAACTTAAACATTCACCCGCCCACACGGAAACGAAAACACATAACACCTCTATATTAACAGACATGCCCACCCTGAGAAATCCAATTCCCTCCAGTGCCACGTGCCGTATGACTTTTAAACTGTTTGTTTAGGGCTCGCCTGAGACAGCGCTTGCGCTATCTCTTCAAGACATTTAGTAAGTGGCTTTTAAAAGTGCCACCAGAGGCTTTTGCTGGCCTACAGCTTGCGTTCCCAAGCTTGTGCACGTACACAGCCGCCATCTGTGTTTTTATTGCTGCAATCAGGCTCCTCGGCTTGCACTACCCCCTCCCTTTTCCCCCTCCCTCCTGGTCAGCTTCATTTGTGTCTTCTAGCTGGGAATCATGCTCCTCTGCTCGCACTCCCCCTCCATTCTCCCCCTCCCTCTTCGTCAGTTTCATTTGTGTCTTCTATCACTGTGAATGCTCCTGCTTCCACGATGCACACACACCACTAATCGCCAGTGCACGTTTCCACCAGGCACACACACCATCAGTGTCAGTGCATGCTTTCACCAGGCACACACACTACCAACCGTCAGTGCACGCTTCCACCAGGCAAACACACCACCAGCCGTCAGTGCATGCTTTCACCAGGCACACACACTACCAGCCATCAGTGCACACTTCCACCAGGAACACACACCACCAGCCGTCAGTGCACACTTCCACCAGGCATACACACCACCAGCCATCAGTGCACGCTTCCACCAGACTCACACACCACCAGCCGTCAGTGCACGCTTCCACCAGTCATACACACCACAAGCTGTCAGTGCACGCTTCCACCAGGCACACACCACCAGCCGTCAGTGCATGCTTCCAACAGACACACACACCACCAGCGGTCAGTGCGCGATTCCACCAGGCACACACACCACCAGCCGTCAGTGCATTATTCAACCAGGCACACAAACCACCAGCTGTCAGTGCACGCTTCCACCAGGCATACATACCACCAGCCGTCAGTGCACGCTTCCACTAGGCATACACACCACCAGCCGTCAGTGCACACTTCCACCAGGCACACACACCACCAGCCGTCAGTGCACTCTTCCACCAGGTACACACAGTACCAGTCGTCAGTGCACACTTTCACCAGGCACACACACTACCAGCCGTCACACACTACCAGCCGTTGGTGCACGCTTCCACCAGGCACACACACACCACCAGCCGTCGGTGCACGCTTTCACCTGGCACACGCATCACCAGCCGCCAGTGCACGCTTCCACGGGGCACACACACCACCAGCCATCAGTGCACGCTTCCAGCAGGGACACACCCCACCAGCCGTCAGTGCACGCTTCCACCAGGCACACACACCACCAGCCGTCAGTGCACGATTCCACCAGGCGCACACACCACCAGCCGCCACTGCACACTTCCACTAGGCACATACCCCACCAGCCATCAGTGCACGCTTCCATCAGGCACACACACCACCAGCCGTCAGAGTACGCTTCCACCAGGCACACACACCACCAGTCATCAGTGCACGTATGCACCAGGCATACACACCACCAGCCGTCACTGCACGCTTCCACCAGGCAAAGAAAACCACCAGCCATCAGTGCACGCTTCCACCAGGAACAGACCACCAGCCATCAGTGCACGCTTCCACCAGGCACACACACCACCAGGCATCAGTGCACGATTCCACCAGGCATACACACCACCAGCCATCAGTGCAGGCTTCCACCAGGCACACAAACCACCAGTTGTCAGTGCACGATTCCACCAGGCACACACGCCACCAGTCACCAGTGCACGCTTCCACCAGGCACACACACCACCAGCCATCAGTGCACGCTTCCACCAGGCACACACACCACCAGCAGTCAGAGCACCCTTCTACCAGGCACACACACCATCAACCGACAGTGCACGCTTCCACAAGGCACACACACCACCAGCCGTCAGTGCACGCTTCCACCAGTCATACACACCACCAGCTGTCAGTGCACGCTTCCACCAGGCACACATCACCAGCCGCCAGTGCACGCTTCCACCAGACACACACACCACCAGCCGTCAGTGCACGATTCCACCAGACACACACACCACCAACCGTCAGTGCAAGATTCCACCAGGCACACAAACCACCAGCCGTCAGTGCATGCTTCCACCAGGCATACACACCACCAGCCGTCAGTGCACGCTTTCACCAGGTACACACACCACCAGCCATCAGTGCACGCTTCCACCAGGCACATACACCACCAGGCATCAGTGCACGATTCCACCAGGCATACACACCACTAGCCATCAGTGCACGCTTCCACCAAGCACACACACCACCAGCCGTCAGTGCACGCTTCCACCAGTCATACACACCACCAGCTGTCAGTGCACGCTTCCAGCAGGCACACGCCACCAGCCATCAGTGCACGCTTCCATCAGACACACACACCACCAGCCGTCAGTGCACGATTCCACCATGCACACACACCACCAGCCGTCAGTGCACGCTTCCACCAAGCATACACACCACCATCCGACAGTGCACGCTTTCACCAGGCACACATACCACCACCCGTCAGTGCATGTTTCCACCAGGCACACACAGTACCAGCTGTCCGTGCACTCTTTCACCAGGCACACACACTACCAGCCGTCACACACTACCAGCCGTAGGTGCACCCTTCACCAGGCACACACACCACCAGCCGTCAGTGCATGATTCCACCAGGCACACACACCACCAGCCGTCAGTGCACGATTCCACCAGGCACACACACCACCAGCCGCCAGTGCACGCTTCCACCAGGCACACACACCACCAGCAGTCAATGCTCGCTTCCACCAGGCAGCTATAAGCTATACTTACCTATACTTACGATGTAATGCCATGCGTTGTAATAGCATTTGCGATGTAATGCCATGCATTGTAATGACATCCGTTGTAATGTATCCCGCGTTGTAAAATCTGCGTTGTAACGGAACGCGTTGTAATACATCGCGTTGTACTGACACCAATCCACCACCAGCGCCAGTGCATGCTTCCACAAGGCACACACACCACAAGCCATCAGAGCACGCTTCCACCAGGCACACAAACCACCAGCCGTCAGTGCACGCTTCCACCAGTCATACACACCACCAGCTGTCAGTGCACGATTCCACCAGGCACACACACCACCAGCCGTCAGTGCAAGATTCCACCAGGCACACAAACCACCAGACGTCAGTGCACGCTTCCACCAGGCATACACACCACCAGCCATCAGTGCAAGCTTCCACCAGGCACACACACCACCAGCCGTCAGTGCACGCTTCCACCAGGCACACACACCACCAGCCATCAGTGCACGCTTCCCCCAGGCACACACAGTACCAGCCATCAGTGCACACTTTCACCAGGCACACACACTACCAGCCGTCGGTGCACACTTCCACCAGGCACACACACCACCAGCCATCAGTGCACGATTCCACCAGGCACACACACCACCAGCAGCCAGTGCACTCTTCCACCAGGCACACACATCACTAGCCATCAGAGCACGCTTCCACCAGGCACACACACCACCGGCATCAGTGCACGTTTGGGTCAGGCATACACTCCACCAGTCATCAGTGCATGCTTCCACCAGGCACACACCACCAGCCGTCAGTGCACGCTTCTACCAGGCACACATCACCAGCCGTCAGTGCACGATTCCAGCAGGCACACACACCACCAGCCGTCAGTGCAAGAGTCCACCAGGCACACACACCACCAGCCATCAGTACACGCTTCCACCAGACACACACACCATCAATCGTCAGTGCACGCTTCCACCAGGCACACACACCACCAGCCATCAGTGCACGCTTCCACCAGTCATACACACCACCAGCTGTCAGTGCACGCTTCCACCAGGCAGACACCACCAGCCGTCAGTGCACGCTTCCACCAGACACACAAACCACCAGCCATCAGTACACGCTTCCACCAGACACACACACCATCAATCGTCAGTGCACGCTTCCACCAGGCACACACACCACCAGCCATCAGTGCACGCTACCACCAGTCATACATACCACCAGCCGTCAGTGCACGCTTCCACCAGGCACACACACCACCAGCCTTCAGTGCACGCTTCCACCAGGCACACACAGTACCAGCGGTCAGTGCACACTTTCACCAGGCACACACACTACCAACCGTCGGTTCATACTTCCACCAGGCACAAACATCACCAGCTGTCAGTGCACACCTTCACTAGGCACACACACTACCAGCTGTCGGTGCACGCTTCCACCAGGCACACACACATAACCAGCCGTCGGTGCACGCTTTCTCCTGGCACACGCACCACCAGCCATCTGTGCACGCTTCCACCAGGCACACACACCACCAGCCGTCAGTGCACGATTCCAGCAGGCACACACCCCACCAGCCGTCAGTGCACGCTTCCACCAGGTGCACACACCACCAGCCGTCAGTGCACGATTCCACCAGGCACACACACCACCAGTTGCCAGTGCACGCTTCCACCAGGCACACACACCACCAGCCATCAGTGCACGCTTTCACCAGGCACACACCACCAGCTGTCAGAGCAAGCTTCCACCAGGCACACACACCACCAGCAATCAGTGCACTTTTGCACCAGGCATACACACCACCAGCTGTCAGTGCATTCTCCCACCAGGCATAGACACCACCAGCCGTCACTGCACGCTTCCACCAGGCACACACCACCAGTCATCAGTGCATGCTTCCACCAGGCACACACACCACCAGGCATCAGTGCACGATTCCACCAGGCATACACACCACCAGCCATCAGTGCACGCTTTCACCAGGCACACACACCACCAGCCATCAGTGCACAATTCCACCAGGCACACACACATCACCAGTCGCCAGTGCATGCTTCCACCAGGCACACACACCACCAGCCGTCAGTGCACGATTCCACCAGGCACACACACCACCAGCTGCCAGTGCATGCTTCCATCAGGCACACACACCACCAGCCGTGAGTGCACGCTTCCACAAGGCACAGACACCACCAGCCGTCAGAGCACGCTTCCACCAGGCACACACACCATCAGCCATCAGTGCACGCTTCCACCAGGCACACACACCACCAGCCGTCAGTGCACACTTCCACCAGACACACACACCATCAACAGTCAGTGCACGCTTCCACCAGGCACACACACCACCAGCCGTCAGTGCATGCTTCCACCAGTCATGCACTCCACCAGCTTCAGTGCACACTTCCACCAGGCACACACCACCAGCCTTCAGTGCACGATTCCACCAGGCACACACACTACCAGCCATCAGTGCACACTTCCACCAGACACACACACCATCAACCGTCAGTGCACGCTTCCACCAGGCACACACACCACCAGCCGTCAGTGCACGCTTCCACCAGTCATACACACCGCCAGCTGTCAGTGCACACTTCCACCAGGCACACACCACCAGCCGTCAGTGCACGCTTCCACCAGGCACACACCACCAGCTGTCAGTGCACGATTCCACCAGGCACACACACCACCAGCCGTCAGTGCACACTTCCACCAGGCATACACACCACCAGTCGTCAATGCACGCTTCCACCAGACACACACACCACCAGCCGTCAGTGCACGCTTCCACCAGGCACACACACCACCAGTACTCAGTGCACACTTTCACCAGGCACACACATTACCAGCCGTCACACACTACCAGCCGTCAGTGCACGCTTCCACCAGGCACACACCACCAGCCATCAGTGCACGATTTCACCAGGCACACACACACCACCAGCTGTCGGTGCTCGCTTTCACCTGGCACACGCACCACCGTCAGTGCACGCTTCCACCGGGCACACAAACCACCACCAGCCGTCAGTGCACACTTTCACCAGGCACTCACACTACCAGCCGTCACCCACTACCAGCCGTCGGTGAACGCTTACTGAGGCCGGAGTTGTGAAAAATAATCTACAGACAATATTTCAGTGTTTAAATGTCTTCTACTCAATGCTAGGTCATTGGTGAAGCACAGTGTTGAATGTGCCTCGCTAATAGAAGAAAAGAACATTCAAATTGCCTTCATATCAGAAACATGGACAGATATTAGTTCTGGTCCTGACATTGTGAAAGCCGCTCCTCCAGGCTATCTTTGTCACCTCCTTAATAGGCCTTATGAAAAAGGAGGGGGGCTTGATATAATATATCTTGCTTCAATTAAAGCCACCTTCTATATAGCCTCTAACTCTGCCTATGAGTCACTGGACTTCGGTTTCCAATTAACAAGCCACCATACGTTTAAGGGTATCCTGGTATATAGACCTCCACGGCCCAGAAGTTTGGCCACATCTTCCTTGGGAACCTACTGGAAGAGGGGATGAGCTCAGATTCCTTTACCATCATAGGGGATTTCAATTACCATCTAGAGGTATCGGAGGACTCTGACACAGTAGCCCTCACAGATTTGATGAGGAGCGCTGACCTGATCCAACATGTGACGAGCCCCACACATTTGGCAGGACACACTTTAGATGCCATTTTCTCAAACCATCCCAATCTACAGTTTAGGGGACATACTGCCTTTGACCTGGACAGATCACATGGGAGTTCAATTTGAATTTCTCCTTGATGCCTGTCCTATGGTAGAGAAAGGCCCTAAGACCCAGATTCTAAGCAGTTCTTGGAAGACCATTGATAGCACAGACCTACAGGCAGTACTTATGGCCTCTATCGGTCAGATACCTGCAGATCCAGAAGAAGCAGTTACTCATTACACAGCTTGGGTAGACTCGGCCTGTAACAAGATAGCCCCAGCTAGAATGATATGCTCGAGAAGAACAAATCCGACAGCCCCCTGGTATTCAGAAGACCTGAGGAGACAAAAACTTTCCTTTAAGCTTTTTGAGCGAATCTGGAGGAAACAGTATTTGGAAGAGGACGAACAGAAATATAGACTAAGTCTATCTACCTACAAACATCTCTTATTTGAAGCAAAGAAAAACTTCTACACTAAACAAATTAATTTGGCAAATAACTCTACGAAGAGCTTTTTAAAACTGTTTCTAGCCTGGCCTCCCCCACTAGGACAAAAGTCGAAGCAAGTCAGAAACTCTGCGACAACATTGCCAAGTTCTTTTTGAATAAAGTAGAAGCTATCTTTTTAAACTTCAGTCACCCCAACTCTGAGGAAAGTAGTACGCGGATAGAGGGAAGGCTACCAATTACTGACTCCTCAATGATTTTTAAAACATTTGAGGATCTGTCTACAACAGAAACTAAAAAGTTCCTTCTTTCTGCCCGATCAGGTTCCCCTTATGATCCCTACCCAGTCTCAATAATTAAACAGGCACATGTGCCTGCAGCGTTAGTACTTATGCCACTGTTTAATCAATGTTTGAAGTCGGACTCTTCCCTAGCCCCTGAAAATCGGCTTTGATACTGCCACTACTGAAAAAGCCCAACCTGGACCCAAAGGAGCCAAACAATTTCCGACCCATATCCCGTCTTCCGTTACCAGCAAAATTGGTCGAGAAAAATATTAATCTACAGCTCAGCACTTTTCTAATTGGAAAAATGCTCTGGACACAACTCAATTTGGGTTCAGAAAAGGGCATAGTACTGAATCTGCATTGATAAAATCTACGGAGGAGATCAGGGAAGCTGTGGACAGGGGAGGCAAAGCTGCCCTCATTTTGCTGGACCTGTCCTCAGCTTTTGATATGGTCCATCATGATGTTCTGATGGACCGTTTGGCTGAATGTGGTATCAAAGGTAAAGCCCATGACCTCCTTAGATCTTTTTTGTCAAACAGTTTTCAGGTGGTGGCATTGGATAATTTTAGTTCCAAACCCTTTTCACCCCAGGGGTCCCCCCTTAGTCCTACTCTTTTTAATGTTTATGTTATTTCATTAGCGACCCTGATTAGATCATTTGGCTTCAGTTTGACTTCATATGCAGATGACACACAAATAGTGGTGGCTCTGCGGCCTGGTCAGACTTCAGGAATTGAAGACAGGTTCCACGATTGCATAGCAGCAATTGGAAAATGGATGTCACAGAATTGTCTAAAATTGAACTCTGAGAAGACTGAGGTCATCCTGTTTGGTAATGTCCCTAACTTTTGGACCTCTAGATGGTGGCCTAAAGATATGGGATCGCCTCCTGTCCCTATAAGGAAAGTGAAGAATTTAGGAGTCGCCATCGACGAAAAACTTAGCTTTGGAGACCAAATCAATGCAATGGCTTCTTCCATCCATTTTTTAATCAAAATGATCAAGAAAATACTGACCTTCCTGCCTATATCCTGTCAGCGAACAGTAGTCACAGCCCTCGTGTTGTCTAGACTTGACTACTGCAATGGCTTGTATTTAAGTATTCAGGAACGCTTTGCAAACAAACTTCAGATGCTACAGAAAGCAGCTGCAAGGCTGATTACAGGCACGCCCAAATTCGCATCTATTTCCAAGGAATTGCAGAAACTGCACTGGCTGCCAGTCAAGCATTGAGCACGTTTCAAATCTCTGAGTATGGTGTTTAAGGCACTACATGGGACAGGACCTGATTTCTTAAAACAGAAATTACAATGGTATGCACCGAACAGAACCCTGCGATCCCAAGGAGCCAAGCTGGTGACCGTGCCATCTCTTAAAAAATCTACATGGGGAGGGAAAAGTTTCCTTTTTTGTGGAGCCAAAGCCTGGAACGAGCTTCCCCCATGTTTAGGTCTCGGCCTGCGCAGGCTGCGCTTGCGCAGTCTCGCCGGCGAGATCTTATGTTTTTTAGTGTGGGGCTTTAACCCGCCCCTCTTCTCCATTGGCTGGCTTCCTAAACGGAGGCCAGCCATTGGAGAAGAGGGGCGTCTGTCCATTTAAGCCCCGTCTTTTTCGGATTCGGGGGTGTGTTCTTTAGGTTCTTTCTCTCCTCTTCCCATTGGCTAGAATTTTACATTCCAGCCAATGGGAAGAGGAGAGAAAGAAAAACACGCCCCCCAGTCGGAAAATGACGGGGCGTTTTGGAGATCCATTTCTGGGCTGCGAGCGGAGAGGGCGGTGCAGCGACTGCTGGCTCCGACTGAGGCGAGGGGAATCCATTCACTCCAGCGCTCATGAGGGATTTATTCTTCGCCGTTCGCGGCCCCCGGGCAGGAACTATGATCATAATGTGTTTTTCGAATGTATATAAGATACGTTATTTACGAAATACCGCGAAAATGGATTTCAATGTTGATGACGAGTAGTTTAATGGTGACAAGTTGTGAAACATTATAATATGCCCATCTCCGTTTTGACAGCTGTATCATCGCTGTTCCTATTTTAGGCATTTTAAAATGTGGATTAGAACTAGAAGCAACAATTTGGGAAAAATGCCACATTCAGCCTTATGCTCCAATGCGTTTTTAGAGAGCCGGGATGCTATTCGTCAATAGGAAATATATTAAAATATCAACCTTTTCCCAAAAAGAAGCAAGATTGTGATGTTTTCCGGTGTACCCTGTAAGCTGTATGACGGTGTTTGTTGGAGGCAGATGATATTGGCAACAGTAAAGTGACCATCTCAGATTTCACGATGTACATCAGGAATAGTAAGATGGCGTCAGGCGGCTTCCCGAGATGCTTCAGGAACAGTAGGATGGCGGCTGGGGAGCTCTGAGTGTCAGTCGAACGGTTCGTGGGTCGCGTCACCCAGGATGTCAGAGCCGAAGCAGGGGGTACGATGGGCCGAGACTGCACGGGTACGCCGTGCCGAGCAGCTGCGGCGCTGGCGGGGCTCTGAGGCAGGGTTGGCTGCCCCGGAGGAGAGCGGGGAGCGGCGGCCCGGGTGCGTTTTGAGGACGGGCCGTATTTCTAGCTGCCTGTTCCAGAGGGGATACCAAGGAGGTGAAGCGGCTCTTGGCTCATGGGGCAATCATCAACACTGTTAATGTGGACGGGCTGACCTCCCTGCACCAGGTGAGAGTGCGTGACTGGTGGAGAGTGCAGAGCCACCTCTCTTAGAGGAATTGCACTCTAAACGGGCACCTGAGTGAAAATGATTCAAGAGTTGAAAAGGTATATAGTTTGGGCATTCTAGCCTTTGCACCTGGTGTGTCTGCTGGTAGCATATCCCACACCAGGTAAAGAGGTAGTTTGCTTTCATGTTCGCGGTACTAGTTTTTAAATAAAAGCTGTGTATGCTAAGACGGCGAATAGCAATGCCTACAAGTTGTGGGGTTCAAAAGGCAGCTGTAGTGTATGTCGGGGTGTTTTATTTCAGTGCTGGTGGGCGCGCGCATGTGGTAGTTGCATATTTGAAGGTGGGGGGTGGTAGTACTGAGGTTGGTGGTTGTGCATTGGGGAGGGGATTGTTTCTTGTTCGTTCGTGTGATTTTGGCTAAAGATTGGTTGTTGGTGTATCATGAAGTAAAATGTTTACTTTTTAATATTACCTGTTAGTACCGGAGCTTACCCAGTTGCCTGTTTGTTAGTACTTTCTATTTTGGCAGCGAAGGAAATCCAAGCACAGAAATGTTAAATTTGACCAGCATCAAAGTGTTATCAGTGCAGCAAGTGTGTTTATGGCAAGAGATGCCTCACCCCTTGGTGCCCTCCATCTTCCCTACCCTGGCTGTCCCAGCCTGTGGAGGGCAGGAGGAGGAGCCGCCTGCATGGGCTGAGCAAACAGGGCAGCGGTTCAGCCTTGAAATGGAGAATTTGGACTGAAACCGAACAGAGCTGGTCATTTTCAGACAGCTCCGCAGGACCGCCATCCATCACCCTGCACACTCACACCCTCCTCCCTCCCTCCCACTCTCCACCCTACCCCCTCCCTCTGCCAGCACCACAGATTATGCAGCTTTGCTTCTCCTCCGTACCCCCTGGGCCCCCTCCTCTCTGTACAGAAGGGGGCAGACACCCCTTCCCTGCACCCCCCAGACAGAATCCCCTCCCTCCCCGTGTCCAAGCGGAGCCAGCGCTGATCTTTAGCGCCCCGGCCCTGCAGATGTGGCCACCAGAGCTCACCAAGCCAGAGGAGGGTCCTTATTTCCAGCAGGGGAGCGATGGGTTGGGCTCTGTGTGTGTGTGTGTTGGGCTCTGTGTGTGTGTGTGTGTTGGGCTCTGTGTGTGTGTGTGGCTCTGTGTGTGTGTGTGTGGCTCTATGTGTGTGTGTGTGGCTCTGTGTGTGTGTGTGTGGCTCTCTGTGTGTGTGTGGGTCTGTGTGTGTGTGGCTCTGTGTGTGTGTGTGTGTGTGGCCCTGTGTGTGTGGCTCTGTGTGTGTGTGTGTATGGCTCTCTGTGTGTGTGTGTGGGTGGTTCGCTGTGTGTGGCTCGCTGTGTGTGTCTCGCTGTGTGTGAGTGTGTGGCTCGCTGTGTGTGTGTGTGGCTCGCTGTGTGTGTATGTGTGGCTCGCTGTGTGTGCGTGTGTGGGGGGCTCGCTGTGTGTGTGTGTGTGGCTGGCTGTGTGTGTGTGGCTCGCTGTGTGTGTGTGTGTGTGTGTGTGGCTCGCTGTGTGTGTGTGTGTGTGTGTGACTCACTGTATGTGTGTGGGCGGCTGTGTGTGTCTGTATGGCTCTGTGTGTGTGGGTGGCTCTCTTTGTGTGTGTTGGGATCTGTGTGTGTTGGGCTGTGTGTGTGTGTGGGGCTACTCACACTTTACTCAATCTCTACTACTCTCTAATACTCTCAATTCACACTCCACTAATCACACTCTAACTACTCTCTACTACATACAAGTCACACTCCTCACAACTCACTCAATTACACTATCCACAATTTTATACTCACTCTCTACTACTCTACTACTCTCTACTACACGCTAATGCTCAAAAGGACTAACTAACTACTGCTCTCTAATATTTACTCTATTCTAAAAATCATTCACTACTCACTCTACTAAATAGATATACTACTCCATATACTATCTACGACTCACTACACTAAATCTATTTGTATTACTACTCTGTCTCTACTACTTGCTAACTCCCACACGCTCTATACTACTCTCTACTAATCTACACTACTCACAAACTACTATTACTTACAACTCAGTCCTACTCTACTCTATTCAAGTATACCGTATTAATAAACTAGTCACTCTCTACTAACTATTATTCACTGCTAATACTCTCTACTACTCTCTAATGCTCACCTATTTCCATTGTAAATGACAATACCATTTATTTATGTTATTTAAAAAAACAAAAAATGAAAAAAATGCCCTTTGCAATGCCAATAGCTCTAACTTTAGCAAAGACGAGAACTTTGCATTGTAAATGCTTATTAAGAAATGCCACAGACCTACTCACTTTTCGAAGAGGCCTTAAGACCTGGCTGTTCTCTCACTGATCAAAACACACAAGGTAGGGGAGGGCCTGAGGGGATCGTGTTTATAGACTGCTTTGGTACCTTGTCCCCCAACTTAGTACTAGACAACACAAGAGATACCAGAAGTCTACTTACAGGAACCTGAAAAGTGTTCACTCTGTAAAACAAAACCAACAGGTTAATGTATAGGTCATAGCAATCCTAATAGATGTATGACTGCAGGAGAAGAGGAAAACTAAAGAAATAGCCTCAAAGGTGCTAGAAAAATCCCCATCAGCCCGCTCAATAGCGGAGCATCGTCATCTGGGTAGTATGGTTGACAATTGTGGTATCCAGTGTGCCCTTCCTTAGGAACAACCTAAGGCTAGCAAAACTTGGACCATCATGTTGACCCTCAACCAAAAGAAATGCAGACTGAAAGGGTTAAGTTGCAGTGCTCAAAGAATTGTGAAAAAGGAAAGGAAAAAACTTTAAATCCAAGTGTTCTAAAAATACCTACCTTGATGTCATTGGAAAAACTTTATTGGGTCTGACCATCAAGGTGGTATGGTTAAAAGCAGAGTGAAAAATAGCATGCAAGGAATTGCTATTCACCATGAATCTTATTTGGTCGACATGTTTCAGCCTAGATAGGCTTTCTTCAGGACCTATGATGCACTACTGCAACAACAACTTACTGTGTCAAAGAAACTAATTAGTGATATCAACTCCTCAATGTTAGAGAGTGTCTTCTCCCAAATTGTAGGGAGGAATTACCTCACCTCACCTGGCACTAGCTCACAGTGAAGGAGGCCACGCACTCTCCGTCGTTGCCTCGCTCCGAATAGTCCCCCTCGGCTCACTATTCGGAGCGAGGCAACGACGGAGAGTGCGTGGCCTCCTTCACTGTGAGCTAGTGCCAGGTGAGGTGAAGTAATTCCTCCCTACAATTTGGGAGAAGACACTCCGACTTTCTAACATTGAGGAGTTGGTATCACTTATTATTCTGGGCTGATGGGGATTTTTCTAGCACCTTTGAGGCTATTTCTTTAGTTTTCCTCTTCTCCTGCAGTCATACATCTATTAGGATTGCTATGACCTATACATTAACCTGTTGGTTTTGTTTTACAGAGTGAACACTTTTCAGGTTCCTGTAAGTAGACTTCTGGTATCTCTTGTGTTGTCCTGTTCTCTCACTGATCCCAGATAGCTCGCCTGGATCTCAGAGAATTAGTGGTTTAGCGCCAGGACACCTTCGGATAATTGTCGCGCTTTATAAATAATGATAACATAACAAAACACGCTCCAGCAGGCACACACCCCACCAGCCGTCAGTGCACGCTTCCACCAGGAAAACACACCACCAGCCATCAGTGCACGCTTCCACCAGGCACACACACCACCAGCCATCAGTGCACGCTTGCACCAGGCATACACCCCACCAGCCATCAGTGCACGCTTCCACCAGGCATTCACACCACCAGCCTTCAGTGCACGCTTCCACCAGGCACACACCACCGGCCATCAGTGCACGCTTCCACCAAGCCCACACACCACCAGGCATCAGTGCATGATTCCGCCAGGCATACACACCACCAGCCATCAGTGCACGCTTCCACCAGGCACACACACCACCAGCCGTCAGTGCACGATTCCACCAGGCACACACACCACCAGCCATCAGAGCACGCTTCCACCAGGCCCACACACCATCAGCCGTCAGTGCAAGCTTCCACCAGGCACACACACCACCAGCCATCAGTGCACGCTTCCACCAGGCACACACACCACCAGCCCTCAGTGCACGCTTCCACCAGGCACACACACAACCAGCCGCCAGTGCACGCTTTCACTGGGCACACACACCACCAGCCGTCAGTGCACGCTTCCACCAGGCACACCACCAGCTGTCAGTACATGCTTCCACCAGGCACACACACCACCAGCCATCCGTGCACGCTTTCACCAGGCACACACACACCACCAGCTATCAGTGCATGCTTTCACCAGGCACACATATTACCAGCTGTCAGTGCACGTTTTCACCAGGCACACACATCACCAGCCGTCATTGCAGCAGGCAGGCTCTTCTCAGTTTCTCAGTAAATATGTGTTCGATGCCTGGGAGGGACTTGGTTGAGTTTCCTTAAACCATGCTGAGTATGCAGGTGCAGTGCATGAACTCCTATGTGAGTGAGGTCTGCTGCCTGGGGCTCACTCACTCCACAATTGTAAACTGCGCCTGCACCAGGCTTTTTCTCATTTGTAAAGTTCGGCGCATGCGCACAGCTAGGCAGCCCCCACACCCCCGGGAATGACTGCTTCCTACAACCAGAATGGAAACAACATTCAGAGCAATGAAAACAAGTTCATTTGATGCAAAGAACTGTTAACAAATACGATGTCCAGCTATAGTAGATCTGGCAACTTAAACAAAACAGCAATAAAAATAAACAAGCATTGGCATAGCCAATAAGTCTCGCTTTTTGGACCCTATAAGTATTTAGTTATGCAGCAGAATATCCTTGGTGCAACAACACCAACTGTTGCATCGCTAAACACTTATAAGGTCCCAAATGTGAGACCTATTGGCTGTGCCAATGCTTGTTAATCTTAGTTTGAAGAGCTCGCCACCCATCCGGGGGCACCACGGCACCATCTTCATGTCTGTAACCGATAGCCACCATTTTATGGTATTCACTCAGCCTTTAACAGTAGTCAGGTGCTTGGCACATCTCATAAATTGTTTCCTTTGTAAAGAATCACCTCGCTGTTCCCAGCGAGATAATTAGTGCAGGATTTCGTTGTGTCAAGTGTTTAGAGAGCCTGGACCAATCAGAAAGCGTTCGATTGACTCCAGCCAATGTGTGATTAGGGCGAGAGCATTCCTAGCTGCCCCCATTGCAGCACCGGCATTAGGGATAACTGTAAACACCTTCTCTCAGCTCATTAGTTTTCAGGGCTTCAGCTTTAGCCATTCAGAGCACGCGAGCCACACTTGAAAATGCCTTTCACACTGACGGAAAAAAAACTTTTCAACCATGTGGTCATTTGGCAGTCGCACCATGAGTGACCCTTTTTGGGCAGTCAGTGTCTTCTAGTACTGCCATGTAATTTCCTGACTCTAAGCTCCACACCACAAAAACTGTGCACAGAATACATCAGTATTTTTTCCTTGTCAGAAGAGCTACAACCTTATAAAAATTAACGTAATCTAATATTTTGTCTTCTAAACCCTGGAGGCCCACTTTCCTCTTCTCCCTCCGTTCCTCAAAGGCATAACATGTTTTCCTTAAGTTTATTATTTTGGTAATTCCGCATTGTTTTTGCGGCAAAGCCGATATTCAGCGTGCACACTTGATGTTAGGGTTCTCCTAAAGACTGCTATCCCACCTGTCACTAGACAAAGGCCAGTGACAGCTCACAAACCTGTTAACAAAGAAGGGGCACTGACCTCATGCAGACCGGGGAGCACAGGGAAGCCAATGTCCTATTACACACCTGTGGATAGAGAAAGCTAGATAGAGAAGGGCCAGTGACCTCTCACGCACCTGTGAAGGGAGAAAGGCCAGTGACCTCTCACGCACCTGTGAAGGGGGAAAGGCCAGTGACCTCTCAAGCACCTGTGAAGGGAGAAAGGCCAGTGACCTCTCACGGACCTGTGAAGGGGGAAAGGCCAGTGACCTTTCAGACACCTGAGGACAAAGAAAGACCAGTGACCTCTCACGCACCTGTGAACGGAGAAAGGCCAGTGGCCTTTCACACACCTGAGGACAAAGACTAGTGATCTGTCATGCACTTTTGAACTGACAAAGGTCACTGACTTCTCACATATGTGAAGAGAGTAAGGCCAGTGACCACTCATAAAACTGTTAACAAAGAAGGGCCAGTGACTTCTCGCACACCTGAAAACAGAGAAGGACCAATGACCTGTCACATACCTGTGGACTAAGAAAGGCCAATGACCTCTCATACACGTGTGAACACAGGCAAGCCCTCAAACTCTAATTCACCTTTAAAACTGAGAAAGGCCAGTGACTTCTCCCACATCTCTGAATACAGAAAGGTGTGTGACGTCTCATATATGTAAACACAGGCAAGCCAGTGACCGCCCACCTTCCTGTAAATAGAGAAAGGCAAGCGGCATCGCCCCACATGTGACTATAAAAAGGCCAGTGACTTCTCCCACATCTGTGAACAGAGAAAAGCAAGTGACCTTCCACACACCTGTGGATGTAGACAAGCCAGTGATGTCACCCAACTGTGTATAGAGAAAGTTCAGCAACGTCTCCTCTACCTGTGAATAGAAAAAAGGACAGTAACTGCTCACACATATGTGAATAGAGAAAGGCCAGTGACCTCTCACACATCTATAGACATAGGCAAGCCAGCAACTTCTCGCGCACCTTTGAACTGAGAAGGACCAGTGAATTCTTACTGTGAGGATTTGGGTGTAATATATGATGTGGCTTGGCAGTCTTACCATGGAATACAATTGCAAAAACTGTCTTGGGTCCAGTCAGGCTGGTTTGAACAACCTTAAGCTCAACCCTGGGTAGCTATGGCTTCAAGCAGCAAGGCTTACATAATGGAACTCAGTGGAAAGTACTTAATACCAAAAAGCAAAATAAGAAAGCCACACAGCATGAAAGAAACACAACACCAATTTATAAAAATAGATTATACGTGTATGCATTTTTAGAGTCCTTGATGAGCTAAATCCACCAAAGGGTTCCGGAGATACAGATGTTATCACTTTTTAAATCAACCGCAAACAAGCAATGGTCATTTTAAAGTTTGCAAACTTTTGAAAAACTTCTAAAAGTTAGTTTGGCTACTCCGGACTAGCTTGGGAGACCAAACTGCCAGGGAGAAGGTCTGGGGGAAGGAGGCAATGGAGTAAATTTGGACATGCTTGTCCACCCGAGCATTTTCCAGTCCAGTTCCAGCCTTTGCATCGAGACTGCTGTGGACGTTAATTCAGGGGTGTAATGTAGTAGATAGATAGTGCCCAGTGACCACACTGACCAGGCACTAGGACCAGCCCGAGGGAAGACCGAGGGCGGGAGGAAAGGGAGGAGCTGGGGGACGAAAGGGCAGTTCCCTGCTGACCACCATGGCTGTAGCACACGAATAAACAAGCTCCTGAATAATAGAACTTGCCTGCGTGGTTCATTGGCCTGCTGCGACACTACAACTGGCGACGAAGGGTCTAAAGACACCCTACGCGTGTACCCAGCAGCGACCGGCGATCGACTGACCCCGGGCTCGCCCCACGCTTGGAGGCTCGAGCGCGCTGCGACGACAAAGGGAAAACGCCCACCGAGTGCCCACCTCGGCGGCGTGCAGCCAGAAAGAACGCCCACCGAGTGCCCACCTCGGCGGCGACAGCGTGACAAGACGCGGACCTAGGCAGCGCCCACCGAGTGTCCACCTCGGCGGCGACGGCGTGGCGAGACGCGGACCTAGGAAGCGCCCACCGAGTGCCCACCTCGGCGGCGACGGCGCACTGAGATATCCACCCACCGAGTGCCCACCTCGGCGGTGAAATAGATGAAGACCAGCTCACCTGTACACCCAACGGCGGATCGAGGTCCGGGTGAGTGAAAGCGCCGACCCAGCCAGACTCCCGGTTAAAATACAAATAAATACGCTGAAATCCCGCCAGAAACGAGATTCCCGGCGGCCATCTTGGAGTCAGGCAGATTTAACCAATCCCCTGCGAGGGATTTCCGGCGGCCATCTTAAAGTCAGGCAAGAGTCTTGGAAAACAAGAAAGAAGGAAACCAAGCACTGGCGAATGCAACGAAGAGACCAAATAAGCACTGGCGAGTGCAACGGAAAAAGAAAACAAGCTCAGGCAAGTGCAACTGAGCATACAAACAAGCACGGGCGAGTGCAACAAAACTGACAAACAAGCACTGGCGAGTGCAACGAAGAGACTAAATAAGCACTGGCGAGTGCAACGAAAAGGAAAACAAGCCCAGGCAAGTGCAACTGAGCATACAAACAAGCACGGGCGAGTGCAACGAAACCGACAAACAAGCACTGGCGAGTGCAACAAAAAAAAATACTAAATAAGCACTGGCGAGTGCAACGAAACCTGCAAACAAGCACTGGTGAGTGCAACGAAGATACTAAAGAATCACTGGCGAGTGCAAACAAGCACCAGCGAGAGCAAACACAGACTGCAAAGGCGTCAAGACCCACGAGCGAACAATGCCTGACCCCGCCTCTGAGAGCACGTCGCGTGCCTCTCTCCTGCGGCGCCCCGAGCCCCTTATTGTCGAATCGGGCAGGAGCATGAGTCTGCGGTGGCAAGAATGGATAGAAGACTTCGACACCTTCATACAAGCGTCCAAGATTACAACCGAGGAAGAGCAACTACTATTCCTCAGGAACCTGATTGGCAAGGACGGTGGACGGGTCATAAAAGAACTCCCAGCAGACTCTCTGACGTCATACACGAAAGCACGGGAGGCCCTGAATGGTAAATTCCTACACAAAAGGAATGTTGACTATGAGCGGTACACCTTCAACCGGGCCGTGCAAGAGAGAGATGAACGAATGGAGGCGTTCGTGACTCGTCTGGATCGCCTAGCAGAATACTGCGAGTTCGAGAAGTTTTCGAAGGAAGACGCTATGCGACTAAGAGTCATAGAAGGATGCCTCTCCGAACCATTGAGACGCAAGCTGCTGAAGAAACACTATGCATTAACAGACATCGTGAACATGACGAGAATAGAAGAACAAGCGGACGAGCATGCAAAGAGCATGGAAGGCGGAAAAAGTGAGCGACCAGAACGAGCATTCAGGATGCAGTCTAGACGCGAACCTAGGCGGTCTCCGCCAAGTGATCGCTCATCCAAGTCCAAGAAACACCACCACCAATCTCACCGGGGGCACAAAGACAAGAGATACACGAAAGGACGCTCGGATAAGCACACCAAATGTTACCGATGCGGCTACGACTTCCCACATGCAGATGCATGCCCAGCGCTGGGAGAGCAATGCCGGAAATGTGGGAGAGACAACCACTTTGAAAGCATGTGCGGGGCCATATCAAAGAGTGACCACAAGGGAAGCCACCGACGACACCCGAACTCAAGCAGTCGCCATCATGCCAGGGCTGTCGAAGACAGACGTGACCCATCCTCCGGGTCATCACAATCAAGTGATCGCTCCTGCAGAACATGTCAGTCTCGGCGATCATCCTCCCGAGAATCCCGATCTCCATCACCTGCCCCTCGAAAGGAATACCTCTATCGGGTAGCAGACCTTGATCAACTGAAAGAATATCCACGTCTGGACATCAACGTTGGCTCTCACCCCACCCAGTTTGTGCTCGACAGTGGGGCAACGCTCAACTACCTACCAGCCACTGAATATCACCGGATGAACCCACAACCAGAACTAATGGAAGCCCATGTGCAAGTATACACGTGGATGGCTGAAAAGCCACTGCCGTGTCTCGGGAAGTTTGAAACTGACCTCTCCTATGAAGGCCGAACGATACCAGCATACATTCACGTCATTGAAGGGCCCGAAGCCGACTGCCTTCTGAGCCTGGCAACTGCCGAACGGCTGAAACTGGTAGACATCCTATTCAGAGTCACTGACAAACCAGCACTCATCCGAAAATTCCCAAACCTGTTCCAAGGCCTAGGAAAACTGAAGAACTGTCAAATAAAACTACATATAGATGAACAAGTCACGCCAGTGGCCCAACACCACCGAAAAATTCCATTTCACCTCCAAGAAGCTGTGGAGAAGGAACTCAGAGACCTGCTAGAGGCAGACATCATCGAGAGAACGGAAGGACCGACCCCGTGGGTCTCCCCGGTCGTAGTGGTCCCAAAGAAAGGAGAAGCTGGCAAAGTTCGTCTGTGTGTAGACATGAGAGCGCCCAACACAGCCATTGAAAGAGAGAGACATCCTGGCCCACACATCAGTGATATGATCACGTCCCTCAACGGAGCAAAGATATTTTCAAAACTGGACCTCAACAAAGGATACCATCAGCTAGAGTTGCACGAAAGGTCGAGATACATCACAACGTTCTCGACACATCTTGGACTATTCAGATACAAGAGGCTAAGTTTTGGAGTGTCATCAGCGGCAGAAATATTTCAAGAGGCCATCAGGAGAACAATACACCACATCCCACAGGTCCTGAACTACAGCGATGACATCCTCGTATACGGAGCAACGGAGGCTGAACACAACAAGGCGCTGAATCAGGTCTGTCAAGCACTGCAGGACGCGAACCTCACACTTAACGAAGCCAAATGTGAACTGCACAAACCAACATTAAAATTTTTCGGACACCTGTTCTCTGGAAATGGAATGAAACCAGACCCAGAAAAGGTAGCAGCGCTGAATGACACACCAAGCCCGAAAGACGTTGGCGATATACGATCATTCCTAGGCATGGCCAGCTACTGTTCCAGATATATCCCCGACTATGCCACACTAAGCTACCCATTAAGGAAGCTCACTAAACAAGGGCAATCTTTCCAGTGGTCCACCCAGTGTGAAGGAGCCTTTCGGGAAATCAAGAGAACTGTTGAATCAGCTAAGAACCTAGCATACTTCAACCCAGCAATGAAGACGGAGATAACGGTGGACGCCAGTCCCGTAGGATTAGGTGCCATCCTAGCACAGTATGACAGGGAAGAAGATCAAAGGCACATTGTAGCGTATGCCAGCAGAAGCCTGACTGACACAGAGAGGGCTTACTCGCAACCAGAAAAAGAAAGCCTGGCGGTTGTCTGGGCATGTGAACACTTCCACATTTTCATTTTTGGAAAACATTTCACACTCATAACGGATCACCAGGCCCTAACAACAATCTTCGGGAACCCGAAAGCAAAAATGCCACCGAGAATAGAGCGGTGGGGCCTAAGGCTGCAAGAGTACACATACACCATCATCCACAAGCCAGGCAAAGATGCAAACCCAGCAGATTACATGTCACGACACCCCATCAAAGACAACAAACGAGAACACTCAATAGCGGATGAATACATTCACTTCGTAGTGAATCAAGCGAGGCCTCCGGCTGTTCCACTGGATGCAATCTGTGAAGCAACACAAACAGACACCACCCTGCAAGAAGTGAAACTCATGATCCAAACCAACGGCTGGAGAAGCAAACCAAGCAATGGACAAACCAACACCGACATAGCGGCATTCAAACATGTCCGTGAAGAACTGTCGATAGCCGCCAATGGACTCGTCTTACGAGGCACAAGAATAGTAATACCACAACAACTCAGACAAGGGGTCGTCAACTTAGCGCATGAGGGACACCGGGGTGTAGTAGCTACAAAAAGAGCACTCCGTGAAAGGGTCTGGTTCCCAACACTAGATCAGATGGTGGAAGCGACATTGAAGGACTGTCTGCAATGTCAACTCGTAAGTCGTCCAGACCCCCCTGCACCGCTACAAATGTCCCCACTACCAGAGGGCGTCTGGCAACACGTAGCCATTGATTTCTACGGGCCGATCAAATCGGGCCAACACGTCCTGGTCATCATGGACGAATACTCCAGATTCCCCATCGCCCAGCTGTGCACGTCCACAAAAGCATCAAGTGCCATACCCATCCTGGAAGAGGTTTTTGCCGCCTGGGGAATCCCCCTAGTGGTAAAGTCGGACAATGGACCACCCTTCAACAGCCACGACTTTGCTGAGTTCGCCCAACACCTCAACTTCACACATCGCAAGATCACACCATTATGGCCCCAGGCCAACGGGATGGTTGAACGCTTCATGGCCACGATCAAGAGGACCTTACAGCAAGCTGAACTCACCGGAAAGCGCCCACAAACAGCCCTGGATGAGATGCTGCGGGCCTATCGAAACACGCCGCATTCCACAACGGGCAAATGTCCCGCCACCATCATGCTAGGACGCCCAGTGCGCACCAGAATACCAATGATGAATCTAACTGCGCCGGAAATGGATTCTGACTCTGATCACGAAGAGATCGCGGCAAGAGACAAAGAAAAAAAGGAAAAGATGAAAGAATATGCGGATGAGCGACGCCACGCGGCACCCCCGCAAATAAAAGAAGGAGACTGGGTGCTGGCAAGACAAGAGCAGCACCGAAAGACTGACTGTCGATATAATGAGGTCCCACTCAAAGTGATTCAACAAAAGGGAACCATGATCACCGCGGAGACTGAAGGAAAGAGACTCACCAGAAATGTGACATACTTCAAAAAGTGCGGACCCACTGTCACTGAGTCACTGGCAAATCCCAAACTAGAGCCGGAAGACCCAGAGAGACTGACAACCAACAGCCCACCAACAATGGAGGTCACCGACGACAATGAGAACGACAACCCCGACCTGCAAGCACGCCCGAGACGCGTGATTAAGAAGCCATCGCGTCTGATCGAAGAACCGTAACAAAATGAACTTGTAATTCGATCAGGGACATTGTCATTATGCCACTATCCACCGAGGGGGGAGGTGTAATGTAGTAGATAGATAGTGCCCAGTGACCACACTGACCAGGCACTAGGACCAGCCCGAGGGAAGACCGAGGGCGGGAGGAAAGGGAGGAGCTGGGGGACGAAAGGGCAGTTCCCTGCTGACCACCATGGCTGTAGCACACGAATAAACAAGCTCCTGAATAATAGAACTTGCCTGCGTGGGCTGCGACACTACAAGGGGGTCGGGGCAATAGAGTAGATTTGGACAGTTACCTGCCCACCCAAGATTTTTCCAGTCTAGTTCAAGCCTTTGCAACACGACCATCATAGATGTGAATGGAATGGTCCTGATGCTGATGATACATGATGGAAAGATGCTCAAGGATGCTCCAGTTGCTGTTAGTTCAATGGGGAGGGGGGCTATGAGGTGATTCTTCGGTCCACTGGACGGCCAACTTTGGCCACAGAGGTCGGGGTCATACAAAGTCCTATCTGAGACTATAGAAGGTCAGCTGCAGCTCAGCTACTGTTCTCCATATACAGCAGACACAGCAAAATTCTTGGGTGGGGGCCAGTGTCCCTCTTGGGCGACCAAAATGAAGTCTGACTGCACTTCCAGGTCCAGCTCACTTGGGTGCAACGTTTGGCCATCGAAGATCGTTGTCTTGGAGCACACAATAGCAGCTAGCAGCAAATCTTCTGCAGTGGCTGGCAACTTGCTGTGCCGGTGTTGGCCACTTGGTCTGTGGTGACCCTGGTGCGGGTTCCAGCGAGTCAGTCCACATTTACTTTGAGTCACTCCTTTCATCTGGGGCTGGGGCATGACTTTTCCCCGAGCCAGAAGCCACTATAGGCTTTCCATAGGGGGGACTTACATATATTGTTAAGTAAAGCTGGGGCTTTGCCATTAGTTTAAATAGCAGGCAAAGCCGAAATATCACTGTTGCCAGTGCCCATCCAGCCTTCAGTGGCAGGCTGGTGACCACATTGTACACTGTCACACACAGGGTGGCACAAACAGTGCTGCAGCCCTGGGTGGACACTGTGCCTTACATGCCCTGGGTACCCTGGGTACCATTTACCAGGGACTGTAAGTAAGTCAGTCCTTGCCAATTGGGGGCAGCCAATTTATCATATACTTTGTAAGTGTAAGAACACTGGAATTGAGGTCAGATTAGCAGGCCTCGGTGCACTCTCAGAGCCGATAAACCAGCAGCCTCAGCCCAAAATGTAGGGGTGAAGATGCAAAAGGAAGCATTTCTAAAAACACACACCTGTGAATAGAGAAAGACCAGCAACCTCTGATGTACCTGAGAGTAGAGACAGGCCAGCAACCTCTGATGTACCTGAGAATAGAGACAGGCCAGCAACCTATGATGTACCTGAGAATAGAGACAGGCCAGCCACCTCTGATGTACCTGAGAATAGAGACAGGCCAGCAAGCTCTAAAATGCCCATGAATACAGAGAGGTCAGCGACTTCTCACACACCTGGGAACATAGGCAAGCCAATGACCTCTCACCCACCTGTGAATAGCGAAAGGTCCGTGACCCCTCACACCCCTGTGAATATACAGAGGCCAGAAGATAAGTAAGCCAGTGACATCCTTGAAAATAGAAAGGTCAATGACCTCTGACGCACCTGTGAATATTGACAAGTCAGACTCATCCCCACCCTGCACAGCCACAGGCACCGACACACACAAACACGCACACACAAACACACACCGTCACACACGTGCAAACAGACGCACACTCAGACTCGTTCCCAAACAGACAAGCAGGGGTACAAACAAACACACACGTAAACATGGACAGTCACATACACATACAAACCGACGCATACAGGCAAATATCCAGGCACACACACTGTGTGGTTCATAGTGGGACGGTGCTCCTCTCAGCTCGGAGACAAATTTCAAAAACAATCATAAAAACCAGAGCCGAAACAGATTTCTTGCGGAAACTGATGATGTGCAACTGAGAACTATGTTACCATGACAACAAGAGGGTCTGGGGAAGAAAGATGAGGACAGGGCTGGTGTTAGGTGCGGGAATGAACAGCGAGAGGCGAGAGCCTGTCCTGGGCACACACTCAAACCGCGGAGGAAGCCATCGAGAGCACACTCCAAGGGCGCAGGGATACCTCAACAATGACAGGATGCAAGAGGCGCGTGCCCCACTCGTCACACACTCACGGGCTGCAGGCAGCCTTCCCTGGGCACGCACACACTTGGTGTAGGGGGCCTCAGAAACTACAGGAGGGTACACTCACAGGAAACCCCCACTAAGCACTCACTGTAGCGAGGCCATTCTGAGCACATTCCACGGAACTGATAAACGCCCTTAGTGAGCACGGACTCAGAGGCTGCTGGAAGCCGTCCCTGAGAACACACTCAGAACCGTCACTGAGCACATAAAGACCGCAAGGACCTCTCTGAGCACACGCTCCAAGACTGCAGGGAGCCTCACAGACTGCAGTGAGTCCTCCCAGAGGAAACTCTCACAGACTGTAGGGAACCTACACCTAGCCCAGACTCACAGACTGCAGGGAGTCCACCCCTCCCAGAGAAAACACACACACACTGCAGGGAACTTTCACCGAGCCTAGACTCACAGACTGCAGCAAGCCCACCCCTGCCAGAGAAAAGACACACACACTGCAGGGAACTTTCACCGAGCACAGACTCACAGACTGCAGCGAGTCGCCCCATAGAAAACCGTCATAGACTGCAGCGAACCTTCACCGAGCCCAGACTCACAGACTGCAGTGAGGTCACTCCTCACAGAGAAAACACCCACAGACTGCAGCGAACCTTCACTGAGAACAGACTCACAGACTGTAGTGAGTCCGCCTCTCCCAGAGGAAACACACACAGACTGCAGGGAACCTTCACTGAGCACAGACTCACAGACTGCAGTGAGTCCTCTCAGAGAAAACACCCACAGACTGCAGTGAACCTTCACCGAGCACAGACTCACAGACTGCAGTGAGTCCTCACTGAGAAAACTGTCATAGACTGCAGCGAACCTTCACCGAGCACAGACTCACAGACTGCAGTGAGGCCACCCCTGCCAGAGAAAACACCCACAGACTGCTGAGAACCTTCACCAAGCACAGACTCACAGACTGCAGTGAGGCCACCCCTGCCAGAGAAAACCACACAGACTGCAGGAAACCTTCCTCGAGCACAGACTCAGTCAGCAGTGAGTCCACCCAAACCATAGAAAACACACACAGACTACATGTAACCTTCACTGAGCACAGACTCACAGACTGCAGTGAGTCCACCCCTCCCAGAGAAAACACCCACAGACTCCATGGGACCTTCACTGAGAACAGACTCACAGACAGCAGTGAGTCCCCACCTCCCAGAGAAAACCACACAGACTGCAGGAAACCTTCCTCGAGCACAGACTCAGTCAGCAGTGAGTCCACCCAACCCATAGAAAACACACACAGACTACATGTAACCTTCACTGAGCACAGACTCACAGACTGCAGTGAGTCCACCCCTCCCAGAGAAAACACACACAGACTGGAGGGAACCTTCACTGAGCACAGACTCACAGAGTGCAGTGAGCCCACCCCTACCAGAGAAAACACACACAGACTTCAGGGAACCTTCACTGAGCACAAACTCACAGACTGCAGTGAGTCCACCCGTCCCAGAGAAAACACAAACAGACTGCAGGGAACCTTCACTGAGCACAGACTCACAGACTGCAGTGAGTCCACACCTCCCAGAGAAAACACACACAGACTGCATGTAACCTTCACCGAGCCCAGACTCATAGACTGCAGTGAGTTCACTCGTCCCTGAGAAAACACACACAGACTGCATGTAACCTTCACCAAGCTCAAACTCACAGGCTGAAGTTAGTCCACCCCTCCCAGAGAAAACACACACAGACTGCAGCAAACTTTCACCGAGCACAGACTCACAGACTGCAGGGAGTCCACCTGTCCCAGAGAAAACACACACAGACTGCAGGGAACCTTGACCGAGCACAGATTCACAGACTGCAGTGAGTCCACCCGTCCCAGAGAAAACACACACAGACTGCATGTAACCATCACAGAGCACATTCTCACGGACTGCAGTAAGTCCACCCCTCCCACAGAAAACACACACATCTGCAGTGAACTTTCACTGAGCACAGACTCACAGACTGCAGTGAGTCCACCCATCCCAGAGAAAACAAACACATACTCCAGGGAACCTTTACCGAGAATAGACTCCCAGACTGCAGTGAGTCCATCCACCCCAGAGAAAAAACACATAGACTGCATGTAACCTTCAACGAACACAGACTCAGAGAGTGCAGTGAGTCCACTCGTCCTAGAGAAAACACACACAGACTGCAGCGAACCTTCACCGAGCAAAGACTCACAGACAGTAGCGAGTCCACCCCTCCCAGAGAAAACACACAAAGACTGCAGAGAACCTTTACCGAGAACAGACTCACAGACTGCAGTGAGTCCATCCATCCCAGAGATAAAACACAATAGACCGCATGTAACCTTCAACAAGCACAGACTCACAGAGTGCAGAGAGTCCACTCGTCCTAGAGAAAACACACACAGACTGCAGCAAACCTTCACCGAGGAAAGACTCCAGACAGTAGCGAGTCCACCCCTCCCAGAGAAAACACACAAAGACTGCAGGGAACCTTCACCAACCACAGACTCACAGTCTGCAGTGAGGCCACCCCTGCCAGAGAAAACACCCACAGACTGCTGGGAACCTTCACAGAGCACAGACTCACAGACTACATGAGGCCCCCCCTGCCAGAGAAAACACCCAAAGACTGCAGGGAACCTTCACTGAGCACACACTCACAGACTGCAGCGAGTCCACCCCTCCCATAGAAAACACCAAGAGACTGCAGCAAACCTTCACCGAGCACAGACTCACAGACTGCAGTGACTTCACCCGTCCGAGAGAAAACACCGACAGACTGCAGGGAACCTTCACCGAGCACAGACTCACAGACTGCAGTGAGTACACTCCTCCCAGAGAAAACACAAACAGACTGCAGGGAACCGTCACCGAGCACAGACTCACGGACTGCAGCGAGTCCACCTCTCCCAGAGAAAACACCCACAGACTGCAGGGAACCTTCACCGAGCAAAGACTCACAGACTGCAGGGAGTTCTCTCAGAGAAAACACACACAGACTGCAGGGAACCTTCCCTGAGCACCCAGGAACCTTCACCGAGCACAGCCTCACAGACTGCAGGGAGTCCACCCCTCCCAGAGAAAACACTGACAGACTGCATTGGACCTTCACCGAGCACAGACTCACAGACTTCAGCAAGTTCACCCCTCCCAGAGGAAACACCCACAGACTGCAGGGAACCTTCGCCGAGCACAGACTCACAGACTGCAACGAGTTCACTCCTCCCAGAGAAAACACACAGACTGCAGGGAACCTTCACCGAGCACAGACTCATAGACTGCATGGAACCTTCACCGAGCACAGACTCACAGACTGCAGGGAACCTTCACCGAGCACAGACTCACAGACTGCAGTGAGTCTACCCCTCCCAGAGAAAACACACACAGACTGCAGGGAACCTTCACCGAGCACAGACTCATAGTCTGCATGGAACCTTCACCGAGCACAGACTCACAGACTGCAGGGAACCTTCACCGAGCACAGACTCACAGACTGCAGTGAGTCTACCCCTCCCCTAGAAAACACACAGACTGCAGGGAATCTTCACCGAGCTCAGACTCACAGACTGCAGTGAGTCCACCCCTCCCAGAGAAAACACACAGACTGCAGGGAATCTTCACCGAGCTCAGACTCACAGACTGCAGTGAGTCTGCCCCTCCCAGAGAAAATACACACAGACTGCAGTGAACCTTCACCATACGAAGACTCACAGAGTGCAACGAACCTTCACTAGGCACACTCAGAGGGTACATAGGCGTTCACAGAGCACAGGCTGACTGACTGTTTGGAGACCTGCTGAGTGCACTGTAATATGTCATGAACCAAGCCCTAGTTGTACACTCCAGTCCTTCAAGGAACCCGGCTGCACCAATACTCGTAGCCCGCAAGCACCCTGGCCGAGCCAGCAGCTCTGCCCTAAACAGACTCTGAGCCTGTGAGGGGCACCCTCCTGGGTAGCGGGCATTGTCCCATTAAAGGAACAAAGCCCCAACTGACAAGTGCTCAACTGCTCTATTAAAAGTATAGCAGCCCTACTAAAAACGTAAGGGTGACAGTGCCCCATTAATACTGTGAACGCCCTGTTGGGAGGCACTTACACTGGCCTTTGTAAAGTATGGCAACCCTATGGAAAAGCACCCATCCCGACGGACCACGCACGGAACCTGGGCGTCATCCTGGATTCCTCACTTTCGATGAACAGACAAGTCAACGCCGTTTCTTCATCTTGCTTCAACATTCTTTTTTTTTATAAAACTTTATTGTCACATTGGCAAAGAAGTTATTCACATCAATTGCTTCAACATTCTTCGCATGCTCAAAAAAACATTTCGCTGGATCCCCACCGAAACTAGAAAAACAGTCACCCACGCTCTGGTCACGAGCCGACCGGACTACGGAAACACCCTCTACGCCGGTACCACCGCAAAACTCCAGAAAAAACTCCAGCGCATCCAGAACGCTTCAGCCAGGCTCATATTAGACATCCCGCGTAAAGAACACATCTCTGGTCACCTGAAAAACCTCCACTGGCTCCCCGTCAATAAGAGGATTACCTTCCGGCTCCTTACCCACGCACACAAAGCACTCTACGAAACCGGACCTGAATGCCTCAACACACGACTGTCCTTCTACACCCCCCCCCCCCGCCAGCTACGATCCTCCAACCAAGCCCTTGCCACTGTACCTCGAATCAACAAAACCACCATGGGAGGTAGATCCTTCTCCTACCTGGCAGCTAAAACCTGGAACTCACTTCCCACTCACCTTCGCCTTACTCAGAACCACCTAGCATTCAGAAAGCAACTTAAAACGTGGATATTTGACAAGTAATTCCCCATCCTTCTTCAAGCGCCTTGAGACCCTCTGGATATGTAGCGCGCTATATAAATTTATTGACTTGACTTGACTTGACTATTGAGAAGTGCTTCTACCCCTGCATCAAAGTACCAATGTCCTGCTCGCAAGTGCTTCTACTGCCCCTTTAACAGTAAAGAATCCCAGCTGAGAAGTGGGGCAGCCCTGCTGAGAAGTCCTTACACTGTCACATAAAAGGACACACATGCTCTGAGGGCCCCATAAACTGGCCTCTAATCTGCGTTGGTCTCCACTCTGTCCAACAACTGTCTGCATAGAGGGCACATCTATTTCAGCTCATCTCCTGGAAGAGGGGCAGTGTTCAGATGAGTGTGTGTGTGCTTTTCATGTGAGTAACAGAAAAAAGAGTGTGTCTGTGGGCATATTTAACTCATACTTTGTGTGTGTGGGCATTTTCGAATCATAGTGTGTGTGTAAGTATGTGTCTGTCTATGTGTGTGAGACTGCGTGTATCTGAGTATTGAATGTCAGTGTATGCCTGTGTGTGCGATGGGGTCAGGGGCGGCTCTAGGCTCATGGCGGCCCTGGGCAGGGAGCATAGGTAGGGGGCCCCAGAAGAGGGGGTCCGGGTGGGGCAGAGAGTGGAGGCCAGTGAAGAGGGGGTGGTCAGGGTGTTCGGAAGTGGAACAGAGCCAGAGGCCGCCAAATCCCTGCTAGGGTCCGCCACACAAATATGTATCTATCCTCAAAGGATTATTATATTAAGGATATATATTGGCATGGTGGCCCCTGGGGTTTGGCGGCCCTGTGCAGGTGCACAGCTTGCACATGCCTAAGGCCGCCCCTGATGGGGTGTATGTGTGCGGTAAGTGTGTGTCAGTAGTATCCTGTGCCTTCCCATATCCTGTATGTCTGAGCTGATGACCTAAATTCTGAGAGGGAATAATGTAATCAGAGAGGCTCCTGACTCTTGTAGGAAGTCTCTGCCCAGGGAATCAGCTGAGAGGAGTAATGCCCTTAGGGGATGTGTCCAGTGTATAGTATTGAGCTTGAGGACAATGCTATGGAGACACTGTTATATGGACAGCGCTGTGCAGACAATGCAAAGTGCAAGAACATCTTCTTTACACTAAGCCTGACTCTGAAATGACCCATAGAGCTTCAGGCAGTGATACATTCAATGGTGATATAAGGAGAAGCATTGGTGAGTGTTCAGTATTATTTCTCTTTTAAGTTGACTGTAGGACAAGTTAGCCTCGGGATGGTCCTTTGTGCTCAGTTTGTGTTAGTGTACTGCAATGGTTGCATGTTGCTCCATTTGAATTAAAGTATCATTGGGCTGGGTTCATACGTCACTCACGAGCTGAATGCATCACTAGAGTGGCGATCATCCTGTGACAAGCAAGAAGCTTGGCGAGCATATGTGGCCGGTCTGTGTTTGTGCAGGACAAAACACATCCCCTAAGAGCACAGGTTAAAGACACTCACTTATTCCATGGCACCCAGCCTGGAGTGACTGGAGCGGATGGCATGGTTCCCGCAAGCTCTGTGGTAAAGGCGATAGAGGTCTTGTGACAATACGTAGACACGATAAATGGGAATTTTGCTCACCGGCGCGAGTCAGTCAGTGCTGGAAGAGTAGTATTGTGTTTGGGGCATAGTAGCACAACTTGCTTGTGAGAGAGCCTCCCCAGTGCATTTCAGTCCAGACTCGGTGGGGGAGTGTAGATTTTATTATCCTGAAGAATGCCAGAAAGCTGATGTTTGAATGGGACAAGTCTGGAGAAGTTAAAAAAAGGCTACCCAAGACGTTCTGGTCAGAAAGAGAAGTAGGGCAATCTCCAAGGACATTGGAGATAGAAATGAGCCTGTAATGTTCGAGAGTATAATGTATTCATGGGAAGTCAAAACATCACCTGCCTAACATTTGTCCAATTGTGATGATGAAATATTTAATTGTATTGTGATTGCATTTATATAGTGCTTACTACCCCTGATGAGGCGTCAAAGTGCTTTTGCCGCACGTAGCACGCTACTCTGGAACCCATAAAGGATTAGTGGTGAATTAGTATAGTGAAAATATGAGAGTAATTTGAGTGGTGGATAGGTTAATCAGTTATTTGGATTGAGAAGGACAGTGGAGGGATAGAAGAGGTAAAAAGGTTTGCATTTATATAGCGCTTTCTACCCTTGATGGGGTATTGAAACGCTTTTTTGGCAAGTAGCACGGTACTTCGGAACCCATAAAGGACTAGTGGTGAATTAGTATGGTGAATTATGAAAGTAATTTGAGTGGTGGATATGTTAGTCAGCTATTTGGATTGAGAAGGGGAAAAGGTTGGCATTTATATAGCGCTCGCTAACCCCGATGGGGTGTTGAAGTGCTTTTTCATTCAGTTAATTAATCAGCAGGTTTATTTGGCATTCATGAACTTCATATTATTCAATGTGCTGTAGTTAAGAAGAGGGCCTTGTTTCTAACAGTGAGGTTACAGTTTGGTTGGTGATTCCTGCATATTATCATGTGCCATAAACACCTCATTGGTAATGCATGGGTTGGGTTAGTAAAGTTGATTTCTATTGTTTAGGAATCGCAGTTCGTGTTATGTTTGTGGTGTGCTGAATGCTAAGTGCTGCAAGACAAGTTTGGAAACTTTAAATAATCCACCTGTAGGTTGTTTTGAGAGTACTTTTGAGCATTTACTTATAACATCATATGAAGTCCATTTATCTTGTGAATGTTGTGCCCATCTGCTTGTTGTTGTGCAGACATGGGTTAATGTGTGTGTCCAAGGTTTGCAGATGTTGTGAAAAGTAGTATCCAGTCATGACAGAAGCAAGTGTAGTACACATTTTTATGTTGGTGCGAACTGGGAAAAGAACAGCAACGTCTCGCTAGATGTTGTTTGTGGGGAGTACCCCTGGTATGCAAAGTTGGGGAAGTGTAGTACCCTGTCATGATGAGAAGTTGCATGGGGAAGTACCGCGCACTACTTGTAGTTGGGGAACAATAGTACCCTTTCGTGAGAAGCTGCATGGGGGAGTACCCCATGGTGTTCTAAATCGTGCAAGAGTAGTACCCTGCTGTGAGATGTTGCATGGGCGAGTACCCCAGGGGTGCTAAGTGGAAGCAGAAGTACCATGTCGCCAGAAGTCTCAAGGGCAAGTGCCCTTTGGATTGAAAATGTAAGGACATGTAGTACCCCATTATGTTGTTCGCGATAACTTCAAGCTTTGCTTGAGTGTTGTAGGCGATGGCCACAAATTTTCCTTGAGCTGACATCTGTAAGAATGGAAGATTTTCAAGGTGTTTTTTACAGGAGGTGGGGTATGTCTGTGATTGGGTTGTGGTGTGTTTAAATCAGTTTGCTTATAATGTAGTTGGTCAGTGTTGTGTTTGAATGGTGTTTGATGTAGCTCTAGTGGGTTGTAGGACAGTACTTTTTACCCACTGATGTGATCTGGTGTCAGTGGTTGTATTGCTGGGCTCCTTTCGTGTTTCATTGTTGTGTTGTGTTGTGTCAATAATTTGTCAGTATGAGTCTACTAGAGGCAGTCATCATACTGTGCGGAAGATGTCTGCGGGGCGGTGGGTGGGGCGGGGACAGGACGAGCAAGGGAGTAGTCGACAGACAATGGAATAGGGAAAATAACATTAAAAAAGAAATAAAATCACGTACTTTTCGCTTCGGCAATGCGGCAAGTGCAAGGTAAGTGTTTTTTGCACATTTTAAAATTGTATTTTCCCTATTCTGTCGTCTGTCAACTTCTCACCCTCCCAGCCCAGCCCTGCCCCGCCCAACAGCTCTTACATGCACCAGCCGCGACTGGCCTGTGAATGTGCCGCAATCCACCAACGATGGTGAACATATCTGCATGTTAAGGAGGGGTGCTGGTCATGATAGCTTTGTAAACGATGCTGCTGGTTTTGAAGATGGTGGCATCTGGGAGGCCATGAAGTAGGGCATTACCACAATTCAGATGCAAGACTACAAGGTCTTGAACTGCAATTCTGAATTTCCTGTCCGGAAGAAATGGTTTGGATTCCTTAGAAGAAAGACCTAGTACCACGCTGTCGGAATTCTTTTTGCCAGTGTGTTCCTTAAGCTTGAGGTTGGTGTCCATGGGTAATCCAAGTGGCTTGGCATTCGGTAAAAGCTGGGGTTCGAAGCCATCAAGATTCAAGTCATTGAGCCAGGTGTATATTGTATTTTATTCTTTGGTTTTTGCGTATAACAGGAATTTTGTCTTAGTTGGGTTGAGGTTCATTCTGGTAGGTGACAGACATCCTGGTCTGGATGATGAGCAAGTAGTGTTTGAGGTGCTTGATGTCTGACGCAAATGAGACTTTCAAGTAAATGTATACTTACATATACATACTCATCCTCACAATATCTTGATAGTTGATATTTAGGTCACAATACTTTTGTCCGACAATATTTCAGCCACAATATTCTGGTACCGCACTGCACATTCACCCACACACAATAATACACACCTGTATATACAGAACTCTAAAAGTGAGGGAATAAGACTTTTCAGCAACCAAACATAAACATTTCTACACAATTACAAACACACTACTGTTCTATAGAGAAAACAAATCAACAAACTGGAGCAAATACATATATATCTACTTAACTACACACAGCAGCAGGCGCAGAAATATAGTCTATATACAGACACAACACATTTATTGATACACAGGCATAAAGACAAACACACAGACATACATACTTCATACACAGACACAAAATATAGCACCATTTTCTCATTGCACACAGTTGCAATCATATTCATGTACACAAACACTCATTCACAAACACATTTAAGCTCACAAAAAACATCACTCAGGCACAAAGACATAAACAATGTATATTCACAAGCATTGCTCATTGCTATGTGATCAGCATATCACTTTCGACCATTTTTAGGTTTTCCCTATCACAGAGTGCAGCTGTCTGATTGAGAAAGATCGATTGTGGGCTTACCAAGAACATACAGGGCTTAGAGTCTGCCCATTGCTCACCTTTTTGGGCTTTCCTGTCACTCTCATTTAGCTGCTTCTTAATTGATGGCTTTTTGTCAATCTTGTATTTGCCCCTCCCCTGGAACACGCCTTCTTCAACACCTCTTTGATTTCTGACTTCCATGCTTCCTCTGCTCGCTTTTAGGGAACTACTTTTTGTTTAAGCACACCACGAGAGTGCCTGTGTTTACAGCTGTCTCCCTTGTGTGGTTTTCTTCCCCCTCCACAATGCTTTCTCTTGCCGATATGCTTCTCTACCCTCATCTGCTCTAATGTTGCTCTCTTGTTGCTCTGCGATCCTTGTTCTCTCCCTCATGTTCCTTCTCCCCATCTGCTAAATTGAATACCCCCCTGCATGCTGTGTTGCTTAACCCCTCACTCCTTCTATTGCATCACCCCTTTTAACCCCTTCCCAACCGGATCCGCCAATGTGTTTATTTTTTTAAGCACTTTCGCTTTATGTATTTATGAGCTTTTAAAAATATTTTTTATTCATGATGCGTTCTGGATAGGTACATTTAAAAAAAAAAAGCTTGGATACTTCTGTAGGCTCTTGCACATGTTTGTTGAATGCATACATGTGCCTACAGAGTAAAGCTTTGGCCATGTCATTTTATCTTTTTTTTTGCCTAGTCTTAGAGGCGCAACCTATCGGCTTTGCCAATGTTTGTTATTCATTGAAGCTCTTTCAAAATCTAGCTACCCTATTCATATGGTTCTGGCATTTCCGTCGATTGGTTGAGTATGACTGTTTGGTTTCTTTATATTTAGTGGAGATTTCTTTAATGTCACCTATCCTAATGGTTAATAGGGGTAAATGTGAAATAAAAATGAGTTCGACCCTGCTAAAGATCTTTGGAGTGTGTTATGAGTGCCAAAGTATTTTGAGGGTACAAGCACTGGCAGCCTGCTGTGTGAGCCAGTTTTCACTAATATCATCGTTCCCTTTTTCACAGGCTTCTCCAACTCCATGTCATCCAACTCTCCCCTTCCCCTCTTAGTATCAGATTTTTTTTTTAAAACCTCACCGTAGCAACTACAGATACTGTGGTTGGTGTATTAATACAATGTCAACCCGCATCGATCTGCCTACTGTAAAAAACATATGATGAAGAGACATTCTGTCAGAATCCCACAATGTCGTAATCCCAGTCCTTCCAAACTCAACCTACAGAAAGACACCTATGGCCCAGTAAAGGCGGTCCCACCAACAGTGTAGTTAGTGTTTGAACCATGAGGTAAAACCAGCTAATACAGTTGAGAGTATATTCTCAAGGAGTTATCGCCGAGTTAATAGCACTTCATCGCAGCCAAAGTCGCGATAAACTTATCACCCCATTCACAAGCTGGTGCTAACAGCCCATAGCACCAGTTTACCCGCGATAGCAGCTGTAAAACACATCGCCACAGACCACCCCGGCAACTATCGCTATTGAGATGCAGAGTAGGCCTTCCTGTGCAAAAAGCCACGACAACACCACTCCGCAACATTCTCAACCACCAGCCAGATCGCCGATAAGAACACAAAACATGCCATAGCTGCAGGAAAGTAACACCTGCTCTGACCTGGTGCAAAGTCTAACAACAGCCTGCACCACAAAAGGGAGCCCATCCCAGAGCCACACCTGAAGAGCAATATATATGCCATGGAGCCACTGATCATGCGGGCTGGACACCCAAGAGGGCCAAAACACCCACCACCACCACCCCCAGCCCCCGCGGACCCCCACTACCCCCGGACTAACACTGAGGCAGCGCAGACAGACAGCGACCCTCAGAAAATGCACCAACCTCACAGAACCAACACCAGAGAATGTCATTGCCCACTACATACATAAAGGGACAACCCTCCTCTGTATCCTGACCACCATTGTCCACAGGCTGACGGTACTAACACAACGTACAACCAACATCCCACCTCAGACCAATCTGCTGGCCGTGCTGCACCTGTTGGCCTCTGGTACCCTCCAACCAACCACCACCAGAGACGGAGAAGTCACACAGCCTGGCCAATCCAAGTCTCTCACAACCTTCATGGATGACATCATCAGCTTGGTACCCCACTATCTATACTTCCCACACACTGCGCAGGAACAGCTGGAGAGCAAGCAAGGCGTCTACGCCACAGCTGGCTTCCCGCACATGTCAGGGGGCAATTGACTGCACACATGTTCTACTAGTGGCCCCTGGCAACACTGCACACAATAAGCGCAACAGAAATCTCTCGTATCCCACCAATGTCGAGGCAATATTGAACCACTGAGGAATCTCCACCAACGTCGTCGACAACCCCCCAGGCAGTGTGCATTAGTCTTACACCTTCCAACAGTCCATCAGCAACCTGCGCTACCATGATGGCACCCACGGAAATGCCCTGCTCGTTGGCCAATACAAAATGAACACACTACACACCTCAACTCCACAATCATGAAACTCACAACACAGGAAATGCACACGTCACAAGCTCACTTACAACATGCACACCCACCAGACACAACAAAACAACTTACTGTCGGAACCTGGGCCATCCATGTACATTAGCCATCAACAGCATGGCACCTCAGCCACACAATAGCAGGATGTGGGAAGAGGTGGGGACCAGGCATGTGTGATGGAGGCAAGTGACCAATGAATATGAATGTGCACAATGCCAAGTGCTGTGTGGTTGTGCTGGACAGATTGCAAGATGTAGACCACACACATATCCATGTCGACATACCCCGCTGGTGTATGGAGTGTGGTGGACAGTGGACGCAACCATGTCACCCGAGCCAGTGGGGAAGTTTGCGCAATTGTAGCTTGTTACATTCCCCCGGAAGCAGGAGCATAGTGGGCTGGCCAGGCGTACGCCAGGCCAGCGTAGGGCTGTGAATAAAAGGCACGTAACTCTGGGCGTGATCCTCTTCCGGAATGCCCTGCATCTCTGCCAATGCAGTGCCTCTCACCCCGCCACAAGGTAGATGCCGTCGCCATGAGCGGGGCTGCCTGCGATCCTGTGCGCCTGCTGCACCCTGGGACGCTAGTCCCCGAACCAGTCCTGCCGGCCCCTGCGCACCCAGGCCTCAATGCCCACCTGCCAACACCGCCATGTGTCGAAGAGGGCCCACCACGTGCCGGTGCAGTCTCCAAGCCTGAGGGCAGTGACCTTGGCAGCCACCTCAGACCATCACGGCCTCCGCAACACAGGCCCGCAGTACTCCTTACTCATTGACGTACTCCACCGGCATGCACAGCAGACAAGTAGGCCACACATTTGGAACTGAGTCTTGATTATGTAGTGTAGTTCCTAGTTTCCCACTAGGCCCTGCGCATTGGAATAACATAAACAGTAGTATCGACGTGGAACTGCTTATATTCCAGGCCTCCACTGACTATGCTAAACTTAATTGGGTTGTGTTACCAACTAGCTCAGAGGTCACTGGAAACTTTCTTCTCTGCATAGGAAGTGATCAGCTTCCTTGGCACAGACAAGAAGGGATTCAGTTTTCCAACAACCGTGCAACATGACAACTTTGCTCCTCAGATCAAGAGTCAATCTCTAGGGTCGTGTGAAACAATAGACATATATTTCACTCAGTCAGTCTAGTGCAGTTTACTTTCACGGTATGTAGAGAATAGAGAGACGGGCGTTTATCAATAAAGGGTTAACATTTATTGAACAGTCTTTCTTCTCGTACAAGAGAAATGTATTGCCACAATTGCAATAACTGTTATTATAAAAAGTACGTACAGTAAGATAAGTATTGCGAAATAGAACTGTAAAAGCATTGATATGGTTTCTTAGCCATACAATGGTTTAAAAGTAATAAAACATATATACAGTCATATATACATTAGGCTAACATACTCAACTGGTGCTTCTAACTAAGCCTACCCCAGTGTGCCTGACCTAAGCCTAACACGTGAAAGGGGAGTAAGTAAGTAGCTTTAAGTTAAGTTGGTTTTGCCAAGGTTTGTTTCAAGAATTCTCGTCTAAGGGTTTAGTCAACACCATACCTCTGAATAGAATGATGGAGGATTGGTATCTCCTTCAGGGGTCTCTCTCGATATCCCAGTCACCCGCGAGGGTAAACCGGAAGCGCCGGGACTGGATTTCTCTGCACGAGAAATGCAGCGGCTTCTCTTCAGCGCGTCGAGGAAGGAGGGGTGACAGCGTCCGCGGGCAGCTGGAATCGGCTGGATGTCTTCGCAGAGGACGGCTGTTCAGCTCCTTAAGCGTACTGCACCATAGGTCGCGCTTTAGCGGCGATAATGGTAATCAGCAGCTTCACCACCACAGGATAGCAGGCTGCAGCGACAGAGTGCTAGTTTTTACCAACACAGGGTCATGCAGGCAGCTGGCATCAGCAACAGGCAACGAACTCACATTGCTTAAGGCAACGTTGGTAATATTTATACCTGACAGGTGCCGGGTTTGACGCAAGCTTGCTGGACATAAGACGTCAATTAAAGATGTCACTAGGAAGTGACAGTTATCAGTTGCTCATTAGAGTTCCATTACTAATCAAAACATAGCAAGCGGGGATTTCCAGGTTTGCTAAGTTTTTATCTTGTTGAAGAACTCGGAGTGTTATCTAGGAATATCAGATAGTGACTGCTGCTCTGTCATTGCACTAATTGGTCGCAAAGGAAGTAGCAGAGAGTCATGCTGGAATGTGGCTCTGTTCGTGTGAGGCCAGAGATGACTTTTCAGAAAATCGCACTTGAACGGTTATGCCAATATAGGGAATAAATGGATTTATAGCCGAATAGGGGCATAAGGTCACAGTATCGATCAGGAACCTAGATAAGCACGCAACACCCACTCCACGTTTTCATGTCCATCAAAATTACTAAAACTAAGCAATAAGATGCATGTGTAACATTGCCCACCCCAAAATACATAAATGCATTCGAAATAGGCGTACTTGTAATACATGGAATTTAGGTACTGTACGTTTTTTTTTTTTTTTTTTAAAGCATATTAATCATTCAGGGGGCGCTAGAGGGCGCGCTTGCGGAATGGCTGCCTAGTCCTGCAGCTCCCGCTCCTTGGTCATCTATCCTGCTGGGATCCTCTGCCACGGGGTGCTGCGGTGCCCACCGGAGACCGGATTCCGCTTCTGTGGGGTGCTGCCCACAATCGTGCCAAGTCTGGGAGAGCTGCGATCCCCAGGGCCGTAGATACGGGCTCCGGAAATCTGCCCGGCACCTGCTCTGGAGCTGCCTGAGACGGGCGCCTGGCTGCTGTAGTCACGCAAGCCCGGTGCCTGCCACGAGGCTCGCAGGCCGCATCGGACCCTCGCCTGCTCGTCCCAGCTGAGGCGGCGCACGGAGGTGACGGGACAGGTAGGGGACTTCTGCCCGCTAGCTCTGGGGCTCCCTTTCCACCGTCACAGCGCTGCCGCGGGGGTAGGGCTCCCCCAGCCAGAACACTTGTTGCTGCGGCATTGCCGGGCTGCCAGGCCTGTTTCTTTTGGCGCCACGGCCCCGCACCTGTCCTGCACTGCCCGCCTACGATCCCTTTACCGGGCGGAGGAGCTGCCCCACCACACGGGACTTGCCTGGTACTCCCCCATATCGCTAGCCCACGACTGGGTAAATGATCTTGAGCTGCCTCCTATTTCTACTTCAAGTCCAGAATACTAGCTAGATAAAGAGTGAAAATAGTGGCACTCTAAAAAAAAAAAAAAACTTCAGCTCTCACAGGAGCAACAGCAATAAACAGCAATATCAAAAAAAACCTTTAGATTACAAGCGGATCAACAGCAGCAGCAGGAATCTTTGTAGCAGAAAATAACTAGGAGCCTTCCGAAGTGTGTGATTAATTCAGAGTGAAATCTAGATTCTCCATGGGTGGAGTTTAAACTAAGAAACATAGTTTTCTGATCAACACAGAGAAACTGGACTGCACGCACGTCTAACGGCCGCCATCTCTAGGAGGCGCAAACCTGTGTGCCGCGTTGCTCCTGATACTGGCCTGCCTCCCTGTCTCTGACCCTGCGGCCCGGCTGGGAGGCCGGTGCTCCTGGCTCCTGTACTGCCTGTTTCTCACACAGCGACTGCCTGCTGCCATTGCCGGGTGCCCGAGACCGGACTGGAGACCAACGGGCGCTGCTGGTGCCACCGGACTTGGGTCCCGTGCTCCCGCTCCTGGCTGATCCTTGCCTGCTGTGTTTCTGCCAGCCTGTTCTATCCTTCTCGTCCGCTGTCTTGCCCTCAGCCACGATCATGGGGCGGCCTGATACCCGCCAGCCTAAGCTGAGTTTTGATAACTCGCGGAAAAGCAGCTCATCGACGCAGATGACCCCGGGGCCCAGCGCACCGCCTCCGCAGCCTGCCCCACCTGTTGCTCCTGCTGCGGACCTTGCCAGCCTGATACAGGAGATGCGACACGGCTTCGCCACCGTTGTGGAAAAGTGGACGGCGTCACAGCTCGGCTGGACGCCCTAGTCCATAAGGTGGATCGCCATGAGGAGCGCCTTACCACTGCAGAACAGAGGATTTCCGACACCACTGATACCGCCGCATCCCACACGACGCAACTGGCGCGCATGGACAACCTCCTCCGCATAATAGCGGCAAAGAATGAGGATTTGGAGGCGCGAAGCCGCCGGAATAACATCCGCATTACGAATGTGCCGGAGTCCACTGCAACGGGCAGGATGGAGCTCTACGTGGAGAAGCTGCTCAAGGGTTCCATCGGGGAAGAAGCCTTCTCATCTCAATTCATTGTGGAGAGGGCCCATCGCTCCCTAGCGCCTATGCCTCAACCTGGTCTGCCGCCGAGACCTATCATAGCTCGCCTTTTGAATTACCGAGACCGTGACACCGCCCTCAGGGCTGCCCGGACACAAAGATCACTGCGGTTCGAGGGCATCACCTTCTCCATCTATCCTGACTTTACCCCGATGGTTCAGGATGAGCGGCGCAAATTCCTCCCGGTGAAGAAAAAACTGCGTGAGGCCCAGATAGACTACGCTCTCTTGTACCCGGCGAAGCTGCGGATCACCCACCAAGGCAAGCAACGCTTTTTCACCAACCCGCAGAAGGCTGAGGATTTCCTTAAGTCGGTCCGCAGGGCGCGCAGGGATGAGCAGGCCCCTGCGGAAGAACACGAGAATGAAGATCTGCCTCCAGAGCACCATGCGGACTGACGGCTCTTGCACGCTCGAACTTCCATTTGCATCAGGCTATCCCTCTGACTGGCGCTGTTACTCCACCTGCGAGCTGGGGAGCTGCCTGAGCGACGACAGTCTGGACATTGCACCCCAGTGGTAACGTATACCAAGGACCACTCCCACGGCCCTAGTCTCCACCGAGGGCGGTACAGTTTGGAGCTATGGGCCGGGTGGTGGCAGCGCGTGCTTCCTGATGTACCCCGATTGGGTGTTCCCCACTGACTTGCTGTTCGTTTGGCTGTTTGCCTCTTTGAAGTTGGGGGGGAGGGTGAAGGGGGGGTTTCGTTTTAAGGGGATCCATGGCTCCTGGCATGTTTGGGGTGCTGGGGTGGGAGGGGGGGGGACGGTTTCTGAGAGGTTACCATTGCATGTACTGTATATATCTTTCCTAGACTGGTGTGCAATCTGGTCCAAAGGGGGTGGCGGACGCCTCATTGTTTGGCCCACCCGGGCGCTTACTTCTATGCTTTTGTTATGTCCATGGCCACTATGAACTCAACTGCTCGGCTGACGTGTCTCTCGTGGAATGTCCGGGGGTTAAACAATGCCAAAAAATGCAGACATGTCATTGCTTACTTGAACAGGCATCACATCCATGTTGCCATGCTGCAGGAGACTCATATGCCCGTGCGCAGGGACGTCTCCTTTGGGTCCAAATGGGCTTGTGCTCGTGCCTTCTCCTCCTATTCGACTTATGCTAGAGGTGTGGCGATTCTCATTGCCCGTGGTGTGCCTTTCCATCGGTTTGGGGAGGAGGTGGACAGGGAGGGGCGGTATGTTTTACTGTGGGGTAGGGTGGGACATCGCGAAACAATACAAGTTCCCTTTTCATCAAATCAGAACGAGAGACTTTCGTCTCTAGGAGATTTATGGCGGGCGCTTAGGGTGAGCCAAAGTAAGTATCACAAAGTTGTGTTAGGATCACTGAATTTACACTCTATTTCATACCCCTTACTCAACATCATTATGACCGAGTTAGCATTGTGAAAAAATATAGATCTTTCAACTGTGACATGTATAAAGAGGAAAATTTATTATAAATTGTTTTTGTTCAAGCCGATTTTGGAAACATACATTCATTGATAAAAGATTTATTTTTGTTAAAAACACATGATGTAGCAGTAATCACAAAAAATTTTTAAAAACAAGATACACTTCACTGAATAAAAGATTTATCACACAAACAGAAAATTGTCGACGCGGCGTTTCGGTGATATTAGATCGTCACCTTCTTCAGGACAGTATGTTATTTAAAATCACTGGAATTTAAAAGAAGAATACTATATTAGCATTTTGTATGGTATCTTTGCGGCTGAACAGTAATCATCATTTTCTAACTATACATCATATCCTAATGTCACAGTAACTCTATGTTTTTAAATCAAAACCATTACACTTGTTCCACAATCTTTTGCATAGTGTACTCATCCTAACTCTTCTACATTACTGTTCACATAGTTATTCCCTTCTGTGTCTGACTACACATCATATCCTAATGTCACAGTAACTCTATATTTTTAAATCAAAGACATTGCACTTGTTCCGCATTCTTTTACATAGTATACTCATCCTTACTCTTGTGCATTACTGTTCACATCGCTATTCCCTTTTGTATTCGTGAATCCTACAACTTGTGTTTGTTCTCACCCTTATTTTTGGCGTCCTTTAGTGCCAAACAGTCTCTAGTACCTATGGGGGGCTCACTGCTTTGAAGACCATCCCACAGTCTTTTCCTAACATCTAATGTCTTTTTATTTCTTAACGACAGGTATATTAGCTTTTTACATACCTTTAGATGTTTGTAGGTCAATCGCTTTTTAATTTGGCGATGTCCAACCTTATCAAAATTTTTTTCAATATCTGCATAAATCAATTGAGAGATAATGCGCTGAATCATTAGTTTGCCCTTTTGGTGAATCTTTTTTATATCTGAGTTCATCATGGGTATGTTGCCTTAAATGTTTACCTTTCTTTAGGAAAAACTGTTTCTTAGTTGGAGTGGGTCAGGGTTGATCCGCTACTCCGTGAGGATAAAATAGTTGTCTGCCTATTGGGTAAATCATTAGATTAGGTGACAATCACTTCTTTTTTAAAAAATTTTTTTAAAGAGCATGCCATCGTATTACTTTACTATTATTATAAGAAAGTCTTAATAGTACCTGAGGTCTCTGGCAGAAGAATCTTATGCAGAGGACGGTATACCTTTCACAACCCAGTATTTCAATCAGCTTTCTTTTTAACCTGGGGCTGGATGACAAATACCCAAACAGAGTAATTTTAGGGTTTTCCCTTAATTTAGTAATGTTTTATGGGTGACCTGTACTTCAGGTTGTAATTCTTACCTCCCAATTTCTCTTTTGGTTGCCTGCTATTGGATTGTATAAATCAGGATTTCCAGGCGCATTCAAGGTGGAAGTGTCCTTTTACTATAAAGTAAATGAAAGGATTTCAGGGTATCACTGTTTTAAATCCATTCCGGTTAAGTAATTAATTTTAAGACTATCTTGCTATTTTATATCTAAATGTCTTGCAAGAAGTTGGTCTTACCTCCCAATATGCCTTTGTAGTGCCCACTCTTTTTCATTTAGAGCGCAAAGTGTCTGGTGCACTCAGGTTAAGAATGTCAACTTAATCTGAAACAAATAGGGTAAAAAAACGGAAGTGTCTAGTTTAGATGCTCTCCGTTAGGGAATCATTCATTAATCAAGGTTTTGGGTGTGGAGGGTTTCGGGCTTAGTACTTACATTTCAATAAATGCCGTCGCGTTTTCCGGGTGTTCTCCTCTGCCGTCATGCGAATGGTCTCTGGTTTCCACTGCGCTCTATCTGCGCATTTATAGGTCGCGCAGGGAACTTAATTGGGCTCGAGTAATTTCACCTGTTTCTTGTTGCATTCAATTAGGACGCTGTTTTTTCGGTCGGCCATCTTTGAGTGGTTACTAAATCGGGATCTATCCTTCTTTTGCCCCAAACTTATTAACCCTCTCCCTTTTCACTAAGGGTTTCTCCTTCCAAATTTGAAGTAGGGTGGGACATGACACATATCTCTTTGTTTCTATGTATGCACCTAATGTTGACTCACCTGCCTTTTTTTCCGCGCTGTGGGGTAGGATTGTTGCCATTGGGGCACGACATGTCATCTGGGGTGGGGATTTTAATCTGGCGCTGGCGCCCCCCTTAGACAGGGCGGATGGAGTTGGCTCCTACAAGCCCCGAGCCAGGGAGGTTCTGGAGGGGGTGGTAGAGGAGGGCGGTCTGATTGATGCCTGGAGGCACCTGCATCCCCTCGGGCGGGAAGGCACCCACTTCACACCTCACACCGGGACGTGGGCGCGCTTGGATTATTTTTTAGCCACCCGAGACATTGTTAGGGAACTTATCGGGGTTGACCACTTGCCCAGGACACTTTCAGATCACAGTCCTGTGAAACTGCAGTTCCGGACTCCTGGCTGGGACACTCCGAGACCTCAGTGGAAGCTAGGCCCCGATGTGCTCCTCGACGAGCTCTTTCGCACGGAATTGGGCGAAGAGATTGCGGATTTCTTCCCTAGGAACAAGGACTCGGTGGAGTCCGTGGAGCACATCTGGGAGGCTTTCAAGGTCACTGTCAGGGGTTTCTGCATTTCCAAAAGTCATGGGGTCCTCCGTGATATCCTACGTACTATCACCACACTAGAGAGGGAGCTGCGGACTCTGGAGCTCAGTATGGCGGTGGATGATGATCCGCGCCTGCAGGTGACCTTTAGGGACACGCTGTCCAAATACGAGGAAGAGGCTGCCAGAGAGGCGAAATACAGGGGGAAGCACTGGGTGGCCCGTAGGTACTGCGAGGGGGATAGACCTGGGAAAGTGCTAGCTTCCCTCACACGTCAGCCGCGCGGCCACAACACTGTCCTAGAGCTCACAGATAACACTGGCGTCCCCATTAGAGACACTGATGCGATACTCGCTACATTCACGGCGCACTACTCGGCACTGTATACATCCGCGGCGGAGGTGGATGCTCCCTACGCCGACTACCTGGGGGAGGTGGCGCTCTGCTGGCTCAGTGATGGAGATAGGGAATTCCTTGCGGCGCCTTTCGAGCTCGATGAGATTCGTGAGGCCATCATGTCCCTCAAAAACGGTAAAGCCCCGGGGCTCGATGGCATCCCGGCTGAATTCTACAAGGCCTATATTGACATCATGGCGCCTGTGCTTCGGGAAGTCTTTACTGAATCGCTGGCTGATGGGATTCTACCCTGCTCTATGCGGGAGGTGGTTGTCACCTCACTTTTGAAGCCGGACAAGGACCCCGGCTCCTGTGACTCTTACCGCCCACTCTCCCTTTTGAACTGCGATGTCAAGATTCTTGCCAAGATCCTAGCCACGCGGCTTTCGCTGCTCATGACCAGACTTGTCCTACCTGACCAGTCTGGGTTTGTGGCGGGCAGGTCAACCTCTCATAATCTCCGTACCCTCTTCTCTCTACTCCGCACGGTCCACCCTGATGTCCCCGTGGCAGCTGTGTTTCTCGACGCCACCAAGGCGTTCGACTCTGTCGAGTGGCCCTACCTCTTTTCGGTCCTGGCCAGCATGGGCTTCCCTAAAATGTTTCTGGCCTGGGTGCGCCTCCTGTACACAGAGCCCACGGCAAAAGTGCTGATAAACGGGAAATTGTCGCCATCCATCAATCTCACGAGAGGCACCCGCCAGGGATGTCCGCTCTCGCCTCTATTGTTCGCTATTGCTGTGGAGCCTTTGGCTTGTCGACTGCGCCAATTACACCGAGCGGGAGCGGTACAATGTCTACAGCGGCAAATCGACGTATCCCTTTATGCGGATGACATAACGCTGTACGTCAAGTACCCGGACCAACACCTTAATCCCCTGCTTCGTGAGTTCGTCCTTTTCGGAGGACTATCAGGTGTTCACATTAATTGGTCTAAATCGCAATTTTTCCCTCTCACTGATGCTGTGCACGATTTCCCGCTGGACTACCCACTGGTATGGTGCCGTGATGACCTTCGATATCTTGGTATCCGTGTCGCACGTGCCAAGGACGAGACGCTCCGCTCCAATTATGGGGTGGCCGTGACCAAATTGACAGCCACTGTTGATAGGTGGATCACGTTACCTCTCTCCATGGCTGGCAGAGCTTCCCTTATAAAAATGGTGATACTACCCCGATTCCTATACCTCTTTCTCAATATTCCCTACTACCCTGGTGCTTTCTTTTTCAAGACACTTCATGCGGAGCTGCGCAGACTTTTTTGGGGCGGGAAATCTCCCCGGCTGAAATGGTCGACGCTAACCCTACCCTATGACCAAGGGGGCTTTGATATCCCTGATTTTGAAGCATACTATCTATGCGCGCAGGCGCACTACGCCTATCATTGGATGGCTCCTACTCCCTTCATGCCGCACATCGCGGTGGAGGACTGGATAGTACATCCCCTCCCACTGAATGGTCTGCTGCATTGCCCTGAGACTTCCATCACCACCTCGAACACCTCGGTTTCTTGCACGCTAGATGCATGGCGCCGTATTGCTAGGCGGCTGCTCTGCGAGTTGCCCTACTCCCCTAAATTGCCTCTTACCTATCATCCTCGGCTTGCCTTGCTTTCGGAAACGGGGTTCCAACGCCTTTGTAGCAGGCTCCTTATTGCCTATTGGGGGGATCTGTTCCACAATGGGCTGTTTAAATCGGCTGACCAATTTTTTGGTGCGCATGAACGATCGCCTCTTGACCTCTTTTACTATCTCCGACTACGCGCTGGGATGCGAGACATCCTACCTGATTACCCTAATGAGCCTGCGACCCTGCCACCACTACACCATCTTTTGGAGTCTCAAGCTGGGACCCATTTGGTCTCGGGGCTCTACCGCCAGATTAGGGGGGCTGCTCCCTTGCAAGTCTCTGCTGCCCGTTTGCATTGGTCGGCGGAACTAGGTACAGATATCTCAGACGACCAGTGGCAATACTGCTGTGTACTGACCTCCCGCATCTCAGCCAGCTGCAGACTGAAAATGATACATTATAGATTCCTTCAGAGGATATACTACACACCGGTACGGAAATTCAGATTTGGATTGGCCGATAATGACCGCTGTGAACGATGCCATGCTGAGCATGCCGATATTCTCCACCTGGCGTGGTCTTGCCCCCGAATCGCTGACTACTGGCGACAGGTCCTCGAGGCCGTTGCAGACATGGTCGAAGTGGAGGTCCCTGCGGACCCTATTGTGGTCATCCTCGGCTGTACCAGACACATAGCTAGGGAATGCAGGAAATTCGCTGACATTGCATTGCTCTTGGCCAAGAGACGTGTGGCTTGCCGCTGGGGTAGGGGCAGGGCTCCCAAATTCAAGGACTGGCTGACTGATTTAACATACTGCCAAGACCAACACAACACCTTTGCAGAGCTCTTGCCTCTCTCATGTCGCCCAGGAGACATATGGCAGCCACTGGTACACTATTTGCTTAAACGCTCAACGGGAGAGGAACAGTCAAGCGATGCACCCGACGCTCCCCAGCTGCATTGACACTCTCGTGGACCTAGATCTCTGCCCTGGGGTAAACAGATAGGCTCTCTTACCCCCTCCGAAGCCTAAGCATCCTCCCCGCTGCATGAGCCGGAGGTCCCCCTCCGAATGCCCTATGCTCTTCGTATCCTGCTACTCCTGCAGTTTGCACCCCACGGACTTCCACCCACACTAGCCAGCCTGCTCAGGACAGATAGGTTTCCCCGCGCAGCGCCACCTGCCAGGACCGCCGCGATACACCACTGCCATACACTCTTAGGACACAGTCATGTAACACCTCTCATTTTGTTAACCTGTTGGGATGGTTTATGGTTTTTGTTTCACGGACATCAAAACAGTGACGAGGCTATGCACCCGTTCACGAAAAACCTGTTCAACTGCTGCTTATCCTTGCTTTGATTGGCCTCTGCCGAGTACCGGACAGTTACAGCAGCATTCGCTCATGCGCCGCCGGGCCCCCGGGATGCCGGCTGTCAGGCTGTGTATTGTTACTACTGCATTGCTGCCGGCCTCCGGGTTGTGGGCGCTCCAAGCTGTGTATCCTTTCGCCTTTCTCTTAATAAAGCAGAATTGAACCCCAAAAAAAAAAAAAAAAAAAAGCATATTAATCATTCAAAAAGGTATTGCATATGAAATCAATGAACGATTATGCAAAAGGAATTACACATGAAGTATCTCTGACAGAAGAAAGGCGAGATAAATCATCACAAAAAAATGCATTGTAATAACATGTGTGCTAGAGGCTGGTGTAATGTTGTTATGTCTCTAGATGTGTTTAGAAATAGAAGTGTGAAGCTTCTGTTCTCTAAGAATAGTTTTTACGTTAAGCAAAGAATTATTCGTGCCAAAAAAGGTGAATTATAAAAAATGTCCAATTCAAAAAAAAAAAATCTTTAATGTTTGAACGGGGAAACAGAGTTCCAAAGCTTATTGCAGTCTTTGTTGATCAAAACTGAAGGCCGAATTCAGAGTTCATGGGAACGCTGTGTGTCGGAAAGCTTCTCAAAAGTTATTGTTTCTCTATGGGTGAGAACATCGTATCAGACAGGCTCTCAAAGAATTGGTCTACAAAATCAGGTGATAGTTCAACCAAATTAGATAGCGCTGTAACTTGGCAGGTGTGAGAATGATTGCTGTCATCGAAGGCAGGACCAGCAATGCTCACAGAACGTTGTACCTGGATGATGTTGCTTTTGTCACTCGCTCCACTGTTACCACTTGGCTGTAGTACAGGAGTCTCCACAAATGCCGTCATCAGGATTGGTAGCCGCTGGGGACAACACAATGCGTGAGCCGTTATTGGACTGAGCAAAGTATCGACGTCCATTGGTACTGCTGATGGAAGTGAAAGACAGATGTCCAACACGCATTCATTGCCGCAAAGCATACACCGTAGCACAGGTAAAATGCAATTTTGCCATATCGGTCTGAATGAAAGGAACCAGGTCATGTTTAGATCTCTCAGCCTGGCCAATCCGAGGACGTTAGTTATCCTGTCCCTGTAGCGCATTGCTAGGATTGTCTCTTCCATTCCCATGGGAGCTATGTCTGAGCCGAGGCTTGCCATAACGTAGCAGGAGGGTCAAAAATAGAATCCCTGCAACGAGTCCCAAAAATAGTGGTATGCCGCCAAAAATGGAGTGCACAAAATTAGGAAAGATTCCCAAAATTGCCTGGAAGGGTGTTAGCAGTCCCGTAAAGACTGTCTTAAATATGCCTGGGATGCTTGTTGCACTAGACATGTTAAGGAGTTGGCTGAACATTTCTACGAAATGCACGGGGCAATTTGTTGATAAAAGGTCATGGACTTCAGTAGCCGTCCTTGCAACTAGAAGATCATACGTCTCTTTAGATGACGTTATAGGCACTGTTGTCTGTAAAAGCACAGATTTCATTTTGCTTAATGTATCAATTCGTATAGAATAGAGATTCAGACGAGGCCAGAGGGGAGTCACTATGTCTGGAGGCCCGCTCGGAAACAATGCTTGCATACAACATTTGACCATGGACGTAACTTGTACTAGATAACTTTTCCCTGGCGCGAGGCCACAACATCTTTGATCCGTTCTAAGAATGTAACTCCCGTTCGCGAGTTGCATAAAGAAGGGCTCTATCTGAGTTGCAGGTGTGACTAGCTGGTGGCATGAAAGGTTGTTTGAATTTCCATCACATGCTCCGTGTAAATTAATACCCTGACACAAAAGTATACCGCTTAGTGAGTGTTTACAGTTGTCACCACTAAGAAATACATTTTTGTCACTGTCACTATAGCAAGAATGAGTGTATGGTAATTTCCATTCGGATTTTACATATCCTTTACCCAATTGTTCATATTGGCCAGCAGGTATGTACTCAAGGCACTTTTTAAATCGGAAAGTTGTAATCGGAATTGTGATAATTCCGTGTATTATCCATTCAATGACAGGACTCTCTGACATTGTCAATGGTAATCTCTCGAGTTTTTCGATGCTCAGGATTGTATAGTCTGCTCCTTTCTGTGCCAAACTGATCTGTTTATCAGTAAGGTTAAAACTGGAAAATAATGACGTTGTGTTGATTAAACGCCAAGGCACATAGCCTGAACGAAGATTTTGCAGCGTCCAGCCTAATTCTATAATAGAGCGTAATGGAGACTGGCCATGTTGTAACATTAGCAAATCTCTGTCTATCACATCAAAGGCAGAGGATACAATATTGTCCAACGAATATATTCTGGAAGACAGAGTCATTAACCCATTGTCTACTACAGAAAGTGATTTCTCCAAATTAATACGATCAATTTCTCGTATTTTTCCAGCAGTTTCAATTTGCTTTACTTTCCAAGCCTCGTTGTAAGCAGCATAGATACTGGTCGCTATGAAACGCTTTGACGCTGTTTGCGTGGTCCAAGAATGAAGTCACGCAAATCAGCACCATCTTTTAATAAAGACAAGTGTTGCTTAATTTCAGCCAGTGTGGATGTAGTTAGCCATTCTAGGCAGAGTTTCCCTACACTGTATGTTGTTATAATCCCTGGATGTTGTCTCTGGGAGTATCTTGAGTCTAATCTGGTCATTTTTAAACCCTGTGTTTTATTCAGGAATCTATCTTGACAGCTATTTGTGTCTGTAGGCCAGATTAACCACTTTTTCCAATCAGGATGTGTTCTGTTGAAATGTAAAATTTGTGACACGTCTAACTCAATATCTGTGGTTGCATTTTCAGGTATTGGCTTTGGTATAGACGGTGTTTTAAGGTCTTTGATCTTAGCTAGGCCAAGACAAGATGTTTGGTGTATTGTGTCATTTAAAAATAACATTTGTTCAGGTATCATGCAGGTTCTAAATAGTGCTTCTATGCCTTGCACCTGCCAATCTTTTGTACCCCAAATTGTTTTCGTTTCAATATTATTTTTCCAATAATCAAAACCAAATGTCATCATTTTGTCATAAAATGCTTCTGAATATATCAATTTAGAATTTGTCAGCATTGTTTTCATTCCTGTTTTATCTAACAGTTTGTAATAAAACGTTTCTGCATCACTGGTGTTAAACCCTGAGAAGTATTTGAATTTCTCAAAAAATGCTTTAGAACTGCTTTTAGGTGGTGTAGCACAATGTTCCCATTGATTATACATAAAAACATTTCTAGGCTGTGCAGATTTATGCAAGTAATGATCCCCATAATGTGTGTAACAGAATAACTGCTCATAACTAGATGAACCTTGTAAATAATCATGATCTGTGAATCTAGCTGACATTACTAAATCAGACATCATGTCATTAATACTGTTAAAGTCCCAATCATCAGAGAATGTACTTGGTGTCACAAAGTCACTTAAGGAAACCTTTAGTTGATGTGGATACTTCAGGATTTCGACCGGACCATAGATCTCATAGTCTGTTTTCTCCCATACTACCCCACCAGGTATTGGAATTGCTGTGACATTTACTGTTGACAGTTCTCTTTTCTTCACGTGGGATGATCTGTGTGGTTTCAGGACTAGGTTGATGTTCTGACTTGCTGTGTCCATTGTAATATATTTTCCTTCAATGAATTTTCCCAAACACAGTACCATGATGAGCCAAAGCAGGAGGAAAAATACACCTAGACCGAACCAGAACTCTAGCCAAGGGGAAATTAGGTAGATTTCCTTCAGTTGATGAAAGAGTTCCGTTGCTTTTTCTTTAAAAGACTTTTTTGTTTCTGGCATCACTTCGGGGTCATTTAAATCTTCAGAGAAGTTGTCGAAGTTGATGAAATAACCAGAGGCAGTTCTGTCAATTGATGGGATTGTTCTTTCAATCTGTCTCTCGGTAGCACTTTCTGATGCCACATCATTGTAGACTGGTGTTGTTTCTTGACGAACTGTTTCAATCTGTGTTTCAAGAGGCACGAGTTCCATGGCTGTATTGCATAGTCCTTCATTGTGCACTGCAGGCTGATCGAATGTGATTAGTCTTTCAGTTTGAACCTCTTGGATTGTTGCAAGTTTGGGTATTCTGTTGTTTCTTGGGAGTCCACTGGGCCTACTGTTGATTATAGGCCACATGCTTGTGGTTTTACCAGATCGATAGACACGACTCTGTTCTCCTTTTTACCAGCAAGGGGCGGTAGCACAACTGATCTTGTTCCGGTGACTGCCAAGATAGGTACTGCTTTTCTGTAAGAAGGCCCAAATTCCTTCTTAACCGCAATCTTTTCTCTGACTAGATCCCCAATCTTTGGAATCCAGACAGGCCTTGCTGGGGCTGTTGCGGGTGGTGCCTCGTCAGTGGTACTTGGCTGTTGCTTTAACTTTATGTTGCTTAATGATTTTCTTGTTTCATTCAGTTCCTGTAAAACAGCCAAACGGTCTTTTACATCAAACTGCGTTTTTTCTTCTTGTACCACTGACATCTGACTATCGAGGTCCTGAACGTTCATTCTAATTCCGAACAATAGTTCGTATGGGCTGAAACCTTTTAGAGAATTTCTTGGCATGTTGTTAAGACTAGTCTGGACACTTATTAAATGTTTGACCCACCCAGCGCCTGAACCTAATACCTTCGCTGTTATAGATTGCTTTATGTCCCGGTTTTTTCTTTCTACCACACTATTCCCTTCGGGGTGCGACGGACAAGAATACCGCAACCCAATTCCCATGCTGGCCATGGCCTCCTTATAGGCTCGAGAGCTGAAAGCAGGACCCTGGTCAGAATGGAACGTGGTAATTGCGTATGTGCCGATAAAGACTCGCAAATCTTTTATAACCGTTCTAGCGTCAGCCGAGCGCTGGGGACCTCATTTTTTAAGTGCTTTTCGCCTTAACTGTTAATAGGACGCAGGGTGGGGTGTAGGCAGCGTTACGCTCTTTCTGACTGGTAGCCGGTAGCAAGGTTCGCTACTGCGATCCCTATTACAGTTTTCACAGTTGTTTGCATATATTTGGTGTTCTACACTCATTCCCGGCCACCAGAATACTGATTGTAATTCAGTCAGTGATTCCTTGATCTCTCTGTGCCGTAGACCCAAACCCATGTGTGCGTCTGCTATTAAAAATATTCTCCTGTTCATGTTTGGAATTACTCTATCCCCCACTCCAGGGATTCGAGCAAAAGGAACGGAGTTTGCATCGATTATGTATGCATAATTGAGTGGATAGTTTACGGGTAGTGCTGCGCAGTCGCCTTTTACGGTCGTTTTTACTGCTAGCATGGTTTCCCCGTCTATGTATTTATCTGTACGCTTTTTTGTGGCTACGGAAGCCGGGTTAGTTGCTTCCGCTTTGGCTGTATTAGCCAATGAATTCCCTGCAACGTGAACGCCATCACGCTGAAGACTCTGTGCGTGAATCACGTGAGTCTTTTGTAGTTCTTTGTGTAAAAGAGCTACCTCGTTCCAGAGCAATTTATGCTTTATTGTGGCACCTGTGTCATCTTTGTAGTCGTTTTCGATCCAACTCTGCAGTTTATTGTTGTAAGAGTTGACGCAAAAATGAGAATCGCACACTATAAGTGTGGGGAATTCGCGTTCTGCATTTTCGAGCGCCATCTTTAAAGATCTGATTTCAGTTCTCTGAACCGAACAGTTTCTTACAGATTCAGTTTTTGTTACTTTCGGTCTGAACTTACCGCACAGCCAACGACCTTTAATGATCGCACATGCTGCATTGTAGGATTTACTCTCTACATTAAAATGCTGTACAAAGCTATCTGTATAGATTATACAGGCGTATTGTGGGAGAGGCAGAATTTCGATTGGCAGAGGATATTCTTCTTCATATTCTAAATCATTCAGTTCTTCAAATTGCGGGGCGAAATAGTATTTCCTATCTTCCGCTCCTAGAGAATCTATGTACTGTATCCATTTCGGATCCAGTGACACTGTAGGCAGGTTTACCGGGCTGAATAGCGCCTCGAAGGCGGATTCCGCTGTAAGGATATTAATCCGTTTGCCGTGTGCTAGTTCTCGTTCATTTGCTAATGCGATTTGCACTGCGTTCACAGTTCTTTCTGTGTGACTGAATGTTTTTTCTGCTTGTGTGTACAAGTGAGATTTAATTGAAATTGGTACCTTTTCTCCCTCATTAGAGGTTAGGTACGTGAATCCGCATCTTCCTGGGATGACTCGGATTACAAGATCGATCGTGTTGTCACGCGTATCTAATTTTGTTTTTGCTAACATGTCTGTTTGCAGTGATCTCAAAATTTCTGTGTGTTTTTGAGTCCAATTGATTTGTTTTAAATCAGGTTTTATTAGTTCGTAGAGAGGTTTAACCCTCTCTGCGTAATTTAGTATGTAAGTTCTTCCGAAATTCAGAAAACCTAGTATTGATTGTAAATTCTTCAGCGTTTTTGGAGCTTGGAGTACAGCGCACTTCTCTAAGAAGTTGTCCGCTAGGCTTTTCCCTTCACTTGATAATTCGTACCCTAAGAACAGTACTGTCAGATGGGCAATTCAGGACTTTTTAAAGTTGAATTTGTAACCCTCTGCTGCGAACCCAAGTATAATGGTGTTCACTCTTTTCAAGTGAGTATCCAAGTCGTCGTCTGTGAGATAAATATCATCTACGTAAGACAATGCTTCATCATCATAGATTTGTAGTAACTCTGTTACCCTAGCTGAGAATAGTCCTGGGCTATTCTTGAACCCCTGTGGGAGTCGACAGAATTTTTTCTGTGACCCAAATGCTGAGAAAGCGGTCAAATATCTGCTTTCTGGTGCAATGTTTTGACAAAAGAAACCATTAGAAATGTCTAATGTCGTTTTGTATTTTTTCCTAACTATGTTATTCATTAGGGCTGCACTATGCGAGTTTTGTACTGCAAAGGTTTTGCAACATGTATTAAGATGTCTGTAGTCCAAAACTAGACGATATGAATTGTCTGGCTTGGAGACAGGAAACAAAGGATTGTTCATTTGAGAGGTGCATGTTTCAATCACCCCCTGGTACTCAAGTTGATCTAAGATCTCCCTGACCTGTTTTTTAGCTTCTTGCTTTATGGGATACTGCCGTTGGGCAGTTGGTTCACTTTTTAATTGGAGTTTGTGAGGCGGTGAATCCTCATCCCATCCTACATGATTTTTATATAATGCAGGTGCCTGGGCCACTGCCCATTTCCTTGCATATGTATATTTTTTGTGAATCGGAATGTGATTCGAGAAGGCAGGCATAATCACTTCTTCGCCACGAGGGCACTCCCTGACAAACTCTGGGGGCCAATCTTTTTCAGCTAACAGAATATCATAGCCTTTTGAGAACTTATCACAAAATAGACCCTTAATTTTCCTAGTCTTATCACCCTCTATACGCAAAGTTATTTCGTATATTTTATGGGGCTCGCTAAGTCTGGCGTCGGCAGTTTCAACCTGAATGTATTCATTCGTGTCCACTGTCTCCAGATGACTCATCAAGATCTTGCGCGCTATACTGATTTCTGCTGCACTGTCCAACATTGTCAATGCCCACTCCCCGTTTTTCAACTGTGTCCTCAGTATTCTCGGCATGGTTGATTACTCTAATACTGGCTACCTTCTTTTTCTGAAATTGAGATTTCTTATTTTGAGCAGGTTCCTTGTCTTTGGACTTGGTGTGCTCTCCTGGGTCTGACCGTCCTCTTCTTTCCGAATTCTGTGGAGAAGATCGAGAGGGACGTGTATCAATACTTTGATATCTATCAGGTTTTTTCAGATTATCCCTATTTCTAAGGTTATATCTTTTCTCAGAGGGCTCCCGTTGGGGAGACTGGCGTTCTCGAGTCGGAGTTCTTTCCCTCCGTCGAGGAGACCTTCCTCTGGACTGGAAAACTTTTTCCTTGGGAGTGGATTGTTTATTTCCATCCCAGCTCTTTTTAGGAGTATTTGAATTATTTTTAATAAATAATTTTTCAGGATTTTCGAGCAGTTGGGGCTTAACTGGTTTTCCACCCAAGCTGTCTCTACCTAATTCTTCATAGCATTTTTCTATGATTTTTGCAAGCTCAACAGGATCTTTTATATCTGTTTCCTTCAACTTCTGGCGGATCGCCACAGATGCTGCTTCTCCCTTTATGTTGGCTAATAATATAGCTGTGACCTGCTTGAAGTCTTTCAGTAATTTCATACCTAGATTTAAAGCGGGCTCTGGACCGAATTCATTTTGAATCTGTTTTAGCACTTCTGGTATTACCGCCATAGACGGAACACCGTGTGTTTTTGTGTAAATGGAGGCAAAGACTGTACCCCAAGTGTCACAGTCCTCCACGTGTGGTGCGATTCCCATAGGAAGGCAGATGGTCAAGATTCTGTGTTTCTCAATAGGGGTAGTATCAGGAAATACTGCCTCTATTTGAGTGATTTTCTGGGCTAACCAGAAAGGAATTTGTTCCCGTTTTACGGGTGTTTTTCCAAGACATGACTGTATGTTCTGTGGTGTAATTTTATTTGTGTTCCCCTGGTGAGGGGTCAGCTGGTGTGAATTAACAGCTGGCTGGACTGTTGCAGTCCGCATTACATATTGGACTAATTGCCTATGTATTTTAATTAGTGTTTTGAGCTGTGCTAACAGCTCTTCTTTAGACATTTTTGCAATGTCAGGATGTGGTGTGTAGCTGGCTAGAACCGGCCACGTGGCTCCTGGTCTACCTAGTGGACCGAGCCTGGTAATGTGATCATTGTGTTTTAGGGCGCCATTAAACCAGAGCAGGTGCTCTTGAAATTTAAGTGGAATTTCAATCTCCTCGAAAGGAGCGTACTCTTCCGGAGGTTTCTCTATTTTGTAATAGTGAAACTCTTGTGTTATAGCGTTTACCGCTGGAAAGTTTATCCATGAATAGAATACCTCTGTCTGCCGATACTCGTGAGCCTCTATCACGAAAATTACTGTACCACCTTGAGGTGTCAGTCCGTTTTCTATAAGTTTTAAAGTTATAGATCTTCTTAACTGGACCGGGATGATAATAGCATCCGGGTCTGTGTCTAGGAGACTCGTGTCTTCCTCTATTAGTTGGGCTGCCAGTCTAACTGCTTCCCTTTCTTCTTCACTGTCTGTCATTTTAAAAATGCAGGCTTTGCAGAGTAGGTCTCCAAGGAGACAAAGATTAGGTGCACAATATTTTGGAACACTGTATCCTTCAACGTTGAATAAACCAGAGCTTTACATAGGAATCTCTTCCTACTAAGGTCGGGCGGATTTTAACCTTTCACCCACTCCAGACGTCTATTGGAGTATTTACGGGAGAAAGGGGTGTGAAATATGCACGACTGAGTTAATCTAATAGTCTTGCGTTAGTTTATCGCCTTACCAAACGGTTGGGCGCCATGTAGTGTAGTTCCTAGTTTCCCACTAGGCCCTGCGCATTGGAATAACATAAACAGTAGTATCGACGTGGAACTGCTTATATTCCAGGCCTCCACTGACTATGCTAAACTTAATTGGGTTGTGTTACCAACTAGCTCAGAGGTCACTGGAAACTTTCTTCTCTGCATAGGAAGTGATCAGCTTCCTTGGCACAGACAAGAAGGGATTCAGTTTTCCAACAACCGTGCAACATGACAACTTTGCTCCTCAGATCAAGAGTCAATCTCTAGGGTCGTGTGAAACAATAGACATATATTTCACTCAGTCAGTCTAGTGCAGTTTACTTTCACGGTATGTAGAGAATAGAGAGACGGGCGTTTATCAATAAAGGGTTAACATTTATTGAACAGTCTTTCTTCTCGTACAAGAGAAATGTATTGCCACAATTGCAATAACTGTTATTATAAAAAGTACGTACAGTAAGATAAGTATTGCGAAATAGAACTGTAAAAGCATTGATATGGTTTCTTAGCCATACAATGGTTTAAAAGTAATAAAACATATATACAGTCATATATACATTAGGCTAACATACTCAACTGGTGCTTCTAACTAAGCCTACCCCAGTGTGCCTGACCTAGGCCTAACACGTGAAAGGGGAGTAAGTAAGTAGCTTTAAGTTAAGTTGGTTTTGCCAAGGTTTGTTTCAAGAATTCTCGTCTAAGGGTTTAGTCAACACCATACCTTTGAATAGAATGATGGAGGATTGGTATCTCCTTCAGGGGTCTCTCTCGATATCCCAGTCACCCGCGAGGGTAAACCGGAAGCGCAGGGACTGGATTTCTCTGCACGAGAAATGCAGCGGCTTCTCTTCAGCGCGTCGAGGAAGGAGGGGTGACAGCGTCCGCGGGCAGCTGGAATCGGCTGGATGTCTTCGCAGAGGACGGCTGTTCAGCTCCTTAAGCGTACTGCACCATAGGTCGCGCTTTAGCGGCGATAATGGTAATCAGCAGCTTCACCACCACAGGATAGCAGGCTGCAGCGACAGAGTGCTAGTTTTTACCAACACAGGGTCATGCAGGCAGCTGGCATCAGCAACAGGCAACGAACTCACATTGCTTAAGGCAACGTTGGTAATATTTATACCTGACAGGTGCCGGGTTTGACGCAAGTTTGCTGGACATAAGACGTCAATTAAAGATGTCACTAGGAAGTGACAGTTATCAGTTGCTCATTAGAGTTCCATTACTAATCAAAACATAGCAAGCGGGGATTTCCAGGTTTGCTAAGTTTTTATCTTGTTGAAGAACTCGGAGTGTTATCTAGGAATATCAGATAGTGACTGCTGCTCTGTCATTGCACTAATTGGTCGCAAAGGAAGTAGCAGAGAGTCATGCTGGAATGTGGCTCTGTTCGTGTGAGGCCAGAGATGACTTTTCAGAAAATCGCACTTGAACGGTTATGCCAATATAGGGAATAAATGGATTTATAGCCGAATAGGGGCATAAGGTCACAGTATCGATCAGGAACCTAGATAAGCACGCAACAATTACACCATGGCAGAGCACATTAATAATGGATGAGTTTATGTCACTATACTCCCTTCGATGTGGTGCCACCAGGTTGTAGTAGTACATCACAACCGCAAGATTCTGTGGGCCCACGCGGACTACTGCCCTCGGCCTATGCTGCGCTCAAGTAGGTCACAGATTTGGAACTGAACATTGATTTTTCAAAGGCAGAGTACATATAATTGCACGCAAGGAGAGGCGTAAGAGGATGATGCATTGCGTTTGGGTGGAAAAAAGGATCATCGTTACGAAGGTGACCGAACACTACCGACGACTGACCTGGTGTCACTAAGTCTGTGCATTGCGAGCCAATGGCACATGGGTGTGGGCCACTGCTGACCGCTGCTTCCGGCCTACACTGAAGTCCAGTAGGTCACAGAATCTTGATTTAGCAATGGCGGAGTTCATATCAGTGTACCGGCATCATCGCAGACTGCTTCCCCTCTCAGCCCCGGTGCCACTAAGTCTGTTCCCCGACATTCATGGACACTCTCTGGTCGTACATTGGTGGCGTCTGAGTCTATAGACTAGGGAGTATTTTTCATCCTCATGTAGCTGATACTGAATTGGTGGTGGCAACGAGGCTGTCGCTTTCCACTCCCTCATTTGCTGCTTCCAGATAACATCAGACCTCTGCATCATGCCCAGGAGGACACCTTCCACTGTCCCACGCAGCCCTCTGCCACATTCACCTTCGACATCGACGAGGACCCGCTCAGCCTGCGTGGCCCTACCTCAGTCGACCGCAAGTCACCACCCCTTGGCGGGTGCCTGTGCCTGCCGCTATGCATCCGGGACCACTAACTCTGTGCTGCTCAAGTCAGGGACCTTTTCTTCTGTTATATTGGATGACCTCTGAGACTGTGGTCTTGGGGACTCCGATGCTATGTGTATGTGGCCCTGCGCTGTCCGCTGCCTCTGGCCGCAACTGCGGTGCACCAGGGCTCACACAGCCAATCGAGTCGTGACAGGCCCGGAAGTGACATCACCACAAGAGGCACACACCACCATCGCCAGGACCACCTCCAACCGCCTTCTGTCAGAGGTGAAACAGTGGTTCTGGCAGACTGACTGAGTTAGTCACACCTGTCGTGGATGCCATCATCTGCCTGACCCCCTGGTCAGCACTCCAGGTGCCACTGACTCAGTGCACCGCAAACCATGGACTGTTGCTGATTGAGTTTTGTGCTGTGGCGAGGTTGCGCAGCAATGTCACCTCAGGCAGTGTGGGAGACCTGGGACGTTGATTAGAAAGATGATGCAGGTCTAACACACCCCACTGCATCTACACCATGAATATCCTGAATGTACACAAGCCATTTCATTTTCATCACATGAGCGCGCTCAGCTCTAGTGCCCCAACCTCAGTGCACTGCAACTCACGGACACTTCTGTTTGCATGTTGGGTGACCTGTTATGTTATGTTATGTTATATATTGTCTTTTATAGCGCACAGCTACTCAAAAAGAGTGTCCCGACGCTTTTATTAAAAACCTGTAGCAGAGTAACACAACACAATGATATAAAAGCAAATCAACAGAAACAAAGAAACAGGATAGGCAGCCTTAAGGGCAAAAAGCCAAGTTGTAAGGTCCTTCCTAAAGGTAAGCAGATTAGTGGCACCAAGTAATGCCAGAGGCAAAGTATTCCACAACTCTGGCGCTAGCAGCCTAAAGGAACGGCTTCCAATACGAGCCCTTTTTACTCGCGGGACCACCGCAAGAAACAGTGATTCAGATCTTAGGGATCGAGCTGGGTGGTAAAAGGCGAGTCTCCTTTGAAGATACTTTGCTCCCACAGCATGAAGAGCCTTATAGGCCAAGGTCAAGGCCTTGAAAACTATCCGCTTCCGGATAGGCAGCCAATGGAGCGACTGCAGAAGGCCAGCAGCTCTGGCTCGCCTATTCAGGCCATAAATGGCCAGTGCGGCCGAGTTCTGGACGACCTGCAGCCGCTGCAATAGGTATTCCGGCAGGCCCAAATAGAGGACGTTAGAATAATCCAGTCTTGAGCCAATCAAGGCCTGCACTGTCATCTTCCTGTGCCCCTCTGAAAGCAGAGGCAGAAACTTCCGGAGCATCTTGAGGAGACCGAAACCTGTTCCCGTTAAGCCAAGGATCTGAGATCTTAACGTCAGACCATTATCCATCTTGATCCCCAAATTCTTAGCCAGCTGGGACGAGCAAGACGGGGGGAACATATTGACAGGCCACCATGCCTGCCAATCCGGATCGGATACACAACCGAAGAAGAGTACCTCAGATTTATCTGAGTTGCACTTGAGGCTGTTCAGCTGGAACCATTTAAAAACAGCCCCAAGGCACTCACGGATACTCTCTCCATCAAAATCTCCTCCTTTCCTGCACGAAAAGAGGAGCTGGGTATCATCGGCGTAGGATACGGTCTGGGCCCCAAAAGACTCCGCCAATGCCGCCAAAGGGGTCATAAAGATGTTAAAAAGAGTCGGGCTCAACACAGAACCCTGCGGAACTCCGACTCCCAAAGGCGGCATCACGGCCAAGCTAGGTGAGGCCCAGACCGTTTGTCGACGGCCAGCCAGAAATGATCTAAACCAGCTGAGCACCGTCCCCCTCAGACCGATCTCATAAAGTCTGGCGAGAAGACCCTCATGGGGGACGGTGTCAAAGGCCGCCGACAGATCCAACATGACAAGCATGGCTTTTCCCCCGAGTCCAGTACCTCTTTGATGGCTTCAGACATCTGTACTTGCTCCGGCTCCCTCCATGTTGCTCAGCAGTTGACTCTGTTATGCAGGTGTTTACAGTTTTGTTGCACTGGTGTCCACTGTTCAAGTTGCTGCAAGTACCAAGCGCTCCGTGCGGGCTGGCTTACACTCACCCCACACAAATCCAGCACAGGCGTCACTGTATATTTGGCCCTGTCAATAAAGGGGCCGGGCACACATGCCCGTAGCCAGTTTAACATAATATCTGCGTGTGTCCCAGTGGTTTTGTTGTATGCTTGATGGCCCTGGGGCCTACAACATTACATTGTGCTGTGTACAGCGGGCGCAGACATGTCACCGCAGGTAGCGGGTTGGAGCTTGGACATGTAGCTTTGCCGTCACCCACTCAATTCATGATGGGAGTGGCCTGGGCCGTCGTACTCAGAGCCAACTTGGGTATGTTTGTAGGAAGGTGGATATCTGACTACATGGTTACCCCAACTTTTTGCCTAGTGTTTAGCTGGTTTTCGACTTAGTTGACCTGGGATCCTGCTAATCAGGGCTCCAGGCTATCTGCTCTCACTGTAAAATGGACTCCATGTACTTTAGGTACATCTCCAATTGGATGTTGGGTCACCTTATGAGCCCCTGTACAGTGTACTATAGGTACCCAGGGCATAGGTGCATCCAAGGCCTACCAGGGGCTGCAGCATGTATTATGCCACCCTTGGCTGGCCATCCACATTGACACAACTGGCTGATCACTCAGCTGGGACAAGGTTGTGTAAACACCCCTTGCTTAGGTATAGTATCCCTATACCTACCATTACAAATATACACCTATATACCTATAAGTCACTCCTATGGCAGGCCTTAACAATCCTGAAGGCAGAGTGCTTGGTTTTATGTGAGATGTTGCTTTAGCATGAGCTGAGCCTGTCTGCAGCTTTCGGAACCATGTCCTTATAGCTGTTCTATCATATAGCCATACCATATACTCTTAAGTGCATTATCATCCTCGCGGTTGACTGCTAACTTTGGTTTGGCTTTATCAAAACATGTCGTGTAAGGTGTCATACTCTTTGGAATACTACCCCCTCACCAGTTCTGGCGACCGGGGTAGCATTCCACCCTTCTAGAGGGAGAAGACATGTTGTTCCTGTTAATCCCAGTTAAAGTTAACCAGAGCCTCAGCATCACAAAATGGATGCTGCTGCCACATACACAAGTCTGACCTCCTGCTGCTGGGAGTCCTTCCAGTGAGGGAGGCTTGGACAATAGGTTTCCTGTCTTGGGAGGTGCTAGCACCACCCCAGACAGGCCATAGTGTATTGGGTCAGGGAGGGCTGAATTAAATGAAACACTGCCTGGGGCACACAAGGTGCTCCATGCATAGTCCGGTTGAAACCAGTTGCTGGGGCACTCCAGTCCCAGCTCTGGCGCGAAACTAGACAAAGGGAAAGGGGTGTAACCACCCCCTTCCCTGGTCCCACCTATAGGAGGGACCTAGCAGGTAATCCAGCCCCTTAGATTAGTATATAGGTAGGAGCTGAGTCAAGAGACTTTAGATTAATCCTGAACTGAAACTTGAAACGAAACTCTGGACCTTCGACATTCTACTGCAACTAGAAAACTGAAGAATCTCCCTTGTGGTCAAGGAGTGACCACCCTGTGCAAACAGGCACCATCCAGCGATCTGCAGTTTACTTTGTCGATGCTCCCGCCGGAGCCCGAGCTCAGAGTCCAACAAGAGCCAGACTTCCAGACTTCTTTGGCCCCGATCCACAGCCACAGCAAAGCTGAGACCCGTGGATGCGACGAGAGACGTGGGACCGGCCATCTTGAATAACCTGCTCTTTGCTACTTGTGCAGCTTCTCAGGCACCCTTGAAGTTGTGCTTTGGGGATTGAGAAGCCCTAGCCCGAGCACCTTCTGCACCGATGCACAGCCCTCCACACTCCACGAGTGCCGCGTGGGTCCTGCTAGTGTTTTTGTTCTTGACACTTCTGCCCAGTTACTTGCCCGTTGGCTAGTGGCCTCTGTGAAGACAAACCTTTGAATCTACACCACTCCCTGAAATGAGAAGCCCCTCAGACCTTGCTGGTCTGCAACAGAAGCCATCTTTGATTCCTGCATGGGTTGCCTTTGCCAAGGCTTGTTGACTCCAATCCGGAAGCTGACACCGCCGACAGCGAGATCCTTTGTGGGACAGTCCGTGTCCAGCTCCTGGTTGTCGTCGACACCTCCTGGTCCACGTGGCTGCAGAGACAAGCTTCACGACATCACCTGATTGCTTCACGACATCGCCTGGTTCCTTCCTGGTCACTGGCTAGTGACCCGGACTCTGTCCCCTCTGCTTTCAGGTACTTTTTATCCTCAATCCGCCCTTGGATCCAACCGGACACTTCGCTCCTGGTCGCCTGCAGCATCTTTTCACAGGTCTCCATAGGATTCAGCAACGAAACCCGACACACTTTGACACCTATGCACCCGGCTCCTGTGGGTGAGGTAACGCAAGTACTCCGGGTGGGTATTGACTATCCTAGTGTCCTAGTTTTCAGTAGCTTTCTCCTAGTCCATCCAGAAGTGTCCTAAAAGAACAAGTTTCTAATTCTTTCGTTTCCATTGTACCCTTATGAGAACCCGCGTGTGTGTTTAGACACTGCACACGCCTCCCGTGGGCCTCCTGCTTCCAAACCTTTGCTAGTACAGCGTAGCCCCAGCGATTCCCTAAGCCCTAGGCCTGTTCCTTGTTCGTGACGTGGTTCTTATACCACTATTTTAGTATATGGTATTACGTGCCCCTAGGGCTCTACTGTATATTGTGCAACTTATTGTATGATAATTAAGTATCTTTTTATGTGCTTGTGCCTTTGACCTCATAAAGAGTTCAGCGGGGTTGTGTTAGTAATAAATACATATATATTTTATATATAACCTGTATGGTGTCCTTTCATTTGGTATTAAAGGGGTTACATATGGTAAAACAGCTGGCTTCACATGCTCTCTGAAGTTTTAGCCTAAGACTGCTTTGTCCATGCTACCACTAGTATAGCTGGTCTATAAGGTTGGCTTTACAACCATCACCATAAGGGTTGTTTGGACTGATACAGGGTGCCCACTAGAATAGTTGACATCACATATCAGGCCAACTTCTCACAGTGTTACTGCTATTTGTGTGCCACTGGGTGTGGTTCTGTACTGTGAATGTGCATCTGCATGGGTCTCTATGGCAGGGTGGGTCTCCTTTGTGGAGTGTAGGTGGTCCCTGAAGGATAATGGACACCCACGTATGTGATCTAGTTCGCCTTCAATGGGTACAGACCCAACCCACATCTGTTCGGCCACCTCCGTTTGGCGTTCTGACACCTGGCATTGGGGTGCCATGTGTGGGTCGGTGAAGTGTTGTGAGTCAGCCGTGCTTGTGGATGCTTCCTGAACTGTGGTCTGTTGCAGGGCCTGTGTTCTCCTCTAAGTAGCTTGGCTGCCCGGGTCCTGGTGGTGGGTGAAGTGGGATGTCCATGGGCTGTTGTAGGGCGTCGGTGTCGGAGGTGTGGTGGTCCTCTCTGGCATCACAGATGTGTGGTCTTCTGCGCTCTGCTGGGGGTGTTGTGTGTCCCTCTGCAATGTGAAGGGGAGATGCATGTTGACATTGTGTTGACATGTATGTTGGCGCTTTGTTCTTGTTTACATGCAGACTGTATGACAATGTACATTGTGACTTTTTGGGAGGTACAGGATTTGAATGCGGGACTGTGTACATTTGGACTACATGACGGATGTGAGGTTGTACACGTACATTTTCCATTTCACAGTTTCCAGCTTTGTCAGATGTAGCAGGCCTGTTTCTGCGCGTGTGCAGAGCCAGTTGTGTCCTCTATTCTGCAGTGTCAGGTTTGCGCACTGTACCACATTGTCGTCAATGTGGGTGTGCTGTTATTGCTATGTGTGTGTGCTGCAGTGTGCCACAGGGATCAGGGACATGATCCAGGGTTATTGTGGGTGTTGCGGTGTGCTACACCTCGTTGTGCATGTGTGCCATTGTGCCCATCTCCCCCCGTCCCCCCAGTCCCTGGTCGTTACTCACTCTGTTGATGTTGTGTCAAGTCCTCTTGAGCTGTGTCTGGAATCCCGACTCCTTGCACCATCTCCACACTGATGACTGTGGCCTCGGTTTCCTCCAGGTCCTTCTGTGGCACAGGACTCCCACCTCCTGTCGCCGTTGCTGCCTTCCTGTTAGCAGCATGTTTGTGCCTGGTTTAGGTTATCACATCATGCCAGCGCCTCTTGGCCTCCTCGATTGGCATCCTCAACACTCCGACTGCATTCCTGGTGATCTACTTGTGGGTCAGTTGATGGTGGTGTTCTGTCACCTCCGTGACGCTGATCTGGTTTTGCTGCATACTGCACCCTGTCTTCCTCTCCCTCTTCTCCTTGGCCATCCCAGTCCCCGTTGTTCCTTGCTGGTGGTCTGTGTGGGTTGTGTGGTTCTCGTTGGCCTCTGCGCTCGGTCGGGGTACCATCCATGTTGCTATGCACTTTGGATTGTTTCTGGTGTGTTGTTTTTGTATCTTTTATAGTGCATTTTCCTGCCAGACGCGTGGGATTTGCAGGCCTTTGCGATTGGCCTCATCACAGCTTTATTTGCGTTCGTGTTTCGCATGTGTGCGGCGTGGCATTGATTTAAACGAGGTCAGTTGATGCGTTATCTGGAGACTATTGCATGGTACTCCAGTGTTGAGAATGCTTCATTAACACTGCGTAATTTTCCCACAATAGACTGCGATGTTGGAAGTTGCTTTAAGTTACTTTTGCGATGGTTATCACACGTTCTTGAGAATATGCCCCTTGGTACGTCTACTCTTTTTTTTGGGGTGTTGGGTAATTTTAGGGTTTAGGATGTGTTTGGGTTGTGGAGTGCGAGGGTTAATTTTGAAGTTTAGAATGTGTTTGGGTTTTGGGGTGCAAGGGTTAATTTCGGGGTTCAGGGTGAGTATGAGTTTTGGGGTGTAAGGGGTTATTTTAGCATTCAGGGTGGGTTTGAGATTTTGGGGTGCCGGGGGTAATTTTAGGGTTCAGGTGGTGTTTGGGTTTTGGGGTGCAATGGTTAATTTTAGGGTTCAGGGTGTGTTTGGGTTTCAGGGTGCAAGGGTTAGTTTTGGGGTTCAGGGTGGGTATGGGGTTTGTGGTGTCAGGGGTAATTTTAGGATTCAGAGTGGGTTGGGTTTTTGGGGTACTGTGGTAATTGTAGGGTTCATGGTAGGTATGGGGTTTGTGGTTTCAGGGGTAATTTAGGGTCCAGGGTGTGTTTGGGTTTTGGTGTTCAAGGGTTCATTTTAGGGTTCAGGGTGTGTTTGGGTTTTGGGGTACACAGGTTAATTAGAGGTTCAGTGTGGGTATGGGTTTTGGAGTGTCAGGGGTAAATTTCGGGTTCAGGGTGTGTTTGGGTTTTAGGGTGCCAAGGGTAATTTTAGGGTTCAGGTTGAGTTTGGGTCTGGGGTTCAAGGGTTAATTTTTGGGGTTCAAGGTGTGTTTGGGATTTGGGTTGCAAAGGTTAATTTTGGGGTTGAGGGTGGATATGGGGTTTGGAGTGCCAGGGGTAATTTTAGGGTTCAGGGTGTGTTTGGGTTTTGGGGTGCTAGGGGTAATTGTACGGTTCAGAGTGGGTTTTGGGGTGGAAAGGGTAATTTTAGTATTATAGGGGGTATGAGTATTGGGGTGGTAACGGTAAGTTTAGGATTTTAGGGGGTATGGGTACTAGGTAGTTGGGGTAATTTTAGGGCTTTAGGGGGTATGAGTGTTGGGGTAGTAAGGGTAATTTTAGAGTTTAGGGGGTAATATATATAATACATATATATATTTCTTTCAGCCGATCACTGATACTTCCCTTCTCCTGGGAACAAACAGAGACAAACCCAAACTTTGTGCATAGATTCTTTAGTTTATTCGTTCATTCACCACAACCGCCATGACGCGTTTCAGCCTCAATCGGCCTTGAATATAAATATATATATATATATATATATATATATATATATATATATATATATATATATATATATATATATATATATATATATATATATATATATATATATTTGCGATGTAATAGCAATGCGTTGTATCAACACTTGCGTTGTAACAACCGCATTGTCATTGCATTCAATGTATCGTCATATATTCAAGACAAAAGAGCTTTCAGAAGTATTACTCAAAGGGCCTTAGGCTCCGCCCACATGTTGGCATCCTTGAGTACACCATTTGATTGGGAAGAAGTTGTCAGCTTCCACTCAAATAAGTGTGCTTATATTGCACTTTTTGCCTTTGAGAAAGCTTATGCTCAGTACAGCAGGCCTTGGTGGGCTATGGTGGCAAACCAATGATGTTGGCTATAGGCGTGAGCTGTCCTTTATAAACATTCATGACAAAGGCAGTAGGCCTGACATATTCATTGTGAAAAGCATATGCGAAAGTCGATAGTCATTTAAAGGTCGATTGTAATTACTGTGGTCACCGCCAGCCCAGCGGGGGCGATCTGCTTGCCATCCTTGCAGAAATGACAACCTGCCATATTACAATGGCTGGGGGGTCCGCGGAGGACGGAAAGACCGTCCGCCGCTTTTCCGCCCGGTCGACATGTCGAACGGGCGGAAAAGGGTTCAACACCAGTCATATTAGAATGTGGCCTTGGAAATGCCTTTCGGAAAGGCATGCGGAGCCTGCTTGGGGGGCTCGTTGCAGGCCCCCAGGGACTCCGGGGGGTGCGGGGTGCACATGGCCTTTCAATGAACAACATGGCAGGCACCGCACCGTGCCTGTCATGTTGTGCATTGAAACGCACAACCTGCCTCAGTGGCATTGCGGGGGGCGGTGCTCTCTGCAAAGTATTAAAGACTGTAGAGAGATGTTTTTTTAAATGTAATCTCACTGATAACCATGTAGGCAAGGGTTTCGGATTTGGTTACCCCCTATGAATAGCTGCAGAGAAGGGATATTTGCATTATGATATTTCTTGTTAAGGATACTTAAGAGAGATAGTATTTTGCTTTGCCAACTGTAATTTTGTATGCATTGATAATTTTATGACTGTATGACTGAAGGTTGCCATTTGGGAACGCTTATGTCAATACAGAAGGCCAATGTTGGTTATTGCGACCAGCCAATAATAAAGGCGATAGGCCTCCTCGGTTCACGGGGAAAAATGTTGTCCAATGCCATCGGTCTAATCTGTTTATTATTCAAATTCCTGACAAATGCATTCGAACTTGCTTATTTATTGGGAAAAGCATGTTTTAAAGCCAATAGGCCTTTAATGGTGGTTTGTTATCATCAGCATTGTCCGATCACAAGTATATATCATCCTTAGAATTACTGTACTTTAGTGCCAGGGCTGGTGGGCCAATCCTTTAGTATTCAATTTTCTCCGGCATAGAATTATATTTATAATTTTCCTTCTTACCTATACCTTAATTCCCTCACAGCTGTTCTCTCTCCTAAGGTTTAATCTGCCTCTTTCATGAATATTATCTCTTTAGAAATTAACTTTGTGTGTTCTTAGAACTGATGTTGGTGGTTATTCTGCACTTTAAATGTGTAGGCCAGTTGCCTTCTGGATGCTGATGTGAGAGGCTGCTGGTTATGTTACTTTCTCTTATCAACTGTTTTTAAAGAACTTTACATGTATCAAGTTGGTTTGGATTGTCAGTGATAACACTCACCTTTTCCATATAATAATAATAATTCCTATTTATAAAGCGCAAACATATCTCCTCTTTAGGTTTCAAGGCGATGGGGGCCATTGGGGAGTTTAAGTGAGTTATTGCCCCGAGTCACATGATGCTCTGCTGAGCCGGTGATCTAACTGTGAGCCTTGCGCTCCGGAGTCAGCCTCTCTGGCTGCTGCGCCACACCTCTGTGCATTAACTAAAGCTGAGAAGTCACAAATGCAGTGTTTTTACTGTTTTCATTACAGAAAGGAGAAGCACTCTAATACAAGTGTACAATTTGAAGAACATTTACATTGGGCCTCATATCCCAAGGAGAGTAAAAAACAGAGTTACATAGAAATTTCAGTCATTGATACCAGACATCATGAGACACATCTATTGGGAGTGTGCATTCCTTATTTTTTTACTTGCACTCCAAACAGAGACAAGGATACTGCCAACGTGTTTCATCCCAAAGAATGGGGACTTCTTCAGGGCTGTTAAAAAGATATAAGACAAAGGCTTTTAGCAAAACAGACAGTACAAACATAAGCTGCACATTGTAAACAAAAATGTGCACAAAAAGGCAACATTATAGTTAACAATTTAAAAACAGCATTCAACAAACAATGCACAAATAGCATCAGTGCTGATTTTGGTACATGTAAGAGCATATCAAACAGAAACATCATTGTGCACATGAGTATCTTACATGTTATCTAAGATATATTTAGAAGAAACACATACAACATAATAGAAAAAAGGTGTTCCATTTCAACATTGCTACAAAACAACAACAGACAATCATATATATTACAGCTTAATAACTGAGCATACCGATTTAATGAGCAAAGTACTGTAACTCTGAAATAGCAAACACATTACTTTAGGTATATTTAAGCATATCAATTATGAAAAAACATATATATATATATATATATATATATATATATATATATATATATATATATATATATATATATATATATATATATATATATATATATATATATATATATATATATATATATATATAAAAAACGTATCATTCAATTACCACTTTAGGCAAAGGAACCACTCCTCCACCGAAAGAAAACCCCCTGAAGAAGTGTAGAATTAAGTCTAAAAGCACCCATTAGTTGACCAACCAATATATTTTGCTTACCGTAAAATTTAGACATCAGTGGTGTAACAAAAGCAGCCCGCCTGTGTGCTGGACCGGAGCTCTTGGGGCCCCCTCTGACACTGGAATGTCCCTGGTAGGAGAGCTCCAAATTGGTTCTGGAGCGTGGGGGGCCACATGCATTTTTGCAGGTGGCCCCTTTAGTTTCGTTACGCCACTGTTAGAGGTATGTCGGAAGCCAAAGGGTGGTATTTAGTACAGAGGTCATTTCAAATCCCTTTAGCATATATTCCTTGAAAAGAAAGGGATGTTTACTATATAAACAAACATAGCCAGCTTAACTCATTGCATCTTAGTTGGACAAAATGTAATTTTTACTGCTTTTCAATTAGCAGAACTCAAGTACTGGGAAAGAGCAAGACAAAGAATATATATATGGATAGTGTGCACAACAAATACGAGTGTCCCACACTAGAGAAACTAAGCAATGAAGTAGAAAAAAAAGAAATACGGCTTACCATATAGCATTTAGTTTTTGGCCTCAAATTCCAGCCAATGAGTATCCAAAAATAAGGAAATGTGAGAAAACCGTCAAATCTTGATTCCCTATAAAATAAAAAACAACGATAAACCAAACTTTCGCACTCTCTATATTGTTTAGACAGCAAAAAATTCCGTTTAGAACAAACATCATGGCTCTCCAGAGAAGCTAGTATAATCAAAGTTTCTAAAAACAAAGGACTAAAGACGTGCAATCAAACTGGCAAGAGTCACTATTCTATCTCGACAAACATTATTAGAGTAATACACTATGCCCATAGAAAACCCACATAATTACTAGGACTTTAAAAAAGACGTCCAGTGTGTCACACGTCTCATTTCTTTACAATACCAAAGAGAAACTTTAGTTTCAAACCATCTAGTGTGGAGCATAGAAGTCACCCAGGTCTATCTCAATGACATTAGGCATGACTCTCATTGCCAGTAGAATGGTGAGGTGAATGCACTAATACCTGTATATCAATCTAAAAAATACTTCATTCAGAATTCCTACAATTTTAAGAGAAAACCCGCTGGTGTTGCACTATTGGTCAGGTATATATTAAGATGCAAAGACGCCCATACTGCATATTTGTCCGAATAACAGATGTTCATTGATTCTCAGTCTGCCTGGTGCAGGAAATTTGGTGCTGCCAATCATTTTACATTTTTATGCATTTTAAGTCTTTCGAAATTATCAACAAACCAATGCTTTTTGCCTTCTGTATTTTAAATTTTACTAAAACATTCATGGTTTCTACTTTGAACTTAGCCTTGTGTGAATTTTCCTGAGCAAAATTTTCTATGAGTGTCCTTAGGACTAAAATGATTTGTGTTTAGGACTCTTGTCTTTAAAGCCACGCATACTCCTGATCCATCAACCGGCCCTTTAAATGCTGGAAAGTGTCAACAGAGTTTGGTAGCAGAGGATGGTTGACCGGTCTACTTTGTTACTGCTTAGAGATTAATAGGGGACTCTCTATTTGATCTGCCCAAAGTCCCAGTTCCTAAATCATTTGGATGTTTCAACTGGTTGAATAGCTGCTGAAATTACATTACGAGAGTAGGAATAGGGACTGTCTTCGTTGTGATGTGTGGAACAGTGAGTTGATTGTGTAAGTGACATGTGTAGATTGTTGCACTTTGTTGAGAGGTCTGTTATTGGTTAGTTGTTCCAGTTCATGAGGGAGATAATGTTCCTCCTGAAGGTTCGCCTGCTCATTTCATGTTGATATGTTTGTGTCTTCATACTTGTCTATGGCTTAAACAATGGCATCAAATTGCAGCTGATGATAAACATATGAAATGTCCTTTGGATGGTGCTTTCAAGGGGAGAAGATTGAGTATCTGAGTGTCACGTGTATGAGGAGAAACCACAACCTAGACCTGCACAGCTTAAAGCATTAAACAAATGGGATTTAGTGGAGAAGGAGAAAGAAAGTAAGAGAATGTTGAAGGATCAAGTTTAAAAAATGCAAAAGAAAGCGTGGAGAGAGGAGAAAATCGAAGGAGTGGGTGTGTTTCCTGCGACAGACAAGAAGAAAATCGTGGATATTGAATAAGATGAAACTAAAAATGAGAAAGAGAAGGAAAAATAAGAACCATTTTAAATGATTTGAAGAGAAAAATTGCTTTTTAAATAATTTGAGACCCCCCTCCTAATGATGATCAAGCTCCACATGTACAGGAGAGAGGAACATGAGAACCAAGACCTGCTTTGCCTTACCCTAGTACTAGTACGATGGTAGTGACAGCACCGAATACTGTCTTAAAATGAAGAGAAGTTGACATTTTTGAGTAAAGAAGCAGAAAGGCATGCATGTGATGCATATGAAAACCTTAAAGAATTGGCACACAAACATGGTGTGGATTTGTATAAAGAAAGAGTGCATGGAAATAATAGAATGGAATTGAGTGACAGTGACATTTAAAAACAGGAACATCTCAGTTTGAGGATTAATGTGAGAGAACTAATATAACTCATAAAAAATTGGGAGAACTTGAAAGGTTACAAAGAAAAATGTTTGACGACAGGGGGAAAGCAGAAACTAAAAGACAAAGAAAAAAAGAGTGATATTCAGTGTGAAGTGGTTGCGGAAGTCCCTTTGAGAGAAGTGCATGGAGGTACATATGTTCATATGCCACTGACAAGGTCTGACCTCCTGACATTTACAAAGAATATTCCAAAGGTTAGAGAAGAACTAGATAAGTGGTATACAGAGGTAGAGAGAATAGTGAAGATTTTAAAGGTTCCCTGGTTTGATTTAAATACTTTGTTTGAGGTTATTATTCCTAAAGATTTGTGGTTGGAGTGTACGGAAGTTGTAGATTGGTCAAATTAATCGCTGCTGAGGATTCAGCCCCATAATGGTCCATTTCCTACTGTGATGGATAAATATAAATTGGTGATTGAACATTTGAAGACAGGTGCCACAGAAAGAAATACATTGTAGAACAATCATGAGGGCAACACAGAAGCCTAAGGAATCAGTGCATGCTTTATATGAAGTATTGATGTAAATTTAAAGACAGTGTACTGGGCCCACAAAAGAAGGCATTAGCAGATTTTTTCAGCTTACATTTTGGGCCAACGTCTATCGATTAGTTCCTATATTCAGCAGAGTGTGATGTGTTTGCAATAAACATCTCTCAGTGATATATTTAAATTTAGCAGTGACTGACTCGATGTGAAGCACTGGAAAATTAAAGAAAAGCTTATCCTTACTCAGATGAAGTATTTCCAGAAAAGTGGTACAAAGACATTTTTCTCAAAGTGTCAGATGCAGATTTTGATTCTGGTTTTGTTTTAGGTGCAAATTTAGGTATGTAGGGAGTTGGCATGCAGAATAATGATTTTCAGTTTGTGCAGAATGGAGCAACAGTTTCACGAAGAGTTCCCCAAGATTAAGATTTTGCCAATTATTTGAATGTGTCAAATGCAAATATTAATATGTTGAAAAAGACCACAGCTTGTCACTTCTGTGGGACAAATGGTCACTGGAATCAAGAGTGTAGAGCTAATCTAGATAGAGTACAAATTGAACCGCAAATGATTCCCCAAATGCAACAACATATAAATCAGATGGACAGAAGGGATTAGCAGACCCCAGTCCAACTAGCCTCAGTGCAGAACATGCAGAATCAAGGGCAGCTTAATGGAAACTTGCCTTCAGTCCCAATGATGAATTATAATGTTCAGAATAAAATCCAGAATTTTCAAGAGAAACATGGTTTCCAACAAAATCCATCAGTGATGAGTAATACATTTCCTCAGATTGCCTTGACACTTGGGGGCCGATTACGATGTCATGCATGAAGCCTCAGACCGACAGGCAATTCTCCTAGACCATTTCGGAACCCATCCGCCCGACTCGGTCGGAAATAATTTCCGACCGACCGATTATGATGCACTCGGTCAGAAGGGAAACTGTTTGATCATCCCAAATCGGTTTCGACCAGCACTCAGAGATTCCAAGTCAGTTGGAGCCGATTCGTACAGCCCTACGGACAGCGTTTCCAACCGACCAATTATGATGTTGGCTTCTGACAGCCTTTCTGAGATTGGTTCTGTCCAACAAAAAAAGGCTATTGAAAACTGACTTTGGGGGCCCCTTGCAGGCCCCCCTTCATTCTGAGGCATCCGGTTTGGGGAGTTGGTGGTACCCATGGGACCCCCACTGTAAAGCCATCCACTGTGTGGCAAGCACCATGGGGTGCCTGCCACAGGATACAAGATTTTCCGCAGGCACCCATTTCCCCTATATAGCATGTGTTGTCGATCAGAACACTGGACCAGTCAATGAGAGTTCTTCCGAACGGTGTTCAGAAGCATCATAATCGGTCATGCGGAACCACCAATCGCAAATAGGTCAGAACCGAATCCGAAAAGGAGTCGGGCGGAAAGTTTCTGCACGACATTGTAATCGGCCCCTTGGTGTACCTACTGGACTGAGTCAAATACTGCACAATGACGATGCTTGAGGGGGAGGAGTACTGCATGCTTGGTGGAGTCCTAGAGGTAGTCCATAATGGCCCTTATGTAGGTGGTAAGGTGAATGGCCACCCAGTATCATGTGTAATCGATACAGGCGCTGCCAGCTCCATGGTTCGACCAATGGAGTTTCCAAACATACTTCTCGCTGGAAAAGAAGTCCAAGTATTAGGCATTAGCAACAAGCATATCACTACTAAGGTGTCGGAAAATTCCCTGGAAAAATTGGATCAATAGAGAACGGTCATCAATTTATTCCATGGGACACAAGCCAAATTAATTTGTTGGAGCATGACTTGTGCATGATAAATTGTGTGATTTATTGGACACTGGATGATGTAGCAATTCAAACACAGGATGAGAATTTAGATATAAAATTGAAATCACAAGAGTTAAGAGGGAAACTGTTTCCAGTTCTCACAAAAGAGGACTTACACCCATATTTAAAACACACTGTGAAAGAGGAAGTTTGGTGTTTTACTGGGAAAGAAATTGGGTTAATAATAGCTGAAGAGCCAGTGCATATTAAAGTAAAACCTAATGCAGTATTTCCTCGTACTCCTCAGTACAAGCTTAGTCGTGAAGCAGAGGAGACGGAATTGTAATTGTTTTTACATAGCACTTACTACCCCTGAAGAGACGTTGAAGGGCTTTTCAACGAGTAGCTCACTACTCAGAAACCCAAAAAGTATAAGGAAATATGAGTTAATTTGAACGGTGGACACGTGAGTCTGTTAGTTGGATTGAATAGGATAATGGCGGGATATAAGAGGAAAGAGTCTAGAAAGTGTTATTTGGGAGATTATAGTAGTGAGATGAGGTTTGGGATAAGAAAAAATGAGAGAATGGCTCTTGTTATTGGGAAGATGATAGAGCAAGGCATTTTAAAAGAAGTGGTAAGAAGTCCTTGCAAATCCCTGATCAAGGGAATTGAAAAACCGAGTGGAAAATGGAGAATAGTACAGGACATGCAAAAAATTAATAATTTTCCACCTTGTCCCGTGGTACTGAATCCTGCTGCCATTTTGCTCCAGATCACTGGTAACGTGGAGTGGTTCTCTGTAATTTATTTTTGCCAGTCGTTCTTCTTTATCCCTCTTCATGAGGCTTGGCAGTATCTATTTGCATTCAGATTTCAAAATGCAGTAATGATCTGGTGTCAAATTCAACAAGGGTATGCAGAGAGTCCATCGATCTTCTCCTCTCAAATCCTGAAGAAAGATATAGAGAGTTTGTATATGCCCTGTAATTCAGCACTGGTGCAATATATTGGCTACCTGAATAATACTGGCTCTCCAAAAAGAGAGAAAATTGAAAGCTTGACATAATAGCATTATTAGGTCACCGTGTAGAGCATGGCCTTAAAGTATATCCAACTAAATTGTAATATTGATTGTGAATATTGTGGTGGGAGCGTGTTATGTGAAGCTCTGTTCTGTTCTGTTCTGTAATATTTTAATTAGGAAACTGTGGAATAGTATTACTGTGGAATAACCGGTTTGCTCAAGACTCGCTTTTAAAAACGCTGGTTTTAATCTTTTATGCATTTGCACTTTAAGCACGTTATTTTCAAACGGCTAGTTTAGCATTTTGCACTGACATTTGAGGCGCGCTGACTCCCCGGTCCACCGCAGCTTTCATTGCTGATTGATGTGGAGGGAGGAATAGCGCTGGCACTTCCTGGTCGTTCCACGACGGGCGGCCATTTTTGCAGGGTGTGGGTCTAGTCTCCCAGCCCTCCCTGACTATTAAAGAGCCTATTATCCTCGCGCCCCCTAATGATTGTGAATATTGTGGTGGGAGCGTGTTATGTGAAGCTCTGTTCTGTTCTGTGCTGTAATATTTTAATTAGGAAACTGTGGAATAGTATTACTGTGGAATAACCGGTTTGCTCAAGACTCGCTTTTAAAAACGCTGGTTTTAATATTTTATGCATTTGCACTTTAAGCACGTTATTTTCAAACGGCTAGTTTAGCATTTTGCACTGACATTTGAGGCGCGCTGACTCCCCGGTCCACCGCAGCTTTCATTGCTGATTGATGTGGAGGGAGGAATAGCGCTGGCACTTCCTGGTCGTTCCACGACGGGCGGCCATTTTCGCAGGGTGTGGGTCTAGTCTCCCAACCTGTGCCTGTCCCCCCGGTTCTTACTAATATAGGTTCCCGCAATAAATGTCTGCTGTGTAATGTCAGATCACTGCCTAAACATCACATGCAGATCTGGGATCTCATCTCAGAGGCAGAACCTGACTTATGTTTCTTCACCGAAACTTGGCTAAAGCCCCACACTGCACCTACTATTACTTTGGGAATACCGGAGGGATATAAAATTATCTGCCAGGATAGACCCATAAAAAAAGGGAGGTGGCCTAGCCATTGTGCACAAGGATAGCATTATGGTCTCCATTCTCGAGCAATATTGCTCTGCAAATATTGAGATGTTGGTTTTTAAAATCTGTACCTCGCCAAAATGTTTTGTGAATGGTGCTCTGATCTATCGGCCTCCCGGACCCATGAACAATTTTTCCAATATGCTATTGGAATTATTGGCCCCCCATGTTAATGGAGATAAAGACTTCTTACTATTGGGTGATTTTAATATACATGCAGAGTTAAAGGAGGAAAAAGAAACCCAGGATTTTTTAAATGATCTTTTTTCATTGGGATTCCTGCTCCGCAATACAGGACCTACCCATAGGGCCGGACATACTCTGGACCTCATCTTGTCCAGGTTTCCTGGAATTGAGTGCTCTGCCCCTATCGTAAATGTATGGACTGACCATTTTACGATAGAATTCTATATTCCTGAGATAGGACCTATTCCTAAAAGATCCACTCAGATTCCTATGAAACGGAGACAATGGCACAAGATAACTAACGAATCTTTGAGGGATGCCTTCTCTATTCAAGATCATGTCACAACGAACGATATCGATGTGGCGCTAGAAAATTATGAAAAGGCAGTAACCATTGCCATTGAGCATATAGCTCCAATGAAAACCTTTAAGACCCGCCCGACGAAAAATCAGGAGGTGTGGTTCTCAGAGGACTTAAGGTCCATGAAACGGAGGACTAGGAAACTAGAGAAAATCTGGCGTACATCCCATTTGGAGTCAGATAAAGGGGAGTATCAGACGGCGCTAAAATCATATCATAAAGCTATTCGAACAGCCCGTAAACAACATATCACCTCACAATTAGAGGCGGTAGGAAATGCGCCGAGGACACTCTACCAGATACTGAACTCCTTCCTGAAGCCGGCAGCATGTGAGAGTGTTGACACTTCATCTCAACAACTTTGTGACGATACTGCCTGCTTCCTCACGAACAAGATTGAAACCATCTATGAAAAGATTCATGTCTCCATAGCATCCATTGGACATGTTATCTTTCCCACTGTGGTCCCAGCGAGTAAAAAGGTCCTCGCCCCCACCTTCACTAATTTTCCTAACATCACTGTGGCTGAAGTGGAGGGACTCATTACAACTATAAAAAGTGGGAGTCCCATGGATCAGCTTCCACCGAGAGTGATGATCTCAGTGAGGAGCATATTGGCACCAGAAATCCAAAGTTTGGTCAACCTCTCTTTGGACACAGGCTGTGTCCCTTTAGAGTGGAAGAGAGCCCAAGTGCGACCCATCCGCAAGAATACCGCCACTGCGTGGGCTGACATGACCAATTTGAGACCCATTTCCCTTTTACCATTCTTGGGAAAGCTCATAGGAAAGCATGTCTACAAGCACTTGTCTAATCACCTGGAACACACTGGTGCACTAGATCCATCTCAGTCGGGCTTTAGACCAAAATACGATTTACAAAAAGGGGGGTGGTGATGAACAGAGTGTCTGAGTTAAACAGACCACTCTTACCCAGTCCAAAGATCAGGGCTTGATCCATCACCGTTATTTATCTCACTGCCCCATCCCAGCTCAGAACCTGGCTATATGCAAATCAGTCTGTCCCTGGCCCAGTGCATCATGGGAACAGGGCAGACTAAACTACCAAGCCAATTCTTCACCAGAAAGGAGACAAGCTACCGGGGACCGGTTTCTGGCATTTCAGCCTTCTTCGGCTCGGCTTGCTTGAATCCTGATGGAGCAGTGAGAAAGGGACTCATGTCTGAGTATACCCTGCCACACCTATAGTGGCCAAAAACGATTTACAAAAAGGGGGGTGGTGATGAACAGAGTGTCTGAGTTAAACAGACCACTCTTACCCAGTCCAAAGATCAGGGCTTGATCCATCACCGTTATTTATCTCACTGCCCCATCCCAGCTCAGAACCTGGCTATATGCAAATCAGTCTGTCCCTGGCCCAGTGCATCATGGGAACAGGGCAGACTAAACTACCAAGCCAATTCTTCACCAGAAAGGAGACAAGCTACCGGGGACCGGTTTCTGGCATTTCAGCCTTCTTCGGCCCGGCTTGCTTGAATCCTGATGGAGCAGTGAGAAAGGGACTCATGTCTGAGTATACCCTGCCACACCTATAGTGGCCAAAAACGATTTACAAAAAGGGGGGTGGTGATGAACAGAGTGTCTGAGTTAAACAGACCACTCTTACCCAGTCCAAAGATCAGGGCTTGATCCATCACCGTTATTTATCTCACTGCCCCATCCCAGCTCAGAACCTGGCTATATGCGAATCAGTCTGTCCCTGGCCCAGTGCATCATGGGAACAGGGCAGACTAAACTACCAAGCCAATTCTTCACCAGAAAGGAGACAAGCTACCGGGGACCGGTTTCTGGCATTTCAGCCTTCTTCGGCCCAGCTTGCTTGAATCCTGATGGAGCAGTGAGAAAGGGACTCATGTCTGAGTATACCCTGCCACACCTATAGTGGCCAAAAACGATTTACAAAAAGGGGGGTGGTGATGAACAGAGTGTCTGAGTTAAACAGACCACTCTTACCCAGTCCAAAGATCAGGGCTTGATCCATCACCGTTATTTATCTCACTGCCCCATCCCAGCTCAGAACCTGGCTATATGCAAATCAGTCTGTCCCTGGCCCAGTGCATCATGGGAACAGGGCAGACTAAACTACCAAGCCAATTCTTCACCAGAAAGGAGACAAGCTACCGGGGACCGGTTTCTGGCATTTCAGCCTTCTTCGGCCCGGCTTGCTTGAATCCTGATGGAGCAGTGAGAAAGGGACTCATGTCTGAGTATACCCTGCCACACCTATAGTGGCCAAAAACGATTTACAAAAAGGGGGGTGGTGATGAACAGAGTGTCTGAGTTAAACAGACCACTCTTACCCAGTCCAAAGATCAGGGCTTGATCCATCACCGTTATTTATCTCACTGCCCCATCCCAGCTCAGAACCTGGCTATATGCAAATCAGTCTGTCCCTGGCCCAGTGCATCATGGGAACAGGGCAGACTAAACTACCAAGCCAATTCTTCACAAGAAAGGAGACAAGCTACCGGGGACCGGTTTCTGGCATTTCAGCCTTCTTCGGCCCGGCTTGCTTGAATCCTGATGGAGCAGTGAGAAAGGGACTCATGTCTGAGTATACCCTGCCACACCTATAGTGGCCAAAAACGATTTACAAAAAGGGGGGTGGTGATGAACAGAGTGTCTGAGTTAAACAGACCACTCTTACCCAGTCCAAAGATCAGGGCTTGATCCATCACCGTTATTTATCTCACTGCCCCATCCCAGCTCAGAACCTGGCTATATGCAAATCAGTCTGTCCCTGGCCCAGTGCATCATGGGAACAGGGCAGACTAAACTACCAAGCCAATTCTTCACCAGAAAGGAGACAAGCTACCGGGGACCGGTTTCTGGCATTTCAGCCTTCTTCGGCCCAGCTTGCTTGAATCCTGATGGAGCAGTGAGAAAGGGACTCATGTCTGAGTATACACTGCCACACCTATAGTGGCCAAAAACGATTTACAAAAAGGGGGGTGGTGATGAACAGAGTGTCTGAGTTAAACAGACCACTCTTACCCAGTCCAAAGATCAGGGCTTGATCCATCACCGTTATTTATCTCACTGCCCCATCCCAGCTCAGAACCTGGCTATATGCAAATCAGTCTGTCCCTGGCCCAGTGCATCATGGGAACAGGGCAGACTAAACTACCAAGCCAATTCTTCACCAGAAAGGAGACAAGCTACCGGGGACCGGTTTCTGGCATTTCAGCCTTCTTCGGCCCGGCTTGCTTGAATCCTGATGGAGCAGTGAGAAAGGGACTCATGTCTGAGTATACCCTGCCACACCTATAGTGGCCAAAAACGATTTACAAAAAGGGGGGTGGTGATGAACAGAGTGTCTGAGTTAAACAGACCACTCTTACCCAGTCCAAAGATCAGGGCTTGATCCATCACCGTTATTTATCTCACTGCCCCATCCCAGCTCAGAACCTGGCTATATGCAAATCAGTCTGTCCCTGGCCCAGTGCATCATGGGAACAGGGCAGACTAAACTACCAAGCCAATTCTTCACCAGAAAGGAGACAAGCTACCGGGGACCGGTTTCTGGCATTTCAGCCTTCTTCGGCCCGGCTTGCTTGAATCCTGATGGAGCAGTGAGAAAGGGACTCATGTCTGAGTATACCCTGCCACACCTATAGTGGCCAAAAACGATTTACAAAAAGGGGGGTGGTGATGAACAGAGTGTCTGAGTTAAACAGACCACTCTTACCCAGTCCAAAGATCAGGGCTTGATCCATCACCGTTATTTATCTCACTGCCCCATCCCAGCTCAGAACCTGGCTATATGCAAATCAGTCTGTCCCTGGCCCAGTGCATCATGGGAACAGGGCAGACTAAACTACCAAGCCAATTCTTCACCAGAAAGGAGACAAGCTACCGGGGACCGGTTTCTGGCATTTCAGCCTTCTTCGGCCCGGCTTGCTTGAATCCTGATGGAGCAGTGAGAAAGGGACTCATGTCTGAGTATACCCTGCCACACCTATAGTGGCCAAAAACGATTTACAAAAAGGGGGGTGGTGATGAACAGAGTGTCTGAGTTAAACAGACCACTCTTACCCAGTCCAAAGATCAGGGCTTGATCCATCACCGTTATTTATCTCACTGCCCCATCCCAGCTCAGAACCTGGCTATATGTAAATCAGTCTGTCCCTGGCCCAGTGCATCATGGGAACAGGGCAGACTAAACTACCAAGCCAATTCTTCACCAGAAAGGAGACAAGCTACCGGGGACCGGTTTCTGGCATTTCAGCCTTCTTCTGCCCGGCTTGCTTGAATCCTGATGGAGCAGTGAGAAAGGGACTCATGTCTGAGTATACCCTGCCACACCTATAGTGGCCAAAAACGATTTACAAAAAGGGGGGTGGTGATGAACAGAGTGTCTGAGTTAAACAGACCACTCTTACCCAGTCCAAAGATCAGGGCTTGATCCATCACCGTTATTTATCTCACTGCCCCATCCCAGCTCAGAACCTGGCTATATGCAAATCAGTCTGTCCCTGGCCCAGTGCATCATGGGAACAGGGCAGACTAAACTACCAAGCCAATTCTTCACCAGGGAGCTTGTTTCCTTCCCAGTGTAAGAATTGGCTTCTGTAGTTTGGTTTGTCCTGTTCCCATCATGCACTGGGACAGGAACAGACTAAATTGCATACAGCCAGGTTCTGAAACTGGGATGGTGCAGTGAGCTAAAAAACGGTGTTGGATCTAGCCCTGATCTTTTGACTGGGTGAGAGCTTTCTGCTTAATTCAGAGACTCTGTCCCTCACCACCCCTTTTTGTAAATATTTTTGTCCACCCTAAGCGTGGAAGGGTATTCTCAGATGTGAGACCCTTGCTCATTGCACCATCAGGATTCAAGCAAACCGGGCCGAAGACGGCTGTAATGCCAGAAACCGGTCCCCGGGAGCTTGTTTCCTTCCCAGTGTAAGAATTGGCTTCTGTAGTTTGGTTTGTCCTGTTCCCATCATGCACTGGGACAGGAACAGACTAATTTGCATACAGCCAGGTTCTGAAACTGGGATGGTGCAGTGAGCTAAAAAACGGTGTTGGATCTAGACCTGATCTTTTGACTGGGTGAGAGCTTTCTGCTTAATTCAGAGACTCTGTCCCTCACCACCCCTTTTTGTAAATATTTTTGTCCACCCTAAGCGTGGAAGGGTATTCTCAGATGTGAGACCCTTGCTCATTGCACCATCAGGATTCAAGCAAACCGGGCCGAAGACGGCTGTAATGCCAGAAACCGGCCCCCGGGAGCTTGTTTCCTTCCCAGTGTAAGAATTGGCTTCTGTAGTTTGGTTTGTCCTGTTCCCATCATGCACTGGGACAGGAACAGACTAATTTGCATACAGCCAGGTTCTGAAACTGGGATGGTGCAGTGAGCTAAAAAACGGTGTTGGATCTAGTCCTGATCTTTTGACTGGGTGAGAGCTTTCTGCTTAATTCAGAGACTCTGTCCCTCACCACCCCTTTTTGTAAATATTTTTGTCCACCCTAAGCGTGGAAGGGTATTCTCAGATGTGAGACCCTTGCTCATTGCACCATCAGGATTCAAGCAAACCAGGCCGAAGACGGCTGTAATGCCAGAAACCGGTCCCCGGGAGCTTGTTTCCTTCCCAGTGTAAGAATTGGCTTCTGTAGTTTGGTTTGTCCTGTTCCCATCATGCACTGGGACAGGAACAGACTAATTTGCATACAGCCAGGTTCTGAAACTGGGATGGTGCAGTGAGCTAAAAAACGGTGTTGGATCTAGCCCTGATCTTTTGACTGGGTGAGAGCTTTCTGCTTAATTCAGAGACTCTGTCCCTCACCACCCCTTTTTGTAAATATTTTTGTCCACCCTAAGCGTGGAAGGGTATTCTCAGATGTGAGACCCTTGCTCATTGCACCATCAGGATTCAAGCAAACCGGGCCGAAGACGGCTGTAATGCCAGAAACCGGACCCCGGGAGCTTGTTTCCTTCCCAGTGTAAGAATTGGCTTCTGTAGTTTGGTTTGTCCTGTTCCCATCATGCACTGGGACAGGAACAGACTAATTTGCATACAGCCAGGTTCTGAAACTGGGATGGTGCAGTGAGCTAAAAAACGGTGTTGGATCTAGCCCTGATCTTTTGACTGGGTGAGAACTTTCTGCTTAATTCAGAGACTCTGTCCCTCACCACCCCTTTTTGTAAATATTTTTGTCCACCCTAAGCGTGGAAGGGTATTCTCAGATGTGAGACCCTTGCTCATTGCACCATCAGGATTCAAGCAAACTGGGCCGAAGACAGCTGTAATGCCAGAAACCGGCCCCCGGGAGCTTGTTTCCTTCCCAGTGTAAGAATTGGCTTCTGTAGTTTGGTTTGTCCTGTTCCCATCATGCACTGGGACAGGAACAGACTAATTTGCATACAGCCAGGTTCTGAAACTGGGATGGTGCAGTGAGCTAAAAAACGGTGTTGGATCTAGCCCTGATCTTTTGACTGGGTGAGAGCTTTCTGCTTAATTCAGAGACTCTGTCCCTCACCACCCCTTTTTGTAAATATTTTTGTCCACCCTAAGCGTGGAAGGGTATTCTCAGATGTGAGACCCTTGCTCATTGCACCATCAGGATTCAAGCAAACCGGGCCGAAGACGGCTGTAATGCCAGAAACCGGCCCCCGGGAGCTTGTTTCCTTCCCAGTGTAAGAATTGGCTTCTGTAGTTTGGTTTGTCCTGTTCCCATCATGCACTGGGACAGGAACAGACTAATTTGCATACAGCCAGGTTCTGAAACTGGGATGGTGCAGTGAGCTAAAAAACGGTGTTGGATCTAGCCCTGATCTTTTGACTGGGTGAGAGCTTTCTGCTTAATTCAGAGACTCTGTCCCTCACCACCCCTTTTTGTAAATATTTTTGTCCACCCTAAGCGTGGAAGGGTATTCTCAGATGTGAGACCCTTGCTCATTGCACCATCAGGATTCAAGCAAACCGGGCCGAAGACGGCTGTAATGCCAGAAACCGGCCCCCGGGAGCTTGTTTCCTTCCCAGTGTAAGAATTGGCTTCTGTAGTTTGGTTTGTCCTGTTCCCATCATGCACTGGGACAGGAACAGACTAATTTGCATACAGCCAGGTTCTGAAACTGGGATGGTGCAGTGAGCTAAAAAACGGTGTTGGATCTAGCCCTGATCTTTTGACTGGGTGAGAGCTTTCTGCTTAATTCAGAGACTCTGTCCCTCACCACCCCTTTTTGTAAATATTTTTGTCCACCCTAAGCGTGGAAGGGTATTCTCAGATGTGAGACCCTTGCTCATTGCACCATCAGGATTCAAGCAAACCGGGCCGAAGACGGCTGTAATGCCAGAAACCGGTCCCCGGGAGCTTGTTTCCTTCCCAGTGTAAGAATTGGCTTCTGTAGTTTGGTTTGTCCTGTTCCCATCATGCACTGGGACAGGAACAGACTAATTTGCATACAGCCAGGTTCTGAAACTGGGATGGTGCAGTGAGCTAAAAAACGGTGTTGGATCTAGCCCTGATCTTTTGACTGGGTGAGAGCTTTCTGCTTAATTCAGAGACTCTGTCCCTCACCACCCCTTTTTGTAAATATTTTTGTCCACCCTAAGCGTGGAAGGGTATTCTCAGATGTGAGACCCTTGCTCATTGCACCATCAGGATTCAAGCAAACCGGGCCGAAGACGGCTGTAATGCCAGAAACCGGTCCCCGGGAGCTTGTTTCCTTCCCAGTGTAAGAATTGGCTTCTGTAGTTTGGTTTGTCCTGTTCCCATCATGCACTGGGACAGGAACAGACTAATTTGCATACAGCCAGGTTCTGAAACTGGGATGGTGCAGTGAGCTAAAAAACGGTGTTGGATCTAGCCCTGATCTTTTGACTGGGTGAGAGCTTTCTGCTTAATTCAGAGACTCTGTCCCTCACCACCCCTTTTTGTAAATATTTTTGTCCACCCTAAGCGTGGAAGGGTATTCTCAGATGTGAGACCCTTGCTCATTGCACCATCAGGATTCAAGCAAACCGGGCCGAAGACGGCTGTAATGCCAGAAACCGGTCCCCGGGAGCTTGTTTCCTTCCCAGTGTAAGAATTGGCTTCTGTAGTTTGGTTTGTCCTGTTCCCATCATGCACTGGGACAGGAACAGACTAATTTGCATACAGCCAGGTTCTGAAACTGGGATGGTGCAGTGAGCTAAAAAACGGTGTTGGATCTAGCCCTGATCTTTTGACTGGGTGAGAGCTTTCTGCTTAATTCAGAGACTCTGTCCCTCACCACCCCTTTTTGTAAATATTTTTGTCCACCCTAAGCGTGGAAGGGTATTCTCAGATGTGAGACCCTTGCTCATTGCACCATCAGGATTCAAGCAAACCGGGCCGAAGACGGCTGTAATGCCAGAAACCGGTCCCCGGGAGCTTGTTTCCTTCCCAGTGTAAGAATTGGCTTCTGTAGTTTGGTTTGTCCTGTTCCCATCATGCACTGGGACAGGAACAGACTAATTTGCATACAGCCAGGTTCTGAAACTGGGATGGTGCAGTGAGCTAAAAAACGGTGTTGGATCTAGCCCTGATCTTTTGACTGGGTGAGAGCTTTCTGCTTAATTCAGAGATTCTGTCCCTCACCACCCCTTTTTGTAAATATTTTTGTCCACCCTAAGCGTGGAAGGGTATTCTCAGATGTGAGACCCTTGCTCATTGCACCATCAGGATTCAAGCAAACCGGGCCGAAGACGGTTGTAATGCCAGAAACCGGCCCCCGGGAGCTTGTTTCCTTCCCAGTGTAAGAATTGGCTTCTGTAGTTTGGTTTGTCCTGTTCCCATCATGCACTGGGACAGGAACAGACTAATTTGCATACAGCCAGGTTCTGAAACTGGGATGGTGCAGTGAGCTAAAAAACGGTGTTGGATCTAGCCCTGATCTTTTGACTGGGTGAGAGCTTTCTGCTTAATTCAGAGACTCTGTCCCTCACCACCCCTTTTTGTAAATATTTTTGTCCACCCTAAGCGTGGAAGGGTATTCTCAGATGTGAGACCCTTGCTCATTGCACCATCAGGATTCAAGCAAACCGGGCCGAAGACGGCTGTAATGCCAAAAACCGGCCCCCGGGAGCTTGTTTCCTTCCCAGTGTAAGAATTGGCTTCTGTAGTTTGGTTTGTCCTGTTCCCATCATGCACTGGGACAGGAACAGACTAATTTGCATACAGCCAGGTTCTGAAACTGGGATGGTGCAGTGAGCTAAAAAACGGTGTTGGATCTAGCCCTGATCTTTTGACTGGGTGAGAGCTTTCTGCTTAATTCAGAGACTCTGTCCCTCACCACCCCTTTTTGTAAATATTTTAGACCAAAATACAGCACGGAAACAGCATTGCTGTCAATTACCGATGATCTTTGCATGCTCCAGGACAAAGGAACATCAGCTGTCCTGGTGCTGCTGGATCTATCGGCAGCTTTTGATACCATCTCACATGAAATTTTGGTTGAGCGCCTGACTGAGACTGGACTAGGGGGCATGGCACTGGCTTGGCTAAAGAGCTTTCTTCTGGATCGAACCCAATGTGTCACCATGGGAGACTTTCGATCCAAGGAGACCAGGATTACTAAGGGGGTGCCACAGGCCTCTTGTTTGAGCCCTACATTATTCAACATCTATGTGGCCCCCCTGGCGAATATCCTGAGAGCCTTTGGTTTTTGCCCAGTGTCATATGCTGACGATACTCAGCTGCTCTTTCCCTTTGACCATCTAACTCCAGAGGTATTACATTCTTTCTCTGAGGGGATGAGAGCAGTTTCCCAATGGATGTCTTTGAACAAGTTGCAGTGCAACGTTTCAAAGACAGAGGTTATGCTCTTTGGTGAGGCTAAAATCTGCTGGGCTCCTGACTGGTGGCCTCTAGACCTAGGCCCAGTCCCTGAGCCTAAGCAGATAGTCAAGAACCTAGGGGTCCGTCTGGAACAAGAACTCAGCCTGAAGCAGCATGTTACCAACATTGTGGGGTCCTGTTTTCGAACTATAGGACTACTGCGCAGAGTTTTTCCACTGCTTCCAGACACTATTAGAAAGACCCTGGTCCAGGCGCTGGTTATCAGTCGTCTCGACTATTGTAATGGCCTCTTGTTGTCAGCTAATGAGGAGGATCTGGACAGGTTGCAGGTTGTGCAGAACACTGCAGCTAGGCTGGTGGTAAATGCTCCTCCCAGAACACCATCAAAACCACTTCTTGCCAGGCTTCATTGGCTCTCCATCCGTCAGAGAGTCACCTTTAAGATCTGTTGTACGGTACATAAAGGTCTTCATGGTTTGGGTCCCTCTTATCTCGCAGACAAGTTTGTGCCGTATGTCCCTTCCCGTGCTCTACGGTCCAGTGATCAATTGCTTCTCATGATTCCTAGGATCAAGCGGGCAAGGCAAGGGGGTAAGGCTCTGTCGGTAAGGGGACCGAAGATTTGGAATGGCCTCCCCCTCCAGCTTAGGCAGCTTGAAAATATTCTGGCCTTCAGGAAAAAGCTGAAGACGTTTCTGTTCCAGGTCTAACTTTACAGTCTCAGAATTGGATTGCAGTTATGTAACTTGTTCTCCTGTAGGTTCGGCAGTCATAAAACGCGGAGATACTCCCCTGGGAGTCTATTCTAGCGCTCTACAAACACGCAAAAAAAAATAAAATAAATAAATAAAATAATATTGCCAGAAACAAGTTCTTTATTTGGGTCATAAAATTGAGAAAGAAGTGAGTAAGTGTCTGCAGAACAACTCTCCACAATTCTAAAAATGAACCCACCAACCACCCAAAAGAAAGTGAGGATTATTTGGCGGGAATGGTTGGCTACTGTCACCAGTGGACTCCAAACTTTCTCCTAATTGTAAATCCTTTCAAAAGCTTGGCCACAGTGACGAGAGTGATCCAGTGCTTTGGGACAATGAATGTATGAATGCTTTCCTGGAGCTCAGACATAGCCTCTGTACTGCAGCCACTCTAGGAATGCCTACTTACAAGAAATATTTTTATTAATTTTATTATGAGAGAGAAGGGTGATCACTTTCAGTACTTACTCAACAAAATGGAGGAGAAAAGAGGCAGCAGATTTCTTTTCAGCTACATTAGACTCTGTAGCTGCTGCACTTCCAGGCTACATGAAGACTATTGCAGTGGCTAGTCTTGCCATTTAGCAGAGTGAAGGGGTTGTGATGGCAGCATAGATGTTACAGAATTGTGTACCAAGCCAAGACAAGACATTAAGGATGTGCCACTTGAATTGGCTGATTTGATTTGATTTGTAGATGGGCCATCAAGAAGTTCTGAGAGCAGCATATGCAGTTTGTCCAATTGCAAAACCAAAATGGTTTTAGAGTGGCCCATGATTTCGGTCTGCTGTGGATGGAAAGAGGTTTCTTGACATCCTCTGGTACTCCAGTCAGGATTGGCCCAAGAATTCATGGTTTATCGAGCACATTACAGTAACCTAAAGATGTTGGGGTTGTAAAATGAGTAGCATATAAAGTGGAGATGACATGGTATCTCTTGGAAACTGTTATGTTGACAGAAATGCAAACTAATGTGATCTTATGTCCAGTTCATTGGAATCAGATGAAAAATGTACCTCAGAAAAAGAGTTAGTTAATCCTCATTTCAAATCTGCAGCTGATGATTTTTTCCTGAGTCGTGTCACTTGTCAACAGAGGAACGTGGGTAAGAAAAGTGAGGTGACGGTAAATCATATTAGTCAGTCTGAAGGTCCATTTATTGGGGTACAAGTCGACTTTATTGAAATGTCAAGGTGTAATAGATTATACTATATTTTGGTGATTGTATGCCTTTTCTCCAGGTGGGTGGAAGCGTACCCAACTAGGAGGAATGACAGCCTCACCATAGTCAAGCTAATGTTGAGGGAGGTGATCCCTATATTCATTTTGCCAAGTTCTATAGAGTCAGATAGGGAAACTCACCTTAAGGGTGAGTTGATGATAATTGTGTGCACTATGTTGCAGATCGATCAGAAGTTTTATTGTAGTTATCGACTTGCATCTGGAGTGGTTGTGAGAGCGAATTGTACTCTCAAGTCAAAGTTGTCATAAATCTGCAATTTGACATCTCTGAATTTACCAGATTCCTTACCTCTGGCATTGATGAGTTTACGAAGCTCCTCTAATAAGTGACTGGCCTCTCTCCCCACGAGATGTTGATGGAGAGAGTGATGCAAATTCCTGTTTTTCCTGTGGCATCACTGGAAAATATTACTGATGACCTTGTGTTGAACTGCTGCAAGGGTTTGACTGATGTGGTACACTCTATTTTTCACCAGATGAAGTTGACAACACCTACAGCAAGAGAGCAAACATGCCATGATCTGGTTCCTGGTGACTAGGTTGTAGTGAAAAAGTATGTGAGTAACAGGTGCCTTGATGTGAAGTGTCATGGATCCCACCAAGTCATCCTTGTGATGAATACGGCTGTGAAGTGTACAGGCTTGTCTCAATGTATCCGCATATCTCACGTGAAAAGAGTGAAGACTGCAGAGGAAGAAGTGGTGACACCAACCACTAATTCACGCGGTCAGATCTGAGTTCGCTACATTGATTGAGAGGAGGACAAGAAAGAAAAGCAGAATCAGTAACACAGGCAATGAGAGCATAATCACAAACTGTTTAAAATCAGTCTGCAAGAGTGTAAACAAAAGTAAGAGTTTCAAAAATTCAGAGAGGATCATATCATTCTAGTTGGAAACTGCACAGATCATGTGGACAGTAAAAACAAAAAGGTGCAATAGGTGTTCCAAATTGGTTTAAAGTTGAGAAATGGCTTCAAAATGGTTGTCCTGGGAGCATGAAAGGAAGGCAAAGAGCATGAAAGGAGAGTTGTGGTCTCTGAACAGTTGAAGAAGAGACAAAACAAGAAACAGAGCAAGTAGAGACAGATTTGAGTGACAGAGAGTCAGAACAGCTAATAGTCAGAAAATCAACAAGAGTAAAAGTTCCAAACAAGAAGTATGCAGCACCAGAGCGTCGTATCAGGTAAAGATCTAACCAGAGCAAAGATACATTGATTAAAAAAACTTTTCCTTATTTTCGAAGCACCGCCATGAACAAGATTGAACAAAAACAGGGTGAATATTGTTTTTATGGAGTATTGAAGAAAATTATTTTTATTGTTTGAGTTTTTGGATTTGTCACAGGTGCATGCACTACTTCAGTAGTTAGAGACTGACAACTTCTGATGCTTAACTTGAAAGAAGATTGATTTTGTACTTTATCTTAAGTATCCAGTTGAAGATAGTAGGTTTCCTGTGCATATTTCCTGAACTGAGCTTCTTATTAGTAGTAATATATTGACATTTGAAGACTTTGAAGATTTTGAAGTTTTTGATTTTGCACCATATTTAGTAATTCAAAATGTTTGATTTTTATGTGATTTGTATAGAGAAGGTATGGTTGGGACTGATGAGTTATTATTTAGAGCTTAAGATATTTTCTTTTTACGATAATAGCTTTATTCGGTATTGTGGTCAGCCTTTACTCTTCAGTTGGATACATTTCACCTAAATCTGAAATCTAATCATATATTGCTAATGTTACTAGGAATAAGAGGTTTGATTATAATGTATCTGTTAATTAGTTTAATGAAAATTCCTCTGCTATTTTGATGACAGAGTATTTAGCAATTTTGAATGTGACAAATTGTTTTGTCTGTATGTATCTACCTGTTTGTGTTGCACAGAGGACAAACTACAATCAACTGCCTTGACCATATGCCTTAACGGGCAGCATCATAATGTTGGTTCTTCGTGATCAAGACTTCCTCGAATTCAGCGATGTTGATCTACCATTAGAAAAAATACCTACTATAGGAGGCTTAGGTTCTTGTGCAGATCATCTAAGAGTTAATAAACCTATTTGCACTACTCACAGTATTGAGATGAGTGTGTGTAGGTTTGGTGGTATTGAACTGAATTTTATTGGAGAATTAATCAAATTTAGTAGAAATGTGCATATAGCAAGAGAGACTCAGTTGCAGAATGAGGCTAAAGGAAGATTCAGATGTACGAAGAGGCACCCTAGAACAAGAACAATTCATTAATCAGGCCTTTAACTACGATAAAGGGTCGACAAATGCTAAATAATGTGTCTTTTATTCTGGTCGCTGGTGACCTAAACTGTTCATTTGAGCCCCTGAACAGCGTGGGGGAGGATCTGGGGGCTGACGAAGATGCGGCATGGGACATCCCGCCTTTATCACTGACAAGGGGCGTCAAGGGCACTGAGGCAGCACTTCATTGGCTGGGACTATGTCTGGAGTGGGGGCTGCGTGCTGCCAATGGACGCACGCCCTCCGATAAATCAGGCCACCCGACCTTTAATAATGGGGTCAGTAAGAGTCGAATCAACTATTTTCTTGTTAAAATTGAGCTCTGGTCCCTGGTTATTGACATGGAGGTTGTGGAACGCCCAGAGAGCGACCACAACCCCCTTTCGCTGGGTCTTAAGCTTTTAGGCGTTGGAGGTGGGCCTTCTATCACCGCCTGTTTAACGTCAGAGGTCATTTTGTGTAATGATAGAAAAAGAGTAAAATGGTCTAGGGTAGTTACAGATCCTTCTATAATAAAAGATATAGAGAAAGAATTCGCGAAGACATTGGTTGCAATGGAAGCTGCATCATCCTCCCAGGGGATTATCTCCCAGATTAGTGATCTTCATGACCTGTGCTTTGCGAAACTAAAAACCCTGTTAACAACCCCATTAATACCAAGGAAGGATAAAGTCCGGAACAAATGGTACAATAAGAGTTGTAGGGTAGCGCACAGTAGATTGATTTTAGCGATTAAATCTAGAGACATTGCCGTTATTAGAACGGCTCGGCTGACCTACAAAAAGGCGCTATGGGCCGCGAAAAAGGAGTGGGATGACCGTCATTGGTCAGAGCTCGTTTTGGCATGTCTAACATCAAACCAAATTAAGTTTTGGGAAATCGTTAAGTGGGGTGCCAACCTGGATTCCCAAACCCCTGTGAATCACGTCTCTGCGGAAGACTGGGTGGCTTTCTATTCATTGCAGTTTAGAGCTCCAAACGTGGATCAGGATATTCATTAAGAGTTGGAAGCAGTCTTGCCCTCTAACCCTGATTGCTTGCTTGTTTTTAATACCTCTGACACGAAGTATGCCCTGGGTGCAGTCCATTCAGGTAGAGCTCCTGGGTTGGACGCAATACCCACTGATCTTTTTAAAATGAATCTTGACATTTGGGTTCCTTACACAACCATGCTTGTGAATGCAATTGCTGCAGGGGCAAGGATCCCGGGCTCCTGGAAAGGGGCGGAGATTCTACCAGTATTCAAAAAAGGAGACCGCTCAGTCCCGGGGAACTATCGCCCTATAAGCCTGATAGGTTCTCTTCAAAAAATAACTGCCAGGATGGTACTCGCGAGAATCCAGGGGTGGATGGAGCAAGAAAATATTCTGTCCCCAATGCAAGCTGGATTCAGAGTAGGCACCAGCACCTTAGATCAGGTTTTTAGACTTAATATGTTGTACTGGAAGGTTGTCAAGCTGGGTGGTGGTGCTATTTATGCCGCTTTTGTGGACCTTAAGTTGGCTTTCGATTTGGTACCAAGAGAGAAAATGTGGAAATCCCTTAGACTCATGGTCTGCCACCTGAACTTCTCGACTCAGTGGTTAGACTCCATGAAGAAAACTTCGCTAGAGTAAGATGGGGTAAACAAGGTCAGGTGACTGATAGTTTTCCAGTTACACGCGGTGTGCGACAGGGATGTGTGTTGGCTCCCACCTTATTTCTTTTGTTTATCAATCAGGTTGTAAAATTCTTTTCTGATACCCCGACTGATGCACCATCTTTGAGCGGGTCTAAATACCCGATGTTGATTTTTGCAGATGATACCCTGCTTCTCTCTAAAACACGAGGGGGGTTGCAAATAGCCCTCAACAGGTTCGCTGAGTTTTGCAGGGTTAATGATCTGCAGATCAACACAGATAAAACCAAATTTATGGTTTTTAGCAATAAAAGCCCAATTAAAAGCTCTATTACCTTGAATGGTGCCCTGATTGAACAAGTGGACACAATGACGTATTTGGGTGTGACCCTGGACTAACGCTTTAGCTGGAAACCCCAGATCGAGGTTTTATATCTTAAGTTTGTCCGCCTCTCGGGCTGCTTATTACAGGAGCAAAGGAAGTCCCTGACCAAACGTATTGCCCCGGTGATAAAAATTTACGAAGCAAAAATTAATACAGCCATATTATATGGCGCAGATGTGTGGGGGTATAAAGATTTGTCTCTCCTTGTTAAGGCACAAAACAAATTCCTGCGAAATTTGGTGGGTCTCCCTCAATCTACACCCACCAAACCATTGTTGCTAGATTTGGGTTGCAAAGCCTTCAATGATTTGGCCCGCTTCCGTCTGGTGGCCCGGTGGTGACGGCTCTGGACCATACCAGAGCTTAGCCTATTTGCCAAGGAACTGGACGAAGTTAATTCATTGTGGGGCGCATCTCGAATCCCCTGGCTAAGGGAAGTAAAATTTGTGCTGGAAGAGATGGGACTCAACCACCTTTGGTCTAACCCGGGGGGTTCCTCCTTTCCCTCCAAACAGGATTTCAAGGACCTATACTGGGCCACAGTAAAGCACTTAGCAGTGGTCCAGTCAGACGCCACTAACTTAACTGGACTTTTTTTGGTACATAAACTGACCCCTTCCTTAGAACCTTACTGGGATGTGATCACTAAAACTCTCGACCGGAAACTATACCATCAGTTCTGTGTCGGGTCACTCCCAGTTAATTCCTTTGCCGGGAAATGGTCTGCGAACTCAAATTATACCTGTCCTTGGTGCCCCAACCATCCGGAAAGCATGGGCCATTTTTTATTTGCATGCCCAGCCTACCGTGTTCCACGGATAAAATGGCTTAAACCCCTATGTAGTAATCTTGAAATCAAAGGGTTCTTAGAAGCCATGAGGATATTTCGTACTAACACATCTGAGTTGGTAGTGGTCGGTGTGGCTAAGTACCTAGGCTGGGCATGGATCATTCGAACTAGGAACCCCAATGACTCTTAATGTTTGTTTTTATATATTCTATATATTGATAACGTTGGTTGTTATTATAACTGGAAGTCTTTATTAAACTGTTTATTAAATTGTTTAATATCCTTTTAGATGAAGAAAACTTTTAGATGAGGATTGTTATCATGGTTTTATAAAATTTTGGTGTTTTTATGTACTGTCTTTTATGAATTGATATTCGAAATAAAGACTTTTGAACTGAACTGAACTGCTAAATAATGTGAAAAAACGTTCACCAAAAGTGAGCAGTGGACAGATAGAAGCAAGTCAATCAGAGAGATGGTAAAGAGATAGTAAAGAGATTATGTTCCAGGGGCGGAACAACACAAGAGGGACAAGCGGTGACAAAGAAAACCATTGAATAAGGAACAAACAAACAAGAGTGGCAATTTGGCCAACCAATGGAAAGTAACAGGTGAGTTGTATGTTCCTGTTAATTCCTAAATAGGTATTTTGCAACTATACAACTTGCACTGTCTGGTAGGCGGGACCTAAAAAGGTCACCATGTCAGTGTTGTACTGAAATTATTACATCAGAGATTGCATTAAAAGCAAAACAAGGTCTCTCATAGCTTATGTTAAAGATGTTTCCTGTTCTCTTCATAGGAAGAGCCAAACTATCACCTCTCAAGACTCCATTCTCGTTCCAGCATTCAGCTACATCATCTCCACATTTGTTCTTATTAGGCCACACTTTCACAATAAGATTCTTGACCTTCATCAACACGTCATCTTCCTCTGTCACTGTTTTCTAATCTTCCCTATTTATTGTGTCCTCACAAATCAAACACCTACAGGGGATTTTGCCCAAATCCTTCACTACAGCCCCTTCCACCATAGAAATGGTTGACACTATAGGGTAGTCAACTTGAAATTTATACTCTGCTAACTCTGACATTCACTTTGCAATCCTAGGAGTTGCCCACAAAGACCCACTGTTAAAACACACAAACATTTAGTGATTACTCCTGACCATAAAAGACAAATCCCAAAGAACAAATAGGGGTTGTATGATGAACATTAACCACAATTATATCGAAGGACAAAAATATCTTAGGAAAATCTTTGACCACAAAAATATCAACTTTACATGCTCAGAATGTAAGGTACAAAAATATCTTGGTGCAAAATATCTATAATGTATGGGTGAATATTTTTTAATTTATTTGTAATTAACATTATCATAATTTAAAATAAAACTTCATTTATCATGAAAAGGAATATTTTAAAATATATATGTATAAAATATTAAAAATATAAACAGTAATTTACACATTTAAAACATTTAAAAATGCATACAACCTCTGCATCTTTATTTCATTGAGCTCCACGCTCCGCTTCACCCACAACCTCCTACCATCAATACAGATATTGAAAAGAGATAATAAAAACTGGAAGCCTTTGCCCCTCTAATTGTTGGGCAAAGCTGTCCTTTTCAAGATGATGGCCCTGCCCCGTTTCCTTTATGCTCTCCAGAACTCATTAGATCCGGTTCCCAAATCATACTTTAAGGAGATTGAGAATCTCCAAAGAGATCTCTTATGGGATGGAAAACCCTGCATCGCCTTAACCAAGCTCACCCTAAACTGATATGACGGTGGCATCAGACTCCCAGATATTAAAAAGTATTATTGGGCGGCCCATCTAGCTGCTATAAATCAAGGGACATGTGGTCGTCCTGACAATCCGGGATATGCCATGGACAGATGGTTCCTCCCAGGGGGAGATTATAGTAGAGCACTCTATTCTAGGCCCGTAAATACCCCCTCACAGGTCCGAATGCACACTCGGTCCACCTATGGCATGCGGTGAACAAGCATCTGGGATGGGACCGCAGACTCACCCTGGCAACACCCCTGTGGAATTCCGAAAAGCTGGGAAACCTGTGGCAAACCAGGGGCTTTGATAAATGGGATCTTATTGGAATTTCCCAGATTAAAGACCTCTGGGTTAAAGATGAAATCCTTCCTTTTGCCATCCTCCAACAGCAATACAATCCTGGCAGACACTGAACACTGTAGATATCTCCAAATTCGTCATGCCCTGCAAACTCACCTTACAAGTAGGTTCCCCCTCCCAGATGCCTCCCCCTTGGAGGATTGAATACTTGATGGCCATCTCCCTGATCTACAAAAAGCTAATTAGCAATATGGAAGACCCGCTCCAATCTCTCAAGGAGAAATGGATAAGGGACGGTCTTAAACTAGATGAGCAAGACTGGCAAGAGGCAGTCTCCTCCCCGAGGGAGGTGGCGGTCCAGGCCAGACTACGTTTAGAGCAACTTAAAATTCTACACAGGATATACACTACTGGGCCGGGGTTGGTCGGTATGGGCAGGGCAGATAGTGGGGAGTGCAGACGTGTGTGTGGGATGATGGCACTTTCATCCATATTATATGGGAATGCGAACACATACAAACTTACTGGCATGCCATACATTGCACTCTAAGTGAGGTACTCACAATAGACTTACAGCCAGAAGCACACAGGTGCCTACTAAACATTTGGGCAACGACAGACCGTACCTTCTATATTAAACAATGGGCAACTCTAGCAGTATGATTGCGAAAAGGAACATAGCACAAAATTGGAGGGCCTCCAACCACCCACATCAGGAAAATGGAAAGGAGATTTAGACTGGTGCATGTTCCGGGAAAAATCAGTCTATGTTGCCAGAGGGTGTCCCAAGAAATGGAACAGGGTATGGGGGCCTTGGAACTCGTACAGAGGAGATATTTGCACCCCACTGGCATCCCTGAATGAAGATGAGACTCGTATGACCCCCCTAATTGTCATATGTTGTACACTGTGATTTAAATCTCTGTGACCCAGCTCGAAAGCTTGGAAAATGTACTGGCTCTTCATCATATGTCAATATGGTGAGTTACGTCGATGATGTTTAATAAAAAGAATTATAAAAAATAAAACAAAATACATACAACCTTTAAAAACATTTAACATTCATCAATAAACACATTCTAACATTATTTTATACAGATCTATGCATTTATTAAACAGATTCAAATGCTTCCTAGCTACACATATATAATTGTAACTTTTGTTAAAGATTAAAACACAGGATAAGCATATGATTGTGTATCATTTTTAAAATATTAAAATCTATTTTACTTTCATTCTACAATTATAATTAATATTTCTAATTCTATACCAAAAATAGATATTTTTAAAAACGTACGTTAAATCGTTAAAAACATATTGGAAATATTTTAAAGAAGAATATGCTAAATATATATAATGTTGTATTTAATCTTGAGAAAGATATTTTGAGCATAATATTTAAATAATATGTGGTAACCTAATTCCAATTGTACAGTGATCAAAATACATTATTCAACTAAAATCCCTCAAAAATTGGGCAAAATGCATACATTGGGGAGTTAAAATATACTTTTCCAACACCAACTAAACAAACATTAGGGAACGTACATACACTGCATGTGTCAGATGTACCATTCTAAATCCAGCCTAACAAACTTTAGGAGAGGGGTCAGATTTACTGTTCTTAGTCCAACCTGAAAAGCATTGTTGAAAGTTAATGCATGAAGGGTGGGAGACAGATATATTATTCTAACTCAACTCTAGCAAATGTTGGGGAAAGTGCATACATTGGGAATGGGGCACAGATTTAATATTCTAATTTATATCCAAGAAATAATAGGAAGAAAGGGTCCAATTTACAATTCTAATTCCAGTCTAACAAACACTGGGAGAAAGTGTATAAAATGGAGTTTGCAAATACAACGCACACGAAAATAAAATAAACATTTAAAATGACTTCATAAATGTTCATAAATAATATAATATATCAACATACCGAAAATGATAAAATAATAAAAATTGCAAAAAATATCAAACTATGTACCAAGTAAAAAAATAATATACACTTTAAAAGTAAAAATACTTAATGAATCCCCAATATACAGCACTATCAGGTACATGCATCAATATTTCTTTTTGCGATTCCTTAATTGCGAAAAATAAGGAATCGCAATTAAGGAATTGCAAAATGCAATGCATCAAGAAATCGCTAAATAAATTACGATTTCTTAATATTCCTTAATTGCGACTCTCAAATTGCGAGTCGCAATTAAGGAATACCTCCCAATTCATTCCTATGGGCCTAGAGGCCCATAGGAATGAATGGGAAGACATTCTCAATTTGCGATTAGCAATTAGCGAATCGCAAATTGAGAATGCGATTTCAAGGGTGCAGGGGTGTCCAAAGGACACCCTGTTGCACCCCTGAAATCAATCTGTGCACATATGTTGTGCACACACATGTCCTTAGGGCATGTGTGTGCACAACAGGAAACTTTGAATAATTCACAAAAGTGCATTTTTCAAAGTTTTCGCAAATTACCATGAGGTTCAATCTCATGGTAATTTGCTCTCCCTAATTGCGAATTCGCAATTTTTTAAAGTTTCATGCATTGTATTTAAGGAATCGCAAAATGCAATTCCTTAAATGCAATCGCAATTTGAGAATTCGCAAGCATTTGCGAATTCTCAAATTGCGAGGGCCTTCACCCTTCTGCATTCCAAAAGAAGATTTTGCGATCGCAAACGGCCGATTTTTGCGATTTGCACCGTTTGCGATCGCAAAATACTTTGATGCATGTGCCTGCAAATGTAAAAGACATAAAATCATTTGCAAAAACATATGTACAAACATTTTGAAAATTGAAAACTATTTAAACATAATGTAAAAAGTAAAAAATAACATAACTAATGCATTAATTAATTATTATCAATTTAAATCTGTTTTACTAGGGGTGTGGCCTAGAAAAAGGGCTGCCTATACATTTCTCTCCCAGACTCCAGCAGGGCCTGCCAAGAATCCGCTGTAACCCATAGCCTAGGCGGATAAGCTAACAAAGGACCAACACGAAACAACCACCCGAAAGAGTTGGAGGCTGAGGATAAGGATAATATACTGAACAGCAGTAGAAAGCACAGGTTCCAGAAGCAGACGCATGCTGGCTGCACACCAATCTATCATGTGGCGCCCAAGTGACACATAAACTCACAAGAAAAGATGCAGGTACTGAGAGACTGCAGCTCAATGGTGGGATCCGCATAGGAATGGAGAGACTGGAAATCCGAGGATGGCTTTGAAGGGCCAGGGGTGACCTCGGAGCAGCGGTACTGAAAAGACAGGGAACTGTGTGGACGCCACAGAAGCCTGGTTGCATGGTGCTTCCTGGGGACCCTGAGGTAAAGGATGGGGGTAGCACTGAGATTGAAAAGGCCATTTACCAGTGTGTTGATGCCTAGCAAAGAGATTAATGAAGATTTGCACTGAGTGGCGCATAAGTACCTACTCTGTGCCCCATGTACTTTTCCCCACACCTTTCTCCAGCTCCCAAACGGGCCCCAGAGAAAAGATCTGACAGCGGAACCTGGCAGATTCAATTAATTCCATGACAAACGCCTGCATCGTACCCTACCTGCAAACCAATAAGTCAAATGTGAAATCAGAAACATCCACCCCTGACAGATTTGGAGTGGCAGCTCTTGGTACAATTCCACTTAGTGGGTCTCCATGAGACCTTCCTGGCACAGCATGAAAGCATTGACTGCCACCTAGCAATGATCCAAGAATAATATACAACTTTTGGCCGCCTGTCCTCCTCATCAAGGAGTGCATCCCATGTCATTGGAAACTGCATTAAATTGAGGTGAAACTCAATGCAACTGAAAAAACAGGTTCCAAATAGGGCAACCAATTTTTTGTCACTCCTCCACATGTGGCAGCTGACACATCATCACACCTCCGGCAAAGCTGCCCGTAGCTTAGTAACATGGCTGTCACAAAGGATGACCTAATATCCAGCCTGCACTCTTTCAAGATTGAACTCAGGGAGGAACTCAACTATGATATGATAATCAGTTGCAGGCTTGAAAGTGTAGCATCTCACTTACTGTTCTTTTGGAATTGTTATTGCACGTTCTTACTTCTACATTCTGTATGTGATCTCAAACGGTTATATCGATTTGATGTCCTTTCATGGTGGTTGTTTAAGCTGTCTCTCTGTCTAATAAACTACCTACAATCAACTCTTCTGTCTGCTGAGATACATCATAATTTGGCGTCAGAAAGCCGATCTACGGGAAATGATCATGATACCCCAGGCTGATATGGACTCGGTAGGCACTTGAGTCCTGGATGCGGAATCCAAGATGTAGAATTCGGACAAAGACACATCAACCACGAAAGTAGAGATGACCGCACTACAGTCCCAATTAGAATCAGAGATATGGAAATACAAAGATTTGGAAAATAGAGCCAGCCATGACAATATGCAAATTAAAGGACTGCAATAAAACGCAGAAGAATCAGTTTTGAAGTTATTTCTCATGGACTTCTTTTCCTCAGTATTGAGCAATGGCAGCCCAGAAATCAACATTGATAGATCACCCATGGTAGGTCCCAAACAAATTGGAGGAAAGCAAAGACCTAGGAACAATTTATCTAAACTGCACAACTACAAGGTGAAGGAGGCCATCCTCTTGGTAGCCAGACTCAAGGACTCAATTACCTTTCTATTTTTTTATTATGTGAGCATTTAAAAAAAAAAGATCTTTATAGAAGTTTTACAGGATATAATTGACAACAGTAATAATCAGCAAGTTGACTCTGTGATTTTAGTGAATGAACCACAATAAGACCATGTAAACATTATACAACTACCCACCACCCTCCCCTGCTTTTGTACATAGCCTCGTAAACAATTCAGAGAATCACAGCTGCATTACAGCAATCGATCTTGGACTTCAAATTACCTAGCTATATAGGACCTAGTACTGAACCGTACCCTCCGGTACACCCAAGCCAAGTAGGCACATCACACAGCCAGTGGTACACTGGTTCTTTCAAGTCAGACAACTTGGCCGCCCAAGCCCTTAGATCATCTTCCAATTTTTCATCTTTGCGTACATGTTTCATCCGAATCCCCTCAGCAGTTGCCCATTCAGAGCCAATCCATAAACCTTGGGGGCTCCACCCCCAGCCATTTTATAGCTGTTCAGCATTTTGCGAACAACAAGCCAAGTACAACAAATTTTCTAATACGTTTTTTATTGAAAGGGATTAATCCCAATAACGTGTCGCACCTCTATCGATATCCAGTAGCTAGGTTCAGGTTGTCCAACACTGTCTCCCGATAAGAGGATAGAGCCACACAAGACCACACCATATGCATAAGGTCTGCCACCAGGCTTCTACAGCTCAGGCAACCATCTGAGCGGGTAGGGTATATAGTATGTAATGTTTTTGGGGAGAAATATGTTTGGTGCACGTAATTATATTGCATCAATTTAAACCTGCATTGGAGCTGACAGTCTGTACCCCCTTGTGTATCCGTACCCAGTCTTTCTACATCACTGGCTCATCTAGTATTCCATTCCACTTGGTCCAGACATGAAGGTGCTTCCCTGGCTGGTCGTGCGTAGTGCCCTGTAAATATAGAGATCAGTCTACAGACCCGGCCATCTATAATAGTGCCACCAGTGTGTTGGAGCATCACGGGCTATCTGGGAAGGTCGACCAGAGTTCTCGAGCTGTAGTAGAGATCTTAGCCTACTGTAAATATTGTCCCACTCCTAGAGCAAAGGATTCCATGGCATCGTCCTCTGTGCCAAATTGCCCACCAGGATACAGGTTGCCTGGAGTGTTGCAGCCCTCATCCTTCCATCTCTGCACTGACATGGAATCTGCTATCTTTAGGAACGGTTGTATGGCCCATAGTGGCATGTCTGGGGCATATGGTGTGCATCGAATCACTCTCTTGGCCGCCCCCTCCCACACCTAGGACACCTGGCGTATAATCTATGGTGTATCCGGAAGAACCCGAGACGTACACATCAGCAACAAGTTTAATGAACTCTCAGCATGAGAGTCCTGCAGAAGGGTCTTATCACATTGGGAACCTCCAGACCTCCACAACTCCAGGATCTTTTCCAAGTGGATATATTTTTTATTCAAAGCCAGGTAGGTACAAAAGGGAAGCTACTTTCAGCAGATGAAATATGGTACATTACATAGTTCAGATTACGGATTATATTGTTTTGATAACTAAATAGTTTCACACACCAATACATATATATAATTTCATTGTGGGGTTTACTTAAAATCTATGATATATATCTCAAGATGACCTTCTAAGCTTCCCCCGGAGCTACTCTGTTGTTGCGCTATGCTATCAGGGGCTCCCATATCCTCCTACCCTTCTCCCTGGCTCGGCGGCCCTTGCCCTTATATAGGGCAGTTTCCTGCACATAAATTTCCAGTAGATGGTGAAGCCACAGCTGGTATGTGGGCGGGTCCATGTCTCTCCATGCAGTGGCAATCACCAGCCGAGCCACTGCTACTGTTATAAATATAAAGTCTCTCTTGGATACATCTAAGTTGGCCTGATTATCATATCCTAATAGCATCAAAGCTGGACTGATGGTGATTGCCTTACTAGTTGTTTGGAGCCAAAAGGCCTCTATACCTTCTCTCAATTGTATGAGTTTAGTGCAGGAATAGAACATGTGTGTATTGTCAGCCCGGCCTGGTTGGCATCTGGGGCATTTGTCATTCTCCCTCTTCCCCCACCCATATAGCTTGGCCGGCATATAGTACAGATTAAAAATGGTTTTGTAGTGTTGGGCCTTTAGGTTAGCTAATAGAAAGATCATGCTCCACTGTTCGATTGACATATCCAGGTCAACATCCCCATCACCCAGCTTTCCTGACAGTTTTGCCTCTTTTTTTTTCCAAATAGGCAGTGAGAGTCTCAATTAGACATTGGTAGTAGTCTTTAATCCTGGTGACTTGCAGTTTCCAAGATTGGAATTTTAGCCAGATTAAGGGAGCCGCTGGGGAGGCACATGAGACACTCTTGAATCTGTATATATTTAAATTGTGTTCTGCTATTAACACCGTATATTTGTGCATGCCATGGAAATTATATATTCTCGATATTGTTATACAGATTTGCAATACTGTCTATTCCAGCCTGCTCCCAGTTCTTAGCTATTGCATCATACAGAGCAGCTGGATATAGTGAGGAGCGCCATTTGAGCGTGTATCTGTTGTATCTGGGGACCTTCAACAGTCTGCTGACCTTTTTCCAGATCTTCCAGGCTGACTTGACACACTTGAACCGGGTCTTCTTATAGTAACCTGGTTCAAGTTGCCAGAGGAAAAGCCCTTCCGCCTCTTTTCCCATGGATATATGATATATTGAGAATAGATCAAACTTATCATTACTCGTCCGACCGGGTAGAAGAAGAGTACCCATCTGTTGTAGTATAGTAAAATAACGAGTTCGGAACTCCCCACCCACCTCGTTCATGAGGAAGCGTCATAGTTTTCAATGCGCGTCGTGTTTTCTGGTACCTCATTTAAAGTTAGAGAATTTAGCGTTCATTTTGTTTATAGTTGCGTCAGCAAGTTCAAGGAGTATTGAGAAAAATAGATATAATAGTTTGGGAAGCATTTTCATTTTTAATACGTTATATCTTCCTATTATCGTTAGCTGTAACTTATCTAAACGTCTGGATTCCAGGTTTATTTTTATCTAATACTGGGTTGAGATTATTTGCCCACAATACATCTATGTTGGATGTTATATTAACCTCTAGATATGTGGCCGAATCAGCTTTGCAGAGATCTTGGGTATGGCATTGGGGAGAGCAGATTATTTGTGTCTTCCCCTTGTTCAAAAGATACTCGGATTTCCTTCCAAATTCCTCCGCCATGTTTTCGACTTTTGCTAAATGCCTTATCGGGTTCTGTAGTAATTACTGCAATGTCGTCTGCATATGCTGTACCATTTGCTAGTTACAGGATTGATTGCAGAGTTGTGTGTGATCTGGTTGATAAAGGTATCTAAGTATATGGCCAACAGGATTGGGGAGCAGGGGCACCCCTGCCTCGTCCCTCTGGCTATCTCAATTTTCCCCCGACAGATTGCCCATCTCCTGCAGTTGTGCATACAATTTGTAGTACATGGCCCGGATAGCAGTCAATAGACGTGGACCCAGCCCCCTCCCTGAGGCTGACAGAGCCTCCCAGCATTATTGCCACACTACCCGATCAAAGGCTTTTTCAGTGTCTAGGAGGCCCACAGCCACCTCATTAACTTCTACTTCGGCTATATCTATTATTGAAATAACCTGCCTGATGTGGTCTGTGGCCCCCTTGCCTGGTACAAAACCATGTTGCCATGGTGATACCAATATCGCTATGATTCTCTGTAGCTGATTGGCTATGATTTTTTAATACATTTTGGCATCAGAGTTCATCAGCGAAATGGGGTGATGAGAGGCTGGCAAATCCGGTGGTTTGCCCTTTTTGGCAAATATCACTACAACCGTTCCCTGCCACGATGGGGGCAGGGTTCCGCTGTACTACACATCTAAAAGCAGGCCATGCATGATCGGAGCAATCTCATGTAAAAGTGTTTGATAGAGTTCCAGAGGGATTTTGTCTGGATTCGCTGCTTTCCCTGATGGGAGAGAGCCTATTGCCTCCAGAATCTCTTCCAGTACATACTATTCTTCCAACTCCTGATACAGTGTTTCATCGAATTTTTTGAGCGTCGGCCACCTATCATCTCCAGTTGTTGGGTTTTATCCTGGAGGGTCAGCTTGATATAGCTCCCTATAGAACTGCTTAAAGACGTCAATAATCTTCGCAGGCCTCGTCTCATACTGTCCATTACTGTTTTTGATTTTGGGAATGTTGGGGCATATTATCAAGGGGGTTTTTCTCCGCTTTTTTGGCTTTAAAAGCCAAGAAAGCGGAGATAAAATTATCTCCCTATTACCTAGCTGTCGCTAACACCAGTTAGCGACAGCTAGTAGGAGATAGCGACCATCTTGGGCCCCGCTTTGCTTGTCAGTGATATTTATCACTAATGACATGCAAAGTGGGCGTGCCAAGATGTTAGCGACTGGAAACAGTCTCTAACATCGCTATCTCCTATTACCAACTTTTGGAGATATTCGCGCTAAGTGCGAATATCTCCAAAAGCTAACACCTGCCCCATAGCTGTTCTTAGCCATGTTATCCAATGGTAGGTGGATGACATGGCTAAGAGCATTAGCTCGGTAATGCATGAATATTGCTGACTTTTCAGCGATATTCATGCATTTCGGCCGATTTTTATCGCTTAGGAGATAAACCTTGATAATAGCAAGGTTCCTAAGCGATAAAAATCGCCGCAGCTCGGCGATAAAAATATCCCCACTAAGCCAACATAGCGATAATTATCGCTAGTTGTTGGTAATATGCCCCGTTATTTCTAGCAGTGTTCTGCCTTGTGCGCAGCGCTTATAACCTTCCTGCTGTCTCTTCGTATTCATTCATCTCACCCCTATGAACCAGATAAGTTTCGGCCACTTTTTCCCGAAAATAGCTATTTATATCTGCTTTTATCATAGCTAGTTTCACCATGTGTTCCTTTCTTGTCTCATCCTGTCCCCACTTGCTAATCAAATTCAAATCCTCTACCTCTAATTTGGCCAGTCTGTCTATTAGTACGTTCACCTGACACACATAGCTGATGACCTCCCCTCTCAGACCAGCTTTAAGGGTTTCCCGAACTATACTGCACAAGGCGCTATATCTGTTCATATCTAAAAATTCCATAGTCCAGTCTTAAATGTGGGCAAGGAACTCTTCATTTACTAGCAGTTTCCTGTCAAATGACCAGCTACTCTGCTTCCTGACCCCCGTGCCCTGTAACCTCTAATAGTAATGGATTGTGATCCGAAAAGAGTTTCAGAAGTTTCTCAATCTCGACCTCATTCAGTGTTTTATTTGAGGCAAGAAAGTAATCCAAGCAAACATATTATCTATGTGGATGTGACGAAAGTAGGTGGACCCTGGATTGTTCGAGTTTTTTTCATCCCAAACGTCTGCCAGCCCGTAGCTGTCTATAAAGGTGGCCAGACTCAATTACCTTTCAAGATCTTATGTGCACCCTATACCAGGATCTTACCCCATCCATCTTAGCGGGACATCACCTTTTCAGACCGATCACAGAGAAACACAGAAATGATAAAACATATAAATGGACAAGTATGGCTTGGCCTTTCCTTTTGGGGTCACATGTGACTTTCAGAACAAAGGCTACCACTCACTTAGAGACATAAAGTAGCCCAGCTTTTGGACATTCATCAGCAAGACCCTCTGAGGGAGTCATGTGGTTCAGATTGAGAAGCGGAGGACCAATGAGACACCAGATATCTGTCATGTACCGAAATTGTTGGATGCTGACACTTAAGGCTTGATTTCGATGTCGTTTAGAAAGCATTCTGACCGAATCGGTTTCGGAATGGTTTCTGACCGAATTAGATTCTGGTACTCCATCTGATCGATTACGATGGTTCCGAACACTGGTCGGACTCCCATTGACTTAAATGGGAGCCTTTGTTCTGACTGAATGCACAGGCTCCCATTGGAGAAAGGGGTGGTTGGGGAAAATCGTGCACCCTGTTGCAGGAACCCCAAGGTGCCTGCCACACTGCGCATGGTTGGAAAGGGGGACCCATGGGTACCCCCACTGGCCCGATTCGGAGGTCTACGGGTGAAGGGGGCCTGCTATAGGCCCCCAACGTCAGATTTTGACAGCCTATCCATGTCGGAACAACCTATTTGGAAAGGCTGTCTGAATCCGACATCCTAATCGCTCCTTCAGAAATCTGTTCTGTAGACCTGTACAAGTTGACTCCGAACAACTCGGTTACTCCAAATGCCATTCGGAAACGAGTCGGAAAGTCCAAACGGTTTCCGAACATCATAATCGGTCGTTCAGAAGTGTTTCCGAGTTGGTCGGAAACAAGGCTCCCGAATCGGTTTCAGACGACTTGAATGCCGTTCGGAGCCTTTCCGAATGACATCGTAATCGACCCCTTAGTTGCAATGAGCTATCAGAACTATGATTTTTGGGGAAGAGAGGGCAGCAAATCTACATTGTAACTGAGACTTCCTTATTCTAACTCAACCCAGGCGCATCATCACTAAACTAGGTTAATATACTAAGAACACCTAAAGTGCACTATACTGGGCCAAAAACAATTGGTCCATGGTGGAAGTGCCGTGTTGGGGGTCCTAACCCTATGCACTGACCCATTTTCATCAACATCAATTTTTAATGCAGTTTGTTGTTTGTGAGTATTTTCATCTTGTTTTTAAATTTAATGTTATTATAGAAGGGACTAAAGGAATTGTGAATATTGATCACCAATAGTGTCATAGGCACCAGGTAGGTTACCTATTGGGTAGGAATGAGCCTCTTGACATATTAGAATTGCAATCTTATAACTCTATTAGTTGGTCTAAACATGGCAGTCAGATTACTATTCTTAAATACCAAGAGACTCAACGTGCTCAATAAAAGGACTAAGATATAGCAATACCTTTGGAAAGGCCCACACCATATCATTACTCTCCAGAAGACACACCTTAGGAACAAGATCAACATCACATGAAGTCTGTATCCTAACTTCTGGCATCTGGATCCTCAGCCAAGGCTAAACATAATGGGGTGGCACTGTTCTTCCAACATACGCTAGGCTTTAAACCACTTTCGCACACACCTGATACAGATGGCAGGTACATCATAGAAAGAAGTACTCTACATTATGCTCCAAATGCAAAGTCAGATTTATTCCTTTTCTTATTTTTTATTAATTGCGAGATTTAGCTGTCTGCGATCTTAGTTATGGGCGACTTCAATTCACTGTAGGATCCAGCCATAGATAGATCTGGAGGCCCAACTGGTAGCTTAAAAGCGTGTTCTAAAATGCTCTTGCACGCTTTGAGAGATATTGATATGAGGGACCCAAGGAGAGAGCAACACACGATACAAGCAGATTATACCTTTTACTTGCATACACATAGAACATATTCCAGAATAGACTACGCACTACTTAACTATACTCACCTGCCCACAGTATGTAACACTACAATACTCCCAATGATGATCTCAGACCATGCCAGATAGAACTTATGCCAACATGGGACTTAATGCACATCCGAAGAGGTCGCTAGATTTCCACCAAGTGGTCCTTCAAGGGACATTAGCCCTACTTGCACCTGGGATGCCTGCAAGGTGCATATAAGAGACAGATGCATAGGCACATTAGACAATATTAAGAAAGTGAGAGGACAGAATGAAACTGCTGAAGCAATCTTCAGTGGGGCAGAAAAAGAACTCAAGAAAATGCAACGAGAACACTGAATCTCAAAGTGATGACCCCGAGGGACCAACTCAATGTGATAGTCACCAATAAAGCTGAGCTTACTCTCCTTAGACTCAAAGAACGGATCATGACAATATCATGAGTACACAACTGATGAGGCAGTTTAAACATAAACTACAGCAAAGCTACATGCGGCAACTAAAGCCGCCACTGCTTAAAAGCAGACACACTGCTGTGCTGGCCTCTCTCAACTCTTAGAAAGTCGTCGATCAGGTGGTCTGGAACTTTTTTAGTTTTGAAAGTAAAGCAATTTGGCTTTGCCCCTATGCTCATCAGGAAGGTGATAGCCGGATACGGTTCCCCTATATCGAGAATAGATGTAAACAGGAGATATTCGCTCCCACTCCCCATGGAGAGTGCCACTTGCCAGGGATCCCCACTCTCTGAAGGTGAGAGCGGACAGAGAGAAAGGTGTATACTGTTTGTGTAGGAACAGCATACAATTACGCATTTTGCGTATGATATACTCCTTACACTACCAACACCGGCTGCATCGTTGCTGCCACTTTCACTACATCCTAAAGAGTTCAAAGAGGTGTCAGGGTTTAGGATGAACACCAACCAATCTTACATTTTGAATCTGACTCTCCCTTAGGATTTAATGCCCACCCTGGCCCACTTATCCACTTTTAAATGGACAAGGAAATCCATTAAGTAATTAGGCGTACGTATCTCACCCAATGTTCATAACCTTTATAGAATCAATTTTCCTCAGCTTCTCACTTTTTATGAAATAAGCCTTTCAAAGGTGGCACGCGCTCTTCGTATTATGGCTGTGGAGCATCAATACTATTAAAATTAATATATTGCCAAGGGCTGTGTACTTATTTCAAGCTCTCCCAATTCCAGTACATACAAAATAAAAAGTTCTTTACTGATCTCAAATCCATGATGCTAAGATTCATTTGGCAGGGACACTGAGCGAGATTAAGCTATGTCGTGTTGAGACTCCCTAAGGCGGCCAGAGGCATGGTGTTCCTAGATTTTCATCTGTACTATAAGGTAGCCAAACTCTGCATCATAGCAGATTAGTCACTTGCAAAACTCGATGTATATGGTTTGGGCTGTGGTGGTCAGAAATATATGGGATGTGATTTGGAAGCCCAAAATAGATAGGGCTTTGAATGTCTCTTTTAGTTTCCCCACTGGCATATCGTTAACGATTTGGGACTCAGTGCTTAATTTAAGCCGGTGATTTCTAGTGCTCGGCACCAGCACTTAACTGTCGGCACCGGTATGTATGACAGTCCACCACACAGTGACACTGTCTAATTTTGAAATTAGCATAACAACAGTTGTTTAATAATTTTTTATACGTTAGAAATTACTAATACCGCAAACCACAGTTATCATCTCATCCCATACATAAATTCACTTCCAAGTTACTTCTATCCTCTCCCCCACCCGCCCCCTCCTCTGTTGATGATTTTTTATCCTCCACTATTTGGCATAATGCTAATATCCTTATTAAAGGCAGGCCTTTCTATTGGAAGTCCTGGCGACAGAGAGGTTTGATTTGGGTTTCTCAACTTTTCTCTCAGTCCACTTTTCTATCTTTTCACTTGTTGCGTCTTTCCTTTGACTTACCTGCTTCCTTTGCACGTAAATATCTCTTACTGAAAGAAGCCATCCTGCCTATCTATGCCCAGTTTTTGCACTCTCCTAACCTCTCTCCATCTCCTACTCCCACCTCACTACTCCACTCTTTCCTGACCACCCACTCCAAAGCTTCCCTTATCTATGCTTTCCTGCGCTCCAAATCTCTTCCTCGTCCAAAATCCAAAGTAGAAGAGCAATGGGAAAGTGACTTTGCTACTTCTTGGCCCATTTCGCTTTGGGACAAGCTGTGGATAAAACTTCGCAAATCCTCCAGAGCTGCCAATCTCACCCAAACTCTATTTTTCATTTATAATAGACTCCTTTTTACACCGTTTCTACTTCATACCAGATTCCCCTCTGTCCCTGATCTCTGTTGGTCTTGTTCTACTCCTGCTGCTACTTTGTTCCACATGCTCTTTTCTTGCACTATTATTCAGGACTTCTGGAAGCGGATTTGGTCCCAAATTAACGATATCTTCCACACCCAAATCCCTTTTACTTTTACTCATATTTTTCTTGGTAGTCTCTCTCCGTGCTGGGACCAGGTTACTTTTGATGTACGGATTATTGATTTACTGATAGCAGTTGCATTCCAACAAATTACTGCTAATTGGAAAGATTAAAGCATGGTGGTATAATGTCTGTCACAATCATAGATTAGACACTGCCTTTGTTTTTCCTCCTCAATTGGCGATGAAACGCACTGTTTTGTGGCTCCCTATAACAATGTACCTTGATGCCTCTGCTAAAAAATCGTTTCATTTGTTACCAACTCAACAAGAAGTTTCCAAACCTCCCTGATTGACCTACTCATTCCTAACCATTTTCATGTATGACAGATTTACTATTCTTTTTCGATTTTCCTTCTCAATATTTGCTTTCACTTGATTTTCAACTGATGTATATATTTATTATATTTTTATTTTTATTTTATTTTTATTTTATTTGATTATGTCTGCAAAGATTCACCAACTTATTTTGCTCCTCTTCAATGTTATTGTATTACTGTATTGATACCTTTTTATTTTCAATAAATTTTATTCTGAACTTAAAAAGAAATTACTAATGCCAGCCACCCAAGCCATTCTTATAGCTTTGGGCGGCCTGGAATAGTCCAATTTGTCATCCTTGTGGAAGTGTCGTTGTTAGTAGTTGTTATTGTCAGTGCAGACAGGAGCAATGGATTGTGCAAGCTGCAGTGGCTTCCGGACAAGGGCCTTGGCACTTTCTTTTTTACAAATTAAGCACTAGTGCGACTCTAGGCCACACGTACCAACATTTGTAATCACGATTACCTAATTGCGATTTTCAGCAAATTGCACTTAGTTAATCACTATTACAAATGTATGGCATCCCAAGAGTTTCATAAGAGCGATTCATAGTAGGTTGCAAATTGACCTACATCATTAATATCAATTAGGTAGGCCGCAATATTTCGACGCCCTAGGAATTGCTAAAATCACGGGGATGGTGGCCTGCTGGAGTCAGCAGACAACCATGTCAGTGACTGCTTTTAAATAAAGCAATCTTTTTTTTTTAATGCAGCCCATTTTCATAAACGGAAAACAAGGTTCATTTAGAAAAAAAATGAATAATTCACTTTTAATTTTTTAAGAGCAGGCAGTGGTCCTGAAAACTGCCTGCTATTAAAACACAGTTTTTGCATACATTCACTAAGGGGAAGGGGTACCTTGGGGACCCCTTCTCACTTACAAATGGGTTGTCACCAACTTGAAGTTGGTGGTAAAATGCAAATGTTTTGCAACCGTATTCTTACATACTATTACGATTCGATATTAGGAAGGAACGCCCTGGACACGCCCCTCCAAATACCAAATCACAAACCCATTTTGCGATTCGGTAACAGGTTACCAAATTGCAAAATAGGGTTTGATACATGTGAAAAGCATTTTTTGCATTCACAAATGGGCCGATTCTGAGAATCAGCCCATTTGCGGATGCAAAAATGCTTGATACATGTGGCCTTCTCTCTCTAGATACCTGCACAGACCAGCTTTTCCATCCCCACACACTCCCATACATTTTAACCCCCCCTTCAACCCAGCCCTTTACCCTGGTCTTTTGGACAGATGGCGATTAGGGGAATGCCTTACAATTTGAGATATGTTCTCAGACAGGCGGTACAGTACTGTCTTTTAATTCTTGTAAACAGGAGTTCCATCTAGATGAACCTGAGCGCTTCTGATAGCCACCGCCGTGACACTGGGTTATGTAGCCACAGATTATGCTGGCAGCCACTCCTGAGCTCACACCCCTGGAAAAATATATTATACTGCTGGTGAAACTGGACTGTGGAGACCTTCTCGAAACAATATGCTACGACAGTCCATCCCACCGACTACGAGTGCTTACAAGACTCAATGGGCAAGGACTTTAGGGGAGGGCAGTAGTGAAAGACAGTGGAATCCCCTATGGCAAGACAGACCTAAACACTGATCAGAAAGGCAGATGTTAAGGTCATGTACGACTGGTATATGCACCCAGTCAAACTAAGTAAATGTTTCCTGCAAGTAAGCACAGTATGTTGGAGAGGTTGTGTTTTCCCTGGAGATTTCAGGCATATCTGGTGGGACTGTCGCAGATTAAACCATTTTGAGCTGAGATCCTAGGGGAAATAATGATGGCGAAGTTGTGCTTTACCTGGAGATTTCAAGCATATCTGGTGGGACTGTCCACAGATTAAACCATTTGGAGCTGAGATCCTAGGGGGAATAATGATGGAGAAGTTGTGCTTTACCTGGAGATTTCTGGCATATCTGGTGGGACTGTCGCAGATTAAACCATTTTGAGCTGAGATCCTAGGGGCAATAATGATGGAGAAGTTGTGCTTTACCTGGAGATTTCAAGCATATCTGGTGGGACTGTCCACAGATTAAACCATTTGGAGCTGAGATCCTAGGGGCAATAATGATGGAGAAGTTGTGCTTTACCTGGAGATTTCTGGCATATCTGGTGGGACTGTCGGAGATTAAACCATTTTGAGCTGAGATCCTAGGGGCAATAATGATGGAGAAGTTGTGCTTTACCTGGAGATTTCAAGCATATCTGGTGGGATTGTCCACAGATTAAACCATTTGGAGCTGAGATCCTAGGGGAAATAATGATGGCGAAGTTGTGCTTTACCTGGAGATTTCAAGCATATCTGGTGGGACTGTCCACAGATTAAACCATTTGGAGCTGAGATCCTAGGGGCAATAATGATGGAGAAGTTGTGCTTTACCTGGAGATTTCTGGCATATCTGGTGGGACTGTCGCAGATTAAACCATTTTGAGCTGAGATCCTAGGGGCAATAATGATGGAGAAGTTGTGCTTTACCTGGAGATTTCAAGCATATCTGGTGGGACTGTCCACAGATTAAACCATTTGGAGCTGAGATCCTAGGGGCAATAATGATGGAGAAGTTGTGCTTTACCTGGAGATTTCTGGCATATCTGGTGGGACTGTCGCAGATTAAACCATTTTGAGCTGAGATCCTAGGGGCAATAATGATGGAGAAGTTGTGCTTTACCTGGAGATTTCAAGCATATCTGGTGGGACTGTCCACAGATTAAACCATTTGGAGCTGAGATCCTAGGGGAAATAATGATGGCGAAGTTGTGCTTTACCTGGAGATTTCAAGCATATCTGGTGGGACTGTCCACAGATTAAACCATTTGGAGCTGAGATCCTAGGGGCAATAATGATGGAGAAGTTGTGCTTTACCTGGAGATTTCTGGCATATCTGGTGGGACTGTCGCAGATTAAACCATTTTGAGCTGAGATCCTAGGGGCAATAATGATGGAGAAGTTATGCTTTACCTGGAGATTTCAGGCATATCTGGTGGGACTGTCGCAGATTAAACCATTTTGAGCTGAGATCCTTGGGGCAATGATGACTTTCTTAAGAGATGCCACACCGACTGACATTCCCTTTCTATGCCTTCACTCTTAAGAGGCCACAACGTCAAACTAAATCTGATAGGATGGTGATGAGGGGATGCTTGGGAGCAACTAAAATGCCCTTGGCAGCCCATTGGAAAGAGAAGCCTTGCCACCTGCTTTGTGGTATCTCCATCTCTGGAACTTGCTGGTGGTTAAGAGTCTGGGCAATGTACTTATGAAGAAACACAAAGACGTTGACGTGATCTGGGGTCCTGTGCTGCAGTTTCTATTGCAAAGTGTGCCTAGGACCTGCTTCGTTACCCATCTGAGAAACTTGAATCGATGTCATTATTGATGAGGGTGATCGACACAAAAGATTCTGAAGAAATAGCGGAAGATGAATCTTCCACTGTGATGTAATAACTCTAGTTGAAATGTTATTAAACTTATGAATTGGATTGTTATTGCCTTGTGGGTGGTTGGTGGGTGTGGAGAGTTTTGTTGAAGACTGAAATAATAAGAAAGTTGCTGGGGTGGTTATGCTGATTGTGATATTTGATAATAGCAGACACACTGTTCAATGTACGCTCTTACTGACTTGTCGCACTTTGTCCTAATTAGGATGAAATGGTTACTTTTATGTTACTTAAACACTATCTACTATACCCCCCCAAGAAACCCCACAACCCAAAATGAAAATATATTAAATAATGTAAACATTTATCAAAAATAGTAAAAATAAATGACAATTAAAAAATAATCAAATAACAAATCATTTAAAAAAAACTACCAACCCACACTCCCGATGAATACCACATTCCAAAATTAAAATATATGGAGCTTTAAAAAAAATATATCTTGTACTCAAATAAATAGCAAATAATACATTATAAAATGAAGTAATTAAAATTAATTAGCATGTAATAAAAAACACTAGCCACAAAATCCCCCAATAAACCCATCAACTCTCCTAAAAATACATCAGTGTAACATAATTTAAAAATAACTAATAATGCACTTTAAAATAACATAATTAATTAATAACATAATAACATACAATAAAAACATAGTTAAAATAATTTTAAACTCATCTATATTTTAAACTTAAATTTTTTTGTAAAAAAAGTCAAAACAACAATATACTGACCTTCAATATTTTTGTCCACGAAATGTTTGCTGTCTTGATATTTTGCCCAGGATGTTATGATCACACTATATTTTTGAGTCAATATTTTGGTGGAACATCTTTGAAGGACATTTATCTTCTTCACCTCATAATGACTCCCTCCATTCCATGTGATCGCAGTCATGCCAATATCCCTTGAAGCAATTCTAATGCAGCATAAATGTTATCCCATTAACAGGGATACAATGGCACCATTATCTGGGTTGGTTTCAGGTCTATGTAGCCTTACAGGTGGAGTAACCACTAAATCCTAAAAGCGCATTAGAGCGAGACCCTGTAGTTGCCTCTTGGTGGATTGAGAGACACTTCCCTGCTCTCTTCTGTGATTCATGTGACGTGGTGACATGGTGAGAGGTGAAGTTACTATATGCTGGTTACTACCTGCAATTTGCATCAAGTGTTGTTACTTTGCTGAGGTCATCTGGACCTGTTTGAGACATTTTTGTCTTTGGATTTATTTTGACAAGATGCTTCTGGCATTAATGTACAGTGCTTTACTGTGTGAGTTGTATTCTCTTCAACTCAGAATTCTGTTTAGTACTACATTTTGCAGTTTTATTACAGCAGACAAGTAAGGAATGACGAAGAGTAGAAACCCAATCTGGTGCCAAACAAAGGTGCTTTATTCGTGCCTTTCAACGCCCAGCATGTCCGCCATGACGCGTTTCGCCTGTATCCACAGGCTTGATCCCATGATGTGTTTTGTTACATCAGAGGGAAGTACTTATAGTGAACATAAAAGGGGCGTTAATCTTGCCACCATTTTTTGTTCAAAGTGGCAACATGGAAACTATAAAAAGACTACGGCTGGTAATCCATTTAACAACTATAATAGCCAAAATTTCATTAAAAATTTCTTCCAACCTCTTACATACTTTATACAATGTAATAAATATGTGCAAATCACGCAATGTTAATAAATAAATGCATAATAATATACTATAACAATATCTATGTACACATTGCCGTCTTTTTAGTTTGTATTGCCATTTTTTTAATTTCCAAGTCCAAGAAATGTCCATATGACCCAAGTGGGTTAATATAAAGTGCCAGTGCAAAGTTCTAATAGTATGTAAACCATTTGTACCTCATCCTTCAGTGCAGAACAGTAGTGCAGAAATAGTGCAAATTTTTTGTCATAAAGTGTATAGTGCATATAAAAAAGAATTGGTTATGAATAAAGAGGAGCTGACTATGCTTGTATTTGTTCATACTGATGTTACTATTGGCAATCTATGCTGTTTCATTTCACTACGACTCTAGATGTTAAGTGTCAAAAATAAAGTCAACATTGCCCTTTGATTTATCTTGATACATCCCATCCTAATAGGTTGACTCTCCTGGGAGATTACAAGTAAGTGTAGAGATCCTCACTCGCATTGAGGCCCCCAGGGGTTCTGCTATCGAGCTCTAGTATGTATGTATCTGGTTCAAGGACCCGCAGTAGTGCCTCCCTATTGCCACCCCGTTTCAATGGCATTACACAATCGATGACATAATATTGCAGATGCTTTGGGTCACTGTCATGGGTACTTTCAAAATGCCTGGCCACCGGATACATCTGATCTTTAGTTACGATGGCCCTTATGTGTTGCAAGATCCGCTTGTGAGCTGGTAGTCGGGTGCTCCCTACATACCGTAGCTCACAAGGGCATTGCAACACATACACCGCAAATTCTGATTTGCAGGTGAGTCGTTTGGTTATGGGTACAGGTAACTCCTTGAATGGAACCTGGTAATGGGTTTTGTTACAGCCATATCGGCAGGCTTTACAAATTAGGCACTTTTTAAATCCTCTGCTTAGTGCCATCCAAGTTCCTAAAACCGGTGGCTCCAGGTAGTTGTTAACCAATTTGTCCGACATTGATATGGATTTTCTATAGGTCAGTTCTGGTTTCTTCCCTACCAACCCTCCAATGACAGGGTCCCCTGTCACCAGATTCCAATTTCGAGAGAAAATCCTTCTGATTTCTCTATGCTGTCGGTTGTATGTGACAATTGCCCTAGATTATATATATATATAGTTTATATGTATTATGTGCAATCCTGCACCATTTCTTATTTATGTTTCCAAAGAGGCTGGAATGTTGGGTTTTGTGGAGGCTCCAGGGTCAGACAGTTTGATCCTGGTTGCTGATGATGGGAGATGTTTTGTGAGGGACCTCTGTGCTAACTTCTTAATTGTAGAATAAACCTATTTCTGCTCATAATCTCTACTTCGTGTGGACTCTACTTATTCTGGATCTAGCATGAATTGGTGACGAGCGAAGTCAGAACCCGAGGACCACTATCAACAAGTTCAAATACTTTGGTCACCTGCTTTTTGAAAGTTACTTTGGGACCCTCCAAATCTGCAGCTATCTCCTGTTGGATATTTTTTTTGGATCGTGTGCACTAGCTCAAGTGTTTTTGCGAGGAGCATTTTTGGAATTAATTTTCTTCTTAATGACGACAAATGAGAATTATTAATATTCTCTCTACCAGCATGATGTCTTGTTAAACTTCAGCAGTTGTGACACTAGTGCTGAGATCGTCGTAACATATTTTCACTTTATTTTTTTGTTTCAACGAAACCCCATTTACGACATTGGTTTGGATTCATTTGAATATCACCGGTAAGCAGCAGTGACTTTCTCTGGAATTCATTCGCTTTGATATTCTGAACACTGGAATCCTTTTGTGTGCTGCAGTGCACGAATCCTCCACAGCAGAAAGACAAGCCTTTTATTTATTTATTCATTTATTTATTCAGTGTTTTCTATAGTGCGAACAAGACCCAAAATCTGGGTGTCAGAGCGTTTACAGTTAACAGCATTCAAAATCAGCAGATATCCAATTATTTAACGCCAAGTACTATGTATAAGTATTCTAATAGCACTGGCATATGCTTACCTTTACCCAAATCACACAAATTGAAGATTACTAGAATCAACTAGATTTACAGTAAAACATGCCATATCATACTTACCTTTCAAAATAAAACCACTACTGAAGATACTATGTATCCGCACTGGTTATAGTATTGCTAGTCTAATCAAATATACATGTGGAATGATTGAGGTAACTGTCATTAGACAACATCCCTGTTTTTCAGGAGCAGGGACTAAATGTATCTTTGTCTTCACGGCGTCATTATGTTTGCTTACATTGTGAGTGCGGTGACGTGCTCACCTTAAGAGCAAACTTTGTTTTCTGTAATCAATGGTTGAATCTTCGATGAGTGTTAAAAGCGCGGTGATGCGCACACCTTAAATGCCCTTAAATGGCAGTTTTGGATCCGGTCTTATTCTTAAATAAGACATTAATGCAAGTGTTTAGCTAGGTGATGTTAAAAGTTATTTTTCTGCTTTAAAATTTTATATGATTATCTCCAGAGCAAATTTTACGTATTGTTTCTTACAAACTAAGAGTTCATTTCAGTTACGGCTTTGCAAACAGCAAACTTGTCAGCCTCGTTTTTATCTGAACCAGGTACTCCCAAGAGTTAAGTCGAGTCAATGGTATAAATCATTCAAAAGTTACCTAATAGCTATAGATGAATTGGAGTTTTGTCCTGTTAGAAAGAATGCTATATTATACAACTGTTTAGGATCTGAGGGTCAAAGAATCTTTGACCATAAACCCCCTATAATTCCTACATCTTTTGATACTTGGGATTAATTCACTGAGGCTGTAGCCAGGCTAGAAAGGCATTTTCGAGATGAGCCTAGTGTGATTGTAGAGAGAGACACATTTTACACATGTAAGCAACAACAGCATGAAAATATTGATAATTCTCTATCTGAAATAAAGGTATTAGCTTCTTCGTGTGAGCTTGTAGGACCCATTGAGCAATATTTAAGAGATCATATTGTTGTGAAGTGTTATGACCCCAAGGTCCAGGATATGAATTTATGTTGCAGGAATCCTTTGTTTGCAGATACTTTAGAAATTACCAGAGGAATTAGGAAAGGCCAAGAGTATCTCTACCAAAGCTATCAATAAAATCACACAAAAACCAAGTTTATTCAAAATAGTAAACCATCAATCAATAAACCCAATATAAAAAAACCCTGACAGGAATACTCAGTGTTTCAGACTTGGGTCAAAATCTCATCTAGCTAATGCTATCAATTGCCCAGCTCTTGGAAAAATATGTTTAAATTGTAAAAAGCTGGACACTTTGCCAGAGTATGTAGAAATGTTGCTAAGGTGATGGGATTAGGTGTTCAAGAACCTCAATGTTTGTTAGTGAGGTCTGATGATGTTGATGGTGGTAGAAAAATAGGGTTGTCAATAGACATGGTACATGCCGCAGAACAGATGCATCATGAAGGTGTGTGACATCAAGATTGGGAACATAGGTACCAAAGTTACAGTAGATTCTGGTTCACCTATTACTATTATATCAGATCAATTTTTGAGAAAGAATGGGAAGGGACTATTCTGTTACCTCCATACGTTCGCACAGTAGCATTTGATGGTCAAGAGATCAATATGATTGGTTACTATATAGAAAGCATGCAGTTCAAAGATAGAATTATTCAGTCAAAAGTATATGTGGCTAAGAAGGGCTACATACAACATGTTGGGTTGGAGGGATCAAGGCAAGTTTGGAATGATTTTAAGATCTGGGTCAAAGCATTCCATTTCTTTAGTGGAGACTGCTCAAGAGGATGTTAATTCTTTGGAGAATGTACTCATGAAGCACACATCTGTTTTTGAAGACAGGCTAGGAGTAGTTAAGGGATATGAACATAAAATCATTCTTAAATCAAATGCAATTCCAGTTGTCCATAAAGTTAGACATGTTCCGTTGAGCATCAGAGAGATGTTGAAGGAACATCTTCAAAGGTTATGTATGGATGGGGTTATTGAGCCCATAGATTTCTCTTTATGGGTTTCTCCCATTGTTGTTGCTTTGAAAAAGAAGTTTGATAAACTCAGGCTTTGCATGGATTTGAGGTCTTCGAATAAAAATATTCAAGCTGATTGGTTTCTACAATCGACCCTAGGGCTGCATATCATCAAATAGAACTGAACAAAGACTCTCGAGATCTAACAGCCTGTAATACTCCTTTTGGTACTTTTCATTTTCTTAGAATGCCATTCGGCCTTGCGTCGGTGTCGTCAGTATTCCCAAAACTAATGTTTCAACTATTGGGGGAGGAGAAGGATGTGCTAATGTATCAGGATGATATTTTAATTTCTTCTAACTCAGTTCAGGAACATTTGGTCAAGCTGTACTGTGATCTTAATATTCTTGAAAACCATGGAGTAACAGTAAAGAAACAGAAGTGTAAGAACTTATGAAGGAAGTTGAATATTTGTGGCATGTTGTTTCTTCAACTGGCATTAGGCCTAAGCAAGACCTGTTGAAAGCAATATGTGAATGTGTGCAACCCAAAGATAAGGATCAGTTAAAGTCTTTATTGGTTTTAAGCAAATATTACTCACAATTTGTTCACAATTTTGCACTTGTGAGTGAACCTTTGAGAAATGTAATAAGGAGTAATGTAACGTTTATCTGGGAGAGTGATTAAACTGAGGCATTCAACAATTTAAAAGACCAAATCATTAAAGCACAGGCTTGTCAACCATACAAGATAATACAATGTCTTTTTTATAAAAGTTGATGCTAGCAATTTAGGTCTGGGTGCTATTCTTTGTCAGATGATTGATGGTGTGGAAAACACCTTGGCTTTCACCTCTCGGGGATTGTCTGCAGCAGAGAAGAACTACAGCACCATTGAGAAGGAAGCACTGGCCTGTGTGTAGGGTGTTCATCATTTTGCAAAATATCTGTGGGGGAGAGAGTTTGTAGTGGTCACCGATCACAAACCATTAGTCTTCATGTGGAATGACAAAGGTTTGAGCAATGCCAGTACAAGACTTATTTGTCTGTTTTCAAAACTGTATGAATTTAATTTTACTAAGAAACACATTCCTGGTGGGCGGAATTACAGGACGAATTTCTTATCCAGGTGCACCACTGATACAAATTTTGATGAGATGATTGAGAAGGACAGGGAAGTTGTCGTTGGGTTGGTTGATGGATGTGTGTTGGCCAAGGATGTAATTTTACGCCGAGATTGGGAACAGATGTCTGCAGCAGACCAGTGTCAGATTATGCTCAAAAGTAACATCACTGTAGGTTGGCCTAGAAGGCCAAGTTGGTGAGGAGTTATAGTCTTATTTTAAGGTCAAGGATGAGATAAGTGTGGAAGGAGTTTTCCTTATGAGATACTCTTTGTTAATTCCTCCTGCAAGTTTGAGGAGCAAATTGATTGCTTTAGCACATAAGGGATATGTGGGAGTGATAGGAACCAATAAAAAGTTATGGTTGTACTACTGGTGGCCAGGGATGGATAGTTCAGTAGAAACTATGTTGGCCAACTGTAGGGAGTGTGGCCATGCTGAGAAGTCACTTCATACTTACAATACTCCTTTCAGTCCTGTTACTTTTCCGCAATGGCCTTGGGAAAAGCTCAGGAGTGATTTTGTTGGTCCTGTTGAGGGTTTAAATGGTGGTTATAAGTACATTTTGAGTGTGTTAGACTATTTCTCCAAATGGGTGTCTTTTAAGTTAATGAGAGAACCAAACCTTGATAATGCCATTGAATTTTTTAAAAGGTTTTTTTTGGTTGGAAGGAATTCCTGCATTTCTGATTCTAGATAATTGAGCTCAATTTGTATCGAATAGTATGAAATTGTTTCTGGAGAACTTTGGGGTTAAACATCTCACCACTGCTCTTTATAGTCCCCAAGGAAATGGTGTGGTAGAGATGGTGAACCGCATTTTGAAAGACTCAAGGGAATTGGCTGTTTCTTAAGGTTTGCATGTGCAGGATGCAGTGAGTGAAAGAGTATGGTCCAATAATAACACCCCTCATTCTACCACAGGTGTAACCCTGTTTGCTTTGTTGAGGAGTAAGGCATTCTTTTAGTGAGTTTTCCCCAGGGTGGCTAGTGTTGAGTACTAGAGTTGATTATCAAATTCCTAGAAATGATCAAGTGAGACGACGTGTCGAGATAAATCAAACCAAATCCAAAGTCAGGTATGACGATGTGAAGCGGGTTAAGGATGAAGATTTTGAGGTGGGTGAATGTGTCAGAATTAGGGGGCCATTTAAGAAAGCTGGTTCAGAATATTACCCAGAGACCAAGATCGTTCAGGTTGACAAGCATGCGATGAAGGTCATGGTTGGCAAATGGTGGAGCAAAAAGAGAGTGGCCAGGGTCAAAGGTAGGACTGAGAAGGGGCTGAGAAGGAAATAGAGTCCTATCAGAATGCAGATTTTACCGATGATGGAGAGTGTAGTGAGAAAAGCTGATTTGAAGTGGGAGAGTTTGCTGAGGATTTTGAGGCAGAGCGAGTGGAACTGTAGCAGTTTCCTGCATGTTCAGGTTTGAATGAGAAAATTGGGTTGGCAGAGGAGTTTGTTGCCCCTCCGCCTGCTGGTGCGTTTATTCAAATGGAAGGCGATGCTGTCTCTCAATACACTGGAATGTCTGCTCAAAGACCTGAAAGGTCAAGACATAAGCCCAAATATCTTGAAGATTATGTAATGTGATTTTTTTGTAAGTGGTTGCATTTAATAGGGTTTTCTTTGTTTTGTATGAAGGGGGGAGGTGTGTTATATTATCATATATATAGTTTATATGTATTTTGTGTTATACCATGTTAAGTTGCAATCCTGCACCATTTCTTATTTATGTTGCCAATGAGACTGGAATGTTGGGTTTCTTGGAAGCACCAGGCTCAGACAATTTGATCCTGGTTGCTGATGATGGGAGTTGCTTTGTGAAGGACCTCTGTGCTGACTTCCCAAGTGTGGAATAAACCCATTTCTACTTATCATCTCTACTTCGTGTGGACTCTAATTATTCTGGATCTAACAGAAAACCTCACCCACAGAGCATTGTTTGATGGCTGAGGGGCAGTAAGTTCATGACAATTTGCTAGAATTAAGAGAAGAGGTACATGAAAGTGAAATCTAAATGAATATGAAGTATGCATTAAACAATTGGTCAAACACTGTTTGCCAAAAGGGTCAACTCTCTAGGAGACGTATCATTTTAGTATGGATTGCCACCGGGAAATGAGAGTCTGGAGGATTTTGTTGTGGCAGATAGAGCAAATGTTAACATCTATCCTGAATACCCCACACTGGTACAGTGGCAAAGTGAGACATTTATAGGAGCCAGGAGACATCTAAAGCAGCTGGACCTCAGGTATGCTGGATTCTTCACTGTCAAACTCAGAATAACCTCATAGGGAACACCCCTCTTTTTCACGATGATGGAGGGTGTATGGGAGTGGCTGGAAAGACACAGATACCCCCTACCCAAAGACAGGGAAACAACCTGAGCACTGGGAATAAGGCGTCCACGAAATATAAGACACAATCCAAAAGGGTGAGAATGGGGGCGGGAATTCAAAGGGATCGGACCCTGTAGAATGTGAACAGATGGGAAGTCCTGACGGGAAAGATGGAAGACTCTGGGGATGAGGAATTGGAGCCAGGAGGAAGCAAGGAGGAAACACCCCTCATCAGTGGTCACACCAATGACATCAGAGGAGAGTATTTGAGGCACCCTCATGTATTCTATGGAAATTTACCGGATAATCCCGGGACCCCAGCACACCTGATGTGCGTCGCAGAAGCGGTCTGCAGCAGTTCTGATACATTCTCCATGAGTCACACCACACAAAATGAAGCATTACTGTATTGTATGCTAATGTTTGTATATTGAAAACGCATTACATTTGGGTGACTGACATACTGTGGTTTAGGGTAGCGGCCAGTTCAAAGACAGTGGCATGATAAGGTAGTTGGGATGGGGGTTGGGCTAAAGTATGTAAGTTGGCAATGATACTAAGATAGGACTGGGCGTAAGAGGGGAATGCACAACCCTGAAGAGGAGGGCATGGAATGTCAACAGACTAGGGAATAAGATTAAACGAGGTCTGGTGGCTAAAGCATTGTGTCAGATGTGGTGTTTCTTCAGGAAACGCACAAAAAGCTACCAAAGCTACCAAAGGTGCCATGTTGAGAATGGGGAAATACACACTTGTTGGCCATTTTTGATGCACCACAAGCTCCAGAGGGGCTATGATGCTGGTGAGGAAACAATTGCTTTCCATCCGACCAGAGTATGGAAGGACATTCTCGGAAGGTACACAGAGGTGCTGTGAGATTGGGGAGGGAAAGCAATGGCAGTCATCAATGTATATATCCCACCAGGGTTACAAACTGGTACACTACAAAGCTTGGGACGAGTGCTCACAAAATAAATGTGAGCTATGACTATATCGGGATGAGACTTTGATATGGAGCTACATGCACACTACGATAGAACTCAGACAAGACAGACAAACCAACCCTTCACTGGGAAACTATGAAGATTCATAAAAGCAGTGGGAGTGGGGATATCTGAAGAACAATACATGGCACACTTGAAGGCTAGTCCTGCTACCTCGAAGTGCTCAACACCCACTCTGGCTTTGACATTTCCCAAACCTCCAAAATTTACAGAGGTGGATTCCAAATCAAGGAGAATATAAGACCACTCACCAGTAAGCATAACATTAGAAATTCAAAAGCGAAGAGGAAGGGGAGAGTGGAGAAGGGCTGCACGGCGTTTAACGAATCATTCGGAAGTGTAGCGCTTAAACAAAGTCACTGAACATTTCTTTAAAGACAAAACTGATACAAATAAGGAGGCATCCACTGTACAGGAGGCCTATAACTGCTTAGAAGCAGAGAGGGGGCTCTCATATCTAGAGGCAGAATATACCCAATACCAATAGGGCATTAGGCAGGAACCATATAAGAGAGGTAATAGCGGTGGTAATGGCAGGTTACAAGCAGGGCCAGCTTTAGCGCTGGTTTCGCCCGGTGCAACAATAATCTTTGGCGCCCCCGCACACCATAACCGCCTCCTCGGATTGTCGCACTACCACCAAGCGAAAGTGCCCCTCATTTCTCCAATCATACGCTATTGTTTAACACAGCGCCCCCTTGAGGTTGGTGCCCCCTCCACAGGCCAGCGCCCAGTGCGGCTGCACCAGTCGCACTGCCCTAAGACCGGCCCTGGTTACATGAAGGAGTTTTGGGCAGGCAAATTACTCCTCAATGAGCAAGACCTGCACAAATTCATACGGGATTGCTTGTGCAGGCCTTTAGAGCCACAGGTCCCTAGAGCTGGAGGTGCATTGGCCGAAGGAGGAGCTAAAGCTTGCACTTACACAGCTACAATCCAGGAAAACCCCAGGTCCAAACGGACTCTCAGCAGAATTCCTAAAGAAAATGTCAAATAAGATAAGTGCACCACTGCAAAAGCTGTACATTGAGGCACACCAAAGCAGTGAGCTATCCAGCGATCTAAGTACTGCAACAGTGGTACCTATTCCCAAAGCAGGGGATCCTGCAGATAGATGGGACTCCTATGGACCAATATCGCTTCTTACCTCGGACACCAAAATATCAGCCAAAGTCATTAGCAAACCGGCTGCGGAGACTGATTTTGAATCTAGTGCACCCAGACCAGATTGGGTTTATGTTGCACAGATAGACTAAACTTAATCTTCACCACCTATATAACAATATTTCTGTGGCAGATGGGGTGAAAGCAATATAGGCTGTTGTCTCCTTAGACATCAGCAAAACCTTTGACTTGGTGGAATGGCCCTTCCTGTTCGCAATCATGGGAAGGGCGGCTATCTTAAAAATTGATTTCACTACCCCGATTCACCTACATATTGCAGGATAGCGAATCCGCTCTACCAACTACATTCCTCCTGGAAATACATTGATTGCTAGATGGTCCACTGCAGACTGCACCATCTACCTTCCATGATCTACATATGAAGGAGTATCGCATTACCGAACATTAAAAAATGCTATAAAGCTGCCCAGGTCAGCATGGTAAACGAATGGGTGTATATCCCGCTTGATGATCCCTCATTTAGGTTAGACTGAGCTGCACTGGGAGAGAAAGGCTACCTTCATGAAGTCTACGGAGACAAGGTAGCAACTGGCACCCCGTCAGGGACTGTAACTGTGATATCCACAGCTAAACATAGGAATGTGATGGGAAAAGAGGCTGACACCAAAGACCGCCCCATTGGCAAAGTAACAAACTTGGCACTGTGATGGAGTAACTGGGCTTAAAAAAATAGGATGATATTGGCCTTTCAACACTAGATAAGGTATGGGATATAAATGGGATCCTCCATTTGATGACCTCAGGGCAGAATATGAAATGGCACCTTGAAAATATCTCCAACTACGCAACGCAAGCAACTATCCCACCAAGGAGAGGAGACCCAGTACGGTTCCTCTCTGGAAAGCAGGCTACTGGAAGGCCATATGACCACAAAGGCAATCTCCCTCACATACAACATACTGATGAGAAACACGCAGAAAAGCCTAGGTCAGCTGAGGGCACACTGGCAAACCGATATAGAGACCATGATGACAACGATTGGAGGTAGGCATTGCAATTCCCAGGAGAATTAGCAATAAAAGCACATTTCCACCTGATCCAATTGAAAATACCGCACATAGTATACAACACCAGAGACCTACTGAACTGAATAGGCAGAACCAGGGATTCAATGTGCTTTCACACCTTTTCACACCTGTAGCCAGACGGGTACCTTCCTCCATACACTATGAGAATGCCCAAAACTCCAACACTTTTGGGAGGAAGTACCACAGAGATTAGAGGACACCACAGAAGCACACAGAGCTAAATATTGACCCCTTGTTATACTGGGAATATAGTCAAATGAGACACAACATTGTATAAGAAATTACATATTAACCCCTTCGATGCTGATGACGGCCCCCAGCCCTCATGCACTACGGTGGGCGTGTGCTGATGACGCTGGGGGCCGTCATGAACCCACCCACTTCGAAAAACGCCGCACAGGCGCAGAATCGTGGCCGCGCCCAAGGGGTTAACCTAGGCTTCCTACTTGCAAAAAGAGAAATGGTACAGAAATGGGGTAGCACAACAAATCTGAGACTGAGCGATTGGGAGCGAGCAATGAATGTCTGTTATGCCAGGGATACAGGGGTCGAGGATGCCCAAAAAAGTTTGATAAAATATTCAATGGAGGGCCCTTAGGGAGACACAGAGATCATAGGAATGGGTATTGGGAACAGAGAGAGCCTGATTGGTAGCAAGACTAGCCGAGAACAAACTCAAAGAATTGACAATCCGCACTCTATGGGCAACATATATCCCCTGAAGGGGGAGAGAAAGCACGGCTTTCATTGCAACTGAGTTCCTGTCTGAAAAACGTATATCTATTGCAAATTTGAATAACATTCTCTATAAAATAATATATAAAGATTCTGTGAGAAGCAGAGCAACTTGTAGGTTCAAAGGACAGTAGCGTTACGTTTCAAAGCTTTATTCGACTTTTAGTCATAAAAGCAACCTCCTAAACATCATACAATAAATACTTAGAATACTACATTAAAAAACATATTAAACAGTAAAAATCGAAAAGCTAGTAATACTATAAAATGTATACATACAATTTTATAAAATTCCATGTAAAAATGTTAAAAATGGACAAGGAAGGTTATACAAGCAGTTAATAAATCATATTATTCAATAGGCCGTGAAGCACGAGATCTTATTACCCACGCCCATGCAAGGAATTTTGCTACGCCTATTACCAATGGTGTTGAGGCGTCAGAGTCTCCCACCCTAGAAGATCAGAACAGTGTCTCAGGTGGTAGGCTGGCAGAAACCAGTCAGTGAGCACACCAGAGGCTGGTAGATTTTCAGGGAGCTCCTCTAAGGTGCCCTCTGTCTGCAGACATTGGTAAGTACAACACTGGAATCAGTGTGGGTTGATCAATCTGATATGCTTGATACCAAACATCCCTATCTTCAGTGAAACCATCATGTAGCTGGGGAACTTGTTTCCAGTGTGCAGCACCTGTTTTAAAATGGGTCCCTGGTCACTTTTACTGACAGTAATAGGGCTGACCAGCACCAGGGCATATCTGCAGGTATACCCTCACATGTAATATTCAGCACCCTGCCTTAGGAGTGATATGCCTGCTGTAGGGATGACTTACAAATATTACATGCAGTGTTAGGGGACATGGCACACAGGGATGTGTGACATGTCGTATTTTCACTTTTATCTACACCAAGACAAGCAGTCTGCAATGGCAGCCTTGCATGTGCCTGGTGAAGAGTCCCCTAGGGTGGCACTATTCGTGCTGCATCCCTTAGAGACCTTCTTTAGTACCTCATGCCCTAGGTACCAGGGGTACCTATTACTAGAGTCTTACAGAGAGTGCTAAAGGTCTTGCCAATTTGGGGAAACAATTGCACATTTTTAGGGAAAGAACACTGGTACTGGGGACCTGGTTAGCAGGAACTCAGTACACTTCAGTTAAAGTTGCATCAAATACCAGGCACAAAAGTGTGTGTGGAGGATGTGGGGTACTGCAACAAACCCCCGTTTTCTACACATGTTGAAGAAATGTTCAGTGTCAGCAGTAAGCCAGGTCAAGGGTATGCCAGTCAATTTATTGAAGAGATAATTGGATGTTTTGTGTCATACTAAGATCATTCAGCTGCTGGAGGTGATTGAATTGTGGTTTTCAGTGGAGATATAATACTTTGCATTAACTTTCAAGAGCTAAATAAGAGTGTTGTAGGGGACAGGTTTCCAACGCCAAACATTTCTGCAGTGGTGTTATAGTTGTCTAGTGCGAAGGTCTTCTGCATCTTGGACGTGTCGGTGGCTTACAACCAGATTAGGTTACATAAAGACTCCATCAATTTGACATATTTTATTACACATTTTGGATTTACAATTTCACATGGATGCCTTTTGGGTTATGTCCAGCTACATCAGTATTTCAAAGTGTTATGACTGACTTGTTTAGTGCTATGACTAGAGTACAATTTATCCAGTACAACATTATTGTGTTGCTGAGAAAAACTACTGACTTTTTGGAACTGAATGATTAGTCTGCCAGTGTGGGGGTTGTGTGATATACAAAGAGAGCTTTTTTTGGGGGGGGGTCCTTCGAAAGCTGGGTTGCCGCAAGATTAATGCAAGGAGAGAGGAGGTCAGCAAGCTAGATAGAGCTGTTATAAGGGCCAAGAAGGAGTTAATTGAAACCATGCAAGAAAGATACTTGGAGGTTCAGCAGAAATTGACGGAGTTCAATGATGTTATGAAAGAGTTGTTAGAAAGGAGAAACAGGGAGTGGTGGTTTGCACATAAATTAAGACACTTTGAATTTGGGGAGAAGTGTGGAAAATCACTTGCATGGATAGCCAGGGTAGATAGAGCAAAGAAGGAGATTGAACAGCTATAAAACAATAATGAAGGGAACTGTACACATAATTGAGCAAAGATAGAAGAATTTATATGTACTGTATTTCAAAACCTATATTCAGATTAGATACCAGCAAAAACTCGAGAGATGAGAGAATGGTTAGGAGATAGGAAACTCTGGAGCCTGTCTGATATAGATAAGAATTTGCTTCAAGAGGATATCACATCTGAAGAGATTTTGTCCCAAATAAATAAGGCTGGCACTGGGAAGGCAGCAGGGCTGGATGGCATGCCCACTGACCTGTATAAGGCAATAAAGGAGGTGGTAGTCATGGTATGGAGACTGCTGTTCAATTAGATATATTTGGAGGGAGGCGCAATGCCAGTGTCATGGAATGCAACTACCATCTTCTTGATTTTGGAGCTAAACAAGGATCTGAGGGTAGTGAAGTCATACCAGTCGGTTTCTCGACTTAATAGTGATTATAAGGTCTATGCAGGGATTTTATAGATTGGCGAAAATAATTAAGCAGGTAATACAAACTGATCAAAGGAGCTTCTTCCCGGGCAGGCAATTCTTTAACTTAGCACACTAATTAATAGCCTCAATACAATTAGCTACAGCAAATGCAAGCCTGCTAGCCGTAATAGTAATCAATGCACTAAAATGTTACTTAGGGTCGGTTGAACATATCTTACAAATCCTGCTGTAGAGTGTGGTGGTAAGCCTTTATTTGCATGTCCTCCTCCTGAAAGGAGGCATGTCCTATGTTATTTGGTGCCTTTCCCCAGCTCGAGTGTGCAACACGGACATGTCGGTGACATTAAGTATTTTTCCTAATGCTTATAGCCAAAAGGCAAATCTGTAGGAAATGTTTATCGGAGATGCCCCTCACCATTTATGAATGGTTGTTAACAGTAGTTAAAACTTGTAAGTTGGATAGATCAAGCCATCCTAAAAGCAAAAAAGTAAGGGATTTATGGGAGGAGTTTCTGAGATAGATGGAGGCAAAGTCCAATGATTAACACCGGACAGGCTGGTTAAGCGCAAGTAAGATGTGGACCTACTTGGTATTATCTCCAGGGGACCTGTATTCAAGTGAAATGCAAATCTCAATATAGTATTTTTATTTGTCAAAGAATGAGGACAAAAAAATAAGACAAAAAAAATCTTATTTTGGTAGATCCAAGGAAGAACATGATTACAGAGTCAGGAAGGTGTTGACAGCTTTGGAAGACAAAGGTTTGACCTTGAAAGGTAGTAGGTGTAAATTTGGTAGGAAAGAGCTAAATTATGTAGATCACGAAACCACAAATAAAGGTGTAAACACTAAAGAACAACAAGTCAAAAGCATTGATAGGATGCCAAGACCAAAGAGGAAAGCAGATGTCTTAAAGTTCCTAGGAACTGCAGTGTTTTATGCCAGATTTATAGATGATATTGCTAGCAAAACTGTATCTATTTGTGGTCTCCCGAAAAAGGTGGCAGAGCTTGTACGGAATGATTTGTATGAAGCGGAGTTTTTGACAGTAAATAAGTGTCTTGATGAGCCTTCTAATCTGCAATGTATTGTCCCAGGTCTGAAATGCAGCATTACCACAGATGTTATGGGCAAGCGATTGGGAACTGTTCTGAGACAAAGAGTAGCATACGTGAAAATTGAATTGCATTTGCTTCTTGTGCACTAAAGAACTACTTAACAAGTGGGAAAGAATTGCTGTCTATATTCAGGGCAGTAAAGACATTTTGAAATATTCTCTGAGGCTTAGAATTAGATGTTTTTACCAATCACAAACCCTTAAAGGTAATTTAGACAGAGAAAGATGTGGATGTTGTGTCATCGCGAATGTGTAGAGGGGTTTTAGATCTAAAAACTTTTGGTTTTGAGGTCAAGTATATACTGGGCACAGACAAAAGACTACTTATTGTCTCTCAAGACAGGTAACTGGTAATAGTACAGAAGTAAAGGAATCAGAGGATTTGGGCCCTATTGATCAAGTCAAGGAATGTGGTAGGGAAGGGTGTGAAACTGAAAAGCAATGGCCGGAAAAAATGGACAAATAACAGGATTCGCTGAAAGTTTGTGATCTTGATAAAGGCAACTGGAGTAATAGAAAAATCATGAAGGAAGAAACATGGGGCCATATTATCAAGAACGGGCGATAAGATTTTCGCTGCTTTAGTGGCAGGACACTGCCGCTAAAGCAGCGAGAAGGTGCTAGATAATATGCCCTATAGAATTCCAATAGAAGCCCAGGTTCTGGTGTGAAGTACATCAAACCTGGGCTTCTATTGGAATTCTAAAGGGCATATTATCAAGCCCCTTATCGCCGCTTTAGAGGCAGTTTCCTGCCGCTAAAGCAGCGATAATGTTATCGCCCGTTCCTGATAATATGGCCTACAGAGTTTTGGATTGCCAGAGAGGAGTTGCAAGCACAATATGATTTGCCCTTCAGGGTTTTAGGATTAGTATTTCCTATACGAGCCAGGAAATATTCCATTGTTTTGGTGCTCTTCGGCCACCAACATATTTACAAAACTGACAAGGAACTGCGCTGTGATTACTGGTGGCTTGAAGTACAAATACAAAGTTCGACAAGGGAGTGTATGGAATGTCTATAGAGTGATAAGGTATGGAAAGTGAGGACACAGCCCATGGTGTGCAGGGAGACTCCATTTTGGCTGTAAGTGGAAGTTGCATTTGACATTTTGGGACCCATTCAAGTTGGGAAATGACGTCATTATAATTTTGTGTTAATGGGTATGTTCTGCTGATGGTCGAAGGCAGCTCGGATGGGCAACATCACCACAGGTCGGTCATAAAGGTGTTGGGCCTGCTGTGTCAAAGTGAGGAAAGGCCTACTATTAATGGATAAAGATGTCCAATAAGCTGTTGGAAAATTGAGGGTTTTTTGGGAAAGAAAAGGAACTGTGCTCAAAAGGTGGTCATTTTGATATTCTGAAACCAATGGTGTGATAGAAATATTCAAAAGAAGCTGAAACAAAACCTACAACTGGCCGGGAGTGTGGACAGAAGTCAGAGGGAAGAGATTAAGAGCAGCTTGGGAGTTAACGCTTCTCTCCAGATGCCATCACAGGTAAACTCCCATTTGAAATGTTTTGAGGGAGAAAGGCGTGTACTAAAGAGGGTCTGGCTTGGATTAGAGAGGACGAAAAGGAATTGGTTAAGCAGGTGAGTAGGAAGGTGGATTAGGAAACTTGCAAAGCAGTGTTTAATACCCTTAGAGAGGTGAGTGATGTGGTTGTAGTAAGAGCACCAGTAGGGAGTAAGCCTGGGTCAAAGATCAGCAAGCTGCTGAAAGTTGTGAAATTAATTCAGTGGGCCTAGTAAAAGTGAAGATGGTTGGATATGGAATCTGAATCATCTTTTACTTGTCAAGCAAAATGTCTCTTAAAGCTATGTGACCGTTTCTTCTAATGATTAGATAAGTAACTTAGGACAATTGGATTCTAAAATGGGAGAAAAAAGTGTGAATGGAAAGTTGGGAAATTATTCAATGGGGCTGTAAAACTGGAAGATGGTCTGATATGGAGTCTTAATCGTCTCACTGTTGTCAAGAAAAAGATCTCTGAAAGCGATGCTGCTGCATCTCCTAAATACGTTGAAAAGTAACTTAGGAAAATTTGATTTTGGTATGCGAGAACAAAATGTGCAACCACAATATTGGAAGGGTGTGTTAAGATTCTGCATTTTCTGTTGGAAAGCCCGTTTCTGTAGCGTTGTAATGCCACCTTAACATCGCATGCGTTGTAATTGCATGCGATGTTAATGGCCTCGTGGCGGCGTAGCATGCGTGGTAATAGCATGCGATGTGAACGACCATACGATGTAAAAGTGGCGGTGTGATATCACCGCGATGTTTTGATGCCGCTGTGCTGGGTGTTGCCCGTTAAGATGCACATGGCAAAGTCCTGGATAGATGAGTTACTTTCTTGCCAATGTTTTTGTTTTTACACTTATTTTGTCTTTCAATTATTGGGTTACTGCTCTTTCTTTTCCTTCTTACTTGTGGGTCAACCCTGTTCCTTAATCTTGTTTGTGTCTTCATTGCCTTGTTTGTATCACCTTTTTATGCATATTCTACTTTGAATTTTTTTTTCTCTTTTGGGAATGGATGTGTGGTGCGTAGGGTGGCCGTCTAGCTCATGCTGGGCTTGGGATTATAGGAATGTTTCTCACTCTGGAGCCATGCTATGTAATATCTTTGTTTGGTGCCTAAGTTGTTTCAGATGTAAAGTTTCAGTTGAGGTCAGGCTGGAGGATGAAGCATCTCAAAAATTAAAACTTTGCATACCTTTATGGAGAATTTAGAGGCTGTTTGAAGATCTCTGACTTTGCAGCCTCCTACTGCCCTTTGGTACAGAGGAAGGTGACTTCTCCTGTCCCACTGGCCTAAAGGCCTCTGTCTTTGTCTTACCCGTGTATTCCCTACTGCCCTGTACAGGTACAGAGTATGTGTCTTTATAGTATCCTGCGCGTCTCCACTCCCTGTGTGTCTGAGCTGGTGTCGTCTAGAATGTGGAGAGTAAATGATGTCTTAGAATATTGGTCGGTGGTCCTCAGTGCGAGCAAGGAGAAAGAAACGACTGAACGAGAATGGAACCCTGACAGGACCTACTTGCTGCTGCTCTAGCCCAAGGGCCTAACATGAAAGAAAGAACTTACCTCCTACCTAAATGCCTTCAGACTCTTGTATCTCTTGAATGAGGACTCTGACCCTTAACTTCAACATTTTTGTGACGACTTGTTAAAAGACTTGTGTAGAAATGCAGGTAGACTCTGGTGGGAATTGGGAGCCATTTCTGGCAGGGGCCAATGCCTGTCATGAGAAGATGGCTCTGTGACCATGGAGCTCTAGTTTGGGGCCAACAACCCTCAAATCTATCGGCAAGTAGTGTCAGTGCTGGCTCCTAGTAGGAGAAACCCAGTGTAGATGGGGGCAATGTCTAACAAGAACTAGGTGCCACTTGAGGGAAGAAGTAAACTGAAGTGATGTGTTCCAGTGCGTAGTCATAAGTTTAAGGACAGTCCTACGGAGACAGTTTTATGAGGACAGCGCTATGAAGACTGCGGTAATAGGCAGATCATCTCCTTTACAGTAAGCAAAACATTGAAATGTCCCATGGAGCTTCAGGCAGCACCATGCTCCACTGGGACCAAATGAACATCATTGGTGAGTGTGCAGTATGATTTCTCAATTAAGTTGTCTGTGACACAGGCTAGTCCATGCCTTTGGAGGGTATGGTGTAGGTGTGGGCATAACTAGCATAATTTGCTGTAGAGTAATTACGTGAAATTACAGCAAAATGATGTGGAATTATGCAAGGAGTGTACCCAGCAATTAGCGCTATTTTCTCAGAGCCAAATACACCACATGTCCGAGATGACGGAGATGCATTTTGCTTTAACTCCTTCCATGCTCATGATGAGCTCAGCTCGTCATCAGCCACGTGGTCGTGTGCTGATGACGAGCTGAGCTCGTCATGTAACATGGCTCTTTGAATTTTGCCCCACACAGCGGGAAAAGCCGCCGCAGCGATGCGGTTAAGTAAATAGCATTAAATGCAATAGAACACGAACAGCAGAAGCCGCTTGCGCTTGCAAATTGTTGTTCACGTGCTTTTGCTGTTGAATTTTTGTGCAAATAAGTTTTAATTATGCAATGGGCATTATCATGCATTTTTTGGGCAAGTTTGCATCAAAAGAGTAACGCGAAATCACCAAAATGTCTCCAATTACTTTAGCATAAATAGAATGTTACCCAGGCCTACTATCATGTGTATTTCACATATTTGATGGCGCCCAGAATGGAGTGACCATAGGGTAGGCCGGACTCCTATTAGCACTGTTGTATGTCATGACAACGCGTGGTATTACCACGCGTGCCATTACAACGCAGGAATTACAACGAAAGTCGTTACAACGACTTTCGCTGGAGGGCGCTGGCTAGTGGAATAGTTTAATTTTCTATTCCAACTCCAGCCCACGTTGACAGTAGGGAAGGAGTTGGATAGAAAATTAACTATTCCCTATCCAAGAACGCCCTCCAGCGAAAGTCGTTGTAATGACTTTTGTTGTAATTCCTGCATTGTAATGGCAGTGCGGGGTAATCCCCGAGTTGTCATGACTGTTCACCATTAGCACTGTAGTCCAGGTAATGGACAGAGGCCTTGTGACAATCACACAGCAACTGGTAAATGGGAACTTTCCTCTCCGGCGTGAGTCCCTCGATGCTATAAGAAGAAGATCTGATGTTTTGTGGGCATCACAAACCAACATTCTCATGAGAGAGCCTCATCAATTTCTTGGAATCCAGGCACGGGTATTGGAGAGGAGGCTGTTGCTATATAGCCTTGAAGTCATGAAAGAGGGTAATAAACTGATAGTTGATTGAGGCAGGTCTTGAGACGTTGAAGAAAGACTACTCAACCCCTCCTGGTTAATTTAGAAAGAGAAGTACTATTCTCTATAAAGGCTTTGGAGATAGAAATGAGGCAATGTTGCTCGAGGTCATACTGTCTCCTGAAGTCATTTGAAGTCAAAACATTGCCTGCCTGGCATTTGTCAATAGTAATGTTAAATTAAGGCATTCAGTTAACTAATCAGCAGGGTTATTCGGCATCCATGGAGTTTATGTTAAAAGATGTAGTTCTATTAAGAAATGTCTCTTGTTTACAACTAATTGTGAAACTCGTTAAGTTGGGGCACATTTTGGTTGGTGATTCTTGTAATTGACATGTGCCATATAAATCCTATTGGTAATGCATGTGTCGAGTTGGTAAGTTTCAGTGTAAGTTGACTTCTGTTATTCGGGAATTCCAATGTTGTCAGTGGTTGTGATGTGCTGAATGCATAGTACTGCATGACAGATTGGGAAATTAAATCTATTCATCTGGGAGTACAATGTGAGCATTTATTTTCGACTTCATATGGAGTCTTCTGAGCAATTTGGGGATGAAAATGTAGTACCCATTTGTGTGCTGTGTAGATAAGTGCTGGTTGTGTGTGTCCAAGAGTTGCGGATGTGAGGAAGTGTATTACTCTGTCACTAGACATACAAATGTAGTACACTTGTATATTTGTTGATGAAGAGCTTTCTTTTGTCTAGCTATTGGCGCTGTCGGGCTGGCCTCTGGACCAGCTAGTGTAAGCGGTGTTGGGCATGTTTGAAGGGCAGGATTGCATAGCGGGCTGGTTCCCAGGCCTGCATCCCCCACTGTGCCACTCCAGGTGTTATAACATACCCAGATATGCCTAACCCTTGCACCTGTTTAGCAACACCTGGTAGAGCTGGTCCCTGGTGCCCCAGTCACTTCGTCATACCTGTTGATTTTCTTTGCCAGCACCTGGTGCCCTCCTCTGCCCTGTCTGTGATGCCACCTCAGGTGCTCTTCGGCACAGAAGCCTGTGCCACACACCCCAGAGACTATATATGCCAGGCCTTCATTATTTGCACTAACTCTTGCTACTCAGCAGGACTGATTACTATGTGTGCCACTTTCTTGTCCTCTGTGGCATCCCCAGGTACCCAGCACTTTCCACTCGTGGTCTATGTCAGCTTCTGGTGCCTACTTAGATGCCCTGAATTATGGACCTGTGAAACGGAGGGTGCCCATCAACATAAGAGTCTGTCTATTCCTCCCTCCAGGGCACCACTTTGCCACAGGCCTGTGACAAAACCGGCGTCACTGTCTTCGGCTGCAGTTTGCGTCACACGGTGATGTATTCCGGCACAGGGTCCTAGCCCCTACCACCACGGTGCACTGTAGCAGTGTGTTATATTAATATGGGTTTATTAACCGTGCCCACGCATCCCGAAGGCTGGTACAGTGCACCCTTGTCAGTCTCTGGTTCCACAAGCCACCTTTTGGCTCTGTGTCGACCCAGGACGCTCCCTGTGTCCACATCCTAGCGCTCTGAAGTATAACAGTCGGAGCCGCCTCCTTGTTCTCTGAATCGCCCCTTCATGTCCCCACCTCGGAGCCCAGTGTCAGAAGCGGAAGGGGGCGGGCGGCTCGGCTCCTTAGCTCTTGCCCCAGCGCTGCCAGCCAGGCTGACAAGGTAACAGAGCTAATCCCCCGCCCAGCCCGCCCCCCAGGACCCGCCGGGTCTCCCGTCGCTCTGATGGGATAATTAGGCCTGGGCTCCGCACGGAGGATGCTGCTGTTGCCAGGCAACCGATGGTTTCCAGAGAAACGGGAAGCACAGCCTGGACCATGTAAGTGAGCAATACGTCCGGGAGGGAGAAGGGGGGGAGGTCCTCATCTCAAGGGCTGCTCTTCTGGCACAAGTCCCCTCTGAGTGGGTCTGGGGGTTGGGCGGGGGTGTGAGGACACCAGTGGGTCAACAGTTCTAATTTTAGATCATCAGGAGACAGGCGACGCCTTCTCCATTCCCTAAATATCTGGAGCTGAGAGTGAGGAGGGCTCTGCAGGTCAGGACTGACATGCATAAGCAGAGCTATGTTTGGTCGCATAGTGGGAGTAGCAGAAGGTGCTCTGGATCCGAACTGAGGTGCATTAACAGAACTGCACTTTGGTCCCAGTACTGAACTAATAGAGTTGTGTGTTGGTCCCAGTACTGGAAAAGTGACTGCTACCAAGGGTCAGGACTGGAGTGCCTAGGCAGAGGTCTGTGCTCCAGTACTGGCTTGCGTACTGAGTTACATGTTAGGATTCAGGTGCTTTGCTGTGCATGTGGAGGAATTTGTTGAATTTTATTGTGTTTGAAGCTTATAGTATTTGCTATTTCACCCTGTAAAGTTATCAAATAATCCACCTCTGGCACCCCACCCAATAACGACTACTTAAGTTCCGATAGCAGCTTAGCCAAAGTGAAACGTACTCCATTTTTGTGGTCTGACTTGACAGCACAACTGTCGCCAGACAATTATGTGTGTATCACCAGGTGTGGGGCTTTGGCTCCGCCCACATGTTGGGAGCCAACAGTGCATGTTGTGATTGGGCAGTAGTGGCGTGCTTCCCCCCCAAAAAAGTGCTTGCCCTCTAGGCAGCTGTGATCATTGTATTTATCCAAATTTATAGGGGCACACACATGCCCTTGCAATGCTACTGAAGTGCCTAAGATAATTAGATGATTTATTGTGGTTTGTGGGGGGACGTTGGTGGGAGGAAGGGGGGATAATAACAAGAAATAAAAATAAAACTTACCTGATGTTGATTCTGCTGCTGCGCGCCTGCTTCTTGGCCACAGAGGTCCTTGGGACAACATCGGACTCCCTATCCAGCATGAGAGCAGCACAGCGATTGGCCTGAGCTGGCCGGATCAATGCTCGCTCAGGCACAGAGGCAAAGAGAGTCTGTGCTGTTTCTCCAACCAGGTTGTACAATACAGCCTGATTGGAGAAACTCAAGTGCGCATGTCAATTTGGTCGACCTGAGACTGCCGGCCGGCCAAACTGACATGCACACTTAGAAGTGCACAACACTTCTCCTCCCCCTCCCATGGCCCGGCCCCTCACTGCTCATGCTGCTGGCTCAGCGATAATGAAATATTGTTTTATTTTTCAGCTGCTGGCTCTGAGCCAGTGGGGCAACGCTGCTCCACCATTGCGGAGGAGCCGCTAATGCTCTCTTTTGCTTCTGTCCCACCCACATGCTCCTTGTTATTTTCACCAACTTCTATCAAAGGCCCATTTTGCCGCCTCGACTTTGGCCCAGAACAAGAAAGAGAGGCAGAAAATTGAGAAGCAAAGCAGGAAGAGAGAGGTATGGAAACAGTGGCAAATGGGGTAAGCTGGGATAAAAAGCAACTTGTAGGAGCACACTAAAAAAGTTTATTGCAGAGGAAGAACGAGACATAAGGTGGAATCAAGACTAGGAACCATTGGTATTTGGCAACCCAGGCACTGGTTAGAGTTCCTAAGAAAAACTGTGTGCATTATATTTTTTTCTTTTTTTTTTTTTTACAAATTAAGTATTGGAGCAAATAACTATAAGAAAGCCCCAGAACCTTGAAAATGTATTTCATCCAGCATAAGAGTTTACATCTTGTAGTAGCTAATATCCGGAGAAAAATACATATGGAAACTAGGGCCCATATTTACAAAGTCCTTGCTTTGCCACTGCATCACACAAGGTGGCGCAAGGCAATGCAGGGGCTTTACTAAGCCATGCAAAGTCACCTTGCGTGTCTTAGTAAATCCAGAGTAATGCAAGGCCGTGCAAATTGCGTCCTTGCCTTACTCTTTGTTGGGAAGGCGCTCCAAGTGTGGAGGGTGGACGCTCCCACGCATCCATCCATGGATTTTGGTGCATTCCCAGATTTACTAAGGGTGGCAAGCCTGAGAAATCGTCAACATGCGATGCCATTCCGACAGAGGCATAACAAGGAGAAATGTGTTTATTTCCCATCCTTCTTTCCTCTGGCAAGAGGGAAAGGCCTCTAAGGATTGTTTTTGTGCAGGACCCTGCACAAAAAACAGTCCTGCCTGCAATGCAGGCGCCCTTGCACCACGTCGCATGGGTGCCTGTGTTGGTGGTAGGCACTACTCAGTGCGCCAGCGCAGAGAGAAAACAGAGATAAAACAGGAATGCGCCCTTTCTTAGTGAATATGGTGCATTCCTGCTCTCTCCATTTTACGCAGTGTAGCAGGTTGTCTTTGATGGAAAGGTATGAGGAATTACCAAACACTTCAGAATATATTCGTTCTGCGAATGAAATAATAAAGCAGTTAACTAAAAGCATGGAAGCAGTAACAGTGCCTGTAACGATTGGACCTGTTCTTCCTGTATTTGATCAAAAAGAAATTAGACATTCAGCTTCAACTGTTCCATTAAATTCAGAAATACAGAAAGTGACTGAAAAATGTTGCTGCGTTGTGCTATGTCAAATGTTATGTTAGAAAATCCGGGCCCACATCTTTTAGTAGCAAACTGCACTCAGCCAAAGGGAAGCAGAGCAGCATAACTTACAGATCTCTTAGCTTCCTACTGCATACGTTCAGTGTAGGCAAAACGTAACAATGAGGAATATGGGGCATATATCTTTTAAAGGCATGCTGTCCAGAGGAGGCAGAATGGGGAGAGCACACAGACGTTCTTTTGGAAGCCTGCTGTGCAAGTTCAGCAGAAGCAACTCAGGCATATAGTGAAGATCTCGTACCAGTGTGCTGCATAAGACCCGGGGAAGCACGGAAGGCATACAGTGCAGAAAGTCTTTTAGTAGCAGGCAGCAAAATTCTAAAGAATTCAGAACAAGTATAATAGTCAGCTGGTCAGTCGCTCCGTACACTCAGGGCCTCGTTTACAATATTGTGACTCACAGCAAGTCTTCCTGCTGCGCTGCCATGAGTCAAAATAAAAGGGCAGGAATGCGCCGTATCTACAAGATATGGCGCATTCCTGTCCTTCTCCCTTGCGCCGGCGCACAAACAGCAGCCGTGCACAAGTGCAGACACCTTTGGCCTCATTTTGCAAGGGTGTCTGCGCTGAGGGGATGATTGTTTTTGTGGAGGAAGGGACACCTCCCTGCTCAAAAACAATAATTGAAGATATTTTCCTCTCTCTATGAGTGCTGAAGATTGCAGCGCACATTAAAAGCAGAAAAAACGAGAAGAAATTAAAGTATTTCTCCTTGTTGCACCTCCTTATGCCTTTCCTGGGGAGGCGTAGGATTCTGACCCATTCCGAGGTTTACGAAATGTTTTAAATCTGGGAATGCGTAAGTACCATGGACGTTACTGGGAACACCCACAGCACAGTGCTTAATTTGAGCCGGGGCTTTCCAGTGCTAAGCACCGGCAGTTAATTCGTTTTCAGTGCTGTGCACCGGCACCTAATTGTCAACATCATACTTAAAACAGTCCACCACATGGTGGCGCTGCTCATTTCATTTAGAGATGAGCAGAACAGCTGTAGTTTAGGAATACAATATACATTAAAATTGCTAATACCTGCCTCCCCAGCCATTCCTTCAGCTTTGGGGACCTGGAATAATCTGAACTGTGGCATTTACTTGCAAGAGAGATGGTTAGTAGTTGTTTTGGTAGTGATGACAAGGGGGATTTGTGGTGCAAGCTGCAGTGGCCTCCTGTTCAGAGCCCTGGCACTTAATATTTTACAAATTAAGCACTGCCACAGCAACACCCATGGAACGCCCTTTAACACAGAGTTGTGAGTGAAAGGGAAACATATTCACAAGCTGTTGTGGCCGGCATGGCTCATTGGTGGGGGGCGGGTGCAGGTCGCGCGGGTTATGGGGACAGGCGAGTGGTCACGAGGGAAAGGGATCACGCAGGTAGGAGGGTTTAAATAATAAAGTAAAAAAAATTAAAACATACCTTTACCGGGTCCCGCATCTTCACTGCTCGGTCTGCTCCTGCTTTCCTGCTTTCCTGCCTCAGGCAGGAACAAGAAGCAGGCAGCCTCCCTACCCTCCCCTAAGCCAATCACAATGTTGCAATGGTAGGGTTGTGATTGGTCGGAACAGCATCCAGCCGGGTGCCTATGGGGAGACAATTTTCTCCATGTAGGCTGCAATCAGCCTACATGGAAAAAAGGCAGAGTGCCGACCAAACAGTTAGCGCCCTCTGCAGTGGGCAAGCCACTCCTCCCCTGCCCTAGAGCAGACCCACCCACCTGCCTGCCCCCAACCAAACCCTTCTGCTTTCTCGCAGTGCTAGAAGCAGAAACATAAAATGGTAGTTTTATCATTTTATGTTTCTGGTTCTCGCACTGCAAGAAAGCAGTTGGGTGACGCTCCTCTGCCCTAGTAGAGGAGCCTCCCCTGCTTACAAGGCCATGAAAAGTCATGCAGAGTGATTTTACTTGCAGCGGCATAACAAAACTTGATGGGGCCCCCCATGCTCTGGTCCTAGCCCGAAGCTCTCTGGTCAGGGGTCTGCCAGTGCCGAAGGGGTCCCTCTGAGTTTGGAGCATTTATTAGGCCACAGTTTACGTGGCCTTGTAAGTATGGGAAGCCCATTGCGCCACCGGTGCATCCAAAAGCCCCTCAGAGGGAAGTTGAGTCAGAGCAGGCATATGGCAGAGATGGTATCACACTTTGCTGTGGGTCTCTAGAGGAGGCCGGGAGGCATTTTGTGCAAAATATCTCTTCGCAGATCAAGCCAATGGATCTGAAGGTCTCTTGCCAGCCCCCTGAAAAGCACAGGAGGCATCGCGCAACAAAGACCATTTTGATTCCTGCTAAGCACGTCCAGTAGAAGCAGCGCAGGCACAACGCCAAGAATGTCTTCAGTCCACAATTCTTCAGTCAAATCGACACATGTTCTGCATCATATAGGCAAGGGGAGATTGAAGGACCTCAGTTGGCTCATCATAAGTGGCGGCAGGAATCATGAGGTATGAACATTTACATATTGTCTTATATAGAACAAACTCCACCGTAAGCGGGGTGCGCATAGCTATACAGAAAAGGTATAGATTTAAAATAGTTTCAAGTGTACAACATAATATTAAGAGCAGATACAGGTAATGAAGGAATAGCAGGGCTACAATAAGAAGGCTTAGACATCCTTCATTATTAGCGGGGTGGCATAGTCTCTCTGAACACATTTATAGTGATCTCTCAAAAAGAGAGAGAGGGGCCCTTTGACCTCCAAAGAGGTGGGGCACCAATAAGACCAAGGTCAAGTAATGAAATCCTCTTTGGCACAATCAGTCACTCAATTTTCATACATCCCATATCACCAAAACATACACAAAAAATAAAATAAAAAACACATAAAAAAATAAGTGAGGATATCCCCCTTGAAAGAGAGACAAATGTATTCAGCCAGTATCCTCTATATGTTCCTTATTAAAAAACGTCACATTGTGCATTTCAATCTTTATATGTACAATTATAGTGTAAAAAACAACAATTTGTTGAATCCTAAAAGACAAACATATAACGTCGCAAATAGTACAATATACATAAATCAATACAGCTTCATTAAAAAAAACAACCCAGTGGGAGAACAAGTCAGACAGAATATGATGCCATTAAATCAGCACTATATTTTAGAAATAAGGGGAACCCCTGCTGCTAATGCATACACTACCGGCAGGGAGTAGAATAGACAATTTTTTAGAAAAACATATGGTAGTGAGCTTAGTGAATGAGCCAAAGAACCCAAGGAACCAAAGGAACTAATTAACTCATTGAAGTGACATGTAAACCAAATTGATAAAACAAAACCCAATAATTATATTCAAAAATAGTTTGTGTTTTATTTAAATATTTTCTACTTTTTTTTTATAAGAATCTTGTTTCTAAAAGATACATGTAAATATTTAAAACATCACTAACACGTAATTTGTCATTTCATATACAGAAAAAAACTCTCAAATAAAGAAGGTGAGGATTAAGAAATTTCACACACAAGAAAAACCAACAGACAGAGTACAAATGACCATGGTGATAAGTCGGGCTAGCAGAGTAAGCAAAGCGGTGGGTGGAAACTCTACGCGCGTTTCGGCATTTGCCTTCCTCAGGAGTCCGTCATTTGCTTTAAGACAGAAACATAACACTGCAAAACATATAAAAATCTTGTCACATACCAATGCATTGAAAGATTTGTGTTGTCGTGATATATTTCATGACTGAACAGCAAGAGATTTTTTCTTAAAGTAAGAGTATAGCTTTTGTTTTTGTAAGTAAATTGATCTAGTTTGCCTCCGATCTTCTTATCAAAAAAAATGTAGAAAATATTTAAATAAAATACAAACTATTTTTGAATATAATTATTGGGCTTTGTTTTATCAATTTGGTTTACATGTCACTTCAATGAGTTAATTAGTTCCTTTGGTTCCTTGGGTTCTTTGGCTCATTCACTAAGCTCACTACCATATGTTTTTCTAAAAAATTGTCTATTCTACTCCCTGCCGGTAGTGTATGCATTAGCAGCAGGGGTTCCCCTTATTTCTAAAATATGTTGCTCATGGACTTTCCATGAGGGGTTTTCTTTTTTGTCTTTAATTATCATTGATATATGAGCAGATTGACTTTACATCATTTGTTATCATAGAAAAGATTACATGATTACTTACTATAATACTTATTGATCTGAGTCAATTTTAGTTAGGTTCTGCTGTCCACTTAAATATCTCTTGGTTCTCACTTCATTGCTTTTCTATTCATCTACCTGTCTTACTTTTTCCTTAAGTATTTTCAGCTTTCTATTAGAAAGTAAATATATAATCACTACACCTATACACTAATAACATCTGCTTTATTTTTAATAATCATGGCTAATATGCAATCGTTTGGATTCTCAGAAGAAGACTTTGCTAATATGGTAGGGGCGGCAATACATTTTGATAGCATTAGTACATCCAATGCCAATCACAATGAGGAATTACAAAAATTACTAGATCTAAAGAAAAAATCAAGACGCATAGAGCTACATGGCAAATACATCTTAGATTATCTAAAAGCTGGGGTTATTCCGCAAGGGCTTCAAATTAAAAACATTCCGGATCTTTTCATACAAGTTAAACACTTTTTAGAAAAATGGTCCCTAATTGCAAACAGATGTTCCAGAGATATGATGATGCTGATAGTTGAGACAGCTAAAACAGTACTACTAGAACTACTACAAGAAATAACAGAACTAGAGAGTAAAATAAAATCGTTAGACACCATACCAGATATTAAAAAGAGACTTGAAGAAGTAGAAACAGAACTTAATTCTTATTCAGAATACCTCTCAAAACGAAAACTAGACAAATTTTAAAAAGATCTCAAATATTACAGCAAAGAAAAAGTATATCCCTACCTATCAGAAGGATTCTATTCATACATAGATTCTAATCCTTCGGAACCTCAACATGAATCTACAGGGATGAGAAGTAGAAAAGTTACAACCTTCTCTAACTCATCAGATTCAGACAGCGTAGGTGGTACTTCGCCATATCAACACCAGGGATACCAATTCAACCAAAGATCCAGACCTTTTTTAGGTCAGCGCTCCAAGAGCAGAGGCAATTGGCGACAAAGATACAGACCACAATACAGAACGGGATACCAACCACGCCAATCTTACCAACAAAGGGAACCAAGGGGACAATACCAACCCCCCCATCATCAGCAACAATATCAACCTCAATATCAGGAGCATCAACCGCAATACCAGGAACAACAACCAATGAATTCGAACAGATATCTAGAGACCCGCAATGCACGCTACTGGAGAGAATAACAACGATACCCATATTTAATCTCAGTAGTCATATGCCAAATCAAGCAATGATGTCACTTCTATCAAAAGGACTTAGTTATGTACCACATTCGGGTTTAAACAAGTTTGAATTGTTTAATGATGTGGTAGCATTTTTCAGAAAAATCAGACTGAGAGACTTTTTTTCTAACAATGATTCAGATACTATGGAAAGCAACAAATCAGGTCTTGCACCGAAATCTATTTTTACACCCACTCTAGACCAAGTGTCCCCAGAGATTTCCATCTTTGAAAAAATAGTTATGAAAAAACTCACAGCGGCGACAAAATACATTCCGCACACTCCCTACAATCTTACAGTGGATGAATATCAAGCACTCAAATCATTGAAGGAATCTACCTGCATCACTGTAAAGGGATGTGATAAAGGAGGAGGCATTGCCATCCTCGACACCTCGGAATATACAACTAAAATAGAGAACATGCTGAATGACACTAATTTTTACAATAAGATACCCAAAGACCCTACCGCCAGAACCAAACAAAAGATACAAAGACTGACATCAAAAGCCCTAAATAATGGGGACATATGCCAGAAAGAATATGACTACCTGAATGTGACATTTCCTAGAATGGCTTGCCTATATGGGACACCAAAAGTCCACAAAGATGAAGTGGACCCCCCATTCCGTCCGATTGTCAACACCATAGGCAGTATTACTGAACCCCTCTCTAAATATCTGGATGCCATCTTACATCCATACATATCCAAAATACCGGGATATGTGAAAGACACCGGTCACATCATTAACTTGTTAGAGGGCACTACCTTCAATGAAAGAAGACAATGGATGGTCACCCTAGATGTGGAGAGTTTATACTCTAACATCCCAATAGATGGGGCCATCAGGGCAACAGAATGGTTCATCAATACATATGAAGTCGATTGCAACGAAACTTTCATTCTAGATTGCCTTAAGATTGTCCTAGAGGAAAATGTTTTTGAATTTCACGGCACTCTATATAAACAACAAAAAGGAGTAAGTATGGGCGCTTCTTGTGCCCCAACGATAGCCAATATATACATGGCCTCATTCGAAAACATCCACATCTTTAATGAAATAGCCCCCTTTTACGAAACAGTTTTACATTGGTCGAGATATATCGACGATGTCATTTTCATATGGGACGACAATGAGGACACCCTTTCCGAATTCATTACCTGGCTCAATGCTTGTGACCACAACCTCAAATTTACATCACATATTAGCAACATTGAAATGGAATTTTTAGATCTAACCATCAAGCATGATCAAGGCCAAATATATATGGATTTATTTGTTAAACCGACGGCACTCAACACCTTGCTCCATTATAAAGGTTTTCACCCTGCATCTCAAAAGAACAATATTCCGTTCAGCCAATTTTTGAGACTGAGACGTAATTGCTCTAAATTACAGGATTATGATGAAAGATCCATGATTATGACAAAGAAGTTTGAAGATCGCGGCTACCCGCACAGGCTTGTTCGGGAATCATACAAGAGAGCTCGATATTTTGATCGCCAATCTATTCTACGAGAAAAGGACACTAAACAAAATGAACAGCTGGTTCTGGTCACAAGGCATTCTCTAATGAATGAAAAAATACGACAAATCATCTATTCTAACTGGAATTTACTTAATGTGAACAAATCTAAGGATGACCACATACCCAAACCGGTCATTGCCTACAAAAGAAATAAAAACATAAAAGATTTAGTAGTTAGGTCAAGAATGCCAACGAAACCTAACCCAATACAAAGAAGTATATCCAGTAATAACCCTGTCGTAGGCAATTATAAATGCGGCACTTGTAAGACTTGTCCACAAGCAATTGAAAGAAAAGATCTCACTTTTAACAATATCACAATTGTTTGTAAAACAATGATGAACTGCAGAACCCAGAACGTAGTATATTTAATACTATGCCCTTGTCAAAAAGGATATGTGGGTGAAACTTCGAGAGCCATCAACAAAAGAATAACGGAACACAAATCTGCGATCCGTACCAAGAGAATTAATGCTCCATTGGTCGCACATTTCTTGGAATTTGAACACACTCCTGAGGATATAAGGTGGTTCATTCTTGAAAACATACAGCCCAGACCAGGACTATGCCCTGACAATATTCGTAAAAAACGAGAGGTATATTGGATCTTCTTCCTCAATACAGCCAACGTGGGGCTCAACTCTGAAATCCCATGGGAGCTAGCGATCATATAATGTATCTCCTCCTTAGACATTACCGACAGTTTCTGTATATACTTATATCAATTTAACTCATCTTACAAATCACTAGAAGTATTCTAGTAATATATATAAACTTGATATATACCATAGGTAATTTCAATTTTTTAAATCACCAGCTGGCAATTATGGCTATATAAATATTACATATATGCCCCCTCAATATACACAATTGCCAAGATCCTAGTACCCCAACATCTCTGTGCACTCTATTCAAATCCGTAGTTCTGCTCTATTGAATATACGCATTTATGCGTTGTCTTGATCACCACGTTGTCGTTTCTGAGAGTTGGCTATCATTCCACGTAGCCGGAAAAACACACGATAAAGTATACTAATATTTACTTAGTCTTCTATCTATCGCTGGTGCGATGACAGGGCTACCATCCCAAGCAGTTTCTGCTGGTTTATCCAATTATTTTAAGTCTATGGCTTAATTTGTATTGCAGGCCTCGCATACCAACAAATATCTATGAGTTCATTGCCTACATGATTATCGCCACCTTGTATAATCATTCTCTTCCCGTGAAGTAAAGCATCAAACGGGAGATATGGCTTCATACTTACGTATTTATATTTCACTCACTACACATGGATTCATATTGACTCATCAGCTCAGTTAATATTATCCGCCGCAGAGAGTAACTTCCCTGGCGCGGCTCCGGACCCCCGCCCCCCCTCTCCCTTTTTTCGTTTAACCCATATTCGATCTCGCATCCACATTCGAAGGAGGAAGCTTTTTTCCTCTTCTCTGTATCTGTTTACATAACGTAGCAGCCTCCACTAATGAACTACCATCGTAAATCTATTGGTGCAACAGCTGACTCGCTGGCGAATGACACACGGAACGTTCGCTCCGTGCCGGTTTGTGAACTACGAGTTCAGTCATTGGTTCATGTGACCATACATAGATTTTTTGTGTTTCACCACGCCTTGTGACAATCATACACACCGGTTGGAATTTAACATCTTAGTTGCACTATATATAGCACCGCCTTTCCCTTCATTTGTTTCCCGCGATGCATTGACGTAGCACATCCAGAACCCCTGGTGAAGCTTCTCGTGTGACCTCCCATCGGTAAGTTTAATTAGACGAAGCCCAGATAGCTTTTTTTACAGATTTTACCGCTAGCAGTAGTTAATTGCCATTATGCCCTCTCCTAGATAGTTATTTGGATCGAGGCGCACCCAGCATCCAGATGTATCTAAATGCCCGTTTCAATTTTGGGTATGTTATCTTTTTCAATATATTTAACCACAATTTGTAGAAACTCATATAAGTGCTATTCTAATATACCATATACTCCTCTTCAGGTAATAGGTTGGCAAACATAGAAATCCAGATATAAATGAACAGACACGTTTCTGCCATAGCAGCTAACATATATCAGGTATGCAACTTTATTATATTATATATATCACTCTAGAGGAGCAGAGTTTTTACCTTGTGCTTTCTATTACAGTTAGACACCTTTGTATCTGGACTTAATATAGTTTTCTGCATATCTCCTTTTCCTTGTCATTTTTGGAAAACTCACAGTCAGTTACCGCCCAAGATTCGTTCGCCATACGAGCTTCTCGCTTGGTACTACTTCACCCCGGGCAAATCATCGCGTCTTATATTCAACTCTTATAAAGGCAACTATAACAACCAATAAGGTATATACCTCTAGATATTATGATTCCTACCTCCTTAAATAGTCACTCATAATCAGCTGCTTCTTTATGCCAAAAATATGTTTCACATCAGTTTGTTACATAATAAATGTCTATTTTTTACATCTAGCGAGATACAGAGAATATCCTCATCTTCATGACTGAACAGCAAGAGATTTTTTCTTAAAGTAAGAGTATAGCTTTTGTTTTTGTAAGTAAATTTAACTAGTTGCCTCCGATCTGCCCAAGTCAATCCACTATTAGTCTTCCCTTACCTCTTAAAAACACTTAACTTTAACCTTGAATCAATATTGCGTAATTTCTATTAACAAGATATAGTTAGCTATCTGCTATGTTTCTTACTTTCTTCTTTTTACCTTTTTCTTCATTATTCTCTGTGTCTTCTCCTTCGTTTTTACAACTAAATCTACTTGCCTTTTCACTTATTTCATAAATGTCTCTCTAATAGTTTATTTAGATTGCTTTGGTTAATACATTCAGATATGTACACAGTGGACTGAAAAAATAGATCTTGACTACAAAAATGTCTTGGACGAAATATAATAGTGGACTGTAAAAACAGATCTTAAGCATATATGTCTCAATAGAGAAAACATCAGCTTTACTTCAATACCTATCAAATAAATAATTTTTCAGTAATATACATCAACCTGTTTGTTTGAAAGATATGACTGCTCAAAGTTACAAGGTCGATTGACACACAATGGTTTCAAACATGTCTGTATAGTATGTTATTGTATATCATTTAGACCTAGACCCAAGTATTTAATTAGAAATATATCACAACAACACAAATCTTTCAATGCATTGGTATGTGACATGATTTTTATATGTTTTGCAGTGTTATGTTTCTGTCTTAAAGCAAATGACGGACTCCTGAGGAAGGCAAATGCCGAAACGTGCGTAGAGTTTCCACCCACCGCTTTGCTTACTCTGCTAGCCCGACTTATCACCATGGTCATTTGTACTCTGTCTGTTGGTTTTTCTTGTGTGTGAAATTTCTTAATCCTCACCTTCTTTATTTGAGAGTTTTTTTCTGTATATGAAATGACAAATTACGTGTTAGTGATGTTTTAAATATTTACATGTATCTTTTAGAAACAAGATTCTTATAAAAAAAAAATAGAAAATATTTAAATAAAACACAAACTATTTTTGAATATAATTATTGGGTTTTGTTTTATCAATTTGGTTTACATGTCACTTCAATGAGTTAATTAGTTCCTTTGGTTCCTTGGGTTCTTTGGCTCATTCACTAAGCTCACTACCATATGTTTTTCTAAAAAATTGAATCAGCACTAGTCTGTGTCAGATCATTTGTTTCATGTCGAAACTTTATTATCTTTTGACTCACAAATGTCCCAAAGATCTAGCCTCTCAAGACGAGAGAGTCCCTTATTCGGTGGGTCCCTCCTACCTCACGTCAAGCCACTTGTTGTCTTAAGCAACTAACGTCTCTAAGGGGCTTGTTCCCACGGTGGATACTGCCCTGTAGAGACGTTAGTTGCTTAAGACAACAGGTGGCTTGACGGTGAGGTAGGAGTGAACCACCAAATAAGGGACTCTCTCGAATGAGAATTCTTCTTCCTTGTCTGAATACTTTGCCTGTCTGAATATCTATCCGAGGGAATTACCATTTACCCTATTTTAAGTTACAGGTATCAGATTTTCCTATCAATCCATTATTGCAACAAACATTCATTGGGCGTCTGAAATAGGTCCATGTGCAACTTAGATTAATAAATGTTATTTCCTTCAACCTTACCGGGTGGATCTCTTTATCTGCAAAGAGTCCTGCGGAAGTTGTTTCTGAGATTACTTGAGTGAACAAACTGTTGCTGGGAGATATCTTTTTCCTGAAGAAGGTGGCTGTGATACTATAATACCCACCGAAATGAATCGATGCTCTGCTATTTCTTAGAACGCTAGATCTTTGGGACATTTGTGAGTGTCTCGCAATTTGCGAGTCTCAAAATGCAATGTACAACAGTGTCCCAGACACTGTTTGTGATTCCCAATGGGGCCGCAAATTGCATGCCTCATCAATATTCATGAGGCAAGCACAATTTGCAACCCCATTGGGAATGGCTAGCACTCCTAGGGATGGTGGCCTGCTGGGGCCAGCATACCACCATGTCCGGGACTGCTTATTCAATAAAGCAGGTCTTTTTTTAAATGCAGCCATTTCCCTTAAAGGAAAACGGGATGCATTTAAAAAACAAAAATGAAAGTTTTCAGTTTCATTTTTTAAGGGCAGGTTGTGGTACCACTGCCTGCTCTTCAAAAATGTTTACGCACACACTCACAAAGGGGAAGGGGCCCTGGGGACCCTGTCACGTTTGCGAGTGGTTTCCCACCTACTTGAAATAGATGGTAAACTGCGAATATTTTGAGACCGCAAATGTGGTCACAAAACAACAGTACATGGCATGGTGACTCGCTATTAGGAAGGGTGGCCCCTACCTAAGCGCGAGAGTCGTAAATGCTATTTTGCAAGTCAGTGACTCGCAAAATAGCATTTGTACATGCCTGGAACCTTTTTTGCGAGACCAAACGGGCCGATCTCCCATTTGCAGCCTCAATAAAGGGTTGGCCCCCATGGTATATGGGATGCTGCCCTCCCTCCCATGTTGCAAGGATACTGGGAACATAGGACTGATATCTGTAAACCATGACACTAATTGTTGCTAATATATATATATGTGTGTGTCATTTATCCAAGTGTCGTTTTTGTGTCCAAGTACAGAGTACCTCCAAGAGACACTGTCTTAAGAGTGATTTAATATTTTCAAAAGAGGGATTTATCACTTTCAAAAGAGGAAACATTCTTGAAGAGAACAGGTTCAAGATTCCGGGATATTGCTGGAGAAAGGATTGCAAAGCAGGGGGAGTCTAGAGAAATCTTAACACCTTTGCAGTGTAGGGTATAAGAGGGCTTCAGATGTAGGCTGGGGCCTTTTACTCCACTGGGTTTTTCCCCAGTGGGTAGCAGTTTTGAAAGCACTGGGCCTCTCCTGGTTCCTCTGTCACTTTCCTCAGCTCCCTGAGGTTAATTACAGCAGGCATGTGGAGGCTTGAAGAGAGTGAGAGAAAGAAAGAAAGAAAGAAAGAGAGAGAGGGAGGGAGAGGAAATATAGGTAGAAAGAAATCAGAGTGCGAGAAGAAAGAGAGAAGAGAAAGAGAATGGATGGATGGATGGATGGATGGATGAATGGATGGATGGATGGATGGATGGATGGATGGATGGATGGATGGATGGATGGATGGATGGATGGATGGATGGAAAAAGAGAGATAGTTCAAAGAGACGAAAGTAGAAGGGCTGGTTTGAGCATTTTTTGCCATATCTGCTTTTGGTTCCGCAGTCCGACCGTGCTCCAGATAGTGGAAATGCTCCACATATAAACAATGTCTAGGAGAGATATATTAGAGTTTGTAGGTTCAAAGCTTTGTACACAAGACATAAAATTCTCATAGAGCAGCTTGCCTCTGAGGTAGGTAAGAGTCAGATGGATATTGTGTTGGTGAGGAATCAGCAAGCAACATGAAGAATGGCTCATAGTCTTTCAAGTCTGTTTTATGGGAGGCCAATTAAGAGAGTAGAGACATCTTTATCAAATGAGATAACTATGGCCTCACATACTGGTTTCAAATCCTGGGGTGAGTCAATGTGTTTTCATTCTTGAGTTTGTGAAGGTGGAGTCTGGCAGTTTTAGCTATAGTTTGGAAGTGCCTCCTGAGGTTTAGTTTTTTTTCCAAGAAGTAAAACAGGAATTTTGTGAAAGTAGCAACTTCGAGAATTGCCAGAAGACTACATTTTCAAGCTAAAAAAGTGAGGTTTGCTAAGTCAGATTGTGGGTGTAGTAAAAGGAATTCAGCCCTAATGTCACTGCATTTTAAGCATTTTCTGTGCATCCATTATGAATGGTCCAGTGAAGATTTAGGAGAGGATTTAAAGATTGGCCGGTGGCCTGTGTCCGTCAGAGTGGTAAAAGACATTACGTCCACCACACTGATGAACTACCACCCGCCATACCTACAGTTCAGATATCCACAGGCCCTGAGGTGATCTCTGAGCATTCAAAGGAGCCGCCACCGCAGCAGTGAAAGCACAGAAAGTTTGTTGAGCGGCTGGCATGTTTCAGGTGGCTGCTCACCAAACATTTTTAATATTCAAAAACAAACTCACAAACTTCCAAAGTGGTGAAAAACAAACAACTAATGACTGTAGGAAGTGTGTCGTTTCTGCATGGTCACGCTGTATTTTTTCCCTTTTATGCAACTTCATTTTTTGCTGGCAGTACAAGTCTGTGCACTTTAACCCTGCTAAAGTGCCTGTGCTCCCCTTTAAACATAGCTAAATTAGCAAAGTCCTAATTTGTTTATTTAACCTACCTATAGGCAGGGCCACAGGAATAATGCGAGTGTGTGCTGCAGCTATTTTCGCATAATTATAGATTTTCCACATTTGCCACATTATCCATCATCTGCTGCATAATCTGCAGATTTCACAAAAAAAACATTTTATGTACAGCTTAAACGTTTCAAACGTTACTAAAAATGAAGTGACATGTATTACCACGCAGTGAAAGGCCCTTTGGAAAGTTGGACTAGTCACTTTTCTGTTGCTTATTGCCATTTTTAGGTGTTAACCTGGTACTAATGAGGTGAAACCAAAGCCTATACTGTGTTCCATGTTTAAAAATGACGAAATAATGAAGTACTACTATTACAAAATGTGCTGCATTATGTTGTATAATTTACCTTTTCTTGCTGCATAATTTACTCAACCCCCCCTCTCCTGCTACATAATTCCAGTGGCCCTGCCTATAGGATCCTAGTATATGCTACAAAATATACACAGGGCCTAGAAGTTGAATGTCCGTGGTAGGGTTTAGCACCCATTCTGTCACCCACTACTGTGATGGTGTAAAACAAGACTTCCAGCCTCAGAAATGTTATGTTAACATGTTGTTACTGTGACTAGCAGCCGAAAACTATTTTTAGTGTGACAGACCTAGCTGTCTTATATAGAAATTCACAGTACACATTAAAACATTAATACTGTAACTCAGGGTGGGAACAGCTAGAAAAATAATTAAACAACAATTTTTATGTCACTAAAAATATAATTCAATGGTGAAGTCAAATTGCTAATAAATATTTAGGAAAAGTAACTCTTAGAAAGGTACCTTTTCCCTGCCTGAAGTTCCTGGAGGCTAATTTTCATTTGCTCGCCAATTTCTCCCAGCCCAAGATTAGCATTTGAATAGGTTTGAAATGTATCCTAGGAGCATATAATAGCCTGACCTGAGTGGGCAGAGGTGACTCCCATGTACCTCCCAGTATGAGCAGGGTGGGGCTGGTGGGCATCCCTTTTGACACTGCAGTGTCAAATCCTGCTGGAGTGTCAAATTCTGCTTTACAGGTCTGCTGGGTTTATGTATAAAGCTAGGGCACACTTGAAAGGATGGAAGCAGTATGCTAAGACAATTCTTTTGTATCTACTGTCTGGTTGCTGGAAATCCCTGTTATTGCTCTACCAGACTTCTGACTCTAGGTTTATTCAGGGTACAGGGTATGCATCAAACTGTATTCTGGAGTAAGGGGTGGGGGACACAAGGATCACCATAGTATACTCCCCCACACACTCACCCAACACTCAGATCCCAAGTTTAGTGTGGCTGAAGACCTTTGCCATCTTTTAAATGCCCAAAGTGGGTAGGGTTGGCTCCGAGAACTTACACCCCATTCAGTAGGTCCTGCCCAAGAGTCATTCACACCCACTATCTTAGTCCAGGCATAAATGTAGCACTTCCATGCATCCACTTCAGGACACTGCTATCCCTGAGGAAAAACTGGACTTCTGTGTCGTCTATGACCTGAGAGTAGCCCTGAAAGGATGTATCAAGTCCCTCTTGTACATAGGGCAAATAATTGGACTCCAAGCGTCATAAGGCTGACTTCCTGTTCAAGCTACAGGAATACAACAAGCCACAAGAGGCCTTTCCTGCAAATGCCCAGTTGACCAGAGACAACTGTACCTGGACTGGCCCTGTTGTTAGCCTTTGTCTGACACCATGCAAGTCTCTATGTGCCTCTTCAGAGGTTCAGGAGGACTTTAGAAGTGTACTCATGTGGTGGATTGAAACTTAAAGGACTAAAGGCCTGATTTATATTTTGGCAGACGGCCCATCGTTCTGCCATGGGGATGGAGTAATTGACTCTGTCCCCATGGCGGAGGAACTGCCCAAAAATGTATAAATGACTACTAAGCAGGCGGTCATTTATAATGCATTAGCAAGAACCACTATGACGGTGCTTCCTGCCAATGAATATCCCTATTTTGGTGCAGGTCTTTGCTATCATGATGCAGTCCTGCACCAAACTGTATTCATTTTTTCATTTTCAAAAAGAAAATCCCAAACCATGATTTTCTTTTTGAAAATAAAAAAGTAATGTTCCCCTTGCTATGGGAGTCTTCTAACTTGGCGATTGGGTGGGCGTACATATAGCCATTTCTAATAGTCACTGTCATAACCCAGCCTAAAGTCTGCCCGCATATCATTTTGACAGGCAGACCATTATGTTGGAGGTATGCCGCTGTTCCGACAGAGTATACACACTGCCAACATATAAATCTAGCATAATCAAAAGGTCAGTGTTTTTGTCAAGGATAAACCTGGTTGGTATATGCAGCTCGTGTTCCATTGTGGTCAGATGCAAATTGCGCCTAGGTCCCGGTGTACCGCGACTATTGACTGTCAATGGGTCTTTGTGCTTTTTGGAAATATTCCTACTCAGAACATTACAAAAATGTCTATCTCTGGTTCTCCTTCATAGATTTTCGTAATTTAGTTTATTAAATTTCACTCCATTTTTCTAATTTAATGTATGATTTTTATTTTTCTGCATTTTGACACTATTACTGTTTTGGTATTGCATACATACTTTACACATTGCTTTAAGATAAGTCCGTTCTGTACATAGCTACCAGGGGGTTGAGCTCAGGTTAATTTAGTGACTTTTCAGATTCACCGGGAGAAGGGTTGCTTTTATTCTTTGAGGTGGGTAGTCACCCACCCCAAATAATAATCCAATTTCTTACATTTGAGATTGTGTAAGTAAAAGGAACTGAAGCAGCCCGAGAAGGAGGATTACCGCATTGCCTCGGTGCTTGGGAGGATGCCCGTGTGCACTTCAGATGAGAATAAGGATGAAGCCGAGGAGGGTGAATGAGCATCACATTGAGGGGGCTCTAGTACCATAGGAGTGTGTGTGCCAAGGAGCAGACACACTTGCAGTGTCCGGAACAGGGAATAATGTGTCAGTCTACAGTTTGTGTCAATCAGAGATGGATGACAGAGTGGCAGAGAGGAACGTGAAATTGAGGTTGGCTACACTGGATCTGGAGAAGAGAAAACTGGCTGCTGAGGACAAGAAGGCATCAGCATAGTTGGCACTGAAGGAGATGAAACTAACCCTGACCTTGGAGGAGAAGAAAGCTTGGTTGGCTCATGAGAATCCAGTGAGAGCTGGGTCAGAGACAAAAGAGGTCTTCTGAGCCCAGTGAAGATGGTGGTAGCAACAGTGAAGTGCCTAAGAAATGTAAAGGTTTCCATATCCCCAAACACCTGGTGCCGAGCTATGTAGTTGGGGATGACATATGTAAGTGGTTTGGAGGTGGGTGGGGTGTATGGCATGATGCCATTAGAAGTAGACGTGCAGCCGAGAGGCTCTCTGCTGAGCACCTCCATCCAGCAGCATCCTGAGACAATTTGGCTGTTTTCACCCCCAGAAAAGCGATGGGGGTTTAACTGGTTGTGTCTCCTTACCCCTGCGCACGAAAAGGAGTAATAACGGAGGTTTTCTGCTATGGATGACTGAGGCCATTGGCGAGCCGCAGGGCTGCAATATAAAATGGCGGCTCGTCGGGGGCCTGGGCAACTTGCAAGTGGAAGGAACTGAACAGCTTCATCACTGACAGTGCGTGCCGGAACCACAAGGGCACAACATAAGTAGTGGCCTATAGGGGTGAAATAAAGCAATATGTGGCCGCATCATATCAGCTGAGGGTGGTGGTGAAACAAACAGAATGGAGGAAAGCAACCAGCGGTGAGCTCCGAGACCAAGTGCAGGAACACTCAGATATCTGAGCTGGGTGACTGCAATGGCACCACTAGCTGATGCATAGACCATCTCCGAGGTGCGGAGACTGGGATCGCAGTGCCCTAGTGGTTGCCCCCTCACCCTGATGTGTGATAGGTGGTGCGGTGGGAAAAATACACATGCTGCCGGTTGCTGGAGGGACTGTCAGGGCCTGGGGTCCCCACCTGAGCAGTGGCCTTCAGGGCCCAGAGATGGTAGCTGACCTGGAGGGTCCCAGACACGTACTGAGGGCCTGACGTAGGGCAGAAGCCTTCCATGTAGCCTTCCGTGTAGCTCGAGTCCAACCGCTTTGCCACAAAGTCCCTTAACATAGAGAACAAAGAATTGCAGGGCAAGTGACCAGATGCTCCCCCCTGAACAGGCGAGTGGACTGGCATTTGATAGTATACACTCAAAATATTGAGTTTTATATATCGAGTTACATTAATATCTAATTATAAATATAGAATGGACACAATATCGAATGGACAGAATATAGACTACAAAAATATCGAATAAAATAGCATTAATATCGAATCCAAAATATAGAATGGATAAAATATCGAATGGACAGAATATAGACAACAAAAATATAGAATGGAAAGAATATAGACAAAAAAATATAGAATGGACAGAATATAGACAACCAAAATATCGAATTTGAGGTAAGTAAGTTAAAAAAAATTATAAAGTGTTTTTTATGTTACTATATGTGTGAAAAGTGTATATTTATTTTATAATTTATTTAAATTCATTAATTTTATGGTATTTAATTTTTACATAACATAATTCTGTAGTGGGTTATGGGTTTATAGGGGAATAGGGTGGGAAATAATGTAATTATAATTAATTAAATATGTTAATTTATTTATTGGTATTTATTTTGAATTAATTGTTAATTAATTATTAATTGGTAATTAATTAAAATATAATTGGCCTAATTAATTGATTAATTGATAATTTTGTTAATTTTTTTAATTTCTTTTCAGTAGTGGGTTGTGGGTTTATAGGGGAATAGGGTGGGAAGTAATTGAATTTTAAATAATTAAACTTTTACATTTAATTATTGGTTATTTTTGTTGTAATTTTTATTATTTTCTAATTGTTAATTAATTTATTGTTAATTGGTAAATAATTTGTAATAGGTATTTTATTTAAATTAATTTTCATTTGTATTTGTAATTGATTAATTAATATATTAAATAAAATTGTTAATTATTTTAGAATATTTGTAAATGGTATTAATATTTAATTTATTTTTGTTCATATATGAAGTATTTACTTTCCCTACTAATGCACTCTCTGGAGTGGGAATAATATTTTTTACCCCTACGCTATCCAACGCTTTCCCTACTGTTGCACTCACTGGAGTGGGAATAGTAATTTTTACCCCTACGCTATCCAGCGCTTTCCCTACTGTTGCACTCTCTGGAGTGGGAATAGTAATTTTTACCCCTACGCTATCCAACGCTTTCCCTACTATTGCACTTACCGGAGTGGGAATAGTAAATTTTATGCGTACGCTATCCAACACTTTCCCTACTGTTATACTCACTAGAGTGGGAATAGTAAGTTTTATGCCTACGCTATCCAACGTTTTCCCTACTGTTGCACTCTCTGGAGTGGGAATAGTAATTTTTACCCCTATGCTATCCAACGCTTTCCCTACGGTTGCACTCACTGGAGTGGGAATAGTAATTTTTACCCCTATGCTATCCAACGCTTTCCCTACTGATGCACTCTCTGGAGTGGGAATAGTAATTTTTACCTCTATGCTATCCAATGCTTTCCCTACTGTTGCACTCTCTGGAGTGGGAATAGTAATTTTTACCCTCCCGCTATCCAATGCCTTCCCTACTGTTGCACTCACTGGAGTGGGAATAGTATATTTTATGCGTACGCTATCCAACACTTTCGCTACTGTTGTACTCTCTGGATTGGGAATAGTAATTTTTACCCCTATGCTATCCAACGCTTTCCCTACTGTTGCACTCACTGGAAAGGGAATAATAATTTTTACCCCTACGCTATCCAACGCTATCCCTACTGTTGCACTCTCTGGAGTGGGAATAGTAAATTTTACCTCTACGCTATCCAATGTTTTCTCTACTGTTGCACTCACTGGAGTGGTAATAGTGAATTTAACCCTCTCGCTCTCCTATGGTAAAAATATTGTATATTTTTTGTTAATATTATGTTTATATATATATATATGTATTAATTTTGTTTTTTTAAGTTACATTAATTATTTATTAATTTTAAGGTTATTTAAGTATTTTAAGTATGTTTAAGTTAATTATGTTTATTATTATTATATTAATTTTAAATTACTTTTAAGATATTTAAAAAATTTGATATTTTGACTATCTATATTTTTAACAATATTTTTGATTCGATATTTTTGTACTTACCTGTTTGGAGATAGGGATTCGATATTTTTGTATTCTATATTTTTTACTCGATATTTTTGTAGTTCTATATTTTTTACATCGATATTATGTCAGTGATCCGCATTTGACATCAGAGCATGGAGGAAGAAACTATGTGGCGCTGGGCCTAGCAGCAAGAGGGCTGCCCTTGGGGACCTGGCTCACCGCGAAGCTACAGAGCGCGGATCCATTGTGTCCTTGACTGGGAGTACAGACTGCACTCGAAGAGACACCTCTGAACTTAAAGTCACAATGGGGGAGGTAGTCCTTCTGAAATTCACCGCTACAGTTTGTGTGAACTCCCGGCAGAAGCACAGGGGGAAAGTACAGTGACAAAAGACATCACATTTTCTACCCATCATCTGCCAGTGCTAGTGGGCTGGATATACATGAACCTGGCGGGATGCTGATTGTCCCGCCAACCGATTCCCCAAGGAGATTGATACCAATACCACAACCTGATTACTATACTTTTGCATGTACTGGGATTCCAAAGGAGTTGCCGATTAATATAATACCACTTGACCAGTATGGATTGATGGTGGTGATTGTGATGAACATTATTGGAAATACTCGCAGCAGTTCGTTTAAGCAGCCCTGAGGAAGTCACAGGCATACTTGCCAGAGGACGAAACACGTGTTGGTTGCTGGCTGCTTTATCCTTGGCTGCTTGTTGAGGTATCCACGGTGTTGACGTGCAACATAACAATTGATTAAAAAAGAAGTTGGACTTGGGATATTCTGAATACTTATTGATTGACTTATTGAGTGCTCAGGACTTTTCATTTTCTCTTACATTTACCTTGAGGGGTTTATGTTTTTGAGGTTGTTTGGGAGCCAACATTTGTCCTAGAGCACCACCAAAATATTACCGTACTACCGGTCCCGGACATCTTGTGAGTGCCTGTTGATAGCCTGTCTACCTCCCTCTTGTTGAGCAATACTCCACTTCAAGGACCTGGACCACATCCTGACCCAGGCATGCCTCAAGGGGGACATCCGTGTGGAGAATAAATAAGTGATGATATTTCCTGATTTTACAAGGGAAGTGCAGCGATGGCGGATGTCTTTTATTGAGGCTAAAAAATGGCCCAGAAAGACTGGCTTTACTTATGCAGTGCTGTTTCCACCATGATTCAGAATCGCTTCTGAGGGCAGGACACACTTCTTCACAGCGCCAACTCAGGTCTGGTGGAGTCGGCTAGATAAACTGCCATCATAGAGCATGACCAACAATTTGGGGAGAAGGACCTAGACACCGCGAACCGCCGAAAAAGAAAGTGAAACACAGTGCAGCAATAGTATCATCCCAGGTGTTGCAGGAGTTCCTTAAATCAGTCGAAGCAGTGGCGGTCATGAGTCGATTAAGATTGCACCCGCCATCGGAACAGACGATGAGGACCAAAGGAACTCTGACTCTGGCCATGGCTTGCTGTTATCCCACTCGACCAACACCTCGCTCCCACATGTCGCACCATGAACTGCAGATGAACTGATTTGAAGACACGAAGTTGGGGGCATATGTACAAGCCCCTAGCGCCACCAGATCATCCCTTTTTTTACGCTCCGGTAGTGGTATGCCCTGCACCATATTCCCAAAGTGGCGTTAAGCCACCTTTTGTGGCTTAACACCACTTTGTAAATATGCTACCCTTTCATGCAGGTATCTGCATGAAAGGGGCGTGTAATGGGTGTTGCTGTGAGCGTTCCACCACAACACCCATTGCTTATTATTGCTGCCCCAGATTTACACAGAGGTGTAAATCTGTGGCATCACCAAAAACTAACACCATGCAAGAGGAGGCATTAGAATGGCACAGGAGGAGAAATGCTTGTATTCGTTCTTGTTTTTTCTTTGTGTGCTGCATTCTGCAGCACACACAGAAGAGCAAAAAGCCAATAATGATTTTTTATGTGCAGGAAGGTGTCCCTTCCTGCACATACACCATCATTAAATAATGACGATGTGCTGCTTCTATGTGTGCTACACTATGCGGCACACATAGAAGTAGCAAATAGCTATCATGGATTGTTTATGTGCAGAAAGGGACCTTCCTGCACATAAACAATCTTTCCCTGCAACACAGGCACCAGGCAGCTAAATTTAGCACCAGCACTAGGGGAAACACACACCCTTCCCTAGAGAGCAAGACCTCTAACCTCCTGGTGAGAGACCTGCTCTCTACCCCAGCAGCTCTGCTGTAGTGCTGCAACCGCTGCCCTGCTAAGGTAGTTGTTTGAGGCCCTCCTCCACCTGCAGGCTCCTGCCTGAACCTCATCCCTGCTGGTCCAGTGGGAGAGCCTTGCTCTTCTGCTGGTCTGCTGCTGTCTGTCTTGTGTCTGTACCCGGTTTCTGTTTTTTTTCCATCTGTTTGTATTGTGCCTTGTCTCTGTTATTACTGTATTTCTGTATTTGTCCCTTTCGCCTGTTTATTCTTGTATTTCAGTTTTTTGTCCATTTTGCCTCTACGAAATTTTTTAACGAAAAGACACCTGACTCCAAAGCCACTCCCTCCTCCAGCATTGCCAGCAAGCCCACCATCTCCTCCTGGACCCCAGTCACCACCGAAGACACCGAATCAATCATGAAAGGCATCCACTCAGGAGCACTCATGGGCCCTTGCCCTCTGCCCATCTTCCACAGAGCCGCTGCCACCATCGCACCAGAACTGCGACGCACCATCAACACAACCTTCAAACCCAGCACTTTTCCCAAAGACTGGAGACGCGCAAAGTCAAGCCCCTCCTCAAGAAGCCCTCAGCAGATCCTACGGACCTCAAAAACTACCGACCCATCTCGCTCCTCCCCTTCGCAGCCAAAGTTACAGAGAAGACCATCCTCGACCCCTCCCAATCCGGATTCCTCAGCAACCACAGCACCAAGAACGCTCTACTCGCCACGACAGACAACATCCGCACCCTCATTGACCAAAGCCACACCGCAGCCTGACCCTACTCGATCTCTCTGCAGCCTCTGACACCGTCTCCCACTACGCACTAACTGCTAGACTTCACGACGCCGTCATACAGGGAACAGCTCTCGAATGGCTCCACTCCTTCCTCACCAACAGAACCCAAAGAATCAGACTGCCACCCTTAGTTTCCGAACCCACAAAGATCAACTGTGGAGTACCCAAAAGATCATCACTCAGCCCTACGCTCTTCAATATCTATAGGGTCCCCTCGCCGCCATCATCAGACAGCATGGACTCAGCATAGTCTCCTACGCCGACGACACCCAGCTAATTCTCTCCCTCACAAAGGCCCTGTCACCACCAGACTCAGCTTCCAGGAAGGAATGAAGGACGTTGCATCCTGGATGAGCAGCAGCTGCCTGAATCTCAACACAGAGAAGACAGAGGCCCTCAGACCATCCCCCTGTGCATGGCACAACACCTGGTGGCTCACCGCCCTCGGCAGCCCCGCCATCCCCATGGACCATGCCCGGAACCTCGGCATCTTAAGCGACGCCACCCTCTCTGTGACCCGACAGATCAACGCCGTCGCCTCCACCTGCTTCAACACCCTCCGCATCCTTCGAAAGATCTTCAAATGGATCTCCCCCGAATCGAGAAACACCGTCACCCACGCACTCATAACCAGCAGACTGGACTACAGAAATGCCCTCTACGCCGGAATCAACGAGTCTCTGCTCCGCAAACTCCAGACCATACAGAACACCGCAGGCAGACTCACCCTCAGCATCCCTCGACACAAACACATCACCCAACACCTGCAAATCCTCCACTGGCTCCCCGTTGAGAAGAGAACAACCTTCAGGATACTCACCATGCCTACAAATGCCTCCACAACACCGCACCCCAATATCTCAACAAAAGAATCTCCTGCCAAGCACCCAGGAGAAACCTCCAATATGCCGACCTCACCCTCACCAAAGTTCAGCGCATCGGCAGAGCAAGAACGGGTGGAAGATCCTTCTCCTACATCGTGGCCAAGACCTGGAATGAGCTCCTGATCTACATCAGATGCGCCCCTCTCTGCACACATTCAGGAAGAACCTCAAAACCTGGCTCTTTGACTGACTGGAGCTGCTCCCCCACCCTTCCAGCACCTTGAGACCCTTATGGGTGAGTAGCGCGCTTCATAATTCCCTGATTGATTGATTGATCGAAACACATGGGTGTGCCATCTTGTAGTAAAAACGGTGCATCAGTGCATTTTGAAAATGTCAGAGCACAGCTCTGCCAAATTTGACACAGCTCAGCGCTCCAACATTTTCTAGTAAATATGCCGCTTGGTGTGGGGTGCCTAATACATGAAGGTAAATGTTTTATCATGCATGGGGTGGGTGCCCTGCATTGATATCTACCATTTAGGGGAGTGAGATAGGCCTGTACCTATCTGGAAGTAACTGGATGGTGTAGAGAGAAGCCAGGAGATGTTGGATTGAAGAAACTCCCCCACTTCTTTCCGATTGTGAGAATGAATTATGTACAAATGTTGCCTAGTTTGGATAGTCACTTCGTGTCCTGGGGATTGGGAGTTGATCTGTTCTCGTTACGTTTTGGGCCTGTTTTATTGACCTTTGAAGCACACCTCATTATACAGTGATGGGGTAACTACAGTCACCAAGCCAGGTGATCACAAGTAGTTGCCTGGCTTGCAACACTACTTAATTGAACTGCTATGGCAATGCATCCCCCTTAACATACACGTCTCAGTAGCTGGAACGTTTGAGGCCCGAATAACATGTCTAAAAGATATAAAATACATGCTTACCTTAAGGAGCAGGGGCGTATAATGCCCTTCTCTAGGAAACACATCTCAGTGGTCCTGAGAGGGCTGCATTGCACAAGAGGTGGAGGGGAAAATTATACACCACTACGTATTCTGCATTTGCCCGGGGTGTTTTAATCTGGATTTGCCCGGGTATCCTGTTTCAAAAAACAGGTGAACTCTTTGACATCAATGGGAGGTATGTCCTGGTATCGGGTAGGCTGGCGGGGTGCAACTTGGTCATGGTGGGACTTCATTCGCCTAACTCAGAGCAGGGGGGATTCCTTGCCGACATATCCAGGAAAATGGCACCACCTCTCATAAATCATGTTATATTGGGAAGGGATTCCAACTGTGTAACCATCTTTGCAGTGGATCACTTTAACCACCTTAAGGAGGACTCCCCAGTGATGAGAATGGTGTGTGCTTTCCATGATTGGAAACAGCACTGGTGCTTCATGGATGCCTGGCATCACATGCACCCGGGGAACAGGGACTACTCTTTTTTCTCAGGGATGCATGATCTCCATGTCCGGCTGGACGCCTTCCTCTACTCCCCTGAAGTGCAGGGACAAGCACGTCACTTGGAATATCTATGTTGCATGATATCTGATCATAATACAGCCATGCTTACGCTGGACTGGCACAGAGAGAGGCCAGTAATTCCGGACTGGCGTCTCAAAGTAGAGACCTTGGAGGTCCCAGTCTTTGGACAGACAATAGGGGACACCATTAGTGACTATTTTTCAGATAATGTGCACACACTGGTCTCTATCCTGATTAAATGGGATGCCTTTAAGGCAGTCATCCAGGGTAGATGCCTCTCTGTAGTAGTGGCGGTCCGACGTATCCTGATATCGGAGGTGCAGGCCCAGGAGGATCGGGTATGAGAATTAGAAAGGGTGCTCCCTGGGTGGCCAGACCTGCAGCAGCGAGGCAAGGGAGATGCTTACAGCAGGCACGGAGAAACTCCATTGTTTCCCCTATCACAAACATATGACCCCGGCACATGCAGAGCATGACAAAGTGGGGACCCTGTTGGCGTGGTTGGCCAACCCGGTGCCCAGGAGCTTCTTGGTGCTAGAAATAGACTCATAAAATAGGGACAGATAGTACTGGCAAAGGGCTATCGACCTTAGATTTATGAAATACTACACAGTCCTGTATGCTTCCCCTCCAGTACCATTACAGGGGCCCTAACAGGGTTCTTGGACCCCAAAGACTGCTGAGACTTTATGAAGGGGCTCCTAAGGAATTGGGGGGCAAATTGGGCTGCCCAAACTAGTCATGCATACTCTGCCCTTCTGCGTGCAGGCTGCATTGCTGCCTGAGTGGACAACATGCCCACCCCATTAGCCCCTGTCTGGCGCCATGCCGACCAATCACAATGCTGCACTGCAGCGTTGTGATTGGCTTAAGCGAGGGAGCCTGTCTGCATGCTTTCTGTTCTTGTCAGAGGCAGGAGAGCAGGAGCAGAGAAGATGCAGGACCCGGCGGAAAGGTAAGTTTCATTTTATTTCTTTTCTTTTTCCTGCGACACCCCCGTGAACCCCCCCGTTACACCCCCGTGAACCCCCCCCCCTCCTGCAACCCCTTTCATCCGCCCCCGCCCGCGAGCCATGCCGGCCGCTACTGCAGTTGGGACTACCTATAGCTTGTGTTGGATAAGATGGGATTGGGTGGAGACTTCACCAAGTGGGCAAGACTTTCTATGCTAGCCCAATGGCGTGGATCCTCACAGGAGGAGTGATCTCCCACTCCTATATAGAGGGGAGGGGCATCTGACAGGGTTGCCCTCTCTCCTCATTTCTATTTTCTATTGTAGTAGAGTCCCTGGCTACTGGAGCGCGTAGGGTGGATGATTATCAGGGATTAGAGAAACATGGAGTTTCCTACAAAGGAGTGCTTTATGCAGACAACATAATCCTCTTCCTCAGTAATGTGAGAAAGAACCTTCCGGGGGCGATATTGTTGCTGCAGCGGTTCGGAACCAATTTTAGTCTTTGTATCAACTGGAAAAAATCATTAATATTTCCTCTTACTAATACTATGCCTTCCCACCTGATTTACGTCGAATTAACCCTGAAAAGTCATGTGTGAAGTACCTAGGGGTTCAAACATACCATGAGACAAGAGATATACTGGATGGCAATATCTGAGCAGTGGTTAGAGCCCTCTGTGCCAGCGTGAACTTTTGGGGAACTCTCCGTCGGTCAGTAGCCATACGGGTGGCAGTTGCGAAGATGGTGGCACTACCTCGCCTGCTTTATTACTTACTGGCATTGCCCCTTATTATTCCCCACAAAACATTTGCAGAAGTGAACTCGCTCTTAATAGAACTAAATGGGGAAGGGGACGGCGCTGAGTGGCCTTGGCCAAACTGCAACTGCCCACATCTGATGGGGGACTCGCATCGATGGACGTTGAAGCTTATTACCTGGCAGCCCACATTCAATGGTTCAACCAGTGGCTGCACAACCGCCTACTACTTCTGCGGGGAAGGCGGATGCTGGCACCAAAGCTCCATTTGTTTTACCGGATCCTGTTGGCTCCTGAGGATCCTGAACCAGGGTGCATAGGGGAGCTAAGAGTTGTGCAACATGCTGGCGGTGCTACCTTCGGCACACCCGACCGTGGATGAAGAACAGCCGCTTGAAACTCAACTCAGACAAGACGGAAGTCCTCATCCTGGGACCATCTTCCTCCACCTGGGACGACTCCTGGTGGCCCCCTGCCCTGGGCAGTGCACCCAAACCAAGGACCACGCACCCAACTTGGGCTTCATCCTGGACTCCTCCCTCTCGATGACCAGACAAGTCAACGCCGTCTCGTCCTCGTGCTTCAACATCCTACGCATGCTCCGGAAGATCTTCCGATGGATCCCCACCGAAACCAGGAAGACGGTCACACAGGCACTCGTCACCAGCCGACTGGACTACGGAAACACCCTCTACACCAGAACCACAGCCAAACAACAGAAGAGACTCCACCGCATCCAGAACGCCTCCGCACGACTCATCCTGGACATCCCCCGTCACAGCCACATCTCCGGACACCTGAGAGACCTGCACTGGCTCCCCGTCAACAAGAGAATCACGTTCCGACTCCTCACCCACGCACACAAGGCCCTCCACGACCTGGGCCCCAGGTACCTCAACAACCGCCTGACCTTCTACACTCCCACCCGCCAGCTTCGTTCGACCAGCCACGCCCTCGCCGCCGTTCCACGCACCCGAAGAGCCACCATGGGAGGAAGATCCTTCTCCTATCTGGCAGCCAAGACATGGAACTCCCTCCCCATCCACCTCCGTCAGACCCAAGACCCCCTCTCCTTCAGGAAGCAACTCAAGACCTGGCTGTTCGAGCAGTAGCAGACCCCCCCTCCCCCAAGCGCCTTGAGACCCTCCGGGTGAGTAGCGCGCTATATAAATTTCCTGATTGATTGATTGATTGATTGATTGATTGATTGACCCCACCCCTGCCTTATGCGCCTGACTTATCATTACAGTGCTTAACCTAGCTGAGTGACATGGGATCGCTTGGAGGGGTGACAGACTGGGTGGGACGGGGAGTAACCTGTGTGGGTAATCTCTTTAAAGACGGCAGTCTGCTATCATTTGGAAGAGCTGTCAGACCTCTATGACCTTCCCCCGGGGCAGTTCTTTTTAAAAAAAAAACATTTTTATTATCATTTTTCATTAATTGGACAAATTGCATCACTACAAAATTGAAGCCATGTATAAGTTACAGTGATTCATCGTAAAATAATTGTTTGTTTAATCAAGCTTCTTGTCACAGTCGTTCCCCACATATACACATATCCAGGGCTCTAGTCGGGGTACCACAGGGGTGGACGGCGTCCCCCCACTTATTTTACCAGGAGCTCGATAACTGGAGCAAATGTAGCCACACATTCACTCTTTTTGCTCTCTGGGGCGAGATCGGAGCCCATTCGAAACGCTGCTCACGCGCTGACTTCTCAGATGCAATCTCATCTAAGGGGTGAGCGAGGGGAGGCAATGAGTCTGATGGTGCAAGTCCCCTTTTGTGATGTCACTTTCTGTTGTGACATCAGCGTCCCCCCACTTCTTATTTTAGGACTTGTGCCCTGCACATATCATGACTACCTTGAATAATAAATACAGTATAGCACATGGTACCTTGACCATTATTCACTGGGGTCTGTTCATCAGGAGTTGGGGCACAAATATTTCCCCTAAAGTTATTACATTTTCCCCACACCCGTGACATTTCTTTGGGCACCGTATACGTACATATACCACTTTCTCTGCTACCATTGCGCCATCCACATCACTACACCACCCTTAATACAACTATTAGAGGACATTGGCGGACTGGACTGACGGGGCCACCAGCTCACCAAAGCAGCCGAGATTGGTAGGAGAAGGGGCAGGCACTGAGGGCTGATATCAATAAGCCACTAGGGGAAATTGAAGTGACAGTGATGACCTGGACTAAGATGTTGGCTAACATACCAAAGGGCTCAAGTAACGCACAATTTAAACTGATCAACTTTTATTTTCAACACAGGGCATATTTAACCCTGGAGAGGGTTAAGGGGACCTCTGGAGCACAGGACACAGCATATCCCATATGTAGGGATAAGCCACTAATAGCCCCTGAGTAGACAAATGGAGAGATACACTATTATTATGGCTGGGATTCGAGGGAGCCACTGTTCTCCGGGAGGCTAGACCGGGGCGCTGTACAATAGATAAAGAGACAGCGGGGGATACCTTGGTGGAATACCTGCAACCGCCGGATACTGATTCCCTGACAATTCCATACACATTGATCAGTACACCGGGGATGACCACACTGGTGAGGCATCTGGGGAGGCTTGATTTCCTTTAAGCCTGCTTGAAGCACCACTCAGTGCTGAGGGGAAATATAACTGTTATCACGAGGCATAGAAAGAGACAGGAGGGAAACAGGGAGGGGTGGAAAATAGCTATATGGGAAGTGGAATGTACACATCATCGCTATTACTTAACAACTCGTACATTGGGCACAACTAAAGTATGTATATGAAACAAATACTGTACAAGTACAGCTATGCTCTTTGAATGTATTTAACATGATGTGTGAACTATCTGCACAGTATATGAATGTGTTGTTAAAAACCAATAAAAGTTTATATATATATATATATATATATATATATATATATATATATATATAGGAGAAAGACTCGTCCCAAAACCTCCAACACTGCCAGATATCGCGCAGTCCTGAAAAGACGAAGAGAGGAACCCAGAAATGGTGCCAAACAAAGTGCGTGTTTATTCAAGCTCAATCTTGCTCAGCATGCCCGCCATTACGCGTTTCGACAGTATCCACTGTCTTGATCACATGATGTGATCGCAAAGCCACATGGGAATTTATCCTCCTTTACGATGACACAAAAGGTGGACTAAAATTTAACCACCATAATCAAACACAAAATGTTTGCAAAGGGTACATAGAAACAAACAAAGGACTAGACCAATGATACGTAGTCCTACTTTGTCTTAAATACAACCCGAGTGGGTGAATGAAATGAAGTATATACATACATGTGCAATATCACGCAAATAAATAAACATATGCAAAAAACTTCATGAATATATACATATAAATATATAAATATATAGATCATAAAAACAAGGAGTTAATTTCATTTTTGTTAAAGACTATGTTTCCTGACCCTTTAAAAAAACATTTAGAAAATACATCCCAAGTGGGAATTTCCAATAAAGTGTCAAGTGCTTCATGTAAACAAAATCTTATGTAAACATACACAATTAATGCCGTTTGATTCCCATAATGTGGCAAGGAGCAGCCATCATCGCAAAGTGCAAAAAAGAATATTCAAAGTGCCAAGTGCAAGTAAATTATAACCAAAAATTGTTTAAAAAGGGAAGAGCCCCTCCCTTTTAAGTTCATTTTGCTGACAGATGTTAACACACAGCTCTAACCGGAAATGCAAGACAATTCTATCAACTTTTTTCTTGTTTATCAAACAGTGGCACGCAATTGCTAAACAGTATGTCATTTCTTACTAATAGGGTGTAGCCACAAATAATATGAAATCTGGAACTATAGACAGGTGTACAAGTCCTCACTGGCGTTGAGACCTCCAGGAGTACGGCTATTTAATTCCAAAATATACCGAGTCTCAAGGACCCTGAGTAGCCCATCCCTATTCCCACCTCTTTTGAGGGGTAGAACACAGTCTATGACAAAATAGGTGAGGTGCTTGGGATCACTCCCATGTACCGCCTGAAAATGGCGTGCCACCGGATAGGATTGTTCGTTGTTTGAGATTGCTCTCAAGTGCTGCAGTATTCTCCTGTGAACCGGAAGTCGGGTACTCCCTACATACCTGAGTTCACAGGGGCACTGCAGCACATAAACGGCAAATTCTGTTTTGCAGGTCAGCTGTTTTGTTATCAGTACAGGTTCATCCTTGAATGGAGTACTATAGCATGTTTTATTACATCCATTCTTACAGGCCTTGCAAATGGAACACTTCAAAAAACCTTTTTTCAGATTCATAAAGGTTTTTGATATCGGAGGTTCCAAATGGTTCTTAACCAGCCAATCTGACATAGAGGTAGATTTCCTAAAAGAAAATTCTGGCCTTCTACCTACCGAACCCCCAATGACGGGATCCCCCGTCACCAGGTTCCAGTTACGGCTGAAAATCCGCCTGATCTCATTATGTTGTTGGTTATATGTAACTATTACCCTAGAGCATTCTTTGGGAGTTTCAGTCTGAACAGCATCAGATTTCGGTTTAGGCGCCAAAATCTGTGCTCTTGTCATGTTGTTAGCCGCTCCATGGCCCTGGTGATAGTTTTCGCAGAATATCCGCGTGCCAGGAAGCGCAATTTGCTTTCCTCCATAGTTCTTATACATTCTCTATCATCACTACAAATTCTTTTAATACGAAGCATCTCCCCAAAGGGGATGCTCTGTATCAAGTGATGAGGGTGTTGACTTGACGCGTGCAGGATAGTGTTGCCTGCAGTCGGCTTTCTATATGACCTTGTGGCTAGATTACCTGCATGTATGTAGACCTCTATGTCAAGGAAACAAAGCTGTGTTTTACTTATGGTGGAAGTGAATTCCAAATTGAGATCATTACAGTTAAGTTTTTCTACAAATTCCTGGGCTTCTAGCATAGTACCCTGCCAGATAAAAAAGAGGTTGTCTATATATCTGAGATAGACTGGGACATGCCTCCTCATAATGGCCTGATGCTGTACCATAAGGACCTGCTCCTCCCACCAGCCCATGTGCAAGCACGCTAGGCTGGGAGAAAAGCAGGCCCCCATAGCTACCCCTCTGATCTGCTGATACACTTGGCTGTTGAACAAAAAATAATTTTGCTCCAGACAAATCTTAATCATGGCAGTGAGCATGGAATTATGAGCAGAAAAATTGATTGACCTCCTGTTCAGAAAATAATTCACTGCCCTAATACCGTCCAAATGTCGTATAGACGTGTATAAAGATGTGACATCTAAACTCATAAGTACACAGTCTTCATTCCAAACAAAATTACCCAATTTTCTGACAAAGTCAGAAGAGTCCTGTACATTGGAATCCAAGTTTTTAACACTGTCCTGCAAAAATAGTCAATATAGGTTGACATTTTCTCAGTGGAACTATTAATCGCTGAGATTATGGGCCTCCCAGGAGGGATTTGTGTGTTCTTATGGACTTTTGGAAGCAAGTAATATATATATATATATATATGTGTGGTTTGCAGCATATGAGATAGACCTGTACATTCATAGCGTTCCAGAGAAGAACTGTGGGGCCAGTCTGGGAAAGCACATGTCCATACCATTTCAAATTTATTACTGTTTTGATACTGCCTAATACTTCACACATTTCCTTCGTTAAGTCTGTCTTCTCTGTGCCATATCTAAAAGGGGTTTGAGCTCCGGCTGATTTAGTGGATTTGAGGATTCACTCTGACAAGGGCCTTGAGGTGAATAGTCACCCATCCCAAACATTATTTCAAATTATTACAATGACTCTGACACCGTGGACGTTTTAGTATTTTATTTCACATCAGACAATCTGCTCTAAGGTGGACAGATACCCTGTATATCGAATCCACGATATCGATGGGACCGAGTATCGAGGACAAAATACTGAAAAAATAAATATTGACAGGTAAGTGTAGATTTTATGTACCCAACTCCACATATATGTACCTACACAGTATATATATTGTCAAAATGCGTAGATGTGGAGTTAGGAAAAGTTAATCTGGACTTTCCTATGTGCACTTACCTTTTGATATTTTGTCCCTTTATATTCTGTTTTTAATGTTCTTATACCACAATATTGTTGGTGTCGATATTCAGTAGTACAACCCATCTCTAAATACGGTGAGCTGTCAAATGTTCTTTCATCGATGGCCCCTTAACCATCAGGCCATCAGTGCAGATTTCTGACGGCGGAGCCAGCAGGGTCGCCAGCATCTATAACTGTACGTTCTGCCCGACTCATAAAAGAGCAGGCAAACCAAGGGTTTGACAGACAGGCTACCCTGTATGCCAAACTCAAACTTGTACCCTTATTTGATATGGACTAAGGGAAGTCCAGTCTGTTATAAAGTGTGTGTCATCTACATATTGCTGAAACCAGTGGTCGAAGTTGGCGGGATCGGCAGGGCTTGGTGTGCCCCTACTGTTTCAATGTAATAGAATCCATTCCCCAACTTCTATATTTAAAAATGTGTCCCAGGACGGCAGAAATAGCCAAGACCTATAGATAAGGCTCGGCTGTTAGGGACGGGCAGGGTGGGCAGAGAATGAAAAGGACTCTGTCTCTTCCTTCTTGACAAGAGAAGACAAGGAGTCCACTTCTCCTGCTCTGCCGCTGGCAGCTGCCCCATCTCTCTTCCTTCCTCTTCTTCTTATGCCCTCTCTTTCTGTCTCTGTTTCACTCCTTCTCACTTGCTGAATGAAAACTGCGACTTCAAGAAACAGCTCTTAACCTCTCTTTCCTTCATTCATTCCCCTGTGAAATGGATCCAAAAAAGAAAGTAACACTTATGTTGGAAATGTCGTAATTTTCGGACAGTTTTCTATTCCAAAGTGCAGCCTTGGAACGGAGAGAAAAAAAGATTACAGATATGAAAAATAACTAAATAAGGCAAGACCGAGTGGTCGAAAAGTGTCAGATTGGTTTTATTCACACCCAAACACATTAGCGCCACTTTACAGAGTTTTCCAGTGAAGCGCAATGTTTGTTTGCTCATCTTTCTTTAAACAATATTGTTTTCCCCAGATGGGGAAGTGCACCATTCCTGGAAATACTGCAATACCTGGTTTATGCGTAGAGTGGAAAATGCTTAATGTGATCCTTACCTGCTGTTTTCCATATTTTAGTTTATAAAATGTGTATCGCAGCTCTGTGTTCATGGATGTAGTCTTTTTAGATCATACTGCTTACCTTTTGTAAGGATAGAAGCAATACAATACAATACAATGCATTTATACAGCGCACAGCTACATAAAAAGGTGCCCCAGCGCTGACTGTAAGAGTGGCCACTGAAATCCGGGAAGATCAGCTTAGGATGGAATTATTCAAGAGTCGAAGAGAAAGTTTAGATCTTTTTCCTGAAAAGAAATTGAAACAGGTCCCTTCTGGGCCCTGTAGTCATGTCCTTAACTTTTCAGGCAAAACACTCATTGATTTATGAATAATGAGTGTAAAAGCGTTAAGGTAACCATGTTGTTCCTGCTCACATTTCACATGCTTTACTTAATCTTGCATTCCCTATGAGCGTTGCTTTTTCCAGTATGTTGTTACTTTTTTTTTTTTAAAGCATATTACTTTTGTCTAGTGCGTAATTTGAATTAAGTCGCATGCAGGTGTTTATAGCGAGGCACAATTGGGTTTTAGCTTAAGGCAGTGTGAGTGCCTCTCAGTAGGGCAGTACGGTGTACAATGGGGGAGAGGATGTGGCACTGTGTCCAAAGCTGCTGAGTTTGGAACTGGGGATCCAGGTTCAGCCTGCATGACCAGTCCACCGGACAACTCTCCTGAGGGAGCATATTCCCATGCTAGACCTTAAAAGCCCTGGTATCTTAGACACCAGCAGGTGGACGCTAGCGGTGGCAAGTGTGGGTTAATCTTGAAGGCCTGTCGACCACAATCCATACTGAAGTATAACTCCAGTCTTGCGGGCAGGCATACGAAGCAGAACACTATTTACTTGGATGGCCTCTAATGGAGTTGTTGTAAAAACGTTCTAACATCAGCATTTCGCCTCCATGTTAGCCTTAGCAGTCTATACTATCGTTTTCTGCAGGCCCATGCATACCCCGATGAACTAATACGTATGAGTGCTTGATCATAGTGAGTTAGCGTGAAAGTGAGTGTTTGTAGAATGAATGTTTGTGGAAGAGTGTGGGACATGAACTTTGCTTTGCTTTCTGTGGAGACCAACTTTGACCTGTTTTATATTTAATGTGTTATTTATCCCCTCACATTTGCCCTGAATTTTGCACATTGACTCATGTCTGAGCCACTGATTTATTAATAAATTAACTCTATTTTCATAACTAAGATGTACTGAATTATTGTGATGCACCATTGTCTTTGATATGTAGTTTGTTTGTCACCTCCCCTATTATTTTTAGGATCCCCCCCAGGGACCTAGCTATCTATTTTGGCAGGGTTTTTCTGTTCTATTTAGCTGTTTTTCTCCCCTCCTTTTCCTGCCTATATCTGAACTAACCCACTGGGGAACCCCCTTCTATTTTGTTGTTCCATAGTAGGTAGGGACATATTTGGAGAAGAAATTCTCAAAAGTAAGTCTTTATAATCCAGATCTGGAAAAACAGGAAATTAAACACTCAGAAAAGTTTGTATTTTCTTTAAGCGCCGAATCTAATGCTCGTCCAGTTACTTCTAAGCTTTGAGGTGTTGAGTTCCATTTTGTCTTCTGAGGGGCGATACCCAGCGGCGCGGCTCGTGTTTTTATTGATTTGCATTTTAATTTCACCTGCAGCGGCCTTTGATCGTCATCGTGAGAATGCGAAAGACAACCTGAGCAGTGCAGGAACGTCGGTGGAAGTGATTGAAATGTGGCAACACCGCCATCTAGTGGCAAAAAGTAAGTATGAGCACCCACCTGACTGTTCAACGCAACAATAAAATCTCTAGAAATATCTTAGAAACTGTCGCAATTACGTATTGATTTTTTGGAAACGAACTGCTTTCTGGGGCAGTCGAAACAAAATGCATCTTTAAATGTGAAATCACTGGCAACCGCGGCTTCTTTTGGTATTAGAGAACACGTCGCAATCTGTTGTTTAACTGTAGGAAACTAAACCACACGTACTAAAATCACAGCTGCTGCCGGTTGTGAAATAATATAGGCAGCAGTGCCATCTTGTGTTTCATTTAGGAAACTGTGTCGTCTGGTTTAAAATCATAGACAAGCTTGCAACTGAGATATCACGAAGAACAGCGTCACTTGATGTGAAAACATAAAAAAAACAGCATAGACTTGTAAGACTCATAGAAGGAAAAGCCTTCTGGTGTTGAATTAGTGGAAACGCTGCCATCTGGTACGAATCATATTGCTACCAGTTGCAGCATCGTAAGGAATAGCACCGTCTGATGTAGAATCATTGGGAGAAGTGCCTAGGTGTGGAATTATACTGAGCCGTGCTGCCTGGTTGTTACGATGAGGTGACTCACACAGTAGTAGGTACACGTGCGTTTATCAACATCAGTTCAATAGAAAGTTACAAGTGACAGGTAGGGCCAAAGGGTAAGCTGAATACAACAGCCATGTTGGGACAAACTGACTTCTCATCCCTTCTTCTCATCTATCATCCCTACTTCTTAGTCACATCAGGGCCACAGGAAGTCCCCCGCCCCCACATGCCCAAACCCGCAAATAATACACAGACACCGTGTTAGGTTTGGGAAAAAATTGCTGCAGGTTTATTACATACAACATATGTAATGATGGTGGGTTAACTTAAGGGCGATCCCGGGCAGGCCGCATTCTCGCCACCTGCCCGCCTGTTGAGCCAAACAGCACAGTGGCGAACCACCCAACTGCTGTACAATTAAAATATAAATACTGACACGCCCATTGCGGGGCGTGACTAGGCAAACCCCCGGTTGCACAGGCCCACAACCGCCCGAAGGACTACTGGGGCGCCGACACGAATTCCTGCACCTCCCATGAGGTTACAGGTTAGGCTCTGGCACCCCTATGTGCCCGCTGAAGTACATCGTTTGCACCTCTCTTCTTCCGGATCGCCCAGTAACTCCGCCACAGCCTGTGCGGTGGTACCCGCTGCCGCACAGGCCCCCCCACCATTGCTACCTTTGCTACCTGCAACCTTTGCTCATGAGTGCTTCTTTCAAATCCAGCAGGAAGAGGTCTAACTTCTTTTCCATCATCCCTACTTCTCATCCATCATCCCTACTTCTAATCCCAAATCCCTACTTTTCATCCCTACTTTTTATCCATCACCTTTGCTTCTCGTCCCACATCCCTGCTTCTCATCCCTACTTCTCACCCGTCAGTCCTGAAAAAACCCAAAGGTTAAAGGGACGTTATAGTTAGGCGAAAATGTCAGTTAAAACGTAATGTTTTAAACTCATAAAATGACTGAAATTTACTTATGATAGTCATCTCTAGTAACTATAACTTGTGCCCTAAAGTAACTATAACTCTCACTCCAGCAATGCACTGCTAAATGTCTCCCATATTACATCCCTCATGACCTGTCCTATGACATCACTGATAACATCACTTCAACATCTGAAATGACATCATTCATGGCAACACTGTGCATGGCGAGGATGTGAGTTATAGTTACTTTAGTTCAGTGCTTAAGTTGTAAAATATTAAGTCCAGGTGCCTAATTATTTGTAGGAGGCCACACCCACTTCCCCCAGATCCACCCACATCTTCCACTGGCACTGCCTACTTACTCTATTGCCCCACCCACACCCTTAACTGGCACTGCTGAAAGCCAGATGTAATACCCGATCTGAATTTCAGCAAGGGTGCCTTCCTCAAGTTAGGTTTTGATAGGAGGCTCTCCCCATCCCCAGATACATTTTTTTTAAAAATGAATGCAACAGGGAATTTAAAGCACTATTTTGGAATAAATTGGTTAAAACGACTAATGCAACTTCTGCAACGTACCACAATGGTTAGGGTTGACTTTACTAATAACAATTTATTTCTACCCAAACAAACCTTTGTAGGAAGCTGGCGCTCTATATACTATACCAAAGTAAGGCATAGTGTGCACAGAGTCCAGTGGATCCCCAAAGGTTTGCAGAGGTAACAATAGATAATACTTTACTCTCTATTTGTGGTAGTGTGGGCGAGCAGTAAGGCTTTATCAGAGGGTAGTGTTAAGCATTTATTGTACACACTCAAGCAAGAAATTAAGTCACATACTCAAAGACTGAACTCAGACCAATTGTTTGAATCAAAAATACTTATTTGTTGTATTTTTATTTATAGAACCAAGCAGGACTTGGTAAAGGTAAATATGAATGTACTTTTAGAGACAGATTGTTAAAAAGCAAGCTGGATGAAGAATGATTTTTCCTACCGGTTTGTAAAAATGTGCAAATACAGTGGTTTTTACTTTGATTACTTTGCAGGGTTACTTTTTCAGGATTGGATTTTCTCCTAAGTGTGATATGCCTAGATATCACACAGGGACATTTGGTGGACAAAAAAGGTGAATAAGTCAGTTTTTCTTAAAACACAGTTTTATACACCTCGCAACTCAACCCTTAGAACTTTTTCCACAGAAAAACAGTCAATGCAGTCCTTTGGTAGAAAATCAGGTTATCAGTTTAAAGGTGAGTATTCGGTGTTGGGAGCTGAGTTTCAGGGGTTAAAACCAGGGATCCCCCAGGGTCAAAGATGCACTCAAAAAGCACCCTCAGTGGTGCTAGGGAGGCCGGGTGCTGAGTACTGAGGCCCAATGTTATCCAATGAGTGATAGGGGACCTCCAGTTGGTGGCTGCTCAGGGGCATGCCACTTGGATGTGGAAGGAAAGCTCCTAGGGTTTAGCTCAGGGCAAAGGGGGATATGTTTTAGCACACAAGGTGCACCCACAACGGTAGAGGGGCGGCCGGGTGCAGGGTGCTAATCTGGCATTGGGTGCCTGTTGTTTTCAATGAGAGTTGCCGGTTTTGGCTGCAGGCTCGGTCCAGGAAGTCTTCTGGGAGGAACCAACAGCTGAGCAGGTAAGTTGGAGGGCTCAGGGAGGTAAGTGCACTTTGGGTCCTTTTCTCCAGGGTGCAGGGCAGCCGGCTGTAGGGGTGTCTTTTGAGGTCGGATTTCACCTTATCGGCTCACTCGAGGTTGGGGGGCTCCGTGCAGAGGCTGCAGGCGACATTGGGGAGTCCTGGAGGGGACAACCCACTGTGGACTTGGACTCGAGAGGGCTGGAGAACCTTGCTGGGACTGGTGGGCCACTCGGACTCAGGTTGTAGGCATCGGGTGCATTGGTGGTTCCAGGTGTCAGTTTTCTTTGTCCTCAGCAGGCTCAGAGTCTTTCTTTGGTGTTTCTTTTGAACAGAGCTGCTGTTCACAGCAGATAAGGTCTTTGTTGAAGGCAGTCAGTCCTCGCAAGGGTTCTGGAGGTCACTGGCTACAGGACAAGATGATTGTTGGTGCAGGATCTCTCGAAACCGCAGACAGGCCGGTAGGGCTGGGGCCGAGTCAGTTCTTCTCTGCAGTCTCCTCTGCTGGGCGTCTTCTTTCATTCTACTTCTTCATAGGTTGCGGAAAACTGCCTTCTTGGTTCTGGGCTGCCCCCTAAATACTATATTTAGGGGGCATTTCGGGTTCTCGAGGCCAGTAGCCAATGAGCTAATGACCTTAGGGCAACTACACCCTTGGTGTGCTCATGCCACGTGGTGGAGCTGGAACAATCTCTAATTCTGCACTGAAGAGTGGACTTCACCTCACCTGCCCCACCTGAGGGGTGGGTTTTTTTTTTTTTTAAATTTTTCAAAAATCTTTATGGGGAAGGTAGCACAATGGATTACAAGTTGTCATTGCGGCAATAATGCAGTCACATTTACACTTGCATGTACATATCACATTTAAAAGGGGATGGCGGGCCAAATGGCACATCACACCAGCTAGACAATGTAAAGAGGGGATAAGAAAAGCCCATATGTCCGGGGGTCTGCTAGCAGCCGGCATCAGATCATAAAATTCGCCCAGCAATGTCTTGCAATGAGCCACGTCATCCAACCAAGCCCTGCTCCTGGGCACCAATCCACGCCCCCAGTGAATGGATACCCTGCGCCTAGCAAGCACTAGAAGCATCGCAGTGAGTTTACGGTTAGCGTCAGATGCATGCCTGACATAACCCAGGAGACACACTAGGGGGTCAGGAGTGATGCGTTCCAGTGTGATGTCGCTAATTGCTTCGCATACCCCCAACCAGAAGGCAAAAACCCTTGAGCATAACCAGACCAAGTGAGTGAAGTCCAAACCGGAAGCAATCAGCGCACAACCTGAGGGGTGGGGTTGGCAGAGGTGGGCACACCCTCTGGGCGGCTCTAATCTTTTCTGCCTGTCTTCACGCCAAAAAGGGGGGTGAGACAGGAAGGGGGCCTGCTCCTGTTAGAAGGAGAGGCTGGGGGTCGTGCTACAAAGGCAGCAAGGCTTTGTTTTTGGGCCCAAGGAGCGAAGGCTCCCACCCCAGGAGTCCAGAAACATGTCTTGTGGTGGCAGGCTGGTGTTTACCAGTCAGGGAACCCACCAGAGGCTGGTTATTTTTCATGGGGCATCTCTAAGATGCCCTCTGAGTGCATTGTATAGTAAATCCCACACTGGCATCAGTGTGGGTTTATTATGCTGAATAGTTTGCTACCAAACTTCCCAGAATTCAGTAAAGCCATTATGGTGCTGTGGCGTTCGTAATGATAAACTCCCAGACCATATACTCTTTTATGGCTTTACTGCACTTACAATGTCTAAGAATGGATTTAGACACTGTAAGGGTACAGTGCTCATGCAACTGTACCCTCACCAGTGGTATAGTGCACTCAGCTAGAGGAGCGTCTCACCTATACCATAGGCAGTGGGTTACAGGCATGGCACACAAGTATGTGTGCCATGTCCACTCTTCACTTTTCTCTGACCCAAAACACGCAGCCTGCAATGGTAGTGTGCATGTGTGTTAAGGTACATGACGTCTAAGGGTGCACAATATGTGCTGCAGCATTTGTAGGCCTTCCTTACTTACAGTGCCGTTGGTAGCCATGATACCTTTTTATAAGGGGCTTACATGTGGCCAGAGAGGTGCCAATTGTGAGTACCAATGTACAGTTTTGGACAAGAACACACGCCCTGGGAACCTGATTGGCAGGGACCCAGTGCACTTCAAGCCAAAGTGCATCAGAAGTCTGGCAACAAGTGGGAGGGTTACTGCAACAGAAAACCAGCTTCCTACAACCCTTTTTATTAAAATTAGGATAGTCAAAGACTGGGGAAAAACATAACTTTCTTACCTGTACCATGCTGTTTGCATCTAGAGCTTTGATGGCAGTTCATAGCTCACTGTGCTAGACTGTGATTGTAACTTATGAATTGCACAGTAAAAAAAGGAGGTCTCTGACAAAAGAAACATGCCACAGAGCAGTGCTAGTGTCTGTTGATAAACTCTGCCATGCACCATATGCTTGCTAGGAGTATCTTCCAGACTCTGGTGTGAATGGCTGTTTGGATTTTCTGAAGTCACTCATCATGAACAGTCTCACGAGAAATTTCCCTACAGGTAAGGTTTATTCTCAGGTATGGTATATATATTATGCCTGCTGAAAAGAATGTGAACCATGCAGAATACAGAACAATATTCCATGTACAATGCTCAGGAGAGTTAGATCAGAATTAAGCTCCATTGTTGATTGACTGAAGTTAAGAGGACACACGATTTGGATTCCTGACTCGCTGCAGGGAGAGTAATTTTCTGGCACACCATGGGGTCGATTCCGATTCGGGAAAAACCGCTCTGAATAGCCGTTCGGAGCGTTTTTCCCGTACGAATCGTACCCTGCAACGTCCCCCATACGTACGACGAAGTACGATTCGTACCAGGAGCCGTACTCCGTACGAGTCGTACAACCCTTTTTCTACGGGAGCTGAAAACAGCCGTAAAAGCAGAGTTCGTGCCGAAACAGGTATGGAACGGCCCCCCCGGGTACGGTGCGTACCCTCCATGATCGCAGGGGTACGCACTGTACCCCTGCAAATCATGGGGTGTACGAGCTGTACCCCCATTGTACGATCGGTGTACGATCGGTGTACGAGCCGTACCCCCATTGTACGATCGGTGTACGATCAGTGTACGAGCCGTACCCCATGTACGATCGGTGTACGAGCCGTACCCCATGTACGATGGGGGTACGGCTCGTACAACGATCGTACACCGATCGTACAATGGGGGTACGGCTCGTACACCCCATGATCGCAGGGGTACGTGCCGTACCCCTGCAATCATGGGGGGGTACGCGCTGTACGGGTGCGCTTTTCTGTATGAATCGCCCTTACCTGACGTGGACCGTACAAATCGCGTCCTGATTCCCCAGTCCGGATCGTACTCGTCCGGTCGTACGGCGTATGTACGAGTCGTACGGTTCACAGTCTCAGCCTTGCAATACGTATGGATCGTGACGATTCGGACGGATTCACGGAATGCGGATCGTACTACGCGACTCGGACGGACAGGTACGATTCGTACGGAAAGGGCTACGAATACGAATCGTACGGTGGATTTTTTTACCGGATCGGAATCGAGCCCCAAGTGTATCAAAGAATTATTTAATAGAGTATGTGTGGTTTCCTTGCAAGGACCAGATGGTGGAGAAGGCCATGTGAAGCTGCTGGTCATGCCAGTTAACTGGTGCTGCGGAGCAACTGGCCCCAGCTCACCGAAGAACCATGTAACATGCCATGGACTAAAACAAGTGCCGACTTCTGTCCGTTTCCAGATGGAGTGGTGCAGAACACGGCTGCCCGCCTTGTTCTCAATGCCCCGGCTCGCACTCCCTCTAAACCATTGCTAAATAAACTCCACTGGCTCACAGTGAAACAAAGAGTGTTGTTTAAAATCGGCTGCATTATCCACAAGTGCATCTCGGGTAATGGTCCCCATTACCTATCACAAAAATTCATCCCTTACATCCCCTCAAGATCTTTGAGATCCGGAGATCGTGAATTGCTAGTTGTCCCCAGATTCTGGAAAACAAGACAAGGGGGAAGGTCGCTGTCAGTAGCAGGCCCTAAGTTCTGGAACGAACTACCTTACGAACTTAGATCATGTAAGGAACTCTTTCCCTTCAGGAAAAAATTAAAAACCTTCCTGTTTAACTATTAGCTCCTGTTGGATAATTAAGAATAAATGATAGGATAGGGCTTGTGTGCTCTGAAATGCTGCCAATGGCGCGGAGATACTCCTCAGGGAGTCGATTCCCAGCGCGGTACAAATATGCAAATAAATAAAGGTAGGCTCTAGTGTAGATGGACACACACACCAAGTTTCCTGCTAGCACTGCTCAGAGGCCCCCCTGTTATTACTTTACTGTCAACTTGTGCTTGGGCAAAATGCCTTTGCCAGGACATACACTTTGGTAGTCATGCAGATCTTATTATCGCTTCTGAAACCAAGACGAGCACCAAAGCCCACTTCCTACCTTGGTTCACCCGGGAGTTTCTGCGATAGAGCCAAAAGCACGCTAATTACAAGCACATGACTCAGCCGTGATCTGTAATTAAACTGTGGCCATAGGCAAGACGGCAGCCTTAACTTCTGGAATCTCACGAGACGTTGCAACCTGCAGCTTGAAAAGAAGGAAGTTAATCACTACTAACATAGCACAATTTAATGACAGATTACGCCTCATAGTGCAAGTATGCCGGTTCTGTAATCCTCACACTTAGTGTCTCACATAACTTTGTAGTTATAGGCATAAGTACAGTGCATATATTGTTGGCATACATTACGGTGCACATTGGCATGAGGATGTTCTATCTGGGGAAGGCTTGACATCGCATGAAGAAAGCTGTAGTACCAGCCCTGTAAAATAAGTGCCTGAGGCTGAGCACCGGAAACCACAGGCACAAATCAAGCACTGCTATAGGGCGCAAGTTATAGTTACTTGAGATAAATATAACTGGTGACTTTCAGTGGTTTTGTTAGTATAAAATGTTATGTGGTAACTTACTTTTTTCTTAATTATAACATCCTTTTAATATTCAGTGAATGCCCAGATGCCCTTTGACATGTTTAACAAATTGAAAACAATCATCTGCAGTTATGTTCACAAGGATAGCAGGCTGTCTCTTCACATTGTGAGTTGCTTATCCTCTCATTCCCCGTGTTTGTTCTCCCATGTAGACGTGCTGCCACATACAGGCCCTTACAGTCAGGTGTACACGCTTATATGCGCACTTCACACAGATCTGCATACATCACGTAACCCCGCTGAAACGTTGTTAAGACAACATATTATACTGACGGCACATAATGCAATCCCTCCTTATTCACACTTGCCTTACCCGCTTGCAGAAGAGAAGAGGGGTTAAATATATTATTCCCACTCCAGGCAGCGAAAAAGTAGGGTAAACATTGGACTTTGGAGGGGTTAAATTTACTATTCCACCTCCATTCTGTATAATAGTAGGGAAAGTGTTGGACTATGGAGGGGTAAGATTAATTATTCCCACTTCAGTCTGTGCAACAGTAGGGAAAGCATTGTACTTTGGATGGGTAAGAATTACTATGCCTTACCCAGTCTGTGCAACAGTACGAAAAGCGCTGAACGCTGGAGAGATAGGATTTCCTATTCCCACTGCAGTCTGGGCAACAGTAGGGAAAGTGTTGGACTTCGGCGGGGTTAAATTTACTATTCCCACTGCAGTCTAAGCAAAAATATGTAAACTACTTCACTTCAAACACATTGCATATTTGAATAACCCAATTAATTTAGAAAACATAGAAAAGTCTAAACATAAACATTAATATATAAATATATAAAAAAGAATATATATATATTAAAAAGAATAAAAAACAATTAACGCATTTCAAAATTCATCATTAACAATGTAATAATTAATTTTCACAAAAAAATGGTTGTAAAATAAATAAGTATAACACAATTTACATATTTGGCAATCAATTGCATAATTAACAATTAATAAATATTTTTAATGAATTATAACTTAATTAACTTCCCAGCCTACAAACTCAGCAGCACACACCTAAAATCTAACTCAAATATATAATTATTACACAATTTACATAATTATAGACCAATTAAATATTTAAGTATACATTAATAAATATTGTGCATTCATTATTACTTAATTAACTTCCCACTCTAGACCCCTACAAATCTAACAACCCACAGCTAAAATACGACTAGAATAAATAAATATTACATAATGTACATAATTAATAATCTATTTAATAATTAACAATGCATTTATATTTCACTGTTCATCAATAATTACTTAATTAACCTCCCACTCAATGCCCCTATAAACCTAGCAGCCCGCACCCAAACTATAGCTAAAATAAATTAATATTACACATTTACATAATTAATAATCATTTAATTAATTAATAATAAATTATACAGTAATTGTTACTTAATTGTGCATGATTTATCTTTCCACCCTATACCCCAACCAACATAGCAACCCGCACCTAAAACATAAGTGAAATAAATAAGTATTACATAATATACATAATTAATATCAATCCCATACTTACTTACACATTATTAATAATTAATTAATACTTAATTAACTTCCCAACCTATCCCCCCTACAGACCCAAAAATCCTGCTGCAACACTATAAATTACTATTAGCAGTTAAAACTTCCAAATCACTTAAAGTTACAATCTGTATTTAAAAAATGAATAATTATACAAAAAATTATAGCACATAAAATAATATATGAACTAAAACACATTAAAATAGCTCTAAAACGGTATTCTTTACAACTATAATATTGAAAATGATATTTACAACAACTATATTCTTAACATACTACTTACACCTCCACCCGCCAGCTCCGCTCCACCGACCTTGCCCTCGCCACAGTCCCCCTCTTCCAAAGAGCAACCTACGGCAGCAGATCGTTCTCCCACCTCGCCGCCAAGACCTGGAACACCCTCCCTATCCACCTAGGGCAGACCCAAGACCTGCTGACCTTCAGAAAATTCCTCAAGAGCTGGCTTTTCGAGCAGTAGCAGCATTCCCCACCCCAGCTTCTTGAGACCTTCATGGGTGAGTAGTGCGCTTTACAAATGACATGATTGATTGACGTACCAGAAAAAATGATATTATTGACAATGATATTTTTGCATCACGATATGTGTATCACAGAACTTTTTTCCGATATTTCTGCCTCCCAATATTTTGTCCAAATGCCAGAACTAGTGAGGCTGCTATAGACTGTAAAATTTCTCAACCAATTTCTTTTTTAGTAAAATAACCAAATAGATCACAAATTTGTAATCAAATTAAGTTCCTTTAAAGTCATAGAGGTTGGTGCACTCCAAATACCATGTAAAGTAGGAGGGAAAATCAAACAAATGAAGTCACCATAGTATTTTATTGGTTGTAAAAAATTAGAGTATTTGGGGTCGGTGACGACTCAACTCAAGGAATAATCACAACGCTTATTAGAGTGCACCGTGAAAGTCAATAAACTAGCCAAAGCCCACCTCTTGGCAGCTATTGTACAGAGCAGACAAGCTTAACTTAGGGATATGCATAAGTATGTATCCAGTACCAAAACAGTAATAAAGTCAAAATGCAAAAACAATGCAAATCTCAAACTTAGGTTCCCATTAAGATGGTGGGCGGACTTTGGCCTAAATCCGCACACATCATAATATGGCAGGCAGTGCCTGCTAGGCACCGCCAAAATATTATGGCCCAGGTCCGCACGGCAGGCAATCGTTACGATTGCCTGCTTGCGGAAAAGCGGCGGACGGTCTTACCGTCCACTGCTGGACCCCCACCATTGTAATATGGCGGGCAGGGAAAGATGTCGGGTGGATCGCCACCGCCGGTCGGGCAGTGGCAATCCGTCCGAGATCATATTGACCCCCTTAATTAGGAAAACAGAGTAGTTTAATAACCAAAATGACACCAAATCGACAAAAATCCAATAACTGGAACTGGAGATATATTTATAAAAATGCAAAGGAAAATAGTGCCAAAAACCACAAGGCACCAATGATAGTCTACAGTTTTAGTAGACCGGAATCTAGGTGCAATTTCAGGCTGACCACGATGGAGCATGGGCCAGATACACCAAACAGGTTCACCTAGGCCCTTAGCCTTCTGGCTTAGGGCCTGATTTAGAGTTTGGAGGGCGGGTTTCCTCCTACAAAGCAGATATCCAGTTTGCTGTATAACAAGTGTAATTGGATATATAATGCACTTGTAATATAGCTAACAGGATATCCGTCACATTTGTGGGGGAGTAACCCATCCACCAAACTCTAAATCAGGCCCTTAGTCTTTTAAGTCCTGATTCGCCACAGGAGTATGCTTCTAAAGTCCCCCAGGACCTCAGGGGAGGCACTTAGAGACTCAGATTATCAGGTAGAGGCCAACAAGACAGTCTATTCCAGGTCCAGTTGCCCTAGTCAGCTGCATACTTACAGGAAAAGGCCTCTTGCAGCATGTTGTCTCCCTGTAGTCACATGTCAGCCAACTGACCCTTGGTGTCCAATTCTTTGTCCTGGGTTCAAGAGGAAGCCGGTCAAGTTCTTCAGGGCCCCTCTCAGGTCACAGACAGCTGGTCCAGTCCTTTTATGATCGCCCGCAGGTCCAGACGCTGTCCTGAAGTGGGTGCCGTGAGATGACACACTTATGCCTGGAACTAGCTAGTACGTGGGAATGACTCCAGGGGCCACCCTAACCAAATGGATAAAAGTTCCCAGGGGTAATCAAACCCCCTTTTGCAGCAGTGACAGTTTGCCATATTGCAAACAGGCCCAAAATGCCATGTGTAAGGGAATTTTCGAAATGGCAAAAGTCTTAAGCCACACTAAACTTGGTCTCTGAGGGCTGGGGGTGTATGTGTGGAGTGTACTATGGTAATCCTAGTGTCCTCCCACATCTAACACTAAAATACAGTTTGAGGCAGGCACTGTAGCCACAACAATCCTAGAAATAGATGTCTGGTAGGACAAAATCAGGGCACCCCAGCTACCAAACAGTTGATACACAGGGATCCTGTTCTCTTCCTTTCTAGTGTGCCCCAGCTGTTACAAGTGGGTTAATACACCTGTAAAGCACAATTTGACACAGTGCTGTCAAAAGCAGGCCTACACCCACCACCCCGCATAGTCTGTGGAGTGCAGAGGAGTCGTCTGAGCCTATTGTTTGCTGCTGGGAGGCATTTGACACCTTTTTCACACGTATTCAAGGCCAAGCACAGGCTGAGAGCTGACAGAGACCAATACTAACTAGCCTTCTAACAGTTAGGTAAAATTTAACTTTCTTTTTTAATGTTATTTTTAAAAAAAATCATTAACATTGATAAAAAAGTGAGAAAAGTGTTCATCTCATCTACATGTGACACAATAGGAACAATATATACAACAGTATATAAAGAGTACATGCACATTAATATGTATACAGGCACATAAAGTTTTGAGAATCAAACAGCAATTCATCTTTCCATTTTGGAGAAACCTTGATACCTTGAGGAAGAATTGTTTACCCTCCCCAGTGTCCAAGCCTTATGAGCCTTATGTAGATGGTGCAGGAGTTATGTTAATGTTATGTTATATTAATCTTTATTTGTATAGCGCATGGCTACTCCCAAGTGTCCCAACGCTGAGTAAAAAACGTACCACATAACATCACACCATGCTCCGGCGCGATACGCTGCTATTCTAAGAAGATTCTCTAAGGCTCCCTGAAGTCCCTTGGTCATGACCTAGGGTCAACAAGAGCACTATATTCCTAAATATTTGTATGACAGTAGGCCATGTACATCAACCATGCTCTTTCTGTGGGGGCCACTGGGGACATCCAGCACATAACTACCTTCCATTTGGCCAACAATATGGCCATTGGTGTGAATCGACTGATCGATTTGGGTAAATCTCTACTTAGCCCCAATAAAGCCAATCCAGGGTGGGGACCAGAGAAACCTTCAGCGTTGTCGTGAATAATGCTCCCCAGTGTACAGAGAGGGTCGGTCAGAACTAAGCCATATGCCTGAATGGAGCGTTGATCATCCTACACTTCCGGTATCATATAATGCTGCCAGATGTAAAACGGGTTATACGGTTTGGTATATAATATAGACGGTGCAGAAATGTAAAATGTATGAGTTTGTTTCGGTAAGTGAAGGGTATGTCTCTCACTTGGGCACAATATTATTGCCAATACTTGTCCAAAATGGCCCTTCCCAGGTCGAGTTCCCACTCCTCTCTAGCGGTGTATTGCTGTTGCATAATGGCAGTACTCATCTCTTGATCTAAAAAGGAAATCGTTTTAGCTGGGTCTTTTCTCAGTATCAATTTAGTGAGTACTGTTAATTCTGTCAGGAATTTAGGAAAGTCAGCCATTACAGGTTTATCCGCATGATATAGCCTTTGATCTAAAGTGCCACTAGGGCAGTTGTAGTATCCTAGTATCCTGTTCATGGTAATGTTATACCATTTTCACCATCTACTCAGCCAGTGGAATGTTGCAGTGATGATGCGCTTAGGAATGTTGGGAGCATGTGAGGAGAAGTCACAGGTGAGAGTGGGCTGAGCAGCATGCTGGCTGCTCCTGGTGGGGCTGATCTATATATCCTGTAAGGATCACTGACAAAATATCGACCTACAAAATATCGACCTACAGGAATATCGAGTCACAAATATCGAGGGCAAGAATATCGACATCCTATCTACAACATGGTAAGTACAAAAATATCGAAAAAATAATATAGATGTTAAAAATATCGATGTTAAAAATATCGGGTTTTTTTCTTTTAAAATATAGATGTAAAATAAAGTAAATAACACTAATAAATAAAATCTACATAGTTAAAAGTATCTAATAATGTTTACAATTAATAAATAATACATATATAATAATAATGCATTAATTAAATATATACAGTAAATATATAATATATATGTACTGAAAAATAAGTTGTAATAATTATTTTACTAATTTATAAATTAATAAAATATATTCTAAATTACAAATACATTTACAAACATAAAACAATTACATTGATAAAATGTAAAAAATATAAAAAATTAAATATACTTTTGATATTTTTAAAATTAATTATATAAAACGTTGGATAGCGTAAGGGTAAAAATTACTATTCCCACTCCAGAGAGTGCAACAGTAGGGAAAGCGTTGGATAGCGTAGGAGTATAAATTACTATTCCCACTCCAGAGAGTGCAACAGTATGGAAAGCGTTGGATAGCGTAAGAGTAAAAATTACTATTCCCACTCCACAGAGTGCAACAGTAGGGAAAGCGTTGGATAGCGTAGGGGTAAAAATTACTATTCCTACTCTAGAGAGAGCAACAGCAGGGAAAGCGTTGGATAGCGTAGGGGTAAAAATTACTATTCCCACTCCAGAGAGAGCAACAGTAGGGAAAGCGTTGGATAGCGTAGGAGTAAAAATTACTATTCCCACTCCAGAGAGTGCAACAGTAGGGAAAGCATTGGATAGTGTAAGAGTATAAATTATTATTCCCACTCCAGAGAGTGCAACAGTAGGGAAAGCGGTGGATAGCGTAGGAGTAAAAATTACTATTCCCACTCCACAAAGTGCAACAGTAGGGAAAGCGTTGGATAACGTCGGAGTAAAAATTACTATTCCCACTCCAGAGAGTGCAACAGTAGGGAAAGCGTTGGATAGCGTAGGGGTAAAAATTACTATTCCCACTCCAGAGAGTGCAACAGTAGGGAAAGCGTTGGATAGCATAGGGGTAAAAATTACTATTCCCACTCCAGAGAGTGCAACAGTAAAAAAAGTGTTGGATAGCGTAGGGGTTAAAATAACATACTTATAAATAAAAGCTTTTTTTAATAATAAAAATATAAAGTATTAAATAAATATAAACCATATACAATACCTATACATAATTATAAAAAACATGATTAGCTAAATATATTTAACCAAAAATAAATATTAAAAAATACCATTTTATAATATTTAATTACCAATTAATAATTAATTAACAAATATATTATTAACAAAACAATTATGTTAAAAACATTATTACTTAATTAAATTTAAATTACTTCCCACCATATTCCCCTATAAACCCACTACCCGCAACAGAACACATTTATCCATTCATGAATTAATTAAATTTTTTTACAAAATAATTAAAATTAATTACCAATTAATTAAAATGTATTAATAATTCCTACTAATTAGTAATTAATTAAACATAATTAAATTACTTCCCACCCTATTCCCCTATAAACCCACAACCCGCTACAGAACATATATATCAATTAATCAATTAATTAAAATGAAATACCAATTAATTACATTTATTTACCAATTATTTAAAATGATTTAATAATAACTACTAATTAATAATTAATTTAACATAATTCAATTACTTCCCACCCTATTCCCCTATAAACCCACAACCCGCTACAGAACATATTTATCAATTAATTAAAATGAATTACCAATTAATTAAATGTAATTATCAATTATTTAAAATTAATTAATAATAACTACTAATTATTAATTAATTTAACCTAATTATATTACTTCCCACCCTATTTCTCTATAAACCCATAACCCGCTACAGAACATCAATTAATCAATTAATTAAAATTAATTTTTAGTTAATTAAAAATAATTACCAATTAATTACAATTTATTAATAAATCCTACTAATTAATCATCAATTTAACATAATTAAATTACTTCCCACCCTATTCCCCTATAAACCCACAACCCGCCCCGGTACTAAAACATATAATTTGCTTATAAATAAATGTATTAATATATAAAATTAATACACATATAATATTAATTATTTTAAATAGTTAAGTTAAACATATAACACATACATAATAAAAAACAATAAAATAATACAAATATCGATATTAGTGTCATCGAAATTAGTGACATCGATATATATGCTATCGATATTACTTACATCGATATAAAGAATTTCGATATTACTTACCTTAGGGTCGATATTCTGTCCAACGATATTCTTGACATCGATATTCTGCACCTTCGAAATTTCAAACACGATATTTTGGTAGGTCGATATTTAATACTCGATATTTTGACTGTGTACCATCCTGTAACTACCTACAATAAACCATCCTGAACTACATCAGCCTGCTTGGACTTCGTTACTACAGCAGTGCTACCCCCTCTGTCCAAAAAAGGTAACTTTTTAAAAGATACTTTTCTCTAATATTTATGAAGAAACTGACTTCACCATTGAATTAGATTTTTATTAAATAATAAAAACAATGATCTAATTATTTTTAAGCTGTTTTTTTTTCCTAGACACAGTATTAGTTTTTAATATTTCTTCCCAGTTTCTCTCTATGGGCCAGCAACATTCCTACAGTGAAAATAGCTCTTGGGAGCTAGTCACTGTAAGAACATGCTAACTTAAAATGTTTACATGTCCAACTTTTAAAAACCATATTGGCTACAAGGCTAACATAGGGGTGACTTTAAAATGAAGGTTTTTACCTAACCAAAATGTTTATTTTAACCAGTCGCATTGAATGTTTTGCACCGTTACGGCCATGCTACAGTGGTAGGCTTGAAGTCATGTTTGCACTGCCACTATAGTGGATGGCGCAATAGGTCCCACAGTCTACTACTGGTATTTAACTTCCAAGACTTTGGGTACATTTTGTACCATATACAAGATACTTATAGGAAATTTAAATATATCATTTAGGAGTATCTAATTTCACCATGTTTAAAGGGAGCATACAGGCACTGGTTAGAAGGGATAATGTGCACAGAGAAAGTCTACAAAGCTATAGGCTCCAGCAAAAGGCATAAAATTGGAGGTTACTATTCGGAAATGGACGATTTCCATCATCGGTTTACTGAACGCACAACATACCTTAAAAAACCTTTGTCCTGCTCAGCTCATAACTTAAGACAAATAATTAATATAGGGAAAATTGTCACGGACGTCCAAATGGAATGTAATAGATGCTCATATAGCTTGATAGACTGCTCGATGTTGAATCACCTTCTTCTTTCGCCTCTTCATTAGTTTGTCTTGATGTGTTTGTTTCTAGGTCACTGCTGTTCTCTTTCTTTTTTACTGGAAGGCTGTCACTGCGGGTTGCCCTGTGAAGTTGCAGACAAGTGAAAATACTATAAATAGTTGAGTGTACATGAACATGCACTAGAACTGTATGTCGCGTTCCTTCGAGGGAGGAAAAGACAGAGGTGTGGCACTCCTTTAAAAAAACTCATGATGACACCTCAAGGTGTACAGAATATGCAACAGCCACTGTAAATGAAGTCCCAGATGCATGTGTTGGGAGCAAAGATGTGTTGTCTGTACCGCACACCCGCGTGTACAGCGCGTGACTTGATTCAAAAGCATCGTTACGCGAAAAATAATGCTAAGTAAATATAAATTGTCAGCTCTTTACTTACACTTGATGCAGTAGTGGATGGTATCAGGTAAAAGTGGTGGGGCAACCTGTGGGGACAAAAAATAGATAAATAGAATTACCTGTTGCTTGACGGTCGCCATTCTTCTACTGACTGCTGTGCATAGGCTGAGGACCCCAGCCTCTCCTGCAGCCATTCCCAGCGCTTCTCTCTAACAGCATGAGAGAAGAGCTGGAATTGGCATGAGCAGACTGGTTTTCTGCTCCAACAATGACTGGAAGCCTGTGCCTGCTGTTCTCTCCACCCGGCAATGCAGCTTGAGTTGGAGAGATGTCAGTGCGCATGTCGGTTTGGCCATCCTAGACGGTTGCCCAAACCAACATGCACACTGACAACAGTGCCACCCACTACCTCTTCAGGCCTGTCATCAGTTAGGCCCTGCCCCCAAGACGCGGCCCTGGCAGAAAAATCAAATGATAATAAAACTTATTTATTACCTTTTTATTTTTCAATTTTGCCAATTCAAGAATAATGTCAAATGCATTCTTTGACATTATTCTTGAATTGGCATTATTTGACATTATTCTTGAATTACAAGGAATTAACTAAGGCATCCTCGTAGATTTAAGGATTTAAATAATAACCTTTCATATCATAATGCTTTATAAATAGGCAACTATTGGTCATGCTGCTCGTTGTGATGAAATATATTGAGTACCATGCTTTTTTTTTGTTTTTTGAAAAATGAAGCAATTTTTGTACATAAGTGTGTTTATTATGTCAAATTGATTTCGCCTTAAGTGTTTGTATATATGTTTTTTTTTAATTGTTGTAGTACTTTATTCGATAAAAAAAATTTATCATAAAAGTAAAAACCACTTTCAAGTACCAACAACCCTTAAAAATCATACAAAACAGGATACAGATTTATGTACATTAAAAACATATATACAGTTAAAATTGGATGAACTAGTAAAACCAATAAAAATAGGATAGCAGCATGTTCAGACACAGTTAACCTGAGATATCATTTAGCACCCTCATTTGAAATCATCTTTAGCTGCTTAGATCTTATCTGCCACGCTCTTCCCAAATATTTTGCGACCCCACACACCAAAGCCAATGATGAAACATCTGTTGTAAGAATGCGCAGGGCATTAAGGTGCTGTCTGAAGCCCAGCTCCCTACAAATTGGCCTAAGCCACCGTCTTCTTAAACCCCTATAGGCTCTACAAGCGAATATAAAATGTGCTAAAGACTCTTTGGGGCATGGGCAACATGGACATGAGGTATGATCAGGCAGGGAAGGTCTCCACTTTCCAGTAAAAGAATTTAATGGCAGGCTTCCATATCTGAATTTTAAGAAAAGTGTTCTGTCGCCAGGTGATTGAATGAAATCCAGAAATAGTTTGAACTTTCTGGCAGACTTATTGTTCAGAAATTGATCGGTCAGAGGTCCCCACCTATGTCCCTCTAGTTCCTCCTTCAGAACCCAGTCCCAATACAACTTCTTAATAACATTTTTTGGTGAGGGGGACTGAGCCAGCCAAAGCTCGCCCAATCCCAACCATGTGACCAACTCCTTCAGCTTGCTCAGCCATCGAATCTTGACACAGCCGCCCAAGCCGATGAGTTCATCAAATGCTGCAGCGTAATTGACTAGATCCGTTGATCTTCGCAAGCGCACCCAGAATAACAAAGGGCGCAGGCGGACTATATCCTTGATTGAGCGTCTGCCCAAATCAAGGAAAAGTGGTTTTAGAGGGGTTGAGGCTGGGAGCGAGACCAAATCACGAAAAAACGTGTTCTCTGCCCTAACCAGTTCCGGGATGTTCTCGAACCCCCAAAGTTCGGAGCCATAAACTGCTGAAGACAACGCCTTCCCTTCATAAACTGCCTGGGCCGGGGCTATAGGTCTGCTGGTCGAGCCTCGATGGTCTCATGCAATAGCTCCTGCCACTCTCTTGAGGTTCAGGAGCATTTTCGAGACATGGGAGTTCCAGGTCATTTTATTATTAATTCTTATGCCCAAATAGTCGAAAGCCTTGACAACCTCCAGAGGCGCCCCATTAAGTGAGATGTTTAACCTTTTTACTTTTTTGGATGAGGACAGTGCCATCAGCTTTGTTTTGGAGGTGTTGATGGTTAAGCCACGCTCTGCACAAAACAAGCTGAATTTGTCCAGGAGTTTCTTGAGGCCCATGGGTGCCTTTGAGATCAGGAGGGTATCATCTGCGAAGAGAAGGGTGGGTGTTTTCTCTCCCGCCAGGACTGGGGCATCGGCCGGGTCCTCCCTCAAATGGTCCACCACCCCATTCACAAAGAGGGAGAACAGGGTCTGCGCCATCACACAGCCCTGGCGCACCCCTCTATTCACAGTCACCCTCTCTGTCATGTCTCCCTGGCTCCCCCATCTAATCCTAGCATAATTGCCCTTGTGAAGTTTCTTTATTAATTCCAGGAAATAGATCGGGAAACCCATGTCTTGCAGCACTTGCCAAAGTTTGTTACGGAGAACCAGGTCAAATGCGGTTTTCAGGTCGATAAAGGCCAGGTAAAGGGAACCCCTCCCGATGGACACAGATTTTCAGAAAACTGCAAAGAATTTGAAAACCTGGTCCATCGTACCCACCCCGCCTAAAACCTGCCTGGAAATGTGACAGAATACTTCCTTCCTCCAGCCATGCTCCCATTCTGGAGACAATGACCCTGCCAACTACCTTCTGCACCACGTCGATTAAACTAATCGGCCTGTAGTTGGCAGGGTCCTCTCTATCCCCCTTCTTACATATTGTCACCACCTCAGCCATCTGCCACGACTCCGGGACATCCTGGCCCCGGGCAATTAGGTTCAACAAGAGGCTTATGTATGCAGCCCAGGTCTCTGGATCTTGTAAGAGTAGGTCACCAGGCAGTCCATCCGGTCCAACATATGACACCGCAAAATCATGAAATCAAAACTTACATAATTCGTTTATTAAATAAATTACAATAGCCGGGTCTATCAATAATAATTTTATTTATTTACAAAATGCAAAAACATGGGTTCAAAAACAAACAATTCACACATACATTGATAACAGAGATCACAAATAAATCAAGGATGGAAGTATACTGGTTATCAAAGTATAAATACCCAGCTCCACAAAATCAGAAATTGACCCTGTCCTATGCATAGGATTCAGAACTCAAACAATTTAATTTAACATTAATGATGGAAGTGGGCAGTGCCAATAGAGGGCAGTGGGCGGTGGCTTCCTAATAAAAGGTTTTGGTCAACAGCAATTATGTTTATTTTCTTTTACATACTAAGCAATGGGTGGGGAAGTTCATTTAGGTGTAAGGCCTTAAAGGTGAGACATGCAGAAGCATATGTACGAGGAAGTGGCAGGAAGTGGCAGAGTGAGGCGTTAGCCGTCATGGCTTATCGCCTCACTCCGCCACAGTCTTGCGTTTCCCCCCGCGCTGGCGCTACACTTAGCAGTGTAGCACTAACGCAGGCACCCTTGCCTGCAGGGGAGTATTGTTTATGTTCAGGAAGGTGCACCTACCCGCACATAAACAATCCTTAAATGGCATTTTGTCGCTTCTATGTGTGCTGCTTCATGCAGCACACGTGAAAGTCACAAAATGGCATTTTTTGTTTTACAGATTCTTTACATACAGGAAGGGGGACCTTCCTGTACATAAACAATCCATGGCAGTTGCTTTTTCCATGTGTGCTGCTCAAGGCAGCACACATGGAAAAAGCAAAAACAAGGAGAAATAATGTATTTCTCCTCGTTTTGCCAACTTAAGACCCGGTTTTTCCTGGTCTTAATTATGGCACTGCCTCCTATGTACGCTGTGCTAGGGGGAAGTGTAATAATCAATGGGTGTTGCGGTGGAACGCCCACTGCAACACCCACTGCCCACCCCTTTCATGCTAAGCATAGCGTGAAAGGGGGCCTTACTTACAAGGCAGCGTAAAGCCATGTTAAGTGGCTTAACACTGCCTTGTAAATAAGGCTAAGCCGTATCGCCACCACAACGTTGGAAAAAGTGATGTTGTGGTGGCAATAGGGGCTTGTACATATGCCCCGCAGTCTTGTAGGTAGACCAAGCTTCAAGAGTGAGCCAGTTAAGAGAATCGAATGCTTGTATAGTTACAACATTATATTTAGAAAAATACTATGTGTAGCAGTTTCTTGTATACAAAATGCCCGCCTCCCCAAGGATAGTCTGTGAGATGGCCTTTCACCTGCATTAAGAGCAGACCGCTAGATTATACTGCGATTGATTACTGAGCATGTTTAAAGTGCCAACACTTTAATGTGCTTGCTTTGGATGCCCTTTCTTGCTGTGTTCCTGGTTGTTTTTGTTTTTAAAAAACGTTTTGATTCTTATGCTTTTGGCGAAGGTCCAGTCATGCAAAACAAAAAAAGAAATAAATATTTGTGCCAGTAAAGGAGCTTACTGAACACAAAGGTGCTGAGGAGGGCATAGGCTATAATTGCAATACAGTGAATGGGTATCTGCCATGTTAATGAGAAGTATGCGGCCAGCCAAACCTTATGTCTGGCCATTAGTCACTATTAGGCCTCGAGCAGGGGAGATAATTTCAGAGTACGAGGCCCTATGCAAGAACTGTACATCCGTTCTAAGTGTAATCTTAAAATAGCGAATTGCATAAGTATTAACAAGACACTGAGGGCCATATTTATTATTCAGAATTGCGATCGCAAATGCTGAAATTCTACGGAAGAGAGAAGACGTGAGAAGTGATAGACCGCGCCGACATCCCGCCCTCAGGTATCCATGAAATAATAGAGTCAGGCTCCAGGGCCCCCGAATTACAAAACCCCAGGAAAACGACCTGCGAGAAATAAGAGGGGTCTGCACCCAGTTAGCTGAGGGAAAGTTGAAATATCTCCGCTACTAAAGAAATCAAGGACAATTGAAAAACAATATTCCTGGGCAGAAGACCAATAAGGATAAGGTGAAGGCCCAATATCATATAGACCAAGCAAGAATAAGTGGCATGAACAAGAGCCTCAACGTGTGATTAGAGGACTTGCGTGCAGAATTCAGAAAAATCTCACGAGGAGGACCAAGAAAATAACTGAAAGGTCCATTAGTACATGAAAAGAATTCAAAGATAAGCTATTCATAATGAAGAAGTCTTGTTTTTAAAAGTTCTGTCCTGAGGAAGGTGTTTACACGATAACGAATAAAGCACCGAAACGCGTCGACATATGGACCTAATTTTATGAATTGTATTGTAAATTGTATATTCTTTGTTTTTAGCACTACACTGAGTGGTTACTCAGAGATTTGTATGATAATGAAATGCTGTTTAAACAAAAATTGTTAAAACAAACCTATATCTGAGTATTCCAATGTATTAAGTTTTATGAAGTGTGTACCAATCAAATTTTAACTGAAAAAATTATTTTTAAGAATAAAAAGTCTTGAGTAAAACTATTATTCTAAACTGTCTGTGTATCCATAATCAATGGTGTCCCTATAGTGGTCAGAAAGTCAAAATTTCTTTAATGTAGGCTGATATGTCAAAACTTGATTGAACAACACAGAGAGGAATTTCTTTGTTTTACTGATATTTCCCAGTCCTTTCTGGTATATCCGGGAATCTCTCTTCTTTTGGAGGTGAATGGGTATCTGCCATGTTAATGAGAAGTATGCCGCCAGCCAAACCCTATGTCTAGCCATTAGTCACTATTAGGCCTCCAGCAGCGGAGATAATTTCAGAGTATGAGGCCCTATGCAAGAACTGTACATCCATTCTTAGTGTAATCTTAAAATAGCGAATTGCATAAGTATTAACAAGACACTGAGGGCCATATTTATTATTCAAAATTGCGATCGCAAATGCCGAAATTCGCAGAATTTCTGTGTTTGCGATCGCAATTTAGCTAAGTGGGATGTATGAAAGGAAAACAACCTCGCAAAATAAGGATTCCCTATTTTGCGATTGTATTTAAGGAATTGCAAATTGCGATTCCTTAAATGCAATGTAAGAGGCCCAAAAAAAGGGCAATTTGGCCTTAAGGAATCGCAAATTACCACCAACTTCAAGTTGGTGGTAATTTGCGATTTCTTTGAAAAATTCACTTTTTTTCATTTTTCAAAGTGCCATGTGGCACACATACATGCCCTTAGGGCATGTATGTGTGCACACATGTACATTTCAGGGGTGCAACAGGGTGTCCTTTTGTCAGCCTGGCACCCTTGAAATTGCATTCTCAATTTGCCATTTTCTAATTGAGAATCGCAAATTGAGACTGTCTTCCCATTCATTCCTATGGGCCTCTAGGGGAGGTATTCCTTAATTGCGATTTGCAAATAAGAAATATCTAGGATTTGCAAAATTATTTACAAATCCTACATATATAGCATTTTGCGATTCTCAAATAGCGATTCTCTAAAAATCGCTATTTGAGAATCGCAAAACCAAAGTTTCATACAGATGGCCCTAAAAGCTAGCAGGAGCCCGAGGTTCTCTAATCCGGTGAATAAATGACCTCCTGAAGCTTGAGAGGACATTTCGGTATACAACCTTTACAACGAATCTTTTACCATGCACTACCATTACAACGCAGTTATTACAACGCAAACCATTACAACGCATTGCGCTGGGGGGCGCTCTAGGATAGGGAATAAAATGTAATTTACTATCCAACACCTTCCCTAGTGTCCACGGGGACTGGAGTTGGAATAGTAAATTAAACTATTCACTATCCAGCACCCCAAAGCGCTATGCGTTGTAATGGTATGCGTTGTAAAAACCGTGTTGTAAAGGTATGCGTGGTAAAAGTATGCGTTGTAACGTCATACATCCGGACATTTCATCTCACCAAGGCTGCCAATCTTTCAGAAAAAGGGGGTAAAAGTATCCAGCATCATATGGGGACAATCTTTTTTTTCTTAGGTTCGGCAGCAAAATTCTTTGACTACTGCTATCATGTCTTAAAGATGTGATAGAAGAGCCTCCTGAGCATGTAGATTTCTGCTGGGGCTTAAAAAAACTTCACCAGCTTTATGTTGCACGGAAGTCCATGGGTTAATGGCAAGCTAGGGAATAGCTAGATAATTAAAATACGACCCACTTGACACATACCTCTTCAACCAGCAAGCAAAGTGAGCAAACCTGACCTTTCGTAGAAGTGTTCCCTTTACCCTTTCATCCTCCTTCCATTCATCTTTTCATCAATCCTTTCACCCTTCTATTTATTCATCCATTCATCTTTCAATCTGTTTACCTTTCTATCCATTCAGCATGTATCCAACATCCATCCATTCACTCTTTCATACATCCTTTCACACGAATCATTTGTCCAGTCCAGTCCTTCCATTCATTCATCCTTTAATTTCTCAATCTTTTCACTTTTTCATTCCTACATAAGCTAATACCCTCACAGGTGATTAGCACGCTATAAACACACAGATAACATAACATACATCCTTTTCCCTTACCCCTATCCATTATTTGACCTTTTCACTCCATCCATTCACCCTTTCACTCCATTCTTCGCTCATTCATCTGTTCATTCTTTCACCCGTCTGTCCTAATTGCCACCTTTTTTATTTCCTTTCACTATTCTTCCCTTCACCCATCCTTTTTCTCCTTGTTCCCTCTTTACTTTTTACCCTTATTGTGTCCCATCCTTTTTTTTTTATCTTTCTCTCGTGCACACTTTTTTATGTTTCTCCCTCTCTATGTGTTGTTTCTTTTGTTCATCATACCACAATTTTCCTTTCTCTTTTTCCTTTGCCCACAATCACTCCCCTCTGTCGTTGTACTCTCTATCCATTATTATTGATTAACATGTCTGCAGATGGAAGAGGGCACTAATAGCTGATTTACGTTTTATTGGGATAAAGTTCACCAGCCCACCAGTCCAGCCGCAGACCGCGCTTAAGCCGCTTAAGTGGGGGGTTCACTACGCCACTGATGGCAATTCATCTACTCGTTTTGCAGCGGATGTATGTTGTTACAACGCATGCTTTTACCATGCATGCTTTTACAACGCAGGTTTTTCAACGCAAGTCGTTACAACGACTTGCGTTGGGGGGTGCTGGATAGTGAATAGTTTAATTTACTATTCCAACTCCAGTCCCCGTGGATAGTAGGGAAGGTGTTGGATAGTAAATTAAACTATTACCTATCCTAGAGCGCCCCCCAGCGCAATTCGTTTTAATGACTTGCGTTGAAAAACCTGCGTTGTAAAGGCACTGCATGGTAAAAGTTGCGTCGTAAAGGATGTTTCCCTTTTGCAGCCTATCGAGCAGCATTCAACACAATGAGCTGTGACTTCATGCTGCAGAAGACCTCCGACCAGGCCCGGACTGGCCGTTGCGGGCACCGGGCAATCCCCCGTGCGCTGCAAGGGTGGGGGCCGGTTTTGGGCCATGGGGGCCGTTTTGCAGCAAAGCAGCAAAACGGCCCTGCCCTGTAACAAAATCGGCCGAAAACCGCCCCCGTCAAAGAGCTCGGTCGCACCCCCAGAGGGTCGGCCAAGCACTTTGCCAGGGCCGGTTTTGGTTCTCAGTCCGGCCCTGCCTCTGACGGAGGTGTCCCGTCCGGAAGATTAAGCAAGCTATTGCCCAGAGTCACATGGTGAAGGGCTAACCTGCCACCGGAGCCGGGGATTGAACCGTGAATCCCGTGGTTTGGAGTCAGGTGCCCTGGCCGCTGCGCCACACCTCTTCCCCTCACTCATGTGGATGTGTTACTCTAGCCAGATGATCTTATGATCTTGGCGGGACCACCTCAAGGCCTTTGGCTAGAATTGGGGGCATTATGCTTGCACTGTTGCACCGATCCATTAACAACCAATGCATCCAGGACACAGCTAGTACTGTCGTTGGAAAGAAGCAGTCTTCGTTCCATTGGAACATTTTATCTGAGCTACTCCTGGTGGCGAAAAGATGCAGATACTTGGGGGTGATCTTCCTGAGAGATTTCAAGAGGAATTGCCATGGAGAAATGGTCACAAGCGAAGTAGTGAGTGGGCTATGAGCGAGCTGGTGAGGTTCAATATCGTCTATGGTGCTAAAGCTCGAGCCTTTTCAAACTTTGAACCATCGCTAAATGCCTCTAGCCAAAAGTCACTACAGGTGCACATTAAAGTTATGCGGCTTTAACTTTAAAAGCCATGTGTGACTATAAGATAACTGAAAGCAGGTTCTGGGAAAATCTCTTGCTCTGAACATTGATCGAAGCTCTTCGCAAGAGCCCATGAACATCGCAAGAAATCTGAAGCGTCAGTTACTGGATTTAAGTCTCTCTGCACATTGTTGCATGAACCAGCCAGCTTCATCGCTGCTTTGTGTTTTGTCGATCTAATGAGAGGGGAGCTTAATTGGGCAAAAGCAAGGACCCTCTCGTAAGGAGAACACATGGCAAGCTATGAAGTACATCAGACACTTTGAGGACTAGATGAGTTTACACATTTTGTGACAGAAGGAGATTAAGTGACCTGCCCAGAATTACCCAATGTTCCCCATTCCAAGATCAGCGGTCTGACCAAGATGCCATATCCCCTCCCCAGTGGCATAAGGGACGTTGATGGATTCAAGACAGCCTCGCTGATGAGGGGTGATACCCCGAAACTGGTCCGGGATTGCTTGTTTCTGGTTCAGGAAGAACCTGGCCTGGCAGCTTGGGTTGGGCTGTTCCTAGAGGGAGCAGGGTCAAGACTGATATGAAGATTGCTGGGTCCAACCTGGGGTAGCATGGTAAGCAAATAAACAATGGATTTAACCCAGATCTGTAACTGGGGGTGAATAGTAAACTGGAGCCATAATTTGGGTGCACAGCACCCCCAAAAGCACTGGGCTGTGGTGCCACTGCTGCACTAGTGATAGAAGCACTGCTGTACAATGGGAACCTATTAACCCACTGCAAGGGTTTAAATAATCAAAATAAGATTCAGGAAATGTCTCTTTGATTGCACACTGTAGTGATAGGAAGTATGATGAGGAGAAGGGGTATTTTTCCTGGTTAAGCAGTTCCAAAGTTATCCTGAAAATGAATAATTAGTGGTGTTAGTGCCTCTCCCATCACCGAGGTGTTTGATTCTTCTGATGTGGTTAGGTTGATGCCAACACAAAGTAAGTGACTTGACTGTAAGTCTACTAGACCAAATAAGAGTTAGGATGTGACATTAAGGAGCTTAATAAGCCACTTGTAATAAAGTCAAAAGGACACGTTGGGATAGGTTCATGAGAGAGGCTTTATTCTGCAACCCCATCCATCACAGAGCTGGGCCAACTGCCCAACCCAGAACTCTACAAAGTCCTGGTTCCACACTAGAACGTGGAACATGGAACCAGGCCATATCACACCCCTCTTATTGTGTCCAGAGCTTTGACAGGCCAGAAATCTCTGGGCTTGATATTCAGTAGTGTCTGACTTCGCTCTGCATTGTCATTTCTTTGAGATCTTTTTCAAGCCAAATCTTGTTTTAGACTTTACGTTTCTCTGACACTTTTGCAACAATATTTGGTGATTTAGTGTATGTGAGGATTTATATAGATAGGCCTTGCCCATATAAACTTGACTTAAAATAAAAATAAAGTTCAATAATACAGTACACTCCAGTGCAATAGGGTACAATACAGCGTTATTGGTATGACACTATGTAAATATATTGTCACAGATAAGTTAAAACAAAAATCTATATTTGAGATACTATTTATAGATTTATTACTGAAAGAAAAAAACCACAGAGCAGCAAAGTTGAGGGAATGGGTTCCCTTTGGTGTGGTCTGTGTCTTATGAAAAGGCTCTGGGCCCCGCCCCTCAGCCTTCCTACTTGTCTTTGGCCTTTTGGGTATGTAATGTTGTTGGCTATTCAGCTGCTCTTTCTACCTACTTGCAGTTTTCACCTCGCAGGGTTGTAAGAAGTTGGATACTTGTTGCAGTATCCCCCACTATTTGCCTGGTATTTGATGCACCTGTGGCTGAAGTGTACTGGGTTCCTGCTAACCAGATCCCCAGTACCAATGTTCTTTCCCCACAAATGTACAATTGTTTACCAAATTGGCAAAACCTGTAGCACCCACGGTAAGTCCCTAGTAAATGGTACCCCTGGTACCGATGCCTGAGGTCCCTAATGGCAGCATCACATATTGTGAGCTCTGAGGGACCCCTCACCAAGCACATGCAAGGCTGCCATTGCAGGCTGCGTGTCTTGGTGCAGACAGAAGTGAAAAAACAACATGTCACACAACCCTGTGTGCCATGCCCCCCTACCACTGCATGTAATAATGTAAGTAACCCCTTCAGCAGGCCTGACAGCAATAAGGCAGTGTGCTGAATATTACATGTGAGGGCATACTTGTATGAGCAGATATGCCCCTGTGCTGGTCAGTCCTATTACAGCCAGTACCTGTGACTAGGGAAGCCATTTTAAAACATGTGCTGGACACAAGTGAAAACGAGCTCCCCAGCTACAGGATGGCTTCACTGAAGATAGGGATGTTTGGTATCAAACATTTCATTTTGGTAAACCCACACTGATGGCAATTTCGAATTTGGGAAACATCCTTTAGGATGAAGCCCCAATCACAATGTGCCTACAAAGTGCCAGCAACAGAATGAACACGTTTTAAGCGTGCATTTGTTCTGCACGCAAGTCGTTACAATGACTTGCTTTAAGGAGACAGATTGATGGAATGGTGTTAAGATTAAAGTCCAACACCTTCCCTGCTATTGTCGAAGACTGGAGATGGAATAGTAAATTAAACTATTCCAAAATCCAGCACTCCCAAGGCAAGTCGTTATAACGACTTGCGTGCTGAACAAATGCTTGCTAAAGACGCGTTCATTCTAATGACGGCGTTCTCAAGGCAAGCGTGATAAATGCATGTGAAATACCTCATACATTCATCAGATTTACCAATACATGCACCCAGAGGGCACCTTAGAGGTGCCCCCTGAAAACCTACCAGCTTCTTCTGTCATAGCTGATTGGTTTCTGCCAGCCTGCCATCTGAGACGCTCTTCTGACCACCTAGGGTAAGAGCCTTTGCTCTCAGGAGACCCGGAACAAAAGCCTGTCCGGGAAGAGGGTGTACCATCCGCCCCCACAGGATGATATGCTGATTAGCTTCCTTGGGCTGGGGAGCTTCAAAGAAGGTGAAGCCTTTTGAATACGAATCTGGCTCCCCTCACAGGAGAGAAAGCCACCCCCCTGTAAAGCCCCCTTGACACCTGTCTAGGCGGGAAAATTAGCTCGTCAAGTAGGCCTGCCACCTCCAGGCTAGTACCACCCCTAAGGTGGGCTACTGTGAGCTGGACAAGAGTTTTCAGAAGTAGCCATCTTTGTGATGGCATACATAAGGATTCTGGGACAGGGTTAAGACCACTACCCACAGGAAGTGGTCATATAGGCGGCGTAGTGACCCCAAGGGTCAGTAGCCCATTGGCTACAACCCTACACTCCTCTAACATCCCTAAATGTAGTATTTAGGGGAGTCCCTGGCACCAGAGAAGCAGATCCTGAAGACCTAAAATGAGAGATGACACCGGAAAGCCGGAAAAGCAGAGAAGAGAGAAGCAGCTGACCGGATACCAACCCTGCCGGCCTGTATGCATCCCTCATCGAAAATGGTGCCTAAGTCGACTCGTCCTACAGCTGTGACTCCAGAAACTTGGGAGTACTCCCTGCCTTTAAAAAAGACTTAAGGCCTTCCATGAACAGCAGACCTGTTCTAAAGAGTCTTCAAAGAGAAGACTCCGAAGCCTCCTGAACAGCCAAAACCAGACACCCGCAGCCACAACTGCACCTGTCGCCTCCAGCCCGAGTTGAAGTGGGCCACTGGTGCCAACAAGGTTCCCCAGCCCTCCTGAGCGCAAGTTCATCATGGCTTCACTCCCCCTGGATTCCCCGACGGCACCTGCATCCTCTGCACACAGCCCCCCTCAAACGCAACTGCTCCGTTAAGGAAAAACCTGACACCTAAGGGCGCCCTGGCACACATCGCCCATTGGAGAAGTGGACCAAAGGAGTCCTTCCATCACTGAGCAACACAAGGTCTGAGCCCTCTTTGAAGGACTGGGCTATTCTATGGCCCAGCGGTGCCAGGGGACAACACCTGAAACCTTTGTGGGTTACCTGTTCCGGCGTACAAATGACAGAGACACGGGACACTTCCTTCGGCGTCAAAGATCGAGGTTTATTTACTGCAGGGAACACAGTAGTCACAAGAAGTACAACGCATGTAGGTTCTAGGAGACTGCTTCAAATTGCTACTGTGGATCGCTCCTTTTATACAGTTTTTAGTCATTGCACAAGATGGTGAACAAAAGGTTACAATTCAGTTCCCACAGTAAACTTCGAAGGGTCGCTTTCATGTATTCAGGAGCCCGGAACATAATTACAGTAACATCGCCGGTTCCCAACTGTAAAAGTACGTTATCCCACCATTAGTACATTCCATTCCGGCTGTAAACGAATTAAGGAAGAGTCAGAAACAGGTGCACGGGAAGACAAAGATAGACAACAGATTGAAAAGAGTGTAGGGGGGTGATATCGGAAACACGATTGCAGGATCAAAGGAGACATGCCTAATGAATGCACGGCTGAAACAATAGACCGGCACGGCAAGATGAGCCTCGAGCGGGGCCATCTGCCTTTGCAGTGTCATCCCACTCGTCATAAAGACACCCTCAAAGGAACACGTGTCTTCCGCAAGAGCTTGGGAATCCCAGGGTCACGAAGCGGACAGTGTCCGTTCGCTGGCTACTTGAGGGCAAGAGACAAAATGGATGCGGTATCTAAAATGGAACCCGTGGGTTCAGATGAAGAAACCCACGAATGAGACGAATGGTTTAGGTCAGCATAGCGAAAACGCGTACGCCCACTAAACTCGTCATTTGCGGTTCATAGATACCAAACTCGTCCATATTCGAACAAGTCAAAAACACCACTTATAATTGTCACGGAACCTAAGACGCACCTTTTGCCCTCATGTAGGCAAGCACTAGTCGATATCAGAATCGATCTCGATATTCATCAGATCATTCAGATGCTGCTGCAACATTATTCTATCCATCAATGCTTCCTTGGTAACAGATGGCCGTCTTATACACGTCGTAGCACAGAGGCCACATAAGGCAGGACCACACTGTACACAAAGACAACACGTGAACAGAAATGCTACAACAACCCCAATGATCATCAGAATCATCCAACCCCACGTCGACATCAGGCCCCAAAACCATCCTAGGAGCGTCCAATCACCTACGTCCACGTGTATGGACTCGGAGATCTTATGCAACTTCGAGATGGCTTGATAGACAGTTGGAGCGTTATCAGGGATGAAAATGCAGCAACTCGAATGGATCACCTTACATACACCACCTCTATCTGCAAGGACAACGTCTAAAACCATACGATTTTGTAACGGCATAAGCCTGTCCGCCTGAAGCTCTGCTGTCAGATTACCAAGGGCACTTGCAGTGATATTAGCAGTCGATTCCACCACTCGAGTCAACTGTCTCAGGTTCCTACTATTGATCATAGGTCCCCAAAACGGCAAGAAACCCTTAAAGAAGTCTCCTGCTTCTTGACCGGCAGTGTCTTCTTCGCTAATCACGCCTCTCACAACTCTGGTCTTGTGATAATCCGACCCAACTGTGAAGGTCGGCGGCAACAGATTCGCAATATAACAGGTTCCTGAAAAGTCACGAGGCAACCATGTATATGTGCGGTCGTAACATACAAAGTACGTACCCTTGGCAGTCAAAAGAACAGGGGAAGAGGCTGTAGGTAAAACATACGTTTCAGTACAAGCACTCCTCCCAAGCTGAGCTCGCGGACTTCGGCCAAGACCTTTCAAACAGAAATTACCAAGATGGGGTACGATCCAGATCGGAGATGAGCTTTTAAGCTGCCGATCACCCACTGACATGCTATACTCAGCCTCACTCAGATCTCTGTATGCTCGCACCTCTTCCTCTGGGATAAGCGATGCGCCAAAAAATATCTCTATCTAAATCGGCAATCGCTCTTGCCAAAGGCTTGTGGTACGGGCCAGGACCATGATCTGCAGTACGTGGCTCTCGATGGGGGTAGGAATCTAGTGCGCTACGAAACATAGTTTGGAATGCTCGAGCTGACCCCTGGGAACTATAAGGAAGGACCAAATACGGAATTCCCTTATCCATGGTATGTGGCATTAAACCACACACCCAGCAGTTGGTAGTATTCATCACCAACTGATGTTGATCAGGAAGCTGAACAAAGGAGTTATTCATGAGTTCCGCACGTCTAACCTGTTCGTGTTGAGGTAGAGGGTGAAAGGAATGTGGAGAAACGGTGGGAATAGATTTTGGTTCAGAGGAAGAAGTAGGTAAAGCAGAAGGCAATAGCAACTGTATTCCAAGGTACACTCCACCCACTAATAACATGGAAACAGTCAGAAACAGCAGGAACACCTGAAACAGAAAGCATTTCGTTCGTACAACCCTATGCAGTTTAGATCTTTGCGCCAGAGTCTTCTCCACTTCCGACAACTTTGAGAATTCCATCCTCTAAAAACCGTCCGCAACGTTCTTGACGCACTTCGTTCTGAGTAGCGATTATCAATTCCCAGGAGTTCCTAGGAATCGACAAAAGTACCGACCTAGTGTCAGGAACCTGCTAAACAGAAGGAAGTACCCGCACGGCCCTACGGTCAACCCGGATGAAAGGTTTTCTGAAATCAAACATTCAAGTGTAATACAAAATCTCCTAGCTGTGGAAAAACACACGTGGAAAAGAACTCAAAAATTAATAGAGACTACAAGTGTTCATAATGTTCAAAATGACAATAAGGGGTAACGTGAATTTCAAAAAAGGGGAAAAAACCAAAAGGTATTTTATTAGTCTTTGTTATGAGAACGAAGGATATATCTGCTTCTTCCAGGACGAGTCTGCTCCTCGAATAATTGTTCAGATTGCGGAACAGAGTCCTGTCGGTCAGATGATAGTTCAAGTCTTGAGTTTTCCAATGGCGGAGGTTCAACAAAGTTATCTGATTGCACTGAAGTGTCTCCTACAGGCTGAGCATCACTGAACGGCACAAATTTCACCGGAATTTCTGTTTCTGTTGCGGCAATGCCTGTTCTCACCCACGAGTCTGCTGGTAAAGGTATAGGCACCTTCTTTGTGTGGGTGGCATGCACCCAGTTTTTGCGACCCTCCAAACGAACTGCAGTTCTCGTGGCGAGAAGGACCTGGTAAGGGCCCACAAATCTCGGCTCCAAGTTGCGCTTCCTTCCAAAATTACGGGTGACAACCCAGTCACCCAGTTGAAGCCGATGTCCAGGACCCTCTGTCTGTACCGGCAGTGCTTCAAAGACCTTGTCATATGGATACTTCGTTACATATATTGCGTTAAGTTAGCATGAGTGTATTACATGTCTAAACAGCCATTTTTCCTTCGGCTTCAGTTTTGCACACGACACCTACTTGTTGTTGTCGCTTTCACCCTAGAAGCGGTGATGTGATTTATTTGAGAATAATATGTTATTACTATGCTATCAGTTTTGCTTGGTACACTTGGTACAACTGTCTGCACACTGAGAGCTGCACACTCTAAGAATAACCTAACACAAGGTTGCTGGGAGGCCTGATCCTCGCACCACATTAGACATAACACAAACAATGTTGATGCCAACGTTTTGGGCTCTACGCGGGTTTAAGATAGAGTTACAGGGAATGAACGTGGACACTTGGTGCTGCGCATGAAGAGAGCTGGTAGCTGTTGATGTGATCTACTCCTACTGACATTTAAAGGTATGGGTCCGCCCTGCTAAAACCCGAATGAGACCTTCTTAGATATAAAATAATATGCTAAATAGGGTGCGCAAAATATAGGTGATATAGATTTCTATAGATTTTGCATTGTAACATGCTATCACCTTTTGCTTACTATGGATTAGTGACTATGCTGCTAACTCTGATTTTTATAATATGCATTTTGGTATTATACAAGATACTGCGTTTGAGAACCTTGCATTGAATAATAAATATTTCAAACTTGCACGTGTGTTCTTTGACTCTCAGTTTTGGTTTGAAATGATTATATAACGAAAGAGTGTTCATGTGTTCCACGATTCCTGAGGTATTCTAAAGATCATGTTCTGGTTTGTCTAAGACATGGATCATTTCATAATGATCCATGAGACACTGTAGCTAGCTAGGTAAGGGGATTTCTTATACTGAGATGAGTTTTGGATCATCCTAACTCACTGAGGTTCTAGATCTCTATGCACAGTTCTGTGGGAGAACGGAAACCCTGCTACATGGCGCCCGTACGTTGTTGGCCTTATATCATGACACTCGAGTAGTATATCATTCAAACCTTGACACCTTCATTCCCGTTTCCGGAAAACGGTGGTGTCGGAAAAACCTACCTATTTTTAAAATAGGTCTTTTCAAGCTTGAATTCTTCTAAAAACGGTTTCTTTGACTTACTACCCAGTTGTGCTACAAAGTGTTCTTTGTCTTTTTTCACTTCCTGTGCTAACATGGCCGTGGACATCCCACAGCATAGCCGCATTGCGGTTCGTGACCACTTGCGGGCATATAATGTCCCTGTGGATGGCTTAGCTGTGGTTCTAGTGGTGAGTGCGGAACATGCGTACCCGTACGAATTGTTTTATTCATGGGTGACATTTCCGGCAGTGGACGCTAATTCTGGTGTGTTCCATTCATACACTGCCTCGGCTGTACCGGTGGCTTGTGCTCCGTACAGGGCACTGGAAGTACCTATAGATGTTTGGCAGCACGGAGTTTGGTTTGGTGGCGCCCTACCCCATTCTTTAACAGCTCCGAGGTTAGGTCCTTTGTCCATTCCGGGCACAAATTGGCCCGCTTTGGGTGGATTTACTCCTCACCCTAATCGCGCCACTTGTAATGTGGCTGACCTGCGGCGTCTTCATGAAGTCGCGGTTGGAGTGATTAGGGCGCTTGTTCATTACATTGGTCGTAATGTTCATGGCGCAGCCCCCGCAGGTGCGCAGCTTCGAGCGGAACAGTCTGGTTTGAAAATCAGTCCTGTCATGGTGAATTCCGTTATGGGCAAGAAGCCCCAGGATAAGGATGATTTTCCTTACTGGCTTGCCGAGAAATTCGACCAGCTGGAGGCTGTGTTTCCTAATACGACTCCTGGTGAGAAACACCGGATTCTTACGCTCAGTTTACCGAAAGATTTAGCCCCTGAACTTGTTGACTGTGAGACATGGGGTAAGACTTTTGCAGCGGTTTATTCGAGGTGCTATGGCACCCCGACTGTGTCCAACCTGTCTGCGGTCCTTAAACGTGTTCAAGATGATCACGGACCGGAGTCGGCGGTTGAATTGGGTATGCGTCTGAGTGGCTCCTTTGATGTGGTTTGCGAACTCATCCTTGCGAATGTCAAGGGGGATGCAGTGAACTTTCAGGTGGCCAATGCTCTGGTGTTAGTTCCCGATGCCGATAAACCCCGTTAGTTAGCAAGGATTATTGTGGCAGCTTATAAAATGGTTGGCCGCACTTCTAAGGGTGTAAAGGCTTTTTCTGAAAAGGAGAAGAAACAGCCCCAGGGACAGTCTTCGGAAACGGGTGGACAACCCAAGTCCAAAAAACAAAATTGGCCGAAAAAGCAGAATCAGGGTAAGCAGCAACAACAGCAGACACAGGTTTCTAGTCCTGCGCCTTCGCTGCCTGCGCAGTCGGATAGAGTTTATGATTTGCGCGATCGCGCGACGATTAAATCGCCTGAAAGATTTCAGGCTTCTGAACAACGCTCTCCTCGTTCCTTTCAGGACTCATCGGCTCCGTCAACCGGTGGTGGAGGGGGCGGCAGGGGCAGGGGTGGCCAGCAAGGACATGGTCAGCCCCGCCCGCGAAGTGAAGGGGATCAGCGGGACGACTCTACGCCCAAGAGACCGCAGTTTGCCAAGAAGAAGGTCGCTGCCTTAACGGCGCATCGATATGCCCCAGATAGTGAGAACGCGGCTTCGGAATCTGACGTGGGCTCTGACCTTGCTGGACAGCGCGGCGGAGATTACCATAGTGAGAGAGGCCCTCCGTCCACTGTTGAAGGTGACAGCGACTGACACTTATGTTGTGATTGAAATGGCTGATACACATGTTGCTCCCCCTGAACGACTTTTTGAAATTGTCCTGTTAATAGAAGGTGACATGCAGCGAACTGTAAAAGGGGTATTTTGGGAAAATCTTTCGTCTACGTATGACATTTTACTTTCGGAGGCTGACTGGCCCCCACCTTTTGTTCTCGCAGCTCCGCGAGGGGAGGAGGTGATCCTCCCCAGTTTCGCGCACACTGTATCGAGAGTGGAAGCGCTGCATTTTGCAGAAGAGTGGGCTCTGGCGCTTGCGCCGGCTGTATACCGAAATCAGTGTGGCTGGGATAAATTGTCTTCTAGCCATGAGATTCCTTTACGGTCGCAGCCTCAGCCACAACCTCAGTATCCCATACGGCGTGAAGCTAAAGCTTCTGTCGCGGCTATCCTTGAACAATTGGAATATCAAGGTGTAATTGAAACGTGTGTGTCACCAATGAATAATCCCCTTTTTACTGTGAACAAGCCGGACGGCTCATATCGTCTGGTTTTGGATTACCGGCATTTGAACTCGCATTGCCGTAACTGTGCAGTACAGAATACTCACGGCTCTGCCCTAGTGAATAGTCTTGAGCGTAAACGGTTCAAAACCACGCTTGACATTTCCAATGGTTTTTATGCACACAGATTAGATGGTCTAAGTTCCCAATGGACCAGTTTTACGTGCGGCGGTGTACAAAAAATGTTTAAACGACTCCCAATGGGCTATAAGAACAGTCCTGGAGTGTTTTCCGCCCGCATTGTCTCTCTTTTGGAGAGCTTCGATCCAGTTGCTTGTTCTTATGTGGATGACATTTATCTCACAGACGACGAACTTTGGGAGCATCTGTGTCGAGTAAACAGCATAATTTGTAACTTTGCAGACATGGGTTACAAGTTTAACTTTGCAAAATCACACATTGCGGAGTACACAGTGTTGTTTCTGGGTTATTTTTTTATTTTATTTTTTCCTTTTTTTTTGGGTAAGACGTTTATTACGCATTGTCACAGGAATAGTACAGTCAATCTCGCCTACAACCATATAAGGCCGGCTTTACAATGCATGCAGGAGTATATGATCAGCTTATCATTACACAGTCCATCAGCCGACAACCATAGGTCCGGCGGCGTAAGTTCGGTAACAGTGCAGGTGATGGTTTCGACAGTGCATCCGCATGGTAGATTCGCCTGATCAGTCTTACATTTTTCAGTTTTTTTATTTTTGCCAAAAGCCCCCATAACCTAGGGGGGGCATCACAAACAACATAGCAACAACCCCCTGTAAAACTCAAATCACTGTGTCACAGCATTCTCCCCCCCTCATTGCCCCATCAAGTGTAGCTCATAGCGGCCATAAGTCTTTAGCAGCCAGGCGCTCAGCCCTCACTACCCTCAGACGCCACTGACGCCAGATATTGTTGGAAGGGCTCCCAGAAGTCTCTGGGGCGGGACCCCATAGGCAACTCTTCCTCATACGTGACTAAGGTGTCTCTACAATAGGCCAAATCTTCCAGCCAGTGTTTCACTGTTGGTTTTCGCTTACTATTCCAATGTAGGGATATTCTTCTCTTAGCCACCAATAACGCAATCACACAAAGTTTACGCCGTCTTGCCCTCAAGTGTGGCACCAACCCCAGGAGACAGACTTTGGCAGTGCATGGCAATTGGGCCCCCAGCATAGCGTTGAGTGTCCGTATCACCTGGTCCCAGTATCGCGTTACCGCAGCGCAGTGAAGGACTGGGTTCTTTAAGACCCAGCGGTGCCAGGGCACAACACCTGAAACCTTCGTGGGTAACCTGCTCCGGCGTACGAATGACAGAGACACGGGACACTTCCTTCGGCGTCAAAGATTCAAGGTTTATTTGCTGCAGGGAACACAGATATCACAGGAAGTACATCGAGTGTAGTTCGGGGAGACTGCTTCAAATTGGTTCTGTGGATCGCTCCTTTTATACAGTTTTTACCCATAGGACAACATGGCACACAAAAGTTTACAACCCGGTTCCCACCGTTATCCCCCAGAGGGGTCGCTTTGGTCACTTTGATACACATGTGGTCTGGAACATAAGTGCGGAAACATTTGGTGGTTCCCAACTGTAAAAACCCATCTTCCCAACATTAGTGCATTCCAATCGGTAGTAAAACAGATCGAAATAGGAACAAGGACAGGTGCAGAGGAAGACGGAGACAGTGGGGAGATCGGAAAGGGTGTAAAAGGGGAGGTATCGGGAAACACGAGATACAGGCATCAAAAGGACGTGCCTAATGGGATGCACGGCTGAGACAATAAACCGGCACGGCGAGATGAGCCTCGAGCGGGGCCATCTGCCTTACAGTATCATCCCCCTCATCATAAAGACACTTTCAAAGGACATGTGTCTTCCGCAAATATCTTGGGAGTCCCAGGGTCGCGAAGCGGACAGCGTCCGTTCGCTGGCTACTTGAGGGCAAGAGACAAAATGGATGCCGTACCTAAGATGGAACCCGTGGGTACAGATGAAAAACCCACATAACAAACGAACGGTTTAAGTTAGCACAGCGAAACTGCGCACACTTACTAAACTCGTCATTTGCGGTTCATAGATACCAGACTCGACCATATTCGTGCGAGTTAAAAACACCACTTACGATTGTCACGGAACCTCAGACGCTCCTTTTGCCCTCATGTAGGCAAGCACTAGTCGGAATCATATTCGATATTCATCAGACCATCGAGATGTTGTTGTAGCATAGCTCTGTCCAACCGAGTCCCCTTGATAACAGGTGGTTGTCTCATACACGTTGTAGCACAGAGGCCACATAAGGCAGGACCACACTGCACACAAAGGCAACACGTGAACAGGAACACTACAACGACTCCGATGATCATCAGAATCTTCCAACCCCAAGTCGACATCAGGCCCCAAAACCACCCAAGTAGCGTCCAATCCCCTACATCCACGTGTATGGATTCGGAGATCTTATGCAACCTCGAGATGGCTTGATAGACAGTAGGAGCATTATCTGGAATGAAAATGCAGCAGCTCGAATGGATCACCTTACATACCCCACCTCGATCTGCTAAGATAACATCTAAAACCATACGGTTTTGTAACGTCATAAGTCTATCCGCCTGAAGTTCTGTGGTGATATTACCAAGGGCACTGGCAGTAATATTAGCTGTCGATTCTACCACTCGAGTCAACTGTCTCAGGTTCCTACTATTAACCATAGGTCCCCAAAACGGGAGGAAACCCTTGAAAAAGTCTCCTGCCTCTTGACCGGCAGTATCCTCTTCGCTAATTACGCCTCGCACAACTCTAGTCTTATGATAATCGGCATCTACGGTGAACGTCGGAGGCAACGGGTTTGCAATGAAACATGAGCCCATGAAGTCAGCGGGCAACCATGCGTATGCACGATCATAACAGATAAAGTATGTACCCTTGGCAGCCAGAAACACAGGGGACGAGACCATTGGCAGTATGTAATTTTCAGTGCAAGCACTTGCTCCAAGTCGGGCTTGCGATCTTCGGCCACGACCCATAAGACAAAAATTACCAGTGTGGGGTACGACCCATATTGGAGGCGAGCTTTTAAGCTGCTTTTCGCTGGTGAACGCACTATATTCACCTCTACTTAGGACCCTATAGGCCTGTACCTCTTCTTCGGGAATAAGCGAGGGATCATAGATATCGCTATCTAAATCCTCTATTGCTATCGACAAAGGTTTTTGATACGAGGTAGGACCAGAGTAGGGAGAACGTGGTTCTCGAATGGGGTGGAAACCCAGTGCGCTTCGAAACATTGTCTGAAATGCTCGAGCAGACCCTTGGGAGCTATACGGTAACACCAGATATGGAATTCCCTTATCCGTAGTATGTGGCATCAACCCACACACCCAACAATTAGTAGTGTTAACCACTAACTGATGCTGATGAAGGAGCTGAATAAAGGAATTGTTGCGGAATTCTACACGTCTAGCCTGTTCGTGTTCCGGTAACATATGAAAGGAATGAGGAGAAGCAGTGGAGGTAAGTTTAGGGTCAGGAGTAGGAGTAGGTGTAGCAGAAGGTAAGAAGTAAGACATCGTATAATACACCCCACCCGCCAATAATGCAGAAGCAGTCAAAAACAATACAAGCAGTTGGAATATGAAACATTTGGTACGACTGAGTTGCTGCAGCTTGAATCTATGAGCCTGAGCTCCTTCCAAATCATTCAGCTTCGAGAATGCCATTCCCTATGACCGTCCGCAACGTTTCTTGACGCACTTCGTTCTGTGTAGCAATAGTCAATCCCTAGGAGTTCCCAGGAACCGACGGCCTTTAACCTAGCGTCAAGACCTACTATCCAGAAGGAAGTACGCGCGCGGCCCTACGGTCTTTAATGCACAATATGTATATATGTAAAAACAAAGTCTCTCAGCTGTGAAAAAAAGGTATAAGGAATGAAACTCAATATATGTGTACAAAATAATTACAGTGGTACGAATGTTCAAACTGATCGTGGAAAACGGGATAATGCAATTGTCAATACAACAAAGCAGGATCTTTTATTAGTCTTTAGTGCTAGATCGCAAAAAGTATCGAGTTTTCCCAGGACGTGTCTGTTCGTCGAACAAAGGATCCGTTGAAGGGACAGCGTCCTGTTGATCAGCTGAATGTTTTGGTCTTGAGTCCTTCTCTGACAATTGTTCAACAGTGTCTCTCTGCTGCACTGAGGATTCTCCGACAGGTTGTGCGTCGCTAAAAGGTACAAACGCCGGCAATCCTTCGGTTTCAGTTGATGCAATGCCTTTCCTCACCCACGAGTCTGCTGGCAACGGGATGGGGACTTTCTTGGTGTGGGTGGCGTGCACCCAATTCTTCCGCCCCTCAAGACGAACTGCAGTTCTCGTGGCAAGGAGAACCTGATATGGTCCAGTAAACCTCGGGTCCAGGTTATTCTTGCGTGAAAAATTTCTCGGCACCACCCAATCTCCGGGCTGGAGCTGGTGGCCTGGACCCTCCGTCTGCGTCGGCAATGCGTCGTAAACCTGTTGGTGAATTAACCTCAGTTTAGCAGTCAAGTCATGAAGATAATCGATCAACATTGGGTACTCAAGATCACAGAACATTCCTGGCCTAGGAACCCCCCACACATTCGCAGGACGACCGAACACTATTTCATAGGGACTAAGCCCTACTCGGGAGTGTACAGTCGCCCTAGTTGACAGTAATGCTAAAGGTAAAGCGTCAGGCCACGAGAGACCAGTCGTAGCCTGAATCTTCGCTAGCTTTAGTTTAAGGGTACCGTTATACCCTTCAACCAAACCAGCTGACTGGGGATGATTGGCGCTGTGGAATTTCTGATTAATTCCAAGGCCCTTACACACACTCTTCATCACACTACCCACAAACTCACTTCCGTTATCTGACCACACGACTCTAGGCATTCCATACCGAGGAAAGTATTCCTTCAGCAGGATTTTCGCAGTAGACAAAGCAGTATTGTCTTTGAGAGGATAAGCCTCGATCCATCGGGAGAATGCGCAAACCACAACTAAAACGTATTTCAGGTTATTGCATCGCTCCATATGGATGAAGTCCAATTGAATCACCTCAAAGGGGCATGAAGGGGGAGCAAAACTGCCAGGAGGAGTTGGGGTTCCTTTGCCAGGATTGTACATCAGGCACACCATACAATTCTTCACCAGACGTTCAGCACATTTCGTGATACCATCATTCTTCCACACAGGAGACAATAATTTGCAAATACCTTTTGCGCTAATATGCGCTAACCCATGCGCCATTGTCACAACGGCCAGCACATACGCATCCGGTAACATCCATTTTTTCTGATCCGACAAATCAATCCAACAACCATTCACATCCAACTTTCCCGTACTTTCTTTCCATTTCACCTTTTCAGTCTCGGTGGCCTCATTCTGAATTTTTTTCACACTTTCGATAGTGTCTTCACACATGCTCGATTCTGTAGGCCACCTAACCGAACTCGTCACATACATTCGAGTGCTAAGGTTCCGGGCAGTCTCCTTAGCAATCTCGTCCGCAAACGCATTACCACGACCAACATCATCCGTCACCTTACGATGCGCACTACATTTAACAATCGCTACTTGCTTAGGCAACGTCAGTGCATCCAAGAGATCATTTACAAGCTGGCCATGCTGAATCTTCGTACCATGCGACGTCAAGAAACCTCTCTCTCTCCACAATCGTCCAAAACTATGTGCGACGCCAAATGCGTATTGGCTGTCGGTAAACACATTCACACGTTTCCCTTTTGCTAACACACACGCTCTAGTAAGAGCGATCAGCTCTGCAGCCTGGGCAGAATTCTGATTTAATCTTGCAGTCTCAACAACAGTATTCAACGTTACCACAGCATAAGCAGTAGTCACATCGCCATTCGGCAACTTAAAACATGACCCATCCACATACAGTGTACCGTCCGAATCTTCCAATGGGGTGTTTTTAAGGTCCACTCGACCTTTTGTTTCTTCCTCTGTCCTCAAGTAGCAATCATGTTCTGCTACTTCATCTGACTCTGTGCTAATTGGTAACAAAGTTGCCGGGTTCAGAACATTACAACGTTTTATCTGAATGTGGCTTGCCAACAGCGTCAACTCGTAACCAGACAACCTCGCACTCGTCAAGTGCTGAGTTTTCGTCCGATTCAAAAGAGTATCGACTGCATGCGGAACCATCACCGTAAGCATATTATCCATAACCAATCCTGCTGATTGTCGGATAGAGACCGCGGCTGCCGCTGTTGCTCGTAAACAACTCGGCAATGCTCTAGCTACCGGGTCCAAGGTCGAGGAAAAATATGCACATGGACGTTGCTTACCGCCAAAAGGTTGCGTTAAGACACTCAACGCACAACCTTCCCTTTCGTGAACATATAATGTAAACGGCTTGCTGTAGTCGGGAGTACCCAACACAGGAGCCGAACACAATGAATCACGTAATTCAGAAAAACTTTTCTGACATTCTTCCGTCCATGGTAAAGGAGTTGAAACATCCTTGCACGTAAGAGCCACTAATGGTTTCGCTAGCAATGAAAAATTTGGAATCCATTGCCTGCAGTACGACGTGATACCTAGAAAGGCACGCACATCTCTTTGGGTTGTTGGCACAGCCATGCGCGCAATTGCTGCAATTCTCTCTGGGGTCAACCTCCTTCCCTCCTTTGACAATAAGTGACCTAGATAGGTTACTTCTTGACAACAATATTGGAGTTTAGTAGGTGATACCTTGTGATTTAACTCACAGAGATGTTGCAGTAGCGATACCGTAGCAATTTTGCAAATGTCCTGAGTATCAGCAGCCACCAATAAGTCGTCGACGTATTGGATCAAGGCCGCACCGACCGGCAACCTAAGCGCATCCAGTTGACCCTTCAAGGCTTGACTGTAAATCGATGGACTTTCACAGTAGCCCTGAGGAGCGCGTTTGAACCGGAAGCTGCGTCCACCAAGAGAGAAACCAAAAAGGTCTCTGCTCTCCTCGGCAATCGGGATGCTGAAAAACGCATTTTTCAAGTCAATCACCGAAAACCATGATGAAGAAGCTGGAATCAGAGTCAGTAGCGCCGTGATGTCAGGCACAACAGGGAATTGAGGAACCACAATTTTATTCACCTCCCGTAAATCGATAACAAAGCGATAAACAGGCGGTTTTGAAGGATCAGTACGCTTGAGAATGGGCAGTACAGGGCTGTTGCACACGTTTCCCCGAGTCTCTTCAATGACGTCTTTCTCGATCAGATCATAAATGATCGCTAACAGTGCTCGTTCACCATCAAGGGAGATACGATATTGGGGAATACGTGGCAATCGCACATTAGATTTCAACTGAACAACATAAGGTGAGATATCAAGTAGGCCCACATCGTTTGGACCCGTTGCCCACAAAGACGCAGGAAGAGAACTCAATTCCGGTGGGAGCTTATCGAGGGACAAGTACATGGGAGAGACAACCCTCTCTCCTAACGTAAGCTTTACACCCGCAGGAGAACAATACAAAGTCGCATACAAACGTTTAAGCAAATCCAGGCCCAAAAGATTTTCACCACAACCCGTAGTTAAAATCAACGGAGCTTGAAGCTCACGTGGCCCAATTCTAAGGGGTAAAGGGCGCGAAACTGGATTGCTAACAGGGGCGCCAGAGAATCCAACGGAAACATTTGTTAAGCCAGACAAAGGTGCGCCAGGGAGTTTCGAATGCTTAATGGAACTTTTCGCTGCACCAGTGTCCAACAGAAAAGGCTCAACGACGCCCGATGTGGCAACTGCGACGTAAGGCCCTCTCTGATCAACCGGAACTGATACCACTCCCTCTCCTTGTCTATGGCTGTCCTAGTAATTACAGTCGTCAGTTCCCTGATCGACGTAATAATCGTCTACATTGTACTGCGCAGATCGTCCTTGCGACGAACCACGTTGATCAAAACAATTATCAGAATTTGATGAGTTATCTGAGCGATCATTCTGAGTACCGCGACCTCTACCACGTGGTGCCTGCTGCGAACCACCACGACCTCCTCTAGATGAGTTACCACTATTACGTTCATTCAAAACAGGACAATTGAATTTTATGTGACCCTCTTGTCTACAATAAGCACATTGATTGTACCCCAAGGAAGATCTTTGGGAAGAGGAGTCATTACGAGTTTGAGATCGGTTCGATTGCGGTTGTGATCTATTCTGTTGCGAATTATTCTGATTTGAACGTGGGGGATACGCTTGCTGAAGCAGCACTTTAGTTTTTAGCTCTTTAGTCTTTTTATCAGCACGGTCGCTCTCCTCTTTCTCTCTATTCTCATAATATTGTGCCGTAGCCAATATCTGAGCTGAGGTAGAAACGGCCCATGCACTTTCCGAATTCCTCAATTTATTGCTCAAATCGGGCAGTAAGTTTGAAACAAATTTATCCACGAACAACCTTTGACCACCCTTGGTGCTCATATCCTGGCCACTATGGTCGATGAATGCCTCCTCAAACCTCGTGAAGAAGTCGGAAACACTCTCGTCCTTCTTTTGCTTACAGGCTGACAATTTATCCCAGTTCACCTTCATAGCTGGCATAAGAGTTTTCATTAGCGTGATAATTCTTTGAGGAAGGTCAATAATCAACTGGTCGGGTTTAGTAGCAGCCGCTTGTCCGGCATCTGCCGCTACAATGGCAGCCCAAGCACCACCTAATTCATTTGGATGGTTTTCATGGCGAATCTTGGCCCATACCGGTTGCGGTACGACATTGCCGAACAACATATCGATATCGGCAAGATTCATTACCGTAGCATCTACGAGCTGCGATAATTCCTTGTAATACCCTGTAGGATTTTTGCGTGGATCAGGCAAAGATTGCTTCACCTGTAATACTTCCGAGCGTTTCCATGGGAGATGTATCCATACTCTCTGGAAGTGCGCCAATACCGGAGGAGCAGCATTAGGATTAGCTGGTATCCAAACCGGTGGAACTTCTCGCATAGGAAATTGACCAGACTCGTCTGGCTGTCTTTCAATGTCCTCAACAAACAAAGCTTGAGGTATAGGAGTGGGACGAAAAGATAGCAATCGTTCAACGGCTCGTCGGACGTTAGTATCCACTATCAGTCCAGCCGAAAACTGAAGCTGTAAATCAGACAACGCGGTCAGCACCTCGTCAGGTGCGTCGGCCGATATCTGATCACGAAGAACCTTACACATTTCTTCGAACACAAATCTTTGGGTTGGTATATTGAACTGACAAAATGTGTCGAGTACGATACGAGGTGGATTTCTAAGGGGGTGCGTCATCCAACCCATCGCCATATTGTATAGCGAAGCACGTTCCCTACCACCAGGAAGCTGACTACGTCTCTGAGGACCATCTGAACCAGCGGACCCAAGAACAGGTCCGAGTGAATGAAAGAAGCTAGCCGCAAGAGGAGAATTACGACTACGAGTAGAGGGAGAAGTAAAGGACACAGGACTAACAAGTGAAGGAGTAGAAACAGAAACAACAGCAGGGGTTAACAGAGCAGGAGCAGTAGCGTGAGCAGGAGTATGTGGAAGCGGAGGAGCAGTAGGAATAGAAACAGATGTAGGAGCAGGAACAGTCGGAAGAATGGGTGCAGGTTGAGGAACAGGCAAAGGAAGAATAGGTGCAGGAACAGGTACAGGGGGAATCACAGGGGCTGTGGTACCCTGTACGTACGGAGGTGGCGACTTCATTAGATAAGACATTAAAGGATCCTCAACTGCCTCTTCCTTCTTTTCCGACTCCGTAGGCAAAGTAGGATAACATTTATCTATAGTCATACGCTGTAATCTGTCAAACACTTCCTTTTCCCTAACCTCCTTATCATGCTGGAACTGCTCTGCTTTCTTTACAATGGTACCAGCACTATCTCGCTGATTTCGTTTAGTCTGTCTGATTTCTTTCTGTCGGGCTTCTTTACGCCACAACCGAAAGGCATCAAACATGGCCGGCCTTGACTTTTTCGCGAACAATTTAACCTCTAGATTATCTAAGATCGGGGCCTCGAAGCTACCATGTGGTGGCCAGCGAAGGTCACCATCTTTCTTTGTATATTTAATCCATAAATCATTAAAAGTAATGGGGCCTAGCCCATGTTTGCTATACAGTTCATACGTGGGAGTTCCAACCGGAGGTATCGGACACGAGTCCTCCAGTCGGGAATCCGTACCACAAGGCCTGAAACAACTAAACAAAGTACTGCGACCAGGCATCTTGCACACTAGCCGAGTTTCACAAACTTCAAGGGTTACGGGATTTACCAAGTCCCAGCAAAGAACAAAACCCTCGGTTTTTGGCGGCTGCAGTCGTCAAATAACACAACAAAGTACGCTGGCAAAGTGTCACCGACAAAAACACTCACACAGCGTGAACAACAAAAACACTCGCTAAAGTGTCAACAACCTAGAACTCTGGGAGTGACCCACAAATACTTAACTCAAAGATCGATGGCGTCTCCAGGAAGGCCCGTCAATCGTCTCGCTATACCAAGGTCTACGCCAGGCGCCAAAACAGGTCTACAGTCAGGGCAGCAGTCCGTCGCAGCCGTCAGGAGGCGGGAATCTTCGCGGGAAAAGTCTTCGGGCCACTTATTTCGACAACAGGATCGATGAAGCGGAGTGCACCTTCCCTCGGAGATTTCACACGAAGTTCCTCACGATCGTCGGGCTTGGACCGGTACCACTGATGCAGCCCAACGTTGGGCGCCAACTGAAGGACTGGGTTCTTTAAGACCCAGCGGTGCCAGGGCACAACACCTGAAACCTTCGTGGGTAACCTGCTCCGGCGTACGAATGACAGAGACACGGGACACTTCCTTCGGCGTCAAAGATTCAAGGTTTATTTGCTGCAGGGAACACAGATATCACAGGAAGTACATCGAGTGTAGTTCGGGGAGACTGCTTCAAATTGGTTCTGTGGATCGCTCCTTTTATACAGTTTTTACCCATAGGACAACATGGCACACAAAAGTTTACAACCCGGTTCCCACCGTTATCCCCCAGAGGGGTCGCTTTGGTCACTTTGATACACATGTGGTCTGGAACATAAGTGCGGAAACATTTGGTGGTTCCCAACTGTAAAAACCCATCTTCCCAACATTAGTGCATTCCAATCGGTAGTAAAACAGATCGAAATAGGAACAAGGACAGGTGCAGAGGAAGACGGAGACAGTGGGGAGATCGGAAAGGGTGTAAAAGGGGAGGTATCGGGAAACACGAGATACAGGCATCAAAAGGACGTGCCTAATGGGATGCACGGCTGAGACAATAAACCGGCACGGCGAGATGAGCCTCGAGCGGGGCCATCTGCCTTACAGTATCATCCCCCTCATCATAAAGACACTTTCAAAGGACATGTGTCTTCCGCAAATATCTTGGGAGTCCCAGGGTCGCGAAGCGGACAGCGTCCGTTCGCTGGCTACTTGAGGGCAAGAGACAAAATGGATGCCGTACCTAAGATGGAACCCGTGGGTACAGATGAAAAACCCACATAACAAACGAACGGTTTAAGTTAGCACAGCGAAACTGCGCACACTTACTAAACTCGTCATTTGCGGTTCATAGATACCAGACTCGACCATATTCGTGCGAGTTAAAAACACCACTTACGATTGTCACGGAACCTCAGCAGTGCCATGCCAAGTGGATGAAGTCCGCATGTTCCTGCCCGCACCTAGTGCAACTAGAGCTGTCTCTCAGACCATATCTGTGTAGACGCGCAGGGGTGTGGTACATCTAGTGCAAATATTTGTAATGGATCAGTCTAAGATTCCCGTTAGGTGTCAGCATCCCCGTAAGCATGCAGGAGGCCTCCCATTCCTCTTCCGTGAGATCTTCCCCCAGTACTGCTTGCCATTTCTCCCTGGCTCTTGTGGAGGTACCACCATTGCTAGATTGCGCGCAGCGGTACAGTCGAGATACCAAGTGTGCAGCTGAGGGGGTGTTGATCACAAGTGTCAGTGGTGCGAGCGCTTGCGGTTCTGCTGGAAAGGACACAAAGTGTTCCTTCACCGCCCTCTGCAGCCTATAATAATTGAAGCTAAACAACAGTGTCGGGTTCTGGATGTATGTAAGTTGGTTCAACTGTACAAATTGCCCTTCTCTGTACAGATCCCCAAGGGTGTCTATGCCTGCGCGTTTAAGAAGATCCATCCCCACCTGTTCTTGCGTGACAGACAGTGCCGGGTGTTGAGCCAATGGGAGTGTCGGTGCGTAGAGTGGTGTGCAGTGCGCCATCTTGCTGAGTGTCCTCCATGCTTCTATCGTGGTGTTCACAGGGTTTATATCATGGTCGTGTAGCCTGGGGCGTTTGTGTGTTAAAATACTCGTTAGTGGGATGGGGTCAGCATCTCCATGTTCTACAGCCACGTGGGTCAAAAAGGGAATTTCGTGAAACCAGTAATGCGCGTATTGCGCCTGTGCACACTGATAGTATAGGTAGATGTCCGGCACTTTGAAACCACCTTTAGCGTATGGGAGCGTCAGAGTCTGCAGGTCTAATCTAGCCTGTTTACCCGCCCAGATTAGGGAAAGCATGAGAGATTTAATATTACGGAACACCTCCGCCGGGGGCTTAATAGGTATATTATTAAAAAGATATAAGAATTTAGGCAGGAGCACCATCTTCACAATGGCAAGCCTGTCTGCCAGAGATAGCGGTAGACTGATCCATCTCTTGACCTTGTCTTCCAAAGCAGTGACAGCCCTCCCGTAGTTGGTGCGGATGACAAGCTCTGGATCCCTGTGGAACCAGACGCCTAGGTACTTTGTCGGCTCCTCCTGCCATTCCATGGGATAATCTAGCGGCGTGGGCTGGGTGCCATCTGTCAGTGGGAGTACGAGGGACTTGCTCCAATTAATGTGGAGCCCTGAGTATTGGCCGAATTTTATGTATTCCCGCATCAGGGGGTTGAGGTTTGACTCCGGGTTCTTCACATATAAGACCATGTCGTCTGCGTACAGGGCAATGTGTATGGGTCGTGTAGGTAACTGAATAGCGGAGTAGTGGTGGTGCTGTCTTATTTTACACGCCAGGGGTTCCAGTATAAGGGCGAACAGCATAGGTGATAGGGGGCATCCTTGCCTGGTGCCACGCCCAATGTCGATCGGTGATGATAGATGTTTGTTTACCCGTATGCGGGCCGTCAGGCCCGAGTACAGCATCGTGATCCAGCCAATAAACAAGGGGGGGAACCCCATCCGGAGTAGGACTGCGTGCAGGAACGGCCAGTCAATCGTATCGAATGCCTTAGCCGCGTCTAGCAAGACAGCTACCGCTTTGATATCCGGGGCCAGGTAGTGCGCCAGAGCAAAAAGGGTGCGAGTGTTATGTGCAGTCGACCGGTCTGGGATGAAACCCGCCTGGTCTGGTCTTATTAACATCGGCATTAATGGCTTCAGTCGGTCCGCCAGGATGCTGGCTAGGATCTTGGTGTCAACGTTTATCAACGAGAGAGGGCGGTATGAGTCGCACTGTTCCTCGTCTTTACCAGGTTTCAGAATGGCGATGATCAACGCCTCTCGCATGGACGGTGGTAGAGTTTGGGCTTCATGGGCGGCCTCGTACAGATTCACTAGATGAGGTGCTAGCGTGCTAGCGTACGTTTTATAGAATTCTATGACGAAGCCGTCTGGGCCCGGCGCTTTGCCATTGGGGAGTCTTTTGATGGTGTCAATGACTTCCTGTGTCGTGAGGGGCCTAGCTAGATATTCCCTGTGTCCGTCTGCCAACCAGGCAATCTCTACATCAGCCATGTATTCCAGTATCTCCTCGCGTGGCACCTGTGTTCTGGCCTCATATAGAGCCCCATAGGTTTCCCTGAATTCGCCCATAATGGTTGGCATGTCATGTGCGCGTGTGCCCTGTTTGGTACGTATGGTCGCTATATGTTGTGGCGCCCTTCCCGAGCAAATCTTTTCCGCCAAGGCCCTGCCCGGCCTACCCCCTTCCCCATATCGTCTGGCCGTTGTTCTCTTGAAAATATATTTAAGTTCGTCATCAGCAAACGTGTTATATTCTAGCAGTATGGATTGTATGTCACTTAGTAGTGTCGTGTCCCCAGTGTTCGTGTAGCGCTGTTCCAGGTCCCTAAGCATCTCCTCCCTCCTGCTAAGCTGGTGACGAATGTCTTTCAGTATACCAGCAGATGTGTTAATGCACACGCCCCGTATTGTCGCTTTAAAAGCTTCCCACAGGAGGCACGGGTCCTCCGTGGTGGGGGTGTTTAATTCGAAGTAGTCGGTGATCGCTTTTTGGACTGTATCCACATAAAGCGGATCGCGCAGGGCCTGTGCGTTGAAGCGCCAGGTGTAGGGCGGTGGGACATAGTGTGGGATCCGTAACCGTAGGAGCACAGGACTGTGATCCGACAGCGTTCTCGGGAGATGCGTTATCTGTTCCACCCAGGTGAGAACGTCCTGTGTGGCTAGCCAGAAGTCCAGTCTGGACCAGCTCTTGTTCGCAGCATTTATGTGTGTGGCCACTTGCTCCCCCGGGTGTAGTATCCTCCACAAGTCACTGACATGCAAGTCAGACATTACGTCAAGCAGCATTCCCCTCGCTTTGGTGTGTTGTTCAAGTGTGTGTGCTGCCCTGTCGAGCCCATCTTTTAACGTGACGTTGAAATCCCCTCCCCAGAGAACATTGTCCGCTTGAACACCAGCTACAATATGCCACAGCCTTTCGAAAAAACCTGCATCATCTATGTTCGGACCATACACATTCACAAGTGCCAATTTACGGTGTCTCGTCTCGCCTACCACTATTACATAACGCCCTCCTGGGTCAGTATGCGTGTCGGTGATTTTGAAGTGAGTCCCTTTTTTTATCAGAATGCTGACGCCGCGGGAGTATGATGAGTAGTAGGAGCCAGTGGTGGACTCTGCCCATTTGTTTCCCAGCCCGCGTGTGGAAGTGGGTGCCATGTGAGTTTCTTGTAGGAAGGCCACATCGACCCTAAGCCTGTCAAAGTACGCAAACATTTGCCTTTTCTTTTTCGGGTTCCCTAGCCCCCTGACATTCCATGTTATGAAGTTGAGTGTGTCAAAGCGCGCCATTAGCATGTGTTTCGGTGACAATGTGCGCCGCGCGTTCTGTGCGGCCACCTATGAAACAGCGCATCCCTAACAATTGCAATGTAGGCAACAAAAGAGGTCGCAATGCTTCTCAGACACAGCGCAAACACAGTTATTACAATCAGCTTCCCCATCCCCCCACCTCCCACTTCAGCACCCAAACTTTGCCAAAGCCATTCCCCCCCGAACTTCAAAACTGTGAGTAAACTTTTCGTGGGGAACACCCTCCTGGGGGTGCCGCCCGAAGCACACATCTCCATCCACATAGTGGATGTGGACGGGCGCAATTTGCATACTGTTTAAATCGACAATGTTTACACCCTATCCTCCCCATCCCATCCCCGATCCCCCGCAGGCACTTAGTGATCATCATCGATCTTCTCACCCCCCCCAAAGTACAGGAACACTCGTAGGTAGTGCCAACCTCCCCCAATGTCAGTGTCTCAGGGCAATACAGTATGGCCGTAGGTAGTTCATCGTGCTAGCCACTTGTCATTTGCCAGTGGAGGCCCCAGTGTTCCTGTGCAGGTTCTGGATTAACGTTACCACATAGTACTCACTGCGTTTCTGCCCTGCACGGCTCCCGTTCGTAGTCCGTCAGCAGTGGGAGTCCCAGTCTCGTGGCGTGCCACGTTGTGTTTCACCCAATCCGTAGTGTCCGTCGTGTGTCGCCAGCAGTGCTGAAGCTGTCCAAAAAAAAAGACACACGTTGAGCCATCTCGTTGTCAGTCGTTGTCGGTCATTCTGCCCGCGTTCTCCTGATGTTTCCGACGTTTGGTGAGGGTCTTGACATATTCCTGTGCGGGTTGTACCGTCGTGAGGACCACCGGCTTGCCATCCGTCAGGATTTTAAGTTTTGCAGGGTACAGCATCGCGTATCCAATGTCCAGCTCCCGAAGTTTTTTCTTTACAGGAGCAAACTCCTTCCTGGCCTGTTGCACCGCCATTGTGTGGTCTGGGTAGAACTCCAGCGAGTTGCCCTGATGGGTAATGGCGCCCTTCTCCCTCGCCAGCCGGAGTATTGTGTCCCTGTCTCTGTAGTTGAGTACTCGGGCGATAATTATGCGAGGCGGAGCTCCTGGTTTCGGTGTGGGGGCCAGAGAGCGATGGGCACGTTCGATCAGGAAGACTTCAGAGAAGCTGCCAGCCCCAAAGATGTCCTTCAGCATGCCCTCCACGTACGTCTCCATCTTGCCCGTGTTGGTGGATTCCGGCAGGCCCGAGATGCGCACGTTGTTGCGGCGGGACCTCGCTTCCTGGTCCTCCACCTTCGCCTTCAGGGTTTCCAGGGTCTTCTCAAGGGCGCTGTGCGTTTTATCGGTGTCTCTGGAGTGATCCTCCACCGAGGAGATCCTGCGCTCCGCCTCCACCAGCCTCTCCTCGTGGTTCTCCAGTTTGTTAGATAGAGAGTCCACCCGCGCCACGACACTGTCCATCTTGCCATTCATGTCGTGTAGACTCTGCTGAATAGCCCTCAAAACCGCCTCCATGCCAGCTCCTTCCTCCAGTACCTGGTCTCCGTCAGCGTCGTGGGCAGCGCCCGTTTTCGTCGCTTGCTTCCTTGCTTCAAAGGGCAGCTTCGACTGCTGCTTGTCCGGCTTACCCATCGTGCCCGGGGGGTCAGCCGAGTTAGTGGTTGGTGAGCTTGTTGGGGGTGCTGGCTTGGTCGTTGTCCGTGTACGTCGTAGCAGTGCTCCAGTCGCCCTCCGCGTCGAAGCCCCACTCATTAGGCCATGCTCATTGCTCAATAGTGGTGCAGGTCAGCCCAGCGTGCCATGCAGGAGTGTCCCGCGGTGGTGTGTATGGTATAGGGTGCTCTCCGTGCCCTTGCACCTCCCTGGCCGTGTGGGGCAATCGCGCTTGCACTCGCGGGTCTAGTATGCGCCCTCAGGGCGGCGGTCAGCAGTGGCTAGCAGCTTCCAACCTGCGCGCTCCGCGCCGTTTACCTCCAGTCGTTTCTCCTTCTGATGTGCCGCAGTAGCTGCACAGAGTAGTGTTTCCGCTCCTGATGGCTCGTCGGTGCAGCAATATTGGGAGCTGGCTGCGCCTGGCGCAGGGTCTTCGAGTTTGCGTTTCACCGCCGCCGCCATTTTGGCCGCCGTGGAACGCACATCGTCCGCCGGGATTCCTGCATGTTCCACAGGCACCTCGTACCTGGAAGTCGCTGTTTCTAGCAGCCCACTGCTAGCGTGTCGAGGGGAGGTTTGTCTTGTGGCCGTCCATCGGCAGCGTCGCTGGGTTTCATCTGCGGTCATCTCGGTCGCGCGCCGCCATTTTGGGGAGCCGGTCCGCTCCGCGCGTGGTCATGCCGTTTTCTTCGGCGTGCAGTTGTATTCCCGGCTGATACCGCCACAGCGTGGAGGCGAGTCCCTCAGCCGTCCATTGCGCCGTTTTGCGTTAGGATCGGGACAGATTTGGGGTCAAGAGTTCCGACGAGATGCGCCCGTCCGGCGGAGCCGACTTAGTAGTCAGCCATCTCGCAGTGCGCCCTCTAGCGCCCCCCCCTTGTTTCTGGGTTATGAACTTAACCACGAAGGAAAGGGGTTGGCTCCTCACTTCCTGGAGAAGTGCGCGCAGTTGCGCTCTCCGACAACGCTGAAAAAATTACAGTCTTTGCTGGGTTTTTTAAATTTCGGGAGGACATACATTCCGGAATATGCCCAGCGTATCAAGCCTTTGTATGCCTTGATACAACCCTCTTTTTCCAAATCATGCTGGCTGCCTGAGCATTCAGCCATTCTGCAGTCTTTGCAGGCTGATTTGCTCGCTTCTGACTACTTACAGACTCGTGATAACCAAACCAACCTGGTGATAAGAATTATCCCTGGGGCGGTGGGTTTCACGTACCTGACTTTTAATGAAGGAGATACTGTACCTATTGCTTACAAGTCACACTTGTACACTTCGGCTGAACTGCGTTTTTCCACTGTGGAGAAAGTTTTAACGGCTGTGCAGATGGCAATTCTTAAGGAACGTGCTCTGTCGCAGGGAAAGCGCATGTTGGTTGTTACCCCGTGCCCTGCCTTGGAGGCAGTCACGAAAGCCAGTGTACCAAATTCTAAAGCTTTGCACCCTCGGTGGATTCAGTGGGCTACATCCTTGACATCCCAGGATGTCACGTTTATTTTTGACGCCGCTTTACGGTCGCAGGAGTATTTACAGTATGAATTTGTTCATCCGGCTCCTTTAGCGATGCGGCCGTTGGAGGATTTCCATTGTATCATTTACACTGATGGTTCGGCGCAGGTTGCGCATGGCTCTAAACATGCCTACGTTTCCTCTTGCGCCATTGTGGTCGGTGCCATGGTGAACGATGAGTTCAAGTCCAGTGTCATGCACACGCAAACACTAGGGGACTGCACCGCACAATTAGCAGAGCTTCGTGCTCTAATGCTCGCATTGGAGTACGCTGATCCAAGTGTGACGACTTTAATCGTAAGTGACTCTTACTACTGTGTCCAGTCTTACAATGAGAACTTGTTCTTTTGGATTCAGAATGATTTTCGTGATTCCAAGGGTAGCACAATAAAACATAAAATGATCTGGGTCCGAGTGGCGGAACTTAAAGAGAAACTGCCGCTCGTGTTTGTGATTCATACTCTCGGCCATCAGCGCGTGGGGGTCCACGCTGTTGGAAATTCGCTTGCTGATGAGGCAGCGAAGTCTGCGGTATCAAAATACTTAGTTGCAGCAGTCACGAGGTCCAAAAGCAAAATAGATGATGACATCTTGGCGGCTGTTGCTGCCACGGAGAAGGGAGGTAAATATCCTGCGGGGTTCCCTTCGAAGTACATATACCACTTAAGTCCCGATAAGGTTCCTTATGTGAAAATTCCTGAAGTTGGCGAACGTCTAGTTCCCAACTCGGATCGCAGGGCTTCTCTGATTACAGCGGCTCATGAAGGTGTGGCGTCTGCGCATGCGGGCGTCTCAGCCACTGTAACTCAGCTACAACAAAGGTTCTGGTGGCGGGGACTGTACAAACAGACGCGCGATTATGTCCTTATGTGTGACATTTGCCAGCAGATTAAGCCTTCTACTGCTGCGCGTCCGCCTCAGACACAGTTGTACATCTCTAATAAACCGCTTGGTTGCGTTTATTTGGATCACTGCGGTCCTTTTTCTTCTGATACTGCGTTTAAATACATCTTAGTAGCAGTTGACTCATGCACACGCTTTGTGTGGGTATGGCCACATCGAAGCGCTGATTCGCGGACTGTCATTAAGGATTTGCGTGTCTTTGTGGGAATTTTTGCCTGTGGTACTTTCCATTCGGACCAGGGTCCGGCTTTCGCCTCTAAGGCGTACAAGGATGCTATGGTTTCGTTGGGAGTCCAAGTCAAGTTTTCAAGTCCCTACAGGCCCGAGGGCAATGGTGTAGTAGAACGAATGAACCGCTACTTAAAGCAATCTTTGACAGCCCGAGTTATAGGCACTGGTAGAAACTGGCTGGCCCACCTCAATGACGTGCAGCGTGCGCTTAATAATCTCCCTAGAAGGTCTCTGGGTGGGCGGACCCCATACGAAATGCTCTTTGGTATCAAGATGTACGTCCCTGACCTCGATGGTTTAGACTGCCAGGCCCAGGCCGCGGCCTTTGACGTAGATGAACATTGCAATGTTTTACAGGATCTACAAAAGACCAGAGACAGTCTTGCTAAGGAACACTTGCCCTCCACGTCGGATGATGCGTTGCAGATCCCGGTAGTTGGCTGGCTACCCCAAGTTGGAGAACTGGTTCGAGAGAAGATCGATAACAAGAAAGAGTTTGGTCCCTCATATCGAGCACCGGTTCGAGTTCTTGGAGTGAAGGGCACGAGAACAGTCATTTTACCACCACTTCCAGGTCGTAAAGAAAACAGATTTATTTCTATTGACAATGTCAAGGCACACAGGGTGGCCGATTCTTCATAGCATGACACCGGCTGTATCCTGTCCTTCCATGGTGAGGCACTCTGTGCTGGCTATTACATCTGGTGCAGAACAGGAGGTGTCCCTCGAGATGCCTGCTATATCCAGTCCTTTATTAAATACTATTCCTGTTACTAACATTGATGAGCTGACCTATGCAGATCCTGCTGATTTATCTATGTCCGATTTACAAGCTCGTTTGGCTAACCAGTCCAGATTCTCTTTTGACTCTGATTCGGAACTTTCAAAGAAACCATCGACTATTGCAAAATATACCACGTTATTTAAAGAACATTTTCTAATTCCACCTTGGACATACGTTTGGCTGATACTATTTTCATTTTATCTTTTTATGTCAATTGGTTTTGTGTTTTATTTTTTCCGCCTGATCGATGGCCATATGTGAAAGAAAGAACAGGAATTCGGTACCTTAATGGAACATTGGCCCCTCTTTCCTCCTCACATTCAGCACACAGACTAAAAAGAGACTTAAATACAGTAGAGATTACTGCTTGGCCTGTCCTTGATGGGATTGTGTGGGATGCGGTAGGTTTCAAATACATGGCCCCACAGAAGTTATTAATGTTCCTAATGTGCTTAGAGTAAACATGGGAGATGTGATTAAACAAAATATTCGTTCTGATGATTGGGATCTTCAGGCCGTGGAAGCATTGTTCTCTGATTTAAAATATTATGCGGCCTTTGATGCTGAGGATTTGTACTTAGATTCTGTCAATTATGGTGATTTGTTTTGTTTTCAACATTATGGGAATCATTTCTTACATAAAACAAATTCCAGGAGGTTTCCTGTGAATTACACACAGTGGGAACATTGCCCTGCTCCTGTACAAGAGAGCTCTAGTACATTTCTGGGTAAATACTCTTATTTTACAGACTTTAATCAATCACATCCTGAGTCATTTTATTTTAAAGTGACACAGAAATTCATGTCCAAAGTTAGACTTACCGATACAAAATGATTGTATTCGAAGTCCTTTCTAGACAGGTTAGCTATAGATGGCTATGAGTTATGGAAGGAGGCTATTGACCTTAAATCGGTTTGGGGTACCAAAGATTGGCAGGTACAAGGCACTGAGGCTTTGCATCGTGCATGTATCATCCCGAATCACATGTTGTTTTTAAATTCTACCATTTCCCAAACAACATGCTTTGGATTGGCTACATCTAAAAAATTGAATACACCTACTATCCCTGATTTGGAAGAATATTCAGGTTGGAGTAATTTCACTACATTGTCCATCAGTGGGATACAAGCACTTTTGCACAATTCCTCCTTTAATATTTCCAGTTTTGATCCGGAGGGGTGGCTTTTGTGGCAAAGAAGCTCTGATTCTTGCCAACGTCGTTTTTTGGGTTTGTCTGAAGGTTTTACACACATCAGGCCAGATCCCCGTTTTGAAACAGATCACACTGTTACTACTTATTCAGTGGGCAAATTGTGTCAGAACTGGTTACAACATTCCACTTTGGCTGCAGTTAAACTACATCTGTCCCAGTTGAATGAGAATATAGAGCTGAATGATTTTATAAAAGGCCCGGCTAAGGGTAGGTCTAAACGCTGGCTTTATGCTGTTTACAATGAAATTTGGAAATTTTCACAGATTGAGGCAGCTAAACGCCTGAGAGCTATTGATCAAGCAAATTTGGAAAAAGTGCTTGCAGTGGTCGATAACAGTATTAACATGCTTTCTTCCAGAATTTACACGTTGGATAATATTGTTTCTTCTGTTGTTGATATTGTGCATGATGAAGTGTCCACGTTATACCATGGTCAAAATCAATTACGCTCTGTAATGCAGTTTGCATGGACCCTACAGACGCTTAAGTCTGGTCGAGTTCCCTGGAACTCATTGAACATTTCGTCCCTTTTTGCCCCTTTTAACCTGACTGAAAAGCAACGCATGCTTTCAATGCGTGATGCATCATTTTCTATGTTACATATTGAAAAGCTAGAATCCTTACCTTTCTCTGTTGCTGAAACCACTACTGCCACGTGGCTTATTCATGGATTAATTACATTACCATTTCCTTTATACAAATTTACTAATTGTATGCAGTATATTGCTATAGGACGATATGAACCACTAGGCAATGCATTCCTCCATGAGGCATGGTCGTTACCATACACATACAGATGTCTGAAGGATGGAAAAGAGGTAAATCTTAATGGTGAGGAATGCACACAGTCACCTGACCATTCATTAATATGCAGACACATTCAGTTACACGGTTCTTGTAATCAGGACCGGCCGAATTTAGCATGCGTTTTAAAAGGCACGCCAGTTCCAGCTGTGGTTCCCACATTTACATTATTGACTAATGGTAGTTATTTGCTTTTAAACAACGAAGTATGTTGTGGGTTATTAATTGGTGTGGCTTATGTGGTAACTGTATCAGAGGGTGTGGTGTGTTGCAAAAACGTTCTATACCCACCCACGCATGGGTCTTCAGATGTCTCCATCTGGCCACGGATACCAACCTTGAAGGCGAAGTTCAATGGTTTAAGCAGAATAAGGGCCCTTTTGTCTCAAAAACAAGTGACCCTGAGTTCGGCCCGGGAAAATTATGTCCTTCACATAGCTAACACACGCACAGAGGTGCAGGCGCTTTTAAATACTGACTTGCCGTTTCATTTCTGTGAGCTGGTGCACCAGATCTTTCATGCATCTTCCACGACTGGGCTCGCACATTTTTTTTAATTGGTTAGCAGTGGCCTCGTGACTACATTTGAGAAAATCTTTGGTATCATTCCCACGTTTTTCCATTCTATTTTTTCAAGTTTGTTTGGTGGACTACCTGTTTTACTGGCTGTGGCTGCGGGCTTTTTGTTATTGTTTTTCTTTATAAAACATGGATGCCCATCCTGCGCAAGAAGCCGTTCAACGCCTCCTGACACTGTGCTGTAATCGGATGCTCAATTACTATGGAACATTGCCGCTTGCAGCATTAAGCACGGCTTATAGATTGTCATTTCGGTTCACTGACTTCACGTGTGTCCAACCTGTGTTTCACTGCCTGAGCTGCGAGTTCGATTGGGCCATTGATTTGTGTCTATGCTTGAGGACTGCTCCTGACGTCGATTTTGATCAGCTAATGCGTCCCGTAGTGGCTCACGAGCTGATTTGTTCTGGCGAAAGAGTTATGGCCTTGGCAGCGATAAATGGAGTACTGGGTCAATGGGAGATCTCTGCAGCGGCGCATGCCTTTCTGACACACAGCGTTCTGGTGAACCCACCGAGTTGTCCTCTGACGTTACAGGAGGATCCGATGCTGGAGGAGCACGTATGTTCTTTCCCATTGCTGAATTGGATTGCTGAACTATTTTCGGATGATGGCAGTGATTTCATACTGGAGGCTGTTGCAACTTACTTTGCATATACTGTCCAATCGTGAGATGCCTGGGAAGATTGCTTTGTTATGGAATATGACTTTCCCCTTGTTGAATTGGAGGGATGACCTGTGTTCAGATGATGGAGAGTTCAATCATGTGATGTCGCTGAGAACAATGTTAAGGTGGCACATGACTTTGGATATCGGATAAGTGCCTTGTTTTTTTTTCTTACAGACATTTGAATTAATGCGACCTGGTCCTACATTTCATATTTTGGAGACCTGGTGGATAACTTTTGATTCGAAAGTTTTGTTTTTCTTTTTTAGATTTGAGGCCACTGTAGGCATTCATACATATTCATTCATACATATTTTTTTAGCTTATTTTAGCTCAAGATTATTGAACTTTGCTTTCATTTTATGTATCTGATTTAGTATTGCCTTTGCCTTATGTTTGACGGTGCTCGGATCATTGGGGGGGTGTCATATGGATACTTCGTTACATATATTGCGTTAAGTTAGCATGAGTGTATTACATGTCTAAACAGCCATTTTTCCTTCGGCTTCAGTTTTGCACACGACACCTACTTGTTGTTGTCGCTTTCACCCTAGAAGCGGTGATGTGATTTATTTGAGAATAATATGTTATTACTATGCTATCAGTTTTGCTTGGTACACTTGGTACAACTGTCTGCACACTGAGAGCTGCACACTCTAAGAATAACCTAACACAAGGTTGCTGGGAGGCCTGATCCTCGCACCACATTAGACATAACACAAACAATGTTGATGCCAAAGTTTTGGGCTCTACGCGGGTTTAAGATAGAGTTACAGGGAATGAACGTGGACACTTGGTGCTGCGCATGAAGAGAGCTGGTAGCTGTTGATGTGATCTACTCCTACTGACATTTAGAGGTATGGGTCCGCCCTGCTAAAACCCGAATGAGACCTTCTTAGATATAAAATAATATGCTAAATAGGGTGCGCGAAATATAGGTGATATAGATTTCTATAGATTTTGCATTGTAACATGCTATCACCTTTTGCTTACTATGGATTAGTGACTATGCTGCTAACTCTGATTTTTATAATATGCATTTTGGTATTATACAAGATACTGCGTTTGAGAACCTTGCATTGAATAATAAATATTTCAAACTTGCACGTGTGTTCTTTGACTCTCAGTTTTGGTTTGAAATTATTATATAACGAAAGAGTGTTCATGTGTTCCACGATTCCTGAGGTATTCTAAAGATCATGTTCTGGTTTGTCTAAGACATGGATCATTTCATAATGATCCATGAGACACTGTAGCTAGCTAGGTAAGGGGATTTCTTATACTGAGATGAGTTTTGGATCATCCTAACTCACTGAGGTTCTAGATCTCTATGCACAGTTCTGTGGGAGAACGGAAACCCTGCTACAACCTGTTGATGAATTAACCTCAGTTTAGCAGTCAGATCATGAAGATAATCAATTAACATTGTGTACTCAAGACTATCGAAGGACCTAGGCCTAGGGACCCCCCAAACATTCGCAGAACGGCTGAACACAATCTCATATGGGCTAAGCCCTATTCGAGAGTGTGCAGTCGCCCTGGTCGGCAAGAGAGCCAGAGGCAAGGCATCAGGCCATGATAAACCAGTCGTAGCTTGAATCTTAGCAAGTTTCAGTTTCAGAGTGCCATTGTACCATTCAACTAAACCTGCTGACTGGGGATGGTTGGCGCTGTGGAATTTTTGTCTAATTCCAAGGCCCTTACACACACTCTGCATCACACTCCCCACAAACTCACTTCCGTTATCTGACCATACAATCCGTGGCATTCCATACCGAGGAAAGTATTCCTTCAGTAGGACTTTCGCTGTGGACAGGGCAGTATTATCTTTGAGAGGATAGGCTTCGATCCATCTGGAGAATGCGCAAACCACAACTAAAACGTACTTCAGATTATTACTTCTCTCCATATGGATGAAGTCCAGTTGGATAACCTCAAAGGGACATGTAGGAGGAGCAAAATGGCCAGGTGGGGTAGGAGTGCCCTTGCCAGGATTGTACATCATACATACCATACAATTCTTAACCACTCTCTCAGCACACTTAGCGATACCATCATTCTTCCATACAGGGGACAGCAACTTGCATATACCTTTCGCGCTAATATGTGACAAGCCGTGAGCCATAGTCACAACGGCTAGCACATATGCATCCGGCAACATCCATCTCTGATTTTCCGACAAATCAATCCAACATCCATGCGCATCTAACTTTCATGTGCTTTCTTTCCACTTAGTCTTTTCAGTTTCGGTGGCCTCATTCTGAATCGCTTTCACGCTCTCAACAGTGTCCTCACACATACCAGTCTCTGCAGGCCACCTCACTGAACTCGTAACATACATTCGGGTTGCAAGATTTCTAGCTGTCTCTTTAGCAATCTCATCCGCAAACGCATTACCACGACCAACATCATCCGTCACTTTTCGGTGCGCGCTGCATTTAATAATCGCCACCTGCTTAGGCAATGTAAGTGCATCTAAAAGATCGTTCACGAGCTGTCCGTGTTGGATCTTTGTGCCATGCGATATCATAAAGCCTCTCTCTCGACACAGTCGACCAAAGCTATGTGCAACGCCAAAAGCATATTGGCTATCGGTAAACACATTCACTCATTTTCCCTTCGACAAAACACACGCTCTCGTCAACGCAATCAACTCTGCCGCCTGCACGGAATTCTGATTCAATCTCGCAGTTTCCACAACCGTACTCAACGTTACCACAGCATACGCAGTCGTCACATCACCATTCGGCAACTTAAAACACGAACCATCAACATACAAGGTACCATCAGGATCTGCCAATGGAGTGCTTTTTAGGTCAACACTACCCTTCGTTTCTTCCTCAGTTCGCAAATAACAATCATGTGGTGGTACATCATCTGATTCCATATTAGTCGGCAACAACATCGCCGGATTTAAGACATTGCAGCGCCTTATTTGAATATGACTTGCCAAAAGCGTCAACTCGTAACCGGACAACCTTGCGCTTGTCAAGTGTTGAGTTTTTGTACGATTCAAGAGAGTGTCAACTGCATGCGGAACCATCACCGTAAGCATATTATCCATGACCAATCCTGCAGATTGCCGAATTGACACCACAGCCGCCGCTGTCGCTCTTAGACAACTCGGCAACGCTCTAGCTACTGGGTCCAAGGTCGAGGAAAAATATGCACATGGACGCTGCTTACCGCCAAATTGCTGCGTCAAAACACTCAACGCACAACCCTCTCTCTCGTGAACGTATAGTGTAAACGGCTTGCTGTAGTCAGGAGTACCTAACACAGGAGCCGAACACAACGCATCACGCAATTCAGAAAAACTTTTCTGACACTCTTCAGTCCATGGCAAAGGAGTTGGAACATCCTTACACGTGAGGGCTACCAATGGTTTCGCTAGCAATGAAAAATTTGGAATCCATTGCCTGCAGTATGACGTGATACCTAGAAAGGCACGCACATCTCTCTGAGTTGTTGGCACATTCGAGCGATCGCCACAATTCTCTCTGGGGTCAACCTTCTTCCCTCCTTTGACAATAAGTGACCTAGATAGGTTACTTCTTGACAACAATATTGCAGTTTAGAAGGTGACACCTTATGATGTAAGTCGCAGAGATGCTGTAACAGCGACACCGTGGCAGTTTTGCAGATCTCTTTTGTGTCAGCAGCCACCAGCAAGTCATCAACATACTGGATCAAGGCCGCACCAGCCGGTAACACAAACGCATCAAGTTGACTCTTCAGGGCTTGACTGTATATCGATGGACTCTCACAGTAGCCCTGAGGAGCGCGTTTAAACCTAAAGCTGCGACCTCCTAATGAGAAACCGAATAGATCTCTGCTTTCCTCAGCAATCGGAATGCTAAAGAAAGCATTCTTCAGATCGATCACTGAGAACCAAGAAGCGGAGGCTGGAATCAGAGTCAGTAAAGCCGTAATGTCAGGCACCACAGGAAATTGAGGAATCACAATTTTGTTCACCTCCCGTAAATCAATAACGAAATGGTAAACAGGAGGCTTAGATGGATCAGTGCGTTTCAAGATAGGTAACACAGGACTATTACACACGTTTCCCCGAGTTTCCTCGATAACATCTTTCTCGATCAAATCATAGATGATCGCTAACAACGCTCGTTCTCCATCAAGGGAGATAAGATATTGGGGGATACGTGGCAATCGCACATTTGATTTCAGCTGAACAACATAAGGAGAGATGTCAAGCAGGCCCACGTCATTGGGACACGTTGCCCACAAAGATGCAGGAAGAGAACTCAATTCCGGTGGGAGCTTATCAGATGACAAATACATAGGAGAGATCACTCTCTGACCCAAAGTAAGCTCTACTCCCGCAGGAGAACAGTACAAAGTCGCATATAACCGTTTCAGCAAATCCAGGCCCAAAAGATTTTCACCACAACCAGTAGTCAAAATCAAGGGAGCTTTCAGCTCACGAGGCCCAATTGTAATGGGCAAAGGGCTAGAGACCGGATTGCTAACGGGGGCGCCAGAGAATCCAACGGAAACATTCGTTAAGCCAGACAAAGGTGCGCCAGGGAGTTTCGAATGCATGATGGAACTTTTCGCTGCACCAGTGTCCAACAGAAAAGGCTCAACTACGCCCGATGTGGCAACTGCGACGTAAGGCCCTCTCTGATCAACCGGAACTGATACTACTCCCTCTCTCTGTCTGTGGCTGTCCTAGTAAGTACTGTCATCAATATCATGCTCGATGTAATAATCATCCACATGATACTGTGCAGATCTACCTGACGATGAACTCCGCTGATCAAAGCAATTATTGGAATCAGACGAATTATTAGAACGCTCATTTTGATTTTGAGTAACACCACGACCTCTACCTCCTCTAGCTGAACCACCACTATTTCGGTCGCGCAAAACCGGACAATCAAACTTCAAATGACCCTCACCTCTACAGTACGCACATTGATTATACCCGAGCATAGGTCTCTGCGTGGAAGAGTCATTTCACGACTGTGACCTAGCAGATTGTGACTGCGATCTATTCCGCTGCTGAGAATCATTTTGATTTGAGCGCGGAGGATATGCTTGCTGTAACAGAACTTTCATTTTGAGATCCTTTGTTTTCTTATCCGCACGATCATTTTCCTCCTTCTCCCTATTTTCATAATATTGAGCCGTGGCCAATATCTGGGCAGAGGTAGAAACAGCCCACAAACTCTCTGAATTTTTCAATTTGTTGCTGAGGTCAGGCAACAAATTCGATAAAAATGTATCTACAAACAACCTCTGACCTCCCTCGGTGCTCATATCCTGACCACTGTGATCGATGAATGCCTCCTCAAATCTCGTAAAGAAATCGGAGACACTCTCGTCCTTCTTTTGCTTACACGCAGACAGTTTATCCCAATTGACTTTCATTGCTGGCATAAGTGTCTTCATTAGTGTAATAATTCTTTGAGGCAAAGCCGTAATTAACTGCTCAGGCTTAGCCCCACCAACGTGCAATGCATCAGCCGCTGTAAGTGCAGCCCAATCACCACCTAACTCAGCTGCGTGATCTTCTTGGCGAATTTGCGCCCAAACCGGTTGAGGTACTACGTTGCCGAACAACATATCGATGTCGGCAAGATTCATGATAGTAGCATCTACTAATTGGGACAGCTCTTTATAGTATCCTGCAGGATTTTTGCGGGGGTCAGGCAAAGATTGTTTCACCTGCAAAACTTCCGATCGCTTCCATGGGAGGTGTATCCAAACTCTCTGGAAGTGCGGCAGGATCGGAGGGTTAGCACCAGGGTTACCTCGCATATACACTGGGGGAACTTCTCTCATGGGATACTGACCAGACGTTGCCATCCACTCCTCAGTTTCATCTTTAAACAATGCTCGAGGTATTACAGTGGGACGAAAGGATAGAAGATGTTCTACAGCACGTCGAACATTACTACCCACAATCATACCACTCGAAAACTGAAGCTGAAGTTCAGTTACGTCGAGCGGTACATCGTTTACCTCATCATTTACTATCGCTTTACGTAAAGATTTGCACATTTCCTCAAACACAAATCTCTGTGTGGGCTCATTGAATTGAGAGAAGGTCTCAAAAATTAGGCGTGGGGTGTTTTTAAGGGGATACCTAATCCAATTATGCGCCATCCTAATTAACGTGGCACGTTCCCTACCACCAGGAAGCTGACTTCGTCGTTGGGGAACATCAGGAACATCGGACCCAAGAATCGGTCCAAAAGGAGAGTAAAGATTAGCAACAGCATTAGGAATGCGTTGAACAGACGGAGAAGAGGAGAAAAGTACAGGGGCAACAACATGAGGACTAAACACAGGAGCAGCAGGAGCAGTAGGGGTAGCCACAAGGGCAGAAGTAGCGGGGACAGCAAGTTGAGAAGGTATAGGCAGTGGAGCAGTAGGAACAGGAGCAGGTAAAGGAATAGGAACAAGAGGATTCACAAGAACAGGACCAGCGACAGGCTGAGGTGCAGCTGCCGGAACGACAGGTTGAGGAACAGGAGGAACCACAGGAGCTGTAGTATCCTGTGCATATGGAGGTGGTGACTTCAGTAGGTAGGACAACAAAGGGTCCTCTACTGCTTCCTCTCCCTTCTTATCAGTACTCGACGGTAAAACGGGATAACACTTATCCACCGCCATATGTTGTAGTCTATCAAAAACTTCCTTTTCCTTCTCATCTTTGTCTCGCTGAAACTGCTCTGCATTTCTCATCGTCGTAACGATACCTTCCCTATTATTTCGTTTAAGCTGTTTGATTTCTTTCTGCTTGGACTCTTTACGCCATAACCGAAAGGAATCAAACATGGCCGGCCTAGACTTCTTTTTGAACAATTTTGCTTCGAGATTATCCAAAATTGCTGTTTCGAAACTACCATGAGGTGGCCAACTAAGGACACCGTCATCTTTTGTGTAGCGGACCCAGCAATCATTATATGCAATAGGACCCACTCCATGTCGACTATATAACTCATAGACCGGAGTTCCAACTGGAGGTATCGGACATGAGTCCTCCAATCGGGAATCCGCACCACAACCTTTAAAGCAGCTAAACAAAGTACTACGGCCAGGCATCGTGCACACTAACCGAGTTTCACAAACGTCAAGGGTTATCGATTTAGAAAATCGTAAAATGCAAAACCCTCGGTTTTTGGCAATTGCAATCGTCAAAAAGAAAAAACCCAACAACTAAGAACCAAATACTAAGAACCACAAATGCAATGGAACCATGCAAAACAACCAAGCACCAACAACAACCAAGGACTCTGGGAGCGACCCACAAATACTTAACTGAAAGAACAATGGCGTCACCAGCAAGGCCCGTCAATCGTCTCGCTGTACCAAGGACTACGCCAGGCGCCAAAACAGGTCGACAGTCAGGGCATCAGTCCGTCGCAGCCGTCAGGAGGCGGGGATCTTCGCGGGAAAAGTCGTCGGGCCACTAGTTTCGACAACAGGATCGATGAAGCGGGGTGCACCTTCCCTCGGAGATTTCACACGAAGCTCCTCACGATCGTCGGGCTTTGGACCGGTACCGCTGATGTCGCCCTACGTTGGGCATCAACTGAAGGACTGGGCTATTCTAAGGCCCAGCGGTGCCAGGGGACAACACCTGAAACCTTCGTGGGTTACCTGTTCCGGTGTACAAATGACAGAGACACGGGACACTTCCTTCGGCGTCAAAGATCGAGGTTTATTTACTGCAGGGAACACAGTAGTCACAAGAAGTACAACTCATGTAGGTTCTAGGAGACTGCTTCAAATTGCTACTGTGGATCGCTCCTTTTATACAGTTTTTAGTCATTGCACAACATGGTGAACAAAAGGTTACAATTCAGTTCCCACAGTAAACTTCGAAGGGTCGCTTTCATGTATTCAGGAGCCCGGAACATAATTACAGTAACATCGCCGGTTCCCAACTGTAAAAGTACGTTATCCCACCATTAGTACATTCCATTCCGGCTGTAAACGAATTAAGGAAGAGTCAGAAACAGGTGCAAGGGAAGACAAAGATAGACAACAGATTGAAAAGAGTGTAGGGGGGTGATATCGGAAACACGATTGCAGGATCAAAGGAGACATGCCTAATGAATGCACGGCTGAAACAATAGCCCGGCACGGCAAGATGAGCCTCGAGCGGGGCCATCTGCCTTTGCAGTGTCATCCCCCTCGTCATAAAGACACCCTCAAAGGAACACGTGTCTTCCGCAAGAGCTTGGGAATCCCAGGGTCACGAAGCGGACAGTGTCCGTTCGCTGGCTACTTGAGGGCAAGAGACAAAATGGATGTGGTATCTAAAATGGAACCCGTGGGTTCAGATGAAGAAACCCACGAATGAGACGAATGGTTTAGGTCAGCATAGCGAAAACGCGTACGCCCACTAAACTCGTCATTTGCGGTTCATAGATACCAAACTCGTCCATATTCGAATGAGTCGAAAACACCACTTATAATTGTCACGGAACCTCATCTTGCTGGTTCAGCCCGACCGGCTTCCTAGCCAGAGACTGCAGCCTCTTTTTACAGTGACTGATCCTCATTGAAAGCATTGGGCTACTGACGCTGATTTGCACCCTACACCCAGCCGCCCTTATGCCGCTGGTGTTGTACTATTGGTTCTGCCTTGGACCTTGTCCACTGCTCACCTTAACTCCTAGAGACTGGTCCTGTAAGTCGATGTACTGTACCTGTTTGTTCTTCTTTCAATAGGATAACATTGCAGAACTCCGAAATTACATTGTGTCCACTTTCTAAAGTGAAAATAGTTTATATTTAAAAATGAACTTACCTGAATGATTTTTCTCTGATGCCTAAATTGGTATTTTTATAAATTGGTGTGAATCTCCTTCTTGAGTTGTGTGTGTTGTGTGTGTTATTTATTAATCGTTGTGTGCATTTGCAAATGTCTTGCACTTCTCTGTGTTAAGCCTAAGTACCCCCTAAAAGAGCACCTTGGGATTGCATAGCAAGACCCTGCCCACTCATAAGGGAACCTCTGTTCTCTTTACACGGAATGTCAGATTTTTGATATATCGTATAAAGAGTCAGCTTCCTACATGGGTTATTAACTTTGGTTTACTGTTTAGCTTCCACCTTATTTATATCAGGCATTATATGTGCCAAGGGCAGTCTAGCACCATGAGTCACGACCCAGCATCCCAATTTACATCTATGCACTTCTAGACACAGCACTACATTCTAGCACAGCCTGACCCAGAAAGCCAGAATAGGGCATTACAGATCACAGTATCATCTCCGGTCAAAGCTTGAACCTTATTTAATGCCATGTATCCAGTAACCTACAGATGAACACTTTGAGTACATCAGACCAGGTTACTAATGCAGCTCCATGCCTGACATGTCTGGCTCTTTACTCCGCTGCTCGCCAACGCTTACTGACTCCATGCCTGGTATCTGGCCCATTTGCGCTGAGGTTTTAGGCCCTTGAAGTTTCATGCCTGGTGCGCCTGGCCCTTGGCTCTACGGTTTCTGGCTTCATGCCTTTAATTCCTGCTCATACCCCAGTGGTGGTGGTGGCTGGACCTGTGCATGCTACAGTTACACTAACTATGGCAACCTGCCTTGAAGCTTTAAGTGTACTGTTCATATGGGTTGAACCCTTGTTATATTATTTCATGTTGTATAGCTTGTATGGAATACTCCTGCACCCAAGGGTTTCTTGGAGACATGTTTGAAGACCTTTCCTTTGACGGCCAACACGTCAGATCGACTTGGTTCTTTGGCATACAGTTTCAGGTTTTGATTATGTTTTGTATTTGGTATGTGCAGCACATTCCCCTAATATTCCTGGGTACTTGCAGCCTTCATAATGTGGATGTGTGGCCTTTTGCTTTGCCGCGCTGGGATCCTTGCCTGTTTTGTGTTGCCCTGGCCCTTTCCATGCTTCTTTGAGTGTCTGTTTGGCTTCCTTTTACCTATCTCCCACAGTCCCTATAATTGTCATATGTGACACTTTGCGCTGCAGATGCTTGGCCTTGCATTTCATTACAAATAACTTTATTTTGGCTTAAGCCATCAAAGTGAGAAGAATAAATAAATACAGATCATACTTAAGCACAATGAAGTTATCAGAATTGTCAATACCCAGCTATCCGCGTCCATAACTGGAAAATCAATAAGTTGCTACATTAACATTTCTAATGCAAAATTCACATTATATAATAAAATAAACCCTTTTAAAATATTATCGAAATAGTACATAAATAAACCCTTAAATTCCTTTAGCAGCAACGATAGCCCTCCTTTTTGCCCACATCAAAACCTAAGATTTTTTGCAACAGCACATACGTACAAGGGAGATGCTTCAGTACGTAGTATTCTTAGGGCAATCATGAGGCTAGAGGTATCGAGCAACCTACACACTGGTGCAATCCAAAAGGAACAACGCCTAGTGTAAGCTGAACAGACAAGTAACACATACGGGACAGTGTCTTTTTGGCCTACACAGAATGAGCACTCATCACTGGATGAACTTTTCCATTTCGCTGTAAACACTTTAACAGGGAGTGTACCCACTCTAAACTGATGGTAGAACTTTCTGTCAAGAGGATCAGTACCTAAATCCCAATACTACTCTAATGCAAATGTAGACTTAAAATTGAAAAAGTCGCTTGTCAGTGTTGCTTCTCCCACCGCACGCTCTTCCTGTTGGAAGGCGTGGGTCCAGTAATATTTGTTCAACATATCTTTCGGAGGGATGAGCGCAACCTCAGGACAAAGGCCTAGGTCACCAAGACCAATTGCCTTCAAAAGCTGCCTCACCGAGGCCAGCCAAGGAACTTTATTAGCTTTGTTCAACTTGATTATAAAGTTCCTTGGCTGTCCTCAGTGGGGCAGCCTTCATAATGTGGATGTGTGACCTTTTGCCTTGCCATGCTGGGTTCCTTATTTATTTATTTATTTATTTATTTATTTATAAAGTTGCCTATTTTGTGTTGCTCTGGCCTGCATTTTCTGTTCCTTTGCATGCTCCATGCTTCTTTGAGTGTCCGTTTGGCTTCATTTTGCCTGGCTCCCCATAATTGGCATATGTGGCCCTTTGAACTGCAAATGCTTGGCCTTACAGACTCCAAGACTGCTCTGTGTGGAATGTTTTCCTGCTATTGTTGGTCTAATGTGGGTGACACTTTGCCCTTCACTTGCTATGCCCTTGATGTACCCCATAGCTAGGATAAAGTGGCCTTTGTGCTGCATTTACTGGGCTTCTGCAGCCTCCAAGGCTGATATGTTCATGACCTATGCAATGCTCTTGCTTGTCAGGGCTTAATTTGTGAAATAAATTTGCTCAGGATCCCAACGTTTTCTTTGGAGTTTTCCACCCTATGCCAGCGTTGTCAAATACCATGGTTCCCTATTCTTGATTCCACCTCAGATCTGTTTCTTCCATCTACCTTTTTTTTTTACTGAGTTTTATATAGCGCACATTCATTTTTGTTAGGCACGGGGAGATTAAGTGATTTGCCCAGAATCACAGGAGGTTCAGCGTCATTGCAGAGACTCAAACCCAGTTCCCCGGATTCGAGGTCAACAACCCTAGCCGGTAGGCCAACCCCTCTCCCAATGCTTATACCTATGCTTCCTTCCAAGCGCAGGCTCTTTTTATCTCTGGGTTCTCCATTTTCACTGTTGTCTTACCATCTCTGACCGCTTCTTCGATTTTTCACCTTTCTTCGTCTTGCTCTGGTCAAAGCACGATGATGGAATTAAGAATTGGTTCATAATGCAGGTGCCCATCTCCTGCAGCCATCAGCAACAAGTATGCACTGTTTGGCACTTTAGAGCTGTAAGTCTGGTAATTTGTTAGGATATTGTTAGGGCCCCATTCCAGGTGTGTGGTTATTTGTCCTGCTGGGCCCTTGTGTCAATTCTCACCTGTTTTCCGCAGGAGCGAGAGGTAATACGATGAAGCTAGATCCCAACTTCCCCTCTCCTTCGGAACTGCCCAACAAAGTCAAATCCAGTTGAGGTGAGATGGGGAAGAGGGGAAGGGAAGAGAAAAGACATGTCTCCCACAGAGTCAACGCAGGGAGGTATGAAGTGTCCAGTATATCTCTGTGTATTTCCTGCATGCAAGAAAGAGAAGAAAGCTGTAGGTATGTGTATAGCGGCCTTTGTAAGGAGATTCAAATAGCTGTGTAATTCCCCTCTTCCTAAACCAAGGAAAAAGACTGTGTACCCAGAAATAGCATACAATCTATAGAAGGAAGAGAAAAGAAAAGAGAACTTCGATTTACTCTGCACCTAGTATAGAAAGAGTAATGTTTAAGGTGAAACATACCTAAAAAGCATTTTCCAACATGCTTCAATCGAAAGCCCTAAAAATAATATAGTAAAGACGTTGATTGGTGTTGGCAAGCAGACGGTGTGATATACAAGAGCTGGGCTGCAACAAAAAAAGGGGAGAAAATCTGTGGGCTTGGCAGACTTACCGAGGACTGTAATATAGATAATGCAAAAATATGGTGTTCTTTTTCGTTCTCTTGCTTCTTTGTATCCCTTTTGATTAAGTCAAAGGTAAACTGAACAGAATGTTAATTTTAAAACCGAATGTGACACTGATATGCAAACTCCATGTTTGATTATCATAATATAAGTACCAATAAAAAGTTTTTTAAAAAAATAATATAGTAATGGCTCATTACTGTAGAAAGGAAAACACAATAATATCTTGTACTTCCCTGCATCAGGAGTAGAGAAAAAAGGTTAAAAAAAATAATGTTGGGGGGGCGTGGCTTCGAGGGCGAAGATGGCGGACGCGGCTCTGTAGAGCTCCTGCCGGCCCGATCCTTATCCGCTAATTTATCCTTGCCCTACACCCTCTTCCCCCATCTCTACTAGTGCAGGAGTTTCCTGGAGTCCGGTGGATCCCGGTGGTGTGGTTCTTGGAGCTCCGGACGCCCGCTGGCGCGACCATCGGGAGCCGTCCTTGCTGGGCCTACCTGCTGCGTGGTGAGCCGGGGCCTCGATTTTTCTCCTGCCCGCCGGGAAGCCCTGAGGCCGGCTGGGCGTTATCCATCTCAGTCCGCGCCGCCGGAGCGGAGTCACTGGAGCCGAGAGACTGGGACTCGTGACCATACCCTGTGGAGTGGGGTCCCGACGCATTGGTGGTGTGGACCAGAAGTGTATCCTGATCAACCTGCCCTGACGCTCTCGTGGGGCAGCGGCGTTTCCAGGGATGGAAGATCTGGTGGCGCCAATCCGGCGATTCAGCCTTGGGCCCTTGCCTGGTGGTCCCTGCGCCTCGGTGGAGTGTGCCCCCCCCTGGGTCTGGTCTATCTCTTGGCGAACTGGGGCGAGCTGGACCCGAGGGACGGCGGTGCCGTGGACGTCCCATCTGCTGCCTGCTTCCGTGGGGTGACCCATAGCGAGTATCTCTCGCCGGACTACCACGCCGGCGGCCATGACGAGAGGCAAAGGCGGTCTCAATACAGCCACTACGGGACCCATCGACAAGTTCACCGGCCCCGGGAATGGTGCTGGGGCGGCCGGAGGGAGTCAGGCGGCGGGCCCGGACAATGCAGCGCTGCTAACGGCCATCACGCAATCCCGTGACATGTTGGATGCGAAGATCGGCGCAGTGGGCGCCGATGTGATGCTGCTGCGCCAGGACCTCCGCAACGCGGTTGCTCGCATCACGGAGGAAGAAACCAGGGTCACGACGGTGGAGGGTGATGTCGGTGCCCTGAAGAAGAGAGTCGCCGACCTGGAGCATACGCAGCGGGCCTAGCGCTCCGTGTGGAGGACGCCGAAGGGCGGGCACGGCGGAACAATCTGCGCTTTGTGGGCTTTCCGGAGGGATGCGAGAAGGGGCCTATGGACGTGTTCCATTCCCGGTGGCTAGAGAGCTGGTTACCCCCGGACGCCCTGTCAAGCTGTTTTGTGGTAGAACGCGCCCACCGCACCCTGACACAGAAGCCCCCGGCTGGGAAGCGGCCTCGCCCGATCATTGCTCGGATCCTGAATTACCACGACAGGGATGCCATCCTCCGGAAGGCGAGACTCAAGGACACCCTGCTGTTTGATAATTGCAAAATTATGATCTTGCCAGACTATACCAAGTTGGTTCAACAGCAGCGGCACTCTTTTCTGGCGGCCAAGGCCAGGCTCCGGGGCCTGAAACTTCAATACTCATTGCTGTACCCGGCCCGCCTCCGTGTCATCTACAATTCGAGGACCCACTTCTTTGACACTCCGGAGGCTGTCTTTGCCTGGACAGACGAGGCGGTCCGGCTTCGTCCACACGTCCAGCCGGGGCTGCACTCCGGCTCCTCTCGCAGTTCATCTCAGGAGCAGGGCGATCAACAGGCCAAAGGGAAGCGACACCGCAAGTCCCGTTCGAGGCGAGGTCCCTGTCTCGAGACCCCCTTTTGGGGGCACACAGCCGGAGACGGATCACTCTGGCGGGGGGTCGTGACATCTGTCCACTGACCCTTGACTCTTGCAACTCTATTGTGGCCACCTACTGCGGCGGCGACCCGCTACACGACGGTCCGGACTTTATCTGGTGCAGTATTACCTGGCTCTTACAGGCCTAGCTGGGACTCGTGTGGACAAATGCACTATATCTTGCAATATTATTGATTGTGCTTATTGATGGGGGGAAGGATGGGGCATGTTTTGTGGGCTGCTTCCTCCTGTTGGGGTTGGGGGAGGTTTTTGGGTGTGTGCTTGGTTGGTGCTAGGGGGTTGTGTGGGATCCATTGGCATGCCTGACTTTTGGCGCTCTTTTTTGTGCCTGAAGTACCGTATGCCGCGACAGATACTTCATTGTTTCTTGAGGTATTGGGGTGGGGGTGGGGGGTTTGGGGTTGTTTGGTGGCGTGTTGGGGGGGTTGGCATTGTGGGGGTTGTGGGTATTGGGGTATTGTTCGTTGGGGTGCACGTGATCTCTCTGACCTATGCTACTGTGGGGTTTGGGGCCTGGGCCGGGGGCCGGGGATTGTGGGGTTGGATAAGTCGTGATGATGGTTGATGTCCCTCGTTTGGCGCCTTCTGGCGCCTCCATGCATGTGCTTAGCTGGAATGTCGGAGGTCTCTTGGATAAGATTAAACGGGGGGCGGTACTTCGCTGGGCCAAAAGGGATCTTGCAGATGTGCTCATGCTTCAGGAAACACACATGCTGGGTACGAAGGCCCTCAGTCTCCAGCGCTTTGGCTTCCACCAGGTGTTCCATGCCGGGTTTGCCAGGGGTTCCAGGGGGGTGGCCATACTTATTCATAGACGGATGGCATACACTCACGAGCGTCAGTGGCTCGACCCCCAGGGGCGCTTTGTGTTTATTCAAGGGAAGGTTGGTGCGGAGCCCGTGGTGTTTGGATGTGTATATGCTCCCCCCCCCCTGCAATGGGCCTTGGCTGAGCGGTTATTTGCCTTATGGGCTGAACTCCCCGACTCCTTGGCGGTGATTGGTGGCGACTGGAACGATGTTGTGGATGTGGCTGTGGACCGACAGCGGAGGCCTGGGGTGGCGCCTGCCCCCCCCTCCTACGCGGTTGGGGGCTATGTTGGATGTACTGGGATGGGCGGATGTGTGGAGGCATTTACATGCAGAGCGCCGCGAGTACACATATGTCTCGGCAGTTCATGGCTCCCTTTCGCGCCTGGACTATGTCTTTGTCCCAAGGGCTTTCCTTGCCAGAGTGAAAGGGGCGGCGATTCGGCCTCGCGGGCTCTCCGACCATTCCCCGGTAGCGGTCCAGATAGACCTACATAGACCGCGCCAGCCCTTCAGATGGCGGATGTCCGCGTGGCATCTGCAGCGACCTGACTATTCCCAACATCTTCGTGGCGCTATCGCCCAATACTGGCAGGACAATCTTGCCGTGGATGTGGACGCGGTGACTGTCTGGGAGGCCATGAAGCCCACTCTGCGAGGTATTGATCTGGCATGGTGTGCGTCTGCTCGTCGGGCTCGGCTGGAGGGCATAGCCGCTGCGGCGGGGCGGGTGGAAGAACTAGAGGCTCGCCACAGAGATGCGGCGGATGAAATCACCCTGCGACGGCTTCTGCAGGCGCAACAAACATACTCCTCGGTCTTATTGAACGAGGCTCGCCAGGCGTGGCTGGCCACCCGTAGCCGGGTTTACCAGTGGGGTGACAAGTCATGCACAATGCTCCATCGGCTCTGTCAACAAACCTTGCAGCCCATTACGCTCCCGGGTCTCGTTGATGCCGCAGGTGTGGCAATCACAGACCCGGCCACTCTGGCCACGAGCTTCGCGCACTAGTATGGGCGTCAATATGCCTCCCGGGAAACTCTCTCCCCCGCTGCTATTGCAGATTATCTCACATTGGTCCCCCCAGCTGCTGTGTCTGACGAGGTGCGTGACGCCTTAGATCTCCCCCTGACGGCTGAGGAGCTCGGGGACGCACTGGGTCAGCTGAATGTGGGCAAGGCACCGGGACCGAGCGGCTTTCCCAGTGAATTCTATAAGAAATTCCATCTACAGCATTGGAGCTGGCGCGAGAGCGGGGCCGCCTCCCACCAGACTGGCGTCATGCCGAAATTGTCGTGTTCCAGAAGCCGGGAAGGCAACTGGACCGCCATGACTCTTATCGGCCCATTTCCCTTATCAACTTCGAGGCCAAGCTTCTGGCCAAAGCGCTCGCGAATCGCTTGCTTCCCCATATCTCTGCCCTTGTTCATCCTGATCAGGCTGGCTTTATGCCACGCCGGGCGACACGGCACAATATACGGCGGGCGCAGGCGGCGATTGATGCTATCGGCGCTTCGGAGGATCAGGCGGCGTTGTTGCTGGCTGACATTGATAGCGCCTTTGATTCAGTCAGCTGGACTTTCCTCTTCACCCTTCTACCGCTGCTGAACCTCGGCCCGGTCTTCATCTCATATGTCCGCCTGCTCTACACTGAGGTTACGGCCTCGGTGCGGATCTCGGGGGCGGCCTCGGCTCGGTTCCCAGTGACTCGGGGCACGCGTCAGGGGTGTCCGCTTTCCCCCTACCTCTTTGCGCTGGCCATGGAGCCGTTGGCCGCCAGGGTTCGCAGTGATGCGCTGTATCGTGGCTTTGTCTGGAGCGTGGATCATGCGGACCGCATCGCCTTGTATGCGGACGATGTGCTGTTCTTCATGACCGACCTGCAGAATACGGGCCCGCGGGTTCTGGAATTGATGCAGGGCTTTGGTCAAGCGTCGGGGCTCTTCCTTAACCCACACAAGTCGACCTTATGGGTGCTGGGTGGTGGCGCGGTGGACTTTCCATGGGCTGCGTCCCTTCGGATCGCAGTGGAGGGAGTGAAATATCTGGGAGTTTTCCTCTCTGCCTCGCCCACGGTGGCGTGGAGCCGGAACATTCAACCGGTTTGGGACCGGGTCCAGTTGGACATCAAGACGTGGACACGTATGCCTCTTAACATTTACGGTCGATCGGCCATCTTTAAGATGGTGGCCTTGCCCCGTCTCCTTTACCAGCTGCAGAATCATCCCTACCCGATTGATCCGCAGTGGTTTCGCAGTGTTGACTCTGTGTTGGGCAGGTTCCTGTGGGCTGGAGGTGCCTCCAGGGTGGCGCTCCGTACGTGCTTCCTCTCTACTTACTGCGGCGGCTTGGCTACCGCGGATATGCTGTCCTACTATCAGGCCTCCCATCTCCTGGTGCTCAACGAGTGGTGGTATGGGGACCGCTGTGACCCGGCCTATGCCCTGGAGCACTCGCTAATGGGCGACGCCTCCCTTCATACGTTGTTGTACTCGGCCAGGAGGAGGCGGCTGCTCCCACGAGTCACCCAGGTGGTTTTTGCTGTCTGGCGGAGGGCCCTGCACCGCATGGGCTGGCGGGGTAAACTGACGGCAGAGACTCCGTTGTGGCGTAATGGCCTGCTGCCGGCGCTGGTGTCGCTGCAGGGCTTCGACGGCTGGGACGCAATAGGGGTCTCGTCCCTGGGGCATGTCCTCTCCGGCACCACTCTTAAATCCTTTCAGGAACTGAGTGCTGAGTTCAACATGCCCAGGTCCCAGTTCTTTCGTTATCTCCAATTTCGTCACGCTCTTACTCCTAGCCTGGTGGGGCTGGAGCAGCTCCCAGACTTCAGTCCCATAGAGGCGAAGCTGTTTATGGGAGATTTGGGTGACAAAAAAGTCTCCCAGATTTACCGCTCCTTGGTCACGCACTGCTCCCCCTTGCTCTCGACACTGAAGGCCCTATGGGAGGCCGATGTTGGCCCCTTGGACGAAGACGACTGGCGCGAGGCCCTTGAATCCCCCCGGGGGGCTGCCATTGCAGTCCGCCTCCGCTTCATTCAGTTCAAATATCTGCATCGAGCTTATTTCACAAGGGACCGTTTGTGGCGGGCGGGCCTGATTGCAACCCCGGAATGCCTGAGATGTGGTTCGGAGAGAGGCACCCTTTTTCACACTGTGTGGTCTTGTGTGCGGTTGACTCGGTTCTGGGCCGGTGTCTGGGATTGCCTGTCTGAGGTGCTGGGGTGGGACCTGCCCCGTACCCCTAGGTTGGGCCTTCTTCACGTCCTAGAAAATGTTGGGCGCAACATATACAAGCGCCATCTGTTGCTGCTGGGGCTGGTGGTAGCGAAGAGGGACCTGGCACAGGCCTGGAAGAGCGAGCGAGCCCCCCCCCTCAGTGCCTGGAGGGCGGGCCTGGACTTCATCATGGGTTTGGAACAGCCAGTTTTTGAGGCTCGGGGCTGTCCCCGCAAACATTTCAAAATATGGAAACGGTGGGCAGACTATAGGGGCCTGCCTCTCGACCCTCCTATGGACATGGACGATGCATTACCACAGGATGTTGACCCTGCACCCTAGGCCGTTGGCCGACTCCACCTTTGTACACCTTCTCTTATGGTTGACTCATGATCACGTGCACAGGGTTAGGGTGGGATAAGGGGTGGGTAGTGGACGGGGTTGGTGGGAGTTTTGGGGTAGGTGGGTGGGAGTATTTTTGAAAAATTCGCTTCATGCATTGGGTTCGATGCTGTGACAATGATGTGTCTTTTCGTATCTACTGTTGACAGTCTCCTCCTGATTGTGGAGGGCTGTGCTTAAACCTGATCGAACTCCTAATAAAAAAAATGGTTTTGAAAAAAAATAAAAAATAATGTTGAGCTTCTGCATGTCTTCAAATCTCAATAACTTGCAACCAAATCTATTGTCTTTGTTTATAGATATATCCAGATTTCTACTGAGACAAAACGAACGAGATGTCAAATAGGCATCATGGACAGATAAGTATTCGCCTATACTGTTAAAGTTCTAGCGCGAAGGGCTTTACCGCCAGGGTTTGTAGACAAAGGTGCTTTAAATGCTTTTTTATCCTTTCGTTTTCATAGGTTCTCCAGGATTGCCATGACCTGAACCAAGAGTAACTCCACCAGGACTCAAGGAAGACTAAGAAACAACTGCCCACCGAGCACGATGAATGTGGCATCAGTAAACCAGGAAGCAGAAAGGTGAGTGATACAAGGACAGAAGAATGCACGCGCGTCTATTAGAACGCAAAGTGATCTTCTGCTCAGGGAAGTCCAGCTACATGCAGGTGGTGATCCGCCTCTGCCTCAAGCATGGCCGGGAGCGAGGCAGGCTTAACATCTTGTTGCTCTAATACCTTTTGTTTATGGCCCTGTTCCCTGTGTTGTAATCGACCACGGCCGTGTTAGCGCCTAGCTGAACTACACGTTTTCCCGCTTAACTTGGCTATACACGAAAACGCCATTTTGGATGTTACGGCGGCCATCTTAGACCATAAGCGGCCTCGTGGCTAGCGTGCCCTTTAGTCCGTTGTCCGTACCACTGACCACTTGAGTTTGCCCAGCAACAGGCTATTTTTAGCACTGGTCAAGCCTGTACATGCGCAGTCCCCACTGACCAGTCACCCCTTAGGAATGTGCCGCCAAACTGACCAGCGGGGTTGTAACCCTCCAATGAGCTGGCTGTGTTCCAGAAAATGACCATATATGTACATAATGCCTTGTAACTTTGTGCCGGCTATCTTTTTATTACCTGCAAATTGTATAAAAGACCGAGTCACACCGATGTTCGGTGTGATACTTCTTGCATTACCGAAGGGTGCTGTAGGAATGTACCACCACCCCATGGGGTCTTAATAAACTTGTTCTTTGAATTTTACAGTTTCCGTGCCAACAGTTCTTGAATGTAAGTGGGTTATCTACGGAGCATGTAGGCCTTGGGAACCCCAATACTACAAATTGGCGACCACGAAGGGACTCATCGGTGACTCGGATGCCCGAAGGAGAGGTCGTGACGAAGGTTTGGAAACTCGCCATGGACGCGTATGCTGCCACCGAGTGACCCGAGTCTTGGCACCTGCGGTGTTTCTTCCTTTCCTTCTGATCTGACCTTCCAGGTGGCGCCGGTCTCCGACTGAGTTTTCGATCGTCTGCGTTGCTGGGAAAGTGCCGTTTGGCTGATTCGATTACAAGACCTTGGCAGTTGGAATCTGGATATTTGAGATTTTGGGTAAGATTTGTGATCGGTAAGGTAGTCTGTGGACGCTTACTGAAGTTCTATGATTTGTGATCGGTAAGGTAGTCTTCGGACGCTTGCCGGAGTTCTATGATCTATGATTTTGATTTGAGTTAGCTAACGTTTGTGAACTTGTGATCTTTGAACCTATATGTGTAGTGCACTTCACATAGGCAGGCATGTAGAGATGTTTCTCTAACTTTGTTTCTTTCCTTTGAGCGGCACATTTGTGTGAAGTACTGTAAGTGCCTTTTTATACGGTGTCACGCTTTCGTGATACTTTTTGAACATGCCTGTTTTAAGCGCACTCCGAGGGATGTGCTGTCTTGGAAATGGTACCACAATTAGGTTAGCGGAAGCACAGCCGGCTCCCCCAGAAGGAACACCAAACCGTGAGATGTATATAAAATTTGGCCTTCCCCCTATAATGTACAGCAAATTATGGCATAAGTATACAAAGACAGATCCTGAATTGCAATGGCCTCTACATGGGTCGTTCGATTTACGTAAAGTACAGTTTGTGGAACAATGCTTGTTTCAACGCAGGTCTAGACAAAACATGTTTGATTGTGTGCGAATGTGGGAAAAAGCAGTGCGCGAGCGAATGAAACGTGGAATTGCCTTGGCGGACAAAGAGCAGCGCAAGGCTGCTCGAGATAAGGCTTTACAGCTTGAGGAAAAGGAGGCTCAGGAGAAGAAAGAGAGGGAGGAACGGGAGCGTAAATTGCAAACGACTGGTCAATTTCCTATTCGTCGACCGCTTTATCCTGTCCTTAATAATGAAATTGATGATTTTTCATTGTTGGATCGGTCGCCGCCTCCGTACGTTTCGCCTACGGCTCCAGCTGCAGATTCGGAGGATGATGGACAGGATAAGCCGGGAAAGAAGGGCGTATCTGGTCTCAGGTTTTCTGCGGAGACATCCGCACATTTACGTAGTTGGGCACGTAAAATAAATACGAATTTTGCTTCTCAGTCTGAAGTTATTAAGGAAAGGGGTACATGGACAGACCAAGAATTACTGTATTTTCTGGCTACGTTGGCAGATAAAGTTGTTGTCGCATATCGTCATTTTTCAGATACATTAGAGCCTAAGGCTGTGTCAGTTCATCGTGAGAATTTGGATAAAGGTTTGTTTGATCTTGCAGATGTCGATGACCTTTTCAAGCAACTGATCCAGCTGCGAGATGAGACTACCAGATTGCGGGACGAGCGGAAAAAGAATAAGGAGTCCGAGCCGGAGTCTAATGGGCAGTCTAAGGAGTGTTCTCTCCGGGGTTCAGATAAGAGTTCTGCATTGCATGTTATGCCTATGCGTGAAGCCGCACCCTTGTATGTTCCACCTAAAGGGGAAGGTACAGATGATGATAAATTGTCAAAGGATGCCAAGGGATATTTTGTATATAATTGGGTATATACGCCTTGGAATAGAGCAGATGTTATGGCATTGAAAAATTCTTTACCTGATCTTCGTAAAAATCCAGCGGCATTCTATGAAGGGGTGGAAGGGGCTATTTCGTCTTGTGTGATGACTCTTGTTGATATAGATCTGTTTTTTGGGTTAATTCTTCCGCCAGATATGTGGAGACAGATTCGTAAAAATAATGATGAAACGATACTAGGGGGTACTTGGAAGGAAATTACGGCAGCCGTTTTAGACAGGGAACCGGCATGTAAGCCTTGTCAGTTGATTTTGGACCTCCCGGCGGCTATTTTAAATAAATTAAAAACGCTTGTGCCTTCTAAAAAGATCGATTGGACTATGTTAGCTTCGTGCAAACAAAAGCCAGATGAAACGGTTTCAGATTTCTTTACGCGCTTCGAAGAGGCGTTTCATGATTACAGTGTTCAATCTTTAACGGAAGATACGGGTAGGCATTTATTTGTAGATAAGTACGTAGCTAATCTCCTACCGGAGATTGCAAAGCGATTGAAAGCGAGTGAAAGTTCCTGGGCCACGGCGACCCCTGCGTCTTTGTTAACTATGGCTCAGTATTATGAGCGGCAGGAGTTGGAGGCTAAAGAAAGTATCGACAAAAAGGCGAAAGAATTGAAAACGAAGGTGATGTTGGCGCAGGTTCGGGGAACACAGGGTAGAGGGAGTGATAGAGGTAGACGAGGTGGAGGAAATACGTCGTACGGTCGTACGGATGTAGCGGAGGATCAATGTGCGTACTGTAAAGAGTTTGGGCATTGGGCTGATGATTGTCCGGTACTTCGTGAACAACGTAGTCAGCGTGGTCGTGGAGGTGGCAGGTCGAGAGGAGGTTATACGGGAGTAAGAGGTGGTGGAGGTGATCGTGGAAGGGCTGAGGAAAGGGGCCGTGGCCAGGATGAACGAAATACTTTTGATAGACGAAACCAATACCAGATATCGGAGGGTGAGAATGTGGAGCACCAGGATTATGTGCATGCATAGGACTGCGTAGGATGGGGTGTGGAATCAATTGAAGTGCCGGTAGACCAGAAGGGTCCATATGTAACAGCGGGCATTTTGGGTTCTACTGATCAATTTCTGGTCGACACAGGAGCTACTCGTAGCGCTTTGTCAAAAAACTTGGTTCCGAGGGCTCCCCTGTCTGGCGAAATGATAACATGTGTAGGGTTTGATGGCACACCCTCCCCTAGCCCATTGTCAAATCCCCTTGCACTTTGTATTGACAATTTTTTTAGTTTTGGCCAATTTTTGTTATCACCCCATACACCGGATAATATCCTGGGTATTGATTTGCTTAAATATTTTCGAGCAACGATACGGTGCGCTCCTGAGGGAGTGCGGGTTATTCTGAATGATAATTATCCTGACTCAGACAGATTTTGCACTATTCTAGACATTCCAGCTTTGGCCTCTCTCCCACACACGTTATGGGCGACCTCGGATACGGTTGTCGGAGAGATGCGTATTCCACCTATTCATATTACTGTTAAGGAGGGGGCCTCTCTGCCAAGGGTACCACAATATAAGATCTCGAGGGAAGGTGAAATTGCCCTGACACATATTGTCCAAGATTTGATAACTGCAGGAGTGGTGGAGGAGGTTCCTTATAATGTTTGTAACAGCCCTATTCTTCCGATCCTTAAGAGAGATACAGACGACAAAGTCTATCGGTTTATTATTGACTTGAGAGAGATTAACAAAATTGTCGTTCCTCAATACCCGGTGGTGTCCGACATTACGACCTTGCTTACATTGGTGCCACCAACGGCCACGACCTTTAGTGTAATTGATTTGAAAAATGCGTTCTTTTCCATCCCTGTCCATCCTGATAGCAGGTATTTGTTTGGCTTCACGTTAAATAATAAATCGTATAGATTTTGTCATGTTCCTCAAGGTTACACTGAAAGCCCGAGTATCTACAGCCAGGCTCTGAAAAGACAGCTTGATTCCTTTGAGTTACAGTCTGGGGTTGTCCTTATCCAATACGTGGATGACCTTCTGCTTGCTGCAGACTCTTATGCACAATGTGAGGGGAGTACGATTGCGTTACTTTCTTTTCTGGCACAAAATAATCACAAGGTTTCTAAGAAAAAGCTTCAATACTGTAGACCCAAGGTGACCTACCTCGGTCATCTTTTGTCTAAGGAGGGGCGTGCACTAACATCTGATCGAATTCAGGCGATTTTAGATACACCAGTCCCCCGCACACAGAGAGATGTACGTGCCTTCATAGGGTTAACGTCCTTTTGTAGGCAGTGGATTATGGGGTTTTCGCACATTATCAAACCATTGTTAGCGTTATTGTCCAAAGCTACACCAATGCCCCTTGAGTGGACAGATGAATGTCAGAATGCTTTTGAACAATTGAGACAGGCCCTTTGCTCTGCCCCCGTATTAGGTACACCAGATTACACGAAGATTTTCACATTGTACGTGCACGAGAAAGATGGGTGCGCGTTATCAGTGTTAGTGCAAGCACACGGGGACAAGCAGAGGCCATGCGCATACTTCTCAGCCATTCTTGATCCTGTAGCACGAGGGTTACCTGGGTGCTTTCGAGCAGTTGCAGCAACAGCAGTAGCCATACGGCAGAGTGAGGGAATAGTGTTATCGCACAAATTGTTGGTGCTGGTTCCCCATGCAGTGGATGCCCTGTTAAATCAAACAAAGACCCAGTATCTCATGAGTGCTCGTTTGACAGGATATGAGCTTACACTTTTGGCGCCACATATCACACTGAAAAGATGTGCTACCCTGAACCCTGCCACTTTATTGCCCTATCCGGTCGAGGAGGGTCAGGAAGAAAAACATCATGACTGTGTTTTCCTGACTGAGGAACAGACAAAGGGTCGTGTCGACTTACAGGATATGCCACTTCCAGATGTGGATGGGGAACTGTGGGTTGATGGATCGTGTGTGAGGCTGCCAGATGGTACGACTTCCGCAGCCTATGCGATTACGACACTTAAAACGGTGGTAGAAACAGCACGGATACCCCAGAAATCAGCTCAGGCAGCAGAGCTGATAGCCTTAACGAGAGCCTGCGAGTTGAGTGCTGGCCTATGTGTGAACATATACACGGATAGCCGGTATGCCTTCGGAGTAGCACATGACTTCGGGCTACTCTGGTGAGAACGTGGGTTTTTGACTTCTCACGGAGTACACATTATGCACGGAGAATTAGTGCGTGATCTCCTAAACGCGTTGCTTTGTCCAAAGAAAGTGGCGATAATAAAATGTAGCGCCCATAAAAAGGTCATTGATAAGGTGGGTCAGGGAAATGCCTTTGCAGACAGCATAGCGAGGCAAACGGCTATGTCTCGAACTGACTCCCCCATGTATGTGACACAATCACAGGCTGAGCGATGGAGCGATGCTAGAGCAGAAATCTTAGACATTCAGAAATCAGCTACTGAATCAGAACTTACGGAATGGGCAGCAGATGGAGTGCTAGATGATGAAGGTTGTTGGAGAAGCAAGGACATGGAGAAATGGAAATTGCCTGCAGCTTACTTGCAAGCGATGGTTCAGATGGCACATGGGTTGGCGCACGTGGGAGCTCTTGCAATCACTCGACTGCTAACGCGAGTTTGGGAACATCCCGAGATTGCTAATACTGCCAAGAGAGTAGTGCAGACCTGCCTGGTATGTTTGCAACACAATCCTGGAAAGGGGACCCATACTCCGAAAGGAGGGTTCGTTCCACCTTCCGCACCATTCGAGGTACTCCAAATGGATTATATCCAGCTTGAGCGTTGCAACAATCTGAAGTACGTCTTAGTGGTGGTATGTGCCTTTAGCAAATGGGTTGAGGCCTTCCCCACGAAAGACAATACAGCTCTAACAACGGCTAAGGTGTTGCTTAACCCCTTCGAGGCTAATGACGAGCTGGGCTCGTCATGGCGCTTACCTGCCGTGCGCGGATGACAAGGCCAGCTCGTCATAAAACAATGAAGAATAATAAAACCCAGCGCAGGACGGGAAAACGCCTAGCAGCCATGGGGTTAAGGAGTTTTTCCCTCGCTTTGGAGTTTGCAAATTTTTGTGGAGCGATAATGGGCCTCATTTTGTTGGGAAGATTGTGGACTATGTACTGAAGGGGTTAGGGATTCAGCAGAAGTTTCATGCTGTGTTCCACCCTCAGTCGGTAGGTCTAGTTGAGCGGTATAATGCCATGTTGAAACTCAAACTGGCTAAAATCGTAGCATCTACGTCGTTGAAGTGGCCGGATGCTTTGCCGCTAGCATTACTCTCTCTCAGATCAGTGCCCCACTCGCGAACTGGCCTCACACCATATGAGGTGGTGTTTGGTCGCCCTATGAATATCTGGGGGGTGCCCAAGCCGCGACTAATACATGATGTGCCTTGTATAATGATGAACGATTATTTGGCACGATTAACAAATGATTTGCTTTCTATTCATCAACAGGTTCGAGAAGCGCTCCCTGACAACTCTACTGGAGAGGGCCATGATCTTCGCCCCGGCGACCATGTCATGATCCGGTCGTTTGAGAGAGCGAGCAGTTTGGAGCCGAGGTGGCGGGGCCCTGAGCAGGTCCTTCTGGCGACCCGGACAGCAGTACGAGTGACCAATAGGAAGCGGTGGGTGCATTCAACTCACTGCCGTCGTGTCTCTCCTGATCTGGTGAATCCTGCTGTGTTAACGGACTACAAGGAAATTTTGGAGAAAGAAAAGAGCCCAGCTGTGACATCGGCCGAAGTTGAGGGAGCCTTCCCGGACCACACTGTTGCTGGACGAGAGCGTTATAATCTGCGGCCACGATAAGAAGATTTTTTTTTTGGTTTTCGAGACTGGTTGGTTACCGCTCTGGGGTTTGTGAAACGGAAGCCGGGAATCTCAAGGGGGGGGGGGGAATCAGTTCTGCCAAGAGTAGCGACACCCGTCTTGACCCTGGAGAAGAAAACAACGGCTACCTCGGAGCTCAGCACCGTATTTTTCTTTTTTAGGTATACACTTACGTGTATCTGAGACTTTGTGAACAATTTGAACTATTTGAGACATTAAGAACTTTTTGAACTATGGCTTCCACTGCATCCCGAGATAAACGAATACTTGGTGCCATCCTTTTTGTCTTGACCATTGTGGTAATAGCTGTGATAGCCTGGGTAGTTGAACTTGTGGTGCCTGCACGTGAACATTTGCTGCTGACTACCCCGGCCCCATCTGAACATTTTCATTTCACCTTACCCTATCATGAAGAACGGCACCGACAGACTTACTTGAATAATAGTTTTATCCAGATTCTGCATCACACGCATAATATGGCAAATACGTCTAATTGTTGGGTGTGTGGGATGTTGCCTGGGCATCAGAAGAAAGGGGGTACTCCACTCATCCCACTCCCGTTTTCACATAATGGATCCTGTAATGCCTGGTACACTCTCCTCTTCACTCTGAGATGGCCAACAAAAGGGGGGGGTGCTTTTTCGTTTGAATAAAGTCTGCTATCACGACAGGGATGGGTTTCCACGGGCTGAGGGTACTCGATTTGAATGGGAGGAGTACCGGCCTGATAATGTATCTGCCCCGCGTGTGTACAGCAATCAACGAAATATCAATGTATCTAGCTCTCATGTCATTAATGTTATCGCTACTAAAGCTGATTTGTGTATACGAAATAAAGGCTCAATTCCGGTGGGGAAAAGTGAATGCAACACCACACTTACCTTTGATAGCCCGAATGGCATATCGTTTGTAGCATCTCGCAATACTTATTTCATTTGTGGAACGAAAGGTTATCATCAACTTCCGTTGGGATGGTTAGGCACGTGCTATGTATCTTTTGTATTACCCCCTGTGTTCATTGCTCCACCAATGTATCATAATGACTATATTTTGTACCACGACTTTGTTTTGAATCGTGTCAAACGGACTGTTGTTCTGGACGACATCGACCAGACTGATACTGCCTTACAGCAATATGTGGACTTCAATTTGGGACTGTTTTCCTTTGTGGGGGCTGCATTGAACAGTCGGAAAATACGACGATTGACACGTGTTGTTGAGGCCGTAGCCAATGATACTGCCATTGCACTTGGGAATATTACTGAAGAACTTCAGATTTCTAGGATTGTCACACTCCAAAATAGGATGGTATTAGACGTAGTTTTGGCTGACCGTGGGGGGGCATGCAGAATTATCGGAAGCAGCTGCTGTGTTTATATACCTGACAATTCACCATCTGTTTATGATGCCATTTCCAAGTTGCATAAGATAGCTGCTGAAATTCATCCGGACAACGGAACTTGGACACTTTCAGGATGGTTCTGGTCAATGCTTACTGCTTGGGGTTGGAAACTGCTAACGATTCTCTGTATTATTGTGGGGGTACTGTTCTTTGTATGCTTATGTATTCAATGTGGCCCAGCCTTATGTTCTATGTGCCTATCCACTTGTGTACCATCAAGACGAGCTCTTGCCCATGACCACATGATGCTTCATAAAGAAGTAACTCAAATAATGTTAATAGATATTGAGGACGAACACCCTGATTATGTTCACTATGAGGTAGCTTCAGCTAAACGCTAAAAGGGTCGTCTGTTGTAATCGACCACGGCCGTGTTAGCGCCTAGCTGAACTACACGTTTTCCCGCTTAACTTGGCTATACACGAAAACGCCATTTTGGATGTTACGGCGGCCATCTTAGACCATAAGCGGCCTCGTGGCTAGCGTGCCCTTTAGTCCGTTGTCCATACCACTGACCACTTGAGTTTGCCCAGCAACAGGCTATTTTTAGCACTGGTCAAGCCTGTACATGCGCAGTCCCCACTGACCAGTCACCCCTTAGGAATGTGCCGCCAAACTGACCAGCGGGGTTGTAACCCTCCAATGAGCTGGCTGTGTTCCAGAAAATGACCATATATGTACATAATGCCTTGTAACTTTGTGCCGCCTATCTTTTTATTACCTGCAAATTGTATAAAAGACCGAGTCACACCGATGTTCGGTGTGATACTTCTTGCATTACCGAAGGGTGCTGTAGGAATGTACCACCACCCCATGGGGTCTTAATAAACTTGTTCTTTGAATTTTACAGTTTCCGTGCCAACAGTTCTTGAATGTAAGTGGGTTATCTACGGAGCATGTAGGCCTTGGGAACCCCAATACTACACCTGCAGTTGTCAGGCCATGGCCCTCTCCAGTCCTCACCCTTGCCTTTTTGGGCCCTTGTCATGCTCTATGCTGGTTATGTGTCACCATTACAGACCCTTTATCCTGCTGTTGCCTGGCCCTTGACGGTGCCAAGCCAGGATGTTGCACTTGGCCCTCTCTGCAGGGTCACTCCCAAACAATTTGCCTTCACCCCCCCTGTTTTCCGAAAGTCATTATTGTTGGCATTAGAACTCTGGGCACTTTCCCACTGCTTACCAGTGCTAAAGTGCTTGTGCTCTCGTCTTTAAACATAGTAAAATTCGCTTGCACCCAATTGGCACATTTAATTTATTCATAAGTCCCTAGTAAAGTGGTACTCCATATATTCTGGGCCTGTAAATTAAATGCTAGTAGTGGGTCCGCAGCACTTATTGTGTCACCCATGTATGTAGCCCTTAAAAACATGTCTGAGGACGGCCATGTGAAATTCAACCTGGCAAAATAAACTTTTTGCCATGCCTAAACCTCCCTTTTTAATACATATGTCACCCCATATGGTAGACACTAAAAAGCCAATAGACAGGGTGCATTGTACTAAAATGATAGGGCATGTGGTTTTAAGTTGTACATGTGAAAAAAAAACAAATTCATTTTTCATTACTGCGAGGCCTACCTCTCCCATAAGATAACATTGGGTTACCTTATTGCATTTAATAATTGTAACTTTTGATTGGGAACAGGTAGAAATGTTATGTTTGGGCTCAAATACGTTGTCATTTAAAAGCATATTTAATATTAATTTTAGATTGTAGATGTAAACATTTTTAAATGCCACTTTTAGAAAGTTTGCATTTTCCTGCCCTAAACTTTCTAAGGCCTTCTACGAGTTTTCTACTGCCTCAGCCAGTTAATTGTTCCACCATCAGGAGTATGTATATGGCCCAGATGGTGAACAAAAGGAGCTGGTTGTAGCTGAGGGAGGGTCATCCTGCTAGGATGGGAGGGACAAAGCTGTACCCTGCCCCACTTACATTTCAATGGCCTACCTCTAACATGCTCACAAAGGACCTCAACATCAGCATATTGTCACCTTTGACCACTTGGAGCCTAGGCTGGGAAGGAAGGAAATTTCCAGAACTAGGTGAGGGGATAGCCTAAAAGTTTCCCCCACTTCAAAGGCTGGCACCAAGTTTAGATATTGGATCACAGACCAACTCTTCAGTACACTCCTGGATCCCTGGGCATTGCAGAAGAACTGTCTTGTTCCCCAGAGGACTGCCTTGCTACTTGAGGCCTACCTTGTACCCCAGAGGAATACCCTGCTGCTGGAGGTCTGTCCTGCTCTCTGAGAAAGAAGACTGGACCTGCTCCCTTAGTACCAGGCTAACCTGAGTTATGCCAAGGGGCAGTTGGCTGACCTCCTTCCTTTTCTGAACTACAAGGTCACAACAAGCTCCAGAGGCCTCCCTACAACTTCCCAGCTGACCTGCTGCAATGAGGCCTGCCTGGACCTGCAACTGAACCTGCTTGAACCCTGATGGCCTCTACAGGAGAGAGGTCCTAATCCCCAAGAAGTTCCTTCCCAGGTCCTGGACCCTTTGCTGGCAATAGTTAAGCTACTCCTGGAAAATCTTAAAGTTTAGAAATATGTGTGCCGACCTTTGAGAAGGTAACTAACCTGGTCCCTGTATCCAGCATCAATTCATTCTGGTCTAACGTGATCAGATATCCACAGTTAGTAATTTCTGCTTTTTGTCACTTTTTTTTACTTAAACCATTAAATGCATATCGCTGGTTCTACTGAATGTATTTTTGTTGTTTTTGCCTCCAATTATTTATAACATTAATTGGTGTGCGAATTTTCTTTTTTGTGTTCTCACTTTATAACTGTTTGTATGCAGCATAAATACTTAATAGTCAGGAAAAAAAAGAGGGACCCCTTAATGTGGCATTAATACTTAACACATTGCCTCCAAGTTAAGCCTGACAGCTTTTGTGCTAAGCTACCAGAAAGTTAAACATAGGTTAATTTAGTAACATTTGTGATTCACCCTGGCTAAGGATTGTGGTTGTTGCTTGAGAAGCGTTTTCACCCCCTCAATCAAAAACCCAATTTCCTACACTAGTGCTTCTAAAATATGTGTCTTGCGGCAGCTAGGCATGAGCAGGCAGAGGCAGCTCCTCGGCTATGGCGGAGGAGCATCGCCCCACTGCTTTTAGGCAGTGCAAATGAAAGGAAACATAAAATGATAACTTTGAGTTGTTATGATTTTATGTTTCCGTGCTGCTTTGCTGGCCAGCAGGGCTGTTCTACTCTCAGAGAAGGGCAGGGGAAGAGTTGTTTGCCCACTCCTAAGTGCACATGACTGTTTGGCCGGCCCTCTTGAGCCACGCAAAACAGTCTTGCGCACTTTCCCTGTTCTCCATGGAGGCTGCATTACACCCTGCGTGGAGGCAATGCCCAGGCCACCATTCCCTGGCTGAGTGTCGAACCAGGACACAGACCAATCACAACGCTGCATTGCAGCATTGTGATTGGTCAGGGGAGCCTGGCTGTACGTCCTGTACCTCAAGTCCGACAAGGAGAGCAGGGCCAGAGATGCAGGACCCGGTAGCAAGGTAAGTGTTTGTTTATTCTTTTTTTTTTCATTGCACACCCAACCCCCTACACTAGCGAGCCATGCCGGCCGCCACTGGCCCTTAACCTGATGTTTGGTGGGCCCACCGCAGATCCCATATCTGGTGTGCGTTGTCCCTGTCCTCCTGTTCACTGGGCCCTGGTTGGACCCCTTGACTGCTTTATGTGGTCGATTGTCCAGTGGGTGCTGGGACCGTGCAGGCCTGTGCTTGGTCTCCGTGTTCCTTTGCACTTCTGCGGATGGACCCTGAAAGGCCAATTCCATGCCTGTATACCTCTCTGTCCTTCTGTAGTTAGGTCCTCACCAGCCGGGGTCTAGTCTGGATACTATTCATTCTTTTGTTGGGTTTTGCAGGCCCATTGGCTGGTCTGTGTAGCTTGTATTTACTATTACTGAGCTCTTGTGAGACCTACATCCTAGTGTTTGGTTTCTTGTGCTGTTTTTCTGCACTAGCAGACCCGTGCTTGGTGTGTGTATGGTTACTTGTCCCACTGTTGCTTGACCCTTGCAGGACCTTGCCTGCTGTTGTTGGGGCCTGGCTGGTTCTTCCCTGATTTGTGTGGCCTTTTGCCCCGCTGTTTTTAGGCGATTGATAGGCCATGGTGCCTGGTCACTTGTGTGTATTTGCTAGGGGTGCAGCATTTTTCTGAGAACAATATTGGCCATTTGTACCAGTTTTGGAGCACGATAAGGGTCAGAAGTTGGTACTCAAAAGCAGTGTAAAATTATTTTTTAAAAAATTAACACAGCAGAGCTGTCACTATAAGCTACACCGAAGAATAATCTAACAGCAGTGAAATTCTTTAGCCATGCTCGCGTCTGTTTTTTTTCCTTTATATTTATATTTCAAATGGGGAAAATACAAGATTTTAATGATTTTCTTTATTTTCCTACTGCTTTGCCCTATGCTCTGCTGTTGCCGGTTCTTGCAGACACGTGCCTAGTCAGGGCGGCCCTGTGGTCCGCTGTGGCTGGTTCTTGCAGATTCATGCCTAGACGGGCGGCCCTGTGGTCTGCAGTTGCTGGTTCTTGCAGATACATACCTAACTTGGGTGGCCCGGTGGTCCGCTGTTGCTGGTTCTTGCAGATACATACCTAGCTTGGGTGGCCCGGTGGTCCGCTGTGGCTGGTTCTTGCAGATACATACCTAGCTTGGGTGGCCCGGTGGTCCGCTGTTGCTGGTTCTTGCAGAAACATGCCTAGCTTGGGTGGCCCGGTGGTCCGCTGTTGCTGGTTCTTGCAGATACATACCTAGCTTGGGTGGCCCGGTGGTCCGCTGTTGCTGGTTCTTGCAGATACATACCTAGCTTGGGTGGCCCGGTGGTCCGCTGTTGCTGGTTCTTGCAGAAACATGCCTAGCTTGGGTGGCCCGGTGGTCCGCTGTTGCTGGTTCTTGCAGATACATACCTAGCTTGGGTGGCCCGGTGGTCCGCTGTTGCTGGTTCTTGCAGATACATACCTAGTCTGTGTGGCTGTTAGCTCCACTGTCGCGGGTTCTTGCAGATACATACCTAGTCTGTGTGGCTGTTAGCTCCACTGTCGCGGGTTCTTGCAGATACATACCTAGTGTGTGTGGCTGTTAGCTCCACTGTTGCGGGTTCTTGCAGATACATGCCTAGTCTGTGTGGCTGTTAGCTCAGCTGTTGCAGGTTCTTGCAGATACATGCCTAGTCTGTGTGGCTGTTAGCTCAGCTGTTGTGGGTTCTTGCAGATACATGCCTAGTCTGTGTGGCTGTTAGCTCCGCTGTTGCGGGTTCTTGTAGATACATGCCTAGCTGGGACGGTCCTGTGATCTGCTGGTGCTAGTTCTTGCAGACAAGTACCTAGTTGGGACGACCCTGTGGTCTGCGGTTGCTGGTTCTTGCAGATACCTACCTAACCTGGCTGGCTCTGTGGTCCGCAGTTGCTGGTTCTTACAGATACATGCCTAGCCGGGGTGGCCCTGTGGTACGCTGGCTGTTGCTGGTTCTTGTAAATACATGCCTAGCTGGGACAGTCCTGTGGTCTGCTGGTGCTAGTTCTTGCAGACAAGTACCTAGGTGGGACGACCCTGTGGTCTGCTGTTGCTGGTTCTTGCAGATACATGCTTAGTCGGGCGGCCCTGTGGTTTGCTGTTGCTGGTTCTTGCAGATACCTACCTAGACTGGTTGGCCCTGTGGTCCACTTTTGCTGATTCTTGCAAATACATGCCTAGCCTGGGTGGCCCTGTGGTTCGCTTTTGCTAGTTCTTGCAAAAATATGCCAAGCCTGGGTGGCCCTGTAATCTGCTGTTGATGGTTCTTGCAGATACAGGCCTAGTCTTGGTGGCCCTGTGCTCTGCTGTTGCTGGTTCTTGCAAAAATATGCCTAGCCTGGGTGGCCCTGTAATCTGCTGTTGATGGTTCTTGCAGATACAGGCCTAGTCTAGGTGGCCCTGTGTTCTGCTGTTGCTGGTTCTTGCAAATACAGGCATAGTCTAGGCGGCCCTGTGCTCTGCTGTGTCTGGTTCTTGCAGATACAGGTCTAGTCTGGTTGGCCCTGGTGTCTGCTGTTGCTGGTTCTTGTAGATACAGGCATAGTTTGGGCGGCCCTGTGCTCTGCTGTTGCTGGTTCTTGCAGATATATGCCTAGTCTGGGTGGCCTTGTGGTCCGCTGTTGCCGATTCTTGCAGATACAGACCTAACCTGGGTGGCACTATTGTCTGCTGTTGTTTCTTTTTTTCAGATAAATGCCTAGCCTGGCTGGCCCTGTGGTCCGCTGTTGCTGGTTCTTGCAGATACAGGCCTAGCCTGGGTGGCCCTGTGTTCCGCTGTTGCTGGTTCTTGCAGATACAGGCCTAGCAAGGACGGTCCTGTGGTCTGCTGGTGGTAGTTCTTGGTGATACATGCCTAGCCAGGCCAACCCTGTGGTCCGCTGTTGCTGGTTCTTGCAGATACATACCTAACCTGGCTGGCCCTGTGGTCCGCTCGCTGTTGCTGGTTCTTGCAGATACATGCCTAACCTCGGTGGCCCTGTGGTCCGCTGTTGCTGGTTCTTGCAGATACATGCCTAACCTCGGTGGCGCTGTGGTCCGCTGTTGCTGGTTCTTGCAGATACATACCTAACCTCGGTGGCCCTGTGGTCCGTTGGCGCTGGTTCTTGCAGATACATACCTAACGGGGCCGGCCCTAAGGTCCGCTGTTGCTGGTTGATGCAGATACATACCTAACCTGGGTGGCCCTGTGGTCTGCTCACTGTTGCTGGTTCTTTCAGAAACATACCTAGCCTGGGTGGTCCTGTGGTTCACTGTTGCTGGTTCGTGCAGATACAGGCCTTGTCTGGTTGGCCCTATTGTCTGCTGTTTCTTTTTGGCAGATGCATGCCTGGTCTGGGCGGCCCTGTGGTCCGCTGTTGCTGTTTCTTGCAGATACAGGCCTAGTCTGGTTGGCCCTATTGTCTGCTGTTTCTTTTTGGCAGATGCATGCCTGGTCTGGGCGGCCCTGTGGTCCGCTGTTGCTGTTTCTTGCAGATACAGGCCTAGTCTGGTTGGCCCTATTGTCTGCTGTTTCTTTTTGGCAGATGCATGCCTGGTCTGGGCGGCCCTGTGGTCCGCTGTTGCTGTTTCTTGCAGATACAGGCCTAGTCTGGTTGGCCCTATTGTCTGCTGTTTCTTTTTTGCAGATGCATGCCTGGTCTGGGCGGCCCTGTTGTCCGCTGTTGCTGGTTCTTGCAGACACACTCGTAGTTGGGGTGTCCCTGTGGTCTGCTGTTGCTGGTTCTTGAAGATACATGCCTGGTCTGGGCGGCCCTGTGGTCCGCTGTTGCTGTTTCTTGCAGACACACTCGTAGTCGGGTTGTCCCCGTGGTCTGCTGTTGCTGGCTCTTGAAGATACATGCCCAGTCGGGAGGCCCTGTGCTACGCTGTTGCTGGTTCTTGCTGACCCGTGCCTGGCCTGCCCTTTGCTCTGTTGTTTGCAGATGCTTGCCTGGTCTGGGTGGCCCTGTGCTCTGCTGTCATTGGGCCCGGCCATCAGATGCCTGGCCTGCGTGAGGCTTCTTGTCCTGCTCTCGCTGGCCCTCGCAGGTGCCATGGCGCATCCTGCTCTTCACTTCCTTCACGCCCTCGCCTCGCAAACCCATCAGTAAATGGCGGGTACATTCGCGCTACAGGTGTTTCTGGAAAATGAACCCACTGCTCCTGCACAGGGTGCGGCAGGAGGGTGAGACACCGAATTCCTCGCATTGGGTTCGTCCGGCACGGCAGGGCCGTAAAACAGGCACCTGTGTCCGGTGGGTGGGGGCCCCCCATGAGGCCCCGTTTCAGATTAAGGCCTATGGATTGCTGTGAGGTATCGCAGTCTCAGGGGCCCAGGTCACATTCTGTTCATTCTACGTTACGCCAACCGTGGAGGAATCTCAAACTCTCTCAACGGTCTCTTTGTTTTGAACGTGTTTTTCACTCTGGTGGAATTTGTCAGAAAACTCTCGACAGTCTGGTCTGACCGGATTCCTGGAGAGCCGGGCTCTCGTTTCTCGCCGGTGCTGTCGAAACTCACCTGGGGGTCACGTTCACTACCAGCCATTCTGAGCCACGCCAGCCATCTGAGTGGTCGTGTCCCTCTGTCGCGGCTCCAGAAGTGATCCTTCGTCCTTAGCGCATCGCTGCATCCAGAGCTAATCATTGCCCACAGCGCCCTGAGGTACCAAGAGCGAAAAATTGTATATAGCGCCTTGCGGCACCCAGGGTAAAGAATCGTCTAAAGCACCTCGCCGCGCCCGAACCAGAGTTGCTTGCAGCGCTCCATTGTATTTGACGCAGAAAATCGTATATAGTGTCTTGAAAGTATAGCGCCTTGCTGCTGCTGCCTGAGTATTATATCTTCCCTTTCTTCTTCTAGAGCGAACCTGAAGAGGTTTTCCACTTTATTCTCAAAGGGACCACCAACCTCTGCTCCAGGACCACTTCGGAACCGGCGCCCTTTTCCCTGAAGGAAAATCGAAGGATTCCTCCGTCCCTGGCCGCCATGTCGCTCACCGCGACCCTTTCAGCCCTCCTGCTACTGGCCGCGGCTAGCAACGCCCAGGGTAAGTCACTCGTGCGTTTCTTGTGTTACGTGAGGTTCGGTCAGTCACAAAGAGTACAGCATTGGGCCCATGAGGCAGAGCCAGCTTCACGCCCCAGAGCAGGCGCCGCGCCTGCAGAGAAAGCAGCGCCACTCACGCAGCAGCGTCAGGACAGTGCCGGACTCACTCACACACCACAGGTGTAGGACAGTACGGGCGTCACACCCTCACTCGCAGGGGCGGCCTTAGGCATGTGCAAGCTGTGCACCTGCACATAGCCGCCAAACCCCAGGGGCTGCCACGCCAATATATATCCTTAATATAATAATCCTCTGAGGATGGATACATATTTGCGTGGCGGCCCCTGGCAGGGATTTGGCGGCCTCCGGCTCTGTAACACCTTCCTGAGCTCCGGGGTGGCTCCGCCCAGGGCCGGGCTGGGAACCATCCGGCCTTTTGAGTCCCCAAGGATAGTGAGATTGGGCAGTTTTAGAGGACAACTCCAGTAAATTCAACACTTTTGAATCAATGTTGGGAGGGTGAGAAAGATTTTCAGGGTGAGTGTGGGCTCTTTGTAGTCTATGGAAGGCATTTTGCTCGTTTGGATGGTGAAGATGAGTCCTAGGACAGTAACCACTTCCAAAGGAGGGTGAGTTGGGATGTGTGCCTTCCAAAGAGTTTCCTCCCGGCAACTGGGGAATTTTTTTTTTCTCCCTGCCTTGGTCCACCACGCCTCGCGAGGCGATGCAGGAAGCAAAAGTCAAAACCGAACACCTCGTCGCAGGGCGGGGCTGCTACCACTGTGCTCTGGCACTCCTGGGCCATGGTTTAAGACAAGGGAGCTGGCTGAGAATCCGCCTTCGAGAGCTCAGCAGTTCCCTGACTTCTAATTGTGCAGGGGGAACCGCAGGTCACCACCTATATCTAAAGGACTCCCAAGTGTAGAGTCTTTCAATATAAAGACCTCCAGACCAGGCTTGCCCAAAAAGCGAAAAAGGCAAAAGAGACAGGTTTAAGTACCTTGGATGTTACGAAGGATATCACTTCTCAGTTTGTATAGATTTCACTTGCCGGTATATAGGCTAATTTGTAAACTTGATGTACCAAATGACCTAGTGAGATCATGATAAAAATGTTAACTGAACAGGACAGAGCGATGATGCTTTTGCCCAAATCACAGATCTCTACTCCTGCATCGGGATCTAATCCATGGCTCCCTGGCAGCCACCCTTACATGCCCCCGTTCACACGAGACCTTCATGTGGATGGGAAGTCTCTGAACCAAGCACCCAAGTTGAGTGAGTGAAGGAGAATTCCAAATCATCAGTAATCAAAATACTGCATCTCTAATGTAGTTGGGTAGTGTAGGTAGAATACTCTGAGAACCCATAGTCCTGCAGATTGATGCTATAGTAGGCTAGTCGTAGGGTTATTGCTGTCTTGGAAACTTTTAAGGGATCTTTAGAACAAATGGGGTTGCTGAAATGTCTACAATCACTTCTCTAACTAGACAATCTTTAGACCACCCCAACAAATCTTGGCCCCTTCCAAACCTGTGAATCAAATGTTTTGAGCTCGGGAATAGATGTGATGGTGAAAATATCCATTTGTGAACAGAATGAAACCTGAATGATGGAACGGAGAACTCTAATTTTCAGATCTCAAAAATGAAGGCTCTGACCGGGTCAGCTTCACACATTTCAATATGAGATACACAAATGCAAATTCTTGTGGAATTACCCACTCTGAGTCAAAAGAGGGGTGCTAACTGCTAAATTAGCACGTCCCTGCTTTCTGATGAACTATATGGCTGTCCTTCTGAGGCATGGGTGTACTTTTTTTTGTTGCAAAAAACACCCATGTTTCTTAGAAGTTTTTGTTTGTGTTCTACGAAGCAGGAAAAAAGGTGCAAAGGATAATCTGTTAAGCACAACATTTTCCAAACAGGTCAGCATTTCATGGTGGCTTGTGGAGCAAGTCGTGTTTTGCCTTTCAGAGTAATGTTTCACCCGTATCTAGCACGGTTATCCATGTGTATCATTTTTTTAAACCAATGATTTTTTAGATTTTTTGTTTTAAATTGTTTTATAGATAGACATATGATTTAGCAAAAGTGCAGCCAAATGCTGTAGCAATCCCATCAGTCAACATTCAACAAACATCATAAAGGTTTTGTGAGAGGGCGATCAATTCAGAAAGGCAGTTTTCTAAACAATGTGTGTGTGTGCGTTTGTGGTAGTACGAAGGCTGTCACCCAACAAGGGGAATCAACAGGTATTACATTGTTGTCTACTACTAGTGAGCAGCCCATCCTAAGATTATAAAGTGGGAACAGGGAGCATGTGGGAATCGTGAAAGGAGGGAAAGAACTTTGGTTAAACTGAGGCTGTGTGCATTAAGAAGGCAGTAATAGGGCGAATAAAAGTGTATTAAAAAATAAAAAAGAAGGCAGTAGGAGGGTGCAAGGGCTCGCTGTGGAAACATTCAGTAGCGCCAGTGGGTTAAGGCGTCAAACAAAGTAGGGGTATAGTGTGTTACCCGTCAGGGTATCAAGGTATGAAGAAAGGCTGTGGCAGCGTAAGTGTATCACAAACTAAGGGGGTAGGAATTTTATACAGGAGAGGAACCTGGTGTGGAAGATATTGTCAGACTTTCCAACGAGGTGACCCTTGCAGAATGATCAATCATTTTTGCGGTGTCTTTGCATGGACCTTAGCTTCTTGTCCATAAGAGAGGAAGACACTTCCCGTTCTAATGGCTGTGGTAGCCAACGATGACCGTATTAGAGGATTAGCAGAAACCAATATGGCTCCTCTTTAGGGCCCTCTCCTTAAAGCCTTGGGTAGGACTTGATTAAGATCTCCAGAGGTTGCTTCAGGAAATGATGCTCCGAGCGGGGTTGGAGGAGAGGCAAAGACCAACCGTAACAAAAATGTTCGTGGGCAGATCAGATAATTTGCTGTTAATAGGAAAAAAGCTTGCACATATGTTTATAAGACTGCAAAGTAATTTCTGGATGGGTGAGGAGGGGTGTCATCCTCATTTGTTTCATCATCGGTGCAGTCTCTGGACTGACTTCAGACAGCCTCATCTCCTTAATAGCAAGTTTACCCAATGAAAATTGTACTTAAGTACCCTCATGATGACAGGTGTCCGTCTGCTTCAGTGGTATCAAAAATGGTGTTGCCAAAGGCCAAGAACAGCCATGTCCATGTCATTAGGTTAGTTTTGATGTGCCTCAAGAAGATATCTGAAACCAACTGAGAGCTGAGACCACCACAGATAATCCTTCGACACCCACTGAGTCGACATATTTGGGGTCCTAAGATTCCTGCATTTAGCCAATCACATGTGAATGGTGGGCAACTAAAAGGAAACTCAATTGCCATTGTATTCCACTGAAGGTGGACAACTGAAAGAGCACTAGGCAATTCAGGCCATGAACTGGCGGGAGAGGTTCCCATGCAACATTCCTAGTTGTCTAGGATTTGGAGCGAAGGATTCACAGGAGTTAGGGGCGTGACCGGACCAGCGACCATAATGGCCGCTTGGAGCTAAAGCTACATGGAAGCCCCGTTTACAACATCCCCACACAGTGCTAAACCACAACAAAACCCACTACTGAGGGCCAGATGTAGGTAGGCTTTTACCGGTCGATAACGGCCGATATCAGCCGTTACCGACCAGTAAAAGCCTTTTCCCATGTAGGAGGCATTTTTACCGATTCGGTAAATTCCGAATCGGTAAATGTTGATTCGGTATTTACCGAATCGGTATTTACCGATTCGGTATTTACCGAATCAACATTTACCGAATCAGTAAATAAGATGTAGGAAGCACTTAAAAGTTTGCTACTGGGCTTTAAGAATTTGTTATTTACCACCAACTATTAGTTGGTGGTAAATAAGGAATTCCTATGTAAATGCATAAATGTGCATTTACACCTGTGCCATGTGACAGACATACATGCCCTTAGGGCATGTATGTATGCCACATGTGCACACCAACACTAATCAGGGGTGCAACAGGGTGTCAAAGTGACACCCTGCACCCTTGACTTTTTGCCAATTTTAACGAATCGGTAATTACCGATTCGGTAATTGACATTCATTCCTATGGGCCTCCAGGCCCATAGGAATCAAAGGCAAATACCGAATCAGTAAATACCAATTCGGTAAATACCGAATCCTACCGATTCAGTATTTTTTACCGAATAATTACCTACATTGGATTTACCGATTCAAAAATACCGAATAGGTAAAATTCTGTATTTTCGAATCGGTAAATCAAAAATACCTACATCTAGCCCTAAGTGGTGACAAGGCTTCGCCTGGCAATTATCGGTTAGTGGCACTAATCGACAATGAGGCCAAATACTTTGCGGGCACATTGTTGGAAGAGCTTACATCCTAGACGGACACAAATGATATAATTCAACTAAATCAGACAGGCTTCAGTAAGAAAACAGGTACAGAAACGAACATCTTGACATTATCCCTGCTTATAGACGCAGCAATTTCGAAGAAACTGCAGCTGCACCTTTGTTTTATCAATTTTAGTGCCGCTTTCGATAATGTGGACCGATCAAGACTGTGGGGAAGCTAGCCAGCTGGGGTATCCCAAATGCTCTTTTAAAAATGATAATGCTCCTATATACAGATACCTGGGTACAGGTTACACTAGGCTCAGGCACGCATCTGACAAGGAAAGTAAAAACAACGAAGTCCCTCAAACAGGGTGCTGGCACCCATGTTATTTAATTTATTCATGGCAGACCTAGTACAATTACTCAACACCAGCAATGCTCACACACCCAGGATGGGGGGCACAACTCTGTTCATTCTCCTTTATGCTGACAACGTAATCTTGCTCAGCCCCACAGCAGTTGGCTTGCAACATCTTCTCAACAGCATGCAGGATTACGCTGAGGCAAATAAGCTGTCAATTAACTTAAAGAAAAATAGAACTATGTCAATCAACATCAAAAGGAAGGAAGTTAGAAGCTGGCATCTGGGTTGTACACAAATATATTCAGCGGGAGCCTATAAGTACCTAGGTGTCTACATTGACAAAGAAGGACCATTTGCTCAACACCTAGAAGAGATTAAAAGGAAGGGGCTGGTGCTAGCACTAACCATGAAAAGCCTAACATCTAAATTATCAGACCCAACACTGAGTCCCCTACTGAATGTAGCACAGGCTAAAATCCTACCCACAATAACTTATGGTAGGGAAGCCTTAAGAGGCAGAGATGCTAAAAAGTTGGATACAACTTTGGTAAAAGCATACAGAACCACGTTTAGCCTTCTAAACTACATTTCCCTGGTGCAAATTAGGCTGGAAATCAGCGTCCTGAAGCAATCATGGGCCAGATACGGCGCATACATCAACTGTTGGAATAAAATCAGACTATCACCCCTAAAACTCTAAATCAGCTTCTATGGCAAGATCTTCAACAGAGGAAGGATTCTCCAGCAAGAAGCTATCTTCAGGAGGCGCTAGCATGCACTGGACTCTTGTCCCTTTGGAACACACAAACCCACCATCCAGCTTTTAAGAAACTAGTTTGGAAATCCTTGAAACAGTTGGCGTTGGTGGAGGACAAAGCAGCCTTTTCTGCAAGATCGCACACCTGGATGACTCTGAACAATTACAAAGTCCTAGCTCCCCAAAAATATTTTAATTTGGGCTACCCGAAATCACAGAAATTAAAATTCTTAAAACTTCGCCTTGGCTTGATCCCGTGCACTCAGAACCTTCCACCATGGAAAAGGGAGCCATCTCAAACATCTTGGAGTCTGTGCAAAAATGTCCAGTGTGACATTATCCATTTATTATACTCCTGCAAGGAGCGGATACAGGAAAGGAGACAGCTGCTTAGAGTCACCCTGAACCAAAGGAGCATTTGCTCAAGGAGACAAGCAGTTTTGGCATGCTTTCACCCAGCAACACCTCAATTAAACTGTAGACTAGTGAGATTTCTAGATGCAGACGAGAAAAAAATGCTATTGAACACCTAAACTCCTTTCAGGCTAAGGGGTAGCCCGTTAGGCCATCAACTCTTGCAGGTGGCTGGAAGCCAAAATAATTGGGATTACTGTGTCCACCCTTTTAACTATGATAAGAGACTGCCCCCAATAAGGTCGACTTGGGAAGCCTCCATATAATCACTTGGACTGGTCTTTTAATAACGTCCTCTCTTGGTTAATAGCACTGCCCAGACAGAGTAATGAAGCCGGATAGAACGCACAATTTATATTGAGAGCTATCTGTATGAACAACAAATCATTTTTAATCAGATAGCAATTTAACTGTTTTTAAGCTTTTAATGATACATGAATTTTGCAAATGTATAATTAATATCTCGTCATGATTTTATTGTCTTACTTGAAATTTGTATTGCAATGGTTTTAAGTAACTATGCAAATGTAATAAATTCAATTCAATGCAATCCACTACAATGAAGTGTTCCTGAAATCGGAACATCCAAAGCGTCTTCCGGACTGAGCACTGTTCTCCTGCATCGCCGTTTAACTGAGTAACCGGCTAAAGAAACACCCATCAGTCGCACTGCAAGAGGACGCCTGGGGAGTGAAGGATTCGCACACAGAGTCGGCAGAGAGGGAAAACCGTAGTCCAGCGCGGGTTCCCTGGAAGCAGCGACAAATGACTGCGAGTGGCGGATTCACCCTCTCCTCACCCTTGCAGAGTGCATGGACTGAGGAAAAGCACCAGTGCAGCCAGTGTCGCGTAAGCCTCGCCTGATCAGGCACAAGATTGTAACAGTGGCGCTCTATGGCGAGGGGTGAGCCCTGCAGGACTGGGGTCTCCCTTTCCAGCGCGTCCCTATTCGACTAGGCCACATAGCCGGACCCGCTGAATCACCGCGGGTCAGAATGGGGAGCGCCCGTGAGCAATAGGGCCTGCTCTGATGCTAATCAAGCACGCTATAGATACAGAACTTTGGGAACTGCCACTAAACCAAACATCAAGGTGCACAAAGAGAAAAGGCCCGCTTGTTGTGCCCGGTAAGGAGGAGAGGGTAGAGACGGCTATGCAATCATCTGGGAGAGCGAGACTGAGCCGGTGAGACTGGGTAGATGCTACAAAGAACCACAACTCACAACAATTATCGTTATACTTTACATTTCCCACGTCATCTTCAGTGATATACACCAACGCCACCTCAACCAAAGAATTGCCAGCATTGCAATAACTGGGTAGAGGTACACTGCAGTCGGGGGGGGGGGACACCCGTGGAACCAGCACATCGTCACTTACCTGGGGGTGAAGATTGAGACCAAAGGGAATGGTGTGCAAGGACCCTAAGCAGCGCCTATTGCAATTCGAAGTGTCCAAGGCACCAGAGGGCTGACAAACTACAGGTATGGCACACTAAATGTCCGTCGGTGCGACGGGAGAAACCAGATACCACCACGCTCCTGCTCGAACTGCGATCAGGGTTTAAGACCCTAGACACCCGCTTTGATGCACTAGATAGACGGCTTGACGGGCTGGGGGAGCGGATTGATCGTCACGAAACCCGCCTGGACACAGCAGAAGGAAGTATATCGGATCTGGAAGATGGAGCGGCCCAAACTACTAAGCGCGAGGAGCTCCTCGAACGCATAATAAAGACAGTCGCAGCCAAGAACGAGGATTTGGAAGCCAGGAGCCGCCGCAATAACGTGCGCATCATGGGGATTCCTGAATCTACCAACACAGGGAGGTTAGACCAGTTTGTCGAGTGCCTACTGACCAACTTGCTCAGGTCTGAACAATTTAAAAGCACATTTGTAGTTGAAAGAGTGCACAGAACATTGGGGCCCAGGCCAAGCCCTGTGTGCCCACCAAGACCCATACGGGCAAGACTCCAAAACTTTAAAGACTGAGACACGGCTCTTCATCTCACCAGAGAAGCTGAAACTCTGTCCTGGAAGGGATCAAATGTCTCCATATACCCGGACTTCAGGGGTATGGAAATGTTTAAAATGTTCAAAGATGCAGTTACACCAGCTTAGTTGACAGTCATATGCGTTATTCACATCCTACAGAGAAAATATAGTATGCTTGACTACTCACATTGGCACATAAGGTAGAAATACATCACAGCATGAAAGTCGCCATACTGACATGGAACGTACAAGGCCTTAATAATCAAAAGAAATGTAGTCTAGTACTTCAATATGCGCGTCAACACAGCACAGACATAGTTTATCGACAAGAAACACACATATCACCTTCCTCTCTACATAAGTTTGCATCTGCCTGGGGTCCCCATGGGTTCTTTTCAAACTATAGCACATACGCTTGAGTAGTAGCGATACTGGTTAACAAACAGTTGTCCTTTGTACTTACTGCAACTTTTACAGACCCAGGAGGACGTTTTCCTCTGGTAACAGAGGTCCTGGCAGGGCACAAAGTCTTGCTGGCCAATATATACTGCCCAAATACAAATGATCCGGCCTTCTATGAACAGCTCCAGTCGCAATTAGACACTCTAGAGGCCGATTACTGGCTGTTATTGCGATCAATGCTTCCATGGGTTCAAACAGTAGTACACTTGCCCTGCACCCTATCAGACCACTCCTCAGTACTCATGTCAATACAAGTACCGGCTGAGGGAGGGTTCGAGAGGCAGTGCAGGTTCCCTACCATGGCGTTGAGAGACACTGTCATTAGAGAGGAACTGCACACAGCAATAGTGGATTACTTTGCCCATAACACAGCATGGGTCTCCACCAGAGTGTTCTATGGGAGATGGGAGGCCTTTAAGCGTGCTGATCGACCTACGGCGCAGCTTAGCTAGATTAGAGGAAGAACTACCCAAACTAGATAGAGAGAACATGGCAAGACAGGACCGAGATAACGCACCTTATATGAACCGCAGGACAGAATTATTGGCAGAATATACTGAAGCAGCAGAACGGGAAGCACACTTCCTGGGAAAATATGCGAAGGCCCGTAGGTATGGGGAGGGGGAGCGAACAAGTTGCATGCTTGCACGGCTGCTCCAGCCACATTATAAGCAGAGCTATATTACTAACCTGCAAGAGCCAGACGGAGGGATGGCTGTGGGAACGGCTGCCATTAAGCAGACATTATTGCAATACTACATGGATCTTTACACTACAAGGGCAGCAATCAGTGCAGATGGGGATTAAAGAATTCTTAAGCAAGATAGCTATAGTTTGGCTCCCTGATGTGTACAGACAATTCCTAAGTGAACCATTCTCAACCGATGAGATAGAACAGGCTATTGAGGCTATCGGTGGATCCAAGGCCCGGGCCTCAATGAGTTCTGCGGTGCCTTCTACAAATCATATAAGAATCTGCTTGCTCCCTACTTACTAGAAGTTTATGCAGAAGCCTTAGAGGAAGGAATACTTCCACCCTCGTTCAGCGAGGCATTCCTGATATTGTTACCTAAACCTGGCAAATATCCTGAAAAGTGTGGCTCGTATTGACCGCTCTCTTTGCTCAATTTGGATTATGAAATTTAGCAAAAATGCTGGCGACTAGGTTGTCCCTACTTATGGAGCAGCTTATAGCACCAACGCAAACCGGATTTATAAGACACAGATCCACAGCTCTAAACTTAAGGACCTTTTTTCTGTGGTTAACAGAATAAATCTGACTACTCCCGCAGTAGCTGCATTTTTAGATGCGGAGTAGGCGTTCGACTCCGTGGAGTGGCCCTTCTTACATGCTGTATTGGCTAAGATGGGCGTTCTGAAGGTCTTTGCAGACTTGATTAAACTACTATACACTGCACAGACTGCCCGTATTCGATTCAACGGCATGAAAACAGAACCTTTTCCCATAACTAGAGGCACCAGCAGGGATGCCCTTTATCGCCATTACTTTTTATAATTGCTATGGACCTGCTCATACGCTAGTTCCAGAGGGATCACTTACATAGAGGGCTCCAGTTCAAGCATGTTCATCACCACCCCCTTTTCTGAACCAGTTCAAGCATGGGCAGGTACTGGTGACCTTAAATGCAGATGATATGGTGCTGTATGTTTGTACACCAGAGGTTAACCTCTAGCCGCTGCTAGGGGAACAACAACGTTTTGGAGCCGTATTCGGCCTCCACATTAATTGGGGCAAATCTGAAGTGTTTTCATTGAAGATCGCTTGTGCGGAGAATTCCCCCTACACTGGTGTTTAGCAGAGACCAAATATTTAGGAATTCAATTGCACAGAGATAAAGAACAAGGGATACGTCTTAATTACGGCCCAGTGTTAGACGGCCTACAAGCACAAGTGGAATGCTGGGTCAAACTACTGTTGTAAATGGCGGGGCGGATAGCAACCTTTAAATTGGTGGTACTACCCCATCTCCTTTACCCATTTTCAAACATACCCATCCCACTTACTAACGCTTTTTTCAAACAGGTCCGCACACATTTTATAAAATTGGTGTGGGGGGGCAAGCGACCCACATGAAATACAAACAATATCTACTACTTGCTGGGCATGGCAAAAACTCCTTAGGAAGACTGGGAGGGAGACACTATAATCACAGGTGCTGCAGATATCAGCTAACCCATGGCTACCTCCAACGCTTGAAGCTCGGACTAGGCGCACGCTAGCTCACTTGGGGGTAGGCACCATAGGCAACTTGTTCCATGGTGGGCACGTTTTCTCCCAGACAGCAGACCCCCACGTCCCAACAGCCACATTCATGGATCAGTTTGTCCTGGCCCGTATACAAAATACACTTAGGGATGTAATCCCAACCTACCCTATAGAGCCTGAAGAGTTTGAGCCACTCACATCAGTCATTAAAGATAGCAGCGGGGAGCATGTTACGTCTAGTCTATACAAGGCATGTCTCGCATTGATGCCACAGCATGACACCAAAGTTAGGGATGTCTGGTTGACTGACATAGGGCAGCCACTCACAGTAAGATATGGGAAAGATTCTGTAGGCAGACTAAGCTTGTCTCTTGTAATCATAGACACAAGCTTATTCATTTCAAGATACTTAGATGGGCTTACGTTACACCACAGCAGATGATCCGCATTAAAATTACTAAATTCACACATTGCCCTAAATGCAATGCGTTAGCAGCCTCTTTCATACACATGACTTGGACAGGTAATATAATAAACACCTATTGGCAAGACGTATTTAGCATAATGCAGCAAATTACTGGGCTACAACCGCCCCCGCCCCATTATTGGCGCAGATAGGTTATGTGGACATGCTGCTCAAAAGTAATCGCAGATTTACAGCGGTGACACTGCTTCTAGCGAAGCACAAAATAATTATACGCTAGGGTACCAGACAGAAACAAACAGTTAAAGGGTGGCTTATTGTGACATTACGAGTGAGCTATATGCTGAGCTACAACCCCCCACATGTCGCCCGAAGGACGTATGGCAGCCTTTACGGGAATACCTTCGAGAGCAGGAGGAAAGACACACAATCTAGCCAGGGGAGGCAGCTTCCGGAATAAAGTTCATAAACAATGTGGTGTAATTACAGGAATTATACAAGGAGACAGTGCCAATACAGAATGAGCTAGGGCTAATGGCTACAATAAGGCATACAGGAGGTAAAGGAGGGTTCACGTTACAGTGAATGCTGTTGCCCACTACTCCACCCCAGTTTGGACCCAGCCATATGCAAATCAGTCTTGACCCTGTGCCCCATGGGAACAGTCCAAAACGAACTGCCAGGCCAGGTCCTCCCTGCACAATGGCGGCAGGTTTCAAAAGTTCACACTGTACAATTTCTGGAGCAGTTATTTTATCCTTTGGGTGAAAACCATATACTGCATTCAGGCACTTGTCAGCGACTTACGGGACCCTTCTCTTTGACTTAAGGTGAGTAGGGAGCAAGGTCCAAGGCAACACCAACAGGTCACCTTGGGTGGCACCTGGGAGGCTGGGTGCAGAGGTATGTTTCAGTGTCGGATGCTGTAATGACCGGGTTCTAGACCAGATGGGATCAGCTCCTGAGAGCCCCTCCAACCCAGCCGGAACATAACCACCTCCCTCCTCAGGACCCATCTATCCAGGCACCTGGGTACCTACCTGAGGATGGGGAACTCGCAATATACAAGCTCATATCATCAGAAACACCACTAAATCTATAGGGATACTAAGAATACTCACTGATTACTAAGGACATCCATGCCCTACACCACACTCATACCTCATAGTCTCGCGACCACATGGGTCCAGACTAATCTACCCTGGGGCAGTTCTGATTATCTACCATTACACACTGATTACCCTCAGTGCTCACTCGAAACGCAATCTGGCGTGCCATACACACTGCTCACCCTCAGTGCTCACTCGACACGCAATCCGGCGTGCCATTCACACACTGAGCTGCAGCCCCAGTGCTCTCTGTTTATCCGGTCCACAATCCGGCGGACCTAAAAACCGTATCCCCCCGGTGCTCACTCACTTACAACATGATCCACAATCCGGCGGATCTACACACTGACCACAATCAGTGCTCTCACTAACGCCACTTACCAATGACGACCACTTTCCTATGAATACCTTCAGCTCTCTGTCTCTATGTTGGGAAGTCTCTCTCACTATTCACTAAGGGTTCGCTACTACAATAATATTATGGGATGGCCGAATCACTTAGTGTCAATAATTCCCTAGCTCAAGGGCTCCTCTCTCTCCCTAATTATTCAGACTTACCGGATCAGGGGCAGCATCTGTTCTGGCTATAACATCTGACTAGAAGAAAAAGGTTACCTGTGCTTTAAGAAGAATAAACACACACTGTATGCAGGAGTTATTCCCTGATTTAAACGCTCCTATTTCCTTTTGATCCATCAGTTGCTAAAGCATCTGGTTAGAAGAAAGGCTAGCTTTATCATAAGAATAACACATGCACACTAGTTCACTAAGAACTGGGGTATCTTTATTACAATAATCATAAAATACACATACACAAATCTGCGGGGTCTCTATAACTAACAGGAACTTTAACACACCGCTGAAAGAAAAGGATTAGACATACAGTATGAGGACAAGGTTATCTGCGGGGTCTCTTGATTAACAGGAACTTTAACACACCGCTGAAAGAAAAGGATTAGACATACAATAGCCTAGGGAATAAAGACAAGATTAAGGTGTAAGTGTAAAGCGGACTAGTTTAGACTACCTCACCTATTAGAAGGAAGATTTCTCTCTGTCTCTGGTGGGATCAGGGCTCTCTCTGTCTCTCCCTCCGTCACCATAGCTTCACGCCTCTGGCTCAATTGCTCCAGCTGACAGCCTCAACTCCTCCATCTGCTTTAATGCTCTCTTCAGCTTCAGCAATCATCTGCCTTCTTTCTCCATTCCAGAAAACCAATAGAACTGCACTGCACTCTGCAGCTCCAGCAGACATCCTACTCTCCACTCTTCAAGAACCAAACTGACCACTCCTCCTCTCCTGCAATTCGCTAATATGGATTCCTCTCCTCTAGTGGAAAGCTCCAGCTAGCAGCCTCCTCCCACCAGGTCCATGCACCGGGCTCCTCGCTCTAGACGCTCCCACAGTGATCAGCTGCTTGTTTCGTCTAGAGACATGAGCCCAGGGACACTTCTTGATTAGATTCAGCTCTGGCCGGTTCTCTCCGGTTCGCTTAGGGCGAACAACAGCTCAAAACCAAAATATTACCTTTTCCCTTAAAGCATCTCATCTCTGCAGGGATAGAAAGCAAAATGGAGTCTCTCTAGTTCTGGGCCTTGTAGGCCTGAGAAGGATGAAATAACCCTTAGCTCTGTCAGAGTACCTACACAAACCATACCAATGTGTAATATAAAGTCAAGACCACAGGATCCAACCTCTACTATAGGCAAAATAATGAAAGGCAAAGCCAATAGGCAATAGATGGATTAGAGTAAGGGATCTATCATCATATAAAGCAGCTATCCTCTTCTAGGTCTGGAAGAAAGGGCTTAAAAGGGAAGAATACAGCCTATAGGTGTGAGCAAGCTTAAAGTCTTTATCACTCCAAAATAGAGCCAAAAAGCCTGTCAAGACAGATGCCCCGCTCACTTCAATGGGGAGCAGTCTGGTTGAAAAGAGCCTGCAAGCTGCGACTGGGGGGCCAGTCTGGGTGAACCCATGAGGGACTCAGTCCTTGAGATCTTCAGGCATGTGGGGACACTTTGGATCCACCTCTCGAGAGGCTGTGGGGCTCGTGCAGTGGTGCTTTAGGGTAGGGTTCATGCTACGGCAGACATTGGCGGTTGAGGAGGCCTGTACAAAGAGGCTGCAGGCGGCGACTAGGGGTCCAGTCCAGGAAAACCCAAGGGTGGGCTCAACTGTTGAGGGTCTCAGGACCCCATTGGCACAGTCACCTCTCTCAGACTCGGGCTGTGGGGTGCGGGTGCAAAGGTACTTTGAGGTATTGGGTGGCAGCAGTCGGAGGCTCACTCTTTGTCTTGGTTCTGAAGAAACAGGGCAAACAGGACAGCTGGGCCACTCTCAATGTGAGTCTCACTGTTCCTTACAGGTTGGTTTTCTTCAGTGTTGGTGTCCGGTCTGGACACAACACGCCTTGGTTGTTGCAAGGGGTCTGGTACCCCAGGTTTTAGTGCTGTGCAGCTCGGTCGGTCTGGGGATCCCCACACAAGGAGGAAGGATAGAGCTGATCTGTGGGAGCATGGCAACCTCTTCCTGGGCAGCTACAGCATCTGTAGTCCCGGTAAGTGGCACAACAGTGAACCGGAACTTGCTTCTTTGGTGCCTGCGGCTGCAGGGGAGTAGCTCCTCTCCTAAAAGGGAGTTCTCTGTCAATTTGAGAAGCACTGGCAGCCCTCCAGAATTCTTGGAGTCTCCACAGTGGCAGGACGAGTTGGTTTCTCCATGAGGGTCGGGTGCAGCAAGCAGGCTGGCAGGGTTGGTGCCAAGTCAGTAGTTGCTCCTCGGTTCTCGTGTCAGCAATCTTCCTTGTTCACTCCTTCTTTGTGTCCATCAAATCTGAAATCCTGGTATCAGGGGTACAACCTATAAACTGTATTTAGGGGCATTACTGGGAGTGTCAGGTAGTAGCCAATGGACTGCCTTCCTTTAGTATGACTATACCCTCAATATGACCACTTCTTGTGGATAGTGGGCATAACCCTGATCTAGAGGACCTAATTCTACCAAAACCAAGATGGTGGAATTTTCCTAGTCTTATTCACTTCAGGTAGCCCAACTTAGGGGTGGTACTAGCCTGAGGGTGAACACACCTCCTGACTATCTAATTTTCCTGCCTGTCCTGGTGTCAAATAGGCCCTGGGCAGGGGGTGGTATTTACCCTGTCTGGGGGAGTCAGGATTGCATATCAAAGGCGGTGGAGGCTCTTGAAGATTCCTGCCTTGAAATGCTGATTACTCGTCATCCTACTTGGAGGAGGTGGTAATATCTGCTGCTAGAGCAGGTATTGTTTCCGACCTCAGAGAGTGTGTCTCTCACCCCCAGGGGGTCAGAAACCCGTCTGTGGTGGCGGGTTGGACAGGACCAGTGATCCAATACACTGGATGTTGGTAAGTTTTCAGAGGGTACCTCCAGGGTTGCCTCTGGAGGCATATATTAATAAATCCAGGACTGGAATCAGTGTGGGATTATTAATATGGTGTGTTTGATACCAAACACCATGTGTTTCAGTGAAGCCATTATGTAGCTGGGAAACTAGTTTTGACCAGTGCGCAGTACACACCTTAAGATGGCTTCCCTGTTCCCTTGTACTGTCAGCAATTGAACAGGCCAGCACGGGAACATATCTGCTCATGCACATATGCCCTCATATGTAATATAATGCACCCTGCCTTAGGGCTGTAAGGCCTGCTGTAGGTGTGACTTACAAATATTACATGCAGTGTTAGGAGGCATGGCACACAGGGTGTGTGCCATGTCGTGTTTTCACTTTTTAGAGCACATTGTTCCTCAGCCTGCAGTGGCAGTCTGCCTGAGTTTGGTGCTGTGTCCTTTAGAGTGCTACGCAAACAAATGATGGATGGAATGCTGAATAAATCATACATTCACCCCTAGTCAAGAGATCTGGATTAAATCAATCGGGTCCTTTGGAGTGGCACAAGATATGCTGCAACTCTTAAGTACCCTCTTTAGTACCTATGCCCTAGGTACCAGAGGTGCCACTTACTAGAGACTTATAGATGTGATAAAGGCCTGGCCAATTGTTTTGGGGCAAGAAGACTGGCACTGGGAACCTGGTTAGCAGGAACCCAGTGGACTCCAGTCAAAGTTGCATCAAATAATCAGGCAAAAAGTGGGGGGGGAGGCTACTGCAACAAAAACCCAGTTTCCTACATGCAGGGGGGTTGGGAGAAGAAGCAACAGGCAAAAAATGCATGTGGAGCATGCAGGGTGAAGCATATGTGTATGAAAGCAACGGGGAAGTGCATGAGGTTGAGTGCAACATGGAGGGGGTGGTGAGAAGCACATGGACAACCGTGAGCAACATGGAGAAGCAAAAGGGAGACAGTTGGAAAAAACATACACTCTCTGGGAGGGCTTAATTGAAAAGAAGTGCTTGAAAGCAGTGAAAGCATAGAAGCCAGCCAATCAAAAGTGATGATAAAGAGGCAATGCTACAAGGGAAGGACAAAAACTTGATTGACAAGCTGGGACATGAATAAGAAACAGGCAAATGAGTGACAGGAAAGCCAACCAATGATAAGCAATGGGCGGGATCCAAAACACCTTTATGTTCTTAGTAAGCTCAAAATATGTCGGCAACAGACAACACATGCGCTGTCTAGCAGGTGAGACCAAAAAAGGGAACTTCTCAAGTCTCACCCATCATGAGTGAGACTCACGCTTTTAGAAATCACCTCTCACACATACTAGGTACTAGCTCACACCTAATGAGGAGGGCTAGGCCCTGCCATCCAAATGTCACACTCATCTGCTTGTAGAACTATTTCAGACAGCATAAACGGGTACTGGAAGCCCTCACTTGACGAGATGAGCACTTCTCTGACCTCTATAGGTGGTCGAAGTAGCTGCTTTGCGTGCAGCAGTTCTTCACTACCCACAGGTTATATATTTTCCATATAGTGTATACTTCTGCCTGTATCATGCCTTCAGTCACTTGCCTGGCACATCCCTATTTAAATGAGGCTTGACATTATTTTATGACTATAACATATATTTAAGCTGTTTTAATTAGTTCATTGGTGTTACTTCCTTGTGCTGTCACTAATGTAAGAGTTTGCCTTACATTGTTTCCTGTGACATCAGATGTGCTCATTGGTATGCAATTCTAATACATTTGAAAACCTGTCAGCTCTGCAGCCGAGGCGGGGTGGAGGGTCAGGCCTCTTATGCAGACTGTCGTGCCCCGACGAATGCACTAGGACACTGGGGACACAAGTTGGGGACAGGGGACACCGGACACCACATCCGGTCAGGGGTGGGGACGAGAGGGCAGCCCAGCATGTAGCTAACGAATAAAGTTACCTCCAAACAACCAGCATCGTGTCCTGTGTATGTTCCTGGGCGAAGGGGAACACGACAACTGGCGACGAAGGACGGGATCGGAGCACACCAGCATGCAGAAGGAAATTGCGATTTGAAACCAGGAGCCCACCCTGGATCGCGTCATGACCGGAATAGGAACAGGACCAAAGTGCCACCAAGAGAAGCGCAGCGACGTGGGAGCCCACCCCGATCGCTGCGAAGGAAAAGCCAAGTGAACCAGTAAGCGCCTGAGTGAAGCGAGAGGTTTGAAAGAAATTGGCGCGAGCTCTCGCGAGTGTCTTGGCGGCCAATTTGGAATCAGGCAGCAAAGCCAATCAGAACGGAGCCTACACGGGCGGCCATTTTGAAGTAAGGCATCGTCCTGATTGGCCGTGAAGCAACGCGAGATTACGGCGGCCATCTTGAAGACAGGCGCGAGAGCCAATAGGAAGCGAGAGTCAGCGCGGCGGCCATTTTGGGGTCAGGCAAAGCACGAAGAAGGGCTAAAAAAAGGCAATAACAAAGGAAAAAGCGAAATAAAGAGCAAAAAGGCACAAGAAGTAGAATAAAAAAACGAAATAAGGGCAAAAAAAGGAAACAAAAAAAAAAGAAGAAGAAGAAAAGGCACAAAAAGGTGCATAACAAAGGAAAGAGTAGAACTAAAAGAAAGGGCCCAAGAGACAAAGATGGCTGACCCAAAACCAAGTGCACAGTACAGGAGACCACTACCATTCAGTCTATCTGAACCACAAACAGGAATAAGATGGGAGAAGTGAGTCAGAAGATTTGAAAACTATGTGGAAGCTACCGATGTGACAACAGCAAAAAATGAAAGGTTTATTTCTGAACTTAGTAGGAGATGAAGTGGAGGACCTACTAGTGACACTGCCAAAAGAAGAGATTGCCACCTGTGACAAACTAAAGAAGTACTTAACGGACAAATTTGACCCACAGAGAAATGTTGATTTCGAACGATACAGCTTTATGATCGCATTCCAACAAGCAGAAGAATCTCTGGATGACTTCGCAACAAGGTTACGGAAACTAGTAACTCATTGCGAATTCGACAAGTTCGACAACGAGCAGGCAATAAGATTGCGCATAATCGAAGGCTTTCGTGACATCGAATTCCGCACAAGGATCCTCAAAGAACCTATCTCATTGGAAAACATCCTGATTCTAGGAAGGGCGGAAGCCAGGGCGACAGCCCATGCAAAAGAAATGGAGTGAGGAAAAGTAAGAGGTGGAGAACAGATCCAACGGATGACGAGCAACAACCGATCAGGAGCTTGGAAAAAAGATAGAGGTGACCAGACAGTGAAGAAACAACAAGAAGGAACATGTTACAGATGCGGACTGGAGTTCCCACACCGAGGCCCATGCCCAGCATTTGGCCAGACCTGCAGAAAATGCAATGAAAGGAACCACTATGCCAGCGTGTGTCAAGGGATGCAGTTCAGAAATGACCGAGGAAGACCAGGAAGAGCGCGAAGGCCGACAAGCAGACACATCAGGCATGTTGAGACAGGAGCAAGAAGCTCATCCGTAGAATCAGAAGAAGAGTGTGAAGAAGAGAAAACGGAACGACTGTATCTCATGATGGATGTCACCAGAGAATCAGAAGAGGAAGAAGAAGAAAGTGAAGAAAGAATATGTTTCGTGGACAAAAAGAAGATAAAAAAGACAGAGTCGGTGACCATAAAGGTGGGGCCACATGAAACAAAATTTGTCCTGGACAGTGGCGCGACGTGCAACATCATGTGCGTTTCCGAATACGAAAGAATGAAAGTAAAGCCGACTTTAAAGCCATCTAGAATAGAAGTGTTCACATGGGGGGCCAGAAGACCAGTGACAAACATGGGATAATTCAAGGAGGAACTGGTGTACAAAGATCAAAGATTGACAGAAGACATAAACGTACTGAAAGGAGACATCCCAGCGGATGTATGACGGTACCACGCGTACTTTTACAACGCGTACCGTTACCACGCTACTTTTACCACGCAAGTCGTTACAACGACTTGCGTGGAGGGGCGCTGGATAGTAATTTATTTAATTTACTATTCCAACTCCAGTCCCCGTGGACTCTAGGGAAAGGAGTTGGATAGTAAATTAAAGTATTTACTATCCTGGAGCGCCCCCAAGCGCATTTGGCTGTAACGACCTGCGTGGTAAAAGTAGCGTGCTAACGGTACTGCGTTGTAAAAAATGCGTGGTAACCGTTGCATACCCATCCCAGTGCCATGCCTACTAAGCAACGTTACAGCACAAATAATGGGTCTGATGGAAATGACATACAATATGTCAGAAAAGAAAAACATTTTGAAAGAATATTCAAAACTAACAGAAGGACTGCGAAAACTAAAAGGACGACAGATAACGCTGCACATCGACGAAACAGTAAGGCCAGTTGCACAACACCACAGAAGAGTGCCCATACACCTGCAGCCACAAGTAGAAGAAGAAATTTAAGCACTACTAAAGCAAGATATAATAGAGCCAGCGGAAGGACCGACACCGTGGGTATCACCCATCGTGGCTGTCCCAAAGAAAGAGACGTCCAAAATAAGAATATGTGTGGACATGAGGATCCCAAACAAAGCAATTGAACGAGAACGACATCCTGGGCCACATCTAGATGACATGATCAGCTGTCTCACAGGCACAAGGCGGTTTTCAAAACTGGATTTATGCAAGGGATACCACCAACTAGAACTGGACCCTCAATCACGGTACATCACAACATTTTCCACTCACCTAGGCCTTTTCAGGTACAAGCGTCTGAGTTTTGGGATCTCATCTGCCGCAGAAATATTTCAAGAAACGATCCGACAAGTCATCAGACCAGTAAAGAACAGTGTAAATTATAGTGACGATATCCTGGTGTTCGGCAAATCAGACGAAGAACATGTCAAAGCACTAAGAGAGGTGTGCTCGCTCTTAGAAGAAACAGGTCTGACACTAAATGAAGAGAAATGCGAGCTGGGGCGAAGTGAACTGGTATTCTTTGGCCACATCTTTTCCAAGAGGGGAATGCGGCCGGAATACAGCAAGGTGGAAACACTAGAAAAGGCAAAGAAACCAACAGACGTGGCGGAAGTGAGGTCATTCCTTGGGCTAGCAAGTTACTGCGCACGATATATCAAAGATTTTGTCACTGTAAGCGCGCCACTAGGAGTGTCATGTGCTTATCTAGGTTCCTGATCGATACTGTGACCTTATGCCCCTATTCGGCTATAAATCCATTTATTCCCTATATTGGCATAACCGTTCAAGTGCGATTTTCTGTAAAGTCATCTCTGGCCTCACACGAGCAGAGCCACAGAGCCACATTCCAGCATGACTCTCTGCTACTTCCTTTGCCACCAATTAGTGCAATGACAGAGCAGCAGTCACTATCTGATATTCCTAGATAACACTCCGAGTTCTTCAACAAGATAAAAACTTAGCAAACCTGGAAATCCCCGCTTGCTATGTTTTGATTAGTAATGGAACTCTAATGAGCAACTGATAACTATCACTTCCTAGTGACATCTTTAATTGACGTCTTATGTCCAGCAAACTTGCGTCAAACCCGGCACCTGTCAGGTATAAATATTACCAACGTTGCCTTAAGCAATGAGCGAACATGTTGCTGATGCCAGCTGCCTGCATGACCCCGTGTTGGTAAAAACTAGCACTCTGTCGCTGCAGCCTGCTATCCTGTGGTGGTGAAGCTACTGATTACCATTATCGCCGCTACAGCGCGACCTATGGTGCAGTACGCTTGAGGAGCCGTGCAGCCGTCCTCTGCGAAGACATCCAGCCCAGCTGCCCGCGGACGCTGTCACCCCTCCTTCCTCGACGCGCTGAGAGAAGCCGCTGCCTTTCTCGTGCAGAGAAATCCAGTCCCGGCGCTTCCAGTTTACCCTCGCAGGTGACTGGGATATCGAGAGAGACCCCTGAAGGAGATACCAATCCTCCATCATTCTATTCAGAGGTATGGTGTTGACTAAACCCTTAGACGAGAATTCTTGAAACAAACCTTGGCAAAACCAACTTAACTTAAGCTACTTACTTACTCCCCTTCTCACGTGTTAGGCTTAGGTCAGGCACACTGGGGTAGGCTTAGTTAGAAGCACCAGTTGAGTATGTTAGCCTAATGTATATATGACTGTATATATGTTTTATTACTTTTAAACCATTGTATGGCTAAGAAACCATATCAATGCTTTTACAGTTCTATTTTGCTATTCTTATCTTACTGTACGTACTTTTTATAATAACAGTTATTGCAATTGTGGCAATACATTTCTCTTGTATGAGAAGAAAGACTGTTCAATAAATGTTAACCCTTTATTGATACACGCCCGTCTCTCTATTCTCTACATACTGTGAAAGTAAACTGCACTAGACTGACTGAGTGAAATCTATGTCTATTGTTTCACACGACCCTAGAGATCGACTCTTGATCTGAGGAGCAAAGTTGTCATGTTGCACGGTTGTTGGAAAACTGAATCCCTTCTTGTCTGTGCCAAGGAAGCTGATCACTTCCTATGCAGAGAAGAAAGTTTCCAGTGACCTCTGAGCTAGTTGGTAACACAACCCAATTAAGTTTAGCATAGTCAGTGGAGGCCTGGAATATAAGCAGTTCCACGTCGATACTACTGTTTATGTTATTCCAATGCGCAGGGCCTAGTGGGAAACTAGGAACTACACTACATGGCGCCCTAACGTTTGGTAAGGCGATAAACTAACGCAAGACTTGTAGAGTAACTCAGTCGTGCATATTTCACACCCCTTTCTCCCGTAAATACTCCAATAGACGTCTGGAGTGGGTGAAAGGTTAAAATCCGCCCGACCTTAGTAGGAAGAGATTCCTATGTAAAGCTCTGGTTTATTCAACGTTGAAGGATACAGTGTTCCAAAATATTGTGCATCTAATCTTTGTCTCCTTGGAGACCCACTCTGCAAAAACTGCATTTATACAATGTCAGTAGAAAACAACGGCACCACTGGGGCCGCAGTAGATGCGACTCAGCAAGGTCCCGAATACACAGACCCGGGTGCTATTATCATCCCGGTCCAGTTAAGAAGATCTATAACTTTAAAACTTATAGAAAACGGACTGCCACCTCAAGGTGGTACAGTAATTTTCGTGATAGAGGCTCACGAGTATCGGCAGACAGAGGTATTCTATTCATGGATAAACTTTCCAGCGGTAAACGCTATAACACAAGAGTTTCACTATTACAAAATAGAGGAACCTCCGGGAGAGTACGCTCCTTTCGAGGAGGTGGAAATCCCACTTAAATTTCAAGAGCACCTGCTCTGGTTTAATGGCGCCCTAAAACACAATGATCACATAACTAGGCTCGGTCCACTAGGTAGACCAGGAGCCACGTGGCCGGTTCTAGCCAGCTACACACCACATCCTGACATTGCAAAAATGTCTAAGGAAGAGCTGTTAGCACAGCTAAACACATTAATAAAAATACATAGGCAATTAGTCCAATATGTAATGCGGACTGCAACAGTCCAGCCAGCTGTTAATACACCACAGCTGACCCCTCATCAGGGGAACACAAATAAAATTACACCACAGAACATACAGTCATGTCTTGGTAAAACACCCGTAAAACGGGAACAAATTCCTTTCTGGTTAGCCCAGAAAATCACTCAAATAGAGGCAGTATTTCCTGATACTACTCCTATTGAGAAACACAGAATCTTGACCATCTGCCTTCCTATGGGAATCGCACCACACGTGGAGGACTGTGACACTTGGGGTACAGTCTTTGCTTCCATTTACACAAAAACACACGGTGTTCCGTCTATGGCGGTAATACCAGACGTGCTAAAACAGATTCAAAATGAATTCGGTCCAGAACCCGCTTTAAATCTAGGTATGAAATTACTGAAAGACTTCAAGCAGGTCACGGCTATATTATTAGCCAATGTAAAGGGAGAAGCAGCATCTGTGGCGATTCGCCAGAAGTTGAGGGAAACAGATATAAAAGATCCTGTTGAGCTTGCAAAAATCATAGAAAAATGCTATGAAGAATTAGGTAGAGACAGCTTGGGTGGGAAACCAGTTAAGCCCCAACTTCTCGAAAATCCTGAAAAATTATTTATTAAAAATAATTCAAACACTCCTAAGAAGAGCTGGGATGGAAATAAACAATCCACTCCCAAGGAAAAAGTTTTCCAGTCCAGAGGAAGGTCTCCTCGACGGAGGGAAAGAACTCCGACTCGAGAACGCCAGTCTCCCCAACGGGAGCCCTCTGAGAAAAGATATAACCTTAGAAATAGGGATAATATAAAAAAACCTGATAGATATCAAAGTATTGATACACGTCCCTCTCGATCTTTTCCACAGAATTCGGAAAGAAGAGGACGGTCAGACCCAGGAGAGCACACCAAGTCCAAAGACAAGGAACCTGCTCAAAATAAGAAATCTCAATTTCCTAAAAAGAAGGTAGCCAGTATTAGAGTAATCAACCATGCCGAGAATACTGAGGACACAGTTGAAAAACGGGGAGTGGGCATTGACAATGTTGGACAGTGCAGCAGAAATCAGTATAGCGCGCAAGAACTTGATGAGTCATCTGGAGACAGTGGACACGAATGAATACATTCAGGTTGAAACTGCCGACACCAGACTTAGCGAGCCCCATAAAATATACGAAATAACATTGCGTATAGAGGGTGATAAGACTAGGAAAATTAAGGGTCTATTTTGGGATAAGCTCTCAAAAGGCTATGATATTCTGTTAGCTGAAAAAGATTGGCCCCCAGAGTTTGTCAGGGAGTGCCCTCGTGGCGAAGAAGTGATTATGCCTGCCTTCTCGATTCACATACCGATTCACAAAAAATACACATATGCAAGGAAATGGGCTGTAGCCCAGGCACCTGCATTGTATAAAAATCATGTAGGATGGGATGAGGATTCACCGCCTCACAAAATCCAACTAAAAAGTGAACCAACTGCCCAACGGCAGTATCCCATAAAGCAAGAAGCTAAAAAACAAGTCAGGGAGATCTTAGATCAACTTGAGTACCAGGGGGTGATTGAAACATGCACCTCTCAAATGAACAATCCTTTGTTTCCTGTCTCCAAGCCAGACAATTCATATCGTCTAGTTTTGGACTACAGACACCTTAATACATGTTGCAAAACTTTTGCAGTACAAAACTCGCATAGTGCAGCCCTAATGAATAACATAGTTAGGAAAAAATACAAAACGACATTAGACATTTCTAATGGTTTCTTTTGTCAAACTATTGCACCAGAAAGCAGATACTTGACCGCTTTCTCCGCATTTGGGTCACAGAAAAAATTCTGTCGACTCCCACAGGGGTTCAAGAACAGCCCAGGACTATTCTCAGCCAGGGTAACAGAGTTACTACAAATCTATGATGATGAAGCATTATCTTACGTAGATGATATTTATCTCACAGACGACGACTTGGATACTCACTTGAAAAGAGTGAACACCATTATACTTGGGTTCGCAGCAGAGGGTTACAAATTCAACTTTAAAAAGTCTCGAATTGCCCATCTGACAGTACTATTCTTAGGGTACGAATTATCAAGTGAAGGGAAAAGCCTAGCGGACAACTTCTTAGAGAAGTGCGCTGTACTCCAAGCTCCAAAAACGCTGAAGAATTTACAATCCATACTAGGTTTTCTGAATTTCGGAAGAACTTACATACTAAATTACGCAGAGAGGGTTAAACCTCTCTACGAACTAATAAAACCTGATTTAAAACAAATCAATTGGACTCAAAAACACACAGAAATTTTGAGATCACTGCAAACAGACATGTTAGCAAAAACAAAATTAGATACACGTGACAACACACGTGATCTTGTAATCCGAGTCATCCCAGGAAGATGCGGATTCACGTACCTAACCTCTAATGAGGGAGAAAAGGTACCAATTTCAATTAAGTCTCACTTGTACACACAAGCAGAAAAAACATTCAGTCGCACAGAAAAAACTGTGAACGCAGTGCAAATCGCATTAGCAAATGAAAGAGAACTAGCACACGGCAAACGGATTAATATCCTTACAGCGGAATCCGCCTTCGAAGCGCTATTCAGCCCAGTAAACCTGCCTACAGTGTCACTGGATCCGAAATGGATACAGTGCATAGATTCTCTAGCAGCGGAAGACGTGAAATACTATTTCGCCCCGCAATACGAAGAACTGAATGATTTAGAATATGAAGAAGAATATCCTCTGCCAATCGAAATCCTGCCTCTCCCACAATACGCATGTATAATCTATACAGATAGCTTTGTACAGCATTTCAACGTAGAGAGTAAATCCTACAATGCAGCATGTGCGATCATTAAAGGTCGTTGGCTGTGCGGTAAATTCAGACCGAAAGTAACAAAAACTGAATCTGTAAGAAACTGTTCGGTTCAAAGAACTGAAATCAGATCTTTAAAGATGGCGCTCGAAAATGCAGAACGCGAATTCCCCACACTTATCGTGTGCGATTCTCATTTTTGCGTCAATTCTTACAACAATAAACTGCAGAGTTGGATCGAAAACGACTACAAAGATGACACAGGTGCCACAATAAAGCATAAATTGCTCTGGAACGAGGTAGCTCTTTTAAGTAAAGAACTACAAAAGACTCACGTGATTCACGCACAGAGTCTTCAACGTGATGGCGTTCACGTTGCAGGGAATTCATTGGCTAATACAGCCACCGCGGAAGCAACTAACCCGGCTTCCGTAGCCACAAAAAAGCGCACAGATAAGTATATAGACGGGGAAACCATGCTAGCAGTAAAAACGACCGTAAAAGGCGACTGTGCAGCACTACCCGTAAACTATCCACTCAATTATGCATACATAATCGATGCAAACTCCGTTCCTTTTGCTCGAATCCCTGGAGTGGGGGACAGAGTAATTCCAAACACGAACAGGAGAATATTTTTAATAGCAGACGCACACATGGGTTTGGGTCTAAGGCACAGAGAGATCAAGGAATCACTGACTGAATTACAATCAGTATTCTGGTGGCCGGGAATGAGTGTAGAACACCAAATATATGCAAACAACTGTGAAAACTGTAATAGGGATCGCAGTAGCGAACCTTGCTACCGGCTACCAATCAGAAAGAGCGTAACGCTGCCTACACCCCGTCCTGCGTCCTATTAATAGTTAAGACGAAAAGCATTTAAAAAATGAGGTCCCCAGCGCTCGGCTGACGCTAGAACGGTTATAAAAAGATTTGCGAGTCCATATCGGCATATACGCAATTACCACGTTCCATTCTGACCAGGGTCCTGCTTTCAGCTCTCGAGCCTATAAGGAGGCCATGGCCAGCATGGGAATTGGGTTGCGGTATTCTTGTCCGTCGCACAAGTGTGGTAGAAAGAGAAAACCGGGACATAAAGCAATCTATAACAGTGAAGGTATTAGGTTCAGGCGCTGGGTGGGTCAAACATTTAATAAGTGTCCAGACTAGTCTTAATAACATGCCAAGAAATTCTCTACAAGGTTTCAGCCCATACGAACTATTGTTCGGAATAAGAATGAACGTTCAGGACCTCGATAGTCAGATGTCAGTGGTACAAGCAGAAACAAAGCAGTTTGAAGTAAAAGACCGTTTGGCTGTTTTACAGGAACTGAATGAAACAAGAAAATCATTAAGCAACATAAAGTTAAAGCAACAGCCAAATACCACTGACGAGGCACCACCCGCAACAGCCCCAGCAAGGCCTGTCTGGATTCCAAAGATTGGGGATCTAGTCAGAGAAAAGATCGCGGTTAAGAAGGAATTTGGGCCTTCTTACAGAAAAGCAGTACCTGTCTTAGCAGTCACCGGAACAAGATCAGTTGTGCTACCGCCCCTTGCTGGTAAAAAGGAGAACAGAGTCGTGTCCATCGATCTGGTAAAACCACAAGCATGTGGCCTATAATCAACAGTAGGCCCAGTGGACTCCCAAGAAACAACAGAATACCCAAACTTGCAACAATCCAAGAGGTTCAAACTGAAAGACTCATCACATTCGATCAGCCTGCAGTGCACAATGAAGGACTATGCAATAATGCCATGGAACTCGTGCCTCTTGAAACACAGATTGAAACAGTTCGTCAAGAAACAACACCAGTCTACAATGATGTGGCATCAGAAAGTGCTACCGAGAGACAGATTGAAAGAACAATCCCATCAATTGACAGAACTGCCTCTGGTTATTTCATCAACTTCGACAACTTCTCTGAAGATTTATACGATCCCGAAGTGATGCCAGAAACAAATAAGTCTTTTAAAGAAAAAGCAACGGAACTCTTTCATCAACTGAAGGAAATCTACCTTATTTCCCCTTGGCTAGAGTTCTGGTTCGGTCTAGGTGTACTTTTCCTCCTGCTTTGGCTCATCATGGTACTGTGTTTGGGAAAATTCATTGAAGGAAAATATATTACAATGGACACAGCAAGTCAGAACATCAACCTAGTCCTGAAACCACACAGATCATCCCACGTGAAGAAAAGAGAACTGTCAACAGTAAATGTCACAGCAATTCCAATACCTGGTGGGGTAGTATGGGAGAAAACAGACTATGAGATCTATGGTCCGGTCGAAATCCTGAAGTATCCTCATCAACTAAAGGTTTCCTTAAGTGACTTTTTGACACCAAGTACACTCTCTGATGATTGGGACTTTAACAGTATTAATGACATGATGTCTGATTTAGTAATGTCAGCTAGATTCACAGATCATGATTATTTACAAGGTTCATCTAGTTATGAGCAGTTATTCTGTTACACCCACTATGGGGATCATTACTTGCATAAATCTGCACAGCCTAGAAATGTTTTTATGTATAATCAATGGGAACATTGTTCTACACCACCTAAAAGCAGTTCTAAAGCATTTTTTGAGAAATTCAAATATTTTTCAGGGTTTAACACCAGTGATGCAGAAACGTTTTATTATAAACTGTTAGATAAAACAGGCATGAAAACAATGCTGACAAATTCTAAATTGATATATTCAGAAGCATTTTATGACAAAATGATGACATTTGGTTTTGATTATTGGAAAAATAATATTGAAACGAAATCAATTTGGGGTACAAAAGATTGGCAGGTGCAAGGCATAGAAGCACTGTTTAGAACCTGCATGATACCAGAACAAATGTTATTTTTAAATGACACTGTACACCAAACATCTTGTCTTGGCCTAGCCAAGAACAAAGACCTGAAAACACCGTCTATACCAAAGCCAATACCTGAAAATACAACAGCTGATATTGAGTTAGACGTGTCAAAAATTTTACATTTCAACAGAACACATCCTGATTGGAAAAAGTGGTTAATCTGGCCTACAGACACAAATAGCTGTCAAGATAGATTCCTGAATAAAACACAGGGTTTAAAAATGACCAGATTAGACTCTAGATATTCCCAGAGACAACATCCAGGAATTATAACCACATACAGTGTAGGGAAACTCTGCCTAGAATGGCTAACTACATCCACACTGGCTGAAATTAAGCAACACTTGTCTTTATTAAAAGATGGTGCTGATTTGCGCGACTTCATTCTTGGTCCACGCAAACAGCGTCAAAAGCGTTTCATAGCGACCAGCATCTATGCTGCTTACAACGAGGCTTGGAAAGTAAAGCAAATTGAAACTGCTGAAAAGATACGAGAAATTGATCGTATTAATTTGGAAAAATCACTTTCTGTGGTAGACAATGGGTTAATGACTCTGTCTTCCAGAATATATTCTTTGGACAATATTGTATCCTCTGCCTTTGATGTGATAGACAGAGATTTGCTAATGTTACAACATGGCCAGTCTCAATTACGCTCTATTATAGAACTAGGCTGGACGCTGCAAAATCTTCGTTCAGGCTATGTGCCTTGGCGTCTGATAAACACAACGTCATTATTTTCCATTTTTAACCTTACTGATAAACAGATCAGTTTGGCACAGAAAGGAGCAGACTATACAATCTTGAGCATCGAGAAACTCGAGAGATTACCATTGACAATGTCAGAGAGTCCTGTCATTGAATGGATAATACACGGAATTATCACAATTCCGATAACAACTTTCCGCTTTAAAAAATGCCTTGAATACATACCTGCTGGCCAGTATGAACAATTGGGTAAGGGATATGTTAAATCCGAATGGAAATTACCATACACTCATTCTTGCTATAGTGACAGCGACAAAAATGTATTTCTTAGTGGTGACAACTGTAAACACTCACTAAGCGGTATACTTTTGTGTCAGGGTATTAATTTACACGGAGCATGTGATGGCAATTCAAACAACCTTTCATGCCACCAGCTAGTCACACCTGCAACTCAGATAGAGCCCTTCTTTATGCAACTCGCAAACGGGAGTTACATTCTAAGAACGGATCACAGGTGCTGTGGCCTCGCGCCCGGAAAAAGTTATCTAGTACAAGTAACGTCCATGGTCAAATGTTGCATGCAAGCATTGTTCCCGAGCGGGCCTCCAGACATAGTGACTCCCCTCTGGCCTCGTCTGAATCTCTATTCTATACGAATTGATACATTAAGCAAAATGAAATCTGTGCTTTTACAGACAACAGTGCCTATAACGTCATCTAAAGAGACGTATGATCTTCTAGTCGCAAGGACGGCTACTGAGGTCCATGACCTTTTATCAACAAATTGCCCCGTGCATTTCGTACAAATGCTCGACCAACTCCTTAACATGTCTAGTGCTACAAGCATCCCAGGCATATTTAAGACAGTCTTTACGGGACTGCTGACACCCTTCCAGGCAATTTTGGGAATCTTTCCTAATTTTGTGCACTCCATCTTTGGTGGTATTCCACTATTTTTTGGACTCATCGCAGGGATTCTATTTTTGACCCTCCTGCTACGTTATGGCAAGCCTCGGCTCAGACATAGCTCCCATGGGAATGGAAGAAACAATCCTAGCAATGCGCTACAGGGACAGGATAACTAACGTCCTCGGATTGGCCAGGCTGAGAGATCTAAATATGACCTGGTTCCTTTCATTCAGACCAATATGGCAAAATTGCATTTTACCTGTGCTACGGTGTATGCTTTGCGGCGATGAATGCGTGTTGGACATCTGTCTTTCACTTCCATCAGCAGTACCAATGGACGTCGATACTTTGCTCAGTCCAATAACGGCTCACGCATTGTGTTGTCCCCAGCGGCTACCAATCCTGATGACGGCATTCGTGGAGACTCCTGTGCTACATCCAAGTGGTAACAGTGGAGCGAGTGACAAAAGCAACATCATCCAGGTACAACGTTCTGTGAGCAGAGCTGGTCCTGTCTTCGATGACAGCAATCATTCTCACACCTGCCAAGTTACAGCGCTATCTAATTTGGTTGAACTATCACCTGATTTTGTAGACCAATTCTTTGCGAGCCTGTCTGATACGATGTTCTCACCCACAGAGAAACAATAACTTTTGAGAAGCTTTCCGACACACAGCGTTCCCATGAACTCTGAATTCGGCCTTCAGTTTTGATCAACATAAAACTGCCAGGAGCTTTGGTAAACTGATTTTTCTTTGAATTGGACAATTTTTTAATATTGACCCTTTCCTTTTGGCACGAACAATTCTTTGCTTAACGTAAAAACTATTCTTAGAGAACAGAAGCTTCACACTTCTATTTCTAAAAAAACACATCTAGAGACATAACAACATAACACCAGCCTCTAGCACACATATTATTACAATGCATTTTTATGTGATGATTTATCTCGCATTTCTTCTGTCAGAGATACTTCATGTGTAATTCTTTATGCATAATCGTTCATTGATTTCATATGCAATAATTTTTGAATGATTACTATGCTTTTAAAACTACGTACAGTACCTAAATTCCATGTATTACAAGTACGCCTATTTCGAATGCATTTATGTATTTTGGGGTGGGCTATGTTACACCATGTTACACATGCATCTAATTGCTTAGTTTTAGTAATTTTGATGGACATGAATTCGTGGAGTGGGTGTCATGTGCTTATCTAGGTTCCTGATCGATACTGTGACCTTATGCCCCTATTCGGCTATAAATCCATTTATTCCCTATATTGGCATAACCGTTCAAGTGCGATTTTCTGTAAAGTCATCTCTGGCCTCACACGAGCAGAGCCACAGAGCCACATTCCAGCATGACTCTCTGCTACTTCCTTTGCGACCAATTAGTGCAATGACAGAGCAGCAGTCACTATCTGATATTCCTAGATAACACTCCGAGTTCTTCAACAAGATAAAAACTTAGCAAACCTGGAAATCCCCGCTTGCTATGTTTTGATTAGTAATGGAACTCTAATGAGCAACTGATAACTATCACTTCCTAGTGACATCTTTAATTGACGTCTTATGTCCAGCAAACTTGCGTCAAACCCGGCACCTGTCAGGTATAAATATTACCAACGTTGCCTTAAGCAATGAGCGAACATGTTGCTGATGCCAGCTGCCTGCATGACCCCGTGTTGGTAAAAACTAGCACTCTGTCGCTGCAGCCTGCTATCCTGTGGTGGTGAAGCTACTGATTACCATTATCGCCGCTACAGCGCGACCTATGGTGCAGTACGCTTGAGGAGCCGTGCAGCCGTCCTCTGCGAAGACATCCAGCCCAGCTGCCCGCGGACGCTGTCACCCCTCCTTCCTCGACGCGCTGAGAGAAGCCGCTGCCTTTCTCGTGCAGAGAAATCCAGTCCCGGCGCTTCCAGTTTACCCTCGCAGGTGACTGGGATATCGAGAGAGACCCCTGAAGGAGATACCAATCCTCCATCATTCTATTCAGAGGTATGGTGTTGACTAAACCCTTAGACGAGAATTCTTGAAACAAACCTTGGCAAAACCAACTTAACTTAAGCTACTTACTTACTCCCCTTCTCACGTGTTAGGCTTAGGTCAGGCACACTGGGGTAGGCTTAGTTAGAAGCACCAGTTGAGTATGTTAGCCTAATGTATATATGACTGTATATATGTTTTATTACTTTTAAACCATTGTATGGCTAAGAAACCATATCAATGCTTTTACAGTTCTATTTTGCTATTCTTATCTTACTGTACGTACTTTTTATAATAACAGTTATTGCAATTGTGGCAATACATTTCTCTTGTATGAGAAGAAAGACTGTTCAATAAATGTTAACCCTTTATTGATACACGCCCGTCTCTCTATTCTCTACATACTGTGAAAGTAAACTGCACTAGACTGACTGAGTGAAATCTATGTCTATTGTTTCACACGACCCTAGAGATCGACTCTTGATCTGAGGAGCAAAGTTGTCATGTTGCACGGTTGTTGGAAAACTGAATCCCTTCTTGTCTGTGCCAAGGAAGCTGATCACTTCCTATGCAGAGAAGAAAGTTTCCAGTGACCTCTGAGCTAGTTGGTAACACAACCCAATTAAGTTTAGCATAGTCAGTGGAGGCCTGGAATATAAGCAGTTCCACGTCGATACTACTGTTTATGTTATTCCAATGCGCAGGGCCTAGTGGGAAACTAGGAACTACACTACAGGAGAGTTGACAAAACAAGGACAGAGTTTCTCGTGGACCAACGAGTGCGACAAAGGGTTCGAGAAAATAAGAAGGGCCGTGACAGCAGTGGATCACCTGGCCTATTTCGATCCAAAGCTGTGCACAGAGCTAACAGTGGATGCGAGTCCTGTCGGACTAGGAGCAATTTTGGCACAGCATCAGCCGGGGAGAGACTCCCCAAGACACATCGTGGCATATGTAAGTAAGAGCCTGACGGACGTTGAAAAAGGATATTCCCAACCGGAAAAAGAGAGTCTGGCAGTGGTGTGGGCCTGTGAACATTACCACATGTTCATATATGGAAAGCCCTTTACAATTATAACAGACCACCAAGCACTGATAACAATCTATGGCAACCCGAACGCAAAGATACCACTAGGATAGAAAGGTGGGGAATCAGGCTCATGGACTACAATTTCAAAATAATACACAAGCCAGGGAAAGAGCACAACCCAGCAGACTACGTGTCGCGACATCCTCTGCCACAAAAGTCACAAGCGACAACGATGGCAGAAGAGTATCTCAATTTCGCATTGAAGCTCAGCACACCTGCAACAATAACATTAGAGGAACTGGAACATGAGACAAAGAAGGACAATACAATGCAGGAGACAATGAAGATCAACAAAGAGCAGAGATGGAGACATGTAAACGGCAACAGCAGCGTGGAACGAGGAGTAGACAAAGAGGAACTGCTGGCGTTCAAAAGAATAAATGAAGAGCTATCAGAGTGTGTGAACGGAATAATAATGAGAGGCACCAGGATAGTAATGCCCCGGACACTGAGAAGAAGAACGGTGGAACTGGCACACGAATCACACAGGGGAATGGTGACCACCAAGAAAATGTTGCGAGAAAAAGTGTGGTTCCCAGGACTAGATAGCATGGTGGAGGAAACAGTGATGAATTGCCATGTCTGTCAAATAACAGGACATTCCTCAAAACCAGAACCACTACAAATGTCCCCACTGCCGAAAACGGTGTGGGCGGAGCTGGCAGCAGATTTCTACGGCCCCCTGGAAACAGGAAGCTACCTGTTAGTTATAATAGATTAATATTCAAGATTCCCCATAGTTAGCCCGGTATCATCAACATCAGCAAATGCGACACTGCCAGTGCTGGATGACATCTTTGCAGCCTGGGGTTCACCACAAACTCTCAAGACAGACACTGGCCCACCATTCTCAGGTGAGGAGTTCAAGAGATTCATGGCCTACCTGGGAATAAACCACAGACGAATAACACCATTGTGGCCACATGCAAACGGAATGGCCGAGCGGTTCATGGGAACAATCAAGAAGGCGATACAGAGGGCAAAGCTGACACAAATATCAATAGGGCAAGCCCTATGTCAAGTACTACGAGACTATCGAAAAACACCTCACAGCTCCAAGGTAAGATGCCCGGCAGAGTTAGTACTAGGACGCTCAAGCAGAACAAGACTGCCACAAATAAAAGAAGTGGAGAAAAAGGAAAATAAGGATGTAGCTGCAAGAGACAAGGAACAGAAGGCGAAGATGAAGGCTTACGCAGACCAAAGAAGGCATGCAACAACGACCAAAATAAAAGAAGGAGACACAGTGCTTGTGAAACAGCGACAGGTGAGGAAGTCGGACAGCACTTTCTCAAAGGATCCTTTGAAAGTAACAGGAATAAAGGGGCCAATGGTCACAGCATCAGCCGGCCAGTACAACATCACATGAAACAGCTCCCACTTCAAGGTACTGAAAACAAAAGAAGAAGAAATATCGAAGCAAGAGCTGAAGGAACAAACATCACAAGCAGAGTCACCAACAGACGTCAGAGAACAGCAACCACGGAAAGAATGCAAAAAGACAAAAAGACTGATCGAGGAGATGTGAAGAGACTGAGATGTGAACATCGACATGTCAAAAGAGTGGAGTATCTCTCTCTCTCTCTCTCTCTCTCTCTCTCTCTCTCTCTATATATATATATATATATCTCTATCTCTCTCTCTGTTTTTCTTTCTTTCTTTCTGTCTTTCTTTCTTTCTCAATGCAACGGGGACAAATGGCAAGAAATGTATTGTTCACAACAAAGGGGGAGATGTCGTGCCCCGACGAAGGCACTAGGACCCTGGTGACACAAGATGGGGACAGAGGACACCGGACACCACATCGGGTCAGGGGTGGGGACGAGAGGGCAGACTGGACCTGGACCTTGGAGCGAGAGGCCAGGCCGGACTGGCCGTTGCGGGCACCGGGCAATCCCCCGGTGCGCCGCAAGGGTGGGGGCCGTTTTTGTTACAGGGCCGTTTTTGCAGCATAGCTGCAAAATCGACCCTGTAACAAAATCGGCAGAAAACCGGCCACGCCAAAGAGCTCGGTCGCACCCCCAGGGGGCCAGCCGAGCACTTTGCCAGGGCCGGTTTTGGTTCTCAGTCCGGCCCTGGCGAGAGGTCGCGCAGACATCGCGCTGCACCCAGCATGTAGCTAACGAATAAAGTTACCTCCTAACAACCAGCATCGTGTCCTGTGTATGTTCCTGGGCGAAGGGGAACACGACACAGACGTGGGCAGCGACGTGCTAGGTAGGACTTTGATGAGCAGCTATGGGAAACAATTGCTGATCATGCCCCCATGTGGTAGTGCACCCATGAGTTGGTTAAAGGAGAAAGGCATGGCCGGCAACACTCTTTAGTTAGAACTAGAGGCAAGTGCTTATTTAATGCAACACCTTCTTTACAGAATACGGTGAGTGTAACTAAACTACCCATCTAAAAGTCCCACGTGCTGCACAAACTACAAATCCCATAAGCCACTGAATCTAGGGCAGAGGTCTTCAAACTTTTTAATGCCGAGACCCCCTTGTGAAACCTTTTTAATCTTAAGGACCCCCTTCCAACAAAAGTTTCTAGAAACTGGTACTCCTCAACATCAACAACTATCGACAACCATAAATGTGCCTGTTAGACCTCATCACATCCATCCATCCATCATTCATCCACCCACACTTTCACACATCCATCCATCCATCCATCCTTCATCCATCCATCCACCCTTTCATCCTTTCAACCATACATCCATCCTTCATCCATCCACCCTTTCATCCTTACATCCATCCATTACCAATCCACCCTTCCTTCCATCCATCCATCCATCATTCATCCACCCACCTTTTCACACATCCATCCCTCATTCACCCACCGTTTCATCCATCCATCCACCCATCATTCATCCACCCACCTTTTCACATCCATCCATCCATCCATCCATCATGATCCATGCAACCTTTTATCCATCCATACATCCATCTACCGTTTCATCCTTCCTTCCATCCATACATACATCCTTCATCTAGCCACCCTTTCATCCATCCATTCACCCATCATTCATCCACCCACTTTTTTCACACATCCATCCATCCATCATTCATCCATGCAACCTTTTATCCATCCATACATCCATCATTCATCCATCTACCGTTTCATCCTTCCTTCCATCCATCCTTCATCCATCCACCCTTTCATCCATCCATCCATCCATCCTTCATCCATCCACCCTTTCATCCATCCATCCATCATTCATCCACCCACTTTTTCCACACATACATACATCCATCATTCATCCATGCAACTTGTTATCCATCCATACATCCATCCTTCATCCATCTACCGTTTCATCCTTCCTTCCATCCATCCATCCTTCATCCATACACCTTTTCATCCATTCATCCTTCGTCCATCCACCCTTTCATCCACCCATCCATCCATTCACCCTTCATTCATCCACCCACCTTTTCACCCATCCAGCCATCCATCATGATCCATGCAACCTTTTATCCATCCATAAATCCATCCTTTATCCATCCACCCTTTCATCCATTCATCCACCCACCTTTTCTGCCCCTCTCTCATGGGGGAAGGGCGTGGGGGTGTGGGGGGGTCAGTATCTCTCTGTGTCTTCTTCCCTCTTCCTCTGTCATGGGAGGGCATCTCTGTGCCTTCTTGCTGGGGGCGGGGGTGGGCGGACAGGCTGTAACAACATCTCACCTAAAGAACAGACTCTCAGGCACATTTCTCCCACACAGGCGCCAAGTATCAGGGTTTGTGCTTTGTGCTTTACAGCCTCCTCCCCCAGCCACCCTCCCCTGCCCCCATCCCCTCCCCTCCTTGGCTTAAACACCTTCAGGGACACACACAAAGCCGCACCCTTACTTCACAGGTCTTTAAAAGACCTTTTACTTTTAATGAGGCTTTGTTGTTTTTCACAGCTGGGTGTGAATTAGGCCTCTGCCGTGAGCACCCTCAATCAGCCCGACGCCACTAAGGCAAACTGACAATCTGCAACCCCATTCCCAGGACTCCACGACCCCCCTGGGGGTGGCGCCCCACAGATTGAAGACCACTGATCTAGGGTGACCAGGCGTCCCGGATTTGCCAGGACGGTCCCAGTTTTTCACCAGCCGTCCTGGCAGATTTCAGGAAATGTAGCTCATGTCTGGGTTTTTAGAGAGGGTCGACTGAAAACGGCGGGAGGTGTTTTTTTACGTTTTACAAAGCAGGGATAGTTACCAGTTGTTTCAAAACAGCAATTTAATTAACAAGCAGGTGAACAGCGTTTACTTCGCATGCATTACTTCGCATGTCATTACAACGTGGTCGTTATAACGACCACGTTGTTAGTTCGCATACCTTTACTACGCAATTCGGAACAACGACTTGCGTTAGGGTGGAGAGCTACTGGGTTTAAAAAAATGTATTTTATGCATAATCTTACTGCCTTGTCTGTAATTCTCTGTTGAGGAGCGCTGTCATTCTATGCGCTCGCTTGAAGTAAAATTGTAGTCGTCCTTCTATTTTTTGTGAAATGTCCCAGTATTTGGCTTCAAAATTCTGGTCACCCGAACTGAATCCCTCCCATTAATGTGCTGCTGCATACGAAAACTAATTAGACTATTTCATTTACAAAATGTCATCATTTCACGCACTCAATGTTTTCCATCTCAATAATCACATGTCAATGGAAGGTATTTACAATAAAAAACTAATCATCTTAGACACGCCTTGATGGTTCTCATTGAACAGCAATAACGTTGTCTTGTTAGAACTAGAGGCAAGTGCTTATTTAATACAACACCTTCTTTACAGGATATGGTGAGTGGGTAACGGAGCAAAAAACCAATGGAACAGTGATGAATTGTGGTGAAGTTGGTATATGTGCCAGTGTGGGTGGCCGAAGGGCGAGGGAAAGAATTGACGCTTCTCTTGTCTCACAAACCTCTCTGTTTTTGTTGCAGATACTTTTCAAACCAACCGCACCGGAACGGGCCTCTACACCAAAGACTTCTCAACGTTTGCCATTGTGGACTTCCCACCGTGCCAGTACAGCGGTCAGAACGCCACCCTGATGATCACCGCGATCCTCAACTCCACCAGCTCGAGTGAGTGTGCTCTGACAGCGCCCGCGCGGGAAGGAATGACGCAACTGAAGTAGTGCGCCAAGCCCAGTGGGGTAACCGGATAGCGGGTACAGCTGACTAAAAGTGTGCGCAGCTGGTAGAGACAGGCAAAGAACACAGCTGTAGAAAGAGGGTTATTGTGTTAAAATGATTATCCTTATGCATAAGTTTAGTATGAAGACCTTTATTTGGTTATAAGTGTGGAGAAAGAAAAACCCACAACCGTTCATCCTGGTGTTTCCGCTGCAACTGTCAAAATCACAGAAGCACGAGAGCTCCAGAACGATCGGCATATACAAATGGCAACAGCGCCTGAGAACAGGCGCGCGACAGACAAATTGTCCTTAAAGGAATAAGGACAATTTGTCACCACAACATCATCCCCCTTCTTTTGACAAAAAAGAAAGGGGCATTAATAACAATCAATGACAAAGTAAAATGTCATAAAATGCAACAAGAAGAACAGGCAATGCAGAGAACATAGAAGAGATTTGGAAAAGAAGTTACATGGAATGATAATTATTGTTTATGAGGATAAAAGGAGAAAGTAGGAAAGACAGCAGGAAAGAAAATACAAACAACTCATGCATCTTTCTCACAAAAGATAAGCACCCACTCCCTCACACAAACAAAATAAACAATAACCCAAATACAAACATAATGAGAGCTGGCCAGGCTGACAAGAGTAAAGTACAGGGTTGAGACAATATGTTGAGAAAGTGAAATGATGAAAGAAGAACAGGGAATCTGTACAAACAAACAATGCCTATGGTAAGCTTTTTTTAATATATTTAGTTGTTGAAAGGACACCATTAATTGCCTTTCCTTAACCTGAAATCATGGTCGTAGTGAAAAACTCTAATTAAGATCAAAGCCTCTTGTTATCCCATATGTATTTAGAACTACATAGAACATTCATAGGAGAGATATAGAAACTATATGTTGTTTGGCTTTTTTATTCTTTTCATTTTAGAATCTCTTTTCTTTAACAAACAAAACTACATAAACACACTTTATACAATAAATACAAAAGACAATTCAATGGTAACCAATTATGTTGGTCTAAATGGCCCACAATTATTTCAAACTCAAAGGACGTAGACAAACAGTAATGTCACAACATTCCCTGAAGAAAGGTTATCAACACAAGACCTACATAGGAGCTTCAAAGGGTAAACTATTTACTCCCTCCAACAACAATATATTTACAGCTCCTAAATCATATAATTGCATCTACTTTGTCTCAATTTTCTTGTGTTGATGCCTATTCAAATATAGTCGACGCGTTTCAGCCTTTTTCTACTTCAGGCCTCTTCAGGACTTTAGGGCAATTCAACCAATATATTCCTATAAATTAAGATGTACACAAACTATTAGTATATTCTCCTTCCTAAGTTCTATTGTCATATATACACACACACTACTCAACAGAGAAGGAGAACCATTCTAAAAAATCATTGAAAAAGATCCAATTATAATCTATTTCCCTCGAGGTTTTGGCAGCACACAAATAATAATTCTAACAATTCTAACAACCAGAGTGACTAAGGAGAGGAATCAATTAACCTCTTCAAAAAATTATATCAAGGTGAATTATTACCAAACATTACCAACCATTACTATACACCATTGTGGCACTTATTGCCCAGACGGTGAAGTATATCTCATTATTAATCCTCTATTGCACGGGCTACGTACCGTAGGTCAACCTCTATTATAATCAAATTCTCACTGAAGGGGTCAGCTTCAACGTGTATATATGCTGAAGATACGTGGAATACTCACTTTGGTCCACCTTATCACCACCTCCTACATAAACAAATGAAGATTGTCTAACTGGGACTAAATCTATTAACAACTAGGTGAATATAAATTAGTTCACAGTCTTACCCGTTCCTAGGGGATCGAAGTGCACATATTCACGAAGGACAAATACATAATGGTCTGAAAACGACAAAAACGTTCGTTTTAGCGCGTGCCCAAAAGTTAAAGTACGAGATGAATCTAGCGCCGCTTTACATTACCAGAAATATCGTGCTCACCGTATTATAGCATTTTTACAGAAGTGAGGACAACGTTTCCAACTCTTTCTGTGCCCTCGGACACGTCGATTCCGGGTGAGTTTCCGCGTATAAAAAATGAAGACGGACTGCCTCAAGAATGTACCAATCCCAGAGCTGTATATATCTAATGACGTTTGCGCGTCACTTGGTAGAGGGCTGGCTTATCACAAGATAACGCCCCACGCAAACACTGTAGCCTCGGTCATAGAAAGGAGACTTGCAGCATAGCTATCAACGGAGGAGGGATCTAATTAAATTAATATGCTGACGGCCGAAGGCAATTACGGCTGCCCAGAGACAAATAGATTAAAGGAGCATAGTAATGACGGTTTATATAGAGGGCATATAATTATACCCTCATTTCTGAAATTATAAACAACGTCCGCATCTTTATCATCTCATGTTGTTTTCATGAAAACTAACAGGAAAACCAGTGAAAACCTTATAACCCACATATGCTGCCAGCCTCTTACATTCTAATCATCTATCACAGCTATTTACAAGTTGAGAATTAAAAACTTCAAAAGCATCAATTTATAAGAACCAGTAGTCCTATATTCATGTATCAGTCCAGTGTACATTCAAAACATTTTATGTTTGTAATTTACAAAACATAGTCACAGCATGATGTCACAAGCATCTCAGAAGCCTACTAATATATAGTTTAATGACAATCATCATTGTAGCAAAGCCCATATCTCATCTTTGTCATTGAGACCAGTTTTAGATGTTTGGTATTTCTCTATTAGCCTTGCTTCTAAACGGTTAAGTTTAATTTCGGTCTCTCCTTTGTTGGTATTCGTCACTTTACATAATACAGACCATTCCAAATCTTTCTCTGAATGATTATACATCAGAAAATGGCTGACCAAGGGAGCCCCCGAGGTCTTACATTTAATTCTAGATTTGTGCTGTAAAATTCTAGATTTTACAATTTGGGTAGTTTGTCCAATGTAGAATCTATTGCACGGGCACTTTATACAATAGATCAAATTCTTTGAGTTACAATTAGAGAACTCTTTTAGTGTATGTGTGCTCCCGTTGATTACAATTTCTTTAGAGTCTTTTGTTAATTCACATGCAGCGCAATTTTGACATCTGAAGTGTCCAATTATTGGTGGCAAGCCTAACAGTTCTCTAGTCCCTTTTGGAGGTAACGTTTTCATGGTGGTCGTTGCCCTGACTAGTTGGTTACGAATGTTTTTTCCTTTTTTAAAAGCAAATAGTGGTTGGGAAATACCTAGCTGTTCAATCAATTTCCAATTTTTTGGGATAATCTTTTTTACTTTATTGGCCCTCGGGTCAAAAGTCAATACACACGTTAAAGGAGTGTCTTTTTCCTTTGTTTTAGGAGTCATGAGTTCCTCTCTTGGAGTATACCATGCTCTTTTCAGAGCAGTTTTGATAAGTTTCTTAGGGTATCCCCGGTGAAGTGAATGCAACCAATCGGTCACCATCCCCATTCCAATGGGGATGGTGACCGATTGGTTGCATTTCACAATTGGCTCAACAACAGAACAAGAGAATTTAAATTCACTATCACGAGTGACCATGAAAAGATCAACTTTTTAGATGTTTATGTACAACATGAAGAAGGCAAACTGTGTGTGAATTTATATTCAAAACCCACTGATCGCAATACCCTATTGCATTTTACTAGCTGTCACCCACGTACTTTGAAAGAGAACTTGCCGTATGGCCAATTTCTTCGCGTCAGGAGAAATTGTAGTAGCAAAGAAAACTATTTCTATAATGCCGAAAAACTAAAAGTCAAACTACTTCACCGGGGATACCCTAAGACACTTCAGATGTCAAAATTGCGCTGCATGTGAATTAACAAAAGACTCTGAAGAAATTATAATCAACGGGAGCACACATACACTAAAAGAGTTCTCTAATTGTAACTCAAAAAATTTGATCTATTGTATAAAGTGCCCGTGCAATAGATTCTACATTGGACAAACTACCCTAATTGTAAAATCTAGAATTTTACAGCACAAATCTAGAATTAAATGTAAGACCTCGGGGGCTCCCTTGGTCAGCCATTTTCTGATGTATAATCATTCAGAGAAAGATTTGGAATGGTCTGTATTATGTAAAGTGACGAATACCAACAAAGGAGAGACCGAAATTAAACTTAACCGTTTAGAAGCAAGGCTAATAGAGAAATACCAAACATCTAAAACTGGTCTCAATGACAAAGATGAGATATGGGCTTTGCTACAATGATGATTGTCATTAAACTATATATTAGTAGGCTTCTGAGATGCTTGTGACATCATGCTGTGACTATGTTTTGTAAATTACAAACATAAAATGTTTTGAATGTACACTGGACTGATACATGAATATAGGACTACTGGTTCTTATAAATTGATGCTTTTGAAGTTTTTAATTCTCAACTTGTAAATAGCTGTGATAGATGATTAGAATGTTAGAGGCTGGCAGCATATGTGGGTTATAAGGTTTTCACTGGTTTTCCTGTTAGTTTTCATGAAAACAACATGAGATGATAAAGATGCGGACATTGTTTATAATTTCAGAAATGAGGGTATAATTATATGCCCTCTATATAAACCGTCATTACTATGCTCCTTTAATCTATTTGTCTCTGGGCAGCCGTAATTGCCTTCGGCCGTCAGCATATTCATTTAATTAGATCCCTCCTCCGTTGATAGCTATGCTGCAAGTCTCCTTTCTATGACCGAGGCTACAGTGTTTGCGTGGGGCGTTATCTTGTGATAAGCCAGCCCTCTACCAAGTGACGCGCAAACGTCATTAGATATATACAGCTCTGGGATTGGTACATTCTCGAGGCAGTCCGTCTTCATTTTTTATACGCGGAAACTCACCCGGAATCGACGTGTCCGAGGGCACAGAAAGAGTTGGAAACGTTGTCCTCACTTCTGAAAAAATGCTATAATACGGTGAGCACGATATTTCTGGTAATGTAAAGCGGCGCTAGATTCATCTCGTACTTTAACTTTTGGGCACGCGCTAAAACAAACGTTTTTGTCGTTTTCAGACCATTATGTATTTGTCCTTCGTGAATATGTGCACTTCGACCCCCTAGGAACGGGTAAGACTGTGAACTAATTTATATTCACCTAGTTGTTAATAGATTTAGTCCCAGTTAGACAATCTTCATTTGTTTATGTAGGAGGTGGTGATAAGGTGGACCAAAGTGAGTATTCCACGTATCTTCAGCATATATACACGTTGAAGCTGACCCCTTCAGTGAGAATTTGATTATAATAGAGGTTGACCTACGGTACGTAGCCCGTGCAATAGAGGATTAATAATGAGATATACTTCACCGTCTGGGCAATAAGTGCCACAATGGTGTATAGTAATGGTTGGTAATGTTTGGTAATAATTCACCTTGATATAATTTTTTGAAGAGGTTAATTGATTCCTCTCCTTAGTCACTCTGGTTGTTAGAATTGTTAGAATTATTATTTGTGTGCTGCCAAAACCTCGAGGGAAATAGATTATAATTGGATCTTTTTCAATGATTTTTTAGAATGGTTCTCCTTCTCTGTTGAGTAGTGTGTGTGTATATATGACAATAGAACTTAGGAAGGAGAATATACTAATAGTTTGTGTACATCTTAATTTATAGGAATATATTGGTTGAATTGCCCTAAAGTCCTGAAGAGGCCTGAAGTAGAAAAAGGCTGAAACGCGTCGACTATATTTGAATAGGCATCAACACAAGAAAATTGAGACAAAGTAGATGCCATTATATGATTTAGGAGCTGTAAATATATTGTTGTTGGAGGGAGTAAATAGTTTACCCTTTGAAGCTCCTATGTAGGTCTTGTGTTGATAACCTTTCTTTAGGGAATGTTGTGACATTACTGTTTGTCTACGTCCTTTGAGTTTGAAATAATTGTGGGCCATTTAGACCAACATAATTGGTTACCATTGAATTGTCTTTTGTATTTATTGTATAAAGTGTGTTTATGTAGTTTTGTTTGTTAAAGAAAAGAGATTCTAAAATGAAAAGAATAAAAAAGCCAAACAACATATAGTTTCTATATCTCTCCTATGAATGTTCTATGTAGTTCTAAATACATATGGGATAACAAGAGGCTTTGATCTTAATTAGATTTTTTCACTACGACCATGATTTCAGGTTAAGGAAAGGCAATTAATGGTGTCCTTTCAACAACTAAATATATAAAAAAAAGCTTACCATAGGCATTGTTTGTTTGTACAGATTGCTTTATTCCCAGATGCCTTTGGGTTATTCGGGTTCCCCTGTTTTTGAAAAAGAAAGAAGAACAGGGAGCAGTGTACAGCAGTAGTAAGAAACATGGTAAAACAGCAAAATACAGTAAAGTGTAGGAGAAACTGTAAGTGACAAATCCACAAGAGAGTGGAATGGTCAAACTACTTGTAAATAGTAGAATACATTGTAAGTGACGAATCCACAGAAGGGTGTAACGGTCAAACTACTTGAGCACCATGAAACAATGTGTAAAATGCACAGATGTGGTGTAAAATGCCTATGAAGTCTTTTTTTTTTTTAAACCTTTATTCGTAACAAACAATGGAAGACAAGCATGAGATCATCAAAAGATGTACATACAAAGCATACAACAATACAGGTGTAGTGCAGTGCAGCGGCGCAGACACCGCGTCCAAGTGTCACTTCGAGGGGGGGGAAGTACAGAGGGCAGATAAGAGGTCATGGCAATAAAGGCAATTTGTAACGTAACACATCAATACAGAGCACAGAAACGTGTCAGAAATACAATTTAAAGCACATCTATACCCAGTGAGGAGGGCGGCGAAAGGGCTGAGGGCACGTAATCAATAGTGCAGTAGTCCCTGGGGTAGGGCAGGATAATCAGCACCACCAGAGAGAGGGCCGTAGAACCCCACTCCCCCGCAGGTAATCATAGCATGTTCCCTATATCGAACGAAGCAGCAGTACAAATAGAGATACCTTCACACCGTGTAGATTGGGCAAGCGGCAGGGAAGCGTGCAATTTCAACACCCGGAGCCCCATCAGCCCACCCCAACCCGATCAGCACTGTCCGAGTCAGAGTCCTGCACAGCCCTGGTAAGGAGGTACACCTGCAGTGGGCTCCAAAAGTCTCTGGGCTTACAGCGCGCAGGCATCAACTCTGCATAAACATTATATTGGTCCTGACAATAAACTACCTCTTTCAACCAGTCTTCGAATCGTGGTATCCTGCCCCTACCCCAGCAGCAGGCCACACGCCTCTTTGCCAGCAGCAGAGTGACATCTATAAACCTACGATACAACGCCGGTACCGCCTTGGTGTATCCCAATAACAGGACCATGGGGTCAAGCGGCACTCCACCGCCGGTCATAACCTGGAGAGCATCATGGACCTGCACCCAGTATTCCGAAACCACCCCACACTCCCATGCCAAATGAAGAAAGTCGGCACCCGGCATATGACAACGAGCACACCTATCATCCTCCGCTAGCCGGAACCTGAGCTTCCTAGCCGGGGTGTAGTAAAAGCGCTGTATGAACTTGTAGTGTATGATCTTTAGGCGGCAGCTAGAGGAGATGTTGGCGGTCACACCACAACAATACTTCCACTGATCATCAGAAAGGGAGATGCCAAGCTCCGCATCCCATTGCGCACGCGCACGCCCCGGCGAGATAGCACGTTGTTTCCTGATGGCTCCATACAACCTAGACACCAAATGACGTCCATCAGACAGTAATAGTACATGAAGCGGTAGGGTCACAACCGGCTCCTCAGGAAAATCAGGCAACAGCGACCGCAGGCCCTGCCGCAGCCGGACATAATAAAACATTTCAAGCGGGGAATACGTCCCATCCCTGAAGAACTGCTCTGAGGTACGGACGGTGCCCTCATGAAACAGGTCACCCCAGGTATGTATTGCAAGCCGCCTGCACAGGCGCTGGAAACCAGTCTCCTGCAGTAGGGACAGAGCAGGGTGATATATCAAGGGCAGTGCAGGCGAGTAGAGAAAAACAACATTCAGCGCCCTTGCAATACGCTTCCATGCGTCAACAGTGCAGGTAACCGTAGTGTGGTGTGTGTCAATGTCCCCAGCGTTACCAAGGATCATGCCCTCCAATGGAAGAGGATGAGCGACCCACTGTTCAGCGGCCACCTGAGGCATAAACGGCGTGGGGCGCATCCAGTGGTAGGCGTAGTGCGCTTGAGCGCTGACATAATAAAGTTCAAACTCGGGGATGTCAAAGCCCCCGTCAACGTAAGGAAGCGTCAACGTGGCCCATGCCACTCGTGGCTGTTTGCCCCCCCAGAATAGTCGAAGCAACTCTGAGCGGAGACGTGTGAAGAAATAGACCCCAGGGTAATACGGGATGTTCTGAAACAAATATATGAAGCGAGGTAGTACCACCATTTTAATGAGAGATGCTCTGCCCGCCATAGACAATGGTAAGGACATCCACCTCGTGACGCTATCTGCCAGGTTAGTTATAGCCACACCATAATTAAGCCGTAGCGTCTCCTCCTTGAGCAAGGACACAACAATACCCAGATACCGCAATTCCGAGTCACACCATTCCAGGGGGTAGTCAAGTGGGAAACGATGAACCGCTGCAGTGAGTGGGAAGAATTGAGATTTCTGCCAATTAATATGAACTCCAGATATACCGCCAAAGACAACAAACTCCCGTAGCAACGCATTGAGATTCGATTGCGGGTCCTTCACATAAAGGGTGACATCATCAGCGTAAAGGGATATGCCAATCTGTCGCTGAAGGCAGTTAAACGCGCTCCGTTGATGCAATTGCCGAATTCTACATGCAAGGGGTTCTATAGCAATGGCGAACAAGAGAGGAGAGAGTGGACACCCCTGTCTGGTCCCCCTCGTGATCGGGAAAGGGGAGGAAAGCACACCATTTACAACCACTCTGGCCATAGGGTCGGTATAGAGAAGTTTAACCCATGAGATAAATATTCTGGGAAAGCCCATCCTGCACAGGACGTCAATTAAATAACCCCATTCCACCGAATCAAACGCTTTCGTCGCGTCTAAGAAAACAGCAGCCACCGGGAGCCCCGGGGATATCGTTGGGATCAAGGAGAATAATGTACGTAGATTGTGGGATGTCGCCCGTCCAGGTACAAAACCTGACTGATCAGGCAGCACTATGATGGGCATAAGTTCAGAGAGACGCATCGCCAATACCTTGGCCAAAATTTTAACATCGCAATTAAGCAATGAAAGAGGCCTATAGGAGCCCACGTCAAGGGGGTCCTTCCCTGGTTTGAGTAAAGAGGTGATAGCGACCTCCCTCATAGAGCCTGGCAGGCGTCCCGCCTCTAGAGATTCCTCGAAAACCTCCAGCAACACCGGAGCCATAATATCCACATAACATTTGTAAAATTCGGCGGGGAGACCGTCCAGGCCCGTGGCCTTACCATTATTAAGAGACATGATGGCACTCCGGACCTCGTCGACCTCCAGGGGCCTACCCAGAAAAGACCTATGATCATCAGAGAGCCAGCAGAGCGACAGCTCATCCAAGAACCCGCCATACCTCACGTCTCCTGAGTGCTGGGAAGTGTACAAGTGTGTGTAGTATTGCAAAAATGCGTCCTGGATAGCCGTAGTGTCTGTACAGCGTGTACCATCCGTCAAGACCAGTTCCAATACATCCGAGCTATGCCTCTGGTGTCTAGTGAGAGCAGCCAGTACCTTCCCAGGCCTTTCACCCTCACAATATCGTCTAGCCACCCAGTGCTTACCCCTATGCTTCGCCTCCCTGGCCGCTTCCTCCTCGTAATCCGAAAGTTTGCTTCTAAACTGGCGCATGAGATCAGGGTCAGGGCCAGCAAGCAGTTCACGCTCCAGGCGTCGTAGGTCGGCCTCTAAGTCAGCAAGTGTGCGAACAATAGTCCTGAGTACCCCACAACTTTTGGAGATCGTGACCCCCCGGATCGTAACCTTGAATGCCTCCCATATCACCTCCACACTGTCCACAGACCCCCTATTCCTCGGGAAGAAGGCCTCTATTTCCTCGCCCAATTCAGTCTTAAAGATGGGGTCCAGAAGGGCCGATGGGAAGAGCCGCCAGGGCGGGCGTGGTCGGTGCAGTCCAGGCACTGACAGAACTACCCGAACCGGACAGTGATCGGAGAATGTCCTGGGGAGGTGTGTTACCCCGTGCAATCCAGCCACTAGACCCCTGGAAACAAAAATATAATCTAGCCTTGCCCAGGTGCGGGCCTGTGTTGTGAAATGCGTGCCTTCCTTAACAGTGGGGTGTAAATATCGCCAGCAATCTACCAGACCCGCCTCTTCTACAATGCCCCGCAGGATATCCCTGGATTGCACATTATACTGATGACTCCCCTCCGATCTGTCCTCCAGCGCTACCATTGCCAGATTAAAGTCTCCCCCCCACACAACATGGGAAGCATCCACAGCAAGTACATGACCCCACAGTTCAAGAAAAAACGTAGGAGTATCAACATTTGGCGCATAGCAATTCACAAATAGTACAGTGATCTGCCCAATCCGCCCCCACAACAGTACATATCTCCCGTCAGAGTCCAGGTGTGATCCCAACTCTTGGAAGGAAAGCGATTTTTTAATCAATATTGCGACTCCCCTTGCATAAGATGAGTACGATGAGAATCGTCTCACAGTAGCCCATCTCCCACCAAACACAGGAGCCGGTGACCGGCGCAAATGAGTTTCTTGTAGAAGTGCCACCTGTATGGCATGACGGTCCAGATATTGCACCACATTACGACACTTTCGGGGATCATTGAGTCCACGCACATTCCAAGAAAGAATCGAAATCCTATCCAACCTTTCAGTCGACATTACACATAGGGAATACGTGACATGGAACCCCGAAGCCCTGCAGCCTGCACACCACACGAGCCAACACAGTAAGCCGCAGCCGCCGCACATGCACCCCACCCAGCATCATAAAGCGCACAACCATCCCTGCCGTCTTCCGAACCCACAACCATCCCCCCCACCCAGACCCAAACAAAGCACAACCGTGCAACAGGCACGCAGCGCCATACGAGAACATTCCAACCGCAGCTCATCCAACAAGTGAGTGCGCAAAGTACCAAAGTGTCCCCACCTCCCACCGCCCACCTGACCAACCCCAACCAGTCAGGACCACCTGCCACCCCCCCTCCCCACACCCCAGACATCCATCCATCCGTCCAGAAAAGCAGTCGTACAACAAAGTGAAATGTGAACATAGAAGGGGAATTCCCGTTGGGGGTGCCCACTAGAGGTGCACTTCACCACTCTCCCACACTATGCCGCCGTCCCAGCCGAGTAGGCAGAGATACAAGGCAGGCACAGTGCTGGAGTGGGTGCCCGGAGCAAGAATAGAAAGAAAAAAAAAAAAAAAAAAAAAAACCAAACAACCATCGCCATCCCAGCAGACATACCACACCACCTCTCGGTGAGGTCCGGAGGTCCACACATTCGCTCGAAATAGCATATGTTCATGGAAAGTCTACCGCTAGCGGCAGGCGTAACAATAATCTCAAGAGGCGATCAATACAGTCATCACGCTATCAAAACCTGCTCAGGAGTCCTCTTCCTCTCCCGCCGATTGGCGATCATTCTGTCCCAATCCATCTTGGCGATCAGCAGCAGTCCGCTCCCTCCTCAGTCGCTTCACAAATTCTTCTGCCTGCTGCGGATTTGTGAAAAAAGTCTGCTTCGCTTGATGCGTGATCCTCAACTTTGCAGGATAGAGCAAGGCGTAATCCACCTGGAGGTCCCTAAGCTTCTTCTTGACCGCCAAGAACTTGCGCCGCTGTTCCTGTACCATCGGAGTGAAGTCCGGGTATATGGTGAAGTTGACCCCCTCGAAGGATAGTGGGCGGGAAGTGCGAGCTGCCTGAAGAGCCGCATCACGATCCCGATAGTTCAGGAGGCGCGCAATGATAGGGCGCGGGGACGCACCAGGAGCCGGTCGCGGCCCAAGCGAACGGTGTGCCCGTTCCACAATAAACTGGGTAGAAAAAGCGTCCGCCCCCACTGCCCCAACCAAGAGCCTTTCCACATACGTCTCCATCTTTCCAACATTCGTCGTCTCCGGCACACCTACTACGCGAATGTTGTTGCGCCGACTTCTCGCCTCCAACTCCTCATTCTTTGCGGCTATCACTCGTAGGATATTGTCCATCCTTGCCAATTGACTGGTATGGGTGGCCGCAGTGTCGTCGTGATCCGAGATTCGCTGCTCCGCCGTCGTCAGGCGCTCTTCGTGGACATCAAGTTTCTGTACCACCGCGTCCATGCGGGAGGAAATTTTGTCCACTTTGTCCACTATGGTGGCGAAGCCCTGCCGCATCTCCTGCATCATTTGCTGGAAATCAGGGGTGATCGGCTGCGACAGAGCCTCGGCGACAGGCGGAGGTGGAGAACGTGAGGACCCAGCTTCCTGTGCCAGGCGGGCGCCCTTTCTAGTGGCCGCCGAGTCAAAGGAGAGCTTAGGTTGCCTATTGTCAGGCTTGCCCATGGTGCTACGTTCAGCGCAAGTGTTAATGGTGTGGACAGGGAGGCAGGGGGATCGATCCCCGAGAGCAAGTCCGCGGCCAATCCAGCAAAGACAACCAGCAGACACGCGAGGCAAATAACGTCAACAGGGAGAAAGCGCACCTCTGCACAGAATCGCCAGCTTTCTCAGTGCGACCATAGTAGGCTGCCACTGCCAACCGAGCAGTCGAATCGAAGATAACAAAATGCAGCCCAGAGGAGTACAGTGATGACCCCTTGTATCACACCTCAACGTAGAATGGGTAGTGGCACTCACAGCTCTGGAGTCTAGACAGCATGTGGGAGTAAGTTCCTACAATGGTCCGCAAGGCACAGGGTGGAGCAATCCAGGAACGCCGAGCAGATCAGGCGCCTCAGGGGCTGGCCGTGGGCCGTGGCAGGGAAATGGAGGCGCAATGACATGCAGTGGGAGGGCCTCGCCGCTACGCCCGACCCCGCAGGCTCCGCAACACAGCGACCGTTGCAGCAACAGAAGGGCGTCAAATGAAGAAAGGTACAGGTCCGCTGTGGTATGCTGCCTAATCCAGATGTAGACCCTGTGCTAATTCCAGATAATGAGCCATTGCAGGGAGCGATTGCAGGGTGAATGGGGTGCACCGCCGATATATCAAGTATGGCGGGCTCCGCAATTGCCTCAGTGACAATGGTGCCCAAGGAGCGTAAAGTCTGTCCCCCCGCCGTGCAAGCAGAGTATGTCCCCTCACAAGCTGCAGCTCACCTCCGCTCGTGTCCCGAAGATCGCAGGCTTCCAAAATCAAACCATGGAAGGGGGCACGAGCAGGCACGAAAGCCCCGCCACTCCCCTCCGTGACATGGCCGGCGTCCCGCTCAGGGGTCGGATCAATGCCCTCGTCACAGCTCCAAGTGCAGTGTACAGCGCGATCTCCGCGACGCTAGTGCTCCTCCTGTGAATACCGGCACCAGCCTCGCGTGCCGTCGCAGATCGCGTCCAGGCAAACAGCGAAGGAGAGTCCCTGAGGGGGGAGGGGACAGGCCTCCTCCCTACGTGTCAGGCCGCGGGCTGGGGTGAGCCGGGACGCCGGATCGTAGAACGTCTGACCTCCAGAGTGGCAGACGGTAACCTTTGAGGAGCCTGTAACTCCGGCCAGGAACCATCAAACGGCGCAGTGGTTGGCTCGAGTGTAGATTTTACCTCCCCAAAGCAATATCTCGGATCAGATCAGGGGACAGCGACGATTCGAAGGATCAATGACCGGATAGATGCTCCGGGCTGCAGGAGCCTCACAGCAGTGCGGCCATGCTGCAGTGCGCCCTCTAGCGCCCCCCGTAAAATGCCTATGAAGTCTGAACATGGCACACTGAACAAAGCAAAATGTACATATGGAGTGTGAACATGGCACACTGAACAAAGCAAAATGTACATATGGAGTGTGAACATGGCACACTGAACAAAGCAAAATGTAGGTATGAAGTGTGAACATGGCACACTGAACAAAGCAAAGTGTACATATGGAGTGTGAACATGGCACTCTGAACAAAGCAAAATGTAGGTATGAAGTGTGAACATGGCATACTTAACAAAGCAAAATGTATATAATAGATGTAGGTGAAATGCACTTAACAAAATGTAATATTATGAAGAGTAAACGTGGGTGTAGGCCACATGACAGATCAATGCAAAATGTACGTAATAAATGTGGGTGCAAGCTACATGACAAAAATGTGTGCGTAATAGTTGTGGGTGCAAGCCACATGACTAAAAGCTACTACACTGTAAAATGGAATGCATAAAAACTAATACTGAATAAAATACAACAAGTATATATTTAGGTGTGGTGGAAAAACAACACGGTACGAAGCATTAAATGCAAACTGTAAATCTGGGTATAAATGTACGCCACAAAAAGTGAAGCTTATTGTACATGAAAAATGTAAAAACTGCAATATTTAAGTAGGTGTGGCATTTGGCCTATAATGCCACACATCATAATGTAACACCATAGAACCACCCCAATCACAAGCTGGAGGTATAGGTGTGGCAAATAGTCACATGGCAGCGAGAGCAAAAACGGAGCATGCAAATCATGAAATTACTTATTCCAAATATAAACATAAAGATATTCAGGAAATGTTTGTTTAAATATAACTGCAAAGAATATCAGTTTCATGGAGATTACCTAAAGAAGATTGCGGTAAGAACTAAAGTGATCTAATCCCCATTTACAATTAGGCTTTTTCAATAGAATAATACGGAATACATAGGAAAGAAGAAATACTGTTCCCATAAAATAATAAATTTAAATAATTAAAGTGGTCACCGTAGTCTTGCTGGATAATCCACCCCATCTGCTAAATAACAATGCCTCATGTTGTAGCTGAAGACAGCGGTTGCTAGGAGACATCCATAAATAGATGTGTTGAAATGTGAAAATCGATTGAGACATTCCAATGTTTTTTAAGCAACTCAGCCATTCCGATTACCTTAACCCCTTCGCTGCGGCGCTAAGGGGGTGGGGCACCCGCGCGGCGGCTCCATACTAGTGACGGAACCGCTCCGTCACGGCTCGCGGGCGAGCTGTGCTTGTGACGGTACGGTTCCGTCACGAACCCGCCCGCCCATCAAAGGGACAGCGCAGGCGCGAAATCAGCACCGCGCAGGCGCGGCGAGCAGGCCGTGACAGAACCGTTCCGTCACAAGCACAGCTCACCCGTGGCTTGTGACGGAGCGGTTCGGTCACAAGCATGGGAGGGGTTAAAGTAAGTCTATGTTACAGGAGCAAAAGCACTCAAGTTGATGAAAGCACGACAGAGGGGGCACATGGGAGGCCTCTTATTGAAAACTTTGTTGATAGATGAGGACATAGTAGTTGGCACTGCGTGACGTCTGGTGAAAGCTGGAGAAAACTCGAAGAAATATGCCAAATTCAAAATGGCGGGACGTTTTTGACGTCGTGCAGGGTGGTTCATGGCACGGAGATGCACTAATTGATATTGCAAAGATATGCTGACGTCATAAAAGGAGAAGAGAGAGATGTAAGGAGCGTCGAGCAGATGTAAGGCTGTGCGCGCTGAATGAACGCACAGAGAGTCAGCTCGAGCCAAATTTAAATCGAAGGAGCGGTTAGACTGCCGAAGAGGAGATGTAGATAATGTGAATATAAATAAAATGTAACAGTACTCACATCGGAATCCGTTCCTCCCAAGAAAATAAAAGCATATGTGTGCCAATGGCCTTGGTACTCAAAGCAGGGTCGCTGAAGCGAAACATATTAGTGACAGGTCACTCCGGGGTAGAAGGCAGGCAGCAAGGCGAGGGAATCTTCTGTCCCGATGGTCCTCTAATAAAGAAGCAGATTGAAGTGGCACTCGAAAATCGAGACTGTCCGATCAATCGTAGTTCGGAGACGCTCAGGGGAATGCCAGGATAGGCACGAACTGGCAGGCATCCGGAATCAAGGAGGCAGCAGAGCGAAATCTTTAGGCTGGCTAAAGTAAAAAGTACTCCAATGGCTTGTTTGGCGTTGTTTAAAGTATGGAAATATGTTTTCTTCGAGTGTTCAAGTAGGTATTTTGTAAGGTGGTAGATGGTCAAATGAAGGCGTAGGAGCCGGTCAGTGGGTTTATTCTTTCTTTCTTCTTGTCCAGTCGTCGCTCGTCGCCAAATGTAGAAAGAGGGTTATTGTGTTAAAATGATGATCCTTATGCATAAGTTTAGTATGAAGACCTTTATTTGGTTATAAGTGTGGAGAAAGAAAAACCCACAACCGCTCATCCTGGTGATTCCGCTGCAACTGTCAAAATCACAGAAGCACGAGAGCTCCAGAACGATCGGCATATACAAATGGCAACAGCGCCTGAGAACAGGCGCGCGACAGACAAATTGTCCTTAAAGGAATAAGGACAATTTGTCACCTCAACAACAGCAGATAGTGATACATGTACATGAAAGCACACAGCCAATATAGTATATTTCACACTGTTCTTATGGACTAATGGACTTCTTATGCAGAAGATAGAAACAAACGGACAGTGTTGTTGGGTTCTCTAGCCACTGATTGTGGAATACTGGTTGTTGGGCCTAGGCGCAACACACAGCGCAATGAAGGGACGCACACAAGTAGAACATTTGTGCGGTACTAGAATCCCGCCTCGAGTTTCGGTACCCCCTTTTATTTTACACCTTGTTTCCGGACCCTCCTTTACATGGGCCCTACCAACATGCAGAGTGTCCCGGGTGCAACCCGAGACACATCCCCCAGAATATGGCTGGGCGGGACAAGCCCACCAGTACATAACAAGTGTGAACTGTGGATAACAACAAACGGACAGTGTGCACAGCTGATTGGTACTGTTAGGATATTGTGCACATAGCCCATTAAGAAAGGCAGATCGTGTGTGTGGCAGATAGAGATAAACAGACAGTGCATACAGTTGTTAAGGACCACCTGACATTACAACTTGCTGACAAGAGCAACCAGAGAATGTTACCAGCAGATTAAAGCAAGCAGATAATGCTCACAGCTGTTGGAGACACAAAACAAGGGGCATAGCCACTAGAGACAAACAGACAGTGAAGAAAGGCTATTGGGGCAAAAAGACAGTGTGCACAGTTCATGAAAACAGCCAACCATTACACACACATATTGGAGCCACATAGAACAATAATAGGGGCAAGCAAACGCTGAGCTGAACAATTAGACAAACACATTTGCATAGCTGCTAACAGCAGAAAACAACGAGCTGAACTGTTAGAGAAAAGCACATAATTGGCATAGCTGCTAGAGACAATCAAACAATGAACTCAACTGTAAGAGACAATCTAACAATGGACACAGCTGCTAGAGACAATCAAACAATGAACTCAACTGTTAGAGACAAACCAACAATGGACACAGCTGCTAGAAACAATCAAACAATGAACTCAACTGTTAGAGAAAACCAACCATGGACACAGCTGCTAGAGACAATCAAACAATGAACTCAACTGTTAGAGAAAACCAACCATGGACACAGCTGCTAGAGACAATCAAACAATGAACTCAACTGTTAGAGACAAACCAACAATGGACACAGCTGCTAGAGACAATCAAACAATGAACTCAACTGTTAGAGACAAACCAACAATGGACACAGCTGCTAGAGACAATCAAACAATGAACTCAACTGTTAGAGACAAACCAACAATGGACACAGCTGCTAGAGACAAGCAGGAAATAAGCTTAACTGGTAGAGACAAGCACATAATTGGTGTAGCTGCCAGAGACAATCAAATAATGAACTCAACTGTTAGAGACACACCAACAATGGAGACAACTGCTAGAGACAATCAAACAATGAACTCAACTGTTAGAGACAATCCAACAATGGACACAGCTGCTAGAGACAAGCAGGAAATAAGCTTAACTGGTAGAAACAAGCACATAATTGCTATAGCTGCTAGAGACAATCAAACAATGAACTCAACTGTTAGAGACAAATACATAAAGGGCATATCTGTTAGAGACAATTATTCCACTGCTTTAACTGTTAGCGACAGGCACATCATTGGCATAGATGCTAGAGACAAACAAAAAATGAACTTAATTGTTAAAGAAAAACTAACTTTGGGCATAGCTGTTAGAGACAATCTGACAATGAGCTTAACTGTTAGAGAAAAACACACAAATACACAATGGAAACAGCTGTTAGAAACCCACACACAATGGACATAGCTGGTATAGACAAATGGATAGGGTGTGTAGCCTGTGTGACAGGCGGAAAGTTCACACAGCTTGAGTGAGACCAACAGACAATTAGTACAAGTGGGAGAGACAAATAGACACTGGGTATACCTGCGAAAGCCAGACCAAAAGACAGACCTACAAGCAGGCCACCCTTCAAACACCAATGGATACAAGACATAAATAATCCACCTGGATATGATGAAGTCAAGTATTTAGGCAATTGTTGCTTTGCTACATATTTGCCACTTCAGTAAAGACACGTGGAACCATAATTACAAACTTTCACCAACTATGGTCGGTCTTTCAGACAGTCTTTACTTCCCTGTAATATGTGCCTCAAAATGGACGTCTTAAAGCCCTCTTCATGTGCCTCAGAATGGACCTCTTAAAATCCTCTTTGTACCTCAAAATGGACGTCTTACAGCTCTCTCCGTGTGCCTCAGAATGGACCTCTTAAAATTCTCTTCGTGCCTCAAAATGGACGTCTTAAAACCCTCTCCGTGTGCCTCAGAATGGACCTCTTAAAATCCTCTTTGTACCTCAAAATGGACGTCTTAAAGCCCTCTTCGTGTGCCTCAGAATGGACCTCTCAAAATCCTCTTCGTGCCTCAAAATAGACGTCTTAAATCCCTCTTCGCCTCTAAAATCTCCCGGGGCTCAGAGCTAGTGTGAAATAAGCAAAAAGGCACTGCTCAAAGGTTGAATATGAGAGTGGACCGGGGGTTGGGGAAGGCTGATCCAGGTACATTTTTTGGCGCGTTTTCAGCGCATATAGAGGGAAAACGTTGATTATTCAAATGGAGACATAAATGGTTAGAAACATCAGTATGATCTTTCTACAGAGGTCTAAATATATTAAACTAATGTCATTATTTTAAAATCATAGGCAATCCCCTGAAGAAGGCCTAATATGAGCCCGAAATGCATTGGGTAAATTATTATTATTTAAAAGATTTATAAAGCGCGTAGCTACCCAACAGTGTTTCCCGGTGCTGACAGCGGAACAAGCAAGAGAGAGATTCAATTGGCATTAGACTTGGTTGAATAGAAAAGTCTTGAGCTTTTTGCGGAAGGCAAAGAGGGATTGACAGTTCCTTAGCTGCTCAGAAGCAGCAAACAAAAGAGGGGGGAGATGGAGGTTTACCAGCATTTATGGGCTTGAACATTCTATTATTCTTTGTGATGTTTTTAAAAGTTCTTTTTTGAAGCTTCTAATGTGTTGCTCCTAACAAGGAGTAAATAAAAGTTAAGTTAATGCATAATGCTTGCCTCCTGTCTTGACATAAAATTGCAGCATCACTGAGATGCACACACACACACGAAAACTCCCCACGCATGCAGTCAGCTGGGGTAATTGAATCACACACTATGGACACAGAAACAATCTAACCACAACAAATAGGACATGAAAATGAATGTATATTCCCTCGAGTGACTTTTTAGGACATTCCTTTGTGGGCAATCTCACACACCTGCCATTCCTTCCTTCTCTGGGTGCGCCTTACAGATGAAGCGTGGCGAGGTGTAGCATGGAAGTGTCTTCGACTGACGTTTGCAGCAACTATGAGAAATACGGAAGATCCTCTCATCCTGGGTCACATACCATTCTAAATATTTCCTTATAGACCTCCTTCTATCCACAGGTAGAAGCTCATAGGTAACACTTCCTTTAGGGGATTGCCATGATAGAGCTGCAAGGTGAGGTTTGGAGGCTGGAAAAGCAGCTAAGTACAACAAGGGACTATGGTGACAGTAAAAAAGAACTAATGAATATTGGGAATAAACAAGAGAAAGAGGAAAATAGAGCAAGTGGGTGACACGAAAACCAAAAGGAGGAAAAGGTAAGAAGAGGAGAAAAAGAAATACGCAGGAAAATATAAAATATAAAAAGAAAGAAAGGGTGAAAGTTACAGGGAAGAAATAAATAAATGCAAAAAAACGAAAGAACAACAGCTGAAAAGAAAAGGGAAATGAAAAACACGAGGAAACAGAAAATCCGAGGGGGACTAATGAGGGCGCGAAAGGAGGGTTTGGGTAAATGGTCCCCTAAAATCCCTTGGGAAGGTCAGCCTCAGTAGTATGTTTCACTACCTGCAAACATCTTTTTTAAACTGTGTTCTACAACTGAGATGCCGACCCGAGGTGAGGGAATTTCTCCACACTGTCTGGTCCTGCCTAGTACTTAGGTCCTTTTGGGAGGGAAAAATCTGTATATTCCATGCCATACTGAACGACCTATCAAACTAAACACAAATATTGCCCTATTAAACATACAGGACATCGAGGCTTCTCGAAGGCTGAGAAGGCTTTACTGAAATTGGGACTAACACTGGGGGCAAGAGACATAGCAAAGAGGAAGTCTACACCCCCTTGTTGCTTCATGGACAGATCTCACATATTTAAGCTCCCAATATATGAAGCCAGGGGTTAACCCCTAAAATTCCATAAAATCGGAGGTAGATAGGAAGGATAGCACTCAGACAAAGTAGACGATTGACCACCAATTAGATACCCAACAAGAAAAGTACTGCCAGCAAAGTGGTCGTAACCAACAGAAAAATATCTGATCTCGGACCATTCGTTAAGTAAAGGTATTTAGATGTATATGATGCATGTCAATAATGTTCTGTGAACTTACATACTTGTGCTTTGTGATATTATATGTTGATGGTCGTTTTAGCTGGTTTTAACACAAAACTCAATAAAGATATTTCTTGCTTGTATTTTTAAATGTGCTTTTAAATGTAGCATTTGAACTTTTTTAAAGTGCTTGGGGGATAACACCTGCTTGCCCTCAATAGTCCTCATTCGAACACTTCTAAGGTCAACAGTATTTGCTCGTCCTCTCAATCAGCATCTCAGGTGTGGGTCAAAGGGGGGCGTGGGTGTCATTTTACATTTTCTGGTTACTACCTTGTAGGAAAGGTAGCTGTAGAGAAAAAGCAGTTTTTTAGGTGGATTTCGTCAATGCCCTCAGTAACTCATCCCACTAAAGTTCTCGTACCTGGTTTTCCACCCTGTTTCCTGACAGTGCCACTGGTTAACGTCACAACAGAAGTCCCACAATGCCGCACGAGGAGGGCTTCCGGTGCAATCGTGCTCTCAGACAGCAGTTCTGGCAACACCGTGACCAGAAACATTGGTGTCCGCGTGGAAAACTTGACACAGAGCACAAACTACATGTGAGTTAGCCTTTTTAATTTATTTATTTATTTAGTGTCGTTTTATATAGCGCAAGCTTTACCCAAAGGTGTCAGAGCACTTTACAATAGAACCAAGTAAGCTACATGAGGAGATTTACACACTAACAAGTTACATATACAGTCAGGTTTATTAGAAAATTAAAGGTGGCACAATTAGGTTAATACAGGTAGAGAATACATATTTACAAAGTTGAGCTCAAGTGAATGCTAAGCGGCTGTGAGGGTCATAAAATGGAATGAATTATTCCTGAAAGTGTCTTTGGAAGAGAAGAGTTTAAAGATGTGTTTTGAAAGTCTGGATAGAGGCGGTGGTCCGGACGATTGGACGAAGCGAGTTGCAAATTATAGCACATTGCCTGAGAAGGATTGAGCCACAAATCTTTCCCTTTTGAAAGTAGGAGGCTAGAGCAGAAAGTTTTCAGCTTTGCCTAAAGGTCTAGAGCAGCATGAGATTTTGAGTTTATTCACCAGAAAGCAAGGGGTGAACGTCTGCAAGGCTTTGTGGGTGATACAGGCAGTCTTGTAAATTGACCTTGCTTCGATGGGAAGCCAGCGAAGAGAAAACAGTATGGGTATGATGCAATCATTTCTTTTGGCCCAATATACGAAACGTGCCGCTGAATGAAGGATGGATTTTCGAGGGGAAAGGTAGATTTTCGGAAGGCCAGCAAAGAGAGAGTTGCAGTAGTCCAATCTGGAGAGAACCAATGATTGGACCAAGGTTTTTAGGTCTTGCTCAGGAAAGAAACGCCGAACCCCCAGAGAAGGCGCAGTTGGTAACGTGCATTCTTGTTGATGGTATTGATATAGTAATGAAGGTTGAACCTTTTGTCTAGGATGACGACTAGGGATTTGGCGCTGTTGACAAAGATAGGTTTGTTGTTAAGTATGGTCAGATTGTCCATCCAGGATTGAACTGGAGGAGGAGAGAGTGAGGTAGAGAGAAGAAGGAATTCCATTTTGGAAGGATTCAAGAATTAGTTGATGAGTTTCCAATTTTGGATGGAGTTGAGAGTGGTGTTGAAAATTGAGATGTTGTGTGCGGAAGACACCTTAAGGTAGATGTGGGTGTCATCAGCATAGAGGTGATAATGGATCCCAGATTTTTTTAGGAGATTTCCTAGCAGTTCCATGTACAGATTGAACAGGGTGGGCGCGAGGCACTAGCCTTGAGGGACGCCTTGTCCTACAGCCATTGATGTAGAGAGACAGTTTGCTATTTTGATCATCTGAGATCTGCCCAAGAGGAATGATTCAAACCATTTGAGCACTGTGCCTTCAAAACACATTCTTTGATTGAAAGTGTTCAGAAGAGTGTTGTGATTAACAGTGTCAAAGGCTGCGGATATGTCATATAGGATATGGAGACAAGACTCGCAGGGCATCGTCGATCACTTGTAGCAGGGCTGTTTCAGTGCTGCAGCCTTGCATGAAACCAGATAGGAATTCGGCAAGAAGGTTGTTGTCTAAGATATGTTGGGAAAGTTGTTTCGCTACACAGCTTTCAGTAATTTTTGCGAGAAAAGGGAGGTTCGTGATAGGGCGGAAGTTGTTGAGGTCATTCACATCAGCAGAGGATTTTTGAAGAAGTGGGGTGACCTGTCCTGTTTTAAGGGCAACAGGAAGGGAGCCTTAGTCAAGGAAGAGATTTACCAGACTGGTCCGGTAGGACAGAGTGTAGGTGTAGAAGTCAATGGCGATGTCAATAGAGATGGAGTCGAAAGAATGGTTAGAAGATTTTGTTTCAGAATACTTTTTGAGAAAGGCATCTTCGGTGATGACTTCAAAGTTCTGCCACAAGACTAAGGATTTGCGGTTATCAAGAGGGGTAGGGTTAGTGACCTGATCCATGATCGAAGAATTGTGCAAATTCTGCTACTTTCTTGGGAGGGTTGTCAAATTTGATGGTTGAGGGAGAGATGTTGGTAGTTTTGATAAGGTCAAATAGCTTTTTAGGTCTGATCTTGGTGGAATCGAGGAGGGTTCTGAAGTGCATCACTTTTTCACGGAAGATGTGTTTGTGGTAGCGCGATCTTGCATAACAGAGATTAGAGAGATTAATGGTGGAAGGAGATTGTCTCCATTGTTTCTCTAGGTATCTCAAGTTCTTTCTGTCTTCATAGAGGGATTTATTGAATCATGATGCAGAAGGAGTGGGCCATTTCTTTTTACTTGGTAGCAGAGCAACAATTTTAATTTCAACTGAAAGAATGGTGAGACATTGGGTGATAAGATCATTGACATCAGAGTTGGGGGTCTAAGATTGGAAGTGATATCATAGCTGAGTTGCACAGAATGTCAAGGTCGATGTTTTTGGTGTTACAGAGCCAGGTAGTAGTCCTTTCTTGCTGGCCAAGGGTTACAGAGTGAGATAGCTGTACAGAGAAGGGGTTGAAGAAGTGGTCAGACCAGTCTACTGGTATAGGGTTAACAGCAGTTAGCATATCTGCTTTGGATATATCCAGGTCAAGAATGGAGCCCTTAGAGTTTGTCGTTTTTTTGCTGTGTTGCACAAGATCATTTCCTAAGAGAAATGTGGCAGGCCTGTTGGCCTCTGAGTCTTCCAGAGTGCCTCAGTGAAGATTAAAGTCTCCAAGAAAAATCTGTTTGTCACTTTGTGAGTATTGGTCGCTAGCAAAATCAGTGAATTCCTCTGTGAAGCGTAGCAGTCTCCAGACGGGTGATAAATGGCATGAAACCTGAAAGGGGAGTAGTGTTGTACTTGAAAAACCCGAGAAAGGCATTTGAAGGTGCGGAAAGAGTTGTTGGGAAAAACCTTGAATTGAAGAGAGTTTCTAAAGATAATTGCCACACCTCCCCAAACTTTATCCTCTCCATCATTTCTGATAATGGAATAGTCGGTGGGGAGCAGAAGAGCGATAGTAGTATGAGAGGTGTCATTTATCCAAGTCTCTGTGAGGAAAAGTATATCAAGATTGTGAAGACTGATGGTTTCTGAAATTTCCAGTATGTGTTTGTTTGCAGATCTGCAGTTGTGAAGCACACAGTTCAACTCTGAAACTACTGTTTTGGTGAAAGGGGTGTCAGGGCTTTTAGGGGCGATAGGGATAATATTCCTGACTGTTGGTGCCTGGGTAGAAAATGGCAGATGTTCGGTTCGGGCGAGGGGGATGGTCGGAATAATGCAATGATAAGAGTTAGCTGGAGAGGAGAAGGTGTGGGGGTTGAAGTTAGAAATATTGTAGCTAGCCAATAAATTGGAAATGTCTGTCAGGAACAGATTGTGTGCAGCTTTTTAGGGGTGTGGGAGCAGGGAACTCATCAGGAGTTTGGGGAAGTGAGTGCTCGCCAGGGGGATTAGTTTGTTGGGTAAAGTAGATATTTTAGCATGTCAATCAATCAATCAATCAAGCATTTGTATAGCGCGCTACTCACCCGGAGGGTCTCAAGGCGCTTGGGGGAGGGGGGTCTGCTACTGCTCGAACAGCCAGGTCTTGAGTTGCTTCCTGAAGGAAAGGTGGTCTTGGGTCAGGCGGAGTTGGATGGGGAGGGAGTTCCAAGTTTTGGCTGCCAGGTAGGAGAAGGATCTTCCTCCCATGGTGGCTCTTTGGATGCCTGGGACGGCGGCAAGGGCATGGCTGGTCGATCGTAGTTGACGGGTGGGAGTGTAGAAGGTCAGCGGTTGTTGAGGTACCTGGGGCCCAGGTCGTGGAGGGCCTTGTGTGCGTGGGTGAGGAGTCAAAACGTGATTCTCTTGCTGACGGGGAGCCAGTGCAGGTCTCTCAGGTGTCCGGAGATGTGGCTGTGTCGGGGGATGTCCAGGATGAGTCGTGCAGAGGTGTTCTGGATGCGTTGGAGTCTTTTCTGTAGTTTGGCTGTGGTTCCGGCGTAGAGGGTGTTTCCGTAGTCCAGTCGGCTGGTGACGAGTGCCTGGGTTACCGTCTTCCTGGTCTCGGTGGGGATCCATCGGAATATCTTTCGGAGCATGCGTAGGATGTTGAAACATGAAGATGAGACGGCGTTGACTTGTCTGGTCATCGAGAGGGAGGAGTCCAGGATGAAGCCCAGGTTGCGTGCGTGGTCCGTTGGTTTGGGTGCGATGCCCAGGGCAGGGGGCCACCAGGAGTCGTCCCAGGCCGAGGGTGATGATCCGAGGATGAGGACTTCCGTCTTGTCTGAGTTCAGATTCAGGCGGCTGTTCATCATCCACTCGGCTACGTCTTTCATCCCTTCGTGTAGGTTGGTTCTGGCGGTGGCGGGATCGTTGGTGAGGGAGAGGATCAGCTGGGTGTCGTCGGCGTAGGAGATGATGTTGAGGTTGTGTTGGCATGCGATGGCTGCGAGGGGGCTCATGTAGACGTTGAAGAGGGTGGGGCTGAGTGATGATCCTTGTGGTACGCCGCAGATGGCTTCAGTGGCCTCGGATCTGAACGGGGGAGGCGGACTCTCTGGGTTCTTCCAGCGAGGAACGAGATGATCCACTCTAGTGCCTTCTTTTGGATTCCGATGTTGCTGAGGCGCTGTACTAGGGTGCGGTGGCAGACAGTGTTGAACGCTGCGGAGAGGTCCAGGAGGATGAGGGCTGCTGTTTCCCCATTGTCGAGCAGGGCTCGGATGTCGTCAGTGGCTGCGATGAGGGCGGTCTCTGTGCTGTGGTTGGCTCGGAAGCCGGACTGCGAGTGGACGAGGGATCCGTTTGTCTCGAGGAGGGCGGCAAGCTGACTGTTGACGGTTTTCTCAATGACTTTGGCAGGAAAAGGGAGGAGCGAGATGGGGCGGTAGTTCTTGAGGTCGGTGGGGTCTGCTGATGGTTTCTTCAGGAGGGCGCTGAGTTCGGCATGCTTCAAGCTCTCCGGGGAGGTGGCGGTGTTGAAGGAGCAGTTGATGATGTCCCGGAGTTGGGGTGTGATGACGGAGTAGGCCTTGTTGAAGATGTGGTGGAGGCATGGGTCGGTTGGTGATCCGGAGTGAATGGTGTTCATCGTGTGGAAGGTGTCTTCGGTGCTGACCGGGGTCCAGGTGCTGAGGGTGCTGGTGCGGGGCATCGGTTCGGTGGTTGGGTGCGTGGTCTGTGCTCCAAAGCTGTTGTGTATGTCGGCGATCTTGCTGTGGAGGAATGAGGCGAGAGAGTCGCAGAGGTCTTGTGAGAGAGTCATGTTGTTATTTCCTGCGCTGGGGTTGGAGAGCTCTTTGACGTTGCTGAAGAGTTCCTTGCTGTTGTGTGCGTTGTGGTCTAGTCGTTCCTTGAATGCTGTCTTCTTGGTGGTGTGGATCAGCTGGTGTTGTTTGCGGGAGGCGTGCTTGAGGGCGGCCATGTTGTCTGTAGTCGGGTCTTTGCACCAGGCTTTCTCGAGGGTACGGAAGTTCTTCTTGGATTTCTTGAGGTCGTCGTTGAACCAGGAGGCTTTCTTGCTGCCGGGCCTGCTGGGATGGTTTTTCAGGGGTGCGAGGTCGTCAGCGCAGTTGGCGATCCACTGTGCGAGGTTGTTGGCTGCTTAGTCGGGGTCCGTTGAGCTGGAGGGAGTGTTCTGGTTCAGAGATGTGGTGAGCTGGTCGGTGGTGATCTTGTTCCAGTTCCTGCGGGGAACCTGTTGCGGGTCGTGGTGAGTCGTGGTTCTTCTGAAGCTGAAGGCGACGCAGCTGTGGTCTGTCCAGTGGAGTCCGGTGGAGTGGCTGAAGGAGATGTACTTGCTGGAGGAGAAGATTGGGTCCAGCTTGTGTCCGGCGTAGTGGGTGGGGGTGTTCACCAGTTGCTTGAGTCCGAGGTTGGCGAGGTTGTCCAGCAGGGTGGTGGTGTTGTTGTCGTTGTTCTCCAGGTGGAAGTTGAGGTCCCCTAGGAGGATGTAGTTGGAGGAGGCGAGGGCGTGCGGGCTGATGAAGTCTGCGATGTCTTCGCTGAATTGTGTGCGAGGTCCTGGGGGTCTGTAGATGAGGGTGCCTCTGAGTGTGGTCTTGGGTTCGGTGTGTATCTGGAAGTGAAGATGTTCGGCGGCTGAGAGGGTGTCGCCGGAGTTGGTCGTGATGCGGATGATGTTCTTGTGGATGATGGCGATGCCTCCTCCTGTCTGGTTGACGCGGTCCCTCCGGGTGATCTTGTATCCTTCCGGGATGGCGATGGCGATGTCGGGCGCTGATGATGCGTTCATCCATGTTTCCGTGAGGAAGGCGACGTCTGGAGATGTGGTGTCGAGCAGGTTCCAGAGTTCCACGGCGTGTCTGTGGACGGAGCGGGCATTGAGCAGGATGCACTTCAGGTGGTTGCTGCTGGTGCTCGGCTTGGCGGGTGCGGTGCAGGTCCGGCTGCAGAATAATGTGCAGGATTGGCAGGCGAAGGGTCCGTGGGTGCGTCTTGGGGTGGCTCTGTAGCAGCCGGGGATCCGGCCGGTGTTGAGTTCGTTGAGTGTGGAGGCGTCGTAGGTTAGGCGGATGGGCTGGCATCTGCGGGGGCCAGGGGTTCTGGTGCTGGGCATGGTCCAGGTGCGGACGGGCGCAGACTGGCTTGGCTTTGGCACGCCTTCGGCGTACAATCGGTGCTCCCGCTGCGCGCGTCTGCTGCGCGTTCGCCGTGCGGCCTCCATATGAGGGGCAGAGGGAGGGAGGAGCAGCTGGGAGGCGGGAGCGGGGTGGCGAATGGGAGCGGCGGGAGGGGCGGGGCCGCAGGGAGCAGCGGCGGGAAAGCGAGGGCAAGGCAGGAGGGCACTGAAGGCAAGGGGGGCGAGGGGATTACAGATGGGACCAAATACAAACGAACAATATGGTGACAGAAGGCAAAAGGGGAAAAGTAACAATTACAGGCAGAGGGAAGCGGCGGTCAAACAGCGGCGGGCACACAGGCACAGGGACGAAATGAAGCTAATAGGAGACAGAAGGCAAGAGGGGAACAAAAGAGACAAAGTTACAAGGCAGAGGGAAAGCGGCGGTCACACAGCTGCGGGCACACAGTCACAGGGCGGAAGCAGGAGGAACAAAGCGGGCAGAGCGTAGCACACAGCAGGGGGACCACGCGGTGGCTAGGAGGGCGACCTGCCTGGAGACAGGGACAACGGTAGTTGGGAGATGGTAGCTTCAAGCTGGGAAATAGAGGAGTTGAGATGTCTTAGTTTATTTTCTAAGGAAGGTAGAGCTGCGCACGGAATGTTAAGTTGCTTGGTGGGTTCAGGAGGGAGTTCAACTTGAAAAGAAGAGCAAGGGGGAGAGGAAGGTGTGGCGGGGTGTAGGAATATAGAGTGGAGGGGGACTTGTCAAGTGATGATGATTGGTAGTGATTGTCAGTGCAGCTGCGGTGGAGAGAAAATTATCTGGGCACACATTGAACAAAAATGAAGTATTGAGTTCTAACTGAGGAGGAGAAGGGTGAGGGCTGTTGTGGGATGACGGAAAGAGGGGAGGGGATAGAAGGGAGAAACAAAAGGCAGGAGGTCGGGGAGTTGAAAAGAGGAAGGGGTGGAGAGGGCACGCGGGCTGGGAGAAGTGAGTGTATGGGGTCCGGAAACAAGAGCGATGAGGAAGAGTGACCCGGAGGGTAGTTGTTGAAAGTGTATGGTTCTTCTAGGCTAGAGGAAGGGGGGAGAGAAAGGTAGAGGTTGCCATAGGGGGGTAGTGGGTTGAACAGCATTTCTGGAGCGATAGGGGGGTGAAGAGAGATGGAGGGGTTTGTGCAGGATTGAGGTTAAAGGGAGAGGTAGTGGGGATGGAAGGGTGGGGTGGATGAAAGGGGATAGCATAAGGTAGAAAAGTCGCTATGTGGGCTGGGATGTCAGGCTGTTGGAATAACGGATTGGATAAGGGAGTGATAAGCCTGGTTGGGGGGGTCTTTGGAATTCCAGGGTAGTACGGAGGGTTAAATGAGAGTGCTGGCCATTGGATGGGCTGGTGTGTTTAGGGTAACGTCCCAGTTGGAGAGGAGGAGATTGGGAGGAGGGGTAGCAGGGGTGAAGGAGGGGAATGGGTCTGACATGGGGGAGAGGCCTGAGCATCTTGGGAGAGCTGCCATTTGGAGTTCAGGTGGGTGAGGGGAGGCAAGAGAGAATTGAGGGAGGAGTTAGTTGAAGAATCCGGAGGGATCGAAGTGCCAGGGATGGAGAGCAGGGATGGAAATAGGTGGTTGAAAAGAGAGAGACAAGTGTCTTTAGCTTGAATCAAGACCGTGCCATTGTTATAAAGTGATATAGTGAGTGAGTCATTGAAACAAGTTGAAGGGGATATTTTTAGTTGGTGCCCGTGTGGGATTAAGGAGGAGGAGGAAGTAACGTTGAAGGAGTTATTGGAGATTGTGGTCCAGGATGAGATGTTGTAAGTGAAGAAACTGAGGTCAGTTTTGAGCCTCCCATATCTACTGCTATGGTATTGGTCAATCTAAAGGGAATCAGGAAATTGTTCAAGGGTGTTATGTTTGAGCCTTTTAACTGATGCTTTGGACAAATTAGGGTGGGGGTAAATGATCTTGAAGCATTTGTCTCCAGTCTTCAGTCGTTTGGTTGACAAAATTATGAACTGGAGTTGGTGAGGTAAGGTTGGTGGAGAGGAAGAGGAGAGCGCTGTGAGTGTAGTGATGCCGTGTAGAAGCAGAGGAAGGAGATGGCACATAACTCGGGGGAGCCTTAAGTAAGATAAGTGAAAGGAGAGGACAGGGCGAGGGGTAGTGAACCAGCTGAAGGCAAAGTCACATTGATGCAGCTGAGCCTCCGGGGCAAGAAGTGTACCAGTTGCGGGTAGAGGCACGTTGACGCAACAGACCTCTGGCAGTGTAGGAAGAGGGGCCACAGGGAGAGCTTTTGGGGAAAACCATTAATGCTTGAGGAGCCAAGAGAAGACGTTGCAATGCAGTTGCGCTGAAAGAGACGGCAACGGTCTGGGGTGGGGAGGGACGCTAGATCTCAGGGGCGGTTACCGCAGTGTTGAGCCAGCAATCCTAGGAGAGAAAGGGGGTCATTCCGTTTCATAAGGTGAACACAAAGATCACATGCCACCTTGTAGAGAATCCCGTCGGTGTACGATGATCGAGGGTGCAGGGAGCAAGGAAAAACCTTTGGTCCAGAGCTGCGGGGAGGCACCAGTTCTCGCCACCACCCCATAAGGTAGAGGGGTCGCGGGTCACAGAAGGGCATGCCTACCCACCAGCGAAACAGTAGCCTCTCAAGCTTGGGCACTGGTTTGCCGGACAGATCTTGTCAGGGTCACAGAAAGGCAAACCAGGAGACCCAGGTACTATCGACAACAGGGGGCCCATTGCACAGCACCAGTGCCCAGGAAGAAAGACCCAGCGCCGTAGGCATGCAGCACACGGGCTTCAGTGTAGTCCAAAGCACAATGGTGGCCCGAACCAGCCCCAAGGCCGGAGACGTACCCAAAGGGACCACAGCCGCTGCCAATCCAATCTCACTGGGCCTGCCATGTCAAGCCCCACATGCTCACTAGGGCGCACTCGCCTCCGAATGTGCATGTGTGGCTCCGCTGTCCTGTCAAAACTGTCTAGACGCACCAATGTCGAGGGGCATCTTCGCCCAGGGGAAGCAGAAGGGGACCCTCGCTTCCCCCTTGGTCACAGTGAGGGGCTGGTGGGCAAAACAGGGGTCACAGGGGATCCTCAGGGCTAGATCATCCAAGGGTATGAGGGCCTCGAGGCATTGTGTAGTGAGGGAAATCTTCATGCTGCAGGATGCAAGGCAGGAACCGTAAGTCCCACCACTGCGGCAGGGGTCGCGTAGATTTCAGGGCAGAGCAATTACAACAGCCACAATGGGCTTGTGAGGAGGGACATTGATGTTGTTGCTGCGCTCCAGATCCAGCCGCAGGAGGCTTGTCTGCTTGGTAGGGGTCCATCGGGTCCTGCCTTGCTGGGTACAGGCGTGTAGGAATAGTTATGAAAACCTACAAAAATGCATGTACTACATAAGTATGGCATCCCTCTGAAACAAATCGGTTTGAATACTCCCAGCTGGTAGCAATAGTATCATTGCAGTATACATACAGTAACATTCTGAGCCAGATTCACAAACTGCAATTTTTAGCAAATTTACACTTTTTAGTAAGTTTCCTACTTTTTGGTATTCACAGACTGCTCTTTTGCAGTATCTTACACTTTTGTAGTAAACCCAGCTCTACAAATGCCCAACCACTGGTACTGCAACATCTATTATTCTCCATGGGGGAGTTTTTCAGTACCATGCGTAGCGCTGGATTTACTACAAACATGTAAGTTACTGAAAAAGGGCAGTTTGTGAATACCGAAAAGTGGTAAACATACTCAAAAGTGAAGGTTACTCTTGTGAATCAAGATCTGAATGGCTAACCTAAATCTGTGTGGTCATGCAGTGTTACTGAGCTAGTACTCCATCTCTGTGCAGTGATGCACTGTTAGACTGTTACTGTGTTCTTAATGTTAGCCTTCCCACCCTTTTCCCTGCCCATTATTCACAGTGGGCAACCTGCATGTTCTCCAATTTTTTAGCCTTCCATTCCTGGCACTTTAGCCCAAGGTGCATGTCTACACATGGACCTAGTTATGTGACCTTCCTTAGTGCTTTTGAAACAGATTGCTTCAACTTTTCTCATCTGGCCTCAAGAGGTCTGCAGAGTTCAAGCTCATACGTGTACTCTGCCTGCACTTATCAAGGTTCCCCAACAATGATGCAAGCGCGCTATGGAAATGTATTTGTAGTATTTATAGAGCGCATTAGACCAAGCAAGGCATCAAAGCGCTATGTAGGAGAGTGCGAAATGTGACATGACATAACACTAGGGTGTCAAACTTAGATTCAGGGGAGCATTCATGTCATATAACCTCTATGTATAAGATTTTCCTTTACCTCTTTCTATGCAAAGTTCTCCTGTGTGGCTATCTTGAAGGACTTCATGATTTACTGTGGACTCTCCTGCCACAACTTAACTATAGCAGCAGTAGAGGGAGCACAAGCACTATTAACTGCTGTTGTATTTTGCAGGGCTTCATACCTTATTGGCGGTGTGGTTAAGGGATCTAATGTCAACTTCACGACTCGTCCTGGTAAGTGTCCACGCAATTCTCAGTTTTGTGGCAAGGACTTATGTTGTGTTTTTGTGCCATGCTTTTATCTCATAAAATTATGCAGCATCAACGTATTCAAGACTCACTTGCTATGCCTTATTCTACATCCTGTGGTAGTGTCCAGAATTGTATCTACATTTCTCCAAAGTTTTACATTTGGGTGTCAACTGTATGTGGAGTTATAATCACTCACTGTGATGATAACAGTAAGCCCACAATGCCCCAGTGTTGAATCGTCACTCCAAATTCTTTATTTCTGCTGGTGGGTTCAGAAGTAACACATCTACCTGCAGAGATTGTTGTAGAATTCAATGTAACATCAAGCTTTTTTAATGAAAATGCAAGCAACACATTTTAGAAGACCAACATCTGATGTCAGTGTCTATGAGACAGCTGTTTTCTGCTGCTGTCGACCAGGCTGAAGAATGACTGGTCTGGGGGTTGTTTACTTTGGGTCTCTTCAGCGCCATTTACAGAGTGAACATTGAGAACACTCCAATTGGTGTCCTCATGGCCTCTGCAAGTTTGCATCTAATGACGAACATCCATGTTTGCCCACTAACCATTACGGAGAAAGTGGTTATGCCTCCTCATGTTTTCATCTGTAAACGTTACAAAGTAAAGAGACTCTAAGGCGCGTTCAAAAACGGAAATGTCGATGGATCCTAAATTTTATACGCTGAAAAAACACGATCGGTCCATGGCAGAAATTGAGATTTCTGGCGACTATGATGGTTGAGAAGAAACTGAAGGAGCCCAGTGGAAACCATGTAGTGACTCTGAGACGGAAAAAGTCTCACAAGGCACTCAAAAAACTCTATGCCCCCCCGAAACCTCAAAGTGATCAGCGGTCGTGGCCCCAAAGATGGGATCCAAGTTGGAGGGCAAACTTTGACACATTGAGCCAAAGAGTTACTACCAAAAATATCTCCATCCATGATTAAAACAAAAGACACTGGCAGCGATAAGTCAAAGTACGCCAAACTAAGCACGATCAGCTTTAATAAAAACGGCAGTTGAGTCATAAGGAAAGGCCTTGTTCTATCAAACTTTCAGCTGCTCTGTATCTACTCAATTCTGCTATTCAATATTGACCAACTCGACCATAAACCATGAGCACACTATGCTTTTGAAAATGGTAGAGTAGCATTTAAAGGAAACGCTTCTCCAAATGGTGTAAAATGCCTTCACAAGCCATAAGTGCGTCGAAATGTAATCTCATGGGGAGCCTCAAGTTGGTCATTAACCACATCAATGCTTACGCAATTCATTGTCAATGCTGGATTTTTTAAAATCCCATTGTTCATGACGAGCTCAGCTCGTCATGAGTGTATGGAGGTGTACACCATGACGAGCTGAGCTCGTCATGAGCGTCCAAGGAGTTAAGTACTTGTTTAAAGCAACCACATTCAGTGAGGCTTTTGGTAGACCAGTAACCACTGGATTTGGCCTACATAGACATATACGGTTACATATAGCCAGCTCTGAATTTGAGCCAGTGGTTTCCGGTGCTCGGCATTGGCATTTAATTGTCAGCACTGGCTCTAGTAACAGTCCACCACATGGTGGTGCTGTCTTTTTAATTTTGAGATGAGCGCAACAACCGTGTTTATTAAGTCAATATACATTGAACATGAAAAGTACCTGCCTCTAAAGCCATTATTAAAGCTTTGTGTGGCCTGAAATAGTCAGAAGTATCACCATTGTACGAGTGCGATGTTTAGGGTGTTATGTTGGTGTCAGCCGTGGCCCGTTCAGGTAGGAGCGGTGGGTCAATGGGGCTTCGTGAGGGGGTGGGGATTTCAACAGACTACGAAGGAAAATTCATTATTTATTTAATTTTCCCTTGTCGTCCTCGTCTGTCAAAATTCCCTTCCCATCCGGCCCCACCGCTCTAAACTGCACGGGCCGTGGCTTGTTAGTACTGTCATTGGCAGCGATGACAGGGGCAATGGGTGGTGCAGGCTTCAGTGAGCTACTGAGAAGGGCCCGGAAACTATTTTTTTTTACAAATAAAGCACAGCATATAGCCTGCGTCAGATCAGAATTTTGGTTTGATATCATTGATATGCCTCTTACAGGAGCGCATGTATTAAGACCCTTGGTTAATGACAACCTTTAAAAAAATGAAAAAGGCAAATGAAATAGCCAGCGCTATGCTGGCGTTACAATCTGAGGTTTCAAAATATAAGAAGAGGCTAAGATTGTCATACTTTTACTCAACAGAGAGTAACACAACAGCTTCTGTCCCAGTTTTCAGGGCAGTGGCAAAAATCTACTACACAAAGGCACTCCTTTTGTGGAAGACCTAGAGAAAGAGGACAAAGGGCAACCACAACAACTAGTAACGACTAGTAAATTAATTTGTCAATCTGCCCCAACACAAAACAAGCGTAGGGAACAGGATTAAGAAATAAGGGCCTTATCTACAAAATGTTTTTCTGATTCTGTGTCTATGGGAAAATGTGTTAGCACATATACTTCATGACAAACGTGATGGATAGCCTGTCTGCCTTACTACAAGTGCATTGCACCCTGTGGCACTTGTAATAAGGCGGATGAGATGCCCGTCACGTTTGTGCCTTGGTACCCGTCCGTTAGACTCTAAAGCAGGCCCTGACTCTCAAAATGGCAGCCTTTTAACTACAGAAAATGGGTTCCAAAAAAACGCAGGTATGGTTATTGTATGGAGTTTATGAAAACATCTCCATCAATCAGACACAGGCACAACATTGTAAGTAAGATCACATCACTCCACCACCACTAAAAGAACAAGGATTGGCAGAGCCAATAGGTCTCGCCTGTGGGACATAGTTGCTTTCCCAGTGCTTTTTGGTGATGCTGTACAGCATCACTGAAATGCAAAATGCGATTTCCTAATGCTGCAACATTTTTTTTTTTAAAGTGTCGTGAAACAGTGCGCTCATAGCTTGTACATATCATGACGCTACTGGCTCCAGTGTTAATCAGTAGGTGGGATCATGCGTGACAACATATGCGTTGGCATTTATCACCATGGTTGCACATGCCTACTGAATAACATGGACACCATTTTATAATTTTCCGTAGTTACCAATCTAAGATAGCAGACGCACTTGGCGCTGTAAATAAAAAAAATACCTTTTCAAGTGTGCTAAAGCGCATCTCTGCAAGCACAGCAGCTAAACAGCAAGTGGAAGCTGCTGTGCACTACAATAAATGTACATGTTTATAATAAATATTAGAAGGACTATAAGGGGTGGCCAAGCACTAAGTAGTGGGTGGGTTGAAGCAGTAGGGAACGTGCTGGGAGGAAGTAGTAAAAATAGGAGGAAGGGATTAAAAAAAAGGAAAAGCCACACACAATGGAGAGAGTAACTCAGAGTGTGGGTAATCTGGCAGGGGTAGAAGCAAAAGAAAGCGAGCGCAGTAGACAAGAAAGAGAGCCACACTGAATATAGGCGCAGGTATTTGGAAGTGGGAGAAGTACACAAGGATCAAGTCAGCCAATCAGAAGGATGGTAAAGATGTGACGCATCAGCGGAGGAGCAAACACAAGAAGAGGAAGGCAAGCTATTGAATAAAAAGCAAGCAAATGAGATTGACAATGACGCCACTCAGTGGTAAGTTGTTAAAAAGGACCTTTGCATCACCACCATTGCCCCATTAGAAGTGCCATCGGTGGATAGTCTCACGTTAAAATTAAACTCTCCAACGTCCACTTTGGTGTGTGTCCTCAGTTATAGGCCCCCTATTGCAATGAGGGAATTCACCAGTGAACTGGCAAATTATCTTGCATCTTTAACCATAGACCATGCGAAAACCTTATTAGTTGGAGATCTGAATAGTTGGTCAATTGAGGAAGAGGGGAGCCGGGGCTCTAAGGAGCTAACAGACCTATTGAAAACATTTTTAATCTAGAAGGACACATAAACGAGCCCACACACATTAAAGGACATGCATTAGACCAGCTATGGACCACTAACCTCTTTGTCCACACCTTAACTGTTGAGCCATGCGTTTGGTCAGACCACCACTTAATACATTTTATATTAAGTGATCTATCATTAGCTAAACCCTTAACACATCTCCAGCAACATACTCATATTTTTTCACCACCCATTTGAAAAATGCACAGGTCTCTCTCATTGATGGCCAGCGCTGACATACACTTTAAGACACACCTCCCGCAACAAGTTCTAGAATTGCGAACTTTAGAGCTGGGGAGCTACGTTCGAATCTTGGCATCAGCTTAACATCATGTGATTCCAGGCAAATCGCTTTGTCTCCCCGTGCCTACCACAAATGAATGTGTTCTTCTGTAATGTATAATTGTGCTCATGCCATGTTGTCGAGTTCACACTATATAATATTGCAAGGAAAAATAAAGTAGGGAAACTCGAGCTCACACACTACTGAACGCGCACTCTTAAGTGCATCAGCAGTGCACTGTGAATCGGAGCATTTCACAGGCCTGTCACAGATAAGAAATGCTATCAAAACGAAATCCTACAAAACAATATACTACTGGCCGGCAGCAATTCATACCCGGACAACGTCGGGATGGGCTGCTAGTAATATATATATATTTGTAAAAATATATATATAAATAATAAATATATATATATACATATTGCTTTTTTTGAGGCTGATTGACAGCTCAACTTACGAAAAGACACCCTGAGCACATTTCCCGATTTTGGTGACGCGTTCTTGATGCAGAGGAATATGAGATCTCCACCAAACAAAGAAGCGCTAACTTCATGTAACTAGGAGAAGATACCCGTGTTAGGTGGTGATTCCGCTTTTTGTCTGAAGTCTCGTCGTCTTCTCTATGCTAGGATTCTTTTTTTCACAGATTTCTGTATGAAGACGCTCGAGGAACAATCACATTACCAAAATTGCACATACACAAGGTCACTGGAGACATTACGTTGTGGGCGTTTATACAGCTGTAGTTTAGAACATGCACCAGACAGTCACTAAACGAAGTAGCACTTACTATATAACCAGTAGAAAGATTTCCAGTTTTGTAGACATTTTGTGCAAAACTGTGGACTCTTCTTGGATAAATAGACAGGGGAGGTTCCATTCTGGCCCTGATGCTCATTTCATAGAAATGAAACCTCAATGAGTAGCACTTACAAAAATAAACAAAGCAGGTGCCCCCGTTGAAGCTCAACTTCTGTAGGAACAACTCAGCCAAACTTCTTGCTCTTAGCCGAGGCAAAGTAAGTGTGGTTTCTTGACAATTCCACATTGAAAAACTACCTGAAATCCTTGAAGGTGAATGCATTATTGATTTATTGGAGTGCAAACTCTTCTGTAGTCACTGTCCAACACTAGTGGGTTCTTTCTTGTCATCTCCTGGTCTGAGACTAGACCCTATGGTTCTCCCTTTTCATTTCTGCTGAGTATGTGAATTCGCATAATCATCTACAAGCTCTGCCCATTGGGTCCCATCCTATCCATGCTAGTAATATTAAACAGTCTTCCCGATTTTCCAGGCTGATGGACCGCTCAACTTACCAAAAGGCCCCACAAGCATATTTCCCGCTGATTTGGGTGATGCGTTCTTTATGCAGAAGAGTATGAGGAGATCTCCACCCAACAAAGAAGCACTTACTTTGTATAATTAAGGGGAAGTACCCTTGTTTGGTGGAAAGTCAACTCTTAGTCTTTAGTCTCATCGTCTCGAGAAGCAAGCACATTGCCAGAATTACACATACACAAGGTCACTGGAAACATTACCTTGTTTTTTACGCAGCTGTAGTGTAGAATATACACAAGATATTCATCCAACAAGATAGCACTTACAAATTAACCAGTTGAAAGTACTCCAGATGAGAAGACATTTTAAGCAGGACTTTGGACTCTTCGTGGATAAATGGACAGGTGAGCAGTGGCGTAGGAAGGGAGGTGCGGTGGGTGCAGGCCGCCCCGGGTGTCATCACTGAGGGGAGGTGACAAATGGCAAAAATATGTGTTTTAAACACATATTTTTGCCATTTTGTCAGGCCGGGGGTGACAAGAAATGTTCCACACCCGGTACCACCTGACCGTGCTACACCACTGCAGGTGAGTTTCCATTCTGGCCCTTATGCTCATTTCAGAGAAATCAAACCTCAATGGGAAGCACTTACAAATATAAAAATAGCAGGTGCCCCGTTGAAGCTCCTTCTGTGTAAAGGACAACTCGTCCTAACTTGTTGCACTGGACCAAGGCAAATTAAGTTTGGTTTCTCTACAATTCCAAGTTGACAAATGACCTGAAATGCTTCATAGAGATTAATGCATTGTGATTTATTGGAGTGCAATCTCTTCTGTAGTCACTGTCCAGGACAAGAGGTTCTTTCTTGTCGTTTCCTGGTCTGCATGCAGAGCCCACGATTCTCCTTTTTAATTGCCGCTGTGTATGCAAAGGTGCCAAATCGCCTACAAGCTCTGCCCATTGGCTTTCCACGTTAGTAGTGAGCAACGGTGCTCACTTAGTTGCCAACCTCTTCATGCACAGTGTAGGGTTGGCTGCATGTGGGGGGTTTGTTGCAGGGCCTGGCCACAGGCCAGGTGAGGGAGGGTTGGCTTTACGTTTGGTAATAAAATATGACTTTACATTAAAAACAATCCATAGAAACTCGCTTAAAAAACAAAAGATTAAAGTAACATTATAGTTAGATGTGATAAAAATGGTCAGTTTTTGTTTTTTAAACAACATAGAAATTCACTGAAAAAACAAAGCTTAAAGTATTGCTATAGTTAGATGAATATGTCAGTGACAACATTAATGTTTTGAACTACGAAAAATAAAGAAATTCACCAGTTATAGTTAGCAGGGATAACTATAACTTGCGCCCCTGCCATGCACTGATTATGACCTCACATTTTACATAACTCATGACCTGTTCAATTACATCATTTGTGACATCACTGATGACATCTCATCTCAAATGACATAATTGATTAAATCGCTGATGAAATCATCCAAGCTTCTTTTGTGCAAATTACTCTATAAACAAGTATGGCACTAGAGGCCTGAACGTAAGTACAAAATAGCTCAGAATAATATGAAGCATCATTAATGCCATCACAGATACAACTACCTTAGAGGTAGCAAGCATTTGATATGTGCAACCTTGACGCTATACAATACACTTCACAGGTATCCTAGTTCACATTAACAATCAACCACAGATATATGGAAAACCCTCATTGCACACAGTGTTCAATATGTAGACAACTGTTCACAGAAAGCCAAGTTACATAAGATACTCAACGTCTGTTTCAAAATGAATGCCCTCCTATGGACAGCTTTTATCTCTGTCAATCCCCTCACAGTCACCAAACCTACAGTGAGAATTCAAGTGGATATGATTAGAAAAGTGGGTACTGTAAACAGTGTTTACTCTATGGAGAGTGTTTATTCTGTGCCACACTGTTTGCAGATAGTGAAACTTTCATGAGAAAAACACCACAGAGTATTTAAAAAGTATCTAGAACAGGATACGCTCTATGCAACACTTGTCAAAAAAGACACTGTACGTTTAAAATAACGAAGGTGTGAAGGTGTTAAAGATCATACTAGCTGCATCCTTCATACCGTGGTGAAAACATTAAAGATCGCCTATCTTCTGAAGCTAAATAAGCATGTGTACCTGAGTTAGTACCTGGTGCATAGCCTTCTATGTTATGTAAAAATTGGCATGCTGAGATGATTCTAATAACTCAACACTGCTTACACTACCTAGTATCTATTACATACTATCATTGAGCCTTCTACAGAGCCAAAGAACTTATGTGGCTATGAGTTGCCAGGCATGGGATGTCAGCAATAGGATGTTGATTGTGGGATGTTGTCATATTGCATCTGTCATGGATTGCTGTTGCAGGGATGTTGGTTGTAGGATGTCAGCTGCTGGATGTTGGTGTGTGATGTCGGGTTGTGGGATGTTGGTCTATTTGATGTCAACTGTAGAATGTCCACTGTGGGATGTCCACTGTGGTTCTCCAGGATATGAATCTGGCTGCCGGTTCGTAAACGCATCACTTTCAAGACCTTAACGATGGCGTTTAAAGCTCTACATAACATCGGAGCAATGTATCTACAAAAAAGGGTCAACTTCTACTTTCCATCCAGACCCTTGAGGTCAGCTGCCTTGGCCAAGGCAATCGTGCCGGCAGTGCGACGTGCACGATGTGGAGAATGATCCTTTAACTACCTTGCTCCACGTCTTTGGAACGAGTTACCTCTGACCTTACGCGCTAGCTCTAACCTGCTCACATTTAGAAAGGAGCTCAAGACTTTTCTCTTTTCCCAATAATTCTTTTTTTCTTCTGAGCACTTTCCTTCGCTGGTGGTATTCTTTGTTGGTTGCTGGTGTTTGTTCTTGATCTGCAGCGCCGGGACGCTCTTCGGAGCAGCTGTGTGCTATACAAACCCCCCAGTAACATAACATAACATAACAGAATTCCAGCAGCAAGATGTCAGTCATTGGTCATGGGCCAATGGAAATTAGGCCAGGTGAATTATATCCATAGGATGTCTGCCTGTAAGGTGTGTCAGTCATAGATGATTAATCAAGCATATTATGAGGATCTCTCGTCTAATGGTAACTTTTTTCTCTTTGCAGTCCAGATTTACACAGACATTCCCGACACTATGCAGCGCAGTGGGGGTATGGTGGTAATCACAGTGCTGCTGTCCATTGCCATGGTCATCCTCATCCTTGGCCTCGTTGGCACCCTTGCACTTGGTGGAGGAAAGTCCTGAGGTGTTGCAGCTGCAGTCCAAGAACTGTGTTCTACATATTATAAACCTCATCTACTGTCCCCTCAAACCTACTCCAACTTATGTATGCTCTTTCTTTCTTCTATGTAGTTGCCGTAGTGGTCATTGGGGGAGACAAAATGTTTACTATAAAATTAGTGTTCCGATTGTTCTTGGCTCCCCATGATTTTTGGTCATCCTCTGCTTTGTCTGCCAGGTGGTTTCACTGGCGACGTGTCTTGCCTGCCATTTTTTAGACAGGTCACTGGGCTTGGAAGGCCAGTGGTCATCTAACCCCAGAAATTATGTGTGGCTTGTGGTAGTGCTAATTTGCAACTAACAAGCAAGAAACCAATAGCCAACTTTGGCATTTCCTCCAAAATTATTGTGATATTTGTACCCAGCAATTTCAAGTGCTGAAACCCATTAGCATCTCCTTTGATCATACACAAGTGACACCTTCCCTGGTCTATGCATATAGATGTAAACTTGTACTTAATAATTACCCTATAAATGTGTCCCATTAGTACCTGCCCTGAGACTATAGATGTGTACATGTAAATGTGCCTCTGGGACCATGAATTTAGATGCATCTTTCAAGACCTAGGCTTAAATGTATTACCTAAATCAATTTATATAAATGAACACAATGCTTTTACCAATTTAACAACAATGGTAGATATACCTTGTCTACATCTCTCTGCTTATGTGGTGATGATCAAAACAACACATGAATAGTACGGTGTATTCCATTTCCAAGGATGGACTTTACTTCATTTTCTCAGAATTATTAAAAACCGAGTATAGAAATCATTTTACAATACTTCTTCTTGATTTGATACATAGTGTCCTATACATCCATTTCTCATGAAGGTTATACAAATGACAAATTAAAAAAAAAAACAGTTCAAGACACTCAATTTTGTAAGGTGATACTCAGGGTCACATGAAAAAAGAAAAATTGTGAGTTGTGGTGTTGGTGCCGACGCGTTTCGACCTTTGTGAAAGGGACCAAGAGGATTTATGGGAAGGTCTTCCTCAGGGCTGGGCCTGTGAGTGTTGGACTCGGTGATCTAAAGGAAAAATGAAAGGGGGGGGGGGAGAAGTTTGTGTATTTTGCCAAATACTGCGAAGGTCGAAACGCGTCAGCACCAAAACCACAACTCACAAATTTGTCTTTTTTCACGTGACTCTGAGTATGACCGTACAAAATTAAAAAGCTCAAGTGACATATATGTTTAGCTGAAATAAGATGGTCTAAACAGTAGCAGAGTCCTTGCAAACCACTCAGAGCACATTTTTAGGACAACTCAGTTAAAGAGTATCGGGGATAATTTGGGTTCAGTTTATCCCGATACAGCAGCAAAACATAGTAGGATGTAAGAAATTTATGAGTTCTTAATAGTAAGAATTTTGATATATGTCTTGCACTGGTTTTTTGATATTTGTTATTTGTATAACCTTCATGAAAAATGGATGTATAGGACACTATGTATCAAATCAAGAAGAAGTATTGTAAAATGATTTGTATACTCGGTTTTTAATAATTCTGAGAAAATTAAGTAAAGTCCATCCTTGGAAAAGGAATACACCGTACTATTTATGTGTTGTGTTGATCATCGCCACATAAGCAGAGAGATGTAGACGATGTGTATCTACCATTGTTGTTAAATTGGTAAAAGCATTGTGTTCATTTATAGAAATTGACGTAGGTAATACATTTAAGCCTAGGTCTTGAAAGAGGTATCTAAATTCATGGTCCCAGAGGCACATTTACATGTACGCTCTTGTATAGATTCCAGCCTCTGGTGTCCTTAACAGGATCAATCCCCTTCCCCCAAACTTAGACTATAGATGTGTCATTGAAGCATCTGCTGAGGCACTATATATATGTGTCCTGTGAAAACTTCCTCCCATGCCTTAGATGTGGTTGCTCCTGCCCCCATATTGGCTCCTGCTTTGAACTTTAGATGTGACCCGCAAGCACCTATCCTTATCCCCTAGACGTGTTCTGTTAACACTTGCCTTGACCCTACAGATGTGCCCCTTCAGCACCCTCTTTGACTCTATAGAGCCATCCCATGAGAACCTGCTCTGACCGGATAGATGCTAGTCAGTATGAAGATGTTGTGGAGCAGAAGGCCAATTCGCTTTCAAGCCTAAGTCAGTCCAATGCAAGCTCTCGCCAGACTACACTGCCGCCATCCTATCCCTGCTACCGACACCTTTTAGTTCCTCTAGCTCTGAGGCATATACACAAATATCGCCCTACATTAGACACCATGGATCCCATATAACCACATCTACTGCCTGAACACCAATTCCAGGAGGCCTTGTTTATTGCTGTATGGTCTAAAATTCTAACCTGTACTGTATATGCTGAAGACTTGTACTGCATAAGTGCTCAACTCCCCCAATCATACCTTATATACCTGAATGAATGCATAATCCTGCAACCAAGCCTTATGCCTACATTATATTTTGGGTTCTAAATGCAATGTATAAACGCAATAGCTGTATGTTATGCTTTCTGCATTTTAAGGAGAGATGCAAATAAAATCAATTGAAATTTTAAAAAAGTCTTGTAGATGTGTCCTATTACCATATGTTCTTTCCCTATTACTGATCACCATATAGATGTGTCCTATTACAACCGACCCGGACCATTTTGCTGTGCTCTTGGCAGCTCCCTCTTTGACTCTACAGATGCCCCATGAGCTCCTGCACTGTCCCTATAGAAGTGTCCCATTAGCACCTATTCACACCCTACACAACACCCCATGAGCACCTTCTCAGATCCTACAGTTGTTGCTCAAAGATGAGTACTTCATTTTACAGGGCAGTAAAGACAGGTGCAATACTGGAAACTGACATGGTGGCCAGGCAACCTCGAGGAAGAGTCACAGCAGAAGCATGCGGACATATGGATGATTTCTTGTGACCAGGATTTCCTAGATGTCAGGTAACAAAGGCAGTAATTCCCAGTACACACTGAGTGTCAAGTGCTGTTGTGTGCCTTTGCGTTCCAGTATTGAATGTATGCATTGGCTAAGAAGCATGTTGAAGTGCATCAGGGGCGGCTCTAGGCTCATGGCGGCCCTGGGCAGGGAGCGTAGGTAGGTGGCCCCGGAAGAGGGGGTCAGGGCGGGGCGGAGCACGGAGGCCAGTGAAGAGGGGGGGTCAGGGTGTTTGGAAGTGGAACAGAGCCGGAGGCCGCCAAATCCCAACCTGGGGCCGCCACGCAAATATGTATCCATCCTCAGAGGATTATTATATAAGGATATATATTGACGTGGCGGCCCCTGGGGTTTGGTGGCCATGTGCAGGTGCACAGCTTGCACATGCCTAAGGCCGCCCCTGAGTGCATTTGCAAATTGTTCGGGACGCAATAGACGGTGCACTCCTTCCGGTTCCTGCTGGCGCTCCCTCTCTCAAGCTAAGAGGCGCAGATCACATTATCCAAAAGGCCTGCCCTCCCCAGCTGCTGAACAACGGGCCATGATTTGTAGAGCAGTTGCAACCACAGTGGCTGCCGTGGGGAGACAAAGAAGATACTCCTCTTACAAAGATGATATCGACGAGACCTTGGACTCAGGAGTAGAGTCAACTTTACGTCCAAGGATCAAGTAATGGCAGCATTGACTAATTTTCTGGAAATGAGGGGCTTCCTTCTGGTGCAGAAACATAAAACCATTAAGCACATGTGTTTGACAAATGTGATCTTCCTTCCACTTGGCGGTTACCAATCCTAAAACCCATAAAAAATGTTGCCGAAATGTATTTCAAAATGTATCCTGTAAATTGAAAAGAACTGGGATTGTTGAACTCCGTTCCTTATAGTCTTACCCAATTTGGGGGCTCATTTACAAGAAACTGACGCATCACTGCGCTAAAGCAGCGAAGCGTCACTTTACTGGAAAATAGCTTAGGACTCCACAGATGCTCCGTATTTACGATACGGCGCTCCATGGCGCAAGGTAACTGACGCAACAACAATAATGCGTCAAAAAAGTGAGGCTGAGGAGATGTGTTAGAGCGTGAAAAGGTGGCAAAGTCACCTTGCGCCCTAACATATTGGTCCCGGATGTGACGCATATAAGTGGACATAGTGCCCACTTCTATGTGTGACATCAGCACGCAATGTTAAAAAATTGACATCAAGTGCACCTAGCTACACTCTGTGGCCAACTTACCTTGTGGCTTGATTGCAGACAAGTCGCTACAGGTTGTGTGGTTTCTTGGCCGCAGCCAATGCATCATTCCTACGCCTGGGGTTAGCAGGTGTAGGGATTGTGACGCATTGGCTGCGCAGCGGCCCGATGCGGAAAAAACTGAAAAAGTGGCAGGCACTATCAGTTTTATGGGAGACGTCTCCGGCGGAACGCCTAACTTGGATAAATTAAAAACTAACGAGGCGTAGACGATTCCGATGCAGGAAAAAACGATGTAACCCAAAAAAAGGTGAAGCAAATGAAGCGCCGCCATTGTGTAACAAAAGTGGCTCAATGGCGACGCAAGGGGCTTGTAAATTAGCCCATTGGTTTGCAAAGCATCTATCGCTACAAAGGACTTGACTCCCAAAGACTCTGCGGATCAGAAGGTGGTTGCAACTTTAACAAGCATTGGCATAGCCAATAGGTTTCGCCTTTGGGACCTTATAAGTGTTTAGCCATGCAACAGTTGATGTTGTTGCACGAACGATATTGTGCTGCATAAATAAATACTTATAAGGCCCCGAAGGCGAGACCTATTAGCTATGCCAATGCTTGTTCTTTCATTGTTTTCTTGAAAGGCATGTAACACAGCAGCTCGTGCGTACCAGCTCAGCATTCCTTACTCAGGAAATTGGTGCCAAGGTTTCTAAGAGGTCCTCCACAGAGATTATGATTACTGGTCTTAAGCAGAGTATTTACTGTTGTTGAAGGAAACGTCAGGTAAGGGTCTCCAAAACGGAATGTTCTTCCAATAAAGGGGACACAGATTCCCATTTCCGCACCATATCACTACTGGATGTTCCCGACAGGTATGGGATTCCTGTTCTTCTGAAACGGCAGGGCTAGACGTGCCAACGTGCTGGAACTTCAAGGTAAGAATTGTGGTTGGAAAGCTTCACTCTCACTTAGCCTTCCGAAGAAGGAATGTAAATGAACATTAAAAGCTCCTTTCGCTGTGGCGGCTATTCCGCCGCAGTGCTAAGGGGCGGAGGGGCCACGCGGTGCTCCGACGCTGGTGACGGAACCGCTCCGTCACGCCCCTCGGGTGAGCTGTGCTTGTGACGGAACGATTCCGTCATGGCCCCGCCCGCTCAATAGAACGCGCCGCGCAGGCGGAAATCAGCGCCACGCAGGCACAGCGAGCGGGCCGTGACGGAACCGCTCCGTCACCAGCACAGCCCACCCGAGGGGCGTGATGAAACTGTTCCATCACCAGCGTGGGAGGGGGTTAAAGGGTGAGACACCCCAAAGACAGTGGGGTTGCGATCACCAAGAGCAAAAGACTTTCTCGAGCCTTTATACTCACTCCTGCCCTGCTTTATGCTCGTCCTGTACCAACCCACTCGCTACGGAACGTGTGTTATACAAAATGCGATTAGAAATAGAGAAACTCTTGTTTAATCTAATAGTTTGAGACATGTAGCTTGTGGTAGCAACACAAACAAAAGAGGCCAGAGTACCTCTCGGACTTTTGCCAAAAGGATACGTGCCGTTTCCCTTTCCAAAGAACGCTGAAGCCTCAGCGAGTCAAGCATTGCCCCACCCTCACCTGGCTGAATGTGCACCCTAATCAAGTTGTATAGGATGCATGCCAATGTCATGCATCCCGAGACACCAATTATTATGGGATGCCTTTCGCGCAGATAAGGACTCTCACACAACACTGAATATAGTATAAAAGGTCACCTTTATTACCAGGACAGCCAAAGACAGACCCGCAACATAACTTTTCCAACAAACTTTATCTTTATTTATTTCTCCAAACCTTTCATATAACCATTTCCTTTTTCCAATTCTTTCTTTTCCGATAACATAACTTGTTTTGATACCATCCTTGAGTTTTCCTTCTTCTTTTTCCATCTCTTCCCCCACCTACCCTCCCAAGCCCTCCCCCTTAGAGAAAGGATGAATCCGCTCTAGATTATCCAATCCCCATCACACACGCCGACGAGACAACAAAAGAATCTGTCTGAGTTGTCCTGAGGTGACATCTTGACACTTTGACCTGAATCAAGAGGTAGGCATGCATGCCCGACTTTATTATCAAGCTGTGAAAACCTTCCCTTGCAGCCTATTTTTTTTTTTACTGAACAACGTAAAGACACCACAGACAACAACAAAAACACCAACCCTTGATTTGTTGAAATCAGGGCGGGTGGGTGGGTCAAAAAGCGACTCCACCGTTCTCCTCACTCGCTCAGAGTGACGTCGCCCTCCCTCCCCACCCTTCACTTGACCCTAACCCCTCCCACCACCCAATCAGGTCGCGTGAGGTCGTCCCTCGCGCGAAATCCCCCAGGGGGACATTGGCTTTGCCAAGTGCCCCTGGGGGCCCATCGCGCAAATAAGGACTCTCACACAACACTGAATATAGTATAAAAGGTCACCTTTATTACCAGGACAGCCAAAGACAGACCCGCAACATAACTTTTCCAACAAACTTTATCTTTATTTATTTCTCCAAACCTTTCATATAACCATTTCCTTTTTCCAATTCTTTCTTTTCCGATAACATAACTTGTTTTGATACCATCCTTGAGTTTTCCTTCTTCTTTTTCCATCTCTTCCCCCACCTACCCTCCCAAGCCCTCCCCCTTAGAGAAAGGATGAATCCGCTCTAGATTATCCAATCCCCATCACACACGCCACCCAGGAAAACCCTTGAGTTTTCCTGCCCCACCCTCACAAAACCCTCCCCTAATGCAGAAATAGTCCGCTCAAGACAATACCTAATGTCGGAGAAGGAAAACTTTTATCCTCAAATTCTTCCCTTCATTTCTTTGGTTTGGAGCACCACAAATCGACACACCAGAGGTTGGCCAAAGTATCTCTGAGTTCCATCAAGTAATATGACTGCCCCATTTGTGAGAGATGAACCCCGTCCTCCCTTAACAAGTGCAGCATTTCACCATTAAAATGCTCGTGGGCAATGACCGTAATTCCCATTGCCACGCAGTATGTCTTCAATGCTTTATTAACTTTCTTGCGGGCCCTCTCAACCGCGGCATGAACCCTGGCACCCTTCCACTGGCTCCTGTACAGAAATTCTGTCCACACAAGCCTGGCCCCTTGCCATCTGTCCTTAATCACAGCCAAATCCAGCTTCATCTGTTTGATTAAAGCAAGACCTGAACACTCCACCAAGTCATTTTCCCCCAAATGTAGGATCAACAGATCTGGGATGCCCCACACTTCAGCCATTTTGTTTAGTACCGAAAACAACTCTCCCCATTTCATCCCCCCTAAGCCCTTCCAAATCACCTCATGGTCATTGCCATATAGTCCCAGCCCTCTCCCACACAGCTGCTGTTCGGCAAAGTTCGCCGCCCACTTCACTATAGAATGGCCGACAATCCAGGTCCTCTTTTTTCGAGGAAAATCCCCACTCGACCTGTGATGGAAAAAGTAACATTAACTACCTGACTTCTGCAATGAGTAACTTTTTTTTTTTTTTTTTTTATAACCGAACATATTTAAAACAACAATTCGATTTCCATCTACCAATTCGCTGCAACTCTTCTGCCCCCCAACCCAACTTTGCCGCTTCTGTAGCCGCACCTATTCTGAACGAATGCGTCCCAAAACAGTGCGAATTTTCACCCACGAAAGTCAATGCCTTCCGTAAAACCGCTAAGAATTGAAAACAAGTTAACTGTATTTTGTTTTTATGGCAAAATATCCCACCCTCTCGAAACACCCCTGAAACCACAAATGCCTCCCACTCCCCAACAGGGCAGCAACCCTTCACCCCACTCCTGCCCAGGCGCACCAACATCCCTTTTCCTGCCTGGTCTGTCTTTGACCTTCTCAATGTGATTTGCAACACACCACTGCCCAAAAGAACAATATCAGATGACCGGATCCCTTCCTGATTACGTAACCCCAATAATTCTGATATCCGAAATGCACCGAAAAACAACCATATCATGCATAACTTGAACCGAAACCATTCCCACTCATCATAACAGCAGGAGGGCAACACCCCCAACAATTTTTGTAACAAGTCGAACGTAATGGGGTCCCTCAACTTCTTTGCCTGCCCAAAGGACCTCCCAAAACCCTTCAGCATTTTCTGCAAACGAAAACCTTTCTGCACCTCACACCCCAATTCTAGCTGACTATAAAATGAAATGCCCGCCAACTTGCCCGAAATGGTGGAAGGCGACAAACCTTTGTCTATTAAACTCAGAACAAAACACCACATAAACTTTTCATCCCGCACTGCCGTGCCATCCCTGCCGTGCTGCGCAGTGTAACTCAAAAAACCAGACCATGCTAGCTGATAGCTGCGTCGCGTGGATTCTGATAAGGACTGCTCCGCAAACTCTGCCATCCTCAATTCCCCAGGTCCCACATGTTCGGCGGAATCGGTGTTCTGCATTGGTCCGCTCCAGGTGCCAACTCCCGAAACCTCTGCCACTGGCAACGAGACAAAGCGTCGGCAATTGAATTGTTGACACCAGGGATGTGTTGGGCTTTAAACACAATATTCAGCTGCAGAACACGCAACATGAAAGCCCGTAACAATTGCAACACCTTTAAATCCTTCGCCCGCTGCCCGTTCACCAGAAAAACCACCGCCATGTTGTCGATGTGAAACAACACGCAGCGGTCCCTGAACTCTTCACCCCAAATCTGCAGCGCCACCAACAAGGGAAAGAATTCTAAAAAAGCAATGCTGCGGCCCTGCTGCAACCACTGTGCCGGCCACTGCTCTGCGCACCACCTTCCGTCCCAGAACACGCCGAAACCTAAGGCCCCAGCCGCGTCCGAGAATATCTGCACTGGCCAGACCGTGTCCTCAGACACAAAATTGATGGACACGCCATTGAAATCGTCCAAAAATCGCAGCCAAATGCTCAAATCCTCCTTGATTTTTGCTGTCAAACGTATGTGGTGATGTGGCAAGTACGCCCCAGCCATCGCAAAGCCCAGCCGCCTGCAAAATGTCCTGCCTGCCCTGACAACTCGACAAGCAAAATTTAAATAGCCCAGAAGCCTCTGGACTTGCCTCAGCTGCACTTTTTTAGCTCCCAGGATTTCTTGCAAAAAAGACCTGATCTCTTGTACTTTTGTTCTGGGCAAACGGGCCACCATCTCTATTGTGTCTATTTCTATGCCCAGGAAGGTCAACCTAGGCGTTGGGCCTTCCGTTTTGTCCTCCGCCAAAGGCACACCAAACTCTTTAGCTAAGTCCTGGAAACAAGCCAAGACTTTAGTACATTGATCCGTCTCCGCTTTGCCCACAAACAAAAAATCATCCAGGTAATGGCATACAGCTGCGTGATCTGAGCGCTGGACTACACACCATTCCAAAAATGTACTAAAGGTTTCGAAAAGTGAGCAAGAGATAGCACAGCCCATGGGTAACACCCGGTCCACGTAATATTCTCCTGCAAAGTACATACCCAGCAAACCAAAATCGGCTGGATGGATAGGCAAAAGGCGAAAAGCGGCCTGTATGTCACATTTTGCAAGGTCAGCTCCTACCCCTGCCTTGCGCACCAATTCCAAAGCGTCATCCACTGACGCATATGTCACTGCCGAATCGGAAGTGGAAATGAAGTCGTTAACTGAAAGCCCCTCCGGCCAAGACAGATGATGTATCAGGCGGAACTCACCCTTTGCCTTCTTCGGGATAACACCAAGTGGTGACACAATTAGGTTTGGCAAGGGACAAAATTTGAAAGGGCCAACTACTCTGCCTAATTCCACTTCTTTCAGCAACTTCACCTCTACCACCGACGCCATCTCCTTAGCTGACTTCAAGTTATCAGCCCAACGTGACACTCTGGGGCCTTGATAACCAATCCTAAAGCCGAGCCTAAACCCCCAAAACAACTTGGCCGCTCCTTCCACATCCGGGTACGCTTCCAATGCGCTCAACATGGCCTGTAACCTAATTGGAGTAGGCGCCTTTTGGCATAAGAGGCGGCACAGATCCTCTCCCCCCCTCTGGCCCCTACCGTGATCTCCCGGGTGTTGGTTGGGGAAGCATTGGAAGACAGCATGTCTGCCCCCACACTGGGAGCATTCATGTTTAAATTTACAATACTGGCGCACGCAGGAACCTCTGTTGAAGCTCCAACATGCTCCAGTTGTGGGCAACTGTCCACGTCCGACGCCATTTGCCCCTTGTGTGGCGGGACGCTGAGAAAAGGGCCGGTAAGGAATCGGCAACCCACTGGCTGTGTGGATCGTGTTGGCAGAAGAATGACCTGACATCCACTGCAACCACAACTCCTGATCAACCTCCCCCCATGGCTTATCGTGGAATAAACTCATTCGCGCCCGAAACTCTTCATCGTAGTTCAGCCAAGCGTAACCCCCTGCCTGCAAATGTGCTTTTCGTATGACATCTAAATATTTGAACAGCGAAACCGCCCTCTCAGGGTACCGTTCACTGTATACGCTGGCATATATCAAAAAGGCCGCTGTCCAGTTTTCTATTGTTTTAGGAACTTTGGGACGGCGGGACAATTCAGCCTCCTCCTCTTTAGAACCTTCCTTTGCTTGCAATTCCCTATGAAGGAGCCGGAACACATCTACATATTCATGATCCCAAATACGCTGCCTAGTTCTGGTTGACAAATGTATGCCCAATGGCATTGATACTCCCATGTAAGGCAGTCTCGTACCACTCACTCTCGGCAAATCACTCTGTTCCGAACTAGTAACCGATGAACCTGGGCTGTCATATCCCAGCCTCCCCCCATCCCCTGACACTGCCTTTACATTTTTACTTTGCTGTGAACCCGAGCCGTCCCCAACCTCCACCCTCACTTGACCACCCTCTGCAGGCGCCCCACCTGAAACACCCGCCAACGGCCGTGTCCAAGCAGCCCACCAGTCCGTCTTACCTGCTGGTAACTGCGCAGCCCGTTGTCGAAAGTCCTCCAGACCGTCACGCCGATGACGTCCGCCTTGCATCCCGTGTGCCGGTGAGAGATCCGCTCCAGAACTCTGTAACACACTGGCAGAAGTTAATCTCATCTCCCCCCTCCCAGCCCCAGCTCTACCACCATGAGACAGACCACCTCTTGTCCCATAAACATTCTCTTTATCATAATCATCATCATCACCTTCCAGGTGTTGTTCACCTTCCGACCTTACCAAACTCCTACCTGGCCTATTGCCAGACGCCAAGTTAGTAAAAGCACCTTGAAACTCAGACTCGGGCCTCCGTGCAAAGCGCCCAGTCGCTGATGTTAAATCCGCACCAGATCCGCCTCTCAAATTCGCCCCCCCCCCCCCTAAACACCGCGCTCTGCGGCGCCGCCTGCGAATAGCAGAACTGCTCATCTGGTACCATACCAGCAGCTCCAGAAAGGTACTCGCCGCTCGAGCGAGGACCCACACCATACTTACCTGCCACCTGAGAAGATGAAGTACCCGCCCTGTCTGGCCCAGGCAGCTCTGTATGTTCCACCCACACCCATTGGCCTTGTGAAATCGCAGACCCCATGCTATGAATCACCTCAGGACACCCAGGCGGGGGCCTGGCATTTGGAAACATTGAAGTGGCTTCTTGCACCTGCCTGCCCTCCCCCCTGTCACCCATGCCCCCCCACCTCCCACCCTTGAACTGCCTTGCTGGTGGTTTCCATCGCACACCACCCAACCCCTGCTCCTCCTGCAAAAACTGAAAACCACATGTTAAATCAACATTAAAATCCTCCTCCAACAATTGTCTCGGGGGGCCCCTAGGCCGAGGAACAAGAATGTTCTGGCAGTCCTCAAACTCAACCAGCTGGTGTTGCTCATCGACGTCAGCTGCGCCTCCCTCGACCTCCTCGCCTTCCTCAACTCCAGAAAGCTCATACTCCTCAGCCTCGCTATCGCTGGAATAGTCCACTAACATTGGACTCCGCCTGGCAGCCTCTAACTCTGGCGCAATTTCAATTTTCTTGCCACTCGCCTGCTGCCCTGCTGCCCTCACAGGTAGACCTGATGCAGCCCTCATGCTGGGACGTGGCGCAGCCTCGCAAGGCTCCTGGGATGTCGACGCTCTCTGCGCTTCAAACTCCCTGTCAGCCTCTCCTTCAAACAGCTGGACCTGAGACACGCGCGTGTCAAAACTACCACCCGCGCTGCCTCCTCGCCTGCCAGCTCTGCGTCGAAGGGATGCCACACTGACACTGCGGCCCCCCCTGAACTCACTTGGGGCTGATGACGAGCGCGGGGGCGGCTGCTTCTTACCCCGACCTCCTCGGCTCGTCGAGCGCGCTCTCCTGACCCTCGCCGCTGACGTCCTCATGACGCTGTCCTCCTCATGACGATCGCTGCGAGCTGACTGACAAGCCGCCACCGCTCGAGACACCCCTTCTGCTGCCAAGCGACGTGGACGCTTCACCACAGCTGTGTCGTCGAAAGCGCCGGGCCTCAGCAAGTCGCTCCTCCCTACCGCCACCAAAGCTCGCACTGCCTCAAGGGCAATCTCTTCCGACGACATGCTTCAGAAACTGACAGAAAATTCCGTCGAAAATCACTCGCAACAGCGACTGACAGCTCTGACAGGAAAGTAAACAGGGCGCCTCAAAAAGCGACTCCACCGTTCTCCTCACTCGCTCAGAGTGACGTCGCCCTCCCTCCCCACCCTTCACTTGACCCTAACCCCTCCCACCACCCAATCAGGTCGCGTGAGGTCGTCCCTCGCGCGAAATCCCCCAGGGGGACATTGGCTTTGCCAAGTGCCCCTGGGGGCCCATTAGTCATGGAAGCGGACTTTCTTCAATGTAAATGAGGTTGAATGTCTCCAAACTAATAGGAGTGAAAGATAAGAACCAGCACACAGGAAAGGACTGGCGTAGGGTATACTCCGTGCTACTATTGGTAAGCAGTACTTATTGCCTCAAGTGGACTGAAATATAGTGAGAAATAGTAGCGCACATGATTGTACCTACCTTCCTTGTGAGAAGCGGGGTGTTGGAGGTTTTAATCAATGGGTGGGTGTTGTCTTGTGTTGTCTGAAAGCCATCCTTTACTTTTGTAGGCGATTGGAACTGTTTACTGATTGGTGTGATCCTGTGACAGATGATTGCGAATAACCAAACAAAAAAACTTTACTTCCTTAATCAATCAATTTCACACTTTGCCAGGACGGGGTGCCATACTCTGCTGCCAGTACAAAGAAAGTGGTCCCACCAGCGAGTTTGGTCTTAGAACAGAAACCTCTCCTTTTCTTCTTAGGAGTGTATCTTTAGAGCGTTACTTGTATGAAACGTTAGCCCTTGGCATGGATGGTGGTGAGAGTAATGCAGAATGCCTTGAAGACCGAATATCTTTGCTAGGATACAGTGAAGTTCTTGGGGCACAGGTGGGATGAGTTATTATGTCTGGAAAAGGTCTTGTTGCTACATTTTGGATCCTTGACCCAAAGTACAGTGGCAAAAGTGTGGCCTCCAGGTAGAAACCATGTATGTGTAATGTAGACAAGGAATGACAGACTATGGTGGCCTGATGTTGCTGTGGGAATCCTAGATGAGTAAACACGGGGTAGAAATCTTGATACTTTGCTCATGCGGGTACCAGGAAAAAGCTGGAGTAGTCCATATTCTCTCTAACACTTTGATATTTCAATTGACATGTCTTATGTGTCGAGTTCTGGGTTCAGACGGTTGCACAAAGCTCGCTATTCCATTCTCCACAGGTTAGCTTCTCAGTTTTTCAAAAGATGAGTTTAAGTTGGTTACTACTGGTCAACAATTCAGAGGCAGTGGTTTGCAAATGGGCGGGACAGACTCAACACATGGTGTGTTGAATATATATCCCTTCTAAGCTTGCCAAAGCCAGGATACCACAAGGGTTATTGGGGGCGGAAGGGGTGCAACCTAACCTATATGAAGCTGCTACACTTTAGAAACATGTTGCTGTTTTCTTCTTTGCGAGAACCAAGACTGAAACTAGGGGAGGTTGTGAGGAAAAACTAGGTCAATCGTTTCATTTTCATCTTTCATACTGAGATATTGCACAGATGTTTTAGTGCCTCTGTAACTATGGTTAGTCAGTAAGTCCATGTTTTTTGCTAGTCACTCTTCACAAATCCGCACAAAAGTTCACAGAAAAAACTGTATCTGGTCACTTTATCCTTCAAATGTTTTACATCAATTAATCAGAGTTGTGAAAATCTGAGTTCAACGCCTCCTTTTTTTCTCTCATGAGCACAGTCTGATACCATCTGGTCACAGGTAGACATTACAGACCAATTTCAGGTTCCTGGTAATCCTAAAAAAAAAAAAAAAGCAGACATGCACTTCCATGAACTCTCTGGTCTGCAATGGACCTCAACCAATGTAGAATGATTTCCAACTCAGCCATCCCTACCCCTCCCCCACCCAATGCTTTCCTGATGGTATGACACCATAGACAGTGCTTAAATTGGTAAATACGCACAGACACATACATAATGTGCAACCATGTCATATGGTCCAATATTGAAGGCAAAGCGGTTTGAAAAGGCCACGAGAACCCAGAGATGGCAACATAGAACCATAATAACAGGCACTGGAATTATGAGAATATGCAGCTGCTGTTTTTTCCACATAATTATGGATTTGCCAGAAAAGATCTGCATAGTATGCAGCAACTGATGGGTTAATAAAAAAAGACGATTTGAGCCCAAACATTACTAAAAAGGCAACAACACGTCTTGCTTCAGAGTGGAAGGTCTCTTGCAAAGGTTGACTGGTCACTTTTCTGCTGCTTATTGCTCGCTGTATTTGCGTGTTAAACTGGTACTACTGAGGTGAATTGAAAATGCATAAAAATGACTAATTAATGAAGTAATACCACCACAAAATGTACATTATTATACCACATAATTGCTCTGTCCACTGTATAGCCATTTGTTGGCAGAACAGTGCTTAATGCCTTCTCTTTCTTGAGTCCTTTTCTTCAGCCAGGTCCCTTCTCAGCACCTTAAGTCAACCTTCTTGGGCTCTCAAGAACTATATACAAGTGAAAAACAATGTGTTACATAACAGCCCCAGAATGAGTTTGACACACCCTCAAAAAAGTACAGATAATAGGGTGAAGGGCGGAGGACCTGAGGTAAATACAATGAACATAATCGAGATTACACTATGTATATACCTGAATGCACAAATTCACAAAAGCTCACCATCAAAAATCCATGGGGGAAAACTGTGATTTGTTATCAAAGCTCACTTGCGAAAGCGCAAAATCTGCACAACTCCATGGTTTACTTCTTCAGTGACAGTACTGTGCAGGGGCTGAAAAGTGTGCACACAAGCAAATGAGTCAACGTGGGTTTCATACTTAATCTATTTTCCAGAATACCAAGGCAAAGAACAAGAGTAAACGTTTGAACAGAAAACAAAATAGAATGTGTGCTCTACCTAAGCAAACACGAGATGCCAGGTGCAACGTCAGTGTTCACCCACTCAATAACCAGCCCAGAAAACGTGCCTGCTGTCTGCCTCTAAATTAAGAAATCAGTGTTTCCCTGGAGTCACTGAAGGCATGGCAGTAACTTATTTTCAGGACCTTTGGGCTACGTAGAGATCCCAAGCTGCCAACTCAATCCACTTAGGAGATAACCTAACTATAAAACATTTTAGAGGCAGCGGGGTATAATGTAATGAGCAAAATTCAAAGTAAACATGTACAGTTATGCACTTCATCTTTTTAAAACAGCAACAGCTTGTCAAACGAGATGGCATAAAGGGTAATATGTGAACAAAACAATGTTTGGGCATAACATTAAAGAGTTGCATTAGTATGCGTGGGGCTTAATCTAATAGGTGATAGATTCTGCATGGTAAGAGACAAAAACATCCTGCATTATAAAAATGAGGGCACTCGAATTTCGTAGCAAATTAGGACGTAATAAGGAAAATTGCGTACAAGCATTACCTGGTAAACTTTTTTTTTAAACACTGATTTTGTAGGCAAATGTTTCACCTCATTAATACAAGTTTGACAGAGCAATGCAGCGATAATGTACAACAAGCACGCGAGTGGTGCGAACGCGCGCGCCACAGTGAGACATGTGTTTTGAATTATCGCGCACATGTCTGGCACAATAATACAAAACACCTGGCGCCCGTGAGGGTAACCGCAAGCAATAGGCCACACACGCACAAGCGTGTGGTGAGCTTTCTGAAGCCCCTTACAATAAGTCTTGCAGAGGAGCGCATGCGCGCTGCTAGGCGAGTCCTAAAAAGGGTCCATGGAGTGTCTAATTGTCATTGAGAGCTGGTGCAAACGCGGCATATGTAGCAATGTAGTTGAAAGGTTTCCAGAATCTGGGCCTTTCTACATTAAACCTGGCAGACTCATGGTCCACCCACTTTATTATTATAATTCCAACAAACTACCATATTTCTACCAGTGAAGCATCCACTGGCGGAAATCTTAGACCAATGGGCCCACGGATATCAGACCATCCGCTAGTCAACATCAGACCATCCGTCCCATTTAGGGTGTAGATGCTCCAACATCAATATTTCCTATCTGGGACTACCTGGAAAAATTTGGCAGCAACGAACAGGAATTCAAATGTGCCCCACACAATGGGAGAAAACGCCCACCACGACACGACCGCTAGTTTTTTGTTTTTCTAAAACAAGCTGTTGTTTTGGGAGTTTATTTTTGAAAAACAAAACCTTTGCTGTGCAGCTGCATGAGATATGGCTGAAACTCAGCAAAATTCGAGTGCCTTCAGGCGAGCCCCCGCCTCAGCAGAGCGATCTCTGTCAGGTAGGGGAAGATCTCGAAATATGGCCTCTCACCAAATGTTAAATAAGGTTACCCACCAAGTGTTAAGGCCTTTTGAGCCTTATGTAGCATTTGATGGACAGAGTATCCTGTTGTAGAGTACCATGTCCACCAAACTGAGAGTTTGACCACTCTTTTTGTAGGACAAGTGAATTATCATGCCCCCAGTGTTAGCAAACTCACTCAGAGCTCTTCTTTTAGTAACACCTATGGGCGGATCTATTATTTTTTGTGCAATGCAGCATAAACAAGCATTTGCAATGCAATAGGTCTCGCATTAGGAACGTTTGAGCTATTGGTATTGTTGATGGCGGCATTTTTGTAAACCGTGTGAGGAGAAGACCCTAGAGAGAACCTGGATTCCCCGCCCAAGATAGAGAAGAGTGACACGATAAATATTCCAAGCTACAAGCGACTATTTGAATAACGAAGGAATTACGAAGTGGGCGCAACAGGGCTGTTTGTCCCCTGAGGTACCCTTGGATTGAGTACCCTGATTTTCCTGTCCCTGTATAACGAGGGACCTGTGAGTGCTGCTGCACCAGTGTTTAAGTGTATTCATGCCCTTGTCCTGAGGAAGCCCATAGAAACGAGTGGCTGAAACGCGACCGCGACTGCGTTGACATTCTAAGAAGGAGTCCGTCTTAAACTTTAAGTTGGTTCATACTCCAATATAAGCGCCTTTATAAATAATCAGTTAGGGGTGATATACCTCTGGCGCTGCTTAGGACTTCCTAGAAGTGTAGCACTTTGATGTAAGAGTGCACACGGTGATATTGTCATATATTTGTTTTAGGGTATATATGTTTTGTATATGTTTTGTAGATATTGCATATGTGATGTATATATTTTGTATATTGTATTGTATATAGAGATGAATGCAAACTAGGGTATTTCATCGTTGTAGTCTTTTGTTGATATTCTTTTTGTGCCCCACCTTGTCTTCTGATACGTATATATGTTTTTGTGATTTGTGAATACATTTTTTCTAAAAATCATTTTGAAACATCAGGGTTATTAGTTTATCCCTGTATGAAAATAAATATTGAATCGAACCCTCTGTACTTTTTTCTTATTTATACACATCTTCTGATGTATTTTGCTCATGTATAGGAGGGTAATTTGGGCATAACCCCTATTTTTCCTAGCATTGGTACTGTAAATGACATATTTTTTATTTATGTGTTGATTTTTTGAAAATAGCGAAATTAATAGCTTTGTCATTTACAATGCCAATAGTTATAACTTTCGCAAATGTGACACCTATAGCATTTGTAATGCGATATGTGTTGTATTTACGTGACTTAGATGTATTGATATTGCAAATAACAATGGCTTTTAATTTTTTTTATAATTAATACTTAAATAAAAGTTATTGTAATTTATAATGGAAATAGCTTAAACGTTTGCAAATAACTTTTGTGAAGATTATGTTCAGTGCCTTTTATTGTGACGAAAATCCAGGAACAGAAGTGAAATATTAACCTCTTTTTGTGACATTTGTAATAAAGTTTGTAAAATTGAGAGAACACATTTGAACCAGTTGTTGCTGAATGGTTGCACAGATTGATGCTGTGGTGGTGCTGACTGATGTTGAGGTGGCGACGAGTGATGCTGTGGTGTTCAGTGATGCTGTGGTAGCGCATAGTGATGTTGTGGTGCCCCTTACTGATGCTGTGGTGGTGCTGAATGATGCTGTGGTGATGCGATAGATAGTGTGAGTGTGATAGATAGATAGAGTGAGTGATGGCGATAGATAGATAGAGGGAGGGCGATAGATAGAGGGAGGGATATAGATAGAGTGAGGGCGATAGATAGTGAGGGCAATAGATAGATAGAGTGAGGGAGATATATAGATAGAGTGAGGGCGATAGATACATAGACAGATAGATAGAGTGATGGCGATCAATATATAAATAGATAGATAGAGTGAGGGAGATAGATAGATATAGATAGATAGATTTTATGTATTTATTTATTTCACTTCTAAAGCGCACTGTCACCTCAGAAAGGCATTCTGGCGCTGACAGACTCGTATCGTTAAAGAGGATGGCAGCTGATAACAAGCTAGGGATTTGGGAAAAGCCAAGTTTTCAAATGCATTCTAAATGCGAGAAGGCCGGAGACCTGCCTGAGTTCGATGGGAAGAGAGTTCCAGAGTTTTGCCGCGGCCACGCTGAACGATCTACCTCCTGCTCTGAATCTCCTAAACCTCGGTATGGACACCAACCTGGCCGAGGAGGAGCGTAGATTGCGGGCTGGTACATGCCATGAGAACTTCCTTTGAAAACAGGCATGGCCTAACCCACGGAGGGCTTTAAAGGTCAGACAGAGAGACTTAAATATCACCCTCTGCCTCACTGGGAGCCAGGGCAGCAAAGCCAGAGCCCCTGAGGTGGAAGATCTAGTTGACCACCTCAGGGCTAATTTAGCAGCTGCAGACTTGAGTCTCTGAAGTCTATCCATGAGATAGCTTGGAGACTCCAACAGTAAGGAGTTGCAGTAGTCTAATCTACTGAGCACGGTACCGAGCACCACCTCTATCCGAGCACAGGGCGGTAACAAAGGAAGGATTTTTCTCAGGAGGCGAATGATGGTCAAGCAGCCAGCTACCACCTTTGAAACCTGCGCCTCCAGAGTAAGGTGGCTATTAAACATCATGCCCAGATTCCGTACTAATTTACAGGCTGCACCAGTGGAGAAAAATACACTGGCCAGAAGTCTCTGGGTAGAAGGGAATGTACCGTAGGCCTTGGGCAGTATAACACCTCGGTCTTTCCTGTGTTAAATTGCAAAGAGTTGGCTTTCAACCAGTCCGCTGTAGCTCTCAGTCAGTCGTGAAATTCTTCCAAGGAGGTTGATTCATTTCCCTCCAAGGAGAGAATCAACTGCGTGTCATCAGTGTAGTTAACAAGTTCGATCTTATATTGTTTGATGACCGCAATTAAAGGCTTCATATAGATGTTAAACAATATCGGGCTAACTGCCGAGCCTTGAGGAACGCCATGCGAGATGGTAGACAAGGAGGATTGGAAGGGAGGGAGGGACACAGCTTGTTCCCTACCCTGGAGGAAGGACTCAAACCACCCAAGGGCACTCCCTGCAACCCCTACCTCTCTCAGCCTGTCTAGCAGAATACCCTGGTTCACCGTATCAAAGGCGGCAGACAGGTCAAGCAGGATCAAAACCCCTGCCTGTCCCCTGTCTGCCCGCCAATGTAGCTCATCCAGCACGGTCACCAAGGCCGTCTCGGTGCCATGAGCTGGCTGGAAGACAAACTGAACATCCTCCAGGAGCTTGTGCTGCTCAAGGTGTCTAGAGAGGGTGCCTGCCACCACCCGCTCTACAATTTTTGCTGGATAGGGTAGAAGCGAGATGGGCCTAAAGTTCTTAAGGCAGTCAGGATCAAGGGTGGGCTTCTTCAGTAAGGGGGTCACCACCGCTTGTTTCCACTGAGGTGGAACCACTCCAGTAGTAAGCGACTGGTTACACACCAGCCGAAGCGTGGGGAAGAGCTCCACCTCGAACTCCTTCCAGATTTTTAGTTGGATCGGTTCAAGCGAAGACCCAGATGTAATACCAAAGGCCACTTCCCTGAACTTCTCTGTAGACAGCTGCGCAAATTCCACAGGGGACTCAACTCCTCCCAGTTCATAAACTGCCCCGAGAGTCGACAGGCTGCCACAATCAGCTACTGCCAGGGGTGTACAGTCAAAATATCGAGTTTTTAATATCGAGTAGCAATAATATCGAGTAAAAAATATAGAATAGACATAATATCGAATAAACAGAATATAGACTACCAAGATATTGAATAGAATAGTATTAATATCAAATAGAATAGCATTAATATTGAATCAAAAATATAGAATGGACAAAATATCGAATGGACAGAATATAGAATACAAAAATATCGAATGGACAGAATATAGACAACAAAAATATCGAATTTGAGGTAAGTAAGTTACTATTATTTTTAATATTTGCGTAATATAATTATCTAGCGGGTTGTGGGTTTATAGGGGAATAGGGTGGGAAGTAATTTAATTATAATGAATTAAATATGTTATTTTATTTATTGGTATTTATTTTGAATTAATTGTTAATTAAATATTATTAGGGAATTAAAATATAATTGGTAATTATTTTTAATTAATTTTAATTGATTAATATGTTAATTTTTGTAATTTATTTTCTGTAGCGGGTTGTGGGTTTATAGGGGAATAGGGTGGGAAGTAATTTAATTATAATTAATTAAATATGTTAATTTATTTATTGGTATTTATTTTGAATTAATTGTTAATGAATTTTTAATTGGTAATTAATTAAAATGTAATTGGTAATTTATTTTAATTGATTATTTGATAAATATGTTAATTGCAGTCATTTATTTTCTGTAGCGGGTTGTGGGTTTAGAGCGGAATAGGGTGGGAAGTAATTTAATTATAATTAGTTAAATATTTTAATTTATTTATTGGTATTTATTTTGAATTAATTGTTAATCAATTATTAATTGGTAATTAATCAAAATATAATAGTTAATTAATTTTAAATAATTGATTAATTGATTATTATGTTACTTTTATTAATTTATTTTCTGTAGTGGCTTGTGGGTTTATAGTGGAATAGGGTGGAAAGTAATTTAATTGTAAGTAATTACATTTTTAAAATTGATATTTTTGATCTAATTTTTTATAAATTTTAAATTGTTAATTATTTATTGTTAATTGGTAAATAATTTGTATTAGTAGGTAATTATTAATAAGAATTAATTTTTATTTGTTTTTTAAATTGATTAATTAATATATTATATAAAATTGTTAATTATTTAAATTCATTTGTAATTGTTATTAATGTTTATGTTATTTTTATTTATATATGAAGTATTTAGTTTCCCCGACTGTTGCACTCACTGGAGTGGGAATAGTAATTTTTACCCCTACGCTATCCAACGCTTTCCCTACTGTTGCAGTCTCTGGAGTGGGAATAGTAATTTTTACCCCTACGCTATCCAACGCTTTCCCTACTGTTGGGGAATAGTAATTTTTTATCCTCCCGCAATCCAACGTTTTACCTACTGTTGCACTCTCTGGAGTTGGAATAGTAATTTTTCCCCCCCGCTATCCACCGCTTTCCCTACTGTTGCACTCAGTGGAGTGGGAATAGTAATTTTAACCCTCCCGCTATCCAACGCTTTCCCTACTGTTGCACTCACTGGAGTGGGAATAGTAATTTAAACCTTTACGCTATCCAACGCTTTCCCTACTGTGGCACTCACTGGAGTGGGAATAGTAATTTTTACCCCTACTCTATCCAACGCTTTCCCTACTGTTGCACTCTCTGGAGTGGGAATAGTAATTTTTACCCCTACGCTATCCAACGCTTTCCCTACTGTTCCACGCATTGGAGTGGGAATAGTAATTTACACCCCTACGCTATCCAACACTTTCCCCACTATTGCACTCACTGGAGTGGAAACAGTCATTTTTACCCCTACGCTATCCAACACTTTCCCTACTATTGCACTCTCTGGAGTGGGAATAGTAATTTCTACCCTCCCGCTATCCAACGCTTTCCATAATGTTACACTCACTGGAGTGGGAATAGTAATTTTTACTCCTATGCTATCCAGTGATGTCCCTACTGTTGCACTCTCTGGAGTGGGAATAGTAATTTTTACCCCTACGCTATCCAACGCTTTCCCTACTGTTGCACTCTCTAGAGTGGGAATAGTAATTTTTACCCCTACGCTATCCAACGCTTTCCCTACTGTTGCACTCACTGGAGTGGGAATAGTAATTTTTACCCCTACGCTATCCAACGTTTTCCCTACTGTTGCACTCTCTGGAGTGGGAATAGTAATTTTTACCCCTACGCTATCCAACGCTTTCCATACTGTTGCACTCACTGGAGTGGGAATAGTAATGTTTACTGCTACGCTATCCAATGTTTTTTCTACTGTTGCACTCACTGGAGTGGTAATAGTAAATTTAAACCTCTCGCTATCCTATGGTAAATAAATTGTATTTTTTTTTAATCAATACTATATATATATGTGGTTTGGTGGTGAGCAAATAAATCACTACTCACGTAAATAACCGGGTTTGCCTCGTCTCTTTTTGCTGCTGCTGCATTGCTGCAAAGACGTCTTTATGCCGAATATATATATATATATATTCAATGAAAAAACCATTGGTTTTAGGCCATATATAGTTAGGAATTAGCATTTACAAAACCTTATTTTACTCGCATAAAACCATTGAAATTCCATATATAGTTAGAAGCGCTAACTATATATCGCGCACCCGCAATCCACTGCTGATGATGTCACATATTACATCATTCATGACATGGTCAGTGACATCACTGATGACATCACTGATGACATCTCAAATGACATCACTGATGACATCACTGATCACAACATCCAGTGATTGTATGTGTCTGTAAAGTTTAAATATGTTTTACATATTGAAGAATGAGTGGATGTATAAGTGTCTGGATGAAGAATTTAGTAGGTGCATGACTGACTGTATGAAAGAGTGATTAAATGTGTCTCACTGAGTGCATGGGCTAGTGACTAAACTGTCTTAATTTGTGCATCAGTATGTTTGTTGTTGTGTAAGCTGCTGCATGTGTTGATCAGTAGCTATAAGAGTGGCCATATGGGTTATTGATTGGTTGCCCAAGTATTTGAATGGGAGGCTGAGTGTGTGTGTGGGTGGCTGGGAGGTGCGTGACTCTGTGCATAGATGTGTAAGCAGTTGATTCACTAGGAGTATGAGTTCAAGAGTGCATGAGGAAACAGCTATATGGGCGGTTGACTGTGCATGGGTGTGTTGGTGAGTAAATGGATTTCTCATTGCTACATGTGCAAGTAAGTACGTATGTAAAACACAATACATGTGAGAGTTGAGATATATAAATAACTGAACATAAGAGCCAGTGAATGTGTGAGTGGCTGTATCGATCACTGTGAGCTTGTATCAGGGATTATATAAGAGAGTAAATATGTGTTATTATATGTTTGAATAAGTAAGATGTGTATAACTGTATAGTTGAGGAAATGGAGGTGTGATTGATTCTTTGCATGACTGACTAGGTGTGTGAGTAACTCCATGGATGAGTGACAGTCTGTGAGTGTCTGTTTATACTGAGTGTATGTAAGGTTATATTAGAGTCTGAAGAGGTTCATTGTATTATCACATGAGTGATGTGATCAGTGATGACAAATGAGATGTCATCAGTGATGTCATTTGAGTTGTCATCAGTGATGTCATCAGTGATGTCATTTGAGATGTCATCAGTGATGTCATTTGAGTTGTCATCAGTGATGTCATCAGTGATGTCATTTGAGATGTCATCAGTGATGTCACCAGTGATGTCACTGACCATGTCATGAATGATGTAATATGTGACATCATCAGCAGTGGATTGCGGGTGCGCGATATATAGTTAGCGCTTCTAACTATATATGGAATTTCAATGGTTTTATGCGAGTAAAATAAGGTTTTGTAAATGCTAATTCCTAACTATATATGGCCTAAAACCAATGGTTTTTTCATTGAATTTTCAAGGTTTTGTAAATGCAAATTCCTAACTATATATCCACTATAACCTATGGTTTTTTCTGTGAATTTCATTGGTTTTTTAATAGCAAATATGAAAAGCTTTAAAATGTCAAGTACGTGATAGATAAAAACATTTTCGTATTTATGCACGCTGATGTGCTTTGAACGCTGCACCCCCCCCCCCTCCCCTCTTTTGTCTTAGTAGTACTCTCTCTTTGCAGATACTGAAGGGTAGTTAACGCAGGCCTTTACCCCCGTTGTAATCCGTCGTGCCTCCTTGTCTCTCCATTTGATTGATTGTTGTCCAAGCATTTACTGTTTTAGAATTGGTTCTCTTTGGATCATTCTCTATTTACAAACAAGCACAAAGTCGCAATACTCTGTTTAGTCTTTGCAGATAGTGAAAAATCGTGTAAAAAAATAAAAGTAATCGAGAAAAATCAGTAGGCCACTAATTGGATCTCTTTTTGACCTCGCTAAAATAGAAATATTAGGAACAACCCTTCATGAGAAATACGAAAATAGTGAGATGAACTGAGCTCCACACCATGAGGGCTGCAAGACAGCTCGGCTCCATCACCCATCCCGCACAAAATAACGACAAACCCTATGCAAATATTAAAAATATAGACAACACACCAGCAAAGAAACAGGGTAAAACATTTTATTAAAAAACTATTTACATAACGTTGGTTTATAAGATGATGTCAGTAGTGGACCGATGTGTGAATAGATCGAAAGCAGCACAAGGCTCCAAGATCCGGATGGCAAGCTCCTGGATGTTGGGTGCCATAGTTTAGAGTTCTGAATTTCAGCCTTTTTCAATGCCTGTGCTTTGTTGAATCAAAATGGCGGCTTGACACAAAGCTGACTCAAGCGTTGCTACTGATGCTATGCAGACCAAAACTGGTTTTCAGTTTGTACATTTTTCTAGATTTTTCAATCCAAGTTTGGTTGACTTTGTAGAACGATGGCTTCAGATTTTCAACATACGGTGTGGTGGCGCTGACTGGGAGGGGGCGCTTCGCTCCTGCCCCCTCCCCAAGTAAGATTTTCATACGTGAAAGTACGTTAATGGTTTTGGTCCCTGAGATGCTTCGATGTCACTGCCATTCTCAAATAGCATAAGTTCTGGATGTTGGGTGCCATAGTTAAGAGTTCTGAGCAGTGCTTGTAACACTGTCTGAAGCTTATTTCCACCTACTGCAGCTTCACTATTCTCAAAGTAAGTGAGTGTCGTTTGTGGACCTGACTGCATTAGAAAACAATGTGATATGTTACCTTCCTAAACAGCTTGACGGAGGCCCCTGAGGGGCGGTGTGATGGCCATGGACTCGGAGAAGACGCTTGGCTCCGACACCCTCCCCAAGTCTTATAGCACTGGTGTAGCCTGAGATCGCCCCCGACATAGGCGGCCAGCTCCCGGGGTCCGGCGGAACTTTTTGCCTTTTGATGACTCTTCAATTCTGGACCTTGTCCCACAATCCGTTTGACCTGAAGACAAGCTGTAGTGGGGCGCCCCTTTATCGTTTTAGTTGCCATTCCGCCCGCTTTTGCTACACTGTGCCTCTTCCGCCATTCAGCTGTTTACCGCCCGCTCTTGCGACTACAGCGTCTCGCTCACCATGTAGTTGAGTTGCGCCCGCTCTTGCGGTGCAGCGATAGGCGGCTGCCACAGGACTCTCAAAATGGCGGCCGGCTCTTCGGTTTTGGGCCTGGTCCACTAAAATGGCCCTGGGACACCTTGGAACTCGGACGCTTCCCTGATAGGGCTTGGGTCCCATTCTCGAAAAGCGTCCCCTCAGCCGTGAAGATTCTACAAAAGTCTTGGGGGCCTCCGACTCCCGCAGGCTTCTGGTGGGGAGCGGCTGCCATGATTGCTCGTGGAATGGCCACGACGGAGCTACGAGATGGTAGTGGTCTCATGCTGACGCCAGCTTTAGTCTGAAACATCCAGAAACACTATAGACTACCAATTCGATCAGTTCCGGTAGCGCCCCAACATGACCCGGAAGAGAAGAACTTGCCCTCCCCTCTTTGACTGATGGTTCTTGTTGCCTGTCCCCTCTGTTGTCATTTAACAGAACTTTTTGGACTGCTGAAAGGGGTTGTGTTCTGAACGCTAGTTGGTGGAGACATTTAGACTATATTCTTGACCTACGTTGTCGCGTAATGCGTTTTATGACACGCCGCGTTAGCGCACCCGGAAGTGATCCGAGGCGCGGCGCGCAGCGCGTAACGTAAGCATAACAGGTCATGTGACTTGTTAATAAAACTTTTCATTGGTTCATTTTACTTTTGTTAATTTAATGATGAAAAGCTTGGTCATATGACCTAAAAATTACGCTTTTTATTATTTTCGAACAATATTTTTTTTTCAAACATATGTTATAATATTCCAGGCTAATGTACTTTCCCGGAAAATTTACAACTGTCTTGCAAGTAAAATATATTCCTTTTTCGAGAAAAAGGGCGTTTCTTCCTTCCATGACGGAGCCGTTGAGTAAAAGAGATTCGGCCTGCTGTCTTAGTCGCCGATACGCCTGATTATCAGATTCTTATCGATCACTTTATGTTGCAGACATGAAAAACACAACTGCCCTTGACCATTTATCTTTACTGCGTTCCTACATATTATACCTTTTATCCGTCATGTAATTGGACTGCTTTATTTCACTTGCCTTTTACTGATTCGAAAACAGTGACTAAAAGTAAAAACTTTACCAATGTAAATACTACTACCGTGTTTTGTTTTAAAAACCTTTATTGTGAAAATGTCAGTATACAAATACGGGCCTATAACCACGTGGGCCGGCCACGGAGCAAACTGAAATCGTATATGATGAGGAGACATTTACACTGTAGAGGAACGTAACGAGCGGGCCATTAGGTTGCAAGAACTAAGGTGTCTAACAGTTGCGGAATCGGTGGACATACATTTTGTAATTAAAATAGAACAGGGCCACTTACAATAACATTTTCTAGATATACATTTGCGGGCAAGGAGTTACGAGTCCCATTTATACCGGCGCCATTTTGGGCGAGGCCGGGCAGGTCCAAGATATAGTCAAAATGTCTCCACCAACCATCGGCCAGACCAGAACCCCTTTCGGCCCTTTATGCTACAAGATGGTGTCTTCCATTCAGAAAATATTGTTGGCAGCATTTTGAAAGGAAACAGAAACAGCCGTTCTCCTAGTGAGTTTCACATTGTTACATTTAGGAAGAATGTTGAAGAGTAGTATGTGGAAAATCTGAAGCCATTTTTCTACAAACTCTCAATCAGACTTGGATGGAAAAAAAAAACCTGAAGAATGTACAAACTGAAAACCAATTTTTGTCTGTATAGCACCAACAGTAACGCTTGAGTCAGCTTTGTGTCAAGCCGCCATTTTCATTCAATCAATAGCGTCCCCCTGCACACATTCAGGGACCTGATCGTGTCTTCAGATGAAACGGATTGTAGGAAAAGAAGCAGAAAGGAAAAGGAAAAAAGTTCCGCCGGACCTAGTGAAGCTGCAGCAGGTGCAAATAAGCTTCAGACAGTCTTACAAGCACTGCTCAGAACTCTCAACTGAGGCACTCAACATCCAGGACTTGCCATTCGGATCTTGGCGCCTTGTGCTGGTTCCGACCTATTCACACATCGGTCCACTACTGACATCACCTCATAAGCCAACGGGGCACCCCACGCCGACTTTCGGCGCAGCATTGTAGGATGGCCACACCAGTGCGGCAACTTGCTGGACACAACATCGGGGCCATCCAGATCTCGGCGCGTTCGACTCACTGTACCGCAACAGTGACCGCAACTCAGCTGGACACGCCGTCTTTCGGCGCAGCATTGTAGGATGGCCACACCAGTGCGGCAATTTGCTGGACACCACCTCGGTGCCATCCGGATCTCGGCGCGTTCGAGTCACTGTACCGCAACAGTGACCGCAATTCAGCTGGACACGCCGTCTTTCGGCGCAGCATTGTAGGATGGCCACACCAGTGCGGCAATTTGCTGGACACCACCTCGGTGCCATCCGGATCTCGGCGCGTTCGAGTCACTGTACCGCAACAGTGACCGCAACTCAGCTGGACACGCCGTCTTTCGGCGCAGCATTGTAGGATGGCCACACCAGTGCGGCAATTTGCTGGACACCACCTCGGTGCCATCCGGATCTCGGCGCGTTCGAGTCACTGTACCGCAACAGTGACCGCAACTCAGCTGGACACGCCGTCTTTCGGCGCAGCATTGTAGGATGGCCACACCAGTGCGGCAATTTGCTGGACACCACCTCGGTACCATCCGGATCTCGGCCCGTTGTGCTGCCTTCGGCCTATTCGCACATCGGTCCGCTACTGACGCCGCCTCACCTGCCAACGGATTTTCTACGCTTTTTGTAGCCCTATGCCGCATAACAGGTCATGTGACTTGTTTATAAAACTTTTCATTGGTTCATTTTACTTTTGGTTTCCTAAAGATGGAAGGCTTGGTCATATGACCTAAAAATAACACTTTTCATTGGTTTAGAACATTTTTTTTTCCCAAACGATGAAAGCCCCACCTTGTTTCTGGATCATTCAGACTGAAGCTGGCGTCAGCATGAGAGCACCACCATCTCGTGGCTCCGTCGTGGTCATTCCGCGAGCAATCATGGCAGCCGCTCCCCACCGGAAGCCTGCGGGAGTCGGGGGCCCCCAAGACTTTTGTACAATCTTCACGGCTGAGGGGACGCTTTTCGAGAATGGAACCCAAGCCCTAGCAGGCAAGCGTCCGAGTTCCAAAGTGTCCCAGGGCCATTTCAGTGGACCAGGCCCAAAACCGAGGAGCCGTCCGCCATTTTAAGAGCCATGTGGCAGCCGCCTATCGCTGCACTGCAAGAGTGGGAGCAACTCAACAACATGGTGAGCGAGACGCTGTAGCCGCAAGAGCGGGCGCAACTCAGCTAGATGGCCGCCACCTGGGGAGGCCCGTTCACGCCGCCTCCCCCACGCCCCCCCCCCCCCGGGCCGCCGCACGCCAATTTTCGGAGCAGCATTGTAGGATACCAAAACCAGTGCGGCAGTTTACTGGACATCACCTGGGTGCCATCCACATCTCAGCGCGTTCTGCTGCCTTGGGACTATTCGCACAACAGACCGCTACTGACGAGGCCTCCCCCCGCACCACCCGGGACGCCCCACGCTGTTTTTCTGTGCTGCATTGTAGGATCCCTAAACCAGTGCGGCACCCAGGCGACATCACCTGGGTGCCGTCCAGAACTCTGCACGTTGTGCTGCCTTGGGACTATTCGCACAAAAGACAGCTTCTAACCATTGTTGCTTTTTGTGTTGAGAAATGTTTAAATGTTTTTAGTTTTTGTTCCGTTCGTTAAAGTTAATAGTTAATAAAGTTTTATAACCTTACTTTGTTGGAGTGTTATCTATTTTTTTAAAAACGGGTGAATGGGGCCTTGAATCGGGTTATTGTCATGTGTGGGCTTTGGAAGTGTGCTGCTGCAGGATCGGACATTTCAAACTCAAATGCACGTTCTTTTTCTTACCTTTCCGAAGCATGGAGCGCAATAGCAAGCAGAGAAAGGGTGATGCACGTGTTGAACACTACCTGACCTGGCAAGTTGCTGGCAGTGCCCCCCCGCCCGCTCCTGAAAGAGGAAACACACACACCGCCGCTCCGAGTACTTCACAAATCTTTAAAAGACCATGCGCTTGTTCATGAGGCTTAAATGGTTTATCACCTCTTCTAGAACCCCTGCATCGACCCTCTGACGTTTCCTGGAAAAATTACCATGTAACACAATACCAAGCCCTGTCAGCTGAAACCCCCAAGGAATCGTGGGGCATATTATCAAGGGGGTTTATCTCCGCTTTTTTGGCTTTAAAAGCCTTGAAAGCGGAGATAAAATTATCTCCCTATTACCAAGCTGTCGCTAACACCAGTTAGTGACAGCTAAAAGGAGATAGCGACCATCTTGGGCCCCGCTTTGCATGTCAGTGATACTTATCACTAATGACATGCAAAGTGGCGTGCCAAGATGTTAGCGACTGGAAACAGTCCCTAACATCGCTACCTTCTATTACCAACTTTTGGAGATATTCGCGCTAAGCGCGAATATCTCCAAAATCTAACACCTGCCCTGAGCAGTTCTTAGCCATGTTATCCAATGGGAGGTGGATAACATGGCTAAGAGCATTTGCTCGATAATACATGAATATCGCTGACTTTTCTGCGATAATAGCAAGGTTTATCTGCGATAAAAATCGCCGATGTACGGCGATAATTTTTGTCTCTAAACAAGTTAGAGACAAAAATTATCGCTAGTTGTTCGTAATATGCCCCCGGGTTTTTGCTTGCAGAAATCGGGAGGCGGGAGACTAGCACTGAAATCAGTAGTCACACGCCTGAATTGGGAGGATTGGCATGTCTGAATTCTCTACAGCTGGGGCCATAAACTACATCCGCAGGGTTAGGTGATAGCCTGGGACCAGCCTGGCATCTAAAATGGCTGCCGTGCACGACAAAATTGTGGCATTGGAAAAAAGGCAAGATGGCGCAGCCGCTGGAAGAGATGTATCAACATATATCAGCCTCCTCAGCCACCCTCAGGAAACATAGGGGATTAGGATACGTCTCCCGCACCCCCTTATACCTAGTACTTTAATTAACGAAGCACAAAATGGCGAATTCCCGTTTCGCTACCAGTTTGCGGCCCAGTTCGCGGCCCGTGAAGCGCTTCTACCGTGAAAAATCATTTTTTTTATTTTCCCCACGGGACCCTTTAATAACCCCAACAACATTCCTAGGGGGTCAAGAGGGGGATACCTTGCCCCCTTTCATTAAATTCCCCCTTAGTTTTTCACCTTTTCTTCTCTCTCGATCCTACCGAGAGACAAGATGGCGGCCGCTCCGGACTGTCACGCAGCAAAAAAAGAAAAAAAGCTCACGCACAGCCGCTGGAAGAGATGTATCAACATATATCAGCCTCCTCAGCCACCCTCAGGAAACATAGGGGATTAGGATACGTCTCCCGCACCCACTTATACCTAGTAATTTAATTAACGAAGCACAAAATGGCGAATTCCCGTTTCGCTACCAGTTTGCGGCCCAGTTCGCGGCCCGTGAAGCGCTTCTACCGTGAAAAATCATTTTTTTTTTTTTTTCCCCACGGGACCCTTTAATAACCCCAACAACATTCCTAGGGGGTCAAGAGGGGGATACCTTGCCCCCTTTCATTAAATTCCCCTTTCGTTTTTCACCTCTTCTTCTCTCTCGATCCTACCGAGAGACAAGATGGCGGCCGCTCCGGACTGTTTAGAATGTTGACAGACACCGGAGAGCCAATCAGCTTTCTGCGCGCAAAGTTCCGTTTCGCGAAAAGTAAGCGGACCGGATCGCTGCCCAGAGCGCTGTTACAGATATATATCTTGATTTGAACGTTAATTTCTCAAAATCCACTGAAGCACATATATTGAGACCTAGCAAAGGCACATCGGGCTAACAGTCCCTACAATTTTGCCAAGTTTCGTGCAAATCCATTCAGCCGTTCGAGCTAAAAGTGAGTCCAACCGCCCTATGGAAATTAACATGGGAAAAACGCGTTTTGGGACCCCCCTTTTTTCTCGGCCCCCCCTTGACGAAACCCCCCCAAATTTTTAGGGGCTGCTCAGAAACAAAATGTGCCATTTTCCTGAAAATTTCAGCCGATTCCGTCCACAAACGCCAAAGTTATTAGACATAGAATTTTCAGAAATGCCATAGGGAATTAATCCTAACTATATATACCTACTGGCGATAGCCAGTAGGTAATATATTTTGAAATATGTTTACCATACATACCATAATCAGAATAGGGCAACTGCCCATCTATGGGCCAAATGTCTACCAAATGCATGGTGATGATTTTGTTTTATTATCACAGCAAACATTGCAAGATGGCCGCCCCTATTTTGTATATGGTGTAAGTCCCTTTTCTTTGTTGATGTCCCAAATGATGTGGGTTTGGCATAATGATGTTTAAAAATCATGTCGACACTAAACGCAGTGTAACACACACTGACGAAGGCAGCACGCCAAAACGCGTCTGTGTGTGCCCCTCCGCTAAATAAAATCTAGAGTGTTGATAACATTTCACCCCTCGAGTGCTGTCTCATCCTTTTGCTGGAGTTTGGGAGGATTTGGAGCGTTATATATATATATATATATGTTAAAAAAAAAATTAATTATATTAATTATCTATTAGTTTTGATGTTATTTAAGTATTTTAAGTATTTTAAGTTAGTTATATTTATTATTTTAATAATTTTAAATTACTTTTAACTATTTAAAAAACTATTTAAAAAAGTCGATATTTTGATTGTCTATATTTTTAACATCGATATTTTTGATTCGACATTTTTGTACTTACCTGTTTGGAGATAGAAAGTCGATATTATGGCATTCTATATTTTTTACTCGATATTTTGGTATCTCGATATTTTTGACGTTAACATTGTTTCAGTGATCCACTGCCAGGATTATAATTTGATGGACTGTATTGATTCAATTGAGAAGGGACGTTAGCCGATCCACGGCTTGATTATTTTTTCATTTTGAAATATGTATACCATACATACCATAATCAGAATAGGGCAACTGCCCATCTATGGGCCAAATGTCTACCAAATGCATGGTGATGATTTTGTTTTATTATCACAGCAAACATTGCAAGATGGCCGCCCCTATTTTGTATATGGTGTAAGTCCCTTTTCTTTGTTGATGTCCCAAATGATGTGGGTTTGGCATAATGATGTTTAAAAATCATGTCGACACTAAACGCAGTGTAACACACACTGACGAAGGCAGCACGCCGAAACGCGTCTGTGTGTGCCCCTCCGCTAAATAAAATCTAGCGTGTTGATAACATTTCACTCCTCGAGTTCTGTCTCATCCTTTTGCTGGAGTTTGGGAGGATTTGGAGCGTTTTTTTTTATATATATATATATATATATATATATATATATATATATATATGTTAAAAAAAATTATTATATTAATTATCTATTAGTTTTGATGTTATTTAAGTATTTTAAGTATTTTAAGTTAGTTATATTTATTATTTTAATAATTTTAAATTACTTTTAACTATTTAAAAAACTATTTTAAAAAGTCGATATTTTGATTGTCTATATTTTTAACATCGATATTTTTGATTCGACATTTTTGTACTTACCTGTTTGGAGATAGAAAGTCGATATTATGGCATTCTATATTTTTTACTCGATATTTTGGTATCTCGATATTTTTGACATTAACATTGTTTCAGTGATCCACTGCCAGGATTATAATTTGATGGACTGTATTGATTCAATTGAGAAGGGACGTTAGCCGATCCACGGCTTGATTATCTTTTTCATTTTGAAATATGTATACCATACATACCATAATCAGAATAGGGCAACTGCCCATCTATGGGCCAAATGTCTACCAAATGCATGGTGATGATTTTGTTTTATTATCACAGCAAACATTGCAAGATGGCCGCCCCTATTTTGTATATGGTGTAAGTCCCTTTTCTTTGTTGATGTCCCAAATGATGTGGGTTTGGCATAATGATGTTTAAAAATCATGTCGACACTAAACGCAGTGTAACACACACTGACGAAGGCAGCACGCCGAAACGCGTCTGTGTGTGCCCCTCCGCTAAATAAAATCTAGCGTGTTGATAACATTTCACCCCTCGAGTGCTGTCTCATCCTTTTGCTGGAGTTTGGGAGGATTTGGAGTGTTATATGTGGCGGCGTCCACGAGCCGCCGACAGCACTCGTCAACGAGTGAGCAGCCGTTTTTCGTGGGGAAGGAGCGTTGTGAAAGTTGCGAGGCTGCGCACCGCCATATCCGAAAATGGGAGACTGAAACTGACCGGAGCACGGAGTACGGAGGAGTACACAAGGCGGACGCCGAGTGTTTCCCGAGGAAGACTGCTCTGGGTGAGAAAACCTTTGAAATTACCTATCCCCATTTCTGCATGTCAGAGACATTTCGGAATATTTCGGCAAGATGATAGAAGGGCGAAAGACAACACGCTTGCAATTGCGGAGGGGCCACACGAGTTGCATGGGTCCGCGATAGACACAGTAAGAGTTTAATATTGTGCAGGATAAGCGCGAAATTGACATGTTTTCGGATGCAGAATGGCAGGCGGCAGCTAAGGGCATGTTCAAGCGGCAAGAGAAAATGCCCACAACAACAGCAATGCCGATAGCAGAAACGCCCAACAATCCACTCTTAATTACTCTGACAAAACTAGAGAGAATCTATGAAAGGGAGATCCGTAAATGGTGGGAGGCGACTAATCTCACCAACTACATTGAGGAAGAGAGGGTACCGCGAGGATTGAGGGTCCATACATACAGTACCCTGATATGAAAACCCGGACCCACAGCTACTGACTGACTGGTTGGAACATACCGCACAATACTGCGAGGGGACATTGAAAATACTGGTTAAATATGCATGGAGCGACAGAGAACGAGCACTGGCAGAGATCGCGTCAATTATCACTGAATTGGACAGCGAAACGGAACCTAGCCTGATAACCACAATTGGGCAGAAGAAAGAACAAATGAAAGCCCGGCTAGTGAAATATGAAGCCAAAATCAGACTTTGCAAACAGGAGAAATATGAGAGGGACGCAAATGATTACCATACCGGACGCGTACTCACATATGCAAAGAAATTTGACGCTCCACGCAAAGCCCTGCAGAAAACAAGAAGTGACGGTGCCGGAGCAACAAACGCAACTGGGGAAGTAACATCTGAATCGGATATCACTGAGAATGAATCTGAGGAGAATCAATCAGACCCGGACGAACGAAGGGGTAATAAAGGACTGAAGGGAATGGAGAGAAACAAAAGAACCCCTTTTCAAGAGGAGTTCGAAGTGATAAAGAAATCCTGGCTCCGGGGAGGGAAAAACAAACCACCGGATACAGCCACCCCAGAAACAAGAAAAGAAGGAGAACAAGAAGGGCAGGTGGGGGGAAAAAGAGGCAGAGGCGGCACGGGGCCATCCCGCTGGTCGAAGCGGAATCGTACCAACAAGAAGTAGTGCCACCTACCATCAACACTGTCAACACCCCCAAGACCCCTAACATCGGAAATGACCAAACCAATCTAACAGTGGTTAACCTAACATGCAGAGAACTTACGACTGATGAAGAACAAGTCCTAAGCCTCAGACTAACATTCTGTCCCAACAATGAGTTGGAATACACCCAGACTAAAATAGACTTGTTCCGCTTCACACGTAAGCTAAAACTACATAAATACTTTAAATTACGACCACATCTACAGGACAAGGGGAATAAAGGCTCCAGGATTACTGCAACTGATGCTTTAAGCATTAGGGATTTACACACAATAGAGACACTGGATAACCTAGAATTAGAACAGACACAGGACCTTGCTCAATTAGATATGGCACAAAGAGCCAAAATGCAAGGAATAGAACAAGAGAGAGATGCGAGTGGATTCAAACCAGTCTCGATCTTTGTTCCCCAATCCCCTTGGGATGCAGTCGATGTATTCTCTGAAGCCATGAACAATGATCTATTAAAATATCGGAAAGCGGACCACCATAAACTTAACTACAATATCACGGAACAACAGAAACATGCACTGAAGACCCTAATGGCGGACACGAACATTATTGTGAAACCCTCAGATAAGGGCGGGAACGTGGTTTTAATGACACAAGACTATTATAAACAGGAAGCTCTGAGGCAGCTCTCAGATGAGAAGTTTTATAACAAATGCACCAACGAGGTCTACCAGCAAAGTATCGAAGACTATGATACATTGATCACAAAATGGTATGACCTCCAGATGCTTAATAAGGACGAACATCTGTTCTTATGAACCAACTGCCCCATGACTCCTACATTCTACCACCTCCCGAAACTGCACAAGCATCGTGACTGCCCACCCGGTCGTCCAATCATTTCCTCCATTGGGAGCCTTACAGAGAACATGTCTCGCTTTGTGGATAATACCTTGTTTCCTTTGGTATCAACTATGGAATCATATGTGCGAGACACAAAATACTTTTTGATGAAAATACAGAACCTTGTTTGGGAACCAGGATACCTGTTGATGGTACTGGATATTACTAGTCTATATACTAGAATAGAACATCAACATGGACTGGAAGCTGTTAAGCATGCACTGGAACAACGTCAGTTACGCTTTTCAAGACACAACATCATGATTCTTGAATTCGTACAATTTTGTTTAACACATAATATTTTCTTATTCGAGGATCAACTGTATATTCAGAGGTCTGGGACGGTGATGGGCACCTGCTTTGCCCCCAGCTACGCAAACTTGTTCGTGGGCTGGTGGGAGGAGCAGGTGCCCAGGAGCTGTGCAGTTGGAGGAAAAGAGGGAAAGGTCATATGTTGGCATCGTTATATCGACGACCTGTTCCTTGTATGGAGTGGTGAATGTGATACAGCACATGAATACATCAATGTCCTGAACAAAAAGAATGTTAATCTTCACTTTTCGGGAACAGTTAGTCCGGTGGCAGCGGACTACCTGGACTTGAAGATATTTGTAGAAGAAGGACACCTCCACACACGCCTATTTAGAAAGGAAACTGCTGGCAATTCTACACTCTTTGCCAGCAGTAGCCATCCTCCCCAATTGATCAATAGTATCCCCTATGGGGAACTACTCAGGCTTCGTAGAAACTGCTCAAAAGAGTCTGACTTCGAAGCGGCCGCTTCGGAGTACGTATCCCGTTTTAAAATAAGGGGGTACGGTGAAAAACTACTAAGCAACACTCTCAATAGAGTAAGGAAAATTGAAAGACACACCCTCTTGACTACTAATCCTGAACGGGGTAGATGTAGAGGGCAAACGGGTGACAATAAAGGAAAATTCTGAGTTATAACTCCCTATTCATCAGGGGCAGAAAATCTAAGAAGTATGCTAAAGAAGAATTGGCACATTCTCCTGACGGATAATGTGCTTAAAGAAGACCTACCAACCCACCCTCTCCTAACTTTCAGTAAAGCCAGATCAATAGGCGACATGGTAGTGATCAGCCACTTTGAGAAATTGCCCCAGAGAATCAACACCTTAAGGGAGCAAAAAGGCTTTTACCCCTGCGGCCGCTGCAAAGCGTGCGCAGGTAGTAAACGGGTCCTTTCGTACACCATAGCCGATACAGGGAGAAAAATGAGTATCAACAAATTCATTACCTGTAGTACGCAGTATGCGGTCTATTGTCTACAGTGCCCATGTGGCCTACGCTACATTGGGAGCACTATCAAGGAGCTCAAACTAAGGATACTTGAGCACCTAAGAGCCATTGATAAAGTGGACCAGGCTTATCCGGTGGCTCGCCACTTTGCGGAGGCTCATAAGCAGGACCGGAGTAAACTCCAATACTTCGGTCCAGACATTGTGCCTCCCAACATACGTGGCGGTGACCGTCTACGTAGGTTAAGGAGACTAGAATCTAGATACATCATAGACCTTTCGACAAAACATCCGAAAGGTCTTAACAGTGGGGAGGAGATGGCCTTTCATCTGGGGAAATAAATTAGATCTAATTCTTAACAACAATAATATTAAGATGATCTAATATGTCATATCGGTTCCATAAAGCTGTGACAAGACCTATCTGAGTGACATTGCATCCCCAATAAAGAGGCCCCAGATCAGCATATAATATAGTTGAAATTTGTCAGGTGAAGGATATTGTTATGTGTATATATATTGCTCAGTCTTGAGTGAGGAGATATGTTTTTCCCGTATTTCATGATGACACCTTGAGTTTAAGAATTTGTATTGGGATCAAATGACATATGAAATTCCCTTTACTGACAATGTGTCTTTTAAAAGATGATAATTTAATTTGGATAACTGTGATCAATGCATATCTAAATTATGTGAAAGGAAGCCAGTAGAAATTGGAATTATCAAACCTCAGGAGTATGAAATGTAATATGATTTACTTTTGATTGACTTTTATAGGTGATTGTTGGATGATTATTCTTATAGATTAATTGTTATCTTTACAATTATAGATGATCTATTTGACTCTGTGAAAATGTATCAACCTGCTGCCACACGTATAGCATCTAGCCTTATGAACCCTCTACTTTTATTTATAAGTAACTTCAATAGGAATGTTATCGAACCTGAAGTCTTATAATTTGATGGACTGTATTGATTCAATTGAGAAGGGACGTTAGCCGATCCACGGGTTGATTATCTTTTTCATTTTGAAATATGTATACCATACATACCATAATCAGAATAGGGCAACTGCCCATCTATGGGCCGAATGTCTACCAAATGCATGGTGATGATTTTGTTTTATTATCACAGCAAACATTGCAAGATGGCCGCCCCTATTTTGTATATGGTGTAAGTCCCTTTTCTTTGTTGATGTCCCAAATGATGTGGGTTTGGCATAATGATGTTTAAAAATCATGTCGACACTAAACGCAGTGTAACACACAATGACGAAGGCAGCACGCCGAAACGCGTCTGTGTGTGCCCCTCCTCTAAATAAAATCTAGTGTGTTGATAACATTTCACCCCTTGAGTGCTGTCTCATCCTTTTGCTGGAGTTTGGGAGGATTTGGAGCGTTATATATATATATATATGTTAAAAAAATATTTAAATTATATTAATTATCTATTAGTTTTGATGTTATTTAAGTATTTTAAGTATTTTTAAGTTAGTTATATTTATTATTTTAATAATTTTAAATTACTTTTAACTATTTTAAAAACTATTTTAAAAAGTCGATATTTTGATTGTCTATATTTTTAACATCGATATTTTTGATTCAACATTTTTGTACTTACCTGTTTGGAGATAGAAAGTCGATATTATGGCATTCTATATTTTTTACTCAATATTTTGGTATCTAGATATTTTTGACATTAACATTGTTTCAGTGATCCACTGCCAGGATTTGTTGCTGGTCCATCCCCAATACATCAATAATCAATTTGATTTTCTCCTGAAAGAACCCAGCTAGGTTCTCACAGAGTTCCTGAGAGGGGGAGAATACATTCTTGGCACAGTCTGGGCTAATAAGGCTGTTCAAGATATTAAAAATGCTACGAGAGCTATTCGGGGCATCAAGAATCACGCTAGAGAAGTACGCTGCCTTAACTCTATGGATCTCCTTCTAGTAATCCAACCGCTTAGCTTTCCAAGCAAGCCTGCCCCTGTCCAGGTACGCGTGCCTCCACCTTCTCTCTGTTTGTTTACATTCTAGCCTCAGGTTTTTGAGGCTGTCCGTAAACCAGGGTGCTGAGGGTCTCCCCCTACTCCTGTGATGTAGCAGAGGTATCCAGCACCAAAGTAATCTTCGAGCAGAGGGCAGCGTAATTCCCCTCAATCTGCAAGTCAGAGGCAAAGCATTCTTCAACCATGAACGTGGGTGAGGCACCTTTTTTCCGAACCAGGGACTTCCAATCCCTGCTGACATACTCCCTCACTTGACTAGATGTCACTGCAGTAGGCGTGCCCGCCTTCACAAAAAATTTAATCAGAGAGTGGTCCATCCAGGCCATGGGTAGCACGGATCACTGAAATATTATCGACGGGCACATTATCGACTTACCAAAATATCGTTGAAAAATTATCGACGACAAAAATATCGACTTTCTATACTTATTACACAAACTACAAAAATATCGAGTAAAAAATATTGAGTACTAACTATATCGAATACATAAATATCGCTTAAATAAATATCGACTACAAATATATCGTTGGACATGAAATTAGCCCTAACACTACAAAAATATCGACTACAAAAATATAGACTACCAAAATATCGTTAAAAAAAAAATATCGAGTTCATGTTTGTACACTTTTATTTCTAAAATACCATCTTTATTATCAATAAAAGTCATTTCTCTATAAAAAATACATTTCACATATAATACCTGTTACTTACATAAAATTACTATTAATCCACATTTGCTATACATTCTATTACATGCATTTTATCATTTTCTACATTTTCATTGCATTTAACTAACATTTTCATTACTTATTTTCACATATAAATATATTTCATTTAAACACGAACCTGCTTTAATGCGGGAATAACCACATACCACCATTCTCACATCAACAAACACTCCAATTAACTAAAAAAAATTCAAACTAGCCTATACAATGCTTCCTTACATCCTACAACCAATCAAATCAAAGCACACATAACACATATACTATAAAAGGGATACATGCATTCTACCATTTGTTGCTGCTACCTCTCTGGAAAGTAGATGCCAACACTCTGAAGATTTTGTTGCAGAATAAACATCTTTAAAGATCCAGCTCACTAGCTAATTAATCAAGTAAGTAACACAGCATTTTTGTAGAAAACTAAATTAGAAGTGCACTATTTTCCTTACATCTCCTAAGTCTTACACTTATTTTATTTTCATCTCTTCCTACTTTTCTGATAGAAACTACTCCAACACAATTCCTATTACATGGTCATATTTCTTCACGTGCAAAATCAGATAGTAAGTATATAATAATTCTCTGTTATACACCAACTGCTGTTTTTAAACACTAATTTACAAGAGTATTTAATGTTTTAAAACATTATCTTTACAGATATACTGAAATTGTCCTATTTCTACAGCAAAAACGATAAAACTACACTAATTACACATGTAAGTATAGATGTGTTTGTTATAAAACAGCCAATTTCATTAATGCACATTTCAAAACAACATATCTTGCTTTTTACATCTTCCCTATAGATCATTTGAAAGATCCAACATCAACTATACCAAAACACAAGAGTACCCTTCTGAAAAATGTAAGTATAATTGTAATTTGGCTAAAAGTGGGCACAAAAAACGCTAACTATATTCTTAACACCATGTTATATATTTTGGATTGCCTCTACAGATATTCTGAAAACATCATACATCTATTCTACATATCATATGAAAACATCCTACACAAAATATACCAATATACAAGAATACCCTTGTAAAAAATGTAAGTATACTTGTCATTTCTCAAAAACTGCCGAAAATAACACAGACTATGTTCTTAACAACATGTTATCTATTTTATATTTCCTCTACAGATATTCTGAATACATCATACAGCTATTCTACCTACAACAAAGAAAACGACATATTTAGAAGTTAGTATATGTTTAAATCTGTTACATTTCCAAACGGTTCAATATAAAAATTATAATATTTTGCTTTTATTTCTTCTATCTACTCTACAGATCAGACCTGTACTAACTTGAAGTACTCCAGCAATTACTACTATTCTACTATTTAAACAAGTAAGTATATGTAATGTTTACATCAAATGCACTAGTAAGCAAAAATGACAACTGCTTTTGAGTAGGAAATACGTTTGTTATGTGTAAACATTAACGTTGCTTTTCTATATTTTCATACCAACAGCAAATAAAGACATACATACAAGAACATCATTTAAAAGACATTTCTGCTTCTGTGACTACTACTTTGATTAACTGTAAGTATAAATGCATCAATAATGATGTTAGCACCACAAAAGTAAAAAAATGTGTTCTGATTTTGTTTCTTTCTACTCTTTCCTAGAACAAGTAAATCAAAATGACTGAAGGTGCAGAATTTGTCATGTCTTAGAAAAATAAATTACTATTATGCTACATGGGTTATGTGTATAATCAGGAGAGACAAAGTGGTAGAAAGGTTTTTTGGAAGTGTACCAAATATTACTCCAACAAATGTTATGGGAGGGCCACTACTGAGGAAACTAATGTGCTATTTACTAGGGAACACAATCATCCCCCAAATGTCACAGAAATTGAAATTAGAGATGCTTTAGAAAGTATTAAAAGTGCTAGCACACAAAGTGACAAACCAACCACACAAATCCTTAAAGAAGAACTGGTAAAAGTCCCAGCCCATGCTTCAGGTCAACTACCCTCTATTGACTCCCTGAAACGCACAATTGCACGCACTAAACGACTCACTAGCACAACCCAACCCAACCCAACAAGTTTTGAGGAAATTATTATTTCACCAGAAATGGCCATCACACACAATAAAGATAAATTTATTCTTTTTGATAATGAAAGCAGTACAAACAGAATAATTATGTTTGCAACTTATGCCATCATTCTAACATACCTTTCATTTACTGTTTGCTACCCAATAAACAGCAAACAACTTACACCGAAATTTTAAATGTTCTCAAAACGGAAATCAATAATTATTTTCCCCAAAAAATAATTATTGATTTCGAATTAGCTATGATTATTAGCATTTTGAGAGCATTTCCCCACACAGCAATCCAGGGTTGCTATTATCATTTTAATCAGAGTATATGGAGGCATCTCCAAAAATCTACTTTAAGTATACTATACTCTACAGATAGCACCTTTGCCTATCAAGTTAAAAAGTTAATAGCCCTGGCCTACGTCCCTGTTACAGATGTTGCTGAACATTACAATTTATTAATTGACAGCGCATATTACAAGAGGAATGAGGATAAACTAACCCCATTGCTAGACTATTTTGAAGACACTTGGGTGGGAAGGTTGCACAGATCTGGACATCGACGCCAGCCCAAATTCCAAATCCCTTGGTGGAATGTCTATCTTAGTACTTTAAACCAAGAGGCTAAAACCAACAACAGTGTGGAAGGGTGGCATAATGCTTTCCAAGCAACTACAAACAGAGGCAAACCCACATTCCATAACCTTCTAGAAGCTTTGAAAAAAGAACAAAGCTATCAGGAACTAAGAATGGAACAATCAGTGTCACAAATAGGTCCAAAACTCACTAAACAAACAAAACAAATGTTCCGACTACTTCAAAGTCAAGTCACACTATACCCTACAACTAGAGGATTAGAATACCTGGCAATAATAGCAAAAAGTCTACTATAAAAATGTAAATTAAATATACGAATGTCTTCTTACAATAATAGTAAAATTTACATGTCATAAACATATATAATGAATTATAAATAAAACATATTTGTTTGACAAACTTATGAAATGTATGTAAAGAAATTCGTAACAAATATGCAATGTTTATAATTTATTCACACATACACATAACATTAAAATTCGACATTTCCCACCCAATCAAAATTGTAAAATAAATACTTACAATTTTTGGAGATGAGAGACGCAATCAAGGAAAAAGCAATCCATACAATCCAATCAAATATCTTACTATTCCAATATGGGAAACCCTCAAAAACCCGAAAATAAAATGTAAAACGTAAAAAAACGCTCCAGGAAATCCCGAAAACAGTAGTGTGGACACTTTAGTATTTAAAGTTATATACACACAATTTTAAAAAAACGGTCACGCATATCAATGTATCAATCCGAATCGAAACCCTAAAAAAAAAACGAAAAAGGTTTAAAAAGTGTTAAAACCGCTCCTGGCAAACACAAAAAATAGGAGATAAATGTCAAAATATAAGCATAATAACTTAAACATTTGTTTCTCCGTTAAAAAACACGCTTCCTTCCATGTAGTTTTCATGCGAGGAACCGAAACCTGTAAAAGAACATACATAACGAAACCCACCCACAAATACCCCCTTCACATTTGTAAATATACTAACAATTAACATTAACCATGTAAGAAGACATTTCCGAACACTTAAAATAAGACTAGAAGGAAAAAAAGCACGACACATCTATAACGGAGACTTTTCACCCAAACACTACTTAAACTATTAATACATACACCAAAAAACACTACAAAGTTCGATTATACCCTCAAACATGACCACTTACTTATAATTTGTAGTTAAAAATAACCTTACCTCTCTCCACGCGAAGCAACTCCCAACCGCGAGCTTCTCCAGTCCAGAATGGTGCGCAATAACCTTACGCGGTAAAAAAGTAGTCCCCTTAACCCATTTGTGTAAAAGGATAATAGAAAAAACAATGTAATATGTAAAAAAATATAATACATACACATGTATAATGTAACAAATTAATACACTATACTCATGACAATTTTCCTTTATTAAGAAAAATAAATATATTTAATAGAAATTAATATATAATAATTATTATATATTAATAATATTAAAAAATTATGTAAGACTTTGAATAAAAGATGTAAAAATTTTGTTATTGTGTATATTTATATGAATAATTTTGTGTTTAATTTTAATTAAACATTATAAATGTTTATGGTAATAATTAATAATGATAAATAATATAACTTATTTATTGTTATTAATATAACAATTAGAACCATTTACTATATAAAGAATGGCCTGAAAAAAATATCTATTTTATCTGTGAATGTATATATTTTTGAAAATAATAAATGAATGTTTATGTTTATTAATTAATAATAATAATAATTAATAAAATAATTATTATTTTTATTAATTATTACAAAAAGTTTTATAATAATTTCTAACTATAACAAAAGTATATAATTGCTTAACTAATATTTTGTCAATACCAGATATTATAATTAAACATATTGTTTCCCTATACAATTATAAACTTTACAACCAAATCGATTTATATGTTTAATGTAAAAACAACATTTTCTGAAAAATACACCAAGAAATTATTTTTTTTGTATTTCAATTTATCCTAACAAATGTAATAATAGTCATGTTACTTGTTAAAATTAAAAATGTATTATATATATTTTATTATATTAATATTTAATATTAACATTATTAAATATTAATGTAAGAAATGTATAACAAATCATTATTTTATGTATTTCTATATAAATACTTGAAACTGTAAGTGACTGATGGGAATATGTAAAATGTACTGAAAGAATGTTGTAAACAAATGTTTTTTTTATATTGACAACATGTATATAAATGTAAAGATGTTATTCTGTGAATACTAAAAGTCAAAAAAATGTGATGTTATATTTGTTTGTGATTGTATTGTAGTACACAATAAAAAATTAAAAAATTGTTTAATAAAGTTATTTGAAAACATCCATGTTGCATTAATTTTTAATATTAAAAGACAGTAATGAACAAATGTATACAAATGTGCTGCACACTGACCAATTTTATATGTCCTATTACTACTCCAGTCAAGATAATATCATAGAAGCTGCAGGAGAGTAGAAAAAAATTATTTACTATTCCTACTACACTCAAGCTAATATCATAAAATGTGGTGGAGACTGACCAATGTTTATTTATTAATCCAACTCCAGTGTAGGTAATATCAGTGATGGTGCTGGACACCAACCAATTAATAATTAGAATTCCAACTCCACTCTAGCTACTGTCTGGAAACATGCTAATACATATATTTTTTTGATCAAAATAAAACTTAATAATGTAAAGTTATAATATTTTGTATTTTCGTGTAATAGATTTAATGTATAAGTGTTTTATGTTACACTATACATCAGCACTCTAAAATACCCAAAACTGTCCCAAAACACTAAAAATACCCCTTCACCCCAAAGGCCAAAACTGACCCAGAACCCTACAAATACCCCTTTATCCACAAACTTACAACTGACCCAGAACCCTACAAATACCCCTTTACTCAGAAACTGAAAACTGACCCTCAACCCAAAAAATACCCCTTTACCCAAGAACTGAAAACTAACCCAGAAGGCCAAAAATATCCCTTTACCCACAAACTGAAAACTGACCCTGATCCCAAAAAATACACCTTTACCCAAAAACAGAAAACTGACCCTGAACCTTAAAAAAACTCCTTTACCCACAAACTGAAAACTGACCCTGAACCCTACAAATACCCCTTTACCCACAAACTGAAAACTGACCCTGAACCCTACAAATACACCTTTACCCACAAACTGAAAACTGACCCTGAACCCTACAAATACCCCTTTACCCACAAACTGAAAACTGACCCTCAACCCTAAAAATACCCCTTTACCCAATAACTGAAAACTGACCCAGACCCTTTAAAAAACTCCTTTACCCACAAACTGAAAACTGACCCTGAACCCTACAAATACCCCTTTACCCACAAACTGAAAACTGACCCTCAACCCAAAAAATACCCCTTTACCCAAGAACTGAAAACTGACCCAGAAGGCCAAAAATATCCCTTTACCCACAAACTGAAAACTGACCCTGATCCCAAAAAATACACCTTTACCCAAGAACTGAAAACTGACCCTGAACCTTAAAAAAACTCCTTTACCCACAAACTGAAAACTGACCCTGAACCCTACAAATACACCTTTACCCACAAACTGAAAACTGACCCTGAACCCTACAAATACCCCTTTACCCACAAACTGAAAACTGACCCTCAACCCAAAAAATACCCCTTTACCCAAGAACAGAAAACTGACCCAGAAGGCCAAAAATATCCCTTTACCCACAAACTGAAAACTGACCCTGATCCCAAAAAATACACCTTTACCCAAGAACAGAAAACTGACCCTCAACCTTAAAAAAACTCCTTTAGCCACAAACTGAAAACTGACCCTGAACCCTACAAATACCCCTTTACCCACAAACTGAAAACTGACCCTGAACCCTACAAATACACCTTTACCCACAAACTGAAAACTGACCCTCAACCCTAAAAATACCCCTTTAGCCAAGAACTGAAAACTGACCCAGAAGGCCAAAATAAACCATTTACCCACAAACTGAAAACTGACCCAGATCCAAAAAAATACACCTTTACCCAAGAACTGAAAACTGACCCTGAACCTTAAAAAAACTCCTTTACCCACAAACTGAAAACTGACCCTGAACCCTACAAATACCCCTTTACCCACAAACTGAAAACTGACCCTCAACCAAAAAAAAACCTTTACCCAACACCTGAAAACTGACCTTAAACACTATAAATACCCCTTTACCCACAAACTAAAAACTGACCAAGACCCCAAAAAATACACCTTTACCCCTGAACTTAAAACTGACACTGATTATTAAAAAACACCCCTTAATGCACAAACTGAAAACTGACCCTTAACGCTTTCAAAACCCCTTTACCCACAAACTTAAAAATGTCCCAAATCCCACTAAATACACCTTTACTCACGAACAGAAAAATGACCCTGAACCCTAAAAAATTAACCTATACCAAAAACTATTAAACTGAGCCTGAACACTATAAATAATAATGAACACAACATTAAACATTAATATATAATTAACCAAAATATAATATTTTACAAAAACAAAAAGAAAATATATTATCACATTAGCTATAATAATAAATTTGATTAATTAATATTGTTTAATTCCAATTAATTAATTAACATCAACATAAATTTAAACATTACATTTAAATGTATCCAATTAATGTAATTAAGTCATTATTATAAATTAATTACCAATTAATTATTTTAAATAATATGCAATATATTAATTAGATCATTAACTAATTATAATTAATTTGTTAGCAATTTATAAATTTAAATAATATGCTAATTCTTAATAAAATAAATCACTAATTATTAATAATTAATAACCAATGTATCAATTAAAATAATATACAAATCAATTTACAAAAACATTAATTAATAATAATTAATTAATCAATTAAATGATATGCTAAATACTTAATAAAACAATTAACTAATTAATATTAATTACTTACCAATTAAAATCTAATTAAAACAATTACCAAACATATATTGATTAATTAATTATTATTAAATTACTTCCCACCCTATTCCCCTATAAACCCACAACCCGCTCCTAAACATTAAGTACTATTTATTTATATATTATATATATATATATTTTTTTAATCATTTTTTTCCAACATATTCTCGATATTTTTTACTTTCACTATATTTCGATATTTTGTCTGGTCGATATTTTTGAGTCGATATTTTTGTATTCGATATTTTTGGGTCATTTTTACAGTCGATATTTTGTCCAACGATATTCCTATAGTCGATATTTAGTTAATGTCGATATTTTTCCGTCGATATTTTGTCCATTCGATAATATGTAGTCGATATTATGTCCAGTTACCGGGTAGCACATCCCCAACAGTAAGGAGGTTGGTCTCAGAAAAAATCAGGTCCAGCCGATGACCTCCTGTATGGGTTGCCTGTAGGACTCGCTGGGAGAGACCAAGGGCTTTAGATGAGTGAATCATATTAAGAAATCCAGTGTTCATAGTGCCTTTCAGCCACAGGTTAAAATCACCAAGAATCACCAGATGGCTATGAGTGACAGCCATATTGGAAAACAATTCCAGTAACGACTGCTGCTGGGCTAACATGAAGACCCCCAGGGTCTATAACAGATGATGCATGTTAAAAAAAGCCTCTGTGAGTTCTTGAGAGAGAAGCCAAATAGTTCACAGCCATTGTACTTGTCAATTTCGATGACATTCAGATAAATTGTGTCTCTAAAAATCCCACCCGCCCCACCCCTCCTACCACTAGTTCTGGACTAGTGGCGCATCAACTTCGCACCCTGGCGCAGTCCATATTTCGGTCATACACAAGAAATCAAGTTTATGAGTCTCCAACACCAGTTGTATGTCAACACTGTGTTTAGGGAGAGTCCTCACATTTAAAAGCCCACCGGTTATAGTGTCACTCCTCAGAAAATCAGACACAGGGAAGGCAGTGTCGGACAGGATAAGGGTCCCTCTATCACACCCCCTCTCACCAATGATGGTAAGTTCTTTGCTAGTATAACGTCTGGGATCACCCTCTACAGCAGGCCCCAGTCGCAACCCTGAAGGAGCAGCATGACTGGTGCTGAGCGCGTCCTTGGCGCAGACGGGCGAAGACGGGCGCACACGGGCTTGCCTTTGGCGCGCCGCCGGCACGCCCGCTGGGTGCGTTCGCTCCAGCGTCTGCTTTTGTGCCTGTGAGTCCTGGAGACTAGACCACCACTCTGCTACTCCCAAGATGGCGGGTCCGCTCGCACGGACGGACCCCCACTCGAGGAGAGCAGTATGAGTGAAAACGCGTCTAGCCCGGGCCCCCTCTGCTCCCAGGTGAGTGCAGAGCGAGATTTGGAGATTATTTTTAAAAAAATGCCCAGTGCAATTAAAAGAATCCAAGATCTACTAAAATGCCCCCAAAATAAGTATCACACGAAGAATATATTTAAAAACAAGAGCCACAGCCGTTTAGCTCTGTAGCAGCATTCTCCCACCTTCGAGCTGCCCTCACAAGCAGCGCGTTCGCTCCAGCATCTGCTTTTGTGCCCGTGAGTCCTGGAGACTAGACCCCCCTCTGCTACTCCCAAGATGGCGGGTCCGCTCGCATGAACGGACCCCCACTCGAGGAGAGCAGTATGAGTGAAAACGCAGCTAGCCCGGGCCCCCTCTGCTCCCAGGTAAGTGCAGAGCGAGATTTGGAGATTATTTTTTTTTTAAATGCCCAGTGCAATTAAAAGAATACAAGATCTACTAAAATGCCCCCAAAGTAAGTATCACACGAAGAATATATTTAAAAACAAGAGCCACAGCTGTTTAGCTCTGCCGCAGCAGCCTCCCACCTTCGAGCTGCCCTCACAAGATAGATAGATAGATAGATAGATAGATAGATAGATAGATAGATAGATAGATAGATAGATAGATAGATAGATAGATAGATAGATAGATAGATAGATAGATAGATAGATAGATAGATAGATAGATAGATAGATAGATAGATAGAGTGAGGGCGATAGATAGGTAGCGTGTGTGCAATAGATAGATAGATAGATAGAGTGAGGGCGATAGATAGAGTGAGGGCGATAGATAGATAGAGAGATAGAGTGAGGGTGACAGATAGAGAGATAGAGTGGGGGCGAAAGATAGAGTGAGGGCGATAGATAGAGTGAGGGCGATAGATAGAGTGAGGGTGATAGATAGATAGATAGATAGATAGATAGATAGATAGATAGATAGATAGAGATAGATAGATAGATAGATAGATAGATAGATAGATAGATAGATAGATAGATAGATAGATAGATAGATAGATAGATAGATAGATAGATAGATAGATAGATAGATAGATAGATAGATAGATAGATAGATAGATAGATAGATAGATAGATAGATAGATAGATAGATAGATAGATAGATAGATAGATAGAGTGAGGGCGATAGATAGGTAGCGTGTGTGCAATAGATAGATAGATAGAGTGAGGGCGATAGATAGAGTGAGGGTAATAGATAGATAGAGAGATAGAGTGAGGGTGACAGATAGAGAGATAGAGTGAGGGCGATAGATAGAGTGAGGGCGATAGATAGAGTGAGGGTGATAGATAGATAGATAGATAGATAGATAGATAGATAGATAGATAGATAGATAGATAGATAGATAGATAGATAGATAGATAGATAGATAGATAGATAGATAGATAGATAGATAGATAGATAGATAGAGATAGATAGATAGTGAGGGAAATAGATAGAGTGAGGGCGATAGCAAGATAGAGTGAGGGCGATAGATAGATAGAGTGAGGGCGAAAGATAGAGTGAGGGCGATAGATCGATTGATAGATAGAGTGAGGTTGATAGATAGATAGATAGATAGATAGATAGATAGATAGATAGATAGATAGATAGATAGATAGATAGATAGATAGATAGATAGATAGATAGATTGATAGATAGATAGATAGATAGATAGATAGATAGATAGATAGATGGTTGTGTGTTTGGTTGTGATTGTGTGTGTGGTTGTGTGGGTGTGGTTGTGTGTGTGTGATGTTGTGTGTGGGTGGTTGTGTGTGGGTGGTTGTGTGTGTTATGCTTTGTTTTGCTATGTTTTGTTATGCTATGCTATGCTATGTTTTGTTGTGTTTGGTATGCAATGCCATGTTTTGCTAGGCCATGATATGTTTTGTTCTGTTATGCTATGTTTTGTTGTGTTTTGTTAAGCTATGCTATGTTTTGTTGTGTTTTGCTATGTTTTGTTATGCTATGTGTTGTTGTGTTTTATTATGCTATGCTACGTTTTGTTATGTTATGCTATGTTTTGTTATGCTATGCAATGTTTTGTTTTGCTATCCTATGGTTTGTTTTGTTATGCTATACTATGTTTTGTTTTGCTATCCTATGCTTGGTTTTGTTATGCTATGCAATGTTTTGTTGTGTTTTGTTAAGCTATGCTATGTTTTGTTGTGTTTTGCTATGTTATGCTATGTGTTGTTGTGTTTTGTTATGCTATGCTATGTTTTGTTATGTTATGCTATGTTTTAATATGCTATGCAATGTTTTGTTTCTTTGTTTTATTATGCTATACTATATTGTGTTGTGTTTTTATGCTATGCTATGCTTTGTTATGTTATGCTATGTTTTGTTGTGTTAGCTATGCTATGCTTTGTTTTGCTATGCTATGTTTTGGTGTGCTATGCTATGCTTTGTTTTGTTATGCTATGCTGTTTTGTTTTGCTATCCTATGCTTTGTTTTGTTATGCTATGCAACGTTTTGTTGTGTTTTGTTAAGCTATGCTGTTTTGTTGTGTTTTGCTATGTTTTGTTATGTTATGTGTTGTTGTGTTTTGTTATGCTATGCTATGTTTTGTTATGTTATGCTTTGTTTTGTTATGCTATGTTATGTTTTGTTTTGCTATCCTATGCTTTGTTTCGTTATGCTATGCAATGTTTTGTTGTGTTTTGTTAAGCTATGCTATGTTTTGTTGTGTTTTGCTATGTTTTGTTATGCTATGTGTTGTTGTGTTTTGTTATGCTCTGCTATGCTTTGTTATGTTATGCTTTTTTTATGCTATGTTATGTTTTGTTTTGCTATCCTATTCTTTGTTTTGTTATGCTATGCCATGTTTTGGTGTGTTTTTTATGCTATGCTATGTTTTGTTGTGTTAGCTATGCTATGCTTTGTTTTGCTATGCTATGTTTAGTTATGCTATGTTTTGTTATGCTATGCTTTGTTATGCTATGTTTTGTTATGCTATGCTATGCTTTGTTATGCAATGTTTTGTTTCGCTATCCTATGCTTTGTTTTGTTATGCTATGCTATGTTTTGTTTTGCTATCCTATGCTTTGTTTTGTTATACTATGCAATGTTTTGTTGTTTTTTGTTAAGCTATGCTATGTTTTGTTATATTATGCTTTGTTTTGTTATGCTATGTTATGTTTTGTTTTGCTATCCTATGCTTTATTTTGTTATGCTATGCTATGTTTTGTTGTGTTTTGTTATGCTATGCTATGGTATGTTATGCTATGTTTTGTTGTGTTAGCTATGCTATGCTTTGTTGTGCTATGCTATGTTTTGTTATGCTATGTTTTGTTATGCTATGCTATGCTTTATTATGCTATGTTTTGTTATGCTATGCTATGCTTTGTTATGCAATGTTTTGTTTTGCTATTCTATGCTTTGTTTTGGTATGCTATGCAATGTTTTGTTGTGTTTTGTTAAGCTATGCTATGTTTTGTTGTGTTTTGCTATGTTTTGTCATGCTATGTGTTGTTGTGTTTTGTTATGCTATTCTACGTTTTGTTATGTTATGTTTTGATTTGTTATGCTATGTTATGTTTTGATTTGCTATCCTATGCTTTGTTTTGTTATGCTTTGCTGTTTTGTTGTGTTTTGTTATGCTATGCTATGCTTTGTTATGCTTTGCTATGTTTTGTTGTGTTAGCTATGCTATGCTTTGTTGGGCTATGCTATGTTTTGTTATGCTATGCTATGCTTTGTTATGCTATGTTTTGATAGGCTGTTTTGTTGTGTTTTGATATGCTATGCTATGTTTTGCTATGCTATGATATGTTGTGTTTTGTTATGCTATGCTATGTTTTGTTGTGTTTTGCTATGTTTTGGTATGCTATGCTTTGTTTTATGTTATGCTATGTTTTATTATGTTATGCTATGTTTTGTCCTGCTATGTTTTGTTGTTTTGTTATGCGATGCTATGTTTTGTTATACTATGCTATGTTTTGTTTTGCTATGCTTTGTTTTGTTATGCTATGCTTTGTTTTGGTATGTTATGTTTTGTTATGTTATGCTATGTTTTGTTGTGTTTTGTTATGCTATGGTTTGTTTTTTATGCTATGTTTTGTTTTGCTATCCTATGCTTTGTCTTGTTATGCTATGCTATGTTTTGCTATCCTATGCTTTGTTTTGTTATGCTAAGCTATGCTGTGTTATGTTATGCTATGTTTTGTTATGCTATGCTATGTTTTGCTGTGTTTTGCTATACTATGTTTTGTTATGCTATGCTATGTTTTGTTGTTTTTCATTATGCTATGCTTTGTTTTGCTATGGTATGTTTTGTTATGCTATGCTATGTTTTGTTATGCTATGCTAAGCTTTGTTGTGTTTTGTTATTCTATGCTATGTTTGGTTATGCTTTGTTATGCTGTTCTGTTTTGTTGTGTTTTGTTATGCTATGCTTTGTTGTGTTTCTTATGCTATGCTATGTTTTGTTATGCTGTTTGTGGAGAAGTGTGGCTCACTGGTTAGAGCAGGCAGACCCTGAAGCAGAGGTCAGACCCCGGGACCAGGGTTCAATTCCCGTCGCGGCAGGGTCTTGAGCTCAAATGTCCGCGGACTCGATAATTCTCTCTTCGGTGCCTGCTCTAATCATGGGTTCACACTCTGCAACTCTGGGCATTAAGCTTGCTTAATCTCCACAACGGCCCCCCGCGGCGGGATGCCTGGCTTTCACCTTGGGGATGCCCTGTAGGGGCTATCTCACAGGGAAAAGCCAGGACGGGTTCCCAAGGCAAGCGCGGAGATACCCCTTCGGGGGTCGATTCAGGCGCTATATAAGAAACATAATAATAATAATAATATGCTATGCTGTTGTTTTTGTGTTTTGTTATGCTATGCTATGTTTTGTTGTTTTTTGCTATGCTATGCCATGCTATGTTTTGTTGTGTTTTGCTATGCTATGCTATGTTTTGTTGTATTTTGTTATGCTATGTATTATGTTATGCTATGTTTTGTTTTGTTAAGCTGTGCTTTGTTATGCTATGCTGTTTGTGGGGGGGTTTGTGTGTGTGGGGGGTTGTGTGTGTGTGGGGGGGGGTTGTGTGTGTGGGGGTGTTGAGTGTGTGGGGAGGTTGTGTGTGTGTGTGGTGGGTTGTGTGTGTGGGGGGTTGTATATGTGGGGGGTTGTGTGTGTGGGGTTGTGTGTGGGCGGTGTTGTCTGTGCGCGGTTGTGTGTTTGTGGGGGGTTGTGTGTGTGGGGAGGTTGTGTGTGTGTGTGGTGGGTTGTGTGTGTGGGGGGTTGTATATGTGGGGGGTTGTGTGTGTGGGGTTGTGTGTGGGCGGTGTTGTCTGTGCGCGGTTGTGTGTTTGTGGGGGGTTGTGTGTGTGGGGGGGTTGTGTGTGGGGGGGGTTGTGTGTGTGGGGGTGGGGTTGTGTGTGGGGGTGGGGTGGGGTTGTGAGTGTGTATGTGTGGGCGGTTATGTGTGTGTGGGGGGTTGTGTGTGGGGGGGTTGAGTGTGGGGGGGTTGTGTGTGTGTGTGTGGGGGGGTTGTGTGTGTGGGGGGGTTGTGTGTGTGGGGGGTCATGTGTGTGGAGGGTTGTGTGTGTGTGTGAGGGGTTGTGTGTGGGGTTGTGTGTGTGGGGGTTGTGTGTGTGGGGGGTTGTGTGTGTGTGTGGGATTGTGTGTGGGGTTGTAAGCTTTTAAATACTCCTCTTTCCCCCTCTCGACTGAGGCACAAGAAGCAAGGAGGAATGCACTCTTTAATTGCTCATTTAGAGTAAGTTAATATTTATGGTGTAATCAACACGCGACTCCAACGGGGAGGGCAGCACAGATATAATCAGGGCCATTACATTTTCTGGACAGTAGGCAGTTCATTGTAGGAAGTAAACTGTAGTGAAAACGTGATGTCTGTGACTGTTTATTTCAGGAATTTTGAAGCGGGACCACAAAATGTGGTGGTGAAGTGTTGGTGGTACCACATGGATGGTACAGCAAGTGGAGGAGGGTGAAGGACTGGGTGGGTGTGAGGGCTAAAGAAGTAGCAAAGCCTTCGAAACAGTTAGCAGAATGAATGAATACACACTTCTATAGCGCATGGCTACCCTAGGGCATCCCAGCGCATTTAGGACAGCTAGAACATTTCCACTACTCATGGAACGAGAAAGGTGTTCAGCAATTTCCTAAAGAGGAGATAGTTAGGTTCGAGGCGAACGGGGTCGGGGAGCTGGTTCCATAATTTTGCCGCATGGAGAGAAAAATGTCGGCCACCCATACGTGCACGACGAATCCTGGGAACCGTCAAAAGTTTTTTGTCATTGGATCTGAGTGTCCTAGAGGCTTGATACGGTTTCAGCATAAAAGTATAACAAGAGGAGGGAGGGAGAGGGAAAGTGAATTCGGTCTCCCCTGGGAATTTACATAAACAAAATGGAATCCACTCTGGTAGTGGTGGTGATCCCTACAATGGTGGGGAGCACACAGTGTTGTTTTAAATACCCCTCACACACCAACAGGCCCCTTGGTGTCATGCTTCATCATTGGGGTCTTCGCACCCCTCTCTGGTATGCGGCATGCTGCGACTCATGACTACGTAGGAGCACTGAAGGTGTACTATGTGTTGGTGTGTGTGAGGTAAATAAGTGTGAGTGATGAGGAGGTGAAATGTGGTGGTTAAAAGATACCTGGCTCGTAGGTGAAAAAATAATTAAAAAATTGTATTAAGCCCTCGGCTGGTATCGTTAAAAGGGGTGCAGGGTGAGGTTGTTTACTGGATATTAGGGTACATCAACCTCAGAAAGTGCGTCGACATGTTTCGGAGTATAAAAACTCCTTCTTCAGGACGAGGATATGCACAACTATCCTCACATGAAATGCAGATGTAAAAGTGAACTCTACAAAAAAGATATAAAATAGGTGAAGTGTACCTAATAGTGTTGAATAGAAATGTAGTCTGTTGCGCCCAATTGGCGTTTGTAGAACAAGACCTGTAAGTAGACAAAAATATGATAAATCATACCATCACAATAGGACGTAGATTTTGACCAGGAAAAATGACCTGTTCAATATAAAGAGTGTAGTGTTGAACAAAATGAGGTCCAAAAAACCCTGTAAAAAGAAAGACATGGACACATACATAGACAAAGACACACATGTATTTGAATGGAAACGCCATAGTTATTCCTAAGTTGGTTTTCAGGAGGGAAAAGATTGGTTTAGACAATGCTTACTTATGAACAAAGGCTAGTTGGCCTCATGAGCCTTTGCGTGGTATTGGTTTTTTTTTCTTCCTGCTCAGTACGGCAACCTAAAGGATGTTAGAAAGCTCAATTCAGGTTCTTATTGCTAATACTCACGGGTAATGTAGATATCATTGCCATGATAAGTAAGCACCAAACTCACGGTTTCTGCAAGACCCGGTAGGCTGCCTTCCCCTCAATGCGGCTCCGACGTTGTGTCGACTGCCTTAGACTTGCCCCCTTATATATTGCCAAATTTTGGTTAATTGCTGCTTAATTCAGAACGGATCATGCGCAAAGAAGGAGTGTGTCCTTCAATTGATAATCCGGTACTGCGCGGAAGTATTGGGCGTTACCAGTCTAGTGCGCATGCGCGTTGGGGAAGTGAGATACACAGAGTCACTGTCCCGGTTTTACCGCGCATGCGTTCAGATACGCTACCTCAACGCGCAAGCGCCCTACGGAGGAGCCCACAGTAGTTCTATTTAACCAGCGAGCCAGCGAAAATATGCTAAGTTCGGGGATAAAAACTTGCATAGGTCTCCACCGTGGTGCCAACAGAAGATGTAGATAAAAATAATACACAGTGTTATTTTTTACAAATATGGACATTATCAATTTAAAACAGCAGTTGTTTAAGCTCTGCCAGTGTTTGTCCAGTTCTGCCAATATCGATGTTTTTGGGGCAGGGCTCAAGGGTGGGCTTAAGGATATCACTTCTAGGTAGATATAATAAGTGATGTAATAATGGGGCTGATATACTAGTTGATTCAGGGTAGGCTAGTGCAAAAAAGTAAAGCATCTTGGGCTCATTTTTCTAACCAAGATGCTTTACTTTTTTGCACTAGCCTACCCTGATTCAGCCCTGCCCCAAAAACATCGATATTGGCAGAACTGGACAAACACTGGCAGAGCTTAAACAACTGCTGTTTTAAATTGATAATGTCCATATTTGTAAAAAATAACACTGTGTATTATCTACATCTTCTGTTGGCACCTCGGTGGAGACCTATGCAAGTTTTTATCCCCGAACTTAGCATATTTTCGCCGGCTCGCTGGTTAAATAGAACTACTGTGGGCTCCTCCGTAGGGCGCTTGCGCGTTGAGGTAGAGGGGTGTGAAGACCCCAATGATGAAGCATGACACCAAGGGGCCTGTTGGTGTGTGAGGGGTATTTAAAACAACACTGTGTGCTCCCCACCATTGTAGGGATCACTACCACTACCATACGGTTGCAGCATAGGCAGGATCACCGAGGGTCCATTGCCGGTGATGGACTTATGCACAGTACATATGGCCTTAAACCAAATTCTTTGTTGCACTGGAAGCCAGTGCAACTGACAGAGTGCTGACCTCGCTGAAGTGTGCCTCTGGACATTCATAAGAAGTCGAGCAGCACAGTTCTGGACCACCTGTAAGATCTTGACAGTCCCCTGTGGAGCACCCAAGTAGATCGCATTGGCATAATAAAGCTGTGACAAAATAAGGACTTGCACCAGCAGCCGTCTAGCGTCAAAGGGAAGAAGTGGCAGGATCTTCCTCAACAATCTGATGAGGCCGTAGCAGGTGGCGGCCACTTTGCGCGATTGTACAGAGAGACTGAGATTGGAATCCAGCCATACACCCAAACTCTTGATTTGTTTCTTAGGCAAAGGCGCGGAGCCGAGACAACTAGGCCACCAAGGGTCTAAGTTAGGGGGGGCTGCATGTCCAAGTATCATAACTTCAGACTTGGAGCCATTCATTTTAAGGAAGGGTCAGCTACTTTGACCAGACACGAGGTCAAATTCTTATCCCTCATATCACGTTGGTTAAGACTATTTTGAGTCATGTGGTGTACCTGTGTTCAGCAGGGAGGCCGCAACGTGTGTGTACGTGTGTGTGTATACGTGTGTGTGTACGTGTGTGTGTGCCCGTGTGTGTGCGCGAGTGTGCGTTTTTATGTAATTATATGGGACGAGTTCAAGAATGGTAGAGGTCCAAGGGAACCGGAGTAATACAGGACTTTACAAAAAAGACAAGGCACTCAATGTAATGTAATACAAGCCTGTGGGCAGAATGTACACTGATTAGCACGAGTAAGAGTGGAGAGAGGATGATAGTAAGGAAAAGGGAATTATCAATACAGTTGAGGGGATTTCAAACGTCTGCTGGGTACGAGCACAGCGTTCACTCAAGTTAAGGTAAATTTTGACCAGGTGCATAAAGTAGGTGTTTGCTCAATCTAAAGGCTCACTTAAAAAAGCACATTTATCACCAGTGTTTGAAAGGCGAGACCTAAAAAGCAAGGTGTAGCGAGCAATTACGTTTGTTTAGGGAAAAAACGAAATTGGTTTGGCAGGACATGGGAGAGTCAGACATAAAACAAGCTCTCGGCATTGCTGTGGCGGGGGAGGGGCGGGAGCGCATTCCTTTGAAGTCTGATGCCGAGGCACAGAAAAATGGTGGTGCGCGATGTGCACGCGGGGGGTGGGGGAGCGGCAGCCTTTGAAGTCTGATGCTGAGGCACAGACAAATGGTGGTGTGTGACGTGGCTGGCATTATGTGTGCACGCTCATAGATCACATGAACTGTATGCGATCCGCAGCCGTTTCGGTAGACTGTTCTTTTCCGCTTACTATAATCTCGCCGGAGCAAAGCGCAAGCGCATTGGCTCGGCGAGACCTAAAAAGTGGCGCATTCTGCTGCATAAGGGGAAGCAGCTCAGAACAATATGTATTAGAAATTGGCCTTCTGATGGCCTCTTCGCTTGCACTGGTGCACAAACAGGCTGTACTGCATTTACACCATGGTGCAGAGGTGTGTGCCTGATGTTGAGCATAGGATTTTGTAGCGGGGAGTCCCTACCTACACTGGAAGGCACACGTAAAATGGATTGGTGGACTTGTGATGTCGATGACCCTCCCTCTTGTTCTCCACCCCAGGACAATGACTCGCGGTATTTCTGGCCAGATGACAACTCTAGGGACGGCTCCTTTAACTGGGAGACAGTAACGGAAGAGGACCCGCCCCAGTCTGACGTGTTCACCACAGGATTGGTAAATACCAAGGAAGTACCGAACTCGGCATGTGACATCACCGAATGCCGGTCGGAGAGAGGAGGACAGCCCGGTTGGAGGCGTACAGCGGTGAGCTCGAGCGGAGAAGAAGCGGAAGAGCGCAGCGGTGCACTCGGCACCGAGGAGGAAGACGGAGAGAAGGTCCAGCCCGCGACTACGACGGGAGAGCAGCCAGGAGGCCAACGATACCGTGAGCCGCCCAGCCACACTCACCAGGGAGTGTGGCTACACCAGGTACGGCAGCGCGTTACTGGGTGGTTCGGGAGGAGGGGAGACAACGCTTAGGTAGAACGGACTTCTAGCGTTAACATCCCGGCACCCTGCACTTTAGAATTCGAGTTTTGCTACACGGTGATCCCTGCACTCCCCGGTAACCCCGATGGGAAAAATGTGTTAATACCCCTTTCCTAACGTCAGGCCTCGTTTTGTTTCATTTCTTTACGGTCCCGCATGAACTTCGGTGGAGCAACCGATGACGACCTGCACCCTGACGAAGACAGCAGCACGCCACGTCCTAGACTAGGAAGCCAAAGAGTTAACCCTGCGATATTGTCAAGAGAAAGAACTTCCTTGAGAAGAAAGAAAACCTTTATAAAAATAAAACCTTATATTCCACGTGCTAGTCTCCGTGCCCCTCTTTCTCCCCCTTCAACCCCGCCACAGATTTGTACTGGAGTCATACCCTTCCAGTACAACAACCTATGCCTAGACAATTTATTAAACATTCCACACATTGTTTTTTGCTGTACAGTGGAGTATACATTCATGGTTCAGCATGCTCGGAGAGATCAAAGCATTTCTCCAATTTGGCACCTGCTTCAAGACGGTATTATATTGAGGTGTAAACCCCGTTCTGCCTATCTTAATAGATCAGGCTTTTCATCAAACATTATGGTTACTATCGCTGATCCACCCACATTACATCCATGTAAAACACCCTTGACACAAAATAGTGCAAAGCGGTGTGATGTGCAATTTGTGTTGAGACAATGCCACCTTACCAGAACAAAATATCGTTTACACTGGAATTGAAATACCCGTCCAAGACTTTGTGTCACTTAGGCTGACTTTGTTGTGGTGCAAAGTTTTGGTAAATCTGTCCTCTAGAGTTACTCAAAGTTCCTTTATTGATAAGGAAGGCTCGCTTTCATAAAAAATCCCTCCGTTTCCTCGGCATTTATCTTGATACAACACAGGCTCAAAGTGGTTTTCATAACACCCAGTTGTTTAAAGCTACATGTGTGGGGCGTGGCCAAGATGGCGGGGTGAGCGGACGCTTCTTCCCGCAGCTCCTCCGGCCCGACTAGGCCCGAGCCCCTTTTCGTCAGCTTCTCTCCCCCCGCTGAAGCTCAGCGGCTGAGGGACGGGCGGCGGAGACTCTGAGGCACACATTGATGCTACTTTGGCCCCGATCGCTCCGGCGGAAGCATGCTAAGGGACCGATAGCCAGACGGCGGAGCGCCTTGGAGGCGGAGCGGAGCGGGGCGCTGTCCGGGAGCCTCGGCTGGGGCCTGGTGCTGATGTCTAGCGATCTGGAGTGGCGCTCGCCCCGGTACTCGACGGAGGTCGTTGGAGGGACAGCTACCGGGTGACATTGCTGAGAGTGGGCCCGGCTGTGTGATCGAGGTGGTGCTTGGACTTGCGGTGGTGGCCTCTCACGTTGTGCGGGCCCCGGCCCCGTCGCCAGTTAGCGACAGTGCTCAGGATTGGAGCCAGGTCTACTGTTTTTCCTCTCTGGCTGGACGGCCCTGGACAAAACTTTCCTCTGTGTACCGGACTCTTAGAGTGGCCCTGGCGGCATTGCCAGGCCTGGACGATCAGCCCGGCCCCGCCCAACCGCCATCTTGTCTTCGCGGCGACGGTGACGCAGCTTTCCTCCAGTGTCGCCTGGGGTCGTCTCCTGCACCTCTACCCTCGCACAGCTTTTCTTTCCGGCGGGACGCGGCAGCCTGGGTTCCCCCTGCGGAGGCCTATGTTGGACCATTGGCTGGACACTGAGCGGCCCTCTGCGAATGGACTGGCCCGCCATCTTGTCATCTGTGGCGCAGGGCCCATGATGTCCCCATCTTAGCTGATTAGGGGGGCAACAGAGCTGGGCTCACGGGTGGGGCGTAGTGGGAGGGCAGGTAGTGGTATCAGCGGAACATTGGACGGGGGGGCGGAGGGGGGGAGTTGGGGTGTTCGGGGGGGGGGTTCTAGGGGATAGTGGGTTGGTTTTCTTTGTGTTATTGCTTTCTTTTTCTGCCCAGACTGATGGTGTTGATTATGCTCAGATTGATGGTGTTGCTTATATTTAGCCTTTCTCACTTGCCGTTATTTCCTTTTCCACAGCGGACTAATCCACCATCGCACTCATAGTGTCATGCTTAATTTCCTTTCACTTGAATGTATGTAACCCTAACCTCCTGTTCCCTCCCCCTGTGTTTTTGTCTTAATAAAATGCTTTAAACCTAAAGCTACATGTGTAATGTGTTCTGCCGCCCCATGTTTGAAGGAAAAAGCCAGAGCCAACTAAGCAGAATTTAAACCCATGCCATCTCACACTAAATATATATGTAAAACTTTTCTCAGCCCGCAGCTTCATCTGAAAAGGCAAAGCCCTTTAAAGGCTGCTTTCTAGACAGGACTGGGACCTGTACATGCCAGGGGCAAGCTACCAGACCAGTTGCAAGCCGCCAGACCAGAGGCAAGCCACCAGACCAGGGGCAAGCCACCAGACCAGGAGCAAGCTACAAGACCAGTAGCAAGTCACCAGACCAGGGGAAAGCTACCAGACAAGTGGCAAGCCACCAGACCAGGGGCAAACAAACAGACTAGTGGCAAGCCACCAGACCAGGGGCAAGTTACAAGACCAGTAGCAAGTCACCAGACCAGGGGCAAGCTACAAGACCAGTAGCAAGTCACCAGACCAGGGGCAAGCTACCAGACAAGTAGCAAGCCACCAGACCAGGGGCAAGCTACCAGACAAGTGGCAAGCCACCAGACCAAGAGCAAACAAGCAGACTAGTGGCAAGCCACCAGACCAGGGGCAAGCAAACAGACTAGTGGCAAGCCACCAAACCAGGGGCAAGCTACCAGACCAGTGGCAAGCCACCAGACCAGGGGCAAGCTACCAGACCAGTGGCAAGCCACCAGACCAGGGGCAAGCTACCAGACCAGTGGCAAGACACTGGACCAGGGGCAAACCACCAGACAAGTGGCAAGCCACCAGACAAGGGGCAAACAAATAGACTAGTGGCAAGCCACCAGACTAGGGGCAAGCTACAAGACCAGTAGCAAGTCACCAGACCAGGGGCAAGCTACCAGACAAGTGGCTAGCCACCAGACCAGGGGCAAGCTACCAGACCAGGGGAAAACTAGCTACCAGACTAATGGCAAGCCACCAGACCAGGGGCAAGCTGCCAGCCCAGTGACAAGCCACCAGCCCTGGGAAGAACGGCTGTACCTAGCATAGCAGTGGGATTGCCCCCTCTTATCCTACAAGATACATTCCACGTAATGTAAGACAACCAGCATTTTGGGGTTTAACATGTTGCAAAAGAGTTTCTTACTGCTGGTATTTCTGCTCCCACTCAACATCAGCAAAACCTGCCATAGTTATTCCTGAAAATCCCCAGGAGATGTATGGCGTTACCTGGCCATTTCCTGGTATTACAACTGCATCTCGCAGGTGTACCAAACATATTTTCATAATGGTACACAGTGGGAAAATGTTTGCTAACCACTTTACCAGGCATTGATGCCACTTTACATAGCAGGGTCAAGAAAATATATAGGGCCCAAATCCAATTTTTTTAACTTGACCAACATTATGTGATTCTTATCAAACATCAACATCGTGTGATTCTCGGAGAGTCAGAATAGTTTTTTGTGTGATATATTTCTATATATGCAGTATAAATAATTATCCAGACTGTCTAAAATTGTCCAAATTTGCATATTCACATCCTTCTTTTCATCTTGTCCTAGTTTATTTTATTATGGTTTCAACAAGACAACACCCACAACCACCAGCAGTACAGTACTGTTTTATGTAGAGCACCCTGTAAAGTGCTCTAAAATTATGTTTGGATAATATCAAAGTATTAAATAAAGGAATAAATACTACAAGATCACAGGTAATACAATTAAAATATTGAGGACATTTCAAGGTCAAAACACTAAAAGTATCAAATGTAAGCATTACATGTACTGACCATGAGTGTCAAGTAAAGCATTAAACCTGTGGGGTGATTAAAGGCCAGATGTACGACAGTTTTTAGCAATCACAAATGGGGAATCGGGCCATTTGTGATTGCTAAAACAGCTTTTAGCATGTACCAACCATATTTTGCGAGTTAGTAACTCATTACAACTCGCAAAATAGGGTTTGCGAGTCGGTATGAGGATGCGGCGTTTCAAGTACATCCCTTCCTAATAAAGAAGTAGCAGGGCCATGTATGAATATTCATATTTTACCGACTCCGTGAAGGAGGTGGTAACCCATTCCCATTCGGAAAGGGGTCCCAAAGGGATCCCTTTCCCTTTGTGAATGTAGGTGCAAAAAAATGTTGAGAACAGGGAGGGGTCCCACGGACCATTGTCTACTCTTAAAACATTAAAAGTTAGCTTTTCACTTTTATTTGTGAAATGCAACCTGTTTTCCATTGAGGAAAACGGGATACATTACAAAAAAATTGCTTTTGTTAAACAGCAATCACAGACATGGTGGTCTGCTGACCTCAGCAGTCCACCATCCCTGTGAGTGCAGGCCATACCCAATAGAAGCACATTTATTTATTTATTTAAGAGTTTTATATAGCGCTGGGCAGACCCTAAGGTATAAGAGCGCTTTACAACATTTATCGTGATGCAATCGGACACACAGTATTTCAAGAAACAGCATTATCTTGTGTCAAATCCTGTTCAGGCCTGGAAGGGGTCATAGGAGCAAGTCAAAAGGCAGACAATATAAATGCCTTATTATCGAAGTGTTTATATTCTGTGCTGGGCAGGAATCCTGTGGCAGAGGAACTCTGTCTCGTTGGTAGGCATCTATCCATTCGGATGAGTTTGGTTGAGGAAGAGGTCTTTGGGCTGAGTTTTGAAGTTTATGAAGGAGGGGTTAGTCCTGATATGGACTGGAATGGAGTTCCAAATTTTAGGCACATTTCCATAGAAGGAGCCTCATATGGTTTTTTGTTTGCAAGTTTTTGGGGGAATGAGAAGTAGTGTGTTAGTACTCCTGAGAATCCTCGTCTGGCGTGCCTTTTTGAGTTTGGAAGCCAGGTAGGCAGGATTACCGGTGTGAAGAGCTTTGTGTGTGAGACATGCAGTTTTGAAGTTGGAACGCATTTCAATTGGGAGCCATTTTAGCCCTCTTTGGGAGGGAGAGATGTGGTCCTATTTCTTTAATCCGATGACCATCCTGGCAGCTGCATTTAGAGTTGATCTGAGGGGAGCTAAGTGAGATTTTGCCATACCTGTGAGGGTTGCATTCCCGTAATCCAATCTGGACAGAACCAAGGATTGGTGGCTAGCCTTTTATCCGTGTTTTTCCGCTATATACAATACATGCCTACTGTAGTGCACATAAACTGACAACCATCACTGATACATTTATAATATTACAAATATGTGCAAAAATACAGTTAGCATAGTAATATATAACCCCTCCTAGAAGGGCTTTCCAAGAATCATCATAGTCAAATTCTAATCCCAGGGTTTGTCAGAGTGGAAGACGAACACCAAAACCCTTGTCTACTATGATAATCTGTGAGATTACAAGACACCAAATACCTTTTCACAGCCTGTATCTTAGCACAATGACAATCAGAGGCCTATTAGCTGTAACATACGTCTTTCACAATAAATAAGCCTGGCTTACTGCCTTTGTAATTACTTTTCATAACAAACAGGCACACCTACGGCATCTGGGGTAATAATTCCCTGCTCAAAAAGCCTATAGTCATTATAATTGGCTTGTCAACATAACCAGCTCAGGCCTACTGTACTGAGCGTAAACTTTTTCACAGTCAACCATCGGCATATAGTCATAAAATTGTAAATGTATACCAAATTACATTTGTTATAGACAAATACTATCTCTCCAATCAGGGCTTAACAAATATTCTCACTGTGCAAATCTTCCATACCCCTGGTTTGTCGTAGGGCATAACCAACACCAAAATCCTTGCCTACTTACGTGATCTGAAATTCTATGTAAATTAAAAAGCTATCTGTTGGCTTTAATTCAGACCACCATAAACGCCTATTGGCTTTAACATATGCTTTTCACAATAAATTTTTCTGGCCTACTATTCTTATTGTAACTTTTCATAAGAAACAACCAGGTCATTGGCTTGTCACCATACGTAACTCAAGTCTACTGTACGGAGCGCAAGCTCTCCACAAGGCAGCCATTCAGCATACTGTCATAAAAGTACAAAAGTATCCAAAATTACAATTGTCAATACAAAATACTATCTCTTCTAAAAGAGTATAACAAGTATTATTGCAGTGCATATCTTCTATCTCCATGACAGTTCAGCTGGATCGATAACTCCAAAACCCTTGCCTACTACAGTAATCTGTGAAAGTTCATGTAACAAAATACCTGCCTACAGGCTTTAGCCCAGGGTAATAACAACTCACCAGTAAAAGCTTATTGTTTTTAGCACATGCTTTTCACAATAAGCAGGTCAGTTCTAGTGGTTTTGTTATAGCATGTTATAATAAACAGATCAAATCTTTTAAATCTGGCATGACTTTTCCTAATGACACAATAAGGCCTATACCTCTTAGCATTAGCTTTATACCTAATCCAACACCGCCGTATTCAAATGCACTTAAACTGGCAATCATTTTGAATTCAGTTATAAAACAACAAATATGTAGAAAAAAGCAGCTTGCAAAGCAATGTAGAGCCCTTCTCAACAGGGCCTAACAAGAATCGTCACACTGAAACCCCCCTAGGGTTTATCATAGTGGGTGGCCAATACCAAAACAATTGCCTACTAGGATCATCTGTGACATTACATGTAACAAAATACCTGTCTATAGCTCGAAAGACAATCTGAATACAACCAACAGTTAAAGGCATACTGGCTTTAACAAATGCTTTTCACAGTAAATAAACTAGACCGACTGCCTTTGTCACAAGGTTTCAGAATAAGCAGATCAGACCTATGGCACAAAACATATGCCAGGCCTAGTGCTCATATCATAAAATTTTACAATAGATAAGGCCTATGACCGCGATCACATGTTTACTATCATATCTAACTCAATCATTCTGTATTGAATATAAGCTTTACCACAAGCCAAAAAAGTGCAGTACAACAAATCTTTTTAGTAGAAACACACAAATTCAGCCCAAACAAATGCTGTAACCAGGAGAACCAACATGTGGGCGGAGCCTAAGCCTCTCTCTCAGTAGTGCTCTGAAAGCTATTGTTTCTTGATCACATAGGGCAAGGCAACAGTTGGACTGTCAAACCGGACCTAAAAATCCATGTGGATTAGTCTAGACCTGGTCATCCCATACTGCTCTCAAAAACAAAACTGCACAATGAAGTCTAAAGTTGATGATAGAAGGGGAGGGTTCTGGGTCTGCTAAACTTTCCTCTTGACTGCACTTCTCCAATCTGTAATGCTGCCAAAGAAAACCACACACCACAAATGATCTAGTTATCTAAGACAATTTAACAGCATGACAATGTCATGTGTGCCTCTGAAAATTCAAGCTCATGCGGCCACACTGCTGCTAGGTCAGGCAGCTGGACCAATAGAATAATCATATCTGCTTGGAGTGAAAGCACTTTTTTCTGTGGAAGTACCCAATCAAAACATGTACTCCTGGCTACCACCTATGGGCGGAGCCAAAGCCCCACTCTGTAGTGTTCCAGAAAGCTCTTTTTTACATTGAACAAACCCTCTTTGCTAACAGCTGCGCTGTGAAGTCAGACCTAAATAAGACATTTGTCATTTCACTATGGTTACATTTGCATAACGAGTAATTGTAAACAACATTCCAGGAATCCTGACACAAGGCGGACTCCTGTGGTGGCAAGTGTCAAGGGGTGTAGCAGAGAATAAATAATCATAGGTTGCAGATCTGGATGTTGGAGACAATGAATGCAACATGCTATGTTGGGTTCTAACATAATGAAACTTAGCGGCTCATTAATATGGCAGTGGGACTGCCACCGACAGCCTGTCGGCACCGGTTCCACCACTATTCATAGAAGCGGGTTATGATCCGGCAGTCCGAGCACATCGGTGTAGGGACAGACCACTGTGTTTTTGACAAGCTCAAGGAGCCCGTCGGGGCAGCGATCAGACCGTAATCTCTACAGTAGGGTCAGTGCCTGCTCAGGCACCGCCGTGGAGATCACAATGTCTGTTTCCATCTGCCTGTACATGGTGGTCCAACCACCATGTAACTAACTAACTAACTAATAGAGGTTTCGTAATGTACTACAGTGCATTTCCCACTGAGTAGCAACTTTTTATATTTATTTTCCATTTAGGCTGCCCATTATTTTATATGTAGCTACCTAATGGTGAAGACCTAAAAAACATACAGAATATTTTGGGGCTGATTTATGAGAGGCCTGTGCCACCAGAGCATCACATTTTTTGACACTCCGGAGGCACAAACATCCCAACCATACCTATGAGGCGGCACAAAGTCTCCCTGCATGGCTTTCAGGGCCTCATAGATATGGAGTGAGACAAAGCAGCTCAAGTCACTGCGTTACCTTACTCTGTGTCAAGGAGGTGTTCCATGGGCCTTGCGTCGGTGTTCCCACGCAACACACATGGATTTTGATACTGCCCCAGATTCCCAAAATCATGTAAACCTGGAGCAGCGCCAAAAGCTTATGCCTCCCCAGCGGAGGCATAACGAGGAGAAATGTTCCCCTCCAATGTGTGCTTCATTCTGCAGCTCACATAGAAAGAGGAAAACACCTATGGGATTGTTTTTGTGAAGGAAGGTGTCCCTTCCTGCAAAAAACAATCCTGCCTATGTTGATGCCGGGCAGCAATGTGTGCACCAGGGGAAAGGACAGGAATGCACTGTGTTTCATAAATATAGAGCATTCCTGCCTTTCACATTGGCGTATGTCAGCGCAGCAAGAAGAATTGCGGTGCTGCACTACGTCAATTTAACTTTAATGAGGCTCTTTGTTTTGAACTACACCTTTGACCACGCCCCTACGCTCACTGGCTTTTAGTGTTCTAAATACTATTTAATATTATTATCCCACCTTAAAAATGATTTGTTGTGAGAATTGGGAGCATTTATGGTTGTCGATGATGAGGAGTACCAGGTTCTAGAAATTTTTGTCAGGAGGGGGTCCTCTGTCTTAGACAAATATTTTTTGGTGCCGATCCTCCTTTTTTAGGTCTCGACTATTATATCCTGTAGGGATAGATAGGCGAGTATATAGTAGGCAGTTCAAAATCTCTACCAACTGTGGATTACGTCCAGTTCATGCCAGGCAGTCGTGTGAGGCAAGCGTGTGCACATCAAACCCATCAGCTTCGCATCAGACTTCAAAGGAATCCGCTCCCAAGCCTCTCCCCGCCCCATCAGACTTCAAATGAAAGCGCTTCACTCCCCCGCCCCTGCCACAGCAATGCCGACAATGTTTACAGTAGCCGTGCTCCTCACATGCTGTTGCTGTGTTGCCATCTCTCTAGTGACACTCAGCTTGAAAACACTCAACTTGCTTGCTGCAATGCTACATCTGCTGTGCTTTGCCTCTAGACACGTTGATCCCTCGCAGACTCACTCACCCTCACACCCTCACACCTTCACCCCCCTCACCCCTCACCCCCTCACAACCCTCTCAGCCTCACTCACCCTCTCACACCCTCTCACCCTCACGCACCCTCACGCACCCTCACACACCCTCACTCACCCTCACACCCTCACCCACCCTCACACACCCTCACTCACCCTCACCCACCCTCACTCACCCTCACACCCTTACACCCTCACACCCTCACCCCTCACCCTCACAACACTCTCACCCTCACTACCCTCTCACCCTCACCCCTCAACCCCCCACACCATCGCCCCCTCACACCCCCCTCACCCTTACACCCCCCTCACCCTCACACACCCCCTCACCCTCACACACACACTCTTACACACACACACACCCTCTCATCCCCTCACCCCCTCTCACCCTCACCCTCACACACACTCTCACATACCCGCACCCACCCTCACCCTCACACCCCCTCACCCTCACACATCCTCACACCCTCACCCTCATACCCCCTCACATCCCCTCACACCCCCACACACCCTTAGAACCCACACCTCTCACCCTCACACGCTCACCCACCCCCTCACACCCCCTCACTCTCACACCCCCTCACTCACACCCCCTCACCCTCACACCCCCTCACCCTCACCTCACACCCCCTCACACCCCCTCACACGCCCTCACCCTCTCACCCTCCCACACCCTCACTCACCTTCTCACCCTCACACGCCCTCTCACCCTCACACACCCTCTCACCCTCACACCCTCTCACCCTCACACCCCCTCACTCTCACACCCTCACACCCTCACAACCTCACCTCACACACCCTCACTCACCCTCACACACCCTCTCACCCTCACACACCCACTCACCCTCACACACTCTCACCCTCACACACCCTCTCACCCCCTCACCTCACGCCTCACCCTGCTGCACGCCACACACTGCTGCATGCCTCACACTGCTGCATGCCTCACACTGCTGCATTACTCATACTACTGCATGCCTCACACTGCTGCACACCTCACACTGCTGCACGCCTCACACTGCTGCACGCCACACACTGCTGCACGCCACACACTGCTGCTCGCCACACACTGCTGCACACCTCACATTGCTGCACTCTGCACACTGCTGCATGCTGCACACTGCTGCATTACTCACATTGCTGCATGCTGCACACTACTGCACGACTCACACTGCTGCATGCCTCACACTGCTGCATGCCTCACACTGCTGCATGCCTCACACTGTTGCACGCCTCACACTGCTACAATACTCGCACTGCTGCACGCCACACACTGCTGCACGCCACACACTGCTGCACGCCTCACACTGCTGCACGCCTCACACTGCTGCACGCCTCACACTGTTGCACACTGCTGCACGCTGCACACTGTTGCACGCCTCACACTGCTGCATGCTGCACACTGCTGCACGACACACTGCTGCACGCCTCACACTGCTGCATGCCACACACTGCTGCATGCCTCACACTGCTGCATGCCACACACTGCTGCACGCCACACACTGCTGCAAGCCACACACTGCTGCTCGCCACACACTGCTGCACACCTCACATTGCTGCACTCTGCACACTGCTGCATGCTGCACACTGCTGCATTACTCACATTGCTGCATGCTGCACACTACTGCACGACTCACACTGCTGCATGCCTCACACTGCTGCATGCCTCACACTGCTGCATGCCTCACACTGCTGCACGCCTCACACTGCTACAATACTCGCACTGCTGCACGCCACACACTGCTGCACGCCACACACTGCTGCACGCCACACACTGCTGCACGCCTCACACTGCTGCACGCCTCACACTGCTGCACGCCTCACACTGTTGCACACTGCTGCACGCTGCACACTGTTGCACGCCTCACACTGCTGCATGCTGCATACTGCTGCACGACACACTGCTGCACGCCTCACACTGCTGCATGCCACACACTGCTGCATGCCTCACACTGCTGCATGCCACACACTGATACATGCCACACACTGCTGCACGCCACACACTGCTGCATGCCTCACACTGCTGCACGCTGCTGCATTAGTCATACTACTGAATGCGGCACACTGCCGCATGCCTCACACTGCTGCCCGCCTCACACTGTTGCACGCCTCAAACTGCTGCACACTGCTGCATTACTCACACTGCTGCATGCTGCACACTACTGCACGACTCACACTGCTGCACTCACACTGCTACACGCCTCACACTGCTGCACACCACACACTGCTGCATGCCACACACTGCTGCACGCCTCACACTGCTGCACGCCACACACTGCTGCACGCCTCACACTACTGCACGCCTCATACTGCTGCACGCCTCACGCTGCACACTGCTTCACACTGCCGCACGCCTTACACTGCTGCCCGTCTCTCACGGCTGCACACTGCTGCATGCTGCACACTGCTGCACGCTGCACACTGCTGCACACCTCACACTGCTGCACGCCTCACACTGCTGCACGCCACACACTGCTTCATGCCACACACTGCTGCATTACTCACACTGCTGTACACTGCTGCACGCTGCAAACTGCTGCACGCCTCACACTGCTGCATGCTTCACACTGCTGCATGCCTCACACTGCTGCACGCCTCACACTGCTGCATGCTTCACACTGCTGCATGCCTCACACTGCTGCACGCCTCACACTGATGCATGCTGCACACTGCTGCATGGCTCACACAGCTGCATGCCTCAGACTGCTGGATGCCTCACACTGCTGCATGCCTCACACTGCTTCATGCCTCACACTGCTTCATGCCTCACACTGCTGCACGACACACTGCTGCACGCCTCACACTGCTGCATGCCACACACTGCTGCATGCCTCACACTGCTGCATGCCACACACTGATACATGCCACACACTGCTGCACGCCACACACTGCTGCATTAGTCATACTACTGAATGCGGCACACTGCCGCATGCCTCACACTGCTGCCCGCCTCACACTGTTGCACGCCTCAAACTGCTGCACACTGCTGCATTACTCACACTGCTGCATGCTGCACACTACTGCACGACTCACACTGCTGCACGCCTCACACTGCTACATGCCTCACACTGCTGCACACCACACACTGCTGCATGCCACACACTGCTGCACGCCTCACACTGCTGCATGCCACACATTGCTGCACGCCACACACTGCTGCACGCCTCACACTACTGCACGCCTCATACTGCTGCACGCCTCACGCTGCACACTGCTTCACACTGCCGCACGCCTTACACTGCTGTCCGTCTCTCACGGCTGCACACTGCTGCATGCTGCACACTGCTGCACTCTGCACACTGCTGCACACCTCACACTGCTGCACGCCTCACACTGTTGCACGCCACACACTGCTTCATGCCACACACTGCTGCATTACTCACACTGCTGTACACTGCTGCACGCTGCAAACTGCTGCACGCCTCACACTGCTGCATGCTTCACACTGCTGCATGCCTCACACTGCTGCACGCCTCACACTGATGCATGCTGCACACTGCTGCATGGCTCACACAGCTGCATGCCTCAGACTGCTGGATGCCTCACACTGCTGCATGCCTCACACTGCTTCATGCCTCACACTGCTTCATGCCTCACACTGCTGCACGCCACACACTGCTGCACACTGCACACTGATGCATGCCTCACACTGCTGCACGCCTCACACTGCTGCATGCCTCACACTGCTGCACTCCTCACACTGCTGCACGCCTCACACTGCTGCATGCCTCACACTGCTGCACTCCTCACACTGCTGTACGCCTCACACTGCTGCATGCCTCACACTGCTGCAGGCCTCAAACTGCTGCATGACATACTGCTGCATGAGGCACTGCTGCATGATACACTGCTGCACGACACACTGCTGCACGACACAGTACTGCATGCCTCACACTGCTGCACGCCTCACACTGCTGCACACCTCACACTGCTGCATGCAACACACTGCTGCATGCCTCAAACTGCTGCACGCCTCACACTGCTGCATGCCTCACACTGCTGCACGCCGCACACTGCTGCACGCTGCACACTGCTGCACACTGCTGCACGGTGCACACTGATGCACGCTGCAAACTGCTGCATTACTCATACTGCTGCCTGATGCACACTGCTGCATGCCTCACACTGCTGCATGCCTCACACTGCTGCACACCTCACACTGCTTCACACTGCTGCGTTACTCACCCTGCTGCACGCCTCACCCTGCTGCATACCTCACACTGCTGCATGCCACACACTGCTGCACGCCACACACTTCTGCACGCCACACACTGCTGCACGCCACACAACACCACCACATCACTCAGGGACATCACCATATCACTCTAGGACACCACCACATCGGTATAGGACACCACCACATCACTCTGGGACACCACCGCATCACCCTGGGACACCACCACATCACTCTGGGACACCACCACATCAGTCTGGGCCACTACCACATCACTCACCCTCACACACTCTCACCCTCACACACCCTCTCACCCTCACACCCCCTCACCTCACTCTGCTGCATGCCACACACTGCTGCACGCCTCACACTGCCTCATGCCTCACACTGCTGCATTACTCATACTACTGCATGCCTCACACTGCTGCACACCTCACACTGCTGCACGCCTCACACTGCTGCACGCCACACACTGCTGCACGCCACACACTGCTGCTCGACACACACTGCTGCACACCTCACATTGCTGCACGCTGCACACTGCTGCATGCTGCACACTGCTGCATTACTCACACTGCTGCATGCTGCACACTACCGCACGACTCACACTGCTGCACACCTCACACTGCTGCATGCCTCACACTGCTGCATGCCTCACACTGCTGCACGCCTCACACTGCTACAATACTCACACTGCTGCACACCACACACTGCTGCACGCCACACACTGCTGCACGCCACACACTGCTGCATGCCTCACACTGCTGCACACCTCACACTGCTGTATGCCTCACACTGTTGCACACTGCTGCACGCTGCACACTGTTGCACGCCTCACACTGCTGCACGCCACACACTGCTGCATGCCTTACACTGCTGCACGCTGCACGCTGCACGCTGCTGCATTAGTCATACTACTGCATGCTGCACACTGCCGCACGCCTCACACTGCTGCCCGCCTCACACTGTTGCACGCCTCACACTGCTGCACACTGCTGCATTACTCACACTGCTGCATGCTGCACACTACTGCACGACTCACACTGCTGCACACCTCACACTGCTACACGCCTCACACTGCTGCACACCACACACTGCTGCATGCCTCACACTGCTGCATGCCTCACACTGCTGCACGCCACACACTGCTGCACGCCACACACTGCTGCACGCCTCACACTGCTGCACGCCACACATTGCTGCAAGCCACACACTACTGCACGCCTCATACTGCTGCACACCTCACGCTTCACACTGCTGCACACTGCCGCACGCCTTACACTGCTGCCCGCCTCTCACTGCTGCACACTGCTGCATGCTGCACACTGCTGCACACCACACACTGCTGCATGCCTCACACTGCTGCACGCCTCACACTGCTGCACGCCTCACACTGCTGCACGCCTCACACTGCTGCACGCCACACATTGCTGCACGCCTCACACTACTGCACACCTCATACTGCTGCACACCTCATGCTTCACACTGCTGCACACTGCCGCACGCCTAACACTTGCCCGCCTCTCACTGCTGCACACTGCTGCATGCTGCACACTGCTGCACACCTCACACTGCTGCACGCCTCACACTGCTGCACGCCACACACTGCTTCATGCCACACACTGCTGCATTACTCACACTGCTGTACACTGCTGCATGCTGCACACTGCTGCACGCCTCACACTGCTGCATGCTTCACACTGCTGCATGCCTCACACTGCTGCACGCCTCACACTGTTGCACGCCTCACACTGCTGCATGCTGCACACTGCTGCATGCCTCACACAGCTGCATGCCTCAGACTGCTGGATGCCTCACACTGCTGCATGCCTCACACTGCTTCATGCCTCACACTGCTTCATGCCTCACACTGCTGCACGCCACACACTGCTGCACACTGCACACTGCTGCATGCCTCACACTGCTGCACGCCTCACACTGCTGCATGCCTCACACTGCTGCATGCCTCACACTGCTGCACGCCTCACACTGCTGCATGCTTCACACTGCTGCAGGCCTCAAACTGCTGCACGACACACTGCTGCATGACACACTGCTGCAAGATACACTGCTGCACGCCACACTGCTGCACAACACACTACTGCATGCCTCACACTGCTGCACGCCTCACACTGCTGCACGCCTCACACTGTTACATGCCACACACTGCTGCATGCCTCAAACTGCTGCACGGCTCACACTGCTGCATGCCTCACACTGCTGCATGCCTCACACTGCTGCACGCTGCACACTGCTGCACGCTGCACACTGCTGCACGGTGCACACTGCTGCACGCTGCAAACTGCTGCATTACTCATACTGCTGCCTGCTGCACACTGCCGCACGCCTCACACTGCTGCATGCCTCACACTGCTGCACACCTCACACTGCTGCACACTGCTACATTACTCACACTGCTGCACGCCACACACTGCTGCACGCCTCACACTGCTGCATGCCACACACTGCTACACGCCACACACTGCTGCACGCCACACACTGCTGCACGCCACACAACACCACCACATCACTCAGGGACATCACCATATCACTCTAGGACACCACCACATCGATATAGGACACCACCACATCACTCTGGAACACCACCACATCACTCTGGGACACGACCACATCACTATAGGACACCACCACATCACTCTGGGACACCACCACATCACCCTGGGACACCAACACATCACTCTGGGACACCACCACATCAGTCTGGGACACTACCACATCACTCTGAGACACCACCACATCACTCTGGGACATCGCCACATCACTCTGGGACACCGCCACATCACTCTGGGACACCACCACATCACTCTGGGACACCACCACATCACTCTGGGACACCACCATATGACTCTGGGACACCACCACATCACTCTGGGACACCTCCACATCACTCTGGGACACCTCCACATCACTCAGGGACTCAGGGGCATCACTCAGGGGCACCACCACATCACTCAGGAACACCACAACATCACTCTAGGACACAACCACATCACTCCGGGACACCACCACATCACCCTGGGACACCACCACATCACTCTGGGACACCACCACATCACTCTGGAACACCACCACATCACTCTGGGACTTCACCACATCACTCTAATACACCACCACATCACTCAGCCCAACCACATCATCACTCAGCACCACAACAGCATCACTCAGTACCACAACAGCACTGTCCTTGCTTGCTACCAACAAGCATTGCCATAGCCAATAGTACTCGCATTAGGAAAGTGTCAGCTATTGGCTTTGTAAATAACAATGCTATTAATTTATATATTTTCAAAGCCAATACATAATAAAAAAATTGTCATTTACAATACCAATAGCTCACACTTTCCTAATGCGAGACCTATTGCATTGCAAATGCTTGTTTCACTTTCAGACTACCAGGGGGCACGATTAAGGTTGTTTGTATGTTGTTGTACGATTAGAAATGTGTTTTTATCAGGATTCCAAAAACAAGTCTGAGTACTGGTACTCAACCCACAACTATAACAATGTGAAGTTTACCCTTCTGAAAAGTAGAGATATAATGTGAGTGATGCTGTATGGTCAGTAATACATATATAATATTCATGCACCTGCTCACAACTGTATTACTGTCTAAGGTAATTCTTGTAAGACATAAAGAGGATTTTACCAGGCAAATAATTGTTAACAGATCAACAGCGTCTGTCCTTTGCTAACTGTTAGATTGCCCAATTCCGTGTTATCAAATTACATGAATGGAAGCAATTTATTTGACATAAAAGTTTTTTTCCGAAAGTATTCACATTTGAAGCCAATAATATTGTCAAAGACTGTCCTATACACCAATATTACCATATTATTATATTTTTTGGGATACATTTATTGAGAATTGTATACACATGAAATTTGGAAGCCATTATTTTGATTCGTTTTAATTGGTTATTATGAGTTACACGTATAGTGTAAGCTACTACTTAGATTGTGGCCTTGTTCTTTTCAAGGTACGCTATTACATTTTTACTAACAAGTTATATACTCATAGTGTGAAAAAAGAAACATGAAAGTGGGATGTGTAACACTTCTGTGCCTGCCTTCAAACATATAAATATGAGTTATGAACATATGATTGTGCAGGGTGGGACTGATTAGTAACATTAGGCCTTTTTTTAACTATGAAAACTTTATTCGATCTTTGCAAATGAAGATCATAAAAGTACATAAAAACAGACAAATCAATCAGGCCCGATACAATGTCCAGCATTACACTCCCGGGTTCATCCTCATTTAAGTATCAAAGCCAAGTACATTTTAATTATCTGTAATGGCTGGATTTTCTGAGTAGGTGGGATCAGCCCCTAGGGGCCCCTCCAACCCAGCCAGAACGTAATCACATCCCTCCTCAGGACCAACTATCCAGGCACCTGGTACCTACCTGAGGATGGGGAACTCGCAATATACAAGCTCATATTATTAAAAACACCACTAAATCTATAGGGATACTAAGAATACTCACTGATTACTAGGGATATCCATACCCTACACCACACTTATTCACATCAGTTGGTCTCGCGGCCACCCTGACCCAGACCGTTCTACCCTAGGGCAGATATGACACACAATCCTGTGCGTCTACACATGGGCCTGCAGAACCCAATGCTCCCTTTTCCAAACTGTTCGCAATCCTGCGAAACTACACACTAGTTCGACCTCCTAGTGTTCTCACTTATTCAAGCCACAATCCAGTGGGTATCCACACTGGTCTCCCACCCAGTGTTCTCACTAACGCCGCATATCAACCACGACCACATTCCCATGAATACCTATATATATATATAGTGGGAAGTCTCTTCACTAAGGGTCTGCTACTACAATAATATTATGGGATGGTGTACTAACTTAGTCCCTTAGTTGCAAGTCTCCTCTCTCCCTCACTATTACTTACCTGATCAGGGGTAGCATCTGTTCAAACAGCAATACTTACCAGGAAAGATTATCCTTACTGTATGAGGACAAAGATATACACACTATGTGATTGAGTTATTTCTTGATTTAAGCGCTCCTACTCCCTTTTGATCCATCAGTAGCTCAACAGCAACTGGCTAGAAGCCAGGATAACTTTATCATAAAAGAACTCATGCACACTAATTCACTAATTAATGGGGTCATTTATTATTAGTACAATATAAACCTTTACACAGAACTGACAAAGACTATAGGTAGAACACACAGCTGAAAGAGAAGGATTAAACATAACAGGAACACTCCGCTGAAAGGGAAAAGATTAGACATAAAGTGTAAGTGTAACTAATTCAGACTACCTCACCTATTAGAAGGAAGATTTCTCTCTCTGCCTCTGGTGGGATTAGGGCTCTCTCTGTCTCTCCCTCCTTCACCACATCACCACGCCTCTGGTTCAGCTGCTCCAGCTGACAGCCTTCTTTGATGCTCTCTGCACTGCTTTCTCTCTCCTCATCTTCAGCAATCGTCTGCCTTCTTTCTCCATTTAAGAACTGCACTCTATTCTGCAGCTCCAGCAGACATTCTCTCTCTCTCTGCAAGCTGTTCTGAGCTCCAAGCTGTTCTGAGCTCCCAGCTGTTCTGTGCTCCAAGCTGTTCTGAGCACTACGCTGAACTGCACACCATGCTGAGCTGCACTCCAAACTGAACTGAACACTCCTCCTCTCCTGTAGCTCGCTAATATGGATTCCTCTCCCCTCATGGAAATTTCCACCGGAGGGCTGTCTCCTACCGAATTCCTGTGCCAGCTCCCAGGCTTCCACGCAACCGCAGTGGCCATCTGCTTGTTACGTCTGGGCCCAAGAGAAAAACACATTTCTCGGATAAGAAGCAGTCCTAACTGGATTTCCCTCTAGCACAACAGCCTTAACTATAAACATTGCCTTTATCCTAAAAAGCCTCTCAGCTTCATCAAGATGGAGTCCCTCTAGCTCTAGGCCTGTAGGCCTGAAAGGGGTGAAATGCTCCTTAGCTCTGTCAGAATACCTACATAAACCATACCAATGTGTCTAATATGTCAAAGCCAATAGGCAATAGACAGGTTAAAGTCAAGAATAAAGGCATATTAAGCAGCTATCCTCTTATAGGTCTGGAAAAAAAAAGGCTTAAAAGGGCCAACACAGGCTAAGAATACCTATACTAGATGCGAGCAAGGTTAATGATCTATATCACTGCTAAATAAAGCCAAAAACTCTGCCATAACATTCCACCCTTAGATCCTTATCTTGCGAGCATCAATAAACAACAACAACCATCTAAACAAACATCAACATAATCTATCCAACATAGGCTAAAAATACCTATCCTAGATGTGAGCAAGATTAAGATCTATATCACTGCTAAATAACTCTGCCATCCACCCTTAGATCCTTATCTTGCGAACATCTTATAAACAATGACATCCAGATAAACAAACATCAACACAATCTATCAACAAATCAAAACCTAAAAAACTCCCTAAAAACAATGACAACTCAAGGAAATTCCACCTGAAACTCAATTGTAGGCAATAGAAACCTAACAACTAACTGAAAACAAATCAAAGCACCCTTGACTTGAATGCCGAAACATATCTGAGATTGGATCTGAAACTAACCAAAGCATCCTCAAACTAAATGTGCCTCAACTTCTAATGATAAAACAAGAAAGGGCCTAAATGAGCCCTACCTACTATAGGCAACTTAAGCTAATGATGACTCATGAAACTATTGGTGTAGGGGCTAGTTTGTGGGATGAAAATAACAATGGGCCTAAATGAGGCCTACCTACTGACATTTGTCAATTTAAAGTGAAATCTGAGAAGTAAACATGACAAACTGTGTCAAGGTTTGGGCAAACATCAATACATAATCATAACAATCCAAAATTTAAGGTAACCACCCTTTGATCAATCAAGGTGAAAATGTAAGAACAGTAAAAAAAAAAAACAACCCCATTTCTACAAGATAGCTGGTGTAACACCAGGCCAAGAACAACCATTTTACATCATACTGTGGAACACATGTGTGCACCACCATTCAAAAAAAAAGTCCTTCATTGGCAAAAACTGTTTTGAAGAAAACAGAAAAACTAAAATAGGTGACATGTTTTTTGCTTTAAAAGTGGGGCCTGCTTGTCCAAGGGATTATGCATCAAAATACATGTATAATTCTGTCCCAAATAAAACATGTTTGTGTTTTTTTTTTTTTTTAAAGTGGGGCCTGCTCGTAGTGATGTCAACAAAAAAAAAATGCAGGCCAAGGAATTATGTAATTGAGTCCAAATTCTTCAGTGTAGGCCACCACCCTGCATCCTCGGTATCCGGACACTTCCTCCGATGCGGCCATCCATCACCCTTCCGATCTGGTCTGGTCTGGTCTGGTCTGGTCTGATTCCATCATCCAAAAACAATAAACTAAAATAAAAACATGAAAGTAAAAAGCTAAAACAAGAAAAGAAGTGGAAGGGGGACGGACCCACGCACAACCACAACTCAGCAATCCTAGGAACAAGAGAACAAGTATCATTATTCTTGCAAAATAAAATTTTCCATTTAAAAAGCACCCCGGGTGCCTTTCATTATTGAAAAGAAAATATCCTAATTAATTAAAAACATTCAAAATTTAACTTTTAATAATATTTAGCAGGGCCTAACATACCCTAATCCTCTCTAAGCCAGCCCCTCCCTTCAGAGCAGGAGCCAGGCTACAGTGTGAAGCTACTTTGAAATACCGCCAAGTGATGAGCTCACAACATCAGCAGGGCACTGCAAGCCTCCCATTCCCCTGGTCAGAGAAGCCCGCCCAGGCCCACTTACGACTAACTAACTCCAAGGGAAGAGCCAGGTCACCCCGCCCTTAAATAAACAAGCCGTTCGCGGAAGAAAATTGGATTGTAGCCAATCATAACGAACAGGGACGTGATCGAAACCTGCAGAATGAAGGAAAAAACTCGTCTGCACAAACCAGCTGGTCTGCCAAGGTCGACAAACAAATTCCTTTGCCTGTTCTCAGGCCTAATTGTGCCAACCAACGAAAGCTAGCATTTTAAAAAAAAACAATTCTGTTACAGTGTACTGCTAATTAAAAGCTCCAGTTTTTAAAAAGACTTTTGTCCAACTAATTCAGCTAAAGGCAAGACATTTAAAATATGGGCACTTATTTAGAAAGGGGCAACTAACTTTTGCACACAAGAATATACATTCTGCATTTGAGAAAAAAAACGAATTAACATGGTCCATTGTCAGCTGCTGAAAGAGAAATAATTTGTAAAACAACATAAAATGCAGATACATTTCAACATTGTATTTAATTTAACCAGGGGCATTATATCATTTTACATTACAGTGTAATTTAACATGCAAGCCATGTAATCCAAACTAATAAAAGAGCCACATTCATACACTATTAAACAGCGTACTATTTTCTAACTGAATTGGTTCACTTAATAAAAAAGATTTTGCTGGCACATTTATAAAAGAATACATTTTAATTTACATTTGGGAAAATAATAATGTTACATTTTAACATTTTTTTTTTCAAAGGCACATGGTTGCCTTCCACTAATTAAAAGCACATGTTACCATGCACTGTCGGGCAAGATTGATTATTCTCAACCTGTGATCATTGCAACCAGCACATTCCTGTCTAGATGGAAAACCCTCAAAGAAATAATTAATGAAAACAGCTCCGTAGCGTGCACTCTAACGGGCCATCTTTTTAACATTTCACTCATTTTAAAAGAACACAGCTCTCTCCGTAATCCGACTGGTTGATTTATAACCACATCAGTTCCAAGGCAAACCCACACAAAAATTCGTAGACGCATTTCAAAAAGAATGTGAAATGAACAGAACCCTTCGCAAAACACAAGATGGTACCTTTCCGTCAAGAAACTGACAAAGCACATAGGCAGACCAAGGAATCAAAAAAAAAAGTCAAAATCAAACCATCAAATAATCCACTGACTTTTATAGTCAGGTCAGATAACCATGCATGTTGACAGCATGTAAAAAATAAAGACTGCCATCTCAACTCAAGATATTAACCCTTTGGCAGCTCAAGCACAATCATTCCCCAATGTTCATGGATACATGGGAAAGTCATGAGCACATCTCTTCACGTTTACAGATGACACGTACACATATTTTCAAAACGTTATCCCCAAGCACCCGAGAGAGATCCAGCTCTCTCCTGCCTAACGTAATGATAACATGCCCTGTCTAAGCCATGACCACATGGCGCTATTCACAAGCCATATTTACAAGACAAACTTTTCACAAACAACATTTCCAAGGCGCAATGCACAAGGAACACAGCAGATCAACATGAGAACATGCACCTCACAAGCCACAATAATATGGCGCTATTCACAAGTCATATTTACAAGGAGCTATATTCAAAGAACTTCACAAATCATATTACAATGAACACATTTCACATTGCACAGCATAAGCAGATGCAGCAAGCAATTTAATGGGCAATTTAAAAGCACTTTTTACACACATTTATACAATTGGACCATCACATAGATGTAACTGGCTTACTCATGTAATGCCATCCTTCAACTCTGACACTTTAAACACCAAGATGAAAACCATTCCTTCCACCCTGAATAAACCAAATGCCATGATGTAATGCAATCTCCTCACGCTGCAACTGTTCAAGCCCATAGGTCTAACAGGCTACATAAACTGCAACATTACGCCTGATGGAACCAGCGTTCAGGGCACTCCCTCAGAACACATGGGAAACTCTCTAAGCACATGGCAAGGTCACACAGGATTCATAAGATGACGACTACGCCAAATGTAATGGCTGGATTTTCTGAGTAGGTGGGATCAGCCCCTAGGGGCCCCTCCAACCCAGCCAGAACGTAATCACATCCCTCCTCAGGACCAACTATCCAGGCACCTGGTACCTACCTGAGGATGGGGAACTCGCAATATACAAGCTCATATTATTAAAAACACCACTAAATCTATAGGGATACTAAGAATACTCACTGATTACTAGGGATATCCATACCCTACACCACACTTATTCACATCAGTTGGTCTCGCGGCCACCCTGACCCAGACCGTTCTACCCTAGGGCAGATATGACACACAATCCTGTGCGTCTACACATGGGCCTGCAGAACCCAATGCTCCCTTTTCCAAACTGTTCGCAATCCTGCGAAACTACACACTAGTTCGACCTCCTAGTGTTCTCACTTATTCAAGCCACAATCCAGTGGGTATCCACACTGGTCTCCCACCCAGTGTTCTCACTAACGCCGCATATCAACGACGACCACATTCCCATGAATACCTATATATATATATAGTGGGAAGTCTCTTCACTAAGGGTCTGCTACTACAATAATATTATGGGATGGTGTACTAACTTAGTCCCTTAGTTGCAAGTCTCCTCTCTCCCTCACTATTACTTACCTGATCAGGGGTAGCATCTGTTCAAACAGCAATACTTACCAGGAAAGATTATCCTTACTGTATGAGGACAAAGATATACACACTATGTGATTGAGTTATTTCTTGATTTAAGCGCTCCTACTCCCTTTTGATCCATCAGTAGCTCAACAGCAACTGGCTAGAAGCCAGGATAACTTTATCATAAAAGAACTCATGCACACTAATTCACTAATTAATGGGGTCATTTATTATTAGTACAATATAAACCTTTACACAGAACTGACAAAGACTATAGGTAGAACACACCGCTGAAAGAGAAGGATTAAACATAACAGGAACACTCCGCTGAAAGGGAAAATATTAGACATAAAGTGTAAGTGTAACTAATTCAGACTACCTCACCTACTAGAAGGAAGATTTCTCTCTCTGCCTCTGGTGGGATTAGGGCTCTCTCTGTCTCTCCCTCCTTCACCACATCCGGCTGCTCCAGCTGACAGCCTTCTTTGATGCTCTCTGCACTGCTTTCTCTCTCCTCATCTTCAGCAATCGTCTGCCTTCTTTCTCCATTTAAGAACTGCACTCTATTCTGCAGCTCCAGCAGACATTCTCTCTCTCTCTGCAAGCTGTTCTGAGCTCCAAGCTGTTCTGAGCTCCCAGCTGTTCTGTGCTCCAAGCTGTTCTGAGCACTACGCTGAACTGCACACCATGCTGAGCTGCACTCCAAACTGAACTGAACACTCCTCCTCTCCTGTAGCTCGCTAATATGGATTCCTCTCCCCTCATGGAAATTTCCACCGGAGGGCTGTCTCCTACCGAATTCCTGTGCCAGCTCCCAGGCTTCCACGCAACCGCAGTGGCCATCTGCTTGTTACGTCTGGGCCCAAGAGAAAAACACATTTCTCGGATAAGAAGCAGTCCTAACTGGATTTCCCTCTAGCACAACAGCCTTAACTATAAACATTGCCTTTACCCTAAAAAGCCTCTCAGCTTCATCAAGATGGAGTCCCTCTAGCTCTAGGCCTGTAGGCCTGAAAGGGGTGAAATGCTCCTTAGCTCTGTCAGAATACCTACATAAACCATACCAATGTGTCTAATATGTCAAAGCCAATAGGCAATAGACAGGTTAAAGTCAAGAATAAAGGCATATTAAGCAGCTATCCTCTTATAGGTCTGGAAAAAAAAAGGCTTAAAAGGGCCAACACAGGCTAAGAATACCTATACTAGATGCGAGCAAGATTAATGATCTATATCACTGCTAAATAAAGCCAAAAACTCTGCCATAACATTATCCAAAATTAAAAGCAGTACAAGATAGGTAGAACCAAATAAATGTGATTAAAAATAAAACTTATCTAGGAAAAAATATAAAAATAATCATCCAAGATCAAGAGTCAACTGTTTCCTTTTGCCAATGCACACCCACCAATAGCAAACTAGAGGATCCGCATTGACTTTAGGAAATATAGTGCGACCCAACACTGCTCCAGATTAAGCCGCCTTAAAATTGGGGTAATATATTCCTTTCTTTCTTTCTTATAAAATCCACAAAAAAACATTACATGATGGTCAGACTGAGGGGACTTTCTCGTCACAGGGACACTCTGATAAGTCTGTATGTTTGAAGTATTTTGACGGAAAACCCAACATCAGACGAAAGAGGTTCAAAAGTAAGCATGAGCGAATTTTGCGGATCTCGCGTTCGCGAATTTTGCGGATTTGCGGATTCGCAATCCGCAAAATCCGCGAATTCCCGCGAATTTGCGGATTTTTTTTTTTTGTGTTCGCCCGTGTTTCTGCCAGTTCGCGAGGGTTTTTACATTTTCGCAATTTGCGAACTTACCTGTCGGGTCGCAAGTTTTGCGAACTTGTTGTTTCTACGTGTCCAGCCTGTTTGGGACACTCTTCTTCATCACTGCCACTCTCTGTCACCACTGCCACTCTCTGACTACTCATGCCACCCTCTGGCCCACCCATGCCACCCTCTGTTTCATCACCACACCCTCTGGTTGTCCAGTGTACATTATTTTCGGCAAAGCAAAGCACACCTTCCCTGCCTCAAGTGACCTGAATTAATTTGGGGCTGATTAATGTGTCACAGAATATTTTTTTAGCTGGCACCTGCTTCCTTAGTGCGCCCTGATTAGTGATCTTTTGCACTTGCTAAGTGCTTTCATTGTTGCAAAATTAGTTACAACACCTGCCCTGCCCCAACTGACAATAATGAATTAGGGGCTGATTAATGGATTTTAACTTCCAGCCTGGCTCCTGCTTGTCTCCCTTAGCTGTAATTCAGGACCTTTGTGGCATATGTGTAACTATTCTGAGGTTCAGAGCAGGGTCACATAATAGTTTCAACTGGCAACTGAACTCTGGAGGGGCCCCTCAGGAAGCACTACAGGAAATGGCTACTAATGATGAGCCTGAACTTTTGAACCTGGTAAGTAGTTACTTTCAGTTTTGCTAAGATCGTATTTCTGCAATTTTGCACTTATTCGCGGGGCGCGAACTCACGCGAACAGTGCGAGCAGTGCGAGCAAAATCCGCTGCTCGTGGATTTGCGGATTTTGCGGGAGATTCGCAAATCTCGCGGATTGCGAATTTCCCGAAAATCCGCAAAATCCGCGAGCGGAACGGATTTTCCGCCCATGCCTATTCAAAAGAAAACGAGTTAAAATGAACTTGTGTTGTGGGAACGGGATATCCACTAGGTATGAATAGCTGCCCTCTACCAGGGGGTGGACTAATTGATAGACAAGGACCGATTGTTTAGTGTAATTCCTCTCCCTTCTAAGGTATTGGGCCCTCTTAATGAAAATATCCACCAATTTTTCCCTAGAAATTCTTCTGCAAGCGGCTGGGTCTTTAAATAGTTCTTCTTGTCCTAAGTTTGTCAGTTCCCGCTCTACATAACTTAGCCATCTAATTTTTTCGTGGTTCTCCAATTTTAGGCAGTCTCTAATAATATTTTGAGTTCAAAATCAAAGTATCTTGCCTCCAAATGGAGCACCACAGGAGAATCAGGGCCACCCTAATTGAGTCGACAATATAAGGTAAGTCCAACTCAATATGTAAAATGTAGTTTGAGTACGATTGCGGTAAGGACACCATAGACTTAAAAAAAACATTAAACCAACATTAATGTTTTAGGAGATTTGCAAGAAGAGTAAATGCTATTTTAGTGAACATGTCCAATATAAAATGGACCTACTTCAAACTCATATTATCCCTTCATCTGTACTCATATATTCCCACTAATTTTGATGATTTGGAATAAATTCCAGCTGCAATGCACCTTTGGAAAATATATTTCGTGACTCTGTCCCAGTGTCCTGTTGTTTACATGCACACATTGTAGCAACATTTTATCCAAGTCCCCACTTTATATTTTCTTCTAACTATTAGGGAGACTAATACTTAGGGCCCAATTACGAAGTCGGACGGACCTGAATCCGTCTGAAATAGTTTGGGAACTGGGACCGACCGACCTCCTGTCGTCAGTCCTAACCCAGCAAGTTGGATGCGACCGAACACTAGGGCATATTACCTACAAACAGTGATATTTATCGCTAAGTAGGGTTAGCGGCAAAATTATTATCGCTTCACCGATTTTTATCGCTGAGATAACTTGCTATTAGCAAGGTTTATCTCAAAGCGATAAAAATCAGGCGAAATGCGTGAATATCGCTGATAATACAGCGATATTCACGCATTAGTGTGAAACAGCTCTTAGCCATGTTATCCACCTCCCATTGGATAACATGGCTAAGAACTGGTCTCAGCAGGCGTTAGCTTTTGGAGATATTCGCGTTTAGCGCGAATATTTCCATCGCTTCGCCTTTGTAGGTAATAGGCGATAGCGATGTTAGCGACTGTTTTCAGTCGCTAACATTTTGGCACGCCCACTTTGCAAGTCATTAGCGATAATTATCGCTGACATGCAAATCGGGCCCCAAAATGCTCGCTATCGCCTACAAGCTGTCGCTAACTGGTGTTAGCGACAGCTTGGTAATTGGGCGATGAAATTTTTGCCGCTTTAGCGGGAAAAAGTCCAGCTAAAGCGGTGAAAAGGCCCTTGGTAATATGCCCCACTGTTCGATCACAATCCTATTCTTTACAATGGGAGCATGCATTTCGACCGAAATGCATGCTCTCATTGTAAAGAGCTGAGGTGCAGTTCATCCCTGTACCCCATGGCAGGCAGCTCAAGGTGCCTGACACCAGGTGCAGGGATCAACAGGGGGACACCAAAGGTGCCCCCTAGGCCGTCATCCGGAGGACTTGCATCCATGGAGGCCCAGCTGGGGGCCCTCAAAGTCGGATTCCCACAGCCTTTCTGTGTCAGAAAGGCAGGCACAGAAAGGCTGTGAGAATCTGCCATTGTAATCCCTCAGGCGGAAAGAGCCACCCTTGTAGCCCGTCGTAAGCCATTCGGAAATCTTGTTTGGATTAATTTCTAACTGACTCCATGTTATGGCTGGATTTTATGAGTAGGTGGGATCAGCCCCCAGGGGCCCCTCCAACCCAGCCAGAACGTAATCACATCCCTCCTCAGGACCAATTATCCAGGCACCTGGTACCTACCTGAGGATGGGGAACTCGCAATATACAAGCTCATATTATTAAAAACACCACTAAATCTATAGGGATACTAAGAATACTCACTGATTACTAGGGATATCCATACCCTACACCACACTTATTCACATCAGTTGGTCTCGCGGCCACCCTGACCCAGACCGTTCTACCCTAGGGCAGATATGACACACAATCCGGTGCGTCTACACACGGGCCTGCAGAACCCAATGCTCCCTTTTCCAAAGTGTTTGCAATCCTGCAAAACTACACACTAGTTCGACCTCCTAGTGCTCTCATTTATTCAAGCCACAATCTAGTGGGTATACACACTGATCTCCTACTCAGTGCTCTCATTAACGCCGCATATCAATGACGACCACATTCCTATGAACACCTATATGTATATATAGTGGGAAGTCTCTTCACTAAGGGTCTGCTACTACAATATTAGGAGTTAGCCAATTAATCTCATATATCTCCTACTCTTGACATCATAGGTCCACTCACTCCCTATTTATGTGATCACCACTTACCTGATTGGGATTACTCATCCATTCACGTACCTAGTAACTACCTAGGAGATACATTTACCTTCATTGAACAAGAATAGGAGATACACACCAGTTTGTTATAAACTGGGGGGTTATTTTATTAGAACAATATAAACATTTACACAGATCTGACAAAGACTATAGGTAGAACACACCGCTGAAAGAGAAAAGATTAAACATAACAGGAACACTCCGCTGAAAGAGAAAGGATGTAAACATACAATGGCTTAGGGAATAAGGACAAGATTAAGATGCAAGTGTAAAGTAAACTAATGTGATGAGAACAATATCACCTGATTAGTGTGAAGTCTTGTTCTAGCTGTCATCTGGGTTCCTCTCTCGTCTGTGCCTTGGCTCATCTCAGACTCCCTCTCTCTCCTGCACTCTTGGTTACACCTCTGCGCTGATCACTCTGTCTCTGGACTCCTCTCCCCCACACGAACTGTCTCCACCTTCCAACTTCAATCTTAATGGTTCCTGCCGCTCTGATCACCGTTCATTCCACTAGCTTATTCACTCTGTCTCTGCGCCAATGTCCAATTAACTCCATCTGCTCCCATAGGTTAGTCCACGATCTCTCCTCCGTCTCTTCTAAAAGGCATTACTTCAGACTCCAGCTATTCACACCTCCTCCTGATAAGCAACTGCTTCTGACTGCTTCCTTCAGTTCCAGCTCACTATTCAACTCAGCTCTTCTCCAGCTTGAACCCTCTCTCTCTGCCAACTCCACTCCACTGCTTTCCACTCCTCCACCTTAACACGACCCTCTGGCTTCGCCACCTTCACTCGACTGCCTCTCTGCTTGACTCCCTCTGCTCGACTCACTGACTCCGCCTCTGCACTTCACTGATATAGAATGCTGTTTCCTCATGGAAAGTTCCAGCCATCAGCCTGCCGTCCACCAGGTCTCTGCATCACCTCGCATCAAGGACACACACCCAGCCGGCCGGCCTTTTGTTGTGTCTTCTACACAGAGAATAATACAGCCTACCGATAAGGGCTGGCCCAGACCGGTTCTCTCCAAGTGAAAAACAGCCTTAACTATAAACTTTGCCTTTGCCCTGAAAAGCCTCTCAGCTTCATCAAGATGGAGTCCCTCTAGCTCTAGGCCTGTAGGCCTGAAAGGGGTGAAATGCTCCTTAGCTCTGTCAGAATACCTACATAAACCATACCAATGTGTCTAATATGTCAAAGCCAATAGGCAATAGACAGGTTAAAGTCAAGAATAAAGGCATATTAAGCAGCTATCCTCTTCTAGGTCTGGAAAAAGGGCTTAAAAGGGCCAACACAGGCTAAGAATACCTATACTAGATGCGAGCAAGATTAATGATCTATATCACTGCTAAATAAAGCCAAAAACTCTGCCATTACATTCCACCCTTAGATCCTTATCTTGCGAGCATCAATAAACAATAACAACCATCTAAACAAACATCAACATAATCTATCCACAAATCAAAACCTAAAAAAAAACTCCCTAAAAACAATGACAACTCAAGGAAATTCCACCTGAAACTCAATGGTAGGGAATACAAACCTAACAACCAACTGAAAACAAATCAAAGCACCCTTGACTTGAATGCTGAAACATATCTGAGATTGGATCTGATAACAACAGAAACTAATCAAAGCATCCTCAAACTAAATGTGCCTCAACTTCTAATGATAACTGGTGAAATCTAGTGATGTAGGGACTTATGTGTTGAATGAAAACAGCAAGGGGCCTAAATGGGGCCTACTTCGGACAACTTAAGGCTAAATGAGGCCTACCTACTATTGTCAACTTAAGAACTAAATGTTTTTCAACTCCTAATGAGAAAACAAGAAAGGGCCTAAATGAGCCCTACCTACTATATGCAACTTAAGCTAATGATGACTCATGAAACTATTGGTGTAGGGGCTTGTTTGTGGGATGATAATAACAATGGGCCTAAATGAGGCCTACCTACTGACATTTGTCAATTTAAAGTGAAATCTGAGAAGTAGACATGACAAACTGTGTCAAGGTTTGGGCAAACATTAATACATAATCATACTAAAAGACACACCACCCAGAACAATCCAAAGTCTAAGGTAACCACCCTTCGATCAATCAAGGTGAAAATGTAAGAACAGTAAAAAAAACAACCCCATTTCTATAAGATAGCTGGTGTAAATCAAGCTTAGAACAACAAAACAACCATTTTAAATCACACGGTGGAACACATGTGTGCACCACCATTCAAAAAAAAAGAAGTCCTTCATTGGCAAAAACTGTTTTGAAGAAAACAGGAAAACTATAATAGGTGACATGTTTTTTGCTTAAAAAGTGGGGCCTGCTTGTCCAAGGGATTATGCATCAAATCCTTGTATCATTCTGTCACAAATAAAACATGTTTGTGTTTTTTCTTTTTTTTTTAAAAGTGGGGCCTGCTCGTAGTGATGTCAACAAAAAATGCAGGCCAAGGAATTATGGAAGAAATTGTTTTCTTTAAACAGTCCAAAGTTAATGTTGTTGATCAGTGTAGGCCACCACCCTGCATCTTCGGTATCCGGACACTTCCTCCGACGCGGCCATCCATCACCCTTCCGGTCTGGTCTGGTCTGGTCTGGTCTGGTCTTGTCTTATTCCATCATCCAAAAATAATAAACTAAAATAAAAACATGAAAGTAAAAAACTAAAACAAGAAAGGAAGTGGAAGGGGGAGGGACCCACGCACAACCACAACTCAGCAATCCTAGGAACAAGAAAACAAGTATCATTAATCTTGCAAAATAAAATTTTCCATTTAAAAAGCACCCCGGGTGCCTTTCATTATTGAAAAGAAAATATCCTAATTAATTAAAAACATTCAAAATTTAACTTTTAATAACATTTCGCAGGGCCTAACATACCCTAATCCTCTCTAAGCCAGCCCCTCCCTTCAGAGCAGGAGCCAGGCTACAGTATGAAGCAATTTGGATTACCGCCAAATGATGAGCTCACAGCAGGAGCAGGGCACTGCAAGCCTCCCATTTCCCTGGTCAGAGAAGCCCGCCCAGGCCCACTACGACTAACTAACTCCAAGGGAAGAGCCAGGTCACCCCGCCCTTAAATAAACAAGCCGTTCGCGGAAGAAAATTGGATTGTAGCCAATCATAACGAACAGGGACGTGATCGGAACCTGCAGAATGAAGGAAAAAAAAAACTCGTCTGCACAAACCAGCTGGTCTGCCAAGGTCGACAAACAAATACCTTGCCTGTTCCCAGGCCTGATTGTGCTAACCAACGAAAGCTAGCATTTTTAAAAAAAACAATTCTGTTACAGTGTACTGCTAATTAAAAGCTCCAGTTTCTAAAAAGACTTTTGTCTAACCAATTCAGCTAAAGGCAAGACAATTAAAATATGGGCACTTATTTAGAAAGTGGCAACTAAGTTTTGCACACAAGATTATACATTCTGAATTTGAAAAAAAAAACGAATTAATATGGTCCATTGTCAGCTGCTGAAAGAGAAATAATTTTAAAACAACATAAAATGCAGATACATTTCAACATTGTATTTAATTTAACCAGGGGCATCATATCATTTTACATTACAGTGTAATTTAACATGCAAGCTATGTAATCCAAAGTAATAAAAGAGCCACATTCATACACTAATAAACAACTAATTATTTTCTAACTGAGTTGGTGAATTTATTAAAAAATGTTTTGCTGACACATTTATAAAAGAATACCTTTTAATTTACATTTGGGAAAATAATAATGTTACATTTAATATCTTTTTTTCAAAGGCACACTGTTCCTTCCACTAATTAAAAGCACATGTTACCATGCACTGTCGGGCAAGATTGATTATTCTCAACCTGTGATCATTGCAACCAGCACATTCCTATCTAGATGGAAACCCTCAAAGAAATAATTAATGAAAACAGCTCCGTAGCGTGCACTCTAACGGGCCGTCTTTTTAACATTTCACTCATTTTAAAAGAACACAGCTCTCTCCGTAATCCGACTGGTTGATTTATAACCACATCAGTTCCAAGGCAAACCCACACAAAAATTTGTAGACGCATTTCAAAAAGAATGTGAACCCTTCGCAAAACACAAGATGGTACCTTTCCGTCAAGAAACTGACAAAGCACATAGGCAGACCAAGGAACCAAAAAAAAAAAAAAAGTCAAAATCAAACCATCAAATAATCCACTGACTTGTATAGTCAGGTCAGATAATCATGCATGTTGACAGCATGTTAAAAATAAAGACTGCCATCTCAACTCAAGATATTAACCCTTTGGCAGCTCAAGCAGAATCATTCCCCAACGTCTGCAGATACATGGGAAAATCATGAGCACATTTCTTCACGTTTACAAATAACACGTACACATATTTTCAAAAACGTTATCCCCAAACACCCGAGAGAGATCCAGCTCTCTCCTGCCAAACGTAATGATAACATGCCCTGTCCAAGCCATGACCACATGGCGCTATTCACAAGCCATATTTACAAGACAAACTTTTCACAAACAATATTTCCAAGGCGCAATGCACAAGGAACACAGCAGATCAACATAAGAACATGCACCTCACAAGCCACAATAATATGGCGCTATTCACAAGTCATATTTACAAGGAGCTATATTCAAAGAACTCCACAGATCATATTACAATGAACACATTTCACATCGCACAGCATAAGCAGATGCAGCAAGCAATTTAATGGGCAATTTAAAAGCATTTTTTACACACATGTATACAATTGGACCATCACAAAGATGTAACTGGCTTCCTCATGTAATGCCATCCTTCAACTCTGACAGTTTAAACACCAAGATGAAAACCATTCCTTCCACCCTGAATAAACCAAATGCCATGATGTAATGCAATCTCCTCCCGCTGCAACTGTTCAAGCCCATAGGTCTAACAGGCTACATAAACTGCAACATTACGCCAGATGGAACCGGCGTTCAGGGCACTCCCTCAGAACACATGGGAAACTCTCTAAGTACATGGCCAGGACACACAGGATAGGTAAGCAGTTTGTGACGCCAGATGTTATGGCTGGATTTTCTGAGTAGGTGGGATCAGCCCCCAGGGGCCCCTCCAACCCAGCCAGAACGTAATCACATCCCTTCTCAGGACCAATTATCCAGGCACCTGGTACCTACCTGAGGATGGGGAACTCGCAATATACAAGCTCATATTATTAAAAACACCACTAAATCTATAGGGATACTAAGAATACTCACTGATTACTAGGGATATCCATACCCTACACCACACTTATTCACATCAGTTGGTCTCGCGGCCACCCTGACCCAGACCGTTCTACCCTAGGGCAGATATGACACACAATCCGGTGCGTCTACACACGGGCCTGCAGAACCCAATGCTCCCTTTTCCAAAGTGTTTGCAATCCTGCAAAACTACACACTAGTTCGACCTCCTAGTGCTCTCATTTATTCAAGCCACAATCTAGTGGGTATACACACTGATCTCCTACTCAGTGCTCTCATTAACGCCGCATATCAACGACGACCACATTCCTATGAACACCTATATGTATATATAGTGGGAAGTCTCTTCACTAAGGGTCTGCTACTACAATATTAGGAGTTAGCCAATTAATCTCATATATCTCCTACTCTTGACATCATAGGTCCACTCACTCCCTATTTATGTGATCACCACTTACCTGATTGGGATTACTCATCCATTCACGTACCTAGTAACTACCTAGGAGATACATTTACCTTCATTGAACAAGAATAGGAGATACACACCAGTTTGTTATAAACTGGGGGGTTATTTTATTAGAACAATATAAACATTTACACAGATCTGACAAAGACTATAGGTAGAACACACCGCTGAAAGAGAAAAGATTAAACATAACAGGAACACTCCGCTGAAAGAGAAAGGATTTAAACATACAATGGCTTAGGGAATAAGGACAAGATTAAGATGCAAGTGTAAAGTAAACTAATGTGATGAGAACAATATCACCTGATTAGGGTGAAGTCTTGTTCTAGCTGTCATCTGGGTTCCTCTCTCGTCTGTGCCTTGGCTCATCTCAGACTCCCTCTCTCTCCTGCACTCTTGGTTACACCTCTGCGCTGATCACTCTGTCTCTGGACTCCTCTCCCCCACACGAACTGTCTCCACCTTCCATCTTCAATCTTAATGGTTCCTGCCGCTCTGATCACCGTTCATTCCACTAGCTTATTCACTCTGTCTCTGCGCCAATGTCCAATTAACTCCATCTGCTCCCATAGGTTAGTCCACGATCTCTCCTCCGTCTCTTCTAAAAGGCATTACTTCAGACTCCAGCTATTCACACCTCCTCCTGATAAGCAACTGCTTCTGACTGCTTCCTTCAGTTCCAGCTCACTATTCAACTCAGCTCTTCTCCAGCTTGAACCCTCTCTCTCTGCCAACTCCACTCCACTGCTTTCCACTCCTCCACCTTAACACGACCCTCTGGCTTCGCCACCTTCACTCGACTGCCTCTCTGCTTGACTCCCTCTGCTCGACTCACTGACTCCGCCTCTGCACTTCACTGATATAGAATGCTGTTTCCTCATGGAAAGTTCCAGCCATCAGCCTGCCGCCCACCAGGTCTCTGCATCACCTCGCATCAAGGACACACACCCAGCCGGCCGGCCTTTTGTTGTGTCTTCTACACAGAGAATAATACAGCCTACCGATAAGGGCTGGCCCAGACCGGTTCTCTCCAAGTGAAAAACAGCCTTAACTATAAACTTTGCCTTTGCCCTGAAAAGCCTCTCAGCTTCATCAAGATGGAGTCCCTCTAGCTCTAGGCCTGTAGGCCTGAAAGGGGTGAAATGCTCCTTAGCTCTGTCAGAATACCTACATAAACCATACCAATGTGTCTAATATGTCAAAGCCAATAGGCAATAGACAGGTTAAAGTCAAGAATAAAGGCATATTAAGCAGCTATCCTCTTCTAGGTCTGGAAAAAGGGCTTAAAAGGGCCAACACAGGCTAAGAATACCTATACTAGATGCGAGCAAGATTAATGATCTATATCACTGCTAAATAAAGCCAAAAACTCTGCCATTACACTCCATCAAAATGGGTCGGTCAGAAATTAGTCGAAACAGGAGAATACAGTGCCGTAGGAATGGCTCCGACCGAGGGTCAGAGCCATTTCCTACGGCATCATATTCGGGCTGTTAGTAGTGCAAATTCCTGAAAAGTGTCCAGTGAGTTTCCACTTTCATCTGGTCAGCTGGCCTGCCTGTAGAACAGGATTAATGTTTTAAAGACAGATTTTGTGTTCCATTGTTTTGCTATTGACACTTTTGGTGACCCTGTCAGTCACCCGTGAGGTCTGTCAGGTGACTCTTAGAGTTAATGCTGGGGTCCTGGAGTGAAGGCAAGCCTGGAAAATCAATAAAGTGATGGGTGGAATGCTTGAAATAATGTCAGCCACTGACAATTACTTGGGCAGCATCCCAGTTAGGGATCAGCAAGTGTTATGATGTAGTCTCCAGACAAGACAGGATGAATAGTTAGTTTCTTTGTAGGTTTATTGGATTTTGTTGTCACCAACTATGCAGGGCAGCTTCCAGTCCCAGCCATCTGTCCCCAACAACCACAGCTGGCTCTTTCCCTTCCCTACATTCCTAGTTGACACATACGCTTCTAGGAGGTGGATAATAATTCCAACTCCTTCAGACATGAACTACAACATATGTGGAACCTGCGCACACATATATAGTCATAGATCCAATGATCACTATTTTTCTAAGAAGCAATAATACAATCAAGGCGGTGGAATCTTTGTTCTTTATCTTGTCTGTTTTTAATCAAGCGGATGGTATAATAGTACAAACAGCCAGCCGACATGTGTTTCGTTGTTGAAAACTGTGTTCAACAATTCTTCAGGGCTCTATGGCTGGATCAAAAAACTTTGTTGGGCCTTCCTCCGGTGATAATTCCAACCCGGCGGAGTAACCAAAAAGACTCTTAGCGTTGAAAGTGTTGAAGGTAAGTATACCAGCTATATGTTGGCAGTTATATTGTGGAGTCCCGGTGTAGCACGGGTACGTGCCCTCCCAAAAGACCCGCCTCTTCCAGATAAATGGTTTCCCCTCGGCGTCTCTTTCACAGTCTCGTGTCACACAGGGACTCTACCGGTTGTTTTCCTGCCGTATTTATATCGCGATTTCACATTGAAATTTTACCGATCCTGTACATTACCCTACGCGGTTTTGGGATCACTCGGCGTCCACAATTTTTCAACGCTAAGAGTCTTTTTGGTTACCCCGCTGGGTTGGAATTATCACCGGAGGAAGGCCCAACAAAGTTTTGTGATCCAGCCATAGAGCCCTGAAGAATTGTTGAACACAGTTTTCAACAACGAAACATGTGTCGGCTGGCTGTTTGTACGATTATACCATCCGCTTGAATAAAAACAGGCAAGATAAAGAACAAAGATTCCACCGCCTGGATTGTATTATTGCTTCTTAGAAAAACTGTGATCATCGGATCTATGACTATATATGTGTGCGCAGGTTCCATATTAATTGCAAATTGTGTAGTTTTCTATACAGATTAGGGGTTTGTGAGGGTGTCCCCTTCCTGCTGCATCATTCCATTAAGCTACGCAACACACACATTACGTCAATACTGCTTGTGTGCCATTCTTCCTGAATACTAAAACACCCGTCCCTTTCTACCTATTAACTACAACATATCTACTACCCCAACAATTAATAAGGACTATTAATAACTGTAATTTTCAGGCACACAATGTAGTAAAATATGAAAGCAGAATGAATCAGAATGAGTCAGAATATTCAAAAATTCTATAAATAGGAATGGAAATAAAATTGAATACAAACTAAGGGCTACATGTATCAAAATTGTAAATTGGGAATACCTAATTGCGAATTTCTGAGAATCCCAATTAGGTAATCGCCATTTACAATGTTTGAAACTCAAAGAGTTTCAGATCGCGATTCCTTGGGGTTCCGAAATCGCTCTGCCTCATTAATATTAATGAAGTAGATCGCAATTTGGGACCCCCTAAGGAATCGTAAAAATCACGGGAATGGTGGCCTGTTGAGGTCAGCAGACCACCATGTCCATGATTGCTTTTAAATAAAGCAATTTTTTTTTGTAAAGCAGCCTGTTTTCCTTTAAAGAAAATGAGATGCTTTACAAAAAGTAAAATGAAATGTTTTCTTTTCATTTTTCAAGAGTAGGCAGTGGTCCGTGGGACCACTGCGTGCTCTTAAAAAACTCTGTAACAAACATTCACAAAAGGGAAGGGGTCCCTAGGGGACAACTTCCCGTTTGCGAAAAGGTTACCACCTACTTAAAGTAGGTGGAAAATGCGAATGTTTTCCGACCACATTTGGGTCACAAAACATTACTACATACCAATGCGATTCGGGATTAGGAAGGGATGCCCTAAACATGCCACTTCCTAATAGCGAATCGCAAACCCATTTTGCGATACAGTAACAGGTTAGCGAATCGCAAAATAGGGTTTGCTGCACCTGAAAAGCATTTTTTGCATTTGCAAACAGGCCGTTTGCGAAAGCAAAAATGCTTGATACATGTGTCCCTAAATGCCATAGAATGAGAGTCATTTAAGTTAGAGAACCAAAGAAGATGTATTTTTGCTAATCCATGTAGAAAAGAATAAAGACAACACACTTTAATATATCACAACATCTTTCCATCAGACAGGTCTACGCAAAGGTCTAGTTTTATATTTTGGGTTGTGTTTTCTTTATGTTATCCCCTTACAATCATTATGTGATAACGTACTAGAATCTACACTAGGGATTGGATGGTTATTCGACTTATCTTGATGCACACCATCCAATTTCACAAACTTAAACATACACTAAACATGTCAAGTCAAGTCAAGGGATTTATATAGCGCGCTACATACCCAGAGGGTCTCAAGGCGCTTGAAGGAGGGTGGGGAATTACTTGTCGAATATCCAAGTTTTAAGTTGCTTTCTGAATGCTAGGTGGTTCTGAGTGAGACGAAGGTGAGTGGGGAGTGAGTTCCAGGTTTTAGCTGGCAGGTAGGAGAAGGATCTACCTCCCATGGTGGTTTTGTTGATGCGAGGTACGGTGGCTAGGGCTTGGTTGGAGGATCGTAGCTGGCGGGGGGGGTGTAGAAGAAAAGTCGTGTGTTGAGGCAATCGGGTCCAAGTTCGTAAAGTGCTTTGTGTGCGTGGGTTAAAAGGCGGAAAGTAATCCTCTTATTGACGGGGAGCCGGTGGAGGTTTTTCAGGTGACTGGAGATGTGGTCTTTACGCGGGATGTCTAGTATGAGTCTGGCTGATGCGTTCTGGATGCGTTGGAGTTTTTTCTGGAGTTTTGCGGTGGTACCGGCATATAGGGTGTTTCCGTAGTCCAGGCGGCTTGTAACCAGTGCATGGGTGACCGTTTTTCTGGTTTCGGTGGGGATCCAGCGAAATGTTTTTTTGAGCATGCGAAGAATGTTGAAGCAAGATGATGAGACGGCGTCGACCTGTCTGGTCATCGAGAGTGAGGAGTCCAGGATGACGCCCAGGTTCCGTGCGTGGTCCGTCGGGATGGGTGCTTTTCCAAGGGCCTCTGGCCACCAAGAGTCATCCCAGGTGGAGGGGGAGGTACCTAAAATAAGGACTTCTGTTTTGTCTGAGTTCAGTTTCAGACGGCTATGCTTCATCCACTCGGCTACTTCTTTCATTCCTTCATGTAGGTTGGTTTTGGCGGTGTTAGGGACTTTGGTGAGTGAGAGGATCAGTTGAGTGTCGTCAGCGTAGGAGATGATGTTGAGGTTGTGTTGGCGTGCAATGGCCGCGAGGGGGCTCATGTATACGTTGAAGAGGGTGGGGCTGAGTGAGGATCCTTGTGGTACACCGCAGATAACTTCCGTGGCCTCTGACTTGAATGGTGGGAGGCGGACTCTCTGTGTTCTTCCGGTGAGGAATGAGGTGAACCATTCCAGTGCTTTTCCTTGGATTCCGATGTTTCTGAGGCGCTGTAGAAGGGTGCTATGGCAGACTGTGTCGAAGGCTGCGGAGAGGTCAAGGAGGATGAGGGCGACTGTGTCTCCATTGTCCAGTATGTGGTGAGGGCATGGGTCTGTGGGAGATCCTGAGTGGATGGAGTTCATCAGGCGGATGGTGTCCTCAGTGGAGATTGGGTTCCAGTCGTTAAGGATGTTCAAGGGGGGTGAAGGTACGGCAGAAGGTTGGGTGGGTTGGTCTCCGGGTTGGTTGTCGAAGCTGTTGTGGATGTCTGCGATTTTGTTGTGGAAGAACGAAGCTAGGGAGTCGCAGAGGGCTTGAGAGGGGGTGATGTCGTTGGAGTTGGCTGAGGGGTTGGTAAATTCTTTGACGATGTTGAATAATTCCTTGCTGTTGTGGGCGTTGTTATCTAGTCGGTTTTTAAATGCGGCTTTCTTGGCAGATCGGATTAGTTGGTGGTGTATGCTGGTGGCGTTTTTGAAGGCGTCCCTGGTGCTGGTGATTGGGTCTTTTTTCCAGTCCTTTTCGAGGGAGCGACAGAGTTTCTTCGATTTCTTAAGATCATCGTTGAACCAGGAGGCGTTTTTGCTGCCAAGTTTGATGTGACGTTTTTTCAGCGGTGCTAGGATGTCAGCGCTGTTTGATAGCCATTGGGTGAGGTTAATGGCTGCTTGGTCGGGGTTTGAGGAGTGGACAGGGGGTTTTTGAAGAAGCGATGAGGAGATCTGGTCGATGGTGATTTTGTTCCAGTTTCTTCGCAGATAAGGTTGAGGATGGTTGTGAGTTGTGGTCTTATTGTAGATGAAGTGAACGTAGCTGTGGTCCGTCCAATGTAGAGTTGTGGTGTGACTGAAGGAGACATGTTTGCTGGAGGTGAAGATAGGGTCAAGTGTGTGACCTGCGATGTGGGTGTGGGTGGTGACGAGTTGTTTGAGTCCGAGGTTGGCGAGATTGTCCAGAAGGGTGGTGGCGTTGCTGTCATTGCTCTTTTCCAGGTGAAAGTTGAGGTCTCCCAGTAGAATGTATTCCTCAGAGGGGAGAGCGTGAGGGGTGATAAAGTCAGTGATGTTGTCGCTGAATTGTGCACGGGATCCTGGTGGCCTGTAGAGGAGGGTGCCTCTGAGTGTGCTCTTGGGGTCGGTGTGGATCTGGAAGTGAAGGTGTTCGGCGCTGGTAAGGTTGACGTCTGAGCTGGTTGAGATGAGGATGGAGTTCTTATGGACGATAGCGATACCTCCTCCTGTTTGGTCGGTGCGGTCCTTACGGATGATCTTGTATCCTTCCGGGATGGCAATGGTGATGTCTGGGGCTGATGAGGCGTTCATCCATGTTTCTGTTAGGAAGGCGACGTCGGGAGAAAAGGTGTCTAGCAGGTTCCAGAGGTCGATGGCGTGTCTGTGGACTGAGCGGGTGTTGAGCAGGATGCATTTTAGGTGGTTGGAGTCAGATGTCTGTTGTGTGTTCGTGGATGAGGAGTTGTACCTGGTGCCGTCGAACTTGCAGGAGTTGCAGGAGAAGGGTCCATGGGTGTGTCCAGGAGCGGCTTGGACGCAGTTGGGGAGACGGACGGGGTTTAGGGCTATGAGGGTGGTGGCGTCGTATGTAATGCGGGTGGGGTGGGTGGCATGGGGGCCAGGTGGTCTGGCGCTGGGCGCGGTCCAGGCGCGGACGGGCGTAGACGGGCTTACCTTTGGCGCACCTTCGGCGCAACTAGGGCGCGATCGCTGCGCGTAAACGCTGCGCGTACAAGCAACTGTCATATATGGATAGTGTAGGGGCGGGGCGAGGTAGGGTCAGCTGGGAGGCGGGGCGGAGGTCAGGGCAGGGAGGGACAGCAACAAAGCACAAAATGGCAGCTGGTCAGTAAATAAACCTGAAATGGAGGTACAGCCTGAAACGCGACGCTATGCACAAAATAAACACATGTGTGCAAGCGCAAGACAATCCTCCTGGCTGCGCGTTTTAAACAGTGGCACAACGCTAATTAATTACTGTGCACTAAATGGTTCAAAAGCGTCTAGACTATTTCAAGCGCTACGATTATTAATTAATTAATGCAGACGAGAGAACATTCTGAGAACATTTCTGATGACCTCCAGTCTGAGAACATTTCTCATGACCTCCTTCATCATAAAAGGCATCATGAAAGCCAACTGGCATTTCTTAACAAACCCAGGCCACTTCCCCCAAACCACATTGCCAACCAGCCAGGGTAAATATTTGACGTAATTCTTCTGGTCATATCTTTGCTTGTATTTGCATTGTTGCCTCAGTGATGTACTCACTCGTTTTCATTCACTCTTATTCTTCTGATCAATGAATTGCCCCGATACATGGATGTCCCCATGCATCCAAACGGGATTCAGCGTGCTATTCCATAACTTCCTCTCATCCAATGAAAGGGGATTTGGAAGTTACATAACTAGGAGTGTTACAGTGTGCTCAGAATACCTCTTGTAAAACATCCAATAAAGACACCCTAAGGTCAGCTGCTTTTTGGACACTCGATCTTCCCAACTTATTCATACGCTCAGCAAGACCATTTTCCTGTGGGGAATAAAGTGCTCTTATGAGGTGCCATATTGAGAGTCTCTATAATAAGGCTTGCATCCCCTGTGAAATTAGCTGAACTCCACTATCTATGACTAAGTAATTTGGAACCCCTTCTCAAGTCAATTGCTACTCTAGTGGTAATTGAGCTTACATATTTCATCACAACCCATTCAGACATGTAATCGACTAAAAGTATTACATATTGTTCTCCTGGAGGCAACAAGTAAAAAGGATTTACGTAATCAAACCCCAACTTTTTCCACGGTTCCTCCAGAACTATAACAGGAGACATGGAGAGTTTAAAAACAATTTTGTTTTATCATTTTTGGCACATGAAACACAATCCTTGTCCTCTTCTTCAACTTGACGGTCCAACCCATGCCACCAGTACAGCGCTAGCGCTCGATTTGGTGAGACTACTTCCAAGGTGGCCCTCATACACCAAATTTACCACGTTGTCGCTCAAACCTTTAGGCGGAATCACCTTTGTCCCCCTGAATAATCCCCCAGTCCAATTGCACTCCTCTTTCACATTCCAGAATCCCTTCAACTATTCGGAGAGAGCCTTATACTCTGGCCATCCTCCCACAATGAAATGTCTGAAGTCTTTAGCTACAGCATCCTCCTCTCTTGCCAACCCCCACTCGTCCTCCTGAATAGCATACTCCTGAATCCAGTTAATATTGCACACATTTGTCACTTCATCATCTCTGTTGTTCGGAAATCTGGACAAACAGTTCGCAACTTTGTTTTTAAGACCATAAAGGTGTTCCACCTGAAAATTGAACTCACTCAAACCTTCCATCCGCCTCTAGTTCTGGGAGTGACTCCATCATTCTTCCTAGTGGAGAATACCTCTATCAATAGTCTGTGATCCATTCTAACCCCAAATGGGATTCCCCATAAATAAAACTAAAACTGCCTGATTGCCCACACATAGGCCAATGCCTCCCTCTCAATTACCAAATAAAGTTCCTCAGCACTCTTGAGTGAACGTCAAGCAAATGACAAAACTCTCTCCTCACCATCCACAAATTGTGACAATATGGCACCAAGATCTTTAAAGCTGGTGTCAGTAGTCAAAATGTCCAAGTAAGAGTATCTTACTAATACTGTTCCTAATGATCTCTAAAGCATCTCCACTCCAATCACATTTGATCATCTTCTTAAGGAAACCTCTGATGGGCTGGTCAGACTTGAGAAATTGGGAATGAACTTTGAATAAAACTCCGCCAACCACAGGAATTACCTGAATTGGTCCTTATCTTGTGGTGATGGTGCTTTCAAGATAAAATTTAACCAAACTCTAATTTAGTCCTGATCCCTTGTGCAGAGATGGTGTGGCCCAAATAAGAGACTGAAGTGACTGTAAACCTGCATTTCTCTTTTATGAGTTTATGACCAACCTCAGCCAACTTTTTAAAAAAGTGCATGAGTGTGTTATCACGTTCTTTCATGTCTTTCCCATAAATCAAGACATCATCTTGGAAGAAAAGAGCATGTGATATTCCCTCTAACACTTTTTTCATTACGCTTTAGAAACATGCTAACCCAAACGGCATTCGGACAATACTGTGAGCACCTAACTGCAGCACAAATGAGAAGAGGTGCCTAGATTTATTATACAGTTTGACCTGATGATACGCAGATGAAAATTCCATAACACTAAACACACTTGCATCCTCAATCATAGTCAATGCTTCAGAAATGTTGGGAAGGAGTTGGTGGTCAACCCATATATATCTGTTCAAGTACCTGAGATCCACATACATTCTGATTTGCCTGCCACCATCTTTAGATGCCTAAACAACTGGAGGGAGCCATTCTCAGTATTCGATCTCATCAATTATACCCTTCACTGTTAACCTGTGGATCTCCTCTCTCAAAGGTTCCAGCATGAGATTGAGTACCTTCCTAACTTTGTGCACATGGAACAGCATTGATTTTTACATCTATTTTGTGTTTAAAGTTCTTACGAAGACCCAGATTGCTGCTAAAGACCCCTTTAGCAGCAATCAGAACTGTGTTAGTATGTCTTCATATTCCCGATCTCCATACCATACACAGAAATAACCCTTGGCAAAGATTTGAGGTGCAACATGATACCCAGGTCACACTGATGATGCCTCCCTAAGAAGGTGTTTACTCTCCTGCCCACATACACTTTCCCACTGTTTTCTGGTCACACCATTCGATTCTCAAAATGGTAGAACCTAAGACATCAATTTTCGTTCCCCCATAACTTACTGGATTTATGTCAGGAGGAAGGAGAGAAATGTGCTTACTGCCAAAATCTGTCTCCCATTTCTTGTCTCCCGACAAGGTATAGAGTGATCGAGAAACTGCCAACACCATAATCTTTCTACCATAGAGCTTAATATGACACTCAGGCATGGTAATTGGGTCAACATCTACTTCATTCGGATTGGGTTTGAAATTCAAAAACATCTTGGTCAGGTATTCAGTTACCATATCAACACCTTGACCCTTGTCACCCCTACAAACTTGTGCATAGTGACCACCTCTTCCCACATTTCCTGCAGATCAAATTCCTGGCATAGCATTGAATGCTATTTGCAGAGTGACCAGAATTACTGTTACATTCTCCTGTTTCAATGTTTACTACTGTTCCTTTAATTCTGCTGGAATGTTGGTGACTCCACTGTGTGTACACAGGAATGTAAAGGTCAGTTGGAGCTGGGCTTTTCTGCCAGTGACATCTTAGGGTCCAACCTTACAATAAACTACAAAACTACTCCAGTTTCCTGTTCTTCTTACTTGTAAAAGTGGCGACGAGGGAGAAAACAACCCATCTGACCCTTTGATGTCTTCACTCTTATTTTAAAAAAAAATTACCTACAAGGAAAAAAGAAAACCAAAGAAGCGTTTTGTAGTGAAGGAGGTCCACTCAGGAAGGTTGTAATTCAGGATGCTTTATTCATAAAGACAACAGGTTGTAAGGTACAGGACATCATGTTGATAAGTGGTAGATCAGAGCCCCACCAGGAGCTGCCTGTCAGCTGCTCAGCCCATGACCAACTCTCGCTCTGCCTTTCTCAGTCCCAACATTCCGAGGCATCATCAGACTCCAACATTCTAATGAGTCAGAGCACAGGCAGAGCAGGGCTGGTAAAACACCTTACAGTATAATATGCAGGATACTACATATCCCCTTTCGTTCTAACACAAGCATTAAACCACTACGTGAATAACAACTAGCGAGAGAGAACCAAGGAAGAGATAACAAGGAAGAATAGCAGAGGAACAGAAACGGCAACAAGGAAAGGTGTAAGCAAAACAGCGTGAAGAGACAGGTGGAAGGAAATGAGGAGTAGGAAGAGAAGAGTAAAGCGGAAACCGATAGAGATAACACAAACTCACGGACATAGAAAAGATGAGGGTAAAATGAGTAATCAGAAAATGGAAAAAACAAGGAGCAGAAGAACTCACACGCACCAAGAACTAAAACCCAAACACACCCACTGGCCAGGCAGGCAGGAAGGGAAGAAAGAACAAGGCACGATGGAAAACTGACACCAGCCTCCACACAGACACAGGAAAGAGGGAGTAACAGATTTCCTCCGAAACAGGGAAGGAAAGAGTAAAAAAGAACGAAAGAAAGCTAGGAGGCAAAAGACGACAACAAGACGTGTAGATCCAGAAACCAGGGATGGCAATGAGAATGACACCACGAGGAAAGCTGGACGAATAGGAAAACAGAGAAGAGGCAAAGTAGATACAAACAGTATAACTACAACTTCCCTCTGTTTTCAATAAACAATATAAATGTGATGTAAGAGTAACATTGTGTTATTCAAAACAGCAAAATTACAAAATGTAAAAAGACAATATCAGTCATAAGGACTAAAACCCATGACCGTCCTCTACTCCTATGTAAGAGTGTGAGGAGCACTGTAAATGGGACTGAAACCCATGTGACGCCCTATGTAGGGTGACCATGTAAATGTAAATGGGAATGTAACCCATAACACACCCTGTGTGAGGGTGAAAATTTATATGGGACTGTGACCCATCATCCGCCCTGTGTGAGGGTAAAAATGTAAATGTAAATGGGACTGTAACCCATAATAAGCCCTGTGTGAGGGTAAAAATGTTAATGGGACTGTAACCCATAAGACATCCTGTGAGGGTGAAAAATGTAAAAGGGACAGTGACCCATAATACACCCTGTGTGAGGGTAAAAATGTAAATGTAAATAGGACTGTAACCCATAACACGGTTCCCTATGTGAGGACACTTGTGAAAAAGTAGATGGGACTGTGACACTATCTACGGTGCCCTTGTAAGGCTAAAAGTCGTGTGTTACCTATGTAGGCAAATTTATATGGGCAAATGGGGCTAGAACCCATTCCCATCCCTGTGTAGGGTAATATAATGTGAACAGGCACATATATGTGGGCTAATGGGGCTAATATCCATTCCCATCCCTGTGTGAGGGTAAAGACAGTATGTACCTGTGCCCTTTGTGAGGGTGAAAACCGTGAATGGCCTGTGTAGGCACGTATATGGGCAAATGGGGCTAGAACCCATTCCCATCCCTGTGTAGGGTAAAATAATGTGAACAGGCACATATATGTGGGCTAATGGGGCTAGTACCCATTCCCATCCCTATGTAGGGTGTAAAATATAGTGTTTTAATACCTGAAAATAAGCAATAAGTCCTCCCTATGTAGGGAAGTGAAAAGCGTGTGGTATACACAAGTTAAATGATAATTGAAACTCTAAAAATGTGCGCTCAAAATTCCTAAACACATTATGTCAGCAATGAAAGATAATGTGCCATCATGTTTCACTAAACAATTTTTAAACTTTTTTTTTTGTACATAGGTGTGTGTGTCTGTCACCATTGTAGTACTGAAGTGACAGCGTAATCACAGCAAAGTACATATTAGGTTTACAAAACAGCATCGGATTGAAAAAACATTTGCTGAAAGTTATAGTATAGGGTGAACGTGTCAAAGGAAGCTAAAATCAATGCATAGAAAGTGTTCGAATATTTGTGGAAGCTAATGGGGAATGAACCCATCACAATTACAATGCTTTGAACCGTAATGTGTGAAGAGAACACTTGTGAAAAGACATTTAATAACCTTTGAAAATAAAGGTGCAAGCATCTTAATTGACCAGTGTCACAAATAAAGTTCAAGATGTGCATGACACTGTGGTCCTGATTAACACACTGACATTGTCTTGCGTGGAAAATGAAGCTATGTATCCATGAGCGCTGTCACTTGTTAGATCACAAGCCATAGAAAGTGAATAGTCTATAATTCTACCGGTCTCAAGAAAGGGATTCGATATTGCAGCACAAATTGGCAGCATTAATTCTCCTCAGTGTGTGCATCATTCCTTTTCACCACACGGCAAGCAGCTGAAATAAGATTGTGCCTAAAGTCGGCACCGTTCATTGTGAGCCATGACATAAGAGAGCAAAACATGGTGTCACGTAAGAGGCGCAGTGCCGGTTGACTCCCGGCACGCAGGTGCGTCAAAATTTGACCCTGTTATTTGCACAGTCCAATCATGACGAAGAGCGCCTCGTCACAAAGGATACTTGTCAACGATGAAATCCACAGAAGAGCAACGGAAATAACTGAAAAAACGGTTTCTGTGCTGACTGGGAGATACATTCTTATTGAAGATAAAGTTGAAATGAAGCTAACCTCAAGTGGAGCATAGCGCAATGTGGAGCAGAAAACGATTGCAACTTCGCCCTTAGCCATGTTGAAAGGGCACACAGGCACCACAAAGTGAAGGTTTCATAATTACTGCTGGGAAATACATTCCCTGACGAACTTCACCGCAGTGAAAAAATAAACACAAAACAAAGATGACTGAAGGACAGGCATGCGTGAAGAGGGAGATAAGGTAGCGAATGCCAGTTTCCTCCTGCTAGCTGCCTGTGACAAGCAAGTAGACATCGCCTGTGAAAGAAATTCACTGCAACAAGGCAAAGAAAAATAAATAAAAGGAAAATGTTCCTGAGAGACACAATTGAAGCGAGAACATCCTGAATAAAGCTACGCAGGAGATATTTCTTCATGTTAACTTCCTGGAAAGAGAACACGACCCACAGTGGCTCGGTGAGTGAAGTCTAGAGCATTTTCTTTTCTTATATAGTGGGAGGGTGGAAAATACGACATTATCAAAACAGGTCAGCAAAATGTGCACAAGAGCACACAACGTTGCTGGGAGAATGACTCCAGTACATACCACTTGTAGTGGGAAAAAATCAGGGTTGTGGAGTGTGAGCCACAGAGTGCACCAGCGTGATGTTGAAGAATGTTCTGCCATTAGAGTGTGGAAAAAAGACACAAAGTGAAGTTGTAACACCTTAGTCCAATAAGCATAAGGCAGATGAGCACAGCACGCCTAGGCTAGGGCTGGCCGGTGGTGAGACCACTGGTGGGGCTAAAAGGCATAGTGTTTTGTGCTTACTTGTTTCTTGTTGTCTTCTTTTTCTTTTCTTTGTGGTTACCTCTTCTTCTGTAAATTGTGGTTGTTGCCACCGTAGTTTCATTTTTTTTTTTTGCGCCATCTCCAGGTCCACTTTTAAATCAGGTACCTGAGATTTGGTTGTAGCTGTAGGTTCTTTGTCACCTTCGTCGCCAAAATATGTAGTGAAGGAGGTCCACTCAGGAAGGTTGTAATTCAGGATGCTTTATTCATAAAGACAACAGGTTGTAAGGTACAGGACATCATGTTGATAAGTGGTAGATCAGAGCCCCACCAGGAGCTGCCTGTCAGCTGCTCAGCCCATGACCAACTCTCGCTCTGCCTTTCTCAGTCCCAACATTCCGAGGCATCATCAGACTCCAACATTCTAATGAGTCAGAGCACAGGCAGAGCAGGGCTGGTAAAACACCTTACAGTATAATATGCAGGATACTACACGTTTCTTCAACAAACAAACAAACTAGGATCTTCAAAACGATTTCCAGGAAAAGCAGCGTCCCATGCAGTGAGTTGTGTCCAACTTTCTTATTATTACCTTGTTATTTCGAGTTTTACTGAAAGCGCTTGTAAATACTGAGAAACGGCGTTTATTATGACTATTATTTCAAGTTCCACTGAAAGCGCTTGTAAATGGTGAAAAACGACGTTGATTAAGACATTGCCTCGTTTTTGAAGATTGTGTTTAAATTTAAGAAAACGTGCAACAAGGTTTTCAAAGCACTTTTGCTTTGCATCTTTTGAAAACATCTGTTTGACAGCGCGCGAGCGTGTGTACACGCGCAGAACATCGCCAGCTGATTCTTGTATCGGCGTTCAGCGTCATCACTCGGAAACCACACGTCAGGCGGAACACCACGGACAACGTCAGGTGGATACAGCAACGCTACGTCGCGTAGCGGCCATTTTGTATTCCCGGTTGCGTGGCAACGCGTTTTCGCAGATTTTCCGCGTTGGATCAGCGTGAACTCGGCGATTCTCAGCAAAATAAAGACAAACAACGATCGACTTGAGCCAAATGACTTACTCGTCAAGTTTCTTCAAATAAACGATGTTTATGATATTAAACGATCATTCAGCACGTTAACCCTAACTATAGCTGCAATATTGACACGACACACTCACCTGCTATTCTTCTTCGTTTTCCATCGCAATGTACTCTGGGAAATTAATAACAATGCATTCTGGGACATTTCAATAAAAAAAAAAGAGAACATACTTTATTAACCTTCACAACAGACAGTTTTTCAGTATTATCTCTACAGAAAAAACAGTTCTTTAGTATTTCCTCCTTGAAATCAACACAGACAACGGTGACTACTTTTTGTTTGTTAATTTATTTTTTTTCTTTTCCTTCTTTCAAAATTTTCACTTTATTTGTACTATTACCATTGTTATGTTTATTGTGTATACCATATTATAATTAATCATTACTTAACATGGAAACTAATAATATTTTAGCTCCACCTAAATTCTTACAAGATCCTGGTGTACCTCCTATGAATTGGAAGGATTGGCGCGAATCCTTTGAAACTTATTTGGAGGCAATTGGAGGAGAGGTATTCCTTGCCTCACGGAAATTAGCCTTACTCAAGCACAGTCTTGGTGTTGAAGGTAGGAAAGTACTGAAAACATTACCAATTGTATCTTCTGTTAACTCGAAAGTATGTGTGGGTGGAGATGAAGATCTCAGCGAAGAAGAAGTTGTATTTGATTGCTCAAAGCTTGAACCAGATTTATATGATGAATATCTAGATGCACTTAATGCGTTAGAAGAAAATTTTGGTAAGAAAACCAGTATTGTTGTAGAAAGACATAAATTCTTTTCAAGAGCACAAATGGTTGGTGAGACAGTAGAACAATATGTTACTGCTTTAAGAAGGTTAGCAGTTACTTGCAAATTTAAAGAATTACATGAAGAAATCATAAGAGATCAGTTCATTAATATAACTAACAATGTTAAAATTCAAGAGAAATTACTTGACTTGAAAGATCCATCCCTTCATAAAACCATATCGGTTGCCAGGAGAGTTGAAAACAATTCACGTTATGTTAAAGAGTTAAACAATACACACAGTACAGATCGTAAGTTAACTGAAAACAAAGATTCTGGTGAAGTATGTACTGTATCCAGTAAGCCAAAAACTTTTGATAGTAGGTATAATGTTAGACGTGATAGTAGAATTAAACCTCGCAATTTTTCTGGTATCAACAAAAGCACTGTGTCATATAACAAATCGTCTTCTAGTAAGACTGTGATTCCTAATAATAAGCAGTTTTGTTTCAGATGTGGAAATGCCAAGCATACCACTGAAAATTCTTGGTGTCTTGCGTCAAATGTCACTTGTTTCAAGTGTAACAAATCTGGTCATTTTGCAAAAATGTGCAGATCAGGGAATCCTAATGCTTGGAAAAGTTCTGTAAATTTTATTGATGAATCTGTTTACTCTAATCGCGATGGCGACATTGAAGTTATGACTATTTGGAATGATGATGAAGTTAATCAAATCTCTGAAGAAATTCAACTACCTAAATGTGAGGTCACTATCAATAACCACAAGTTATTTCTTTGGGCTGATTCTTGCTCATTATATACTATTATTGATAAGACCATGTGGGAAACTTGTGGTAAACCCATTTTAGTTCATACACAAAGATCTCCTGTGGGTTATTTATGCATTAAATTACCTGTGATTGGGTGTTTCACTTCTGAAATCATTTTTAAGGATAGGAGCACTCTTGGAACTGTCTATGTTGTGGAAAAAGGGAGAGCATTATTAGGGTGGAAGGAACTATGGAATTTAGGGATGACTCTTGATCCAAATCATCCAGACCAAGTTTTACTATCTCCTAATTGGCGTAAAAAAACTTCTGAAGAAGTTTTAGTAACTCAGGATGACAATGCTGTGTTAGAATGGCATAAAAAATTTCCTGATTTGTTTAATCCTAAATTAGGATGTCTCAAAAAATTTGAACATAGAATAATCCTTAAACCTGATTGTATTCCTATTGTCCATAAAGTACGTAATGTGCCATTAGTGTTAAGATCTCAACTCAAATTGGAATTAGATCGCCTTTGTCATCAACACATTATTGAACCAATTGAGGCATCTGATTGGCTTAGTCCAGTGGTTTTGGCACGAAAACCCAACGGAAAATTGTGCATGTGTGTCGATTTAAGAGATTTGAACAAAAATATTTGGGTGGATCGCTATCCTTTACCCAAAATCAATTAAATGGTTGCTTCTGTTAAAGATGCAAAATTTTTCTCGTCCATTGATTTATCCAATGCATACCATCAGATAAAATTACATCCAGAATCCCGCCATCTGACATCTTTCATCACTCCTGAAGGTGCATTTCAGTTCTTGAGAATGCCTTTTGGTTTATCTTCTGCTTCAGCCGTTTTTCAAAGAGTCATGTGCAAGGTCCTTGAAGGCACACCTAATATGTTAGTGTTTCAAGATGACGTACTTGTATGGGGTGCAGATAAAAGCGACCATGACATGATTCTGCATGATGTATTGGGTAAACTTCAAAAGGCTGGGTTGACTGTAGCTGCTGAGAAATGCAAATTTGCCACCAATGAAATAGAATATCTTGGGCACACTTTATCGGCCGATGGTGTTAAACCTAAAAAAAATGTATTAGATGCCATCAAGAACGCTCCGGCACCATCTGATAAAGACCAACTCCGTTCTTTTTTAGGTCTTGCCGAGTACTACTCAAAATTTGTGCCAAATTTTGCTTCTAAAGTCTTTTGCTTAAGGTTGTTAATGAAAAAGGGTGCGAAATTTTTATGGACCACAGAGTGTCAAGCTGTGTTTGATGATGTAAAAAAAGAGATTTCAAATGCTGTTGCACTTAAACCTTATGATCCCAGCAAGAAATCGATCATCGTTGTGGATGCGAGTGCATATGGGCTTGGAGCTGTTTTAATGCAAGGGAAAGACAAATTCGAGTGGGTGGTAGCTTTTGCCTCACGTACATTGAAGGGTGCTGAGCCTTCTTACTCTGTTATTGAGAAAGAAGCTTTAGCTTGCTTTTGGGGTGTGAATTATTTCAGGAACTATGTCTGGGGCACAAACTTTGAGTTGAGAACAGATCATAAACCCCTTGTTGATATTTTTTCTACTAAGGGTGCAGGGAAAGCCACGCCTAGAATTGCTAAATGGATCTATAAGTTACAAGAATATGACTTTTCAATGGAATATGTACCTGGTATCAAAAATGTCAATGCCGATTGTCTATCTCGACTTCCTGTTGGGAGTGAAGATGTTGTGGTTGAACAAGATGAAGACTGGTCAATTGCTACTGTGGATGAAGCTTGTAATGGTGCTATAAGTTTGGAAGTATGGAAACAAGCTGTTCAAGATGATGTGGTATTGAAGGAAGTAATTGCACGCTTAACATCACCATGCAATAATTTCTCTTGGAGCAATTCTGACTTGTCCGAATATAAAACAGTATGGGCTGAACTTTCTTATGATCTTGAGGTTGGTGTGGTTAGAAGAGCAGACAAACTTGTGGTACCGTCTTCATTACGCAATAAGTTACTGGATCTTATGCATGAAGGGCATTCAGGCATGTCAGGCATGAAAAGAAGATGTAGGTGTGATTTCTGGTGGCCAGGTATGGACAAGGATGTTGAAAGGTGTGTAAGGAATTGTGCCGCTTGCACATGCAGTGATAAATCTCATGTTTCTCAAGAAACTACGATCTCTGCTGTTTCATTTCCTGACGGACCATGGCAGAAATTAGCTATGGATATTTGTGGTCCGTCCAGCGTTGGTAGTATTACTGGGAAGTTTGCCATTGTGTTAATGGATTATTATAGCAAATGGCCAGAGGTTGCATTTGTCAAAGAAGTTAAAGCTTCCAGTATTGTTAACTTTTGTGAGGAGGTTTTTCATAGGGAAGGTTTTCCTGAGAGCATCACGACTGATAATGGCCCACAGTTCATTGCTTCGGAGTTCCAAAGTTACTTGCATTTATGTGGTATAAAACACATTACTACGGCTGTTTATTGCCCCAGGGAGAACGGCATGGTAGAAAGGTTCAACCGTGTTTCAAAGGATTGCATACAATTAGCTGTGTCAGGTGGCAATGATTGCAAGGTTGCTGTCAAAAATTTGGTTTGGAGTTATAGGAATACTCCACATTCCGCTACCATGGTGTTATGGCAGAGTTTTTGGCTTTATTTAGCAGTGATATAGATCATTAATCTTGCTCGCATCTAGTATAGGTATTCTTAGCCTGTGTTGGCCCTTTTAAGCCCTTTTTTCCAGACCTATAAGAGGATAGCTGCTTAATATGCCTTTATTCTTGACTTTAACCTGTCTATTGCCTATTGGCTTTGACATATTAGACACATTGGTATGGTTTATGTAGGTATTCTGACAGAGCTAAGGAGCATTTCACCCCTTTCAGGCCTACAGGCCTAGAGCTAGAGGGACTCCATCTTGATGAAGCTGAGAGGCTTTTTAGGGTAAAGGCAATGTTTATAGTTAAGGCTGTTGTGCTAGAGGGAAATCCAGTTAGGACTGCTTCTTATCCGAGAAATGTGTTTTTCTCTTGGGCCCAGACGTAACAAGCAGATGGCCACTGCGGTTGCGTGGAAGCCTGGGAGCTGGCACAGGAATTCGGTAGGAGACAGCCCTCCGGTGGAAATTTCCATGAGGGGAGAGGAATCCATATTAGCGAGCTACAGGAGAGGAGGAGTGTTCAGTTCAGTTCAGTTTGGAGTGCAGCTCAGCATGGTGTGCAGTTCAGCGTAGTGCTCAGAACAGCTTGGAGCACAGAACAGCTGGGAGCTCAGAACAGCTTGGAGCTCAGAACAGCTTGCAGAGAGAGAGAGAATGTCTGCTGGAGCTGCAGAATAGAGTGCAGTTCTTAAATGGAGAAAGAAGGCAGACGATTGCTGAAGATGAGGAGAGAGAAAGCAGTGCAGAGAGCATCAAAGAAGGCTGTCAGCTGGAGCAGCTGAACCAGAGGCGTGGTGATGTGGTGAAGGAGGGAGAGACAGAGAGAGCCCTAATCCCACCAGAGGCAGAGAGAGAAATCTTCCTTCTAATAGGTGAGGTAGTCTGAATTAGTTACACTTACACTTTATGTCTAATCTTTTCCCTTTCAGCGGAGTGTTCCTGTTATGTTTAATCCTTCTCTTTCAGCGGTGTGTTCTACCTATAGTCTTTGTCAGTTCTGTGTAAAGGTTTATATTGTACTAATAATAAATGACCCCATTAATTAGTGAATTAGTGTGCATGAGTTCTTTTATGATAAAGTTATCCTGGCTTCTAGCCAGTTGCTGTTGAGCTACTGATGGATCAAAAGGGAGTAGGAGCGCTTAAATCAAGAAATAACTCAATCACATAGTGTGTATATCTTTGTCCTCATACAGTAAGGATAATCTTTCCTGGTAAGTATTGCTGTTTGAACAGATGCTACCCCTGATCAGGTAAGTAATAGTGAGGGAGAGAGGAGACTTGCAACTAAGGGACTAAGTTAGTACACCATCCCATAATATTATTGTAGTAGCAGACCCTTAGTGAAGAGACTTCCCACTATATATATATATAGGTATTCATGGGAATGTGGTCGTCGTTGATATGCGGCGTTAGTGAGAACACTGGGTGGGAGACCAGTGTGGATACCCACTGGATTGTGGCTTGAATAAGTGAGAACACTAGGAGGTCGAACTAGTGTGTAGTTTCGCAGGATTGCGAACAGTTTGGAAAAGGGAGCATTGGGTTCTGCAGGCCCATGTGTAGACGCACAGGATTGTGTGTCATATCTGCCCTAGGGTAGAACGGTCTGGGTCAGGGTGGCCGCGAGACCAACTGATGTGAATAAGTGTGGTGTAGGGTATGGATATCCCTAGTAATCAGTGAGTATTCTTAGTATCCCTATAGATTTAGTGGTGTTTTTAATAATATGAGCTTGTATATTGCGAGTTCCCCATCCTCAGGTAGGTACCAGGTGCCTGGATAGTTGGTCCTGAGGAGGGATGTGATTACGTTCTGGCTGGGTTGGAGGGGCCCCTAGGGGCTGATCCCACCTACTCAGAAAATCCAGCCATTACACATGGTATCTCCATTCCATCTTTTAAAGGGGCGTTCTGCTGGTAATAAGGTGACTCCTGCATGGATGCTTAAGATTTCTGCTGGTCGTAATTATAAAGAAAATCTCAACAGTAGGATGAGCTCTTACCAGAAGAAGTATGTAGACAGGCATAATGACAAAATTATGAAACGTGTAAGTAGTTTTCATGTTGGTGATTTAGTGAGATCTTCTCGCTTTGGGTTATCCAAGGATGGTTCTTCCAGATGGTCTCGTCCCTAAAAGGTGTTAAAAGTATTGGGTAATTGCGTACTGCTAGATGATGGACAAAAATGGAATTTATGCAATGTTGTTAGGTGCAATGATTTGGAACGTGATCTTTGGTTGGAAAAGGGGTCTGGTTCTAATTCTGCCTCAAATTCTGTTCATTCTCCCCTTCTTCAATCCACGTCATCTGAACTTCCAAAGGAGGATGTTTCCAAGCCCAGAAGATTGTCAGGACGAATTATTGTGAAACCTATCGAACTTAAAGATTACATGATGTAACTCTGTATATATATATAAATTGATCCTATATTTCATTGTAATGTATATAGTTTTTTTTTATTTGTTTTTTTTATTTAAGAGGGAAGATGTGTTACATTCTCCTGTTTCAATGTTTACTACTGTTCCTTTAATTCTGCTGGAATGTTGGTGACTCCACTGTGTGTACACAGGAATGTAAAGGTCAGTTGGAGCTGGGCTTTTCTGCCAGTGACATCTTAGGGTCCAACCTTACAATAAACTACAAAACTACTCCAGTTTCCTGTTCTTCTTACTTGTAAAAATTACCACATTGGTAACATTTCATTTTAATGTTCTTGGTATTTTTGCTGCCAGGCCTTAGTTTCTCTACAGAAATAATTCTTTGAATTTGGTCATCTACACATCTATCATCCTCATTAATTACCACAGCAGCAGGATCACTATGCAATGAAAGAAGAGAATCATGCATCTCTTGCACCAGGGAGTTTGTACTTACAACACTGGTGGGTGCAATCGCATGTTGCGCCCTTTTCAGAGACTCAGACGCACCCACCAAGTGTGGACTGTCAGCAGGATCAGACACTTCCATCAAATGCTCCAGCATTTTTCTTTCACTGCTGCATTCAGGGTTGCTTCTGGGTCCTCCTCTTCTGCAGCTTTGGCGGGTGGAGGTTTGGGTCCATAGGAGAACCATGCTTCCTGCTGGAAATTTCCTGGCAAAAAGCGATGGCGCCATGATGGGCAGAGCTTCCTTTTCTATAGCACTATTCAACATGACTGCCTTCCCATTGATTCCTATGCAGTTTTCTGTGGCCAAAGAAGAAAGGAATTCCTGGACTCATTCTTTCCTTCCAGGTAATTTTTCCCTAAATGAATCTCTCTAAAATGTCTTCCAGTGCATTGCAACTCTGCAGGATGTTCCTGTTCCAGTTTTTCCTGACATTTCCTTCTCCGTGCACTGTGTGCTACTGTTGGGGTGGTGAACTCTTGCAGTTTTTTTCTTCTTCATGCTTTTCCCTCCTGTGGTTTCCTTATAGGGCTGTATTGCTTTGCATTCCCAGATAATAGAGAATACCACCCTCAGACACAGAGGATCAAATACGACGAAGCAATGAAAACAACACTACACCACCTGGAAAGGGATTTCAGTGTATAAAATGAAGCACATCAAAGAATAAGTCATGGGGTTTTATTTATGCAATGCTCCCTAACAAAAAAGGCTTCCCCAGATGTCAAATGAACAACATAATATATATATATATATATACAGACAGTCACACATCACAATGGCAACAATCAAAAATAAAAAACATCACCTGGTGCAAACTTCATCCTGGCGCACTCCAGACTGGGGGACTCACAACTGGGGTCAGGGGACTCAGCAAACAGATTCCTGCACTGAAGATACGTCTACCGTCAGGCTCCAATCCCAGCTTCTAAGTCAACAAACCCCAGCATTATAGTCTCAAAACATACTAGAAGGGTCCGGGAGGCCTTCCTCTGTGCCAAGGAACTTACTACAATTGGCCTCTTTCCATTCAAGGATTCCCAAGGCAAAGGATTCTCACGTTCCTTCTGCATTCTCACGTATTCCAGCCTTTATCTTAACAAAGTGTACGAATGTCTCCTGCAGTACAGTCAACAAAGCAACCTTGAATGTGTATAACCTAACCAACTTGAGCAATCTGGGGGACAGCCTGAGCGCAAAAAGCTCAAGCACGACAGAGTCAGAACTCAAGATTACATGAGGGCATGTCAAAGCCAATAGTAAAAACTTCATAATACTTCCCAATGTACAACACAATGCACATTTGTGCACCACTGCCTATAGTACTGCACACTTCATCTCCCAATGTACAATATAATGCACATTTGAGCACCACTGCTTATAACACTGCACGCAGAGACAAAGAAGTGCATTCCACATCTTTCTCTCTCTCTCATGCTTTTAAATGCACATCCCACACGTTCTGTTCCTGGCTAGGCTGTTCTACTCTGTGACAGCTCCCACTCTGCTAAAACTACAAAGAGATATGAAAGAAATCTTCAAGGAAAACATGCACATGCAGGGAAATGATGTCGTACATTTAGGCTAGGGTAAAATAAAACACCAAAAGTCAATTAAAATAATAGTAGTCGAAGGTCATCACATGGTTTCAAAACATAGGAGTGCCTCTAGCACTATGTATGTATGTATGTATACTTGTTAAGCGCAACTGCCACCCAAAGGGTATCCTGGCTCTGTGACCATACCAATCCATCAGATGTGATACACTATATTGCTCTTGGAAAGAGGTGGGTTTTAAGATCCTTCTTGAAGGAAGTCAGATCTTGCCTACTCCTCAGCGACAGAGGTAAGGTGTTCCACAATTTGGCGGCCGCAAAGCTGAAGGCACGGCCGCCCATCCTCACTCTATTAATCTTGGGGACCATCACCAGGAATGCCGAAGCAGACCTCAGGGGTCTAGCGGCTTGGTACCAGGAGAAGTGATTTTGAAGCAGCGTTGGTCCCAGTCCATGCAAAGACCTGAAAACAAGGCATGAGGCCTTAAAAAAAATCCGCTGCTGGACAGGTAGCCAGTGGAGATCAGAGAGTGTTGCCGATGACGATGCAGAAGGTGGGCGAGATAAAGCCAATTTGGCTGCCATATTTTGAATCCTCTGTAACTTTGATACCAGGAAATTGGGAGCCCCCAGAAGCAGTGCGTTGCAGTAGTCTAACCTACTGAGGATGGTACTACACACCACTTCTGCCCTGGCTCCTAGAGGAAGTAACGGCAAGATTTTTCGTAAGGCTCGAAGCAGGCCCATACAAGTCACCGCGGTCCTGTTGACAGAGGCGTCAAGCTGCAGGCTAGGCTCAAACAAGACCCCTAAATTGCGAGCCGACTCGGCAGCGGTCACCGTGCCCAAAATAGAGGCTGGCCAAAAGTCGTCCGGCAGCGGGCGAGGAAGCCGATCCAAGGAGCAGTGAAGAACCTCGGTTTTCGACCCGTTGAATTGAAGCGAGTTGAGTCGTAGCCATTCTGCTGTTGCCGACATGCACCGGTGAAAGGTGTCCCTCGAGACTGTCTCTTTGCTCTCAAATGAAAAGATCAGTTGAGTGTCATCGGCATAATTGATGACTGATATGCCGAATGACTTTATCAAACTTATTAGAGGTCGGAGGTATAGGTTGAAGAGGATCGGACTGATCGCTGACCCCTGAGGTACACCCTGATTCACCTGACGCACGGCTGATCGAAACGGTGGCAACACCACAGCTTGCTGTCTATTGCAGAGATAGGATGTTAACCAGCTTAAAGCCAGGCCGGTTACACCTGCTCTCCGAAGGCGGCCCAGTAAAACCGCGTGGTCCACCGCGTCGAACGCGGCCGACATGTCAAGCAGCACTAAAAATGCTGCCTTACCCATGTCGACACGCGTTCGCAGATCAACCAACACGGCGACCAGAGCGATCTCAGTACCATGGGCCGGCCTAAAGCCAAATTGGGCTACATCCAGACAAGAGTTGATTTCAAGGAAGTTGGATAAGGCTCTTGTGGCCAGCTTCTCTATGTTTTTTATTGGGAATGGAAAAAGCGAAATGGGCCTGTAATTGGCCGGACATAGAGGGTCAAAAGAAGCCTTTTTTAGCAAAGGTGTTACTACTGCCAACTTCCAACTGTCTGGGACTGAAGCTGTAGCCAACGACTGACAGCAGATGATGTAAAGCGGAGGAAACAGCTCTGCTTGGAATGACTTCCAGATCTTATGTGGCATTGGGTCAAGTGGTGAACCCGAGGAGACGCCATTGGCCAATACGCAAAATTCCTTCAAAGAGGGGATGGGAAAACAGGACAGCTACAAGGGCATGTTCCAGCTTCATGTTCCAATCACTGTCTGGCTAGGTGGCTTCCATGGCGATCGTCAAACTTCATATCCAGAACCTTCAAACCCAGATGTGTACCTTTGTGTCCAGCTCTTGAGGCACACTTTCAACAATGGTAACTGCCTCTTTGAGCACTTATGTTGTTGGTACACTTTACTAACGGATCTCTGATTCAAGAGTCAGTTAAAAGATAAAAATCACAAGTGCATGCTAATGTTCTTAAACATGCCACATTGTTCCCGACACGTTCAGTTTTACCTTGGGTCCTCAAGATAATTTGTGTCGTTCTCACATGGGTCCTGGCATCAAATTATTTTTCAAGCATCAAAACAGACATGCCAAAAATATCCCTTGGTTCACCTTCAGCATTCCTTAAGGGTATGGTCTTTAAACTGTCATAAATATTATTGCCTTCCACCAAATATGTAACAGTACTCCCTGTTTTCTTCACCAATCGCTTGCCCCACTCATGAAACAGCATAAAAGCAATGACAACCCGGATGCGCAGCGGACGCAGCAGCTTGCGTGCCAAAGGCAAGCCTGTCTGCGCCCGTCCGCGGCCGGCTGGGGCCAGGGGCCACAGACCCTGCTCCCCGCGCTGGCCAGTGGCTACAGTATAGTTTGGACGATCTCCGCAGCCTGGATGCCCCATTGAAGGGAGCATGCAAACATTCCATCTCACCCTATAACAGTTCGCCTACATGTCCACACTGTAGCTTCCATCTAAGTAAAAACCTTTCACCCCTTCCAACTAATCCACAGAGATACAAGATGTTTCTGTTGAATTGTAGATCTCTGCCTAGACACTCCGTCGAAATCTCCATTCTTCTCGAAGAAGAATTGCCAGAGGTGGTATTTCTCACAGAGACTTGGCTTAACCCTAATTCTGATCCTGACCTCATCCAGGCTCTGCCTAGGGGCTACTCCATCAAGAGGTTGGACCGTCCTATAGGGAAGGGGGCGGGATTGCCATTATTTACAAACACAATCTAACCTGCCGAATATTGGGCAGTCCTGTCCCAGACTGTGAGAACGTCGCGTTCTCTATTGAGTTCGGCCCTGCCCTTACTTTTTTAGGTATTCTATTATATAGACCCCCAGAGCCCCCACTGGACTTCTGCAAATCTCTCCCAGACCTGGCTGCAAATTTAGCCAGCTCCTCTGCTAATTTTTCTATATTGGGGGATTTTTTTTTTTTTTTAAACCTTTATTTATCAAATGCACAATACACAGCGTCTGCCTACAACCCATTCGGGCCGGCGGCTATAACAAGAAAACGAATTATCATCCACATTGCGCTGCGGAAAAGGCCATATATCGCTTCATTACGGTGTAGTGGCATAAAACATCATATAAAGGATAATGAAGGTTCAATTTTTGTAATTTTGACGAAATCAGACCAACAACAGAAACAGATACATGGTAAAAACAGTGTCAAGGTCGTGGGAGGGGAGGAAAGGCGGGACAACAATATATAAGGATGGAACCAGTTCTACTAGGGGAGGGAGACAATGAAAGGAGTGTTAAGTAAGGACACTGATTAAGGGAACGTCAATTATGGGGATGAGGGAATGGTTTCAGTGTAATCAAGTGGCGGGGTACAGATGTCACCATGGTATTCGTTCCATTGCGCCCAGATTCTACCCCATTTCCTAGGACGACCCAGAGCCTCATAAACTGTCTTCTCCCGAAACATGCACCAATCCATGTTAGTTTTCCAGGCACTAAGTCCAGGTGGTCTGTGGGAGCCCCAGAGTTGCGCTATGTCCCTCTTGGCAACCATGTTGCCCAGGGTGATCCAAAAGGTCTGGGCGGCTGTACAATCCGTAGGCTCCCATACATTAAGCAGGCAGCGCCTCGCCTCAGGAAGGAGGGGGACCCCAGTGACACGCCCCATCACATCATGCACCCTAGACCAGAAAGCAGAAATAAGCGGACATTCCCACAGAATATGGAGAAAGATGCCATTCATACCACAGCCACGCCTACACGATCCATCAGTTGTGAGCCCCATTCGTACCAGACGCATACCAGTCACATAGACTCGGTGGAGGATCTTCAATTGCACAAAGCCGAGCCGGAATAGCCACCTCCTTAGGGGAGGAAATCGCCATTTGCCAGTCTTCGTCATCCAATTCGAGACCATCTGCTAACCAGGAGGCCCGAAGCTTCACCAGAAGGTCAGCCCTAGTGTTAATGAGTTTTTGTAAATTAAGGAAATCGTACTATCCGGGACATGGCCGTCAAGAATACGATCTTCCAGCGGGGACGACTGGGGGATTTCCGTCCCAGGGGGAAAGGCAGAGAGCAAGGCGTGCCGCACCTGAAGGTAACGAAAATACTCTTTGTCGTCCAGTTGATACTCTACCTTCAGGGCCTCGAAGGATTTTACTGTGCCCCTGGCCCAAAGATCCTCCACCTTGCTAATACCAATCATATCCCATCTGTCAAACCCTTTCGTCCGCCACAGGTTACCCAGCCGTTTAGAATCATACAGCGGGGTCATACGCGTCAATCTATTGCTCCAACCTGTAGCCACAGTCGCATCCTTCCAGGCACGCACGGCACACTTCGTAGGTCCAGTCAGGAGCCGGAGTGGTGCCTTCGAATATAAGGCTCTATTGAAGTTGCCGCCCGGCAACAGGAGTTTATCCATAGCAAAAGCGGGAGTGGGTCCTGGAGAATACGTGACATGGTTAATCGCACTCAATTGCGAGGCCCAATAATAACGTCTAATGTCAGGCAGAGCAATACCGCCATCGTACCATGGGAGCGTGAGTTTTGATAGGGAGATACGGGCTCGTCCGTCCCAAATTAACTGCCTCTGAAGGCCTTCAACCTCACGGAAATAACGGGAGGGAACTGTATCGAAAAAGTTCTGTAAGGCATATAAAAACCTGGGGAGGGACATAATTTTAAAAAGTGCCGCTCGTCCCAATGGAGACAAGGGCAAATCACGCCACCTTCGTACATCCTGCTTGAGGCGACGAAGAGGAGCGTAGAGATTACGATCATAGCGCACTGAGGAGTCCATGGAAATGAAAATTCCCAAATATTTAAAGCCATCCTCTGCCACCTGAATCAGGAATCTACGAGGCAGTGGAGGCAACACCCCCGCTATAACATTGACACACGATTTGGTCCAGTTAATAACAAGCCCGGAGTTCTTACCAAAGGAGGTGAGAACATCAAAGAGCACGTTTAGAGATTTCTGAGGTGAGGTGAAATAAAGAAGGATATCGTCAGCGTAGAGTGAAACGTGATCCTCCAGATCCGGTGTCCACTGGATCCCTTTAATCGAGTGCTCCCAGCGAAGCCACGCTACAAGGGGTTCCAATGCCAATGCGAAGAGAAGTGGAGAGAGCGGGCACCCCTGACGGGTGCCACGTCCCAGTGGAAATGAATCAGAACTTCTGCCGTTCACCACAACTTGGGCTAACGGTTGTTCATATAGAAGCCGCACCCATGCAATAAAGCTAGGACCAAAACCAAACTTGGAGAGGGCCGCCCACAAATATGGCCACTCAATGGTGTCAAAGGCCATTGTGGCATCCAGGGAGGCCACTACTGCAGGTTCCGTGAGAGCTTCAGCTCTCGCGAGAACGCTGTGGAGTCTACGAAGATTGAGAGCTGTGTTTCGATGGGGAATAAAACCGGACTGATCCGGATGGATCAAGTCGCAGATTACTGACAGTAGGCGATTAGCCAGGACTTTGGCCAGAATTTTAGGCTCGGCATTGAGCAACGAGATGGGGCGATAAGAGGTGCATCGATCACGAGGTTTGCCATCCTTGTAGATGACCACTATGGTAGCCAAGCGCTGTTCGGAAGGAAGGAAGCCCGGAATGCATCAAGAAACATAGTGCGCAAATGGGCAGCCATTTTGTCTGGTCGCAGTTTGTAAAGCTCGATGGGCAAACCATTGGGCCCCATTGCTTTGCCTGATCGTAAGGACCTAATGGCAATAGCGATTTCGTCCACCGTGATAGGCGCCTCCAGAGCTAATCTATCCTCCTCCGAGACGCAAGGTAGTGCAATGTCGCGCAAAAGCAAACAGGAGTCAGCCTCATCGCGGTCACTCACTGATCTATACACCGTTCGGAAATGGTCCACAAAACATTCAACGATCTCCCCCGGGTCAGTCACACATTCACCATTCTCACGGGTGATTACGGGCACCACACGGTTCAGTCTCTCAGCCTTGTCCAACCACGCCAGGAGCTTACTAGCCTTGTCACCCACATCGTAAAGACGGCCTAGCTGATTCATGCGCATCACCTTAGCAGCGTCAGTCACCAAGGCTCTATAATCTGCCTACTTCAGTTCTAAGGAATGTAAAAGTGTAGGTGTATCATCTCCACCCAACCCACTTTCGAGCGTAGTTATTTCGGCCTCAAGAGCCGACACAGCCTCCCTCCTAGTTTTCCTATCAGTTGCAATAAGGGACAACGCGGAACCCCGTATAACGGTTTTAAAAGCCTCCCACAAAGTCGTAGGGGAAGCGACCGATCCCACATTCTCATCGAAGTAACAATCGATCGCCTTAACCAAATTCGAGCGAAGCTGAGGATTCCTAAAGTGCCAGGGTGGAACAGGAGGGACTCTACTTCCAGAAAAGCCTCCCACCGAAACCTCGAGCAACAGGGGGGAATGGTCAGAAATACCCCTAGGGAGATGCCGGATCCCACGCACCAAGGAGGAGTTAGCAGTTAGCATCAAAAAATAATCAATCCTCGAGAGGCTGCCATGAGCACCAGAGTGAAAGGTGTATTGAGTTTGTGTGGGGTGCAACATCCGCCAAACATCCACCAACCCGAAGGTCTCAGTCAAGACAGTCAACCACATCTGGGACAACGGCAGAACCCTAGTGGGCAGCCGGTCACACTCGCCCGACATCACCGAATTGAGGTCCCCACCCACGATCAGAAGACCATTCGGGAGTCCTAGAAGAGTCCTACCAAGGTCAGCATAAGTGGTAGCCTGCAGCCCCGGGGGGACATAAACAGCAACAATTACAATCAGCCTTCCCTCCCATCTCCCCGAGACAGCAGCATATCGACCCGATCATCGAGGGTGACGTCATCTATTTCAAGGGCCAAGGAGGATTTCACCATTATACCAACCCCTCGGGAACCGGATGTAAAGCCAGCGTGAGCCACAAGTCGATAACCTCGGCGGCCAAGAGCTTTACAGGCATTGCCTATCAAGTGGGTTTCCTGGAGTAAAACAACATCAGGGGAATGACGTCTGATAAATTGTAGCACAATACCACGTTTAATCCTATCTCCCAGACCATTAACGTTCCAAGACAGCACTTTCATGTCACCCCCCCCCCCCCCATTCCAGTAAGACTCCCAAACCACCCCCTCCCGGAACCTCAGAGCAAGGATACAAGCAAGCGATATAGTACCATGTGAAAAAGAAAACATAGAACACAAAAAACAACCAAGACCCCTCCCCCCACCCCTCAACCAAAAACCCGTTACAACAACCCCCACCCTGCACCCCTGCTGACTCATGAGCCACCCCAAACTGCAGTGTGCCTGTCGCCCCTTCCAAAATCTACACAAAGAACCCCTGAGGAGGAAGGGAGAGACTACCCCAACCCGCCCCACCCCTGGGCCCAAAAATGAAAGCATATAAAGACTCTGCAAAAAGTTACAACCCATAATCGGACCTCAGGACCCATAGTCATTCCTGTGCCGTTGCACCTCCGTCCGCGCCTCCGGGGCCTCCGCTCTCGGCGTCGTCCTTTGGCAATGAGTCCAGCCAGACACTGTCCGGTTGATCGAAAAAGAAAGCACGTTCCCTGTACTCGATACGTAGGCGAGCGGGGAACAGCATCGCATATTTGAGTCCCAAGTCTCTCAGGCGACGTTTCACTCCCAGGAATCCGTATCGTTGCCGCTGCACTTGAGGAGTAAAGTCAGGGTAGATAGAAATGGAGCTGTTCTCAAATTTCAGCGGGCCGTGCTTGCAAGAGGCCTGAAGAATGGCGTCCCTGTCCCGAAAGTGGAATAGCCTAGCAATAATAGGCCTCGGGGGAGCCCCCAGCTTGACCTGGCCACCCGGGAAGCGATACGCACGCTCGACCGCAAAGAACTTACTAAGGCCTGCTGGAGCAAGTTTAGTAGCAATTAATTCCTCGACCAGTAAATCGATCGAAGCAGCACCACTGTCTTCCGGTACCCCGACCAGGCGAATGTTGTTCCGTCGGGCCCTGTTATCGTACTCCTCCATACGTCTGGCCAGCAGATCATGCGATGACCTCAGATTCCCGATCTCTGATTGCGCTTCCGCCATATCAGTCACCAGACTGGTAGCTTTAAGGTCCAATGCTTTGACCCTCTCATTAATTTTAGCCAAGTCGGCTCGAATAAGGGTAACATCAACCGCCACCGTGTCTATCTTGGACACGATGGCCTCGTATTGTTGACCCATATCTGCCTTGAGCCCTGTAATGGCGGCCATTAGGTCTTGAAGGGACACCTCTGATGCGGCCAGCATGTCTGTCCTCGGATCTTCAATACTGCGGCTGGCAGCGCTAGGGGAGCCTCTTGGCTGAGTATAACGATCTATCACGTTAGACTGGACTGATCCCCCACGATTGGCGACTTTCCTGCACTTCTCCAGCTCGGGTTTCATCGCCATGTTGGAATCAGTGCCCCGTTGGGTCTTCCCGGGCGCGATAAAATGGCAGCGTCCCTCTGGACTCCGAAAATCGCAATCTAGCGATAAATCACAGTCCGCTGGTCCGGGGCTGTGATGAGGACGTACAGCTGGGTAGACCACCAGAGCCAGGAGTGCCGATTAGGTCCTAGGCAGTTAGTTCGATGCTGGAACAGAAACCGAAAGTGAAAGTGACAACACCGCCGGTTGAGCAGATACCAGGCGACCGTTGTTGTTGAATTACTGCTCGGCTATCCAGAGCAGCAGAGTCCCCGGGCCCGTCCGGAGCTAGGCCAGAAAACTTAGGACGACGTAGAAATGGTTCCCGAGGTCCGATCTCGGCCCCGAAAAGTGCAGCAGCATCAGCAAGAGTAGTACTTCAAAAGCCCATCAAAGTAACCAGGATTTCGGAAGGATAGATCAATAAGGGCGGCGCGGGTCTCGGGAGCTCTCTGCTCACGCGACCATCTTGGATGCCCGCGTAGCTCCTCCCCCCTATATTGGGGGATTTTAACCTACATTTTGATGACCCTCTACAGACCTCGGCGACTGAACTTATCAAGGACCTAGCGGTTTTCCAACTCTCACTAAAAATGAGTAAATCCACCCATGCAAAGGGCCATTTACTAGACTCCATCTTCTTGAATCTGGACGCTCTAGTAGGGGAAAACCCTATACATCTTCCATGGTCAGACCCTTTTCTTATACATTTCTCACGGTCGCTACCCTACAGAACAACGTGTAGAACCCTCCCCCCCCCCCCTATTCAAGAACAAGGCCCTGGTTCAAACTATCATTGGAACAATGGACTACAGTTCTGGAAGAAACCAAACCAACCTCCACACTAGACGTAGTCACGGCCAATGATAACTTTAATAACTGGCTTCAAAAATCCTTGGATGCTCTTATTCCCGAAAAAAGTATGAAAACTAAAACAAGAAACACCAAAAAGCCTTGGTATACAGCTGTACTACAAGGCCTAAAGCAGAACTGTAAAAAAAATGGAGAGAGCCTGGAGGAAAAGTTTTTCCTCGGACTCGAAAAAAATATATAGAGACAGTATTTACCTCTATAAAGCGGAATTCAGAGCAGCACAGGTTGCCTTCTATGAAAACCTAATTCCACTCATGAGATCTTCAACATTGTGGAAACTCTCTCAAAGATCCCCCCTCACCTGTCTCTCCTGATACCTCAGGAGCACAGTGTGAAAAACTAGCAGAATTCTTCTCATCTAAAATTGAAACCATTTTCTCCTCATTTCCCCCTATGACTAACGACCTCACACTCCATTCACTCGGTAAAAATCATCCCAGCCTGGTATCTATTCCTGCAATGGAAATGCCAGAACTAAAAAAACTGTTCTCCAAAGTAAAAAGTGGATCACCCAAAGACCCTGCCCCACTACGGATGCTCACCCAGGTAGCAGGTGTAGTTTTCCCTGTGATTTTAGATCTAATTAACACCTCACTGTCCTCAGGGGTGGGCCCGCCGCGTGGAAGGAAGCCATGGTAAAGGCCCTGTTGAAGAAACCTAGCCTAGACCCTTCCACTTTAAGAAATTACCGTCCCATCTCCCTACTTCCATGGATAAGTAAAATCACTAAAAAATATTTTTATTCGAAACTTTCCTCTTTTTTTGGAGACCCACAATCTTCTCCACCAGACACAGACAGGTTTCAGCCCACTACAGGGTACTGAAACAGCCCTGATCTCAGTAGTGGAAGAATCAAGGAAAATAGTTGACTCCGGCGGTACCGCTGTGGTACTGCTTCTTGACCTCAGCGTGGCATTCAATACCGTAAACCATCACATCCTAATTCATAAGCTCAGTAAAATAGGTATCACCGGAACTGCTCTGGCCTGGCTCCAGACAACAGATCCTTCCAAGTGTTTCAAAACGAGGTGACTTCCAAAATAACTTCCCTCCGCTGCTATTCTTAAGAGAAGGAGCACAGAATGTGTAAAGGTTGCACAATTACGTTTTGTGGAGACTTACTTCAAATTCAGGGCCAAGTACGAATATTCGACACACTGCCGCACAACGGTATAAAGAGATAAGCAGTGAAAATTCATAAATTCTATTATTTTTCTGCTAAGTTGGAGAGGTATTGTGGGGGGATGCAGGCTGTGGCACTGAGATGTTCACTCAACTAACAAAATCAGCAAGCAAAATGTACTAGTCAGACATGACTCCTCCTGTCCAATTTTAAATGGCGGCTTGACTATATGCATGTGTTTAATAACTCCTCCCAACCTAAGATGGCACTTGACGCTGCATGTCGCGATAACGCAATTTCCTTGGGAAGAAGAATAAGTCTCACCTGCATAACTCGTGTCTTGGGAAGCTCCTTGTTGACCTCTGTTGTATCCCTTGCGGAAACTTTATCATCCCCCACATGCTTGGGTGGAATAAAAGGTATTGTCCGCTGACTGGCCCTGTCCATAACCGCATCGCAGTAAGAAAAATGTCATGAGGGCCCTGGTAGTAGCTACGGCCTGACGATCAGCACCTAAATCGTCCAGCACTGTGAAGGAGAGTGTTACAGAAAACCTTTTTCAGGGACAATTGGGCCTTGTCCATGGAGTTGAAGATTACCGCAAATGTTGCTAAATCCTTAACAAAAGGACCACCAAGGAGGAGGCCATGTGCCACTGACTCTCCCTCCAATGAGGCCAACTCATTCAACTGTGGGTTGAGTTGCATCAAAATGGAACGCCAGCACTCAGTGGAGATGGCCACATTGGTGTTACCTAGCTGGCAAGCCACATGTTGCGCCCACCCAACAAGGAGATCTGGATCAATGGGCATGTTGGATACCTTTGCCTGAAAGACCAGCTCCAGAATCTTTGTAAGAGTCCCTGTGGCATCCAGTAGCTTGTCCTGGCAGTTACGCCAGGCTCTATCCAGACCTTTCTTAGGCTCCTATACCCACTTTTTTATAAACGTTACCACGGTGGGATCCACCTCTGGAGTATCTATGACCTTCCCCACTAGGTCGGGCCTAGGGCATTCAGAGTACAACTTGGCACGCACATCCCTGGAACCCCTTGCCTGATGTGTTCCTGAACATAGTCAGCAACCTCCTGGGAGGGGTCCAGCTAGATGACCGAGGGTGGACGATATGCCCGGATTGAAGGTCAGCACCTTAGGGGTCTTGGAATGTGACGCTGAGGGGTGCCCAGAGCGCTTCCTCTTGCTAGGACCAGGAGCATCTTCCTCGTCGCTATCACTGGGGTCAGTGGCCAAAGAGTCCGAATCTGTCAGGCCAGAAGGATTAACTGAATCATCCACCTCGCGGGGTTGAGTGGCGCTACAAACATGATTGTCCCTGTCTGTCGTAGACAGCTTCTTGAAGGCCTCTGGATGCGCCCACCCTTTTGCCGTATCCTTTCCCTCACTAGGCTTGCAAGAGGGACTTGTAAATCTCCCGCAGGTGAGAGAGAGGGGAGCTAACCCTGCTCATGGGCAAATCCCTTAAACTGGTGAGTGAGGGTGCCCAGAGCCCTGGCCAGTGCCTTGTCAACGGATAACTGGACACTGTTATACAGGGCATCAACCAGGTTCTCCTCTAAGGAGGCCTGGATGTCCTCCTGATAATACTCCTCACCCTCAAAAGGCTTGTATTGGGCCATACCTGATACTTTATGGGCGACTAATCTCGATTGAGACACACCCGCAGCCAATTCCCGCAATTATAGACAAACATCGACAAATGGTTTACACGCATCAGGAGATCATCAAGGTATTTACCACCCACCTAACCAGGACAATTTGGAGCCTCAAGACTCCACATGTACCCAGTCCTGTACAGTCTATAGAAACATACCTGGCAGGAGTGGAAATACCCTGCCTATACCATGAAACTCAGGAAACCCTGGGGGCCTCCTTCAGAGGTGAAGAAATAGAAGCGGCAATGAATCATTTGAAAACTGCCAAATCGCCGGGTATGGATGGCCTCGTGGCTGAATTTTATAAGGAATACGCTGGGGTGATGGTTCCGAGATTGCTGAGGTTATTGCAGAAGCGAAGGAAATGTGAGAATTACCAAATTCTATGCTGGAAGCATTGATAGTAATGATTCCTAAACCGGGTAAAGACCTATTGATCCCCAGTTCATATAGACCTATATCCATGCTAAACGTTGACCTTAAAATTATAAGTCAGGTGCTTGCGAGTAGATTGATCCATTGTCTCCCTCAGCTGGTGCATGCGGATCAATCTAGGTTTATACCAGGTAGAAATACGGTCAGAAACATTTGACGTCTTGCACACATGATGAGGACTCTGGGGGCAAGGGCACAGGGAGGTGCATTGGCTTTCCTATATATTGAACAGGCATTTGATTCAGTCAGGTGGGAATATTTGTGGCAGGTGCTTTTAAATATGGGATTGGGCTCAGAGTTTGTAGACTTGGTTAAACTGCTTTATACTAAGCCTATGGCCAGAGTCCGCACGGGAAGATATATGTCGGATGTTATGATGCTACATAGGGAAACGAGACAGGTATGTCCACTTTCCCCTTTGTTATTTGCCCTTATAATGGAACCACAGGTGTGTCACCTCCGGGCAGTGCTGTGGGGACATGGCATTACAGTGGGTCAAATAGAACATATTGTGTCACTGTATGCGGATGATGCGTTGATGTATCTGGGTCGCCCAACACAGTCTGTCTCGATTTTGCTGGAGGCTCTAGAGCGGTTTGCCATGGCCTCTAGCCTGCATATTAATAAACAAAAATTGCAATTATACGCGATAGGGATGATGGAGAGGGAAGTGGAGTCCCAGCCCTCCGAGCTGGGATTTCCATGGGAACCAGAAACGGTGCATTACTTAGGGATACGAATAGCCAGAGGAAAAGACTCCTTTTATAAAAATGGGTAGGAAAATTGAGGGCCTACAAGGGAGTGTACATATTAGGTTTAAAGTATTTTATTCAGCATGACACACCAAGACAAATACACAGAGCAACCTGTGGAGGCTGGAAGTACCCAGACCTTGGCAAAGAGCTATTAGGCGCAGGTCACATGTGTTAATCTAACACGGCAGTAGAAAGAATGCATTGTCCCAGTATGACACAACATTTTTATTGCAAACACCCCCCAAACCCCAACTTCCAACTCCCCTAACCCAGCCCCCCCCCCACCCTCCCCACCCGTCGTCCAGTGCACAAGCTCTATCCAAAGCGTACATCAAAGCCGCCTCTCACGGGGAAAGTGAGTCTCGTACCAGGTCACTGGTCAGGTGATGCCGGGCTCGTGAGCCTCATGAGGCGGGGGTATTTGGCACAGGTAAGCTCCCTAAACTCTGTGAGCAGTAAGGAATGAAACGGTTGCCAGAGTTCGTTAAATTGCGCTATGTCCCCTGCCACCATGAGGGACAATTTTTCCATACCCAGCACATGCCACAGTCTATGGAGCCAGCCCGTGATGGTGGGTGTTGTGGTGGTGCGCCAATGTATCAAGATGTTCTGGACCGCTGAACCTAGGGCGATGGCTATTTGCCTACCTCTACGGGATCTGAGGGGGTACATCAGTCCATTCGGGAGTCCCAGCAGGGTGTATGCAGGGAAGCGCGGGAGTTCAATGCCAAAATGAGAGTCTATTTCATCCAGCACCTCCTTCCAATAGGCATCCAAGAGAGGGCACTCCCATAAAATGTGCGTAAGTGTACCTCGGTGCCCGCACCCTCGCCAACACGTGTCCTCCTTACTACGGTCAAATTCGTGAATTTGCTCAGTTGTGTAGTACCAGTAGGTGGAAACCTTGGTCAGTGTGTCGGTGAGGCCCATGTGATACGCCGAGTGGCACGCCCTATAGGAAATGTGTTCCCACTTCCTGGGGCTTAACGTTCTCCCTCCCTCTCGCTCCCAGCGTTCTCTCCCCGGGTTGTAGAAGTGCGTTGAAGGTTGTTGTAAAAACCTAGAGAGATCCGTGATCAGTTTCGAATCTGATGTACGTGACAGTAACCATCTCTCGTACAGTGAGAAGTGTCTATCTGCCGTCTCTTTCACCTGAGGTTGAAGAGCCCAGTGGCGGGCTTGCATATAGCGATGTCGCTCGGTCTCAGGGAGAGAAAACTCCTGACGGAACTGCGGAAAGGGGACAACTCCTTCAGGGCCATACATATGGCACAGAGCTCTACACCCCGCTTGCCGCCAGTGTGTGAATGCCCCTTTTTCCATTCCCGGGGCAAAGTCTGGGTTGTCCACTAACGGCGTGAGCGGCGACGGGAACGAGGTAAGGTCATACTTGATGCAAGTAGCATTCCAGACCCTCAAAGGCACCCTAGTGATAAAAGAGGCGTACAGGTTCTTAGGTCGGTGAGACCGGTGCAAGAACGGGACCTCCTGCAGAGGCCTGCCTGCCACCGCCTGATCCTGGAAGAGCCAATGCTTATCAGACTACCATCTGCACCATTCCACGAAATACCGCAGCTGCGCTGCCTGAAAGTATTTACAAAAGTCAGGGATTCCCAGCCCCCCCGCCTCGGGGGCCAGAAGTGAGAGGGCCCTACGCATTCTGGGCTTTTTCCCTTGCCAAATGAAACGCGCCACCTCCGACTGCAGTTGCGGGATCTAGCCGGCCGGCGGCTGGAGCGGCAAAGCCCTGAACAAATAAAGAACCTGCGGTAAAACCGTCATTTTAATGGCTGCAATCCTGCCCAACCAAGAAAGGATGCTGCTGTTCCATCGACCTAATTCCTCCCTAATCTTTGCCCCCAGAGCTGTGTAGTTAGCCGAAACCATAGCCGGTAACGTGGGGGCTATCATAATCCCCAGGTAGGGTATCGCCTCTGACGACCAGAGCATGGGGAATCTATTCTGCAGGTAGATCCTAGTGGCCAGCTCCAGGGAGACATCTAAAGCCACCGACTTCCCCATGTTCATCTTAAAGCCCGCGACTGCTCCAAAGGAGGCCAGTTCCTCTATGCAGGCCAGAATGGCCTTCCGGGGCGTAGCCAACGAAAAGAAAACATCGTCAGCATAAAGGCTGATAGCGTGCGTGAATCCTCCCATCCATATCCCTGCCACCGCCGGGTTGTCATGGACCCGTTGACAAACGGCTCCATGTATAAAGCAAAGAGCAGGGGCGAGAGTGGGCATCCCTGCCTAGTGCCCCTTTCGATGTTAAAGGCCGCAGAAGTGTACCCATTCACGCGGACCACAGCTGTCGGCTCCCTGTAGCAGTTGAGGATCATGGAGCTGATCTTTTCCCCTATGCCCGCCTTCACCAGAACCCGTTCCAGGTAGGGCCAATGCACTCGGTCGAACGCCTTCTCCCCGTCCACTGCCAGCAACATTCGTTCCCCCGGAATCCGGGAGGCCTTCTCCAGCAGGTGGACCACCCGTTTTGAATTGTCGACCGTCTGCCTCCCCGGGACAAAGCCCGCCTGATCAGGGTCGATAAGACCGGGTAGGTGAGGTGCAAGTCGACTGGCCAGGATCCCCGTGTAGAGTTTTAAGTCCACGGTCAAAAGGGATATCGGTCTGTAGGACCCACAGTGTTTCGGGTCTTTCCCTGGCTTAGGGATGACCGTAACGGAAGCTCGCAGGAGGTCAGGCGGGGTGGCCCCGGGTTCCGCAAATGAGTTAAAAAGGCGAGTAAGGATAGGGGCTAGCGACGTGCAGAACATTTTATAAAAGAGCGCGGTGTAACCATCCGGGCCCGGCGCCTTGCCATGTTTAAGTCTGGCAATTGCCGACACCACCTCTTCTATCCTAATATCCCTATTCAGGTGTTCCGCCTGCAAAGGATCCAGGGAGGGCAAGGCGACCGAATCCAGATAGGAGGCCATGGCCTCCTCGTCCGGTGGGTTGCCGGTATAAAGATTCGCGTAAAACCCGCGGAACACGGCCGAAATACGAGCATCCTCCGTTTCCACTGCCCCTGTGGAGTCAGAAATCTCCCTCACTAGCTGGCTCTGACGTGCAACTCGGAGCCTATTGGCCAACAGCTTACCACAACGGTCTCCCCCTGTATAGAAGGCGTGGCGCAGCCGGAGTGCCGCGTACTCCGCCTGATCCAGATCCAGGGCTGCCAGAAGCTTTCTCGCTTCCTTAAGCTGTCGCCAGATCCTGGGTGCCCCCGTCCTGCGGTGTATCAATTCAAGCTCATGAACTCTATCAGTAAGTTCTTCCCTCTTGGCCCGTCGTTCCTTCTTTTCGGCTGCAGAGATTGCTAAAAATTCTCCCCTAAGGACTGCCTTCAGGGTCGCCCATTGTGTGGCCCGGGTGGTGTCAGCGTTATCGTTATGGGCCAGATAGTCTCGGAGCGCAACCTCAATACGGTCCACCACTATCTTCCTATGTAGCAGGGTATCCCGGAGACGCCATGTCTTCGGAGGATGAGCTGCGGGGGGTAGACACAGCGTGGCCTCAACTGGAGCGTGGTCCGATAAAGATAACACACCCATGTCCGCCCCTGAGACCAGCGCCTGCACCGGAGATGTAACCAAAAGGTGGTCCAGCCTTGCATATGTCTTATGCGCGTGGGAATAATATGAGTAATCCCTGCCAGTGGGGTGCATATGACGCCAAAGATCCAGAAGGTCTACCTCCGCTAGCCGCGCTTTACAGCAGGCTGAGAATTCCCTGACCTGCGGGGAGCGCTGCGCCGATCTGTCCACAGCAGAGTCAAAAACCATATTAAAATCTCCACCGAGAATAATATGTCTGTCCGGTGAGGCAGTGATATCCTCCACCGCTGACTGCAGGAAACGTTCCTGCTGATCATTGGGGCTATAGAGGGATCTGATCGTGAACGTGAGTCCCCCTATCCTGAACCTGTGCGCTAGCAATCGGCCCTTCTGTTCGGCGAACTTATGGAGATGATCCCCCTTAAAGTGTCTGGCTACCAGAATCGCCACCCCTGCAGTCTTAGTGGTGCAAGAGGAGAAGAATTGGACTGGGAACTTATGTGAGCGTAGCCTATGTGTGTCCTGTGGCAGCAAATGTGTCTCCTGGAGGAGGCATATGTCCGCATGAGCATTCTCCAAGAGGGAAAGCACTGCCCGCCGCTTGACGGGATTATTCAAACCCCGGACATTTAGGGTCACACCCTTAAAAGTGTAAGGAGGCATAATGGATTGTGTGTGTGAAAGCGCGACTACTTTGACCTGAGGCCGTGGAAGGTGTGAGCACCCACCCCGGTGTCATAAGCAAAAAGGCAAAGAAGAAACAGTATGTGGTCACGCAACTTCTTCCGCCAGGCAACCTGCAATGTGTGGCCGACTCCAGTGTATCCATTAGCTGCGCAGCGCATTGATCAGCCTTTACCCTTCTCCCCGTAAGCGCGCCATGCCCCCATCCGGCCAAGACACAGCAAATGAAGGCCGTGAATGCAGCAAGTATCTGCATGGTGCACTGGACGACCCCTTCTCCCTCACTCAACTCCCGGATCCCTCCCTGAAACTCCCACCACCCAACTACACCACCCCTACAGCCCCCACCCCACACCCCCCTTCCCCCAAACTGTTCCAGAGGAACCAATGTCCCAGTCCGGTCCATAACGGACAAGTCTGTGGAAAATCACAGAAGTGGACGTCCAGCCACTACGCAACCACCCGCTCCCCCCTCCCCCCTCTGGGCCCCCAAACCTGCGATACCAAGAAAGCGATGTTGATCTCCCCCCGGAGTTCTTCTTAGGCAGTCAGCGCAACATCACCGGTTGCCGTATCCCTGGCCACTCCTCTCACTGTGCTATCCATTTCCGCCCGGATAGTAGGTGAATCCGGTCTTGCCGAGGAGGTAGAATTGCGGCGGCCAGGGACCGACTGCCAGCCATCCCTAGTGACACGTCTACGTCGTGGGGTGGCACGTCCTCGTCAGTTGCGGTGATGCCCAGCACCCCGCAGATGTCCTGAAGGGAGCACAGCTGATGCAATGTGCCATTCCATCGGAAGATGAGGCGAAACGGATGGCCCCACGAATACTGAGTGTCATGCTCCCTCAGGAAGTCGGTCGCTATTTTAAATGATTTGCGTTTCTGCAACGTGATCACTGAAAGATCTTGGAAGAGGGCCACTCAGTGACCCCTAAACTCCAGGGAGGGCTTGGACCGGGCCTCGCAGAGGATCCTCTTCTTCAAGGGGTAATCCGGCAGAAAGCCAAGAGGTGGGGGGGGGAGGAGCTGAGGATCGGCGCCGCAGGCCCACTCTATGCGCCCTGTCTATCCTGACAAGAAAATCGGTTGGCTCACCCAATATCTCTTTGAACAGGTCTCACAGGTAGCCCGCGGCGTCCTCCCCTTCCTCTCCGAGAGGCACACCCCGGACCCGGATGTTGTTCCTCCGGGACCGGTTCTCAAGGTCATCCGCGTGTGATTGAAGATCGATTTGCTGGTCCCGGAGCCGTATCACCTCCTGCTGGAGTTGCGTGATCTCTTCATCTCGGGCGTGTCCGGCCTCCTCCACGGAGGTCACCCTTTCACCCAGGCTATCGACTTCCCTCCGCACTTCTCGAACCTCTCCCGCTACTTCCTGCTTCAATGTCTGAAAGTCCTCTCGCAGTGAGCTGAAGAGTGATTCAAGAAAGGACCTGGTGACCAGCGGCTCCCCTCCACTCGCCCCCTGGGAGCTGCTCGATTGCCCTGGGGAATGCTGTCCCCGGTCCTGCCTCGCAGTGCCCCTGTTCAGCATGTCTGATAGGGTGCTCTCACCCTTCCTATTCCCTTTGTTGCCGGCCATTCCACGCGGTATACTGGACTCCTTGGCTTGTTGCAGGGACCCTGAATGGCCGCAGCCCTTCGCCGCACCCCTGGGGCACCAGTCAATTGGTCAGCACGTCTCTCTCGGGTCCCCTGTGCTCCTACGCCGCCGTCCGCTGACCGCACACCCCAAAATCCGGCTGTCTCCTAAGCTGTCTGTGCCACTTGCCAGGCCTGCACCGGTCGTCGCCGTCTCACTTGCAGGTAGTGAAGGCGTGGCGTTCCCCACCACTCGGTGTGCAACTCGGTTACCACCCTGCACCACCTCCTAATTCACCGACTGCGTCCCAGACAGCGCCACTACCATCCACAGCCCCTCAGTCCGAGCGAGAACAGGGCGTCTTCGCTGGCGCAGTCACGACCGGGGGTCAGGCTAGGTCAGCCGCCTTCTCACCGCGCCACCTCACCTCCAGTGGGCCCGGAAGTCCACTCGCCAGACTGGGCCAGCAGGCACTCAACCTCTCCTAGGCAATGCGGAGGGAGAGCCGGGCTGGGCCCCCCCACTCCAGCCAACGAAGCCCGCCGTCCACAGGTACCTCTGAACATACGCATACACTGGTTACCATGATTGCAATGCAGGGAGGCCGGAAACTGGTTACTCGCTTATACAGGGTACTCAGAAAAGATCAAAAGATTGAACTCTTGAAGGTGGAGGAGAGCTGGCAAGAGATTTGTCCGCAAGAGATTACGGAAAAAGAGTGGGGTAAAATCCATGAAAATGTTGGCAGAGTGGCAGTCTGCAGTAGATTTAAACTAATACAATACAATATAGTTCACATGACTTACCTTTCACCAAGGCGATTACACACCATAAGTGTATCTCAAGACTCGAAATATCCCTGTTGCCAGCATGCACAGGCAGACTTTGTGCACATGGTATGGTACTGCCAACTAATTCAATCATACTGGACAGCTGTTCTAGAACAACTGAAAAGAATAACAGGGTGGAAGATAACCTTAGATATGACAAACTGCCTCCTTAGTCTGACCCCAAGAATCCTAAGGGAAAAACGAGTATACAGTTTCTAATTTTGGGGCTCACGATAGCTAAGAGAAAAACTGGATACATTGGCTGACACCGCAGGAGCTGCAGGTGGATAGATGGCGAAAAGATTTTAAAGAATGGGCGTTGGCGGAGGAGGAGCATATGCGGAAATTAAGGGCCAATAACAAACTCCCGGAGGTGTTGCTGGCGAGGGGGACAATGGTCCACGACATAGAAGAGCAGGACTCGATTGTGGTAGATGGATCGCAGGACTGGGAATACCATACTAACTCTGACAATTTAAACCAAACATTAGGAAGAGGGGACAACTAAATAAACGTACTGACAGACATTTCACATTGATCTAGGAGATCCCAGTAAGGGAGAAGGTGGGGAGTTAATTTGAGGTATTAAAACGGTAGTCAATATTCTGAAATTACAAACTGAAAATCCATTAGGAACCCATGTAACAGAAATATCTTGTTTTTGGTGTGACTGTGAATAATTGAATCTACAGTATACATGTGAGGTACGAATCTGTATTTGAATTTTGACTATGTTCCTGTTCCTTTCTGAAAATAATAAAGAAATCTTTAAAAAACAAACTCAAACTTTATGGGGTCAAGTAAGGCAGCAAAGTGCCACAATCAGGGTAGCCTTCGGCTACAGTCAAAGGGGAGTGCAGAACACCCACAGGCAAATACTTAAGTGAATAGAAAGTGAGAGGAGTCACCTGCTGAGCACTCTAGGTGGTGCTTGTGCAAAATGTTATGACCCTGGGTACACTCAGATGCGCCAGGGCATGAAGGGAGCCAATAACTGGTAATGCGGGCACAAATGGACCAAAATCTGAAAAGTATGGGCCACTAGCAGAGAGACGCACTGCTAGATGCTTCAAATTCCTTTGATGCTGCGTTCAAAAGAAATGGGGTGGTTTTGCAGATGCACCTATGCCCTTCCCTGAAGGGCTAGAAATGGGACTGCAGCCGATAGAGCTGACAGCTAGACGGCTAGACAGACCCGCTCCACACAATATGAGCCCGCGGTGGAGACCGCTGGGCTGGGAGGCAGATGCGCTCCCCCTACAAAGGAAGATAAGCATTTGCAATGCAATAGGTCTCGCATTTGCCAAACTTTGAGCTATTGGCATTGTAAATGACACTGCCTTTTATTTGTGTGTTTTGAAAACCGGCAAATGGTGCGTAAACATGCACTTTTTCGCTTGTAGTCTTTGCTAACGAGAAACAAGCTGGCAGTAACTGTGCCTGTTTTACTGCCAGCCTTGCTTCTTGTAAGCAAGGGCTATGTGACATTTACAATGCCAATAAATCAAACTCTCACAAATGCAAGGCCTATTGCTTTGCATATGCTTATTTTCTTTGCATTTCTGCAACTATTAAAGTCTTTGCTGAGCTTTCACGTAATGTACTTCACTATAGGCTTCCTTTGTTTTTACTCTCACACTATTTCGTTGGAAGAACCATAGAGTTAAAAAACAAAAGTATCAAGTCGAACATTAAAAAGAATATACATGTGAAAAAGGTACCAGCATGTAGATATCTTATTGGGTGCACAGATGTCAACAAAGTGTAAACAGCCTCCTTGTCCATATATATTTTGCAATACCAATTAAGTTCGCATAAAACTTCTTTCATGATAAAGCGCTGCACATTGATTATTAGCTCCGATAGGTATAATTTAGTATGGTTTAAATGCAGTGGACGCGATCAGTGGTACCCATATCTGTAATTCAGCCTGAATTCCATAACCGCAGACACGACAATGATATTCCAGTTGTCTTGAACGGTCTGCAATAAGAAAATCATCTCCCTCAAACCGTTTCTGGCTGTCACCACAAAACAATTTTGCTCGACTTCAAGGGCACATGACAAATATAATAAACCTGGGGGCTGAATTTAAAACTGTAGAAGTAAAACCTTAATTCTGGCGAATGGAGGATTCAAAAGGGAGAGAGAAGTATCTTAAACTAAAAGTGAAGGGACTTGGAGGATTAAGAACACACAAATCACTGAAAAAATCAATGCGTTATCAAAAACGTATGCAGAGGAGTTAAAGATTTAAATCATCCCAACGCGATCCATTGTATCAACTGAGTGAAACTGTGTGCAAGGTTCTTTCCCAAGGTTGAATGTTGTACAACTTGCGCTCTGATGTACCAGTCTCAAAAGACAGTATCAAAAGTGTCAGCCACTACATATCAGTGGCGTAACCACACTTGAGGGGGCCCCTACAAAGTACATGGAGAGGGTCCCCGCGCTCCGGTCCATGAGATCTCGCCCCCCCCCCACTCACCCCGCACAGCGGGCCTATTGTTAAGCCACTAGTACATATATAATAATAAAAATTAAAATATAAAGGGCGGACAACTAACATACCGGCCAATTCCACTCTTTTACTTGTGAAATATTACTCGCAGAATCACTCGTCTCAGAAGGCGGTCATATTACAAAGATCTGGCGAATTGGCTCCAGTACATTTGTTACAGTCATGCCTGCTGTGCCTTAAGATTAATCCTAATGACTAAAAAATGTGAAAATGTAATGTGCTTAAGTGTGGTTAATGCTGGGGCAGGGTGGTGCCAAACCCTCCATCCAAATTTCTCAAAATCTGTGAGACATTGACTTTAATTTTGGGCCGACGTTGTCGACTTTTGGTACAAAAATATGCCTTGTAATGTTCTTATGCTGGAGACAGATGTTTGGCAAAAGCTTGTTATTATGCATAAGTATCCTTGTGTCCAACATATATTCGAAGACTCCAGTCGAATAACTGTGTTTAGGGGGCAGAAGTGTAGAGGACCGACATCAGGGGAGGTAACACTCTCCCCAATTTCAACTCTCACTACTAGTTTAAGATATCAATAAAACCCATATCATGAGCTTTAAATAGCGCTTCCTACTGTACTATTATTGTTTCTAAGCAGTCTTACTGCTGCCCAATGTGCAGGGACTCAATTTATCGACCTCGGAAGGGTAGAAAGCGGAGCCACTTCCATGGTGAAAGGCTAGCGCAGAAATGATTGATGTTAAAAGGATTGTTGAATTTCAAGGGTATCGAGCCTCAAAGCATATTACTTGGGGTACCTGCGGTGACACAAGTGAAGCCACAATCGGAAAACGTGGAATAAAAAAAACATTTCAAGTAACTGCAGCCTCTATTTTGGGGAGGAGATAACCTACTTTCCAGATGAGCACAGCCCAACTGCAGCATTTACCATAAAGTATGACGTCAGCCAATCGAAAGGATAGGCAGAGCTTCCACTCCACTTCCAAAATCTCCTCGATTACAAGAGGTCTCGCAGAGCGAGCAGCGCATGCGCTGTGTCGCTAGGCGAGACCTAAAAAAGGTTACTCAGTGGAGTGAAGTCATACTCCTCTCCATCGGGCAAGCATTGACGTATTATATATTCTCTGAGGTAGCGGGCGGCGTGTCCTGAAGTGGAGCATTTGTCCGCTTAGGAAACAGCAATTTAAAACACAATCTAATCATACACGGCAACAGCGCAGTGAGGGGGTTGCATACCAAGAAGGAGGCGCACACTCGCCCCACAACAGTCAACAAACCAATGATTATAAAGTATAAAATATAAAAAAATATCGGCACTTAACTGGCTACGAAATGGCAAAGAAAGAGGATTCTAAAATGAAGGTTCCTGATCTTAAAGGACTGGGTTATCTGCGATTGATGCATGTGACTACTTATGGACTGGTGGTTCATGGGTTATGTTGTTTTTTCTTTTGTACTGTTCTAATTGGATGCTGCTAATTTATGCATGTCTCCTGTGACACATCATTTGGACATCACCTATGACCTGTCTTCCTGACCGAAGATGAGAGCTGCATACTATGAGGGCTAGCGCAGCATGGAAACTGACCTGAAAGAGCCCGTGTACACCAACACTAGTCTCTTGCAAATAAAGGGAATAAACTTACACCAGTATCTGAGGTTCTCCTTCACACGAGAAAAACAATTAAATTCTGATCCACACTTGAACACCCAATGTCACTGTCCAAGAGTGGCTTTTAGGAGAGGTTGGTGATCCTAGATGCCTGTCTCCTTCAAGGTACCTCTACGCCGGTATTATGATGAGGTCTCCTGACAAGACAGGATGAATCGTGAGTTTCATTGTAGGTTTATTTGATATCCTTGTCACCAAACATGCAGGGAGGCTTCCATTTTCAGGCAACAGTCCGCAACTGCCACAGATGGAACTTTACCATCCTGCATTCCTATTTGACATGTACTCTTCTAGAAGGTGGATAATAATTCCAACCTCCTCAGACATTAGCTACAACACAAGCCAACAAATTAACAGGGAGAGCTGAACCAAGAGTCTGGCTTGGCTCTCAGAGTTCGTGAATGAGCCGAGCCCTGAAAATAGTAATTTATGCAACAAACATCATAACAAAAAATGTTACAATGGCTTCCAATTTCTTTTTAAAGTATATTTATTTAACTTGTCGAAGATTTCTGCTCTAGTACTCAGATTATTTCACTGCATTGAGAGGTATTTACTAAAAGTGATAGTTATTAAACATGAACTTAGACACATTCCTGCCCTTCCCGCCCTGACAACAATGGCAATAATAAAATGAGAAGCAAGTCATTTGTCATCTGTCCGCTATATGTGGCCTAGTCTTGTCATTGAAGGAGCAACATTATAGTCTATTAAATGAAACACAAGAGCTTTTTGTACAGTGGACATCCTGAACTCATCTATTTGAAGGTGCTTTCAAACGAGATGATGAGGATAAAGGAGGTTCCCTGAAATAAAATACTTGCCTAGGATCAGGTAGTTCAAGCATGGAAGTCAAGACTGTTTTTTGTGAGACTTCAGCAAATATATGGCTAGCTCTTTCTCTCCTTTTTATTATTAATGAGTTATGCTTTGTTTTTAATTCCAACAGGACCTTAGCTGAGCCATGGTGAGGCCTTTCTCTGGCTCAAGTCTTCAGTGGCTAGCCCACTTCTAATCCTATTCCATCATATTTTTGTCCAGCAGGCCAGCTCAGGCAGGAGCCAGACATATGCGAATCAGCCTTGGCCCTCCTCCAAAAGGAACAGTCCAGCCTGAACCGCCAGGCCGGGTCCCCTCTGAACAGGAACAAAAGCAAAGCCACACCAGTTTCTGTATCGTTAGGCCTCATCGGTGAGGATTAAACCCAGATCTGTTGACTGGGTGTGAGTGTTTGATTGGTTCAGATGCTCCGTCCATCACCACCCCCTTTTGTACCGCTTTCATCTGTGAGGTATAGCTTGAGTCCTGTGGCACAGTGAACACAGGAGCCACATCAGGGTATACCTATCACACTTCGGGTGCTGGACGGAGCAAAACATAAAAAGTGATGGGTTGAATGCCCAAATTATTTTTAGCCACTGGTAATTTCTACATGCTAATCCATCAGTCTATCCAGACTACACCTCAATGACATGGTCTCACAAGGCTGCAACTTTTATGACGTTGCATCTCTTCCATTTGTAGGGGACATGGCCTTTCAAATTGGGGCTCAACTATTTCTATTGGTGCACGACCAAGACTGATTTGTTTGTGGTTTCTGTCTAGAATGGCACAGTGGGCAAAAAACGATGTACAAAAGTGCAGTCTGAACAATCACCAGTAACAGAGGTTAACTCAAGCATTCATTCATCGCGTTGTTCTTTGTTGCAGTAAACACCCTAAGTGCAATGGGTGTGCCCAGACATGGGTCCCATGCTCACTATACAATTGGACTCAAGCCTGGCTTCAGTATGCCAAACCTGGTATGTTCCTATTGGACCCAGAACAGGGCTGAATTGCATGTATTTGCATCTGTCTAGAATGGCACATGTTTTTAAAAAAATGGTCCATCATGAGGCCCTGATTGAACGCCAGCCATCGCTGAGATTTACTCAAGTCATGTTTTTGGCTTCATCGGGTGCTACAGTGGCACCCAAGGAAACTGTATGTACAGGCTAGCCAAATTCAGAGAGAAGAAAACAACCTCAGATCCACCCTATGCATGAGAGCTATGTCTCACAAGATAAAGAATGGAGACATAGCCCTCCCCAGAGAGACAAGCATCCAAGGTGGAAGTTTTGTTACGCTGAATTAAAAGGGCAGATGGGATATCATATAAACGACAGGAACAATGGCAAGAGAGGAGAGGGAAAAGGCGAGGAGAGGAGTGGAGCTGGGGGAACTCCCCAGATCTCCTTCCACCACAGGGGAACCCCCACCAGTCATCCCAGTTGTTGTGTGACCTTTAGGGAGCAGTGAATATCCCTCATCAGGGGACATTTCCAATCATGAAGGGTGGTGTAGTGTAAAAATGACCCCGAGAGATGTGTTAGGAGTGCATTATAATTAAGGCTCAGTGTTTTCCATTTTTACAGATAAATACAGACAGAAAACCATTTATTTTTCTGTCTGTATTTATTTTTAAATGTGGATAAAAACAGGAATTGGGTTGTTTTTGAGTGATTCTGAATGCTGTCAACCATGACTGCCAGGCCAAAAGCTAGGCTGATTGGCAGGCAAGGGATTAAAAAAAATAAGGAACTTTAGTAAAAATACCATAAAACCGAGAGCCCTAATTATAATCACCTGTAGACCACAATCACATATATTCCATGATTAATGTTGAAAGTGACAGTGGGGGGTATTGCATATTTAAAATATCCTTGTGAACTAATGAAATATATGTGTGTTAAGAGATGTAACTGATAGAATGTTGGTGCTTATGTATTAATATTTCATGAGAAATGTCTGCTAATGAGTTCACAGATAAGTAGCATAATGAGCTGTTTACTAAAAGAATAATCATATTATTTCTGTGTTAACTCCTAAAGCATATGTTGAAAATGTGATTTATTTATGTATGGAGAAGTACACATAATGTCACCTGAGTACATGTTAACTTAGCCTAACTCGTGGGCCTGAGATGTATTTGAATTCAAGCTCACGTTCTAGTTAACATAACGGGTGCTTCTGGCGCTGCTGCCCTTTGAGGAGTGAGACAGACCCTGCTGTTTTCCTGGACCCACGACCAGCGCTACTTTTCGCGACACCCGCTTCGCGGGTGCCGCTCATTTGCATACTCGCCGTGTCTGCCTAGTGGGAGCTGCTTCACAGTCGGTGAAGTTCTAACGCGCTCCTGGGTGTGGCATAGAGCGTAGGATTGTGCCTGGAGCCGACCGGAGGACTGCGAGGACCAGCAGCCCTAGCTGACTCAGCTGGTGCCTCTTCCCCCGGCGGCCACGCCCCCTCCTTCACGGAAATAAGATCACCTGTGTTCTAACATCGAGTGGGTGCTTCTGGCGCTGCTGCCCTTTGAGGAGTGAGACAGACCCTGCTGTTTTCCTGGACCCACGACCAGCGCTACTTTTCGCGACACCCGCTTCGCGGGTGCCGCTCATTTGCATACTCGCCGTGTCTGCCTAGTGGGAGCTGCTTCACAGTCGGTGAAGTTCTAACGCGCTCCTGGGTGTGGCATAGAGCGTAGGATTGTGCCTGGAGCCGACCGGAGGACTGCGAGGACCAGCAGCCCTAGCTGACTCAGCTGGTGCCTCTTCCCCCGGCGGCCACGCCCCCTGCCTTGGTGCATTTAATCCACCCCAGCTTAACCGCGACGCGGGACGCGCGCGGGGCGGAGCACGGGGCGAAGACCGGGCAAAGAGCGGGCCGTTTGAGGCCGGGAGAGTCCGGTCCGGGCCCTCTCTCTTTGCCTGCCTCCCTAAAGTCGATTGACATCCTGAATAATGTGCACACGGGAAACAAGAAGTAAAACATCTTCCCTTGCTGCATCTGGAACTGTCAAAGGACCCATCGACACCTACTTTGCCAAGGCGGGCTCACTCTTGATTGAGGAGATTCAAGTTCTGGAGCGAAGAATTTCACAAGAAATTGACTGGGTAAGGAGATCGTCTATGGGCCCGATGGCACTAGCTAGAACGCCTGAAAATAGTTCGGGCAGGCCCATTATGCATAGTATAGATCAGACATCAACTCACCCTACAGACATTATAACAAACAGCCCAGAAATCACTCTTGATGCCACAAGTGATCTAGAGGACATGAGCTTAATGGTGTTACCTAATACTCAAAACACCCAACCTATTCCACCACAGAGTACCGAGGTAGCTCCTACCCTAGAATCCAATAGCGTTAACAACAAGGGAGCCAGAGAGGGAGCGATCCCAAAGAAAAAGCAAGGGTTACAAAACCCCGAAGAACCCAGGTCTAAAACCCCTAAATCCAAACAAACTAGAGGTAAGGGGAGGAAATTAAACGCCTTTGCCTCAGTGGGGGACAGACCAGAAATTCCATCCACCTCCAGAACACCAAAGCTAACCCCACCCCCACAACCTAATGACAATCCCCCTCTAGATACCTCCTCGGATGACATCACTTTGGAGGATATAGGTTCATTACTCAGGTCTTTATTAAGCCCATTAGAGGCAAGATTGATCAAGATCGAAGCAAGACTAGTGAGCATCGAAAAGGCAACGGTGCAACTTGCTGATGCTAGGAAAACCGACAGTAACATTACTAAGACACTAAAGGAAGGTACAGCCTCCAATTTGGTTAAAAACAACAGCTTGCAGGTTGCATCAAATCCTAAACCATCAGACCCAAAACCTAGATCCACACAATCTGTAAAAAACAACTCATCTAAGCCTACTGTTACACTTACAGTCCCGATACCCTCACAGCAACCCAAGAGCACCACCCCCAAACCGGCCTCTCCATTGAAATCAAACCCAACTCCTCTGATTAAAACAAAGGACAACCCCCCACTCGAGGGAGAGAAGCCACCTGTGAAACGAAAACTACAGTTTGTAAACCTCCCTCCAGAAGCGGCCCCCTACACAGTAGTTTTGGTGGGGGTACCAGAACTCGACCCCCCCACATTTGAATCATACACCTCACTCAAGAACAAAGTAATAAATTGGCTCTCGGTTAATAGACCACTACCGAGAGGTACAGTGAGTGATATATCCACGGCAAAGAGAGTAGCATGGGTGGGGCACACTAGGAAGTCCATCAGAGGGGATTGCATTTTGGTCTCCTTTAGAGATCCCAACACAGCTGCATATATCTGCTCCTGTGCCTCTGATGAAGACTTTGGTAACATCATCCAAACACTTCCCCTCTCATTTTTCTACCCCTCCGATCTTTATGATTGCGAGGATTATAGGTGGGGGCACCATCAAGAGTTACTGGAGGGTTGGGAAACTTGTCACAGAAACATCAATACTCATCCTCCTTATAGGGGGAGACTAAATGAGTATACCCCTGGTTACGGGGAGGAGGCAGGTTGGGAAACCGTCACCAGGAGGAGGAGGGGGGGAGGTGGTCATAGGAGGGGAATACCTGGCCCATATAGAACGCACTACCCTGCCTACCTACCAACACAGAATCGCTACAACAATCTAGACATGGTAGATTGACAGACGGCTAGAGAAGGGAATGATGCCCCTGCTAACTATTCAATTACCACCAATATATCGGCAGTTTCTGTATGTGATACAAATTCACATACACTGCCGGGTATATTACCTACAGGCTTAGGTGAATCGATCCAGACCCCAGTCATGGTGAACCCTTCCCCAGTTATTGCCACTAGTCTACTAGACATTACACATTCACCCTTAACTTATAGGGCCCACCAAGAGCCCACCGAGACTGCTGTGAGTCCGCCGCGCGCCCAACCGCCACATATAACAGCAATTTCGTGGAATGTAGCGGGGCTCCCTAGTAAATTAGACTGCCTAGAATGGACCTCTTACATTAGATCTAAGAACTTAATACTTCTGCAAGAAACCTGGGCGCGAGAAACTATAGACATAACTGGCTTTGCCTCCTTCTCCAAAATAGCCACGTGGGGGGGGTAAGGGGAGACCATCCGGGGGGTTAATGATAGGGGTAGCAACGGATCTAGGTTGTCAAGCCTCTGATGTAGAGACTGCTTCCAACGATCTCCTAGCTGTCCTACTAGAATGGCCGGACTCAGCAAAGCTGCTAATTATTAACATCTATTCTAGACCGACCCAAATGCATAAAGAGTCGTCTACCATAGAGGAATTAGCTAGATTCCTGGAGGGCATTCCGCGTGACCTTGCTTGTCTGGTCGGGGGCGACTTTAATTCTCACTATGAACCCCTGCCCGGATTACGCGACGGCCCCTCTCTTGAGGAAGATTCTTGCTGGTTTATACCTGAGACGGCGGCGCCACCGCCAAGGGCCTGGACTCCCCTAGCCCTACAAATAAATGCCCTTACCCTTAATTTTGGCCTAAGGGCATGTAATGGCCGCTGTAGCTCGGACATACCCAGTAACCCGACCTACAACAAACCTGGTAGCGAATCCAGACTTGACTATATTATGGTCAAAACCTCTATGTGGCCAGCAATAGTTGACTTCAAAGTGTGCCCAAGACATGACAGTGACCATAATTCTCTGGAATTGACTTACTTGCTCCCTGGTAGTAAGGACACTTCGCAGGGATTTGGGATTGACAAGTCGGGTCTCCTACTTGAAACTAACCGCAGGAAAGTGAAGTGGGAGAAGCTGGTTAGCAGCACAGACAAACTACCCCGCCTCTATGAAAGATTAATTCCCTTACTAGAGAGTGCCTTTGATCTGGGTATTAAGAACCCAGACGATGACACCAGAAGGGAACTAGCAATAATACACCAAAACATCACAGATTCCCTTGAACAAGACCTGTTCACTTCTTCCATGAAAAGGAGAGGCAACAAGCCAAAGACATCCTGGTATAATGCTTCATGTAGGAAGGCTAAAGCTCTCTTGATATCGGCCATAAAGGGACGCCTCAGTAGGGAGGTAATTCGTGAAAGAAGAACCAAGTATAAGGCCCTCCTGGTGAATGCTAGGGTAGAATGGGACCACGATTACTGGGAGAATCTCGTGAAGGCATTATCTACCAGAGACTCACGTAAATTTTGGCGTGTAGTAGCGAATGGTACGGGTGAGTTATCATCAGCAATAGAACCTAACATAGCCGCCACGGTATGGCAGGCCCACTTCGAAGCATTATATGCTGAGAGTGGGCAGGATTCTTGTATTGGGAGCAATCTGCCCGCACCCAGCCCTTCGGGGGTTGCATTTACTGAAAAAGAAGTAAGGGAGGCGATTAAAGGTTTAGCTGCTGGAAAAGCCCCGGGGTTGGACGGGGTCCCGGGGGACCTGTTTAAACAGGAACCGGGGATTTGGGCTCCGTACCTCACGATAATATTTAATGCCATCCTGGAGGGAATGACTGTGCCCGATACTTGGACGGGAGCAGAGGTAGTCCCAATTTATAAAAAGGGTTCTCCCCTGCTCCCGTCCAACTATCGACCTATCAGTCTGATAGATATTTCTCAAAAACTTTTTGGCAGACTGATCCTAAATCGTTTGCAAGCATGGATCCAAGAAATGGATATCCTATCCCCATATCAGGCAGGATTCCGGGAGGGTGTTTCCACCACAGACCAAATATTTAGGTTACAACTGCTCTATTGGAGAACAGCAATAATCGAAGGTGGCAGTCTCTATACCATCTTTGTAGACCTACGTGCCGCCTCCGATTTGGTGCCCAGAGCGAGGCTGTGGAATGTCATGAAAGATCTTGGGGTCCCCGCAGACATCCTGGCAATTCTGATAAGACTCCACACTAACAACTATGCCCGCGTCAGATGTGGCAAAGGTGGAAAACTAACTGAGCGGTTCCCCGTTCGCAGAGGTGTAAGACAGGGCTGTGTACTTGCACCTACCCTGTTTTGCATCTTTGTGAACGGGGTAATTGCCCACCTCAACGGGATTGCCTATTCGGACGCCCCCAAGTTGACAGGCAACAGGGTGCCTGCAATTATGTTTGCAGACGACACCCTGTTGCTGTCTAAATCCCCTATGGGGATTCAGCGCATTCTGGACGGCTTCCTTAACTTCTGCTCTGATCGGGGACTGGAAGTCAATCCCCAAAAAACAAAATTCATGATTTTAAATCCTTCCTCCCGAAATAGAACCCCTCCCAAGCTCGGCACGGTTCAATTAGAACAGGTGCATAATATTGAATACCTGGGAATCACTATAAATGAACACTTAACTTGGTCAACTCACCAGGCCAAAGTGACCATCAAACTGGCACAGTTGGCGGGTGGCACTTTGCGTCTGGCAAACAAATCTAGCTATCGACCATTCACCCCAGTTATTCACATATACAAAACACAAGCTAGGGCAGGGGTCACTTACGGGGGAGAGTTGTGGGGACACATGCCGTACTCCAAGTTACAGACCGCGGAGAATAAGTTTTTGAGACAGGTAGCTGCCCTCCCCCAGAGTACCCCTTTACTACCACTAAGGTTGGATCTGGGAATTAGACCCATTGCAGAGGAGCTAGGACTAAAACCCCTAAAATTCTGGAGGCGTTTGTGGACTAGTCCTGACCTCGTAAGCTATAGAGAAGAACTACAAGAATTCCTGGAACTACGGAGCACTAAGAAGATTCCCTGGTTGATTTATGTCAGAGGAACGTGCGAGGAATTGGGACTTCCGGAACTATGGACTGATCCGCTCAATTCTTGCACTAAGATCTCAAAAAAGGCACTCGCGAACACTTACTATGCCATGATGCTCACTAGAGCCTCTAATGACACTCGTGAGGGGTCCTTGACAAACCTCTTTCTGAATATAAAAGATACCTATTTTCTTGAAAAAACCCTAGATGAGATCTCGCCTGCATTAACCAGGAAACTGTTTTTACAATGGCGCTATGGATGCCTTCCTTTAGCTGCGTTTACAGCATCCTGGTCACTTTGCTCCACTACATCAATTTGCCCAATGTGTGCACATCCGAAGGAGGACGACATGCATGCGGTCCTTTTCTGTAAGGGTTACGAGCGGAGCAGGAAATATTGGCTTGTTCCGATGCTCAGGAACCTGGGGTTTAGATCTCATCAAACTGCTTATAGAGTCCTAAAATCTGATCTCTCCCCTCCTACCGTTTTTGCACTGTCAAAATTTTTAACTTCATTGTGGTTTACCCGTAGCCGAATGATGAAAAGTCTGGTATAAAGGGACATGTCCAGCGGCGTTCCGCAAATGTTTTATCCTTATTTTAATCAATTGGATCACATTTTGTTTAATAATTTTTTAAATGTATGTATTGTTCCTCATCTTTTATGATCTGTGATCGAAATAAAGATTAATGAAATGAAAAAAGTTAACATTTGAATTCATATTTCTTTCTTGCAGTACAAATGTTGCATATATTTTATGTTCCCACTGCAGGTGACAAGACTTTGTTAGTAAGAGAAAAGGGTCTTTTGTTTTAGTAGATAGGAGGTATGTGAAGCAACAACTGGTAAGAAGAAATGCGATGACAAGATGGGAGTAGAGTCTCATGGGAGAAGGAGATGAGACCAAGGACGGCTGAATTAACAATTTATGAGAACGGCAAGGCAGTGTAAAGAAACCATTGTGTGCTGATAGTATGGAAATTTACTGAGTGCCATTTGTGGGACGTTCTTTGAATGTAACTAATGTTATGATGCTATGTAGTAAGGGATAGTTGGCATTCCGACTTAGGATACTTTCAGGTACAGGCCTCTGCTTTGGTTAGTGTGGCTTTATGCTTCTTGACCCATGTTGGAGTTTCTTCTACGGCGGACTCTGACAGCTGAAACCTTTCTAATTTCACCTTACTTTAAATCTCTGCTTTAGATTAAGTTGTCACCTGAGGGTAGAATAGGGACAGATGCAGGATCTGGCCTCAGAGTGTGGAAAAGTACACGCTATGGCCAAAGGTCAAGGGGATTGAAGTCAAGGCTCTGAGGGATACAGGGGTCAGCACAACCATGGTCATGGCAAAGCTGATTTCCCCAGACCAAAGTATTCCTGATGAGGTGCACCACATAGTAAACTCTGACAATGATACAAAGTTCCATCCCATGACTATAGTGAACTATGAGTGGGGAGGGGTTACTGACCTGAAGAAAGTGGATGTGTCCATTGCCATCCCAGTAGAGTGTCTGCTAGGAAATGACCTGGGAACTTCTTCTTGGGCTGGTACAGAGAGGAGAATTCATGTAGCAACACTGGGCCTCCCTAAGTGGGTGTGTGTAGCAACAAGAGCACAAATAGCCTTACAGGGACATCAAGGGAACCTGGAATCTGAAAGAATGACCTAGATCCCTAGGAACAAGGAAAGAGCAGGCCATCTGTTCAGGCAGCTTCTCAGAGTCCTCAGACCCAGAAGGAGCCTAACCCTGGCGTCTGAAGAGGAGGATGTCCCCTTGAGAGACGTACCTAAGATGGCAGGACTTTAGAGGGTAGGTGGTCTCTCCAGAGAGAATCTGTACCAGGGGCAGGGGGTTCCCTACTCTTGAGGGCCTGAGGCAGTTGGCTGAAAGGCAAGAAATGGGGATGACGATGGAACCCATAAGGTATACCAGGATGAAGGAATCCTGTATTGAGAGGCAAGGTACCCTAAACCAGGAGCAAGCAGGATGGTGAGGTCCAACAACAATACCGAGAATTTCTCCTCAACCAGCCTGGCCAATGGGGTTCCCCAAGCGGGCCATATAGGACACACCATAACCTGGTAAAGGTTGACCATTCACTTATATTGGCCCCAGATGTCAGAGAAAGTGAAAGGGCTCTGCCACTCTTGTGTCACCTGTCAAGCCAGGCAAGACAGAGGCGGCAAGCCAAAGGCTTTCCTGATAACACTACCTGTGGTGGGGCCTCCCATTGAGAGTGTAGGGATAGATATTGTTGGGCTCTTTTATCCTCAGACTGCATCTAGGAACAGGTTTGTACTGGTGGTAGTGGACCATGCTACCAGGTATCCAGAGGCAAGTCCACTTAGGATAGTCACTGCACCTGCAGTGGTAAGGTCCTTACTTGGCATATTCACCAGGGTGGGTTGTCCTAAGAAGGTGATATAGGTGATTTTAGGCAGAGGCACCAACTTTATGTATGCCTATCTGAAAGCAATGTGAGATGAGTGTGGTGTTACTTACAAGTTCACCACCCACTACTATCCCCAAGGTAATGGTCTAGTTGAAAGGTTCAATAAGGCCATGAAGGGCATAATAACTGGTTTACCAAAGTAGCTCAGAAGGAGATGGGATGTTCTTCTTCCATGCCTTCTGTTTGCTACAGGTAGGTTCCCCAAACAGGAGTGGCTTGAGCCATTTTGAACTCTTGTTTTGTCACCCTGTGAGAGTTCCACTGAGTTTGGTAACCGACGGATGGCCCAACAAAGAGCCAAAGCAGAACATAGTATACTATGTACTGGGCCTTGCTCCAGAAGTGCTGAGTACATGAAAAGGGCAAACAAGTCTTTAGAGGCCTGCCAAGAGCTTTTTAAGCACTGGCATGAACAGACGTCCTCCTTTCTAAACTACAAGGCAGGACAATTAGTGTGGGTTTTGTAACCTGTGTCTCCCAGGACCCTCCAGGACAAATGGACTGAACCCTATCCTATTTTGGAAAAGAAAGGGGAAGTCATCTATTCCGCAGACTTAGTTACCCCAAGAGAACCCTCAAAGGGTGATACGTGTCAACAGGTTGAGACCACACCATTACAGAGCAGACATGACAATGCTTGTGATGATGGGGGTAAGGGTGGGTGGAGAGTAAAGTGAGCCTCTCCCTGAGCTGCTGTCAAGTAATGCAAAAGATGGTTCAGACGATGGAGTAGTTCTCGCCTTATTTTGACAGACAAACAACAAAGGGACTGTTATAACTTGTTGAAATAGTTGGTCTGTTTTCTTTGACCCCAGGGTTGACAACTTGATGTGCTAGTGATGTGGACACACAGGTGACAATTTTACGGGCAAGAGTATGATTTACAGTCTGTCAGAGCAGGTCAAGGCTTGCATTAAAGCTGAAGTGACAAAATGCTGGGGGTCTGGGTGACTGAGATCTCTAACATTCCTTGGACCAGGCCAGTAGTGCTAGTACCCAAACCAGACACATAATGTAGAACACTTCAGATGAGGTTATGTGTGAACCATTTAAATAGATACTCACCCAGAGCTGGTAAACTCATAGACAAGGTTGGGGGCAGCCAAGTACCTAAGTGCATTTGATTTAACTTCAGGATACTGGTAGATTGCTCTCACATAAGGAGCCATGGAGAGGTCTACATTTTCAACTCCTAAAGGCTACTTTCAGTTTTAAAATGGTATGAAAAATGCACCTTTCAGCGGTTGCTGATTAGTGTTCTCTCAATTCTGAAAGCTTTTAGAGCAGCATATATAGATGATCTTGCTGTATTTAGATCCACCTGGGAGGAACCCCTTGTCCACCTTAGAGAAGTGCTTCAGACCTCACAGCCTGTAGGCCTGACTATAAAGGCAAATAAGTGACAAATAGGGCAAGGCTCAGTGGTGTTATTGAACCCGCAAGTAGGAGGAGGCCATGTACAAATTATTCAACACAAGATACAGACCATCCTGGCTTGGGAGACTCCTAAGACTAAGATCCAGGTCAGAGCTTTTCTTGGCCTGACTGGGTATTACAGAAGGTTTGTGAAGGGGTATGGTACCATAATGGTACCATTGACAGAACTCTCTTCACAGAAACAGCCCAAAAAGGTTATTTGGACGGTAGCATTGTAGGAATGTGCCCCTTTTTGACATGGTGTAATGGCTGGATTTTCTGAGTAGGTGGGATCAGCCCCCAGGGGCCCCTCCAACCCAGCCAGAACGTACTCACCTTCCCTCCTCAGGACTCCTCTATCCAGGCACCTGGTACCTACCTGAAGATGGGGAACTCGCAATATACAAGCTCATATTATTAAAAACACCACTAAATCTATAGGGATACTAAGAATACTCACTGATTACTAGGGATATCCATACCCTACACCACACTTATTCACATCAGTTGGTCTCGCGGCCACCCTGACCCAGACCGTTCTACCCTAGGGCAGATATGACACACAATCCGGTGTGTCTACACATGGGCCTGCAGAACCCAATGCTCCCTTTTCCAAACTGTTCGCAATCCTGCGAAACTACACACTAGTTCGACCTCCTAGTGTTCTCACTTATTCAAGCCACAATCCAGTGGGTATCCACACTGGTTCGACCCCCCAGTGCTCTCACTAACGCCGCATATCAACGACGACCACATTCCTATGAACACCTATACATATATATATATATATTGGGAAGTCTCTTCACTAAGGGTCTGCTACTACAATAATATTATGGGATGGTGTACTAACTTAGTCCCTTGGTTGCAAGTCTCCTCTCTCCCTCACTATTACTTACCTGATCAGGGGTAGCATCTGTTCAAACAGTAATACTTACCAGGAAAGATTATCCTTACTGTATGAGGACAAAGATATACACACTATGTGATTGAGTTGTTTCTTGATTTAAGCGCTCCTACCCCCCTTATCCATCAGTGGCTCAACAGCAACTGGCTTGAAGCCAGGATAACTTTATCATAAAAGAACTCATGCACACTAATTCACTAATTAATGGGGTCATTTATTATTAGTACAATATAAACCTTCACACAGATATGACAAAGACTATAGGTAGAACACACCGCTTGAAAGAGAAAAGATTAAACATAACAGGAACACTCCGCTGAAAGGGAAAAGATTGGACATAAAGTGTAAGTGTAACTAATTCAGACTACCTCACCTATTAGAAGGAAGATTTCTCTCTCTGCCTCTGGTGGGATTAGGGCTCTCTCTCTGCCTCTGGTGGGATTAGGGCTCTCTCTGTCTCTCCCTCCTTCACCACATCACCACGCCTCTGGTTCAGTTGCTCCAGCTGGCAGCCTTCTTTGATGCTCTCTGCACTGCTTTCTCTCTCCTCATCTTCAGCAATCGTCTGCCTTCTTTCTCCATTCAAGAACTGCACTCTATTCTGCAGCTTCAGCAGACATCCTCTCTCTCTCTGCAAGCTGTTCTGAGCTCCAAGCTGTTCTGAGCTCCCAGCAGTTCTGTGCTCCAAGCTGTTCTGAGCACCACGCTGAACTGCACACCACGCTGGACTGGACTGAACTGACCACTCCTCCTCTCCTGTAGCTCACTAATATGGATTCCTCTCCCCTCATGGAAATTTCCACCGGAGGGCTGTCTCCTACCGAATTCCTGTGCCAGCTCCCAGGCTTCCACGCAACCGCAGTGGCCATCTGCTTGTTACGTCTGGGCCCAAGAGAAAAACACATTTCTCGGATAAGAAGCAGTCCTAACTGGATTTTCCCTCTAGCACAACAGCCTTAACTGAAAACATTGCCTTTGCCCTGAAAAGCCCCTCAGCTTCATCAAGATGGAGTCCCTCTAGCTCTAGGCCTGTAGGCCTGAAAAGGGGTGAAATGCTCCTTAGCTCTGTCAGAATACCTACATAAACCATACCAATATGTCTAATATGTCAAAGCCAATAGGCAATAGACAGGTTAAAGTCAAGAATAAAGGCATATTAAGCAGCTATCCTCTTATAGGTCTGAAAAAAGGGCTTAAAAGGGCCAACACAGGCTAAGAATACCTATACTAGATGCGAGCAAGATTAATGATCTATATCACTGCTAAATAAAGCCAAAAACTCTGCCATAACACATGGTCACCCTCACCTTTTGCCCTAGTACAGATGTTTGATGTGCATTGGGGCCCTACTAACCAGGCCCCCAGGGCCAGTGCTCTTTCCTTTAAAACAGGTAAATGTCTAATCAGAATTTCATGATTTGCAATAAAATCATGAAATCAGCATTTTTGGAAAAAGGCTGCACTTTTTCTCTAAATTGGTCTCATGTTTCTTCTTGAGTGTGTGTCTCAATCATTGAGTCTGTGTGTACAACAGATGATTAACACTACCCTCTGACAAGCCTAAGCTGCTCGACCCCACTAACACAAATAGTGTAGTGTAGTTCCTAGTTTCCCACTAGGCCCTGCGCATTGGAATAACATAAACAGTAGTATCGACGTGGAACTGCGGATATTCCAGGCCTCCACTGACTATGCTAAACTTAATTGGGTTGTGTTACCAACTAGCTCAGAGGTCACTGGAAACTTTCTTCTCTGCATAGGAAGTGATCAGCTTCCTTGGCACAGACAAGAAGGGATTCAGCTTTCCAACAACCGTGCAACATGACAACTTTGCTCCTCAGATCAAGAGTCGATCTCTAGGGTCGTGTGAAACAATAGACATAGATTTCACTCAGTCAGTCTAGTGCAGTTTACTTTCACAGTATGTAGAGAATAGAGAGACGGGCGTTTATCAATAAAGGGTTAACATTTATTGAACAGTCTTTCTTCTCGTACAAGAGAAATGTATTGCCACAATTGCAATAACTGTTATTATAAAAAGTACGTACAGTAAGATAAGTATTGCGAAATAGAACTGTAAAAGCATTGATATGGTTTCTTAGCCATACAATGGTTTAAAAGTAATAAAACATATATACAGTCATATATACATTAGGCTAACATACTCAACTGGTGCTTCTAACTAAGCCTACCCCAGTGTGCCTGACCTAAGCCTAACACGTGAGAAGGGGAGCAAGTAAGTAGCTTAAGTTAAGTTGGTTTTGCCAAGGTTTGTTTCAAGAATTCTCGTCTAAGGGTTTAGTCAACACCATACCTCTGAATAGAATGATGGAGGATTGGTATCTCCTTCAGGGGTCTCTCTCGATATCCCAGTCACCCGCGAGGGTAAACCGGAAGCGCCGGGACTGGATTTCTCTACACGAGAAAGGCAGCGGCTTCTCTCAGCGCGTCGAGGAAGGAGGGGTGACAGCGTCCGCGGGCAGCTGGGCTGGATGTCTTCGCAGAGGACGGCTGCACGGCTTCTCAAGCGTACTGAACCATAGTTCGCGCTGTAGCGGCGATAATGGTAATCAGTAGCTTCACCACCACAGGATAGCAGGCTGCAGCGACAGAGTGCTAGTTTTTACCAACACGGGGTCATGCAGGCAGCTGGCATCAGCAACATGTTCGCTCATTGCTTAAGGCAACGTTGGTAATATTTATACCTGACAGGTGCCGGGTTTGACGCAAGTTTGCTGGACATAAGACGTCAATTAAAGATGTCACTAGGAAGTGACAGTTATCAGTTGCTCATTAGAGTTCCATTACTAATCAAAACATAGCAAGCGGGGATTTCCAGGTTTGCTAAGTTTTTATCTTGTTGAAGAACTCGGAGTGTTATCTAGGAATATCAGATAGTGACTGCTGCTCTGTCATTGCACTAATTGGTCGCAAAGGAAGTAGCAGAGAGTCATGCTGGAATGTGGCTCTGTTCGTGTGAGGCCAGAGATGACTTTTCAGAAAATCGCACTTGAACGGTTATGCCAATATAGGGAATAAATGGATTTATAGCCGAATAGGGGCATAAGGTCACAGTATCGATCAGGACCCTAGATAAGCACGCAACACCCACTCCACGTATACATGTCCATCAAAAATTACTAAAACTAAGCAATTAGATGTATGTGTAACATTGCCCACCCCAAAATACATAAATGCATTCGAAATAGGCGTACTTGTAATACATGGAATTTAGGTACTGTACGTTTTTTAAAGCATAGTAACCATTCAAAAGGTATTGCATATGAAATCAATGAACGATTATGCAAAAAGTATTACACATGAAGTATCTCTGACAGAAGAAATGCGAGATAAATCATCACATAAAAATGCATTGTAATAACATGTGTGCTAGAGGCTGGTGTTATGTTGTTATGTCTCTAGATGTGTTTAGAAATAGAAGTGTGAAGCTTCTGTTCTCTAAGAATAGTTTTTACGTTAAGCAAAGAATTGTTCATGCCAAAAAAGGTCAATTTTTAGAAAAATAGTCCAATTCAAAGAAAATAGATTTTCCAAAGCTCCTGGCAGTTTTTGTTGATCAAAACTGAAGGCCGAATTCAGAGTTCATGGGAACGCTGTGTGTCGGAAAGCTTCTCAAAAAGTTATTGTTTCTCTATGGGTGAGAACATCGTATCAGACAGGCTCGCAAAGAATTGGTCTACAAAATCAGGTGATAGTTCAACCAAATTAGATAGCGCTGTAACTTGGCAGGTGTGAGAATGATTGCTGTCATCGAAGGCAGGACCAGCAATGCTCACAGAACGTTGTACCTGGATGATGTTGCTTTTGTCACTCGCTCCACTGTTACCACTTGGCTGTAGTACAGGAGTCTCCACGAATGCCGTCATCAGGATTGGTAGCCGCTGGGGACAACACAATGCGTGAGCCGTTATTGGACTTAGCAAAGTATCGACGTCCATTGGTACTGCTGATGGAAGTGAAAGACAGATGTCCAACACGCATTCATCGCCGCAAAGCATACACCGTAGCACAGGTAAAATGCAATTTTGCCATATCGGTCTGAATGAAAGGAACCAGGTCATGTTTAGATCTCTTAGCCTGGCCAATCCGAGGACGTTAGTCATCCTGTCCCTGTAGCGCATTGCTAGGATTGTCTCTTCCATTCCCATGGGAGCTATGTCTGAGCCGAGGCTTGCCATAACGTAGCAGGATGGTCAAAAATAGAATCCCTGCGATGAGTCCCAAAAATAGTGGTATGCCGCCAAAGATGGAGTGCACAAAATTAGGAAAGATTCCCAAAATTGCCTGGAAGGGTGTTAGCAGTCTGTCTTAAATATGCCTGGGATGCTTGTTGCACTAGACATGTTAAGGAGTTGGCTAAACATTTCTACGAAATGCACGGGGCAATTTGTTGATAAAAGGTCATGGACTTCAGTAGCCGTCCTTGCCACTAGAAGATCATACGTCTCTTTAGATGACGTTATAGGCACTGTTGTCTGTAAAAGCACAGATTTCATTTTGCTTAATGTATCAATTCGTATAGAATAGAGATTCAGACGAGGCCAGAGGGGAGTCACTATGTCTGGAGGCCCGCTCGGGAACAATGCTTGCATGCAACATTTGACCATGGACGTTACTTGTACTAGATAACTTTTCCCTGGCGCGAGGCCACAACACCTGTGATCCGTTCTAAGAATGTAACTCCCGTTTGCGAGTTGCATAAAGAAGGGCTCTATCTGAGTTGCAGGTGTGACTAGCTGGTGGCACGAGAGGTTGTTTGAATTTCCATCACATGCTCCGTGTAAATTAATACCCTGACACAAAAGTATACCGCTTAGTGAGTGTTTACAGTTGTCACCACTAAGAAATACATTTTTGTCGCTGTCACTATAGCAAGAATGAGTGTATGGTAATTTCCATTCGGATTTTACATATCCCTTACCCAATTGTTCATATTGGCCAGCAGGTATGTACTCAAGGCATTTATGAAATCGGAAAGTTGTTATCGGAATTGTGATAATTCCGTGTATTATCCATTCAATGACAGGGCTCTCTGACATTGTCAATGGTAATCTCTCGAGTTTCTCGATGCTCAAGATTGTATAGTCTGCTCCTTTCTGTGCCAAACTGATCTGTTTATCAGTAAGGTTAAAAATGGAAAATAATGACGTTGTGTTGATTAAACGCCAAGGCAAATAGCCTGAACGAAGATTTTGCAGCGTCCAGCCTAGTTCTATAATAGAGCGTAATTGAGACTGGCCATGTTGTAACATTAGCAAATCTCTGTCTATCACATCAAAGGCAGAGGATACAATATTGTCCAAAGAATATATTCTGGAAGACAGAGTCATTAACCCATTGTCTACCACAGAAAGTGATTTCTCCAAATTAATACGATCAATTTCTCGTATTTTTTCAGCAGTTTCAATTTGCTTTACTTTCCAAGCCTCGTTGTAAGCAGCATAGATACTGGTCGCTATGAAACGCTTTTGACGCTGTTTGCGTGGTCCAAGAATGAAGTCGCGCAAATCAGCACCATCTTTTAATAAAGACAAGTGTTGCTTAATTTCAGCCAGTGTGGATGTAGTTAGCCATTCAAGGCAGAGTTTCCCTACACTGTATGTTGTTATAATCCCTGGATGTTGTCTCTGGGAGTATCTAGGGTCTAATCTGGTCATTTTTAAACCCTGTGTTTTATTCAGGAACCTATCTTGACAGCTATTTGTGTCTGTAGGCCAGATTAACCACTTTTTCCAATCAGGATGTGTTCTGTTGAAATGTAAAATGTGTGACACGTCTAACTCAATATTAGCTGTTGCATTTTCAGGTATTGGCTTTGGTATAGACGGTGTTTTCATTTCTTTGATCTTAGCTAGGCCAAGACAAGATGTTTGGTGTACAGTGTCATTTAAAAATAACATTTGTTCCGGTATCATGCAGGTTCTAAATAGTGCTTCTATGCCTTGCACCTGCCAATCTTTTGTACCCCAAATTGTTTTCGTTTCAATATTATTTTTCCAATAATCAAAACCAAATGTCATCATTTTGTCATAAAATGCTTCTGAATATATCAATTTAGAATTTGTCAGCATTGTTTTCATACCTATTTTATCTAACAGTTTGTAATAAAACGTTTCTGCATCACTGGTGTTAAACCCTGAGAAGTATTTGAATTTCTCAAAAAATGCTTTAGAACTGCTTTTAGGTGGTGTAGAACAATGTTCCCATTGATTATACATAAAAACATTTCTAGGCTGTGCAGATTTATGCAAGTAATGATCCCCATAGTGGGTATAACAGAATAACTGCTCATAACTAGATGAACCTTGTAAATAATCATGATCTGTGAATCTAGCTGACATTACTAAATCAGACATCATGTCATTAATACTGTTAAAGTCCCAATCATCAGAGAATGTACTTGGTGTCACAAAGTCACTTAAGGAAACCTTTAGTTGATGAGGATACTTCAGGATTTCGACCGGACCATAGATCTCATAGTCTGTTTTCTCCCATACTACCCCACCAGGTATTGGAATTGCTGTGACATTTACTGTTGACAGTTCTCTTTTCTTCACGTGGGATGATCTGTGTGGTTTCAGGACTAGGTTGATGTTCTGACTTGCTGTGTCCATTGTAATATATTTTCCTTCAATGAATTTTCCCAAACACAGTACCATGATGAGCCAAAGCAGGAGGAAAAATACACCTAGACCGAACCAGAACTCTAGCCAAGGGGAAATTAGGTAGATTTCCTTTAGTTGATGAAAGAGTTCCGTTGCTTTTTCTTTAAAAGACTTTTTTGTTTCTGGCATCACTTCGGGGTCGTTTAAATCTTCAGAGAAGTTGTCGAAGTTGATGAAATAACCAGAGGCAGTTCTGTCAATTGATGGGATTGTTCTTTCAATCTGTCTCTCGGTAGCACTTTCTGATGCCACATTAGTGTAGACTGGTGTTGTTTCTTGACGAACTGTTTCAATCTGTGTTTCAAGAGGCACGAGTTCCATGGCATTATTGCATAGTCCTTCATTGTGCACTGCAGGCTGATCGAATGTGATTAGTCTTTCAGTTTGAACCTCTTGGATTGTTGCAAGTTTGGGTATTCTGTTGTTTCTTGGGAGTCCACTGGGCCTACTGTTGATTATAGGCCACATGCTTGTGGTTTTACCAGGTCGATGGACACGACTCTGTTCTCCTTTTTACCAGCAAGGGGCGGTAGCACAACTGATCTTGTTCCGGTGACTGCCAAGACAGGTACTGCTTTTCTGTAAGAAGGCCCAAATTCCTTCTTAACCGCGATCTTTTCTCTGACTAGATCCCCAATCTTTGGAATCCAGACAGGCCTTGCTGGGGCTGTTGCGGGTGGTGCCTCGTCAGTGGTACTTGGCTGTTGCTTTAACTTTATGTTGCTTAATGATTTTCTTGTTTCATTCAGTTCCTGTAAAACAGCCAAACGATCTTTGATGTCAAAGTCTATTGTTTTTTCTTGTACCACTGACATCTGACTATCGAGGTCCTGAACGTTCATTCTAATTCCGAACAATAGTTCGTATGGGCTGAAACCTTTTAGAGAATTTCTTGGCATGTTGTTAAGACTAGTCTGGACACTTATTAAATGTTTGACCCACCCAGCGCCTGAACCTAATACCTTCGCTGTTATAGATTGCTTTATGTCCCGGTTTTTTCTTTCTATCACACTTGTGCGACGGACAAGAATACCACAACCCAATTCCCATGCTGGCCCTGGCCTCCTTATAAGCTCGAGAGCTGAAAGCAGGACCCTGGTCAGAATGGAACGTGGTAATTGCGTATATGCCGATATGGACTCGCTAATCTTTTATAACCGTTCTAGCGTCAGCCGAGCGCTGGTGGCCTCATGTTTAAGTGCTTTTCGTCTTAAACGTTGTACACTGGGACGCGCTTCTCTTCTTTGATTGCGCAGATAGACCGCCTTATGCTGTCTAGAAGGGATCCTGAAACTACACTGGCCTGTTCATTACTGCGATCTCTGTTGCAGTTTTCACAATTTTGAGCAAAACATTGAATATCTATACTCATTCCTGGCCACCAGTACTCTGATTGCAATTCTTTCAGAGAGGCTTTGATTGTTTGGTGTTTCAGACCCAACCCCATGTGTGCTTCCAGTAATAGGAAGCCCCTCCTGCTCCTGTTTGGAATTACTCTATCCCCCACTCCAGGGATTCGAGCAAAAGGAACGGAGTTTGCATCGATTATGTATGCATAATTGAGTGGATAGTTTACGGGTAGTGCTGCACAGTCGCCTTTTACGGTCGTTTTTACTGCCAGCATGGTTTCCCCGTCTATGTACTTATCTGTACGCTTTTTTGTGGCTACGGAAGCCGGTTTAGTTACTTCCGCTATGGCTGTATTAGCCAATGAATTCCCTGCAACGTGAACGCCATCACGTTGAAGACTCTGTGCGTGAATCACGTGAGTCTTTTGTAGTTCTTTACTTAAAAGAGCTACTTCGTTCCAGAGCAATTTATGCTTTATTGTGGCACCTGTGTCATCTTTGTAGTCGTTTTCGATCCAACTCTGCAGTTTGTTGTTGTAAGAATTGACGCAAAAATGAGAATCGCACACTATAAGTGTGGGGAATTCGCGTTCTGCATTTTCTAGCGCCATCTTTAAAGATCTGATTTCAGTTCTCTGAACCGAACAGTTTCTTACAGATTCAGTTTTTGTTACTTTCGGTCTGAATTTACCGCACAGCCAACGACCTTTAATGATCGCACATGCTGCATTGTAGGATTTGCTCTCTACATTAAAATGCTGTACAAAGCTATCTGTATAGATTATACATGCGTATTGTGGGAGAGGCAGGATTTCGATTGGCAGAGGATATTCTTCTTCATATTCTAAATCATTCAGTTCTTCAAATTGCGGGGCGAAATAGTATTTCACGTCTTCCGCTCCTAGAGAATCTATGCACTGTATCCATTTCGGATCCAGTGACACTGTAGGCAGGTTTACTGGGCTGAACAGCGCTTCGAAGGCGGATTCCGCTGTAAGGATATTAATCCGTTTGCCGTGTGCTAGTTCTCGTTCATTTGCTAATGCGATTTGCACTGCGTTCACAATTTTTCCTGTGCGACTGAATGTTTTTTCTGCTTGTGTGTACAAGTGAGATTTAATTGAAATTGGTACCTTTTCTCCCTCATTAGAGGTCAGGTACGTGAATCCGCATCTTCCTGGGATGATTCGGATTACAAGATCGATCGTGTTGTCACGTGTATCTAATTTTGTTTTTGCTAACATGTCTGTTTGCAGTGATCTCAAAATTTCTGTGTGTTTTTGAGTCCAATTGATTTGTTTTAAATCAGGTTTTATTAGTTCGTAGAGAGGTTTAACCCTCTCTGCGTAATTTAGTATGTAAGTTCTTCCGAAATTCAGAAAACCTAGTATGGATTGTAAATTCTTCAGCGTTTTTGGAACTTGGAGTACAGCGCACTTCTCTAAGAAGTTGTCCGCTAGGCTTTTCCCTTCACTTGATAATTCGTACCCTAAAAACAGTACTGTCAGATGGGCAATTCGGGACTTTTTAAAGTTGAATTTGTAACCCTCTGCTGCGAACCCAAGTATAATGGTGTTCACTCTTTTCAAGTGAGTATCCAAGTCGTCGTCTGTGAGATAAATATCATCTACGTAAGATAATGCTTCATCATCATAGATTTGTAGTAACTCTGTTACCCTAGCTGAGAATAGTCCTGGGCTGTTCTTGAACCCCTGTGGGAGTCGACAGAATTTTTTCTGTGACCCAAATGCGGAGAAAGCGGTCAAGTATCTGCTTTCTGGTGCAATGTTTTGACAAAAGAAACCGTTAGAAATGTCTAATGTCGTTTTATATTTTTTCCTAACTATGTTATTCATTAGGGCTGCACTATGCGAGTTTTGTACTGCAAAAGTTTTGCAACATGTATTAAGGTGTCTGTAGTCCAAAACTAGACGATATGAATTGTCTGGCTTGGAGACAGGAAACAAAGGATTGTTCATTTGAGAGGTGCATGTTTCAATCACCCCCTGGTACTCAAGTTGATCTAAGATCTCCCTGACCTGTTTTTTAGCTTCTTGCTTTATGGGATACTGCCGTTGGGCAGTTGGTTCACTTTTTAGTTGGATTTTGTGAGGCGGTGAATCCTCATCCCATCCTACATGATTTTTATACAATGCAGGTGCCTGGGCTACTGCCCATTTCCTTGCAAATGTGTATTTTTTATGAATCGGAATGTGATTCGAGAAGGCAGGCATAATCACTTCTTCGCCACGAGGGCACTCCCTGACAAACTCTGGGGGCCAATCTTTTTCAGCTAACAGAATATCATAGCCTTTTGAGAGCTTATCCCAAAATAGACCCTTAATTTTCCTAGTCTTATCACCCTCTATACGCAATGTTATTTCGTATATTTTATGGGGCTCGCTAAGTCTGGCGTCGGCAGTTTCAACCTGAATGTATTCATTCGTGTCCACTGTCTCCAGATGACTCATCAAGATCTTGCGCGCTATACTGATTTCTGCTGCACTGTCCAACATTGTCAATGCCCACTCCCCGTTTTTCAACTGTGTCCTCAGTATTCTCGGCATGGTTGATTACTCTAATACTGGCTACCTTCTTTTTCTGAAATTGAGATTTCTTATTTTGAGCAGGTTCCTTGTCTTTGGACTTGGTGTGCTCTCCTGGATCTGACCGTCCTCTTCTTTCCGAATTCTGTGGAAGAGATCGAGAGGGACGTGTATCAATACTTTGATATCTATCAGGTTTTTTTATATTATCCCTATTTCTAAGGTTATATCTTTTCTCAGAGGGCTCCCGTTGGGGAGACTGGCGTTCTCGAGTCGGAGTTCTTTCCCTCCGTCGAGGAGACCTTCCTCTGGACTGGAAAACTTTTTCCTTGGGAGTGGATTGTTTATTTCCATCCCAGCTCTTTTTAGGAGTATTTAAATTATTTTTAATAAATAATTTTTCAGGATTTTCGAGCAGTTGGGGCTTAACTGGTTTTCCACCCAAGCTGTCTCTACCTAATTCTTCATAGCATTTTTCTATGATTTTTGCGAGTTCAACAGGATCTTTTATATCTGTTTCCCTCAACTTCTGGCGAATCGCCACAGATGCTGCTTCTCCCTTTACGTTGGCTAATAATATAGCCGTGACCTGCTTGAAATCTTTCAGTAGTTTCATACCTAGATTTAAAGCGGGCTCTGGACCGAATTCATTTTGAATCTGTTTTAGCACGTCTGGTATTACCGCCATAGACGGAACACCGTGTGTTTTTGTGTAAATGGAAGCAAAGACTGTACCCCAAGTGTCACAGTCCTCCACGTGTGGTGCGATTCCCATAGGAAGGCAGATGGTCAAGATTCTGTGTTTCTCAATAGGGGTAGTATCAGGAAATACTGCCTCTATTTGAGTGATTTTCTGGGCTAACCAGAAAGGAATTTGTTCCCGTTTTACGGGTGTTTTACCAAGACATGACTGTATGTTCTGTGGTGTAATTTTATTTGTGTTCCCCTGATGAGGGGTCAGCTGTGGTGTATTAACAGCTGGCTGGACTGTTGCAGTCCGTATTACATATTGGACTAATTGCCTATGTATTTTTATTAATGTGTTTAGCTGTGTTAACAGCTCTTCTCTAGACATTCTTGTAATGTCAGGATGTGGTGTGTAGCTGGCTAGAACCGGCCACGTGGCTCCTGGTCTACCTAGTGGACCGAGCCTAGTTATGTGATCATTGTGTTTTAGGGCGCCATTAAACCAGAGCAGGTGCTCTTGAAATTTAAGTGGAATTTCAACCTCCTCGAAAGGGGCGTACTCATCCGGAGGTTCCTCTATTTTGTAATAGTGAAACTCTTGTGTTATAGCGTTTACCGCTGGAAAGTTTATCCATGAATAGAATACCTCTGTCTGCCGATACTCGTGAGCCTCTATCACGAAAATTACTGTACCACCTTGAGGTGGCAGTCCGTTTTCTATAAGTTTTAAAGTTATAGATCTTCTTAACTGGACCGGGATGATAATAGCACCCGGGTCTGTGTATTCGGGACCTTGCTGAGTCGCATCTACTGCGGCCCCAGGGGCTCCGTTTTCTGGCATTGTAAAAATGCGAGTTTTGCAGAGTAGGTCTCCAAGGAGACAAAGATTAGATGCACAATATTTTGGAACACTGTATCCTTCAACGTTGAATAAACCAGAGCTTTACATAGGAATCTCTTCCTACTAAGGTCGGGCGGATTTTAACCTTTCACCCACTCCAGACGTCTATTGGAGTATTTACGGGAGAAAGGGTGTGAAATATGCACGACTGAGTTACTCTACAAGTCTTACGTTAGTTTATCGCCTTACCAAACGTTAGGGCGCCATGTAGTGTAGTTCCTAGTTTCCCACTAGGCCCTGCGCATTGGAATAACATAAACAGTAGTATCGACGTGGAACTGCGGATATTCCAGGCCTCCACTGACTATGCTAAACTTAATTGGGTTGTGTTACCAACTAGCTCAGAGGTCACTGGAAACTTTCTTCTCTGCATAGGAAGTGATCAGCTTCCTTGGCACAGACAAGAAGGGATTCAGCTTTCCAACAACCGTGCAACATGACAACTTTGCTCCTCAGATCAAGAGTCGATCTCTAGGGTCGTGTGAAACAATAGACATAGATTTCACTCAGTCAGTCTAGTGCAGTTTACTTTCACAGTATGTAGAGAATAGAGAGACGGGCGTTTATCAATAAAGGGTTAACATTTATTGAACAGTCTTTCTTCTCGTACAAGAGAAATGTATTGCCACAATTGCAATAACTGTTATTATAAAAAGTACGTACAGTAAGATAAGTATTGCGAAATAGAACTGTAAAAGCATTGATATGGTTTCTTAGCCATACAATGGTTTAAAAGTAATAAAACATATATACAGTCATATATACATTAGGCTAACATACTCAACTGGTGCTTCTAACTAAGCCTACCCCAGTGTGCCTGACCTAAGCCTAACACGTGAGAAGGGGAGCAAGTAAGTAGCTTAAGTTAAGTTGGTTTTGCCAAGGTTTGTTTCAAGAATTCTCGTCTAAGGGTTTAGTCAACACCATACCTCTGAATAGAATGATGGAGGATTGGTATCTCCTTCAGGGGTCTCTCTCGATATCCCAGTCACCCGCGAGGGTAAACCGGAAGCGCCGGGACTGGATTTCTCTACACGAGAAAGGCAGCAGCTTCTCTCAGCGCGTCGAGGAAGGAGGGGTGACAGCGTCCGCGGGCAGCTGGGCTGGATGTCTTCGCAGAGGACGGCTGCACGGCTTCTCAAGCGTACTGAACCATAGTTCGCGCTGTAGCGGCGATAATGGTAATCAGTAGCTTCACCACCACAGGATAGCAGGCTGCAGCGACAGAGTGCTAGTTTTTACCAACACGGGGTCATGCAGGCAGCTGGCATCAGCAACATGTTCGCTCATTGCTTAAGGCAACGTTGGTAATATTTATACCTGACAGGTGCCGGGTTTGACGCAAGTTTGCTGGACATAAGACGTCAATTAAAGATGTCACTAGGAAGTGACAGTTATCAGTTGCTCATTAGAGTTCCATTACTAATCAAAACATAGCAAGCGGGGATTTCCAGGTTTGCTGAGTTTTTATCTTGTTGAAGAACTCGGAGTGTTATCTAGGAATATCAGATAGTGACTGCTGCTCTGTCATTGCACTAATTGGTCGCAAAGGAAGTAGCAGAGAGTCATGCTGGAATGTGGCTCTGTTCGTGTGAGGCCAGAGATGACTTTTCAGAAAATCGCACTTGAACGGTTATGCCAATATAGGGAATAAATGGATTTATAGCCGAATAGGGGCATAAGGTCACAGTATCGATCAGGACCCTAGATAAGCACGCAACAATAGCGCACTTGGGATTATTAATTTAAATTCTGTAAACCAATAAGGGTACTCTGTACTTTTTGCATGGTGTGCCCTTACATTGGCACTATCACATAAAAAGCCAGCTTACTACATTGGTGAATGAGCGGTGGTGTACAGGACTTTGCATTTGCTGATACCACTTGGTCAACAGTTGATTCCACAAAGAACCCCACAATTGACTTTAGTTAAAAACATTTTTGAAACAATTCTCGATTTTCCATTTTTTCAAAATTTTTAATTTTTAGTCTTTCTGTATTAGAAATGTAAAAAGTGTACTAGTCAGTTAGGCCTTAAAAGTCTATTTAGATTTTTTTCTCGATTTTCTAAAAAAGGTCCCTACTGTACTAAAATAGTGTCTTCCTCAGAAGATAAAGTTCAGGAACTCAAAATGACCCCTTATCTGCATCTTAAGGTGAAGCAGTAAAAGCTCCTCTGTGAGGATTATAACATTACGACTGGCTCAAACCCTACCAAGACAAAGCTCCAGGAGCTCCTTGGAGAATTTGAAGCAGCTAATGTAATAGAAGATCCTGACACCCCTCTAGAGGAGAAGGTGGACAGTGACCATGACAGTGGGGGCACTTCTCCAGGAGACTGCCCCCCCCAACTAACTAGAGAAAGTGATGAGGTACCCCACTCACATCTACTCTACTACTAATGGGGTGGGTCAGGCAACTCAAGGCTCAGAGAAGAACTAGATAATGAAGAAGCAATTCTTGAGAGACTAGCCAGAAGTGCAAACCTGGAAGCCAAAATCCTGGCTATAGAAAAAAGATGGCCGAGATGGGTCTAGCATCCATGAGTGGTGGTAGCCACATACAAAATAGGGAGAGAGGAAACTTTTGAACCCAAAATACACAAAGGGGTTGTCCCCAAATATGTTGAGGGTGATAACACCACACAGTGGTCTACACCCTTTGAGAGGGCTTGTAAAAAAATAAAGTTACACCAGAGACACTGGGCCTCTCTACTCAGGGAGCTATTCTCAGTAAAGTGCAGGGATAGACTCCTGGCACCGGATGAGGCAGATGCTGAGTCTTATGACCTCATGAGGGATACCCTGATTGAGGGCTTTGGACACACAACTGAAGAGTGCAGAATTAAATTAAGGGAATTTCACAATACCTCAAGTCAATCCTTGGTTTGATTATGTTGACTTCTCAGTCAAAACACTAGGTGGCTGGTTAAAAGGCAATACGATGAAAGACTATGATGGACTCTGTAATTTGGTTATGAAGGAGCACTTGTTAAGTAATTGTACTTCAGAAAAACTGCATCAGTGCTTAGTGGACTATGGGTTGGTCTCTCCTCTGGAGTTGGAGAAGAACACTGACCATTGGGTCAAAACAAGGGTGTCTAGAAAGATCCAGTATGGGAGTCACTAGAAGAAAGGGGTTACCAATCCACCCCAGGGGAAAGATGTGGGACACAAAGGGGAAAAACTCAAAGAGTCATCCAAGGGCCCCCCAAAACCTGTTCATGAGGGTGGGCCTGAGACTATTCTCAAGGTTGTTACGAGGGTAAAAACTGGGATTCCTAAAAGGCTTAGTGTTTCAACTGTAACCTGAATGAACACCGAACTGGGGTCTCAACCTGCCCCAAAAAGGATCCCACTAGTGTAGAGCCCATAGAGGTTGTGAGTCTGCAGATGGGATTCTTGGTGAGCCCTGGCCAGGCCAGAGAGCACACTGAGGCTACTTCAGTCTCTGAGGGGGGTGGGAAGGGGGTGGATTTAGCTTCCCTGACTGGCTGGCCCAGTAACATGGAGAAGTACAGACAAAAGCCACATTTCAATGGAGTTAAGAGGGGGCATGCTTGGAGCATAAAGATGAGGGTCCCCTACATCATCCGCTGACATCCACATCAATGTTCTGCTGTTTTGGAGCCAGCAACACACTCACCATGTTCCCCGCGCCTTGCCGGCTCCGGAATGAGGGGCCAATGTAAGCACAGAGGCGGCTGGGGCTCGTGTGACTGTCTCTATGGGGCACCCAAGATGGCGTGCAGTGCACGGACCGGACCTCTGGACTTGCTAGTTGAGAGGTGCGTGGCCAGTTTCTGGCCTCCCCCTATGCTGCCTGAAGCTCTGCGGCGGTCCTACAGGGAGAACGGTGGGTGACAATCACCTGTCAGATCCGTTCCAGTGTGCTCGCATCAGGGGACCCAACACAGCATGGGCGAGCGGACCAATCCCTTAGGATCGGTGCTGGGGACCCTTAGCTGGTGGAGCCTGTGTTCGGCGCATAGAGGGGTCCCCCTGATTCGCATACTCTGCCACCCTGATCATTCCCAGGCGCTGCCTGACTGCTGCAGGAGCCTTCTTTCCGCCTTCAGAGCTGAACCACAGGGCAGGCACAGCCTCTGCTCTGTTTCCGCTGCTGGGTCTGCATATTTGCACCCCCCAGGCTGGCCTGGGGATTTAACGAACTGAGCTGCTTTTGGACGGGAGGTATGCCCGGCTCCTTGGATGGTCTGTGGGCCCTCCTGGTGACCTAATCTGCCTCAACGGATTCCAGAATCGGCTGCATCTATGGGCTCCCAAAGATGGTGGAGCCTACTTGACACTTTCTGAGTCGGCCGCAGGGCCTTTAGAGACACTCCAATGCTGGTGATCAGTGCAGCCCAGAGATGAGGGGAAGGCCCTGATTCCCATCGTGTGCACCGCCCCCTGGACCAGGACAGTGTGCCTTGATTTTCCTGCCCAGCGCCTCATGGGGGATCCCCTCTGGGCTTGCTTGATTATGAGTGCCCTCATATTTTTACCTTGTCATGAAGTGGTACTTCTCTGCATGTACTCTCAGTTGGCCTGGGACACCCGGGGCTGGGCTTTGGATGCCTTAGGGGCATGTCTGTAGTCCCACGCTGGGGCCTCTGGTTAGACGACCCTCGGCCCTACCCCTGCGCCCCATACTTGCTGAACCTGAGAGACACTTCGCAAACAGGATCTTCTGCCGGGGCCTATTGTGGAGCGGGGGTGAGATGTGTGGCCAGAACTGGGGGACGATCCCTGAGACTTGATCTGTGCCCCCTGCAGCGAGTGTGTGTGTGAGTGGACAGGCCCTCTGAACTGTGTATGTAGGGTGCAACACCTCCTGGGGAAACACATTTGATCTTGCTGAGGAAGACCCTCGCCATTTTCCTCTTCCTTACGTCCCTCTGTGATGGCAGTGATATGAACGCCGGGCCCCATCTCTCTACTGCTGATACCCTGTGATCCTGGGCCCAGGTGCACGCGGGCTTGGGCAATACTCACCTATGGCCACTCGTAGAGTTTTGCTCATCGATTGTCGGACCCTTGACACATATTTGGGGAAGACCGCTCAGAACCTGGTGGCTCGTGCTCAGGGACAGTGGCAAGCGGGCCAGGGCCCCTTCTTGGCTACTTCACCAGCAACGCAGCTGACATGGGTTATGACAGGGCTGTGAAGACCCAGCCCTCCCAGCCACGCATTGACCAGTTTACCACCCTGGCTGGAACAGGGAGGTATGCCACGGACAACACCATCCTAGCAGAAGGTGATCTTGCCAACATTTTGCAGACCATCCATTCCTCGCAGACAGCTGTCGAAACAAAAATAGGGGAGGTGCATGTGGATGTGGTACTTCTCGGGCAAGTGACCAACAGCATCACTGAGGCGGAAGGGCGTCTCTCGATGGTGGAAGATGAGGTCGCTGATCTTAAGGCCAAGGTCGCTCAACTTCTCACTCATATGAACAAACTCCACTACCAGGCCTAGGATGCAGAAAATCGCTCGAGATGCAATAACTTGTGCATCGTGGGCCTTCCAGAAGATGCAGAGACTAGCAAACATGCCGAATTTCTAGAAGATTGGCTCAAATCTTGGATGCCGGCTGATAAACTGTCATCCTGGTTTGTGATGGAACACGCCCACAGAGCACTAATCCCAAGTCCTCCACCGGGTGCCTCGAGTCACTCTATGGTAGCGAGATTCTTTAGCTTTAAAAATAGACACTCAATTCTGCATGAATCTTGTGCACACCCTGACCTTCGCTAACAGAACTCAAAGATTTTGATATTTCCAGTTTATTCCAGAAAGGTCCAGACCAGTTGCAGTTCTTATGACTCTGTCAAGCAGAATCTCTGGGCCCTATAACTGCCCTATGCGCTCCTATTCCCGGCACACCTCGCGGTGATCTATGAAGAGAAAAATAATGTTTTCGATACCCCTGAATCAGTGTGGGAATGGCTGACAGAAAAGAAGATCCGCCGACCAACCTTCTCTCCTTCTCCGTCTGTCACCCGGATGCCCAGGGTTGGCATGGACCCGGCGGACGACGCGCCTGGACCAGGCCTTGCCACAGGAGGCATAGTACCAATATCGGCAACATTCGCCATCCACCCATACAGCAATCACATAGAGAAATAACCAGACAAGACACCTTCTTTGTGGAGAAACATTGCTGCAGGTTTATTAGCATTACAAGGATGCCAAGATTGGTGGGTTAGCTTACGGGTGATCCCAAGGCAGGCAGCCCCTTGCCGCCTGCCACCTGATTTTTTTTTTTTAATTTGTTTTTATTGCAGAGTTATAAACAAGATATCGGAGTAGGTCAACCATTACACTCATGACATCTCAAAGCGTATCTGTGTCAAGAAAGTCGTACACAGCCATTCAGCCCACATCCCGGAGGCCGGGCGGCGTACCAGTACGTTCCTGCAAGAATGTCACGGTGGCCATCTCACAGAGATGTCTGGTCAACAACACAATTTAGTATCTGCTTTTATACCCACCAAACTCCCCCCCCCCCCTAGTCACCGTCAAATATAGTTAGGCACCCTGTGCGGGCGACGCCAGTATCACCAGTGCCCGCATTAACAGGTCCGTGCTAGTACCTTTCCGTGGTGGCCGTCTGCGGGGTTGATCGATAACTACACCACTTGAACCCAAAGTGTACCGCCCGGAGATCCCACTCCTTTAGTGACCAGCCATAGATCCTTACCGCAGGCACCCTTCCTGACAGTACAGCGGTACCTAATAACACCCCTCCAACACCCCTCCAACCCACCTTGTGGAGAAGTGTGGCTCAGGGGTTAGAGGCGGCAGACCTGGAGCCTGAGTTCGGCCCGGGACCAAGGTTCAATTCCCCGCCTCGGCGGGTCTTGGGCTCAAAAATTCCATTGACTCGTTAATTCTCGCTCTGGTGCCTCCTCAACTCACGGGTTCTCACTCTGCGACTCTGGGCAATAGCTTGCTTAATCTCCACAACGGCCCCTCGCGGTGGGATGCCTGGCTTTCACCTTGTGGATACCCTGCCAGGGTTATCTCACAGGGGAATACCAGGACGGGTTCCCTAAGCAAGCGCTGAGATGCCCCAGGGTAAGTCGTGCGCTATATTAGTTTCATTCATTTCATTTCATTTCAACTGCTGCTGATGTGGGTATAATCGTTTGGTTCTGATAGAAGAGCACGCCACTAGTCGGGTTTGCATTCGTTCCTCCAAGCCTCATGGAGCCCCGTTCTCCGAATGTATCTACTCTTCATCCTCTAACATGTAGTCTACCAAAGCTTGCACTATCACTTCCCAAGCCCTCGCCATCTCCAAACTCTTATCATTATTAGTCCTGGTAGCCTGCCGCATTCTAATCACACTTTCACATCTGGACCATTTCAACAACTCATTCATCCATCTCCTCACTGACGGGCCCTCCTTGGATTTCCAGTGCCAGGTAATCTCTCTCTGGGCCAATATGAGTCCTAGGTCGATAAATTTGCTCGTGATTTTCGTCTTTGTCGTGCGAAGGAACCAAAGCAGCAGACATGCCGCCATGTCGAACTCCACCTCCCTGTCAGTAACTGCATTCAGAAGTTCTCCCACCTCAGGCCAATATGTCCCTAACTTCGGGCATCCCCACAACAAGTGATCCAGCTCCACTTCGGGCGCTAAGCACCTTGGGCACGCTGCATCTTGTACCCAAAAGTACCGCCTGATCCTCCCCGGGGTCAGATATGCCCTATGTAGTATGAAGAAGTGTACCTGCTGGAAGCGGGCATTTCTGCTACCCTTCCACGTCCGTTTCAAAATATGGCCCCAGACCGTGTCTGGTATGGGTTTACCTATGCTGTCCTCCCATTTCGTCTTCAGCGCATGTAGCGGCTCTAGTCCCTCGTGTAACATTCTAGAGTGGAGGCAGGTCACCGCCTTAAAAGTGCCCGCAGCCATCACCACATATTGGCAGGCCATGGTCGTGTCCGGTTCTACCAGCCCTCCTTTCCAGTGCTTTTGCATCGCTGCAACCACCGCCGCATGCAGGAGGTAGTTCCCGTCTGGAAGACCAAACTGATCCTGCAATGTCCGAAAGGGGACCAGCATCCCATCTATATATAAGTCCCCCACCATCTGTAGACCCAACTCTTCCCATTCCGACAACGGGGACCAATCGCCCCCATGCGGCAGCGCCGTCAGCATCCCTAGTGGGATCTCCGGCGCATATGGTCGGGCTGACTTTGCTCTCCGCAGACTTCTGTGCCAGCACAACCGAAGGGTTTTCCCCTCCATTGTGAGATCTCTCAAGTCTAATTTCTGTTGCATAACTATGTATGACAGGATATGCCGCTGGATACCGGACCCTCGTTCTTGGTCCGGGCCTCTAAATTCTCTGGCAATGCTTTGCGTTAATACCTGCAGTTGAGCCGCTAGGTAATATAGTTCAAAGTCGTGAACCGCCATCCCTCCCTCAAGTTTGGGTCTGATCAGAGTATTCAGTGCCACCCTACGTCGTCCGTGCCCCCAAAGGAAGTCAGTAATCATCGTCCTCAAGTCTTTGAAGATCCGCTGAGGGATCCATATCGGTAGGGCATGGAAGTAATAGAGCAACCATGGCAGTGCCACCATCTTCAATAGTGCCACCCGGCCTTGTACCGATAGAGGGAGGGAGGCCCAAAAGAACATACATCCCTTCAGCGCCCTTATGTAGCGCCCTATATTTCCCTCCAGCAGATTCGCGGCATCGTGGTAAACGCGGACTCCCAGATAAGTGAAGCATGTGTTCTCCCATAGCACTTCCACTGTAAGAGGGGGATACGGTGTGTCCGCCTTCAACGGGAAAACACAGGTTTTATTCCAGTTTACCTTAAGGCCTGATAGCCGACCAAAGCTGGATAACATCTCTACAGCTCCTTCCAGAGCCCTCTCCGTATCTTCCAGGTACAGCAACAGATCATCTGCATACAGTGATATGTGATGCGACTCCTCACCACGTCTAATCCCATTGTACAATGCTCCTGACCTCGCCTGCGCTGCCAGTGGTTCCATCGCTAAAGCGAACAGCAGGGGAGACAGCGAGCAACCCTGTGTAACGACCGGATTTTCGGACCAGATGGAATCAGCTCCTAGGAGCCCCTCTAACCCAGTCGGAACGTAATCACCTCCCTCCTTAGAACCTATTTACAATGGGTATAGATATATGCATATACATTTCGTACCTAAGGATGGGGCAAATAGCAATAAACATGCATAGATTTTCTACAATATCCTATTCATGCCAGTCAGTCTCGCGGCCACTTAGGCCCAGACTAATCTACCCTGGGGCAGGTCTGATTATGTACCCTTACACACTGATCACCATCAGTGCTCACTCGACACGCAATCCGGCGTGCCTACACACGGGCCTGCAGTCCCAGTGCTCTCATTCATTTATCCGGTCCACAATCCGGCGGACCTACAACCGTGTCCCCCCGGTGCTCTCATTCATTTATCATACGATCCACAATCCGGCGGATCTAAACACTGTATCCCCCGGTGCTCTCATTAACGCCGCGTACCAACGACGATCACTTTCCTATGAACACCTATGGAAGAAATCTCTCACTGTCTACTCAGGATAAAACTACGATAATAGAATTTTAGTACGGCTCTCCAAATTGAAATATGTACCTTCTGCTCTTGGCATCAAACGTTCCCTCTCTCCCTCATTGCTCAGGTACTTCTTACCTGATCGGGATTCGCATCCGTTCATGCAAACAATGTCTGACTAGAAGACCAGGTTACCCTGATTGAACAAGAATACAAGGCACATGTTGGTTCACTAAGTACTGGGGTATTTTTATTACAATAATTATAAACACAATACTATACGATAGCATATATTCTGCAAAGAAAAGTAAAAGGTTAGAATGTGCCCTCTATAAGGGAAAGGGCGGAGGTCACCTTATTAACGTGAAGTCGGGGTTCGGCAGTCATCTAGGTTCCCTTCTCGTCTGTGTCTTGGCTCGTCTCGGAATCACACCTTAGCAGTCACGAGTACACGTCTGCACCGCTATGCTCGATCTCCTCTGCTTCCCTCCAAGTCACTGGAACCTCTCTCGTTATTAGCTGCTGTCTCTCTCTCTCTGTCTCTGATCTCTCTGCGCTACTTCTCCTTCTCCTTCAGTCTTTCTCAGAGAGTCTCAGTTTCATGATCTTTCTCGGACTTCAAAATGGCGACTGTCTGCCTGGAAATAATTAATGGCATAGATGCTAACGGCTAGTAGCCGCCTACAGACTGACTGACTCATTGCCTAACACTTTCGCTAATATCGAAGCCTGTCCCTTCATGGAAAGTTACGGCCAGTAACCTGCCGCCCACCAAATTCTTGTACCTCCCCGTACCAAGGACACGTTCCCAGCCGGCCGGCCTGAAGTTGTGTCTTCGGAGTGGAGAAAAATACAGTCTTTCAATAAGGGCCAGCCTGAGCCGGTTCTCTCCAAGGGAACAACACCTCGAAACTAAAACATTACACTTGACCTAGAAAGCCTCTCAAGCTGCCGGGCAGAAAGCAAAATGGAGTCTGTCCCGTCTGAGGCCTACAAGGCCCGAAATAAGCATAACTCCATAGAAGGTATACTAACACTCTTGCAAAAGGACGGATCATCACTAATACTAATGAATCTATCCCCTAACTTAAATTTATAAGCCCTGATCTAAAGAAAATGGTACGAAAATGCACTACTGTGCCTCATGGATAAGTCCTGTTTATAGTCCTAATCCCTGTACTAAAAGGGTAATAGGCTGGAGTCATCTTCCATCATTCTCCCTCCAAAGAGGGCCGAAAAAGTCGGTCATTACACTTCACCCTTGACTCCAGTCTATTAACCATGTTCTATATGGAACTAACATCAGTGGAAGAATAATAAGAAACAAAATTAACCGATCTATTTCTCTTGCCAAATCCACAATATTGGAGTAGAGAAGGAATGCACTGAATAAAGCAGCAAATGGCTACTAAAGTACAGATAGAAATCATAATACCCCCTAAAATCTGTCGTAGAGAATGTAAGTCAGGTAACCAATTAAAGAGCCAGTCAAACCAGCCCTGATCAATATATTTTCTAACTTCCGCAGTCAAGTCGTGAAGTTTGTCAATATGGGCTTGGATCGATTTAGAGTGGTCGGACAGGTTAAAGAAGCAAAGACCTTCAAAGTCAGAACAATCATGTCCATGTTTTAACAGGAGGTAGTCAATTGCTGCGCGGTTTTGCAGAATAGCTCTGCGTTCACCCTGGGCATCTAATAGCATGTCAGATAAAATGGTAGAGGTTTGGTTAATCGATTTGACCATCCAACAGGCCATTTTTCCAATGGACTTGGCGTGGTAAACTGCCAACGCCGGGACACCAACAATGGAAATAGCTAAACTCAGATATTCAGATTTAGAATAAAGATGAAGGGAAGAATCACAGTCCTCATGTAACATCATAGAATTACGGACCACACGGGAATGGGAATTGGGATGTGAAGAAAACATTAATAAACTCAGTCTGGTGATGGCACATGGACCGCCGGAAATATTTGCAGGAATATAGGGCCAGGAGGAATTCCCGCAGGAAAATAACCAACCAGACGGTAACAACATTGTACGATAATGGCTAGGAGCAACTAATATACGCTTGCATGTCATATTATTTTTAACAGAAACACATGAATTCGGGAGTCTTCGTAAACATAACAAACGTTGATGAGCTGAAAAAGAAGTGGCAGCATTTAACTTCAGTTTGACACATTCAGTAATTGCTTTGGGATCACAGGTCAAAATAAAGCATAAATCACCCTGCGTGATATTGTAGGTAGTAATTTGGGAATGAATCGGGGGAATGGAGTCTGAAAGGACAGTACACAAAGGGCAAAATTCATGGGCCGCGAAATCACCCAGAATAATATTGGGTCGGGCACTCGAAATATTGAAAATGTGCCGCAACGTTTCAGTGGAGGCAGGGACGGCAACCAAGCAGGTCGCTAAGTTGTCAGTCACAGAAAGCATAGGGGTAAGGCAGAAGTGCGGAGAGTTAGTAACCCGCTTAGCAAGGGTGATCCAAAAGTTCGATGAGGAATCCCACGCAGCGAAGGAACGCGGAACTCGGGTTCTCCAATCAACCGAAGTCTGTGGGTTCTCTCCTCTCCCGGCGTAGCAGACCAAAAGGAGTCCAACGCCGGCACATCCTGCAGCAGCAGTCCAGAGAATGATCTGAAAGAAAATCAAATACAGGCATTATTCATTCACGTAAATAACGTTTGTCAGCCGGGACAGCTTCCCAGCTATCTTTCCCTGGTCTCATTACCAAAATGGTATTATCATGACCGGTCGCAATGACTTCAGCCTGTTCAGGGGGATGTTTAGGTGATTGCACCCATATTTTCGCTCCCGGATTATCGGAAGACCCGAAGCCTTTCTGGCCTCGTACTGTGAGCAAAGTCGGGGCAACGCCTTTCTTAATCTCACCACTGAAAACCGGCATAATTAGCAACTGGGTCAGATTTCTGAATCGATAGATCAATCTCACTGCTATTCAGCAGGAGAACCTTAATCTCTCCCTGATAATCACTGTCAATCACTCCTCCGAGTACTTGAACACCTTTCAGGGCAAGGCCCGATCTAGGGGCAATCAGTCCAAAACTTCCAGCTGGTATACAGACACCAACGCCTGTTTCAACAATTATTCGGTCTCTGCTCTTAAGGACAGTATCATTCATAGCATGCAGGTCCAAGCCTGCGGAACCTGGGGTTGCTCTGCATGGAGCCAAAGCTCCGGGGGTAATTTCCCAATACATAACAGTATTACCAATGGTATTGGGCTTTGCATCAACATTTGGAGGAAACAAACGCATTAAAGGAGATTCAGCATGCAACAAGGGACGATTATTGAGAATTAGCAATGCCTGGAGCAGAAAGTCCCTCCAATTCTTATAGTGTTCATCAGTTAATTTACGCAATTGTTCCTTTAACAAACCATTCATTCTCTCGATCAGACCCGAAGCCTGTGGATAATATGGAATGTGAAACACCCACTCAATGTTATTCTCCACACACAATTCCTGCACCAATCTTCCACGGAAATGGGATGCATTATCAGATTGAATTTGAAATGGAACACCATAATATAATATGAGTAATTCCAATGTTTTAATGGTATTGATTTGGGTAGCTTGTTTGCAAGGGAAAGCAACCCAAAGGCCACTATAGGTATCAACAGCGGTACAAATATACTGACAATTTTTACTCATAGGGAGCGGGCCAATATAATCAATTTGCCAAATTTGAGCGGGCAATTTTCCCCGAAGTAAATGGCCTTTAACAATATGAGGCACTTTTCTCTTTCTAGAATGTTGACAGATGGGACAATGCAGAATGATGTCTTTAATGTAATTTAAAGGAATATGAATTCCTCGATCGGCAGCCCACCTGCTAGTGGCTCTCTCTCCAAAATGTCCTGCTTTCTGGTGGGCCCATTTCGCCAATCCCGCCAAATCAGAATCTTGCATGCCCACCACTGCCTCAGCAATTTTAGACTTTTCATCTGCAAGGTTATGAAAGAATTTTTCAAGGGAGTCTATCGGGGTGTGAGCATCCACATGAAAGATCGTCACAGTACTCTGTGGGAGCATTTCCCAAATTTCTTGCCATAGTTCTTTTCCCCACAATTCTTTCGAATGCAACTCCCAATTATGAGAATGCCAAGTTGGTAACCATACCGCCAGTCCATTAGCAGTGGACCAGGAATCAGTGAAAATATGACATGTGCCTGGTAGTTCCTGTTTCAAAACTTGGTAAACTGCATACAATTCAGCATACTGACTACTCTTTCCGTCACCAGTTGTACTCAGTAATTTCTGCGTGATTGGGTTATAGGACACTGCTTTCCAATGCCGTTTCTCACCAATGAACCTCGCTGAACCATCCGTAAACCACACATGTTTTCTGTCCTCCGCGGACAAATCATCAAATGGCTTACCCCACTTGACAGGAGATTCCTGCACTACAGGTACGGAGCAATCACCTCCAGTCTCATTCGATGGCGCCTGCGCCACTCGCTCATGTAACACTGCCACACCTTTCGGAGCCACACGTGCTCTGTCCTGAATGTACCATTTCCATTTAATCACACTCGCCTCTTGAGCATGTCCAATTCGATGGGATTTCGGTGAACTCAAAACCCACTGCATGATAGAAATTTCAGGTCTCAAAATCACAGCATGACCTAAGGTCAATTGCTCGGTATCCACCAGAGCCCAATAACATGCAAGCAACTGTTTCTCAAAAGGTGTATAACGCTCACCAGCCTCAGGTAACTTTTTAGTCCAAAAACCCAGTGGCACTTTCTGTCTGCCCTGCTTTTGCCATAAACTCCAATTGGCATACAGACCTTCCACAGACACATTCAAATCCACATCACCCTCGCCCACAGGCCACAAATCCAATGCGTACTGAATCGCTTCTTTCGCTAAAGTAAAAGCATTTTGTTGTGGTTCACCCCATTCAAATGCATTCTTCTTACGAGTGACTCGATATAAAGGAGCTAAAATCTGACTCAAATGAGGAATATGTTGACGCCAAAAACCAAACAAGCCAATGAAACTCTGAGCTTCTTTTCTATTCCTCGGAACTGCAAAGTCTAAAATTTTCCGTTTCACCTGCGGGATCACTTCTCTGTGACCTTCATGCCAATTGATGCCTAAAAATTTAACATTTTGGGAAGGACCTTGTAATTTATCTGGATTAATTTCCCAACCTTTCGCACGTAAGCAGTCAAGAATCTGATCTAAATGGGTCTGGACCTGATCTTGTGTCTCACCTTGAATCAAAATGTCATCAATATAATGACACACTTGAATTTGTGGATGTACAGCCACCTCAGACAAATGTTCCGCCACCAGCCGGTGACAGATTGTAGGACTATGTACATAGCCTTGAGGAAGACTTCTAAACGTCATTTGACGTCCATTCCAGGTAAAACTGAATTGTTCCTGACACTCGGAGGCAATCGGAATCGAAAAGAAAGCATTAGCAATATCAATGGAGGCATACCATGTACCTGGGTGCTTCTGAATTCTTTGAATTAAAGTAACAATGTCTGGTACTGCAACAGCCAAACGAGGTGTGTATTTGTTCAGCTCTCGATAATCAACAGTCATGCGCCAAGAATTATCACTCTTGCGCACAGGCCAAACGGGATTATTCCAAGCAGAAGTAACCGGAGTTATAACTCCTGCGTCAACCAAATCCTGAATTGTGGCACTAATTTCTTCATGACCACCTGGAATACAATATTGTTTCTGAGAAACCACTTTCGTAGCTTGGGGAATCTTAATGGGGGGCATCCGTAAACAGCCAACCCGTACGGGTCTGGACGAAAGGTAATGCTTGGTTCCAAATTGATAACAACCATCATCCAAATGCAAAGTCATTCCTTTCAAAATATCAATTCCAATTATATACTCCAAAAGCGGTACAACTAACACAGAATATTCTTTACGGGGAATCCTACCAATTTTCATCTCAAGTGTAGTTTGCACTGCGGGGTCTCTTTTCCACCTAAACCAGTAATCGTGAAAAATTGTCCTTTAAATTTCTTTGATTTACCATGAATTAAAGTGGCCTCCGCTCCTGTATCTACCAATGCTCGGGCCCTTTAGATATTACGATGTTTCCAAAAAATTTCAATATCTACATAGGGTCTGTTGTCTCTGTGGGCCCATCTGCGTACCGGAGCTTGACCTATTTCCTAGTCATTTTTACCGTGGTCTGTCAACCAAGATAAATCAGGATAAATGCTCTCAGGTTTCTTGGGAATCAGAATGTCCTGCTCATATCCATCTCTATTACGAAACGGATTTTTGTCATTTTCAAAGTATTGTGAATTGCGATCAGAAAGCTTGCGACGATCCTCCCTTCTCCTCAACTCAGGGGAATAACCACTTTCATCTCTGTGTCTGTTGGAAACACGATCATCTCTCCCCCTTTCTCTGTCTCCCTCTCTCACCCTTATGTTCTCACGACGAGGGGAAACATCACGTTCATAACGCCGGTCATCACGGCGGTCAGCATCCACACGACGCCTCTCGTCACCACTGTCATCGGAACCACGGTCACAATCATTCTTTCGCACACGACGGGCACCCTCCTTCCGATCTAAACCACGCTTACGAGACATGTCCCATAAACGATTATTAGGTTCGCCGTCAATGTCCTCCCTTTTCACACCATCAGCCAAAAGTGCAAGAAACATATCACGTCTAGAGAATTTAAACTCACCAGGAGTACGAGCTTCGGGTCTGGACTGTCTCTCAGGTTTAAACCATTCACCCAACTCACCGAGCTGACGAACAGATTCAAGCACCATAGATAAAGGATTGCCAGTCTGATTGATTAACAAAGTCATCATAACCTGCTTATAAGCAACAGGGGAAGAACGGATAATGCGATTGCGTACAGAAGATGTTAAAAGACCATCCAACAACCTGTCAGAAGTACTGAGAAAAATCGCAGTTTTCATCACTTCCTCTTTCAAACGTTGCGACGCATCGCGCAAAGTGTACCACGGCTTGTCATTGACAGGCCAATCAGATTCAGTAGGGTATTTATGATTACAGCCATCATTCGCAAGCTGGAGCAAACTAATTTGGCCAGCACCATTATAATTCCGAAAATGATCTTGTACAGTAGAATCGGAACTCAAAGAGCAAAATCGTAAACAATCACCAGCATCAAGCATGATACCAGCAGCACCCAGTTCATAAAGGCGCACCATCCATGTAAGCAAAGTTTCACCGGGTCGTTGTCAAAATCGTTGTAAAATGTCACTAACCTCCTGTTGAGTAAAATCTTCAATACTATCCAAATGAATACCATTCGGCATACCAGGAGCCTTTTGTAATTTGCGTCGAAACACAGGGTGAGCAGAAACCTCCGGAAGAGCCTCCGAAGAAGCCCGGTCCTTAGATTTAGAAGAACAATCAGGGCGAGATACTCATCAGAATGGGAAGAGCGACCACGGTCGCTAGAAATATCGTCTTTGTTACAAGAAGCAGATTTACAATCACGTCCGGAGCGAGAAGACTCGCGCTTGTCACCCTCCTCAGCCGAGGAGCCAGAATCATTCGAATCCCAGATATTACCATCCCACTCGTCGGGGTTCCAATCCAGTCCGGCTTTCGCCACGACCAGACGCACTTTCCGTGTAGACACACGACCACGACGGTGTCTGTATTTATATTTCGCAATGCGCACTGCAGCCCTTTCGGCTATAGTTTGATAAGTCTCAAGTTTGTCGGCAAGCAATTTATTCTGACATCGCAAAAGAGTATGCGCATTCTGCACTTCAACAAACTTTTCTTCCATATCCACAAACCGCTTCTGCAATTTAAGAAACTTCTCATGAAGCATTCTGTATGCAGTTAGCACAATCCAACCTCTGCGTCCTAAAATAGGAAGCTCATCACCCTTCACTACTGGAGCTTTTTGCAAGCAAGAAACCACATCAGCAGGCTCCGCCTGCCCCAAACAAGAAGTCCAATTCTCACTCAAACCAGTAGAATCGGCCCACTCACGGGCTAAGGCCTCATAAGGCGTCGATTCCTAGCCGGGAATTTCAACAGGCAATTTGAAAGTAGATTTCGATTTTTTCGAAAACATTTTGACATACAAAAAATATATACACAATTATCAACAAAGAAAATACGTACGAGCCGAGCGCAAACCAACAAGATCAAAACAATACAGCGCACACAGGCTTCGTAAACAGTTCGTGACGCCAGATGTAACGACCGGATTTTCAGACCAGATGGAATCAGCTCCTAGGAGCCCCTCTAACCCAGTCGGAACGTAATCACCTCCCTCCTTAGAACCTATTTACAATGGGTATAGATATATGCATATACATTTCGTACCTAAGGATGGGGCAAATAGCAATAAACATGCATAGATTTTCTACAATATCCTATTCATACCAGTCAGTCTCGCGGCCACTTAGGCCCAGACTAATCTACCCTGGGGCAGGTCTGATTATGTACCCTTACACACTGATCACCATCAGTGCTCACTCGACACGCAATCCGGCGTGCCTACACACGGGCCTGCACTCCCAGTGCTCTCATTCATTTATCCGGTCCACAATCCGGTGGACCTACACACCGTGTCCCCCCGGTGTTCTCATTCATTTATCATACGATCCACAATCCGGCGGATCTAAACACCGTATCCCCCCGGTGCTCTCATTAACGCCGCGTACCAACGACGATCACTTTCCTATGAACACCTATGGAAGAAATCTCTCATTGTCTACTCAGGATAAAACTACGATAATAGAATTTTAGTACGGCTCTCCAAATTGAAATATGTACCTTCTGCTCTTGGCATCAAACGTTCCCTCTCTCCCTCATTGCTCAGTCACTTCTTACCTGATCGGGATTCGCATCCGTTCATGCAAACAATGTCTGACTAGAAGACCAGGTGACCCTGATTGAACAAGAATACAAGGCACATGTCGGTTCACTAAGAACTGGGGTATTTTTATTTCAATAATTATAAACACAATGAATGTCTGACAAAATATCGAAATCAAAAATATCGAAATACAAAAATATCGGAACAAAAATATCGAAGTCAAAAATATAGGAATCCTATCCCTAACAAGGTAAGTACAAAAATATCGAAAAATTAATATCGTAGTACAAAAATATCGAAATTAAGAATATCGTTTTTTTAAATGTATTAATAATAATGTAAAAATAATTATAAAATACATATAATGTTACAAATATTAAATAAAAATATTAAAACATAATAAAAAAATTCAAACTAATACATACACATTTAAAATAAATTAAAAACTTATTAATTTAATGTAATTTTATATTTTTTAATTTCATTTAATTGATTTAATTTAAATTTATTTTATTTACCCTGTGCGACTGTACCCCAAAAACCCAAAACTGACCCTGAACCCTAAAAATACCCCTTTACCCAAAAACCCAAAACTGACCCTGAACCCTAAAAATACCCCTTTACCCAAAAACTGAAAACTGACCCTGAACCCTAAAAATACCCCTTTACCCAAAAACTGAAAACTGACCCTGAACCCTAAAAATACCCCTTTACCCAAAAACTGAAAACTGACCTTGAACCCAAAAAATACCCCTTTACCCAAAAACTGAAAACTGACCCTGAACCCTAAAAATACCCCTTTACCCAAAAACTGAAAACTGACCCTGAACCCTAAAAATACCCCTTTACCCAAAAACAGAAAACTGACCCTGAACCCTAAAAATACCCCTTTACCCAAGAACTGAAAACTGACCCTGAACCCTAAAAATACCCCTTTACCCAAGAACTGAAAACTGACCCTGAACCCTAAAAATACCCCTTTACCCAAAAACTGAAAACTGACCCTGAACCCTAAAAATACCCCTTTACCCAAAAACAGAAAACTGACCCTGAACCCTAAAAATACCCCTTTACCCAAGAACTGAAAACTGATCCTGAACCCTAAAAATACCCCTTTACCCAAGAACTGAAAACTGACCCTGAACCCTAAAAATACCCCTTTACCCAAAAACTGAAAACTGACCCTGAACCCTAAAAAAACTCCTTTACCCAAAATTAATTATTATTATTTAATTACCAATTAATTATTAATTAACAATAACAATAAAGTAAATATATTAGCACATTAGCTGTAATTAATTAAATTTAATAATTAATATTATTTTTTCCCAATTAATTAATTAAGAATAACAAAAATTTATATATATAAAAAATTACTCTAATTAATGTAAGTAACTAATTAATATTAATTAATTACCCACTAATTAATAATTAAAAATATGTACAAAATTATATTAATTAATTAACTAATTAATATTAATTAATTACCAATTAATTATTAATTAAAAATATTTACAAACATATATTAATTAATTAATTATTATTAAATTACTTCCCACCCTATTCCCCTATAAACCCATAATCCGCTACAGAAAATATTTATCAATTAATCAATTAATTAAAATTAATTAAAAATTAATTCTCAAATAATTAATTAATAATTCCTACTAATTAATAATTAATTTAACATAATTAAATTACTTCCCACCCTATTCCCCTATAAACCCACAACCCGCTACAGTACTAAAAGACAATATTTAATTAAATTACATTAAAAATAAATAATAAAACATAATAAATACAATATAATATACACAAAATTTATTTAAAAATTGATATTAGTAACATCGAAATTATTTATTTCGATATTATTGACATCGATATTTAAAACTTCGATATTACTAATATCATACTAATATCGATATTAAGACTGTCGATATTACTTACCTTCTATATTATGTCCCATCGATATTTAAACTTCGATATAATTGTATATCGAAATTTAAAACTCAATATTTTGTCTGTGAACCAAACACAATACTATACGATAGCATATATTCTGCAAAGAAAAGTAAAAGGTTAGAATGTGCACTCTATAAGGGAAAGGGCGGAGGTCACCTTATTAACGTGAAGTCGGGGTTCGGCAGTTATCTAGGTTCCCTTCTCGTCTGTGTCTTGGCTCGTCTCGGAATCACACCTTAGCAGTCACGAGTACACGTCTGCACCGCTATGCTCGATCTCCTCTGCTTCCCTCCAAGTCACTGGAACCTCTCTCGTTATTAGCTGCTGTCTCTCTCTCTCTGTCTCTGATCTCTCTGCGCTACTTCTCCTTCTCCTTCAGTCTTTCTCAGAGAGTCTCAGTTTCATGATCTTTCTCGGACTTCAAAATGGCGACTGTCTGCCTGGAAATAATTAATGGCATAGATGCTAACGGCTAGTAGCCGCCTACAGACTGACTGACTCATTGCCTAACACTTTCGCTAATATCGAAGCCTGTCCCTTCATGGAAAGTTACGGCCAGTAACCTGCCGCCCACCAAATTCTTGTACCTCCCCGTACCAAGGACACGTTCCCAGCCGGCCGGCCTGAAGTTGTGTCTTCGGAGTGGAGAAAAATACAGTCTTTCGATAAGGGCCAGCCTGAGCCGGTTCTCTCCAAGCGAACAACACCTCGAAACTAAAACATTACACTTGACCTAGAAAGCCTCTCAAGCTGCCGGGCAGAAAGCAAAATGGAGTCTGTCCCGTCTGAGGCCTACAAGGCCCAAAATAAGCATAACTCCATAGAAGGTATACTAACACTCTTGCAAAAGGACGGATCATCACTAATACTAATAAATCTATCCCATAACTTAAATTTATAAGCCCTGATCTAAAGAAAACGGTACGAAAATGCACTACTGTGCCTCATGGATAAGTCCTGTTTATAGTCCTAATCCCTGTACTAAAAGGGTAATAGGCTGGAGTCATCTTCCATCATTCTCCCTCCAAAGAGGGCCGAAAAAGTCGGTCATTACACCCTGCCTCGTCCCTCTACGCACCGGGTAATCGGATGATATAACAGACCCCAATCGTACCCTGACTGTAGTGGAGGAGTAGAGGACTCTCGTCCACCGCTTAAACCCACCCCCTAGGCCGAACTTCTCCAATACCTCATCTAGATACTTCCACTCAAGGCTATCGAAAGCCTTTTCGATATCAACCGACAATACTGCTGGTTTTTGGTCCGAGTCCCCGGCGCCGTCTAATATACGGATCAAGCGGCGAATGTTTATAGATGTGTTCCTAGTAGGAATAAACCCTGCTTGGTACCCGTGTATCAGCATGGTCATGTGTGGTAGTAATCTAGTGGCCAGAATACGACTCAAGATCTTATAATCCACCGTTAGCATATACAGGGGCCTATACGACGTCACATCAGAAGCCTCCCTACCAGGTTTCAGCAGCGGCACCACTAGCGCTTCTCTCATTGATTTGGGCAAACGCCCTAGTATCATGGCCTCAGAGTATACCGCCAGTAGCCTGGGTGCTAAAGTGTCAATATATTTCCCATAGAATTCAATCGGTAGGCCATCTACACCCGGCGTCTTATTTCTAGCCATCTGCTTAATGGCCACCCGGATCTCCGACAGCGTTATGGGGCCGCCTAATTCCTTCGCGGCCTCGCCATCCAACACTGGGAGATGAACAGTATCCAGATATTCGCCTATCGCCGAGACGTCCACCCCCAGCTGACTCTCATACAGACTCGTGTAATATGACTGGAAGCGCGCCAGAACTGCCATCTGCGAGTAGACTATTTCCCCTGTCTCCTCTCTGCTACTCATGATCGGGCAACCTCTAGGTTCTGGAGTGGCGAGCTTAGCAAGTAGCGTTCCCACTTTATCCCCTTCTGCATGCACCATGGTGGCATACAGCTTGTAGTCATAACAACGCAGCCGTTCTGTTTCTGTCGCTACCATTTCCTTCGCCTCTAGTAACTGATCCTGTAATTCCGGTCGCTCAGGCCTACGCTGCTCTAGGGCCCTCAACACACATTCCGCTTTCCCCAGATCAGCCAAAACCGACGTCCTTACATTTGAAAATCTGCCCATACAGACACCTCTCATCACCACCTTCATCGCATCCCATTCTATCGACCTCGAGGCGGCTGCACCCTCGTTCTCATCAAAGTAGTGCTCGATGCCCTGTAGGACCGTGTCACTGAACACCTGGTCCTCTAGTGTGTCAGGTCGCAGCCTCCATGTTGTGACTGCAGATCTCGCCTGCTGCCACTGCACTGTCACTAGTAAGGGATTATGATCTGAGATGGTTCTAGCTAGGTACTCTGTGTGTTGATAGATAATGATACTTTATTTGATTTAAAAAATCATAAAAGGGTGGGCTTACCACCATGCAAACAGCGTGTACATCATAAAAAAGAACAACACAAATTCAGCTTTGAATGTTGTTAAAAACTGGTATCATAAAATATGCAAATTTATCGGGGAACACAATGTTTTTAACTCATGATAAAGGGAAAGAAGTAGAGGTGTGGGAAAATAACAGTAGTTCAAACGGGGGGCACGTTATTTTTAACTCATAGTGCAAAAAGACATCCGTTTGGAAAGGAGGAAAAGGAAGAGAAGAGTCCGTAGCCGGCCGAGGCCTGGCCTATTGTCCAGAGACCTCTTTGGTTACCGCCCTGTTTTCCAGCTCTATGGCGGCGAAGTTCAAAAATGTTATGGTTTTACATGAAAGTTCTATCCAAGATCCACTTAAGCATCTTATCACCGCCGCTCTGCAAGTTCTCACCTGAGCTTCTTTTAGAAGTGGTCGAAGAAGCATTTTTCTAAGATTCTGAAGTGCCGGGCATATGCATATAAGGTGCAGCAAAGATTCCGCACCGTTGCCACAGAGACGGCACTCGGGAGTTGCCCACGAGGTACTATGTGTGTGTTATCATGGCAACCAAGGGGCCACTACATAGGGTGGAGTCTATTCGAACATGTAACGCATGTAAAGCTGAGAAAAAGGAATAGTCTCTAGTATCAGGATGCTGCTCCCTCCAGACATCTATTAGGCCCCACCTCTCCTGCCAGTCTTTCCTGTGTGTGGCTAACCTGCGCACTGGGGAGTCGGCTATTGGTGGATGCGACCTATCGAGTGCCACATCAATGATCGAATTGAAATCACCTCCCAGTATGATGGGGCCCGCTAGGAAGTGTGCCAGCGAACCTGTGAGACTATCAAAAAAATGGGCCTGGTCAGCATTGGGGGCGTATATACTACATAAGACCACGTCCCGGCCATACAGCCTTCCCTCCACCACCACATATCGACCTTCAGGGTCCACTAGCTGGTTCGTGGCCTGGAATGGGACCCCCGCTTTCACCCATATCAGCACCCCCCTGGCAAACGCCGAATACGTGGTACCAAACACCTGACCATGCCACCTCCTCTGTAGTGCAGCGCATTCCTGTTTGGTTAAATGAGTTTCTTGCAACAGTGCAATTTGGACGCCTCGCCTCACCAAATGGGCGTGCACCTTGTGTCGTCTTGACATTGTTCGAAGTCCACGGACATTCCATGTAAGGCATTTCAAATTAGGTAACGTCCCCATAGCAGCCATCTCCCGACCATTTCAACAGTGACAATTGGTTACCCACATCATTGCAGTAAAACCCCCCATTCAGAACACCCCAGAAAACTCCCCAAACCCCTCTCCCCAGAACAGGACCTAATAACACAGCATCAGCCCCCATCCAAACCTGTAACATATCACACATTTCACTACTCTGTGGTCTCCACCACAGAAGGCCTTAAGGACAACGAGAGGGTGATTCAGAGGCGACCCAGGGCAAGCAAGACCCCCGCACCGCGCCCATGATCCCATACTGCATTTGCAGCACAGTACCTGCCAGTCCGCCAAACACCAGAGTAGGTTACCCCAACAGGAGTAGCGGTTACGGTCCTCACACTAAGTGTCATTTGTTAAATAGTCCATCTGCTGTCTGTGGGGTGACCGCTGGCCCCGCAGAGCTATCAGCTTCCGAGACGTCTCCTCCAGATTTTCCTCCGTCATCTTCAGAGTCCGAGCCTACCGATATCTTCTCTTGTTGTGAGCCCATAATGATCGCTGTCGCAGCCAATGCTCCCTTTCTGTCCGCCGCCATTTGGTCGTCCCGCAGCGCTCTCTTGAGTTTATTTCGCTTGCGGATGCATTGTGATTTTCGCACCTGGACCGGTTTTTGTCTCTCCTTCTCACTTTTACTCTTGCGGTCCGTACCAGCACGCTACAACTCAAGCCATGACCACACTTCGTCAGGGGTCTGAAAGAATTGGGTCTTTCCATCCAGGATCACTAGTAGCTTGGCCGGAAAAAGCAAGGAGTATTGTATCCCCTCCTCCCTCAGTTCTTTTTTCACGGTTAGATAAGATGCCCTGTTCCTTTGGACCTCCTGTGTGTAGTCCGGGAAGACCGTGACCGAGCTATTGTCCACCTGAAAGAGGCCCACTGAACGCGCTCTCTGTATCAGTAGGTCTCGGTCCTTATAATGTAATAGTCTTACCACCATCGGCCTGGGTGGGCGGCCCTGCATGGGCGGAGGGGCCGGGACCCTGTGCGCTCGCTCCAGGGAGAAGACGGGAGAGAGACCCTCTGGGGCCACAACCGTTTTAAACCAGTTCTCCATATAGGCCACTGCGTCGTCCCCTTCAACTTTTTCTGGCAGGCCCTCTACCCTTACGTTGTTCCTCCTATTACGGCTTTCGGAATCCTCTGCGCGTTTCTCCAGTGTCGCCAAGCGACCGAGGATGTCGGACAGTTTGTGTTCTACGGTCACCACCGCTGGTTTGAGCTCCTGAAGCAGTAGCTCATTTTCCTTCACTCTGTCAGTGAGTTTAGCATGGTCCGCCCTCAGAAGGCCCAATCCTGTGGCTACCTGCGCTATATCTTGATGTAGGGACTCCTTGGTCGCAGTTATCGCCTCCAGTATGCCATCTAGTCGCACATTCAGCCTCCGTTCCTGCGCAGATGTGTCCGGGGCAGTATGAGTTCCGCCATCCGTGTCCGGTATATTCGCCTGGTCGTGCCCCTGCTTCATGCTCAGGTCACTGCTACTAGCGGCCATCGTGGTCGCTGCGTGTGCCGTCGTAGATTCGCCTCTAAGAGGTTTTCCAGTCCCAACTTCCATCTGTCGAGTGAAGGCGGCCCTCTGTACCTTTTCGCTGCTCAGTAGTCTCAACGTTCTCCCTCGGCAGTGATCTCTACGTCCAGGGGCCAGTTCTTCTGCAGCCCGAGGGCCTCCCTCCCGTGTTCAAAATGGCCGTCTACAGTTCCTCATCTCTTACAGTACGCCAGCAGGCCCCCCGCGTCCCAGGGGTTTCCCCTTGCACAGTCTGTCGCTGTCCCCAGCGTGGGTTCACCACGTCCCCACAACAAAGTCGAGGGAAGGCCCAGCCCAGGTACGTGGAGGAACCAATAGTGTGCACCCGGTTAAGCAGGCGGCTGTCAGCCAGAGCTGGACGTGTGGTCTGTGTATGGGCGCTGCGCCGTGTCAGTTCGGTGCCCCAATCTCCCACGCCGCTCAGTCCCTGTGCCGCCGTCTCTCATATGACCTTGCGGCGTAGGTGTTTTGCTGATGTTCGCCGGCCTTTTGTGGCTTCAGCCAGCCCACAGAGCCTGCCCGGGTCCAATCCCATAAAGCTCCGTAATGCCCGCAGCAGCCGATATTCAGCCCCGGGAGCAACGCTCCGCCAGGGCCCTCGCTCGGTACAATTGGTCAGGCCTGATGTCGGGGATTAGTGCCACCAATCTTCATTCCCGCTCCGTTCCCTACATGTTTCTCCTCACTGGGCGTCCGTGGTTTAATGTTACTAGATTCCCAGCAACAGTGGGAGTCATGGGGTGCGGTCCGGGAGCGGGACCTTCCTCATATGGCCGCCATGTCGGGTAGTGGGGGATGGGTGCCCCGCCCGTCGGTCTCCTCACCGCTGCCGCCGCCGTGAAGCTCTGCGCTGCCGGGACCCGGCTCCGCTCACCTCTTCAGGCCGTAGCCCTCACCCTACTCCAGCCGCGGTCCATCTTGTCCCGCAGAACAGCCTCCTTATATCGAAGCCGCCGCCATCTTCTTCCTCAGGACTCGGCACCGTCAGGCTCCGGATTCGAGTCTCAGCGCTTCATTCAGTCTCCAGCTGGTCCGTAATTGCACTCCTCCGTCCCTCCGGTGCTTCGCGCAGAGTACCATCTCCTCAATCAGCGCATATGTGAGGGTTTACAGGATAATTTGCGGGATCAGGCACGGAGCTACAGGCTCACGCCGCCATCCCGATCGGCGTCCAAGCCACGCCCCCCTCCGCCTGCCACCCGATGAGCCAAATTACACCGGCACAACGTGTGGACTGCATCTCTCTCACCTGACTCTGGCTCCTTAGTGCCACTTCCTCTGCAGCCGTCAAATTATTCCACAGAGGTTGCGGGATACCTTCATGCTTTGCACTGAAGAGAGACGGGGCCTTACGCCTTCCCCCATCTGATGAGAGATGGGATGGTGCCTTGAATTTCTGGATCTGGAGTTGATACGGCCACTGTGGTGGAGTGGTGCATGGCCTCTCGGGCATGCGGGACCATATGTGTGAAGCACATATAGACTCATGACCAAATCCTACCCAGCACCTTATTTCCTTCTGTAGCTCACGGCCAGACCTCGAACAGTCTTCATCCGACTTTCAGGAGGGGTCCACCACTCCACACCTATCTATGACGAAATTGTTCTAAGTTGGTGATGACATTTTGGGGTGACAGATGCTTCTGGGGGGAAGTATGTGTTGCAGGAGTTGGGGGGAGGTAGTTGTCTTATCACAATGTTAATGTAGCTTTGTTATGCTTTATATTTCTTGACCTTCTTTCCTTTTAGGTTGTCACAAAGTCCTAGCACCACCCATTTCTCTACGGTCTCATGGTATCCAGCTACACATGTCCTACACCTATATTCAGATTCCCTTTGTGCCACCGGCACGGCCTTTGGCCCTGTCTCTCAATCATTTCCAACCTTCCCACCGGTCCATCTGTGATTCTGCCATGGAATGTAAACGGTCTGTTGGATTGGATCAAGCGCTCAGCGGTCGTGCACTATGCTCTGTGCTTTCTCCCTTCCATTTTAATGCTGCAAGAGACACACTTAATGGGGACACGCTGCTCATTTCTGGCACTGTGCAGGTTCGACAGGGTCTATCATGCAGGCTATGCGCGGGGGTCCTGTGTGGTGGTGATCCAACTGCGCCGTACATTCCCCCTGGTGGTCACCCAAGCTATGTTGCCCTTTTGTGTTCAGCAGAAGGCCGCCCTTTCAATATTCTCTGTTTTTATGCCCCCCAACATTGTTGGACTCCTTTCTGGCTGCACTTCTTGATGTTATTACCAAGATGCCACCAGGTTTTATTGTCATAAGGGGAGACTTTAATGTGGTCCTGGACCCTGCAGTGAATTCCACTGGACCCCCTTCGATGTTCGGCGTCAGAGAGCTACATCCCTTCATAGATGGGTGGCTTCCCTGGTTTTGTGTTATGTGTGGAGGGTATGGAATCATTGTCATAGGCAATATACACACACATCTGCTGCTTACCATACACATGCGTGTATAGATGTGCTCCTCATGCCAGCCACCAATCTTTTATCCGTATCTCAGGTGCAGATTCTTTCGTGCCTGATCTCCGACTAGGCTCCATTACTCCTTCAGGTGGGCGCATCTGGTGCTGCCCACCGCCCTTTATGGCACCTCAGTGCCTGGCATCTTCAAGACACACAGTTTATTCAGGATTTGTGGAATTATATCGCTGCCTACTCCACTACTAATACAGGGATGTTTCAATCAGTGGGCACTGTTTGGGCAGCATGTAAGACTACTGTCCATGGGTATGCTAAGACTCTCTTAAGGGCTAAGAAGCGTGCACAAAACTATTGCGTTTCGCAGCTTGAAGCACCGCCTTTCGCCAGGAGAAGCGGCTCCTGATGATCAGCACAAGACTGTTGATAGGAAGTTGACCCTGATTCAGGAAGAGTTTACAGCTCATTCACTTGAGGTTTCAAAACAGATCTGGCACGCCTCCACTGCTCGGGTATATGGCTGGGAGATAAAAACAGTAAATTACTTTATTGGTTGGCAACCCGGCCTCTGGCCGGTCAAGTTATTCCAGGGGTGGGGGACCACTGAGGACAATTACATTGCTCATCCCCAGCTATTGCTAAAGTATTCACAGACTAATACGCTAAATTATACACTATTATCCCATGTCCCAAGGCCAAGCAGGCCTCCCCGCTGCTTGACGAGCTGCCTCTACCCCAACTTTCTGCCATGGAACGGTGGGACTTATAGAAGCCGGTCACACTTGAGGAGATCGGTGAAGCGGTCTCGGTGAGGAAATGCAGTAAGATGCCCGGCCCAGGCGGCTTCCCTTATTAATTCAATGCCTATACAGGGATATCTTAGCCCCTCAGCTACTAAATCTCTACAAAGAGGTTGGCTAAAGGGGCTCTTTCCCCAGAGATCCTGATTAGGCCACCATTGTGGTCATACCAAAGATGCCGCTAACGCAGTCCATCTCGTGTGCTGATTACAGCCATATTTCCCTTATTAACAGGTACATTTAAATCTTTGCAACCATGCTGGCTATCCGATTTTGGAACGTCATCTGATCTTTGGTACACCCGGACCAATGTGGCTTTACGCCCGGAATGATAATAGACACTGTTTACGGCACCTTCATGTAGCTTTGGCCTTTCAACTCTCGTTTGCAGCTTTGTTGGCCTTGCTCCTAATAAATTTTGAGTAGGCATTTGACATGGTGGATTGGAGCTATTTGACATGAGTGTTGGAGGTGTCCGGGTTTGGACCCCACTTTTGCAGTCTTGTACGTGTTCTGTACTCCAATCCGATGGCCTGTGTACAGATCCATGGGATGGCTTTCAATTAATGTTATATCCGTCATGGGTCCAGACAGGGGTGTCCCGTTCCCCCGTGTTTTTTGCATTGGCCATAGAGCCTTTTGCTAGACTCATACGATGCAATGCCAAGATTCAGGGCTGGGATTGGGACTCAGGTCTTGAAGATCGTATTGGCCTCTACGCCGATGACGTTCTACTATACCTTCTCAGTCCAATGGACACTGGCCCTTGATGTCTCTAGCTTCTGCAATTTTTTTAAGGACGCCTCCGGATTGGTAGTCAATCAGGCCAAATCAGTCTTAGTGCTGTTGGTACACACTGAGGACCGTTTCGGTTGGCAAACAACCATTCCAATCTATCGCCGTAGCTTTCGGTACTTAGGTATACAGATTTCTCTCATCCCTGAATTGACATGGTCCCTTAACATTACTTCTCTGACCCGGAAGATCAAAGCTGACCTTAAGAAATAGCAGATATTGCCATTGACTGCCTTGGGGAGAATCACCCTTTATAAAATGATGGTCTTTCCCCGGTTCCTGTACCTTCTCCAAAATTTACTTCAACATATCCCTCGCCACTGGTTTCGTGAGATGGACACCCTGGCATGGTACTAAAGCCCATCTGGCCTTTCTGGTTTGTCAACGAGCTCCTTTTGAAGGGGTGCTGGGTATGGTTAATCTGAATCTGTACTAACTGGCCTCGCACCTTTTGGTGGCTATTGGCTGGCTTACTGGTGCATATTATGGAGCTGCTCAATGGTACTGTCATACCTAGCACGATGCCTGAAGCGACTCTACTAGTATTTACTGAGTGGAGGGCGTCCCAGAAACATACAGGATGATGGACATAATGTACTCAGTCCATCCCACTGCGGCATGGCAAGTGGTTGTGGGAGGTAGCAGCATTGGAGGGATATGCTTGCTTGGACGCCATTGGTATCACACTACTAGGGTAAGTTTGGGCAGGTACACCTATGGTCTCTTTTCAAGACCTCCAGCAGGTCTATGCTCTATCCAAAACACAGTTCCACAGGTTTCTACAGCTATATCATGCCTTATGAACACACATCCCTCAGATTACATCCATCCTGAAATTCAGCCCCATTGAAGCCAAAATTATGATGGAGGCTGTGAATAAGGGCGGTATCCCAGATTTATTGTACCCTGGTCCTTAATGCTCCTGGGGCGTTAGACGCCCGTAAATGCCGATGGAGGAATGGTTGGGGCCTCTGAAGGATGACGATTGGCGTGATGCGCTGATGGCTCCCAGGGTCCTCCCAATCTTTTGCAGGCTCCAATCGGTACAAATGTGCTATCTACACTGTGCCTATTTCACCCCTGCCAGGTTTTTACATGCGGTTCTTATGGCCAATTCTGCATGTTACCAATGTTCCCACGTGCCAGCAGACTTTTTTCATATGGTATGGACTTGCCCTGTGTTAGACCAGACATTTCTTGGCGTAATTACCCCTGACTTTTTGCCTCTACCTGCTGCTGTGATGGGTTGCGTTTTACTGGCTTAGATGCTTTGGGCACTTTGCCACTGCTGATCAGTGTCAAAGTGCAAGTTCTCCCTTTATAAAGTGTTATGGTAATTGGTTGTCCATAATTGGTATGTTTGCCTTACTAGTAAAGTCCCTAGTAAAGTGCAATATGTGTGCCAGGGCTGGTAATGCAAATGCTGCTTGTGGGCCTGAAGCACTAATTGTGCCACCCACACAAGTAGCCCTAAGAGAAAACTCAGGCCTGCCACTGCAGTGCCTGCATGCAGTTTGCAAACTGCCATGTTGTCCTGACAAGTGCACCCACTTGCCAGGCCTTACCCTTCCCTTTCCATGCACATCAGACACCCCTATGGTAGGTCCAACGAACCCTCATGGCAGGGTGCAGTGCCTGTGAAAGGTAGGACATGTACTGAGGTGTGTACATGTCTTAACAGTGAAATACTCTCCATTTCGTTTTTTATTGTTGCAAGGCCATCTTGCAAATAGGCATAATGGGAAAGGCTGTGCAATATGTTTCCAGCATATCTTCCCATAGGCTTAAGATGGAGAGGTGAAGTTTAGTTTGCCAGAACTCACAATTTAATAACACATATTTTTGTAAAAGTGATTTTTGCATTGTGTGTTTGGAAACCACAATTTTAGAAGTTGCTGGTTTCTTTGTTCTAACAATTCAGTGTGTCTCTGCCTGGTTGTGGATTGACTGTTTGGATTGAATGTGATAGGGTCTAGGAAATGTCTTGACCCAGGAGAGGAGTAGGAGACAGCAACATGCTGACCTGCATCTGGAGTGTAGGGGGGGGGGAGTAGCCCCTGGAGGTGAAGAGGCCTGGGCTGCTGCCATAAAAGAATGGCTCCAACTACTGCTGAGTGGTTGAGGAACCAGGCCCCCACTAATCAAACAAAGAAGAAGGTGTCACTAGCAGGGAGACACCCAGCACTGGTTTGGACAGAGCAGGGGTCAGTGCTCCCTGAACACAAAGTCTTCAAAGACATTTAACGGTATAACTATGAGAGCTGAAACCCCTGAACGTTCAACTGATGAAGACTGAAAAGGATTGAAATTACTTCGTGGTCATTAGGAACCTCTGACAAGGAAGAACAGCTGAAGAGACTGAAGAGAAGGACTGGCCCTTGCTGCATGTTCTGGGGCTGGCCTGCAGTTTGCTGATTTAACTAAGGAGAGGCTAAGGGACTTTGCTGTGTGCTGTGTCCCCCTGCTTGAAAGGACTTTGCTTTGTGCTGTGTCCTGAAGTAACTTGTCCCCAAGGGCCAAAGGAGAGCTGGCTCCCTGTTGTGGAAACTCAGGAACATCGAAGTTTCCAAGTGTGTCTCAGCGGCGCTGTGTGCATGTGCTTTTGGCAGCTTGAGACCGTCGTTAGCATTGCCCCGAGACTGTGTGGCCCGAAACCCAACTGAGTCTCAGAGGCGCATTGTGCGTGTGCGTGTTCAGCCTGAGACTGCCGTTGAGTTCCATGGCGCTGGTTGGAAAGTGCCCCGTGACTGCAGTACCCACACAGCGGGAAACATCGTCCACGCTGCTATGAAGTTGTTTGTGACACGAGCCATCATTGTAACGGAGGCAGCGGATCAAGATCGCCGCCACCGACCCAAGTTGCAACGTGCTGAAGGATTTTGTAAAGCTGAGGAAGTCGTGAGGTAATCGTGATCATTGTTTGCAAGAGGAACTGCCAAAGATCGTCAGCAACGGAGAAGGCAGCGCCGTAACCTGTCCGGCCACAGCATCGCCTTGCAACGTGAGTCATCATCGGCAGCGCCCAGCAGGACGTCCAATGAGCGGGGAGAGAGAGAGAGCGAGGCAGCGCATCCCCCAGGTAAGGCTTGGACTCCGGTCGGGAGCCGCAAGCGTGTGTGGCCTGGGGAGGCGCGTAGGAGGAGTACAGGAATGCTCCTGTCTACCTCTCGCTGCATCGCGTTAGACGTGCTGAGTCCTCGAGCAGTCCGGACCTGCCCGGCAGTACCAGGGCTGCCCTCGGAAGTTCAGGACTGTTATCTGTGGTTGGGGCCCAGTGGTGCCCGTGCTAATCATGTTGATTGGCCTGGTATTATTCCTGCATTACAAACTGCCTTATTACTTGCATTAGGGGTTGTAATATTCCTGCTTTACGAACTACCTGATTACGTGCATGAAGGAGTGCGTTATACTTGCATTACAAACTGCCTTATTGTGTGCATTGAAGATTTATTAATTCTCGCATTATGAACTGCCATATTACTTGCATTAAGGAGTGCGTTATACTTGCATTAAGTAGTGAGTTATTCTTGAGTTACGAACTGCCTTATTATGTGATTGAGGATTGAATTATTCTCGCATTATGAACTGCCTTATTATGTGCATTGAGATTTGAATTATTCTCGCATTACGAACTGCCGTATTACTTGCATTAAGTAGTGCGTTATACTCTCATTACGAACTGCCTGATTATTTGCATTGAGGATTGCATTATTCTTGATTACGAACTGCCTGAATACGTGCATTGAGGATTGCATTATTCTTGCATTACGAACTGCCTGATTACTTGCATTAAGGATTGCATTATTCTTGCATTATGAACTGCATTAGTCTGATGATACAAACTGCATTACGAACTGCATAGCATTGCACTAGGACTGCTGCATTCGAACATCGTGAACTGCTCATTAATACCGCTAGAACCTACAAGTGTTTGTTGGCCTAATAACCAGCAAAGTCAAATATTACGAATACGCATATGTTGGATTTTTATCGTTTGGTCTTACCGTATTTGTCTTCTTGCTAAAGATACCGCTACTTTCATACATCAGTGTGGTGTCCATTTGTGGTGTTATCACTGTGTCACTGTGTCTGTGGTTGCAAATACTTTACACATTGCCTTGAAGATAAGCCTGGCTGTTCATGCCAAGCTACCAGGGAGTGAGCAGGGGTTATCAAAGAGGGTGTCCCTCCTTTCCCTGACTAGAAGCAAGGGTCCCTATTTGGCATAAGGTAACTGCCTCAGCCAACTAGAAACCCCCAGTTCTAACACCCTGTCATAGCACATTACTCAGAGGTAGTGGTGGCTGAGCTTTCGGAGGTGCTGGGTCTGGATTTGGAACTCTCCCTATTATTGATTGTAGGGGGGTGGACGAAAGAATGCGGGTATCCCATGCTGCCAGGGCTTTATTGGGTACTGCTCTTGTGGTAGCTGCGCACTGGAGGGCCCCTAAGTCACTGACTCTAGCATTGTGGCACCGGGGGTGGACTGGTGTGTGCAACATGAAAAAAACAGCAGATGAGGCTAGGGGGTGTCCTGACAAGCATTCAAAGATTTGGAGTAAATGGCTTGAGGTTTTGGGTGGGATCACTGAGCTGGTGTGAAATGTATAATTACTATGTTCTTATTCTTCTTTGGTGTGCTAAAGTGATGACAAGACCATTTCGTGGTATTTGTAGATGTCATGGAGTGGGGCACCTCGTGGACTGACTATGTGCCCTTTTGTTATTGTCGTAAAACAATAAAATATGTTTACCAATGGAGTTGAAGTAGAAGTACTGAGGGGTACAGGTGCAAGTGTCATCATAGTGACTGAAAAACTGATATCCCCAGGGCAGTACATAACTGGACAAACGTATCCAGTTAGCAATGCTGATAATTTTACCACGGTTCACCCCATGGCTATGGTTACCTTGGAATGGGGGGAGGTTACTGTCCAAAAGAAGGTGGTCATGTCCTCTGCAATTCCAGTAAAATGTCTGTTCAGTAATGATCTGGATACCTCCGCATTGGCTGAGGTAGAGATGAGAACCCATGCAGTCATGCCAGGGTATACCTAAATGGATATGTGTGAAAACTAGAGCATGAGGCAAAGCCCAGGGTCAAAAAGAGGTATTGGAGCCTGAAATAATGGTTAAATCCTCCAAGAGAAAGGCTAAGAAGGCTGGGAAACCAGCTACTACTGACACAAGCTCAGGTCTCCTCTCCTCAGGAAGAAGACCTGTCAGCCCTTGAGGGAACTGAGCCCCAGGAACGTGAGCCTTACATGGCAGAGCTCCTAGATCCAGGGGGAACCTCTAGGGAAGACCTGTCCTTCTCTGGAGAGCCTGAGACAGCAAGCTTCTGGCCAGGAAAAGGGAGATGTCAGTGGCTCTCACAGGAGCTATTGGGAGGAGGGACTCCTTTACAATGAGGCAAGAATCCCCAAACCTGGTGTCACTAGGAGAGTAGTAGTTCCTCAGCTGTACAAGGAGTTCTTACTCACCTTAGCACATGGCTTCCCCATAGCTGGGCATCTTGGCCAGACTAAAACTTGGAGTAAGTTAGTCACCCACTTCTACTGGCCAGGTATGTCACAGAAGCTAATGGAGCTTTGCAGCTCCTGTGTTACCTGTCAAGCCAGTGGCAAGACAGGTAGCCAACCAAATGCCCACTTAACCCCACTACCAGTATTTTGGGTTCCCTTTGGAAGGGTAGGGATTGACATTGTTGGTTACGTTGACCCTCAAACAGCATCAGGAACTAGAATTATACTGGTGGTAATAGATTGTGTCACCAGGTATCCTGAAGCAATTCCCCTCAAGACTGTCACTGCTCCTGCTGTTCCCAGAGCCCTCTTGAGGTTTTTTACTAGAGTGGATTTTCATAAGAAGGTGGTTTCAGACAAGGGTAGTAACTTCATGCCTGTTTACCTCAAAGTTATGTGGAATGAATGTGACTTATTATAAGTTCACTACCCCATATCATCCACAAATCAATGGTCTGGTTGAGCGATTCGAAAAGACCATGAAATGTATGATCTTGGGACTCCCTGACAAACTCAGAAGGAGATGGGATATCCTTTTGGCTTGCCTGTTTTTTGCCTACTGAGATGTGCCACAGAAAGGAGTGGGGGTTTAGTCCCTTTGAGCTTCCTTCTGGCCATCCTATTAGGGAACCACTGAGTCTAGTGAGGGAAGGCTGAGAGAAGCCTCTCAAAGAGCCCTAACTGGGCATTGTAGATCATGTGCTTGACCTTCGTTTCAGGATGTCTGAGTACATGAAGAAAGCAAACAAAAACCTTGAGCCAAGCCAAGAACTCCATAAACAACGGTTTGATCAAAAGGCTGCACTAATTGAGTTTGAGACAGGGCAAAAAGTATGGGTTTTGGAACCTGTGGCACCTAGTGCCCTCCAGGACAAGTGAAGTGGCCCCTACCCTGTCCTAGAAAGAAAAGGAGAGGTCATCTACTTGGTTGACCTGCGAAGTTGCAGGAGCCGTCATAGGGATATCCATGTCAACCGGTTAAAATTGATTCCTAACAGGGGGTGATGTGACTATGCTGACGGACACTGGTGAGGAGCAGGAATACGAGAGTGAACCTCTCCCTGACCTCCTTTCCCGCAACCCTAAAGATGGGTCTGTTGAGGGAGTTGTTTTTTCAGACACCCTCACTGCCCAACAGCAAACAGCCTGCAGGCAGGTCCTGGGGCAGTATTTGACCCCTGCTCAGACAACCTGCTGCACACATGATGTGGACACTGGGGAAAGCCTACCTATCAGAAACAAAATTAACAGGCAGTCTGATCAAGTCAACGAAAGCATCAGAGCTGAAGTCAGCAAGATGCTGGTCTTAGGGATGCTTGAACCCTCTGAAAGTCCCTGACCACCCCAGTGGTCTTAGTCCCCAAACCTCTGCCTAAGGGTGGTAAACCAGAGTTGAGGTTTTGTGTGGACTATAGAGGTCTCAATGCTGTCACTAAAGCAGATGCCTACACCATTCCAAGGGCTGAGGAACTCATTAACAGGTATGAGCAGCCACATTTCTCTGTACTTTCAATTTAACATCAGTGTACTGGCAGATTAGTCTGACCCCAGGAGTAAAAGAGAAATCAGCATTCTTGACCCCAGATGGACATTACCAGTTTACTGTGAATGCCTTTTGGTTCAATAAATTCCCCAGCCATCTTCCAAAGACTGGTAAACAAAGTCCATGCTGGGCTGTAGTATTTTAGTGTAGCATATCTTGATGATATTGCTGTCTATAGCCCCAGTAGTCAGGATCACCTGATCCACCTTGGGAAGGTCCTGAAGGCTCTGTAAACTGCAGGCCTCATTATCAAGGCAAGTAAGTGCTAGATGTGGCCTGGCAGAGTTGTATACTTGGGCCATCTGGTAGATGGAGGTCAAGTTCAACCCTTACAGCCCAAGATCCAGACTATTCTGAACTGGGAAGCTCCAACCACTCAGAATCAAGTCAGGGCATTCCCTGGCTTGACTGGGTACTACAGGAGGTTATCGAAGTGATATGGTACCATTTTAGCACCCCTCACTGAATTGAATTTAAAGAACCAACCAAAGAAAGTAAACTGGATAGTGAGCTGCCAAAAGGCTTTACTCTAAAGGAAGCAATGTGCTCAGCACCAATTCTAAAAGCTCCAGTTTAGACAAAGCAGTTCATTGTGCAGACAGATTCCTCTGAGCATAGGATAGGAGCAGTCCTTACACTTTCCAGTGATGATGACCATGACCAGAATGTTGCTTTTATTAGCAGGAGGTTACTCTCCATATACCAGAGTTGGAGTGCCAATGAGAGGGAAGCCTTTGCTGTGGTTGGTCCCTGAAGAACCTGAGACCACACCTGTTTGGTACTCACATCCATGTACAAACTGACCACAGGGTTCTCAGGTGGCTGATACAAATGAAGGGGGAAAATCCTAAACCATTGAGGTGGTCCATCTCACTACAGAGAACGGACTTTATATTGGAACATAGTCCTGGGACTGGCCATGCCAATGCAGATGGCCTTTTAAGGTTCTTCCACTTACACAATGAAGACCCTCTTGGTAAAGGTTAGTCTTATTCCCTTTCGTTTGGGGTGCATTGTGTAGGAAAGTGCCACTTTTTGACATGGTCACATCCACTTTTTTGCCCTAGTACTGATACTTTCCAACTGAAAGTGCACTGGGTCCCTCCTAAACAGGCCCCCAGTGCCAGTGCTGCTTCCCTTAAAATAAGTACATTTCTAATTGTTACCCAATTGGCAAGGACTTTAGCACCCCAGTAAGAACCTAGTAAATGGTGCCTCTGGTACCCGGGACATGGGTACTAAAGGAGACTCCTGTGGGCTACTGCATGTATTGTGCCACCCAAAGGAACCCACACAAAAACTGCATGCAGCCGGCTATTGCAGGATGCGTGAAATAGTGCACACCATTTTGAAACAACAACATGGCATTCTCCTTGTTTGCCATGCCCATGCACACTGCATATACTATATGTAAGTCATCCCTACAGCAGGCCTTAGAGCCCTAAGGCAGGGTGCATTATAATAATTGTGAGGACACATCTACACGAGCAGATGTGCCCCTATAGTGTCTGGTTTCATTGCCATGACATTGCAGGTGATCAGGAAGCCATCTGAAACATATGCACTGGTCACTACGATTTACCCAGCTAGGAAATGGATTCACTGAAACTAATGGTGTTTGGTATCAAACATCTCATCTTAATAAATCCACACTGATAACATTATTAGATTTCTTATGGCATGCACCTAGATGGCACCTTAGAGGTACCCCCAGAAACCTAACAGTCGTTTAGTGTGCTGGCTGACTGGACTCCTCCTGTCTGCCACCACATACGAGTTTCTGATCCCTTGCTCAGGAGTGCCAATGGTCTTAGAGGTCAGGAACTATATCTGAGCCGGACGAAGGTGATCACACCTCCTCCAGCAGGATGGCTAGTGAATCAGTATACCGAGGCCAGAGGCTTCAAAGGCTCTGCCGCCTTTAATATGCAACCCCGGCTTCCTCCAGACCGGGAACATGCCAATCATTGCACTGGGTCCATTTGGCACCAGAGCAGGTGGGAAAATTAGCTAGTCAGTAGGCGTGTCGTACTTTCAGGCTAGTCAGACTCCCAATTGGGGCCACCTGAAGTGGACACTTTAAGAAGGTTTCACCATCTTGTTTTTAGGAAAAACTAGGAACTATAGGGCAGGTTATGCCCACTCTCCCCAGGCAGTGGTCGTATAAGGGGTATAGTCACCCCAGGGGTAGGTAGCCCATTGGCTCACCCCACTTAATGTCCCTAAATTCAGTATGTAGGTGGACCCCTGACACCAGGAACTCATTTATTGCAAGTAACGACTCTTCCTGCCACTGAACAGCCTCCCCAAACCCTTGGAGGACTGTCCAGTACATCACCAACCAAGCAGCATATCCTTTGAAGTGGTGGAGTCATCTCCCTGTATCTGCAGGCACTGACCGGGAAACATCCTTTACAACGCAACTAAAACAACGCACTACCATTACAACGAAAGTTTACAACGCAGTATCCATTACAACGCATGCCTTTACAACGCATGCCATTACAACGCAGCTGCAATTACAACGCATGCCATTACAACGTAAGTATGGTAAGTATTTAATTTAATTTTAACCCCTACACCATCCAACACTTACCCTACGATTACGCCCCCCTGGAGTTATATTAGTAATTTTAACCCCTACACTATCCAACACTTACACTATTATTACATTCCCATTTATTTAAAAAAAAATCTTACAGCAGCTTAGCAGCTACGTTGTAATGGCATGCGTTGTAATGGCATGCGTTGTAATGGATCCTGGGTTGTAAAAGTTTCGTTGTAATGGTATGCGTTGTGAAAGTATGCATTGTAACGTCATACATCCCACTGACCACATCAGTCCAGTTCACCTTTTAGCTTATATCACTGGCTGCCTCTCGGAGGCAGGGTGAAATTTAAGCTATTGATCTTGGCCCATCGCGTGCTCCATGGATGTGGTCTTTTTTATCTGCAGAGGTGGGTTTCCTTTTATGCTCCTGCACACTCCTTGCGCTCCGCATCTCTATTCTTTGCCCAAGTCCCACGTTTTAAGCAGCAGAGGATGGGGGGTATATTCCTTTTCAGTCAAAGCAACAACTGCTTGAAATGCTCTCCCGCTGACCCTGCGCACCATTCAGGATCCAGCTGTATTAAAAAAAAAACTGAAAACACATCTTTTCATTTGAAGCCTGCCGCCGCACCCCGCTGGTCTCGCGCCGGGACACTCTTGAGAAGCCGTGCGCGTAATAAATTAATTTAACATAACATAACATAACAGCCGACCATTTGGTCCACCGAGGAAAGATCCGACCAAGAGGAGGTCACCGAGAGTCCAGGAGGTCAGCCCCATAGCTTCACCAAGTCTTGAGACACTGAGACTTCCTGGAGCCTTCCTGGACCAATACTTGGGGCACTGGAGCCCTTGCAAACACCAAGGCTTGTTGGGTGTCCAGCCAGGACACCACAGAAGCCAAAACCAACCTGCCAACGAAAGACATCAGGATCTTCAAGGTTATCACCAAGAATGGTCCTGCAGTCTTGTTTTCACTCTCTCTCCAGGTCACCACAAAAAAAGTGAGAGCCTCTGGCTCTAGCGACTCACCTGACAAAACAACTCTGCACCCGAGCCTCCCAGCCTGGGTCCACGTAACCGACTGTGTCCTCAAGAGTTGAGGCCCCCTTTGGGTTCTGTTAGACTGGTCCTCCAGTCCCCACTTGCAGCCTTTCGTTTTGCAGATACTTCTCCATTCATTTTACCGCATGGAGCTCAAGGCTACCATCCGGACCTGCACCGACTCACCAGGGCAGGTAAAACCAAACTGCTGATGGTTTCTTGGACCTTGACCCCTATGCACCTTAAATCCAGGAGAAGAACCCTGTAAATCGTTTGCAAGTATTTCGATGCTGTGCATGTTTATCTCATAGGATAACCTTACTGTTTTCGAGGCTCATACCTCAAAACCATTATTTGACTGTATTTTTGCTAATACTGCAAAAGTCTATAACTCCGAAAGTACTTACCTGATTCCGACGATCCTAGTGTCTAAAAATATATGAAAATCTGAATTATTTTCGAAATTGGTCTCAAGTTACTTCTCGAGTGTGTGTCTCCTACCCAGAGAACAGCATTGGAGTGCCCTTAAGAGGGAAGCCTTTGCTGTGGTTTGGTCCAGAAAGAAGTTGAGATCCTAATTGTTTAGGACTCACGTCAGAGTTCAAACTGACCACAGAACTCTCAAGTGGCTTCTGCAGGTGAGAGGATAAAATGCCAAACTGTTGAGGTGGTCCATTTTCCTACTGAGTATGGTCTTTACAGAGGAACACAGACCTGGGAGTGACTATGCACATGCAGATGGCCTTTTTTCAACTGAACACAGACCTGGGAGTGACTATGCCAATGCAGATGGCCTTTCCAGGTTCTTACTCTTAGATGATGAGAACTACTGGGGTGTAGGTTAGTTGCTTACCACCTTTGATATGGATGGGGCCATATAAGCAAATGGCTTTTTTGCATGGTCACCCCCAAATATTTGGACTGATGTGGCTGTTTTTTGGACTTTGTAAGTGCACTGAGTCCTGCCAACCACACCTCAGAGTCAGTGCTCTAAACCTCTAAAAGGCATATGCCTAACTGACTCACCAACAATTGGCTTAAGTAAACGTACTTAAAAGTCACTAGTATATGGTGCCAGGGCCTGTAAGCTAAAGTGTCACTTGTGGACTGCAACACCGAATAGAGTATGACAAAGCAAAAGTATGTCTCTCCGACCTTCATTGCAGATTTGTGGAGCAGTTGGCTTTGCTGACTCAACTGTGCCATTTGAAGTAATGGCAAAGTCCAATCCTTCTTTTTTTTATTTATTTAAGTCACTCCTAAGGTAGGCTTACTGAGCCATTAGGTAGGGTGCTGTATATTAAAAATTAAAAAAATATTATATTAAAAAGTAGGGTGTGTTTTTACATGTCCCGACAGTAAAAACTTGAAATTGTCATTATTGCTTTAGAAAGGATAGTATCCTATTGGTGAGTACAGAGTTAAATGTTGACAACTCAGTTGTGCTCATTTCTAAAAGGGATTACTAAATTTGATATTTTAGGGTATCAAAAGAATCATTGCATTAAACCTAACTTAATGCCCAACAGAATGTAATGTAAATTTTGCACAAATGGTCCTTTTGTTGCCCATAGTTTTCCAGTTACCATTTATGGTTGCTGGCCACAAGTCATCCTTCTGCCCTACTGGGAGGAGGTGGGAAAGACTCTCTGTGAGGAACTCAGAGGGCCTGCTTTTGGGAGAGGTGTGACCTTTCCATGGCAGGAATGCCAAACAGAGTGTAGCCCAAAAGGTAAGCTTCAAAGTGGACGCCACCTTTGATGGGAAAATGGTGGACACATGAAAGGAGCTGCTCTTTTGTTTCTTGCAGATAGGTTGGCATTGGGGACAGAGAGGGGAAAGCTACCTCAAAACCATTTTTTCCATGGGCCTGTAGCCCACAGTTAGCCACAACTTGGGGGCTAGGAAGCTACACACACACCAGGAGAGGGGTTTTGCCATTTTGAGACTGGGCAGAATGATGCATTACGGGGCAACTGGATGCCACACTTCACAGGAAGTTTACTAGGCAGGAGGGGACTTGGTAGCCCATTAGTTAGTAGTCACAGCATCCACTGAGGCCACAAACTGGACATAAAAGTTGCACCACAGTCACCCAGACCTCAGTTCACATTTGTACTGGAGAGAGGACTGAAGAAGGACTGTCCTGCTGTTCCCTGAACACAGCAAACATAGACTGCACCAAAGACTGGACAGAACCTGCTGCACTTTGGACTAGCAAAGAAAGAACTGTGACTGTGGTGTCACGCTCGAGGAAAAGTCATCCCTGGGTCTCAGGCCGAGAAGGTGTCTCCAAGAGTCAGTTGGTTCACTTACTGTTACAGCTCCAGGGCCACAAAAGCTGAAGGAACTGTCCATAGCAAGTTGATAGTCAAGAAAGTCTGATAGCCACTGACCGACGAAGTGCAACCTGGGAGATGGAGTCCTGATCATCAAAAGTTACATACAAATCTGCTGGACCCAGGAGAGTCAATAGAGTGCAGATTCGTTTCCCAGCAAGGAAATTACCACCAGTTTAAGGAAACTGATTTCTGGAGAGCAGTAGACCAGAGGCAACTAATTTTTTCTGGACTTCACCTGTACTTTGAGGGACATCGAACTGTGTGGCTAAAGTCTCTCAGCTGTGGTCGTGGACTGAGGGCTGGCCCCAGGAAGACCCCCATCCCTTGCATCAGCAGACCACTACATTAAATTCTATGGCGGTTCACCCATAGAGTCTGGAACTGGACTGGCGACCGCTTTGACTGTGAAGTAACTGTGTATCTGGACCTTATTGTCCCTTGTGACCCACTCCCTGCCGGATTTGATGACGCCAAGCATGTCAGCATATTCTGAAACTATATCAGAGTTTGTAAAATGTACTGCTATCACGATCCATTCCAATGATTTATTGTTTTTGAATGAAAATAAGTGATTTATCATTCTTTGAAAATTAATATCTCCAAAACGCTCTGGTGAATTTTTGCTGTTTAAAGGTAAAAATACAAACTATTCTTATAAATTGGTGTCAGATTTTGATTGTATTGCGTTTCTTCTTATTCAACTGTGTTGGTATTTCGTAATATTTTATGCTTGTTCCTTTTTAGGGTTGCCACCTTTCCAAGGGAAAAATACTGGTCATTTGTTGTTATTTTAAGAGTCTGCAGAGGCCCGAACTTGATACTAAGTAGAAATTTTGCAAAATGACTTTTCTGACTTGGTTTACTTTTTTAATTATTAATCAGGGATCATTAATGCAGCTGTAAAACACATTTAAAAGTTGTTTCTGTTTATATTTGCTGTTTTAAACATGTACAGATATGGGGTAAAATTACTGGTTTTAGGTGATTTTACTTATTACTTTAAAACACCTGTAAGGCCGGTAGAAAAACTACAAGGTGGCAATCCAAGATAATGCCTGACTGCTCAGTGCCACAGCTACCTAGGGTTCAGCTAAGGTTTATCAAGCTCACCTTACTGGCCCCAATACAGATTTGTGAGTTTATTAGACAATGACAATACCATGTAATAAACTAAGTTCCTCACAGCCTTCATGCAAGTTACATCGGCGCAACTTAGTGACTGGCGCATGAGCACAACATAAAGTTGCTGGCGTGGGAATCAGTTTCTAAATAATTCTCAGTGTACCATCATCCAGGCTAATTCCAGCTGTCACTGAGGCAATGGACCTTTGCTGTTGTTTTAGAGAAGAATTGAAGCTGTACATCACATAAATTAGAATCACAATTTCTATTCTATTTTCAGTCAATAATGAGAGTTTGGTATGAGTTAAAGGGTTTTATTATTTGGAATGTTAGTAAGTCATCTTTATTCAAAGTCACAAGTTAATTCATATTTTAATTTAAATATTTAAAGATATGAACAGAAATCAATAATCAATATTAAATAATCATAATAAATGCATTAAGCTTGTTCCATAAAGGAAAAGAATCCCTATTCTTAAAATAGGGTAGAAAGGTGTCAGCCAGAACCTATAAAGAGTTCTAGTTACAGAAAGTGAGAGCTCAAGCATAAAGCTCATTACAATCAGTTCAATAAATCTATATTCAATAAAAGCAAACTTCTCATAAAGAGAGGTTCAAGAAACTCAGTAGAGCCTCCAAGCAACGTGATATAAGGATAAATGAAAACGTACGGTCTGGTTATAGCCTACTCTAGGAAAACACATTTTTATAAAACACAAACAATATATATTGTTGCAGTCTTCATGTTACTTCTTTTGTCGACCGATCAGCTTTCGATGCTCTCTTGAGAACGCGTTCACTCCCCATCTTCTCACATGATTACAATACTCCACAGACAGCAATTTCTAAGTTTGCAACCAACTTGTATCATTTCTAAGTTTCACCTGTGATGTTCTGCCATTCAAGTCTACTTTCGCACATATAAACTACATCTCTAACCTTCTAATATATTAAGTTTATTCATTTTTAACACTGATCTATGTAGAAGTGGAAACATCTGCATGACGAAAAGAAATCATTTTACACAGCCACTATTCATTGGGCAAAAAACAAGTATGTTAGAAACGTCAGGTTCAAGTTTAAATGCTGCTTTTGCAGTTTCACAGCTCTTATTAACTGTAATATGGCAGTGTTTCAGTGTGGGGGGCCTAGTATGTTAAAGTACAATTGCTTAGTGCAATTTTTGCATTAAATTCGTATTATAAATCTCATTAGCTTTGCACATTAACATTTTTCTCAATGTTTTTAAAAAGTTACCACGTAGTCTCTGCGAGTTGTTCTTAATCTAGCCAGATTACCAACCACTAAAACCAAGCAACACCATACTCAGGCGCGGCCAGCACAGGTCAAAGTGGTGGGGTGGGTGGGGAAGTGGACAGAAGACGTGATAGGGAAAATTAAATTACAAAAATATATAAAACCACTTACCTTGTAATCACCGGGCGCAAGGTAAGTGGTTTTATTTACCTTTACCTATCCTCTTGCCTGTCGTCTTCCACCTTCCCTACCGATCTTACCTGTACCGGCAGCGCCTGACCATACATGCCAACCCTCCTGATTCAGGCGGAAGACAACCAATTTTAAGGCTAGTCTCCTGCCTCCCGATTCCTGCAATCAAAAATCCTGATTCCTCAGTGGGCTTCAGCCGGCAGGGACTAGTTTTGTGTGCCTCGGAGTCAGTATGCAGTGTGTTGTGTTGCTTCTTGGTGCAGGTAAGAAACAATTCAGACAATCAAGGCCTTTTCCAGGTTAAGTTTAATGCAAGGAAGCAACCTGGCATCCGACCACCTCGACAGCGCAGAACAACTGCCGACTATCGAGTGTCGTACGCCTGACATTCTAGCAAAGAATAAAGAACTCAAACAGAGTGTGCACTGGATCTTTACACAGGTAAGATTCCAACATAACACATCCTCCTTCTTAGAGAACAAAATATAACAAAACATACATTTTGAAAAACATAGTAGAATTAAAGAACATAGAATCCATCCTTCTTCTAAGAGAAAACAAAACTAAAAAGTAACATAATCTTTAAGATACATTGGAGGTTTACAAACCCTACGTTCAGCACACAAACTCTCATTACTCACCTTCTCAACTTCATGCATAACACGAGAGGAAAGAATCTCAGCTTCAAAAACAGATTGTTGAGCACTAGCATCTTTGAAAGCCGAGTCAGGGATAAGCATTGCACCAGAACAACCATCCACCTTGGAAGCTTGAACATCAAGTGAACCACCTTTCTGATAAAGAGCAACATTCCTCAAATTCAACCTCTCACCACCTTCAATAATCAGGGAATACTTGCTTACAGCAACAACACGGAATGGCCCCTTAAACTTATGCAAACCAGCTTTGGTCTACCAGACTTTATTTTGACCCAATCACCAACCACAATTTTACCAGCAACAATCTCCGGAAAACTCTTACCATCAGACAGTACCCAATCTTTTAACCAAGCTGGAACCCTCTTAGAACCAGGAGAACGCCCACGCATGATCTGGAAAGGAGATTGATGTGTGACACTATGGAGAGTAGTCCTATACGACCAGATCATGTCCTCAACCAACCGTTTTAACGTGTAAAGATCCAGTGCACGCTCTGTTTGAGTTCCTGATTCTTTGCTAGAATGTCAGGCGTACGACACTCGATAGTCGGCAGTTGTTCTGCGCTGTTGAGGTGGTCGGATGCCAGGTTGCTTCCTTGCTTCCTTGCATTAAACTTAACCTGGAAAAGGCCTTGATTGTCTGAATTGTTTCTTACCTGCACCAAGAAGCAACACAACATTTTTGGCGACGGATTCCTGGTGTCTTCAAGTTTGTGCAGACTCGACTGACTCGGCACACAGTCTGGAAAGCAACCTGGTGATCGGACGTCATCTCCTTGGGCGCTGCGTCCTGCTGTTTCGCTGAAGATTGGCCCTCTACATTTGGATTTGTTTGGCCTTCGATTAAGGTAATTCTTCTTAAAATATACGCGTTGAGCGCTTGCAGAACTCTCTACGTTCCAGACTTGACAATTGCCCTCTACTCTGTCACTGCAACGCATCTGACGCCAATGGAGCGCTGACGCTAAGCTACGTGACTCACGTTCACGAGTCGCTTTGAGGCTCTGTGTACGCTCTGTCGTTCCGCATCACTGAAGCGCACACGTCATTTGGGGCATTGTTACGCGCCGGTAGGCATTGTGCGCGTCATTTCGTTCTTTTGCATTTCGTCCACGTTATTGAATCTTGTGTTCTTCGCGTCTTCAGCGTGACAGTCTACATCTGATCCTGTCCTTAAAGGAACTTCTCTGACTGTCCAACGTATTTGGATTTTGGATTTCGTTTGCTGGCCTTATATTTGGTAATCGTTCTACGGTGATCTGCTCACCTGGTTCTGGCAGATCTTTTCACGGTGATTTGCCCACCTCAACTTCTCTGCAAGTCTGTACGGCGATTTGCACACCTGCTATTTCTATTTATTTTTGTTTGTTATTAATTGTGCCTTTGAGTTTCTTTACATTATAGTTTTGTTTGGGTAATTTCGTTTTTACCATCATGGCTTCAAACATCGTTATGCCTCCAATGTTTTTATCCTCTCCAGGTACACCAATGATAGAGTGGGAGGACTGGGTAGAAATGTTGGATAATTATATTGTTGCCCTAGATGGAAAGAATTTTCACCCTGAAAGAAAGAAGGCACTTTTACCGAGTACACTAGGAAATGAAGGTCAGAGAGTTTTTAAATACTTACCAGTAGCTCTTGGTCCCAATGGTCAACCTATGGATGACGTTTATAAAGAGGCGCTTAAGAGACTTGAAACCAGATTTGCAAAAGAAGTTAATTTGGTCATGGCAAGATACCGTTTTTATACTCATCCTCAAGCTGAGAATGAGAGTATTGACGATTTTGTTTCCAGGTTACGCGAACGTTCTATTAAGTGTCGGTTTGGTAACATTTCCGATGAACTTATTCGTGATCAGCTCATCGTTCAATGTCGACACAGGAAAATTCAAGAAAGGTTGTGGGCTGCGAAAGACCCATCTCTAAAAGATGCAATAGACATGGCCAAAGTGATTGAGGAGTCACAGAAATGTATTAAAGAATTGGAACGCAGAGATAAGAATTCTTCACAGATTGGAAATGTTGAAATGGGTGATTGTGAGGAAGGTTGTGAAGTTAATGTGGTTACAAAACGTTTCAACAAAAATAATTTCAATAATTTTCTTTCCAAAGTCAAGGGTAAAGAGTGTTGGCGTTGTGGGAGTCAATTTCATTTGGGTGATTTCAAAAAATGTTATGCCTTAGACCAAACATGTAGGAAATGTGGTCGCAAAGGTCACTATTTCAGGATGTGCAAACTGGGTGAGAGTGGTGATAAAAACAAACCTGTTGATAGTCTTGAAAAAGTCAAGTCTAAGGTAAATGTAATAGGCAATAGAGTTTTAATGATTCAACAAGTTGAGGACGAACTGGTTAATGTAACTTGTGATTCTCCCAGATTAACAAGACCCTCCGCTCTTTTCACCGTTTGTGGTCAATATGTTTCACTCATGGTTGACTCTGGCTCATTGTTTACAATAATTCCCAAATCTACATTTTCTTCTTTATAGCATGATGTTTCCTTAGCTGAAAAAGACATCAGTCCAGTTGGGTACCAAGGTAAACCCATTGATGTGTTGGGTTACATGTTTGGTGCCATTGTTTTCAAAACCAGGAGTATTAAGGGCAAAGTATATATTGCCAGGGAGGGTCCTCCAATTTTGGGTTGGATGCATCAGTTCGATTTGAATATCATAATTAATCCTAATTCACCAGATGTGGTCATGGTGATTAAGAATGACATTCAGGTTAAAGATATTTTAAATTCTGCCCATAGAGTATTCGAAGATAAATTGGGTTATGTAAAAAATTATGTTCACAAAATCGTTTTGAAACCCAATGCTTCGCCCGTGCAACATAAACATAGGAGGGTGCCTTTATCTGTAAGGCAGGGTTTGAAGGAATTATTACAAGATCTGTTGATCTAAAAGGTTATTGAACCTGTTGAAGCTTCTCCCTGGATTTCTCCAGTAGTTATAACTCTAAAATCCGACGGTCGTTTGAGATTTTGCATCGACCTCAGGTCACTCAATCGGGAGATTATTACTGATACCTTTCCTCTTCCCAATATCAATGAGTTATTGCAATCGGTGGGTGGGGGAAAATGTTTCTCTAAAATTGATTTAAGAAGCGCGTATCACCAGATTAGATTACATCCTGACTCAAAATCTCTTACTGCCTTTATCACAAAATTAAATGAAATGATATGAAATAGGTATTTGTAAAGCGCAGTTGCCTCCCAAGGGCGTCCAAGCTCTGATAGAAGGTATGTTTACTGAACAAAAGAGGGTTGACTAGGAAAAAATTAATGGTGGACTTGGAACAGAAGACTGTTTAACTGTTTCCGGAACAAAAGGAGATTAGAGTTGGATCTGAGTTTGAGGGGGAGGGAATTCTAATGTTTGGCAGCATTAAGGGAGAACATCCTATCACCAGCTCTTACTCTCTTTATTCTGGGAACTACGGCCAGAAAGGACTGGCTTGATCTAAGATTTCTGATGGGATGGTACTGGGTTATAAGTTGGCGGCCAATTGCTGGACCTGTGCCCCAAAAGGACTGGTGAGAAATGCACATCGCCTTGAAGATGATTCTCTGACGTACAGGTAGCCAGTGTAGCTTGATCAGCCCTGGTTTGGCTGATTGTCTACGAGGCAGCTGGAGCAGAGTTCGAGCGCTGCAGTTCTGCACAATCTGCAGCTTTCGTAATGTGTGGTCCGGAGCGCCGAGATATAGAGCATTATTGCAGTCCAGCCGGGATTGAATAAGGCCCTGGACGGCTACCTGTTTGGCCTCCATAGGCAGGAGAGGAAAAACTTTCCTCAACAGCCGGAGAAGGCCAAAACAGGTTGCAGACAGTTTAGTGGCCTGAATGTTGAAGGAAAGAGCCTTATCCAACCAGACTCCTAAGCTCTTTATGGTGTCCTTGGGGGGTGGGGGGCTGCCTAGGCAGGGGGGCCAGAGAGAGTTAAAATATTCTGGAGATGTGGGTCCCAGGAGCATCAGCTCCGTTTTATCCCCGTTAAGTTTAAGGGAGGATGATGTCATCCATCCCTTAACTGCCTCCAAGCAATTCAATAGTCGCGATGGGGCAGATTGGCCATCCTCCTGCGCCAGAGAAACCACTAGCTGAGTGTCATCCGCATATGAGATGATTTTAATGCCAAACGGACGAACAACCTCAGCTAGTGGTCTCATATAGATGTTGAAAAGCGCAGGGCTTAAGGAGGAGCCCTGCGGGACTCCGCAGTTCAAAGGTCTGCTTGTTGAGACAGCATCTCCATCAAAGATCTGAAAAGAGCGAGAGCTCAAGAATGATTCGAACCACTGCAGTGCCCCGCCTGCTATTCCTACATCGGATAGACGGTTCAGCAAGGTGGCGTGGCTAACCGTATCGAAAGCAGCACTGAGGTCAAGGAGGACCACTGCCACTGATCCCCTTTGATCCAGGATCTTTAGGGTTTCCTCAGTAACTGCTATCAGGGCGGTTTCTGTTCCGTGCTTAGGTCGGAAGCCCGTTTGGGTGGCATCTAGTAGCTGATTATTCTCGAGAAAATCCATTAAGTGGATGTTGACATGTTTCTCGAGAATTTTGCTCACCCATGGGAGCAGAGAGATGGGACGATAGCTGAGCCCGGACCTTGGCCTTCTTCCATGCAGGCGGGACGGTGCAGGAGGTGATGGAGGAGTTTAAGAGATTCATAATGGTGGGAAGCACAACTTGTCTAGCCAACAGTATTATTTCTGGCTGGGCTGGATCGCTTGGTGATCCTGATTTTACTTGGAGAGCTAATTGGTCCAGGGATTCGGAATCTAACAAAGGCAAGTGGTCCAATATCGCTGGAGGTCGAAAGGGCGCCGCCTCCCGATTCCCCTGTCCCATTGTGCTGGGGTTAGCTACTGCAACCGGGAAGGAGGAATAGATTAGATTTACCTTCTGGTGAAAAAATTCTGCCAGATCATTACAGTGAGCTGTAGTTTTGGCCGTAAGCTTAGGAGAAGTAGAGATTTTAGTAAGACTTTTTACTATATGGAAGATTTCCCTGGGTTTGGATTTAGCTTCCCTGATCTTGCCTGAAAAATAAGCGTACTGGGAGGATTTTACATTGCTTTTGTAAGAGTTAATTGCCTCTCTATATTGGGTTTTAGCATCAGGTGCGTAATCCAGACGCCATCTTCTCTCTAATCTCCTACAGAGGCGTTTTTTATCTCTGAGGGATTTTGAGAACCAGGGGGCAGTTTTATGCACACGTTTTGATGTAACTTTACGGATAGGAAGGGTAGCTTCAAGAGATGTAGATATCCAATCCTCATATTCTTGATTAGCTATGCTCGGGTCTTCATTGCGCGATGGACAGGTGTGCATCAGGTTATGGAGCCATAGGTCGACTGGTAATCTGACCCAATTTCTTGAGTTCCTGATCAGGGGAACAGGGGGTAGTGATTTGCACGTTGTCCATGTAAAAGGGATGAGAAAGTGGTCTGTCCAGGATAGACAAATGGATTGGGCGACCACTAGTTCAGTGCAATTGCTGAAGATTGGGTCTAGAAGGTGCCCTTTGATATGTGTGGGTATATCAAGCCGTTGATCTAATTGAAGGGCTGCTAGATCGTCCATCAATTCCATAGCTGTATGGTCGCAAAGGGAATCAAGATGTAAATTGAGGTCACCTAGCAATGTAAAATTAGAGCTAGTAGTGACCTGTTCAGCTAGAATGGCTGGGAGCGACTTATGAAATTGTTTTGGCGGGCCCGGAGGGCGGTAGGCTACGACGCCGGAGAAACAGTTGTTAGGGGAGAAATCAATACTAAAAGCAAGACTCTCGCAGTCCTGTATAGATTCGGGGGTAGTACGACAACGATACTGCTCTGTACATATAATAGCTAGGCCTCCTCCTCTCCCTTCCACCCGATCTAGGCGGGTAATTTGGAAGCCTAAGGGCAGGGCTGCTACAATATCTGGCTCGGAGTCTGGTGTCAGCCAGGTTTCTGTCAGGAACACTGCGTCTGGCATGTGTTCTTCTAACATGAGAGCAATCTCCGTTCTGTGCTTAGGTAGAGACCTGCAATTCAACAACAGCATATGGTAGTCCTGTTTCATGACCCCTAGCTGACTATCATTGAATGTGTGTCTGCACCCTGGACAGATCGACGGCAGTTCGGTAGCCATAAAGGTATGTGAACAGCCACACGTCCCCATGATTCTCAGACTATGAAGGGTGTCTGAGCTATATATCAGTGTGTGTGGGGGGTGAGATGCAGGGGGTATAGCCCCGGGTCCCGGTCGGTCGCGGACGGGCACAGACGGGCTTGCCTTTGGCGCGCCTTCGGCGCACCGCCGGCGCGCCCGCTGCACCCGTCCGCTGCACGTCCGGGAGTGGCACATCTTGAAATAGGAGAGAGTGGTGGAGGGGGGCGTGGCCTGAAGCAGTACGTTCCAATTTACTCGTATGCTGTTTGGCCTGGCCTCGGCTGCGATTGTTTTTCAAAGCATGATGTCAAACATGTTAAAGGGATTGTCAGGTGTTGTCTATTTTCAGGATGACATTCTTGTTTCAGGGAAAACTGTACTGACCACAATTTGGTTTTGCGTCAAGTACTTTTGAAGTTGGAAGGTACGGGTTTGACTGTCAATAAGGATAAATGTGTATTTTTAACTTAAAGCATTGAGTATTTGGGATATACTATTTCTACTGGTGGAATTGCTCCCAAGAAGAATTTGTTAGATGCCATCAGTCAAGCTCCAGCCCCTAAAGATAGAGATCAGCTCCGATCGAGGATTTAGGATTGGTCGAATACTAGCCGAAGTTTGTCAAGGGTTTTGCAAACTTGTCTGAACCTCTGAGAGCTTTGTTGAGGAAGGGCAATAGATTTGTCTGGGAACAGCAGCAAGAGAAATCATTTCAACAAATCAAGGACAACATTTGCAATGCTGGGATTCTGGCTCCTTTTGATCCTGCGTGCAAATCCTATTTGACTGTGGATGCTAGTTTGACTGGTATTGGGGTGGTGTTTTCGCAGCTTCAACATGGTGTTGAAAAAACCATTGCATTTGCGTCAAGGACGCTAACTCAAGCTGAGAGGAATTACTCAGTCATAGAGCGAGAAGCGTTGGCTGCTGCATGGAGTGTTGAGTATTTTGGAGTATATTTGTGGGGGGGGGGAATTTGTTTTGAGGACTGATCACAAGCCATTGTTAAATATTTTGTCAGCTGGTGGAGCTGGGAAGGGTTCGGCACGACTTGCTAGATTTGCTGCCAGAATGCAAGAGTATTTGTATGATATTGTTTTTATTCAAGGCTAGAAAAATGTTCAGACAGATTGTTTGTCTCGTTTGTCTGTTGATTGGAAATTGGTTGATCAAGATCTGGAGAAATCTAATACTGATGAGGCTGTGGCTGCGGTTGGTGATGTGTGTGAGTCTTCACTAGGTGCGTTTTCTAAAGATCAGTAATTGATTGAAATGGAGAAGGATTCAACGTTAAAAGAAGTGGTTCTTTTAATAAAGACAGGTGTTCCCAGAGAGAGTATGTTGCCTGTTCCTATCAGACCTTTTTAGAAACTGTTAGATGAATTGTCACTTTCAGGATCAGAAGTCATAATGAGAGGAGATCGCTTTGTACCACCATTTGGTTTGAGGTTGCATATTTTCAAATTAGCTCATGAGGGACATCTTGGTCAGGGTATGACCATTAGGAGAATAAAACAAGAATTTTGATGGCCAGGGATGGATGATCAGATCAGAGGTTGGGTTGAAAACTGTAAATGTTGTAAGGAGAGTGAGAAGAGGTTAAGGATTGGCCTTCAAAGTAGTAAGGGACATATTACAGATCCGGGGAAACCTTGGTATAACTTATGTTTGGATTTCATAAATTGCCATGTTGTGTTGCTTCTTGGTGCAGGACAATCAAGGCCTTTTCCAGGTTAAGTTTAATGCAAGGAAGCAACCTGGCATCCGACCCTTACTACTTTGAAGGCCAACCCTTAACCTCTTCTCACTCTCCTTACAACATTTACAGTTTTCTACCCAACCTCTGATCTGATCATCCATCCCTGGCCACCAGAATTCTTGTTTTATTCTCCTAATGGTCATACCCTGACAAAGATGTCCCTCATGAGCTAATTTGAAAACATGAGAACTTACTCGACTTGCTAAATCTCAGAATGGGTATTTCAGGGACAGTACTCAAATGGTTCACCTCTTTTCTAATTTCACATGTACGCAGACGATAACCAGATCTACCTTAAAATTCACACCCTTGAAGCCATCAAACTTCCCAACACAACGCTCAGAAACACACAGACTTGTCTAGCAGAGAATCATCTCAAACTTAACGCCCTAAAAACAGAATTCCTCTTAATAGCTCCTCCTTCCAAAGTCCCCATCACTCTGTCCTGGCTTAATCATCTCACTGCACTTAACGTCCAACCTACTATCGTGGATTCAGCAAAATCATTAGGCATTACCCTCGACTGCAATCTCAATATGCATCACCACACAGCAATGCTACGAAAGGTGCTAATTTCCAAATCAACACATTAAGAAAGCTGAAACCTTTCCTCCCCGCAAATGACGTCAGAACTGCAGTCCAAGCCCTAGTAATCCCTCAAGTGGACTATGGAAGCGTTGCCCTCTGTGGCCTCCCCCTTTCGACTACCGCACCACTAAAAGCCTCGATCAATGCTGCAGCCAGACTTATCACAGGCTCAAAAAAACGGTCTCACATCTCTCCCGACCTCAGATCCCTAAACTGGCTACCATACGAAGCTAGAATACACCTGAAAATAGCGTGCATGACTCACAGGGCCTCATACCACAACTCGCCCAGCTATCTCGCTCAGAAACTGACAATCTCGGGTGGCACAAGAGATACAAGAAGCGCAAAGAACCTTCTTCTGAAACCCCAAAGATTCCACAAGATGAAGACATATAAACGCTCCTTCTCTGGGATGGCCCCCAGGATATGGAATTCCCTTCCTCCAGAAATCAGACTTATCCCATCCACTGCTTCCTTCAAGAAAGAAGTAAAATCCCTACTCTTAGCTAAATTCACATGAACTTAGTCTAATATACCTTCGTTCTCATTATGTCTCCTCCAAAAGCTTTGCAGAGTTGATCTCCCATACACCGATGCAACCTTCACCTTGTTTCATCTGCTTAATTTGGCTTGCGCATCTATGCTGGACATATTTTCTGAACGTTGGCCCACCTTCACTACGTTGCTACCTCACCTGTTTTACATTTGCCGAATTTGTTTGCTCATATTTGCTTAATATATTTTGTTTAGCTTTCATTCCTTTATTTCTGTACAGTTGCCCTCCTTTACACTGTTGCCACCCCACCTTGTTTACATTTGATCAATTTGTTTTTGTTCAACTTTGTGTTATATCTTGTTTAGCTTTTATCTGTTTTTATCACATTTGTGTGTAAAGCGCTCTGATATCCGCAAGGATCTTGTTCGCGCTCTATAAAACTTTCAAATAATAATAAATAAATACTCTTGAATTCTGGCAGCAAATCTAGCAAGTCGTGCCGAACCCTTCCCAGCTCCACCAGCTGACAAAATCTTTAACAAGGGCTTGTAATCAGTCCTCAAAACAAATTTCACCCCCCACAAATATACTCTAAAATACTCAACACTCCATGCAGCAGCCAATGCTTCTCGCTCTATGACCGAGTAATTCCTCTCCGATTGAGTTAGCGTCCTTGACGCAAGTGCAATGGTTTTTTCAACACCATGTTGAAGCTGCGAAAACACCACCCCAATACCAGTCAAACTAGCATCCACAGTCAAATAGGATTTGCACGCAGGATCAAAAAGAGCAGGAATCCCAGCGTTGCAAATGTTGTCCTTGATTTGTTGAAATGATTTCTCTTGCTGCAACCCCAAACAAATCTCATTATGACTTCTGATCCTGAAAGCAGACCCCCCAGGATATAGCGGCATGGATTAGCAAATTTAGCGGCACAAAAATGGAAATTTAGCGGCACAAATATGGAAATTTAGCGGCAATTTTGCGGCATTTTATGTAGCCATTTTTCCTCCAACAAACACAGATATCTTAGTTTTTTTAGTTATTTAACAACATGAAGCTATGTATATTTGGTTTCTTTACAATGTAGACACTTTGGGGCAGATTTACAAGCCCCTTGCGCTGCTTATACGCCGCCGTTGCGTCACTTTTGTGACGCAGCGGCGGCGCAAAAGATGCACCATTGTGCGGGATATTTACTACGTGACGCATCTCCCAGATGCGTCACGTTGCAAAGCCCTGCGCCAGAAGAGGCGTACCATTGCAGGTCAGTTTGTGTCTTGCAATAGCCTTAGAGCTTGGTGACACTGTACCTGCTGCACTAATGATGGCTATACCTATCGCCCCTTTTATTAATAAGCACGTTAAATAGTACAGTGTATTTTGAACACGACCTGATATCCCACCGGATGCCCGTTCGACAGACCTAACCACTAGAGAAAGAGCAGTCAAAACCGCCAAGTGGTCACTTGTTAAACAGTAGCGAACTGCATGTTGGTACTTGTAGTTTCGTTAAAAAATGTCAGCCTGCAAATCGTCTCAGATTTAAAAGCGGGGACTGGTTGAAGTTGACACCCATGACATGGGTGAGTGGTTCTGTCTGTTTATCTTGAGGGACAGACATCTCTGCACGGCGCTCCGTCTCCAAGCCAGCGAATAGGGTGACCAACTGGCATTGGTGCAAATTTAGGACGGTGAGTGTAAAAATTCAGGACAAAGGGTCAAAATTCAGGACACAAATTCAGGACAGGAGCTCAAAATTCAGGACAAAACTTCAGGACAATAGGTACGTTTTACAGACACATCAGAGGTTGCGCAATAGTATATAAGTAAGCCCAGCCATTTCCAAACATATTCAACCGTTTGCAAACCTATCCATCATGTATCCTTCCATCTATCATTTCACTCATCCATCCCTTCATCCATCCCCTCATCCATCCTTTCACTCATCTCCATTATCCATCCACCCTTTCACCCTATGCATCTGTACACTTATCCATCCACTCTTCATCCCATCCATCCATTCACTCATCCATTCAGCCATTTACCCTTTTACCAATCCAGCCATCCTTTCACTTACTAATCCTTCCACCCATCCACTATTTTAGTCATCCATGCATCCTCCCTTTCTCTCTCCATCGACCCTTTCACTTAGCCATCCTTCCTTCCATCCATCCTTTCACCCACCCATCATCCATCCATCCATCCATCTGCCTTTCCCCTCATCATCCATCCTTCCCCTCATCATCCATCCTTCCCCTCATCACCCATCCATCCTTTTCCCTCATCATCCATCCTTTTCCCTCATCATCCATCCATCTACCCACCCACTCTTCATCCATCCATCCTTCCCCTCATCATCCATCCATCCTTTCACCTGCACCCTCATCATCCATCCATTCCCTCATCATCCATCCATCCACCCTTCCCCGCATCATCCATCCTTTCACCCACCCCCTCATCAACCATCCATCCATCCATCCATCCCCTCATCATCCATCCATCCTTTCACCCACCCATCCATCCATCCATCCTTCCCCTCTATCCATCTAATCATCCATCCATCCTTCCTCTCATCCATCCTTCCTCTCATCCATCCTTCCTCTCATCCATCCTTCCTCTCATCCATCCTTCCCCTCTTCCATCCATCCTTCCCCTCATCCATCCTTCCTTTCATCCATCATCCATCCTCCCCCTCACCCATCCATCCACCCATCCACCCAATCCACCATCATCCATCCATCCATCCACCCATCCCACCCATCCACCAACCAATCCATCCACCCAATCCACCACCATCCATCCAGCCACCCATCCCACCCACCCATCCACCCACCCATCCATCCATCCACCACCATCCATCCATCCACCCACCCACCCACCCACCCATCCATCCACCGACCCATCCATCCACCCACCCATGTCACCACCAACCCATGCATCCATCCATCCATCCATCCAGGCACCCACCCATACATTCATCCATCCATCCAGGCACCCACCCATCCATCCATCCATCCAGGCACCCACCCATCCATCCACCCACCCATCCATCCACCCACCAGATATAATGATATGAGGGGATGTAGCACACCTTGACCCAAACCGCAGCTTCAGAAAATGAGCAGGAATGTGCGTGATAAATACACTTCCCATCAAATTTTTTTGTAAAAAATAAGTATATTAAAAAAAATAAGTATATAATCTTGGTATGAGTGGAGGATTGCAGGCGCGAACCGTGTCTGTCAGCACCAAAGTCAGTCTATGTTTCCGTTAGACCACATGTTGCTGCAGTGACTGACGTTGATGTTTTGCTTATTGAAATAAACATATTTCCAAATATGCACCGCTTTGCTTGTTTCTGTTTATGCTTCCCGTTTTTAATGTGCTCGCTTTACGCTGCTTTGCTTTTTGTAAGTAAGTTTATGTCATTGTGCGCATATTGCTTAAATAAACATTCTTCTTTAAAATAACCATTGTTCTTTATATGTTCTTGATAGCCTCCTATGCCCTTTATGCAGCTTTGTTCACACCTTGACCCAAACCGCAGCTTCAAAAAATGAGCAGGAATGTGCGTGATAAATACACTTCCCAGGCGTGAACCGTAATAAACATACTTCCAAATATATGTTTATATGTTCTTGCAATGATGCTTAAATAAACATTGTTCTTTAAAATATTCATATCCTCATCTGCTGCGCCGCTTCCCGTTTATACTTATATGCATAATATATGCATAATGTGCTCGCTTTATGCATTGTGCGCTGGTTCCCGTTTATTGCTTCCCGTTTATACTTATGTTCATATCCTCATATGCAGCGCCGCTTCCCGTTTATACTTGTATGCATAATATATGCATAATGTGCTCGCTTTATGCATTGTGCGCTGGTTCCCGTTTATTGCTTCCCGTTTATACTTATGTTCATATCCTCATATGCAGCGCCGCTTCCCGTTTATACTTGTATGCATAATATATGCATAATGTGCTCGCTTTATGCATTGTTCAATTCGATGTCAATGATGCTTAAATATCAATTCGATGTCAATGATGCTTAAATAAACATTGTTTTTTTAAATAACCACCGTCAGTGTTCTTTACATGTAAACACGGTCATGTTATTTCAATGATGCTTTGTTTGAAGAACCGAGGTTTGCTAACAATTTAGTGACAGTAATTACGCTCCGTGAAGAGAAGCATGTGCTGCCTCGGTGTAATCAGGGGCGTAATCTGGCCGAGTCTCGGATGTTTGGGGCCCTGGGTAGAAATGGAATGTGTGAGCCCCCCTCTAAATAGCAAATACATGACACATTCAGGGCTGTTTGCATGTGAATAGATGTCGCAGCTCCTGAACCTGCAGCCCCTCCCTCTCAGTCACCTTCGAAGCACCTCTTAACAGGTAATCAAGGGCTGGAGGTGTGAGGTTTGCCATCCCGCTGTGACGCTTCAATGCTGCTGCGTATCTGCCACATAAAGCAGACCCCCCAGGATATAGCGAAAAATGCCGCGATTTCTACAAAAATGCCGATTTCGCTGGCATTTTTGTAAAAATCGCGGCATTTTTTTTAAATTGCCGATTTCGCGGCAAATCGCGAAATCGCGAAATCGCGATATCCTGGAGGGTCTGTGAAAGTGACAATTCATCTAACAGTTTCTAAAAAGGTCTGATAGGAACAGGCAACATACTCTCTCTGGGAACACCTGTCTTTATTAAAAGAACCACTTCTTTTAACGTTGAATCCTTCTCCATTTCAATCAATTACTGATCTTTAGAAAACGCACCTAGTGAAGACTCACACACATCACCAACCGCAGCCACAGCCTCATCAGTATTAGATTTCTCCAGATCTTGATCAACCAATTTCCAATCAACAGACAAACGAGACAAACAATCTGTCTGAACATTTTTCTAGCCTTGAATAAAAACAATATCATACAAATACTCTTGCATTCTGGCAGCAAATCTAGCAAGTCGTGCCGAACCCTTCCCAGCTCCACCAGCTGACAAAATATTTAACAATGGCTTGTGATCAGTCCTCAAAAAAATTTCCCCCCCCCCCCCCAAATATACTCCGAAATACTCAACACTCCATGCAGCAGCCAACGCTTCTCGCTCTATGACCGAGTAATTCCTCTCAGCTTGAGTTAGCGTCCTTGACGCAAATGCAATGGTTTTTTCAACACCATGTTGAAGCTGCGAAAACACCACCCCAATACCAGTCAAACTAGCATCCACAGTCAAATAGGATTTGCACGCAGGATCAAAAGGAGCCAGAATCCCAGCATTGCAAATGTTGTCCTTGATTTGTTGAAATGATTTCTCTTGCTGCTGTTCCCAGACAAATCTATTGCCCTTCCTCAACAAAGCTCTCAGAGGTTCAGACAAGTTTGCAAAACCCTTGACAAACTTCGAATAGTATTCGACCAATCCTAAAAAGGATCGGAGCTGATCTCTATCTTTAGGGGCTGGAGCTTGACTGATGGCATCTAACAAATTCTTCTTGGGAGCAATTCCACCACTAGAAAAAGTATATCCCAAATACTCAATGCTTTCAGTTAAAAAGACACATTTATCCTTATTGACAGTCAAACCTGTATCTTCCAACTTCAAAAGTACTTGACGTAAAACCAAATTGTGGTCATTAACAGTTTTCCCTGAAACAAGAATGTCGTCCTGAAAATAGACAACACCTGACAATCCCTTTAACATGTTGGACATTATGCGTTGAAAAACACTCGCAGCCTAGGCCAGGCCAAACGGCATACGGGTGAATTGGAACGTACCTTCGGTCGTGATAAAGGCAGTAAGAGATTTGGAGTCAGGATGTAATCTAATCTGGTGATACGCGCTTCTTAAAACAATTTTAGAGAAACATTTTCCCCCACCAACCGATTGCAATAACTCATTGATATTGGGAAGAGGAAAGGTATCAGTAATAATCTCCCGATTGAGTGACCTGAGGTCGATGCAAAATCTCAAACGACCGTCGGATTTTAGAGTTATAACTACTGGAGAAATCCAGGGAGAAGTTTCAACAGGTTCAATAACCTTTGAGATCAACAGGTCTTGTAATAATTCCTTCAAACCCTGCCTTACAGATAAAGGCACCCTCCTAAGTTTATGTTGCACGGGCGAAGCATTGGGTTTCAAAACGATTTTGTGAACATAATTTTTGACACAACCCAATTTATCTTCGAATATTCTATGGGCAGCATTTAAAATATCTTTAACCTGAATGTCATTCTCAATCACCATGACCACATCTGGTGAATTAGGATTAATTATGATATTCAAATCGAACTGATGCATCCAACCCAAAATTGGAGGACCCTCCCTGGCAATATATACTTTGCCCTTAATACTCCTTGTAGGAGAGTAGGGTCTGCTATCCTATGGTCACCCCAAATTTTTGCTTTTTGCTTCACTGGTTTATGACTTAATGCGGCTGTGGGCCTGCTAATCAGACCCACAGCCTGCTGTTCTCTCTCTAAATTAAAGCCAATGCACTCTAGGTGCATTATGAATTGGAAATGGTTCACCTTATAGGCCCCTGTAACAGTGTACTCCAGGTACCCAGGGCATAGGTGTATCCAAGGCCTACCAGGGGCTGCAGCATGTATTGTGCCACCCCTGGCCTGGCCTCCATATTTTGACACAACTGGCTGATCACTCAGCCAGGGTAAGTTGGTGTAATCACCTCTTACTTAGATATAGTATCCCTATATCTAACCTTAACTGGACACATGTTAACCTGTAAGCCACTACTATGGAAGGCCTGAGCAATCCTGGAGGCAGAGTGCTTGGTTTCATGTGAGATGGTGCTCTGGCACGAGCTGAGCCCGTCTGCAGCTGTCGGGAACAACTCCCTTAGCTGTTCCGGGATATTGCCATACCATATACTCTTAAGTGCATTATAATCCTCGCGGTTATATGCTAACTTTGGTTTGTCTTTATCAAAACATGTTGAGTAAGGTCGACATGTACATAACCTGAACCCCGGTTAAAGTTAACCCGAGCCTCAGCATCACAAAATGGATGCTGCCACAACAGACACAAGTCTGAACTCCTGCTGCTGGGAGTCCTTCCAGCGAGGGAGGCTTGAACAAAGGGATTCCTGCCTTGAAAGGTGCGAGCACCACCCCAGACAGGATTTTGTGTATTGTGTAGGACAGGGCTGAATAGAATCAGACATGCCTGGGGCACACAAGGTGTCCTCGTGCATAAGCCAGTCCAAACCGGTGCTGGGGCTTTCCAGCCCCAGTCCTGGCGCGGAGCTGGACAAAGGAAAGGGGGTGTAACCGCCCCCCTTCCTGGTCCCACCCAGAGGAGGGGCCTAGCAGGTGATCCACCCCTCAGATTGGGAATAAGAGTGGGAGCAGTGCCATAGCACCTCAGATCATCCTGAAATCAACTTGAAACTAAGAAGACACCTGGACTTCGACATTCTGCTGCACAGAAGACTGAAGAGCATCTCCCTTGTGGCCAAGGAGTGGCCACCCTGTGAACACAGGCACCATCCAGCAACTCGATGTCTGCTTTGCCGCCGCCTCCTGCCAGAGCCCGAGCCCAGAGCCCAACGAGACCCAGACTCCCAGACTTCTCACAGCCCGATCCACAGTCCCTGCAAAGAAGGGACCCATGGAGGCACCGAGAGACGTGGGACCAGACATCTCGAAAGACCCCCGAGAAGCTTACAGCGCAGCACCCGAGGCACCCTCGATGCTGTGCTTTAGGGTTTGAGAAGCCCCACAACCGAGCAGCATTTGCACCGAAGATCAGCCCCCCAGCTTCTCCACGATCTGCGTGGGCCCTTTTGCACTTTGCCACTTGATGCGCCATCCCGGCCACTTGCCACGTGGCTCGCAGCCATCTTGGCAACGAAACTTACAATCAACACTGCGGGTCTGGTTGCTCCAGACTTGCCCTCGCTCCTGTAAAAAGGAGCACCCGCTCTGACCTTGCTGGTCCGAGTGATAAGCTTTCTTCACTTCCTGCGTGGCTTGCATTAGCCAAGGCCTGTTTGCTCCAATCAAGTTGCCGACACCGCCATCAGCTAGACTCCTGAACATCCTAGACCTCTTCGTGTCCACGTGACTGCGGAGACAAGCTACACCTCATCGCCTGTTTGCACCCGACATCGCCTGGTTCCATCCTGGTTCCACGGTAGTCACTGGCTAGTGACTTTGAACATTGTCCCCTCTGCTTTCAGGTCTTCATCACTTCAGATCCACCCTTGGATCCACCGGAACTCTCCTTGACGACCCGCCTGCAGCATCTTCATCTTCATCTTCAGGCACCATCGACCTGCGTGACGAAACCCGACACTACTTCGCACCTGTGCACCCGCTTCCTGTGGGTGAGGTAACTTAGCAACGTCGGTGTTCCTACACTGGTACACACCTCTAGTGTCTAGGTCTAAAGTTTTGTCCTTCTAGGTCACTCGGAAGGTTCCTTAAACACTACCTTTGTAACTTTTACGCACCATTGACATTGCATTGGTGTATGCGTGCACTTTAAGCGCTGCACCCGAGTCCCGCGGGCCTTTCCTGACTTCTTCACTGCTAGTCCCGATCAGCTCCAGCAATTTCCAAGGCCCTAGGCCAACTTCCTTTTCGATTGGTGGTTCTTATACCACTATTTTAGTATATGGTTTAGGTGGCCCCTAGGGCTCATCCATATTGTGCAACTTTTGTATGTTTAAACTGTGTTTTGTTTCAACGCATTTGCTTCTGTGCTCATAAAGAGTATAGGGGATAATTGTAGTAAATAAATATATATATATTTTTCAATATATATCTGTGTGGTGTCCTTTCATTTGGTATTCAAGGGGATTGTGTATGGTAAGACAGCTTGCTTCACATGCCATTACAGAGTTTAGCCTAAGACTGCTTTGTCCATTACAGAGTTTAGCCTAAGACTGCTTTCTCCACGCTACCTCTAGGATAGCTGGTCTATAAGGTTGACTTACAACCAATTATCATAAGGGTTGCTTGGCATGATACAAGGTGATCACTAGAACTAGTGAGCATCATATACCAGGCCAACTTCTCACATTGGTGAGCAGCTGTTGGGATTTTAACTTTCTGTTGTTTTACCATTACAATCTTTGAGAGTATCATTTGAAAGATCATACAGGTACCTACTAGGTACATTTTAAACAAGACTAGTATACTTAAGTTCTACAGAACTTAGTTGTTGTAGAGGATAGGGAGTAGCACACCCTGACTTCAACTACTAGATATGGTTAGTAGGTAAACACCAGTGTAGGTAGATTGCAACATATCCACCCACACTAGAGCAATGTCTGGAGCAGAGGGGTCCACTGGACTTACTCCTGTTGAGAGTGACCCTCCAAGGGCACCATCCAAATTTGCTATGCTTAACCTTAAGTAATTAAGGCAGCTTTGTGCCTTAAGAGGTCTCAAGATGGGTCCAACCCCTACTACAGACCACCTTAGAGAGCTTTTAGACCAGTCTGAAGCTCTAAAGACCTCTAAAGCAGACCCCACAGGGAATGCTGATGGAGGCTCTCCCACTGAAGATGACAATACTGACACCCCTGTCCCTGTAGTCCAGATAGATGAGGATGACCAAGTCACTGGAGATACTCAGCCTGATGAGGAGGAGGAAGAAGAGGAGACAGAAGGAGGAAGCAGTGATTCTGATGATGGTAGACTTAGTCAGGTGCCAGCCAACAGGGTCAGCCAGGCTAACTTAAGTGTATTTGGGACTGAGCTAAGGATGAACTTAACCAGACCCCCAAGTGGACTTAACCAGGAGCCCAGGAGGAGGAGGAATCACTCAGGTGAATCCAATACCTCCCAAACTTCTAGAGGCTCTCATGGTCACTCCAGAAGGGGGATGACTAGCCCTCAGAGAAGGGAACATGAGGCCAACATGAGAGAGGCTGAGGTTAGGATCCAGAAGAGGGAACTAGAGGTTGCCCTGGCCCAAGAGAAACGTGCAAGAGCAAGACAGCCTAGAGAGAGTGGGTTAGTACCCACTGGTGGCAGCATTATCCCTAAGGATAAGGACATGTCCTATGATAGTAGAAACCTGAGTAAGATTGTGCCCCCCTACAAAGCTGGGGATGATATCCACAAATGGATGACTGTACTTGAGAGAGCCTGCAGAGTACAGCAGATCCCTCAGGAGCAGTGGGCAGCAATCTTGTGGCTCTCCTTTGAAGGTAGAGGCCGAGACAGACTCCTCACAGTTAGTGATGGGGATTCTTGAAACTACCTGGTCCTGAAGAGTGCCCTGATTGATGGGTTAGGCTTAACCACTGAACAGTACAGGTTAATGTTCAGAGAGACCCAGCAGACACAGACTCAGGACTGGTCTGAATTTGCTGAAAGTGTCACTAAGGCTCTGGAGGGATGGTTGCTGGGAAGTAAGGTTACAGACTATACAGGATTGTATAATTTAATTATGAGAGAACAAATCTTAAATAATTGTCAGAACCAGCAGTTGCATCAACACCTGATTGATTCAGATCTGACCTCTCCCCAAGAATTGGTAAAGAAGGCAGACAAATGGGTTAGAACTAGGGTTAAGCAAAAGAACCAGAACCAGAACCAGGGTAGTGACCAGAAGAAAACAGACCAGAAGGGTGGGGAGCAGAAAGCTAAAGACCAGAAGTCTTCAACAGGGCCCCAAATTAATACTGAGGGTGGGTCCCAAACTTCCAAGAAGAAGAAGAAAGAAGGTCAAAGAAAACCCTGGTGTAGTACATGTAAAAACACCTCTCACTGGACCAGTGAGTGTAAAAAGGGCGGAGCCCCCAGCACTGCAGCCACTAAGGCACCTGCACCCACTAGTACAGCTAGCAGTGCTGATCCACATACCAAGGGGGTAGTGGGTATCACTTTGGGAACTGAGGGAGATTCTGGCCTAGCCAGAACCCCTACACAGACTGTTCTGATTTGTGAGCGGGACATAGATTTGACCCCTACTATAAGTCCTAGTAATCTGGGCAAGTACAGACAGACACCTTTAATTAATGAAAAAGTGGCTCAAGCATACAGGGACACATGTACCAGTGTCACTATGGTGGCACCTAGCTTTGTGGACCCTGGACAATACATACCAGGTGACAATTACCTAGTGACCAATGCCAGCAATGTCACTACTACACATAGTGTGGCAATTGTTAATTTCTCCTGGGGAGGGGTAACTGGCCTAAAAAGAGTTGTGGTTGGTGCTGATCTCCCAGTTGAATGTTTGTCGGGCAATGACCTGGAGAGCTCTCTATGGTCTGAAGTTGAGTACAGGACTCATGCAGAGATGTTAGGGATATCATCACATGTCCTTGCTGTGACCAGGTCACAGGCCAAAAAGTGCCTCTCTGAACCTCAGGTCTTGGATCCTGGAACAATGGACCAAGCACCTTCCAAGAAGAAGAACAGGAGGGTAAAGGCTGTGCCTTCCCAACTGCCTACAAATGAGGATCAGCCTTCACAGGAAGATGATCTTAAGACCCCTGAAGGAACTGTCCCTGAAGAACTTTAACTTGAACCTGATCAGGTTGAGTTTCTGGGGACAGGGGGACCTTCTAGGGCAGACTTGGTGCAGGCTCAGTTAACCTGTCCTTCCCTTGAACCCCTCAGACAGCAGGCTGCTGCTGAGGCTGCTGGGAATGCTCAAGGTACCCATAAAGTATATTGGGATGATGGGCTCCTTTATTCAGAGGGTAGAGACCCCAAGCCTGGTACAACCAGGAGGTTGGTTATACCTCTGCAATATAGGGGCTTCCTTCTTACCTTGGCCCATGATATTCCCTTAGCAGGACACCTAGGCCAGAATAAGACTTGGGACAGGCTTGTCCCTCACTTTCACTAGCCTCACATGTCTGAAGACACCAAGGAGTTTTGTCGTTCCTGTGTAACCTGTCAAGCCAGTGGTAAAACAGGTGGCACAACAAAGGCCCCCCTGATACCACTACTTGTGGTGGGGGTTCCCTTTGAAAGAGTGGGGATTGATATTGTAGGTCCAATGGATCCCCCTACAGCATCTGGGCACAGATTCATACTGGTGGTGGTGGACCATGCCACTAGGTACCCAGAGGCAATTCCCCTTAGGACCACAACAGCTCTTGTTGTGGCCAAGGCCCTACTTGGAGTTTTCTCCAGAGTGGGGTTTCCTAAGGAGGTAGTATCTGATAGAGATCCCAACTTTATGTCAGGATACTTAACAGCTATGTGGAAGGAATGTGATGTCAACTACAAGTTCACCACTCCTTATCATCCACAGTGTAATGGGCTTGTTGAAAGATTTAACAAGACCCTAAAGGGTATGATTAAAGGATTACCAGAAAAGCTCAGGCAGAGATGGGACATCCTTCTACCCTGCCTTCTGTTTGCTTACAGAGAGGTCCCACAAAAGGGGTTTGGCTTCAGCCCCGTTGAATTGTTGTTTGGGAACCCTGTAAGAGGACCCCTATGTCTGGTGAAGGAAGGATGGGAGTTACCTCTCAAAAAGCCCAAACAAGACATAGTGGACTATGTACTTGGTCTCTGCTCCAGGATGGCTGAGTATATGGAGAAGGCATCCAAAAACCTTGAGGCTAGCCAAGAATTACAGAAAGCTTGGAATGGCCAAAAGGCTGTCTTGACTGAGTATCAGCCTGGACAGAAGGTATGGGTGTTGGAGCCAGTGGCCCCAGCAGCACTCCAAGACAAATGGTCTGGACCCCATACAATTGTTGAGAAAAAGGGAGAGGTTACCTACTTGGTGGACCTAGGAACTCCCAGGAGCCCCCACAGGGTGCTCCATGTCAACAGACTGAAGGCATATGTTGACAGGGCAGACATGGGCTTGCTCATGGCTACAGATGAGGGGCAGGAGGAAGAGAGTGACCCTCTCCCAGACCTGTTAACTCAGAACCCTGAAAATGGCTCAGTTGATGGTGTGGCCTTAAATGGCAGCCTCACTGAACATCAGCAACATGACTGTAGACAAGTTTTGCAGTCATACAGACATATGTTCTCATTGACACCCAGTCAGACTAACTGGTGTACCCATGTGGTGGACACTGGTGACAGTCTTCCTGTAAAAAGCAAGATTTACAGGCAACCTGACCATGTCATGGACTGTATAAAGACTGAAGTGCAAAAGATGCTGGAACTAGGTGTTATTGAGCCTTCAGAGAGCCCCTGGGCTAGCCCAGTGGTTCTGGTCCCCAACAGTCACACCAAAGATGGCAAGAGAGAGATGAGGTTCTGTGTGGATTACAGAGGACTCAATGCTGTCACTAGGACAGATGCACACCCTATTCCAAGGGCAGATGAGCTCATTGAAAAGTTGGCTTCTGCCAAATATTTGAGCACATTTGATTTGACAGCTGGCTATTGGCAAATCAGATTATCTGAGGACTCCAAAGCCAAGACAGCATTTTCTACCCCAGGAGGGCATTGCCAATTTGTGGTGATGCCCTTTGGTTTGAAAAGTGCACCTGCCACCTTCCAAAGGTTGGTGAATCAAGTCCTTACTGGGTTGGATGACTTTTGCGCAGCATATCTTGATGATATTGCTGTCTTCAGCTCCACCTGGGAGGATCACCTGGTCCACCTGAAGGAAGTGCTAGAGGCTCTGCAAAAGGCAGGCCTCACTATCAAGGCCACAAAGTGCCAGATAGGGCAGAGTAAAGTTGTGTATTTGGGCCACCTTGTAGGTGGAGGCCAAGTTCAACCACTGGAGACAAAGATCCAGACCATAAAGGACTGGTCCCCTCCAACTACCCAGACTCAGGTCAGAGCGTTCTTGGGCCTGACTGGGTACTACAGGAAGTTTGTTAAGAACTATGGGTCCATTGTGACTCCTCTTAATGATCTGACATCCAATAAGATGCCCAAAAAGGTTCAGTGGACAGTAAACTGTCAAAAGGCATTTGATGACCTGAAGAAGGCCATGTGCTCTGCACCTATCCTGAAGAGTCCTGACTACTCAAGAGAGTTCATTGTCAAAACAGAGGCTTCTGAGTTGGGAGTGGGAGCTGTGCTTTCATAACTTAATGTAGATGGTCAAGACCAGCCCATTGCTTTTATTAGCAGAAGGCTGACCCCCAGGGAGAAACGTTGGTCAGCTATTGAGAGGGAGGCCTTTGCTGTGGTGTGGGCCCTGAAGAAGTTGAGACCATACTTATTTGGCACTCACTTCAAGATTCAGACCAACCATAAGCCCCTCTTATGGCTTAATCAGATGAAGGGTGAAAACCCCAACCTACTCAGGTGGTCCATTTCCCTACAGGGGATGGACTTTACAGTGGAGCACCGCCCAGGGACTGACCATGGCAACGCAGATGGTCTCTCCAGGTACTTCCACTTAGAACATGAAGACACAACTGGTCAAGGTTAGTCTACTGTCCCTGCGTTTGGGGGGGTTGTGTAGGAGAGTAGGGTCTGCTATCCTTTGGTACCCCCAAATGTTTGCTTTTTGCTTCACTGGTTTATGACTTAATGTGGCTGTGGGCCTGCTAATCAGACCCACAGCCTGCTGTTCTCTCTCTAAATTAATGCCAATGCACTCTAGGTGCATTATGAATTGTAACTGGTTCACCTTATAGGCCCCTGTAACAGTGTACTCCAGGTACCCAGGGCATAGGTGTATCCAAGGCCTACCAGGGGCTGCAGCATGTATTGTGCCGCCCCTGGCCTGGCCTCCATATTTTGACACAACTGGCTGATCACTCAGCTGGGGTAAGTTGGTGTAATCCCCTCTTACTTAGATATAGTATCCCTATATCTAACCTTAACTAGACACATGTTAACCTATAAGCCACTCCTATGGAAGGCCTCAGCAATCCTGGAGGCAGAGTGCTTGGTTTCATGTGAGATGGTGCTCTGGCACGAGCTGAGTCCGTCTGCAGCTGTCGGGAACAACTCCCTTAGCTGTTCCGGGATATTGCCATACCATATACTCTTAAGTGCATTATAATCCTTGCGGTTATATGCTAACTTTGGTTTGGCTTATCAAAACATGTCGAGTAAGGTGTCATACGATTTCGAATACTATCCCCTCGACAGTTCTGTCGACGGGGATAGCATTCCACTCTTCTAGGGGGACATGACATGTACACAATGAGAACCCTGGTTAAAGTTAACCCGAGCCTCAGCATCACAAAATGGATGCTGCCACCACAGACACAAGTCTGACCTCCTGCTGCTGGGAGTCCTTCCAGTGAGGGAGGCTTGGACAAAGGGTTTCCTGCCTTGGAAGGTGCGAGCACCACCCCAGACAGGATTTTGTGTATTGGGTAGGACAGGGCTGAATAGAAGCAGACATGCCTGGGGCACACAAGGTGTCCTCGTGCATAAGTCAGTCCAACCCTGTGCTGGGGCTTTCCAGCCCCAGTCCTGGCGCGGAGCTGGACAAAGGAAAGGGGGTGTAACCGCCCCCCTTCCTGGTCCCACCCAGAGGAGGGACCTAGCAGGTGATCCACCCCTCAGATTGGGAATAAGAGTGGGAGAAGTGCCATAGCACCTCAGATCATCCTGAAATCAACTTGAAACTAAGAAGACTCCTGGACTTCGACATTCTGCTGCACTGAAGACTGAAGAGCATCTCCCTTGTGGCCAAGGAGTGGCCACCCTGTGAACACAGGCACTATCCAGCAACTCGACGTCTGCTTTCCCGCCGCCTCCTGCCGGAGCCCGAGCCCAGAGCCTGATGAGACCCAGACTCCCAGACTTCTCACAGCCAGATCCACAGTCCCTGCAAAGAAGGGACCCGTGGAGGCACTGAGAGACGTGGGACCGGACATCTCAAAAGACCCCCGAGAAGCTGACTGCGCAGCACCCGAGGCTGTGCTTTGGGGTTTGAGAAGCCCCACAACCGAGCAGTATTTGCACCGAAGATCAGCCCTCCAGCATCTCCACGATCTGCGTGGGGCCCTTTTGCACTTTGCCACTCGACGTGCCATCCCGGCCACTTGCCACGTGGCTCACGGCCATCTTGGCGATGAAACCTACAATCAACACTGCGGGTCTGGTTGCTCCAGACTTGCCCTTGCTCCTGTAAAAAGGAGCACCCGCTCTAACCTTGCTGGTCCGAGTGATAAGCTTGCTTCACTTCCTGCGTGGCTTGCATTAGCCAAGGCCTATTTGCACCAATCAAGTTGCCGACACCGCCATCAGCTAGACCCTTGGTGAGGCAGCTCGTGATCGACTCCTGGACGTCCTCGACCTCTTCGTGTCCACATGGCTGTGGAGACAAGCTACACCTCATCGCCTGTTTGCACCCGACATCGCCGCGTTCCATCCTGGTTCCACGGTAGTCACTGGCTAGTGACTTTGAACATTGTCCCCTCTGCTTTCAGGTCTTCATCACTTCAGATCCACCCTTGTATCCACCGGAACTCTCCTTGACGACCCGCCTGCAGCATCTTCATCTTCAGGCACAATCGACCTGCGTGACGAAACCCGACACTACTTCGCACCTGTGCACCCGCTTCCTGTGGGTGAGGTAACTCAGCAACGCTGGTGTTCCTACACTGGTACACACCTCTAGTGTCTAGGTCTAAAGTTTTGTCCTTCTAGGTCACTCGGAAGGTTCCTTAAACACTAACTTTGTAACTTTTACGCACCATTGACATTGCATTGGTGTATGCGTGCGCTTCACCTGAGTCCCGCGGGCCTTTCCCGACCTCTTCACTGCTAGTCCTGATCAGCTCCAGCGATTCCCAAGGCCCTAGGCCTACTTCCTTTTCGATTGGTGGTTCTTATACCACTATTTTAGTATATGGTTTAGGTGGCCCCTAGGGCTCATCCATATTGTGCAACTTTCGTATGTTTAAACTTGTTTTGTTTCAACGCATTTGCTTCTGTGCTCATAAAGAGTATAGGGGATACTTGTAGTAAATAAATATATATATTTTCAATATATATCTGTGTGGTGTCCTTTCATTTGGTATTCAAGGGGATTGTGTATGGTAAAACAGCTTGCTTCACATGCCATTACAGAGTTTAGCTTAAGACTGCTTTGTCCGTGCTACCTCTAGGATAGCTGGTCTATAAGGTTGACTTACAACCAATCATCATAAGGGTTGCTTGGCATGGTACAAGGTGATCACTAGAACTAGTGAGCATCATATACCAGGCCAACTTCTCACACTCCTGGTTTTGAAAACAATGGCACCAAACATGTAACCCAACACATCACTAGGTTTACCTTGGTACCCAACTGGACTGATGTATTTTTCAGCTAAGGAAACATCATGCCATAAAGAAGAAAATGTAGATTCAGGAATTATTGTAAACAAAGAGCCAGAGTCAACCATGAGTGAAACATTTTGACCACAAACGGTGAAAAGAGCGGCGGGTCTTGTTAATCTGGGAGAATCACAAGTTACATTAACCAGTTCGTTCTCAACTTGTTGAATCATTAAAACTCTATTGCCTATTACATTTACCTTAGACTTGACTTTTTCAAGACTATCAACAGGTTTGTTTTTATCACCACTCTCACCCTGTTTGCACATCCTGAAATAGTGACCTTTGCGACCACATTTCCTACATGTTTGGTCTAAGGCATAACATTTTTTGAAATCACCCAAATGAAATTGACTCCCACAACACCAACACACTTTACCCTTGATTTTGGAAAGAAAATTATTGGAATTATTTTTGTTAAAACGTTTTGAAACCACATTAACTTCACAACCCTCCTCACAATCACCCATTTCAACATTCCCAATCTGTGAAGAATTCTTATCTCTGCGTTCCAATTCTTTAATACATTTCTGTGACTCCTCAATCACTTTGGCCATGTCTATGGCATCTTTTAGAGATGGGTCTTTCGCAGCCCATAACCTTTCTTGAATTTTCCTGTGTCGACATTGAACGATGAGCTGATCACGAATAAGCTCATCGGACATGTTACCAAACTGACACTTAATAGAAAGTTTGCGTAACCTGGAAACAAAATCGTCAATACTCTCATTCTCAGCTTGAAGATGAGTATAAAAACGGTATTTTGCCATGACCAAATTAACTTCTTTTGCAAATCTGGTTTCAAGTCTCTTAAGCGCCTCTTTATAAACGTCATCCATAGGTTGACCATTGGGACCAAGAGCTACTGGTAAGTATTTAAAAACTCTCTGACCTTCATTTCCTAGTGTACTCAGTAAAAGTGCCTTCTTTCTTTCAGGGTGAAAATTCTTTCCATCTAGGGCAACGATATAATTATCCAACATTTCAACCCAGTCCTCCCACTCTATCATTGGAGAGGATAAAAACATTGGAGGCATAACGATGTTTGAAGCCATGATGGTAAAAACGAAATTACCCAAACAAAACTATTATGTAAAGAAACTCAAAGGCACAATTAATAACAAACAAAAATAAATAGAAATAGCAGGTGTGCAAATCACCGTACAGACTTGCAGAGAAGATGAGGTGTGCAAATCACCGTGAAAGGATCTGCCAGAACCAGGTGAGCAGATCACCGTAGAACGATTACCAAATATAAGGCCAGCAAACGAAATCCAAAATCCAAATTCGTGGGACAGTCAGAGAAGTTCCTTTAAGGACAGGATCAGATGTAGACTGTCACGCTGAAGACGCGAAGAACACAAGATTCAATAACGTGGGCGAAATGCAAAAGAACGAAATGACGCGCACAATGCCTACCGGGAGGCAGAGCGTTCCAGCGCGTAACAATGCCCCAAATGACGTGTGCGCTTCAGTGACACGGAACGACAGAGCGTACACAGAGCGTCAAAGCGACTCGTGAACGTGAGTCACGTAGCTTAGCGTCAGCGCTCCATTGACGTCAGATTCGTTGCAGTGACAGAGTAGAGGGCAACTGTCAAGTCTGGAACGTAGAGAGTTCTGCAAGCGCGCGACGCGTATATTTTAAGAAAAAGTACCTTAATCGAAGGCCAAACAAATCCAAATATAGAGGGCCAATCTTCAGCAAAACAGCAGGACGCAGCGCCCAAGGAGATGACGTCCGATCACCAGGTTGTTTTCCAGACGTTGCGCCGAGTTAGTCGAGTCTGCACAAACTTGAAGACACCAGGAATCCGTTGCCAAAAATGTTGTGTTGCTTCTTGGTGCAGATAAGAAACAATTCCGACAATCAAGGCCTTATCCTGGTTAAGTTTAATGCAAGGAAGCAACCTGGCATCCGACCACCTCGACAGCGCAGAACAACTGCTGACTATCGAGTGTCGTACGCCTGACATTCTAGCAAAGAATAAAGAACTCAAACAGAGCGTGCACTGGATCTTTACACAGGTAAGATTCCAACATAACACAGTGCCAGGAACCTGCTCCTGGGGGAAGGGGACATTTTTGTCATGCTCTCTCTCTGCCACAGTGCCTACTTTGTGCTCCTGACATATAAGGGGAAAAAAAGTGTATTTACATTTTTATCTGATCCTGAAAATTAATATATAACCGATTGAGGCCTCAATAGAAGTCAATATGAGAAATACATTTTCCCGATTTCTTTTTTTTTAAACCTCCCACCTTTCTCTTCTGAAATGTTGGCATCTATGCCACACAACACACAAAACGATAATATTGTTTTTGGTGGTAAAAACATAAAACTGGGCATACTCCTTAATACTACAAGTTATATGTTGTATTATTAGCGTCACGTTATTTTTGGTCGGATTTATTAGAGCCAATCAAAGGCAGAATGAACTGTTCTGATTCTAACATGGGCTTTCGTGGACGAGTCGTGACACTAAGTAATGGACGTCTCCTTAATTCGTTTGCTGTGTTAGGGGCGGGTGAACGGAATGATCGCTTGCGATTGGTAATGAGGGTAGCGGCCATCTTTGAACGGGATGAACTGGCTCATTTTAAACGAAATACTGGGTCATTAGTCCCATTTTAAATTAGCAGCCTTGTAAAACAAAAGACGACAACACGTTCTAGTTGTGTAACTACAGTCACCGGTGACTGTACTATTGGTATGACCTGTGACCCCGGAGGAAAGTTCAAACATATTTCATGTTCAGAAGATGGCGGCACTGTCGGCGCCAGGGAATGAGGAGTTTGAGATAAAGGCCGCCGCACAACCTGCCCTCTAGGCTCAGTCATGGGGGTGCACTATTGCTCGGTTTGCCGACAGACCTCCTTCACTGGCAAGGGACACTCCTACAGCAAGAAGCACCAACAGAAGTTGAAAGATGCGCTAGGTAGCTTTCTGCTCAAGGTACGTATATGCTGGACTTTGAATGTGCCGCTCGCGTACAGGTGTGTGGTTGGTATCTTGTGCACCTATTGTACTTGATTCGTCTGCTGTACGGGTATATCGTCGCTATACATTTGCCTCAGAATGCTCTGTGTTGTGTTTAGACTTAGTTGGCATGGGGGCGCGTGGTAAATTCCTATCCCCCTCTCAGGAATGTTGATAGGTCATTATGGGTCTGGGGCGGGGCATTCTATAACGGCTGTGACCAGTGGTCCCCGCTGGTGGTTGAACGTGTTTGTCCTTCCCACTTGAATAAAGAATATATTCCGGAGTAATTACTTAAAAATGTTGGCGACTTTTATACTCGTGCAGTGATTTTGTTCTTCATCTCTTCTGCGTGCTGTATTCCTTTTCAAGCTTGAGCTTTCCTGCGTACCTTTTTTTTAATTTATTTTTATTTATTTATGCAATTTTATATAGCGCGGACCTTACCCGAAGGTGTCAGAGCGCTTCACAAAAGGACCAAAAATGACATAGGTTTGTTGATTTGTAGAAGGCTCTGGTGAGTGGGGGACCCACACGCATTTCGAAGTTACTTTACTTTCACCTGTGTTTCGGCCGGTGATTATTTGAGTGAATACTTTTGGGCATCCCTGACGAGTGCGCAGATCGCCTCACGGTTTATCAGGTTTGCAGTGTAGGTTTTATTTATGTATTTATTTATTTATTTATTTATTTATGCGATCTTATATAGCGCGAACTTTACCCGAAGGTGTCAGAGCGCTTTACATAGGACCCAGTTTCAACCATAAGGACTGATGGTTACAATCGGAAAAACAGATTTGCAAATTTTTTGACTTACATAAGAACCAGTTGAAAACATACGGACTTGGGATTACATGCGTTATAAAAAAGGTACAAACAGAAAAAATTGCAAATGTACAAGAGATAGAGTCACACAAGGAGGAGATACAAATGGATAAACTCTAGGCATATACTAGTGATGTCTCTATCTACTTAGGGAGGGGATACACATGGATATACTCTAAGAGTCACAGAGGAATGGTAGAGAGCACAGCGGACTCTTGCATAAACTAGTGATTAGAGTTCTCTCTATATACATAGGGAAGGGGTAAGACTGGATATACTCTAAAAGTCACATAGGAATGGAAGAGAGCAAAGCGGACTACTGCATGTCCTAGTGATTAGAGTTATCTCTATATACATAGGGAAGGGATGCACATGGAAATACTCTAAAAGTCACCTAGGAGACTAGTCATTAGAGTTATCTCTATATACATAGGAAGGGATAAGACCGGATATACTCTAATGGACACATAGGAATGGTAGATAGTACAAAGGTCTACTGCATACACTAGTGATTAGAGTTATCTCTATATACATAGGGAGGGGATAAGACTGGATATACTAGAGAGTCACATAGGCAAGGTATATGGTGAGCAGAGTTCCATAAGTGTGGATGCAGTCACAGAACAAAGGGAGGGTGGGAGGGATGCAAGGGTATGGAGAGAAGGGGAAGCGGAAAAGGGAGGGAACATTTGAGGATCATCCACGGGGAAAAGGGTTAATGGACCAGGGAATGGGAGGAGGGCTAGAGTCCAGTGAAACTGTCCGAAAACAGCAGCAAAGTGATGGTCAGGACAAAGCAAAGGGCATACTGGCAGTGGCCCCAAACTGGCAGCAGGTCGGGAGGCAGGCCAAAAGTCCAAGAGAGGGCCATAGGATTAGCAGGAGGCCGGGGAGAAGTTGGGGCGAGCCAGTGGAAGCGGCGATCGCCATCCAGAAGTCGCCTCCGGCCGCCATCTTAAAGTCAGGCAGGCGCTGGGAGGATACCCTCGGTGGGGGTCTCCACCGAAGTGAAGGTAGAGGAAATTATGCCAGCTGCTGCGGCGAGAGTCTCAACAAGCCGGGGTAGCGCAGGACGCAATCCTACCTCCCAGCGGTGGCAGCAGTCAGCGGAGTCCACGGCGCAGTGCCGCCCGCCATCTTGAGCGCCTCCGCCCTCTCCTCCTTCACCTCGGGAGATCGAGCCTGTCTGCCAACCTCGGAGCGATCGCTGCTGCTCCGCACCTGCCCCACTCGCTCCGCTTCGTGCTGGAAAAAAGAGCGGTCAAAATGAAGGGCTGTAACTGCCCAGGGCAGAGCATCTCGTGGACCGGCTCCGCCGCAGATCTCTCTAAAGGTGCTCTAAAGTATACAGAAGGAGTCTGTTGGCAACGTTTTCTTCAACGTGTGTACCTTCGAGTGCTTTATAGTTTCGTCAGCTGATCCAGGATCCTTCTTCCGACGGCTTTGTGTACTGGTATTCCTTGAACCTGATTTTCTTTACTATCTGGCACAATTTATTACCGCAACTTCAAGCACTCATCAGTTTCCTAAATGACTATAGGTGTGTTTGGAATTGGACCTTCCTTCATTACGTTGCTACAATTACAAGAGAGCCCGTGACACCTTCTTATACAGCGCTTTCTACGAGTGGTACCACAAGTTCTTCTGAATATTTCTGGTGAATGGAAGGACAGCCCATACATGGCAGCATACTAGTCTGGAAGGAATTGAGTTTATTTCATTTCAATCTTTATTCGGTTTAAAAAACATTGTAAGATACAATACATTCAATCATAATACATCATATCACAATTTAAATACATAAAAAAAAATAGCGGGTGAATAAAAATATCGACACACATCCTTTGCATAAAATACATAGAATTCATAATTTTCCAGATCATCCACTTGAGTGGCTTGGTCCTAGTTGGCCCCTCTAATATACAAGAACACTCAATAAATAAAACAATAAGTTAAACATCTATTTTCGTTATAAAAAAAAAGTGTACACCAGAACAGTAAAGCAAGCAGCACTTTAGCAGCCAACAGATGACTCAATAACATGGTAAACTAGCCTATTTCCTTAAGTTTTTTGGTCTTTCATCCTCCTAATCAAGGCTACGCATAAGAGAAAACGGCTCAGACTGAACACAATCGGTTGGGCAGTGTCTCCCTTAAAAATTCTAAGTCCAACCTTAATTTGTCGGAGTCCTAACCTTTTACAGATTGGCTTTAGCCATTTTTTCCTGGCTTTAAGGTATGCTGGGCATATAAATAAAACATGGGACACATCCTCTTTCAGCCCCATCTCGCAAAACTCACATATATCGGAGCCAGCGGCCCCGGCCAACCCCTTATTACAGTTCCAGCTAGTTGTCCTTTCTTTTAATTGCAAAATACCATACCGGAACTTTAAGTATAAGCTTTTGGCCAATGGAGGGTAAATTTCATCCATAAGGGGCTCTAATTGCATGGTCACTTTAAATTAAAAAAAATTCGAGGTTAGAGTCCCTGTTCTGGGGTTTGATAGCACTGAGTCTCTAATATAGTCCCAGTACCTTTTTGTTTTAAGATCCTTTTTGAGCTATTTGTGAGAGAGTCAGGATCAAACCAAAAATCACTTAACCCTAGTTTTTCAAACCATTTTTTGACGTACTCTAGCCATGGCAAATACGTACTATTCCTTATAGCCAGTATCTCTTTCAATGCTTCTCTGTAATCAGTCAGCTCCTCAGTGGACCATAAGCAGACCCAATAGAGCAGCGGACGCAGAGAAGCATAGTCATCTGTACGTCGGAAGTTATGGTCCCATAATACGGGTGTCAGTGGTGTTGACCCAGGTATCCCTAGAAGTTGCCTAATAAAGGAATTTTCCCTCACTCGGAATGTATCCTTTAAAGCATAAGCCCAGAGATCAGCGCCATAAAGTGAGGATGATTGCACTTTGTACTTAAATAGTTCAATGGCTGGTGAGACTGCTTTAAAATGGCTATTCTTATGCCTCTTTAAAATCGGACACTGATTTTGAGTCAGCCTTAATTTTGAGTACTCCAATTGTGTTTTCCATGTAACGTTACTGTCTAAAATGATACCCAGGTATTTAAAATTGGCGACTTCTTCGATAGGTTCGTTATTTATCTTAAAAACTTTACTAAAACCTTTATGAGGGTTGATTGTCATAACTTTTTGTTTTTGAGGAATTGATTTCTAGTTCCTTGTCGTGACAATACAAACTAAATTTATTTAAAAGGTTTTGGAGCCCCCTGGGTGTCTGAGAAATTAAAATGGTGTTGTCTGCAAACAATAGTGCCGGAACGGCTTGCCCGCTCAATTTGGGAGAGTCATGCTCGCAGCCCAAAAGAGTGTCGGGAATGTCATTGATGTATAAAGAGAATAAGGTAGGTGCCATTACGCATCCTTGCCTTACCCCTTTTTCTATTTTTATCTTCTCACTGACTTCTCCGTTTGGTCCCCATCTAACTCGTGCGTAATTATTCTCATGAAGTCTAATTAAAATTTGAAGGATATTTCCGGGGACGCCCATCTTGTTTAATGTCTTCCATAGGGCTACCCTTGGAACAATTGAGTTTATACTTCTGTGTAATTTCATACTGTATTTTTTGCTCTGGGGGTAGAGGAGCGTTTATATAGTAAAAAAATGTGTTCTTGTCATACTTTTTCTTTGACTCCTCCACAACCTTTCTTAACATGTACAGGTGAGCCACCCATTAATTGGAATGAGTGGAAACAGTATTTTTTGAATTATATTGGTACGCTAGAGGATGAGGAACTATCACAATTTAGGAAAAAAAAGATTCTACTACATTGCTTAGGTCCTCAGGGAATTATTGTGTATAATGCCATGGAAAAAAAACTCGCACAGCTCGTGAATCCAATGTATTTTTAAATGCATTGGAGGATCTGAATAAGTATTATTCTACTTCTGTCTGTATAGCCATAGACAGACACAATTTCTTTAAAAGAAAGCAGAATAAGTTAGAATCTATTGAGGAATATGTTTCTGTTTTAAAACGGTTGGCTTTAACTTGCAGGTTCGGTGCTCTGCATGATGAATTGATAAGGGATCAAATCATCATGCATGTTAACAATGAACATACTCAAGAAAGGTTATGGGTGTATGGAGAGGCTGAAAAAAATGAAAGGAGGACCCCACACAGGCTTATAGGGGACTGGGGGGGTGATAGTTATCAAAAAAAGACAAAGGTGTCCCCACAAGAAGGACAGAATGAAGGTGTGTCCAATCCTAATGAGTGTTCACTATGGTGAACCTATTCTCTAAAAACAGCACACCATCAATTGGACGGGAAAGGTAAAGGTACAAAGTGTTGTATTCAACTTCTACCAGTATGCTCAAACTGGACAATAGTGAGTATATTCTCAGATACTGCTGTGTTTGATAGATACCAGAATTAAAAGAAGAGATGATTCTAACAGTATGCTCAACTGAACAACAATAAGTTATTCTCAGAGTCTGCTGTATTTGATAAATAACACAATTAAAAAAGAGATGATCTCCACACTATATGTGTGGTAAATATTTTACCGTATCGTTTTTGCCATATAATTATAAGTACAAGAATAGCTCAATCAAATGAAAGGCAGAGTCCGGGGTGTCTGAGTCTTAAAGGGCTTTAATTCAGAAATGACTCGAGTCAATGGAGATCTGTTCCATCAATACAAGGGTTCGAGCATGCAAGGGAAGATGTCAGGAAAGATGTCAACGATTTATTCACAGTACATGGCATATATAGTAAAATGACACAATAGCATTGCATATAGTAGGCGTGACAAGTGAAATGTATATGATAAGAACACATGTGCGTAGCAAAAAGGCGTGAACATGGGTGTGCACAGAGGCGTGAACTAGAAACGTCACAGAAAGGTGTCATAAGTGGGTGGATGCTTAGTGAATTCTTGCGGAGTCAGCTGAAACCTATGGCCTGGATGCGCGCGCAGCTAATATGACGTGTGGTTGACGGGTGTCTGGAGTAAGCTAAGAGTCTGACTTTTAACACTAGTGGAGAAGACATAAGTCTGGTATGTCAGATCGACCTGTTCCTGAAACATGTCTGATATCTTGTGTGTTTGGAGGATGTTTATACTGGAGGAAAAGGTCTTTCGGGCAGAGGCTATGCTACACTGAATGTATGCGTGTCTAGGTGCAGATGCGCAGAGCCAGGGCCTACCATGGTAACGGGAGCAATGAATTACATGAGGAGGACAGGAAGGCTTGGCCCTTTACTCTGTAGTCGGGGAACTGTTTACTTATTTTACTAGACAGGAATGTGTTTTCGAGGAGGCTGAGCTGGCTACGCTGATAACTTGAAGGAAAAATACTGTTTTTGGCAGGCAGAGCAGGCCGAGCCGGGCACCGCTCGCTTGGCAGGAAGTAAGGCAGAGGTCAGGGATGCATCTCATCTCCACGTTGCAGCTTTCGAAGACGGAGGCGGAAAAAGTGGTTCAATGGCAGGAATCAGGGCCTAACTCGGCAGAGCCAGGAAAACGTGTAAGTGCACCATGTAAAGACGGTGGCACGGCATACTTAGGAACTGAATTATCAATCCATTCATGGTGGATCTGAAAGAGGACATGTTAACGTTGGACGCAAATGTATTTGCGTCTTTAAATTCGGTTGCGGAGGGAAGTTACATGCACTTTAACTCGTACATGGAGACGATGGGGTACTCCTTAGGGGACATAACTGACCATAGAAATTCCAATTACCTCATTCCCTCCTTGTCCCCTACGGACCCATTAGGATATATCTATTTTCATGAGACCATCTATCTGTTCGTATAACATCATCTGTTCTTCTTTCTTCAATCGGGAATGGGAACGTGCACTTGAACGGGGAATACAGGATGTGGCGCACAAGCCGCAAATCGCTGGCCCACATTGAAGACATAGACAGCAACTGAATACAATGGCCAATATAATCCCTAGGAATGACAATAGCTTCCATCCCCAGGCTGTTACTACACCCCAGAGCCAACCGGACCAAGTCCAGGAGCCTGGGTTCTGGTGTATCTGATGGGCAATTTCGTGAAGTCTGGTGATGGCCTTATAGACCGAAGGCGCGTTATTTGGAATAAACACGCAACAACTGGATCCGATGACTCTACAAGCTCCGCCCCTATCGGCCAGGATGACGTCAAGGACAAGGCGGTTCTGAAGAACAACAAGTCTCATAGCAGACTGCTCCTCTGTTAAGTTGCCCAAAGCTGAAGTAGTCTCCTTCACTACTGCTTCGAGAGTTCTGGTTAATTTGCGTATCAATTTGCTATTGGATACTGTGCCTAGATAGGGAAAGAATCCTTTATTGAAATCTGTATATTGTTCCCATGCGGTTTCAGTATAATCAACTAATGGAAGGTCTCTTTTGGCTCTAACATGAACGAGGCGGGAATTTCTGTGATAATCAGGGGGAGCTAGAAAAACAGGTGGTAGTAGGAATGCAATGTAACAGGTACCATCCCAGTCCAGGGGTAAACGTATATAGGCTGTATGGCCACAAATGAAATAGGAATGGCGGGAAGCTTTGAATGTAGACTTGCCTTTATCACTGAATTCGATGACAGTAGTGCATTCACTATGACCTAGGTGTACTGAACCATTCTTTCTGACACATAATTCACCTTTGACTGGCAACACTGACATAGATGGCAAGTCTGGACTAGTTTCTGACTGAACATTTAGAATCATGAGATCAAGTGTAAAATTGCCTAATCCATACACTTCGTTTTCTAGGTCGGTCCCTGTCCTTTGGGGAAGACCCTCCTTGTCTGGGAAACATGCCTGATTCAGAACTTTGTTCAGATTCCCCCATACCCATCTACCCTGGAAAACTATGAAATCAGCATCTACGGAATTAATTAAACTAAACCATGCACCACAGGAACCATTGTGTGTGAATGGATACGGAAAGAGGGGCAGAACTCCCTGATATTTCTGATAGGGAGGGAGTCGGCCACATATCCAACAATTGGTGGCATTGCTGGTCTGATGGGAATGGTGTAACATACTGATGAATTAATTGTTGCGCAGCGCAAGTCGATAAGATAGTTCGTGTGGAGGCAGCTCACTAAACGTGTGTTCTGCAGTGTCATTGGAAAAAGAATGTGGAAACGGAAAATACATGTACAACATCAGGCTGGTGCCAATTAACGTAAGACAGAAAAATCATAATAATCAGGGTGCAGACGCACCTACTACGTAGATTTTTACAGTAACAATTTCTTTTCATGATCTCCTGTCTATCTCTCGCTCTCTATTTGGATCTAGCTTGTACATTGTCAGAAACTGCCTAACCGCTTCACCCAGGAGGGGACTTAAACAATTAAACTGTCTGACTTACTAGACCTTAGTTTTAGTCTATACTCCTCATGGGGAGTTGTCTCTCGAAAAAGGAGTTTAATGTCTGTCTTTGGTACGTGAGAGTCCTGGGAGTCAGGGCTGGGCAAGAGTCCATGGAATTTCTTAACGTGACTAGAATGCACCCAGCCCTTCCTCCCCTCCAGTTTCACTGCAGTCCGGGTGGTTAGCAAGACAATCTTCGGCTCCTTCCAGCGGGGCTCCAAAGGGCTCGTCCTATCAAAGTTCCGTATAACAACTGTATCCCCCGGGACCAGGGCATGCGGCTTCACCTCTGAGTTGTCTGGGAAGGCTGCAGCAACCTGTGAACGACAAGATTGTAGTGCAGACATCAAGGAGGCAAGGTAATCTGTCAGCATAGTACTATCGACATCGGTTATTTTCCTCGGCAGAGGCGTCCCCCACATATTAGGAGGTCTACCGAAGACCACCTCATACGGAGATAGCCCTGTCCTTGAATGGGCTACCATTCTCATATAAAACAGTGCAACAGGTAATGCTACTATCCAGTCTACGCCCTTTTCTTTACAAACTTTAGCAAGTCGAGTTTTCAGAGTCTGATTGTGGCGCTCCACGAGACCTGCTGCCTCTGGATGCCGGACACAGTGGAACTTCCACTGGTACCCCAAAAGGAGTGAGATTTGCTTCATCAATTCAGACGAGAATGGCGGACCGTTGTCTGAGTACACGATACGGGGCAAGCCATATCGAGGGAAAAACTCACGAACCAGCTGCCTGGCAGTGGTCGGGGCAGTGTAATCTGGAACGGGATATGCTTCTGTCCATCGGGATAGGGCACATACAACTACGAGGACATACTTAAATCCTCGGCATCGGTCCATCTGGATATAATCCATCTGGAGGACTTCAAAAGGATAGTCAGGAGGATGAAATCCACCTTGCTCTACGGGAATCCCTTTTCCAGGATTGAACTGACAACAGATCATGCAGGTACGCACTTTCTGTTTTGCTGCTGCTCGTAAATGCTTGTTAAACCATAGATTCTGTAAACTGTCTAACATGGCTTTTTCTCCTAGATGTGCTGGACTATGTGCAGTGTTGATGATAACTTGAACCATAGAGTCGGGGAGGAACCATGTGGTTTTTCCCCTCGTCATCCAACCTTGATCTGTCTGAACCCCTCCTTGTTCAGCCCATTTCTTGATTTCGTCTGAAGTAGCATGTGTCTGTATGTCTAGGACGTCTAGAGTTGGGTCCCTGACTGTCATGCTGTGTGTTAGTGATGATACATCAGTCTTTATCATATCAGTCGTCTGTGTATGAGTCTGTGCTGTATATTTCGCTGTCTGATCTGCAAAGTCGTTACCCTGGGAAATCTTGTCTGTTACTTTCGTATGTGCCTTGCACTTCATGATGGCTATGGCTGTAGGCAAATGTATCGCTTCTAACAGTGCTTGAATGAGGGGACCGTGCTGGATTTTGGCTCCGTGAGAGGTCAGGAAACCTCTCTCTTGCCAGAGGACACCGAAGTCGTGAACGACTCCGAATGCATAACGTGAATCTGTGTATATGTTTACTTTCTTGTTCTTGGCTAGTATACAGGCTTGGGTCAGAGCAATGAGCTCTGCTGCTTGGGCTGACAGGGTGTCAATGCGATGCGTTTCTATGACTTCAGTTTCAGTGGTCACTGCATATGCGGCCACTAGCTCTCCTGTACTTGTTCTCATGCATGAACCATCCACATAGAGGGTCCGGTCTGGATCGGGTAATGCAACATCTGTCAAGTCTTGTCTGGGTTTCGTAACTGTGTCAACTACATCTACGCAGTCATGTGGAGTAGGATCTGCTGTGTTTGAGGGTAAAAGTGTAGCAGGATTCAATGTATTACAACGTCTGATTTCTATGTGTGGCTGGAATAACGTCAATTCATAACCTGTCAGTCGTGCTATGGTCAAGTGTTGGGTCTGTGTTCTGTTTAGGAGGACTTCCACGGAGTGTGGAACCTGTACTGTCATTTGGTGTCCCAATACAATGGAATCACTTTGTCTGATTGCTAGAGCTGTTGCTGCAACTGATTTCAAGCACGCAGGCAAAGCCTGGGCAACTGGATCTAATGTGCTCGAAAAATAAGCACACGGTCTGTGTTTATCTGCATGAAGCTGCGTGAGAACCGACAACGCTGTGCCATCGCGTTCTGTGACAAAAAGTGTAAAAGGTTTGCTGTAACATGGTGTCGCTAAAACAGGTGCTTGACATAAGGCTTTCTTTAATTCGTCAAAAGCTTGTGTATGTTCCTGAGTCCAGGGGAGGGCAGTCGAAGTCGCTGCCTCCTGTATCGTCAACTGTATGAGTGGTTTAGCTAGAAATGCATACTGGGGAATCCGTTGTCTGCAATAGGAAGTGAGTCCAATAAAGGCTCGTACTTCTTTCTGTGTCTTGGGTTGTGGAAGATGTGCGATTAACTGTATACGATCTGGTGTTAGCTGTCTCCCCTCTTTGGACAGCAAGTGCCCAAGGTACACAACTTGCTGGGCACAGAATTGCAGCTTCGAAGGAGACACCTTGTGTCCCTTGTCCGCCAAAAACAACAAAACTGTCAGCGAGGCTTGTTCACATTCTTGTTCACTTCGGGCGGTGATCAGTAGATCATCGACGTACTGCAATAGGGCAGTACTGGGAGGCATGTGAATATCGTTAAGTTGGCGTTTCAGTGCTTGGCTGTAGATGCTGGGGCTTTCTGTGAATCCTTGAGGTGCGCGTGCAAATTTGAAGCTTCGGCCATTTAAACAGAATCCGAAAAGATACTGGCTTTCCGGATCAATGGGGACACTAAAGAAGGCGTTCTTCAGATCGATTACAGTAAAGAACGTCGCCTCTGAATCAATAGCTGTCAATAAGGAAGAGATATCAGGGACCACAGGGTACTGTGGTACCACGCATTTATTCAATTCGCATAAATCAATAATCAGTCGATAGACCGGGGGTGCATTTGGATCAGTACGTTTAAGAATCGGAATGATAGGAGAATTACAAACATTGGAGTCTGTTTCTACAACCACTCCTTGTGCAATGAGCTCGTCAATGATTTTCAGTAAAGCCACTACAGCATCTGGTGGTAATTTGTATTGTCGAATACGTGGTAGTATAACTCCTGGCTTGAGTGTAACACGGTACGGTGTAATGTGCATACAACCTACATAAGCAGGGCCTTTCGCCCATAAATGTGCAGGAACATTCTGTAACCTGGGATCAAAATCTCTCAACACATAATGGCCCTTGAAGTCACGAAGGAATAGCCTGACTCCTTCCGGAGAACAACAAATTACAGCTCCTAGAGCTTTCAGGGTTTTTATACCAAGCAAGTTTTCTGGACATGATTTCGTGAGCAATAAATCAGTAGTTCGGGACAATGGACCAACTGCAAGGGGTACTGGTTTCGATACTTCATTAACAATAGGCTTTCCTGAAAATCCAAGGGAAACATTCTGTGAGCCTGAGAGGGGTGCCCCTGGAACCTCTTCGTGACTGATGGTTGTTCTGCTTGCCCCTGTATCAATCAAAAACTTTCTATCTTTCCCTAATACCTGGCTGTGTACATAAGGACCCTCTTGATCTACAGGAACCTCAATAAGGGGCAAGCCAACCTCCCTCTCTAGGCTGTTTCATGTGTATTGCTGATAATCGGGGTAATCGGATTGGGCATACTGATACATCTGCTGTGTGACTTGCTGAGTCGCGGCAATGGGTTGGGGCTGTGGTACCGCCACGGTCTGCTGTGGAACATGCATAGGTTGTACATTTTGTGGAACATGCTGCTGGACCTGGTGTTGGACCTGGTCCTGTCTGGGCGGACGTGGTCTCTCTTTTGTTTTGCCTGTAGCGATATTGTGTTTCAAAACTGCGCAATCGTTTATATAGTGACCTGGCTGTTTACAGTAGTTTCATGTCCCTTTAACGGGAGCCGCTGAATTATTTGAGTGTGTCGCGCCTTTTTTCTGACCATCTGCTGGAACTGACTGAGCAACTAACATTTTCATTTTCGTGTCTTTCATACGTCTCTGTTCGTGATCATGTTCCTCTCTAATTCTGTTCTGGTGATATTGCAACATTTGTAACATTTGGGAAGGCGAATTAGCTTGCCATGTGCTCTCAACTTTTAGTACACTGTTCTTGACCTGGGGCAGAGAATTTTCGACCAATTTAGATACAAAAAGGTATGGATATGACTCACTACTTGATTTCAGGCCACTATTAATAGTAAAACATTTCTCAAATCGGGAATAGAAATCACTAGTGTCTTCATCGGGTTTCTGTTTGCAGGCTGAGATCGCGTCCCAGTCCTCCTTTTTAGTTGCTAACAATCTTGGCAAAACCTGTACTAACCATCCTGGTAATGCTTTAGTTTTGTCCCCAAGACCTAAACCTGGGGTTCGACCAGTTTCTTCGGTTTCTAATTCAGCCCAAACAATCTTTTTGTCTCCCACCTCCCATTCTTTTTCTTTGAGTTTCTCGTAAATACCGGCAGGCAACAATACTTTCAATATTTTCATAATGTCGGGATAGGTGTAATCCCCCATGAGTAACATGTCTTTTATTTCACGGTGAAAACCTGCAGGGTCTTTATCATGACTGGGCACTATTTTCTTCATTTCTAATAATTCCATTTTAGTTATAGGCGTGTAAACGAGCACACGTTCAAGGGTATTATCATCATTCCTGACTGGGTGTACTTCACGTAAAGGATTCTGTTTGTCAAAGTTATATGATTGCCTGACTGGGGGTGGAACTGAAACAAGATGTGGAGTCAAGAACATTCTATATTTGTGACGTTGTTCTAAAATTGTTTCAATTAGATCGGTGCCTAGACCTCTCCATCGCCTCAGGAGTAAGTCTTGCAATAAACTATATAACGGACCTGGATCAGATGCTTGGTTTTCGTACTGTATAATAAGGTGTTGTGTCATGTATATACCAGCTAGTCGCTGTTCTTCTGGAGTAAGACTTAAAAACGTTTGTACTACTGAATCGTCTTTATAGATACTGTCATCTCCGGCCCACTGTACTGCGGACCGGGCTAGTTCCTGATCACGTAGGGTATTGAGTTCTTGATAACCTATCCTTTCTTTTAGTACTTTGTCAGTCATCTGGAATACATGCTCAAGGGTACATTGCTCTGGTATCGGACACAGGTAACGTTTCTTGTTTGCGAACGTTCCTAGTTTACGAATGGGTCTATCGAAGGGCCTATCAATAGGATACGGTCCAGGAAGTTTCTCTCTACCTACATATGCTATTATTTTTCTCTCTGCCTGTTGTGAGGTTTCTGCTAGATTCTCTGATTCATCCTCCTCCTGCGAGGAGGTTGGGTCGTCTGATTCAAGTAGCTCTTCAGGATCTCGACGGGCATGTATATCTATTATTTCTTTACGGATCTTTCTAACCATAGCATGTACACATTTCTCTTTATCATGTTTACCCTCAGCAATATTCTGGCTCCATCTGATCAGTCTCTTCATCTCATCTTGTGGAAAACCTGCCTGATCTTGTTCCCTTATTAAACAATTAACCAAAAAGCGCATGATTAAGCCTTTGTTCTCAACTTTCTGACGTGACATGGCGTCACCAACAGACTCCGGTCTTTCTCCTGTTCTAATAAAATGATACATATTGTCTAGATGTTCTGGCATTTCTGGCAGTAAAACCAAATAATCGGTAACACGTCTTAAACGTAGGGAAGCTAACAACATGGGTCCTGTTCTACCAGGCACTGTATCATATCTGCAATCAGTAAGCTGTTCTTGAAGTGTTTCAGCTGGAGCTCCTTTAGGTGTTCGTGACATTGCGAGATCTCTCATTGTTATACGATGTACCTGTGGCGCGGTATGGAAACCTCCTCTAGCACCTCCAGAGGCGGAGGCTTGAGCATAACCTGACTGTAGGGTCGGTATTTGTGGCGGGAATGGACCCTGGGCAAAAGGATTAAGTGGATTAATACCACCAGGGAAGACTACCGAGGAAGTGACAACAGGTGCAGGAAGTGGTGGAGGAACAGGTGGAGCAGGATGTGGTGCGGGCGGAGTTTGCTGTTGCGGACCTGGGGGTAGATGATCCTGGGGTAGGTTAGCGTCTGCAGGTGCAGGTGGTACATGGGCAGGTGCAGTAGTATATGCGGGAGCTACATCGTCTAAATAGGAAGAAAGGAAAATGTCTGCTGCGGTCTTATGACGTGATTTAGTCGGAACCAACGGAGGGGGCAGGTCCTTCGGTATTTCCGGCGTCGCCTTGGGCAGGCCCTTGGCCAGAACTGGATACAGTCCTGTCATAATGGCATTACTCTGTCTGTCGTGTTGTTCCATTCTAACTCGTTCTCCTTCTTCTATTAGTTCTTTTTCTTTGGCCTTTTCGGAATCCTCTCTACTTTTCTCTGCTTTTCTGAGCGCTTTCTCCGTCCGTCTATGTGATTCTTTACGCCATAATTCAATGGCATCTTTCTGTGACTGTCTGGCTTTCTTTTTCCATAACGCTTCTTCTACTCTCATGATGCACTCGGCATCCCATGTCCCTGTAACGGGCCATCTCTGATTCTCTGCTAAGTCTTTCGTGTATTCCACCCACAAGTCGAGGTATAAAATGGCATCTAAGCCGTGCTTGTGGTACATAAAATGACCAGGAGTGTCCCTGGGTGGGATGGGAACAGCTTCCTCAAGTATCCCTTTTCTAGTCCCTATCTGTCGTAATTTCGAGAATAAAGGCATTGCTGCCACTGAAATGTACACGACAACAATGAACACAATATAATATGCAAACAGTCACTCATACCACGACATCAAACACATTGAAACATTTCGAACATAAATTGACAACCCACTAATTCTATAACGAGAACAAAATTGAACCGTTGTATACAGGAATTACTTGATATACTGCTAAACAGTACAGATACACTGCTAAAACAGTGCAGACCGGGTCTGTGTACCCAAACCCGTCTCGACCGGATACAAATCAATGCACCCGTCTTGATGCGTCCCCAGCAACGGTACTCACCGGGAAGCACGGAACGGAAGGCCTCGGAAACTCGACTGGACTGGACTGACGTCACCGCTTCTGCTGCGCGCTACGCATGCGCCTCGGCACTACAGGTGGGCCTCTCGACACCTCGGACGCTGCTCTCTCGGCTGGGCTCTGGTCGGGATCCTCAGCACTCCTAACCGCCTCGTATGGATGTCGATCGCAGTCTGCGTCACCTCCGTGGGCCTGAGGGAGATACAGGAAATCCTGCGGAAGCGCTTGGGGTCCGTCACGGCCGAGGCAGGGGGCTAGGCCTGCGACGCATCTCCGGCGCGTGGGGTGGGGGAGGTTTCCCTGTTCGGGCGCCAAATTATGTGGTAAATATTTTACCGTATCGTTTTTGCCATATAATTATAAGTACAAGAATAGCTCAATCAAATGAAAGGCAGAGTCCGGGGTGTCTGAGTCTTAAAGGGCTTTAATTCAGAAATGACTCGAGTCAATGGAGATCTGTTCCATCAATACAAGGGTTCGAGCATGCAAGGGAAGATGTCAGGAAAGATGTCAACGATTTATTCACAGTACATGGCATATATAGTAAAATGACACAATAGCATTGCATATAGTAGGCGTGACAAGTGAAATGTATATGATAAGAACACATGTGCGTAGCAAAAAGGCGTGAACATGGGTGTGCACAGAGGCGTGAACTAGAAACGTCACAGAAAGGTGTCATAAGTGGGTGGATGCTTAGTGAATTCTTGCGGAGTCAGCTGAAACCTATGGCCTGGATGCGCGCGCAGCTAATATGACGTGTGGTTGACGGGTGTCTGGAGTAAGCTAAGAGTCTGACTTTTAACACTAGTGGAGAAGACATAAGTCTGGTATGTCAGATCGACCTGTTCCTGAAACATGTCTGATATCTTGTGTGTTTGGAGGATGTTTATACTGGAGGAAAAGGTCTTTCGGGCAGAGGCTATGCTACACTGAATGTATGCGTGTCTAGGTGCAGATGCGCAGAGCCAGGGCCTACCATGGTAACGGGAGCAATGAATTACATGAGGAGGACAGGAAGGCTTGGCCCTTTACTCTGTAGTCGGGGAACTGTTTACTTATTTTACTAGACAGGAATGTGTTTTCGAGGAGGCTGAGCTGGCTACGCTGATAACTTGAAGGAAAAATACTGTTTTTGGCAGGCAGAGCAGGCCGAGCCGGGCACCGCTCGCTTGGCAGGAAGTAAGGCAGAGGTCAGGGATGCATCTCATCTCCACGTTGCAGCTTTCGGAGACGGAGGCGGAAAAAGTGGTTCAATGGCAGGAATCAGGGCCTAACTCGGCAGAGCCAGGAAAACGTGTAAGTGCACCATGTAAAGACGGTGGCACGGCATACTTAGGAACTGAATTATCAATCCATTCATGGTGGATCTGAAAGAGGACATGTTAACGTTGGACGCAAATGTATTTGCGTCTTTAAATTCGGTTGCGGAGGGAAGTTACATGCACTTTAACTCGTACATGGAGACGATGGGGTACTCGTTAGGGGACATAACTGACCATAGAAATTTCAATTACCTCATATGTTTGGTAAACCTCTGTTTTAGATTTATTCTGATACAAAAACAATTATTCATTCTGCATTATTACAATATTTAAAAACACATGTTATACATTTTATTAAAAATTGCATTAAAAACACAAAGAATCAAACAAGTCGACGCGGCGTTTCGGTATTCTGCTAGTATACCTTCTTCAGGACTGATTCTTATTCCAGATGGAGTTCATATCCCCACTGGACAATGTTGCTTCTTATAAGGATCCTGTGGGCTTCGGAATGATAGACCTGTCCCAGGATTCTGTGCTTAATTTGTGATGTCACTTACTAAGTGGAGAAATATTATCAATCTTCCTTTATGTTGTAATATATCTGCATTTGACATCAAGTGTCTCTATGGTCTGTTTTTTTAGCATAGATTTGCTGAATATTTGACTGCCAGGAGGAGCCACCGTTTTATCAGTTGTGGTTGTCGTCAATTACCCTATTAAATCTAGGTGACGAGTATAATTTCTTAGATACTCGCTTCCAGAGCGCTCCGTTTTCAAATTGGGTCCGTTCTATGGTCTTTAAATCGGCCTCCCTGCTCCTTCCTTCCCGGCAGTCCGTCAATAGTTCCTTCGACCGGTGTGTACTGAACCGAGATGCTAAAAAAACAGACCATAGAGACACTTGATGTCAAATGTGTTATTTATCAAATACAGCAGACTCTGAGAATAACTTATTGTTGTTCAGTTGAGCATACTTTTAGATACCAGAATTAAAAGAAGAGATGATTCTATCAAACACAGCAGTATCTGAGAATATACTCGCTATTGTCCAGTTTGAGCATACTGGTAGAAGTTGAATACAACACTTTGTACCTTTACCTTTCCCGCCCAATTGATGGTGTGCTGTTTTTAGAGAATAGGTTCACCATAGTGAACACTCATTAGGATTGGACACACCTTCATTCTGTCCTTCTTGTATGGAGAGGCGCCACTTAGTGAAGTCATTGCTGTTGTTAAGAATGCTGAAATAACTTATAAATGTGCTAAGGCTGCAGAAATTAATTTTAAGGAAGAGTGTAAGGAAGTTGTTCAAGTCAAACCTGAGAAGAAACCAGATGTGCATCATCAAGAAGAAAGTGAGAAAAATTATGTGACACTCTCTCCTAAACAACAGGACAGGAGGTGCTATAGATGTGGTAGTAAGGAACACCTGGCCTCCAGTAGAAAGTGCCTGGCTCGCAATCAAAAATGTAGGGAGTGCAGCATTTCTGGGCATTTTGCGAAAGAGTGTAGGAGGAACAATTCCGATAGGAAAATTGGTGTGTCTTTGAATGTGGAAAGAGTAGCCAGAGAGTGTGAACTGTGTGAGGGGGCAGACAAGCCTCAGGTGATACTTAAACCTAGTCTGAATCCTGTACCGTGTCCCGATATGGTTTGGGATACCTTGGGATTGGACATTATGGGTCCCATAAATGAAAAGGATGGGAGCAGTTGGTTTGTTTTAGTTGCAGTTGATTATTTTTCTAAGTGGCCCGAGGTAGAGTTTGTACGCAGTGCTAATTCAGAGTCTGTTGTAACATTTTTAGATGGAATTTTCCAGAGGGAAGGACTTCCTAAAAGAGTTATCACTGATAATGGGGTGCAGTTTAGAAGTGAAGTCATGAAGGATTTCATGTTAAGGAATGGTATTGCACACACATTTACTTGTCTTTATCATCCCGCTGATAATGACGAAGTCAAGAGATTTAATAGAGTGATAAAAGATTCTTTGCAGTTGGCTAGGGGCAAGAAACTGGACTGGAGAGAAGGGGTCAGGAGTATGGTGTTGATGTACCGCACAACCGCTACGATTACAGATTGTAGCCCTTTTACCATTATGAGGGGTAGAGTTCCTTTTATGAGTGATAATCAAGGTTGGTTGGTAAGATCCAGGCTAGAGAAATGGTCTCCGGCTGTGGGCAAGGACTACACTGTGAAGGCGCATCCGGAAGTATATGGAGTATCAGGACATGAGAAAAGTTTCAAAGGAGTGTCACTTTAAGGAAGGAGATTGGGTGAGAGTGAAATTGCCTTTTAAGGTAAGGAAAGAAGAAAGCTGATACACCAAACCCCTAATTGGTGAAGGAAATTCTAACTAATTCTACAAGGTTGAGTGATGGCAAGGTGTGGCATATGAGCCACTTTGTGTCGTGCACGAGGTGAAGATTTATGAAGAGGTAGACAAATTAATTCATTTCTGGTTTGATTAGAGTGGAATGAGGATGGTAATCAGAGTAAGGGTGTGGATGTTGGTAGAGATTTGGATGAGAATGAGGTTGAAGTTTTGTCAGAGAGTGAACTCCCTGATGTTGGGGAAACTGTAGACAACCATCCAGATCAACAGTAGGTCTGGAAGAGAAATCTGGCGTCCTGAGTATTTACAGGACTATGTCATTTGAGTTCTTTCTTAGGTTATTACTTTCAGGTAATGCTTATGTTGTATGCATATCTTCCTCACTTTGTTTTTCCTCAACTTTAGGAAGAAGTTTTATTTTTGTATTTAGAAGGAAGATGCGTTGTTACATATTTTCTTATATGAATATATTCTAATGCTTTATTTTCACGTTTTGCTGTTTTTTGTATGTTCATTTTTCTGAATGTTGTATTTCAAGTTATGCTAATTTTTCCTCCCATTTTCTTCAAGTTAAGAAGTAGTTTTATTTTTGTATATAGGAGGAAAATGTGTTGTGTTTATACGTAGTTGACATGGGGGCGTGTACTAAGTTCATATCCGTGCTCTCTGAAATGTTGATATGTTATTATAGGTCTCGTGGGGGGATTCTATAACAGTTGTGACAAGCTGTTCCTGCTGGTGGCTGGATGTATTGGTCTTTCCCACTTCATTACTTGAATAAAGAATATATCTGCATTGGCTGGCTCCCAGAGGAATTACTTAACACTGTGGTGGCTGTGTTTGTGTGTAAGTAGCCATGGTGGCTGAACGTTTGATGATAGTTGTGGCCGTGGTACTTCTGTATTAAACAGGGCTGTTTATGCTTTGTTATTGGTGTCTTTTATGTACAGGACAGTGGGTGTACATGTGGTGGTGCTGTGACTCTTCTGCACGGGTGGGCTATGGTGATTGTATCTTATTATTTGACTGTACAGAATGTCGTGCTTCTTCTGCTGTAATGACAGGGTGTCATGTTCTGGACATTGTCTGCGTGCAGGTTGTTACTGAGCGTGTGGAGAGAATGGGGACACTTGAGATCGGGGCTGGTGTTGAACGACTCTTGTACCGCTCTCCAGTTTACGGAATAAACTTAGAATTACATATCATACTTGCCATAACCAGGGCACAAATCCTAAAAAAAGAAGTGGGGGGAGTAATCTAGGTAATCCGAATGCAAGTGGCTTCACGACGCGTGACATCACGGTTAATGAGATCGCGACGCGTGATATCACGGCTCATGATATCACAGGAAGTGGCATCATAGGAAGTGACATCAGATCTTAAGACCTCACATTGGTGCACATTTCGAGTACACAGGGAAACCCTCCTGATTTAGGCAGATGATTCACACTTTTGAAAGCTACACATAAAACCATGTTGCCTTTTGTCGTCGTAAACGTCCTGTGCCCATAGTGCTTTACAAGAAAAATAAAGTATTTCAATGCTTCCTCAGGTTACTAAGCACTATTTAAATTACATTTATTTTGTGTAAATACAGGGAAAGACCAACGCATCTGACACTCTTGCAGTGCACGCATAGCTCCTAAACAGGGACTGAACAAAGTGAATAGCTGTCTCTCTTAAGTATGTGTGAAGTGCTACCAAGGTGTGAGCCTTTATTTCCCCTCCGCTTCATTGGCATCTAGGTGTGAGGCTCCTGACTGCTGCCTGCCAGGACACTAGAACAAAAGGAGGCCTGATGACCCCTCAGGTTCAGCCTATGTTATGGGCCCAGCGGGAGTCTGAGCTAAGAGAGCTCTGACTGTCCCCGACTGCACGTTGTTGTGGATCCAAAGCAGACAACAGCGTGCAGTCGCTGCTGAATGTGTCCTGGTGTTTGCAAATTACACCAGGATGAATTCCGCCTATTTTTCAGTGAGGCCCAACTTCTTGGCAGGGGGGACGGCGTCCACCCTGTGAAAAAAGTGGGTGAACGCTGTCCACCCCTGTGTACCCCCGACTCGTGCCCTGGTCATAACTCTACACTTTGGCGAAAATCAGGATTAAGGAACAACACGTACATGGTCTAGAACCCCCTTTCAGCTGAGGCCACACTGCTTGTCTACTACACAGTAGGGTGAACTGTTACTGGCGCTGCTGCCTAGTACTACGGAGCAGTGCAGAGTTACCTATGTGAGGAGAGCGGTGGGAACGGTTCAGGTACTGTCCATTCATTTTGGGTTTGTGCTCGAGCGCACTTGGAAGCTGACAGAGCATGTGACGAGGAGTCCTGGCTTGTGTCGTCAAGCTGCCTTCTCTTGTGCGCATTGTATCCTTGCACATGCTACACAACGCAGTGTTTGCATTGAACACTAGAGCGAGAAGCGGCTGTGCTGGGCGTGTCAACACTGTGCACTTTACGTAGTGACGCCGGTGGCCATATTGGAAGGAGTAGTCGGCTAATCCTTATCCTTTGGAGTCAAGAAATCCTCACTTGGATTAAGATTTTACGGTGATGCACACACCTCAAGCGCATCTTCGCTAATTTGCTTTTACATGTGTCGTATTGGTAATTTTGTGCGTAAATTAGCAAGAGGTGATATGCACACCTGCTTTATTATTATTTTTTTGCATTATATATATTTATTTTGTCTCTCAAGGAAGTTACAACTGTTGGTATTTTTGGAATAAAGAGGAAAAAATGGTGATACGCACACCATCTAGTTCAACTGGGACATTTGTTCATTAAGGAACAGAAATAGGTACATTTTTGGGATCTTACGTTGGTTACCACATGGGTCACTGTTAGAACTTCCATCATTTTCTTTAGTTTACTATTTTAGTTGGTAGTAGAAATTGCTTATAACGTGTGCTCAAATCTTTTCACCTACACCCCTTTACCTTTTTTACCAGGGCCTGGGGAGAATGGAAAGATTACTCTATGAACTATATGTCAGCCATTGAAAAAGAGGGTTCTGAGAAATTTTCTCCTCCAAGGAAGAAGAAATTCTGTTACATAATTTAGATCCAGAAGGGTTACATATCTATCTTCAAATGGAAAATAAGGCTAGAACAGAAGGTGAACAGGATGTTTTTGTGAATGCTCTGGAAGATCTAGATCAATATCAGACTACAGTATGTATAGCCACTGATCGATTTTAATTTCATTCAGAGAAAGCAAGGTAAATCTGAACCCTTTGAGGACTATGTGCCGGCCTTAAAAAGATTAGCTATAACTTGTATATTTTGGTATTTTGCATGATGATTTGATTTGTGATCAGGTCCTCATGTATATCAACGACTCGAACTTGCAGGAGAGACTTTGGGTGAGTGGGGACTCCTCAGTCAAAGACATACTAGCCTTGGTTAAAAAGAGTGAGTTATCCAAAAGATGTGCAAAGGTTGCTCACACCTCCGCTACTACTGGGGGTTGAGTCTAAAGAGAATACTATGGTTTGCAAACTTTCTACGGCGCGCAGTATCAAATCCAAAGGGGGACCAGAGTATAACCAGAAATCCAAGAGTGGATATAAGATCAACAAGGGAAAAACGAGTCTAACAGAGGGCAGAAGGGCACAAAAAACGAGTCTAACAAGGGGCAGAAAAGCACAAACCAGAGATGAGGGTGGTCAACATTTACCTGAAGTTTCCTGTCTCCCGAGCAGATGAGACAAAAGGAGAGGTGTGAACGGCCCTGAGAAGTACGCCCCCTGGACACCACACCATCTAGAAACCTCCCAGCATGTTTGGAACAGAGACATGCAGAAATAAAGGTTAGGCCCTGGCACGGTGGTTAACAAGTGTACCCAGAGGAAGGCTATCCCTGTGGTGGCTGCCACCGCCTCACAAACCCCTAATTCAAGGGTTATGAAAGAACTGACGTCAGCACAGCTCGGAGAGCCAAGTACCATCTGTGGTCTATGGCCCTGCGTACAGCTATTCTGCAACAAACAGGTGGCTTTTAGGAGGCTATGGGTGCTATGTGGGTGTTTGGGGCGTTAGACCTGGGATGTCCGAGATTGAGGACTGTACTGTGTCAATTCCGGGACCCTTGGCATTCTGGGCAACCTTTAACCGGCTCTCGTGTAGCTTCTTGAAAGCCAAATAGAAAGTACCGAAAGAATGTACTTTCTCGTCTGAGTTCCTTGAAATCTGCTGGCCAAGCACTTCATTTTACATCAGGCCGCTTCCTCGCTCTGTCAGTGTGTTCCTGTTGCCCAGCAGCTCTGTGCCCGCACTTCGGAGCATACTTGGGTATGAGAGCTGCGGCACCTCCCCTCCCAGTTCTACCCGTGGACCCGAGACAGGTGGCCAGCAGCATCTTTAATATAAGAAAGGACATTCACACCGCACTGGGGCTAATGCCAGCTTCTTTTCCTTCCGACGATATTTAATTAAAAAAGCCTGAGACAGTAAAGAAAATAAACAAGTAATTCAAGCGCAGCCGCATTTTACAGTGGAAGTCCTGGAGCTGCCTGTTTGTGAGGTCACTCTACGTTTCAGCTGCTGGAAACTTACAATTTAACTGCCCAGAGCAGATCTGTTGAGTGGGTGTTATATATTCATAATTCCTTTCTGTGTTCTTTATTAATGCCTGCAGTCTCGTGCTTGCAAGCTCGAGATCACTTCTATGTTTTGGGTTCTGGAATGTCGCCCTTCAGTCGTGAAGATTCCCTGTACGTCATTCTGGACGATGGCCTCTTCACGACTGGACGGCTCTGGTTGTGGGTGTTTTTGGACTATTATACAATCTACAATAAACCCACGATTGAACCGCTACAAGTCTCCAGTTCTTCATTTAACATATTGGCGACGATCGAGATTTTCCTGCACCCACCGCCAGAAGGTCAAGGTCTTCGAGAATCAGACTGACTCACCGGGACACTGCTCTTGTTCGTCTTCACTTGTCCTGCCTCCGGTCCAACTCTCTACCTCTGATCTTCATCAGGTCGTATTTTGCAAAGTTGTATTTTGCTAAGTTTTACCAGCAATCCGAACGGAATTTGTGACAATTTTTCCTACGTTTATGCAAGCATTCTAAAACAGTCAGTTTCTGGCTCGCGCTACACCACGCGCGTTCACCGACGGGTTCTGACTCGCGCTACATCACGCGCGTTACGCAACCATACAACAGCTCAAGCCCACCTCCTGTCAAAAGTTACGCTTTACTGTAACCCTGACAACGGCGTTGGTCGGCCATAATTAAGCCTTCGTCCACAAATTCAGCGTTAGGCACGCTTTATTTCCACCACGTTTTTTCCACAGAGCAACAAAGCATTTATAAATGCAAAGTTTCTCCTCAGCGATAGACACGCTTTATTGTCTACCAGGTTCATTTACAATATAACAAAGCATTTATAAACACAAGGCTTTTCTACACAAGGCTTTTCTTCAGCGATAGGCACGCTTTATTGCCTACCACCCTTATCTACACCACTACAAAGCACTTATAAAAGCAAAGTTTTTCTTCTTTTATTTCAACGCTCCCGACATATTTTTGTGATAAGAAAGTTGTTTTCACCATGGCTTCTTCTCAACAGTTTCAAACGCCAGCCCCATTTTTGCAAACTCCAGGAAAACCTCCTCTCATCTGGCACAACTGGCTCAAAGGTTTTGAGAACTATTTGGTAGCTATTGACGCCACTAAATATGATCCTCCTCGCAAGGTTGCTATTCTTTACGGTTGTCTAGGAGTTGCTGCCCAACAAGTTTTTGAGAACCTTCCCCATATTCCTTCTCCTTCTGGCAATTCTGGCAACAATTGGAACGTTTATCAAGAAGCCATTGCTCGACTCAATAAACAATAGGACGACGAGCCCAGTATCGTTTTGGAACGTCATCATTTTTTCAAACGTAAACAAAGTATAGATGAGAGCGTAGAAGACTATATTGCTCAACTCAGAATTCTGGCCTCTACCTGCAACTTTGGTGCTAGTACAGATGCTTCTATCAGAGACCAGTTCATTTTTGCTTGTTTTTCTAAAAAAAAATCAGGAACGTTTGTTGAGTTGTAAAAATCCCTCCTTGTCAGAAACAATTGATATCGCAAAAGGGATTGAACGAGCAACTTATTCCTCAAAAATTTTGCAAGAAAGCATCTCTCAACCTTGTATTCATATGGTTGATCAAGCTTCAAGTTTTAGCTCTATTGACCTTGTTAACAATTCTTCAAGACAACAGAATAAGAAACCTGTCATTTGCTATAGAAGTGGGTCAAGAAACCATCTTGGTAATTCTCCTACTTGTCCTGCATCTGGAAAAAAATGTTCTTCATGCAAGAAAATTGGACATTTTCCATCTGTGTGCAGGGGTCGCAAAAAATGTACTAGAGTCAATTATATTGAATTTCAGGAAAATTTAGAATCTTGCTCAACCAGACTTAATGACGTTATGTTGTCTATTGAATGTGATTCTGTTGAATTTTCTAGCATTAAGGGTCCCTGGTGCGAGTTAATGGTTGGTACAGTCCCAATTAAAGTCAAAGCTGATTCTGGGTCTCTTATCACCATTTTATCAGATCTCACATTTTATGCCAATTGGGGTGAAAAAGTTGTCCTTTCCAAATCTGACCTAAATCCAAAAGCTTTTGGCGAGAAGGACATCGACATGCTAGGTTTTTTTTATTCAAACATTGCATGTCTTGGTAGATACACCTTCACGAAAGTTTATGTCTCTCTTAAGGGCAGAGATATTTTAGGTTGGTTTGACCTAGCCAGAATGGGTTTGATTCTCAAACCGGTTCAGATCAACCTATTGCTTCAGGTGATATTCCTCATGATTACTACACTAGTCATGATTCTGGGAACTTTAATGTTTCAGATCTTTCTTTTCCTATTCTCAAAATGGACAACTTATTAAGTTCTTTTCCAAACTTATTTAAGGATAAGGTTGGTACAGTTCTGGGTTTTAAGCATGAAAATCGACTCACACCTAATGCTCAACCTGTTATTCACAAGGTTCGTTCTCTTCCTTTGAGTGCAAGAGATGAACTAAAAAAGGTTTTGAAAAATGTATGCGACAAGGGAATCATTGCACCCTGTGACTCATCAGAATGGGTTTCCCCCAATACTTTTAGTTCGCAAAAAAACTGGGGAGGTGAGATTGTGTGCTGATTTACGCTCACTGAATAATAATATAATTGTGGATTGCCATCCACTACCCAAAATTCATGACCTATTGGCTAATTTGGGCGGGGCTAAATTTTTCTCCCTCCTGGACCTTAGGTCTGCCTATCACTAAATTCCTTTATCTCTTAAATCTCAAGAATTAACAACCTTTATTACACCCTTTGTTGCTTTCAAGTACCTTAGGCTTCCCTTTGGTTTGGCTTCGGCAGCCAGCATTTTTCAAAAACTGATGGACAACTTATTCCAAAATATTCCTGGGGTGCAAGCGTATCAGGACGATATTTTGATCTACGCGAACAACATTGCTCAACATAATCACACTCTCAACACCGTTTTACAAGTGTTGGAAAAAGCTGGTATGACTGTTAGGCATGATAAATGTAAGTTTGGGGTTCAAGAGTTGGATTACTTGGGTCATTCTCTCTCTCCCAATGGCATTAAACCCAAATTCTCCTTAATAAAAGCAATCCGAGATGCCATACCTCCTAAGGACAGAGATGCTCTTCGCTCCTTTCTGGGTTTATCAGAATATTACGCAAGGTTTGTGCATGGCTATGCACAGATTGTCGAGCCGTTGAGAGCACTCTTAAGAAAGGGAGTGAAGTTTTTTTGGTCTGAAGACTTGCAAAAAGTTTTTGATAAGTTAAAAAGATCATTGAGGACTCACCTGCTTTGCATCCTTTTTTGGATGGCTCAAAGTGTTTTATCACTGTTGATGCCAGTCTTACTGGTTTGGGTGCTGTTTTGGGACAATGGGTCGAAGGCAAAGAACATACGGTTGCCTTTGCATCCAGAACACTTCTTTCTGCCGAAACTAGATACAGTACAATTGAAAGAGAAGCCTTGGCTTGTGTTTGGGCTATTCAATTCAAATCTTACATTTGGGGCCTTGAGTTTGAGATTTACACAGATCACAAGCCACTTATACACATGCTTTCCAACAGTGCTTCCAATAGGGCTTCTGCCAGACTTGTTCGTCTTCTTTCCAAATTTCACGAATTCCATTTCGTTATCAAGCATATCTCTGGGGGCAAGAATTTCAGGGCAGATTGCCTCTCAAGAATGTCTTTAGTTGATAATTCTGTTGTTGATTATGACATTGAGTGTGCTGTTGCTACAATTGATGCTATTGCCGAATGTCAACCCATTTCTGAGGTTCAATGGAATTCAGCCTATAAAAATGATGTCATACTCTCTAAGGTCAAAGAGTTTATTGTCAACAAATGGCCTGAGCGCAGAACTCTCTCTTCTGATTTAAAAGGTTTCGCAAATGTGTCTGAGGAACTTTCTTTAGTTAATAACATGGTTATGCGTAATGATTTATTTGTTCCTCCTCAGTCAGTACGTGATCATATCATTCGTTCTGCTCATCAAGGACACCTTGGTATTGTGAAAACTTGTCAACGCATCAAACAATTTTACTGGTGGCCTTCCATGGATTCTCACATTAGAAGGATGATTGATAATTGTAATCAATGTATACTCTCTGACAAACATTGGAAAACTCTTTCCACTCCTTTATGTCCTGTTCACCTTCAGGCAGGTCCATGGGACAAAGTGGGTTTGGATTTTTCTGGTCCATATGATGTTTTACCAATTGAAAAAAGTATCTAACGGCCTGATTCATCAAACAAAATTGCGCTTGCAAAGGGCCAGATTCTGAGAATCTGGCCCTTTGCGAGTGCGATTTTTGCATTTGGGATTCAGCATCCCAAATGCAAAAATCGCTAATTGCGATCTCGCAATTTTGCGAGGAATTACATTTAAGAAATCTCTATTTGAGATTCCTTAAATGCAATTCATCAGCCAATTTTTTTTTTTGCGAATTCGCAATTTCTGGCTGCAATTTACCGCGAGGTCAGACCTCGTGGTAAATTGTGAAAACTCAAAAAAATGCATTTAAATGCATTTTTCTGATTTGCATGTTACACACACATGTCCTTTGGACGTGTGTGTGCAACACCTGTGTAAAATTTCATTTGAGAGGTGCTACAGGGTGTCCTTTGGACACCCCTGGCACCCTTCAAATCGCTATCTTATTTGCGATTAGCAAATTGCTAATCGCAAATAAGGAATACTCCCCCTTCATTTCTATGGGGCCCATAGGAATGAATGGGGAGTATTCCTTATTTGCGATTAGCAATTTGCTAATCGCAAATAAGGAATATGTAGGAATCTCATTTCTTTATGCAATTTCTACATGCATCCCGTTTTGCGAGTCCTTAATAGCGATTTGCTATGAATCGCTATTAGGGGCTCGCAAAACGGGAGAATGATGAATCAGGCTGTAATTCTTCTAGTTGATTACTATACCAAATGGCTCTATTTCTCCTTTTGCAATTCAGCATCAACTGACAATGCTGTTAACTTTTACAATCTGTGTGTGATGTTGAGGGTTTTCCAAAAACCATCGTTACCGACAATGGTACCCATTTTGTTTCCCAAAAAATGTGCTCTTTTCTCAAAAGTCATGATATTTCTCATTACAAAGTTGCTTTGTATTCACCCTCTTCTAATGGTTTGGTTGAGAGGTGTAATCCTATAATTAAGGAGGGTATACAAACTGCCATTTCCTCTAGGCTAGATCCTTTGCCTTTTGTTCATGACAAAGTGTGGGCTTACAATACCTCTCCTCACTCTACAACTGGTGTGCTTGAATCCAGTGGCAAACTGAGCGAGGGACTCACGTCTGAGCATACCCTGCCACACTGAGTGTGAGTGTTTGATTGATTCAGATGCTCCGTCCATCACCACCCCCTTTTGTACCGCTTTTGGCGGCCATAAGTGTGGCAGGGTGTGCTCAGACGTGAGTCCCTTGCTCACTTTGCCACTGGATTCAAGCAAGCCGGGCTGAAGATGGCTGGAATGCCAGAAACCGGTCTTCGGAAGCTTGTTTCCGGTCCAGGGAAGACATGGCTTGGCAGTTCGGGCTGGACTGTTCCCATGAGGCACAGGGTCAGACTGATTTGCATATAGCCATGTCTGAACTGGGGTGGCAGAGTGGGCTAAAGAACGGTGATGGATTAAACCCAGATCTTTTGACTGGGTGTGAGTGTTTGATTGATTCAGATGCTCCGTCCATCAACACCCCTTTTTGTACCGAATGTTGCAGAAAAGCATGTTATGACCGCAATATAAGTAGATGAAAGAGCCTGGGGGGGGAGCGAGCGAGGGGAGGGAAAGCATATGGGGAGTAGATAAAGACAGTGTTGTAGGGGTGGGAGGAGAAATGCGAGACACGGCCTGGCGGCCGTGAAAAGTGTGAAGCAGGGGGCGGTGGAGCAGATCCCTTTCAAGTGAAGCTCTCGGAGGCAGGTGGCTCGGGGAGCAAATGGTAAGCGCGTCCACGAGCACATGCACTCGATGCAATCCACCTGGTGGTTTCAGAGCTTGATTTGCCCTCAATACTCTCGTCCAATTATCGCTTGCTCGATTAATAGGACGAGACCTAAAAATATGGCTTGTTATAGGTGCGGAAGCAAAGATCAGCCAGCCAGAGATTAGAATTGCCCTGCCTTAAGGGCTAAGTGCCTATTTTGTGGAGTGTTAGGTCAATATGCTAAGGTATGCAGGAAGCAGGATGAAGGTGTGCAGTGTGTTAAATTGATTGATTATGAATCAGAACAGTCAGAGGTGGGCCAGAAAGAAGAAGAGGGTGTGTTGTGCGTTGAATGTCCTATCCTGAATTTGTGTGGACTGGCCAGGAATAAACCAGTGTGTGACATAAACATAGGCGGTGTGGAGTTAAATATCGCTGCAGACTCTGGTTCGCCATATACCATTCTTAACAATAGCATATGGAAGAGTGAATTTGAAAAAGTGATAAAAATGCAGTTAATAGTCTCATATCCACCCAGTTACGTTCACAGGTGAGAAAATACCCATGTGTGGTTATTGTGTTTCACCATTTGAATTTAAAGGTAGAGTGATAGGCGGGTAAGTTGTACGTGTCAGAGGTAGGCCCCTCAGTGATAGGATGGGTAGATCAAAAGGTTTTGAACATTACTCTAAATCCAAATAGTATGAACCAAGTGTTAGTGTTGGAGGACAATGAACAAGTTTTTGAGGATAAGCTCAGGAAAGAATTTCCAGAGGTATTTTCAGGAAAATAGACAATTTGAAAAATGTGTTCATAAAATTATATTCAAATGCTTAACCTGTGTCTCACAAAGAAAGAACTATCCCTTTCAGCGTTTTTGATGAAGTGACAAAGGAACTAGAGAGCCTAGAACATAAAGGCATAATTAAAGTTGTTGAGTGTGCTGAGTGGATGGTACCACTTGCTGTAGCCAGGAAGGGGAATAGGAAATTGAGGTTTTGCTTTGACCGTAGAGACTTCAACAAAAACATCCTAGTAGATAAGTTTCCGCTGCCTAAGATAAATATACTATTGGCTATGATGAAGGGGGTCCAGTGGTTTTCCACGGCCGATTTAGCTTTAGCTTACCACCAAGTGACCCTGCATCTAGACAGTAGCGCTTTTATAGCGTTCATAAAGCCTGTGTGGTGTTTCAGATTTGTTCGCATGCCATTTCGACTGGCTACTGCTGCAGCAGTCTTCCAAAGACCTATGCACAAATTCCTTAAAGGTCTCCCTGGGGTAGCATACTTCCAGGATGATAAACTGATTATTAGTAAGAGCAAAGACGAACACAATCGTAAATTATATGAGGTTTTGGGAGAAGTTGGAAAGCTTACGGGTTGACTGCTGAATTGAACAAATGTAAGTTTTTAAGACAATCAGTGACATCTAGTTCATGAGATGTGTGGCAGTGGAATTGCTCACAAGAAAGAAATCTTGGAGTCTATTGGAGATGCTCCAGCTCCATCAAGTAAAGAAGAGATGCACTTACGTTTGGGGTTAGCTGAGTTGTACTCCAAATTTGTGGAGGGACTTGCAGAGAAAGCTTGAGTCGAGTGGCATTGGCCCGAAACAGTTTGAGGAAATAAAATGTGACATTTGTGAAGCCAGACCCTTAAAAGGATTGAACCCTAGAGCCAAAACTATCCTTGCAACTGATTCCAGTGGTAAAGGGCTGGGGGCAGTGTTATCCCAAGTCTTTAGCGATGGTGGGGGAGTGCGTCATTTCTTTTGCCTCTAGATACTTAACTACTCCAGAAGAAAAATTCTCCTTAATTGAACAGGAGATGTTGGTGTGTGTACAAGATGATGGACGTAGTGCTGAAACTTTTCAACCGCTCACAGATCTGGGTTTAATCCATCGTTCGTTTGCTAACTATGCCATTCCAGTTTGGACCCAGCCTTATGCAAATCAGTCTTGACCCTGCTACCTATGGGAACAGTCCAGCTCGAACTTCCAGGCCAGGTCCTCCCTCGACCAGAATCAAGCATTCTAGGACCGGTTCCGGGGTATCACCCCTCATCAGCCAGGCTAGCTTTAATCCAGTGGCACAGTGAGCAAGGGACCCACGTCTGGGCATAGCATATCGATGACCACTTAGGGCAAACATAGCAAATGCAACAAGATGACGCATGCAGTCCTGAAACTTTTCAACACCTCACCCGCAGTCCCAGATCTGTGTTTAATCCATCCTTCATTTGCTCACCATGCCACCCAGTTTGGACCCAGCCATATGCAAATAAGTCTTGACTCTGCTCTCAATGGGAACAGTCCAGCCCGAACTGGGGGTAAATGTTGGATTCATTCAGTATTCCGTCCATCATTTGTTGCTGCAGCACTTTTTGTTCTAAAGTGACCAGATGTGGGTCCCTTGCTCGCCGTGCCACTGTATTCAAGCTAGCCTGGCTGAAGAGGGATGTTTCCCTGATGCTTGTTTCCGGTTCAGGAAGAACCCGGCTTGGCAGTTCGGGCTGGACTCTTCCTGTGAGGAACAGGGTCAAGACTGATTTGCTTATGGCTGGGTCCAACCTGGGGTGGCGTAGTGAGCAAAAGAATGATGGATTTAACCCAGATCTCTTAACTGGGGGTGAATGTTTGATTCATTCAGCATTCCATCCATCTTTTGGTGCAGCAGAACTGCCAAATTCAGACAGTTTTTGTGGATACTGAGTTCACAATACTTACTGACCACAAACAGCTGTTTAACGTTTGGACCACAGAAGGATCTAATAACGCTACTCCTAGTATAGCGAGGATGTCCCTTTGTTTACTGAATTATGCTTACAGTGTTGCGTATATCCTAGAGAGAAGGAACAAGGTAGCTGATTATCTCAGCAGGTCACCTCTATGGGGTGGAATGAAGTGAGCGAGTGGGATGACTATAGTTTAGCTAGCATTGAATTTTGGTACTGATATTATTTCTGATTCCGAATGGGGAGTTGAGTATAGTGAGGATTTGACCGTAAGCAAAATCAAGGAATATACACTGCAGGCATGGCCTAGTAAAAGGGATGTGGTGGAAGAATGCAAATGTTTTTAGGAACTTAGCGATGAAGCATAAGAGAAATACCTTCTGGTCTGTGGGAAGTTTTTGCCATTGATGTGTGAGTCCCTAGTATATGGTATACTATGTACCCAGGGCATAGGTACCCCAGAGGCCTCCCAGGGGCTGCAGCATGTATTGTGCCACCCTGAGAGACCATTCAAACTGACGCCACAGGTCTGCTACTGCAGCCTGTGTAAGGTGGTGCATGCACATTTGGTGTCCCTGTGCATATCCCAGTTCAAAACGGTTGCAGGATCCATTTGCTCCTGCTCTGGCGCAAAACTGGACAAAGGACATGGGTGTAATCCCCTCCCATAGGTGGGTCCCCAGAGTTTGTCCCACCCCTTCCTTGGGTATAAAGTAGGAACCCCTGACTACAGGACTTTAGATTTTACCTGGACTAAACTCTGCTACAGAAACCAAGTACGTCGATTATCTACACTACGCTGGTTGACTGAAGAATCTCCCTTTGAGTTAAGGAGTTACTAAAGTGCAAGGCAGGCACCTAAAACGTATCTGACTGGTTTGCATCTCCCGAGCTCCTGAGGACTCCGAAGATTTCTGCAACACAGGAGGTGGGTTCCTGAGGTCTCTGAGGTTGATCTACGCTCTCAGCAATTCTGAGGCCTGTATCCTTCGTGGGCACCATGCAACCTGAACCCCCTATGCACCATGTACATTTGCAGCAGCATATGCTTTGTGGTGATCCCTGAGGCTGTGCTCTGGGCTACTTCTAGTCCTGACCCCGAGCAGTAATTGCACCGAAAATTTACCGCCTACACCCCACAAGTGTTGCGTGGGCTGGTATTTCGTGATTCAGCTCAAGGTCCCTTCGCGATCCCCGGTCCGTTGGCCTGTGGGTCCCTGTGAAGGTAACTTTCACTTTGTCTGCTTTCCTGGTTGCTCCAGAACTGCCCTGACTCTCCATAGCTTGGAGAGTCCCCAGGACCTTGCTGGTCCACACCGAAGCATCTTTCCTCTGCACACGTGGGTTGCAGCAGTTGCCAAGGCTTGTTAGTGTTAAATCCAGACAATGACCCCCCCCAACCTCCCCCCCCCCAGCACGTGATGTCTCCTGGTCCCCGTGGCTGCAGTCAAGCTTCACCTCTTCCCACATGAAACACCCGACATCAGAGGGCATTCATCTATCGTGCCCCTGGTCTCCGTGAAGTGACATAGACTTTGTCCCTTCTGCTTTCAGGTTCTTCTCACCTCGAATCCAGGCTTGGATTCCACCGGCCACTTTTCATCTTCCGGGCACAGCACTCTTTTACATCACGCTATTGAAAACTACAAAGATTCTCGACACCTATGCACCCGGCTCCCTGGGTTAGGTAACAAGGGTACTCCGGTACTCACAAGGGTGCTGGCCTTAGAGCCTTCTATGTTTGAAAGAGTTTGCTCAAAGTCCTCTCTGAAGTGTCCTTAATCTTTAAAATTCCAACCGTGAACTTCCCATAAAGTTGTACGGAGCTCGCGCCTGTGTTCTCACACTTCAACCGTCCTCGGTAGGTCCCATGTGTCACTACTTTGGGTGGTTCCATGGGGTCCCAGCAATCCTACGTGCTCTAAGCATTGTGTCTAGTCAAGTCGTGGTTGTGGTGGTCAGCATATACCAGGACAACTTCTCACACAATGGCGCTGTTGAGAGATTCAACAGGGTGCTTATGGGCAGCATTCAGGCCGCCATCAACACAGATAAGAATTGGGAACTTGAGCTAAACAAGTAAGTGTGGGTGTATCAGATCACATCCACATTAACTGGGTACAGCCCTTTCAAGATTCTAAGGGGTCGAGATCCTTTTAAAAAGGACAATTCTGCATAGATGCCTCAGGAAATGCAGAGTAATTGGTCACTGGGTGTGATTTAGGCGACTCGGTCTGGTGAATGCCTGCAGAATGTATAAAGAGTACTATGAAAAGAGAAAGGTCCCAAAGAAGTGTGTTTGAATAAAGGAGAGTGGGTGCGGGTTAAGTGAAGCTGGATTGTCAAAAAGAGTAGGAGCCATTTCTCTAAACCTCTGAGGGTGAAGAACGTTTTTACTTCAGCTGAGCTGGAAGATGGCAAGGTTTGGTATTTTAGCATACTGGCGAAATACAAGATTTTGTCATGGAAGTATGGGAAGAACCTTTCCTCTGGTTCATGGATTTTGGATGTAAATGAGTTGGATGGAACTGGAGCCAACCTCAGTTGCACTGCTGGAGAAGAGAATTTTGTGGAATCCTGTGGGAATGTACAAAGTGGAGTGGCGCAAAATGTGAGTAGTGACGTCAGGTGCATCAATTAACCTTGATTGCCACAGATTTACAAAAAGTACTAGGCGAAAATACTAGAATGAAAGTTACACACTCTGGTATGTCTGTAAACTTACCGCGAAGCTGAAGGACTTTATGGTAGGTTAGGACATTGAGATATGCTGTATTACATTGGGAATTTTATAGTTGCATATTTTAGAGGGTGTACTTTTTGTTATTATACTTTACTATCCTTTTTGGATAATTAATGTATTGCCATTGCATTCATTGCATAAAAGGGGAAGATGTGTCATGTTCTAGACATTGACTCTATACCCTAGTTTGTTATTGAGCGCTTGGAGTTAATGCTTGTTTAGTGGAATAGGAATGGTATGTCAAGAATGTGAACTTTGTAGCGGGGACAATTGAGATCGTGGCTGGTGTTGAACGACGCATGTACCGCTCTACTGTTTACGGAATAAACTTAGTTACAAATCATACTTGCTGCGTCGTAACTCTCTACACAGTGTGTGTGTCTTTTAGGGCATTGGTGGCGGCAAATTCACTTAGCTGGCTATGGTGGTTGTACCTCTTGTTTGAAGGGCTGTGGTGGTGCATCTGTTGAACACTTCTTTGGAGGTGCCGCCCTTCCAAAGGTGCACATCGAGCATACTTCGCCAGTTCAAGGGTGTGTATTCTTGATGGTGTATCTTTAATGTGCAGGGCTGCGGTGGGAGTACCTACCCTTCATTACTGGGCTGTGTGCCTTCCAACTACGGAAAAGCTGTGAGTGCACCTCATCGTATAGGCGTGTTGCTAAAGTAGAGACTGCTTCAGCTGTGCACTGGTTTAAGAGATAAGATGCACATGTGATACTAATATTGTAGTAGTTTGTATCATACAGGTTAACGTCATCGGGTATGGGGCATAGGAAGTGTCAAGAGGCTAAGGATTCTTCAGTTGGGATATACAGTCTTCCATCAGCTATTATTCATGCTCCACTGTCCATGCAAGAGTGGCAGATGAGCATTCCATGGGAATGGGCATGAAGCAAGAAACCAAGTATAAGCTCAGAGGTGGGGACTTGGAGCGACCCATAAAGATGAATATTATTCAAAAGCCCTTAGTGTTTGCTCTTGTGTGTTAATTCTATAGTCCGAGAGGAATAACCCATAGGAATGGGTGATTATACCTCCAACCGGTCATGCTGCATTTGGAAACCAGACATAGGAGTGGACATTATACAGCCAGTCATGTACACCCCAGATTGGCAGGGAGCAACCCATAGCGTTGGGGTTTATACAGCCTGACATGGTGTTGTCTTGGCATTATCCCCAGGGGCCCACAAGAATGGGTGTCATAGAACCCTTCATGGTATATGATCTGAAGAGTTGATCCATGAGGTGGTTGGGGCGAACCACAGCAGTAGGTGATATTAGAGCCAAGGTGAGGGTGGGTTGCTGACTAATGATGTGGAAAGTTGTAGTTGGGTTTAGGAAATGACACATGGAGCTCAGTTGGAAAGGAATATGGGGAGTCCCAGTAAGGGGCTTTTACCCCAAGGCTGTAGTAAGAACATCTCTCTGCACCTAGACGTGTGGGCTTGAAGCCTAAATGACTGATGGCAGCTGCAAAGTAATATTTCCCAGCCCCACACAATGTAATCCAAACTAACAAAAATAGAGCATAGGAACACGATAAATACAATTCCCAGAAATGCAGTGTTGTAATTATTCCATACAGACAGAAGAGACAGACCAATATGCAGTGCTTATTATGTCCACAATGCAGTAGTCAATTAAGGTTCTAGCAATTTCACATCACCAGGGCAGGTCACCTTTGATGTGGTGGTGCACTGGGTTGAGATTGAGAAGGAAAGACTAGATGCTGGGGTGGTATTCGCTTTCTAACAGTCGAACAAGAGGTGATCATGTTCCAATTACCTGTTTAATTGTTTTATTTTTTAACAGGTGACTGTTTTATCACTTGGCATAACATCTGTGGATGGTTTAGGGCTGCAAAAGGGGATTGTGTTATGTCCTATTCGAAGGTACTGGTCTTGAGTTTTCTCCCTTTTTTAGGAGATTCATCTAGATGAAGAATATGTATGAGATCCATGGTTGCCTTTTTGACAGTGTCTTTTATAGAAAGGCACTTCTAAGAAAGACATAATAGCTACATCAAAAATCCAATAAAGAGCAGAATATGATATAGCTCGATAAATAGAGAAAAAGAAAGAATATGGCTTTTGTTTGCATTTTTTATGAAATGATTTTTAACAGGTTACGCATAGTGGAGTAATAATAGTTTGTGTGATATGCATCCATATTCCTCACAATGCAAGACAGTAACATTATTTATAAAAGATTCATAATTGAGAGTAGGTGTAAAGTCACTATGGGCAGCATTAAAATAAATAAGCTGCCCAATCCTTGAAGAAAGTCACAATATTGCACTAGCAGGTGTATGGCCTTTCATTGATGTAGATGTATGACTGTTGGGGATCTACAAGCGATTACATGGAAACCATACTCTTAGCAAACGTTTTCTCATTTCCATTTTCATATAAGCAAATATACTTCTGTATGTTTGCGAATGTCAGATGAGCAGGTGCATATTCACTTTCACTACACCTCATTTTTCCCTCCATGAAATAAGCTTTAGTTTTGCCTTTTGACAGGAATTAATATCCCACTTTTTCAATGTGGGAAGAGATTGGGACAGGAGTTGGGGAATACCCTTAAGCATGTAAGTTTGAGGGTTTACACACCCTGGCAGGACATTGCAATCCAAAACTACAGCTTTCGCCTATTTTTAATTGCCTTATTTACATTTGCGGAAAGGTGCCAAAATCACAGCCTTGCTAGAATCCAAACCTAGATAGATTATGTGCCCTAGCAGAAAAAGCTGCTTCAGAGCTTTGAAATAGTGGGAATAATGCTATAATTTTTCACCTCGCTGCATGGCTCCAAAAGGGCAGAGTGAATTTGACAGGTAGATTTCTGAACCATCCCACGCTTTGGATAGGTAGATATAACATAACCTGTTGCGCCCCGACTAATAATCTTCTTTTACAAGTGAAAAGCCTACTCTCTCATGAATGATTGCCAATTCAGAATTCTTCTATTATTTCAGGAGCCAATTTCGCTAAAGCATGCTAACTCCAGCAATTAACCTTTTGATTGTTTTTAACATGTTTATTGAGATTTTACTAGTGTTACATTCATTTTGGAAACCTGTTGCAGCCATATTTGATACAGTATATGTGACACATACAGATTTCATTTGCTACTGTTAATGACTATATCACGTAAGCAAGTAACCATTAACAGAAAAAAGAACAACCTTGGAGAGCTTACTTTCAAAGCAACCAATCACTCCCATTTACAAAATTGTGAGGCAATGATTTTGTCGAGATCTAGGTGTAGATATGAATGATTATTAACATTCGCCTAACAGAGGAGCACATTCCTCTCACTGTGACTTTGAACACAGGGCAGGTTGTATCAGTGGTACAGGGAAGGTAGAGTATTTGTCGCCATGGAGAAAGATAGGATTGCGATGCTGTGGGAGTTGATACATTTTATTTATTTGTGGAGTTTTATTGGAGTCTGTATTTCCAGATTATCGAATAGAGTAGCTCAGAGTTGTTTTTCATTGCGTTTCTTGAACGAGTTCAGCTTTATGGTGTTGTAACTCGTGATTTGAACTTGCTTAACTTTTGCTGATTAGAAACTGTTGGATTTCCGCTTCCAATCTTCTATGGAGTTATTTGTACCCTTTTGATTTGTTACTACATTTTGAAGGCGGTACCAGAGAGATGCTCAACAATTACCATGAACATGCTGGAAGAAGAAAAGGGACTAAGACATCCTGTATTGGTAGTTTAGTCTACATTGTGAACTGAATTGTACACAGGGTCAGCCCTTCGGAGGAAGGGGAGACGCCGGAAGCAGAGGATGAGGTTGGGAAAAGAGCTGAGTTGATAGCGAGAGCAGTCGCGTCCTTATTGCAAGTAAGAAGCGAAGGAGAGAATGTAAAAGAATTGCTCAGGCAATTTAGAAGCCATGCATAGATTGTGAGTTTAAAGTAAAGGAATGACAGTAAACCTGGTAGGCACAACAAGAATACCTAAATAAGTATAGTATAGGTGTAGGTCTTGCAAACCTGTAGGCACAACAAGAATACCTAAATAAGTATAGTATAGGTGTAGGTCTGGCAACGCTAGTATAGGTGTAGGTCTGGCAACGCTAAACTCCCCCCCCCCCCCCCCCTCCCCCCACCCCCCCCACCTAATATCAAAGTCTTTGGCAGACGGAGCTGTTTAAATGGAAGGCGAGATCTTCTACCTTGCCAGATAAATCAGACTACCGTGGAGCGTAAGGTGGCTAGGAATCCGTGGTCCAATGAATTGGCAGCCCCTGAAATAGGTATAATAGTCGGAAGTACATACATTTTTAGGTATTGCTGAGTCCGCGCATGCGCTGCGCTGCAAGACATTTAGTAAGCAGCTTTTGAAAGTGCCACCACAGGCTTTTGGCGGCCTCAAGCTTGGGTGCACGCGAACGTGCACGTGCGCAGCCCCCATCTGTCTTTCCTCCACCACGCTTGATCGCGATCACTTACGCAGCTGTGTCACTTTCACGGTTGCGCGGCCAATGCTTGTTTTTTAAAGTGCCCCCCTCGCCAGAGACCTTACATGGGCTTAGCAGATGTCCAGGCCATGCAGTCTGTTTCACAAGACTAACCTGCTTAAAAGCTACCCTGTTAGGACTAATGTATTTAGAGCTTTTGTTGACAAAAGCATATCCCGGTTAACAAAAAAAGGTCAGATTACCTTGCTCATTCAGGCTCAATAAATACGTTTGAATACTTGGAAACAGCTCTCTCTTACTGGTTTGTGCATTCCGGCTGTTGTGTGCTTTGGCTGATGGACTACGCTTCACTTTTTTCAGTTTTCCTTTTGTCTCCGGTTATGACCTAGGGGAAGGTCAATGAGGACTGACTTTCCTGGAGAGTACCTGACTGATTGTATTAATGCAAGTCTCAAAGAGTTTTCGATTCATTTTATCAGATTTGTGTACCGCTCACATGATGTTAATCCAGGCAAATCCACATTTTACGGTACTTGAAGAGTGGGCTCCGTACATCGTGCCTATTTCTTCCTGTTTTGGAAAGCATGCGTGACTGTATGTCTAGTGACCCGTGTGTTTGTGTTTAATGGCACATGCTCAGTCTATGTAAGTAAAGTTCAGCTGTTCAAAATGCTGTATATATTTGCACAACCATTACGTTGCACTCTAAATCCGGTTTAAATAGCAGGCATGTTTTTGCCAAATCATAGACCGTATTTCATTTAGCTTTGGCAAAAGCTTTAAGTGAGAAAGTTAAATCCCTTCGGAAAAAATCTGGGATAAAAATCCATTGCAGTCCAAGGAATTATCATATGTTAGAAGAAACAGGAGTGGACGTTTCTGACTGGAAATCAACAGATTATTTAGCCACTGGGAAGCAATTTATTTAATTATTCCAAAGTTACCTTACATATTGGGGCAGTTAAGCAGATCCAATCATTTTCCTTGTATTTTCTATCAATTAGCTGCCTCAAGGGACAATTTACATAGTTCAGATAAAAATGAATGTGTTAATTATACATTTAGCCTGATGAAGACTAACGATCTACTGCACCTTATTCATTTTACGTTAGAACTGATCACTTAATAACTAGATTTTGAGACAGTTGCTCTAAGACTCTCCAGTCGCTAGAAAGGCACATTGACAAACCCAGTAGGTGATGTGGTTTGACAAGTAACACATTGGAGGCAATTGCCTCAGCACAATTTGGAGCAAAAAAGCTTGAAAGAAGGCGCAACCCGGGAGATCTAATTGAGACACATTTTTTTTAAACCATGTACATCATATATTTTTTTGTGTGAACATTTGCCTATTATGTGAAATATATGCTTCCCAATAAATGCATTGTTCATCTTTATAATGTAGTGCATTAAGTACGAAGTGTATCTGCAAGATACTGAATGCAAAGATCCTCTAAGGCTATCATTCAACCGAAAAACAGAAGCAGGATGGGAAAATTACATTTGTTAGGCGGCTATTTCACCCTCATTCTAAACACATTGGCAAAAGTTAGGTTTTAAGAGCCTGTAGTTACTTGTAGGATCCGATCCATCAATGGTTTTAAGTCTTTGGCTGATTGTGGATCCAATTAAACAATCCGGAAAACTGCATCTGTCTACTTTTTGGCTACTTATGTTTGATGTTTACCATTTCTTTACTACCAGTGTTATACCTTGTGTTTGTGTGCGAGAGTATTGCTGTCTTTCTGTACTGGTGCAACTTCATCTGCTGCCGGGAGAGGAAAGGGGGGGGGGGGGGTCTAGTTACTTTTGTGGCATGTACCACTAAGAATTCGGAAGTTAACATTTTTCCATCAAGGCCATGCTACCAAATCGTAAATCCTTATTCGTCAAAGCAGTTAAATATTATTTTAATTAACTTTTACTTTACCCTTTTCTCTGCACACACAATAGGTATTATTGATGAGATGGGGGAATTAGTCTAAGAGTTCATAGATAAATAGAAAGACTTACACATCAATTATATGGGCGGGTGACTTTAATGTCTCGAATGTCTGTACGTTGGGGACTGTACTTGTTGATTTGCTAATGCTTAAAGCGATGATATTGGCCACTTTGCACATTCGAACTATGGTGAAACACTAAACCAGTTGATCTTATCCCACAATTTAACCTTTTCATCTAATTTCCAGGGAAATGTACCCACATTCACAGGAAGGGGGAAAAGGTAGCACAATAGATTTTGCCTGTTATCTAGGGACTTGGTACCGTATCTTACGGGCCTTGAGGTGTGCTTACTTCAACACAGTGACTATAATCCTGTCCGTTTTAAAATCTAAATTTTGTTTCCAACAGAGTGTGCATGATAAGACCATACTCTCAATGAGCTATTCAGTGAATAAGGGGGTCACTTTAGAGTCTATCGACTAAAAACAGTTTTTTAAGGATTTGGTTACTACAAACCCTAATGAGATATTGGGCTGCTTTTCTATAGCGGGTAACCCTGTAAAAATCTTGGATAGCTTATGGGGATTTGTCGAGCTATTTCCAGTGGGCTAACCTCAAAGAACCCACTTAAAAGAGCGAAGCGGTCACTCATGGTTGAGCTCTGAGTGTACCGCAGCACTTAAAACCCTTTAGGTGGTCACAAATACTACCCCATGTAATACTTTGGAAATAAAAGAAGCAAGGTTTAAATATAGCCAAGCACTCCAGCAAAGGAAAAAAGACAATAGGGCGAATACATGGGAAGACTTAAATAGAGCTGCACAGTTGGGATATAGTCAATCGCTCTTTCTTTCTTGGATAGTCTTTCTACAAAGAGAGACTGCTATATCCGTGAACAAAGCTGGGTCGACCATTACTCTATAGTCTTTAACCCAGATAAAATGCGGGGACTTGATTATAAGGAAAATGGATTTGGTCTCCACTCCATGAATCAGAACTGTATAGCTGACTTTGTAGATCTACCCTCTGTAACTGAAGCCATTATGATTGCCGCGAATGGGAAGACTCCTAGCCTAATGGGGTACTACCTGATTTGTTTTAACTAAATGTTGAGTTTTGGGCCTATTGGTTACAAATGTGGAAAGGCCTACAGTGGAGGGAGGCTTGATTGACTCATGGAAACAATTCATAATAGTAACTATCTTTAAACAAGCATTGGCATAGCCAATAATTCTTGCCTTTAGGGCCTTATAAGTGTTTAGCCATGCAACAGTTAATGGTTTTTTTTTTGTTGGTTTTTTTGCAGAGTTTTATATAGCGCGAACTAGACCCTAACCAAATCTGGTATCAGAGGGCTTTACATAGCACCAGTTACGTTACATGAGGACACACATTCATTTTAGGCACGGGAAGATTAAGTAATTTGCCCAGAATCACAGGAGGTTTTGGCGTCATTACCGAGACTCGAACCCAGATCCCCAGGTCCGAGGTAGAGCGCCCTAGCCGTCAGATATTGTGCTGCATAACGAAATACTTACAAGGTCCCAAAGGCGAGACCTATTTGGCTATGGCAATGCTTGTTATGGCATGTATATGATCCAGCCAGGATAGGTACAAGGAAGCCCATCGTCGAAGGTCGTGTTTCAGTTTTAGGAGAAGTGGGGGGTAGTTGGCTTTAAAAAGATCAGAGAGATTGGGGGTAAGATTAATGCCTAGATAAGTAATCTCCCTTTTCGCCTAGCGGATGGAGGTGTCCTCCGCAACCCGGTCCACTTTGGAGGGCAGTAAGTTCAAATTAAGCAACACTGTCTCATTAATGCAAAAGCCTGATGCCATTTCAAAGGCTGTAGCTCTGTCCGTGGAGCTCTCCATGTATTTGTGCGGTCTGTAATGGTCATCAGAACATCATCAGCAAAGAGATATATGCTGAAAATGACTCCATACTAAGAGCAAACAGTAGTGGTGAGAGTGGACATCCCTGTCTAGTTCCCCATTCCAAGCGAAGGACATCCGAGCTCACTCCATTAACCAGCCCTCGAGCACAGGCCTTTTGTAGTTGGCCCTCACCATCTCCACAGATGGGTTACAGAAGCCAAACTTCCTTAAGGTGCGGAATAAAAAGGACCGATCCACCTGGTCTAAGGCCTTTTCTGCATCTAGCGTCAAAAGGGCTGCCGGTATTGATTTTTTTTTATTGGCTTTTTCAGCCAGGTGGATCACCCTCCGTAGATTGCGTGTTTGCCTTCCTGTTATGAAACCTGGTCTGGGTGAATGAGGTCCAGGAGCAGGCTATCCAGCCTTTAGGCTATTATATTTGTATATAATTTAACATCTAGGTTGAGGAGCGCAATCAGTCGATATGAGTTGCATTTTTGAGGCTCTTTCCCTGGTTTTGGAATGACTGAGATTATGGCCTCGTTCATAGAAGGGAACACCAATCCCCCCTTTGCCATGAAGTTAAATAGGGTTACAAGATGCAAGATTAGCTCTGTGCTAAAGGTCTTCTACAACTGGGCTGTCAATCCATCCGGTCCCGGGGTTTTCTTAAGTTTGAGCCCTGTTAGAGCTGTTCAAATTTCTTCTGCAGTTATGGGGCTTCCCAATTGTTCATTCTGAGGATTGCGTTACTTGTGGAAGATTACCCTTTCTAAGAAATCTATTTGAGTTTTCTTGGCCGGAGTTTCCTCAGTGTAAAGCTGGCTATAAAGGTGGCCGAACACCTGGGCTTTTCAGAATGTGAGACTACTCTCTTTTTCTCTTGTGTTAGACAGGACGTCTCCTTTGTATTCTTTTCTCACTTTACTCTGTTGTCTGGCCAGTTGAGACACTAATTTGTTCCCTTGTTCATATGAAGTGCTTTTTAGTTTCAGGAGAGTGAGTTCTACCCTATTATTTTAAATGGCATTAAGTTTCCCCTGAAGTGTAATCACTTTCCTTTGTATTGCTAGTGTTGGGGTTGCTTTGTGTTTTCTCTGCCTCTCTCCGTTATTTCTCTAGCTCTAATCTCTTTCGTTCTTTGTTTGAGGGTCACACTCCTAGCAATACAGTGTCCCCTAAGTACCGCCTTAAACGCATCCCAGTTGTCTTGTGGGGTGTTCAGCTCAAAGAAATCTGCAGTGGTGTTTCGTAATTCGTCTCGCTTCAGCCTATCTCGAATCAAGGACTCTGGGAAGTACCATCTGTGGTGTTTCGTTGGGGGCCATATCCCACTTCATTGTAATAGTAGTTGAGGCATGGTCGGATATCGTGATTGAGTGAATTGAGGTAGAGGTCACCTCCCCCATCAGTGCTGAGTTAACGAAAATATAGTCAAGGCGGGGAATATGTGTAGTGGGTGCGTGAAAAGAAAGTATAGTCTCTCTCGGTGGGGTGTATGGGGCACCATGTGTCTACAAGGGCTAGATCTTTAAATTCCTGTTTCAGGGTTCTCGGAAAGCTACCATTGTTTGCCCTATGGGGGTGCGTGCTATCCTCGTTTTGGTCCCAAGTGATATTAAAGTCGCCCATTATCACTCTGTCGCCTTCCACGAATCCACCCAGTGATGATAACAGTGATCATAAATTGTCCCTGGTTACTATTGGGGGCATATACAGAGCCAAACGTGCAAATTCTTCCATGATTCATCCTTTAACCATAACCATCCAACCTTCCCTATCTTCCTTGAATCCCTCTGGTTGAAACATCAACGATGAGTGGAGCACTAGGCCAACCCCGTTATGTTTTGATGGTGCTGATGATTTATCGATAATCGGGTAGGCTCTATGGTGCAATCTATGATCTTCAGAGGACTTCATGTGTGTCTCTTGTAAAGCTACTACGTCATGCCTTTGGTCTAGTAGGTATTTCCGTAGGTCTATGGGTGTCTGTGTCCCACCACCTCCCTACTCTCTCTAAACCTGTGAAAAATCGACCTTCAACCCTGTGTTGCTGGGGCGGTTGACAGCGTGTTAGTTTCCATGTACCCTCTATGTTAGAAAAAAGGGAAGAAAAAAATACAAAAACAACCCCAAAAATTGTTTGAACATGTGAACAATACCTATGTGAAGTGGACTTCTCCGAAGAGTAGAGCATCTACTGGGGCTGACCGGTCCGAATCCGCCAGTGTAAGGTGAAAAAGTCATACAATATTATTTCTACAATAAGAACTTCTAGTAATACAACCCCGACGGTCAAAGCGGCATGTATCCTAGGCCGCTGCATTACTGTGAACAGCTCCAAATTGTCCTTGAGTCTCCCCTCGAGATAGGCTTTTTATGTCTCCAGGAGACCACGACAGATCCGGTCTCTTCAATGTTGCCCCCATATCAGTTCAGCGGAGGTATTCACCCTCTGCGTCAAGTATTTTAGCGTTTGCGTTGTTGTCCTAGACGCTTCCTCTCCATCCGCTTGAGCCTCGGGTACTGGTAGATTCAGGATATTTGCCGTCTCCTTGAGGATACTTGCGTGGTAGGGTTTGTCCTGTAATGTGAAGGCAATACCAAAAGGGTATGTCCATCTGTATTTAATGGCATCCTTCAATTTATCTGTGATTGGGCGGAACTGTTGGCGGCAAGCTAGGCAATATGTCTTTTGTTGCTTCCTGAGTTTGGTGGTCCCACTCTATGTATTCTATATATTTTCACTTTTGGTCTGGCAGGACCCAACAGCTCCAAGAATAAACCCAGTACAAATGCCTCCACGTCTGGTCCCTCGGCGCCTTCTTCCAGGTTGCCAATGCAAATATTCTCCCTTCGAGATCTGTTCTCTAGATCCTCACAGTTTAAAAGAATTGCCTGAAGGTGCGTCTGGGAATGTTTCACCATGTGTAGGTGCTGTTTTAGGTCTTGTGCTTTAGTCTCACGGTCCATAGTGCGAGTGCCCACTGAGCCTACGTCTTGTTGGCGAGAGGTAGCGGAAGCGGGTAGAGAGGCAGGCCAGCTCCTGATTTGCGTCTCTGTCCCAAGGGGCCACCATCTTGAGGTCCGGCAACCAAGTTCGCCTGTTTCTCCACTTTGCCTGCTTTTGAGATTGTCGTCCCGGTGACCTGGTGAGTAGCCTCTACTTTCCACCTTGAGAGGCACTCACCAATGTAGTGTTCGGGTCCACAGGACTCCATCGCTCTGCTCTACGCGGTTGGCTATGGTCTTAGTAAGGTGCCTCCCTCCGCTCTCTCTGGTCTGATTCAAATTTGCCTGCCGGTCCGTTTCCCAGTCCTCACTTGTTCTCTTCTCTTCTCTCCTCTCCTTTCCCCTCAATGTTTCTTACGGTGTCAGCGAGTCAGGGGCCGTAGCGATTCCGACGGCCAGCTCCAGGGGTTACTTGAGTCTCATTTGATTCAGGTCACGCTTCTGCCTTGATACCTCCGACAAGTCGCATCCCCCCTCCTAACGGCCGGATCCTCTAGTCTTTCTTGGTTCCGTTGTGCAGTAACGTTACAGCCGCTGTGAAGATATAGCATGAGGCTTGCTAGAAGTCTATTAAGAGTGCCGTTTGTCACTCTTATAGTGGAGCCCTCGTGTTTCACGTCCACTCGGCGGGCCACCCCACACCCCACTTCCGCCCAGTTTCACATTTTTAACTGAATCTATTTCTGTTGTTTTTCAGGTAGAGGCTGCACGAAAAATGGTTAAAGGTGCTCATGTCCTAAAGTATGATGCCACTGAGCACGAGAAGAAAGTCTGGTGTTACTGTTGTCAGCTTGAGGTGAAAAAGCACATGAGCAATGGAAACATGACTGTGATTCATGGGGCCCTGCTGGAGCATCTGGCAAGGTAAGGGTTGGTCAAGAAAACTTCACTGTTTATAAGACATTGCTCTATCATCTGCTTAGGTCGGGGTTCGTAAAGCGATAATGAACATAACTCATGGCACACTGCTTGAGCACCATGTGAGAAATGGGCTGATAAAAGGACTAGTGATACGATGATTCGTGGAATGCTGGTGGGTCACCTGACAGGTTACAGGATGCTAACAAGACAATCCGCATGGGCCATGGGCTGCTGCTAGAGTACCTGACCAGGAAATGGCTGCTGCACTTCAGGGCTTTGTCAAGGGAGTTACGAGGGCAATTCAGTAGGTATATTTAATATGATGTACAGAGAGGTAGGAAACCACTGAACCAGTAAGAGAAGTAAAAAAATCACTTGCTGCCTCTGAGTAAATGCCAAACAAGCGTCACCTTCTAGATCTTTGACACTAGCAACACGGCCTGCCCCATTTTCACATGACCAGCAGTGTGATAGAAAGTTACAAGTTCTCAGGTGCTGATGCTAATACTGTGCTTGCTTTGTAATATGAAAGAAGTTTGTGTTGCTACTGGTTGTGGTTTTCTAGCAGTCTGTGTGAGAGAAGCTTTCAGTACGTCTGTTATCTTGTTTGAAGTACAGCTTGTGCTGCATCTTTTTCTGTGTGGGGGGGGGGGGGGGGGGGGGGGGGGGGAGTGGTTGGGAAGACCCGGAAAGCTTGCACTGCTGCTTACATAGTGTACATGCTGTGGCGCCTAGTGGAAGATTGAACTGGTGACACCTCTTCTATACCTATTCACTGTGTGAGGATAGGTTGCATTGTTGCTGCTGCTCACGTTCTTCCTATTGTGTGAGTGTATTGTTGCTGCCTGTTCTGCACATATTCGCTATGTCTTACATACAGTTTTGCTGGACAAAGGATTTACTTAGTCACTGCTTTTTTCCCTACATTTTTGTAGCCTGGAGCACAAGAAGGCAACCAACAGCTTTTGGTGGGAAAACAAGGCAGATGCTAAACTGAAGTCCCACTTTCTGCTTCCACCTGAAGACTATGAGAAGTGAGGAGGTTTCCATAAGTAAATACTTATATGGGGCAGGAGTAAATCTTCGGGTCAGTGATGGTGACAGTAGGAATTCCCAAGGGCAGTGGTAAAGGTGGTAGATAAACCAAAGCACAGCAATATAGACCCTGATAATCCCCATTTGTGGCATAAGCCAAGTGGCAGGAAACAATATACAGCGTTAGAAGCCTTCAGAAAACACACTGCTGTACGGGGAGGGGAAGGGGCGATATCCACTTGATATAAGTGTATGCCTAGAAAGTGCATGCCTTGTGTAGCACCATTCTGATTGGTCTACTGTGACATTTTGCAGGTTCAGGCTGTCGGTACTCAAGGCCCTGGAGAGTTATGAGGAAACTGAGGACGAGCTGACCAAAGAGGTGAGGAAATGCCCAGATTCATGTGTCGCTGAACTTTCGATGTCCCACATCTCCCAGCCCTTACTTATTTTGCTATGTCTTTCCACAGATAGCATCCCAGATCCGTGAGATGGAGAGCAGTCGCCAATTATTGATACAACGCCTCCTGGAGGTTTGTTTCTCTTGGATGCATCCAGGCAGTATCCATGGCCACGGTTTCATTTTCTTGTTGGGCTATTAAACTCTTTTTTTCTTGCTTCCCGTTGTCTCTGAGCAGTGGCAAGTGCTTCCCACACAGTCTTAGTATTTGACGGAAGATCACACCCATCGGTTACACACCCTAACTGCCTCTAATATGTCACCTATCCGTTACTTCTAAAACTAACGCCACTCTATTTTCAGCACCCAATGCTTGACTGACTTTCACTATCTCTTCTACTTCAGCACTCTGCCTACCTCCAATCCCTTCCTACCTCCCATTTGTCACTAACCTTCCCTCCCTTTCCAGACCACCCTGTAAATGCCTTTGTCCCCTAAGGGCAGGGATATGGTGGTGACACTATATCCTCTATTCAAAGTTGCCATTTCTGTTTGTAATGTGATTTACCCAGATTTTTTCCTGATATTCTCAGATTAATATGAGCACCATTCCATTTCTGGATCTCGCTTTAAAAGAGTCTCCTCACTCTACGAGATGCAGCCAACATTTTAGCTTGCAGAACTACTGCAATAGAATTTTTTTCTGTAGAGGTACAAGGAGTATAACGCCAAACTCTGCATTAGTGACCGCTTGCCTTGTCTGTGCATGTCAGAGTGTATTCTTCTTTCATTCTTTTTTTTTTTAAAATTTTTGAAAACCTTTATTGTGCATTGGTAAAAGGACAAATACGGGCCCACAACCATCAGGCCGGCCACGGATACTGTTAAAGCACCAGCGCATGCAATACGGCGACACAGTAACACATTATTACCATAAGCAAGCATTTAAAGTTACACTGTAGGTCATCGTGATACCATGTCTCAGGAGCAATGAAGGTTAATCTTAAATGTTTTTTGTTGCAGCTATTAAACTTCGACTTTCCATTGTTTAATTTTAAATTATAAACTATAGGCTAAGAAAGCAGAGTCCGTGCAGGCGTAACAGGACAATAGCGACAAATTCCCCACATAGTCCATCAACCCAGAAGACAAGTCCCCCCAGGCGGCATGGCGGCTCAAAGTGTGTGCAGCATGGGTATCAGACCTAACCTCCTAGCCAATGTCCACCGTCACCCGCCCGCTAGCAGTCTCAAACACGGACCCAAGACAGAATAAAGAAGAAGAAACGAAACGAAGAAAAAACAAGGCACCATAGAAACTGAAACCAGGAAACTAAAAACCCATCCCCCAACCCCCCACCCTACACGCATGCAGAGGCTACGGCCTACCCGCCGCCCCCCCCAGCAGTGTGTCTGTCGCCCAATAAACCCGAAATATAGAACCAGGAAGAAAGAAGGGAAAAAGAAGAAAAAGTACTTTAAGACCTGAAATATTGAGAGTAAGAAAGGAATATCCCAGTATAAAACTCCCATAGAATTATTGGAGGAGGGCCGATCGTATATATCCGTATCACCCATCATGTACAGTATCGGCCGCCTCACCCCCAACCCCTAATCGACACATAGCCAACGTTCAGCACCCCCGTCCATCCCTAACAGTCTCGGCAATGCAGTCCGCAGCGAGTAAGAAGGGAAAAAGCAACATCAACCTTGTCCCTTGCGGTCCAGTGTTCCAGTGAGGTATAATAGTGGAGAAGCCTTGTGGAACAGGAGAAACAGCCGGGATGACCACTGCGAAACAAGGCACCGTCCATCAATGTCCATCCCTTGCAGAGCCATTTGAACCACAAATGTACCAAACGAAGCAGCGCACAGCAGTAATCCTCTGGATGCGAACAACCAAGGCGTAAGCAGCATGTCCAAAATAAGAGTACCAAACATTCCGCCATTTCCCAAAGGAGGCACCAAACATGGCGTCCAGGGGCGACTCCCCAGCGTCGATGCAAGGCCAGGAAGTATACTTTCCTCAACTGTTGTGGCAGGCACTGTGGCGATGGTGAGCGGCTCTTCCACCTTCAACGCTTCCATGCAACTCAGGAGAGGCAGCTCGCTGCAGTCGAACCCAGGGTGTGGCGAAGTGCCCTGCACGTTAACACCAAGTCGGCCAGTCGAGAAGTGCGGGGGCAGAATGGCGTCTAGTCGGCCACCCAGGTCCCGGGCATCGCAACACAGGGCATCCCGCAAGTCGTCCAGGGCACTCAGGACATCTCCGATATGGAAGGGCGTCTCGAGCGGGAATGATGGAGCAGCTCCCTGAACCCGGGGCTCACAGACGAGGTGCAATCCCCGTGCACAACCGTCAGCAGACATTCCCAGCAGCCGATCACCGCACAGGTACTTCGGCGAGTGCAGCCAGGGCGAGGGGACCGGGGTAGCACCCTTCATTACAGCTCCATGTACAGTGGCAGGACAGCGGCGATTGTAACAAGTGCCCGCAACAGTTACCAACCTCAAGCACTCCGTCCAAAATGGCCCCCTTCAAGGCACTGGAAGACAATGGTCTGACGGAGGTATCCGGGGAAGCGGATACAATTGTTGCAATGGGGCGATGGAGCCGTGGAAACGTGGGCAGCCAATAAAGAAGTGTCGCGCTGCTGCGGAGAATCTCGAACAGCTGCCGTGTGCCGCCGGCCGTCACCGTCCCGCTCTCAATGGCCGAAGGTATCTGGAGCAAGACGGCCTCCTCCGAGAACAAAGGACCGTCCCCGTCGGCAAACACCAGCAAGAGAGCAAGGACGTTCAGACACTTCTACCGCAGGAAGATCGACGGGAAGCACATCGCTGGAACCGGCGTCGCTTCCCAGGACCGATACCGCATCACGAAGACAGGATAGCTCACAGGAGGAAGAGCGGCTCGGTAGGGAAGCGGAGTAGTCGGCGGAGCCGAGGGTTCAGGCGGCCATGACGGTTGCCAGCTAGGCTCCTCCTCTCTTCTTTCATTCTTGTTTGCCCTTCTAGACTTCCATATAGCATCATGGCCTGAGTGAAGCACTACCTTTTCCACTCTCTCCACGTAGATTTTTTTTTTTTACTCAATTCTGCCATCCACCCCTCATCTGGACACATCCCAACGTAGTACCATCTTTCCATCTCTCACCACAAACTCCCAGAATCTGGTGAGCCCCTCACACTATGAGCTCATAAGAGCACGACCTTACTGTCCATTAGGGACTCTTAAAAATAGCACCTTCCTTTTATCCTCCCTACCTAAAAACATCCTCTTCACCAGAGCCACAGAACTTTCCTCTCCCATCAACTCAACGGAAAAACCGCTTTCACTCCATTCTCACTGAGGGCACCAAAACACAGTAATCGTGCATCCCCCAGAGTGAGCTCTCCTGAACACTGCCTTCCTTTCCCTCCCACCAGCCTTCTCAGAACACTCCTTTATGCTCCTCCCACCTTCAGCTCACCAGTACACTGTTGCCTGGACAACATACCCCATGCAGACCAGAATACTACCTTCGTTCCTGTCCCAGCACAGCCTTACCTGAACACTGTTTTCCAGCGCCTCTCATCATGTGCTCACCAGAACTCTACTTTCCTTCCCAACAAACCTTCAGCTCACGAGCACACTGCCCTCTGAAACCTTCTATTACGTATGTGTGTTCCTCTCAGCAGAGGCTCAGTGGATCGCTGAATCGTTCCTGCCTCTCCTCCAAGGTTTGTCAGGGAATGCATTCCACCCTCCCCCCCCCTTCCTTCATTTGTCCTTAAGCCCCACCATAAGCCCAAGGAAATGTTCAGGGTGATATAATGACTTGGATCCCATTAGAGAACACTGGATTCTGCAGCTTTGGAGAAATCAAGCACCACAAATAATACAGTTTTATCAAAACATTTTGGGGAGTGGGAAGGCAGCTAAAAGAGACCAAAATGACATGTCACCAAGCACAGAGCAGGACATTTGAAGTCATAGTAGCAAAATAGGATTGGGCAATTGTGAATGTTGTTTTTATTGAAAGCCAGAAAACTGTTAATTTTTCCTGAATCAAACTCAGCCTCAGCCAGAAACCGACCCCTGCGAAGACCTGTCTGCGTCTTGCTCCTCGGCTGACAAGCACAGGTAAGGAATGCCACATCCACCCATTCTTTTCATTGTCTTAATCTGTCTTTTGTCAACGGAAAATAGATTTACTGTTAAAGGTTCGAAGAAAGGGTCCTTCTAATCCCGACAGCCTCCTACAACCTTCTTCATAGTCCTCTATCTCACTATAAGGTCTGGTGATTAAACCAACTGCAATATACTGTCTCTAGACTGTATGTAATTTGCCTTCATCTTTCCAAGATGTCGGTTTAAGAATTGTGAACACTACTATATATCCTTCAGAATTAGGCACCATTTCTAAGGGTTGTTCTGTAGAATTGAATATCTGAACTCTTCATCCGAAAGCAGTACTGTAGACTCTAGAAGTAGATGTAAAACCAAACCAAGTACTTGACGCTGCATGTAGAACTATGCATAGTTCTCCAAGTGTGGCTCCAAAAGTGGACACAGTCCTCCTGTTGAGGCCTGGCAGTTAATGTGTAGTCTTATTTTATCAACCAGTGTTAACACTTAGCATTGTATTTAGCACATATGGGAAATCCCTCACTGTGTCTGGAATGGCAACTTTCTGGTTTGCATTGGACTGCAGATGATATTGAACTTATGAAACAGACAGAAAAGCAGCCAGGACAGAGAACCTAACTTGTGTCATGGATCTGAATCAGAAGGGCAAAGCAGAGCGAGTTTTGTGCAAAGGGGCTGGGAACAGGAGAGGGCCACAAAGCAGGTGATCTGAATACAGCACATCCCATAAAACAGCATTGTAAATGCAGTAAACATACTGTAGATTGCTATAACAAGGTTAACTGACCTAATCTGAAGAGTAATGAAATGAAAATACATAACCTAAACACTTCAGTGGCATAGTGCAAAGCAGCACACCGAACAGAGATGCATCAGCTCCCAAGTCTAGCATTTAACCCAGAAACTTGAAAGCAGGCCACAGTGAAAAGTTATGTATAGGAGCAAATCTGACCAAAACCAAAAGATAACATATAAACTTATCTACTGTATAAGATTGAATCTTCAAGTGAGAAGGGCAGAGAGGGTAAAGGACAAAACTTGTATTGCCACTTAGGTATCTGGGAAGCTAGAAATGTGGTATTAGTCTCAAGTTGTTTTGGAACAGTCAAACACTTTTGGGTAGTATACTACATTTGGTTCACTGGCGTGTATTCTCAGGGTGAGCTGATTAGCTGCTGCAGCTGGCTCTTACTCCAGGTCATTTTAGTAATCCAGCAGAAGCCTTTAGAGCACAGCTTTCCAAACTTTTCATGTTGGTGACACACCTTTTTGTGAAAAAAATTTCAGGGACACAGTAACGCGAGGAAGCGCAGCGAGTGAGCCTGAACCACCTATGGTGGGTTCAGGCCCCACACCCACATACTCCACCCCACACAACCCCTCACACACCACCCCACAGACACACCACCCCACACACAACCCCCCCCCCACACACACAACCCCCCCCCACACACACAACCCCGCACACACACCCCCACACATACCACCCAACAGACACCCCCCTCCCCCCCACCCCCCCCCCCCCCCCCCCCCTCTACACACCAATATCCTTTTTATGGATGGTTAAACATTACTGGCTATTAAAACATACAAGTGAGTTTTATTTGCACAGGTCATCTTAAACTGAATTTGACACATGAAGTTAATTGATTTGACTTATATTCACACAATTTAGTCATGCAGGAAATCTGGGATTTGAACCCAGGCTTTCCAGTAACACTTAGTGCACTAAAGCCATTGAGTAGGTTGTTAATTTCTTATTCTCAGTCCCCTTTAAAACCAGAATACAGTTTTTGTACAATTCTGTAGGATGAATAGTACACTGTAAAATAAATGCCGATCACAGGTTAATCTAACACAATATTTAAAAATAAATAAATGTGCATAATGAAGGTGAGGGAAAGCAGGACACTATATACTATTATCACTGGCTTTTTCAGACATTAGCTAGCTATTCTATGCAGCGATTTAAGTGCTTTACAAATCGTATGGATACTGCAGCAGGGACAGGGCTCGGGAGCGCAGAGGCGGAATCCAAAGGCAAGGCTAAAAAGAACAAATTCTGGAACCATTGTGTTGATTTTTCACAATCAAGTAACTACATATAAAATAACACAGAGCTTAAATGGAAAATTAATGAAAGGTAAAATAATTAGTGGGAAATGCTCTATTTTATCTTATGAAACCGCTATTTGTTAATGCAATCACTACAAATGTCTATGTATACAATCACAGGCCCATAGCATTCAACCCTGGTGCAGCTGGGAAAGTGACGTATATTTTTAGTGCTACGAGGTCCCTGAAAGCACTATGAATGTGTAAATCACTACTTTAAAAGCGCGTTACACATAGTATAATATAGGCTGTCACAAAATGTGCATATACATTTAGGTTAAAGATAAAAAGTGCATCTAAAGTACAGATTTTACTAATAAGGGGATTATACCTGGTACAACATTTTTATACCTGTCCACTTAAAGCACACACTCCCCAGCTCGGCTTGGAACACTTTTACAATACCTCTAATAAAGAAAATATCTCTGCCTTCAGGAAGCTTCAATTAACCATCAATTAATGCCTATATCGGCTCTTAAGCAACCTTTACATTCGCACATTTAAAAGTTGTGCACATTTGCATTTCTTTCAGGAAGCATGCACAAGAAACCTTGTTTTTTTATCTGTCTGCCTCTGCTTCGGTATTACAGCCCAGGCGACTCCCTCTCTTCCACTCAAGCTGGGGAATTGGAAATTCTGGAATTAACGTTTGTCCTTTAGCTGAAACGTTAAAATTACTGCCAAATGAGTGCTCGGAGGGTTGCCTTATACGAGAGATGAGGTGGGCATCAAAGGGTTTCAGCCCCCACCCCCATTGGCATCAGAGGGCTTCAGCCTTCATTCATCCCGTCGTGTGTGGCGGCCCGGGACCGCTCACAGCCGCACCCGAGCATTTCACAGCTCTTTAAAGACCATGTGCATGTTAATAGGTCCTATTAACATGCACAAGGTCTTTAAAGACTTGTGAAGTGCTCGGCAGAGTCGAGCTGCAGGGGCTCTTAGAAGGGGTCAAACAACAACAAAGCCCTATAATAGGTCTTTGTTGTTGTTTGACCCCTTCTAGGAGCCCCTGCAGCTCGACTCTGCCGATTCCCGGCAGAAGTCATTAATCGCGCGACACACCTACGGTTAGGGCGCGACACAGTAATGTGTCGCGCCACACAGTTTGGAAAGCTGTGCTTTAGAGACTGTACCAGGAGCCTGTTGGTTGCCATTATTGTGGTGCAAGGGTTATATGGAAAAAGGTTTTAATAAAATACCCACTAAGGTCCTACAATAGGACAATGGCTCACCTGTTTAATGACTTTTAACACCAGGTTTGCTTCCCTGTACTGCTTCTGGGCAACTGATGCGGCAAGAAGAGTGTGTATTCCAGACACCGACATAACATGAACAACCATTGGCATAGCCAATAGGTCTCGCCTTTGGGACCTTATAAGTATTTAGTTATGCAGCACAATATCCTTACTGCAACAACATCAACTGTTGCATGGCTAAACACTTATAAGGTCCCAAAGGCGAGACCTATTGGCTATGCCAATGCTTGTTTCCGAAGCTGGGGAGTAGATGAAAAGCACCTTAACTCCAAAGGGAGTTTGTTCCACAGTGAAGGTCCCAAAAATTAAATGGACCTTACCCTCACCCTCCAACCACCCCCTCCAGGTCCGTGGAACCCTAAGGAGTTGTGAAATATTAATATGCTGTTTATAGATTAAAAGCACCATAACTCCAAAGGAGTTAGTTGCACAGTGAAGGTCTCAAAAATGAAATGGACCTTACCCCCACCCCCCAACCACCCGCTTCAGGTCCGTGGAACCCTAGGGATTTGTAAAAGATTAATATGCTGCCTTGAAACAGCAAACGTTCTCGGAAGGCAAGATGAAGTAAAACATGTTAAATGTAAACTGGAACTACGCGGCTGGCATGATTACCTCAATGTTTTTTGTAACTATTTACTCGATCAGTGTGTTTTTGCCTGCAAGGTTAAATACGCCATTACAAGGCCGATAGGAAGGAACTTGTTTCAATGTCTATTTTAATTATAGTCACGCCTGAGAGCAGCATGGACGCGGCCCTCTTGGTTTTGGTTTGTATATTTATTCAACCAGAAGCCTCATCGTGTTTTCCCAGGGGCCACCGCGAGTACAATGCCACTCACCGGCCAGCAGGCAGGAAACCCGTACAAACAACGTTTCATCCTTAATTGAAAGTGGAATCAGTAAATGTACTACGGTGACACCGAAGGGAACGAGAGTGGCAGCAGGCGCGACATACAACCTGCTTCTTCTTGTCACAAACCCTAGCAAATTGGGCAATAAACAGAAATTTCATATTAGAAAAAGTAAAATACGCCTCTTCGAAAATGCGCGGAAGGAAACTTGTAGTCTTGCAATGATAGCAGGCTACACTTGTGTTTACCGTGCGTGAGTGTGCGAACACCCCTTTGTTTTGGTGAAATGTGTTAATGCTCCGTTCCCAGCCTCGCAGTACCAATGGGAGCAGGAGGCCTCCATGGCCACGACTCGGCCTGGCTCCAGTCAGCCCCCGGCTATGAGAAGCTGCCCCCGCACACTGCGCAGTGGCTCCTCCCGCCTCCCCCTGCAGCCAGGGGCTCTTTGATTTGCCTCCTGGTTGTGAAGCTGAATATTTACTTGTTAGTTCAAGGGCAGGACTGGCGGGGTGCAGGCGGTGGCCTGCGAGTGGAAGTCTCTCGCTGACAGCCCGCTGCTGCCAGGCCCCGGGACACTCTCCCCGCACCCGCTGCCTGGCCCCCTTCCCGGCTCCTCTTTCCACCAGGCCCCCTGCTTAAATTCAAAACTGCCAGCGAGAAGACAGATGGACCCAACCCGCTAGGAAAGGGGTCGCTCGTCAAATACACGCTGCCTCTTGTTTTTGTTTGTCTTATGTGGTTATTTCATTGGCAGGAGATTAAAAAAACTCTGTTCAAGCTGCTGTTGGGACCGAGGGCTCTGGACTAAGAATGTAAACAAGTACATAGACTTTTCTCTTTTTCTGCCGTCCCACTTGGACAGCCTCAGCCTGATTTCCTTCTGAAGTCAAAGGTTTCTTATCTTTATGGGACCATGTGTTTGGCCCCATAAAGATAAGAAACCTTTTATTTCAGAAGGAAAACAGGCCAGGCGTCAAGTGGGACGGCAGAAAAAGATAGTCTATGTCAGCAAAAGCTCTTTCCCAATGGCTGGCCGCCGGCCGATGGGAAAGAGGGGCGGGGCTTAAAGTCTGATACTCAAAGCCCCTCTAAATCATAAAATCTCGCCAGCAAGACTGCGCATGCGCAGCCTACGCAGGTGAGACCAAAAAACGTAAAGTAAAACATATGTAATGCTAAAAAAGTGCAGCAAATGATCAAGGGATAGAAACATGTTATTCTGGATTGATCACCACTCTATAGTGTGAGTGTAAACTGGTACTAATATTTAATTGTGTATTCTTATAAAGCTCGCTGTACATGAAGCGGGGAGGAATATTTGCCTCACATTACTTGGAACCAGAACACACTTAGTCACACCTACAACCAGTAGTTAATACTGAAACAGTAAATATAGGAGAACTTAGGGGTGAAGAGAAGCTAAGACATTGTTCTGTGTGACCAACGTTATAAAGAGATTGGGAGATGGGCAGAAGTGTGATAGCGAAAGACAAGTACGGAAGGCAAAAAAATACTAACTAGCCCTATTGTATGCTCAAAGCACTATCAGACGCAGAGTAGAGTAGGGCGTTATAGGCTAAAAGAGGGAAGAAGACATACAATAAATAATTGGGATTTATGAAGAAGCTAAGTGAGATTGAACTGAGAATAATGCAAGGAGGATCAGAAATTACTAGACGGGATGAAATGGCTAAGAACAGCAGTTGTGAAGAAGAAATGGCTAAGAGTAAAGTATGGTAGGTTAGAAAAGAACTCGGTAGAGTGAAAGATTAACATGATAGGGGGCGAGTAGGATGGAGAAAGCAAAGCAAGATGAGCCTTTGAGTGAGTTATTTAGGTGTAGGTCAAACAGAAAAGTTTGTCCTTAGCTTTTAAGAAAGGTCTATTAGTAGCCTGCTTGTCTGGTTTTGGAAGGAAGTAAGTTCCGAATTGTTGCAGCAGCACGCTGGTTTGGGCGCTTTTTTGGGGAGGGTTATAATTTCTTGAACTCAAGACTGAAGGTTTGGGCTTCTTACGCTTTTGTTTCCTTAGTTTATGGGTGATGGCTGCATTTTAAGTGTTTACCTTTAAATGTCTTGTAGGTAATGCAGGCAATTTTGATTTTATTCTTGCTGCATGAGAAAGCCAATGTAAATCTTTATGGACCCGGTGATATTGAGTTTTCTTTTGTGTTATTCCTTACAAAATTCTAGCTATCGATTGGATCACTGCTTTGAGGTTTAACTCAACAAAGGAAACACCATTTAGGATCAACTGCACATAATCCATTTTGGATAAAACTAGAGCTTGAAAGCCCTTCTGAAATACTTGGGTTGAAAAATGGGATTCGTTTTTTATAGTGAACAACATGGCTTGGGCTTTAGGGGCAGTTTGTTCAAAATGATAGGTAAAGGAGAAATTGGAGTTAAGCATATATTCATTAATGTTACCTGGACCGCACAAGAAAAGTTTTCATATATGCATTCAGAGAGCATGCTTTGCTCGTTTTTGAATCATGTTGTTTAGGAAGTACTCCATTTTTTAGGGTTTCATTTGAATGATATCCAGATTGGAATTTTTTATAAAGATGTCTTCATGATAGATTAATGTGATTGCATCTTAAACTAGTAGCCTAAGAGATCATTGTGCATTATTAAAAGGGCCAGTATGATCACTCACTTTTGTAACAGTAGAAACTGAATGCACAGTTAACCCAGAGCACAGTACAAAGGTTACGTTTAAATAAGTTTATGTTGGATATCCTTGCTTGTTCTCTGTAGCACAGACGGGCCTATATCAGGTAATGCGTTATCTCCGTTGCTTTGATGTAGAACTTAGCAGGCACATGTCAGCCATCACTTCTTAAACATTTGATGCATCAGACGATTCAAGCCCAAATCACATTTCAAGAAAGGGTTGAGAAAATGTCTCTGTATGTGAGGAAATTGGCCATGGGGAACGTCTTAGTCTTACAAGCTAGTTGGCAATGTTTTGTGGGAGTGTCTTTCTATGAGTGAAATCAAATCTTTGCACAGTCTGGTGTGTCATCAACAAGAGGGCAAAGCAGGGGCTGTTTTACCCATACTTAGTCATTGAAAACACCCAAACCTTAGAGCTGCTGGAACATTTTACTCTGCTGTGTTGGAAAATCTATAGCAGATTTTCAGTTAACTTTAAAAGTCGCCATGTGGTCTGGGTTTGGTGATTAGAGTTCATTCAGTGCCCTATGTTCTCTTCATAGGTGCCATTTCATAAAGAGTTCAATGGTTGGAGTATGTTACCTTTTGACTGTCCTAACTCCTCAAACTTCACCGTACTAGTGTGCCATCTATAAATAATACATTCTTACTCAGTAGTGTTCCATATAGGTATTCCAAACCGGTTTTTAACTTTATTTATGGTTTTACTGTTGCATGATGGGAGCTAACCTGACCACTTGAGCCTGTGGAAGTACGGGTATATCAACTTACCATTTAGAGAAGGGAAAACAAATAGTTTCTCTTCCACAAAAGTCCTGTGGATGTAACCAAAGTGAGTTTGCATTAGGAACATTACATTACCTGGCAGTCAAATGGGTATTTAAATTGGGTCTCTTCACCCTTTCTTCTTAGAGGGCGCACACAAGAAATCTGAACTAGCTTTTACAAGGCTGTATTTGAAGCTGGGTTAAAAGCAGAGTAAATGCATAAAATATTACAGCAGATATAAAATGAAATGGTGTGATTATAACTGAAGAAAGGGTAAATAATGTAAGAGCAGACAGTATGTTACAATTTATGATTTCACTTCTTACTGAGTCCTGGCTGAAAACATTCAAAATGAGGGGACTACCATTGTGAGGGGTGCATTATATTTATACCATTAGTAAATATTGGAGGCAGACAACTTAAAGCCCACAATGCTTGAAGCTCTGTTTATGATAATCCAATTTGGTCTTAGTCAGTAGCCTTGATAAATAAATAATAGTTCCCTGTAAGTCTAATATGTTTCTCTTGCAGAGAGAGATGAAATCAGTTTTTTAAGCGTGATTCTTGGAACTATCTAGACAAATTGGCCCCTTGATGAGTGATGTAAAGTGAGAAGGCGACCATGAGGATTCTCCTGCAATATTTCACATATTATTTAACTAGGACCATGTTAAAGCATTTTACTACATATGAGTATTTGAAGTAAAAGCACTTTCTTGTAACTTAATACTTACAAAACATATTGTCATATGTTAATATGCATACATGCGGGCAAAAAAAATCAAAAGTTGCAAATAAACATATAAGGCCATGGACCATAGAAAAAGAATCCAGTGTGCACACTACAGTGGACACCTGAACAAATAATGCAAAATGTATGACACTCATACAACAATAGTGGACATTCATATTAAATATATGAATATATATTGAAGCTGATTATATATGGTTGCACTTTGATAGATGATCAAGTAAGGCAAATGCCATAAGCCTAATGCAATATGAATGCAAAGCATGGCATTGAGGAAAATAGCATCTATGTGCCCTCCTTAAAGTAAAATCTGTGAAGTAGTCAGGCTGGCTAAATCCAAATCAGTAGGCTTGAATATAGGCTCAATTTATGATGGTAAAAAGACATGATTAATACCATGGAAAGTGCTTTTGAGAGAATTGGAAATAGTGTGGATAAGGCAATGGACAACACATGATTGAAAATTGGCTTTGAAGGACCTTCTGACGAGTATATTAACCTACTTTCCAGCAGGTCCTTCAAAAACAGTTTTACGTTTTGGAGGTGTAGGTAAACAAGTTGATTGTGGCACAGGGGAAGCATGCGTTTTTGAATACGCCTGATGTTGATAACATAAGATGTTGGCACTTGAGGGAACAATAACCGTGATCAGAAGACAGCAGTTGTGATGCTGGGTAACTGCAGTGCTCCACAAAGAGAGTGATGAATATCAGTTGGTTGAATATCTCCCACCGATCCATGCCGAGCACAAATTGATGTTGCAGACAAATGTTGAGCACAACTGTGTGATAGCAGGCTTGGCACTGAAACATTGGCCGTGCTGCTGGTTAAAAACAGTGAAAACTCAAAGTTTAGTATTCATGCAGAATGGAAATCAAATCCACACCAAATAGAAAACAATGGCAGTGCTACTCAGTAGAAGTAGGAAAGAGCAAGTTCATAACCTGAGAATAATGATGAGAATGGTAGCACTTGCAAAAGCAAGAACCGGTAGTGATTCAGTGAAGGCTTATAAAAAAAGCACCAAATGCAGTTTTTGCATGCAGTAACGATTCCGGTGCCTTTTTTTCTTAAAGGCCTCGCAAATCTATGTATTATTGGAGGTGTCAGACCGCACCAAATCACCAAAATGAATCTGTTCTTGTGTGTTTAGGGTATTGCAAACCTCTCTCTCTCTCAATGGAGGATATAGTGTAACATTTTACAATGTTTTAAACAGTAAAGCATAACCTTAGCACAATCCACAAAATAAACAATTCTTTCTGGAAACCTAGCATTGCCAATGAGCGCATGGTCTGAGGAAATGACCAAGGGGGATGCCCAGGCAAACAAGGCCAGGCTTCACAGAGTCACAAGGACCTTGTATCATAATTCATATTATAAAGGATCGCCTAAAATATTTGTACATGAAGATGTGCAGATTAGAAGTACGAGATCAATGTGATACAGTCCGCATGATGATTGTGTAAATGGTTACAGACCTGAATCTATGGTTAGTGGGAGCCATATGGATAGTGACATTGTTTGCTTATAGGCCCACGGTCTTCGAGAGTACTGTGTATCATTGTAATCAGAAATTGGGGCCCTCCACCATTTGCAATCTGGTCAATGTGTATAATTTATCTTTAGGAGCTGATGGGGTCTGTAGGTCCTTAAAGTAATTCATGGCCAAGCGTTTTATTTGCTGTATAATTTCATTAAGGAAAATAATGTCTGTGTATACAGGCATGCATGAAACAATATGTCAGACCATTGGAGTTGCCTTGATTGTGTTTGTTTTTCACTATGCACTGGAATGGTAGCATCCCATTATGTATAACTCTGGTCTAAAAATGACCTGAGGATATGGGGATAATAAGATGCTTTATGACTTGTAACCAAAACTGTTGGAAATCATTCAGAATCCTAAAAATAGAATAATAAACAGATGGATCAGTTCTACGGTCCATGTCAAAAATGTATGAATTTCTTTTCAAGACCTTCTGACTGTCAGCAAAGGCAGTCCAATAGTGCATGCACTTAGTGAAGTTATAAAGTTCATATTGCCCAGTTGATTGAATGTAGTGGTGACCATAATGGTGAAAACAGTTCAATTGTGTTGAAATAAGAATCTTTGTTGTTGAATGAAGCATATGTGTTGAGATTACCCTAGAACTGTTTGACAGCATTGATGTCTCACCAACTTGCATAAAGACTTCCTGGGAAACAGCACCCATTGAGGTGCGCAAGACAATAGTTTTTTAAACCATTTCCATGCGTTCCAAAATCCGATAAGGATTCTTATCCCAAAAAATGTCACTGGATAGCCAATGATCAATGATGATAGAACATGGTAGCTCCTTGCCACATGGCAAGAGGATGTGTGACTGCATCTCTGGTAGTCCAAGAAGAATAATAAATTCCCTTTGGTATCCAAATAAAATAATTGTTCAACCAATCATCTCAAATATACCTCAAACCATTCATATCAATCGTACATAAAACTCATATGCCTATATTTGCAATGCCACAAGACAACCTATATTTCATTAAAATATTTTAGACACATTAAAAATTGTTAATTATACAGAATTCATAAATCTTCATATTATAAAAAACAAATATCATTATACAATTTCATGTATTTCATAAACTGCAGATCGATCAAGAGGGAGATGCAAAAATCATCAAGTATCAATAAACACATATTATGTCACATATAAATATAAATCCTACAAATAGTAAAACACTATATCCACATATTAAAAACAATTAAAAATATAAAGTCTAAAAGAAAGATAAAACAAAAGAAAAGAGAGACAGACTGACAGCAAATACAACAGTACACTTATTAGTGGTGTGTGGACTAATCCAAGTAAAAAAAGTCAAATGCCAGACATGTATGCAGTCCAAGTGTTTTTATCACAATGACTGGCCGGTACACTGGATTGAGTTTATCCCAAGTGTCAACACGTTTTGGTGGTGTTTGCAGAGTAATGGCAACATTTATCAATACAAATATAATGTGCCTCTCCTTTTAGAATCTTCAAACAAATGCCCAAGCAACTGGTAAGGTATCCTAAAGGCGTAAATAGTCCTTGTGGGGAAATGTGTCCACCGTTTACTAGAGGGATACCATCACTCCAATTGAAAAATCCTGTTGTGAATGTTCTATTCAGTTGTACCCAAGGATTCCAGGTCAATCTGTTTACACTGTCCCTCCTTGTGAGTGGATATTCCAGGATCTCAAACCGCTGGACCAACAATCTCCCGAAAGCATTTAGAGCCTATAGTGTTTTCCAGTCCTTCGCCGTCCATGCATCCGATCTGCTAGTGTAGTAGATGTGTGCATCTCTTGTAGGGCAAGCAATGGAGAGCTATTCAGTGATCTAGTACCCCAACATCATCTTCAAAATAATAATCAGTATTGTAGGCCAGAAAATAAACAATTAGCTTGCTGCAAAGTCCCAAACATCGGACAAGGCTAGATGAATATAACTGTCACTTCCCCGGCAATGGGGAATTATCTATCTGCACCATATATTTTCAGACATTGAACCGTGTAAAACAGAAGAAAGAATGACAACCATCACTTCCTAAATATCAAGTTCCTGTGAAGGCATTTTAGCTTTTTGTTATGGTTTGAATGATAATGCAGGCTTAGTAGTTATTGGTACAGCTCAGGATTCATGTTCGGAAAAGCTGGAGACTCGGCTGCTACTCCTCCAACAGGAGAAGCAATCTAAAGGTTTGCTAATCTCTTCTAGAGGTAACTCAAGAATAGAGAGATGGCGTACTGGATAATCTGAAGTTACTTTAGCTTCGATGGAGGGCCGCAGAACAGATTTGGTGCATGATGCTGCTTGATGTGATTAATGAACACCTTTCTGTTTTTCTTGGCACCAAGCAATGGTGGTAGGATAACAGTGCAAATGTTGTCTATAGTAAGAACTGGAACAAGTCGTCCGAGTATTGGTTCAACTGAACTGTTTCCAGGAATCCTTTCTTCTGCAAATTCTCCAGATAATGGAAGCCACCCTTGAGCAGTTTTAGTTTAGAATGTGGAGTCTGCATAGCCCTTTTTAGGTTTTGACTGGCGATGCGCACTACGTGCGCATGCGCCAAAAAACCTTATGAGTTGTGTGTGCAGTCTAGTCTACGCCCCCTCCTCCCATTGGCTAGCTCCATAAATGGAGGCTAGCCATTGGGAGACGGGCCTGTCCGTCAATGCCGGACCAGATTCGGGGGCGTTCCCGAGAATTTTTGGCTTTTGGCTACGTCAGCCGAAAGCCTCTTCTCGTCAACGCCCCCGAATCTGGTCCGGGTCTGCAGCCGATGGATTCCCCCCCCCCTCCTGAGAATGTTAACTGGCAACTGGCTGCTCTGCCGTTTGGGAAGCGGCAGGGTGAGCGCGAGGAGGCAGGAGAGACGTTACGTCACTAAATAGGGTGTTTTGTTCATGTGAGCAATTTAAAAATGTCGACGTCTGACTGTGTACTGATCCTCGTGCAATATCATGGTACGTGGTTACTGGGAAAACTCTGACACTTTCTCGTAGTATGTATTGTGAGCTCAGCCTGCGCTCGTATGTAGTGATCTACCCCTAGCGTGCCTGCACTTTTTCACTTACACCTGAATGATGGCACGGGACATCTGATTGTGCGCTGACACTTCCTGGTGAAAGGACAGCTCGGTGCACGAGTGAAAAGTAGTGGTTTCTTGTGTGGTTGTCTACTGAGAGCGGAACAATGGTGCACAGGCAGAATATACAGTTGCACGTATGCGCAGATACATTTATGGGCCTGCGGGCCGCTGGATGGACGTGATCACATGGATGAATTTCTGGCGCTGTATTTATTTGTGAAGAGTTTTGTAAGGCGCTGCGGGTTGCCCATGGTACTTCGGAGCGCTAATTGCTGAACATGGCACACGCGCGCTAATTGCTGAACATGGCACACGCGCATCTCATTTACTACAGGCTAGTCCAGCATTGCACAGAATAATGTCATTTTGCTCCATGGCGGTGGAGGCTGAGTGTGCAAGCGCCGTAACTGCACGCGGTCGGTCATTATGCACTGACACTGGGGCCGAAGTGTGCGTGCACGGATGCCGGTGGATTGGCAACTGATTATCTGCAAGTACTACCCGGGACAGGGACAACCAAAGCTGATTGTGCACTGGTCCTTTATACACGGGCACTGTGACTGGTGCTCGTGCACACAAACCTGCATGCCACCATCGAAATGTGCACTTTTAGAGTTGATGACGCAATGTCCAGACAGCATCACTTATATTTGAATCGTGTGCATTCTGGTGTGCTATTTACGCATCACTTATGTATAGGACTGCCCCCTATGTACTCAGTGCCAAGTACAGTATTTAAGCATCACTTATGCATAGTTATATTGGCAGGACCATTTTAAGGAGCATACTTGCAGAAATTAGCGACCAGTGGTTTTGTGTTTACGTGCTAAAGGCAAAATCAGATGAACTCTACACATGTTTTCTTGAAAGTAAAATGCCTATTGGTTCACTGTTTTATTCAATGCACGTATATCGAGCACGCTGGCACGTGCCTGAAAGGGGTTTTTCTCTTGACATGTGTGACATTCCCTGCCGTTTTGATAGAAAAATGTTTCTAATCAGATAGCGCCTAGAAGCAAAGCAATATATTGTAACCCTTTTAGGAAAACCATAAACAGCTTCTTTGCTCCGTACCCGTGTGTCCGTTCCCGCCCCCGCACCCCCCCCCCCCTCTCCGTGTGTCCGTTCCCGCCCCCGCACCCCCCCTCCCGCTCTCCGTGAGCGATCATTTACACTTCTAAAGTATTATCAGTTCAGGATAGCCATGTAAAACAACTATACGTACAATATGTGTCTATGGAATGTATTTACATAGGCAGTGGGTATTCTGAATATCTTGAATTGACCAGGCCTTCTTGGACCTACGTTGGACGTACCTGCGTTAGTGGGTTAGAAAACAACTTGATGCATCTCATTGAATGTTGGCTTTAATACTTGCAACTCATTGCTGTCCAGTGTGTTAGTATCTAATCAGAGCGACGGAAGAATGCCAAGACTACATCACCCAGAATGCACTGGTTTGCCACCATAATTCCAGAACGGAACACAGACTTTCATTATGACATGGAGTTAAGTGGCCATCCTGCGAGTGACTAACATGTGTATCGGGGTAGCTTTGCCCCGGAACTATATATAGGGGCAAACCTTGAGGGTTAACGAATGCAAACGAGTTCGGTGGCGGTTTTGCACTTGTTATGCCCCTACCACTCTATTTTGCAATAATCCAAAATGCTAGTTAAAAAGCAGCATGAGCCCCATCTCGTAATATTCGCAGTTGAAACTGCTCGCGCCAATCTTAACCGTACCACATGGGAACGGATCACCCTGATGTGCAGAGGTGTTATCTCGTGTTTACATGTTCTAGTCGAAGTTATAATATCTGAAAGAAACACGTTAGTGTTAGATTCCTTACCTTAGAATATCCCCAGGCGTCAGTCTGGATCCGGAAACTTTTGCGTAGCAGTACCCCTGCGCGTCGGTAAGCGTCGTCTGCAGGCGTCCCCTGCGGCTCCGCGTCCGTCGTCGGCGTCGTGCGCCGTGATGACGTCGCTGGAGTACATAGACGCCGCCTCCGCGCGCTGACGTCAGTTCTTCTTTTTTCCGCGCCAGTGGACGCAGATCTGAAGAGCAGTACTCCGGTCTTTGACCAAGTTTTTCGATTGTTTTTTCCTCTACTGTGCCTGATAGGATGCCTGGGTTTAAGAATTGCGATGACTGTGAGCGCACGATGTCGGTCACAGACCATCACCGCCTCTGCCTCCGGTGTCTGGGCCCTGACCACGACGTGGACTCCTGTGTCGACTGCCGGGCCCTTACCAACAAGGCTAGGCGGGAGCGGTCCCGCAAGCTACTGGAGCTCCGGGTGTCGGCCCCACGTCGGGACCGGGAGCGGTCCCGGTCCGGCCGGAGGTCGAGAGAGCGTTCGAGGGAGCGGTCGCGGAGCCGCGCCGGGCGCTCCGGAAGTCGACACCACTCGTCAGGCTCGTCAGGTAAGAAGCACAAGAAGTCGGGGCGTCGTCATCGTACCCCCGACTCCCCCCCGACGCTCGCGCGATGCGGCCGGGGGCTCGGGTGACCCCAACCCCGCGGCTCCGCGAGAGTCGCCGGCGCGGCCTGCCTCATACCCTCCGGTCCCTGGGCATGGCGCGACGCCTGAGGAGATCGAGGCGTTCCTCATGGCCATGAGGGCGCTCGCTTCTCCGACGGGGCCTACGGCGCCTTCGGGCCCAGTGCTACCGTCTGGGGGCCCTAGCGGTTCGGGTGTCCCTGCCTCGGCGCCGTCGGGTGCTCCGGCCCCGGCGCCGCCGACGGCTCCGACCCCGGTGCCGCAGGGGCCTTCGGGATCGGCGCCGGCTGGTCTTCCGGCCTCCCCGGCGCCGTTGCCATCGGGGTTACCCCCGACGCCGCCCCCGCGCGGCGCCGGTTCTCCGCTGCCGGTTCCGGCCGGCGGTGGGGTTCCGACGCCGGCTCCGGGCGGCGCCGTCCCCTTACCTTCTCCGACGCCGGACGCGGCGCCGGACGGGCGTCGCACGACGCCGGTCCCGGCGCCGATGGGGCCCATGAACCCCGAGGAGCCGGTCTTCATCCTTGACTCCGAATACGGAGAGGATGAGGAGTACGGTGAAGGTTGGGAGGGGTCCGAGGACCCTCTGGCTCGCGAGTGCCAGTGTGACCCGGACTGGACAGGTGACTTGGGGGATGCCAGTGGTTTGGACGACTCTCCTAACCCTGGTTTGATCTCTCCTCCAACCGTGGCATCGGTGGAGGGAGCTGCCTATTCTGTGGTGCTGATGAGGGCTGCCAAGGCCTTACACCTTGAGCTCCCCGTCGCGGCCGTGAGGCCTAACATCCTCACCGAGGTCTTCAAACCGCAGTCATGCCCACTGGAGCCACTGCTGCCGTTTAATGAAGCCTTGTCTGACGTTCTGTTGGGCACGTGGTCCAGGCCCGCTTCAGGTGCGCCTGTTGATCGGAACGTGGCCAGGCGCCACCGTCCTTGTCCGGACGACCCCAAGTACCTGTCTACCCACCCCACTCCTGAGAGTCTGGTGATCCAGGCCTCGACCTCCCAGTCCGCATTCCCGTCGGCCCCGCCCGACCGGGAATCCAAGAGGTATGACCAGTTTGGCAAAAAGGTCTTCTCGTCCATTAGTTTGGGCCTGCGGTCTTGCAACACCGCCTGCCTCTTGGGCCGCTACACCCACTCTGTGTGGGATACGGTCGCGGAGCTGCTGCCAGAATGCCCCATGGAGGTGCGGGCAAAGCTCGGTCAGGCTGTGGCTGAGGGCCGAGATGCAGCGAAATATTCAATTCGGTGTGGTCTTGATACGACCGACTCGCTGGGCAGAGCTATGTCTACGACGGTGGCGATTCGTCGCCACGCCTGGCTGAGATCCGCCAATTTTTCGGCTGATGTCCAGAATACCCTGATGGACATGCCGTTTGATGGCTGTCACCTGTTCGGTGACAAAGCGGACCACGCGCTGGAACGCTTCAAGGACTCCAGGGTCACGGCCAAGTCCTTGGGTCTCTCGACCCAGCGTCAGCAACCGGGTTCGTTTCGTCCCTTTCGTGGCCAAGGAAGGGGCGCCCCCACACGTGCTGCCAGCCACGCGCCGCAACAATCTTTCCAACGCGGTGGCGGCCGTGGAAACCGCCGTGGTGGCGGTCGGGGACAACGGCGGGGTCAGACCACACCCTCCCCCGCAGCATCTACCCCAAAATCCTCCTAGTCCGTGCTTTCGGCCCCATGTGACGCCAGTGGGTGGCAGGGTTCGCCATCACCACGCTCACTGGCGCACGATCACTTCGGACAGGTGGGTGCTGCAAATCGTCCGAAGGGGCTACTCCCTCCCCTTCGAGACCTCTCCTCCAGCCATGCCACCGCAGAACCACCGTGTGTCGGGGGACCACTTGACACTTCTGCAGGAGGAAGTTACGGCCCTCTTGGCCAAGGGGGCCATCGAGCGCGTTCCTGGGCCAGAAGTAGGGCGTGGTTGTTATTCCCACTACTTTCTGGTGCCCAAGAAGGACAAGGGGGGCCTACGTCCTATCTTGGATCTAAGGAACGTCAACGGCTTCCTCCGGAAGGAGAAGTTCAAGATGTTGACGTTAGCTCAGGTCTTGGCTGCTCTAGACCCACAAGACTGGATGGTAGCGTTGGACTTGCAGGACGCCTATTTTCACATCCCCGTCCTGCCGGCCCACCGGCGTTACCTGCGGTTCACGGTAGGCCAGGAGCATTTTCAGTTTATCGTGCTCCCCTTCGGCCTTACCAGCGCCCCACGGGTGTTCACAAAGGTGATGGCGGTGGTCGCAGCCCATCTGCGCAGGTTGGGGGTTTCAGTCTTCCCTTACCTAGACGACTGGTTGTTGAAGGCGGGCTCGCCCCAGACAGTCGTCCACCACCTTCAGATGACGGCAGACCTCTTGCACGACCTGGGGTTCTCCATCAATGTGCCGAAATCACACCTGTGTCCCTCTCAAAAGCTCCTTTTCATCGGAGCGGTTCTGGACTCGGCGCAGTTTCGGGTTTATCCTCCGGAACGGCGGGTTCGGGATATTCAGGCTTTGATTCCCATCTTTCAGCCGCTATCCCGGGTTTCGGTCAGGTTGACGCTGCGGCTGCTGGGACTGATGGCTTCCTGCATCCTTCTGGTGCATCACGCTCGGTGGCGGATGCGGGCTCTGCAGTGGGACCTGAAGTTTCAGTGGGCCCAGCATCAGGGCAACTTGTCCGACCACGTCTTGATCTCGGAGGGCACTGCGAGACAACTGCAGTGGTGGCTTACGGACCGCGATTGGGTCAGGGGCAAGTCCCTCTCCCTTCCCCAACCGGAGCACGTTGTCGTGACGGACGCGTCCCTCCAGGGCTGGGGTGGCCACTTGGGAGAGGCAGAGATCAGAGGCATCTGGTCTCCGGCGGAGTCCCGGCTCCATATCAACCTATTGGAGCTGCGGGCGATTCGTCTGGCACTGAAGGCATTCCTCCCCTTTGTCAACGGGAGTGTGGTGCAGGTGTTCACCGACAACACCACCGCCATGTGGTACTGCAACAAACAGGGCGGTGTGGGGTCGTGGACCCTTTGCCAGGAGGCTCTGCGCCTCTGGCAATGGCTGGAACGTCAGGGCGTGACTCTGACGGTTCAACACCTGGCAGGTTCTCTGAACGCCAGGGCGGACGAACTCAGCCGTCGGTGCTCGATGGATCACGAATGGCGTCTGAACTCGGACGTGGCGCAAGGCATCTTTCTGCAATGGGGAGAGCCTTGGTTAGATCTATTCGCCACCGAAGAGAACGCGCAATGTCATCAGTTCTGCGCGTTGGAGTTTCCAAGACGGCACTCGCACGGCGACGCCTTTCGGCGCGAGTGGAGTTGCGGTCTGTTATACGCCTTTCCGCCTATACCACTTCTGCCCAGAGTGCTGAAGAAGATCAGGCGCGACCGGGCCCAAGTTATCCTTGTGGCTCCGGACTGGGCTCGAAGATACTGGTATCCCGAGCTACTCAACATGTCAGTCGGTCCCCCGATCCGCCTGCCCCTTCAGGAGGACCTTCTGTCGCAGCAGCAGGGGACGGTCTTCCACCCGAACCTGTCCAGTCTCCACCTCCATGCTTGGAGATTGAGCGGCGGCAGTTGAGGCCATTTGACTTGCCTCCTGAAGTCTGTGATGTTATTCTGGCAGCCAGGCGTCCCTCCACTAAGTCGGTATACGCCTGTCGGTGGAACAGATTTGTGGCATGGTGCACAGCAAAGGCTGTGGATCCTCTTTCTGCCCCTCTTTCGGAGGTTCTTCTGTTTCTTCTTTCTCTTGCCCAGCAGGGCTCTGCTCTGGGCACTATCAAGGGCTACCTTTCTGCCCTTTCACCCTTTTTGAGGCTTCCTGATCAGCCTTCTTTGTTCAAATCCCCGATTGTAACTCGATTCTTGAAAGGCATCACTCACATGTTTCCACATGTTCCGTTTGTGATGCCTCAGTGGGATTTGAACCTGGTTCTAACCTTTCTAATGTGTGCTCCCTTTGAGCCCCTTCATTCTTGTCCTCTCCGTCTCCTGACTTTAAAGACGGCTTTCCTGGTTGCCATCACCTCTGCCAGGAGAGTGAGTGAGCTCCAGGCTCTTTCTGTCCAACCTCCTTTCCTGTCCATTCATCCTGATAAGGTGGTTCTGAGGACTAGACCTTCTTTCCTGCCCAAGGTTGTTTCGGCCTTTCACATCGGGCAGTCCATCACCCTCCCTTCCTTCTTCCCGCCTCCGCATCCTTCAAAGGATGAAGAGCGGCTCCATCGTCTGGACCCAAAACGTGCGCTTTCATTTTACATGGATCGCACACGCCAGTTCCGGGTGGATGACCAACTGTTTGTTGGCTACGTGGGTGCGAAGAAGGGACGGGCGGTCTGTAAACGAACCATCTCTCGATGGGTCGTCCTCTGCATCAAAGCGTGCTACTCTTTGGCTCGGAAGGAGCCTCCTGTTGGGCTGAGGGCCCATTCCACTCGGGCCACGGCGGCTACCACTGCCCTGGGCCGGGGAGTCCCCTTGCAGGACATTTGCCAAGCGGCTACGTGGGCCTCGCTGCACACCTTTGCGAGGCACTACTGCCTGGACAGCCAAGTCCGGAGGGATGGCTTCTTTGGCCGTTCTGTCCTCCAGGACTTTCTGGTGTAGTTGTATTGGTTCGCAGACCCACCACCGGGGTTGGTATTGCTGGGGTATGTATTCTAAGGTAAGGAATCTAACACTAACGTGTTTCTTTCAGATGAACAAGTTACTTACCTTCGGTAACGATATATCTGTAAGAAACATTAGTTAGTGTTAGATTCCTTACCGAACCCACCCATCCTCCCCGTTCTGCGAACTGATACCTAGGGTTAAGGTCATCCCTTTCAGGGCCCTAGTTTTTACATGGCACCAGTGTTGGTTCTCTCATGGCTCTGCGTCTCCTGGCGCGGAAATGCTGTGTGCAAAGAACTGACGTCAGCGCGCGGAGGCGGCGTCTATGTACTCCAGCGACGTCATCACGGCGCACGACGCCGACGACGGACGCGGAGCCGCAGGGGACGCCTGCAGACGACGCCTACCGACGCGCAGGGGTACTGCTACGCAAAAGTTTCCGGATCCAGACTGACGCCTGGGGATATTCTAAGGTAAGGAATCTAACACTAACTAATGTTTCTTACAGATATATCGTTACCGAAGGTAAGTAACTTGTTCGGCAGGACCATTTTAAGGAGCATACTTGCAGAAATAAGCGACCAGTGGTTTTGTGTTTGCGTGCTAAAGGCAAAATCAGATGAACTCTACAAATGTTTTCTTGAAAGTAAAATGCCTATTGGTTCACTGTTTTATTCAATGCACTTATATCGAGCACGCTGGCACGTGCCTGAAAGGGGGTTTTCTCTTGACATGTGTGACATTCCCTGCCGTTTTGATAGACACATGTTTCTAATCAGATAGCGCCTAGAAGCAAAGCAATATATTGTAACCCTTTTAGGAAAACCATAAACAGCTTCTTTGCTCCATACCCGTGTGTCCGTTCCCGCCCCTGCACCCCCCCCTCTCCGTGTGTCCGTTTCCGCCCCCGCACCCCCCTCCCGCTCTCCGTGAGCAATCATTTACACTTATAAAGTATTATCAGTTCAGGATAGCCATGTAAAACAACTATACGTACAATATGTGTCTATGGAATGTATTTACATAGGCAGTGGGTATTCTGAATATCTTGAATTGACCAGGCCTTCTTGGACCTACGTTGGACGTACCTGCGTTAGTGGGTTAGAAAACAACTTGATGCATCTCATTGAATGTTGGCTTTAATACTTGCAACTCATTGCTGTCCAGTGTGTTAGTATCTAATCAGAGCGACGGAATAATGCCAAGACTACATCACCCAGAATGCACTGGTTTGCCACCATAATTCCAGAACGGAACAGACTTTCATTATGACATGGAGTTAGGTGGCCATCCTGCGAGTGACTAACATGTGTATCGGGGTAGCTTTGCCCCGGAACTATATATAGGGGCAAACCTTGAGGGTTAACGAATGCAAACAAGTTCGGTGGCGGTTTTGCACTTGTTATGCCCCTACCACTCTATTTTGCAATAATCCAAAATGCTAGTTAAAAAGCAGCATGAGCCCCATCTCGTAATATTCGCAGTTGAAACTGCTCGCGCCAATCTTAGCCGTACCACATGGGAACGGATCACCCTGATGTGCAGAGGTGTTATCTCGTGTTTACATGTTCTAGTCGAAGTTATAATGGCAGGACCATTTTAAGAAGCATACTTGCAGAAATAAGCGACCAGTGGTTTTGTGTTTACGTGCTAAAGGCAAAATCAGATGAACTCTACAAATGTTTTCTTGAAAGTAAAATGCCTATTGGTTCACTGTTTTATTCAATGCACGTATATCGAGCACGCTGGCACATGCCTGAAAGGGTTTTTTCTCTTGACATGTGTGAGATTCCCTGCCGTTTTGATAGACACATGTTTCTAATCAGATAGCGCCTAGAAGCAAATGCATCGCTCTTCCACCTGGGTGGGCATCTAGACCATTTCATTACAGTCTTCTCCACAACAGCTGGACCTATGGGTACTTTTCTTCACAGTCCGACACTTCGGAGGACAAACTACGAATATGACTGTCCATCTAGTGTCCGGGGTGCGCTGGGATGCGGGAGCTGGGCCAGGGTGTGCCGTCCGCGGCTGCCTGGTGTAGTGCGTCACTCCTCGCCTTATCTCGGACGTGGAGCGCTCAGCGCTGCGTTTCTCTCCCGGAGCAGCAAATGCCAGATCGACTGGCTTTACAAATGATTGTTTTGTAGTGTAATGATTCCAAGTATAAGCTGCTTTGTCTACAGATAAAGAGTGCCACATGGGACTGTCAAATATTTTGCAAGATAGGATAATCAAGACTGATAACTCGAATAAGAAATGGGTCTATTTTGCGGAGAGGCAGTGCACGGTCTGTGGGACTGGGTTAATGTGGTCTGACTGGTGAGCAATTAATGCCATGCTGGCAAGCTGCTGTCTGCAGCTCTATCATGAATGGGCGGGTTTCTAAAGCACCATCGCAATCAACACTCCGGGACAATGAAGCCTGTTCTGCGCTTTGGAAGTTTGAGTGTAGTGTACGTAACTATTATTTGTAAGATCGCCACCTTCCAACCTTTCGTGCAGAGGTCTAGTAAGACAACAAGGAAGTACAACTACACAGCTTAGGAAAGTTGGGGAGACTCGTCAATGTCATGGGTGCCTGTCTAATAACCAAGAATCTATGCCATTCTCTTTACAGCAGCTGACAGATTATGGCCCGGGCATGATTAAGGCCACTTTGGGCAAGTGCCTTACGGCGCTAAAAGGTCTCAAATGAAGTCTTGGTGCTGGGGCTAAGGGCGTTTCTGAACGGCAAAGTATGTTTTTGCCTAGGCTTCGAAAATCACTGCACCAGATCAAAGGACATTGCGATGCCGGGCACACTGCCGACCTTCCATTGCCTCGGCTGAGAGTAGGGAAAGTCAAGCCGGTTGAGGTGTCTATTAAAAATAAATTTGCGTCACTCATTCATCGGCCGGCACGCACATAAAACACCGTAGTGACTGGAGGGACTTCGAAGAATTACGCCTGCCCCCGCCTGCTCCCCCCCTTCCCCCGTGTTTTCTCTCGTCTGAACTTCAGCAGGAGAGTACCGCCGGCCCCGGAACATAAAGCACGCCGACATATTGGGAGCATCAGTCTTTCGGAACAGAGGGCCCCCGGCGCCTTCCTTGGCGCGGTCAGTGATCCATTCCTCCCACTACAATGAGGGTACTTTGACAGCCGCGTGGACCAAGAAATGCCTGCAGCTACTTCAGATCTGCTAATGGCGGGAAGCTCCTTCTGATGGAGCAAGTGTTATCATTCTCCCGCCTTCTTCTTTCGTTGCTTCACTCTACCCTTCCCCCTCTTCTCTCCTTACTTTTACCCATCCTCCGCTTCCTTTCTTCTTTTTCATCTTCATTCACTCTTCTCGCTTTCACTACCTTGCGCTCCCGTTCCTGTGCCCGTAATCTGGCCTTGTTACCTGGAAACAACCTGCCGCCGTCCTAAGGCGCACAGGTTGTGGCTGCGGGGCGTATAATGTGTCCAGCAGCTCAACACATAACGGTTTTGGTGTTTGCGCAGCATTTATATTTTTATTTTCCCTCCCCAGTCCTGCTGTGTGCCCCTGTTGCCTGCTTGTGCCTCCGTGTGCCCCTGTTGCCTGCTTGTGCTGTGTGGGTGTGTGTGGAGGGCTCTGTGTAGCTGTGTGTGTGGGAAGCTTTGTGTGGCTGTGTGTGTAGGAAGCTTTGTGTGGCTGTGTGTGTGGGGGGCTTTGTGTGGCTGTGTGTGTGGGGGGCTCTGTGTGGCTATGTGTGTGGTGGGCTCTGTGTTTGTCATTTGCGGGAGATAAAGCTAGTGGCATTGTAAATGACAATGCCATTTATTTATGTTAAAAAAACATTAATAAAAATGTCAAGAGCAATGCCAATAGCTCTAACTTTAACAAAGGCAAAACCATTGCATTGTAAATGCTTGTTGTAAGAAGGTTTCACTCATTTCTTTGTGGCTATGCAATAGGTCAATATGGGAGTAAACCCTTGTCTTCAACTTTCAAGGTAACAGTAAGTCCAGAACATACATTTATACTCTACATAGCATTTCATACAGTGTGCAGCCTTGTAGTACACCCATCCCTAAGTTGCTGAGTGCTCCCTGAGCTTGACATAAGTAATGGAACCAGGACTATCCTCTTTCCAATAACCTAGAGGTCAAAGCTAGTTAAACTGTACCATTGGCTCATTTGATGATTCTGTTCGGTTGCAGACAAAATATATGAGTATAGCAACCAAACTCCCAGACTTGACACGTCAGTAAATACTGTTGCAGCGCATGCTGTGGGCATTTTCGGAGTGAAAGGTCTATACTGCTGCTTTTGCTAATAGGGACAGCAAGCCTTTTATGACCACCCGGGCCACATGCGGTCCTCCTGGTCTTTAGATGAGCCCCCCTGGTCAACACCAGGTCTGGGCTGCTGTTCACTTTGATCAACCTTAAATTTAAAAAGATGTTAAACGGGCAAGCATTTGTTTTCAGGTTATTGAAGTTATAGAATGGAAGTAACTACGATTTCCTGCACCACTTAACTTTAGTAACAGTTTAATTTTGCAACAAAGAGATGAACATATGATGAAGTCTCTATAAAATTCAAAAAGTGTTTTTCATGAATATGCAGAACCGTTTCACCTTCGTACATCAGATGTCAGTGCATCGAGAAGTGTGTTTGTTTTAAAGTGATATTTTCAAACATGAATTTAAGAAACCATCATGCTTCCTTCCACCCGCACTGACAACAATTGCAATAGTGAACCAAGAGACAAGTCACTACTGTGCACTCTTTGGGTGACCTAGGTTGCTATTATGCACAACATTGTAGTTTATTAAAGCATACACAGGGGAAGGTTTGGTGCAGCACACATCCTGCAGTTGTGCATTTTTAAAGGGCCTCATATGTGATAATAAAGAAAAAGGAGCGAAAGTGAAATAAAACAATTGCCTAGATTCACACAGTTAGTTCAATTTGGGAAGCTAGGATTGATACCAGGTTTCCTGGTCTCTCATTGTGCAATTTAGCCACTAGATGTACATGCTTCACTCTTTCCCATCCCCCTCCCCTCACCCCCACCCATCTGGCATCAACGCAGCCCTCTGTGTCCCCACAGGACAAACATTTTGGCTCTTGGGAAAATGTTTGCGATTACCCATGAACTACAACGAGCACGTATTCATATTGATTCACGACACCCAAAAGACTGATATAGTTTAGATAATTTACATCAACGGCTTTATCTAATATGAGACGTAGGAGTGGGTCTCATAGGGCATTATTTGTGGTTAAATAGCCTATTTAAATTTCTCTATAGTTAAAAGCATAAATAGCCACGAGTTTCGCTGCTGTAGGTTCTTTTTTTCTTGCAGTTGTATATGGCACAAACTTGGCCCAAGGACGTAAGAGATGTTTACATGAGCATCATATTACATTATCCAACATCCGATTTGTCTATTTTAGACACTGGGAAATTCAGTGATTTGCCAAGAATGATTCTCTGGTAAGCCGAAGCTAGGACTTGAATCTGGTCCCTAGTTCTAAACGGGGCACATCTGAATGTTCAGCCACAGTTCCTCCCATTAATAATTGGTAACGTTATAGAAACGGTGGGGTGATGGGATGACCTTCCTTAACCTAACTGCCTATTTAGGACATGCCTGTCCTCTATCCCTGAGATGAATACTGTGGAGATATTATCTTCAGTAAAACAATAGGAATATTTAGTAGGAGTCTGTAAAGGGATTTTGCCCCTTTCAACATTGCTTGTAACACCACAATAATATCTGTATTGATAGTTTATCAGCCACGCTGTACCCCATTAGCCTTAATTCCAAAACTTCTATGGGCCATTGCATGCTGTAAATGAACCAGTAGCAGTTTCAAGTATGGGATGGTCCCTTTTACCAAAACCCTTTTAGCTTTCGTTGATTTACCCTTTGAATCTCTGAATCCGTGCAAACACCAATTGTTATTGCGTGCAGCTACTCAACAGTGTCCCGGCGCGAAGCCTGAAATAAATCGTAATTCTGGGAATTAAAACAGGAAAGTTTTCAGCTTTTTCTTGAAGTTCCGGGAATCTTGAATACTACGTGGTATTGAGGTGGGTCTGTACACAGAAACCGTTCTGAAGGGCCTATGAGATAGACTACATCTCAGCTACTTATACAGTACATATACCTAAAGTTTTAGTCTGTTGCAGTTGGAATTCTTCATCTTGGAAACTGTCCTGAACTGCAGCACAAGCAGTGGAATTATTCTGTTAAGTACCAACTGCAAGCCAAGTATACCCATCTGTGCCGAACACACACTTATCTTCATGTATGGGTGCTGTATGAGGAGTTTGTGACGTTGTTTGTTAGTATTCGAAGAGCTCTTGATATTTCAGTGTATGATCATATTCAGATTGTAGGTTAAGCCATGTCTGGATTTAGTCCAATTGCACCAAACAAAGGTGTAGCGCACAGCATTAACAAATCTTACCTTAGGCGCTGCCTCCAACTAGGTACCAGAGAAACCAGCATAATTTGTTTTTTCAAGCTGTCAGCACCACTTTGAGAACTGTGTCTGTCAGAGTACATCACTTATCTGCAGTTGAATGTAGTTGTGATTTCTAGGCTATGGGAGTTGTTTTCCCTCTTTCTATAGCACATTAGTGTAAACTGAATTACTAAATTCGACTTGTGATTCCTTGTTTATAAATATTTTGTTTCTAACATGCCAGACAGTAGCCCAAGCAAAAGGGCTGTATGGGCATCAGTCTAATTTTTCTCAGAAAAGATAGTCTTTTCCAAATCAAATAAGGTTTCTTCCACTCCACCTAGTGTGACAGTAATGCCCTTAGTGTATATGTAGACTGTAGGGAAATACTTTATTTTTATAGAAATGCCCTCATTGGATATCCCAGTTCATGTTCATATCCCAAAAATATTATTGCAAGGAAGGCAATCTTTATCTAAAATGTATTTTGTATCCATTTTTGCCTAGAATATTCAGTATTATGCCCACCTTTTTTTTTAAATGTACATTCAATCCATCAGTAAAATGTATGTCCTCATTGTATGACAGTTCGTCATTATTTTTCTATAACAACTCCATTATTCTTAGAGGACAAACCCTATCTGTTCTTCTCCCTTTAGAATAATTGTTTATATGTATGCTGAATACCTATGAATGTAAAGAGCACCAAATATTTTGTTCATGTGCTATATTTTGACCCAAAATGTAGTAGTGGACATCCTAAATGCTAAGTTAATCATGAGCACCTAACTGTGGCCATATGTGCTTGTGTTGAGTAGCCCAGTACTAGATGGTATGACTTGATTTTCTTAACAGCTGGAAATGGAGTATTCGTAGTCCAGTGACCAGGTACTGTCACTCCCCAATAATGTAATTCTGTCAAAACCACTTTTATATCACGCTTGTCCTCTGCCTTTAATGGATATGTGGCTTGAACCTGTGATTTACTCCAAACAAGATTTATTGTGGTACTGACCCACCACTTTTAACTCTTATACAAAGCTTCAGCATGTTTCTGAGCCCATTCTCAAGCTTATTTTTCCATGAGTCTGGCACTAATGGTGAGAGTGCTCCTAGTATTATTTCCTTCCTACGTGGCTTATCCCTATCAGAGAGTGGTGGCAAATCCTGCTCATCTAGGACGATATTTATAATCCTTGGATAAGTGATTGAAAAATGCTTTTATTGAACATGGTGTATTAGTTATTACTATTTTATAAAGTCTATATGAGCAGTTACATGTCTACCTGGCATCTCTAATTGAGGAGTTGGCCTAACGTTTAGGGCGGTCGACCTCGAATCTGGGGAACTGGGTTTGACTCTCAGCGATGACGCTGAACATCTTGTGATTCTGGGAAAATCACTTAATCTCCCTGTCCTAACAAAAATGAATGTGTGTCCTCATGTAATGTAACTGATGCTATGTAAGCACTCCGATACCAGATTCGGGTAAAGTTTGCGCTATATAAAACTCTGCAAAAAAAGAAAGTTATTGATGAGTTGGAGCCATGGTCTGATGTTATTTGAGAGTCTGGCATACTGTTGTGATCTCGGATATAGTGTCTGGAGGTAGCATTGCCCATCTCCTGTTCTGCAGAACTCTTATTTCAAGTCATCAAACCTGCTACTTGTAGGAAATTAGGTTACTGGTTGAGCGGGGTGAAACCCTACTCAAGCAACACCCACAAATCTTGTTAGGGTGAAACACAAGCAAACGCCAAAGTAACCTGTGCTTAGCCCTCTGGTAGCTTGGCACAAAAGCAGTCGGGCTTAACTTGTAGGGATTGTGTAAAGTATTTATGTAGCACTTCAAACAGTAATACAGTGAAAACATGTCATAAGAAAAATTCCACACCAATTTAGAAAAATAAAGTACAATTTAATAAATAATTTGAGACCAAATTGGCAAACATCCAATCACTAAAACCTTAGATATGCAGTTTTAAAGATTTAGGTAAAAATAGTGCCTTAAAGGAGAAAGTACCAACCGCGGTTATCTGTTCTCTCCAGCCTGAGACAGTTACAAATTCAGGTCAACTCCGATGAAGTGTGGGCTCGAAGCAGGGACTTAGTTAGACTCGCTGAACAAAGCGCCTTAAATCCTGGTTGGGTAGCGTTGCGAAGTCCTGGGTCGAGGATACAACGCGCAGAGGCAGTTAAAACAAGCATTGAAAATGCAATAGCTCTGGCCTTTGATTAAGTTAAAGCCATTTGCTTTGCTAATGGTATTGTATAGCAAAGCAAATGGCTTTAACTTAATGAAAGGCGAGACCTACTGCCTTTTTAATGCTTGTTTAACTTGTGATCAGACGGTTCATGAAAGTCATGCACGATTTACCCCAGGGCTGGAAGGACCTAGATAGCAGTGTAGTGGCCATAGATCAGAGTACACTCACACCTAAGCCATGCGAGGAAAATCAAGGACTATCAGGATGAAAACAGCAGAGAGTGATCAGGATAGAAGAGACAAGGAATGTGAGGAGTGTTTGGTAAAGAAGAAGGGAGGTGCAGGCACAGAGGAAAAGGAGGGGGTACGAAAAATAACAGGTAAAGGCGAGAGAAAAGCAGATGAGAGTAATGGGTTGATAGAAATCTAACAAGAGAGAGCGAAAAGAGGCAGGGGGACACATTGAGAAGAACAGGAGAAAAGAGATTAGTGAGTGTGGGAGGGAGAAAGGTAGGCCGGCAGAGACGTGTAAGCAGTAATGGCGTGAAGAGAGATGGAGATATAATGTAGCCCGGGGGATCGTAGATGGAGAGCAGAAGGGACAGCAGGCAGACAGGGAGCACTAGCGCGGAGAGACGGGTGCTGGGATGGGCCAGCTCTGCCCTGATCCATACTCTTGCACATAGATTAATCAGCGCGTGACCTCCCGCGTCTTGCTCCATCTGATTCCAATTGCATGTCTCTATTAAGCTCTGGAAATTGGTAAATATTCGGCTAATGACCCTCTGCTCCCAATGACATCAACAAGTAAAATCAATGCCGTCCCCAAGCGCCTTTCGCGTCTGGTTCAGAGCATATCTAAATGCGAACGATGGGAAGGAGGAAGGGAGGGCCGAGATGGCCGAAAGGAAGTCCCTCGCGCTCACTGAACGCGGACTGTTCAGCAATGCTCGCTTCTTACAGAGACACGCTGCAGGGCTCTTCGCATAGACTGGATCACTCTTGCAGATACCTAAAACCTGTGGATAATCCCCCAATTTCTTGGTTCTACTCCGGCTATTATGTAAGATATGACAATATCCCAGCTGGCCTCTGGAGAGAGTTTGCTGCAGCGACGAGCCGGATTACATCTAGTTAACTCTGCTCTATCCTGATTATGAATGAGCTTGCCTGAGGAATCAGATGAGCACGAGGGCAGGAAAGAAAGACACAAAGCAATGCAATTAAGAACAAAACACATTGCAGCTCAAAGCCAGAATGAGAAGCCAGCCTCAACCATCTTCTGCCCTTGCAAGACACAACCCATGTGCCTTTAGGGGTGAGCAAAAGTGCAAAGTGCGAAAAATATAGTGCATGGCAGCTAATGGACCGTGTGTAACTCTGCAAGTGAGGGATCCAATCCCTGTGGGCGGGGCTAAAAGGAAACCAGGCGGCAACAAGTAGGGACTAAGAAGCCTCCTTTTCAATCGTGAGCCTGCGTTTTGCATGCAGGATGACGCCAGTGAATGAGGTAGCTGGGCAGGGCTTCAACCCCGCCTCCAAGAGCTTTGGAATCTGTATTGATTCCAAGAAGCTCTCGTATGATGAGAGCAGCGCATGCTCACTGCTTTCGCCAGCCGAGACCTAAAAAGCTGCAATGTGAAGTCCTGCAGTGAATATGCGTTACTCAGCGGCAATCCCGAAGAAGCCATCGACTGGACAAGCGATGCAAGGTCCTGCATTGTAAAGAATGCTGTAGACAGAGGCTTACAATGCTAATTCCTGTGTCAGAGATGTGATGCGCAGCAGCACTTCTGAGGGCCTGTGATATGAAGTCCTGAAAAAAGAGATGTTGTGCATTAGCAGCCGATGTGAAGATGCAAGAGTATGCGTTCCGCTGCGTCTATTATACCTAGAAGGCCACAGCTAGGCTGCCAGAGCACCTTCAGGCCTACTTTCAGGGGTCAAGGACTGGGGTGGCATCACTTTGGGGGGAGGGTTGGCGGGGGCAAGACTCACAGCAGACAGAGTCCAGGTCCAAGTGCCTCGTTCAAGGTGGTTAGAGCCTTTTCTGTCCCTAAGGTTCTGATCAGGAGATCCGCCCACTAGCCCTTGGAGTCACTCTGGTGCTCCTGGGTTCAAGATGCATATCCAGTACTTTTACCCTGGCAGCAGAGTAGCAGTCCTTCTTACAGGAGAGCGACACAGCAGTCCTTCTGAATCATCTACAGGTCCAGAGGTGTACTCGGTGCTAGCTTTGAAGTAGGAGAAAGTTCTGGAGGTTTCTACCCTAAGATGTTTGAAATGTCCTGCCTCCCTTCCCTGCCACAGCATGTGCTGAGGCAGAGCCTTTGTGATATGCAAGTGTGATAGGTGACAGCTTCCCTCCCCATCAAGTTAGAGATGGCCCATCCTGTCCGTACCTATTTTCTCTTTATCATACTGTCTGGGAGCAATACACAAAGACCAACTGCCAGCTACACTTTGTCATGCGGCCCAGGATACAGGCACCAAATAGTTAGGACAAGAAAATGGCGACTTTTAAAAAGTGGCATTTTCAGAATTGTGACTTAAAATTAGACTTTACCATTTAGGAAAGTTTTAAATTACAATTCTTTAGACACCAAGCTAGACATTCCTACCTGCTCCCAATTGAAAGTTATCATCTTTTAAATGTAATAAGGTAACCCAACGTTAACCTATGGGAGAGGTAGGCCTCACAGTAGTGAAAAAGAGTTTTTCACTAATAGGACATGTAAAACTTGAAAGAACATGTCCAACCTTTTAAGTTCACTGCACACTGTGCTATGGGCTGTGTAAGGCCAATTCTAGGGATGTCACATATGTTTTAAAAAGGGAGGTTTAGACTCGGCAAAATGTTTATTTTATGTTTATTTTAAAATGCACTGATTCCTAAAAGCCAGTAAAAATAGGTTCAGAAAACAGATGGGTTAGAGCAAAAAGAGCAAAAAGTTTAGGTATGACCCTACAGAGAGGGCCAAGTCCAACACTACTTAAGGAGTATCAGCTATCCCCAGAAACCTATGCATAATGTGGAGAATCTTCATCAGTGTACTGATACCAGTCTGGCTTCTCTATAGTTTTATGGCCCCTCGATTGATAACTCTATCTGTACTCTTTCTGGTCAAGTGATCCAGTTTGGGTTTTCTATTTGCCCTTAGCTTCTTTTTCAACACAGGACCTTTAGCTCTTGGTATTTCTTCTACCTCACCCATAGGCTTGCGATGTGGTTTAGGTTGCCGATTACCACTGGTATCTCGACCTATAGTGGTATCCAATTCAGAAATAACTTGTGCTCCGTTGTGTCTTTGTCACCCCCTGAAAATACAAACAAGATAAAGGGATCCCTGTCCAAGTTGTTTGACACAAATTTCTTGAGTAAAAATACCTATATTGTTGAGTCCTATTTCTTTATAAATGTATATGCTTTTGTTGTAATGGGAGTAGATGGCCCTTGTGCACCACAGTGCCTATTCTTGCAGTCTTTCGTCCATCCTAGTATTCTAAATGTAGATATAACTAAAGATAAACTATCTTCTTTGAGAAGGACAGAAACAAGTTGACACTATGGACAGGAAAAGTTTATTAAATGCTCTCTGTTTTTAATTTATATGCACATGAGGGTGGTAACTATAAAGGTGCAAAGCTCAACAATCCTCGAAATAGTTTAGCGCTCATTAAGAGTAGTCATTTTCTTTGTATCTGATAGGGGTTGAGGCCGTTTAAAGAACACGGTTTACAAACTAATGAGAGCTCTTCAGGATCCAACAACAGACAAGTAATGTTGGGGCACATTGAGCAGGCCTGATGATGAGGAATGCTGCTGAAAGTTTGGGGTTGTCATTCTGTTTTTTAATAGAAAATTTAGATTATCGGTGAGTGCAGACAGTACTTACAAACATACAACCTGTGATTCTTTTTTGTCAGACTCAGGCAGTTAATCTTTAATGAGCATTTAAGCTAATTGTTATTATTGGAGTTGTATGTTCTACTCTGAGTGAGTAGATAAGACCTTTTTAATAGTCTGTTTCCTTCTCATTCGTGTTGATCCACACTCTGTGTGCTTTATATCTCGACTGACTGGTGACTGTATGACATGAATTATACACGTTTCACCTGTGTTATTGGTCTAAAATGGGTGAGATTACCAAGGTGCAGGGTGGACTGTTCCCATGAGGAACAGGCTCAGTGCTGATTTACCTTGGGTGGACCTCTGGGGCTGATATAGAGATTGGTGGACAAGGTCCACCCCCCTCATTTTGAGCTGGGCAGACTGTAAATTGTATGCAGATGGAGTAAAATGTTCTTGGTCAGTGGAAAACTTCTCTAAAGACCTGACCAAGAAGGGGCTGTCCACCCTATTTAGAGTGGGCACCCAGATCTCTTTTTCTCATCTGTCCATTCCTGCCAGGTATGTCCTAGCGGTAACTGATAGTAAAAAAAAAAAAAAAATGACTACCATATCATAGTAGTAAACTCCCATGGTGTCAGGGACATTAGTTTTATTTTTCGAAAAATAAACTCCTTCTTTAAGACTTGTTTTTGAAAAATAAAATACTGTTTTTCAAAAATAAAATACTTTGTAAACGTTTTATGGCGGGCATTTATGTTTGACAGAGCCTTTTATCAAACGTTTGCTACATGGACAGGAACAACTATGACAGCAGTTCTGGGCAATGTGTATAGATGTCCGTGGGGCCAGCGAACATCTCTTTTGCGGACAAAGTAAAAGCATAGTGGCTGACAAAGTTTTCTACCACCCTGTCTGCCTTTACTCGGTCCACCAAGTCCTAAATCACAGCCTCTGCCTGGAGTAGCACAGTGGACAAAACATGATGATTTGGGATGCATCCCCAAGTGATTTCCAGTGGTTAAACTATTAGCAAGCATTCGTCCTGTCAACGTTTGGGTGTTTGAGGGCCAGTAGTGTGCCTGGAAACATGACTCTGGGGCAGCTTTCCAAGCCTCCTACTGCCAATGCTTGTGAATTACAAAAAGTAGTACATTTTAACCTATTCTAGGAATACTTATAAGAGTGCAGTTTTTCTACTTTTTTGATAAACTGGTCACTATAATATTGAAGTTCTCGATCCATAAAAAAAGGAAAACGTTAAACCCCCTTCGTGAAATCAGAACAATGAGAAAAACCAATGCAGATGTAGCAAACCCGACTCGCAGCTACCAGAACCAGACCAGAAGTCAGAATTAATTTATTTGGTGGGGTGTCACCCCCCCCCCCCCCCCATGCTACACTCTTGTGTATGGGTCCAGATTCCACAATAAGTATACATCCATCATACCTTATTGCATATTTTTCAACTTTTTACGTCAAAACCCTAATACTAGTATACAGTTCTGTTTATATATACTTGTAGAAGGGTCTTTGTAAGTATGGGTACTTAGAAGTTTTGTATGAGGCTTTTTTCCTGAAAGATTCCTATCCTATTCATCCATGTTGATTTGTTTGTTAGCGCTCTGTCAAAACTTGTGGTGGTACGACTGTCGACTCACCATCGGGTAAAAGTATATAAAGAGTCAGAACTGATTAAATACCTAATCTTTCACCAACATATAACTTTTTCATCTTGTGATGGTTAGAAAGCCAAGCAATGGCCTCACAAATGCAAAAAATGGTTGTTGGTTTATTCTTTAATGTAGAAGTTTGACTACAAATCTTTGCAGTTTTTGGAAGAAGAATGTATAACGAAAGTTATAATTCAATTTCTGAAGTTTATTGTTCGGCACAGGCCAAATTTAGAGTAGTCCATGACTTTTGTCCGGGATCTTTCCTTTTTCTACTTAGTTGTGCAAGACGTCCTTTTTATACTGTTCTTTAATAATGATTGAATAATTTTGTATTCTATGAACAGTTAAAATATCTAAATTAATTTTATCATATATTAGTTTTTAAAGACATGGATATTTTTATAATTACTGAAATGTGGGAAAAATACCTCTAAAATGTACTTTTATAGTTTTGTACACGAAGAAAACCGAATAAAGTAAATTTTGATTTGATATGACTACAAATCTAGAGCCATGGCATACCTTTGGACAAAAGGCCCCCTAAATGATTTTGGAAGCTGCACTGCCCTTGCACATTTTTTTAATCTGGCTCTGTATGTTTGTTCACATTGAGCTTGTGTCTCGGAAAGGTGATGGGGCAGTACTTTTACGTCAAAAGTCACATGTTGGGAACCAAAATATTAGTCTGGCGTGTGTCTTTTACTGCTAAACTAACCTAACCTGGCAACAACTATTAGTCTCAAAGTCTAGATATCGAAGCCCAAGTTACGTCGAGTATCTCCTACAAGTATGTGGTGAAGTCTTAAATAGGTAAACTATCCTTTCAAGAATCTTCTTGCTAGAAACTTCCAGACCCTTCACTGCATTTTTCCACGCATCATAGGTCCAACCTGGTACTTTTCAATGTTGCAAACTGTCTACATTTTCGATCCTACTGGGAGGCTCTGGGGGAAGGCTCCCAAGACTGTCTCTAGTCAAAATAGCATGTGAACATGCACCTGTGTTCTCATGATGTGTTCACTGAAGATTCACTGTTGAATACACAAATACTTTGTTTACAGCTTCTCTCCAGCTCGGCCACTCCTGGTATATATTTTAGCTAAAGAAAGCCGGACCATCATACCTGTGCGTTCCAAGAGCATTTCAACCATTCTTTACTGCAGAATCATGCCGTAATTTCTTAATAATACAGTTAACCATTTAGTACTTCGTTTACATTGATTTTCATCACTTGTGTACTAGGAAACAAACGAATTTTGCTAATACTACTAATAGATGCAAGCCACAAACACCAGTCCATGACAGGTCGGTATTTTTTAGTAACTATTTTCAAAATGGCAAACAAAAATCCCCTTTTTTTCCAGCCATCACATTTTGGGGGGTGGGGGTAGTAAAATGCAGCAGTGGCGTTTCGTGATTACTCATTTTAAAGGGTACAGGTATCCAAAATAGTTAACCCTATTTACCCTATGTAGCCACTTTGCAACTTATATCTCAAAAACTACTGAAGGGATTTACACCAAACCAACAAAAGCACACTTCCTGAGTAAAGTATTACTTTCATGACCAGTTTGGCTTAAATCTATTCTGCAGGCACAAGCAAAATTTCCTCTGAGAGGTAGAGCAATAAAACACTTCTCCAAACTCCTTCGTTGCCCCCTCAACCACAAAGGCATTTTTTTCCCCCTTGCATGGATCGGCACAAAAATTGGCATGCCAAAACGTCAGTTGACTACGGGGACGGCTGGAGCTAGCACGAGCATCGCACGGCGACTCTAAGCCCCATGATTGACCAGCACGAGGAGGCGCCAGCTACCACGCTGCTAATGCTCCTGCGTCAGTGCCAGGAAGAGCGAGGGAAAGGCCACCTCCTAGGCTCTGGGGCTGGTCGCTGTTCTTTCAGCAAGACTATTTTTTAATATATAGGTATCCTACCTACATTTAGATCTTGCTTGTTTCTATATATATATATATATATATATATATATATATATATATATATATATATAATATATATATATATAAATTTTTTTTTTTTTTACATTTTTTTTACTGGGGGTAGACCCCGTCACCCAGCTGATTTGGAGCTAGGTCTGTGGGGTGCCCGGACTGTCCTGGTTGGGCCTGTGGTTGATTTTGTTTTGTTTTTCTGTTTTAGCTGGGACCTTCTTGTGACAGTTTTTAGAGGGCTTCTCGGGGAGTCGGTTGTTACTATTGTTGCATTATGGGGAAGAAGAAGGTGGACTCTCAGAACACGTTTGACAGATGTCCAAATACAAGTACAACTATGTTATCCTTCCTCAGTAATGCAATGTGGGCCCTTACAGAGGTGGTTTCCTGTGTGGAAGATCATTTAGCCACCATTCAGTGTGAGCCTAACCCTGCTTAGGGGCAAGGGGCTTCCTCTTTGTGGACTGTCGGACACTCTGATGGCCTCCCCCGCACAGCCCCACTCCCTGACAAACCTCCCGCCGAGGATCTAACTAGAGACTTTTTCCTGGTCTCTTCTCAAGATCCGGCATCTGTTATACATGCTCAATTAGCAAGAGTACAGAGGAAAGGGGCCAGGCCAAAAAGCAAAAGCTTGGGTACCTAATAAATCAAAGGTAGACATCAAACCGCAAAGGGCAAACATAAAAGTGCCCCCCCCATCTCGAGCCAGCCCTTCATGTTGCGCCCTGCTCCAATTTTGGGAGATTGTGTGGCTGCAACTGTCATTTCTGGCCATGCTTAATAAATCTGGGGTGCCATCTGATTGAACAGCCCCAAACTAGGGGAGGGAGGTCGTGGGCGAAGGTCTGCTGACTCGGTCATCGATCTTACCTCCTGCACCCTTTCCCCACCTCCTGTCCTCCAGCCTGATTGTCAGCCACGCGGGGCTCCCAACCTTAATGGTCCGTATACTCCCGAGTACCTAATCCATCTCTAGCTCATTGGCAAACATGGAAGGGTCACCCTAAATCCCCTGTGGCCTTTGTGGGGACTTTATCTTGTGATGTTGTAATCCAGATTTCCCCTGTGTCCACTCCCTACGTTTTGGTTATAGCTAATGTTCTGCCCCCCAAACCACCACCACCACCTCCTTCAAGTAAGAGGCCCCGAGAGTTACCAGTAGCTTAAAAAGTAATTTAGTGGCTATCTGGTTGAGAAAACTTAGATCACTCTTTTTTTGACAAAATCATGGTGGCCCAGTGAGTGGGTTTGATTGGCCATTCTGACAAAATCTTGGACGGTGACTACTACATTAAATTCCGCAACACCTGGCGGGCAGACAACATTTTAAACAGGGTCACCCAGGGCACAGCCCCTGGCAGTAACCTCAGCCTGCTTTGCCTGGGTCTCTTATATAAACCACCGCCCTGAAGTTTACAAGGAGGGCTGGGGCGGGAATACCGAATATCGACCATGGGGTTGGTGCTTGCCGTCCTTGCCAATCAATAGTTTGGGGAACCCAATTTACCCTTGTAGGCTTGGGCAACAATGTAGAAGGTAAAAAGAGCCTGCAAGGGATTTGATTTGAAGAAGACTATTTGTTGATCACAAATAAATCAGGGGGTTAGTCCTACCGGAACTAATGCCAGTGTCATCAGACAACAAAACACATAAAATGTCAAAATATGAAAAAACACGGGAGAACCTAGTAGTTTGAAAAACTGTATCTTGTTTTATGTTTGAATTAAATTTGAGTACAAAAGGATAAAACACATCAGCAAATAATATTCATGTAAAGAAGTCAAATCAAAATAACCTCACAATACATGACTAAGCATCTATTCCAATTAAATTAAAAGCAAAGAATCTCTGAACGAGACTACAAATTGCTCCACAATAACTAAATTTCGGAGGAATAGAGGATAAGGTCGACGTTTCGGTCTGTTCGGCTGTAGTCCATCAGACCATCTTCAGGACGAGTGGATAATAGCTGAGATGAAAGACTCTTAGACAGAGTGTCAGTGACGTGTTGGAAATATAGTCACTGCTGTTGATTTAGTATTGGTTGCAGCAGCCCACTGCCAGGAAACAAATTAATGGTTTCTACTGCAGATGATTAGCTATTATTAGGAATATGAATTTCCTGTCCAGCTCCTTAGAGCAAACTGTGTATACATGCAACTGGAATCGCTGCAGGAAACTGTATATTCGTGCACGATCTGAATCTATATGTAGCGTGTTGACAAGGAATCGATCGGCATTGCCAGCAGGAGCAGGCCTCTACTCTAACATTGAGTAATCGCTTTGAGCCACAGCTCGTGTTAAACACCCAGTATTTACTTGTTCCTGGGCCGTATGATCTCGCTTTGTATCTCCACCCATGGCATTTCTGTTACCCTCAAGTTGATGAGCTGGAATGTTGCTGGGGCCCAAACTAAATTAGACAACAAAGAGTGCATTAAATTCCTAAGCGATCTTATTTGCCTACAAGATACCTGGGATGTTGTGCAGAATTTGTTCCTAGATGGTTACGCCACGTTTGTTTCCAATGCCAGGCCCTCTGCCCACAGAAGAGGCAAAAGGGGATCAGTTACTTTCATAAAACTGAGCCTTAACTTTAAAAATGGAAGGGGTTGTAACACACTCATCTCGCATTTTCGGCACTCTCCTGAATTTTTTCAAACCTATACTGGATCCTGGTTGTGAATGTCCATAATTACATTTCAGCTAGGGTAGAAGATGACGTGGACCACAATCTTAAAACTTTCTTAGAAGGTTTCACAGCTAGCTCTCCTAGATTCACGGTGTTGTTAGTGTTGGGTGATTTCTTGTACTCCTGCACAGATTTTTATTTGTGTAGACTTAATTTTTTGGTATGCATCGAATACACCTTAAACACGTGTTCTGGGCATAGCTGAACAGCCCCCAGATAAATTGAGATTTAGCGTTAAAATTTTATAAATAGGTTTGTCAGGGCCACTGGAATGATACGATTTATGCAGCTGCTGCTTTTTTTCATAATTATGGATTTACTGCTTAAATGTTTCTAGCTCAAACGGATTAAAAGTTACTAAAAATGTGGCCATATATTCCTGCACGAAGAAGACCCTTTTTAAAGGTTGATTGGACCTCTTTCAGTTGCTTATTGCTGTTCTTTAAAGTTGTACTGAGTAGGTGAATTTGTTGCACAAACATTGTAAAATCACAAAATGTGCTGCAGTATGCCGCATAATTTGCCGTGACTTGCTTCATAATTTAGTCATCCCAGTTGCTTATTTTGGTCCTCCACAGCCTTCAAATTCTAGTGGCCCTGATTAAGGTGTAGCTGGAGAACTACAGACACGTTTCGGGTCAATTCTCTGTCACTGAAATTGCTATGCTCTTCAGGTTTCCACTTTTTTGTGTTTAGTGTGTATAGTAGTTTACCCTCAAATACTTTTTCTAAAGTAAAGAATGACCTGCATATTCAATTTATTAAGTGTCAAGCTGTTTTGCAATTTCTGAACCCGCACTACATCCTTAAGTAAGCCTTAACTGCTGAACCTCAGCTGTCAGGTAATGCTAAAATTGAATACCTGAGAATTCAGTTTGAGTGCAACAATATTGTGGCAACAGGACACCAGTGTTCTAGTTATTGCCCTGTGACTTCCGTTTGCTCTTGAATAAAAAAAAATGTTAAACTTCACAGCATATGTAAATTCCCAGTGATTGTTGGGATATTGGTCTAATTTTGTTATGGATTAAAAATCTAGTAACTAATCTGCCGGTGCTAATCTCAGCATGATAAAAACGGGTTATGGTAGTCAAAGGGGCCGATACTGCTATGTTCATGTCTTGTACCGTATGGGGTCTATAGCAGAACTGACTTAAGCAGTTTCAATCAACCTCAGTTAACTCCGGAAATGATGTCTTGATTGGGAAAAACAAATCCATCTGTGTTCACCTTGGAATAGATGATCTTTAATATTTCTGGACGTCGTGGTGTAGATTTGTTACGAGACTGTTAAGGTTATTTGGAGAACTTTATGACCTTAAGTCGAATTATTGGTTGCTCATTTAGTTGCCAGTTTCTTTTATCTGGTTTTACACCATTATTCTTGTGGCTTGACTTTCACCACTCAAGTGGTTCTTCTTTTATATCGGAGTCCATACGTTCATTTTTATCTGATATATAATGTTGGGGGTAAACCGTTTGTTTGCGAATATTGCCTCCATGTTTTGTGTTTTTTCAAGGCAATTTCTTTGGTTGCTGTGGTACGCGGACAGACACTGCAGTAGGTAGAGGAATGGTGTCCGGTGATGAGCCGCTTTGTATTTTATTACTGTTGAAACAAATTCTGTTATACTGATTAACCAGTTTTACATTGCAACAGTAGCATTTTTCTAGGCATTTATAACTGATATAGCTTTTTCTGACACCCTTTCATCCACTAAGGTTTGGTCAGGCTCTAGTATGTTGACATTAAGCCTTTTATGAATATGTATGAAAATTTGCTACAGGGTGCAAAAACATTGCAAACTGTTCTACACTATTTTAACCACCACTCCTGAGAATATATATATGAAAAAGGGCCAGCTGAGTGAGAATGTATCATTTGTAGGCATTACAAAAAGCTGCTTGTTAATACAGTGCTTTGAGAAGTTATCTACCAGGGACCTTCCGATAGATAGTTCCTACAGCCATTGATCTTTGTATATTAATGCAGCTACGATAAGAACCTATAGCACTGGAACGCTCTGCTCGCCTAGACTGTGTCTGTGTGAGGGTTAATTGCAAATCCTGCAGGATTATATTAATTTAAGCAGGCTATAACTTGTCTTATCCTGAAGAGAAGTGTATACTCCTTCTCTCCTGCTATATATATAATAATGTGAGAGCAAATTTAAATGTTTTTCCCTTTGTAAAAAATTCAAAAGGAACTCCAGTACAAAGGGTTTAAACAAAAAGAAATAATCTGGTGTTCATTAGGGATTTAACCTGCCCTTGAACACATATGGTCCTTTCAAAATGGTGCTTCGCCTGTCAGCAGCGGACTAGAGCCTATCTCTGTTTGCAGATTGTAAATCTGTAGTAGTTTTTCTCTATCACTGCAGAACAACAGCTTACTTGTTTGATCATTTGTGCTCTCAATTCTTCTGTTACTATATTTCTTTAGACTTCGCTCTGTCGCAGAAGCTGAGGAGTCGCGTTTCCAGAGCATGTCGACAGCTGGGGAAGAACTTGAATGGATGGAGCCAGGCCAGAATCTGACTTTTGTTGGCCACCAGGTAGGTTCACGAAGATAAGGCCTTATTGACCCAGCGCATCTCTAAGCTCATGTACATCTACGACGAGTTGGCGAGGTTGTTTTGGCAGATAATTCTTGAAAATGCCTTGTGAACACAAGAGTTCCTAAATTGTGGTCCCTAAGACTGTCTGCATAAATGTGCCAATATTGAAGGACTTGCAAAGTTAGCTTGAAATCCAGTTTGACGTTTGCTTGCACATTGAGACTGTGCTGGGTTATGCCTGGCTGTACAGACCTGACCTCTGCCGGCATTGCATGAATATCCATACAATATAGACCTTACCCTGGCCGCAGCATCTATATTCAGAATGTTTGGAGTGCTGTCTGACCAGAGATCACTTCGGCCTCAATGATAGTCCATAAATGGTTCATCTCCTACCTCCAGCACTGAACACAGCAAATCAAAATTCATGACTGCCTATCTAACCCCACTCCGGTCTCCCTAGGAGTCCCTTAGAGATCCATTCTCTCTCCCTCTCCCTTCAAACTCTTTATGAAACCCCTCACTCTCATTCTAAATCAAGCCGGAATCCAATGCCACCTCTATGCTGATGATACCCAACTCTACTACAAGATCATAACCCGCTCGGATATCATTCATCTTAATAATACCCTCTCCAAAATTCAATCCTGGTTCCAATTAAATCATCTTAAACTCTAGCCTAAAAAGGCTGAAATCATGCTCTTCTTCCCAAAAAAAAACCCTCTCCCCATCCAATCCTGGATCTCCGACCTCAACGCCCTCAACTGTTCAATCACCCTGTCCAACTTCGTTAAATCTCTTGGGATCTGCATTGACAAGATCCTAACTCTCAATGTCCACACCAAAAACTCGGCTAAGGGAGTCCTCTTCACTCTCCGTCTTCTTAAGAAAATTAGACCCTTTATCCCAACTGACGACTTTCTAATTTCTAATTTAAAACATTTATAGAGCGCAGCGTGCACCGTACGGTTTCTTGGCGCTAATGGAGAGTTAGGCAACTGAGTCAGAGAAATAGAACCTGTCCTGCAGGAGAAGGGAGGTTACACGGGGAAGGCCTGTCTAAAAAGAAATGTTTTAAGGTCTTTCCGAAAAGAGAGGTAATGGGTGGCGGAGCGAAGGTGATCGGGGAGGGTATTCCAGAAGGTGGGCGCCAAGGTGGAGAACGTAGTTCCACCTCACTTTTTCCGTTTGAATCGCGGGATTTGAAGGAGAGATTTAGAGGAGGAACGAAGCTCTCTCATGGGAATGTAATCTTTTATTAGTGAAGAAATAAAGGCGGGGCAGTGCCTTGGCGGGCCTGGAAGACCATGCAACCGATCTTAAACAGGGAGCGTTCCTTAACAGGAAGCCAGTGAAGATCCCTGAGGAGGGGTGTGGAGTGATGGTATCGAGAGAGACCATAGACCAACCGGGCTGCCTGGTTCTGGACCATCTGAAGCCTTCTCAGGCTGTATGCAGGGATGCCGTTGTAGAGGGCATTGGCATAGTCCAGCCGCGATATTACCAGTGCAGCCATGATCACCTTAAGTGCCTGGGGGGAAAAGAAGCGGGATACAGTGCGGATGGTTCGGAGGGTGAGAAAGCAGGAGGAGACTACCGAGCTGATTTGTGAATGGAGGGTGAGCTGGTTATTCATTTTAACACCCAGTGTTTTGACCGTGGTTGAAGGAGTGGGGGAAGAGCCAAGAGTGGGGGGCCAGAAAAGAGAGTTCCAGGGACTGGAGGAACCACCGGAGAGAACCAGCTCGGTTTTATCCGGGTTCAGTTTAAGATGGTTGTGGTTCATCCAGTCCCTGATGAATGTCATGGTGGATTGAAAATTAGAGACGGAGAGGGGGGAAGAGGATAGGTCAAAGATGAGCTGGAGGTCATCTGCATAATTGTATACAGTGACCGCCAGCTGCTGAAGGGCGAAGATAAGAGGAAAGATATACAGATTGAAAAGCAAGGGGGAAAGAGAGGAGCCCTGGGGAACACCACAGGTGACAGGGAGTGGGGTGGTTGTGAAGTCTCCTAAGCGAACCGCCTGGGTGCGGTCCCTCAGGAAGGAGGAAAGCCAAATCGGGGCTGAACCTTCGATTCCAGCCGCCTTGACACGGGACAGTAAGATGGTATGGTCTACCGTGTCAAAGGCGGCGGAGAGATCGAGGAGTACCAGCGCCTGGTGTTTGTTATTATCCATACCCTTCCTGAGGTTATCCAAGACCGATACCACGACTGATTCGGTCGAGTGTCTAGGGCGGAAGCCGGCCTGGCGAGAAGCTAGTCCCCCATTGGCCTCTACGTGGGCGCTGAGAACTGCGGTGACATGGCGTTCTAGCACCTTGCCCAAATAGGGCAGCAGGGAAATGGGGCGATAATTGGCTGAGTTGGACGGATCCGCGCCAGGTTTTTTTAAGATAGGCACTATGGTGGCTGATTTGAGCGCGGGGGTCACTACTCCCCGCGCAAGGGAGCTGTTAAGGAAAGTAACTGGGGGCTCAGGCCAAGAAGAGTAGATTTGTTGCAGTATACGTGCCGGACAGATGTCTGTCGGAGAGCCCGACTTTACCTTGGAGTATCTCCAAGAATGTTGCCTCAGTGAGGGGGGGGAATGGAAGTAATAAGAGTTTGAACAGTGGGAGGGGAGGGGTCCACAAAGGCGGACGAGGGGGGGGGGGGGGATGTTGGCCTTGATGGTGACGATTTTGTCCAGGAAGTAGGTGTTTAGTTGATCGCATAATGGCTGTGATGGAGGGATTTGGGGTGAGGCTCTGTCGGAGTAGGCCAGGTCCTTCACTATGCCAAAGATTTCCCTGGATTTATTTTCAGCTGATATGATTTTTGTTGAAAAGTAGGAAGTTTTGGCTGAGAGGATTGCAGTTTTGTATTCGGCAAGTGATGTGAGGTAAAGGGTTTTTAGTGATGGGCAGTAATTTTTCCTCCACTGCCTCTCTGCCTGACGGGCGGTAAGTTTTAGCTTTTTTAGGTGGTCATTAAACCATCTGTTGGAGTCCTTAGGTCGCCGGATGGAAATGCGGCGTAGGGGGGCCACTGAGTCACAACCTCCAGCCAGCCAGGTATTAATAGCATTGGCTTGGGAATTGGATGAGAGACCAGAAAGGGACGGAGTGGAGTTCCGGAGCAGGGAGGACAGGGAAGGAAGATCAACTCTGTTCCAATTCCGTGCCCAGGTATTTTTGGCATGAGGGGCTTTGGATACAGGGTTGAGAGAGATGGAAAAAGAGATAAGGGCATGGTCGGACCAAGGACAGGGAGATACAGTCACCGATGAGATTGGGAGGTTAAGGGACCAGACCTGGTCAAGTACATGACCGTGAGAATGAGTGGGGACACTAATGTGCGGGACAAAGTTCAGAGAAAGGAGGGATTCCGTGAACTCTTACGAAGTGGTGCACTCAGAGGGGTCCGAGGGCCAATAATTAAAATCCCCCAGCACCAGGACCGAGGCGTAGTTGACAAACAAAGTTGGCCAGTAGGTCTTGAAATGCCGGTAAGAACAGAGACGAAGGCTGGGGTGGGCGATACATTAGAAGGCAAGTGATAGGAGGAGAAAAGAAGAGGGAGGCGGCTACAAGGAACTCAGTGGGGGGGATGGGGGAAGAGGGAAGGGTTTGGAAATTCAAATCAGATCGAGCGATTAACGCCACACCACCGCCAGCCCTACCCGCCGGGCGATCGGCACGTAAGGCTACGTAGGAGGGGGGTAGGGTGGCCAAGAGGACAGGGAGGGAAGAATCACAGAACCAGGTCTCAGTCAAGAGCAGTAGGTCAGGTTTCTTAGTATCGAGTAAGACAAATAGCTTGTGATGGTGCTTGATCGCTGATCTGGTATTGAGTAAGAGGACAGATAAAGACGGAGTAGGGAGAGAGGAGTCAGATGGAGAATGGCGACGAGGCTGGGAGGCCGACCGGGAAGGCGGCGGTGTTGAAGTGGGAGGGTGGGCAAGCCCTAATGAGGCGATGTGCCTATGGACGGTTTCTGGGAGTGGCCAGTGGCCTTGGAGGGTGGTAAGCTCCTCAGAGGAGTATGATGTAAATTTGGCATGGGGTCGTGCCCCTGGCCCCCTGCGGACGGGCGCAGACGGGCTTGCCTTAGGCGCGCTCGCCCGCTGCGCGTTCTGAAGTTACACATGTTTTATAGGGGCCGTAGGGCGGGAAGTGGGCGTGGCCTCAAGGTGGGCGTGGCCCGCGGCGAAGGCAGCCGGTGCTAGGGGTCACGTGAGCGCTAGGTCCGCTCTACCGTGCCCTGAAAGTGCGCGGTGCTTGACAAGTGGTAAACAAGTTTTAAAAGCAGGTAAGTTTTAAAAATAGTGCAGACAAATCAAATATGCATCCTCTCCCGGCTTTCCGCCTCAGGAGACTTAACTCAGCCGAGCGCTAGCGTGTCAGCGCTTTTAAAGGGCGGGAAGTGGGCGTGGCCTCAAGGTGGGCGTGGCCAGCGGCGAAGGCAGCCTGTGCTAGGGGTAATGTGAGCGCTAGGTCCGCTCTACCGTGCCCTGAAAGTGCGCGGTGCTTGACAAGTAGTAAACAAGTTTTAAAAGCAGGTAAGTTTTAAAAATAGTGCAGACAAATCAAATATGCATCCTCTCCCGGCTTTCCGCCTCAGGAGACTTAACTCAGCCGAGCGCTAGCGTGTCAGCGCTTTTAAAGGGCGGGAAGTGGGCGTGGCCTCAAGGTGGGCGTGGCCAGCGGCGAAGGCAGCCGGTGCTAGGGGTCACGTGAGAGCTAGGTCCGCTCTACCGTGCCCTGAAAGTGCGCGGTGCTTGACAAGTAGTAAACAAGTTTTAAAAGCAGGTAAGTTTTAAAAATAGTGCAGACAAATCAAATATGCATCCTCTCCCGGCTTTCCGCCTCAGGAGACTTAACTCAGCCGAGCGCTAGCGTGTCAGCGCTTTTAAAGGGCGGGGAAGTGGGCGTGGCCTCAAGGTGGGCGTGGCCAGCGGCGAAGGCAGCCGGTGCTAGGGGTCACGTGAGCGCTAGGTCCGCTCTACCGTGCCCTGAAAGTGCGCGGTGCTTGACAAGTAGTAAACCAGTTTTAAAAGCAGGTAAGTTTTAAAAATAGTGCAGACAAATCAAATATGCATCCTCTCCTGGCTTTCCGCCTCTCTGGTCCTTTTGCAAATTGATTATGGCAAAGCCATCCTCTCTGGAATCCTCAAGATCCACCTTGCTCCTCTCAAATCTGTCTTAACCTTGCAGCAGGCTCATTACCGATGGCAAACGTTACGACCACATCTCACTAGCCCTCAAAACTCTTAAATGGCTCACCATCGAAGGCAGATCCTCCTACAAAACTGCATGTATAACACACAAAGCCCTCCATCAAAACACACCGATGTACCTCGCCAACAAACTCTGCAAAGCGGGCAACACACGACCAATGAGAAATACCAACACCCTCCTGCGAGTCCCACCCCTGCACAAAAAAAATCCACACAATCCCTCTCCTTCTCAGTAAATGCCCCAAAAATCTGGAATGCCCTTCCCAAAGACCTACGACGTAACCCTTCCTACATCAGCTTCAAAAAAGAGCTCAACATTCACCTCCTCAACAAATATTGGGGATCTTAACCTACGCCCTAATTTCACCCACCCACCATTACTACTCCATTTCTCCCCTACTGCGCCTTGAACTGCTCTAATTATCTGCTTATCCCAATATGTGTTAGCCCAAACTGTTTCTCTTCTATTAATCCTGTTGTTACTCCGGGCTGCTTACATTTTGTTTGTACCGCTTATTAGCATCATTCTCCTGTCTCACACCTTTATGCAATAGTTTGATCTCCCCTATCCATGCTATATATGGTCATGTCCCCTGCTCCTCTCATTTGTCTATTTGATATGGTGTAACTCTATCCGTTTTCACTTCTGTTCACCTGTTTTGATAATCCATACAGTCAAATTATTGTTGTTTGCTTTTACTATCCTCATTCTCATGTAAAGCGCTCTGATACCTCCGGGTACAGCCAGTGCTATATAAAACCTCCAAATAAATAATAATGATAATATCAATATTCATGCTACCTGGGTCTCTCCCTGACCGTGACCTCAATATCCGAACTGTCGAGGTGTGCCTTACTATACCATTACCGTACGGTCAATAGCCAGACTACCTGGTTCTCTCCCTGGCTGTAACCTACATATCAGGTTGTGCAAGTTCACAACCTCGATTGACAAGATAAAGACCTGAACAAACATCCACTGCATAATATTGATAGTAGACCTATGATGTTTTTACAGGTAGAAATTATAAACTTGATATGTAGTAAAACACTAGGTTTATTACTTATGTGCAAATAACAACCTGTTTTCCATGTTGCAGGCATGTAGAGTCTTGTCTGTCTGTTGCTTGTATATTCTACTGCGAGTTATTGTCTGTGTATCAAAGACTCTGGGCCAGATCAACTCAATATCACTGAGTTTTTTTCAGCTTTTTTTTCTAACGATGCTGTATAAACATATCTGCACTACTACTATTGTTTATCTGAAATCTGCTTTTTTTAATCTGCAGGAAGTAACTGAAAGAGGAAACATTTACACAGGTAACCAGGCTGTTCCTTAATCTTGCGGCTCTAAATGTCCCTCGCCCTCCTTTTTAGGTTTCGCTGAACCAACGCGCATGCGTTGTTCTGCGAGAGTATAGTAGGCAAAACAACTCCTTGAAACCCGCGAAGATTGTCCCCAATGCATGTGAGGTACTCAAGCGCGACGCTTCCCCAGCGCGCGCTTGGCCTCACTTCTCAATCACACCCCATATGGTGTTCCCTCCCACTCGCTCGCACATCAAAGGCTGCTGCTCCCCCGCCAATGCGCTCCCGCACAGCAATGCCTAGAGCTTGTTTTTATTGTCCTTCACACTATTCAGCGCGGCGCCCATTTTCCGAGCGCTGTGCTTTCAACTTTAAAGCCTCATCTCCCCGAAGGGTGCTCTCCCTCCCACCACCAAACACAGGCTGCCTATGGAACTCCCCTCGCACCCTTGCTGCCAGGTTAAGGAGTTCATCTGCGACCCGGTTCAGTCTCTTCCGCTTCCCTTGCAGTTTGGACGATGCATTTGTCCGTAGGGTGCCCTCACTTCCACCACTTAAAACAGGCTGCCTGGTTAACGCACCCCCCTTTCCCGCTGCCAGGTTAAGGAGACTGCCCCTTCATCATCCACCTCTCCCGGGGATCACCTCTTCAGCTGCAACAGCCACGGTGATCAGCTGCTTTGAAGCCACTGCTGCAATGGTAATTAACCCCTGGGATCCCGGAAGACTCCATAGGCTTTTGTGATCATTTCATGCCCTGCACCTAATCTCTCCATGCGCCATCGCTGCTCCTATCTAAATGGATGCAGCTGTGTGTCTTGTTAACTTTGAAGACACTTTAACATAATTTTGCTTGGCGCAGAGCTCTTTCATGAGCGCCGCGCATTATCTTTTCGTTTCGATGTGTGTGAATTTACTTTACCTTGCACCCCCCACCCCACCGCTCATTCTCGTTTTGTCCTGTGCAGCCAGCGCTCACAGCGATCGCCCCTCGTGCCTTCCCACTTGCTCGCTCCCCTGCCCCCCCCACCCAACTTGAAAGGAAGCCTCTTGTTACACTGCTTGTTCACCTTGTTTCCTTTCTTTCTCTTCCTCTGTGTCTTTCATTATTCTCTGATGTCTGCGCCGGTCTCGTTTCCTTATACACTCTTTCACTCCCTCTGTAGTTCTCCTTTCCTCTCTGCCTTTGTCCTCGTTTAACCCCTCTAAATCTGAATCTAACTTTGCTCTCTCGTTCTCTTTTTTTTGTTGATACCTTATCGAGCGAGTGTACCAAGAACTGCGTTTAGTAAAAGAAATCTAAAAAAGTAAAACTGAGGGACTGGGTACATTGAATGATTTTGTAGCCCAGTTTAATTAAAACAAATTATTCAGCAATCCATCCAGTAATAAAGAAAAAATCACATCAAACTAACGATAAAGCTCATAAAATGGTGGACAATTGTGCGTGCACTTTAATATGGAATTTTAAAAACACATACACTCCTCCTGCATCAATAACGTTAATTACTACCCTAGCACACTTTTAGGACCCCACCACCCTTCTGTACAATGACCAAGCACTTAATATGTAAAAAAGATAGTACGGGCTTTAAAAAATCTTCACTTTTGTTCCAAAGTTTCCACTTAAGGTGGCTATATGTTTTAGTCTTCGTGTATTTCTCTAGCTATACTGAGTTTATTTCTATTCAAATATACTAATAAAAATGTGAGTTGCAGACCTGCCAACTTAATACATTTCACAGTTTGTGGCGGAGACGTGGGCCTGAAAGAGGCGGGCTTCATGCCGAGAACTGCTTCTGGAAGAGGCACTCTGCCCCCCTTGATTGCCTCCCCTCGAGGAAAAAACAACAAAAAACAAGTAACAAAAGCTTGCTGAGCTGCAGACGATGTTCTGGGGTCTTTTCACACTTCTTAATTGACATCAGCTACTCGGAGCCTCCCAAAACAGCTGAAAAACTATTGTGCAGTGGTCTCCAGCAGTTTCCCTCCCACCGTGTGAGGGCAGTCGATATCGTATGATGCACTGTTGCATGGTGTGAGTTCGAAGGTCTGGAAATGTAATGTATCTGTAAACAGATGTTGATATTATTAAATTGTACTCCTCCGATGCTCCCTGCCTGGTTACAGTCTTTTAAGCCAACAAGCTGGTTGAAACGGTTGTAACTTGACTATGCTTTTCAAATGCTATCTAGCCATTTTAGAAACGGGCTTCTTTACGCCTGGCATGGAGTAATAGCTTTATTTATGATCTAACCGTACTTGGTAATTGCACTTCTAAAGGCCCCGCATCCCCAGACATACTTTTGCCTATCCTTAAATTCAGATGGAATTGAAGGGCCTGCCTGGACTTTCCATTCTGTTATTTCTATGCTGCAACATAAACAGGGTATTCGCCTATCATCTTTGGCCTACAACGACTTTCTTTTTTAGCTTTTGACAGATGCAGTCATTGATATTTTCCATTTGTAAGAGACGAAAAAACGAGACCGCTAAATCACTTCAGCACAGAAAAAAAAGATACTGTGACAACTTTAGGAACGGATTGTAAACGTATTTTCTGTGCAAAGTGAAGAACATGCCCTTCCATTCCAGCGAAGCCCTTCCATCCCCAATCTCACCACTCTCCACTCTGTCCCCTCCCACCACTCTCCTCTCACCACTATCCCCTCACCACTATCCCCTCTCACCACTCTCTCCCCTCCTCTCGCCCCTCTCTCCCCTCCTCTCGCCCCTCTTTCCCCTCCTCTCGCCCCTCTTTCCCCTCCTCACTCCCCTCCTCACTCCCCTCTCTTCTCCTCTCTAGCTCTCCCCTCTCTTCTCCTCTCTAGCTCTCCCCTCTCCTCACTCTCCCCTCTCCTCACTCTCCCCTCTCCTCACTCTCCCCTCTCCTCACTCTCCCCTCTCCTCACTATTCCCCTCTCCTCACTATTCCCCTCTCCTCACTCCCCCCACTCTCTCCTCACTCTATCCTCTCCTCACTCTATCCTCTCCTCACTCTATCCTCTCCTCACTCTCGCCTCTCCTCACTCTCGCCTCTCCTCACTCTCGCCTCTCCTCACTCTCGCCTCTCCTCACTCTTGCCTCTCCTCACTCTCGCCTCTCCTCACTCTCGCCTCTCCTCACTCTCGCCTCTCCTCACTCTCGCCTCTCCTCACTCTCGCCTCTCCTCACTCTCGCCTCTCCTCACTCTCCCCTCTCCTCACTCTCCCCTCTCCTCACTCTCCCCTCTCCTCACTCTCCCCTCTCCTCACTCTCCCCTCTCCTCACTCTCCCCTCTCCTCTCTCACCTGACTCTCCCCTCCCCTCAGTCTATCCACTCTCCTCTCTCCCCTCTCCCCCTCCTCTCTCTCTTCTCCTCTCCCCACTCTCCCCTCTCCCGTCTCTCACCACTCTCCCCTCCCTCTCACCTCCCTCTCACTTCAATCTCCCCTCTCCTCACTATCCTCACTTTCCCCAGTCTCTCCTCTCACACCACTCTCTCCTCTCTCTCCACTCTTCCTCTATTTCTGTCTCACTCTCTCCTGCCCCTTCACTGTCTTGGCCTCACCACTCTACTTCAGTTTCCGCCTCACTCTCCTGCCCCTTCACTGTCTTGGCCTCGCTACTCTTCCTCTATTTCTGTCTCACTCTCTCCTGCCCCTTCACTGTCTTGGCCTCCCCACTCTTCCTCTATTTCTGTCTCACTCTTTCCTGCCCCTTCACTGTCTTGGCCTCTCCACTCTTCCTCTGTTTCCGTCTCACTCTCTCCTGCCCCTTCACTGTCTTGGCCTCTCCACTCTTCCTCAGTTTCCGTTTCGCTCTCTCCTGCCCCTTCAATGTCTTGGCCTCTCCACTCTTCCTCTATTTCTGTCTCACTCTCTCTTGCCCCTTCACTGTCTTGGCCTCTCCACTCTTCCTCTATTTCCGTTTCACTCTCTCCTGCCCCTTCACTGTCTTGGCCTCGCCACTCTTCCTCTATTTCTGTCTCACTCTCTCCTGCCCCTTCACTGTCTTGGCCTCTCCACTCTTCCTCTATTTCCATCTCAATCTCTCCTGACCCTTCACTGTCTTGCTTCTGTTTATTGTATTTGCTCTATCTATCGCCCTCACTCTATCTATCGCCCTCACTCTATCTATCGCCCTCACTCTATCTATCGCCCTCACTCTATCTATCGCCCTCACTCTATCAGACCCCCCAGGATACAGCGGCATGGATTAGCAAATTTAGCGGCACAAAAATGGAAATTTAGCGGCACAAATATGGAAATTTAGCGGCAATTTTGCAGCATTTTATTTGCCCATTCTTCCTACAACAAACACAGATATCTTAGTTTTTTTAGTTATTTAACAACATGAAGCTATGTATATTTGATTTATTTACAAAATAGACACAGTGAATTAATTATTATGGTCTGTGGAAGAAAAAGTCATCTCTGGAGGGTCTCCGACACTCCCATTCTCACTTCCCCCCCATTTTCCGCTGCAATATCTCACTGTTAGACACCTATTTCTCCCCATACTTTTCTGAATTCCTCCATCTGCAAATCTCATGTCATAAAGCACCATCTTCACTTTCTCATGCTTTCTCTACTTCCTTTTATCGCCACTCCCATCCATTCCCACAAGCATAAAACTCACCCACTCATCTACAAGCATTGCACTTTCATTTTTTGGCACTGTATATATTTTGACAGCTGTGAAACTCGCTGACACTTACCAACAATTACAACTGACAGATATGAAACTACTGCTCCGTGCTTGCTCTGCAGAGGTCAAGGACTGGTTGTGAATGTGGCCTTCACAACTGTATGCCCCGCTGATAGGCACTATGAGAAACTTGCTTCATTTAAAGCAACAGTGTATCTGATCAATGTGGGAGATGCTGTGCAAGTCTTCAGTCTAGGCAGTTCACTATTAAGTAATGACCTTGTGCTGATAGCGAGACAAAGAAATCTCACTCACAGCACACAACGTTAATTCACAGTTTTAGCTTGAGGTCTGGCATATCCAGGCAACTGCAAGACAGATATCATGTGTCACTAATAAAATCAATACTGCGATTTTGGCACGGTCAACTGTCGATCCTACATAGTCTTAGGACTTTTGGCTGCATTGTGGTTAGAATACTGCTTTAGCTCGAGGAAAAGTGGTAGGATAAACACAATACCTACAATGTTTAAATCCCGCCCACAGTGTCACTACTGATGATGCTTTCATCCAAGGAGAGCCTTAAATGCCATCCAGCCAAACCTGATGGACCTCAAGTCCGCCTCCCTTAAAGGTTACAGTTGGATGCTAGCAGTCGAGGCAAGGGATTTCTAACAGTTGACAGGTCGGTTAAGGTCTAGTTCGTTAAGTAGCAGCTGGGGTTAAGCACGGTACTACATGAAGGGACGGTGCAATGAGCGTAATGAAGAAACCAATGACACTGGACAGCTGACCTCAGCAGGGTATGAACTATCCGACCCACCCTCCACCTTGCGATCACATCATACGACTCCATGGTGCTACCTCGGGCAGTAGGATCTGGCTGGGCGCAGCTGCGCATGTGCACACTGTCCAGGAATCGTGAATTGTGACAATCTACGCATGCTCGAAGAAACTGCTTCAACTGGAGCTTCACAGCTGACATCGGGAGAGTTCAACGTGGATGTGCAGTGACGTCGCATCTATCCTGCTGGTTCGAGCGTACACGGTGTCCACTGTTGAGCTGCGGGGACCCTTAGGGTTAGTCAGGGACGCAACTAGATGCAAACATTCCGGGGCGTGGGGCTAGCACCTTGAACTGTGGAGGAGAAGCCATCTTTAGAGACGATAACAGGCGTCAGTGGCTGCTGAAGGTGGCGCAAGGATCTTCATTTCCGGCTTCCTCGAGCCAGGTGTACACAGCAAGCCATGAGGGCTGCGCAGGAGCAGAAAACAAATCATGGTGCACCGAGAGGGGCAAGAAGGAAAATCAGTCAGACCCCCCAGGATATAGCGGCTTTGGTAAAAATGCCGCGATTTCAACAAAAGTGCCGATTTCGCGGGCACTTTTGTAAAAATCGCGGCATTTTTTAAAAAGTGCAGATTTCGCGGCAAATCGCGATATCCTGGAGGGTCTGCTCTATCTATCGCCCTCACTCTATCTATCGCCCTCACTCTATCTATCGCCCTCACTCTATCTATCGCCCTCACTCTATCTATCGCCCTCACTCTATCTATCGCCCTCACTCTATCTATCGCCTCACTCTATCTATCGCCCTCACTCTATCTATCGCCCTCACTCTATCTATCGCCCTCACTCTATCTATCTATCGTCCTCACTCTATCTATCTATCGTCCTCACTCTATCTATCTATCGCCCTCACTCTATCTATCTATTGCCCTCACTCTATCTATCTATTGCCCTCACTCTATCTATCTATTGCCCTCACTCTATCTATCTATTGCCCTCACTCTATCTATCGCCCTCACTCTATCTATCGTCCTCACTCTATCTATCCATCGCCCTCACTCTATCTATCTATCACCCTCACTCTATCTATCACCCTCACTCTACCAATCTATCGCCCTCACTCTACCAATCTATCGCCCTCACTCTACCAATCTATCGCCCTCACTCTACCAATCTATCGCCCTCACTCTACCAATCTATCGCCCTCACTCTACCAATCTATCGCCCTCACTCTACCAATCTATCGCCCTCACTCTACCAATCTATCGCCCTCACTCTACCAATCTATCGCCCTCACTCTACCAATCTATCGCCCTCACTCTACCAATCTATCGCACTCACTCTACCAATCTATCGCACTCACTCTACCAATCTATCGCACTCACTCTACCAATCTATCGCACTCACTCTACCAATCTATCGCACTCACTCAATCTATCTATCGCACTCACTCAATCTATCTATCGCACTCACTCAATCTATCTATCGCACTCACTCAGCACCACCACTCAGGAGCACCACAGCATCAACCTGTGCAATCGTTCAACAACAACTGGTTCAAATATGTTCTCTCAATGTCTCAGTTCAAACAAGGAGAGAGTTTTCCCTATCGACCCAGAAAGGACTGGGAAATATAGCTACACAAAGGGTGGTTCCTTTCTGTGGTTGCTAAATGGAAGCGCAGAACGCTTTTACACATAAGACACCGATAACATTTCTAGTCACAATGATATGTATCCTGTATATGTCAGGATACATATCATTGTGGAGTCACCCCAGTCCAAAGATCTGGGCCCAAATCCATCGTTTTTTTGCACTCCACACCACCCTGGGTTAGACAATAGCGATATGCAAATCAGCTCTGGGAAGGACATGGCTTTTGTAGTTCGGACTGGACTGTTCCCATGGGGCACAGGGTCAGAGCTGATTTGCATATCGCTATTGTCTAACCCAGGGTGGTGTGGAGTGCAAAAAAGCGATGGATTTGGGCCCAGATCTTTGGACTGGGGTGAGTGTGTGACATTGATCCACATTCGGTCCATCACCTGTTGTTTTTGCATATTCCGCCCTAAGTGCGCTGGGGATGCCCAGACGTGGGTCCCAGGCACTCCACACCACTGGAGTCAAGCTAGCCGGGCTGATGAGAGGTGTTACCTCGAAACCGGTCCGGTCCTCGGATGCTTGATTCCGTTCTGGGAAGGACATGGCTTTTGTAGTTCGGACTGGACTGTTCCCATGGGGCACAGGGTCAGAGCTGATCTGCATATCGCTATTGTCTAACCCAGGGTGGTGTGGAGTGCAAAAAAACGATGGATTTGGGCCCAGATCTTTGGACTGGGGTGAGTGTGTGACATTGATCCACATTCGGTCCATCACCTGTTGTTTTTGCATATTCCGGACTTAAAAGTTAAAGCACAATGGACAGTCCATGCTATGGAGAACTAAGAGTATGGAGAAAAGGCAGGGACCATCCTGGCTAGTAAAATAAGAGCAGACAGGGTTAGAAATAACATAAATAGCCTAATTATAGATAGTCAGGGAACCATATCATCCCAGCAGGAGGATATGGAAAAACATCTACTCTCACTGTTCTCTAAATTATATGATGAAGATGAATCTACACCAGACTCAGGAAACACTTTACAGTGGCTGGAGAGTAAGGCTTTGCCAACACTAACAAATCAAGGCCGAGAGGTTCTCAATAGTCCCTTTACGCAGGAAGCAATCGGAGTGTATATAAAAAAAAATAAAAAACAATACAGTGGCCGGCCCGGACGCCCTCCCCGGAGAGCTGTATTAAGTATTACAGGACACCTTAGTGTCACGGCTCTGCGAACTGTTTAATTATGTCCATAGTCCAGAGGGTTGGGCACCCCCTTCATGGAAGGAGTCTAAAATCGTGTTCATATTAAAACCTGGAAAGGATTCCCTCAAGACAGACTCCTTTAGACCTATCTCCCTGCTAAACGCGGACTAGAAGATCTTTACTAGCGTTTTGGCAGGGAGACTGGCAAAGTTAATTCCACAACTTATTCTGATCAAAAAGGTTTTGTGCCCAGTAGATACATACATGATTTAACCCTTCAGCTGATTGGAAGTATAGATCTAGCAGAGGCACGGTCGGAACCCTTGGCAGTCGCTGCTTATGATGCGGCTAAGGCTTTCGACCGGGTCAACTGGGGTTTCCTGTGGGATGTACTGACTTCAATGGGCTTTGGGTTAACCATCATGAAAACACTGAGGGATTGCTATGAAGGCGCATCTGCTGCAATTATATTAAACGGTCTTTTGACACCACGTTTCAGGGTAAGGAGAGGAACTAGGCAGGGGTGCCCCATCTCGCCCCTCCTATTCGACCTCTACATTGAGCCTCTGGCGCAAGCATTGCGGCTGGATGATCGGGTTACACCCTTTAGGGCTGGAAATTTCAGTTGTAAGTTGGCATTATATGCTGATGACCTGCTATTTTATACTGGTAACCCGGCAGAGGTTTTTCCCAGAGTCGAAGAGATAATGAAGGATTTTGGCCAATACTCCGGGTACATTATAAATAATTCAAAAACCGAAATAATGTGCTGGGGGGGGGGGAGCTCAAAGTAAACAGTTTAGATACCTGGGCATAATAATAACATCGGATCTTAACACCATACCACAGACCAACATAAAGAAGGTCACGAAGGATATTGATCATCTTCTGCTGAGATGGCAGAACCTTCAGCTTACAGTCTATGGCCGGGTTAACCTGGTTAAAATGATAATTTTGCCGAAGCCGACATATCTATTTAATATGATTCCATTGACCTTTCCACATAAATCTGTGGGTAAAATTCAGGGGAAAAAAGCAAGCTTTATATGGGCGAATAAGAACTCTAGGATCTCCTGGAAAAAGCTAAAAAGAAGACTGAGGAAGGGAGGGCTTGCGCTTCCTGATATCCTCTGGTACTCCTTTGCCTTCCAACTGAAAAATATCCGATGTCTCCTTTCCAGCCCCGATGACTCCAATTGGGGGTGGGTATTGAACACAATGGTGGAACAAGAAGGAGGGGGGGGTCCTGGATTCCTCTATAAGTTTGGTGCGCCAAAATTTTATAACAAGGTGCGTCTAAAGGTTTTGAAACATGCACTCATATGGCATAATATGGCTCAGAGTGAAGGAGAAATGGGGCATAAAATATTACTCAGACCTTGCCCCAATTTGGGATTCCCCGGGGTTGCCGTCTTGTTTCAATGATAGTCTCTCTCCTCCTATTAGGAGAGCAGGGATAATAACATGGTCGGATATAGTAACATCAGAGGGGGTTTTACCATTGGATTGAGATTGAAGATTGGGGACTCCTTCTCTAGATTCAAGTACATTCAGATCTGTTCCTGGTTTACCGCTGAGAGAGAGATAACATAGGTGGAAACTGGGATGTTGAGTCTGAGCTCCAATCTTCTAGTCCGATGAAGAAGGAAGTGGGACTCTGGTATAGAAAAATGCTGGAGGAGGAGTAATCGGAAGCGCCCCCAATGTATCAAATCTGGAATACCTCTAGGTTGGAAGATACAGCAGCTGCTCTTTATGACACATCTCTCTACTTTCTCTATAAATATGTTAGATCAGCCTCCCTGAAGAAAAACCATTACTTTACCATCAATAGGCTATATTACACACCCAAACAAATCGCGAAATTTGTGAATCCTCCCCCATCTTGTTTAAGATGTGGGTTAGTCGAAGCAGACGATGTACATGTTTTCTATGATTGCCCTATTTTGGGCCCCTTTTGGGCTATGGTGGAGAAGGCCTTGGAGGGCATTTTTAAGGTACAAATAAGCCTGAATACAGCTAGAGTCTTTTTTGGGCTCGATACTGATCTTGTTAGCTTATTAAGAGGGGCACAGTGGGCGTTATTTCTAAGTCTTGTTTTAATCACGCGTAGAGAGATATGCAAATTATGAAAGGACCCCAGCCCACCTCTGTATGAAAGTTGGTTACGGGCCGCATTGAGTACAGCGCGTTTAGAATCTGGCTTGGGGCAAAATGTAAATAGTATGGTGTGGGATCCTTTGGTGGAATGGGGAAGGGAAATGAGGCTGGTCTAAGGCCCTTCCGGTCCGATCATTACACAATGCCTCGGAATAAAGAGGCAGGGCGGGTTAGCCCAGACTATTGCAAGAACATCAGCCCTAGGGCGCCCACGACGGTTTGGGTTGAGAAAGTTTATTTGTACAGCTTTTGGTGGAATGAGGCCAAAAAAAACCACAAAGAAATAAAATATCCAAGAAAGAAGTGACTCAAACAGATAGATTCACCAAAGAACAAAAATATATTTCCACTACAACGTTTCAGCTTCCGCCTTCCTCAGGTAGTTTCAAGATGGTAAGCTCAGTGGCTGCACAGATGACACAGCTGAATTTTCAAAAAACATCATCTTACATGTCGCTCAACATGCATTATTTATGTGATTCAGTGCCAACGGCAAAGCTGTAAAAAACAATATGTAGGCCAAACAGTGAATGAGCTCTGCACACAATTCAGGAACCACAAATCAGCAATAATTAATAAGAAAATTGACCAGCCTCTAGCCAATCATTTTAACCTTGTGGATCATTCACTATCAGATTTGAAGATTTTCCCCGTGGAACATGTCTCAAAGGAAGAACTACTAGACTCCAGGGAAAACTTCTGGATGTACTGTTTAAAATCATTGCATCCAGATGGACTGAACATTACTGACAATACAACCTGATTACTGCATATCTCAATAACTCTCAGGACTGCATTGATTCTACATTCCAAATGGAATCTTCACTCATGATGCTTTTTGAAAATTCAGCTGTCATCTGTGCAGCCACTGAGCTTACCATCTTGAAACTACCTGAGGAAGGCGGAAGCTGAAACGTTGTAGTGGAAATATATTTTTGTTCTTTGGTGAATCTATCTGTTTGAGTCACTTCTTTCTTGGATATATATATATATATATATATATATTATATCTCAAAACACAGGTCCTCTGTTAGCCGAACCACTTCCAAACGAGTGCACACAAGAGCCTTCAAGGGGGATTAAGGCAGATTCAAGATTTATTTCGCTTTTCTGCAGAAAGTTGACAAACGCGTTTCCGCCTTCGTCAGTGTCAACAACAACTTTACTCATGGGTGTTTAAATAGTGCTTTGAATTCATAAACCTAGAAAGTGTCAATTGCAATCAAACAAAATAAACAATGGACTTGACCGTTGTAGTGGATCTTATCACGTCAGAACCAGTTATATACATTTTGCTACACATCCTTATTTCAATTTCTATTATGCAAGCAAATTAAAATTTTGCGGTTTTGATTTGAAAGTATCTACATAAAAATAAATCATATGTAAATCATGCGTGTGAATCCATTTACTGCGCTGGATCAGGAGGACTGGCAGTTCCTAAAATGTGATCATCCAGAATTGGCCACGTTTTATCATCTGCCCAAAGTTCATAAGAGCAAGACTTGGCCACCGGGCAGGCCAATTGTATCATCAAAAAAGAGTCTCTTAGAGAATACATCAATTTATATCGATCATGTCATATCACCGATGGTCAAAAATTTGAACTCTTATCTGAGAGACACTAAAGACTTTTTACGAATTATTGATGGAACATGCTGGGATTCTGATATGCTTCTAATAACTTTAGACATCACTAGTCTCTATACATCGATAGACCATGAAAAGGGCCTTTTTGCCATGAATTTCTACCTTAACAAAAGGCCTTTAAAATTTCGGAAACACAATCAAATGTTGATGGAACTTGCCAAGTTTTGTCTCTAACAACATTTTCATTTTTTCAGGGCAATTATACCTGCAGAAGCAGGGGACCGCAATGGGCATGTGCTTCGCCCCCAGTTACGCAAATGTTTTCGTTGGCTGGTGGGAGAAGCACGTGGCCTGGGCGGGGTCAAATGAGAAGTGGATGGACAAAATCGCTCTTTGGACGCAATACATTGATGATCTTTTCATCGTGTGGCGTGGTCCAAGGAGCGAGGGTAAAAACTACATAAAAGCCTTGAATGACAACGATTTAAATCTTAAATTCACCAGTTGCATCAGTGCTAAAGAAGTTGTTTATCTACATCTAAGGGTATATATCGAAAACAACAAATTGGAAACCGCACTGTATCGCAAAATTACAGCTGGAAATACTATCCTGCACGCAGGAAGCAGTCACCCGAAAAGGGTAGTGAGAAACATCCCAGTAGGTGAATTTTTAAGAATGAAATGAAATTGTTCAACATCAAGAGAATGTGACAGGGCGATAGTTCAGGCAAAAGAAAGATTCAGAAAGAGAGGGTATTGCAGTGGCTTTCTCGAAAAAGCGGAACAAAGATGTCATGAAACAGAAAGAAGTACATTGCTTTGGGATAAAATTAAGACAGGACAGAAGTGTGAGACTAATTAGTAATTACACAGAGAAATCCTCAGAAATGATTTTGAGAAAAAAATGGAATATAATAAAATCAGATAGTGTAGTGGGAAAGACACTACCAGAGTATCCCTTAGTAACTTACATGAGAGGAAATTCCTTAAGGGATCATTTGGTGAACAGCCATTATGATCCCAGAAAAAAGAAACCAATAACAGGATTCTTCCCCTGTATGAAATGTAAGGCGTGCAAACACAGTTGCAAGGTCAAAGACTATATAGTACCAGGGAAACAAGCTAAAGTGCCTATTACCAAACTCTTAAACTGCAACTCAGACTACACAGTCTCCTGTTTGATCTGTCCGTGTGGCAAGAAATATGTGGGGAGTACAATCCACCCCACCAAAAAAAGAATTCTCGAACACCTGAGAGCGATCAATAATAAAGATCATAATTATCCGGTCGCACGCCACTTTGAGAAAGAGCACAACAGCAACAGTAGCCTCCTAACCTTTTTCTGTTTGGATCAAATTGTCAAATCAGAAAGAGGGTGAGATAATGTGAAGAAACTACGCACATTAGAATCTAAATATATTATCAAACTGCAGACAAAGGCACCAAAGGGACTCAACAATGAGGAAGAAATGTGGGTTCATGTAGGTTAATCATGTAATGAGATCCTGACCTTATGTTTGCACTTTATTTTCCGCTAAAGAGATAGCCCATATGTTCTGTGTAAATTCCTATGATACAAAAATACCATTCAGGAAGAAAAGCTTCTTAGAAACTTCTGGCATGCTGCCAAATTTAGCCCATTCAGGACATAATTGAAGACCTAGCGGCCAACCAGTAGCCAGCTGTAAAAGTTCGAGTAAAGGACAGCATAAATATGTATTTATCGTTATACATGTGTAGCGCAGTAAATGGATTCACACGCATGATTTACATAGGATTTATTTTTATGTAGATACTTTCAAATCAAAACCACAAAATTTTAATTTGCTTGCATAATAGCAATTGAAATAAGGATGTGTAGCAAAATGTATATAACTGGTTCTGACGTGATAAGATCCACTGCAAGATGGCTGCCACGGTCAAGTCCATTGTTTATTTTGTTTGATTGCACTTGACACTTTCTATGTTTATGAATTCAAAGCACTGTTTATTTAAACAACCATGAGTAAAGTTGTTGTTGACACTGACTAAGGCGGACATGCTGAAACGCGAAATACATCTTAAATCTGCCTTAACCCCCCTTGATGGCTCTTGTGTGCACTCGTTTGGAAGTGGTTCGGCTAACAGAGGACCTGTGTTTTGGAATAAAATCGCGCGTCTCACAGCGCGCCAAGTAAGCACCAGTAACGCAGAGGAGCAACGGATGGTGAACAACGTGTTGGGAATATATATAGATATATATATATATATTCCAACAAATTGACCTGAAGCATTCCGAGATCACTCGACAAACGTTCTGCCATCCGGCTCTGATTCATTGCATGCCTTCACACTCCACATATCTTTTAAAGTTGCTGACGGGTTTCAGGGCTTTCACGCCCCTTCTTCTTGGGCTGCACAAAAGAAAACTGATGCACGCATTATTTTATATCCGGTTCCTTATATTTAATTCAACCCCCTCAGTGGGCGTTAGCTAAGTGCACAGTCCATCTGAAGCATTGTCAGACTTGAAGTCTATAATGCACATACGTTTTTCACTTTAAGTAAGCTCCGTTTTTCTTTTGTTGCTGCCGGATGACAGAACGTTTGTCGAGTGATCTCGGAATTCTTCAGGGCAATTTGTTGGACTCGCTTCTCGCATGCAGGAAGAGAAGCGTGACTTCCAGCGGGGCTTGAGTCTCCAACTGTGTGGGGCTCTTCAGCACAACGTTCCTATTTTACAAGCCTGCCAGAGCACAAACAATCTACTAAAGGTAATCAAAAAGGCATGAAACAACAAAAGAGTGTGTGTGTGTATATGTATATATATATATATTTGTCACTATGGTAGAGATACTGTATTATGTCTCATTCTAGTCGAGGTTAGGTTGAAAGATGTAATTGTATCTTTCCGCTATTTTTAATACATTTAACACGTAACACATCATTTGCACAGGGTATTTTTGTTTTGTGGAGAAATCTGGAAAGCGGCTTCTTCATGCACTTATTCTTTTGTATATCCCCCTTTTTTCACTGAAGTCACTATTCAGAGTATAGCAATGTGCATTTATGCAGTTGGAATCGTATTATTGCACTTTTTTAAGTGTATGTGGATTTAACCAGGAATGTTTGGCGAAATGCTAATAATGCAATTTGCGTTCTTAAATTCATGTAAAATGTAAATTCATTTTAATCTGTTATGACGCTTCAATACTGCAAATGAAATTTCCGATGTATATACCGATGTATTTGGAATGACAGTGTCAAGGTTATGCAAAAATGATTTATGCCTTGATGGGACAGCTAAATTATTTTGATTAAGCATAAATCTTGTAGTCTTTTCGCTATGTCCATCGTTTTGTTCTCTGAACATGTGACCCCAGTGGGAAGGGCATTTTATTTAAAAATGGCTTTAATCACACACAGCCTTTATGTAAACAAGGGCGCCTGAGCCCGAAACGCGTCATCTGTCGACTGCTGTTTGGTTACATTAAACATCTTGCCTGAGATCAGAAGTGGTTTGTGTCTCTTTCTTCGCCGCCGAGGTTTTCTGGTGGAAGTGGAAGGAGAAATCTGTTCGTAATATATATATATATATATATATATATATATATATAAAGAAAAAGTTGCTGCTAGGTGGGGATACACTTACAGGTAGGAATTGATGCCAACGCAAGGGCGCAAGCTGCGAACAGAGTCCCTTTCCTGCCAGACGCGTTTCGGGCCAACGCCCTCTTCAGTGGCAGCACATGTGACATGACGGCAAGCTGCAGGCACCAGTAAATACCCTGAGTAATTATGCACAGGTGTAAAACCTGAAGCAATGCTCTCTGGGACTGGTGGTTCGTAAAACCCAAGTGGGTCGCCGCCGCCATTCGCATGCAAAAAAAGTATTAAAGGGATTGCCAATGTCCCCGCAAGCACCCCGCAGGTAAAGGCACCTCCTGTACCACAGAAAGCTACCCAAGTAAGGCAGCTGTGGACCCGCAGTTGTAAGCGGTAGTGCAACCCCGCGACCGGGCAGGCCGCAAACAAATGGAAAGAAAAAGTTGTCGCTAGGTGGGGATGCACTTACAGGTAGGAATTGATGCCAACGTAAGGGCGCGAGCTGCGAACAGAGTCCCTTTCCTGCCAGACTCGTTTCGGGCCAACGCCCTCTTCAGTGGCAGCACATGTGACATGACTGCAAGCTGCAGGCACCAGTAAATACCCTCAGTAATTATGCACAGGTGTAAAACCTGAAGCAATGCTCTCTGGGACTGGTGGTTCGTAAAACCCAAGTGGGTCGCCGCCGCCATTCGCATGCAAAAAAAGTATTAAAGGGATTGCCAATGTCCCCGCAAGCACCCCGCAGGTAAAGGCACCTCCTGTACCACAGAATGCTACCCAAGTAAGGCAGCTGTGGACCCGCAGTTGTAAGCGGTAGTGCAACCCCACGACCGGCAGGCCGCAAACAAATGGAAAGAAAAAGTTGCCGCTAAGTGGGGATGCACTTACAGGTAGGAATTGATGCCAACGCAAGGGCGCGAGCTGCGAACAGAGTCCCTTTCCTGCCAGACGCGTTTCGGGCCAACGCCCTCTTCAGTGGCAGCACATGTGACATGACTGCAAGCTGCAGGCACCAGTAAATACCCTCAGTAATTATGCACAGGTGTAAAACCTGAAGCAGTGCTCTCTGGGACTGGTGGTTCATAAAACCCAAGTGGGTCGCCGCTGCCATTCACATGCAAAAAAAGTATTAAAGGGATTGCCAATGTCCCCGCAAGCACACATTACTGGCTATTTTTCATAGTCACCACGATGAATCACGAGACAGGAATTGTTTTGATTGTAATCCCACTTTTTTGTTTCGGTTAGGTGTGTACTGGGCAATAAATTCAAATATTTTTATTCTCGCCTGCATCATATTGCGGTTTAAACAGAAAGCAAACAAGAGGTACTGTTTCCCAAGTGGAATCCTGTGCAAACGTCCCCCTCCTCATTACAGATAGGTTATCACGAAAGCTAATGCTTCAATTAAAATATAGCCCTCCATCGCAGAAGATAAATCTGAAACCAAGTCCTCCTTTGTGTATACGTGTGCCCCGCCTCCCGGCTTCTTCAGCTGCTCCTGCTACAGATCTCTTGGTAGTCTCTTTCCCAACATGGCTGCTAAACTCTGCATGGTACAGCCTGCCTCTCCAATCCATGCTTCCCTCCCCTTACCAAGCCTTTGGTTTCCAAACACGCCTCTACTGGTGCTTGCTTTGGGACCAAGCTTACTGATATTAGACACGCTACATATACCATTACAGCCTGCACACCAAAGGAAACATTTTGGTGCCACGAAGTCATATACGCTACATCCCGGACAGTTGTTAATTTAAAGCATTTGCGTTTACAGATATATCTAATAAACTGCAAGGGTGCTCATGAGCATGTCTCAATGCCGCAATGATTAAAATATATGCCTTTTAAAACTGCAATTTAATTAGTGTTCTTCCTAAAATAAGTAAATTCAAATAACGAGTACAATCTACTTCCTCCCGTTTTACATCCTGAAGTGTAACTTTATACTTTACTTTTTAAATGTTTCCCGTTAGTTCTGCAGCAAAGTATCAGGAGGGAGCATTGTTTGGTGTGGACAGTTTGGGCGTTTGCCCCTCCCTGCCAGCTTTTTGCTTTTTTTGCCCTCACCACTACCCATTGTTCTGTTGCTTTTCATTTCCCCTTCCCCCAGCTCCGCGACCTTGCTGCACCTGCGTGTTGCTTCCTTCTCTTACTCAGTCATCCTCCTCTGCTCTTCTGTTGCTTTTTGTCCTCCTACCAGTTCTCCGTTGCTCTGCCACATCTCCTCTCCATTGCTTTTCGTCCACCACTCCCTAGCTCTTCACTGTTGCTTTTCAGTCTCTTCCCTTCCCACTGATTATTTTTCTTCTTAATAAATTATTATATTTTTTAATATAATTACATGTATATCTCTAAATCTCTCCATCTCTCTAAACCTCGCTCTCTAAATCTCTCTCCCTCTCTAAATCTCTCTCTCTCTAAATCTCTCTCTCTAAATCTCTCTCTCTCTAAATCTCTCTCTGGTCGGTTGACATTCTAGCTATTTGGGAGTAGGACGTAGCTGATATTCAAGTTACTATATAAAAAAGCAATGGCACAGCCAATAAGTCTCACTTTTGGGACCTTTTAAGTGTTTAGCCATGCAACAGTTGATGTTGTTGCACCAAGGATGTTGTGCTGCATAACTAAATACTTGTAAGGTCCCAAAAGCGAGACCTATTGGCTATGCCAATGGTGTTTTGCATGCCATCGTCTCAGGGTGGCAGTTTTAGGCAGAGCGGAGGGTTAGTGAACTGATGAGCACTACTACAGTCAGTTTCCTTTGGATACATGGAGGTTCTTCTGACCAAGATCACCAAATCCATTAACCAACTTCGCAGTGTAGACTGTGACAGCCATACAGCCATACAGGTCTGCAGAAGCACCTTGTCCTTCTAAGTAGATGTTATCCTTCTCCTGTGCCTTCTCTATAGGTGCCACGCCTCCCTGGCTGATGCAGGACGAGGAGCCCGGAGACCAAGCACAAGAGATCGGGCCTTCTCACGAGGAATTCCTCAAACAACGTAAGGAACTTTATTCTATTTGTTGACATTTTTATTTGGAGGTGATGTCTTTGTTTTATTGATACATTTTTTAAAGAAACGAAGTCCCTTCCCAGTGTTTAAAAAAAATGTACATTTTAAGGATATATTTGTACTGAACAAAAGAATTCTGGTAACCGCATGGATCAGTGAGTTCATGGCACGTATGAAAACAAGGGTTAAAATAATGTTGTAAATATTAATATCCAACTTCAACAAAAACAGTTGCATTTGAGCACCACTGCAGATGAGATAGGGTGGCAGCTCTGGTTAATGTATTCCTTTGTACTTGGGTGGTGTGCGTAAATGCTCCCTTGAAACGGGTAGCCTTATAAATAGGCAAGCATGGACATTCCACTGGACTTTAAACATGGTATGCGAGACCTCAGAGAATCCTGCACATGGAAAGCATGGTGTGTCAATGAGTTTGTGTAGTGAGTGCTAATGAAGGAATGGTGCCGCAGAAAGGGCGGATTTAGTGAGTTTTAATTTGTGCTTTAAAGTCTGCACTACTTAGTCATTTTCTTATATTTTCAGAGGAGAAGGAGAAGCTGAAGAAATTACCGCCCAACCGTGTGGGGGCTAATTTCGACCACACGTCCCAGACAGGAGATGGATGGCTCCCGTCTTTTGGGCGGGTCTGGAATAATGGCCGGCGCTGGCAATCCAGGTAAGTGCAGGGGTTGCCACAGTGTGGAAGGAGTGATCTGAGTCTCAATTAGCCTAGTTGCTTTTCAGAGCTTAATTTAACTTGTACACCTAAAACATCATGGAACAACAACCACAAAAGATCTTGACTTCAGTCATCTTCACTCCAGCAAATGGGAGTCTTGTGGTACAGGAAAAGATATGGCAGGAAGAGCTTCCTTAGTCTTCTCCTTGACTTCTAAATGTGGTGCCCAAGTTGTTCTTTGTGCAGGTTTCATTCGGCACAAGCTGCCTGTTACAAATTTCTTGTTGTTGGTTTTTACTTTTTTTGACGGTTTAAAACCTAATTGGCATAAGTCAAATTCACTATAAACAGGTAGAAGGAAACTGTGACGCTGTGGACCGGGATATAATTAAATTGTTTGGCGGCTAGTGGGTTGTGGAGTTGCAATTGTTCAGTCTGCAGGCCACGCACCCTAACAATCCAAGCTCCTTCCAACATACATGGCACATGTTAAACTGCTGTCAAAAATCTGTTGCCACTAGTAGAATTGAGGACAAGGCCATACCTTTGACAAACGTGTAATACGTAAATGTGAATAACATAATATTTAATTATTGTATACTGTGAGAAGTTTGTGCCGTAGCATGCTTCAGCGAGACCAAAAGCCCTAAACAATCCAGTGATATGGTTGGGATTCAGGCCCCTCCCATATCTGCTGCGTGTCTCAGTGGATTGATCAACACATGACAACATATCGATAAATCTCCTTTTGTTTCAGGCATCAGTATCGGGCTGAAGGAGAGGATGCTAGAGCTGGGAAGAGAAAAGCAGGCAAACACTGGCAGTCCAAGAAGAAGAGGAAGAGAGGCGACACATGATGATTATTCATGGACCCCCCCAACCCCCACGTGTTCAGAGAAATGTTGGACAAGACAGGCTTCAATCTCTCTGTACAGATCTCCACTCCACAACAGTCCGCCTTTGTAAGAAATGTAACAAGTACTAGTCACAGTGCATAGATGGTTCAGTCTGAAGGAGACCGAGATGAAATATTCATTCAAAATCAATTGAAAACTACATTGTCTCTGAAATTTAACAGAAGGGTGATGTAGTAATCTCTTCCAAAGATTGTATTTGAAAGAGTCATTGGTGAGTCTGGTGGCTGGTCCCTTCAAACCTGAATCGACCTCATATAACAGTCTGTGGACTGGGAACATCCAGCAAACCCCGACCGTCCTTCGAGGTTTTGCTAAAATCGTTTAAGTCCCAATTAGAAAAAAACAGTCCTCAGTAAAGACAGCCATATTTGCAGAGATGTTTGAGGCTACTCTCAGCCTGCCCAACAGCTTCAACAAACGTTCCTTGATGACATCAAAAGCAGAAAGAAATTCATTCTTTTTTACAAGGGACTAAAAGGTGGTTAGTTAGGTATGGTGGACCTGTTGATGTATGGGTGCGCCCAATAGATAGCAGGTAAATATGTGACGGATAGCTTTCAGTTTCTCAGTATTGCAATGTTTGTCAACATTCTCTTGTTTCTTGCTCTGGCATTTACCTTTGTAAGTGTTGAAAAATAGTACTTACCTTTTTATAATGTTGCCTTTCACTGACCAGTTTGAGCTGTGCAATGTTCAGTTTCTAACAAATGAAGAATCCGAAAAAATGTATCTTTTCTCATGGAAAACAATAGTACTCATGCATACTACTGGCTGGGAAAAAGGCCTATCTGGGTTTAATTGAATTTCTCATCTGATTACCTGGTTTGAATTGTTGGGAATTTCGAGAACTTTAGCAATGTTGTCTCTGTTTTAAAGTTTTGACCGGGCTTGTCAAGATATGTCACTACAAAACAGAGGCGATAATGATGTTGAATTCTACTTTGTAGAGTTGTGTGTATGTTTTTTTTCTTGGTTCAGTAAATCTACCTTAAAAGATATTTCCATAGTTTATTCAATTTTTGCTTTGTCTGGCCCTTAAATTCTCTGCCAGTCGTGATAGGGACCAAATATCATAGTCATGAGTAGAACTTGAAAAGGCTAAGTTGCATTGAACTTACCACCAGCCTTTGGAGACATGAAAGACCTACAGCACATATTTTCGTAAGGAAGCGTCGGTGAGGTTAAGCTTCTAACTTATGTCACTTGTAAAGCAGGGGCACCCCACCCTATTCTCCACCATTCTTACTAGTTCATGCAATAACTGAATAGCAAGGACCACACTGCTGTTAGAAAGGTCAATGTTAACTTGGGGCCACTGTATCTTGACAACGTATTTAAGGAGACTCTTCTTAGTCTCGATAATAAATTTCAAATAAACGGCAACGCTTTTTTTTAAAAAAAAAATTTTAATAATGGGGTTTTTGGATGCAGACAAGACCCCACCAAAAATCCGAGTTCTGTGTGTGTTGGCCAGCGTGTCCCTAACTCTGTTTTCTGAACCCAACCAGTAGATGGCCGGATAACGCAAAGTATGTTAAATTGTACGTAATCTTTTCCATGTTCAAGATAGCTGGTGCTCCAAATGGCATCCCTCAAAATAGTTTTAGTGCTTTAAAGTGACTTTTAAACAGAATAACTTATAAATTATTGTTTGGCAATGAGACAGCTGAAGATTATTTTTCAGTGCAACCACAGCAATTGATTGTAAATGTTTGGCACCTTGCAATACAGATGATCTAATTTGAGGGTATCAAATGGTTCCTTCCTTGTAGAACAGACAAAAACACGAGCTAGAGACTGAAAAACACAAATAAGACATTAAAAATCTGGACACTAACTCGCTTGTTGCAAAAGAAAATTTTAACAGATAACAATTAATGAAATCTAGATCTTTGAAGGGATCCGAGTTCCACCATAATATGGAGGAATTCAAATACAAAAATAGAATAATGGCCTTATTTCAATTGCTATGCTATCCTTAGAATTGCTATGATGCTGGATACCCCGACAGTTTTATAAATGTATTTTATTTGACTAGATATATTTACATCGTGTCATTCACCTTCAAAACAACTCTTTCCACACATAATTTCAGCTTTGTTATTCTTTTTGTTGCTTACTCAAGATATGAATATGCAGTTCTGACTAGTTCTAGTTTATTTCATGAACGCATGTCACTTGCGTGTGTTTTTAAGCATAATGGCAGCAGGTTGTTAATATTGACTGTGGCAACTTACAAATTTCAATAGACCTAGAGAAAAACGCCATGAAAGACATAATAAGTCAAAATGAGAAGTTTCATATATGCGAGTTCCCCTCCTCCTTTTCTCTACTTTGACACCCAGTAGATTAATGAATAATTCCTTTTAGGAATATATAACATATGTTTTTTATGGGACAGAGGAGCCCCACTACTTTATCTTAGAAATTAATAAGTGTGTCGTTTTTAGGGGAATTAATTTCACACAAGTTATTTTGAAGCACTATAGTCCATTTAAGCGAGCATTAAACTAAGCGCCTTTAAATACATGATCTAGGCGATATTGCAGTGGCAATGTCATTGAAATCATAGCAAGGTCAGGTATATTTGGATCATAGCGGCTACTCTGTACATAGTGGCATTTGAAGCCTTGCAGCTCCCCACAATGAGTCAGGACAGCCAGGATATGGTCCCGATGAAGAAGCAACCCCCTTCAGGTTCAGTCCACCTTGACAGCGTTGGCAAGGGGTGCTTCATTCTAGACTTCTGCCAGACTGCAACATGGGCGTCAGTGCATGCATTCACCAAGCACTACTACCTCAACACTCAAATCTACAGAGAGGGACATTTTGTACACTGTGTTCTGCAAGATATTTTGGTGAGCAGACTGACCAGACCCTCCACCATTTTGGGAAGCATTGCTTTAGTATAATTTCTAAAGATCGGAATCTGTTAAAAGTATTAGACAAACAGCGCCAACATGTGGCAGTCTGTCATAAGTGCCAGTGTTAACAAAGTGCAGGTGCCGAGCACCGAAAGCCACTGCCTCAAATTAAACACTGTCAGCATCTAAAAGATCCTTTTTCAAGCCTCAGTTTCTTCATTATGTTCCAGCTGATCATCTACAGAATTGATGTAAATACTGTTAAAAATACAACATTTATTAAGTCACATCTTTTCATTCAAATGGGCTCGAATAATTTCAGATTTTTCATACACTATGGGTTTATTGAATGTTTTTTTTAAATAAAAATATGCTACACATCCTAATTTTATGTTTTTATTTATACGAAATTTTTATCCTAAGTGTAACACTGCATATGGTAGACCTGAAGCAATGTTTTATAGGACAACACCGTGGATGGCACCATAAGTGGTGCAGTCCACACAAGGTGCACAGAGTTTGAAAACTAGCAAAAATAGAGTCCAGAAAAAGGCAAAAAATCTCGGGTGACCATGCAGAAAAGATAGATTTGCTACAGTCTCCCAAACCGGTTACGTTGAATGTCAGTTTTAGCAGGTCTTTACATTATGAGGCAATTTCTTCCCAGGCGGGCTGTAAAGGACTGGACACGAAGTAGCTATGTTGAGTGTTTTCGAGATTGCAAGAGGAAAGCGTGACGTCAACTCATAGCCATGGTGGCACCTTGCACAGAAAATTATATTTGTGCCTCCTCTCTTGGATTGCAGCTAAGAGGAAAACTAAAGCGGGAACAAACTGTTGGCAAACAATGTTGTTTTTTTTATTGAATATGAAGCCTGCATTGATGAAATCAGTAGGGCACTAAACTACCCTTGCCTTTGGGAATGGGAAAACAACAGCGCAAAATACTATCCACAATCCGAAAATCCTCAAAGTACCTCATCCAAACTGTTTGAGGAATGATGGCACCAATAGCAAATTAAGCTACGCGCGTCAACAGATGAAAGAGTATAATGCCATAGGAAAAATCAAATCTACTGCGAAACATCAGGGGCAAAAATGTAAAGCAAGGGGTCAAAGAGTGCAACAGAAATCGGGGCATGGATGCGTTGCGACACACATTGCCTGTTCAAATGCCATCTTTCACATTCCTACACAGGACCTCACCTCACCTCACCTCATATAGGAAGAAGCCATACCACATGTTTGATTAAGAAGTTTAAGTAACTTCCAATGGAGAAACCGCCATCTTCTATCTAGCACTTTTATATGGTCAAAATAACTCTTGACTAGGAACAAATGGCATCTGTTACTCCACAAAGGAGTCTAAGCTTGACATTCCGTTTGCCAAGTGAATTTCTGAAGGCTGGCCGCAGCCTAAACTCCGCACCATCTGCAACAAGTATGAAACCCTTCTCTCTCTGATTCTGAAGGTACTGGAGCAAATCCAGAAGACCCTGCGCATTACATGGTTCCACAACACATTGGACAATAACACCTGTAAGAAATATCCTTCCAAAGCTACATGAACATGGGTAATCTCTGATCTTTCATTTAGTTTTGTAACCAAATGTGAAATGGATCTAATCAGCTTGCAATTAATGCCATGTGTGATAAGTCACCTGTACTCTGGCTACAATTCCAGCAAAGGTCTGTGTAGGTTGTGTACCTTGAGAGTGTCCAAAATATTCAATGCAATAAAAGGAATCTTGTTTATGCAAGATCTTGTGTGATCTTGGCCACCAAAGGTTAGGTACACATACAGGGCCACTGTTTTATAATGATCTGCTTTTTGGGAGTATGCAAACCATTCTTTGCATTTCCTTTGTAGTTTGAGATTTGTGTGTCAGTAAACAGGGGTCCGTAATCTCTAAAACTTGGAGATTAAATGGTCTTGTTTTGTCAATTTGTGTAAGAAAACGTCAAGATCTGAGTCTGTTATGAAATGTAGTGAGGTGGCTGGCAACATGAGTCTTAAAAAGTTATAAGACACCATATTATCAAAATTAATTTTACTTTGTATGTTAATATATGACAGCTGAGAGTCCCGGGTGCCTTGGTCATGCATTCGGTTGATGCAATCTGTAACCCATTACTTTCAAATCCCATTCAGAGAGCGAGAGAAAAGGAATCCTAGTTGTGTTCTCCCAACTATAATCGCAAACATAAATGGGCATATCAGATAGAGTTGCCAGAAGAGACAGTTATGGGGGAAATCCAAAGATTTTTGGAGTAGACACCTCACCCACTTAATAGTGGCATGCTTCATTATCGGCTCCTATTCACACCCTGGTATGATAGTACAACCAGGACAGACTCAACCAAAAAACGGATGGGAGTTCTTATGTAAATCTTAGCTGGATATGTGGCAGGGATCCAGAAGGTAAGGGGTAAAAAAATGTCTCCGGGTAAACCCAGGGAAATTTACTTTAATAAGTAGGTACCTTAGACATAACTAAAAACAGAGTTTGGGTGTTCTAGTTGAAGTGTAATGCTCCGAAAGACCCTAGTTAAGCTAACATGGTTCAGCCTGCCTTAAAAACTCTAATGGGTCTAGGGCCTTCAACAGGGCTAGGGGTGTCCCTGCCAATCAAAGCAGTCATGCCATGCTTAGGGTTAAAAGGTGCTGGACTGGAACTGGTATAACAATATACTACAAATAGTAGTGACTTCAATAAGCCATTTAGTTAGTGGGAGGAGTCCGCAAGAACCTCAGATGGGTAAAACAGGCCCTGTACTCTTAGACTTTTTTTTTTAAAGAAAAAAGGGAATATGTTGCATATATAATAATGATACATTGTGAAGCTATAAAGTGAAGCACGTTAAACCACTGCAAAATGTCACACGTGTCCATGCACATAACGCAGTAAAGGGAAAAACATGCCAATAAACCTAAAATAGAGCGCAGCACACTTTTGTACTTCTTACCCTATATTCAAGTGGTTCAGATATCATGCGCATCTGGCGAATCTCCATCCTGTAGTCACACACTTAATTTGGTAAAGGTATAGTTTTTTACAGCGCGAACTAGACCCGGGACATCGGGTATCAGAGCACTTTACATGAGCACCACTTTTGTTACAGATGGACACGTTCATTTTTGTTAAGCACGGGGAGATTAAGTGATTTGCCCATAATGGCAGGATGTTGAGCGTAGTTGCCTAGACTCGACCCCAGTTCCCTAGCTTCAAGGTCGACTGCTGTAGCCGTAAGGCTACATCCTCTCCCCATTACTGAGAGAGAGGCCTAGGTCATGCCACACATGCATGACCAGTGTTTGCTGATGACCAAAAATGCGACTAGGGATTCCGGGCACTCTGTGCAAGGGATGCATGTCCGTCACCTTGCCGGGAATTTCCCATCCATACATGAGCAAAACTCTGTTGAGCAATGACCTGCATCGCAGGAGCCACAGGTACCTTCATATGTACCGGTTATGAGCTGTGTCTTGCTTGTTATATGATCGAATTTATGTTTTGTTTTTCTCATTATATTAATTTCTCATTGCTTGGCAGGTATTCTGCCAAATACAAACATCAGGGCTCAGTGTTTAAACGGGACATGCAAGATCAGAAATGAGGTTCTGGCAATGTCTAAGGCATAGGGTCAAATCGCCTTTCAAAGGCCAACTTACTACTATGGTGCTCTGTGTGATCTTGTTCAAGCATCGTTCTCTTTCTACGGCCTACTTACAAACTGCAGTGGGGAATTAATAACAGATTGTATACTATGTAGGCCAGATGCTCTAAATATACTACCTGGCATTTTGCAAAGCAGCTAGTGAAAATAAAGGGCACTGACTGTGCACATTCACCACATAATAATAATTGCTTGTTTTCGCATGGAATGTCTACAACAGTTTTACCGTAGCACAGTGTAACAGCTGGTTACCATTTACGAACACTGTATATTGACCTCATAATGGTGAAAGAGTTAGTAGGCCCTGTGGTTACCCAAGCATGTTTCCTGCAAGTCATAAAGATCTCCGCAACAACCACTGAACTCGATAAGCTGCCTTACAAGCTCATGGTGTGCAGTATATTAAAGTGCCAGCCCTTGCAGAGGTTTATCACCTGACTGTCTGTAAGCACGTGCTAGAACTGATGCTCAGACTAACTGAACTAACTCATGCATGCAGTGTCGAAGACATATTACAGCTTCTTAGCAAAAAAACTACTCACCTGGAAATATTTCACCAATTTTTCACGTATTTGTGAAATAAAGTGCTGGCTTTTTTCAGAGGCCACAGTAGGTGGATTCTGTTGGTTAGCGCGCTAATTGTGGAATAACTGAGTACAAGCAACAGTACAAAATTTCAACCACTGTGAACCTGGGCGAATCTCAAACTCCCTGTCCCCCAGCGCCTCAGAGCGTCATTCTTGCCGCTAGCAAGTCCAACACGCTAAAAATAATTGCTTTAATAGACTTTAAAACTCATCACAAACATGTATTATTCCAGGCCCTTTTATCTGCAGGCAAACGAGCTCCTTCTCAACACCTTCAACTAGCTGCAATAGCGACCTATCACTGGAGCCAGCTGCAAGTGTTGACAATGTTGTAAGTTGGCATCAGTTCTTAAATTGCTCTAGGGGTTGCCTTTGGTGGGAAGGAGTAGTTTCTTTTCTGTAACTCCAGTTCTGTAGTAGGGGTATCTCTGTTATAGTCATAATCTAGTGAATAGTCCCGCCCATGTGCGTGGACCCCGGAGCAATCAAAAATAATCTCTTAAAGTGTCGAAAAAATGCAGAACTGCACAGACACTTAAGAGAGAATTTAAAGACATATAATGCAGCCTATAACAGGCTACACTGTCCAGTACTTCAGCTAGAAATTCCACCAAAAATCCAGAAAACAGCAAAGTCTGTCCAGATTTCCCTTGCCTTCAGCACAAACCCCTCTGGAAGATAGAGAGGAAGACATAGACAAACACGCCCCATAGGCTGCCATTATGTGGCTCAGAATAGGATACTGTGCCTTTAAGAGAACTTTCCAGAACTTCACAGTATCCCAGAATGCCCTGCAGGTCCCTCTACTTTCAGTTCTTTTTGAAGGCGTAACACGCCAGACCTGTAGCATTCCTTACATGAATATCTCTCCACCGGGAAGGAGGGCGGGCGCTTATGACTATAACAGAGATACCCCTACTACAGAACTGGAGTTACAGAAAAGAAACTGCTCCTTCTGTAGTAGGGGATCTCTGTGTATCGTCAATCTAGTGAATAGAATGGCAAGCCCATCCCCACACCAAAGCGGCGGTGGAGAAACGAAACCAACACCACTATTGCGCGAACAAATTCCGCAGTGAAGCCTGTCCAACCTGAGCATCCGCCCTGGCATCAGCGTCCAGACAGTAATGCTTAGCAAAGGTATGAACCGACTTCCAAGTGGCGGCCTTGCATATTTCTGCAATCGGCACATTACGGAGCAAGGCTGTCGTGGCAGCTTTGCCCCTGGTGGAATGAGCCTTAGGCTTACCTCCTAAGGTCTTATTAGCTTTCTGGTAACATAGTTGTATGCAGGACACAATCCACCTAGAGATGGACTGCTTAGAGGTCGCAAGACCCGTCCTGACCGATCCATAATTGATAAACAATTGGTCTGACCTACGAATACCTTTAGTCTTATCCAGATAAAATTTCAACACTCTCCTAACATCCAGGGAATGTAAAGACCTTTCCGCTGGAGATGAAGGATTCTGAAAAAACGTAGGCAAAGTTATAGTTTGGTTGACATGAAAGTCAGAAATAACCTTGGGAAGAAATTTAGGGTGAGTACGCATAACAACCTTAGCAGCATGAAATACAGTATAAGGTTCATTACAACACAACGCCTGAATTTCACTCACCCTGCGGGCCGATGTAATGGCCATGAGGAACGCCGCCTTCCAGGACTGGTGCTGCAACGAAGCCTTATGAATGGGTTCAAAAGGCTCCTTCATCAAACTGGACAGCACCACATTCAATTCCCATGAAGGCGAAGGAAGCCTGACAGGAGGGAACACTTTCTTCAAGCCTTCCAAAAAGTCTTTGATCACAGGGATCTGGAAGAAGGAAGTCTGTGAAGGGCTTTTCCTGTAGGCAGTCAATGCAGCAAGATGAACCTTAATGTAATAAACATTAAGGCCAGACCGCGCCAAATGTAGAAGGTAGGGAAGGATGACATCTTCCTTGCACGTCGTAGGGTCAAAGTTCCTGGACACACACCAGATACAAAACCTCTTCCACTTGTAAGCGTAGGACGTCCGAGTGGAAGGTCGCTTAGACTCCTTCAGTATGTCCATGCAATCTTCAGGCAGATTTAAATGGCCATATTGTACTATCTCAGGAGCCATGCAGCCAAACTCAAGGACAAGAGGTTGGGGTGCAACATCTGCCCCCCCAACTTCGTGAGAAGGTCCGGCCTGCACGGCAACCGTATGTGTGGAAGGAGGGACAGGTGTAGAAGGTCCGTGAACCACCACTGTCTGGGCCATTCCGGGGCAATCAGGATCATCCGTGCCCTGGACCGGGACAGCTTGATGAGCACCGCTGGAATCAGGGGAATGGGCGGAAAAGCGTAAACAAAGCTGTTCGACCAGTTGATCCAGAGTGCATTCCCCAGCGTCCCTTGCTGGTAGTACCTGGAGGCGAAGTCTCGACATTTGCTCTTTTCGGCGGTGGCGAACAGATCTACGTCTGGAGTCCCCCACCTTGCGAAGACTTCTCCTAGTACGTCGTCGTTTATGACCCACTCGTGGTTTTCCTGAATCAGTCTGCTCAGTGCGTCCGCCTGAACATTCTTCACACCTGGCAGATGGGTAGCCGTTATCGTCAATCCTCTGGCCAGAAGCCAGTGCCAGATCGTCTGCGCCTCCCGAGACAGGGTGCGCGATCTCGACCCCCCTGCTTGTTGAGGTAATACATCGTGGTCGTATTGTCCGTCTGTACAAGCAGAGAGTTGGTCCGGAAGGATGGATGCAAGGCCTTCAGCGCCAAGTGAACAGCTCTGAGTTCCAGGAAATTGATATGATACGTGGACTCCGTCTGAGACCACGTGCCTTGGATCTGTAAGTCTCCCGAATGCGCTCCCCAGCCCTGGAGAGAAGCATCCGTCACGATAGTCTGAGTAGGAATGTCCTTGTGGAAGGGAACCCCTCTGAGGAGATTCTCCGCTGAACACCACCACTTCAGAGACTGAAGAGCATGCAGAGACAGTCGTATCCTGTCGTCCCAAGATCCTCTCCTCTGGTCCCATTGGTCCGCCAAGCACTCCTGCAGAGGTCTCATGTGTAGTCGTGCATGAGGAGTGAGGAAGATACAAGAGGCCATCGACCCCAGTAGAGAAGACACCGTCCTCACTGTTGTAGATGGAGCGGTCATAAGAGCCTGAGCCTTCCGAAGGATCGATCGCCGTCGCTCCTCCGAAGGAGACACGCTTGCTGACAGCGTATTGATGGTGGCTCCCAAGTATTGAATGCATTGGACCGAGATCGGGACAGACTTGGACATGTTGATATGCAACCCCAACTTGTTCAAGAGAACGCACGTCTTCTGGAAGTCTGCTTGAGCTTCTGAGAAGGAGGAGGCCTTGATCAACCAATCGTCCAGGTACGGGTAGACAAACACCTTGTTTTTCCTGAGGTGTGCCGCTACCACTGCCATGCACTTCGAGAATGTCCTGGGCGCAGATTTCAGCCCGAAAGGCAGCACTGTGTATTGGTAATGGTTGGTGCCGACTTGAAATCGCAGAAAATTCCTGTGTTTGTACGCGATGGGCATGTGGAAGTACGCATCCTGTAGGTCTATGGCACAAAGCCAGTCCCCCTGTTGCAACTGAGGATAAATTTGATGCAACGACAGCATGCAAAACTTTTCTCTGCGAATCCACTTGTTTGCCTGCTGCAAGTCCAGAATGGGCCTGAACTCGTTCTTGTCCTTCTTGCAAACCAGAAAGAACCGGGAGTACAGACCTCTTCCTCTTTGAGACAGAGGTACGTCTTCTATCGTCCTTTTTCTTAACGGGATATCGGCCTCCGCCTGGAGCTCGCGCAGTTGATACTGCGAGCTGACCGGAGGGATCACTGGAGGAGGGCTGATGAATCGAAGACTGTATCCATTGCAAACAATATTCAGCACCCACTTGTCCTGAGTAATTTTTCTCCACTCTGCCAGAAAAAATTGAACGCTTCCCCCTCACCGGAGCGGGTAACAGATGACGGGGAAGTAACCGCTCGGGGTCGAGACCCGGCCGGGCCCTTGTTCGCGGTAGAGGACTGCTGTCCACCTCTACCCCTCTGGCGTTTCTGGAAAGGTCTTTGGAACTGCTGCTGTTGTTGCTGCTGCTGTTGTCCCGAGGACTGTCCTCTTCCTTTCCCTTGCGAGCCGAACCGCCGTTGGAACTGGCGGTAGGGTTTCTTGTCTTTGGGCTTCTCCAAGCCCACAGCCGTCAGGGTTTCTGCCTCGGCCTTCATCCGGGCCATTTCGTCATCTGCGTGTTTACCGAAGAGCGTGTCCCCGGAAAACGGCAGATTGGCCACTCGCTGTTGCGCCTCAGGCTTGAGCGACGTAAGCCTGAGCCACGCATGGCGGCATTGGTTGATACCGTGGCAGTAGCCATGTGCAGCCAACAAGGAGATATCCGCCGCGGCACTGATGGCCTGGTTAGAGACCAGCATCCCCTCCTTGACGATTTCCATGAAGTCCTCCTTCCTGTCACGCGGCACAAGGTCTGCAAACTGCTCCATGGAATCCCAAAGCGCACGGTCATATCGTCCCAGTAATGCCGAGTCGCTGGAAGCTTTCATCGTGGTGGAAGAAGTCCCACATGCCTTCCTTCCCGCCGAATCAATCCAGCGGCTCTCCTTATCCGGAGGCACGGGGAGGTAGAATGTTGCTTCCTGGCTGCCGTCACTATCACTGAGTCGGGCACTGGGTCCATCCTCAAGAAGGCAGGGTCAGAGTCCGGTGCCCTGTATTTCTTCAAAAGTCTGGACAGGGCAGCCTCCACCACCGCAGGTGTAAGAAACAGCTCTTGCGCCGGTTCAACCAGTCCTGGCACCAACGGCAACAGAGGGCGAGACAGGTGCTTCTTGTGCAAAGTCTCGAATATCACGGACGTTGTAGGAGTAGGAGCCGTCACCGTGATACCCAACTTCGCAGCCCCCCTCAGGAGAACCTCCTGGAATGTACCGATGTCGTCGATCGGAGACACCCTAGTCTCCGGGGAATCGGACAAAGTAGGTGAATAGGAGCGGGTCCTAGAAGTCGTACTGGACCTGGACCTATGCCTCCTATGGTGCCGTCTGGAACGGGTGGAGGACCTGTGTCTGCTCCTTGATCGTTCTCTCCGTCTGGAGCGCGATCTCGATCTCCTGGGCCTCGGACGGTCAGCCGGAGTCTCCGGGACGGCCGACTTGGGCTTATGTGGTTCCTTAGATTTAGGAGTCTTCTTGGGAGGGGTCGGGAGCCTGGGCAACGAGACGGACCGCGGCGGAACCGGCGGAGGCTTTTCAGGCACTGGAGGCAACGGAGGAGGGGTAGGAGCCCTCGGATGCGGACCTCTTGGTAACGGAGGAGGAGGTGTAACAGACTTCTTCGGAGTATACACCTCCGAGTGCACCGATCCCGGTGACCCACCATCCTTCCCGGACTGAGGGGAGCCCCCCACAGCCCTAGGCCGCGCAGTACAATCCCTCGACGCCGATGAACGGTGATCAGACGTCGAACGTCGGTCCTTCGGCGTCGAGCGTCCCTTCGGCGTCGACCGTCTCCTCTGCTTCGGCGTCGAACGCCTGCCATGTCTCGACGTCGACCCGGACCATCTTGACGACGATCCTCTGTGTCTCGACGGCGATCTCTTGTGCCGCGACTGCGACCGCCTCGACGTCGCCTTCGAATGTCTCGAAGTCGACTTCGTCTGCCTCGACGTCGACCTCTACTGCCCCAACGGCGATCTCTTCCGCCTTGACGGCAACCTCTTCTGCTTCGACGGCGGTCTCGACGACGAGGATCCCCTCGACGACGATGATGTCTTGTCTCTCGACGGCGATCGACGGTGTCGCCTCGACGGCGAGCGCCGACGCCGAAAGCTCGACGTCGAAGACAACGACGAAGACAACGTCCCGGGGGTCGACGTCGACGGGCGACGTTTTCTCGACCCGGAGACGGGGAGACGGCCTTGGACTTCCCTCTCGACGCCGTGGTGGGTGCCACCAACCCAGACGGAGAATGGGGACGTTTCCTGCCCCTGGGGAGCCCCCCAGAGGCCTCAGCATGGGCAAATGAAGCCCCTCTAGACCCACCTTGCGCCTTCAGTCTTCTTTCTTCGAGTCCCTGAAGCCTGATCTTCAGTCTGTCCTTCAGGGTCCTGCCAGAGAAGCCTTGGCAGATCTCACACTCCTCAGGGATGTGGGAAGAGGGAAGGCAGAGGATACAGACCTCATGGGGGTCTGACTTGGCCTTCTTCCTGGAGCACTCCGGGCATTTGTCAAATAATGCAGGCATTATGGACAACAAAAGGGTGCAAAAAAACAAGAAGAAAGTTACCAAAGTACTTTAAAAGTACACAAAATCGAATTTAGTGAAAAAAACACCAACAAAACCCTTGAAAAGGGAGAGCTCAATGCACCAGGGTCCTGCTTGCAGGAGCCGGAAAAAAGAACTGAAAGTAGAGGGACCTGCAGGGCCTTCTGGGATACTGTGAAGTTCTGGAAAGTTCTCTTAAAGGCACAGTATCCTGTTCTGAGCCACATAATAGCAGCCTATGGGGCTTGTCTGGCAATGTCTTCCTCTCTATCTTCCAGAGGGGTTTGTGCTGAAGGCAAGGGAAATCTGGACAGACTTTGCTGTTTTATGGATTTTTGGTGGAATTTCTAGCTGAAGTACTGGACAGTGTAGCCTGTTATAGGCTGCATTATATGTCTTTAAATTCTCTCTTAAGTGTCTGTGCAGTTCTGCATTTTTTCGACACTTTAAGAGATTATTTTTGATTGCTCCGGGGTCCACACACATGGGCGGGACTATTCACTAGATTATGACTATACACAGAGATCCCCTACTACAGAACTGGTGTTCACTTTTTACGAGGCATTTTCTTTTTTGGGGGAGTTTTATATAGCGCTGTGAACTCGACCTGAAGGTATCCGAGCGCTTTTCTCTAGCACCAGTTGCGTCATACAAGGACACTTTTTTTTGTTGGGCAAGGGGGGATTGAGTGATTTGTCCAGAAACACAGGAAGTTCAGTGTCCCTGCCGAGACCCGGTTCCCAGCTTCCACGTCGACCGCTCTAGCTGTTGGGCCACATCCTGTCATTATTATCATCCCTTGTCAGAGACTGACCCAAGAGAAGCGAGACAGAATAGGGAGAAAAGACACAGAGAAAACTGTGACAGATGAAGAAAGCAGGAACGACAAATAACCTACTATACTGACAAAGAACCAGGAAGTCCAAGGTGATGGGAGAGAGAGAGAGAGAGAGAGAGACTAAGAGCCACAAAGTGGCCCCAAGACTAGCCAGCTCTGATAATCGGTAGTGCTACCTCACAAATAAGCTACCCAACCCCCTTTGCACACAAATGTTGTTTTTGTATTTATTTTTTTTTCTCCTCTCCTATGTCTATGCTCCGAGGCCAAGGAGGCGCGGCCCCTGTAACTATCCCGGGGTCTGGGAGCTCCCCGTCTACCTTGCCCACACCGTTTGGCAGGAGTGGGGGCAATCGTTGCAGAGGGGGCCGGACACTTTCCCTGGCTGGAATGGAGCATTAGCTCACCGGCCCCAGTGGAGCCATGACGGCCTCCCAGGAAGTCAGTCTGCCGATCAGTGTGTGTGTGGGGGGAAGCAATGGGGCTGGCAGGAGAAGCTGCAGGCAGACGCTGGGCAGAATTAGCGAGTCAAAGGCTGCTGGCGCCACTGGAAGAGCGCAGACAGCGGCTGACACTCAATTATCACCGGCCTCACTTCTCCCCTCACCACCTTGAGCAGGGAGCAATGGTTCTGTGCTCTGATGGAATTCGTCGGGTGACCCCACACCTGGGGTTTCTTTCCGGTGAGCTGTGTGAATGAGCGGCCTCAGTTCCGGGCGGGGGCAAGTCGGGCAGGAGCTGGTATTATGGGAGAAGAGGGCTTTCCATACCCGGCGGCGGGGGCGCAGTGCCTGCAGACTCAAACAACTGGCAGGGGTAGCGCAGAGCCGGGCCCGGCACAGCCCACAGGTACACACGCGGGGGCCCAGGTCATGCTCGGCCAGAAAGCAGTAAAAAAGTTCGGCACTGACTTCTTGAGCTTCACCAGGGGCCAGATTCCAAAAGGGGAAAACCAGAAGGGAAAAAAACAACAAAAAACAAGCACTCGCTTTGGGGACGGTCATTTTCTCTTTTTCTGCCGTCCCACTTGGATGGCCTAGGCCTGCTTTCCTTATGGCGTAAAAGGTTTTTATTATCTTTATTAGGCCATGTGTTTTGGCCCCAAAAAGATAACAAAGCTTTTACACCAGCAGGAAGTCAGGTCAGTTCGTCCAAGTGGGACGGCAGAAAAATAGAAAAGTGTACGTCAACACCTCATTCCCAATGGCTGGCCAGCGTTTAGCATAAACGGTGACGCTGGCCAATGGGAAAGAGGGGTGGGGCTTAAAGCCTGCTAATGAATCTCCCTCTAAATCACTAAATCTCACCAGCGAGACTGCGCATGTACGCAGCTCTAGGCTTCGACCTAAAAGCGATTGTGCGCAAAACTTTGCAGTAAGTTTACCCTTGCGGTAGTAATTTATGCGGGAAGCCGGATACCCTGATACAGTCCTTGTGAATATGAGGGCTAGTCAGAGTAGGCCTCTCAATATTATTGCCAGAAAAGTATAGAAATGGTACAGGGAGCTGGGGTGCTGTGAAACGCATTTGGTAGCTGTCCGCGGATTAAGCTGACATGCCTTGTAAATTAAATTAATGCTGGGGTGGGAGGGGTGCCATGAAGCAGTAGCAGAAAGCATCTGAGGCCTGTGGCCTTGTTCAAAACTGCATCATGGTAGGGAACCTGTGAGTGAACCTGCCTCGTCTCGCATCAGACCACTGCCAAACAATTGGTGTTCAGACAGCCAGCCTTGATATGCGGGTGGAACGCGACTGATTGGGTCAACCGGGCTCCTATTTGCTGGCTCGTTCAGCATCCGACTGACCGGGCTTCATTGTAAATGAAGTCCTGGGAGCCCTAAGTGATTACTGAAACCTGGCTCACCTTTGTGCAGGGCTTGTGGGGCCTTTAGGAGCTGGTGTGTCCGGAAGCAGCCCATGCAAAATGCAACCAATATGCATGTCCTATCTCCAAATTCATGGAGGAGACAACATTTTATTCGAAAAATGGCAGAGTGCTTAATCGGACCCTCCAGGATTTCGCAGTTTGCCGCGAAATCGGCACTTTTGTAAAAATGCTGCGATTTTTACAAAAGTGCCCGCGAAAAAGAAATTATGAAATACCTCTAATCTGGGCGGCCATAGTTCTTGTCTTGATGCAAATCATTATCATTGGTGCATACCAGGCCTCGTTTGGGGCGTTGCAGCGCCACCTCCATCCTGTGATGTAGGTACCTGCCCAGTCATAGTTACATGAAGAAAGAGTTGCTCCAATACAGAGCTCCAGATTCGCGCATCAAGTTTAACAAGGTCTAGTGGAATACCGATTGGGCCAGCTGTGTTAGCAGTATTGGAGTTTTTGATTAATTGTACTGTCTTCTCCTTAGTAATGGTTGGATATGATGTAAGTCTGGTAGTGATTTAATTGAGGCAATGGCCGATGATTTGTAAAGGGACTTTATATGGACTTCCCATTATTTTCTTGATATGTACAGGTCATTGGGCTGTAGATAAGATCTAGAGCCCTCTCCAACCAGGGTCCAGAATGCCCTTTCATTGTGTTTTGAGCTTGCGTGCGTTTGTTTGGCACATTCATTGACATGTTTATCCTGTTTTATTTCTGTAATTCTCCTCTAGAGCATGATCTTTGAGTTTTTAATTTGCTTCATCACATTTCATGAAGGGATGTTTTAAGATGGGATGTAGTCATTTGGTGAATCTACTTTTCATTATTTATTTCCTGATTGTTGGACTTATGAAAAGTGACTTTATGTGCGTTCAATAATTTTGTAATCAAGATAGTCAGAATGCTCGCTAGGATGTTTTGCTAAGTTTGGATCCAGTTGTTGCTAAACATGAAATAGCACTGTGCACGTTCATGGTGGGACTTAGTGGAGAGAGCTCATTGCTTATATTTGAGGCTTTGTTCTGGAGTGTGGAGTTCTGTTTGAGCATTTTACATTTTCAACTGTCATACAATTAATATTTGAAGTTTTCCTTCATTCTAGTTGGTCTAGTTTTATATTTGAAGACCGTACATGCCTGCATGTTTTTACTTTTTACTGTCACAGCATACCTGTTTCTGGCTCTGTAGGGTGCCCACGTGTTTTGCTCTAGTTTGAGCTCTTTAGAGGTATAGCTTTGTCCAGACACAAGGGAGCATCCTGTATAAGTCAAGATAATACCCTCAGAATCTATACTAAAACAAGTGGAGGATTGCATTTTCAAGGGATAACAGCCTTCACCTATGGCCTGCTTCCTCTGTTCCATTGCCCAGGTTGCCTATTTCAAAGCGGAATACTCTGCTAAAACAGTTTCCATTGATGTGAGGCTGAGAATGAATGATTATGAGTAAAATAAAATGCCGCTAAATTTCCATATTTGTGCCGCTAAATTTGCTAATCCATGCCACTATATCCTGGGGTGCCTGCTTAATGGCACAATATGTACTGGAATTAAAAATGACAACAAAAAGAAGGCTGGAATATGTACATCAATGCTCCAATGAAACAAACATTAATGTATTCACCTCCTACCCCGAGTGTCATAAATGATGGGTGGTTCTCTAGGCATATATTCATATTGCCTGGGATTGTGTGAAAATGAGTGTTGAGGATACTCTCTACAATAGGAGGTCAAGTCAAGTCAAGTCATGTCAAAATGTATGTTTATTATGACAGTAGTCTTTAAACAAAGCAGTGAGCATAATGCAATATGGAGTGTATACATTAAATTCATATACTTATTTTTTTTACATTTTGTCCGTTAAGAAGCAATCCTACATTTCATTTTCAAAAGTACAAAGTCCAAACTACAGAATACAAACTACCAAAAAAATTACAAATACCTTAAAACATTTATATAAAAGTTAAAACCTATTTACTTTCTTACCACCGTAACAATTTCAGTCAGTTAAAATTCATACAGTACTACATATTATTCCTTGGTTCTCAGTGCACTCAGGGCCACCTTTAAAAATTTCCCGAGAGCAATTACAATATCAATGAAGGGTATTTCTGTTAGAAGGCTGGCTGCCTGCAACCTTGTTTTTATTCCATATTTTAGGAAAACCGGGCGCAGCCACAGTTTTCTCTGCTCTAGGAGTGACAGACAGTCCAACAGGATATGCTGCAAGTCTCCCTTAGTTCCCAACTTACACCTGCAACGGCCTTCTTGATCTAGCATTTTAGTTTTGAGATCTTTGTTTACAATCCACGGGTTAATCCCAATTCGGTACCTCAGGATCTCTTGCCTGAACCCGCTGTTAGGTAATCTATCAAGGTAGGGGAACCAATTTTCGTTGGACCAAGCATTTAGTATATGCGCCACTGATTTTTTCTTTGCTAGATAGCCTATATCGATCGATTTAGAAACTTCTTTCCCCCTTTGCTTCAGCTCCCCTTTGGTACTAAGGACTTGAAATGTTTCCTGGACCCAGTCGATCTCTAATGAGTTACAAATTCCTTTCAGTTTATCCCTACTGACCTTTGCCCATATTAGCTCGATTCTCAGTATTTCATTGCGACACCAGTGTGCTACTTTTTGGCTTTCGGGGTCTTCCAGTCTCTTCCAGAATCTAATCACAGCCATCTGGGTTTGTATTTTCCAGGATTTAGTGCCTATTTCTGTCCTGATGGCTTGTATCATCGAAGATTGAGGAAGGGATAGGAGCCTTTTTAAGCAATTCCCCTCTATCACGTCCCAGGATCCCTTACCGCTCAAATAAAGGATCTCAACGCCATACAAAACTTGTGAAGGTATCATTGCTTCGAAAGCTCTCAGCATAGGTTGGTGTGACATCTCTCCATAGTCTCCATTAAACCTTTTTAGACCACATATGGAAGAGAGTGCCTTTGCTTTTTGAGTTTCCAGGTGGGAATTCCAATGTAAAACCCTATCGAACCATAAACCCAGGTATCGATATTCATTAACTGTCTCCAGTTTAAGCTCACCTATATACCAAGTGAATTTGCTTATCTTTTCCCTAAGCATAGGGTTTTAGTTTTATCCAAATTGATTGTTAAGAGTTTTCTGGCACAGTATGTATTGAAGGCGTTAAGCTTCCTTTGTAGGCCCCTCTCGGTCTGGTCTACTATTACCAGATCGTCCGCGTACAGTAAGCAGGGTATTTTGTTGCCATCCATTTTAGGACTGGCACTACCCTCCACCTCTAAGTGTGCCGGGAGATCTGACAGGAAGATTGAAAAAAGCTGTGGGGCCAGCACACAGTCCTGTCTCAATCCATTTGCAATGGGTATTTTTGGGGTCAAAGACCCCACCTTATCCTTAATTACTTGCCCCCAGTTTTCCCTGTGGAGTTCTTTTATTATTGTAAGGAGATCTTTAGGAATATTCAACCTCTCTAATAACTCCCATAGGCAGGCCCGATCCACAGAGTCAAAGGCTGCTCTGAAGTCGACAAAACAGCAGCATAACTTGCCGTTCGGTTCCGTCAACTTCATCGCCATCGCCCATAGAGCAAATCCGTGGTCTATTGTAGAGTGGCCTGCTCTAAATCCACCCTGTTCTGTGGGTATTATTTGAAACTCGTCTACCCATGCATTCAATTGTTTCAGTACAATTTTAGAAAACACTTTCTCACCTATATCTAGGAGATTAATCAGCCGATAATTTTGTGGCGCCTCTTTGCTCCCTTTCTTGTGAATTGGCCTAATTATGGCCCCCTTCCAGGTTGGTGGCATTACCCCTTCTTTTAGGACTACCTGGAACATCTTGGCAAGAAATCTTGCCCACCATTTAACATCTGATTTCAAGATTATAGCAGGAAGATTGTCTGGTCCTGCTGCCCGAGTTAACTTAAGTTCTTTTATTGTGATCTCAACTACTTGTTCATCATTAAATTGAAATAATAGGTCATCTGAGATTTCTTGCCATATTTTGGTCTCCACCTCCTCTCTGGGAGTCCTTACCCCGTACAGATCCCTTATGTACCCTTCCCATGCAGCCTCACTCACCACACAGTTCAATTCTCCATCTGATGATCCCGCTACAGACTTTACTAATCTCCAGAATTGCCTTAGGTTTTTATTCTCTATGGCTTCTAATAATTCTAACCAGCATTTTTCTTTATGTACCCTTTTTGCATTGGTTACCATTATCTTAAATTATTTTTTCTGTTTAACTAGCAGGTCCTGTCTCTCTAGTGTAAAGTTCTTTTTTTTTGTCTTCTTTGTACTGCTCGTATCTCCTTTTTCTTATTTTGGCACACCGCAGAAAACTCTTTACGTTGGTTTATTTGTTTTACCCTAGCGAGTTTGTTCCCTTTTAATTTTATCTTTAGGCATTGGACCACCTCTTCTAATTTCCCTATAAACCATTCCAATTTTTCATTCTCACAGTTTTCAGGTACAATTTTTATTTGCATGGCCTTCAATTTTTCCATATATTCCTCTGTAAGACGTGTCGTCACCCGTTTGGGATACTCGACCTCCTGGGTAATCACCCTTTCTCTCTGTACTTCACTCCCCCCTGATATTATTATATGTAGGAGTTTGTGATCACTCACTTCTTTTTGTTCTACCCTAAAATCCCTAATCTGGGTGAAATTCCAGGCCTGCAAGATTATATTATCAATTGGGCAATTTTGTTGCCCTTGGATGAATGTCTTTCCTGCTGGTAAGTCTGTCCCTATTCTCCCATTTACGCAATGAAAGCCCCTACCTCCTAAGGTGTGTACTAGACCAAGGTCTTGTTTCGAGATTTCCCCAATTGGGAACTTAGCCGGGTTTATTCCATACACCTCTAACTGTTCCCTATTCCAAAGGTCTGCCTTTTTTGGGTTTAGTTTATGGTTAAAATCCCCCATTAATATTATTGTATCTGCGGGATATTTTTCTAGAGTACTGTCTACATCCTCTTTAAAACACCTCATTTCCCTTTCATACTCCTCCCCATTATCCCACTGCATGTATACATTCATTAAAATCATCATTTTATACTTCTTTTCCACCTTCATAAGTTCAATTCTGCATGATTGTACCCATTTACATTTTGTATTCAACAGTTCTATTTCCCTCATAACTTTTGTTGATACCAATGTCAGCAGCCCCCCCGAGGGCCGTCCATGATTTTTCTTCATGGCTGGCTGCTGTATCTGGGTATAACCGTCAAAAGTAGGGGTGTCGTCGCATAGCCAGGTCTCTTGCAGGCGGGCAATGTCCACTTTATTTATAACTTCCTTTATATATTCCCGTTTTTGCTCATTGCCTAGCCCGTTTATGTTCCAGGTTAAGAGACCTAAATCTTGCGACCCCCCTCCATCCTATTCAACATCACTCAAACCACCTTCTTCTTCCGTATCCAACGAATTACTTACATTACCTTCTCCCATTGGGTCACTATGTAACGACCAGTTACCCCATGAGGAGTCGTTCCTTGTATTGTCTATTACGACGTTCAGTCGGCTTAGATCCTTTTCCGTTTCTCTATAGAGAATCACTTGTCTCTTCTGTAGCCCGGCATGCTGTTTTAAGAAATTGTTATCTTTGGAGGTTTTTATTTCTCTATCTGGGATAATCCTTATTCCCTGTTGAGTTATCTCATTTGAGGCTTTCTGGATTGCCCTTTTTACCAGGTCTGAATGAAGGGTGATTTTTGTTATTTCCTTTCCATACCTATTTTCTACAAAGCCAACATGCTGTAGGTCTTTAGTGCCGATCCCCCTCAGACTGCCGCATTTTTCAAATGCGGTCAAAATCAATGCCCTATTTAGAGGTCTTGGATTTCTTGTCGGCTTCTCTTTCCTCCCAGCTGGTATTAGGTACAGAAATAACCAATTGTTCTTGTCTCTCTCATATAGATTCATGTTTGTTGCCTGCACCTGTTGACAGGCGATCAATCTCCCGGTTTGCCGTCCGTTCTTTCTTCTATTGGGTTCTTCGTGTACCTGAGGTCTTACTGTCCTTTGTTCATTAACTCGTTCATCCCTTATCCTTACTTTCTGTTTCGTCGTGCGGATGGAGGGGGGGGATCTCAATTGCCTCCTTACATCTCTGCATTTTCCTTGGTTCTCTCGGGGTCCTTGGGGTCTTTGGGGTTTTTGCCTCTACGTGTGTGGGTCTAATTGTTATAAAAGTCGGTGCTGATGCGTTTAAGCCTGACTGTACCCCCCCGTCTCTGTTTCCTTCCCTTTTCTCTTCCTACTTATTTCAGTTGCTTGTTTTTTCCTGACCTATTCGTGGCCCCACGTGTGACATACCCCCCGCGCCTTTTTATCAGCATTGGTCTTCTTGATATGTATACATTATCTGCTGACTCTTCTGCCTCCTTTGCTGTTTGTTCTGCGGGTTCGGGAGCTCTTTCCAGAGAAACCCTACTTTCTTCTTCAAGTATTATCATGTCACTTTTCTCCATTGAAGGGGTTGTATCCATTGTCATTACCTTGCTTGGCATTTTGCTCTTTATTTCCCCTAGTTCTTCCTCTATTTTCTTTAGGAGATGTTTCTGAGCTTTCATCAGTCCGTTATTTGAGAGGCTCACTTCCAGGATTCCTTGTAGTGCCTTCTGAAGTAACAAGATTAGCTCCATCAGCGAAGATGTAGGAGTTTCAGAGCTCACCGAATCCTGTATAGTGTTTATGACAGGGTTTACTGGGTTGCTATACCTTATGCTCTCTTGGTGAATTGTTTTTTTTTGCTGTGGATAGAGCTGCTGGAATTGATCTGGCGCGCCTCCCCAGATAACACTCTGGTTCTGGCCTTCATTTCCCCTATGACCTTCGTTTCCTGGTGACAGCTGTGAGAACAATTTAGGAGATGATGATAATCGAGGCGCCGAGATTTGGTGATTTTCGCTTTGCAGAGTCAGGTTTATAGTTTTGTGACTCTCCCCATCCTCTTCGATATCCAGATTGACTTCGTCATGGTTTTCTCCCTTTTCTAACCGTCTTTGTCTTTCTCCGCCGATTTCCACTATTTCTTCATCTATCTCCGATGTTATTGCTGGATTTAATGATTGTAATGGCTGGATTTTCTGTTTAGATGGGATCAGCCCCCAGGGGCCCCTGTGACCCAGCCAAAACGTACTCACCTTCCGTCCTCAGGACCACCTATCCAGGCACCTGGTACCTACCTGAGGATAGGGAACTCGCAATATACAAGCTCATATTATCAAAAACACCACTAAATCTATAGGGATACTAAGAATACTCACTGATTACTAGGGATATCCATACCCTACACCACACTTATTTACATCAGTTGGCCTCGCGGTCACCCCGACCCAGACCGTTCTACCCTAGGGCAGATCTGACACACAATCTGGTGCGTCTACACACGGGCCTGCAGAACCCAATGCTCCCTTTTCCAAACCGTTCGCGATCCTGCGAAACCTACACACTAGTTCAACCACCTAGTGCTCTCATTTACTCAAGCCACAATTCTGTGGGTATTCCCACTGGTCTCCCACCCAGTGTTATCATTAACGCCGCATATCAACGACGACCACATTCCTATGAACACCTATACATATATATATATATATTGGGAAGTCTCTTCTCTAAGGGTCTGCTACTACAATATTAGGAGTTAGCCAATTAATATCATGCGTCCCCTGTTCTTGGCACTATAGGTCCACTCACTCCCTATTTATGTGATCACCACTTACCTGATTGGGATTACTCATCCATTCATGTGCCTAGTACTCACCTAGAAGCTTCATTTACCTATATTGACCAAAAATATGAAGCGCATGGCAGTTCATTAATAAACTGGGGGTCTCTTTAATCACAATAATATAGATACATATACAAATCTGACAAAGACTATAGGTAAAACACACCGCTTGAAAGAGAAGGATTAAACATAACAGGAACACTCCACTGAAAAGGAAAAGATTAGAAAGTGTAAGTGTAACTAATTCAGACTACCTCACCTATTAGAAGGAAGATTTCTCTCTCTGCCTCTGGTGGGATTAGGGCTCTCTCTCTCTGCCTCTGGTGGGATTAGGGCTCTCTCTGTCTCTCCCTCCTTCACCACATCACCACGCCTCTGGTTCAGTTGCTCCAGCTGACAGCCTTCACTGCTTCCTCTCTCCTCATCTTCAGTAATCGTCTGCCTTCTTTCTCCATTCAAGAACTGCACTCTATTCTGCAGCTCCCAGCAGACATCCTCTCTCTCTCTGCAAGCTATTCGGAGCTCCAAGTTGTTCTGGGCTCCCAGCAGTCCTGTGCTCCAAGCTGGTCTGAGCACCACGCTGAACTGCACACCACGCTGCACTGACTTCCAAAACTGAACTGACCTGCACACAAGCTGGAATGAACACTCCTCCTCTCCTGTAGCTCGCTAATATGGATGCTTGTCCTTTCATGGAAAGCTACGGCCAGTAACCTGCCGCCCACCAAATTCCTGTACCTCCCCGTACCAAGGACACGTTCCCAGCTGGCCAGCCTGAAGTTGTGTCTTCGGAGTGGAGAAAAATACATTCTTTCGATAAGGGCCAGCCTGAACCGGTTCTCTCCAAGCGAACAACAGCCTTAACTATAAACTTCGCCTTTGCCCTGAAAAGCCTCCCTGCTTCCATCAAGATGGAGTCTCTCTAGCTTTAGGCCTGTAGGCATGAAAGGGGTGAAATGCTCCTTAGCTCTGTCAGAATACCTACATAAACCATACCAATATATCTAATATGTCAAAGCCAATAGGCAATAGACAGGTTAAAGTCAAGAATAAAGGCATATTAAGCAGCTATCCTCTTCTAGGTCTGGAAAAAGGGCTTAAAAGGGCCAACACAGGCTAAGAATACCTATACTAGATGCGAGCAAGATTAATGATCTATATCACTGCTAAATAAAGCCAAAAACTCTGCCATTACAATGATTTATAGAGTTTACCCACAAACTCCTTTATGGACTTTGTCACTACTGTGTTCTCTTTCTGTTTATTAGTTATTTGATTGCCACCTCTTTTTGCCTTCTGGGCATTCTTCGTTGCTTTTTTTGCTTTCCTTTTCTTTCTTTTCCCTTACTATTATCCAAGGATGATGCTTGACTTTCCTGGCTCTCTTCCAGAGATTTTGAGCCCTCCATTGATTTATTCCTCCCTTGTTCGTCCCCTGTACGTAGATTTGACCCTTTTTTGGGTAACATTTCTGGGTACAAACTGTAGTTCAATTGTAGGTGTAACACTTAGTTAATAATTTTTACTTTATTAGTTGGTAATCACTTACCTCTGTTCTGCCTTAGTTGCCTTCCGCCAACTTTCCTTGCCACGATTGCACTTTCTGTCGTGTTTGCTGAAGCACCTACTTCACTGTGGATCTTAAGGGTCTTTGGAATGGTGCTTAAATTACCAAGCTCTCCCTTAGAGTCTTTTGCACCTTTAGGCGCCTCCTTACGTAGCACCCTGTTTCCCCTTACAGACACTGCTGAATCGCTGATCCAGCTGGCTGTACAAGACTGGTAAAAGGGGCTGAATGGGAACTGGGTGGGGCTCGTGGACGTTGGCGTCCTCCGCTAACAAGTTCCTTGTGCCTTTCGTGACTCTCGGCGGCCCTCCGGCTCACGCCTCCTCTCCCCCGCGGGCTCCGCTGTACTCCCAGGCGGGGACGCGGGGATGCGATTTGCGGTAGTATGCCCTCTTCCCGCTTACCGCTAGTAAATGACGACGGTTCCGGCGGTCCGGCGGCCGTCCAGCGGACGTAAGGTGATCTCCGTATCCTTCCTGCTTCAGCTCCTGCTCGGCTTCTCGGCAGCTCTGTGCTCGCTGCACTCGGTCTGGCGGGGCGTGGCGTCTCAACTCCGCCGGATAGGAGGTGTTTACTAGCTGATGGGGGTAACCAGGAGTAGTGGCAACGTCAAGAGGTTACCCATGTTTTCCCTCCAATTGTGTCCAAGGAATCTTATCGTTGAGGCCAGTAGTAGCACTCTTAAGTCTATAGATCCATTGTTCGTAGGAGAACAGGTTTTTTTTCGGATGCTTGGGGGTGGTAGTTTACCAATGAGATACCACGGATAGTCGTTTTCTGAGAGTCCTTTGGGCAGATAAGGGCACATCAGTTCCGTAACTGTGTTGTTACACCTGAAGGTGCTTCTGTGCTCATTGATTGACACAAATCTTTCTGATGGTCATTCCCACGTATTTTAGGTCGTATGGGCAGATGAGAATATAAACATTGTTGGTTGTGTCCCAATTTGTGTGTTGTCTTAAGGCCGAAGGAGTCCGCAGACCTAGGTCTAGTTCCTGAACTGCTTTGGTTTAGGGGCAGATGTTACAATGGCCGCACGGGTAGTGGCCAACTACTGGGGGCAAGTGCCAGAGACCAAATGTTCGCTTTTCTTTTGCTATTGGGGGTTTTGGTCTGGTGTGTACCAAACATTCACTCAGAACTTGCCCCATTTGAACGAAAACATTGTGTTCGAGGCATATGACCTGCAGATTACACACTATGCAAAGAAGGCCACCTAGTGTTGGGCCCAGATATTTGCAGTTTGTTTTGTTGTAGAAAAGTCTTTGGGAGTCACGGGATAGGTGACTCCTCCTTAGGATGATATTGCGCATGGGCATCGGCTCCATCCCCAGACTGTTTTTTTCCGCCACCGGGCTCGGATGTGTTTCCAGCGCTCCGTGTTGGAACCGATTGCAATCCTCACCAAGAAGGATGCCATTTAAAAAGTGTCCTCAATGTGGGTCGACGAAGTTTCCCCACACCGACCTTCAGGAGGTGTGTAACCCCTGTGTGTCTCCGGAGCACAAGGCGAAAGACTGTTCAGCTTGTGCCTCTTTCTGCTCCAAACAGACTATCCGGGACCGAAGAGTGAGGAGAACAATGGCTCAAAGATCTTCAGCTCCGATTCCGGACGACATCTTCGAGAAAGGCGTCAACGTCCCAGAACAGCACAACAGCCACAGCAACTCCGAAGCAGAAGATTCCGATGTCGAGGACATCACTCCAGCGCAGAGGGTCGTAAGTAAGACCGTCGACTCCGACTCCTCCTCGACACAGAAGGCCCCGTCACACCCTCGCCTTCGGGCTAGGGTGCACACCGTCACTCTGCTTCTACTGCCCCACCTTTGGGCACAGCTAAGAAGCCAATCAAGCCTTCAGGCGACTCGAGTCGACCTTCACACGGTGCCGGCGCACACATACCAGCACCGAAAAAGACAACGGCACCAACATCCAAACCATCGGCACCGAAACACACCACTACTCCTTCGGCACCGAAACCCAGGTTGGAACCAAGCAAACCCACTTCGGATTCCAAAAAAACAACGGAACCAAAAAAATCATTGGATCCGAAAAAATAATCGGATCCAAAAACCATACCGGAACCGAAAAAATCCTCAGAACCGAAAAAAGCTTCGGAGCCGAAAAAGACTGCTGCCTCCCCAGTGAAAGACATTGCCAAGAAACCAAAACAGGCTGTTTCGGTGCACAAGCCTTCCTCCGCACCAAAAGATCAATCCCCTGTAGAGGATTTACCCTATCCAGACCCTGCTCAAAAGACTCTAGCTAAGGATCCAATCACTGGACACTTAATTTTGGCTCCAAAAAAGCGACCACTGGACACACCAGCTCCAGCTCCGCATTCAAAGAAGAAGGACATGGCTACCTCTCCCTTAAGACTGCCTTCCCCTTCTCTGTCACCTGTACCATCACCACATCCTCCCATACCACAGCATTCCCCAGCATCCCCTGTCACACCAGACAGGGATGATAGCTATGATGATATGGGGGATTACATACCTGATCCAGCCACGCCCATAGGATCCCCAGACCCGTGGGATGATTATACCACCCCAGATGTCCCAAATGTCCCTCAGGATGACATACACCCCTCAAGGCCTTCCCCACAAGAAGACACTATAGGGTTTAATGAATTGATTCACAGGTCTACACATTATCATGGGGTAGACATACATACAGACCCTGTTGCGGAAGACTTCCTGATGGATACATTTGATAATGCACAAAGGTCCTCATCCATTTTACGATGCTTAGAGGAGTGATCAAGCATGCCCCTGAAGTCTTCAAAGAACCAGTCAGAACTTGGGTCATTAACCCTCGGATAGAGAAAAAATATAAAGCTGCCCCTCAGACCCAGCATATATTAAAGGCCCAGTACCACTAGACTCACTTGTAGTTTCCGACGCACGCAGGAGAGCAAACTCACAAACATTAGGTGAGGCTGCACCACCAGATAATGAGTCTAATCTACTTGACGCATCAGGGAAAAGAACAGGGCCTCAAGAAGCAAACGTGGCGTATCGCCAATACACAGGCACTGCTAGCCAGGTATGACAGGGCACATTCCGATGAGCTAGAGTCATTAATGAGGCACCTCCCTGACCAGTACAAGGATAGAGAAAACAAGCTTATCCAAGAGGGGAAAAACATCACAAACACCTCTATTCGGTGTGCCCACTGCCTTTAGGGCTGTTAACACCAGTGTTTTACTACGCAGACACACCTGGCTACGCATATCGGGGTTCAAACCTGAGGTACAAACCGCCATCCTTAATCAACCCTTTGACGAACAACACCTATTTGGAACCAAGGTAGATGTATCACTAGAGAAGATGAAAAAGGACACAGACACCGCCAAATCTATGGGAGCCCTGCAGTCGCAGGCTCCCAGACGTTCATTTCGTCGCTCATCCTATCGAGGTGCCACCAGGGGATATACTTCAGACACAGTCTCTACCTCATACAAAGCCCCTATACAGTCTACCTACAGCAAAGGCTACCAAAGGGGTGGTTACAGGGGTAACAATAGCAAAGGCAGAGGCAAAAATAACAACTCACGCTCTGCCTCTACCCCTGGCCAATGATTCCCTTCCCCCGCCCCATTCCACTCCTGTCGGGGGAAGACTCCAACAATACCTGCCAGCCTGGAAAAACATCACATCAGACAGGTAGGTGCTCCAAATAATTCAATCAGGTTGTTGTCTAGAACTAACATCTACACCCCAAACATACCACCCAAGCAGAGTCCAATGTCACAGGAACATTTAACATTGCTCAGACAGGAGGTAATATCCCTCCTGCAGAAAAATACAATAGAAATCGTTGCATAGCATCAGAAAAACAAAGGAGTATATTCCCTATATTTCCTAATACCAAAGAAGGACGGATCTCTAAGACCCATCCTAGACCTCGGACCTCTAAACATTTAAATACAGTCGGATCATTTTCATATGGTCACACTCCAACAGGTCCTAAACGACTTCGTTGTCACTCTAGATCTCGAGGACGCCTACTTCCATATTCCCATCTACGCAGAACACAGGAAATATCTCAGATTTGTGCTAGAGGGACAACACTACCAGTTCAAAGTGCTCCCATTCGGAGCCACAACAGCGCCAAGAATATTTACCAAATGCCTAGCAGTAGTAGTAGCACACCTAAGAAGACAGCACATTCACGTCTTCCCATATCTGGACAAATGGCTCATAAAAGTCAGCTCATACAGACAGTGTGTGCAACATACTCGCGCTACTATTCAACTGCTTCACGACTTGGGATTCACGGTAAATCACGTCAAATCGCATCTGCAACCTTCGCACATACAATAGTATCTCAGAGCTACAATAAACACCCAACTAACACTAGCGTATCCCTCTCCAGCCAGGATATCAAGTGTACAAACTCCTAACAAAATTCAAACCGCAACACTCGCTACCAGCTCGAGTGTTCATGCAGCTCATAGGGATGATGGCATCTTGCATATTTGTAGTACCTCATGCAAGACTGCAAATGCGTCCACTTCAAGAGTGCCTAGCACGCCAATGGAACCAGGCTCAAGGTCAATTAACAGACCTAGTGTTGGTAGACGGTCGGACTCCTCGTTCTCTGCAATGGTGGAACACCAAAAACCTTTCCAAAGGGCGACCGTTTCTAGAGCCAGTTCCTCAAATAGTCATGACAGCGGACGCATCGCTCTCCGGCTGGGGAGCCCATCTACTGCATCACACCAGGCAAGGCAGGTGGACACCGCAACAGAAGTTACTCCACATCAATCATTTGTAGTTGCTAGCTGTGTTTCTAGCTCTGAAAGCATTTCAAACTCAAGTGTCAGGCAAAGCTGTCTTAGTCCGCATAGACAATATGACAGCTATGTACTACATAAACAAACAAGGGGGGACACACTCTCTGCAGCTCTGTTAGCACAGCAGATATGGAGATGGGCTATACCGCTAAAGATCTTCCTCTGAGCCCAACATGTCTCAGGATTACAATACACTGTCGCAGATCTGCTAAGTCGACAAACACAGCAGATCCAAGAATGAGAACTTCATCCGCAAGTTCTTCATACGTTCTTCCAAATGTGGGGACAACCTCAGATAGACCTCTTTGCCACCCACGAAAATGCAAAATGCTCAAACTTTGCCGCAAGATACCCACACCCATTGTCCAAAGGCAATGCGATATGGATGAACTGGTCAAAACTATTTGCGTACGCTTTTCCTCCTCTCCCACTACTTCCGTTAGTGGTGCGCAAACTACAACAGCATTCCCTGACGCTCATTCTAGTCGCTCCAACTTGAGCCAGACAACCGTGGTACACCACGCTGTTGCAAATGTCTGTAGTACCACACCTATCTCCACGCCTATTAACACAGAACCATGGAGAGATCAGACACCCGGACCCAGCTCAGCTTAACCTAGCGATCTGGCTCCTGAGGTCATAGAGTTTGGTTACCTCAACCTTCCTCCAGAATGCATGAACATCATTAAAGAAGCTAGACGTCCCACTACCAGAGCATGTTATGCTGCTAAGTGGAAACGCTTTGTCATATACTGCCAAAACAACCAAATAAATCCCTTAGACGTGTCTATTCAACACATCATAGGATATCTTTCACACCTTCAAAAGTGTAATTTAGCCTATACGTCTATCAGGCTACACCTTGCTGCCATTGCAGCATACTTACAAAATAGACAACATCTATCTCTTTTTAGAGTACCAGCTTTAAAGCTTTCATGGAAGGACTCAAAAGAATAATTCCTCCCAGAACGCCACCAGCACCAGTGTGGAACCTGAACATTGTTCTTACAAGGTTAATGGGTCCTCCCTTCAAACCATTACATAAATGTGAATTGCAATTCCTAACTTGGAAAGTAGCTTTCCTAGTAGCAATTACTTCTCTTAGAAGGGTTAGTGAACTACAAACATTTACCATTCAAGAACCTTTTTTGCAAATGCATCATAACAAAGTGGTTCTTCGTACTAATCCTAAATTCCTTCCTAAAGTCATTTCACCATTCCATCTAAATCAATCAGTTGAGCTGCTCGTATTTTTCTCGCAGCCTCAAACAGTCTCAGAAAGAGCTCTAGACACCTTAGACGTCAAAAGAGCACTGCTGTACTAGATTGAAAGGACACAACCTTTTCGTAAAACCAAACAACTTTTTGTGTCTTTTTCGCCACCACATAAAGGCAACCCTATATCAAAATCAGGGATCGCCAGATGGATTGTTAAATGCATACAAATTTGTTACCAAACAGCACGTAAACAATTCCTCCAAAAGCCCACTCGACAAGAAAGATAGTGGCTTCAATGGCATTCTTAGGGAATATCCCCTTAGATGACATATGCAGAGCAGCTACATGGCTTACACCGCAAACATTCACAAAGCATTACTGTGTAGATGTGCAAACTTAACAAAAAGCCACTGTGGGCCAGGCTGTACTAAAAACACTGTTTCAAACAACTGCAACAGATACTGGTGGTCGCCGCTAGGTGTGGGTACTGCTATACAATATGTGCATAGTGAGTAATCTGCAGCTCATATGCCTCGAACGGAAAATGCTACTTACCAGTATGCATCTGTTCTTGGCATGTAGAGCTGCAGAGTTACACACGCCCACCCGCCTCCCCGGCTACCTTTATCTGTTCCAGTATTATCTTAATTAGATACAAATCACATGGACATCCCTACCTCTTGTACAGTTCCATCACTTCCCTAATGGTGAAAAACAATCTGGGGATGGAGCCGATGCCCATGCGCAGTATCATCCTAAGGAGGAGTCACCTATCCCGTGACTCCCAAAGACTTTTCTACAACAAAACAAACTGCAAACATCCGGGCCCAACACTAGGTGGCAATCTATGCATAGTGTGTCCCTCTGCAGCTCTACATGCCAAGAACAGATGCATACTGGTAAGTAGCATTTCCTTTTTGTAGGTTTATGGGAAGAGAGATAAGGATTTTCCAATGTTTGGTGACCAGTCTCCTAATCTAACTGGAGAATGTCCTATAGATAGTGACTCAGATGGCAAGGTTAAAGTTGGTTTTTCAATGTTTGCAGTAGTGCGAGCCCTCTTTTGTTTTTTTTGTTTGTTGCGAGCCCTCTTTTTTGTTTTGTTTATCAAGTTTACAGGGTAGTTATTGGCCTTTAGTTTTTCTGTAAGAAAGTACGCGTGGAGGTCCAAATCTTTCTTACTGTTGCAATTGCCCCTCAGTCTCAGGAACGACCCTACTGGTAAATTGTCCTTGAGTGACTTGGGGGTGGAAGCTGTCGTATTTCAACAGGTTATTGCAATCTGTTGGCTTGTATACCTCAGTGGATAGTTGATTATCCTGTGTCCAGATTTTAAGATCAAGGAAGGTGATTGTCTTTTTTTGTTTGTGGAAGTGAATCTGTCCTGAGAGTTTAGCCATTCAACAAAATCAAGGACTTCTGATTCATTGCCCCACCATATGATCAGGACATCATTAATATAACGTAAGGATTTATGTTGTTGTAGATTTATTTGGATTTAAGCTCGTGAACATAGAGGCATGCTATGCTTGGAGCAAAAGTGCTGCCCATAGATGTGCTGTGTCTCTGCAGGAAGAACTGGTCTTCAAATTGAATGAAATTCCTGGTGAGGGCCCTCTGTGCACAGTCGAGTATGAAGTCGATTGGTGTGATCGAGTCCCATGGTACCTCTTTTAGTACTGATTCAAGGACCTTGAGGAAGGCTTCTTGTGGAATGCACGTCTATAAGCTTCAACAGCTAAAATCACAAGACAATCTGTGTTTAGATCGAAGTTGGTATCTTGGATAATGTTAAGAATGTCCTTCGTGTCTTTGACTTGCGAGGACATCTGGTTTACCAGTGGTTGCAAGAAATGGTCAGTGAATTTCGAAAGTGGCTCCAAAAGTGATTTAACCTCGTAGCTGCTATTACACATTCCTCCCCAGTGCTGCGCTGTCCATTCGAACTAGTGCTGAATGGACGTTCAATGGTCGTGCGCAGCACTGGGGAGGTAGTGCTGCCGTCGGCCAATGCACCGAGGCAGCACTTAAGGGGTTAATGCCAGATGTAATCTGGCTGCCGGGGGGGTGCATATCTTTGTGTATTTTTAGGCAAGATGTAGAAATAAGGTACTCTTGGATTCCTCTCGCAAAGAAAACCTGCCTCCTGATTTGTCACCCAGCAATTTTCTTTTGCTTGGTTCACCATAAACTGTATGTCTTCCATAATGTATTTTGTTGGGTCTCTGTCTCACCTTTTGTAATTTCTCTGGTCGTTTAGAAGCCTCAAGCACTCCGTCAGATTTTTTTTTTGTGAATTAGCATTTTATTTAACAATAAACGGTATAGTGCATCATTGTGCCAGGAAGCATATATGGTGTATCATAAGATTATACATAGGTTGTTCAGCAACACACAGTCGCCCCGTGCTCTTTGAGCATCTTTGTCCAGATAAATTTCTATTGAAAGGATGACTATGGTGCCACCCTTATCAGCTGGTTTTATGATATTTTCAAGGGCAACCATTTCGATCAATTTTTCACACTGCTGCCTGTTTCAATCTATTAAGATTGTGGTAAACCTGGGTGTTGCAGTCTCTCAGACTATTGATGTTGTAGGTTACTGCATTCTCAAAGGCAAGATCCTCTGGGGGGCATTATGCTGGTTGGGGGATGGAAATGTGATTTTTTTTTTTAGGCCTGTGTTTTTTTCTGTTTCACTGGTTAGTATAAGTTGCAAAATCGACCGGTGGATACGTCTGATGAACTCAGCCAGTTCTATCCTCAATTGGAAGATATCTGTTTTTGGTGTGGGCACAAATCTAAGGTCTTTGTTTAGTACCTGGATTATTTGTTCTGGAAAAAACGTGCTTACTCAAATGTACTGCTCCCTTTGAGTTTTTCTCGTCTCCAGTTGGGGTGTGTCTGTTTCCATTTGAGGTAAGGTTTGCCACTGTACCTTCTGTCCTCTCTTTTTTCCTCGGCCACTGGCTAAAAATTTGACCTGTGCTTGTTGCCAGGAGAACCCAAATTGTTGAGGTGGGACTGGTGGTTGGACATATGGATTCAATCCAAAGAAAGGTTGAGCGTATTGGGTTTGTTGCGGGTGTGGGAAATTGCCTCTACCTGGGCAGTTCCCCCACCTCCCTGGGTATACCATTGCTCCCAATAAATCAGTGCACTGTATATTTCTATTGATTTTTTATGTCATAGGGACATCAAGTTTGAATATCCTATTCCTCTGTTATGTCGATTATCTAACTAAAGTAAGGCAATTGCTGCATCAGTAAGAATTGGTCTACAAGGTGCAACATTTTATCTGTACAGAGAATAATATTGTGGGAGGGGTTTGATCAGATTACATTCTAACCATTACACTACTAATGGTGACATAGTTTGATACGAATGAGCCCTGTCAAATAAGGAAGGCTAACTCGTATAGCGGAAAGTTAGCTGTATTTGATACGGCCACATTTTGACTCAGTCTCAATATTTTCAGTTAGATTCTTGCTTTTTTATTTTTCCATAGAAAGGATACGAGTAAAACTTTCTTGAAGAAGCCTATAGAGAACCTGGCTAGGTCATACTTATCAGATGATGTATACCTTGAGCTATCCTTCCACTTGAAGAGGCACATTCACTATAAGTTCAAGCCGTACAGGGCACTAAGCTGCATTCCATGAATGGGAGAGAGATGGCGCTCCTCAGCTCTCTATTTATGCTGGCACACTTGAGGCTGCCACGTGACAACACAAATACCCATGTGCCATGCTGCCAGGGTGCCTGCATTACATACAGGATTGTTTGTTGTGCTAAAAAAAAGAATCCTAAAAGGCAATTTCCTCTTTTATGCGTGATCCACAGGAATTGACAAGGAGAAATAAACACATTTCTCCTCGTTATGCCTCTCTGTGGTAGGCACAGTATTTTGGCCCAATTCAATGTTTACTCCCTTTAGTAAGTATGGGATTGTGTCAAATCCCATGGGTGGATGTACAAAAAGGCCAACCACATCAAAATGCAATGCAGCGCAAGCTGCTGTGTTGCTTTGTATTTCTTTACAAAGAACACAAGGTTGCACAGATATCGCCTTGTGGGGCTTTGTAAATCCCATTTAAGGACTTGAGATGCCTTACAACGACTTGCATCATGGAAGGACAACACAAGTCCTTAATAAATAAAAAGTGATGACTTTAAGGGATCACCTTTCCAAAAGCTTAGATTGTTGTCATGAGTATGTTTTTTATTAGGGACATTGTGCACATGTTCAGCTATCATGCAAACAAATGAGTAAAAGTTCATGCCAGGTATTCTGGCATGCTGTCATACATTTTGCAACAGTGGTTCTATCAACAAGAGAAAGAGCATTGGTGATAATGGACAACTTTGCGTCATATATCCTGGAGAGAACAGATGAGAACAGGTTCCATTAATCCTTAAACTAACTGAGGAATTATCATACAGTGCTAGGGTCATATTAATAAAAAAAAAATCCAAATGGAAAATGGCAAGAACCAAATGTAGAAACAGCCACAAACTCTTTCCCAATCTCTGCTCTGCATATAGATAGAGCTACTGTGACAGTTGGGGGCTGGCTTTAATCACATCAGAGAAGAGACCAGTACAGGGGCGGCTCTTCCATTTGAGTGGCAGAGCATCGCCCTGCAAACAAAAACCCCAAGCCAGAGCTGAAAAAATAAAATGGTGATGAAGTTTATTTATTACCATTTTATTTTTCAGCAACTGACCCATCCCGAATGGAGCACAAGGACGGGGCAGGGCCATTGCTGCCGAGTGGCAGCAGGGATCTTTGTGCTCCCGAGTTTAAAATAGGCATGTCTCTTTGGCTGGCCGCCTTGTGACAGCCAGCCAAGCATGCGCATTTTAAGCCTCTCTAACCCAGGTGTCTTAAGACAGCTGGGTTAAAGAACACAAAGGCCTCCAGCACTCTTGTGAGCGCTGATAGAGGCCGCTCCCACCAATCCCAGTGCTGCTCTCATGCTGCTTGAGAGAAATTCCAGGATTGGCTTGGGAGTAGTGAGCCTGCGAGGAGAGAAGGATCGAGGAGGATGTCCCGCAGCTAGAAGAGGTAAGTGCCTTTCATTTTTTTTTTTTTATCCCACTCCCATTTGTAGAAGAGCTCCAATAATGCTCTGCAGCTAAGGTCTGACAGGGAGTTCCCCCACCGGCGCCATGATCTTCGAGAATCCAAGTACAGTGATGCAGTGGGGGGGAAATCTGCTGAGCAGGCACACTAATGTGCCACTACCTGCGTGGTTCGATACAGACTTCAGCTCAGGCTTTTGCTTTCTTCCAGGCAGGGCATACAGCAGCAGGCCTTGGGTACAACAGATGTTGTTACCAGGCCTGCTACGGAAAGAGTAGGTGTCACTTTTCAGTCTTTGATGTGTGTTGCTGGCTAAAAACCAGTAGAGAACAAAGCTTCTCAGTGGAGTTTGTTTTCCATCGTTCCCCGTTGTGTCATCGATTAGACCTGCGGTTCCATTGGCGCTTTCATCAGCGGAAGCAGTCCCGGGAAGGTGGGAGTCTTTGCTCTTGGAGTACTAAGGGTATGTGCAGTCTCAGATGTGAAGAGTTGGTGCTAGGGGCCAGCTTCCATTAGGTGCTCCATGTGCAGAGGGCTGCTCATTCTCTTAAGTGAGGATTGCTGGTCCAAACCATTTTCTGGCTTATCCCAGCTAATACAGTTAAAATGCTTGTTTTTAAGTAATCTGCAGTGTTGGTGAACCACTTTAGAGGGTATGGTGCTAGTGTTATGTTTTTCTCTTTTTTTTTCTTCCACAACTGGACTTTATCCTTTTTTATGTAACTAAAGTGTTATACTTCGCATGGCTCTAACAGAAAGGCCACATTTGTACCGAGATGGCCCCAAAAAAACTCTTGTATTCGAGAAAAATATGGCAGTAACAGTTCTGGAAATCTAGGCCCTGGACACAACTATTGTGTCTGCTGAGAGCTCCAAATTGCACTATTCATTGGTTGAGCCCAAGAATAAAATGACAGAGTGATCAATATAGAGTCTCAATTGCAACGGAAAATCTCCGAAATTCAGTCTGTTTCTCACTCAGACTCTCAGCTTTGCAGCGCATTAGAGGTGGGACTGTATATTTCAGCCAAGATATCCTTTGCTCGTTAACCCCGAGGGAATAGTGACTAGTCACAAACATCAAGCTAGTACCAAGGCCTTGAAACTAAACTGTGCTCCGGTACTCGTGTGGTTGATCAAGCAAGGCTGTTTGACGCTCTGAGTCCTTTGTGCAAAAGGGGAACTGAAGTGCATGTTCAAGACATGGTTTGGAGTTGCCAGGTTGGGGCAGCAATTATGGAGGGGTTGGAGGGTAGCACCTTGGTGCAGACGTTTTTGAGGTGGGCCAAAAAGATTCAGAATATTCGGGGATTTTTTCTTTGTACAAAAAAAAAAAAGGTTGATTGTTTGCAATGATTCAAGCGATTCTACTGGCTTTTGGTGGTCCAAGGCCTAATACATCTTTGTAGTCACTTGATGGTCAGGTTAATCAAGATTATATTGTGTAATGTCAACAGCTTTTCAAACTAGGGCAAAGATGGCTCAATCTTGCAATGATTGAAAGGGCTCAATCGTAGTATTATTTACATTCAGGAGACGTGCTTTAAATCAGCCCTGTTTCCCATCCATTTTTCCACCTGCTGCTGCTGTTGTAAGACTAACTATTTTATTTTCGTATGCCTATAAGTGGGAAATAAGGAATGTCAACCGTGATCACCTTTATGGAGGGATTTGGTTAACTGACTCCCTCAAAGGCCAGCTAAATAATTGTGTTAATTATTATCGGCCTGTAGCGGATCATATAGCTTTGTTGTTGCAACTGCTTTATAATCTTGCATTTAAGTCAGAAAGGCCAATAATTCTTTTTGGTGATTTAAACTCTATTCAAAATCTATCCCTTAATTTATCTAGGATCACGAAATAACTAACAAAATCCAAAACTGACACTTTTATAGAAATGAATCAAAAGTGATCATGGTTCATTAGATCCCTGACAATCCCACCTTTAACCTGTTTCTCTAAACAATTTAATTCTGCTTCACAACTTTTCTTTTTAATATTCCATGCATAAAATAGAAATTGCTCCTCTATAATGAACATCTGGTCCTCAGATCATTCCATAGATACACTTTAAATTATAGCCAATACTAGGCTCATTTCTTTTCTTAGATGAGGTCTGTAAGTGAGAAGTTAAATCATTCCTAACTAAGGCCTTCCAGATCAATAGGGATAAAGCCTGTGGTTTTCAGTCTGGGAGGCTTTTAAAGCTAGTTTGAGGGCCCAGATAATTGAATATAAATCTAATCTTTATAAAAATATTTGCAGAAATTAGGGAGCTACAAGAAGCCCCAGATTCTGCAACGTACCAATATTTTGTGCATAAGAACACTTTGATTGCAAGGCCTTACGGCAAACCAGATAAACACTCAGCGATTTCCTTTTTGTGTATGTTGTAAATGAAAAAACGTTTCTACAGAAAGAATATGAGGACAGTGAACATATTGGTAAATTACTAGCATGGACAAATAAAGTTAAGTCAATTGACGATAGAATCCAGGAGATATTCGACCCTGATACACATGTGGCTCTAAATCAGAAAGAGGCCATTCAAGAGTTATTTCTTTAACAAAAGATTTATACTGCACTGCAAGTATCTCATGAAGCTATAGCTGAATTTCCTTCAATCTCTTTCAACGCTGTCCAATGAACACAAATCAAACTTATGACTACAATTATGTCCAAAAAGGTTGAGAAGATCGTAGCCATGGTAGTAGATTCAAAGGTTTCTGCAGACATTTACTTATTGAGCCATATAAGGAATTTATTTCCCAAACCTGCAGACTTTCTAAACCCTTTTTCAACCAAATTGTGTTAGGAGTTCCCATTTATTCCTCATTCTCAGAAGCTATTGTGGGTCAATATTTCAGAAAGCTTGTAATAATAATCCTACATCTTACCGAACTATGAGTTTCTTATATGCTGGCCATAAGCTCTGTATTAACATTAACAAGTTGGGTTGCTTAAATAAGTATCCACAATGATCAAAATGGATTTTTGCCCCAGAAATCAGGGCCTGCCTATATTAATTACCTAGTTCAGGCCACTGATTATCACTTAACATAAAAGCAGCAATTATGATTGACACCGATAAAGAGTCTGGCCTAGTTAATTGGACTGCTTAATTTCAAATCCTTGCTACATAGCATTTTTCAAATCGATTTATACCCATTTTAAGCAATTTATACTTTTACACTACTGCCAGAATCACAATCAACACCCCCTTTATTTGTTTTTTCCAGTGTTCTTATACAAGTAAATCAATCATGTTTCCAGAAAAGTTATGTATTTGTTTGACGATTTATTTGGAGAGATAAACATCCTCTAAAGTTTACAGTTAAAAAAGGACGGGGGCTTTTAGCTCTACCTCATTTTAGACTCTATTATCAAGCTTCTTTTTTAGGCCATTTAGTAAGACTAAATAAAGGTCATATTGTACGACAATTTCTTCCTGAATGATGTGAAGTAGAGACCGAGCTACTACCGTCTTTGAAATGGTCTAAATTCCCAAAAAGACATTATACATGATGGAGTATAGATTAAACCAGAACTATCATAAGAATATAAGGTTCTGGACTGTCATTTCTCAAATGTCATTGATGGTCTGAGCTATTTTCGGTTTACAGTTATCTAGAGCCATATTTCAGATTTTGAAGTCATTTGGCTTTCATTTTATGGAAGATTTCATGCTTTGCTCAGATCAGCAGTTTTTTTAAAGAACTTCTCTTCTGTAATACAAGATGGTCCAGTTTATAATAAAATTGCTTTTCAGAAACAAGCTATTGGGGAGTGGGATGCTGGTACAAGGTTCTGCATTAGATGATGTGCCAAGGTTTTCCCAGCAACATCTCCACAATGTTTTAGATGTGACTCCAACTCTATTGACGACTGACTTTGTCTGTTTTTTTGTTATCTTCCCCACATTATTCAACCTCAGGAATCTAATTTCTACATTTATTAGCACCAGGCTGGTAAAGATATTGTGCCTGATCTCTGTTAGACTTGGCATTTTCAGCGTGTTTACCCCAGACCTTCTTTTTGGCTGCCTATTTATGGCCTTGTTTTTGTTGGTTTTAGGACTCTGGGCATTTTTCCCCTGCTAAAGTGCATATGCTCTCCATGTAAATTGTGTTTATGGATTGGTGTTTTTCCATGATTGGCTTATTTGATTTATTACGGAGTCAGTAATACGGTGCACTGTGTGTGCCCAGGGCCTGTAAATTAAATGCTGCTAGTGGGCCAGCAGTACTGATTGTGCCACCCACACAGGCAATTTTTTCAAAGGTGTTTCAGAGCTGCCACTGCAATGCCTGCGTACATATTTTACTGCCATGTTGACCTGGCAAGTGCACCCACGTGTATTGTGATTCAAGACAGTTAGTCTGGAATGAACCGTGTGCACAGCTAAGGAAAGATTCTTACTTTACCAAATTTTAAATCAATGTTTTCACAATTTCATGCAACATAGAACAAAAACAATAGTCTCACATTGATATCACTGTTGGTTTTCATTTGCTTTGAGTTAAACAAGAATGTAAACATCATTCAATTTATACAAGTAAAAATGATTATTGCTTCATGATAATCAATGCTTGAAAAACGTTTTGCAATCAAAACATTATGACTGCGTTAAAAGTACAGGTCACCTGAATGTATGCTAAAAGTTCGTCAAACGCTCCTCTAACAACTACATTTGACCCGTAGTCAAACGTAGAATGGAAGGTTCTGTTTTTCTGCATTCAGAGTTAATTATTGTTCTTTGTTGGCCATGGTGAGATCTTTTAGTCCCATTCTCTTCCCTAGCTTAGATACAGTTATATGTAGCAAAGCTGTGGAAATGTAAGAATTTAAATATGGATGAATGAGATATATATTTTCTAAGAGTAGTTTTAGGTACACTAAATTGAGTTCTGTATGCTCCATCTCTTACAACCAATAATAGGTATGTGTCCAAGAGATAGATGTTGATCCATTAAGAAGGGAATAAGGAGAACATGCTCAGATGAAGGAAAGTTCTTGACTTGAAAGAGACCACTCATTCCTGGAGTAGTTCACAAAATGAAATAAGGTCAGTCGAGCCGGCAGATCAAGGAAATAGCAGACAGTGTTGTCCATTTAGAAAATGAGGATGTATTAAATAGATACAAGATAACGAATGCCCACTTTTTGAATAAACAGTCCACAACGCACAAATTAGGACCAGACTGATAATATGTAATGTGATAGATCTCAGAGGGAGCCGTTATGACCAGTCACAATTATGGATTTAATCCATTTACTGTGTTCCGAGACCTCATTTTGGTATAAAGTCAAGGCGCCTGCAGTTCCATTGTTCTTAATCTGTCATGTTTTACAATGGTGAGAGGATGTGGCATTACGACTAGAGAGGTCGACCCCAAAGCTGGGGAACCAGGTGCGAGTCTCGGCAGTAAAGCTCCACATCCAGTGATTCTGGGTAAATAACTTAGGGGCATATTACCAACAACTAGCGATAATTTTTGTCTCTAACTTGTTTAGAGACAAAAATTATCGCTGCTCATCGGCGATTTTTATCGCAGATAAACCTTGCTATTAGCAAGGTTTATCGCAAATGCGATAAAAAACGGCCGCAATGCATGAATATCGCTGAAAAGTCAGCGATATTCATGCATTATCGAGCAAATGCTCTTAGCCATGTTATCCACCTCCCATTGGATAACATGGCTAAGAACTGCTCAGGGCAGGTGTTAGCTTTTGGAGATATTCGCGCTTAGCGCGAATATCTCCAAAAGTTGGTAATAGGAGATAGCGATGTTAGGGACTGTTTCCAGTCGCTAACATCTTGGCACGCCCACTTTGCATGTCATTAGTGATAAATATCACTGACATGCAAAGAGGGGCCCAAGATGGTCGCTATCTCCTATTAGCTGTCACTAACTGGTGTTAGCGACAGCTTGGTAATAGGGAGATAATTTTATCTCCGCTTTCTTGGCTTTTAAAGCCAAAAAAGCGGAGATAAACCCCCTTGATAATATGCCCCTTAATCTCCCCATGCCCAACAAAAATGATTGTGCCCTTGTGTAACGCAACTGGTGCTCATGTAAAGCGCTCCGATACCTTCATGTCAAGTTCGCACTATATAAAACTCCAGGGGGAAAAATGGTGTTGGCATTCTGTTCTGCTCTCATATTATGGGAACCCTGGTGCGAAGCTCTTCAGCTCCGCCCCATCATAGTCCAGTTCGGACCACACCACCACAGGATTCATTTTGATGTCCTTAATTTATGTTGAAAAAAATTCAGACATGCTCTAAAAAAATCTTGAGATAAAGTGATCATCATGATATAACATTGTCGATACCAATGTATCAACAAGTTTAATTCAGAGTGTGGGCACATGAAGCAAGCACAAGAAATTATTAAAGACCACTCTATAAATGCCTAAAACAGCAGAAGAATTCAGGAGTCTGGGGCATGATTGGCAGCCGTGGGCAGAGTGAGCTCCACACTACCTCTTAAAATCCTGCGAATATCCTACTCTCAACCAGCAACCAACGACGGGCCGACTGCTACCTATGCCCGATTGGTGCCCAAAAAACTGCTTCAAGGGGCCACAGAAAGGACTGGAAGTGCAGGCCTGTCAGAATCGTGAAAGTGGCTTGTGCATCGGAGACAGACACCCTTCTGGAAACCGGAGCATTGAGTGGAGGCTCCCTGCGGCCCTGTGAGACGGGACAGGCTGTGGGGACAAGGTAAGGACTCTCTCTGGGATGGCCAGTAGGGGGCCTGCATCTTAGCTGCTGGAGAAGCACAATGGTGAGGGACCAGGGAGAGAGAGACTGGGGCAGACTGGACTTTGTATGAGGTGAGTAGACCACCTAAATACAGGCCTGTACAGACTACTAGCTGGCAAAGGGCCTGGTATCCAGCCCAGCATGAGCAGGTGTGGCAGAGGAACAAGGGTCCCCGGGGCGGAGTCCACCCAACCGGATGACAGGCAGTGCCTCATTGCAGGAGATCCTTTGAGGGAGGCGCATCTCCCCTGTGCCTGATGTCCACTTTGAGGACGACAGAGCCGCCACGTGTGATCTGTATATGGACTATAAAACAGGCGGAGGCCCAAAGACATTGTGAGTACTGTGTGCACATTCTGCTGGAAGTTTAGACTGAAAACGGACCAGCCCCTCTCCCTGCTTATGGTGCCCACTAGTGTATTCTGGGTTCAGCTGAGGAAGGCCAAGGAGTGCTGGGGTGGCCCCTAGACTTTGTGGTCCACTTTCATCGGACGCACTGCTTCCTGGCACTGCTTTCAAGCCCAAGCTAAGGGAAGATAGATAAATTCACCAGGCCCACTCCTCCAGTTGGGGGAGGGTTGTTGTACTGGCGCAGGGAATTCCTGTACAGCCAGACGATCAAATGTCCCCAGCTGTAATATTCAAGGCAATTAAGGATTCGCATAAAGATCTCTAACGATTGGGGTAGTTGGGGTGGAACTATTCTCCCTTAGGGAGGACCTGCAGAATGTGTCAGACCGCACAACTGAGGTTGTGATCAGAATTTTGACTCTGGAGGACGAGATGAGCTCCGTACCCAAGAAATCAAATAGCTGTGAGTGCTGAGTGATCACATCAAAATGAGGGCGAAAGATGCAGAGAGCAGGTCACGCAGTAACAACATATGAATTGTGGGATTGCCGGAGGGCCAGAGACTCGTTTCAGATTGGCTCAGGTCCTGGATTGGGGTGGCGAGTCTAGCTATGCTTTATTTTAGAAGGCCCACAGAGCACTGGTGCCTAGGTTTACTTCTGAAGCTCCACCCAGACATCATGAGAGTACTCAACTATGCTTATAGAGCTGTGATCCTATGGCAGGTGGGACTGCACACAGACCTGCACTGTGTGTCTGCAAAAGTAAGGCTGTTCCCTGTTTATACCAACAAAGTGCAGACTCAGCCCAAGTCCTTCCTGGGGTTAAATACGAAACTGAAAACGGCAATACATATGCTCTTTCCCACTGGACAAAGTATTTTTTTCAAGGAAAGTCTTTTTCTGCGACATTCCCCAGGCTGCATAGGACTGGCTGGAGTAGCAGAAATCACTCCCCAGAATCTCTGAAGCTCCAACGACAAGAGGCAGAGCAGAGGCCATGGTATATGCTATCCTCTGCCACTCTACAAATCCAAAAGGTTCACCAGGGGACAGCAAGGCTCAAAGAAGCATGGTGTGGGGGGTGCAAAGACTCTTCCTCTGCACACTTGGGAAAAGACGCGCTCCAGGGGATATGACAGACCACACTCAGGAATGTGGTGGGAGAGACCCCATGGTCAAGTAACAGGTTGGGGATGATGTGATGTTGGACAGTAGCAGGGAACTATTCCTCCTTCTGTAAACGAACATTCTTAGATCAATTGGTTTTCTTTCCCATTAATGTTTAGTGGTTATGTTATCGGAGTTTATAGAACGCAAAGGTTACCTGTAGGCGTCCTGGCGCTAGTTATCCCTTGGGTAAAGAAACGGTAAACTGCGAGTTACAGGTTAAAAAGCCAAGTCTTTAGACTCTTCCTAAATGTCAGGAGACCTGTGACTTTTCTCAGGTAAAAAGGAAGATCATTCCAAGCTTTTGCAGCGCGCACAACAAAGCTTCTTCCACCCCAAGAGGCTTTTTAGGTCGAGGACGTAGGCTGCGCTTGCGCAGTCTCGGTCCGGAGATTTAATGTTTCTTAGAATGGGGGCTTGAAACCGCCCCTCTTCTCCATTGGCTGGCTTCCTGAACGGAGGCCAGCCATTGGAGGAGAGGGACATCACTCCGTTCAAGCCCCGTCTTTTTCCGATTCGGGGCGTCTTTTTTTCTGCTTCTTTCTTGTTTTCTTTCTCTTCCCATTGGCTGGAATTTTACCTTCCAGTCAATGGGGAGAGAGAAAGAAAACCACGCACCCAAAGCAGAAAATTACGTTGCTTTCTCCCAAGCATTTCTGCCTCGCCTCGGAGAAAGATGGTGTCGGCGCTGTGCAGGTAAATTTTTTTGCCGTCTGTTCCCTTGTTGTGCGTCTGTTCCCTTGTGCTTTCCGTACCCCTCCTCGTTGTGCATCTGTTCCCTCTTGCTTTCCGCCCCCCCTCTTTGTGAGTCTGTTCCCTCGTGCAGCCCCCTCGTTGTTTATGCTTGCTCTCCTGGCCCTTCGTTGCTTGTTGTGCCTCTGTGCCCTGCTTGTGATCTGGTTTTCGTGCCTCTGTGCCCTTACCCTGCTTGTGATCCGGTTTTCGTGCCTCTGTGCCCTGCCCTGCTTGTGATCCGGTTTTCGTGCCTCTGTGCCCTGCCCTGCTTGTGATCCGGTTTTTGTGCCTCTGTGCCCCCCTGCCCCCTCGTTGCTTGTGCTTGTTTAGCAACTGCCACTGTGCAGAAATTAAACCAAGCCGTTGAAATGTTTTGTCTTTAGTGTGGTAGACTGCCAAAATAAAAACTATTTAATTAAAAACCGTAGTTTGGTTTTTACTAATGCTAGCTGTAGAAATCAAGGGGCAGATTTATGAAGGCCTTGCGCCGCCGGTGCGTCATTTTTAACATGGGAAAAAGTGACGCACCGGCGGCGCAAGTCCTTCATAAATCTGCCAAGTGTTTTGTGTTAGAAGGCTGGCGGCCTTGACAAGTTACCTCTGCAGTGTCATTTTTATGTGCAAATACTACCAAGCATGCATCTTAATTCCGCGTGTGTGCTTCTCCGCCTCCCCGAAGCACGGATTAGACGAAGCCCTGGGTGTGCAATAACAGCCAGAGTACACAGCTCCACAAAGCCCCCTGAGCTCTGCGCAACATTCTTGGAGTGCCTCGCTACGACCTCTGCAGACAGCCTGTCATATCCCTGACAAACAACTGCGACACAGGGCCTGATACCAGTCTCTTCCACTTCAAAGCCTGACGAGGGCATCATGGGAGTGACGTCTCCTCCAATCCCCACATCAGAGCACCGCCGCTACCTACAAAAACAGTTCGGAACCGAACCCTAATTGTCTGGCCTGCGGTTCTGTGAGTTTAACCCAGCCAGGTCAGACTAGTAAGCTCAAGGATGCGTACGTTTCACTTTCCAATTGTGTTTAGCTGTTGTGGTCCTTGTTCGTTTTTTCCCCTTTTCTTAATTGTGGTGTTTGCAGCTGGAAAAACTATGGATCTCGACAGCTTTAGACCACTCCTTCGGATATATTCTGATATGCACACATGCCCTTTACACCATAGCGTCACATGTCAAATCACCCTCATTTGGTGGATGTTACCCTCTTTCTACATAGACTTTAATGGCGTCACCTGATTTTATAACCTATATCACCCCCCCCCCCCCCAATAGTACTCATTCCCCATTCACCGTAATGGGTTTACCCCTCTTGAATGTCTGGCATTACCCGTATTTTTAAGTCAAAAGGTTGACAGGTCTGCAGAGTGCATTGGTGGGCCCGGAGTTCCCTTCAGGGATCACGACTGCAGGCAGAGAAGACCGCAGATGCTAGCTCAAGAATTGGTCAACTAAGACCGGAGTGTAAGGCCAGAGCCCGGCTTAATTGTACTGCTGCAGGAAGCTTGCAGTTCTGTCAGAGACCTCATTGAAACCTAGCTCGTCCATTCTCCGTTGGCGGAGGATCCTCAGAGTACGGCAAACACTGGAGCAAAAAGCAGCAAAATGTATTCCTTGCATCACTATTGCAGTGGGATCTGCTGAGATGTGGTTATTGTGTTATGGAATGCAGCACCTAGTGGTGTGATGGGTGAGGGTGTGTGAAACAGACACGCAAATTATAATCATGACCAAAACACATAGCAGATACACAATTCCAGCTTTGCAATAAGGACAAAGGGATACTATGTGTACCAACAAAGAGATGGGGGTGGGGGGGTAGAGAAGTCCCAGTAATCAGCCAGGGAACATACAGTAGGGACAAATAGCTTTAAAAGAATAGAAGGATTTCAAAGGGCCAGAATGGGAATTGGTGACATGCATAGTAGCCATGCGCCTTGTTTGTTTGTTTGTTTATGGCAAGGGATGCTGTCTACTGCTGTAGTCTTTGTTGAATGGTCGTGCCGCACATCACAGCTAAACCAAACATACATGATGGATTCATTTGAGGGAGAGGTGCAGTCATGTGACATTAAAAGTATAAAAGTATTGAGGCCAGATTTTTACAGATGATGAATTAAATAATAAACATTAATATCAACTAATGTGGCAGCAGTTAAGCAGAGAAGATTAATCTATTGTGGGTGTGGGTGTGTGGGTGGGGGGGGAGTTGTGGGATCAGAGCGGAGGGCATCTTCCGGTCTCTATAGGTGTAAGTCTGGGGGGAGGCGGGGGATTTGGTGACTTGTATTATGTACCCCCGGGAGTTACGGACTATCCATTTATGTTCAGATATGCTCCCACAAACTACACAATCTTTAAATGGTCCAAATTGCACCTACTCCTGCTAGGCTGAAGGAAGCCAACATTTAGAGCAGGGGTTCGCTCCCTAAACTCTGATCGCTCTTCCAAAGGTGGATAAGCATCAATTGGGCAGGAACTGTTTGAGTTGTGGTTCAGACCCTAGTCAGACTGGTATCATGCATATGGAAAGATGAGAAACAAAGCCTTTAGTAGGTTGTTGTCCTGAAGGTGCAAGTGTGAATCAGCCTGCTTCCCATTACCCTTCTGTCATCACTATTCTCTGGCAGCCTTATAGTTTTTAGGTCTCGGCCTAGGGTACACTGTGCAGCAGTGTCGCTCAGCCGAGATTTTATGTTTACAGTATGGGGGCCTAACCTGCCCCTCTTCTCCATTGGCTGGCATCCTAAACGGAGGCCAGCCATTGGAGGAGAGGGGCATCACTCCATTCAAACCCCGTCTTTTTGGGATAGAGGGGGGTGTTTTTGCTGTTCTTGCTCTCCCTGATGTCATTGGGGGAGAGAACGCCCCTCATCACACTGCCTGCATGCACAAGTCAGCTCTTTAATTGTTGTTCCTTATTTAGCAATCAGAGGGCCGACTGGTGCGTGCAGGCAGTGTGAGACATGAAATCCCTGACTGTTCTTGTGTTGCTTTGTCAGCGTAACAAACACGGGGGTGGGAGGGCAATAACGCGCCCCGGCAGCGCTCTCCCACTCACACGTCCAAGGGTTTGGGAGGCTTCCTACAGAACCATGCACGCCCTGATGGCACAGCACGCAGTGAATATATACATCCTTTGTCCTATCCGGCACCTCCTGGGTAGCTGCTGCTCGGCCACACCGTCATGCCCGGGCCAGCATTTGTTGCAGTTGGCGTCCTTGCGGGGGGGTGCATTACGTGTACACAATTACGTGCAGCCAGTGCCAAATCCACTGTATGTTGCTGGCTTGTGCATCGTCCTGTCCCTCACAGGGATGCGCACTCTGGAAAACAAACACATATTCCAGAGTTCATTTTTGGGTACACAGAGCGGGATACAATCCCCTCACTTTTGCCTCCTGCAACTTTTCCTTCCTGTATTGCGCCGTTTGCTACCTCTTGTATTTTGCTTACAATTGTCACCTTTGCCTTGTGTAACTCAAAACTCTCCTTTTGTAACATGCTCACGTGTAATGTTCTCCTCCTGTATCCTTACTGTTCCTATTCGAGCGCTCCCGCGCCTTCGGGTAAAGTTCGCCCATTATAAAAACAAACCGCCCCGCCCGCACTCTGGCATATTGCCGCACATCTAGTCTGGTACTGTGCAACGCATAACCGGCCACTCCCGCCATTGTAAGCAATGCCGCCCTAGCCAATACCTGAACACCAAGCGTCCGACTTTAACTTTTCTGCTCTATCTCTCGCCGCCTATACATACCGTCGAGAGGTATAGGCCGGTCGATAACATACTCCCCACTTGAATCCTGCTATTCCCATCCCGCGCAACTGTAGGCCCCTCCTCTTTGCCTGCATCCCCTATGCCACCCCCTCTAACTGCCGTGCCTGGTGGGGTCTGCACCGGCACCGACCCCTCTTCGCCAGCCCGCCCCCCTGGGCCATAGTCTGACTTCCTTGAACCCCTATCTCATACATTCCTTTCCTCGGACGGCCCATTTCCTGTAACTGAACCCCCACCCCCTCAATGTCTTCCCTGGCTTCCCTGCGTTGGTGCCCACCCCCCATGGCGCTCTTTCCCTCCCTCCAAACTGTCTTCCCCAGCCTGCGCCTTCCAACGCTGCACTGCAACTCCCAAAACCTGCCCCCAATAAACCCCCTCCCCAGCAGCACTAGGACTCTCCTAGAGTCGCCACCACCGCGCCGTCCATTTCCTCACTTAATCCCGACCTCAGACCACCCACTCTCAGCACCGCCTGCGACACGTTCTGCCCTGGAAGTCTGCAAGCCACCCCACGTCCTGCGCAAGAAGGCACTCTGGGCTAAACCTCCCAGAGACGGCTCAGAAGCACGCCCGGAGTACCGACAGAGAGCGCGGTGCTCTACCTACCTGAGCTGCAGCCAGGTGAGGCGTAGTGTGAGCCTCCTACCTAAAAGTAAGGAGGACCAGTACCTGTCAAGGGACGTTCTGTTCGCTTGCAAAACACGTGAAGTAAAACCTTTTAAATCTACTTCTTCTTTGAGGTAAAAGCAGTAGCGAGATGTGGTCCTGATGAAAGCAGTAGGACACCTAGTTGGGTCCAGAGTCTGCAGAAACATGTTGACCGTTAAGATCTAAATAGTTATTTGTTTTCTCTACTATATCTCCGCACTCATTTTTAAATCTTTGGAAACATAGGAGACATCTAACAAAGTTTTCTTCTCCTAGTTCTCCAATGTTATATTCTTTCACGTTATTCACACCATTATCTGTTTCTTTACACGCACTGCTTCTTCAGTTCTCATTTCATAGTTATCTGCCTTACACCGTTAAACACATTAGAGCATCCACTTTTCTAGTATCAAGTGGTTGCAGGATTGCTATCCTCGGTGTGAGGAGGCCCAGATGATGATAAGGGCGGAACCGATCGATAACTTATGGGCACTTTTACAAATGTGGAGGTATCCTGTGGTACTTGATTCACTCTGGTTTTCTATATTTCTGTGTTCTTTTGAGTTGAGTTTCAGGCATTACTTTCAGACCCACAGTCACTCTTGAGGTTGTATACTGTTTGATTGGTGAATGTGACTGGTTGTGGTCTCTAAACCTTCCCTTGGACCCTTCTATCTGTTTGGTTATATTATAAATTATACTCTGAGCTAAACGCCATCGCCCTCCATCTGCTAACCGTAGCGCCCACACCGCCATCACTCGGCATTCGCTCTTTGCCCTGCCCTCCCAGCCTAGACCACCAACGCAGCGTATTCTGCCCCCCCCACCCGGAAAAAGATCTCAGCTTCAGATCGGATGCTCTCCTTGGTCAGGGCAGTGTCTGTCCTGTTGGCTGCCTCAGCATCTTTTTTTGCTAATGTTTGGAGCTCCTCCTCTCCTGGAGTAAGGGAGTGTAGGGCACAGAGGTAAGTACAACTTACTGCCAAGCTCCTTATTTTCTGGATCTGCAGCGACCTTCTCTCCAGTGACCCACCTGCTACTCCCACTCCCTTTATGTCTATGTAATTGGTGGAGCAGAGAAAACTGACTCCAAGGGGCGCTGGAGGGCCTGGCGGGAGGGGAAAGCACAGGTGCCCCTGGACATCACAAAGTGTAGTTTATGGTATCTTCGGAAAACGTTCCCAATTCTCTGCGCCCCTTCCCAATATCAGAAGGGGATCCCATAAATTGGTAGGAAGTTGAGAAGTATGATAAACCGGAGTGCCAGAAGCCATTTGTACTATTTTCATGAAATGTAATTGTGTTTGTCTGTAATATTGTGGTGTGTGTGTGTGTGTGTGTGTGTGTGTGTGTGTGTGTGTGTGTGTGTGTGTGTGTGTGTGTGTGTGTGTGTGTGTGTGTGTGTGTGTGTGTGTGTGTGTGTGTGTGTGTGTGTGTGTGTGTGTGTGTGTGTGTGTGTGTGTGTGTGTGTGTGTGTGTGTGTGTGTGTGTGTGTGTGTGTGTGTGTGTGTGTGTGTGTGTGTGTGTGTGTGTGTGTGTGTGTGTGTGTGTGTGTGTGTGTGTGTGTGTGTGTGTGTGTGTGTGTGTGTGTGTGTGTGTGTGTGTGTGTGTGTGTGTGTGTGTGTGTGTGTGTGTGTGTGTGTGTGTGTGTGTGTGTGTGTGTGTGTGTGTGTGTGTGTGTGTGTGTGTGTGTGTGTGTGTGTGTGTGTGTGTGTGTGTGTGTGTGTGTGTGTGTGTGTGTGTGTAGCTTTTATTGTAGGTGGCTCGGTCAGTGTGAAGGTGGCTCTGTGTATGGGGGGTGTCGATGTGAATGACTGTGGGTGGCTGTGTGTGTGGGTGGCTTTGTGTGTGGGTGTAAATGCAATAGGTCTCTCATTTGCGAGAGATTAAGCTATTGGTATTGTAAATGACAATGCCATTTATTTCGGTTTTAAAAACATAAATAAAAATAAATGTCATGAGCAATGCCAATAGCTCTAACTTTAACAATGCCGAGACCATTGCATTGTAAATGCTTGTTCTTTTTTATCAGTGATACTTTCACCAACTTGGCTTCCATGGAACGCAGGGTTCTTTTAGGCCAGTACCATTGTATATGCAGTTTCAGATACTCGGGGTCTATGCCTTGAAAACTGTACACCGGGCTCTAAAGCGCATCCATTTCCTGACTGGAAGCCAGTGAAGTTTTTTAATTTCCTTCGAAATGGACACAAATTTCGGAAAGCAACCTTGCTTCTGCGTTTTGTAGCATAGTTTGTTCATGAAGCATTCCTGTAGGCTCAGATAGAGGCATTACAATAATCGAGCCTAAACAGGATAAGCGCCGTGACCACTGTCCGCTGGCTGTCATCCGGTAGAAAGGAGAGAATTTTTTTGATCCTAAGCACATGGAAGGCAGCAGATGACATTGTATTAATCTGATCACCAAAATTAAGTTCATCAACCATGATGCCTAAGTTGTTTACCTTCCTTAAAGGTGTAGGAAGAGTGCCCAGTGTTGTTGGCCATAGGTTAGAGGTCCAAAATCTGGCATAATTCCCAAAAAGGATGACTTCTTTCTTGCCTAAATTTATTTTTAGGTAGTTTTGTGTCATCCACCTCCCCTCATACTTCGTGGAACTGATAAACTAGTTCAGATCCATGACCAGGTCGCAGCGACACAACAATCTCTCTGTGTCATCACAGAGTTGCATATTCATTGCCTTCTCAATCATTTTCGCAGGTAGCAGAAGGCGGGATATCGGTCAAAAGTTATTTGTATCCTTGGGATCAAGGCTCGGCTTCTTTAGCAGGGGTAGGACCGAAGCAAATTTCCACAGGTTATGGAAATGCCTGGTTTCAAAAATTGCATTAAAAAGGGAGGGGAGTGCAAGGGCTACATAATTCGGGGCATGTTTAATCACAAACACCGGGCAGGGATCAAAGGGGGAGCCTGATCTCGCTACCATGAGGAGTTTCTTCGTATCAGTTAAAGATAAATCTGCAAATTTGTCAGACAAAGGGAGGGTCCTTAGTTGGTCTCATTATTTCCGGCAGAACCTCAGGCTCTGCTGAGCTCAAGAGGTTAATTGCTGGAAAAATGGCCACTACCTTGTTTAGGAAGAACCTCGTGATGTCCTCGCATAGTTCCTGGTTTGACTCAATTTTTGCTGGACTGGGAGAGGCCAGAATTGATAGTTTTGAAGATTTCTTTTGCCGAATTTTTGGCTAAACTGATTTGAAAAAATTATTTTCTTAATTAAATAACAGTAGCTTGTAAGAGGCAAGACTTTGTTTGTATATCTTTGTCTGACTTTCTCCAATTCCACTCCAGGGTTTTGCCTATGAGTTTGTTTCCTCCACTCCTCCGTAAACCAGGGCGCGCTGCTGGGTGAGCTCTTTTGGGAAATCGGAGTTTTATTGGCACAAGTTTATTACATGCTGTTCTCACCCAGTCTGTGTAAAAGGTGGTCGCCTCGTATATTCCTGTAGGAAACGGACCAGCAGTTGCTGTAAGCGCCACCTCCACGTTATTGCCCTCAATTCTATTCCATGCCCTGCTCTTGAATGGACTCTTAATGCCCCTCTTGCCGACACTGTGAACAGGACAGGTCAGTTTGAAAAATACAGCTGCATGGTCGGTCCATGTAAGGGGTAACACACCCATACATGTGAGCTGTGGATTGTTTGAAAAGATACCATCCAAGATGTGCCCTATGAGTGAATCCTGTCACCTGTTGAATAAGGTCTCCACTCTTCATCATATCTATGAAAGCCATTGTGTCATGGTACACGAGTGCTTCTAGGTGTTAGTTTAAATCACCCTGGATCGTGAAGGAGTAAGTACACAGACCTACTTCCAGCAAATTCCCAAAAGACACAATAAAGTGGCTTCTGGGCCCTGGGGGGGGCTGTATAATAAAATACCCTTAAAAGTATGGTAATCAATAAGAGAGGCTAAAGGATAGCACCTCACAGGCCGTGTTTAGATTATAGCTACCACCCCTCCTTTTCTAACTGATTTATTTAAGGTGTGACATAGAAATCCAAGAGGTGATGCCTTAATGTCAGGCCGAGAGGCTTCGTCAGTCCATGTTTCAGTAAAAAGCACCATTTTAATATCTCTTTCCTCAATTAAGTCTGCACACACTATGCTTTGCTTCACAAGCGATCAGGCGGTAAGCATCATGCACCTAATTGCTGTAGTTTCCGGCCCCATGCCTTTTTGGGGTTATGAGGCTAGCATTTTGGTACAGGAGTCTGGGCAATGTGCAATTGGTGCAAACGAACAGGGGAGTGGGAGGACACGAATCCCACGAGAAACAAAATACACCCAGGGGATTTACTAATTGGTGTCAAATCTAGTAGCTGTGCTTTTGTATAGCTTACGATCGAGGCAATTCCGGTTTAAAATGCACAGGGGAGCTGGCACGGACCGCGATCAGAGTGCAGACGGGTTAAAGTGCTATGTGGATGACAGATACATCATGTTTAGAAGGATGAAGAGGAGCTGGGGGGGGCATGTAGGCAACGGATGCCATTTGGTTCCTGTGGGACCCACCATGACCCAGGCCCACTGGTTAACCATATAACGTAATCACATGGAATGACAATGGGCTAAACTAAAAAGAGGCGGGCGGTGAAACGATGTAATGGAAATGGTCCAATTGTACTTCTTTAGGAAACGTACTTATTGGCCAAAAATGATAACCTGCTGGGCTGTTACAACTTTACCAGATGCCATGCAGGATTCTCCAAGAGATCAAGGAGTAGGCTATCTTAATGCAAAAGATATTCTCCATGGTGGTAGTGGGCACCATTAAATGCCTTGGGGGAACTGTGCAAATCACAGGAACCATAAAAGGGAGGCCCCTGACAATAGTTAGTGTGTATTTCCCATCGAAAACTAAGTGATACTATACTGGAAGACCACTCAAAGTTTAAGCAGCAGCCCCAGAGTAGTATTCTTGTGGGGAGTGAGAGAGGGCAGTGTCAACCATGTAATGAACAGATTAACTGACATTAGCGCAGAACCGTTCGATTATTATCAGAGGTAAACTTTCTCCTTATGGTGTTCGCGGACTACTCCCCAGTTGAGATTATGCTAAAGGGAACTTGGGGTGGATTGGGTTGTCTTCGGCAGCTTCACCCCTAATGGTTGCAGGACAGCCGCTTTTGTGACCTGATAGAAATTGAGAACTACGCAACCCCAGACATCTGCCAGAGGGTGCTCTGGGGAGCGATGAAAACAGTGCACGGGGAGGAGGTTATATGAAGGGAGAGGGATGTGAAATCCTTAAAGCACTGCATGTCCATACTTTAATGCCAAGCAGGGATCATCCATGAAGAGGAAGGTGGACGCCAAACAGCACCGTTATCTGCAATACAACAATCTTTAAGACTTTGGGAACAAAAAAGGCATGCTGATTTATTGGCCAACCAATCGTGAAGAACATAAGTTACTTACCTGTAAACTGTGGTTCTCCAGTATTGGTGTCTTTCATAGATTCACATGCTTGAATATTCCCCGTCGTCGAAGTGGGAGTCCCACGGTACATAAAATAGCAGTAATATATGCATGTATATATATGAAATATTATAAATAAAATATACATACATATAATGCAATAAAATTGTAAACTTAAAAAAGTACCATAGAACAGAAAAGGCCCATTGAAAAGCCCAAGGGAGAATTCACTTTAGTAACTTATAGGAGTCATTATGTGTTGGTCCACATTCCAGCCAATCAGGCTGTAGCCCTCTCTAGAACCTTCTCCTCAGAAGCCCAAGTCCTCAGATTTTCGCAGCACAAGTAAGTATAAATGCTTGAGGAGAAGAGAGCCTCTGAGGGGAGGATGGGAGGGTCGCATGTGAATCTATGAAAGACACCAATACTGGAGAACCACAGTTTACAGGTAAGTAACTTATGTTCTTCTCCAGTATTAGGGGTGTCTTTCATAGATTCACATGCTTGAATAAGAATAGAAAGCAGTAAAACATACATTAGTCATAAAGGAAGATACAAAATAAGTTTAGGTATACCTTATCACTTAATAAGCAATAAAAAACCAAAACATGACAATACCTTTATGACTGGAGGCGGGTAGCAACAGAGGCTCACCTTTAATGGAAAAGATTCCGCAGCACCGCTTGACCCACTGCCGTATCCGCGGCATCTGTTGATTGCAGGCAGTAGTGCTTCGTGAAAGTGTGGCTGCTGGACCAAGTAGCAGCTCTGCAGATTTGTCTTAGAGGTACCCCCGCAAAGAGGGCAGCAGAAGTCGACACAGCTCTCGTGGAATGAGCTCGAGCAGGAGCAGGAAGGGGCTTGCCAGCCCGCTGATGACAATAGGAGATGGCAGACGATATCCATCTGGTGATAGTCTGTTTAGTAACGGGTTGTCCTTTGCATACTGGGCCATATGCAACAAACAATTGATCAGACTTTCTGAAGGCAGCTGTGCGTTGGATGTAAAATTTAAGACAGCGCTTCACATCCAGAGTGTGTAAGGAGCGCTCCGCTGCAGATTGAGGTGCAGGGAAGAAAGTCTTAAGAACAATAGGTTCATTGAGATGAAAGTCACTGGGAACCTTAGGAATGAAACTGGGATTTGTTCTCAAGGTGACAGCCTCGTTGGAAAATTGCAAAAAAGGAGGCTTTATGGTAAAGGCTTGGATGTCGCTGACGCGTCTAGAAGAGGTCAGAGCAAGTAACAGAGCCACTTTCCACGTGAGGAACTTCAGATTGGAAGAATGGATGGGCTCGAATGGAGGCAGAAGCAGCCGAGACAGAACTAGGTTGAGTCGCCATGAAGGTGGAGGCCGGCGGATTGGAGGAAACATCCTAAAAAGGCCTTTGAAGAACTGTCTTATGATCCTGGAAGAGTACAAAGATGTTATGCCATCATGACGGAAACGAGAGATAGCAGCCAGAAAAACCTTAAGGGTAGAGTGAGACAGTCCTGATTTTGCTAACGACAAAAAGAATGGCAAAATTTGTTCTGGCTGAGCACACATGGGATCTAGCGATCTAGTGGAACACCAAGCGCAGAAACGCTTCCATTTCAGCTGGTAAGTTTTGACAGTAGATTGTGCTCGAGCATTTGATAGCACTGCCCTACAATCCTTGTCGATATTCATGTGTGCAAATTCATAGTACTCAGGTGCCAAGCATGAAGTTGAAGGTATGCTGGATCCGGATGGCATATCTGACCTTGATGCATTGTGAGAAGATGCGGCAGAGGATGCAACCGTATCGGCTGTGTCAGAGAGAATAGGAGGAGATCTGAGAACCAAGGGCGTCTCGGCCATTTGGGCGCGATCAGGATCATCCGACATGGGTGGAATCTCATTCTGTGTAACAGACGTGGAATGAGCGGCAGAGGAGGGAATGCATAACTGAAGGTGTTCGACCAATTTATTGAAAAGGCATTTCCACTCGACTCCTTGTGTGGATGCCGGCTCGCAAACGTTAGACATTTCCTGTTGAGAAACGTTGCAAAAAGATCCAACTGCGGTCGGCCCCACTGTCTGAAGATGTAATCCAAGGTTGGTTGGTGTAGTTCCCATTCGTGGTTGTCCGAAAGGGCTCTGCTGAGCGCGTCCGCCAGCACATTGGCCACACCTGGTACATGAATAGCTTGGAGATGTATTTGACGTTGTAGAGCCCAGTCCCAAATTTCTTGTGCCAGCTGTGATAGCACGAGAGATCTTGTGCCGCCCTGTTTGTTGATGTAGTGCATGCTGGTGGTATTGTCTGTCTTCACCAACAATGTTTGTCCCTGCACTACTCTTTGAAAGGACTTCAAGGCCAAGAAAATCGCCAGTAGTTCTAAGCGATTTATGTGCCAAGTGCGCTGAGACGCTGTCCACTTGCCCCTCACTGACATTCCGTCGAGATGAGCACCCCAACCCTCTAGGGAGGCGTCTGTCGTCAGTGTCAGTGTTGGTTGTTCGTCCTTGAATGAACGACCTGTTGCTATATTTGGAGGATGGGCCCACCACTCCAAAGCTCTTTTCATGCGAGACGTGAGATGAATCTTGTCCTCGAATGACCCTGATACCTGCTTCCACTGGCTGTCGAGTTCTTCCTGAAGGACTCTCATGTGCAGTCTGCAGTTGGGAATCAGTTGAATGCACGAGGAAGCCATGCCGAGGAATGACTTGTACATTCGAACAGAAACGTACTTTCTTGACTGCAGGAATTGTACCTTCTGCAACATTCTGCTCTGACGTTCCTGTGAAACGAACACTTGCCCTAGCCGAGAATCGAGCGAGGCTCCTAGAAAATCTCGCTGTTGAGAAGGGTGAAAGTGTGACTTCAGGCAATTGATGGAGAAACCTAAAGTTTCGAACAGGGAAATGCAGACCTGTGTGTGTTCTTGTGTCAGTTGAAAAGTCCTGGCTTTTATGAGGCAATCGTCCAGATATGGATAAAACTGGATGTTCTGTAAACGCAGGTAAGCTGCCACCGGGGCTAGGATCTTGGTAAACACCCTCGGTGCCGATCGAAGGCCGAATGGAAGGACCTTGAATTGGTAATGAAATTGGCCGACTGTAAAACGAAGATATTTCCTGTGCCTGGTGTGAATTGGCACATGGAAATATGCATCTTGAAGGTCTATTGTCGAAAAGAACTCTCCTGGAATGAGGAAATTCAAGATTTGAAGTAGGGTTAGCATCTGAAAAGTCTTGGACGCGATGAACTTGTTTAGAGCCCTCAGATCCAAGATGGGGCGCCACTCTCCTGATTTTTTCTTCACTAGAAAGAAACGGGAGTAGAATCCCTTGCCGCGTTGATCTTGCGGTACCAATTCTATGGCTCCTTTCCTGATCAGAAGCTGCACCTGGGCCAACAGTTCCCTGAAGTGGGGAGAAGGTGGGCCCGAAGGCAGGCGAGCGGGGGGAAATTTCGTAAATTCCAGGGTGTGTCCTTTTGAAACTACATCCAAGACCCATCGGTCGTTGGTGATGTTCGACCAATTGGAGAAGAATTTCGAGATTCGACCTCCAAGATGCACAATCCTTTCACTGTTTCTTGCTGGTGTTCGCACCACCTCTGTAGTTGGACTTCCGCTGGTAAGGCCTGGAGGTGGATGAGCGATTTTGGGACTGATAGGATCCTCTTTGCCTGTTGTCGTAGGTGTATCCTCTATATTGGCCCGTGCCTCGAAAAGTAGAGGTTCCTCCTCCTCTACCACGAGCCCCACGAAATGGCCTCTTTCTGTATTGTAGAGTCGTTAAGGACTTCGCAGTGTCCGTGTCCTTTTTGATGAGTTCCAAGGCATCATCAACGTGCTTACCAAACAGAGACTCGCCATCGTAGGGCAAATCGAGCACTCTGGATTGAACTTCCGGTCGGAAGGTTGTTGACTTCAGCCAGCCTTGGCGACGCAAAACTGCAGCACCCGCCAATTGACGGAATCCAGTAGAGGCTATATCGACGGCACAGTCGATAATTTCCGCCGAAATCTTTTCTCCCTCGAGAATGATGGACTGTGCTTCTTCCCGGATGGAGTCAGGCATTTGTGGTAGTAGACCAGCGATCTCGGACCACATTTGACGGTCGTATCGACCCAGAATGGCTAAGGCGTTGGAAGCTCTTACAGTTGTCGCAGCCATTGTGGTAAATTTTTTACCAATGGAGTCCAGTTTACGGCCATCCTGATCCGGGGGGGAAGTTAAGGGAATGGCAGGATTTCGAGACCTTTTTTGTGCCGCCTGAGTGATCACTGAGTCTGCTTTAGGCTGTGAAACTAAGCAGGCCGGGGAAGTAGGCGGTGCTTTATATTTTTTGTCCAGCATAGGTAGAACGGCTGGAATGGAGTTAGGACGTTCCATCAACTTCAGACCCTCTTCCCATATGTGGTCAATAATAGGAATGGTATGAGTTTGGCGTTGAGGCAAGTCCTTAAAGTCATACAGAAAACATTCTGCTTGCTGCGTTTCTAACGTTAGATGAAACCTTTTTGCTGCACGGACCATAAGGCTGTGGAAGCTTGCGATATCCACTGGAGGCGAAGTTCTCGGTGATGTTGGTGGAGTAGAGGGTGTCTGTGCCCTATAATTATCCCAATCCTGCATTTCCTCATCATCAGTGTCATTATCTCCAGTGTTTTGTGGAGTTTGACCCTCATTATCCGTATCAGGAGCAGCACCTAAAGGAGACGTAGGTGCAACAGTCGCTTGAACTCGAGGCCTAGGCGCTGGAGACTGTGGTTGAAGCACTGGAGACTGAGGGCGTGGAGCTGGAGCCTGGGACCGCTGCACTTGGGGTGCTGGGGAAGGCGGTAACGATGGTGGAAATCTACGATTGTAGTCATCCAGCATAAGTTGTAGGTTTTTCACCATGGACGTTGGAATTTGTGTAAAGCGTTCGTAATTAGGTTGTTGTGTGCTATCCAATGGAAAAAGGACGTTCCCATCTTCGACGGTATGATCCGCATACTCATCCTCATCGCTATAGTCCTGACACTTAATGTGTAACTCCGATGGACTGGTTGCTGGTTGGTAAAGTTGATCAACCTCTGAATCATTTCCAGATTCCTCTGCTCCAGATTGAAATAGTTTCTCCGGAGGTTGTGATCCACTCCTAATAGGACTTAATTGTATTAGCGGTACAGACTTGAGGGACGAAGTAGAAACCACTTTGAAGGTGGTAGCAGATTGTAGGTGTTGTTGTGTCGTCGACGAGCCCGTCGACGAGAGTGGCATAGCTTTAACACCCTCCAGTTGTTTTTTCGTTGGCGCCGCTGCATCCGGCGTAGGAAATTTAATTTTGGTAGATGACGATTTTTTGGTCGTCGACGAGGCCGTCGACGAGGCCGTCGACGGAATCGCTGTCTTCACCGTCGACGAGGGGTTCGTCGGCGGAGCAGTCGTCGACGGAGGGATCATCTGCGTCGACGAGGTTGTCGTCGACGAGGCTGTCGTCGACGAGGATCCGGTCGTCGACGATGAAGTCTTGGTCTTCGTCGACGGGAGAGCCGTCGACAATGGATGCGTCGACAGTGGTTTCTTCGTCGACGGTTTGATTGACGAGATCATAATAATGGATGAGATGGGTCTCACCTCCTGGCTGCTCGTCGACGAGATGATCATCGTCGTGGCGGAACTAGTCGACATGGAGGAAGTAGTCGTCGACGTGGAAAAGGCCAAAACAGACTTCGTAGACGCCGAAGACGTCGACGGACGCGTCGACGAGCCCGTCGACGAGCCAATGCCCGTTTTAGAAACGGAGGGCATGATCTTGGGACGAGACGCCAGAGAACCAGGTCCCGTAGGCGCGCCCTGAAGCGAGGCTTGTGAGGAGACATCCTTTGAAGATCCCAGTTTTTTACTCTTCTTAAGAAAAGGAGAGGGGATTTCAGTCTCAGACCCACGCTTCTGAGAGGTTTTAGAGAAACCAGATGACATACTCTCAGCATCGGACACGGCGTTGTCAGATGACTTCAACTTCTGTAGCCACAGAAGGAGACGAGCCTCTCTGTCCCTCAAGGTCTTAGGAGGAAATTTGCGACAGAGTTTGCAGGTGGAGACAACATGGTCCGGATATAAACAGTAAATACACTTACTGTGTGGATCCTCATGAAAAAGGCGAAGTTTCCCACAGGATGGACAAGCCTTGAACAGAGTTTTCTTTGAAGAAGACATTTTGAAGAAAAAATATGAAGAAATATGAAGAAATTTGAAGAAAACTGAGCAGAGCTCAGGGAGACTCCCTTCACACGACGTGCGGTAGAAAATCTGAGGACTTGGGCTTCTGAGGAGAAGGTTCTAGAGAGGGCTACAGCCTGATTGGCTGGAATGTGGACCAACACATAATGACTCCTATAAGTTACTAAAGTGAATTCTCCCTTGGGCTTTTCAATGGGCCTTTTCTGTTCTATGGTACTTTTTTAAGTTTACAATTTTATTGCATTATATGTATGTATATTTTATTTATAATATTTCATATATATACATGCATATATTACTGCTATTTTATGTACCGTGGGACTCCCACTTCGACGACGGGGAATATTCAAGCATGTGAATCTATGAAAGACACCCCTAATACTGGAGAAATTGGGGTTAGACTGAGGCCAGAGTTTTTGAACGTTAAAGAGATCACCATCCCTTAGGAACATGGTATCACAAGTCTTTGCAGTTGAGTAAGGCTCCCCGTTTTCAGTTTTTACTGATTTTTATATAGACAGAAAACCATTAATTTTCTTGCCTGTATTTATTTTTTAATGTGGATAAATACGGAACTTGTGTGCTTGTTGAGTGCTGCTAAATACACTTTGCCATGACTGCCAGGTCAATAACTGAATTGATAGGTGAGGGGGTTAAAAGAGAAAGGAATTTTAGTAATGAGGCTTAAACAGCAGTAGCTATGCACCAGGAAAGATATTGAAATGTGCATATTTTCATATAAGTGAACTGATTTCTCTTCTGCAGGTGTTCAGATCACCAAAACCTGGCAGGCATTCAAGCATGACTGCATATTTATTGGTTAAATAAACGTGGAAATATACCAGTCAGCTTGATCTGTATTAATCTATATTTATTATAGATTTTGTTAAGAAAAAAATAAGTTGACAAAATAAATGTACGTTAGAGAATATCCACCATATTGTGCAAGACCTGATAGTGCCCAGGCTTATCACTGAAGAGCGAGCATAACTAGACCACCGAGTAAAGCAGAGGAGCTGCAGCTGGCCATACAGGGTATGCCGATAAGGAAGGCTCCAAGCCCAATGCCTTCCCGGCTGAATTGTTCAAGAAATGTCCCTGTGCTACTGCCAGATGTTTCGAGAGGTCACTCAGACAGACACTCTCCTCATACACATACAAGTGGTGCTAGAGTGGTGGTTCTCCCTAAACCAAACAAGCCACCCACAGAATTTGCAAAACCTGCTGATTTAATCAATTACACAATTGTGCACAAGCTGCGAAAATATCAAAACCCTGCTGACTACTTTTTAGGTTTCACCTAAGTGAAAGCCTGCGCACTGCGCAGGCTTTTCACGCAGATAAAAACCTAATGAGAATAATATGTGGCTTTGGAAAACACCCTCTGTTCCATTGGCTAGCTCCATAAATGGAGGCTAGCCATTGGAACAGAGATCTGTCCATCATGGCCGGACCAGATTCGTGGGCGTTCCCGCGATGTCTTCCCTCTCCGATCATCATCGCGGCTGTGGGCGGGGTTCATTTTTTTGTCGTCCGTTTGTTTCCTTCCCATTCCGCGGCCGACCGCCGCCGGAAGAAGTCCAGGTGAGTGCCCGCCCCCCCCCCTCCTCCCGCTGACCGGGTGCCGTTCCCGCCCCCCCCCGCTGTCCGTTCCTTTTCCGCCCACCCCCCTCCCGCTGTCCATGTGCTCGTAGGTGCTTGTCTTAGAGGCTGTTACAAGGCTGTTGTACTTAACGATGGCGTGGAAGTCACTTTTACATAGCATTGTTGTATTTTAGAGCAGTTGATGCATTTTTTGAAGCTGCTTAAGTTGTAAGACACATAAGTAGGGGTGAGATGTAAGGCCAACTTTATGTTAAGGTGCTTAAAGATATTAAGGTAAGCACAGCGCCTGGATACCCTTTTGGGTGAATAGCCGCGCTTGATTGATGGTGTGTGTAGCGCATTTATGCCAGCATATGCTTCAGAGCAAGGCACTATCATACGATTGAAATGTAACAGCTACAGAATTTGGTAAATTAATACAGTCGTTTTTTTTCTGCACCATAACTATTACATGTTATGCACATCTTAATCTCGACACTCCAGCCCACATTCAAAAATACAATACTCGGGAAACAAGAAGGTAGACCCCCATCTTTCATGTTTTCGCATATCACCCCAATAAGTCTATGTATGCCGACATTTCCAAGCGAGAAATTCGGGGATTTCGAAAAAATAATTAGAGGAATGCATTTTTCCCCGGGGCTTCCACTGAAGCGGAGACAATTTCAGGCAGGAGATGTCTAAAATCAAAACATTTTTAGCTTAAAAAAATTTGGAGTCTCTCACCAGAATTAATGCTCCGATTCTTTGTTGAAAATGAATTTGAGCTTTCGTCAGACGTCTTGTCAAAAGCAGTGGATGGCCATACAAACACGTTAACCGGATTTCGCTATACTCTTAATGTTATGTTTGTTGCCCAATAGTTAGGCGCTTTGGTGCAGTTGCATCAGTAGTGACTAGAGGTCACAGACCAGCACAAGAGAAGTGTGCGAAGCAGCAGTACAACGCTCTGCGAATATATGTCCCGATCGCAGCAGTAACACCGGACACTGCTCCTAGAGGTCCTTTTTACCCAACGTTGGCTTTAAGTGTACAAGTCTGCTACACAACAAGCTGCTCCTGGAGGTCCCGTCACCAGCACTATGCACAGGACTGCAACACCACACGCTTCTCCTAGAGGTCCCCTCACCAGCTCCAGCGCTGTGTGAAGAGGTCCCCTCACCAGCTCCAGCGCTGTGTATTATTTATTTGTCCAATTTTATATAGCGCAGACTTTACCCATGTCAGAGCGCTTTACAATATAGCCAAATATGTTACTAGGAGATTTACAAAGTTACAGGATACAAACAGAATAGTTGAAGAAATGACATAAAATAAGAGGTGGCACTCACAACTGAAACACCACACACTGCTCATAGAGGCCCCCCTTCACGGGCTCCAGCACTGTGTACAAGACTGCAACACTACACGCTGCTCCTAGAGGTCCCCATAACTGGCTTCGGCACTATGTACAAGACTGCTACACACACGTTGCTCCTAGAGGTCCCGTCACCAGCGCTATGTACAAGACTGCAACAACACACACTGCTCCTAGGTCCCCTCACCAGCTTCAGCGCTATGTACAAGAATGAAACACCGCACGCTGCTCCTAGAGGTCCCCTCACCATCTTCAGTGCTATATACAAGACTGCAACACCACACACTGCTCCTAAAGGTCCCCTTCCTGGCTCCAGCGCTATATACACAAGACGGCAACACCACTTGCTGCTCCCAGAGGTCCCCATAACTGGCTTCAGAGCTATTTACAAGAAGGAAACACCACACACTGCTACTAGAGGCTCCTTCAGCGGCTGCAGCGCTATGTACAAGAATGAAACACCATGCTGCTAGTTACAATTTTCCAGTTTTTTTTAATGCTCCGGCTCACCACATTAGACATAGTGTTATAAGTTGTTACACATGTTAAAGGGACTTCTTGTTGTGTATTTTTAGGATATGTCTCCAAAAGGGCATCTCTGTTTTGGTTGAGTGCTCTCTTCAGACTTTTGTGGAGTATTCTCTTGGGGTAGTCACGTGCCTCCAATTTCTCCGTTAGTTCATCTGCTTGCTTTTTAAAATCAGCTAGGTCACTGCAATTTAGTCTTATACGAAAATATTGTCCATAAGGGAGATTCTCCCTTAATGGTCGGGGATGGAAACTACTGAACAACAGATTGTTTTTTGATGTAGGTTTGTAGTATGTCTTCGTGTGGAGCAGATGATCCTTCTTGTCGATGGTAATATCAAGAAACATGTGTAACAACTTATAACACTAAGTCTAATGTGGTGAGCCAGAGCATAAAAAAAAAACTGGAAAATTGTGACCAGCAGCAAATTAAAGTGGGAAAAACCACTCTTCTCCTACAAGAGAGCGACTAGTCTGAAAGACTCCCTTGTGCATACACACCCAGCTAAGAAACAAAAAAGTCAAGACTCTACTGTACTATCCACCTGGGGACTTCCGGGCCGTGAAGGGTCATTTCCCTTGTGGAGACTGTAGCATCTGCCATCTTACCAGCCACACAAAGTCCCTGAATTTAGAACCTGGTAAACAGTGGGAACAACGGAGCCATACCAATTGTAACACCAGCAACGTGGTGTACTTGATCATCTGTACCTGCGGTTTGAAATACGTTGGTATGACTACGAGACGTGTAAAGCTGAGAATATGAGAGCATCGAAGCAGCATCCGGTGCAAACGTAGTGCGACCAAGCTTACAAACCACTTTATTGCAAGTAACCATACGCCAAGCGACATGCGTTGGACCGTGGTGGAGCAGGTCCTTGGCGATGAAAAATTGTTATTCGAGAAGGAACAACAGTGGCTCCATCGCTTATCCAGCCATCGCCTGGGACTCAATGAGGATATTGCTTGGGGCTCAGTGCGGTGACGATAATATCTTAGTTGGACCCGGATAGGAAATATCTAATTAAAAATGCAATACATAATCAGGTCACAACCCTAGACTGATTCTAAATAACTCTAAGGCTAGTTCTACCTCCTTGAGTGTAATTGTCCTAAATCAGGGGAGATTTGTCATTCTGCACCTCTTATTTCGCACACCCATAGTAGGTTGCTATAAATCTGGTACCAACCCTAATACATAATTTCCCCTACATTACAACTGCTGGTGTTCATTTTTTAGTCGCTATAATTGCGACTTTTTCGAAGAACCAGTACAAGCCTCATTATAACTCCCGTTCACCCAATACCGAACGATGAAATACCCTTAAGTAGCAGTACAGTTCTACGAGAGCATTGTACCATATTATGGAAACTGTCACGGAACCATCTAAATAATATGGGCATGGACAATAACAGTATGGCTCCTTTAAATTTCAAAATCTCAGACACGCGAGGCCACGTGATTTCCTCACGTGACCGCACTACACAATCTCGGCGTTCATCCGGGCCGCGGTGTTGACAGACTAGGTTGTCTGTGGGGAGCCGTGTGTAGTCTTCCTCACGTGAGTTTGCGTGTGAACCTTCCTATCTTCCGGGGGTTATTTCACTACCTTGAATCCCCCTCCCCTCTGGAGCGTAATTAGACTCCACTATTCATTCGATTGAGTGCACTGTTAGCTTGTCGCTAGTAGCAAATATTTCCACGATTTCTATTACACATTAAATCAGTGGATGTCACCTCAGACGTAGTGGTAAAATAAACCGCACATTTACGCCACACATTTACTGACGTCAAGGTGGACTATATTACTTACTACTATAATAAGTAGCAAGAAATGCTCGCATCCAATGAGCAACCAGACACCACCTCTTGTACTTTCACCACACGGGTGGTTGTTCTGGTGAAGGGATCTGACCAGTATTAACCGGTAGTGTACTGTAATTAAGAAAAAGTTTTTAAACTTCGAAATATTTTTTTTACAGGTACCTGACCCTAGCAAATTGCTGAGTGGGTCCCAACGGCTATAAGCCATAAGTATTACGGAAATTTGTCTTTTTTTACACTAAAATCCTCACGGCAGGGTGCACCTTAGTGCGTGTACACCACCGGAGGATCAGATAACTTGGTCCTGAAGAAAGCTGAGCGACTCTGGCTCTTATAAGCAGAAACATGTCGACCTGAATTTATTTCTCACTGTGGACTAGGTGTCTAATAGACGAGACCATTCCTATGTTCCCACTTAAAATTGTTTTCAATCAGTGCTGGTTGGACTATTAATAAAGTAGTTAACAGTCACAACTACGCACTTTTTAGATTTAACACCCTTTTTTTGCACTCACCTAGCACAATTTGGCTTCCTTTTCGTACCCTCAACACACACAAGAACCAGCTCCGCTGTAAACAGGCATTGTAGCACACTGGAAAGACATTAGGTCTTTCCAGTGGGAACCCAGTGATGAAGCATGTCACCACTAGGTTGGTGAGTGAGGGTTCTTATATAACTTGTTATATGTGTTGATTTTTCCTACCATGAATGAAACACCACACGCTGCTCCTAGAGGTCCCCTCCCCGGCTCCAGTGCTACATATGAGACTGCAACACCATACGCTGGTCCTAGAGGTCCCCATAACCGACTAATGCGCTACGTACAAGAATGAAACACTACACGCTGCCCCTAGAGGTCCCCAAGACCAGCTTCAGTGCTGTGCACAAGAATGCTACACCAGACGCTGTTCCTAGAGGTCCCGTCACCAGCGCTATGTACAAGACTCCAGCGCTATGTACAAGAATGAAACACCACACGCTGCTCCTAGAGATCCCCATAACTGACTAAAGCGCTATGTACAAGAAGGAAACCACACGCTGCTCCTAGAGGCCCGCTGCACCGGTTCCAGCACTATGTACAAAACTGCTACACCACACGCTGCACCCAGAGGTCCTCATAACTGGCTTCAGTGCTATGTACAAGACTGTGCTAGAGTGCATAGGAAGTGCAGCGGGCATAGGGAGTACAGAGTGAGTAGGGAGTGCAGAGTGAGTAGGGAGTGCTAGAGAGTGCAGAGTGAGTAGGGAGTTCAGAGTGAGTGCTAGAGAGTGCAGTGAGTAGGGAGTGCTAAAGAGTGCAGAGTGACTGCAGAGATTAAGCTAATGGCAATGTAAATGACAATGCCATTTATTTATCTGTTTTCAAAACCAACACATAAATACAAATTTTGTCATTTACAATGCCAATAACTAACTTTTCCAAAGGCGAAACCATTGCATTGTACATGCTTGTTTTTTTTAAGTGTCCCAAGTGTCTGGGAATCCCTTCAGAGGCCTACATTAACTTCTCTGTAAGATCAAGCACTCCTGCAGCTGTCAATGGAAATAAGTTCTGCTACCAATGCAGATAGGGATATACTCATCCTCAAAGAAATGCGGCAATCCTGGGGAACACATTCTTGACCTTCTGACAGTTCATCTCACATTTTAAAATTTCTGATTTTCATTGTGTTACCCAGGGTGGTTTTATCTTACAAGGAGAGATTTGTCATTCCTGAAAGTTTACGACAGTCACTGAAGTGGTACATGAGGAACATGGTGGAATTGCCGCCAAAAAGCAAGCCCTCCGGGGCCGGGTTTAGTACTCATCTTGATCAGTGAGTAAAGAAAAGCTCCAGGCTTGTCATTTGTTGATCTCCCAACACAACATTTTTGGACAATGTCAGACCTTCCACAACAAGCCTGCGAGAAAATTGCAGTCGACTTCATTTGACCTCTTGAAAAGGGCCATTACCCTCTGGTAAAGTACTTTTGGTTTCCTCTCGTGAAATAACTTTTGTCACGCGCATGATAGAATAAGTGAGTAGAAAGCATAATTACAACCTGGGGTGTTCCATCCAATCTAAAACCGGACAATGGTACCATTCAATGTTCGGGAATACAAAGGCTTGGCCACAGTCTAATGGTGTTTAAATTGTTATAAGAACTTAGGGCTGTTCAGCATGCTGTGCTGGAGAGAGTGGAGCTAGTCCGTTCTTCATTCTGCTCTTCATACTTCTAGATCTACCTCATTCTACAATCTGTGAAAGCCCAGCCACCCAGATATGCAGGAGTGCCATGGGTACCAAGCTGCCCCATGGACCATATAAAGAACTGATGCAAAGAAAGTTTGACTCACCGATTAATCGAACCAGTCCTGAATAAAGTATTATGCAGCCAAGCAATGTGCTCGGGACATCACGTTTCAGAAAGGAGACTGTGTCCTTGTCAAGCAGAGGCAAATACACAACTCTGATGCTCCATTCGATGCTGATCCAAAATTAAGTTGTGACTATTGGGGCACATGGTGACTACTCACGGTCCTGAAAAGTCCATTACATGGGATTCCTCACATTTTAAAGCATTTTGCCTCAGTAGTTTCCAGACATCCAGAGAGGGCCAGGAGAATCCTAGGACTACCTCAATGGCTAGCTTACGAGTGCCTGCTGCGGTTGTTTTTCCCGTATCTCCTTAGTCTCACACCATGAGCTCTGGAAGAGTGATTTGAGCACATTGATGACTCCTTGTGGAACGATGATCAGGTTTTGTTTATATTTTTTTTTAACAAAGGGGGAGATGGTGTTTTATACATTATAGAGCTCAGGACTACTACGGTCCCTATCGGACTCCATAGTCTGGTGATGCAAGTGATTGGGTGCGATTAATAAAATTCATGGTAATACGCATCAGTTAACGGTTACACTAGAGAATAAAAAGGTGCGATACTGAGCTCCGTGTTGTGTGATTCAATTACATGCTACCAGGGAGGACGCAACAATTATCAGCCCAATATCAAAGCGGTTCCCATGGAATCCCATCAGAGCTTTGAAATGGATGGGATGAGGCCCAAATCCCACTAGAGAGATACCACTACCAATGGGAATGGCTCAATTCATCCAAGCAGCTACAGGTGTTTCAGAAGTGGGACAATCTGGGTATCTCCAAATTGGGCGGTTTGGTCCCACAAACACATGATTACTTCGCACAACTGAGTAAATATTATAAGTTGCACCGGTCTCAATTCTCTTTGTACATACAGTTGCAACACGCCTTTGAAAAGTTTCAGACCCACTACCTGACTTAAATACATTGGAACACAAACTTAATATGCGAGATAATAGGGCAAAGGTTTTTCACGTCTCTACAAGACACTAATCCTAAATGTGCCAGACCCGGTGAGAATGCAGTGGGATTGGTGGGTGGCGGACATTGGAGAAATTGATGAGGACTGGGTTAAGGCAAAAGTTACAGCCAAAGAATTGGTAAACCCGGCCAAACTGATTGATCCAATTCAAATATTTCTAATAAAGGGCTAGACAAGACATGGAAATGGGGTGGCAAACCCAGACTGCCTTTGCTTCAGAAAAGTCATGGTCAACTGTATCCACACAATATGGAAATGCCCAGTCATCCTCTACTGGTCCAAAATCCTCCTAACACTAGGAAAAAGCGTACAGCATCTCATTTGGTCACCAAGATGGCTTTCCTGAGGGGGGTTTGCGGGGTGGGATGGACTTCGGGGCCAACAAACTGGTGGGCATGGATTGCATACTGGCTAAACACCATATTGCAGGGCATTGGAAGTCAGGGGCACCCCCTCCGCCCGCACCGTTCAGGGAATGGTTGCAGGGTGTGCACTACTACGGCTCGACAGCCAAGTAGGTAGTGTACAAATCCAGGGGTTATAATAAACACCATGATCTGGGGTGCTGGGAGAGAACATTCAAGATCCTTGACTCACTGCTCAGGCAGTGCTCCAACACTTTACCTTGTACCAGACGTGTTTATAGGGACTTGGTGGGAGATAAGGGGTATTTGTGTATATTGTTATATGCTCCTGAGGAACCCTGTGTGCAATAGCAAATATGCTAAGACTTTCAATTATGAAACCAATCAAAAGATCACAAGAACCCAACATTCTAAATAAATACCACCGAGGTTCAAAATCTTAGAATATCCTTGAAGAACATGACTGTATAAAATGTACTAAACACAAGTGGAACTGCTCTACTCTGGATAGCTATACCTAATATTTTGGTTACTTAATTCACTGAAGGGACAGAATAAGTTTAGCTGAAGGAAGCACCATTTGTTTTAATGTGCTACTCAGAAATGTACGTACAGTGTGAATATGCAGGAAAATGGTGCCAAAATTTGTATGTTTGAGCTTCACATGTATTATTTACAAGGTATAGGCACAGTTCAAGTGCTTGTTACGTAGATGATAGGGTGATATGTAGCATATGTGGTCTGGTCACTTAAATTTGGCTTTGGTTCACTGTTGGCAGTATTCAGTGTTCTGAGTATACCAATACATCTTTGGCAAAAAAAAAAAAAAACGAATTTAATAAATGGACCAGGAGCTACAAATCTCTGCATAGTTGGTACTTCGGATAAGAAGGACTTTAAAACCCCAGAGGTCAGATGTCAGGCAGAGCAGTCAAAAAGACTCGGAAACCAGCCATGTTGTAAACCAGCCATGTTGTGGCCCAATCAAAATTTTAAATCTGAAACGTTCATTCCTCGGGACCTCACTCCATAGAAATACAATTTGTCTTAATAGGAAGCTATGTCAGTAGAATGTTGAAATTGCCAATTCCAAAGACTAAAACAGTCACATGCATGCGACAACTTCAATCACCACCATCTTCGAAGCATTCAGATTCAGCAACATATTCTAGGTTTTGCGTTGCCCTGTGCCATGCAAGGCGACAGTGCTGCGCAAAACTTACAACCTACACTAAGCCACCCTGCATTGCTTGGTGAACTGCGTGGTATGGGTGTTACATGCGTGGTATGGGTGTTACGTGGTGTTTTCATGCATCCTCCCACATATTCGAATTCCCAGATTTACCAAAAGAGGTAGATGTGGGAATGCACCAGAATTGTACGCCTCCACCGGATGCGCAACGAGGAGAAATATCAATTTCTCCTTGTTTCCTCTGTAAGTACTGCATTCTACAGCACAATTAGAAAAGAGGAAAATACCTCTTAAAATGTTTTTTGCAGGAAGATGCTCCTTCCTGCACAAAAACAACCCTGCCTTCCAACGCAGGCACACTAGCACTTTAGTGCAAGGGTGCCTGAACTGGCGCTAGGCAGCACATTGTACTGCCCCCCTACTTGCGCTTACGCACAATGTAAATAGTGAATTCCTGCCTTCTTTCACGCAGCTCAGCGGTTTGCTGCGCTGCCTGAAGGTTTGTTAAATATGCCCCCAGCGTCTGGGAAAGAGGCGCAGGAAGAACAGAATCTGATGGATTTAACAGAATAGGAACATTCAATGCTTATCTCCCACACAGTGCTCTCTAAAACAATGAAAAGCAGGGCTGCGGGGGAGATCATATCCTATGTAGAAGGAAGATAAAGAAATTCTTAGACCAGCACCTGCCTGTGTCTGCCATCGCAAACACACAAGTCACCATAACGAGCTGCAATTTAGACGGAACAGCTTTCGTTTAGGGTGTTGCTATGTAAGAGAAACAGGTATACCCAAGCAGATAGTCAGAAAAGCTACCAATTTATAAGGCCTAAAAGATCTATTTACTCCTCATGGGGAAAGAAAAAACAATGCTGCATTCACATAAACCTATCTATATCAAGGGTCACATACTACAATGCTTCAATATGGTCCTAACTAAGCTTGGTCTCATTTTAGCAGCGAGAACGAAACGGATTGCTAGTTCGTTTTTTCATAAATCATTCAAATGAACTGATTTTTGCATACATTTCGTGGAGCAGATTTTTTATTTACTCCTGCAACGCGATTGTAGGATTTATTTTCAAGTGATTCCTACGGCAACGCTTGTGGGATGGATAAGGGACCATTAAGATACTTTACAGGTTATGTACAAGTCCATTTACCACATGATAATTTGTTGGCCAAATTTCGCCTTAAAAATTAAGGGTTACCATGTTTCTTGACATGAATTGAAAAATGTATTTTTTAATTCTGTATATAGTATTTTAAATGCGCATCTAGATTGATGCTTTTTAGGAAAATGTAGGGTTATGTATGTATCCTATGTCATGTTTTATTGTTTTGTATGCCTTGGAATAAGTCGAATAAAGATATTCTGACTGACACATGATAATTCATAGGAAACTCTAAATCAGCAGAAAACAATTCCCCTTCATAATCAAACAGTAAATCCCCTCACGCACATTTCATAAGCTGATCACTGCCCTCAACTTGTAAAACAGTCTCCCTAGAACGATATTTCAATTCTGAAATCACACTTTTCTTCCAAACATACCAGCAAATGAAATGAGACTCCTTTTCAATCCTTTTTTTATTTAACACATTTACATTAGAACAGACTCCAACAGAAAAACCTGCAATGAAAGAAAAACGAATTAGCATATTTAGGCATTAGCATTACATAACCAGTCACTCATGAAATTCACATCCACCCAACAAGGGTGCACAATATCAGCGCTAAGCCGCAGATTTAAATTAAGAATCCACCACATACCATTAATGCGCAGACAACATATCCACCACCATTGGACAGTACAAGTAATGGTAATAGGCATAAATCCACCAGTAGTGCACTAGGTGGCAGGGTATATCTCGAACACAAATTCTTCAGAATGTGCGATACGCTGCTACATCTCTGCTGATTTAGTCGGACGACAAGAGTTCATATTCCTTCACCCAGACCCACCCCTTCCAACAAGCAACTGGCCCAAACTGGAAGAAAAAAAGCCACTGGGTCCAACAATCTCACCGTAAACATGCAGAGCACTCATTTACATTCACCCAGGAAAGGCATCCTGGAAGTACAAGTGCATATAGCCACAGGATTCCAGCAGTCACTGCAATGGTGCTAAATGTAAAAAATGGCAGAACACTGGCTCTGTGCTAACCGCAGCCAAAACCTGGGCATGAAATTAATTATGCTCCACAACTCCTTTTCCTCTGCATAAAAATACAATTTCTTCTGCTAGTGTTGGAGGTAAGGATTTTTTTTTAAGTTGCAACCTATACTGCCTCCCATAAAACGTGATTTTCCCACTAATTCTTTTAATTAAGTGGTAGCAGAGGCCCATACTGCCCTCATAAGAGAACTCATGGCACGGAAGACTAACATTAGCAATCACAAAGGCAGCTGGTTTCAGGTTAGGGATCTTGATATTGGCCCTTATAGCCCAGGGCCTACCGACAAGTCCGTTCCAATTCAACTTGCCCCATTAGTAGTTTCCACAGAAAACTATGTGTTTCGAGAATTCATAGTCCACCCCTTTGAAGACGGGGCACAACTCACCGGATTAAGCTTCCTCTGTGCCTGCGGGTGCATCTCCTCCCTTCGTGTTCCGGGTATAAATCACTTGAGCTCTGTGCTTCGACACCAGTTTAATTAAACCTGTTAAAAGACAAAAGTATTACTGAAAGTTCCTCACAAATAACAGAACTCTCAAATGAGACCGGTCAATGATTTCACTTACATCACGGTGACCTATCAAACAAGAAAACGGCAACAAACAAATGCAAACAAGTATATGCACTCTGGTTTATCTCGATATTTCTTAATTTGAACATACCACGACATAAGGACTGGCAAAGCAGATACGTCTCAGATATGATTCAAGTGCAGAGCTGTTGACTTGACCACTGTTTGGCCCTTATTTAGAGTTCTGGGTTAAATTCCGATATTGTGAAAAAGCATGAATTTATAGCAGGATAGAAATTTAGAGGTGCGTGATAATTATCTTACCCTTGTAATTTTTCCAGGTAAATTCTAGAAATACGTCAGTACATGTGTGTTTTGGTGCAGAAAACTACTAAAACCTACATGTAATTCCCCAATCAGGTGATATTTATCGCACTTCATTAACTGAAGTATCTCCATGCGGTAGAGCTCAGACTGTAGATGTAGTGGGCTTCCTCTTGCCTCCAATTGTTCTGCACAGGACAGGGATTTCTTGCATACCACATGGAGTTGTAGGGTTCTGGATCCATACTGGGAAACACTCCTGTCTGACTTGGGTGCTAGGCTGAAACCTGACCCAAAGGTCTTTCTTTTGCATAGAAACAGATTTAGAGGTCATCGGATAAATTAGCTGTTCTATGGTTGCGGCCAATAGTCACTACGAGGGGATGTGGCTCATTGCTGGAAAGATGAGAACCCTCCCTCTGTCGAAGACCGACATCAGTGGGCTTGATTTATATACAAAAAGGCCACATTACATACCGAGAGGTTACCCCAAGAGAACACACCAAAATAGGACATTTGGGCTAGCTCCTGGGGGATTATTATTCACCGAATAGTCAACGACTACTGCTTTAATACGTGGATATAGGTACAGAGTGTTTTGTATTTTATGATCCTGTATATAGTCACAAAAAAATGCGCATTGGTCATGTAGCGTTGATCTGGTATGATGATACGTTTCTGCTTATAATCGGGTTTGTACTTGACGGTGACAAAAACATTGTTCTTCTAAAAAAGAAAGTTTACCAATACTGGAGGAAAAGCAAACCTCTTACGGTATGCTCAACTGCACACTGAGCTCAACGTTTTCAACCTTTATAAATGACATGGTTTGTTTTTCGAATTTCTTTTACAGGAATAAATTGAAGAATTAAACTATTAGAGACGTCACACAATAGAGCATAAGATAGAATGCGGCATGTTCGGTACCACTTGGTGGTAAAACTGCACGGCTGCCCATTTACATTGCACAGGTGGCTCCTATTGAATCCAGCGCAAAATTCTGCATTCTTCATGGCCCAAGTAAACCTGGCTAGGTTGATCTAAGCTCGGAATATTGGGTGTAGGCCACGAAACACTACTCAATTTTCAAAGAAACAGGTATGAGCATGTTGCTATTCAATGGAGGTGTTTTTGCCTTTATAGTAAAGATGAAGTGGAACAATTAGGTGGAATTACACTTGTAGGTCAGAGCTATCTAAATTTATGTTAGAATCTCAAGAAATTCAAAGGCCTTTTTGGGTAGATCACCCCCACTCTTTGCTAGTTTACTGCCTGAACACTGTGGTGTTTACGTCCAGTGCCCAGTAAATGTGCTCCGATCTCTGAAGTATATACATAATTGGCTAATACCAAACAGACATATTCAATCTAACTACAAGTCCTTGGTATATGGGACCCTGCATACCCAGGGACTAGGTTAATCACTAGTGGAATGCAGCACTGTGTGAAATTTTAAGTGTTCAAATTCACCATGCCTAAATAATCCTTTTGCCAGGCCTAAACCCACACTTAATACGTATAACCCTCCCGAGCTCCAAATGAAGCAGTCCAGACCGAGCTGCCAAGCCAGGTCCTCTGAACCAGACCCCAAGCAACAGAATCAATTTCATCCCAGTAGCCCAATCTGAGATAATCCTCAACTGTCACCTGGCAGCCTGCGGGGATGTGCGAATTGCTCTTAGGAAAAGGAACAAATTCCACTGTTTGACCTCTGCCCCATTGCTTATTTCAGTGGGATTTCCACATGTCCAAGGATACATAACCTCAGGGGTATGTCAAAAGCTCTGACCAAGAGAAGAAATATTCCGACATCTTGAATTTGGACAGATTTGCATTGTAGGATTGTTTAGTGGCAAAGCCCATAGGAAGGGATGTATGGAGGGCAATGTTGCCCCTATAGTATAGGTAGTCCCTTACACCCACACGCTAGCGCCAGGCATAAAAGTGCCCTCCTTTGCTACCTTCAGAACACTGCTTACCTGCGGAACACAGGACTGCACCTGTTCAGCCAAGAAACTTGAAATGAGAAAGACAGACCAGCTGTTTCCCCTGCGGAGCAAAAAAAAACCCCTCCCAAAAAAAAAATGAATGGCTGCGACTGCTTCCACTCGAACCCATGACAGAGGAGTGGACTGCAACAATTGGTTGGCTGGCCTCCTGTTAAGCTCTTGGAACACAAAAGCTGCCAGGAGCCTTTAAAGAGCCCAGTTGACTAGTTTTAACTGGATTTGAGTCTTAACACCAGCCAGGGGTCCAGAACCTTTTGGATACCACCTGGTTAAGTGTACTCTCCTCCCTTCAAGATAGCAAAAGTGGATACTTAGGATTTTTTTTCATGAACTTTTTATGCTAGAACCAGAGGCTACCATGCGATTGCATCTTACCTGCAGCAATCGCATCGCTGGTCAGTTTCAACTTAAATTTGCCCTTGTGAAAGCAGCTTGACTCCCAGAAAAGTCTCAATATTAAGGATTTCTCGGAGACCAACACTGAGCTGCACCCTGTCGCTGTTGAACCTTCAGTCAAATCCATCTGGAAGCCTGCCCCACCAAGAAAATTCCTCTAGGAAAAAAGAACTGAGCCAGAAGGAACAGAGCCAAGCTGGGTTCCAGTGTCCAACCCGCAATCTATAGCAGTCAGCCGTACCTTTTTAAAAATTCGTCATTTTGGTGTCAGTTTATAAAAAATTTTTTTTTACATTACTATTTAATTAAAATATAATGTCCTGTTTTCAACTTAGTAACTGTTTTGGTAGTGATAAACGCTTTACACTTATTTCCTATGAAACAAGAATAATGGCTGTGCCACAGCTACCCAAAATTAAACCAAGGTTTAAATTCAGGCAACCCAACTGGACAGGATACAGACTAGTGACATTAGTTTGGAAGGTCTCGATCACCCCAAATAAACCACTTTCTCATAGTACTCATTTGCAGTCACTTGTCTGTGCAATCTGGGCCTTTCTGGATTGCATTTTGCGCACATTACTAAGTGCAACCTTCAACGAATTTGATCGACTAGGTAAAAAAACTTCTACAAAAGCAGAGATCACAATAGATCTTGCAAACCACATAGTGCAGCAGGGTTTACTATGCTACATCACCCTAAAACAAGATCACTGTCACCAACAGACACTTTACCAGGAGTAACAAATCCAAAACCTTTGGACACTGCAACTTTCCACACAACACCTTTCCAACTGTACTTCTAATTTGGCTTTAAGCAGAATGCGCAAACTGAAAATCTTTAGTTCGACTAATCAGAATATTGCAGAACACCAAAATCTCAGTAGACTAATAGAAGCAAGGCACAAGCCTGGAGAACACTGCCCGAGACTAGTCCCAGCAGCTGGTGCTATTACAGGTAAAAAGGGTTAAGCTTCAAGCAGCTTTAGTTAGTCTACCAATGCAGTATATCTAGAGCCAAGCGTAGGCTTTAAATATCTAAAGTCCCCCGGCCACCCACAAAGGCAAAAAAATGCCACCAGTGGAACACCTTCTCCTAGCTCTGGCACACGATTTACGCAAGCACCCTTTGTATTACAAAATGGGACGCACCAGAATCAGAGTCCCTCTTCTGTAATACCATTGTGCCCAGGGGCTCAAAAGCCTGTTATGCCCCAGGGCAGAATGTATAATTCAGGCCAAGGGCCCGTATTACTGAAGTGCCCCAGGGACGCAACTGGCGGTTTCCCCCTGCTTTGAGTGTCCAGCCACAGGAAACAACCGTATTACAGAAGAACAAATATCTGGTCCCTTCTGTAATACATATGGCATTGGTGCACATGTTGCCCTAGCGTTCTCAAGAGGGCTCCCTCATTTGCATTGTGCGTGGCCCCATGCACATGAGGGGATCACTAAATCTGTGCCGTATTATGGACGCTCAAGCACATACATAAATAAGCTTTCAGGAGGCACACTGAGTGCCACGAAAAGGTGGAGCACTGTTAGAGCTCCCTCTGTTGCAGCCCTATGTGCCCCACCAACATTACCAATGCAGATATCTCCCCTCTTAAAAGTGTAGGCAGTGCCACCTGCACAGTGAAAGAGCAGCTTTGAAGCTGCCGCTCCGTATTTCACTTGAATGCGCTGCTCCCAGGCAGCAGGTTTCCAGCTGTCCTGAATATAGCACATTAAGTCTAACAGGGCACACTTTTCCTGTTTGCGCCATGGCGCACTTTCTGGTTGCGCCACGGTGCACATTGAAAGTGCGCCCTATATGTCATAGGGCCCCATGTGTTAACCACATGCGTGCGGTGCATTTTCCCGCTGTGTGCTAAGGAATGCAGGATGCCATTGTTCATGACGAGCTTAGCTCGTCATGAGCACACGACCAGTGTACTGCATCTCGGTTTAGCTCTTATAGAATCAATAAAGACCAGCTCCAATCTTCAACAAATTATCTCCTGCCCAAAAAGAAACACTTATTTCCATAAATGCAAATCACAGCCACTACTTCAAGCCAACTAAATGGGAACTACCATAGCACAGGGCCCACAAGCATCATCTGCAAAGGACTTAAAAGTGTAGGTTACAAGTGAAACGTTAATGCTGTGTCAAGATCGGTGTTCCTCCCACACCCCGCATCCTGTCAGCTACAGCGTAGCATGTAGTCAATGTGCATCTTGCTTTCAATCTTGTGGAAGCTTTGTCATATACATAAGTCTTTGCATCCAAATGTACAGACATTAATTTGCATAGTGTTGGGAGCAGGGTCTATCTATAAAATGTTTCTCAAAGTACAGTTAAATTGTGCCCACCGCACATGCAGGAATGAGTAGCCATATTGGAATGGTTGAAAACTTAGATGGCTGCTCTTGACAGCAGCAGATGCAACCCAGATTGCCAGTGGGAGGTTGGAGAGAGGCTTTAATAGAAAGGATAAGGTAGTAGGTACAGACATTAGTATCTTGCATGTACTATGTTATGGTCTAACTTTGCAGTAAAATTACACGCTATCCAAACATCGAGCAAACCCACAACAGGGAGGAAAGGGTTCAAATCAGGAGCACAGAAAATATAAGAAAACCTCCTAGTAAGGGGATATGCAAAGCCCATTCTATGTATTATACTATTCACAAAGGATATGGACAACCGCCAAAGTTGCAATAGGTGAGCCCTGAAAATTAGCAGAAGGGCTAGTCATGACCCGAAAGACAAAACCGTAGGCCACGCTAACTACTTGTAGAATCGCCATTTATATTTTAAAAGACATAATTACCTTGTTTTCAGGAAGCTTCAGAAAGGCAGTATTCAACGAGCGTACATCATAAGACTAGGCCATGAATTATGGCCATATTCTACCAAGTAAAACAAATAATTTCTAAAACTAGGACCTTCACCATTACCAACAAGCTGGTCTTTCTGAAGACCCAAGTTTACACTGTTATCCTTGCTTCACAATAAATGTTACAGTTCAAAGCAAAACTCAAATTTACATTTCCCGATACAGTAGAAGCAATGCAGCTTGAACGAAATGTTAGATCACGAAGGGCCCGATTCACATAACTAACTTAACCCCTTCGATGCTGATGACGAGCTGAGCTCGTCATGTAACGCGGTTATTCGAAAACAGCCACACAGCGCAAAAATAACTGCAGCAGCGATGCGGTTAAGACAAAATCCTAAACTTACTACCATTTTCGTATTCACAGAAGGCACTTACTCATTTTGGAATTCACATGAACTACTTTCTCGAACCCTATTAACACCCTGCACCGAGCTGAACTACATGTTTGACCCCTTTACTTATTTGTTTGAGTTGTCTTATTATTCACATGATTGGCTTTGCATTCATTTATTTGTACTGTGTGATATATTGATTCACTTGTCTGACTATGTTCCTTCATGTACCTTTCTATGTAAAGCGCTCTGATATCTGCGATCTTGTTTGCGCTATATAAAACTTTTAAAATAAATAAATACATAAGTTAGGACTCCTAAATGCCTTCTGTGAATACCAAAAGTCTTACAATTAGGATTTCTCAGTGTAGTAGTAGTAAAGTTAAGAGTCCTAACTTTACTACTACTAAACTGAAAAAATCCTAATTTCAAGACTCCGTATTCACAGAAGGCATTTAGGAGTCCCAACTTCTGTGAATACCAAAATGAGCAAGTGCCTCCTGTGAATACCAAAAGGAGCAAGTGCCTCCTGTGAATACCAAAATGAGCAAGTGCCTCCAGTGAATATCAAAATGGTAGTAAGTTTAGGATTTTGTCTTAAGTTAGTTCTGTGAATCGGGCATTTAGAGACTGGTTTTGCTATATAACTAAACCCAAAAGTCCAGAGGTTGTAGCGTACCAGATCAAGATTATGGTTCACAAGCTACAAAAGTGAGCCACCCGCCTAAAAGAAATTCTGGAAAAAAAGACTACAGACAGCATGAACCAAACGATATGTATGAGTGCACTCCTCTTAAAAGATAGAACTCGGGCCAAAACCGGTACTCCACTAGCATATGAGATTGTAAGATCCAGTTGAAGCAATACCCAGTTTTCCCCTTCCTCCTAAAACATGAAAGCTGCCATCGCTTGTTCTCACCTTTGTTGAGTAGCTCTTGAAGCGCAGCCCGGGCCAGGGAGCCTCGGATCTTCAGCCTCTCGGACACAACAGCAGGAGTGATCAGCTTGTAGTTGGGCACCTCTTTGCACAGCTTGTCGTAGGTAGCTTTGTCAAACAGAACCAAGTTGTTCAGCTTGTCTCGTACTTTTCCTTTGGACCACTTCTACTCAAAAGAAATAGCGTGTCAAGGTTTGAAATTCAAAAAATGCAATACCAAGCTAGATTACTCTTAACTGCAAAACTATACAACTCTTAGATATAACAAAGAACCCTCAAATCAAGAGCAAGTTGTAGCTGCAATGCATGCAAGAACAGATGCTCTGAAGCCATTTGTCACCATACATAACAGAAAGTATAGTAACAACAACTATGAAAATACACAAATACAATGCTATAAGCTCCCACCAATGAGTTATTCGTACAGAACACCACACTGTTCAAAGTCCCAGAAATTAGCTTACCTTCTTCTTGGCTTTACCGCCAGATTTGTTGACTGGATCCTTGTCCTTCTTGGCGGACTTGCCCGCATCCTTTTTCTTCTTATCGTCTTTGGGAGGCTGTTTAAATAAACAATTATTAAAGGTAATTGCCAGAGAAAGAAGATGTAAGCAGATTAATACAAATTGCGTTTTAATTCTGCAGAACGTGAAGAGTGGGCATCACGACAACTGGAAAGCAACTACTTAGCAAAATAAATCAAAATTAAATCAGTAGTCTGAAGCACGTTCCGTTATGCGGAGTGCAGCACTTAGCCTATTAGGAACACAATCTTCTATCACTACGAGAAAACGTGTGCAATTAAGAGGTTCCCTTCCTCAATGGGTAAAACCTGACAAACAATCCGGACTAACTGACAAAACCGATTTCACGCCATAGCGCATCTAACTGAAATTGCTTTTAGATACAAAATCACTTACACAAATTCCTCGTATATCAGCATTTAAAAATAATCTCATGCACAAGCATTAGCACTACAGGTAGTATTGCTAATGCTTCACCTTTAGGTCAGTTTTAGAAACGTGTCAATTGTAGTTATTAAATTACATGTGATCCGAAACGTTTACATAATGTACCACATCTAATCACCTACGGTGGTCAATTACCATTAAAAGATATTTTCTTCCGCCTAACGTCTCTCCATAAACAATTAAACACAGCCCCCTTTAAAATTTCGGGTCAGCCAAGAAAAACTGCGCATGCCGCGGCAGTAACGCCTACGCAACTTAGTATTTCGAGGTGCATAAGAGTGCACACTTTTAATGCATTTTTTACAGATTTCGGAAAGGGTTCCCATCACCACTGTAGCTACCGCTCGCAGTATGTCCGTTAAAATGAGATATTTTTAAACTATGTACTAGAACATAAAACCAGGAATTCCAGAACCAACATCATATTGCACCCCTTCAATCTATACCCTATCATACAGAGCTGTCAGTACAAAGCGTCACAGGCCAGTGGGCTAAGGCCTGAGCTCACCTTAGATTCGCATATACCCGACTAAACGAAACATAATTAGATCCGACTTTAAAGCCCACTAAAGCAGATGAGGTCCTTCTAGAGTAGTTTCATTTTTATTAACGTTTTGAGAGGAAAAAAAGGGGGTAGAACATGCCGAGGACCCTTGGTCATAGTCTAGTCTGCCTCGGAACCACAGGCACGACGTCGAGTCCTCGCAAGCCTAGCGTTCGGATGCGAGGAGCCTCGGGTCATACTACTACTGTGCGAGCTAACCGCTTTCAAGCTCTTCTTTGCCCTGATCCCATCCCGACTCTCACCATGCTGCTGCTCCGGTGAGATGGCGAACAGAAAGGAAGTGCCCCTGCTTCGCCGCTCGGGAAACCCTGCTCGAGGGCGGGACTTCCGGCGAGTGACTTCCGGGTTACAGGGAAAGCCACTATTTACTCGCCGAGCAAGGCTTCTTCATAAACAAAGTAAAAACTACAACTCCCATCGTGCAACTTAGCCCACGCTGCCTGTCTGCATCAAGAAACAGGAAGAAGAAAGTAGTCACAAACTTGATTCCAATGATCCACTAGAAAACTAATTTGCAGTATTGGCGAAAGAAGAAATACAATACAATGTACTCAGTGGCGGCTGGTGGGCATTAGAAGTGGTGAGGCGAACAGCAGCAAGTGCCTCGAAGCTAAAAAGCATTTAAAATGCCATCAACAATGGGAAGCAAACCAGAGGTTTCTGCCTCTTGCTGATGATGCTCAGTGCTGCATTTCATTTTGTGCTTATTTTTCATTGCAAGCACAACTCTGCCACATTTTAAGTCGAAAAAGTAAAAAACATATGCCACTGCATTAATGTGGCCGGATTTCCCGAATACACAACCTTCCTCTGCCACTAATATTATGAGGCAGTACCACAGATAACTTGTGCCTCATCAAAAACTGGTTTGCACAGCTGCATTCATATTTCTATGAATTATATACTTAAATATTGTTTACATGACCTATCGTGATTGTTACACATCCACGTATTACATTTTTCTTCAGTTGGTGCACATTTAAGAAGAAAATCCTGTTTTCAGCATATGGTAAGACATTTGGCGCACATTCCAACAAGTATTTCTCAGTTCTATAATGCTCATAGTACTGCCCCAGTTTCCTCAACAAGTAATGGGGGACAAAGATTGGCCTGTCTTGTGAATTGTACTCCTATTCTCATCACATGCAAGTGAAATTAAGGCCCTTTAGGTAGAGGACTGCTTCGCACTGCGTAGCAGTGGGCTGAGCTCCGAGATTTAATGTTTCTTAGTTAGGGGGCTTGACCCCGCCTCTCTTCTCCATTGGCTGGTTTCCTAAACGGAGGCCAGCCATTGGAGAAGAGGGGCGTCACTCGGCTCAAGCCCCGTCTTTTCCAGATTCGGGGGCGTGTTTTTTCTCTTCTTTCTTGTTTTCGTTCTCTCCTCTTCCCATTGGCTGGAATCTTACCTTCCAGCCAATGGGAAGAGGAGAGAACGAAAACCACGCCCGAATCTGAAAAAGACGCTGGTTTCTCCGAGGCATTCCTGCCTCGCCTCGGAGAAACGTGGTCGTGTGTCTCCTGGATCTGCAGGCGCTCATGTCCCCGTGTCTGAGGAATGCTTGTTTCTTTTGGAATGCAGCAGTCGTAAAATGACTCCGCTATCTGCTTTCTCATCTGCCGTCCCCAGCAGGGCTTTTTCATGACATCAATACTTGGAGGAGAGTACGTCACAGATCTAGCCAATCTTTGCAGTGCAGCGGAATGATCCTATCAGCCTCGAACAGCGGTGATTAGCTGCTGACTGGCAATGCTTCAGCCGAACATTGAAAGCCAAGCCAGGGCAGGCCAGCAGCCAGCATTCCATCGGCTTCAGAAGCACCAAGAAAAGGCAGCCCCTGGCCCGAGAGCTGTCATGCTGCGCACCTTTAAATAGATTAGGTAAGAAACTATTTGGCCTACCTGTCCAAAAATAACAATGTTGTAACCTTTGCGCACGGCCTGACTCCTAGGGCCACTGTAAGCACAACGATTCCATTTAGGAGCGGTAACCATGTCGTAATTGGTGGCGTGCGTATCAAACAGAGGTGAGGCCTAATTTACAGCAGCAAAGTATGACAGCTTGTTGTGAAAACGCAGCAGCGCATGACAAGAAAAATGACCAATGCTCGGTGAGCGGATGGTATTTTAGCTGAGGCTCGAGCTGCAGTCAGGGGTGGACTGCCTGTCAAAGCTAATGCTAGACTGATGGGGCGAGCTGGCCAAACATTCTGTGATGAAGGGGGATACAGTAAATCCCTGTCACGCCTTTCAGTATAAGACATGGAGGAGGCAAAGATTCTAGCGATTAGAGCACTGACCCGTGAATCAGAAGTGAAAGTGATACCCCGTCGGATGACGACGGCACTTGGGGGTACGCATGTGCATGACCTAGATTGAACCCTCTTGCTTACTTGACAGATATGGGCAAGCATGCTTAATTCAGCTGTGCAGTTGGTGCCCAAGTTGACACAGTATTCCGATGATAGGTAAATTGGACTACAATGAAAGTCATAACCCATGCTGTACGTTGACAATAAACTATGATGAGTGTTAAATGCTTAAAATAGCTTTGACACTAGTTGGACGCATTGTAATAAAGTAAAATTCTGAACTAAAATATAATATTTTCGGGCACTTAATTAAATCTACTGTACTGTATGTCTGGAATCATTTGGATAGAACCACCAAACCAGCCTAACTGAGATTTGAAACCAGGGGTGGGAAAATGTCTCTACTTTTCACATCTGTGGAGTCGAATGAGGATTGCTCCCCTTGTCTGCTGGGAGAAAAGCCAACACTCAACCCAGTTGCGTTCTAGAACACTGTTGCTGCTAGATATACCAATGACTAATCATTAAAGCCAGACTCAAAATGCAGCACAACCTGCGAGTAGAGTGTGGGTCAAAGAGTTTCACTAGACTTCATTAAAGTCTGCGGCTCTGTAATGTACCCCCTTCCACAATAACGTTTTTCTAGAGTCACGGTAACAAAATAAGACAGGCCAGCAATAATGCTTGTTTTTGTATGTTTTCGGAGTTTTATATAGCGCAAACTTTACCCTGATACGCGCTTTACATGAGCACCAGCAGCGTTACAGAAGGACACATGCATTTTGGTAATCACGGGAGATTAAGTGCTTTGCCCAGAATCACCCTGCCAGGCTGGGCCGGGGTCAGTCTGCCCACAGGTCACGGTTCTCGTCCTCTAGTGGGGTACAAAGAATTCCTCGTTCCAGCTCAAAAGGATGGACGCTCCGGCAGGGCCAAAGGGGGCCTATCCATTTTTACATCAACAGATTTCATTTGGTCACCAACTTGCATCGACTTAGACTCCACATGGATGCAATGTATCAAAGTGGAAATTACCCCTAACCTGGGACTTCTGATCGTGAATATCTATATGCATCCCCGTGGAAAACATAAAGGGAAAAGGATAAAACAACTAGTCTCTACAATCAAGTCATTGAAATCAATCTACCCAAGTGAAAACATGATAATAACGGGAGATTTTAATCTGAACCTAATAGGTGGACAGGAGGGATCCCTCCCCATTAATATCGAACCACGGCAGGGCAATCAATGCAGACAAAGTGCACTGGGCAGGAAATGTGCATCAGAACTAGAAGCTCTACATCTGTACACTTTAAATGGGAGAGGCCATTTGGACAGACCAGCCGCTCTAACGAGGGTCTCCAAGAACTCGGGCTCCACCTTAGATTATACCCTGGCTGACCCCGACTTATTCCACCAAATTAGTGACTTCCAGATCCAGGAACGCGGAGAAAGCGATCATTTCCCACAGACCCTCATCCTGACCACCCAACCTACAAAATCGGAGAAGGCAGCACCCTTGTCCTTGAATACAAAAATCTTTAACCTAAAACGGCTAAACTGGAACGAAGGAAACCTCTCTACTCTAATGGAGTCATGCCACATATTGTACCAACCAGTTGAAACATCAAGAGACATAGTTGAAACTTGGGAAAATTTCGTAATGGAGATCAATAAGAAACATCAATTCAACAATAGAGGACCCAAACCCATAAGGAAAAGAGGCGGGGAATGGTACACACCAAAACTGCGCCAATTAAAAAGGCAAATAAATGCATTCCTTAGGGCCGAACGTAAAAAAGTCTCTCTGTTATCACAAACCACGCTGAACAAAATTGAATCTCTAAAAAAAGAACTAAAAAGAGAGGTCAATCTGGCCAAGCGATTGCATAGGGAAAAACTAGCATGCTCCATACTCCACGCAAGTAAATTGAATAACTCAAAAGATTTCTGGACAAAAATAAACTTTATGCTAAACGGCAAACATCGCCAGTTTAACTCGGACATGACGGACCAGCTTTGGAGCAGTCACATTGACTTATTATACAATTCCACTGACAATAACAACGAGCGTCCAGAGGAGCTTCCCTGGTCCAGCCCGAGCACAAAGCTGGCTCCAAAAAGCAGTGGGAACTCACCGTTATCTAAGAACACAGGAGACATGGAATTGTTCTCTTTAAAGCAGGTCTCGAACACTATAAAATCATTGAGAACAGATGGAGCACCTGGACCAAATGGGCTTCCCAATGCCTTATTCAGGAAAGATCCAACATTTTGGGCCAGCCAACTAACACCCTTATTTGGTCACAGTTTAAAAACCGGGAATATTCCCGAATCATGGAGAGGCAGTATTCTTCATCCAATCCACAAATCCGGGTCCCGCTCAGACCCTAACAATTATAGGCTAATAGCCTTAATAGATGTGGAGGCCAAGATCTATGCCTCCAATCTGCTGGTAGAACTGGATTCTTGGGTGAGCAGTACAGGGATAATTCCCCGGACACAAACAGGCTTTCGGCCAGGACTGGGCACCTTGACCAACTTATCCGCCTTAACCCTCCTTGTTAACAAAGCAATTCACAATTCCACCCCGCTGTACACTTGCTTCTTGGACCTAAAAGCGGCTTTTGACAAAGTGCCCAGATCCATTCTTTGGGCCAAAATGAAAGCTTGGGGCGTGCCGCCAAAGTTGCTGGGAGCAATTATCGAGCTTTACTCAGACACTTGGGTCCAAGTTAAAAAAGGAGATGGTCGACGCCTGACAAGGAAATTCCACACAACCAATGGCTTAAAACAAGGCTGTGTACTGGCCCCCAGCCTCTTTAATATCTACACCGCGGATTTAGAAAGCGACCTACGTACCACTCAGGGTGATCCTCCAAAACTGGCTAATTCATCTATAATATCTCTTCAATATGCAGACGACATAGTGCTCCTGTCAAAAACCCCCATCGGCTTACAACGCTTGATCTCCAAACTGTCGCAGTACCTCGCGAAAGCACAGCTGACTATAAACTTAAAAAAAACAAACACTCTATGCTTCTGCGGCTCTAGAAAGAAAAAACAAAATTTTGTCTGGAAGATAAATTCTACTTCTTTAACCCAGGTAGACAAATATAAATACCTAGGAATCTTATTGGACCATCGACAAAAGTTTAAACAGCACCTGGAACAGGGGAAAACCAAAGCCAAGCAGCTTCAATTTGCTTTCAAAACTGTTCAAAAGCAACTAAACGGACATTCCACCGGCCACATTCTTAAGATCGTAGCCGCTAAATTTCTGCCATCACTAACATACGGCTCAGAATTACTGGCAACCCGGGACTCCACAGCGTTAAACCTCGCCCAATCCAGGCTGTTTAAAAACCTTTTCCTAATTCCGCGCCATATCTCTCAAGCTCAAATTCGCTTGGAGTTCGGTCTTACCAACCAGCTCCCGGCTAGACAAGGAGCACTCGCCAAATATTATTGGCGCATGAGGGATGCAGCAGACGAATCCCTGGCCCACCTTTGCTGGTCAGAAGTTGAAAAACAAGCCGGTCTACCAAACTCAACATATAAGACCTTGAGGCAAGCTCTAGAGGCACTAAAACTGGAAGAATCCTGGCTTTTGCCCATGACTTACTCCGCTTTCAAGCTGATAACCAAGAAAGCAGTCAAACAAGCATCATTACTCATGGACAAAGCAGCAGTGGCCGGCAAAAACCATGCCTGGATCGTTTTGCCATCATATACCAACTTAAAACCTCAGGAATACTTGAAAGAATGCTTCAGGGACCATCACAAAAGGAAACTTAGTCTCTTAAGGCTGGGCTGCTTCTCTTCCAAAGAGCTTACTCCTAAATGGCTACGGTCGTGGGCAACCCCCGAGTGCCGTCTCTGTGGCAACGGTGCGGAATCTTTGCTGCACCTTATATGCATATGCCCGGCACTTCAGAATCTTAGAAAAATGCTTCTTCGACCACTTCTAAGAGAAGCTCAGGTGAGAACTTGCAGAGCGGCGGTGATAAGATGCCTAAGTGGATCTTGGATAGAACTTTCATGCAAAACTATAACATTTTTGAACTTCGCCGCCATAGAGCTGGAAAACAGGACGGCAACCAAAGAGGTCTCTGGACAATAGGCCAGGCCTCGGCCGGCTACGGACTATTCTCTCCCTTTTCCTCCTTTCCAAACAGATGTCTTTTTGCACTATGAGTTAAAAATAACGTGCTCCCCATTTGAACTACTGATATTTTACCACACCTTTACTTCTCTCCTTTTATCATGAGTTAAAAACATCGTGTTCCCTGATAAATTTGCATATTTTATGATACCAGTTTTTAACAACATTTAAAGCTGAATTTGTGTGTGTTTTTTTATGATGTATACGCTGTTTGCATGGTGGTAAGCCCACCCTTTTATGATTTTTTTTAAATCAAATAAAGTATTATCACCCTCGTCCTACGGAGAGACTAGTGCTGGGGCTGGGTCGCGGTCACTCTGCCCAGAAGTGACGTTTCTCATGCTTTGGAGAGAATAACGGCCTGGGCTGGGGCTGGGTCAGTCTGCCCACAGGTCACGGTACTTGTACTACAGAGAGAAAAGCACCTGGGCTGGGTCGGGGTCAGTCTGCTCATAGAGGACTGCTCTTGTGTGACCAGACCTCAGGCAGCAAAGAGGGTAGAACGGCATTCGGGTGCTTTTAGAAACTCCCAGTGCTGCCTCCCCGGCGAGCCCCTGTCACTTCCAGGGAAGCAGGCGAGGGTGGGGAGGAGTGCAGTGTTTGCCTCGCTCTGCTAATGGCTGCGCTTTGTAAACATTCCATGCAGACCCTGTCTGTTGTTTTATCTGATGGACCCCGCTCTTGGAGACATCTCCGGGGAGAGCTGGGGAGCGAACTCAGCACTAGTTGTATTTTCTTAGCCATTACTCTTGAAACTAGTCTCCGGGTGTTTATAATGGCCGCGAGAGCGCGCTCTGGTGTTCAGACTCGAGGCAGCGCGAGTTTCGTGCAGTGTCCCTCAGTTGGTCAAACTTCTTTACAGAGTGCAGACATCCATAAAGCTCTGTCCATGCGGGTTTTAGGTGCATGTCAGATGTGCTGTATCTGGATGCATTAACGAAGCCTCAGACTTTAAAGTACCGGTAGGGGGGTATATCATGCACGAAGCAGTCACCAGACTGCCTGGGATGTGTTCGTGACAGGCCATCAAGCAAATCTTGCCATGTAGATGGACCAGAATCTATGGCACAAGTAGATTTGAAAGCGAGCGTAGAATGGGATTGATACGCCCTCTTTCCTATCATACGAAAGTGCAGGGAAATTAGTAATGCAAACCCAATTAAAATATTTGAAGAGAACAGTTTGATAGTGCTGTAGCACTGCGGTTCTTAATGTTTTGGTTTCTGTGAATCCCCACCGAATCACTTTTGGAAGTAAGGTGCCCTTAACCTTGAATAAAAAAAAACAAGTAAACAAACATAATCCAGCCTAGCCATTCTCTGGTAAGGGCAGACAAAGAAAGCAACTTCTCGACCTTTTCGGTACACAGCAAGCACCTTACCCAGTTAGTTCCAAGTAACCTGAAAATACCTCCCGTGGCATGCCTGGGCGGCCTTAACTCGCATAAGAGGATCAAGCTATTCACAACTACCTCTTAATCGTTGTGGCCTAACCAGGGATTAATCTCATGAAATTCATTACATTTTATTTCGTCAGCCCTAGAGCAAAATATTTGGCCTGAGAAATGTACTCACTCTTATAGGTAATATGGGTGGATCAGAATGGGGTTGGAGGCCACAAAGTCTCATCTGCCACTGTATTCAATACCTGTGTGAACTGTAGAGTTAGCCCCGGTTACTCTGCGGCTAAATCCGAGGAGCAAAGAAAAATAAAGCTGAGCTCAGTCGAGGCGCTACATTCCCCACACAAACATGATGCGCCCATCACCCAAAAACATTCATAAACTATGAAAAGATCAGTCACCGAAAAAGCATTATTGTAGGAGAAGGGTATCTTGTAAGTGCTCAGGTCAATTAATCTTTGCCTAGTAAACGGTCTAAACTTTTCGCACTTGTGAGGCATCCTGTGTGTGTGTGTTCCTAATCATCTGTCCATGACGCATTTACTGCCAACAGTTCTTGTTTTAACTTTAATGAGCGCGGCGCCCTTTTCACGGACACCGCGCTCTGCGATGCAATTGGTGTTGCTTTTGGTATTGTAAATGACAATACCTTTTAATTTTGGTTTGCTGTGTGTGTGGCTCGCTGTGTGTGTGTGTGGCTCACTGTGTGTGTGGCTCGCTGTGTGTTTGGCTCGCTGTGTGTGTGTGTGGCTTGCTGTGTGTGTGTGCGGGGCGCTGTGTGTGGAGCGGTGTGTGTGTGTGGGGCTCTGTTTTTGTGTGTGGCTCTGTGTGTGTGTGTGTGGGGCTCTGTGTGTGTTTGTGGGGCGCTGTGTGTGTGGGGCTCTGTGTGTGTGTATGGCTCTCTGTGTGTGCGTGGCTCTGTCTGTGTGTGTGTGCGCGACTTTGTCTGTGTGTGTGTGTGGCTCTGTGTGTGTGTGTGGGGCTCTCTGTGTGTGTGGGGGGCTCTGTGTGTGTGTTGGGCTCTGTGTGTGTGTGTGTGTGGCTCTGTGTCCGCAAATGCTCTCTACTACTGTCTAATGCTCACCTATTGCCATTGTAAATGACAATACCATTTATTTATGTTTAAAAAAAAATGAAAAAAATGTCATGAGCAATGCCAATAGCTCTACCTTTAATAATGCCGAGACCATTGCATTGTAAATGCTTGTTAGTATTTCGGGCTAATTGGTCAGACGGTGTCAAATGTTCCTATAGTACTAAAGCAGCAACTTTTTAATGTAACACATACCCTGACTTAAAGAAATCTTATAAGTTTAAAGTAAACATCTAAAATGTCAGTAATATTGTTTTAAACTTCATTCACACAACCCACTCTCCTGCAATACGTCGTCTATCCTCTTTTCTTTACATGTTTTGCAGGCTATATAATCAATAACAGCCATCTGGGCCCCACATTCATCCCACCTAGAGGCCCAAGGTAAACTGTAAGGTGCGCCATAATAAACATGCAGTGTTGAATCCATCTGAAGTTTAATGAAATAAAACAGATGCACGCACTTACTCGACATTGCAGGTGATTGCTGTGTTTCTCCTGCCTTCATCTGGTCGTCCGGTCGCACTTCACAGACAGGCCTTTTCCCTGACCTTGCTGTCATAAATCGTAGTCCATGCAGGTCAGAGGGAGCGCGAGCCAAGCCTCCCATTCCTAACACGTCTTGTTTTGATGAAGCAGTAGATATGGCATCCACCTCGACACGTCTTGTTTTGATGAAGCAGTAGATATGGCATCCACCTCGGGAGACCATTTCAGCGATTTACATAAGCAGACTAAACTGGAATACTCCAGCACAGGCACCCAGCCTCAGGCCTTGCCAACCCCTGGAGAATATATCACAGGCAGGCTTTCTAATTATTACACACACACCCAAACTTTAACACCCGGTCAAGCATAAAAACATACTTACACATGCACACAAAGACAGTAACACCTACACTACTGCTTAGGAGGCCTTGCAGTCTGAGATAGCGACCGAAGGCCCGTAGTGGGATTTATAACTTCCCTTCTCTGGATGTCAGCTCAGTTGACTGAAATATGCACTTAAGAGGTGTGTGATGAGCTTACAATAACTTAGTTTAACCAAACTCCATAATAGCTTGCACTCTTCTCCAGTTTCTGTTAAGAATCAAAAATTAGCTAGCATTCGCGCCAAGAATTTTTAATTCTATTAAGGACACGGAGGCGAGGATTATGCTTCTCTTTCATTTACTGTAAAACTCACAGCAGCCAATAAACATACAGTTTATCAAAGTTAAACTACATTAACCATCATGCTTGGCCCAAGCCACGCCTCCTTAGCCCTACAAGAGCCCTGGTAACAGTCCCAGCTTCCTCTTTCTTTGCACGAACATGCAATATAAGTTCAATATAAAAAGTCTTATCCAAACTCCAATGTGGAATAACTCGGAATCACTTCCAACTTCAGAAAATGATGACACCCAATTGGTACTGGCTATCAAAGGGGACGGGGAGGAAGTGGCCAATCGATTCACGAGAGGAATGATGGCAATAGGTGACTCGATGGCCACGAATTGTCTGAAACTCAATTCAGAAAAAACTGAAGTGGTCATCTTCGGTCACCTCTCCCCGGGCTGGTCACCTGTCTGGTGGCCACCATCTTTCGGTCCCCCGCCGAGTCCAGCTAGCAAAGTGAGAAATCTAGGCGTCATCTTCGATGCTGGCCTCAATTTTATGGCACATGCGAATAAAACTGCGGCTTCAGCTCATATGAAATTGAGAATGATTAGGAAAATACTACCTTTCCTACCGAACACGGCCGGGAAAACACTGGTCAGCTCACTAGTCCTGTCCTCCTTGGACTATTGTAACGCTCTATTCTTAAATGCCCAAGTCCGAGTGACAAATAAGATGCAGTCAATCCAAAATGCAGCCGCACGAATGCTGGCTGGGATCCCCAAGTTCGCACCAGTTACAAACATCATTAGGGATCTCCATTGGCTCCCGATACGCAGCCGTATCAAATTCAAATTGCTGTGTATTGTTTACAAGTCACTCAATAATCAAGGTCCCCACTTTCTCAAACAGAATCTTCTCCATCATGTCCCAACCCGATCTCTTCGTTCCTCTATTCAGAACTTCTTGGCTGTGCCTTGCACTAGAACAGTTACCTGGGGCGACAGGCGTTTCCTGGTTGCCGCCCCTAGACTCTGGAACACCCTTCCTGCACATATCCGAGCAAGTCCCTCCCTGTTCACATTCCGCAAACAGCTAAAGACGTGGTTATTTGACCAATAGCCTTGTATATCTTCTTTACCCCAGTTGCTGATCCATCCCTTAACTAGCGCCGAGACGCCCACGGGTATTCGCCGCGCTCTACAAATGTCAATAAATAAATAAATAAATAAATAAATAAATAAAATCTCCAACTGGAGGTATAAGAGGATGGCGTTCCATCTGCTATCTTCAATAGGAGGGGTATCACTCCTTTTTCTTGTCAGAACCTAGAACAAAGATAAAAAGAACCTGTAATGTCTGTATAAACAGGATCAATCATAACAACGGGTGGGTAAGCATGATCATAACATGACATAGCCGGGTGGGATAATCCTCGCCTCCGTGTCCTTAATAGAATTGAAAATTCTTGGCGCGAATGCTAGCTAATTTTTGATTCTATTACAGGACCGGAGGCTTCAGATTATGCTAGTTCAACGCTGAATCAAATACCACAGAAGAAATATCACCCACCGGCCTATAGTAAAAATGTTTAAATGTCGACTCAGACGACCAATCTGCACAATGCATAATATCCTGAATATTCGCTCCCAACAAATATGACTTCGAAGCCATAGCACCCCTCACAGAGTGAGCCCCAAACAGTTGAACATCAACACCCGACTCTTTCATGACAAACTTAAGCCATCTGGCAATGGTGGCAGAGGACACTGGTTTAAACGGTTTCTGAACTGCAATCAAAAGTTGCGTTACTCCAGTCGGTCTCAGGGAACGAGTACACTCCTCGTATGCTTTCAAGCATTGGACAACACAGAGTTTAGCATTACTATGAAAGGCATTATATTCAATCATCCTAGACATAGTTTTTGTGCGGCCTGTAATAGTAAAGGAAACTCCCTCCGGAGTAAATACTCTACCTGCAAGGTCCAGTGCCCGCACGTCCGAAGATCTCCTGCATGATGATAAACATAAAAGCATAGCGAGTTTGGCTGATAACTGTTTCCTAGAAAGCGAGTCGTTGGAGGGCCAGCTATCAAATAGCTTGATGACCAAAGAAACATCCCAAAGCCCCGAATATTTGGGCTTGGGAGGATTCGCAGCACGAATCCCTTTGAGGAGTCTGCACACATAAGGGTGAACTCCCACCGGTTTCCCGTCAATGTGGGAATGACCCGCCGAAATAGCAGATCGGAAATTGTTCACCGATCTATAGGCTAAACCGCCCGTCGCCTTTTCAGTCAGAAAATTCACGACGTGTGAAAGGCCTGCCCCCACGGGATCCAGGTCCCGTTCCACGCACCAACGTAACCATCCCTTCCAGGCCGAAGAGTATCGCTTTCGCGTGGAAGGGGCCCAAGCCTGCTTGATGAATTCATTAGCCGCTCCTGAAACTCCAGGCAAACTCCACTGTTGCCTGAAAGCCTCCATGCCATCAGCATTAGACGCTGAGACAAGATCAACGGATGCTGTTCCTGCAGGGGGCCCAGGAGCAGGGACTCCGACCAGGGCAACATCCGTGGAAGGTCGCAGCACATCCCCAACAAGGTCGGGAACCACGGTTGCCACTTCCATAGGGGTGTCACTAAGATCACCTCCGCCTTCTGCTTGAGAATGTATGACGCTACTCGTGGAATGAGTAGAAAGGGGGGAAACGCATAGTTCACTGCCCCCGTCCAGTCTTGTAGAAATGCATCCGTCGCTGCCGCTGCTGGGTCCGGCCTCCAGCTGAAGAACTTGGGCAGTTGGCTGTTGAGCCTGGATGCAAACAGGTCGATCTGGCAAGGACCCCAAAGGTCCTGTAGCCAGTGAAACATCCGGGGAAGCAGCCTCCAATCGCTGTAATCCCTCAGATGTCTTGAATTCCAGCCCGCCACTACATTGGACTGTCCCGGTATGTATTCTGCAATAACCGTGATCTGACGGCTGAGGCAATATCGCCAAAATTCCTTGGCTACCCGTACTAGCATGGACGATCTTGTCCCTCCTAACTTGTTTATATAGCGAACCGCCGAGACGTTGTCCATTCTGAGGAGAATGCAACAAGACGTCTGATGCGGCGAGAGAGTTCTGATAGCGAAGGATCCTGCTAGAAGTTCTAAGCAGTTTATGTGTAAATCTAGCTCTTGAGAGGACCAACGTCCTCCTGTGGAAACCGCGCCACAGCGCGCTCCCCAGCCCCAACGGCTGGCGTCGGATTCTATGACCACCTCGGGAAGAGAACCAAAAATGGCTCTGCCGTTCCAAGCCTCTACTTGGTGCAACCACCACTGCATTTCGTCCCTCACTTCCTGTGACAATGGCACTAAGTCCGAGTACGCTAGCCCCCTCTGGAGGTGCTGTATCTTCAGTCTCTGCAGGGCCCTGTAGTGAAGCGGCCCCGGAAATATTGCCTGTACTGACGACGCCAATAGACCTACTATCCTGGCGACCGTCCTGAGAGATACCATCTGACTGTTGAGAAGGGAACTGATCTCTTTCTTGATATCCTTCAGTTTCGATTTCGGAAGGCTTAACTGAGCAGACTGTGAGCTGATCACAAATCCTAGAAAGTCTGTCGTTTGCGACGGAATCAGAGCGGATTTCGTCTGATTTATGACAAATCCCAGATTCTGGAGCAACGAAATCGTCGTCTGCAGATGTTGCGACACCAGATCCGGGCTCTGAGCCATGATCAGGATGTCGTCCAGGTAAATTATCAACCGTATACCCTGTTCCCGAAGATGGGAGACAACCGGCTTCATCACCTTGGTGAAACACCAAGGAGCCGAGGAAAGCCCGAAAGGAAGGGCCGAGTATTCGAACCATCGTCCGTTCCACTGAAACTGCAGGAATCGGCGATGGGGAGGATAAATGGGAATAGAGAGGTAGGCGTCTTTGAGATCCAAACGGACCAACCAGTCGCCCTGCCGGAGCAGATCTGCCAACAGATGGATGCCCTCCATCTTGAAGTGATTGTATACTAGGAAGTAGTTGAATTCCCGTAAATTCAGCACAAGTCTGTGACCTCATCCCTTCTTTTGGACTAGGAAGATATTGCTGCAAAACCCTTGCGGGTTGTGTGTGCACACCGCAATAGCCTGTTTCTGAAGCAATTCTTCTACTTCGTTGTCTATAAAGGTCCTCTCTTGTTGGGAAAAAAGGAGAGTCCTCGGGGCTGACCTCTGTGTAGGAGTCTGAAAGAATTCTAGTTGAAAACCCTGTACAGTTTGCAGGACCCACGCATCTTGTGTCAGAAGAACCCAATTGTGAAAGAAGTGTCTCGTGCGACCCCCCAGTGGAAAGGGAAAACAATCTAGTGTGCTCACCTGAATTGTTCTGGTTGTGGAAGCCTGCTCTGTTGCCACCTCTGTGGAATCTGCCTTTGTGGAATCTGCCTCTCGTGGGGTAGAAAGTACCTCACCGGGTAGAGTCCCAGTCTCCTCGACCTCTACCGAAGTCGCCTCTGGGGGGACCTTGACTGGCGAAGCGGCCTGGCGAGCGTCCCCGACCTCGTCCGGCCCTATTGAAAACCTGTTGATGGAACACTCGTTTGATTCCAGATTGAGCCTTGTCCAGCGATGTGAATGTCCCCACGTACTTGGAGACGTCCTTCACAAAGCGGTCACCAAACAAGTTACCCTCTGCTAAGGGGCCTGGTTCAGCGGATGCCAATTCGGTCAGGTTCGAGTCCATTCGCATCAGTAGGGATTTGCGCCGCTCCGTGGATAGAGCGCAATTAGCGTTTCCTAATAAACAGATGGCCCGCTGGGTCCATCCAGCCAGGATATCAGGGTCCACGGGAACGTTGGATTCTTTGGCCTGAAGGGCCATCTCAAGTATTTTAGCCAAAGGGCCTACCACGTCCAACATTTTATCCTGGCAGCCGCGCCAGGCGCGGTCGATGCCCTTTTTTGGGTCCTTGGCAAACTTTTTCAAAAATGTTAACAGACTAACGTCGATCTCAGGAGTGTCTGCCACCTTATGGGCCAGGTCAGGTCGAGGGCATTCTGAGCGTAAACGGTTACGCACCTCTTTGTCAAAATCTTTCCTGAAGTTTTCTTGCAGATAATCCGCCACGGCAGCGGCCGGGACCCAGTCAGATGACCTGGGGTGGACAATTTCGTTAGGATTGAATGTGAAAGGTGTAGCAACTACCGGGACGGACGCCGAAGGTGTGGCCTGTTTTGCCTTCTTCTTCGGAGGGGCCTCCTCGTCCGTATCAGTGGTATCAGTACCAGACGTGGTGGTAGTGTCCGTGTCTACATAATGCTGCTTGCTCTTGGCCTTGGCCCCTGTAGAGTATCCATGCTCTGTCCCCGACGCTGCAGAGCTGCAGACACTGCAGAGCCTGAGCTTGCCCAGAGGCTGGTAGGGATTGCAGAGCACTTGAATGTGGCCATTGGTCACTGTTACCTGCCTGCGTAGCTGGTGGAGTGGTCTTAGTGGACTTGTCCTTAGTGAAACCATGTCTTTTAGCAAAATTCTCCAACTGTTTAGTAATAGGCTTAAGAGCCTTTGCCAATGCTTGATGCACAGTAGAAGGCACTGTGCTCTTGACTGCCTTGTTGACTGAGGCCTGCCCCGAAGCGTCCAAGGCCTCCACAATCTTGTCTTCAACTGCAGCAGCAGGCTGCTCTCCATAAACTTCTTCCCCTGCCTCCTCGTCAAAATACACCCACTCCTCCATTGTAGAACACAGTGGGAATGACACCACCAAAATGAGGTAGACACAAGGGGAGTAAGAGGGGGGGTCAGCCCCACTGCACACCAAATACACACCAAAGTCCTGTACCAGACCCCCTCAGCAAAGCTGTATAGTTATTATTGCAGCCCAGTGGGCGTCAGAGCCGTTGAAATACAATATATAGAGCGTGTGCGCTCTCTCAAGTAAGGCAACTGCTGTTACAACCAGTTAGGCGTCTCCTCCACCAGCTCTAACTAACAAACGCGGTCAAAATCGGTGGAAAAACGAGCTCTAAACGTGTGCAGCCCAACCGAGTCCAAATCCTACTAGGAATAGCCCAATGGACGTGGCTTGGGCTGCACGCGCTTGCCGTGTGGTTCTCGGCTCTGTTTGGCGTTCGGGCGATTAGGGAGAGCCCTGTGCCTTCCCTCAGTAACCGGAGGAGCCCGGCCGAGGCAGCGATACACCCGCAGGGCGGGGCGGTACAGGCGCGCGAAGCGCGAAGGAAACCGGAGCAAGGCTCCACAGACTAGCGCAGCAGCGCTCCTGAAGCGGCTGACACCGCCGACCCAGAAGCGGGTCCCAATCAGCGCGAAACGCGCGCTATCCACACCAGGCAACCCGAGGGTTGACAACTCAGCAAATAAACGGCAGCGCCGTATAACAATCAGCAAATAAGGTAAACAATCCCCAATTAAACACTCGACAGTCGAATAGATAAACAAGAAAACTCATATGAAGCAATAAAGCACTGTAAGAGTAATAGGAGCGGAGCACTTATCTCTTGCTGTGAGCAGCAAAGAAAGAGGAAGCTGGGACTGTTACCAGGGCTCTTGTAGGGCTAAGGAGGCGTGGCTTGGGCCAAGCATGATGGTTAATGTAGTTTAACTTTGATAAACTGTATGTTTATTGGCTGCTGTGAGTTTTACAGTAAATGAAAGAGAAGCATAATCTGAAGCCTCCGGTCCTGTAATAGAATCACTTTCGTTACTTGGCGCGCTCAGGGAAGCGTGGGAATGTGCGACCTGGATTTTGCACAGTGGAGTCTAATCCCACCCTTCTCCATCTCGTCACAGAGGGGGGGAGGGGGTTTAATCCCACCCCACTCTGTGACGAGATGGGGACGGGTAGGGAGGCGAGCTCCAGTCCTTGATTGACGGGAAGTCTACTGTGCTGCAGGGCATTTGAGTTAAGAGCCTGGAGCCAACTTTAACAAAATGTCATCAAGGGGTCGAGCTTAGCCGAGGAGGCTATTGCTCTTCTGACCTGATGACATCACGGATCCCGGGGCTAGAAAATCGTCCGCTCTGCAATCAGTTGCAGCCCCAGGGAATAGGCTGTGAATGGGCGTAAGTATTCAGGTCACATGCAGTGCATCAATGTGGCTTTAAGATTAAGCAGTCGTCTTGATTGCTTAAGAGGGACTGGCAGTAGAGTGTGTATGTGTGTTTCTTTTTATTTTTGCAAACCAATTTGCTAAAGAACACTACAGGGGGCGTAGCCAAATAGCCCATATAGAGGAACCACGCCTGCTGCATTTAGTAGTGTGACAAGATAGCTTCATATGTCATTAGGATACAGCTTTTCTGTTTGATTTTTCGGATCAGTCCACTCTTGGAGTTGTAATTTTTATTCATATTAATTGAGCCAATGGGACCAAAACACCTTTGGGATTTTGCATCTTTATGCAATGTTAATGTCTCTAAATCAGGGACTAGCCGCGTAAAAAAGACTGGTAATAGGGTGGGTGAATGACTCTGTCAATGCAGATTACTGCCAAATCCCATAGTTACCAACTGTCCCGTTTTTAAGAGGGACAGTCCTGGCAAGTTGGCGACTGTCCCAGGTAATATTGTTACAGAAACTGTACCTCTTTATTACACACAAGGTAGGCAAACAAGAACTTTCTATCTGCCGCATTCCTGTGCTACAAAGTGTTCCGGGATATTTTTAGGTCTCGCCTAGCTATCGCGTAATTAAGCGATGCTATACGAGATATTTAGTAAGGGGCTTTTGTAAGGTCTCGCCTAGCTATCGCGTAAGCGATGCTATGCAAGATATTTAGTAAGGGGCTTTTGAAAATGCTCCCAAAGGCTGCAGGCGGAACGGGTACCGTGCATGTGTGCCGGGCGTGCGCACCATTTGTCAGCCTGCGTGATGACTTTCGCGGCCCATTGATGTTCTCAGTGAGCCGCACGGCCACTGAGAACATCAAAGCGGCCGCAAAAGTGATCATTCTTCTCTCATTCCTTTCTCCGTTTTTTGTTCCAGATAGTTATTCTTCTCCACCTTTGTTTCTCTTTCTCTCATACCTGTTTTCAAACTTTTCTTCCCATTTACTTTATTTTCATTTTTTTTCTCTTTTATGTATAAGCATTTTTCTCTCCTCTTATTATTTTCCCTCTTTCCTTCTTTTAATTTTCCTGTCTTCTCATTTCTCCTCTTCTACTTTCCTATTCTTCTGTTTGTTCTGTTTTCCCTCCTTTCCATGTTTCTTCTGTTTCAGCTTCTCCTTCTCTCCTTCCCAGATGTCCTGCCTCTTAATTCAGTTTTCCATTTGCTGTCTGTTCTGCTTTTCTTTCCTACCCTCTGCTTCTCTTCTCATGCCTTGACTCCATATTGCGCCACTCATTTGTTTTTTCTAATTCTTCTTTTCCCTCTCTCTATTTTACTCTTCCAGTATCTCACTTTCTTCTAATCCACTCCATCGCTAAATGTCCCTCTCCCTCCATTATTCATTTCCCCCTCTTCCCTCCTGCCCATTCTCTTCTTCACTTCCCTCTCTCTTTTTCCATCTTCTCTAACCCCTTATCTCTGGCATCAACCTAATTTCCCCCCTACTTTTATTTGCGTTCTCTCTTGCCGGCTTCTTCTATTCCCCTCTACTATTCACCCCCCCTCTCGCTGTCCGCCCCTTTCTCTCCCCTTCTTTCTGCATTGCTTTTCTCTGCTATTTTATTCTTCTGCACTCTATCCCTTTTGTATTACAATCTTCATTCTTGCCGTGTTTTCTTCCCCCCCCCCTCTCCCCAGAGTCCCCTCTAATATGTTCCTTTGAATGAACCCATTTGCAGAACGTTCGCTGCGTATTAAGCTGCCTCCCCTTGGTTAATACAGTCAGCCTGTTTCCCTCTGAACAAGCTACAGTGTCCCTGTTGTGCAGCCTGTCCCCCCACACGCCTCTCTTTGTCCGGCGGGCCCTGACCTCCCACATTCCTGGGAGATTTACCTTTCCAGCTCCTTTCCTCCACCTGGGCCTCCGATTGCAAATACCCTGCCTCGTTTAAGCATGGGGGTTTCCCACAGCCAGGTGCAATTAATAACTACAGGGACCCAAAGGTATGTGGCATTGCAGAATAAGAGCGGATGTGGTACAGGTAGGCTTTTTAAAACGTATTTATTCGTTTTCACATTTATATAGCGCAAGGAATCAGAACACTTTCATTCGGCACCAATTGCATTACAGTTAGACACAAGCTTAGCATAAAAGAGAGTAGGACTCCCCTGTGCACCCTGGTATGAAGCTACCTGTCGCACAGGGCAGCCCTGTTTGTGTGACAGCGCAGGGGATGCACTGTATTTTTCTCCTTGCACAAATCAGCACAATAAATTAATTTGGATGCTGCACTGTATGAAAAAAAAGAAAATCTGTGCCTCGTTTACCATGAGCACGAAAGTAAAAATGTGTAGCTTCGGTTACAGTGCTAACGTGTATGTAAAACTCTCTCCTCTCTTTTTACTATGCCATATATACACTGACTGGCTGCATAACAATTACACTTGCCACATCTCTTACTACCGAAAGACTGACTGGATTGTTGCATTCCGCTGAAAATGGGCAGCATCTCAGAGGTACAATACATCAACAATTTGGGAGGAACGAGATCCAAGGCACTGGTGGACGTTGCCAGTGATTTCTATCATTACTGCCTGGAAAAAATGATTACAGTATCAGCGATACTGCTAGGCCTTTCCAACATCATTGTGGACTGGAACTCGCAGTTCCGGGGAGATTCTAACAACTGAAAACTCGATCCTCAAGTGTTCAAGCTATTGTGCCAGAGATGGGGGATCCCACTCATGGATTTTTTTGCATTGAGGCAGAATGGTCAGGTGCCACACTTCTACACTTGGAGATCCTGATCCGGAGTGGATGCTTTTCTTTAAGATTGGGGCACAGGCTTGAATTATGCCTTCCCCCAATTTATCATGATAACCAGCCTGGTGACAGAAACCAGACAACAACAAGTGGAGTTGTTTTTGAAGACTCCATTTTGGAGTTCGCAACCATGGTTCACAGTACTTTTGGAGATGTCACAATACTGTCTAGTGGTGCTTCCATCATTTCTGGACGTCCTTCAGGGATCAAGAGGTGAAACGTATCAGATTATTTGAGCCAACTCTCTGAATCTATTTGCCCGGCAGATATTAAGCACAAAATGGAAGATGCCTGGCTTTTCGAAATTAGCTTCTTCTTACTTGGAATGGGCATGGCCTGCGGGTACCAATGAGAGATACAAATGGGCCTGGTCAGCTTAGCACAAATGGTGTTTGGAGGGGGATGTGAATCCCATGGGGGCCATCTTTGTCTGAATCCTACATTTTCTTTTACATATGGCTGAGGTAGGTAGAGCATATAATACTGTTAATTTCTTTAGATCAGTGATCTCAGCAGGCCATTTACGTATAGCAGGTAAACCAGTGATGTATGAGAGCGTGCAGGTGCGTGATTTACAATCTCTCATCCGATGGATCTTTTTAAGTTGACTCAGGCTCCAAGGGAGTTAGCAATAATAAAACAATTCAATATTTGTGAAGCCCATTTGGTCACACAATAAGGACCAGGAACTGGTGATTGAAGTTAAGGAATTTTATTTCCGATTAGTAGTCGGTCCAATATATATGCATGTCAGGAGAATATTGAAAAGATGTAAGATTACAGCTGGTAAACTGAAATATCACAATTGGTTTATTCTCAGTAGGATACGATACAATATAATCACAGCCACAGCAATACAAAAACTAAGAATTAGAAATAGGTGTTCCTTAAAGAAAGTCGGATTCTCTCTCCTAAACATGAATAAGTTCTAAAATCATCTAGTAAAAGTTCAAAATTTAGAATAAGGATGGTTTATAGAGTGGGGTCTCAAGGAAATTCGGAAATGCGAGAAGGTGTCAGCATAGTGAAGATTCCAGTAGAAGTCTTCCAGAATTGTAATAAGTGTTTAGAATGAAGCTTCATGAAGCTTCACACTTGCAAGAATAAAGGAAGCAGAGCGGTTTGTACCCCACGAAGTCTAAGGAAAATCTGCCTCGACTCCTAAAAGTGTGAACATTATTTAAAACAAACAGAACCTTCAGCAACAGTCATATCTCTTTCCACCCCACCAGGAACCAATCATTTCACTTCTTGTGGGTGCATTTGCAACATTACCTGAGTTTCCTATCGAACAGAACTTGGACAGCTACTGCAACCATGAACACCCCCTCCCGTTCCTGATATGCGATGAATAGGAGGCTTCATCTGCTCATTAGGTCTTCAAGTTTCCTGCCAAGATTTCTCTTCTCAGACCTTAATATCAATAAACGAATACATACAACAATACTCCTTTCTCTAGCTAATGAAACCTTGAGAACGCACCTGCAAAAGAAAGAACAAGCTGACCAAGCAAAGAACGTTTCAGAATCAAGGCCTTTAGTCGGGCTAACTTTACCTAAAAATTTAACGTGCATTTCAAATATATGATTATGCATGCACACATATAACCTTCAGAATAAATGCAAACTTGAAATAAAGAATGCAACTTTACTTATGCAAATATAACTTGAAATATAAAATGTGAGTAATGAATACATGTAAACATTTTAAATGAGTACTAGGGCACACGTTTATAAGGCTTCAGTTTCTCAATAGTCACATTTTATTATTGCGTTTTAATGTTCACAGATGTTAATATTGTTAAGGCAGACAGTAAATATAATGTCAAAATACAAATGCAAAGTTGCTTAATGATAACATGTAAAGGATGGAGTCTAAATTGCACTACTCCAGGTCTCACCCATTAATTTGTTCATTGATGAGGGGGATCAGGTTATTCAATTCATCTATACCTAGGTATTCTCACACTTGGGATTTTAACTGAGCTCTATGTCATTCACTGGGTGGCTGGATAATTCCAGCCTTTCTAGGAAACAGCTGTTTGCAATGCTGACTATCATGCTTTGCTTTATCTCTTGTAAGATGCTTTCTGATATTAGAGCACTAGACTTATTTTGACGTTCCTTTACTCCTGAAGGGGTAATGTTAACCACATTTAACACATGAATAATTTTTTTATCTGGAATTTCTAGACAATCCCAGATCGGGAGTGGTGAAATCCTTGCAGGTTATGAGATTGTGTCTCGCAAGCTCTGACGAGGTGGGGTTAACCTGCTTTTGATATGTATTGCTAAACCTCGTAAGGCAGTCTGTATATCCTGTATGGCTAGATGGGTTGGATGGGTGATGCAGGAAGCTAGTATTGATGTTTCAATACTAGGGGCCCATTCTAACATGGGCTCTATTTCCTCCATAGCCTTCATATTGGGGGCCAAATTGGAAGATATTTTAAAGACAGTGAAATGGTGATCTTATCCCACTTTTACGAAATTCTACTTCAAGCCAACATCTCAATTGGCCTCTCTGGTGGTAAGCAAACTTTAAACAGCATAATCAGAGCCTTAGGTCCTGACACAAAATGAGCAATTTCCTAGCACATGTAAAGGAAAATTTCAATTCTATTAAGGACACAGAGCTGAAGATTATCCCACCCACCTTGTATCCTACAGAAGACCCTCCCGACTGATCAAGGATAAATGACAATGCAGGTTATAAGTATTTTAAATATGGTCTTACTCTGGACATTTTTATTTATGCATTCTTGATTGTACTGCATTGACAATGTTTTGGTACATGATTGATTATAACATGCATGTAGGATGCGTACAAGATTCTAATTACTATTGTATACCTTCTGGTAACAGAAGAGAAACAATGAAGTGCAACATGAGGCTAAGGAGAGGTCCATGAAGCTTTTCTTCGCACAAAGAAAGAGGACTATGATGGAAGGACAGACCCTTCTGCTGTTATGGAGATTATGATTGGTTGTTTTACATATTCATGGGCATTGTCTTTTTTTATTGGCTTTTGTCAAATATCAGTCAATAGAGTTGAGCATAATCTTTGCCTCTATGTCCTTAATAGAATTGAATTTTCCTTGACATCTGCTAGTAAATTTTTCTTGTAGCCCGCATGCATAACCCACAAAGCTCCACACACCTCCACTTCTTCTTTTTTTTGTCTGAAAAAAATCTCTGGTGGTCAAAGGGGCCCATAAAATGTGGAATCCCTCCACCTTTAGCTACCTACATATAAACATAAGCAGTGCATGAAGCAATTATTCTCTGATAGCACCACAAGAATGTGTAATTGTCTACCACAAACTCTATGTTCCACTCACTTTCTGGAAAGATTTAATAAGAATCTCAAAATCCTTGTTAGAAAGACACTTTGTTTGCACTGGCAACGTAATCCTCTACTTTTTTATCTAACATTGACATTGTTTTTTTTATCAGTATCTGGTGACTAGTTTTGTTTGTGTTTATTGTAAGGTACTTTAATGCCCCTGAGCCATATTCACCCAATAGAAAATTGCATTTAGAAAGAGAAATAAAGAATTCACAGGGAGTTGTGTTGCTTGTTTGGTCTTCTTGTGCTGAGGGCCCAGCACTTGTGCGATAATCTTTTGCTCATTGTCCTTCCAAAAGTCCCATGTCAGTGCATCCAAGCCGCTCCAGTCCAGCATTTTCCTTTGTATTTTGGGACATATAAGCCTGATTTAAAATTTGGCGGCTGAGGTAAATCTCTCCATATGGCGTACTATTTTGCTCCTGCCATTTAGAAGGTCCTCTGCCATCCAAATTTAAAGATGTCTGACTGGACAGAGGACACCTCTTTACGTTGGCAGGAACCTCCATGATGGCGGTTCCTGTTAATGCAGCACGTGTTTGATGGTTGGTACAGTCAAAATAATGATACAGTCTGTCAAACTCTTAACATGTTTTTGTATTTGCAAAACAAACTAATGATAGCATAGGAGTTATCTCCAATGCTGTGGGGGTCATATTTACAGTTTTCACTGTCCTTTAATGCTAGTTTTTACCTGGCAGTAAGGGTCAGTGAACACTAGCCATTAAATTGCCCACTCTAAATTGGGTGGGAAGTCGAGTTGCCTAACCTTAGAAAGCCCTTGCTCCATCTGGCCATTGGAGGATATGTCAGTGACTGAGAAGGAGTATTTTCCATTGCTGACCTACTTACGTCTGTAAATCAGGCCGGCGGACCTTTTAGATTGGCAGAGAGGGTACTCTGTCATCATAGCGGGGGACTATCCTCTCGGCCATATTGGTAATCAGGCACATAGTTATGTTTAATTTACCAGGACTACAACTACCAGCATGCAAAGAAAAAACACTGGAATGGACTGGAATATCTTTTTACATCAGGAAATGGAAAACATGGCAGCAATGTACTTAACATCATGTTTGTGTCACGGACAAAACTAACATTGAAACATTAAGGTAATGTCCACCTGGCTAAAGTGCATGTGATGTTGCATCCTTCCCTAGAATGGAAAACGAATAGAAGACCATGAAAAACAAAAACCCCATCAAATGGCACAATTATAAATCAATAACCAAAGCATCCAAAAATCGTTTAATGAAAATGGTCTCAGTATTTGGGTGAAGGTGCAGGATAAGAGCTCAGATAATAACTAGTCTACTTTAGGCTTGTTACCTTTCTCCCCATTTGTTTACATTTTGCTATTGTACTTGGACCGAGAACTAGTAGGTGTAAAAGTATTTGTGTAAAATCCTCACTATTCTTCTAAGGCATTGCCATTATCCCTCTGTTGTTTAATAATAATGATGAAATCATTTAATCGAGAAAGAATGTAACCAATTTAAAAATACTATTTAAGTACATTCTTTATTAGTTTGTTGTTAAGGTATATATATTTCAAAAGGAAAAAAGAAAGATTTAACTGCTTTTCTCTATTTTTTACCAGCATGGCCTTGAAAATGCAGGCCAGGTCCAAAAAGAACAAGCATTTGCAATGCAATAGGTCTCGCTTTAGGAAAGTTTGAGCTATTGGTATTGTAAATGACAAATTTTGTATTTATGTGTTGGTTTTGAAAATAGCTAAATTAATCGCTTTGTCATTTACAATTCCAATAGTTTTAACTTTCGCAAATGTGACACATATAGCATTTGTAATGCAATATGTGTTGTATTTACGTGACCTAGATGTATTGACATTACAAATAACAATGGCTTTTAATTTTTAAAAATAATTAATACTTAAATAAAAGTTATTGTAATTTATAATGGCAATAGCTTAAACTTTTGTAAATAACTTTTGTGAAGATTATGTTCATTGTATTTTATTGTGACGAAAATTCAAGAATAGAAGTGAAATATTAACATATTTTTGTGACATCTCTAATAAAGCTTGAAACATTGAGAGAACATATTTGAACCAGTTGTTGTTGAATGGTTGCACAGATTGATGCTGTGGTGGCGCTGAGTGATGTTGTGGTGGCAACAAGTGATGCTGTGGCGTTCAGTGATGCTGTGGTCGTGCATAGTGATGTTGTTGTGCCCCTGAGTGATGCTGTGGGGGTGCTGAGTGATGCCGTGGTGATGCGATAGATAGAGTGAGTGTGATAGATAGATAGAGGGAGGGCAATAGATAGATAGAGGGCAATAGATAGATAGAGGGAGGGCAATAGAGGGAGGCCGATAGAGTGAGGGAGGGTGATAGAGTGAGGGCGATAGATAGATAGATAGAGGGAGGGAGGGTGATAGATAGAATGAGGGAGGGCGATAGATAGACTGAGGGCGATAGATAGAGTGAGGGTGATAGAGTGAGTGAGGGCGATAGAGTGGTATAGTGAGGATGGTAGAGTGTGGGTGGTAGAGTGGTAGAGTGAGGGCGGTAGTGGTAGAGTGAGTGCGGTAGAGTGGTAGACTGAGGGCGGTAGAGTGATAGAGTGAGGGCGGTAGAGTGGTAGAGTGAGGGAGGTAGAGTGAGGGCAGTAGAGTGGTAGAGTGTTGGGATTGGCCGCAGCGCAAGAATAGTTAATCGCCACTAACCTTGCTCTGATGACCAGCAGAGACGATGTTCGGAGATATTCCCCCCAGTCCCTCCCAGCCACAATTCCAACAGTGGCAGTATGAACCGTCTGTGAGAACTCGTGCCAAGGGGGGGAAGGGAAGTGGATAAAATAATAAACGGGCCGTGTAAGTCTTCTGTGGGTCCCTCAAGGGTTGGACAAAAGGACTGTGCGATCTCAAGAGGATTGTCCAGACTGTAAGGGGGAACGACAAGACAAAAGAAAAGGATTAACACCAATCCTAGTGTGAGCTATTTTAAAGTCTGGAAGCCTTCTCCCTTTACTCACCAGAAGGTCACACAACCAAACTATGAATTACGGTCCTTTGCGTAACTGCAGAAGCCACCAAACGGGGGAAGCGTCTTTCAGAGCAAATGAAGGTAGCTGGAATGGGAATTCCCCTTTTTTGGAAAAGTTAAATATACTACCAGAGAGCAGAAGGCTTAAAAGGGCAGCACAAACAAAGTTCACTAAAGAATAAGGTCGGTGTCGTTGATGGCACAACACAAGTTCACGAAAATGTCTTTTGTAATGCTCCTCTGTTACTTCACAAACGAAAACATCAGGCATCCAGATTAGGCTTCCCAAAACACAGGAAAACTCAATACAAAGTTCATGGGTGAGTTTGTCACCAACACGTGACCCCAGCTACTGCCAAAAGGAATTTCAGAGGGAGCGTCTTAGAATTCAGATGCTTACTCTAATAATTGCCTTTCTCTCTGTTAGGCTCCTGCCCAACCCACACACTGCAGGAACGAGGTATGTCCCAATCCACTTCCCTGACTCACCAGCCACTCACTAGATGGTACATATGAGTAAGCTGATGACCCAGAAAAGGGGGTGGAATATATATGAAGGCACCAAACCTTCCACCCTGTAAAACGCAGTATGACGAACACCCTCCTCCTCGCTTCCGCACCTGCATAAACAGTGAGACAAAAAATACACCTCACAATAGTCTCTCAGTCCCCAATCCTACCTCTGTACAACATGACCATATCCAGAAAACAACCACACATACACTTACCAGAAACAGATGCAGGGTTTGCTTCGAGGAGGTTCTAGTCCAGGGCAACACTATCCCAAGATAACTTCTCTTGGGTTGAATTTAAATCAGGACTAGTATTTGGGTGATTGGTTTGGGCGTGTAAGAAATGCAGGGTAAAAAACACGCCTAAATAGATGGCATGAACAAAAAACCCCTGTATTTCCTGAAATAGTAATAGGGTCTAAGGCCGGGGTCTCCAACCGGTCGATCGCGAGCTACCGGTAGTTCGCGGAGACCCCGGGAGTAGCTCGCCTGGCCCTTGCTCTGATTGGAGGAGATCTGTGGATGGGGCGGGCCGGGCGAAGCGGATGACCCGATGACGCTCCTCCGATGACGCTCCTCTCCGGGAGCTGCAGACTCCTCTCGTGAGAGTCTGACGTCATCGCCAATTGAAAACGCGCGCTGGCATCGCACTCTCTGCCACTGTGCTACGGGTGCCAGCGCGGAGCTGTAGAGTGACTTCCACCGCCAGAAGCCGCCACTGCTGCAGGTAAGCTCGTTCTTTTCGTGCCTCTTCCCCCCCCCCTCACATCTGGTGCCCCTCTGACCCCCGCCCGCTGAACACGCTCCGGCTGCTCTCCTGCCTCGCTCCCTCTCTTCCCAGCAGATAGACCCCCTCCCTCTGACCCCCGCTCGGGCTGCTACCCTGCCTCGCCAGACCCCCTCCCGCTGACCCCCGCTCGGGCTGCTCTCCTGCCTCGCCAGACTCCCTCCCCCTGACCCCCGCTCAGGTCTCCTGCCTCGCCAGACCCCCTCCCGCTGACCCCCGCTCAGGTCTCCTGCCTCGCCAGACCCCCTCCCCCTGACCCCCGCTCAGGTCTCCTGCCTCGCCAGACCCCCTCCCCCTGACCCCCGCTCAGGTCTCCTGCCTCGCCAGACTCCCTCCCCCTGACCCCCGCTCAGGTCTCCTGCCTCGCCAGACCCCCTCCCCGTGACCCCCGCTCAGGTCTCCTGCCTTGCCAGACCCCCTCCCGCTGACCCCCGCTCAGGTCTCCTGCCTCGCCAGACCCCCTCCCCCTGACCCCCGCTCAGGTCTCCTGCCTCGCCAGACCCCCTCCCCCTGACCCCCGCTCAGGTCTCCTGCCTCGCCAGACCCCCTCCCCGTGACCCCCGCTCATAGTAAAATAGTAAAAAAAAAAAACAAGCAGAAGACAGGGAAGGAAAGGCTTGGCTGTTGAAACAGGAGACCAGGGGCGGACAAACTGTGTGATCCTGGGCAGATCTCTTTATATTACAAGGTCTCTTTTACCTTCTCTGCCAGAAACGCTGCAGCGCCCAGAAACAGGCACACCGCCAGAATTTAGCGCTTTATAAGACGGACATTTACTACTGTAGGCATAGTGTACAGATGACGAGAAAACTGTTGAACTGCGAGTCACAGAACATAAGGACGAATGCACTGATGCGATCACGGTAGAATAAACGTGAAATAGCAATGAAAAATTAAAAACCTATAAACATGAAATTGAATCGATTACGACAAATATCACGCACATCAGGGATGCGGTGCTTGGCATCAAAAGCTCTGCCAATGCACCGATTCATTGTCTCTTCTGTGCCAGGCTTTCACAGCCCGGATGGTTTCCTGCTGCAGAAAGTGTCTCCCCCCAGAATGTAAGGAGTTTGCTGGCAGCGAGGCGTGGGCTGGTTACTAAGAGCCAAGTTATATATAGACTCGGTGTGTGGCTCGAGGTGTTTTGTGTATGTGTGTGTGTTTGTCGTGGGGTTAAAGTTTATTTGAATTAGGGAGAGGGGTCCGGGTGTTTGCGGTCGATCTCAGGGGGTGGGGCGCGGGGGGCCCGCTTGGTCTGTGCCGCAGGGTGATGCCTGGTCTGCTGAGGGTGGGCCGCGCAGAGCGGAGTGGGCTGCCCGCCACACTTTTCTTTTGATGCGTGTGTGTCACTGTTCTGGAGTGAGGAGAGAGGTGGCAGGGAACACCGTGGGGGTGGAGGGAAGAAGCGGGGATGGAAGGGGGCGGAGTGGTAGAAGGGTCAAGGCGAACCGCGCGGGATGAGAGGGTGGGGGTGGGGCAGTGAAAAAAAAAAAAAGATCCCCTTGGGCTGCAAATTCCTTGGGTGAACTCCGAATGGGAGGTCCACTATTACAATCCCCAGCCCAGAGCCAGATAACCCCCCAAAAAGATTCTCTTTTGCCTCTCTGCAAGCCTGTTATCTTGTCTCGTATCCAACTTGGGAACACGTACCTGTGATGCATGGTTTGAGGCACACGCTGTGAACAGTGGCTGAAAAATGTAAACCTGCTTTAGGTGGAAGGTAGTGGATTTCTGTTCATTGTGATAAAAAAATGTTTAACATTCATTGTACAAACAGCAAGCAAGCATGTTTCATCGGAATAGCGCTTGTTGGACTAGTCATCACAATATGAGACTGAAGGGGTGACTGGAGAATTATTAATTTGTGTTCTCATAGGAACACATAGGACACGTGCTAATGCAACTTCCAGGATAATTGATAGACAAAACATTTAATGAAGTCAAACATGCCAAGGACATACAAAGGGGAATGATAGTAATTGAAATGTAAGTAGTAAAGCTGAAGATTCTGTGGGCGCTTGAAGGAGTTGTTAAAATTAAGGGCGTAGGATGAGCACTGTGGTTGAAATCTCTTGCATTGTCTTCTTTCTAATTTGTTTTGTTCATACACGTGCAAGTAAAGTGAAATTCCTGTTCACCCTTTCTACGGCATTCATTTGCAAAACATCCACCCTTCTCAGGCGTTAGCGGGTACTGGAATAAACACTGAAAAAGATGATTCTCGTCCCACCCTCTCCCAGCACCAGCAAATATCCTAGATCTGTGGATAGTGAGACACATTGGAAATGGCATCTTCTCTATGGGTTGGGCATTACACGGTGAACGTTTGCAAGATAGCAGATGCTGTTCTAGCTTTCTTCCAAATTCCCAGTGGCATCTCTGTGGCCAGCATAGGCTTGGAGAAATAACGCTGTTTTTGCATCATTTGGCTGAGGTTCCTTTTACGAGAGCCTCTGTGCTGTTACTATCCGTCTCAAGGCGTGCCTAATGGGTAGACCCCCTCCCGCTGACCCCTGCTCGGGCTGCTCTCCTGCCTCGCTCCCTGTCTTCCCAGCAGCCAGACCCCCTCTCGGGCTGCTCTCCTAGGTTACAGGTGAGCGAAGAGGAAAGAGCTAAACCTCCTTCACCAATGTCAAATCAATACCCACCCCACCCCAGAGAGCAGTATTTGTGATTGAAATGGGAAGTGATCTCTATGGGGCTGGGGCAGGGTGCCGTGGTTATAAATAATCAGCCTTGTTATACATGCTTTTAAACACCTTTAAAGCCTTAACATTCCTCCCGCTGACCCCTGCTCGGGCTGCTCTCCTGCCATGCCCCGCTCCCTCTCTTCCCAGTAGCCAGGGCCCCCTCACTCTGCCCCAGCCCAGGCTGCTGTTTTGGCCTCCTCCTTGCCTCCGCTCCTCTTCCCTTCCCGGGCTGCTGTTCCCTCACTTTTTTGAGTACAGGTCTTTAAGCCTAAACAAATGTTCTTGAATCTTGCTTTATGTGTGTACTTGATAGTGTTTAAGTGTGTTTGTACTTGTGTTGGGGTGAAGTTGATGGATATAAAGATGTTGTTACAGATCCTGTTATAACACTTTCGCAAGTGCTTTATCAATCTTCCTGCTTCCTCAAATTTGCTTGAAACTCTTTTTTTTTGCCTCAGTGCAATACCACAATCACTTACGCCTCATCACTTTCAAATGTCACCAGCCGCCCCTGATTACAGCATTATTAAAACTGTCCATGTGGTATTCTTGCCTTTTGTGGATTGAATGTGGACTTCATCAACATTTTTACTCTTGCTACAGCATCAACAGCCAATGATGGGTCAAGAGCCAGGTCCCTCCAAAAGGCCGAAGACTTACCACTTCCATCAAGAGTGGGAGAACGAATTTTTATTTACACAAATCAAAGACAGCTGTGTGTGTTTAATCTGTGGAGCAAAAGTTGCAGTGGGGAAAAAGGGCAATGTTGAGAGGCATTTTACAACAAAGCACATGCATTTTGAGAGGAAGTTCCCTAAGGGAAGCAGCCTGAGGTCACAAAAAGTAAATGAACTGAAATCTGCATTGCAGACACAGCAATCTTTTTTCACAAAGCCAACGAAGAAAGCCACTGCAGCAACTGAAGCATCCTTGGTAGTTACTCATCACTTGATCAAGCACAAAGCAACATTTTCAGATGGAGCAATTATGAAGGAAGCAATGCTTCTAATGGCCCACTCTTTATTCAAAGACTTTAAATTTAGCCCTGAAGTTATGTCTGGCATTTCAGATGTGCAGTTGGGGGCAAACACTATGGTACGAAGGGTATCTGCATTATCGGGCAACGTGACAGAGCAGTTGGAGCGGGATTTAAAGACATGTAAATATTTTTCTCTGCAATGTGATGAATCTGTTGATGCAAGCGATATTGCACAGTTGGCTATCTTTGTTAGAATGGTTTTTGAAGATTTCACGTATAAAGAAGAATTTTTAACTCTGTTGCCTCTGAAAACCACAACCAGAGGATCTGACATCCACAATGAGGTGAAAAATTATTTTGCGAAACAAAATGTTCCATTGAAAAAGTTAGTGGCGATAACAACTGATGGTGCACCCGCAATGATAGGGCGTCATTCTGGCTTCATTGCCAATTGTAAAGCAGATCCAGATTTCCCTCCGTTATTAAACTACCATTGCATTATACATCAACAGGCAATATGTGCAAAGGTAATGGGGTTTGATCATGTGATGACTCCTGTTGTTAAAATTATTAATTCAATTCGTGCAAAGGCCAAGCAGCACCGAACCTTCAAATTGTTCCTTGAAGAACTTTCAGCTGAGTATGGTGACCTTTTACTGCACACTCAGATCCGATGGCTTAGCAGAGGAAGAATACTGCGAAGATTCCTTTCCCTATTGCCAGAAGTCAAAGCTTTCATGGAGTCTAGAAATGAAGATACCACACAGCTGTCAAACACTGAATGGTTGCTCGATTTAGCTTTTTTGACAGATGTCACAGAGAAATTAAATTTATTGAACTACGATTTGCAAGGCAAAAACAAGACAATAGCCAACATGATTAGTTCTGTGAAAACATTCAAAACAAAACTTAATCTTTTCATACAGCATGTACAGAAAAGAAAGTTTCAGCACTTTCCCTCAGTGCTCCAAATCCTGTCAGAAAACAACATTGAGGCTGGGATCCTTGACATACAAAAATACAGTAACCTCCTCGTGAGGCTTAATCAAGAGTTCAGTGACCGGTTTAGTGATTTTGAGCAACTGGAGCCCTGTGTGATGTTCACTTCAAACCCCTTCATGGAAGTGGATCTTAGTGACATTTCAGAGAAAATTAGTGTTCTTCTGAACCTTGACTCTGACACCATGGAAATGGAGATGGTCTCACTTCAAAATGACATTGAATTGAAAGCAAGGCAATCTGACATTAATTTCTGGAGTCTTGTGGATGCAGAAAAGTTTAAGAACATCCACACAGCTGCATTGAAACTTTTTTCCCTGTTTGGCTCTACCTATCTTTGTGAATCTGCATTTTCCGATATGAACTTCATAAAATCTAAGTTTCGCACACGTCTGACTGATGAACATTTAAATGACTCCATAAGAGTTGCCCTCTCAAACTACACCCCAGATTACAAGGCATTACTGGACACCATGCAGTGTCAAGTCTCTCACTGAAATTATTTGTATGTAGTCGTAATCAATACTTGTTCAGTCGCACTTCCTGGGGAAATGACAAATCTGTTTAATTATTAAAACCAAGATTAAAGTCGCTGCAGAGAAGAATCTTCAGCCTCCTGCAAAGCTTTTTTAGTATTTGAACAAGAACAATGCAATGTGTACTGCAGGCCTGTATTACAAACACAATAAAACTTAGCTGGAGAGAAGAATCTTGAGCACGTTTCCAAATGATTATTTGCAGCATAAAAACGAATCAGTTCCACATTGAAGTTAAGATCGCTTTCCATGTATGTTTGTTAATTGAGCCGCATTACAATGATTATTTCAATGACCACTATTACTGGAAGGTCTTAATTTTGGACCTTAATTTTGGACCTGTTAATTGGAATGACTTGAAGCGTCACAAATCCAAAGTCATTCCTTTTGGTGTTCTGGGCCTGTCTTGGGTATTTTGTTCAAACCACAGTATGGGCTCTGATGAAATTAGGATTAAAGGCAATGAAACGAGGCGTGGGGGGGTCTCGCGGAAAAATGCACAAGTTGATTCGGGTTCGGTAGCTCACGACTATGTTCACTGGTCAGAAGTAGCTCTCACTACACAAAAGGTTGGAGACCCCTGGTCTAAGGGAATCCGAGTGACGTGATGGCTCTATTCACAGAATGATCGATTGGCAATACCCAGCCGGGTTTCCACTCGCGGAATGGCCTCAAACGTCACTTCCGCCCATAACGAGGCGGACCGGTCACAGTCTAAACGTGTGTACAGCGCGATACCGCGCGTACAATGTCTTGCCTCACAGCGTCTCAGGAAACATGAAACAAGGCGCTGAAAAGGTGACGAACAAACAGGAGCCCCTGGATGTCGTTGGCAAATCTAAATCAAGGGCAATTGGGAACGGAACAAAAAAGGGGCGCGCTATCTAACTAACTACAACCTACAAGGGACGGCCACTAATAAAAGGGGAGGGAGGGTACAGGCAAATACAATAACGGAACTCCAGGACACAGAAAAAGGGAGAAAAAGGAAGGGAATACTCCAATGAATCTCACGAGCCCGTGAGAATCAGCAACAGCCAACAGGATACACAGGAACCAGGATGCAGGAACCCACAGGTTAGCAATAACAAGCAGAGACACTATGGTAGGACTAGTTTTTATGTGTAACTGGCAAGTCACGTGATGGTCAAGACATGGTCATGAACAGAGGACTGGGGACCGAATCCTAACAGTACCCCCCCCCCCCCAATGACCCTTCCCACCGGCCGGGGCTTGCGGGGATGCTGTCTATGGAATAACCGAACCAAACGAGGCGCATGCACCCCCCCAGCTGGTTCCAATGTACTGTCTTCTGGAGCATAACCCTTCCAATCCACCAGGTAGAACAACCGACCTCTCCTGCGTCTGGAATCAAGTATTGCTTGAACCTCGAACTCTTCCTGACCATCCACCAACACAGGGGCGGGAGGGGGCAAAACCTGATCTGAGGGAACAAAGGGCTTCAACAAAGAAGTATGGAAAACAGGATGGATCTTGTAATCCGATGGCAATAAGAGCTTCAGGGCCACAGGACTGATCACCTGTACTACAGGGAAAGGACCTACATACCGGGGCTGAAGCTTTTGTGACCCCTGTAATCTCAGATTACGTGAAACCAACCATACCTGATCGCCCACCTTGTAACCAGGGGCCGGGGCCCTATGACGATCCGCCTGCAGCTTCATAGCAGCCTTGGCTTCTTGCAGCCTGACCCTTGCCTCTTCCCAGATGTCGCTTAATCGCCTACACACTTCATCAATGGCTGGCATGTGCCCAGTGGGTTGGATTGCTAATGCTCTAGGATGATATCCCATAGAACAATAAAATGGTGTCATTCCCAGGGCGGTATGAACACTATTGTTGTAGGCGAATTCTGCTATGGGCAAAGCCGTCACCCAATCACATGACAGGGACGTAATCAGGCACCTCAAGTATTGTTCCATTGTCTGGTTGGTACGCTCCGTCTGCCCATCTGACTGAGGATGATACGCAGATGACAATCGTATATCCATCTTGAGCACCAGACAGAGTTCAGTCCAAAAATGGGACACAAATTGCGCCCCCTTATCTGATATCACAGCAGATGGTAAACCATGTAACCGTACCACCGAGGTCATAAACTCCAAAGCCATCTCCTTTGCTGTCGGGATCTTAATGAGTGGGATAAAATGCGCCATCTTAGTGAACAAATCCACCACTACAAAAATGGCGGTGAATCCGGACACCGATGGAAGATCAGTGACGAAGTCCATACTGACAGTATGCCAAGGAGAGGGAGGGACCTCTAACGGCTGCAAAAGACCAGAGGGCTTTCCGTGGGAGGGTTTATTAATGGCACAAACAGGACAAGCTGACACATACTTCTGAATATCCTGTGCCATGGTCTCCCACCAAAACCATCTCAAGCAGAACTCCTTCGTCTTACCCATCCCAGGATGCGTGACCAAGGAGGAAGAGTGACACCACTCCACCACCTTCCCTCTCAATTCGGGTGGAACGAATAACCGATCCCCATGATACAACAACCCATCCCGGGACACCACCTGAGGTAGTTGTAACCATGGAGCCAGATCCATCCCGCATAAACAGTCTTTCACGGTAGAGGAAAACTCCTCCATCGAAGCCGCTCCAACTATCTTCACAGTGTCAATCATAGGTCTACTCTCCTTCACTGATCTTATCTCATCCGGATCAATATGAATCCGGGACAGCGCGTCAGATTTTATCTGCTGAGCAGCGGGTCTATATGTTATGACGAAATCATATTCGTTAAAAAACAAAACCCATCGCATCTGCCTTGGTGTCAATGCCCGAGCTGATCTAAAGAACTCCAGATTCTTATGGTCCGTGTAGATCGTAATCGTATGCCTGGCACCCCACAAATAGTGTCGCCATTCTTCAAAGGACAGTTTCACGGCTAACAACTCACGTTCCGCCACAGTGTAGTTGCGTTCAGCTGGCAGCAATGTTTTAGAGAAATAGGCAATAGGATGCAAGTGGCCCGTATCCTCTTCTCGTTGCGACAGTACACCACCCACTGCACCAGCTGACGCATCGGTCTCTACATAAAACGGCAAGGCAGGGTCAGGATGGGCCAGCACAGGAGCAGACGTAAAGGTCTTCAATAACAACCGGAAGGCATTCTGAGTCTCAAGGGACCACACAAAAGGGACCCCCTTTCGCAATAATCGAGTCATGGGCGCCACAATATCAGAAAACCGAGCGATAAAACGCCAGTAGAAATTGGAGAATCCTAGAAGCACCTGTATGTGCTTTACAGTGGATGGCACAGGCCAGGTCACGATCGCCTGTATCTTTTTTGGGTCCATACGTATCCCTTCTGCTGATATCAAGAACCCCAAGAATTCCACCTCTACGGCATCAAACTGGCACTTTTCGAGTTTGGCATATAGCTGGTGTTCCCTCAGTTTCTGCAGCACTTGTACCACATGCTTATGATGGTCTACTCCTGTCTCAGAATAGATAAGGATGTCGTCCAAGTACACAATGACCGTTCTATCCAGGTACTCGCTCAGAACTTCGTTAATGAAATACTGGAACGCCGCTGGCGCATTACACAGGCCAAATGGCATCACACAGTACTCAAACAAGCCATGTTTAGTTTTAAAAGCCGTCTTCCACTCATCCCCAGGCCGAACACGAATCAGATGGTAAGCTCCGCGCAAGTCCAATTTAGTGAACACCGTGGCCTTGCGGAGCTCGTTCAGCAACACGGGGATGAGCGGAAGAGGGTACCTGTTCTTCACAGTGGCCTTATTCAATGTCCTATAATCCACACAGGCCCTCAACGGCCCCTCCTTCTTCGGTATGAAAAAGATCGCTGAAGACACAGGTGAAGAAGAGGGACGGATAAACCCTAGTCCTAGCATCTCATCCAGATATTCCTTGAGGTGTTTTTCCTCTGGTTCGGATAGTGCGTAAATACGACTACATGGCAAAGGAACCCCTGCCACAAGGTCGATCCTACAGTCGAAAGACCGATGTGGTGGTAGACTCTGGGCACAACCCTTGTCAAAGACATCCCTGAAAGCAGCATACTGCACTGGTACCCCACTCCCTTCCGTTGCTGCACAAAACAACGAAGGAACCTTCTCACTTGCCTCACTATAACAATGTCCCAAACAATAATGAGAATCCAATGTCACCAAACGCTGCACCCAATCGATCCTGGGATTATGTACCTAGAGCCAAGGAACCCCTAACACCAGACCGAATGAAGGCGCATCAATCAAATCAAACACCACCCGCTCCAAGTGTCCATTGTCACACAACAATTGCAAAGGCATTGTCTGTCGGGTGATGCAACCTGATGACAATTCTGTCCGGTCAATTGCTCTTACTGGCTCTGGTTGCTTCTTATATTGACAGGGCACACCCAACTTCTCTGCCAATGAGATATCAATGAAATTACCAGTGGCACCAGAATCTAATAGCACCGATACTGGTACTCGTCTTTGCTCAGCCAACAATAGTTGAGCAGAAATAACAAAATGTCTGGGAGCCAAATCCACTGCCCCCAACACCTCATACTGACCCCTTGAATGCTCAGTAGGGTGGGACCTTCCTACCTGTACATAAGCCACCTTTTTTCCATACCCTACACCTGATGGTTTAACAGGACACTCCCTTGCAAAATGACCTCGCTGTCCACAATAGAGACATAGGTTCTTGTCTCTTCTTCTCTTCTTTTCCTCCGGGGTCAGAGGCCCCCTTACTCCCCCTATTTCCATTGGTTCCGGTGATGACTTCTGCTCCCCAAGGGGCTGTTTAATATCTGATTTCATAAAGTTTCCTCGGGAAACCTGAAAACGTGCACGATCCCCACGTCGCTCTGAAAGCCTATGATTCAGTTTAACCACCAGGTCTATGAACGCGGTGCACTCCTCTGGCGGATCCACCACCTGCGACACCACGTCCTTCAATTCTTCACTAAGACCCTGGTAGAACAATGAGGTCCGCTTTTCCGCTGGCCAGTGAGTCTCAGATACCAACCGGTTGAAGGTCGCTATATAAGTTAGCAAATCCTGTCTGCCCTGCCGTAACTTCAACAATTCGGAATCACTGGTTTGCATGAATGCATGCTTAGCAAATAACCCTCGCATCAACTCCTTGAAGGCATCATAATCACGCAACACCTGATCCCTGCCTTCCACTAAGGGTATAGCCCACTGGGCAGCAGTACCAGCCAAATAAGAAAGCGTAAAGGCTACCTTCGACGCATCATCAGGAAAGGCACCAGGCCTACACATAAAGTGTAACTGACACTGATTCATAAACGTTCCAAACTTCACACTGTCTCCATAAAACCTTTCAGGCGGAGCCAGGGGAACAGGAACAGGGGATGTCACAGTGATAGCGACAGGGGTTCCGCCTCCTGGATTACTCTGTCCAACCCCCCCATACTGGAATGTAGCTGGCTGTATTATGGGAGCCTGACCTCTTGGTTGTATGTGCTCTCGCGCCCTTACCGCGCCCAGCTCCTGTCTCAGTCCTACATTCTCCTGTCGTAAGTCCTGTACCTGAGCCTGCAAGGCTGCTAGGGCACCCATTACATCAAGCATGGTAGGGACCTCAGCCCCTGCCATTGCCCCTGCATCAACATCCATCCTAGTTCGGGCAGTGTATTTAAACGTGGGCTTGTTATTCTGTTAGGCTCCTGCCCAACCCACACACTGCAGGAACGAGGTATGTCCCAATCCACTTCCCCGACTCTCCAGCCACTCACTAGATGGTACATATGAGTAAGCTGATGACCCAGAAAAGGGGGTGGAATATATATGAAGGCACCAAACCTTCCACCCCTGTAAAACGCAGTATGACGAACACCCTCCTCCTCGCTTCCGCACCTGCATAAACAGTGAGACAAAAAATACACCTCACAATAGTCTCTCAGTCCCCAATCCTACCTCTGTACAACATGACCATATCCAGAAAACAACCACACATACACTTACCAGAAACAGATGCAGGGTTTGCTTCGAGGAGGTTCTAGTCCAGGGTAACACTATCCCAAGATAACTTCTCTTGGGTTGAATTTAAATCAGGACTAGTATTTGGGTGATTGGTTTGGGCGTGTTAGAAATGCAGGGTAAAAAACACGCCTAAATAGATGGCATGAACAAAAAACCCCTGTATTTCCTGAAATAGTAATAGGGTCTAAGGGAATCCGAGTGACGTGATGGCTCTATTCACAGAATGATCGAATGGCAATACCCAGCCGGGTTTCCACTCGCGGAATGGCCTCAAACGTCACTTCCGCCCTTAACGAGGTGAACCGGTCACAGTCTAAACATGTGTACAGCGTGATACCGCGCGTACAATGTCTTGCCTCACAGCGTCTCAGGAAACATGAAACAAGGCGCTGAAAAGGTGACGAACAAACAGGAGCCCCTGGATGTCGTTGGCAAATCTAAATAAAGGGCAATTGGGAACAGAACAAAAAAGGGGCGCGCTATCTAACTAACTACAACCTACAAGGGACGGCCACTAATAAAAGGGGAGGGAGGGTACAGGCAAATACAATAACGGAACTCCAGGACACGGGAAAAGGGAGAAAAAGGAAGGGAATACTCCAATGAATCTCACGAGCCTGTGAGAATCAGCAACAGCCAACGGGATACACAGGAACCAGGATGCAGGAACCCACAGGTTAGCAATAACAAGCACAGACACTATGGTAGGACTAGTTTTTATGTGTAACTGGCAAGTCACGTGATGGTCAAGACATGGTCATGAACAGAGGACTGGGGACCGAATCCTAACACTCTCCACGCAATGCCAATGCAAACGCAAACCGCGCGTTTACAAGACACCGGGGCTTTCTCTTGACTGAGGAAACACGAAATGAAACGAAACACGGAGGAGGCGAGCCCGCGCTCCTTCCGTTACTGTACTTAGCGCTATACACGAACTGCACCAAAAGTCCAAGAATCGCGGTCCAGGGCGCTGTCCTGACACAGGTGGCTTCTATCTTCAAGCTGAAATCCAGCGGGGATCACCATCCGCCATTCCACACGATCGAGATTGTTTGACAAGCACCTTCCCATTGAGAGGGAGGTGCTTATAAAAGATCCGCCCTGTGACTCCGTGTGCCTGCCCCACAGCATGCTGGTTGTTGTAGTGCTTCCGGCCATTATCACTCGCACTGTATCGAACACACATACAACGGGATACCCTAGGATGGTAAGGCATACGCCCCCTTGACCACGAGATTGCTACAGAACCCCCTCTTAAGGACTGCCGACCCGGCGGTCGACCCGGCCTACCCGGATGCAAGGCATGGAATCGGGTCACTAGCTCAGGACAATTCAAGTTACCCATAGGTTCCCAAGTTCTTTCCTCAGGTCCATAGCCCTTCCATTCCACCAAATACTGCACCCTACCCCTAACCATCTGGGAGTCAAGTATGGACTGCACCTCATACTCCTCCTGGCCATCTATCTCAACAGGAAGAGGTCTATCTGGTAGTCTCATACCGGGAGGGCAGGGTTAGAGGAGGGAAGCATGGAACACAGGATGAATCTGCCATGAATCAGGAAGGGAGAGTTTCATCGCCACAGGATTGATGACCTCCACTATACTGTACGGACCCACGTATTCAGGCTTTAGTTTGGTAACCCCTTTTATATGGAGATTCTTAGTGGAGAGCCGTACTTTATCCCCCACCCTGTAGTCTGGTTCTGGGGTTCTTTTCTTATCTGCAAAACGTTTTTGTGTGGACAGAGCATTGGCTAGACTGTGTTTTGCGGCTATTAGCACCGCTCTGAGATGTACATGATGTTCATGAATGCTGGGTACAGGAGAGCGAACAGGCCAATCAAATGGGAGGATGTTGGGGTGATGGCCATGGAGACAAAATAAAGGAGAACAACCCAGCGTTGTTATAGGCAAATTCTGCCATCCATAATAACGTAGTCCAGTCCATATTGTTTTGCAGAGTGAAACATCAGAGGTACTGTTCCAGCGTCTGGTTCAGACGTTCTGTTTTACGATCCGTCTGGGGATGGTAGCTGGAGGAGAGTCGTGCATCAATGTTCAGTGTCTTGCAAAGAGCCCTCCAGAACCGAGACATGAACTGAGTCCCCCTGTCGGTTATCAGAACACAAGGAATACCATGAGCCCGTACAATGTGCTGGAGAAACATCCGTGCCAATTCCGTAGATTTGGGCAATCCTGCCAACGGTACGAAATGTCCCATCTTGGTCAAGTGGTCTACGACAACCAATGTAATGTAATGTAATGTAAAAATTACTTATAAAGCGCGGCATTCACCGGACGGTTTCTTGGCGCTATAAACCAAGATTACGGTCTTTTCTTCACAGGGTGGCATTTCAACTATGAAGTCCATTGATAGCGTATGCCAGGGTTGCGGAGGAATAGGCAAAGGTCTGAGACGTCCTACAGGTCATGCATGGATATCCTTTCCTTGTGCACAGATTGCACAGTTCTTTATGTAGGGTCGGACATCGTCTCATACTCGGGGCCACCAAAAGGAACGTTCCACACTAGCAATGGTTTTATATGTTCCCATATGTCCACCCAACATGGAATCGTGGGTCCAGGCTAATACCTGCTGTTGCAATGCTTCTGTTGGAATAAATTAGGCAGTGCCATGATAGGCAAGGTCGTCTTTTTCTATACGATGCTCTGGATCTTCCTGGACCCACTCCTGCAAGTTCTTCTCTGCTAGAGCGATCCTCACTTCTTCCAAGAAGTCCTGTGAAGACATTAGGGCTACTGATGGAGTCGGCTCCCCCACTTCCGTTAATATGAAAGGGGGTTCAACGTCGTCTGGGTCTCGCTGTTCTTCTGCTTCTCCGATGCGGGAAAGGGCATCCGCCTTCCCGTTTTGTGGCCCAGGTTTGTACTTGATAATAAAATCAAAATCAGAAAAGAACAATGTCCATCGTAATTGCCGTGGTGTAAGTGCCTTGGCGGTCTTCAGAAACAGTAGATTCCTGTGATCTGTATAAATTTCTACTGTATGCACCGCACCCAGGAGATAGTGACGCCATTCTTCACATGCCCTTTTAATAGCAAGGAGCTCTTTGTCTGAGATGGTATAATTGATCCCACAAGGCGTACGTTTTTTCGAGAAAAAGGCAACAGGATGAATTTGGCCAGTCACAGGATGTCGTTGGGATAGCACACCTCCCACAACATATTGAGAGGCATCCGTTTCAAGTATAAAAGGCATTTGCGGATCAGGATGACGAAGAATTGGAGCCTGGGTGAACTGCCTTTTTAGGAACTGAAAAGATTTAGCTGCCTCTTCGCTCCAAACAAAGAGGGTATTCTTCCTCAAAAGGCGGGAGATCGGATGTATTCTTTTAGAGAAATCCTTGATAAATCGTCGATAGTGATTTGCGAAGCCGAGGAAGCTCTGCACCGATTTGACATTCTGAGGGGTGTTCCAATTAGTGATTGTATCGACTTTACTCGTATCCATTTGGAAGCCTTGTGCATTGATTACGTATCCAAGAAAAGAGACTTCCTGAACATGAAACAGGCACTTCTCAAGCTTTGCATAAAGGGAATTTTGCTGCAATTTACCAAGCACGATTTTCACATGGGTTACATGCTCCGAAAGGGTAGAAGAGTAAACTAGAATGTCATCGATATATACGACGCAAAAGGTTTCCAGACATCCTCGCAGCACCTCGTCCATAAAAAACTGAAACGCGGCAGGGGCGTTACACAGCCCAAATGGCATCACCCTATATTCGAACAACCCAAATTTTGTCCGAAACGCCATCTTCCACTCATCCCCTTTTTGAACCCGGACCAAATGATACGCTCCGCGAAGATCGAGTTTCGTGAAAAAACGGGCTCCTTTCAGCTGGTTCATGAGCACTGGTATCAAGGGGAGAGGGTATCGATTCTTGATTGTCACACGATTTATAGCTCTGTAATCGATGCAAGGTCTTAATTCGGCACAATCCTTCTTGGGAATGAAGAACATAGGGGATGAGGCCGGTGATGTTGAGTGTCTGATGAAACCAGACACAAGTTTTTCTTCAATATAGGTTTTTAGGTACTGTGTTTCTTTCTCGGTCATAGCATAGACCCGACTGCAAGGGATGTCTGCTCCGGGCACCAGTTCTATTCGGCAGTCATATACCCGATGTGGTGGCAGAGAGGTAGCCTGTTGTTTATCGAACACAGGAAGGTATTCGTTGTACTCCTCAGGAAGGACGGTAGCACAGCAATAATGTTCTTGAGAACATTCCGTCGCCAGACACACTGAAGGCGTTATGCCAGGGGTGTTGGTAACAGGAGTGTCCTGATTACAATGCTCCTTGCAATAGTCAGATGACAGAGTAATGGTACGTGCCGCCCAACTGACTTTGGGATCATGAAGAGTCAACCACGGCATGCCCAGAATAAGCCGAAATTGAGGAGCGTCAATAGGATCGAACTGGATATATTCCTGACGATTTTGGATGGTCTGCATTAACAAAGAACATGTGTGATAAGCCACAGGACCGGAGGACAGAAAGGTTCCATCAACTGCCTTCGCCAGCACAGGCTTTTCTTTCTTTTCGCAGATGATTCCTATTTTCATGGCGTACTCTTGATCAATGTAGTTTCCGGTGGCACCGGAATCAAGCAATGCATCTATGTCCAAGGCGTCTTGGGAAGTGACCCATAAAGTGACTTTCAGGTTCATGTGTGCGACAGCCGGATGCAACATATTGGCAAGCACAGGTGAGATCATAGGAGGTTGGTAACCCAAGGCAGAGACCTCCTCCTGATTTGGGTTCTTTAGTTTTCCGCCGGATTTTCGGACTGCACGAGTGCTTGAACACGAGGCACAAAGGATCTTCCGGGTAATGCATTCCTTGCTCTGCATTCCTTAATTAAGTGTCCTCCTTTACCACAATACAGACATTGTTTCAATCGTCGTCTTTTCTCTTTTTCCTCCTGTGAAAGGGGACCACGTAGGCCACCTATCTGCATAGGTTCTGTTCCTTCCGTTGTTTTGGGGCGGTCTTCAGTTGGACTTTTGATGCGAGGATAAAAAGAACGACCATTTCCTCTATATCGGTCCTCCTTTCGTTCAAGGAGTCTGTGATCCAACTGGACCGTTAGATCTATAAGTTCTTCGCATGTGTTAGGAAGTTGTACTACTTGTGCCAGGACGTCCTTGAGCTCCCCTCTCAATCCTTGGTCGAACAGCGTGATTCTTTTTGCAGAAGGCCAGTCGGTTTCGACCACTAGTCTATTAAATGATGTGATATATGCCAGCAGGTCTTGGGAGCCTTGACGTAAGGTTAGCAGTTCCCTGTCAAGGGTCATCATATGGGATTTTCTATCAAATGGTTTTCGTAATTCCAGACAAAAATTTGGAAAGCTGTGCAACACAGGGTCATTTTTTTCCAACAAAGGAATGGTCCAGCTCGCGGCATTTCCACCCATATACGACATCATGAATGCCGTTTTTGCAGGATCATCTTGAAACACCCCAGGTTTGCATAGGAAATGTAATCTACACTGGTTCAAAAAGGTCTCAAACTTCCTAGGGTCCCCATAAAAGCGCTCAGGGGGTGCCAACGGGATACCTACGTTTTGTATGACGTATACTGTATGGACAGGGTCAGTATGGGGAGATGTGGAAGAGGGGTTTACAGGAGGAGGGACAGAAAACCCACCCCTTCTGCTCCTAAAGAAGGAGTGTAGGTGGTAGAAATAGGAGGAGGCAGTGTAGCTGGTTTAATATAAGGAGCCCTTCCAGTACCTTTGGGTGTTAGTCCTGCTACCTCTCTCCGCAAGGTGCCTACATCTTTGTACAGTACCTGGTTCTCAGTTCTTGATGTGTGAACCTCTTGCTGTAAAGCTGCCAAGCTTTCCACCACAGAGGCCAACACGACCTCAATATTCATCGTCTAGGCCGGGCGTGTATACTTGGGCTTGTCAATCTGTCAGGATTGGCCGCAGCGCAAGAATAGTTAATCGCCACTAACCTTGCTCTGATGACCAGCAGAGATGATGTTCGGAGATATTCCCCCCAGTCCCTCCCAGCCAAGATTCCAACAGTGGGAGTATGAACCCTCTGCGAGAACTCGTGCCAAGGGGGGAAAGGGAAGTGGATAAAATAATAAACGGGCCGTGTAAGTCTTCTGTGGGTCCCTCAAGGGTTGGACAAAAGGACTGTGCGATCTCAAGAGGATTGTCCACACTGTAAGGGGGAACGACAAGACAAAAGAAAAGGATTAACACCAATCCTAGTGTGAGCTATTTTAAAGTCTCGAAGCCTTCTCCCTTTACTCACCAGAAGGTCGCACAACCAATCTACCTAGGTCCTGTAGTAGAAGACACACTGTTGTACTTTAGGGGAGGAATGTGATGCTACGCATGAACCTGTTTTCTGCGGTTGGGAGGTTGGTAAGGTTTTCATACCCCCATATCTCTGCTCCATAGTGTGCGGAGTTAACCACCTTCATGTTGTAAACCTGGAGCACCGGGCTGATTGGTTTGGTCAGTGAGGTATTAAACTCCCTATTTAGTACACCAGACAGTTGTTGATGCTTAAGTGTTCGTCTTCGGGACCTGGTTACAGAGGGTGCATGTAGGTTTCCAGTGGGTGCCTGGCGTCGAGGGCGGTGTGCCGATTTCGCCACCACGCCCCTCCCGCGGTCCATGGTGTGATATTTTCTCACCATCCAAGTGCATTTTAATAATTTTTTGGTCTCTACAACTGAGAGTACCACAAAGGGAATTATTTAATTTCCTTTCATTGCACTTTTTCATTTCTTTTTTCACTTTCACGTCCCTAGGTCAGGATATGCCTTAGCGTGCCCATACCGCCGGGGTTTAGTCCACCATAGGTCCTGACGAATGCCAGGTAATTTGACACCAACATTGGCAGAAACATTTTGACCCACTCATAACTTTATTGGAAACACCCAGACAATTAATTTGGGTTTACTTTCCAACACATTGTTTTTAATATGTCCAATTGATCAAGTAATAAATCATTTTTGATACAATTTAGACATTTTTAATTTCACTACCAACTCTATCACTTAGCACTCACTATTCCACTTTACCCGCTCCGCAGTAAATCTGGCGTTGAAGCACACTGGGGAGGCATTCGGCCTGTCCCAGTGGGGCACGATGATGAAGCATGTCACCAACCTGGTTGGTGAGTGAGGGCCTTCTATACAAACCTAATTGGTGTTGTATACTTACCTTTCCTCTGCTCTGGTTGCCAATTTTGAGTCTTTCGACACTCTTTCTTTGTTTTGGATGCTTAAGTGTTACCAGGTCAATTTGTTGCTTCCATTTTAGGTCGCTTTGAATAATGACCCCCAAGGTAAATGCCTTTACTTGCTCCAATGGACGATTATTCATTACAATTTTACTTTTAAAAGTTCTATAGGGATTAAAAGCCATAATTTGCGTCTTTGACACATTGACTTCCAGACCGCGAGGGTTGCAGAACTCCTCAAAGATGGTCAGGGCCTTATGCAAACCACTCGGGGTCTTTGAGATGCTCAACGTGTCATCTGCGAACATTAAAATGGGAATTTTGCTGCTGGCAATAACTGGAGCGTCGGTGGACTCAGCATCCATATAGTCAACAAAACCATTAATAAATAGGAAGAATAAGGTAGGCGCAAGTACGCAACCCTGGCGTACCCCTTTCTCTACTGGGAATGTGCCGGTAACCATACCCTGGGAGACCCATCGGATTTTAGCATAGTTTTCTTCATGCAATCTCACAAGTAATGTGAGTAACTTTGAGGGGATCCCCATCTGCTGGAGGAGTGCCCATAGTTTGTGGCGAGGAACAAGATCAAATGCTGGATTTAAATCAACAAAAGCAACGTACAGGCTACCATTGACCAGGACCACTGACTTCCAATGTAACAAAATGACACGGAACACCTGGTCAATGGTACTGGTGTACGCTCAAAAGCCTGCCTGCAAAGGGGATAAGATTCAGTTCTCATCACTTGTGGTGACGTGTCTTAGAGCGCCCTGCGATGTCATGGAATCTGCCCCGTCAGATTCCATGACAGGCAGTTGCTCTCTGGCCCCGTTTAGTCGAGACACGTAGCCGTGTCTTTTATCTTAATAAACTCTTAGTTCTAGTACTTGTTATTGTCTTCCTGCTGTAATGTTGTTTATTCTTCTTTTCATTGAAAAGGGGAGATGTGTGGTGACGTGTCTTAGAGCGCCCTGCGATGTCATGGAATCTGCCCCGTCAGATTCCATGACAGGCAGTTGCTCTCTGGCCCCGTTTAGTCGAGACACATAGCCGTGTCTTTTATCTAAATAAACTCCTGTATCCTCCTTCAAGAGTCTCCTGGTGCTATCTTCCACATCACTCCACTCCTGGATCTTGTTGAGAATCAGCCTGCCCATTATTTTTTGGAGGGAGTCTATCAGGCTGATGGGCCTGTAATTACCGGGATGAGTTTTGTCTCCCTTCTTATATATGAGAATTATTTCTGCCCCTTTCCACGAATGTGGTACGGCTGCACCTTTTGTAACCGCATTAGCCAGCAACAAGATGTACCTACCTACTGGAGCTAACCTTACTCAACGAGGAGCGGCATAAGCTGGGCAAACAAATAACAAATGAGCCGCCGACTCCACTCTAGTCTGGCATAGAGAACACAAATTGTCATTGGACTTTGACCATCTAGCAGTAAAGGCTTTGATGGGCAATGTGCCCACCCTGAACTGGAAATACAGTTACCTATCATGGGGTTTTGCTATTATATCCCAAAAGGCTTCAAGGTTCGGTGACAATTTAACATTCAAAAAGATTCCTGTTAGGGTGGAAGACACACTATTACTCAAGGTTTTTTGTGTAATCATCTCCCAGTATTTTTTTTCAGGGCCTTTTTGGGGGACAGCTAGCTCTATCAGGTTTTTCCCATAGTGTTCTCATGCCTATGCTTACTAGGGCATCTCTAATTCCTCTCAGCCATCTTATTTTGTGAAATGTGTCTGCCCGAATTATGTCCAGAAAGCCCATGGCATTGTGGTTTAGTTCTGGAGTGGTCCAGAGCCTACGCCAATATAGTAGAGGGCGCAGTTTTGCCACCTCCGCCAAAGGTGTTCTACCTAGGTTCTGTAGTAGCAGACACACTGTTGTACTTTGGGGGAGCAGTGTGATGCTACGCATGAACCTGTTTTCTGTGGTTGTGAGGTTGGTAAGGTTTTCATACCCCCATATCTCTGCTCCATAGTGTGCAGAGTTAACCACCTTCATGTTGTAAACCTGGAGCACCGGGCTGATTAGTTTGGTCAGTGAGGTATTAAACTCCCTATTTAGTACACCAGACAGTTGTTGATGCTTAAGTGTTCGTCTTCGGGACCCGGTTACAGAGGGTGCATGCAGGTTTCCAGTGAGTGCCTGGCGTCGAGGGCTGTGTGCCGATTTCGCCACAACCCCCCTCCCGCGGTCCATGGTGTGATATTTTCTCACCATCCAAGTGCATTTTAATAATTGTTTGGTCTCTACAACTGAGAGTACCAGAAAGGGAATTATTTAATTTCCTTTCATTGCACTTTTTCATTTCTTTTCTTACTTTCATGTCCCTAGGTCAGGATGTGCCTTAGCGTGCCCATACCTCCGGGGTTTAGTCCACTATAGGTCCTGACGAATGCCAGGTAATTTGACACCAACATTGGCAGAAACATGTTGACCCACTCATAACTTTATTGGAAACAGACAGACAATTTATTTGGTTTACTTTCCAACACATTGGTTTTTTTTTTGTCAAACAGATTTTATTGTTTTCGACAGCAAAAGACTTAAGGCACAATCCGCCAATAAGCCCACGCAGGGGCCCTTCGAAATACTGAGCTCATCATATACAACATAGGCAAGTGGAAGGGTCGATGCTTCCCAAGGTCCTGAATCACCTCTGGACTGTCCGCCATAAGTTCATAATGTTCTGCGCTTGGACGGACAGGATTGAGTCCCAGTTAGACCCATAAGGGATAGTCAACGAGAGCAGTGGAGCATCATAAGAATCCTTAAACGTAGTGTGCTCTCCCAGCTCTCAAGCCCAACAACACATTGTTTTTAATATGTCCAATTGATCAAGTAATAAATCATTTTTGATACAATTTAGACATTTTTAATTTCACTACCAACTCTATCACTTAGCACTCACTATTCCACTTTACCCGCTCCGCAGTAAATCTGGCGTTGAAGCACACTGGGGAGGCATTCGGCCTCTCCCAGTGGGGCCCGATGATGAAGCATGTCACTAACCTGGTTGGTGAGTGAGGGCCTTCTATACAAACCTAATTGGTTTTGTATACTTAGCTTTCCGCTGCTCTGGTTGTCCAATTTTGAGTCTTTCTACACTCTTTCTTTGTTTTGGATGCTTAAGTGTTACCAGGTCAATTTTTGCTTCCATTTTCGGTCACTTTGAATAATGACCCCCAAATAGGTAAATGCCTTTACTTGCTCCAATGGACGATTATTCATTACAATTTTACTTTTAAAAGTTCTATAGGGATTAAAAGCCATAAATTTCGTCTTTGACACGTTGACTTCCAGACCCCGAGAGTTGCAGAACTCCTCAAAGATGGTCAGGGCCTTATGCAAACCACTCGGGGTCTTTGAGATGTTCAACGTGTCATCTGCGAACATTAAAATGGGAATTTTGCTGCTGGCAAAAACTGGAGCGTCGGTGGACTCAGCATCCATATAGTCAACAAAACCATTAATAAATAGGGAGAATAAGGTAGGCGCAAGTACGCAACCCTGGCGTACCCCTCTCTCTACTGGGAATGTGCCGGTAACCATACCCTGGGAACCCCATCGGATTTTAGCATAGTTTTCTTCATGCAATCTCACAAGTAATGTGAGTAACTTTGAGGGGATCCCCATCTGCTGGAGGAGTGCCCATAGTTTGTGGCGAGGAACAAGATCAAATGCTGGATTTAAATCAACAAAAGCAACGTACAGGCTACCATTGACCAGGACCACTGACTTCCAATATAACAAAGTGACACGGAACACCTGGTCAATGGTACTGGTGTACGCTCAAAAGCCTGCCTGCAAGGGGGATAAGATTCAGTTCTCATCAATCCACTCCTGGATCTTGTTGAGGATCAGCCTGCCCATTATTTTTTGGAGGGAGTCTGTCAGGCTGATGGGCCTGTAATTACCGGAATGAGTTTTGTCTCCCTTCTTATATAAGGGAATTATTTCTGCCCCTTTCCACGAATGTGGTACGGCTGCACCTTTTGTAACCGCGTTAGCCAGCAAGAAGATGTACCTACTCCATCTTGGTTTATCAAATAAGAACATGTCAGTAGGAACACCATCAGGGCCAGGGGCCCTTCCTCCAACTACTGAGCCCAGTGCAATATTAATATCCATACAGTTAAAAGCATCATCTTCATATAATACTTGGGCATGATCGTTCTGATTTAACTCACTATCTAGCAAGCGTATTGTCGTTTAAAAAATGTTACCCAGTCTTCCTGCGCAACATGATTGAGGGGATTTTCCTGCACGCCTCCTCTACCCCACTTAACTATGCTCCAGAACTTTTTGCTGTCATTCCGAGAGCATGCCTCCCTAAGATCCTCCCATCTTGCATCGTCACATAGTTTTTTAGCTTTTGTCTGGGTACTCTTATACACCATCCTAGCCGCTCGAACTATGGAAGGCTCACCCTTTTTTACTGCCTCCCCAAGTAATTCCCTTGCTTTTCTACATTCTTTATTGCACCAGGAATTAACGTTTTTCTTTGTAGGCTTGTTTGGGTTGCAGCGCTTCGTAAAGTATGTACAAAGATGGGAAAAAAGTAATGTGGGTCTTAATAATAGACTCTGGCACTGCGTTTGGATCTAGGGTAGATTCTAGCTCTATCACAGCTTTTTCCACTTTCTTTGCGATAGTAGCAAGTGTTTCAGGCTTTTCAACTAGGCGTGCCCACTTTAAGCGCCTCATATCGTTAGTAGGAACTACGTCACAAGGATGGAGATCACGCCTATCCTTACTATGTCGCAAGGATGGAGATCACGCCTATCCTCACTACGTCTGAATCTTAGTGTAGCTAACCACGTACACCACTACGCTAAGATTTAGAAGTTTCCGGATACCCTTGGATAGACATATCAAGAGTCTACCATGAAGGGGGAACTATGCGGGTAGAATAACGTCTCCCGAAGCAAACCCTGTGGGCATGATTTTAGATCCACTTTTAAACTAAAGATACACTTTTTTTTAAATTTAAGATTAAGTGACGGATCTCTTTAGAAAAGGCCACATCTGACCTATAAGGAAGAAGTGAAAACTAACAAAATCCATATCAGGAATTTTAAGAAAGAGAATCCACATTTAAACAAGGACCAAGGATAGGACTACATCGGGCCCTATTCCGCAGCATAACTGACATCTCCAACGATATAAACTGTATAATGAGGAGAAGAGTGACCCCATATTGAATTTTGTCCTGAAGAAGGTGGTTCTGTATATATTGTTTTTAAACCACCGAAACGCTTCGACGCCTGTGTATGCTAAGGAATCCAAAAAAGCTGAGGGACATTTAGATATAAAGGAAATCTTTATACAAATGGTTCCACACAGATCACGTATAGCTATTGGATCAGATTGATGTTCAAACAGACATTTATGACTGTTTTTTAACTGGGGTTTCATTTTTTTTATTTTTTATTATCGTCTCACATTTTAAGATTTGGTCTAAAGACAGTGGAATGTACAAATTGTGAAAAATGCTTTTATGTATTGATTATGTGTATATTTTCAGAATATATCCGAGATTTTAATTCAGAAAAAATTAGGATTTATATTAATAAAAAGTGTAAGCATTACATTTCAGTTTCAGAGTATATTTGGGATTTCATCCTGCACTTTTGGTGCAGGGGTGTAAATTAGATGTATGGTGAAGCCACTGAGGAGAATAACTGAAAGGATTGTGTGAAAGCATGTAAGATTTTTCTCTAGGGATTTTCCTATTTGCTTAAGTCTGTATTCACTACCCCCGCTTCCCCATGACTTACCCCTACCCCTCACATTTTTTTAGGTCTCGCCTAGGCAGAGTTTGCGCTGTCTCTGCGAGACATGCTGTATTCAGGATATGGGCTTTAAAAGCACCGCCCATTTTCAAGGACTACCCCTGTTACATGCGTTGTTACTCAGAGCTTGTGAGCAGTACTTCATTCTTCAAGTTGGAGTGTTAGACGGGACCTGGAGGGTCGGCCGAGGACAAGGGGAGAGGTCTCCGGGGAGAGCCGTCTCCAGCGATTGTACAGACAAGTAACTTCCCCCCCACAGATAGGCACCACACAGAGATAAGATTTAACGTTCTTTATAAGCAATCTTGAAGTACGGTAGAATGGTACAAGGAGGTCTGGACTCAGGGGTCCCCTCAATTCTAGTCTCTTGGATGGGAAAGGGGGTAGCGGGACAGTCTTATTACCCAACGGGTAGTTGCGATGAGATGATGGGTAGCTCACAATCCTCGAGCTCGGTGTTTCTTGAGGGACGGGCCGCGGCAGCGCCAGCAGGTCCCGATGGAGGTGGTAGATACAACGGATCTCGGCAGCGCCAGCCGGTTCCAACGAAGACGGTGATTACAACGGATCGCGGCAGCGCCAGCAGGTCCCAACGAAGATGGTAGTTACAACGGGTCGCGGCAGCGCCAGCAGGTCCCGACGAGGGTGTAGGTTGCAGAGGGCCGCGGCAGCGCCAGCGCCAGCGGCAGGACGGCAGTTCACAAGGTAGGGCTGCGGCAGCGCCAGCAGTCCGTCAAGGATGAGTTCTTCTCGGTGTCTCTCGACTCCAGGATACCACTGCCTTCCTGCTCTGGAGCTGCCCCAGTTATAGGTCTGGCGGCCTTTGATGTCCGGACCCTCGCACTTGGAGGTCGGGAGGTCCGGGATGAGGGAGTCCAGACACCCAGCAGGGGGGTGGAGCCAGCGCCCGGGGAGGCTGGGGGCGATCGGCACCTGGCGGGGGAGAACCATCGACACTCCTTTCTCCCATTGACCTGCCAAGTGGGCCGTTCACCTCCTGGGTGGATGGTGGTGCCGGGATGTCGGGGCCTGGCCAGGCCCAGGGTTGGGGTCGGGCTGAGGCCACGCGGCCTCGTGGTGCAGTGTCCAAGATGGCGGCCGGGCCGGGCAATGGTGCTGACGGTGGCCCGGGCCCGTGATACAGAGTTGTCCGGGAGTAGGAGTGCCGTAGGGGACGGAGTGTGAGTTGTTTCGGTGGGTAGCATCTGGAGAGCTGATGTCCCGGCTCTGTCATGCGGGGAGGGAGCGAGCCCGTCATGTGGCCTGTCCAACATGCGTCCCCCCCAGCTGAAGGCGGGGAGAGTCACCCATCTTCTTGGGGACTCTCCTCGTCGAGGCGGAAAAATCGTGACAGGCCATCCGCGTTGGCGTGCTCCTGGCCGGGGCGGTGTTCCACCGTGAAGTCCATCCCTTGCAGGGAGATGGACCATCGCAGGAGCTTGGGATTCTCCCCCCGCATCTGCATCAGCCATTGCAGGGGGCGGTGATCCGTTTGCACCCGAAAGTGGGTACCGAAGAGGTAGGGCCGGAGCTTCTTGAGGGCCCATACCACAGCGAAGGCCTCCCTCTCGATGGTGCTCCAGCGCTGTTCTCGGGCCAACAGACGTCTGCTGATGAAGGCCACTGGTTGGTCGACTCCCTCGGTGTTCAGTTGGGAGAGGACGGCCCCAATGCCATGGTCGGAGGCATCAGTCTGGACGATGAACTCCCGGCTGTAGTCGGGAGCCTGGAGTACCGGGGCGGTGCACATGGCGACCTTCAGCTTTTCGAAGGCCGCTTGACAATCGGGAGTCCAGTCGACTCGTTTTGGCTGGTTCTTGGATGTCAGGGCCGTGAGGGGCCCCACAATGCTGCCATAGTCCTTCACAAACCGCTGGTAGTATCCGGTGAGCCCCAGGAAGGCCCGGACCTCGGTTTGCGTTACGGGCAGTTGCCAGGACTGGATGGCAGCGATCTTGAGTTGGAGGGGGGCCACCAGACCGCTCCCCACTTGGTGTCCGAGGTAGGTCACGGACCCCTGGCCAATCTGGCATTTGCTGGCCTTGATTGTGAGACCGGCCTGTTGGAGGGCCTGCAGGACCTCTCGGAGGTGGCGGAGGTGATCTGACCAGTGGCGGCTGTAAACCGCGATATCGTCCAGGTAGGCGGCGCTGAATTCTTTGAGGCCCGCCACTACCTGGTTCACCAGGCGTTGAAAAGTTGCTGGGGCGTTTTTCATGCCGAATGGCATCACTTTGAAATGGTAGTGGCCATCCGGGGTGGAGAAAGCGGACCGTTCTTGCACCCTGGGGGTGAGGCCGATCTGCCAGTAGCCCGCTGTCAGGTCGAAGATGCTGAGGTAGCGGGCAGCCCCCATGCGGTCGATCAGTTCATCGGCTCGGGGAATGGGGTGAGTGTCGGTCCGGGTGACAGCGTTCAGGCCCCGATAGTCAACGCAGAATCGGAGCTCAGGGGTGGTGCCGGGGGCAGCAGCTTTGGGGACCAGTACGACTGGGCTGGCCCAGGGGCTGTCCGAGGGTTCGATGACTCTGAGGGTGAGCATCTTGGAGACTTCTTCCTGGATGCAGGCACGTACCCGATCTGGCACGCAGTACGCCCGATGTCTGATGGGGGGACTGACCCCCGTGTCCACGTCGTGCAGGCACCAGGGGGTGACCCCTGGGGTGAGGGAAAAGAGAGCTGCGAACTGCAGCAGGAGAGGCCGACAGTCTTGGCGCTGCTCTGAGGTCAGGGCATCTGACAGCCGGACCCCGTCTACCGAACCATCCTTTTCACGTGTCCTCAGTAGGTCAGGGAGGGGCTCGGAGTCTTCTTCGATCCCACTGTCTATAGCCATCAATAGGCTGAGCTCTGAGCGCACACAGTGAGGCTTGAGTCTGTTGGCGTGGAGGACCCAGAGGGGGTTCCGGGAAGATTCCATGTCGATGAGATAGGTGACGGGGCTCTTGCGTTCGACCACCTTGAAGGGCCCCGTCCACTTATCTTGCAGGGCACAAGGTTCGGTGGGGGACATCACCCATACTTGCTGGCCAGGTACGAACTCTATGGAGGAGGCGATCGTACCACTTCTTCATGTCCTCCTGACTGGCTTCAAGATTGGCTTTGGCGATTTCTCGGAACCGCCTGGTCTGATTGCGGAGGGTCAGGAGGTACTTGTAGACGTCTGGAGGGGTTTTCAGGGGGGCCATCTCCCAACCTTCCTTGACTAGGCTGAGGGGCCCTCGAACAGGGTGCCCGTACAAGAGCTCGAAGGGGCTGAAGCCAAGGGACTTCTGAGGGACTTCTCGGTAGACGAAGAGGAGGCACGGGAGGAGCACATCCCACTGGCGGCGGAGGGGCTCTTCTAACCCCATAATCATTCCCTTGAGTGTACGGTTGAACCGCTCAACCAGTCCGTTCCCCTGTGGGTGATAGGGGGTTGTGAATCGGTAGGTGACCCCGCACTGCTGCCAGAGGGATTTCATGTATTTCAAAATGAAGTTCGTGCCTCTGTCGCTGACGACTTCCCGGGGGAAGCCCACCCGGGAGAAGATCCCCATCAAGGCTCGGCTGACCACCGGTGCGGTTACAGTTCGAAGGGGGATGGCCTCGGGATAGCGGGTGGCATGGTCCACCAGTACCAGAATGAAACGATGTCCTTGGGCTGTTCGGGGGTCCAGGGGCCCCACAATGTCTATTCCCACTCTTTCAAACGGGGTGGTGACCACCGGAAAGGGCTGCAGGGGCGCCTTGAGTTTGCGGCCGCTCTTCCCGCTGGCCTGACAAGTGGGACAAGACCGGCAGTGGTTGAGTACGTCATTTCTCATCTTGGGCCAGTAAAAGTGGGTCACCAGGCGGTTGTAGGTTTTGTCCTGACCCAAGTGTCCGGCCAGGGGGACATCGTGGGCCAAGTTCAGCAGGAAGTCTCTAAAACGGGGCAGGTCGGAGGCAAGATGGCCGCGGGTGGGGTGCTGTGAGCAGTCGCACCAAAACCTCTCTCCTGTCTGATGGTTACACTATGACAGAGCTGGATTGATAGCGATGGTGTCAGGTCCTGCGGATGGCTACCGACTTTGAACTGGCTACAACTGGGAAAAGCGCAATTTACAGTGCCATACAGCCAGCCATTTATTTTCTCACCGATTTCAGAAGATTTTTTATTAGTTTGGGAAAGCTTACAACCAGACTGCTGTTGCAAGTAAAAAGCCGTCCTCTATTCAGAGCCCAAGAGGTGAGCTGCATGCAGAGATTAACAATGCCCCCAAGATCTGCTAAGGCTGACAAATTAAAGGTCAAGGAGGGGAGTGAGAACAATAAATCAGCTCCCACGGAATCTGAGACACCCGCAGTACTGAGGACGCAGATGGCAGTGAAGAACCCAGGCGCCATAAGGAAAGTGGTGATCCCTCAGGTGAAGAAGAAGCTGGAAACTAAAGGGAAACCAAGCGGAGAGGAGAGCGCTACGGTGAAAAGTCGCGCTAATCCACTCGAAAAGCAACAGAGCGGGAAGAACAAAGGAACCCCCCTCAGACAGCCCACCTTACCAGAAACTTTTACTCGGCCAGTCAGCCTAGGGACAGCGGGCCTGGCAGTCACAGCAGGAGACATTGCAGAAGCGGAGGCTGTCAGCCATCGGAACGTCCTCGAGGACGCAGCGGTAGCTGCGAAGACTGGAGCTGGAAGCGTGGCAGACGCTCTGACGGTAGTTGCTAGGCAACCCCTCGCGGCAAACTGCTTTCCCGAGCAGAAGGCTGGAAATGGCTTGGAGGAGAATGCAGCGGAGAATGTGGGACAGAGGGCTGTACAAAAGCACGAAAAGCACGAAAAGAAACAAGAAACAAGAGAAGGGGGCACTGCAATGACGGTGATGGCAGAAGGAGACATCGTGAATGGAGAAACAGAAGCTGGTAAGAGGGAGTCAAGGGGGCATGTAAAGGAAAACGGAAAAGAGAGAGTATGTCCAGAAAGCTGGCTGAAAAATATATGGCTAAAAAAGAGGAGGCATATGAGTGTAGTGAAAAAGTAGGGTATATACTAGCAGTCAAGGTTAGACAACAGAGGGCAGCTGCAGAGATAAAGGAAATACTGGACCCATTGGATAACATTGTTACAGAACCGGATAAGATAAGAGATGTTTTCAGAATATTTTATGAAAAACTCTATACACGGGAAGGCACAGGGGGAGCAGTGGAAATTAATAATTACCTTAAAGATCTAGTCCCATCACTTCTTACAGGAGAAGAAAGGGATATCTTAGAATCTACCTTGGGTCTAGAGGAATTCAACGATGCATTAAGTAGTCTGCCGTCAGGAAAGGCATCCGGTCCGGATCAAATCCCGATTGAGTTTTACAAGGTATTTAGGGAGTGTTTATTGATCTATATGTTTGAGGTTATGTTATATGTACAACAAGGGGGGCAGGCACCGGATTCATGGGGAGGGGCAGATATAATTGTTATTGCTAAAAAAGGGAAGCCCTTAACCCTCCCTGGATCCTACAGGCCAATTACTCTGATGAACTCAGATGTTAAGGTATACTCGAAGATGCTGGCAAAAAGACTTGCAGGCTGTATAGAACATCTGGTGAGCCCATCACAGCATGGTTTCATACCCGGGAGGGGTACTACACAGCATATTAGGACAGTTATCACTATGTTTGATGCGGCAGAGGTGGCAGGCGATCCTATTTCGGCTCTCTTCTTAGACGCCGAGAAGGCATTTGATAGGGTCGCCTGGGACTATCTATGGGAGGTCATGAAGTGGTGTGGTATCGGGCCAGGCTACATACAAGCTATACAAGCTTTATATAGAAACCCGGTCGCAAAAATAAGAGTAAATGGAGAGCATTCAGATCCAGTACATATACAAAGAGGGACCAGACAGGGTTGCCCGTCTTCTCCATTACTTTTTGCCTTATACATAGAGCCACTACTTCGCAAATTAGAGGGAAACCCTGAGATTCAGACTGTGACAATAAATGGCAGTACCGTGAAAACCCTCGCTTATGCGGATGATGTTGCTATACTGACTCCCAACCCAGATAGGGCTATGATAGGTATAGAAGCAGAGGCACAGGAATTTGGACTGGTATCGGGTTATAGTCTAAACAAAACAAAGACCCAAATAATCTTGAATAGGTTTGCAATTAGTCAGGATACTAGGGTGGTTAGCAGTGCAATATACTTAGGGATTGATATTTCCGCAAATTTGGAGAAGGTAGTCGAGTGTAACATCAAGCCATTGATTGTGAAGGTAAAAAGTGATTTGGAAAGGATAAATAACCTGCACCTTTCACTGGTCGGCTGCACGAATGTGTTAAAAATGATGGTCTTACCCAAATTTTTGTATTTATTTAGGTCAATACCTTTAATTTTCGAGAATAAATGGTTTAGTATGTTGGAGAATGTAGTTAATAGATTTATATGGGCCCAAGGAAAAACTCGTAGGGCTTATAAATTTATTACGTTGCCAAGGGATAGAGGGGGCGCACCAGACTTTAGGATGTACTATTTGGCTGCAGCTCTCCAGTATATTCAGGGACTGATAGGGGGAGGAGGAGGGTCATCAAAGTCTTTTAATATGTCAGTGGAAGCCTACACAGCGGTATTAGGAGAGAATGCTGAGAATTGCTTTCTCTATTTTACTGACTTGGGTCAGCTTAGAAGACAGGCGTATAAGACACTTAGGGCAGCACTAAAAATATGGAGTTCTTTTTTGAAGAAAACAGGTATGGGCAGGTTTAATAGATACACCAAAGTTTATAAAAATAAATCCTTCCCTGAAGAAATTTTTTCTGATCATGTAATGGCTGGTTGGGAAGATAAAGGGATACATCAAATTGGGGATTTAATGAACTCTGAGATTATGGTACAATTCGAGGATTTGGTGAATATATACAACATAAATAGAAGAGATTTCTTTAAATATCTTCAGATAAGGAGTTTTTTAAGAAACAAGCAAGGGGGCCCATTGGGTTTTCAACCTTATGAGCTGATGGAAGGGATAATTGCGGGAGAGGAATACTCCATTAGGTTAATATATGCTGCCTTGGCAAAAAATAGACCAGATGACCTAGATAAGCATAGGGCTAAATGGGAGGAGAGGATAGAGGCTACCCCGGAAGTTTTTAACGAATCCCTAGAACTAGGTCGGACCATGCTTTGTTCTGCCCCCTTGCAAGCCCAGCATTATAAAACCTTGTTTTCATTGTATTATACTCCAGCTAGGATTGCGAAGTGGGGGGGTTCAGAGGGCACTACATGTCCTAGATGTAACTCCATCGAGGCTGATATTGTCCACATGTTTGCTACATGTCCGCAGCTACATACATTAATTAAGGACATTGAACATTTTTTAGTTAATACATTAAGGATACAGATAACCTTTTCAGTAAGCTTAATTATGTTGGGGGTTGATGAGGGAAATCCACAATCGGACTCGGGTGACGTAATGTTTTTGTTTATGGCAGCTGCTGTGTTTAGATTAATGTTAGCCAGAGTATGGCTAGATAAGAGTCCTCCATCTATACAAATATGGTTAGCAAATCTTATTGCTATATATAATCTTGAGAAACATATTTATGCTAGAAAAGGCAGGGTCGGGAGAACTCGGGGCCTCAAGATTTGGGGACCACTGGAGAAATGGAGGGCAGGAATAGGTTGATTGGGTGTAAACTACTGAAATGTCAAAATATGATATGTCCATGTATTGGCTCCCTTCAATGAAATGTATATGGTTTCTTTTTTTTCCTTTTTTTGTTGTTGTTTGTTTCTATCGATTAAGGAATTTTTTTTTCTTTGATATTGTGAGGTGAACAAATGTAAGATGGGAAAAGCTTGTTTATTTTTTGTTACTTTAATGTGTGCTTTTTTTTCTTTGAAAGGAAAAATAAAAATATTTAAAAAAAAAAAAAAAAAGGAAGTCTCTAAAACGGAGGGGCACCACTAACACTCGACTGGCCCCCAACTCGGCGATTCTCTGTTCACTGTACAATAGATCATTGTCCCAATAGATCCAGTGGGCCCCGGCGGTATCTCCCGTGCTCTGGGCGAGGGCTTGTTGTCGGAGTCCCTCGAGGGAGGGACATGTCTTTTGCTCTTGGCGGAATTGTTCCTGAGTGGGTCCCCCTTCTTGATGCCACTGAGCCAGGTCTGGGAGATCCTGGGGCTGAGCGAGTTCCTCTTGGGTTTGTTCTGGGGGGTCGACGGTGTCGGCGTCCCCCACTGGAGCGATCGGGGGAGGAGGTGCTGGCCATTCGGGTTCTTCTGGTCGGGGGATGGCGCGGGCCGCCATGGACCGGGTGGTTACGCACGCCCAGTCCGGAAGGCCCAGCATCCCCAGGTGTTCTCTTCTTTCTACGGCGGCCCATGGGGAACTCTCGAGATCGTTCCCCAGGAGACAGTCCACGGGGGCATCATCGCGGACCGTCACCTTCAGCATGCCGGATACTCCTCCCCACTCGAAGGGGACGCAGGCCATCCGACACATGCTCTCTGAATTGTCGGCTGAACGGACGGGGCAGAGAATGTTCGGTATTATTTGCTCGGGGGTCACCAGGTGACAGCGGACGGCCGTCACACTGGCCCCTGTGTCACGTAGGGCTTCGGCCTTGCGTCCATTTATGCTCACCCACTGACTATACTTTCTAGTGTTGGCGGGTAGGGGAGCCCGCGGGACCATGTCTCTTCCCCCCAGGCACGCCTGGACCATGGCGGCCGGTTCCCACTCTTGTTGCTCGTGTTCGTACTCTACCTGTTCCTCGGAGACTTGCTCTTCTCCGAGGGTGGCGGCCGCTACCTGGCGGGGCCTCGGAGTCTGGTTCTCTGGACAGTTCGGGTCATTGGCGTAGTGACCGACTCGCTGGCATCGGTGACACGTGACATTGGCTCTGAACCCCGGGCGCATCGGGGGGTTGCCCCTGTTGGCCGGGGGCGGGGTGCTGGTAGCGGGAGCGGCCGGGACGGTGTCTTTCCCCCGGCCCTGGCCTCCTCCTCCTCCTCGGGGACGGTGATGGCCTTGGTTGTTCCTATTCTGCTCGTTCGGGCCACTCCGGCCCACTCGGGTGCTCTCCCATCGGTCAGCCTAGGCGGCGAGCTGCCGTGGATCAGTCATTTTACTGTCGAGGAGGTGCTGCCTGAGCTCGACAAAGCAGGTATTGGAGAGGTGCTCCCACACAACAAGGTTAAAAAGCTGCTCGTAGGTCATTACGTTGCTCCCCTTGATCCATCCCTCAAGGGCTCGGCTGAAATAGTTCACATATTCCACCCAAGTGGTACCCGGGATTCGGGTGCAGTCGCGGAACCTCTGGCGGTACATTTCGGGTGTTAGCCCATATCAAGTGAGGAGGGCGGTCTTCATGTGATCATAGGACGTCATTTGGTGATCCGGGAGCTGTAACAGGGCATCACGGCCTTCGTTGACGAACCTCCCCCATAGACCGGCTCCCCAGTCACTTCGATCGATCCGGTGAGAGGATATGGCGATCTCATAGGCCTTGAACCACTGCTGTATGTCGTCGTTTCGGTAGAACTCTCGGACGACATCTTTGGGAATGTGGACCTTTGTTTCTGAAGTCCCTGGGGTGCGTGGTCGCTCGGGCACCCCCAGGTCCTTGCCTTGCTTACGTAGTTCTATTTCGGCTAGTTTGCGCTCGTGTTCATATGCCAGTCTTTTTTCTTCAAGCTCTCTTTGTCTTTGTTTTTCCTCCCGCTCTTCTCGGAGCCGTAAGTGTTCTAGGTTCCATTTTTGTTCCACTAGTTTCAGTTCTCCATCCATTTTGAGCCGTGCCAACTCTAATTCATGCAGTCTGGTTTTCTCTCGCTCTTGGATCTCTTCCCGGGAGAGACCTGCTCTCCTTTCCTCGGAAGGAGCGGAGTTAGTTTCCGGGGCTTCGCTGTGTTGGTCCCGGGGACCAGCGGTGTTTACCTCTGCCCATGATTCTAGGGCGTGTTTAAAGTCATCTTTTGTGCTCAGACCGGTGGTAGCAATGCCCAGTTCTATACAAAATTGTTTTAATTCTCGATGGTTGTACTCCTCCAGTTTGTCCATTTGGAATTTCTCCGTAGACCCGCTCTCTTGGGCCGGCATTGTGGTTTAGTCGTGGGGTGAGTTGCTTTCTGTACGATTACGCGTTGGTTCGGATCGTTGCGATGAGATGATGGGTAGCTCACAATCCTCGAGCTCGGTGTTTCTTGAGGGATGGGCCGCGGCAGCGCCAGCAGGTCCCGATGGAGGTGGTAGATACAACGGATCTCGGCAGCGCCAGCCGGTTCCAACGAAGACGGTGATTACAACGGATCGCGGCAGCGCCAGCAGGTCCCGACGAGGATGTAGGTTGCAGAGGGCCGCGGCAGCGCCAGCAGCAGGACGACAGTTCACAAGGTAGGGCTGCGGCAGCGCCAGCAGTCCGTCAAGGATGAGTTCTTCTCGGTGTCTCTCGACTCCAGGATACCATTGCCTTCCTGCTCTGGAGCTGCCCCAGTTACAGGTCTGGCGGCCTTTGATGTCCGGACCCTCGCACTTGGAGGTCGGGAGGTCCGGGATGAGGGAGTCCAGACACCCAGCAGGGGGGTGGAGCCAGCGCCCGGGGAGGCTGGGGGCGATCGGCACCTGGCGGGGGAGAACCATCGACACTCCTTTCTCCCATTGACCTGCCAAGTGGGCCGTTCACCTCCTGGGTGGATGGTGGTGCCGGGATGTCGGGGCCTGGCCAGGCCCAGGGTTGGGGTCGGGCTGAGGCCACGCGGCCTCGTGGTGCAGTGTCCAAGATGGCGGCCGGGCCGGGCAATGGTGCTGACGGTGGCCCGGGCCCGTGATACAGAGTTGTCCGGAAGTAGGAGTCCCGTAGGGGACGGAGTGTGAGTTGCTTCGGTGGGTAGCATCTGGAGAGCTGATGTCCCGGCTCTGTCATGCGGGGAGGGAGCAAGCCCGTCATGTGGCCTGTCCAACATGGAGCATTCAAGAACAGTGTTTGTGGTTTACAGAGCACTGTTGTAAGCAGGGCTGTAAATCTTGCTCTTATCTTGCCATATTTTGTTGCATTCAAAGATTGCGGTCTGTTTTGGCTGCAGCTGCCTCCTCCTTCCTCCTGCTTATGAAACACATGGGCTGGCATCAGGGTCCCTGTTTTCCTATGGCTGCTGCCACCTCCGTCTCAGAGCTCAACAAGCATTTGCAATGCAATAGGTCTTGCATTTGCGAGAGTTTGAGCTTTTTGGCATTGTAAAGGACAATGCCTTTTATCTATGTGTTTTGAAAACCTGCAAGCGGTGCGTAAACACCCACTTTATACTGATGGTCCTTGCTTACGAGAAGTAAAGCTAGCAGTAACTGCGAAGGTCCATGTCACACTTGCTACGCCAGTGATTGAAACTCTGCACTCCACGCAGGTCCAGGACTGCCACATTCCCAAACACTCCTAGACAATGCACCCACCCCACACACTGCATGGGGGAGGGGTGGGATCACATCCCCAAACAGATCGTCCCACAATTGCTCCAACACAGAGCACTCAGTGTGAGGAGATGCCTTTCTGACAAGTAAACAGCTCTGGTCCTTTTTTTCCAGACTCGGCAATATCTGCCTCTCAGCCAGCAGCCCTAATAGGAACGACTGCACCCCTCTCACCCCCAGCCACCCAGAGGCCCTGGCCACTCACCCATTAACTTACACCAGTGGGGGTCGTTGAAGTCTGAGCTGGTGAACTTCGCCTCTGCTGTTCCCGGAAGCAATCTAAACATGGGGGAAGTTTGTACTGATGCTGCTGCTGCAATGCAATAGGTCTCACATTTGCGAGAGTTTGAGCTATTGGCATTGTATATGACAATGCCTTTTTAGGGCTCGGCCTACGTCACCACTTCGTCAGAAGTGGGGCGGAGCTCCGAGCCGTCTTGTTACGGAGCTCAGAATAGTAAAGTAAAAATTCCTCACTGCGCGAGATTTTTCCGTAGTTTATTTTGGCATCTGCATGATAATTGGTCCTCGCAGTGCTGTGTTTCTAGTAGCCTTCACGCAATAGGCCATATGGATTTCAGTTTGTGCACTTCCTGCATATTCTGTGCGGTTACGCACAGGGGAGTGCAATAAATTGTCAATTACGAGCTGTCAGGGTGGCGCGGTTATTGAACCCAGATGTTTGGAGTGAGTTTGGTGGGCGCGCGTTCGTCTGCATCCTTTCATGTGTAAGTGTTGGCCTTTGAAGAGCTGGCTTGGTCGTGCGCCGACAATGAGACACACAGTCTTCATTACCCCACAAAGTATGTAAGTGCGTTTGTATTGGAGACAGTAAGGTCCAGGTACGAAACGGAATTCTTTTCACTGGCTTACGAACAGTCCCACATTTTGCCGCATTCTCCTCATCTCATCAAAGTGGCTCATGTCTTGTTCAGCAACAAAACAAAACCTCCGAGAGCAAGAATGTGTTTCTGCATGGAGGGTCCGAGCAGCCGCGTTGCAACAGTTGTGCTTGTGTGTCTAACCTTGGGCCTCATGACAAGTAGGTTGATTTTAGGTGCAGGGATACACAGGCACTGCTCACACACACAGACACTGTTGACACACATGGACACTGCTCACACACACAGGCACTTCTCACACACACAGGCACTTCTCACACACACAGGCACTTCTCACACACACAGGCACTTCTCACACACAGGCACTGTTCACACACAGACACTGCTCGCACACAGGCACTGCTCACACACACAGACACTGTTCACACACACAGACACCGGCACTGCGCGCACACATAGGCACTGTTCACACACACAGGCAGTACATACACACACAGGCTGCTCATACACACCGGCACTGCGCGCACACATAGGCACTGTTCACACACACAGGCACTACATACACACACCGGCACTACGCACACACACAGGCACACTGATCACACACAGGCACTGTTCACACACAGGCGTTGTCCACACACAGGCACTGTTCACACACAGGCACTGTTCACACATAGGCACTGTTCACGCACACAGACACTGCTCACAAACACATACACTGCTCAGACACACAGGCACATTTCACACACACAGGCACTTCTCACACACACAGGCACTTCTCACACACAGGCACTGTTCACACACAGACACTGCTCGCACACAGACAGTGCTCACACACACAGACACTGCTCACACACACAGACACTGTTCAGACACTGTTCACACACACAGACACTGTTCACACACACAGGCACTACATACACACACAGGCTGCTCACACACACCGGCACTGCGCCTACGTCACTTACGAACAGTCCCACATTTTGCCGCATTCTCCTCATCTCATCAAAGGGGCTCATGTCTTGTTCAGCAACAAAACCAAACCTCCGAAAGCAGGAATGTGTTTCTGCATGGAGGGTCCGAGCAGCCGGGTTGCAACAGTTGTGCTTGTGTGTCTAACCTTGGGCCTCATGACAAGTAGGTTGATTTTAGGTGCAGGGATACAGAGGCACTGCTCACACACACAGACACTGTTGACACACACGGACACTGCTCACACACACAGGCACTTCTCACACACACAGGCACTTCTCACATACACAGGCACTTCTCACACACACAGGCACTTCTCACACACAGGCACTGTTCACACACAGACACTGCTCGCACACAGACACTGCTCACACACACAGACACTGTTCACACACACAGACACCGGCACTGCGCGCACACATAGGCACTGTTCACACACACAGGCAGTACATACACACGCAGGCTGCTCACACACCGGCACTGCGCACACACATAGGCACTGTTCACACACACAGGCACTACATACACACACCGGCACTGCACACACACACCGGCACTGCACACACACACAGGCGCACTGATCACACACAGGCACTGTTTACGCACACAGTGCTGTGTGCTGTAGAGTGCTGTGTACTGTAGAGTGCAGAGTGCTGTTGAGTGCATAGTGCTGTGTGCTGTTGAGTGCAGTTGAGTGCAGAGTGCTGTTGAGTCCAGAGTGCTGTTGAGTGCAGAGTGCTGTGTGCTTTTGAGTGCTGTGTGTTTTTGAGTGCAGGTGAGTGCAGTTGAGTGCAGTTGAGTGCAGTGTGCTGTAGAGTGCTGTGTGCTGTAGAGTGCAGTGTGCTGTGTGCCTTTGAGTCCAGAGTGCTGTGTGCCTTTGAGTGCAGAGTGCTGTGTGCTGTAGAGTGCAGAGTGCTGTGTGCTGTTGAGTGCTGTGTGCTGTTGAGTGCTGTGTGCTGTTGAGTGCAGAGTGCTGTTGAGTGCAGAGTGCTGTAGAGTGTTGTGTGCTGTTGAGTGCAGTGTGTTGTGTGCTGTTGAGTGCAGAGTGCTGTGTGCTGTTGAGTACAGAGTGCAGAGTGCTGTTGAGTGCAGACTGCTGTGTGCTTTTGAGTGCTGAGTGCTTTTGAGTGCTGTGTGCTTTTGAGTGCAGTTGCGTGCAGTTGAGTGCAGAGTGACAGTGAGTGCAGAGTGAGTGCAGAGTTCTGAGTGCAGAGTGAGTGTAAAGTGACAGTGAGTGCAGAGTGACTGCAAAGACAGTGTGTGAGGGTGCAGGGTGCACATTGTGTGAGTGTGCAGAATGAGTGTGCAGGATAAACAGTGTGTGACTATGCAGGGTGACATTGGGAGTGTGCGGGTGAGCAGTGTGTGAATGTGTAGGGGCAGTGTGTGAGTGTGCAGAAAACACCACACACACATACACCACACACACATACCACACACACACACACCATACACACACCACACACACATACACCACACACACGTAACACACACACAAACCACACACACCTCACTCTCTCAACACCACACACTCATCACCACTCACCACAACACACTCACCACCACACACTCACCCCCACAGACTCACCCCCACAGACTCACCACCACACACTCACCACTACACACAAAGCAACACACACAACAACACACCCCCAGCCGTCAATGAATGCTTTCACCAGGCACAAACACCAACAACCATCAATGTATGCTTTCACCAAAAACAAACACGGCCATGCATCAGTGCCGCTAAACACCCATGCACACAACAATGTCATTGAAATTTCACCAAACACACACACCAACAGCTGACAGTGCACCAGCCACTCTTTTAATTGGCACAATCATCAACAGCTGTCAGTGCACCCTTTAACCAACCACACACATTACCATCCATCTCTGTACGCTTGACAGCCACACTCAGTAACAGCTCTTACTGCACGCTACCACCAGTCATACACACCTCAAGCCACCACTACACGCTTCCACCAAACACACACACCAACAGCCATCACTGCACAATTCCTACAGGCACACACATCCACCACCCATCAATGCACACACCAATTGATAACACATCCACCAATTAATATTGTACCTATCGCACTATGCTGCACTTTACCTTTTAAAGATAATGCGTTAAAGTGCAGCATGCCACCATTGATAACATTTCAATCCAACACACATATCTCCAACACACACCACATGCTTCCACTCCAAAACACATGCCTAAAACACAGTGCCATTTACAATGCCATTATCTCTAACTCAAACAAACCCGAGCCCTAATGCATTCCTAATGCTTGTTTATTTATGTTTTGAACACCTGTAAGTGGTACTTAAACACACACTTTGTACTTATAGTCCTTACTTACAAGAAGCAAGGCTGGCTGTAGAGGCGCAGTTACTGCCAGCCTTGCTTCTTGTAAGCAACGATTATAGGGGGGTTGAGATGGGCCAGGCGGCCTGCTTAGTATCGGGCCGCTGAAGTTGGGGCTTGTTTATGTCGATACTGTGTTTGAAATATTTTGCGAATTTCTGTTTCTCGGGGGGGGCTGGGCACTGGGGGTGGGGGTTTCACTCGATGTTGTGTATCTATCTACATTGGGGTATCAGTTTAGACCTTGTTTTATGTATGTGGCTTTGTTTTGTCTCGTTTCCTGCGGGCGGGTTGTTGTGGGACAGTTGCTTTTCTGGGCTGTGGGGACTGAGGATTTTCTGGTAGCTTTGTTCCCGGGGGGGGGGGGGCTGGGCCCTGGGGGGCCTCCTCCATGTGTTCCGTAATATCTCTTGGTGTGTCATCTTTGTTGCCTCTTAATGTCTGTTGTTTTGTTTAATCTTCCTCTCTTGCGGGGCAGGTTTTAGTGGGACAGTTGCGTTTCTGTAACATAGGAGTGGCTCTCTTAGCTGTGCGTTCGCCCTCTGGCCTGGGGGGGGCCAGGGTCCTTTCCGAGCGTCTGCTGGTGCGGCTCCCATGACCCTTTCTTCCTTTGATCTGGGCCACCCGGTGTTACTGTCCTGGGGGGAGTTTGCGGTCATCCTGCGGGTTATCTGGGGTCGGGGAGGTTCCCTGTCCGTTGTAGTTTTTCCCAGGATCTCGCCCGGGTTTCAGTTTGTGCTTCTACAGCACCATCCAGCCGGCTCTTTCCTCGTTGTTAGCGGGTTTACGGCGACCCTGTCCCTACCCTGTTCGAGATAGTTATCTCTGGCACCCTGAAGCGGGTCAGGCGGCCCACACACTTTTCCAGGTGTTACTCTCCTCTGACCCCCGGGGCTTGTATTTCTTGTCGCCCATGAGTCGCCTGCCTTATAATAAAACCATTTGTAAAGCGCCTGGTTACTCAAAAAACAGTGTGTCCCCGCGCTAAATACGGCAAAGAAGCTCAAAGGAAAGAACACAGGTGCGCCAAACATGGGAGGGAGAAGGAATAGGGATTATGTACGAGGGAAAAGAAAAGTTTTTCGTTTTCCCCGAAACCTGATTTCAGAGGGTTCCATACGGAGCTCGAGCGGGAGCTCGTTCCAACACTTGGCAGCCAGGTATCTGAACGAACAGCCACCCATCCTGGCTCTGGTGATTTTAGGGAGTTTGAACATCATCATTCCAGAAGATCTCAGATTCCTGGTGGGGCGATGTATTGTGAGAAGGCATTGTAAATATCCTGGACCAGTGCCATGGGCGATGCGATGGGCAAAGCAGAGGGACTTAAATTTAATTCGCTCCTTAATAGGGAGCCAGTGGAATTTGGACAGAGCGGATTTCCCTGAAGCTCTGCGAGGAAGTTTGAGCACAAGGCGTGCAGCGGCATTCTGAGCACACTGGAGTTGGTGAAGTCCTTTTTTGCTCAAACCTAGAAGGAGGGCATTCCCATAGTCCAGATGGGGGTTACTAGGGCATGGACAATGGTCTTCCTGGAATCCATGGGAAGGAGGTCTGAGACCTTCCGGAGAACTTTCAGTACGCTGAAGCACCTAGCTGTGACTTTGCTGACATGAGACTTGTATGAAAGGTTTGAGTCAAGTATTATGCCCAAATTACGCACCGAAGCCACAGGACAGGGCGGACTGCCTAGTTCCGCAGGACACCACATGTGGGACCATGCAGAAGATGATTTTCCTACCACCAGCAGCTCGGTTTTATCGCCATTAAGGCGGAGGCAGTTGCAATTCATCCAGGCTGCCACGGATGAAAGACAGTTGAAGAAATTGGTGGCATCTTCTCTGTGGTCGGGCGTGAGCTTGAACATCAATTGAGTGTCATCAGCGTAGCTGACAATGCCCACCCCATATGTCTCAACAATGCGAGCCAGGGGTTCCATATAGATATTAAACAAAGTAGGGCTCAAACTCGAGCCCTGGGGAACCCCATGGCTTGCCTTCCTGAGAGAGAATTTAAAGGGGGGGCAGTGCATCTGAAAGCTCCTGTTGACCAAGAAGGACTCCATCCAAGCAAGGGCTTGTCCCTTTACTCCCATATCAGATAGCCGAGACAACAACGTTGAGTGCAGCACGGTGTCAACTCTCCTGTCAACTGAACTCTCCTCTCTTCCTCTCTCGTGGTTCGGTCCACTCAGCGTAGTTTGAGGATGGTAGGGCAGGCTTGCGGTGTCCCTGGCCCCCAATTAGCGACAGTGGCCATTTTGAGGGGGCGCCATTGTCCGGCCACGCGGGTCAAGGCGCCCAGGCGGCCATTTTCGAGGGTATCGGTCCCTTCAGATTCAAGGGGGAGGGGCATGGGTGTGTGGCCATCTTGGGTCACCTTTTTCACCATGCCTTCCCCTTAGTGCAGGGGCCAAAGCTTACGAGGGGGTTTCACTGCTTGCTTCCTTGGCCTTGGCACTCGTCCTTCCACCATACCGTGCAGTGCCTCTTCGGCAGTTTGGGGATATGCGGGCACAGCTTGTGCCCTGTGTAGGTAGCGCAGGCCAGCAGGTCCTTTGCCATTGTTTTATCCCCGTTTTTTCACTTTCTCGAGCTTGCACAGGGGCATGTTTATGCCTTTGCGGGTGTTTGCGTTGCTGCAACTGCTTCCCCTTTGCGTGCACCTCCCGCGATGTCTTGCGTGGCCTTCTGAGGGTTTCAGGGGCCCGACTTTCGGTGTTCAGAGGGAGTCGAGTGTGCGGCGAGTCTTGGCCTGTTTCCTTGCCCTGTGTGCCGCTCCGTTATCTTTTTCCTTGCACGTCCCAGCCCGCCTGCGTTTCCTCGCATCCCGCGGGGGACCGGGCTGTCCGAGATTGTTTTCGACCGGCAGCTTCGGTTCTCGGGTCTTGCGGGGTCCCCCCTGTCCTGGCTCTCGTGGCTCCCGGGTCTGCGGGGGTTCATTGGCATTGTGTAAGTTTCTGCTTCCCTTGTCGGGGGGAGGGGAGTTGCTACCCTGTGCCTGGGGCGGGGGGGTGCGCCTTCATGCGCTGTGCCGCTGCCGCACGAGCAACCGAGTTGCTCCGCTACCCTGCCTGCCGCTTCATCATTGTGTCACGCCTGCCACATGTTATTACCATGGCATGGGTAAGCACCGGTTGCTTACAGCTGTGCTTCGCCAGCCTCACGCATGCCTTGATATGCCGCAGGCTTCGCTATAGGTCTCTTGCGCGTTGCCGTTCAGCCAAGTTTGGCAGCGTCTTCCCGGGGGGTTTTGCTGCTCTTGTGGTGGCAGATTGTCTTTTCAGGGGTGGCCTGACTGGGGCGTTCTCCTCCGAGTGCAAGGGGTCCTTGCCACAGGGCTGTCTGGGGATGGTGCACAGTGCTTCCATTTCGCTTCCCCGTTACGGCTCCTTTCTCCATCAAGCATTGGCAACAGCAATAGGTCTCGCATTAGACAACTGAGCTATTTTGTAACCATGTTTGGTGGGTAGCTTGGTTAAGGAGTACTAGGAGAGCGTTTAAGGACTGACATATGGTACATATAAGGTGGCACTAACTTCCGTATCTTACAGGATTGAATGTGTATGGCTAGCGAGGACTGGCTGAGAAGGAGCGGAAATACAGTGGCACGCGCCAGAAGCGGAAGGAGCACTACAGATGAAGGAGCTCATTTCTAAGAATGGGAGAAACGTTGTGACACTGTTTTTTGTTCATTTTCAGGTTACAAAGTAAAGTCATCAGAGGAAGGTCAAGGAAGCGAGACAGGTGGATACTGGTGGGTCAGAGACAGGTATACGGGAAGGACCAGTCTTTTGGGGTGGACACGGAAGGGGGAACGTATGCACGCAGAAAGGGAGAGGGAACACGTCAGTGTGTGGTCTAGAGAAATTGTCACCTACAAGTGCGCCAACTAACGTTACCCTTTTCCCTCCATAGCCCCTTCTCACTCACTCGCGGAGTTTCTCCGAATCGATCGACATTTTTCGTTCCGCTTGTCGCACCACTGGGATGTAAGTATGGAGGGGTCTGGGACACGCACCTGTTGATAATCACGAAGGCCAGGTTCTTTCTCCTTGTTTTGCTGTGGCTGATCCTAATTTTTATCCCCAGATCCCGTGCGAGCGTTTTGAAGCGAGAACGGACAGCCAAGGTTCCCCTCCTCTCTTCCAAGAAAATACCCAGGTGGAGGACTATTTGCCGGGCACCTCCCAAGATGCAGTGTGGGCTGACTTTTTGGAACTGGCAAAGCTGAAGGGCCTTGCTTGGGCACAGAACTTGCTGAACACGCCAGAGCCAGAGGATTCTGGTTTCCCGGCTGAATCCCCTTCGTCCGACACCCTGAACAGTACCGATGCCACTCCATCCAGGCCCAAGCGGATCAGAAAGCCCACTGTTAGGGATTTCCCCTTGGAATCCTTGCCGCTGACACATAGCAAATCGGTGGCGAACCCCCGTGAGGTCCCGTTGCAGGGGGCAAGTGCTACGCCACCGCCTCCGGTCCTCTCCAAGGACAATCAGGCGACACAAGGTAATTTTGCCACCAAAGACGATTTGACCAAAGTTTTGGACTCTTTGAACAATTTTATGGAACGTTTCCAAGGGGGGTTACCTGCTACTAGCTCTCCGCAAGCTGGGGGTAGTGGCGTGGTTAGCGTGAGTCCGGTTCTGGCAGCCTCCACTGTTTGGTCATCGGTGCAGGCTGCGAAGCAGGGGGATTCAATACATGTTGCTACACCACCTGTGGCTCCCACAATCTCGAATGGGGCGTTGAGTGGGGCGCCGCTGGTGAGCTCCCCGCCGCTCCTCCCGCGGCCACTGCTATGGTTCCTATTCCACCCTCCGCTACCTCAAGCGCTCCCTCGGGGGTGCCTCCTGTTACGAGCCCTTTGCTTGTTCACGCGCCTACACCTGTTCCAGCGATCTCCACTGCACCGCTCCTTTCGGGGCGATGCTCTCTGGCTTGGCAGGTACCCCAAGCTGCCAAAGAGGGCATTTGTAGAAGGGAGTTTATCAATATATTTACCCTTCTCATGTTAGGTCAGGAATGCATGGATGCTAGGAAGTTTGGGGTAAAGGAAGATGATAAAAAGGTAAAGTACCAGCCATGGCCTGAGAAGAACATTTCTAATTGGCTAGAAGCTTTCTCCATTTTAGTGGCTGTCACCATGGAACGTTTTCCGGAACAGGGCCCAGGCCTGGTACAATACTCCAGGATCATCCACAATGAGGCCTTGAAATGGGGGGGTAACGGATGGATCAACTATGATAGGGAGTTCCGTAGGAAAATGTCTCAGTGCCCAGAGATGAACTGGGATCAAAAGGAGGTGCAGCTCTGGATGGAGCACATGGGAGCATGGGGCCAGCTTGCAGTTGGTTCAGCTAGCAGTGCCCCCAGTGGGCAGACTTCCACGGGGTGATCCTCCTATGTTTGGGGCAAGGGTAAACATTCCTTTCGAGGGGGCGCAGAGGAGGTGGGGCCAGAGGTGGCTTCAAGCGTTCTCCCCCTGGCACTTGTCGACTGTTCAACAATGGGTCTTGCTCCTGGGGGAAGACATGTAAATTCGTCCATGCCTGTAGCACCTGTGGGGGACCACATCCCGCAACCTCAGCCTCTTGCCACTTCAAACAGAGCTCACTGCCAGCTAGCAAGGGGGGAAAGTAAGTTGGGGTCAGGCAACAGGTATCCGGGTGTGGCTTCTCCTTTCACGCTCTCAGTCCCTCCCCCGTTGCAGGTTAACGAGCTTCCTGGGCGCTCCCTTTCTCCAGGCTCACCCCCTCCTCCACCAAGTTCACACCCGCTACTGCCTCTGGGAGGGTCCCCTGTGATCCTTGACAACATCAATCCTTTGCTCAGGCGTTATCCATTAGAGGCAGACAGCCGCTTGCTTTTATTTGGTTTCCACATAGGTTTCAGGATCCCTTTCTCGGGTGCTCTGGGAAGCAGGGATGCTGACAACCTTAGATCTGCCAAGGAACAACCAGAAGTGGTGAGGGCGAAGGTTGCAAAAGAGAGATCGCTGAACAGGATAGGAGGTCCTTTTCTGCACCCACCTCAAGAGAATTTTGTTGTATCTCCCCTGGGGGTCGTGCCCAAAAAGGAACCAGGTGCCTTTAGACTTATACACCACCTTTCCTACCCTAAAGGGACTTCGGTCAACGACGGGCTAGATGAGGGAGCATGCTCTGTGTCTTATGCCACGCTGGATGTAGCATTGGATCTAGTCAGGAGAGCGGGCAGAGGGGCCTGGTTAGCCAAAGCGGACATCGAATCAGCTTTCAGGTTACTACCAGTCTACCCGAGCAGCTATCACCTGCTAGGTTTCAAGCTCGACGGCATGTTTTACTTTGACAAATGCATGCCCATGGGTTGTGCTGTGTCCTGTGCGTACTTTGAAGCTTTCAGTTGTTTCCTGCAATGGGCACTCCAAGACACATACGGTGTAGAAGGGGTGACTCATTACTTGGATGACTTTTTATTTATCGGGAGTGACGGGACACAGCTGTACTCACAGGCCCTGGCAGATTTTGTCCTCCTTATAGACCACCTGGGGGTCCCCCTTGCCCCGGGTAAGAATCCTAACCTTTTTGGGAATAGAGATTGACACAATTGCAGGGGAGTCCAGATTACCAGAGGATAAGGTGCGCAACCTGTCTAGCAAGATTCAAGCGCTGGTAGGGCTTGACAAAGCTTCCCTGGGCTGTATCCAGGGCATCCTAGGCCTGCTCAACTTTGCTGCTAGAATAATTCCTACAGGTAGGGTCTTTGCCAGGATACTAGCTAGGGCCACTGCTAACATTTCCAAAAAATACCACATGGTGAAACTGAGCAAAGGTATTCAGCATGTGTGAGGAAGTAGCCGGTTTGGACGACAATCGTGCCTTACCGTGGACTAATAATGGACTACAACACCCACGATCCTTTACTGTTTCTTCTCAGGAAAACGTGAACGCCGAGTACCGTAACCCGGAAGGGGAGGAGTATCAACCCGGAGGTGATACGGCAGAACCAATAGCAGAACACCATAAAAACGCAAGAGCGGAAACAATCGGCGTCCACGTTGCAGACGGAGAAAGGAGCACAGAGAAGGAGACCGAAGACGCGGGACCCGAGGAGACCCAGTTCAGCCCCGAACAGGACGTCGAAGACGACAGCTGGTGCGAGGACTGGTGGTGTCCGGTGGATGCTGGAGAGCGGCCGTGACTCTAGGAAGAGTTACGGCAGGGTTGGTGAGTGATACCGACTCGAGGGAATTTGTATTGGGAAGCGGGAGGAAGAAGACACGGGGAGGGAAGTTGAGTGTTTATGACCATTGCTAATTAAGGGCACTATTCAATTGTATAAAGCCAAATCACGAGTATCCGTACGGGGTAGTTTAAAGTGCCTGATAAAACGGTTCATTCTGACAGCCCTACTTCTTGTTGACACGGTACCCGTTTGTCGAGTCTTACCCTAAGCTCTGGGACTGATCATATTTATGAGCACTCCGCACCTGCTCAGGCACAATCTAACTTCCGCCCAGATCCTAAACTTCCCTTATCACTATTTTCTCCCACTTCCCCTTTCCCCACACGTTACCCCGTCAGGTTTCTTTTTGTCCCTAGTCACGAAAGGTGTGGTGACGGTATTACTGCTGTCTCATCAACTCACTTTAGAGTTCTCATGATACCCTCCTTTATCTCTCTTCTCTTATGAGCCACCGGGGACAACCGCCACGTCCTGAAGACCTGACGAAAACCGCCCGAGCCCTTTCATCGCCGGAGACCTCCCCGGAGACCACGGAGGAAGAAGAAGACGACAAGTTCGAAGATTCCCTACCTACACCAGTTACCTCATCCATTGTCTTTAATAAACCTGTTTCCTTTAAACCACCACTACCGCCTCCACGCCTGTTTATCAGACCCGCCCTCTTACAAGTTGTGTCAGAAGTGGGATCTGAAGGCAAGATGGAGGCTGCCATGGCAAAGATGGCCGAAAATCAGGAACACCTGGGAAAAATCATGGAACGATTTCTAAATGTCGTTGAAGAAGACCGGGAAAAGATTCAAAAAGTTATTTCGGGTCAAGGACAAACTCATGAGGCTGCTATGGGTAAACTTACTGAAGTATTAGGACAACAAAAAGGCCCTACCACTCTACCTTCAGTTGTGCTACAGAGATATGTAGCAGGAGAAGACCCTGATTTTTTCTTTAATAATTTTGAGAGAATGGCCACTGCTGCCTCTTGGCCGGCAGACAAGTGGGGCCAGTATTTGGGACCTTTGTTATCAGGGGATTTACAAGCTGCGTATCAGGCAGCAACATTACAAGGTGCGGTCCCTTATGCGGATATTAAAAAGTGTATCCTGGAAAGACTAGGTATAGATGAAGAGACATATAGGGTGAAGTTGAGACAAATGAAAGAAGGCCCTCAGGAAACCCCACGTGCTTTATATTTCCAAGTGAAAGATATGACGGATCGTTGGCTTAAACCTGCTACTACAAACAAGGACGGAATCATGGCCAAGATCTATCTGGAACAATATCTGACATCGCTCCATCCCCCAATTCAAAGATGGGTGCGACAACAGGCGAATCTTACCCTAGAAACCGCTGTTGAAATAGCAAGCGCTTATCACAGAGCGTCAGACTTCCAAAAAGGAAGAGACGAGAATACAGGGAAAACCGGAAACCATACTGGAATTAGGCATCCCCGGCCTACTACGCCCAAGAAACCTGAAACCCTGACTTTCATTCCAACCCCTCCCCCTTTGAGTGCTCCATTCCCTATAAGATCCCCACCTGCCGGTCCACAGTGTTTTCAGTGTGGGGGAATGGGCCATATAGCAAGATTTTGTCCACAGAAGGAAGAACCTATGGAGATAGGAATGGTGCGGAATTACTACTGTTCCCCCAAAGAAAGAACAACACCCCCGTATAGATGTACTGTGTCAGTAAATGGACAACCTTTAACTGCTTTAGCGGATACGGGGTGTTTACAAAGCGTAGTGAGACCTCAGGATTTGGGAAATACGTTAGGACCCATAGAGGGAAGGGTGGCTATTAAATGTGTTCACGGTGATATAAAACCTTACCCTACTGCTCAAGTACAAATCCAACATTCTCAGGATGAGGGTACTCCCATGACTGTGGGGCTTATTCCACGCTTGCCGGAACAAATAATCCTAGGGAATGATTACCCCAAGTTGACTGAATTGCTACAAAGTTCTCCTAGGCCCGAAGACAATCGGTTGTCCACTGCACCTTTCTCCACCGACCCCGAGAAGGAGTGGCCTCTGTCTAAAGAACGTAAAAGCAAAAGGCAAAGGCGGGCAGAGAAAGGGAAGGGTCACATAGTCATGCCGGTAATCCCTGAAGAGAATCCCTGGGAGTCAGACAGGAATTTTCATGCGGCTCAGAGAGAGGATCCTATACTACAAGAAGCATGGAGTAAAGCCCATGACAGTGAAGAGCCACAACACGTATGTCCATACTTCTTTGTTAAAGGGGGTTTGCTGTACAGAAAAGGGGGTCCCAGTCAAAAAGCCCAGTTGTTAATCCCCAAACTGTTTCAAGAGAAAGTGTTGTATCTAGCACATAGCCATTTGTTGGGGGGGCATTTTGGTGCAGAGAAAACGGAGAAAACCATACTAGAGCGTTTTTTTTGGCCAGGAATATACCAACAGGTGAAACGATATTGCAGGGAGTGCCCGATTTGTCAAAAACATAGTCGATACCAACCTCCCAGAGTTCCTTTGCGTCCCCTTCCTGTTATTGATGAGCCATTTAGTCGAGTAGGCATGGACATAATAGGACCTTTGTTGCCTTCCCGTAGTGGTTGTCGTTATGTTTTAGTACTGGTGGATTATGCTACTCGATTTCCCGAAGCAGTACCCCTTAGACGACCAGATACGACTAATATCTCGAAAGCCATGATAGGTATTTTTTCCAGGGTGGGATTTCCAAAAGAAATCCTAACAGACCAGGGAACTCCCTTTGTGTCGAAAATGATGAGAGAAATTTGTACTCAGTTGGGTGTGAAACAAATTAAAACTGCAGCCTACCACCCACAAACCGATGGTTTAGTGGAAAGGTACAACTCCACAATTAAGACCACACTAAAAAAACTATTGGCATTAGAAGCCCGAAAGTGGGAGGACATGCTTCCCTTAGCACTCTTTGCCATTAGGTGTAAGGAACAGAGAAGTACAGGGTATTCTCCCTTTGAGCTATTGTACGGACACAAACCTCGTACATTGCTGGATATGGCAGTAGAACAGTGGGAAAAAGAGCCGGACAATGCTAAACCCCTTCCGGAGCATGTCTCAAACTTAAAAACACATTTGAGACAAATCAGAGACATTGTCCATACTAATCTGGAGAACGCCCAAAATGACCAAAAAGGGCAGTACGACAAAGGGACTAAGAATTGATCCTTCCAGGTAGGGGATCTGGTATTGCTTATGATTGCTACGTCAGATCAAAAGTTGTTAGGACAATGGCAGGGTCCTTATAAAGTCATTGCACAGGTTACTCCTGTTACTTATCGTATTGAAACAGATGCCACCAAACATGTGTCCCAGATCTACCACATTAATTTGCTTAAGAAATGGGAAGGGCCCACCCCAGCAACAGTACATATGATAGAAGCCCCTAATCCCTTGTTTCAACAGAGTATTGATACTGAATTATCACCCACTCAGACAGAAGAGTTGAGGAAACAACTGCAACCTTTGTCCCATGTTTTTTCCAATCAACCGGGGAGGGTTACTTTGATCGAACATGTCATAAAAACTCCACCGGGGAAAAGAGTTAAGTTGAGACCTTATCGTATACCTGAAGCCCGTCGGCAGGTAATACGAGAAGAGATCCAAAGCATGCTAGAAATGGACATTATCGAACCATCCAGGAGCGAATGGAATTCGCCCATAGTGCTGGTGCCAAAACCGGATGGGTCGGTCAGATTTTGCATTGACTTCCGTGAAGTAAACAAAATCTCTGATTTTGATACCTACCCCCTCCCTCGGGTGGATGAAATGGTTGAGAGGATAGGGAGAGCCAAGTATATTAGTACCTTAGATTTATGTAAGGGCTACTGGCAAATACCTCTCAGAAAGGAAGACAGAGACAAAACTGCATTTTCCACCCCAGATGGATTATATCAGTTCAAGGTCATGCCTTTTGGACTACATGGGGCACCAGCAACCTTCCAGAGAGCCATGAATATTATATTGAGGCCACATACCAACTATGCTGGGGCCTATATAGATGACATTGTGATCTACAGCGACAGCTGGGAACAACATCTTTCACATCTATTTCAAGTAGTCCAAACCCTGGGGTCATATGGACTGAGAATAAACCCTACCAAAAGCCATTTGGCTGCCCAAACGGTAAAATATCTGGGTTATTTGCTAGGAGAGGGAGTGATAAGACCACAGAAATCGAAATTGACAGCCATTTCACAAATACCTCTCCCCAGAACAAAGAAAGATTTGAGAGCCTTTTTAGGATTGTTAGGGTATTATAGAAGATTCATCCCTAATTTCTCTCAGTTGGCTGCTCCTTTAACGGATCTGCTACAGAAAAATAGTCAGACTGAAAAAATCTTAGAATTTCCCCCGGCTAAGGTAGTAATGGCATTCAATACTTTAAAACACTCACTAACCTCAGATACAGTACTGATCAGTCCTGATTATACTAGACCGTTCATTTTACAGACCGACGCATCTGATCAAGGCCTGGGAGCAGTACTATCACAGGAAACACCACAAGGGGAGAAACCAATCTTGTATATCAGCCGCAAACTATTCCCGCGGGAGAAAAACTATGCGACTATTGAAAAAGAGGCTCTAGCCATCAAATGGGCTATTGAATCCTTGCGGTATTATTTGGAAGGGAGAGAGTTTACGCTTTTCACTGATCATGCCCCTTTAGAGTGGCTAGCCAAAAATAAGGGTCATAACGAAAGGGTACTTCGATGGTTTCTCTCCCTCCAACCATACCGATTCCAAACCAAACACAGGAAAGGAAAGGAACAAGGGAATGCGGACTACTTATCTCTGTATCCCCAGTGTACAGACTCTAGTAGAAGGACAGCAAGGGAAAGGGGATGTGAGGAAGTAGCCGGTTTGGACGACAATCGTGCCTTACCGTGGACTAATAATGGACTACAACACCCACGATCCTTTACTGTTTCTTCTCAGGAAAACGTGAACGCCGAGTACCGTAACCCGGAAGGGGAGGAGTATCAACCCGGAGGTGATACGGCAGAACCAATAGCAGAACACCATAAAAACGCAAGAGCGGAAACAATCGGCGTCCACGTTGGAGACGGAGAAAGGAGCACAGAGAAGGAGACCGAAGACGCGGGTCCCGAGGAGACCCAGTTCAGCCCCGAACAGGACGTCGAAGACGACAGCTGGTGCGAGGACTGGTGGTGTCCGGTGGATGCTGGAGAGCGGCCGTGACTCTAGGAAGAGTTACGGCAGGGTTGGTGAGTGATACCGACTCGAGGGAATTTGTATTGGGAAGCGGGAGGAAGAAGACACGGGGAGGGAAGTTGAGTGTTTATGACCATTGCTAATTAAGGGCACTATTCAATTGTATAAAGCCAAATCACGAGTATCCGTACGGGGTAGTTTAAAGTGCCTGATAAAACGGTTCATTCTGACAGCCCTACTTCTTGTTGACACGGTACCCGTTTGTCGAGTCTTACCCTAAGCTCTGGGACTGATCATATTTATGAGCACTCCGCACCTGCTCAGGCACAATCTAACTTCCGCCCAGATCCTAAACTTCCCTTATCACTATTTTCTCCCACTTCCCCTTTCCCCACACGTTACCCCGTCAGGTTTCTTTTTGTCCCTAGTCACGAAAGGTGTGGTGACGGTATTACTGCTGTCTCATCAACTCACTTTAGAGTTCTCATGATACCCTCCTTTATCTCTCTTCTCTTATGAGCCACCGGGGACAACCGCCACGTCCTGAAGACCTGACGAAAACCGCCCGAGCCCTTTCATCGCCGGAGACCTCCCCGGAGACCACGGAGGAAGAAGAAGACGACAAGTTCGAAGATTCCCTACCTACACCAGTTACCTCATCCATTGTCTTTAATAAACCTGTTTCCTTTAAACCCCACTACCGCCTCCACGCCTGTTTATCAGACCCGCCCTCTTACAGTATGATTTGGCCCGGTGGGCTGAGTTTCTGCGCAATTTCTTTTTTTTTTTTTTTTTTTTTTTTTCCAAAACCTTTATTGCACTTTGCATAGCACACAGCCGAATGCCTACAACCCTGAGGGCCGGCCGCTATTGGAGGATCATTGCAAATAAAGATCTTCAGCAAAAAGGACAATCATAACACAGTAATAGTAAAGTTCTTGACATAGAGTGCTGAATAAATAAAAGTGCCAGTTGAGCAATTGTTCAATGCAAGAATTGAGGTTTTGATGGAGTTTTTGTTACGTTTTTTGTAAAATAACAAACTCATAACAACAACAGTTAGGAATGACAGTGTGGTCAGACACGAATCAGTGCTTTGTAAGTCTCTAGTGTCTCTTCGGAGCATGGGAGCCCGAACGTCCTACCCATTATGTACATGCTTCTATTCTCCCCAACCGCCCCTATCCCCTTTGACTCCTCTGTCTAAGCTCTAAGAGGCGACCTCCTACAGCAGCCCAGGCCCTTCCCACACTCCCCCCCCCCGCCCAGGTTTAGCCCTCCTCGCTCTCCTCGTCAGATTCATCCAAATCATCCTCTCGCAAGGGTTCGCAGATGTCCCCCCTGTACTCATTCCACTTCAGCCATATCCTATTCCATTTCCCGGGGCAGGCTCGGTTGATGTACACTGCTCGCTCGGTCAACATCACTCGATCCATGTTCAAGCACCACTGGGACTTGGTTGGGAGTTCCACTGCCCCCCAGCGCTGTGCTATGTCGCGTTTCGCTACCATTAGCCCCACTGTGACCCATAGTTGCTCGTATCGGGTCAGGTCAGTAGGTTCCCATATGTTTAGCAAGCACCTCCGTGGGTCAGGTAGTATGGAGTGATCTAATGCCTGTGAGAGTGTGCGGAGTACTTGCCTCCAGTATTCTTGGACCTTAGGGCAGTCCCATATGGTATGGAAAAACGTGCCCTCCTCCCCACACCCGCGCAGACAATAGGGATGGGGCGCCCTTTGTATACGATGCAACATCGTCCTCGTATAGTAAACCCTGTGCAGGATCTTAAATTGCACCAGTCGCATGCGTGCCGAGATGCCTATTTCTTTAGGAGACCCAAGAGCTGCGTTCCATTCATGTTCATCCATGTCGTTAACCTCCCCTTCCCATTTCTCCTTCAGGTGTGATGTTGGTTCAGGGCTGTTGTTGAGGAGCTTACGGTAAGTGAGGGATGTTGCCCGTTCTAACATGCAATCCGTGAGTAGGCGATCTTCTAAGGGTGAGGACTCTGGGAGCGGTGTGTCTGTTGGAATGGCTGCAAGCAGTGCGTGGCGTACCTGAATGTACCTATAGAGCTCCCTATCGTTGAGCTCATAGAGTTCTTTTAGCCGGGCAAAGGGGATCACTTCATTCCTTTCCCATAGGTCCCCCACCACGGAGATGCCTATTGTGTCCCATTGTGTGAATCCTCTGGTGTTCCTCAGGTTGCCCAGTGCGCGAGAGTCCCACAGCGGAGTCATCCCTGTTATTCTCCCCTTCCAGCCCAGAGCTGCCGTAGCTGCGTGCCATATCTGCACCGTTAATTTGGTGGGGCCGACCAGCGTACGTACCTTGCGGTGATCATATAGTGGACCTAACAGACTATCAGCTCCCAGCTGTTCCCTATCTGCGTGAAATGCTGGCTCGGTGTATGGTGCGTGTACCCATTGATTAATATGCCTCAATTGTGCAGCCCAATAGTACAATTTCAGATTCGGTAGCGCGATGCCCCCACTATACCAGTCTCTGTGTAGCTTGGATTGTGCCACTCGCGCCGGGAGGTTGCCCCACAGTAGGTTAGAAACTAGAGCCGCTACTTTCCGGAAGAATTTGGGTGGCACAGGATAGGGCGAGTTGTCGAGGACGTACAAGAATCGTGGTAGCGCCATCATCTTGTAAAGCGCTGCCCTGCCGAGGAGTGTTAACGGCAGGCCGGACCAAAACTCCACATCCCGCTTGAGTCTATCCAGGGGCGGTTTCAGATTCTTATCCATGAATTCGACCGGGTCCTTAGTGACGTGTATGCCTAAGTATTTGAAGGATGATTCCGCCAGACGTAGCGGGCAAGTATCGTCGAGGTCTGGGGCCGGACCCTGGAGGACATATATCTCTGACTTGGACCAATTTAGCGTGTAGCCGGAAATCCTGCCGTACGTGTCGCAAATGCTTAACAAGGCCGGTATTCCCTCCTCGGGGTCTGTTAGATATAGCAGCATGTCGTCTGCGTAGAGGGACAGACGGTCTTCCCAACCCCCGGTCCCTGGTATACCCTTGAGGAGGGGGGAGGCTCGTATAAGAGTCGCAAGTGGTTCCAAGGAGATGGCAAACAACAGGGGCGACAAAGGGCACCCCTGCCGCGTACCCCGGCCCAGCGGGAAAGTGCGGGAAATGTGGCCGTTCGCCACCACATGAGCCATCGGGGCTGCGTATAGCAGTTTAACCCACGCTAGAAAGCGAGGTCCGAACCCCATATGTGTCAGTGTTTCGAACAGGTACTCCCACTCCACCAGGTCAAATGCCATTTTGGCGTCAAGCGCCAGGACTACTGCCGGCGTGGTGATGGTGTCAGCTCTGGCCAGGATACCATGCAGTCGCCGCAAGTTCAGAGCTGTGTTCCTGTGCGGCATGAATCCTGACTGATCCGGGTGTATGATCGACGACAGATGGGGCAGGATCCTCTGTGCCAAAAGCTTGGCCAAGATTTTTACTTCCGCGTTCAGTAGTGAAATTGGCCGGTAGGAGGAGCAGTCCTCCGGGGGTTTACCCGGCTTAGGGATTGGTATTATAGTGGCCTCACGCTGGTCTAGTGGAAGGGATCCCTTCTCAAGGCAGTCCTTGTACATCCCCAGCAGATGCGTGCTAAGGGTGTCTGGCATCACTTGATACCATTCTACGGGTATCCCATTTGGTCCCAATGCCTTGCCCGGGTTCAGTGCCTTAATGGCCAGCTGGATTTCGTCGGCTGTGATGTCTGCCTCCAGTTCGGTCGATGCCTCCGGTGAGAGGGTCCGAACCTCAATCGGTGCCAAGAGTGCCCTGGCACTCTCCGGTGTAATTATACGAGCCGGGGTGTACACTCGCTCAAAGTGGGACGCAAGTAGTTCTGTTATGTGCCTGGGATCGGTGTGTGTCACTCCCTGTTCATCTCTCAAACGTTGGACCCCCCTGGAGCTACCCTCACGTCTATCGAGCCACGCCAGCATTTTCCCCGCTTTGTCCCCCACTTCATAGATCCTGTTCTGAGTGTCGGTTAAAAGACCCTTGACCACCAACCGTAGGTGATCATTGTATAGCTGTTGCTGGAGAGTGAGTGCGTGTAGGGCAGCTGGAGAAGGGTGAGACTCATGCGCCGCTGTTCGCTCCCGCAACGTAATCTCCAGGTCGGCTAGTTCCTGAGATTGTTGCTTCTTATGTCCGGTTATGGTGTTAATGGCTTGTCCCCGCAGAACAGTTTTATAGGCCTCCCAGAGCGTTGCCGGAGAGCGTACTGAATGGGTATTTTCGAGAAAGTAGTGTTGCGTGGCGCGTTTGAGTGCTTTGCGAACCTGTGGGATTTTAAAATATGATGCGTGCATGGGGTAAATGCGCGTACGTGTTCTTGTCTGTAGGGAGAGCGTCAGTGTGAGCGGGGAGTGGTCCGAAATACCACGAGGGTGAATCTCTAGAGTATCTACATGACCAAGGGCCTCCCCCAGTGACAGGAAATAATCGATGCGGGACAGGCTGCCATGCACCGCGGAGTGAAATGTGTATCGTTTTGTGCCCGGGTGCAGGTGTCTCCAAACGTCTGTCATGCCCATGGCCGTGGTAAATCGCCTAAAGTATGTTTCCCCCCCTGTCTGGTTGGGTGAGGGGTGCTTATCCAGTTGGGGGTCCATGACCGCGTTAAAGTCCCCCCCTAGTATGGTCTCACCCTCGGGGAGAGTTAAGAGGAAATCCCCTAGCCTTGGGAGGTGGACCGAGTGTAAAGCAGGTGGCACATACACCGACACCAGATTAAAGAGTTTCCCCTCCCACTGTCCCTGCACGGCCGCAAAGCAGCCCTGATCATCCGTTTTAATTGATAGGGGCATGAAGCGTGAGTTCTTCTGTATTAGAATACCCGACCCCCTGGAGCCGGACGTGAAAGCAGAGTGGGCCCACATTTTGTAGCCTCGCCTATCCAAGGCCTTCGTGGCCCCCCCCACCAGGTGTGTCTCTTGCAACAGGGCCACAGTAGGTCGCAAGCGCTTAATAGCCGTCAATACCAATCCCCGCTTAACCTTGTCCCCCAAACCTCTCACATTCCAGGACAGCAAGGTCATCGGTGGGCATTGTGCGTCGGAGTGGGCCACCCCCTCTGCAGGTACGGGATTGTTAGCCATCGGGCGGGACTAGGGACATGGTGCAGTGCCCCAGAGACGTAACCTGGTTAGCGGCTGCGTCGTTGCGCAGCAAAGCGTTTGGAGGCATCATGGGGGCATAATGTCACTGTTCATTCCAATCAGTGTGTTCCGATCCCCATACGTACTGAAACATTGTCTTCGACCCATAATGCACATTCCTAACATTAACAATCCAGAACAAACCCCCCTCCCTGCCCCCCTGCTTAACGGACCTCCAACTGCCCGCCACCCCAACTTAGCAGAGTGCTTTACCCATCCCAAAACCAGAGTACTTGCTTGTAGGGGGGAGAGTGTCTCCCCAGGCAGGCGGCTTCCCTGAAGGCGTTTGGGGCAGCCATGCCGGCGTCTACGTGTAGCTGTGGAAAGTATAGGTTAGTTCGGCGTTCGGCGATTGCTCAGTGTCCAGAGTCCAAGGTCGGGTTCATTCTTTCTCGCCTCCTCCTTCAAACCCGTGGGATGGTGAGTGGTCCGGTCCCTCCGCTCGACCCGATGTTTGCGAGTCCGCTCCGCTACCTCCTCCACGGTCTCGATCCGGTCTGTGTGTTTTGCGCTGTCGTCCAACGGTGTGCCAACCCTCCAGCCAGTCCCGGGCTGCTCCAGGGGAGTCGAAGATCCACACTTTCTTGTCTGCCACCACCCGTAGTTTAGCCGGGAAGATCATTGAGTACGGCAGTTCCTTATCTCTCAAGGACTTTTTGACTTCCAAGAACGTTTTCCTTCTCCTAGATACCTCAGCCGTATAGTCCGGGAAGAAAGCAATCTTCGAGTTCTGGATCTGGATGGTCGGTGCCACCCTAGCGGCCTGGAGAATGGCATCCCGATCCCGGAAATTGAACAACCGAGCCAGTATCGGTCGCGGTGTGGCCCCCGACTTGGGCTTGCCTCCTGGAACGCGGTGCGCCCTTTCGACGGAGAAGAAATTGGAGAGTCCCTTGGGCTTAAGCCGAGTCTTGACCAAGTCCTCCACGTAGAGGTCCATAGCCCCCGTATCCTCCGATTCTGGCACACCTAAAATTCGGACATTATTGCGCCGGGAGCGCCCTTCCTGGTCGTCCAGTTTGTCCCTCAGCAGTCTGTTATCGGTTTGCAGCCGTTCCACTGCTATTTGCAATTCGGATACATCCTCAACCAGCGACTTAGTGACCACCTCGACTTGCTTGACCCTCTCGTTCATTTTTTGGAGATCCGCCCTTATCAAGGTGACTTCCGTTGCTGTGGCACCCACCGTCGTTTGAACCTGGGCCAGCGCTGCCAGGACGTCATCGAGCGTGGCCTTCTTCGCCCCCTCGGTTTCAGCCGCTTTTCCGGCGGCCTTGCGTTGATCTTGGGGCGGTGATTGCCTCTCAAATGCGAATTTGTCCAGCTTGGCCTGGGTTGTGTTGTTTCTAGGGCCCCTATGGGACATGGCGCTGCCGTGAATCTAACTGCCTGGTGGAGAAAATGACCGTGTGTGGGTTGCACAGGGCCTCTTCCTTGCGCTCCGGCGGTAGTCTGCGTCCAGGTAGAAGGTCACCGTAGTGGGTGGTGGCGTCTCCTCTCTGTCACGCAGTGGTGCAGCGCTCTCCTAGTGAATGTGCACAGGCCAGGCGCTGAGCCTCCTCCTAGCGCTGGATTGAAAGGGAAGTGTGGCGGTGCGCTGTAAGTTGCGTCTCCCACCGCTGCGTTATGGATCTCTTCAGTGCCCCCTTGATGTGGGTGTTGCCCAGACTCTTGCCCCACTGGTGGCCCCTGGTGATTTCGGTGAGAGGGCTGCAGTGTCTTTAACCCTCGCCCGCTGTGGCCGCCGTGTAGCGTTGCCGGTGATTAAGTGGTTTCGGCGGCCGCGGCCGGGGTCCAGCGTCTTCAGCCGTTCCGGCCGGGTAATGTCGGCACTGGGTTGGCCCTGCGCAGCTCCCGTCTCGCCGCTGGGCGCTGCGTGCGAGACCGGGGAGCGCAGCCGGGTTGTCGCGGTGGGTGTCTGTGTGCCTGGGTGGATGGGAGGGTAGCTTTGCGGTGCTGTCGGGGTGACGCGCTCGGGAGGCCGGCGCTTCCTGTCACTCACCCCCGCTTGCTGGACACTTCCGGCCGGGTCCGATGGCTCTGGTAGTCCGCGGCTCCTCTGCTGCAGCCAGGCCCAGCTCCTCCTCCGCCACTCGAGGGTATGCTTCTGCCCGTTCGGGCCGCCGCCGCTCTCTTGGACGTCCGCGCTGCTCGCCACACGGACACCGGGTCCGGTCCGCCCCTGTCCGCCAGTAAAGGTCAGGATATTGCTACGGATTAACGCGGAAAGCCGCCTCTGCCTAGGAGCCTCCCTAAGCTGCGGCCGCCATCGGTGGTTGCTAGCCACGCCCCCTGCGCAATTTCAATGGGACAGTGATTTGGAGGGCTCCCTGGGCTGCCAGCCCTAACCTTGCTCTGTTCACGGACTCATCAGGCAGGCACGGTTTTGGGGCCATTTTAGACAGGGAATGGGCACAGAGAAGTGGCCCAACGCCTGGATCAAGAAAAAGGTTACTTCCAAGATCACAGTACTTGAGCTCTTTCCCATCGTGGTGGCCTTCCACCTATGGCCTACCATCCTGTCCGCCAAAAGGGTTCTGCTGTGGTCAGATAACTAAGCAGTGGTTTAACTCTCACTCTGCTACTTGCCCCCTGGTTCTTTGCCTGCTGCGCGAGCTGGTGCGTACTTGCCTTAATAACAATGTTGAATGCAGGGCGCGTCACATTCAGGGCATAAAGAACATCGCTGCTGACGCTCTCTCTCGTTTTCAGTGGCAACGGTTCCGAGAAGCTTGGCCGAGAGCGAGAGAGGTAGCCACCCCTTTCCCTTCGCACCTCTGGCACCTTCTGAAGTGGTGAACAGGATGAAGGCCCTGGGGGAGATGTCCCTGGCGCAGAACACTATCAATAGATACAAGGCCTGTGTGAAAAAATGTTGTGCCACTGTCGGGCCTTGGGAAGTCGCTGGGGATGCGGCAGAATTTAAAGTCCAGGCCTTCATCCTGTGGGCAAAAGATAACAATAAGAGCCATTCTTGGATCTCAGGCCACATAGCAGCCATCAGTCACAAGGCCAAGGCGGACCCTACTAGGGCATTTGTCGCCAGGGCAGCGTTAAAAGGGTGGGCTAGAGGGGAACCCAAAGTGCCCGATAACAGATCTCCTATTGATTTTTCTACTCTCCAGAGTATGATCCTGTGCTTGCCTCAGATCACTTCGTCCGCTCACGAGTCTGCCTTGTTTGCATCTGCTTTCAGTTTAGCCTTCTTCGGCGCTTTCAGGATCTCTGAGCTGGTTGCAAAATCCAAGCATGACATGTCAGGTGTAGCTTTGTCTCTGCAGGACGTGGTGGTTTTGGGAGGCACGCTCAAGATTACCCTGCGCCAATCCAAGACTGATCAGAGGGGCAGGGGGATAGAACTCTGGTTACAAAGCCTTGGCTCGCCCAATTTTTGCCCCGTGAGCCTCCCGACGGCCTACCTTGCCATCCGTCCTCCCGGTAAGGGATATCTCCTCTTGCATGCAGATGGCATGCCTTTGACTAAATTCCAAGTAGAACATGTCATGCATGCATGCTTGTTTGCGTCAGGTGCCTCCACGTTAGGCAAAAAGTACAGCTCCCACTCTTTCCGCATAGGTGCAGCCACAACTGCATCCTCAGAAGGGGTACATGTAGAGGGCATCAAACAACTGGGGAGATGGTCATGTGACTGTTACAAAAGGTACATCAGACCACACAGTAGCAGGTAGTGCTCAGTGAGCGCAGGAGATGTGTTCAGTGTTGTCCTGGGACGTGAAACAGTATCTGTGAAGATTGGGCACCCTTGGCCCTGTCCGATGTACAGTGTTTTGCTGTGTTTGTTTGCAGTGTGGTATTTTTACCAGTGTGATTATTGCATGTTTAATAAATAAGTTACATACAACACTTCTCTTTATTTACCAGGAACAACGGTCTGGGTGCTGGAACACGAGGGGGTTTCCAAGTTGGCCCGGTGTGCAGAAAGCAGAAAGTGGAATCATGGGTTTAGCAAAACTCAGTTTGTGTGGCGAGGAATCACTGGCTTGCGTTGGAGCGGGGTGCTGGGCTTGCTACCACGAGAATTAAAAGGGAACGCCCACCCCCCAGACGTGCCCATCTTGCACGTGGTAGGGAATGACTTGCCTATCTTGGGGAAAAGGTTTCTCCTAAGGGACATGAAAGTGAACATTACCAAAATCAGCAATTTATTGGGTCCTTGCGAACTTTGGTGGTCTGAGATCACACCACGCAGGGTTTGGCTAGGTGCTCGCTCTGGGCAAACAAAAGAAGTGGCGCGAAGGAAAGTAGATTGCGCTATGCTTAAGTTCGCAGAGCTGATGGGCTTCGGCTTCATTCGACATGGGGAACTTCACGCCAAAGCCTCTGGTTGCCTTGACGAAGAAGGAGTCCACCTTTCCAAAATAGGCATGGATTTATTTCTGTTGGACATTCAGGAAGCGCTAATCTCAGCAGGCTGCATCTAGGAGGTAGTTCTGGTGGGGGGCCCTGCCTGTGACGGTCGCCACATCCAGGGCTGTGGAGGAGTTACAGGATGATCCAGAGGTGAAAGGTACTCAGGAGTACCCTATGCAGAAGCACAAAGGGTGCTGAGGCCCAATATCCCTGGGAGATCTGTGCGGTGGACCCTGGGGGTGCGACGGCTCCCCGTTATCCTATGGGCGGTTGGTTACCTGGACAACCGGGGGTTGCTTGAACCCGCCCCTCGTAGGGGGGGGTGTGAGCTAGAGGGTGGACCAATGGTCCACCGGACAGGTGAGGGGCTATCCTCTCACCACAACCGCTAAGCACCGTATGGCCAAGGCCGCGGGCTACTTGGCCTATCAGGTGGAAAGCTGTGAGGGGCGGCTTGCCTTTGGATCATCTGTAAGTTAACCCACCATGTGTTGGCAATTTTATGCTAATAAACCTGCGACTAATTTTTCCCAACAGCAAGTTGTCTTGTCCACTTATTTATGATGGGGATCATGATTTTGGGGGGATGGTGTGCGGGCCGATATTGGCACTATGCAGGCCGCCCGACACGTCGCAGCAGGTGACCCTCATAAGAGGGCGGTCACCGTAGTGCCACAAGATGGCAAGCGCACCAGCCTTCTGGTGTTCAGCGGCTGGGGCCACTGCTATGACTTCAGTGCACTTCCTTAGGGGGGTGGGGGGGGACGGGGTATTTATGTCTCCCCCCCTCCCTCCGAGCAGCCTCTTTGTGCTCTTGCTGCCCTCGATGTTGCCCTCCCTGCCGCTTACCCTACATCTCAGGTGGCGGGGGGGGTGCTATGCTTTTAATATCTGTTATTTGTGTTGCAGGAGGAGTTACAGGATGATCCAGAGGCGAAAGGTACTCAGGAGTACCCTATGCAGAATCACAAAGGGTGCTGAGGCCCAATATCCCTGGGAGATCCGTGCGGTGGACCCTGGGGTTGCGACGGCGCCCCGTTATCCTACGGGCGGTTGGTTACCTGGACAACCGGGGGTTGCTTGAACGCTCCGCCCCTCGTAGGGGGGGGGGGTGAGCTAGAGGGTGGACCAATGGTCCACCGGACAGGTGAGGGGCTATCCTCTCACCACAACCGCTAAGCACTGTATGGCCAAGGCCGCGGGCTACTTGGCCTATCAGGTGGCAAGCTGCGAGGGGCGGCTTGCCTTTGGATCATCTGTAAGTTACCCCACCATGTGTTAGCAATTTTATGCTAATAAACCTGCGACTACTTTTTCCCAACAACAAGTTGTCTTGTCCACTTATTTATGATGGGGATCATGATTTTGGGGGGATGGTATGCGGGCGATATTGGCACTATGCTTGTTTATTTATGTTTTAAACACCTGTAAGCGGTACTTAAACACACACTTTGTACTTATAGTCCTTACTTACAAGAAGCAAGGCTGCCTGTAGAGGCGCAGTTACTGCCAGCCTTGCTTCTTGTAAGCAACGATTATAGGTACCAAGTGCGTATTTACACACTGCTTGCAGGTTTTCAAAACACATAAATAAAAGGCACTGTCATTTACAATGCCAACAGCTCAAACTCTTGGCAACTTGCAAGACCTATTGCATTTTAAATGCTTGTTTAAATCACAGACAGTTAAAGTGGAGGAGTGGGAGAAGGAGGTAAAATTGGTTTTGGCCAGGGCTCTCTCTGGGCAAAGGCCAACTCTGGGACTTACCAAACAATTCCATCACATTTTAAATTCACAGTGATCTGTTGTAAGACGTATAACATGTTTGGGTCCTCTCCTTCTAGAAGTCGCAGAATATAAAGCAGCATTTCTGAGCCACGTTTTGCACTGTACATAGCAATGTGAATGATCCTAAACTTGTTCTGCCTGGCAGCATGGCGCCCACAGCTGCCATGTTCTCTTAATGAGTTAGCGTTCTAGTCGTAGTTAACAAATCTGTGCGCGGAAGCCACTGTTTTCCCAGAACTACTGTCGTGTACTCTTGTTTACCCGGATGCTCCTTGAGCGTCGGCGGAAGTTGTATCGCCTGCCCCAAAATGGCGATTTTTAGTGTCTTCCTGGTCAATAAGGCCGGGGGACTTATCTACCAGCTCGACCACTTTCTTCCCCGCTCCGAAACCGAAAAGACGTTCAGTTTTCCTCTGGAACTCGTTCTCAAGGTGCACGACGAGCGAGTGTTAGTGTCCTTTGGCCAGAGAGATGGAATCCGAGGTGAGGAGACCAAAAAGAAGGGGAACCATGGAAATGATGCGCTACGTTTATTGTGTTATGTCAAAGTCTGCTATTGCCAGCACAACGGCATTATGTCAGGAACGGAAATGCCATGCCCAGTTTAAGATGCGTGCGCACATACACACATCTCTGAATTTAAATAATTACTTTATCTGGTTACGCTTTCTATTATTGGTCTCTGCTGCAGTGTCCACTTTCTAAACTATGTTGGCACTATCGGCACATTAGCTGTGGCTTGCACATCGATCACATCAGAGGCATTAGCAGACCTATTGGAAATATTTAACACACCAGCTCTGTTCATATTTATTTTACTATTTGTGATTTGCGCATAGACCCTACGGAGTACACCGAGATTTTGCGTTTGGAACTTCGGGGGCTGGCAAGCATCAAATTGCACAAGCACCCGAGTACTTAACAGGTCTTTAAAAGACCATTTACTTGTAAATGAGGCTTTTGTTGTGTGCTCACCCCTTCTTACAGCCACTCTGCCCGTGGTGGAAGAATTACCCCCCCCCCCGAAATATTTTCCAGACACCAAATTTGGCTCTAGTTGCCCGCCTGACACAAGTCCTCTCAACCCCCTGCAGTTTGACCCATTCAAATGGGCGCTGCTGGAATCTTCGCCAGCAAATGTGCAAAAGGCTGCTTCAGCCGTGATAGTTACCAGCTCCTCGGAAGCAGAGTGGCCTCTGCCCTGGAGGAGAAACCTAACCTGAGTCTTCCGTGCTGTCGATCAGAGTACCGATACTCTCCCTGGCTCCAGAGAAGTGCCGGTACTGACGGCTGAAAAATTCGGAAGTGCCTGTACTCAGTACCGGCCCATTTAAAGCACTGGTTACTGGAGTTAGACCTTTAACCTTCAGGGACATGTTAAATATGCTGTCAGAAGAACAGGTAAGGTTGCAGAGGTTATGATTCAGGCGTTTGCTGCAAACTGGCATTCCAATTAAAGGATTTAACATCACAAACTTTACACCCTTAACAGTGAGCCATAAACTTTCCCGTACACATTGCCTATAGTTGCAGAAGTGTATTTTCCTAACTACTGTTTATTAGGCTTCAATTAAGGCCTGGCAGCCATGTTTTGAAAAAAAATGTCTTTCTGTCCCACCCTTTTGCACATTTCACTGTTTATTTCTGCAGCACAGTCAAGCGGAATCATGTTTGTTTATACATTGTTCTTGCTGTTTTCGAGTATCCCTAGCTTGATCACACAACTGTATCTTCAGTATAGAGCCTTCCTTTAGCTCACTGTGTTCTATCATTCTTAACAGCTTGCTGTTATTTATGTATTTAGTTTGTTTTACCATCTACAGGTGAAATTAGCATAGACTGGATAGAATAAATATTCATGTAGTGGAATAGTATTTAGGTGCTAAGGCAATATGACATTTAATGAAACTGTGTTCTGATTAATCTAATAAAAGAATACATTTTCTCACACTGTAAGTTTGCATTTCCTATTCTGTTCTATGGGAACATTCCCTATATAAACCCTTGTTAGGTCTCGGCTATTATATGCCGCTGGGATTAATAGCCGAGTGTATAGAATGCGAAACAAACTCTTGAACAAGCATGGATTACGTACAGTTCATGTGATGCACTCGTGTGAGACGCGCGTGCACAAACCCATCAGCCTCGCACCGCAATGGAATGCTGCCTCCCAAGCTGCTCCCCCGCCCCGCCCAGCAATGCCAAGGGCGCAGCTGCTGGGCTACTTTCAGTTTGTCAAATACGGCTCAGGTCGCTCCCTCCGTCTCACAACATCGCGCACGCCATCAGACTTCATTGCAATGCGCTCACGCCCCGCCCCACCACAGCAATGCCAAGAGCTCGTTTATTTTTTGCTTTCCTCCTCCCTCCTCGTGTTCGGAGCCCTCTCCACTCTGGAAGCACAAACGCAGCTGAGACCTCGCACTGCAAATCCACTCCCCCTACAGCACTCACACATTGCCTGCCTGTGTTTACTTTGGCGGCGCCAGCGGCATTTTCAGATCATTAACCCTTTCCCCCCTCCCTCTGCCGATCCTTTCAACAATGTGTAGTGCTACGTGGCCTACTGCCGCTTTAAATTTGACCTGTTTCCTTCTGATCCTCAGCAAAGCACTCACTCTGTACCCTAATCCCCTCTTATAACATTTGAGGCTCCTCGAAAGAGTCTGTCCTGATGCTGCCTTAAACTTTGTATACAGAACTGAAGTGTACATCACCCCAGCGGAGTAACACAGGTCACCTGCAGAGCGGCAGGCGCCACCCTTCAGGGGCCCACTAACCCATCATAAGCCAAAGGACAGTGAGTATCTGTGAGGTATGGGGGTCCTCTTAGCATTCTGCGGGTAGGGGGCATTATTTGCATTAGTCACTGCATCTGCCACATGGAACACCTACAGCTAGTCCTAGCTGTTTTGGACAGCACTTTCCATGCTGGGACTCGTATTCTATCACCAGTTTCCGCAATAGGTTAAATAAAAAAAAAAATCACAGAATTCAGTACAGTTGGTCAAATGACTAGGCTCATTAAGTCTCACGACGGCTTAAGTTACACCTCCCTCGACAAGAGGCGTCTACTTCAGTGGTCAAGCGCTTCCTCATGCTGATCCCTCACCCACCCCCCACAGGCATCATCTCTCTCCCATATAGATCGCCCTTTTCGTGCCTTACCAAAACACCACCCTTTGTACCAACCTACAGAGCGCCTAACCCTTCTCTCCGAAAAGGTACTCACTAGCTCCCTATCTCGTTCATAGAACACCCATCGCTCCTCTGGCTTAGGGCACCCCCTGGGATTACCGCCGGATTCCTTTACCAAAGCATCCCGTTCACTCACTCCCCGAGTCCCATCCTTTCCCTGTGTACTCAATTACCGTGTGTCCATTATTTATTTCCCTGTGTACTCACTCACCGAGAGTTCATTCCTTCCCTCCTTAGGGCACACTCTAGCACCCTGTGGGATTACCCTCTCCTTCCTTTGAAGCGTACCCCCCACCCTTAATGTCGGGGACACCCGTGCCTCAGCGGGCTCTCTATCTGCAATCTCAGCCCCCTTCGAGCACCCTCCAACTTGTCCCCAGAGCGCCTCGATCTCTTCCTGAGACTGAACGCTTTAGTTCTTGGGCACTGCTCTCAAACCCCATCTCCACTCCCCTTCTCCTCTCAGCCCTCCCCCATTCTCCTTTATCCAAGCCACCCAGTCTAGCTGTCGCCCCCATCTCCACTCCCCTTCTCCTCTCAGCCCTCCCCCATCCTCCTTTATCCCAGCCACCAGGTCTGGCTATCGCCCCATGTTCTAATTTGACATTGGACAGCAATTCCGTACTAATAATTTTGGCGTGTAGACCACAAACTACAATAACACCACCATAGGCAACTCTTAAGAAAATACGTTTATCTTTTCCTTCGTTCCACATATATAAATAACACAATATGACTTACCATCCACACTCTACATACAAAAAAGATACTCATAAAAAATAGATTTATTGTCCATCCCCACCACACCACCACCAATAAAACACACTGCTTTGAAGACACAAACCACCACATGGCAAATCACACCACCTGCTCACAAATCAGAGTCCAACCTACACAACAAACGTATATCCCACCCACCCAAAATAACACCCACAAGTCTCTCTGCACCCCCCTCTCTCTGCACCCCCCTCTCTCTGCACCCCCCCCTCTCTCTGCACCCCCCCTCTCTCTGCACCCCCCTCTCTCTGCACCCCCCTCTCTCTGCACCCCCCTCTCTCTGCACCCCCCTCTCTCTGCACCCCCCTCTCTCTGCACCCCCCTCTCTCTGCACCCCCCTCTCTCTGCACCCCCCTCTCTCTGCACCCCCCTCTCTCTGCACCCCCCTCTCTCTGCACCCCCCTCTCTCTGCACCCCCCTCTCTCTGCAACCCCCTCTCTCTGCACCCCCCTCTCTCTGCACCCCCCTCTCTCTGCAACCCCCTCTCTCTGCACCCCCCTCTCTCTGCAACCCCCTCTCTCTGCAACCCCCTCTCTCTGCACCCCCCTCTCTCTGCACCCCCCTCTCTCTGCACCCCCCTCTCTCTGCACCCCCCTCTCTCTGCACCCCCCTCTCTCTGCACCCCCCTCTCTCTGCACCCCCCTCTCTCTGCACCCCCCTCTCTCTGCACCCCCCTCTCTCTGCACCCCCCTCTCTCTGCACCCCCCTCTCTCTGCACCCCCCTCTCTCTGCACCCCCCTCTCTCTGCACCCCCCTCTCTCTGCACCCCCCTCTCTCTGCACACCCCCCTCTCTCCGCACCCCCCTCTCTCTGCACCCCCCTCTCTCTGCACACCCCCCTCTCTCCGCACCCCCCTCTCTACACACCCCCCTCTCTACACACCCCCTCTCTCTCTCTCCACCCCCTCTCTCTCTCCAACCCCCTCTCTCTCCAACCCCCTCTCTCTCCAACCCCCTCTCTCTCCAACCCCCTCTCTCTCCAACCCCCTCTCTCTCCAACCCCTCTCTCTCTCCGCCCCCCCTCTCTCTCTCCGCCCCCTCTCTCTCTCTCCGCCCCCCTCTCTCTCTCCGCCCCCCTCTCTCTCTCCGCCCCCCTCTCTCTCTCCGCCCCCCTCTCTCTCTCCGCCCCCCTCTCTCTCTCCGCCCCCCTCTCTCTCTCCGCCCCCCTCTCTCTCTCCGCCCCCTCTCTCTCTCCACCCCCCTCTCTCTCAAGCACCCACGCCACCGCCACCGCCCGAGTTGGACTGGGTTCCGGCCAGCACCTACAAATTGCTCTGGGCAGACATTACTAAATGCCCACTCCCCTTGTCCCCGGGAGCTGCTCTCCCCCATGACGGACCTAGCCACGGCGGGGGCTGGGCACAGCCGCCCATCTTCGGGGAAGGAAGGGGCACAGCACTCACCGCAAAATCAAGGATCCCGGGGACACGTCCGAAATGGCGGACACAAGCTTACGAACATTTTCAGATTCAGGGGCGTGTTCGGTGTTCTAAAAAGGGGCGTGGCTAAAAAGTGGAAAGAACCGAACGAACACGCCCCCGAATCCGAAAGAGACGGAGCTTCTTTCGAGTGACGCCTCTCTCCTCCAATGGCTGGCCTCCGTTTAGGAAGCTTTCACAGTACTGTGATGCGTTATGTTCTGTGCACAATATTTCCAAATAAATTGGAATCTGTGTAACCCAAAGCGTAGAGACTGATACTTTTTGTGTACTTGTTTAACGTGAGTATTCAACAAAAAACACTATGTAGTCACAAACTAATTTTACTTTTGTCAGTATCCGATTGGGTGCATAGATGTGTAGCTATTGTTCAATAGGTGACATGTTCATTTCAAATCATTATAAACCATACTGGATTGTATACACCCATCTTTTTACGGGCCTCCGTCTGACTTAGGTCAAGCTGTGATTAACTTTGATAGTGGGATTTATTTTTGAACTGTAATTAGATCACACTGGCCACATGGTTTGGTTATTCTGTACATATGTGGAGTTTATTGATCTTTGTTTGACTTATTGTTTTATTTCAAAAAATTAATAACGTTTGATTTGACAAGTTACAACTGTATCAAGTCAAATGTAAATAGAGGGGGGGCATATTCTGGGGGCTGAAGAGGACAGTGGCCATTACTTAATCCTTGAAAGTGTAACTGCGCTTTGAATATGTGGAGTGAAGAGAGTGCTTGCAAGTCAACTGGGAACAGTTTTTAGTGCAAGTGCACTGATGTGAAGGACTGTAACTTCGATGCAGCAAGATAAAGGCTTATGTGGGAAAACTGTTAAGAGCCTCAACTTCTCCTGAGCCCTGACTTTGGCTTGCATCTAATGCTCTTCACTGCTATAGGCCCCGTGAATGTAATGAAAATATTATAGAAACAATTACGCTTCACCAGAAATATCATTAAGTCATGCCATGAACTCACTAGCTCATGTCTTGCTATATTAGGGACGTTCTCACCCAACACTATTATCCGCACAGATGCCCAGAGTGTGTCTTATTTTACTTCTTAAAAAACGAGATACATTTTTCATCATTACTGTCTCACATTAGATGTTCCTTTCTTTAGTAGCATCTTGGTAGATTACTTTTCAATTCATATAGCAAGATCAATTGAATTCTCCAACTAGTTCCATTTATTATTTAAAGCGATTATTTATTCATTTTAATCAAATACTTCAAAATACAGTCACAGCCAATGCGCTTCGTTCCACTGGATGCAACTTCCCCGGGGCTCATATACTAATGCTTTGTTGTTTCTACTGTTATTGATTATTAATGTTTCCCATGTAATTCTCAATTGTTAGTGGTATCAGATGATCAGCATGTTGTCTTCTTGTGGCCAAGATATTATATAAAATGAACAATTGATGGACAAAATTCAGGCCAATGTCATACATTCACCCCAGTACAGAGATCTGGGCCTAAATCCATCGTTTATTTGCTCACCATGCCATACCAGTTTGGACCCAGCCATAAGCAAATCAGTCTTGACCCTGCGCCCTATGGGAACAGTCCAGCCCGAACTGCCAGGCCAGGTCTTGACTGGACCAAGCATCCTAGGACCGGTTTGGGGCTTTCCTTCCTCATCAGCCAGAATAGCTTGACTCCAGTGGCATGGAGAGGACGGAACCCACGTCGGGGCATACCCATCCGACTCGAGGTGACAAATGCAAAAAGAACAATTGATGGACAGACTGCAGAACAATGTCATATATTCCAACCCCCCCCCCCCCCCCCCACCCCCTCCATACAGAGATCTGGGCCTAAATCCTTCTGTTTTTTTGCTCACCATGTCATACCAGTTTGGACCCAGCCATAAGCAAATCAGTCTTGACCCTGCGCCCAATGGGAATAGTCCAGCTCGAACTGCTTGGCAGTTCGGGCTGGACTGTTTTCACAAGGAACAGGGTCATGACTGATTTGCATATAGCTGGGTCCAAACTGAGGTGGTGTGGTGAGCAAAAGAATGATAGATTAAACCCAGATCCTTGTGACTGGGGGTGAATGTTTGCATTGTCTAGCATTCCGTCCATCAATTGTTTATTTTACATATGTCACCCTAAGTGGAAAGGGTGTGCTCAGACGTGGGTCCCGTGCTCACTACACCACTGGATTCAAGCAAGCCTGGCTGATGAAGGGTGAAGCCCTGAAACCGATCCCAGAATGCTTGTTTCCGGTCCAGGAAGGATCCGGCTTGGCAGTTAGGGCTGGACTGTTCCTACAAGAACCAGGGTCAAGATTGATTTGCATATAGCTGGGTCCAAACTGGGGTGGTGTGGTGAGCAAAAGAATGTTGTTATTAATGATTCTATGAGACCTGAGGAAGTTCCAGCCATTGGACCAAAACACGTTGTCTGTGACTTTATTGTGTACTATTTGAGTGAATGAGTAAAGGTTTGCATTAAAGAATAGTGGAGGTTGTTGCAGAATTCAGTCTTACTACATAACCTGAAAAGTTGTTTTGCCAAGACTCTACTAAAGAAAGGAACATCTAAGGAGGGACAATGTAATGACGAAGTGCCTATCTTGTTATTAAGAAATTTGATTGTTTTTGGGTCTTAGTAACGGTTGATCCAGAGAGGTGGCCACTGGTAACCTACAGGACGGTGATGTGACTCATTGAAGCAGCATATTTGCATGACAGTCTCTTGTAAAGTGCCTTATGTCTAGTAAATGTATGACATTGTCTAAAGCCTGGCTCACCAGTTGATTTGATTTTGATTTGAATACACAAGTGAGTTTTTAATTTGATGTCTTTCCCTTTTCCCCCTCTCATTGTGCAGTTGGCCACAGCGTGTTGTCCATTAATGGTGCAGATGTCAGTGGGAAATATACGGCTGATGGAAAGGAGGTGTTGGAATACCTGAGCAATCCCGCTAACTTCCCTGTTTCCATCCGATTTGGGCGGCCCCGTCTCAGTTCCAATGAGAAGCTCATGCTGGCATCTATGTTCCACTCGTGAGTAGCACTTTAGTGTCATCAAGTGGGTCGTTGATTCACGATGCCCAGTCAGCTTCACGGGTTGGATTCTGTCACTTCTTTAAGAGCATTCATTTACTTACCTGGGGATCCAGGTGTCGTTTCGTGTTTCTGTATAATGGATATTTCAGGTGGACCTGTAGCCACTCCTTAACAATCCTCTGTTTAATCAAATATTGAAAGAAGAAACAGTAGCTCTTGTACCATCATATGGTTGAAAGGTCGGTGGTTTGCGCACCCTTCGCTTCTGATTGGAAGTGTATGTGGTGTCTTATGCAAGCCAAAAATATCTGTTATTTTGTCTGCATGCAAAAAGTTTGCATTGAAAATCTGGCCATTGCCATTTTTTCCTAGTAATCCGGCATCGTTGTAGGAATTTAGTTCTGCTTGGTCAGTGTACTAACTTATCTTTCATTCTAGATTTATGTGTTTTTCCAACACTGCCCAGTTCTAGTCCTGTTTCCTTTCTGCTCAACTCAATATCATTTGTTGACCTGCTGTTTCCAACTCAATTATCCCATTCAGAATGCGCTTTCCGAGCAGTATTTTTATATTTTGCAGGGCTAATGCTCTCATTGATAACAGTAAGTTTTTCAGGACTGCAGTGCTTTTTAGTTTGTTGAAGGGGCACTTATGCTCTAGGCAGGGAAGATAACCTGCTGAGAGAGAATGCACATAGAAGGCAGGATTGCCTAGCTCACATTTCCTTAATGGACTTTACACCTATCACTAGGCAATTGGCATAGGGCCACACCCCTTCGCACTTTCCATCATTTATCTGTTTTCTTGGCTTTTTATCTTCCCGCAGATTGTTTGCAATCGGATCTCAACTGTCGCCTGAGCTGGGAAGCTCCGGCATCGAAATGTTGGAGACAGACACCTTTAAACTGCACTGCTTCCAGACGCTCACGGGTGAGTTTATCTCTTCAGGGTACTGTCTGCCTCCATTCTCCAAGGTGCTCTTGGATTCTACTCTTGAAAGCACAGGCAGGTATTGTTCCTCTGTAGAAAGAGCAGGTGTGGGGGAATCCTATCGCTCGACGCTCAAACCATGTTGTTTTTATAGATGGGCAAGAAGATATAATGTCTATTATGTCAGACGGACTAGTAGACAGTAAATCATGTAAATAAAACAGGCCCTGGGCCATCTAGGGATCACAGCCAATCAGAAAGGGTTGCCTAGAACCTTTTGGAGGCCTCTGATTGGCTAGCAGCCCATGACTGGGCTCTAGCCAGTGATTGGCTTGGGGAGCGAAACGTCACTTAGTCTCAGCAACCAGGGGTTCGTGGCCATGGCAAGACAACACATTCAGGTAAAATGAGCACTGCCATAGTGCCCGTAGTGCAACACTTGTTGAGTGTTCAAAAGGGTTGTATTTTGCTTGCAGATCGCTCTGAAATTAGATTCGACCTGGCGCGCCTGCTGTGAAGGACCGTGTCTAATGCAGCGTCCTGGTGGCTGCAAAATGCGCGGGCTCTTATTGCTGCTATTGGAGCAGTGCTGTAAATCATGCCGACTGCGCACGTTTCAATTGGTGTGCAGAGCGGATTAAAACTCCCTTTCACACCAGACGTGTGACACAGAATTTCCAGATTGGGCAATTTCCCTCACAAATGGGCGATGCACGAAAAAAATCCATCAATTGATGGGGCATTCCAATATGCTCCACTACTTTGACCTATTAACCTGATCAACGGCGCTACTCCAATCCATGAACGCTAGATAAGTGGATCCTTTTTTTGCCACAACTTATTTCCCAATCATCAGGTTAAGGTATAAACACTGCTCCAGGTTTTCCCTACCCTCTCTAAAACCATACTGGAGTGGACTAAAAATGTTTTTATGCTGAGCCCAGTCATCAATTCTCTGTAGGATGACATCGCCCACCACTTTGGTTACGGAGTCTAGTAGGGAAATAGGTCTATAGCAACAGGGGTTCTGTTCTGCCTGTTGACCTTCTTGAAAACCGGTATCAAGACCTACGAATACCAATTGAGGTGGCATCATCTAGAACACTGGTTAGCACGGGAGCCCAAAAGGGAATGTTCACCTTATAAAGGTCCATATAGACCCCCTGACAACAGGGAATGATTCAAGCATGTGACTATATAAAAGAGCCAATGTTGGAGAAATAAAAAAAATAAATATATATATATAAATATATAGAGAGAGAGACACATATATATATATATATATATATATATATATATATTTGCATGATATAGGACTTTACTAGTGCTCTCAACATGTGATGTTCACGATGATCTCACATATATGATGCATGAACAGCTTGTCAGGGGTACCCTCCCGAAAAGACTGCCTGTGGCACTTACCTTTGATTGTAAGTAAAATAAACCCCCAACAGACTTGTTTACTTTAAATAAATGTTCATAGTTCTGTAAAAAGAAAAAAATGATAAAATGCCAAAAGATCCATGATCACCTATTACATTCAGATATGGGGTTACATTCCAATATTGTAAAGCGCTCTGATATCCTTCAGGATCAAGTTTGCGCTATATAAAACTTTATAAATAAAAGAAAAAAAAATCTTTCCCATTTGTGTGAGAAAATGCTCAATTGGCCAGTGCCTATTTTTTGGGCTTCATATCGGCCGTTGTGCCCATTTTATTAAGCTGCTGCGCACCTCTGTGTCATTGCTGCAGCTTATCTTTCTTGAGCTGCCAGGTTTGCTCATGTAAAAGGACACTTGGTAATAGATAAACAGGTTGACTCCAAAGTCCATTACGGGCCTATCATGATATGCCTCCGATGGAGGGTCCTGTCTGAATGGAACAGAGGCATGGGAATGGCACATATCTTACACCACATCAGTGCTGGACCCAAAACGCTAGGACTTCAAACTCCTGAATGCGGGTAAAAAATATTTATTTTTTTTTAAAAAAAATTATTTTTGGAAAACCTTTATTTGTGTAAAAGTGTACACCGCTATTCAGCCGAACATCCCGGGGGCACAGCAGCACATTAAAGACACAACATCATGGCACCCCCAGATCATATCTTCGGATAAGTGAGGTTTAATGTTACTTTTAAATCAGGATGAAATCAAGAACGTAAAAAGCTCCAATATAAAGTAAGAAAAGTGGGGATCTGTGCCGAACCGTAAGATATAGTGATACAATGGGCGGGCCAAACAAGAAATTCCTACATAATTAAGACGATCACAGTTAAGACATTGGCACCGCGTCAAATGAGTCAGGATATACATGCATACAATTACTATGTGCACCAGTTAGGCGCCCGCCCATTGATACCAATAATGCAACAGTAATTAAGGCACAGATTACGACAGATCAATGAAAACTCAAGGAGTGTCCCATTAAACTGATCCCAGACCCAGAGAAAGGAGAAAGTGAAAGGAAAGCCGAAGAGAAAAAGGGCCATAGAAACAAAAAAAGGAAAAAACAATAAAACCCCTCCCCCAACCCCCCACCCTGCACCCCTGCAGATGGCTACGGCCTACCCCCCTAGCAGCGTGCCTGTCGCCCAGTATCTGAGACCCGAAATATAGAAGAGAGAAGAAATATAAAAGAAGAAGAAACATTGAGGGGTTCCCAGTGCAGGCCCCCGCCCCCCCCCCCCACCGCTGCATAGCATTTCAAATACCCCAAACGATGTTACCAAAATGTCAAAGGCACCAACCTAAACAGGATAGCAGTCGCCACTCCAGCTCCACAAGTCACACAGCTAAGATGAAAGTTCCCCCCCCCCGTGCAGCAACCAAAAGAAACAGATTACCATTACTCAACCCAGACCCACCCGGCCATAATCCTAGACATATCCCAGTCCATTTGGTGCAGGGTCAGACAATCAAAGTACCAAAAGTGATGCAAGCAGGTAAGTCCGGAGGAAGGCAGGAAATCTTGCAGTACACCAGGACACGACACACCCGAAAGCCGTCCACAGCCCACTTGGCCGTTTTCCGATCAGGAGAACAAAGTCCGGCTCAAAAAGATTAGACATTTCGCTGCGTCTGGATTGCATGACGATATCAGCCACCGGAGAAAGAGCATGAGACGAGACTCCACAAACCGCACATCCGATGGATTCTCCGATTACTCCATGTACCCATGGAACCAGGTGTCATTGTGACGATCTGTTTCAGAACGAACAGGGAGACTCCCAAGTACAAACTCTCGCTTCTCAGCCACAATTAGTCACAACAACACTCCACAGCAGTGTCTTTCCAAAAACTGTAGAGGGGATCACACAAGCGAAGTCTCCTAGAGATAATGCCGGCATCGGGCTTTCTCTCCATTCCACATGTACCGGGGTTTGATCACCATATCAATCCAATCCAGATTTTGCCCTTCCAGCACACAGAGGGGTATCTGATCCTCACCCTCCGATCTTCAGCGCGCGCCACCATCGCCACGGACAGGTACGGCTCAGTGAAGGCGACAGTACCAACCGGGACTCCAAGCATGAGTGCCGCTTGGGCGCACACCCGAGCAGCCAGCCCGTGATACAGAAAAGAGCATAATACCAACGCCTCCATGTTGCACACAGTGTGGGTGCCATCTCCACTTTCCCACAGATGGTCACGTACTTGCCCCATGGATCTCAAAAGCGCCGTCAAAACGTCATGTATCAACCGGCTCCGATCACCTGGAGTGCGGGATACAATCAGCTGCACGCGGGTCACACAAAGCTCTGTTAGGGAGACAAAGAGCGGCGGCGCGTTTTCCCGTTCCACAAATCAGCAATAGGGGGGGGGGGGGGGCGGGGGCATGACCAGCATAGAGGGATGGCATATTGCGGATTCACCAGGCTCAACAGATCGAGTGCCGGGTGCATACTCAGAGGTGGGCGGACCTCCATAGCGGTTGACCGGCACCTTCCGGGTCTGTGTGGCCGTTGTTGTTCCACTCGCGGCCAGCCGCCGCATCACGCAGGGTCCCGGCTCCGGGACTCGTGCAGGCCACAATGCACGGGGGGACATAACTCTGTCTTCAGGGCTCGGAGATCAGTCAGTCACACACGGTGGGGCAGTTCCCTCTCCGACGTTCGGGAGCATAGTAGCAACGCAGAATAGACAGCGGGATCCGGCAGTAGGGGAAGAAGGTCGACGGAGCCGGAAGCCCGGGCGACCATCTTGGTCGCCGGTCTGGCTCCGCCCTATAAAAAATAAATTTTGTTTTGAAATGTGAAAATTTTCCATAGAACACAGTAGCCGCCTCAATATAATCAGATAATGATGCTGAAGGTATAAAGATAAAGCTCTTTGTCCAGGATTAAACCACGACGGTAAAGCTTGAACGTGAGCAAGGATTAGAAGTCACATTTTCGGACTCTACAACCTGAATGTCCCCTGCTTCATAGCACATATTTGATTTCTCGTGCAGCTGCCAATTTATTAGTGCTATTTTAGAATTAAATGAACGTGTCATTGTGTAAGGTAACTGGCGCTCATGTAAAGCGCTCCAATATCTTCGGGTCGAGTTTGCGCTATATAAAACTGAAAAACAAATGCCATTCTTTTATAAGAAATGCACTCAAGGTCGTATGCAACGTATTCGGTCTGTATTAAATTTTCATTGATCTTTCATGTAAGGGCCAAACGCCACTTTACAGTGCATGCACACTACCTACAGTGCAAATGGCTGTGGGCACATGCCATCTGCTTGGAGCACCCTTTGTATTTCTTGCTTGAGTTTTCTTGGGTGGATACCTTCCTTGAGAAGCAAGACATTCTTTCTGCCTCCTTTATTGTGCCCCAAAGTGAAACACCCGCAGAGGGGGTCACACGAGGGACATTTCTGCGAGCCTCACACCCCTCTTCCCCCAGTATCTCCACAATATCTGTACACAGCAGCAGTAAAGGCGAAACGTAACCCGGCGAGAACAGGCAGCGCAATGGCTCTTGTTCCACTTCAAAAGGTTTAAGCTGTTTTTCCTTACCGTATCTGCATCTCAGTGATTTGGTGAACCTCTGCCGCTCTGTCAACTGAACAGGAGCGAGGGCTGCTACTGGGCCACACTCAGCCTGTCAACCTCAAAATAAAGAGCAATTATTAAAAGTGTGACGTGTAACTCTGTAATAAGTGTCAGTGCTGCTTGTGTGCCCCAAATAACTGACATGTTTAGAGGGGACCCCAAGTTAATTTCTAGGGGTAGAACCGTGATCAAAGGCCTACATGGTGAAGCAGGAACTCGTTTCTTCCAGTTTGCAACTTCTCACTCAAGCCGAGACCTGACTTTCTGCCTCGAGTCATTCTCATTGTTTGTTCAGACATCTTTGACTTGGGTTTGATTAGAAATAATCAGTAAAAAGCTTTATCAGAAAAATGTATCCCCGTCCAGTAGTCAAGTCTTGAAATAGCTCAGACTAGGATATTAGAAACAAGTGAAATGGGGAGGTGGTGAGGAAGATAAGAAGGGTACCATTTAAGAAGAAGAGAAAATGCTGATTTCACTTGGCAGCAGTACAACAATCTGATGGTGTGTTCAGTTGGAATGTGCTAGTTTATACAAATATGCAGAGCTCTGTCAATGAACACAACTAGATCAATCTGTGCTTGTGTGAAATAGAGGGGCCTCTATGAATAGCTCTGCCAATGCACTTCAGTTCTGCCCTATGGGATAAATGATGGACCTTCCACAACTCTTTCTAGATACCCACCGCCCAACCAGGCCTAATCTAATGCTTCTGTGGTACAGCACAGCTCTATTATGCGTCTCTCCACCTGCACCCAAGCTTTTACAGCAGTGTAGAGTACATCTTACTTGGCAATAGTCATTTCCATGCTGATGATATTTAAATACTTGGCCCAACGTAACTCCACCAAATCACTGTACTGTATTAGAAGCCCCGGTAATCATGACAATAGTGAAACCTCAAATAGTCTGCAAATGCATGTTATATTTAATCATAGTCCAGGATGCTTTTGGCCATTGTGTGATCTTACTGTTTGCAGCAGGTGGATATTGTTTGTGATGACTGTCCGTTATTTGTGTTTTGTCTGCATGCTCTGGGATAGTCTACTAAACTGGATCGTAGGTGTGGCTGGTTGGCGACAGATGTTAATTATTAGTGGTGATTTTTTTTTTTTAAGCAGCTAAGTACTGGTTGCAATAGTATAATATCGCTTGTCAAGTTTTTGGTTAACATTATTATTGCAAAGCATTTAATAGTTTACTGATTTTAATAAAACAAAAATATATGAAATATTTCTCTGCCATCCCTTATGTTTGATGTAGGAACGGGAGTAGGTGGGACAAGTGGATTTTACAGGACATGTAGATCTCAGTGGCATTTTGTCCCTTGGACAAGTAGATTATTTTGAAATTTCCACACCCCTGAAAGAGAATAGGAAATGGTACCAACTAAAGACTACTGTGTCCGTGGTAGCCTCACAGTCAGCTCTTCAAATTATTTAAACTATCCTGAGTTCAATTCTGATTTGGAGTATGGTTCCACATGAATGTGTATTTGCAGTTTTACTGCAACAGAAAGATGATAAAAAACATGTTTTTGGAGTCTGCAAAACTTAACTTGGTGCCCTGTGAATTCTTGTTTTGTGTAAGGTAATCGGTTTCATTTGTGTACGGCTTGGTATGATGCATTTTGCTTGGTGGACTGCTCTGAGGCCAAAGTGGACTAATTCAATCAGGATTTTAAAGATGATGCATCTCCTTCTCTCAGCAGTGATTAAGGTTGTATGAGTATAGCACAGTTCCTGCCTCTTCCGCGTGCAGACTAGGTATGACACGCAGCACTTTTGCTTAGTTTCTCATGATTAGTCTTTCCGTTTACTCTGAAATGCTGCCTTTCCTACCCCCTATTGCCAGATGAAGGCTTTGTAACGTTTCTTTCATTTTTATCTCAGGGATCAAGTTTGTAATCCTGGCTGATCCCCGACAGGCCGGCATTGACTCACTCCTTCGGAAAATCTACGAACTCTACTCAGATTATGCATTGAAAAATCCTTTCTACTCACTGGAGATGCCAATCAGGTATGGGGGAGGCTGCCAGAAGCATGTGAAATGTGGGTATACTCCAAGTAATGATGCTGTTTTTCTCCAAATGTGGGAATAATGTCAGTGTTTTTACACCCATAAAACAGGTTGCTATTCAGAGTCCATCTACTGGAATCGCAGGATAATGCATAACAGGAATTCTAAAATGGCTTCATTCTGCAGCACTATTCTGCAGATAACTTTTGCCTGCTATTGTTGTTAAAATGATTAGTAGGGTAAAATCAGAATGCAATGTTACCCAGATCTTTTAAGAGATTCGAACTTGGAGGGCCTCCACGATAGTTAGCAAGTTAAAAGGTACAACAGTTAACTCCCAGCCCTTTCTGACTCTACCCAAGTATTCCTGTAATGCAGCAACCTGATGGTTTCATCACAATTCAACCAATGACTACAATGCACATAACCGCTGCCCTCCAATTGAGGTGCTTGGGGGTGGAGGGAATCACAGGACTAGTCTCCTACCTTAGGGAATATGTATTCAGGCGATCACTCTAACAGAGAGCACTCTCGGCACCAGTAGCAGCTATTGTGCATCATAAATGCCATAGGTCTTGCATAAGGGAGCTGACTGCACTCAGCACATATCACTACAGAAAGTGGGGGAACTGCGTCCGTGGAGCTTAGTAATAGCCTACAGCTGCTTTCTAATAGTTTTTTGATTTGCTTCAAAATAATCGTTCTTGCAGAGGTCATTCTTTACTTTATGTACATGCAAGGAGCACCACAACATGTCTTGGACATGGCCTTACGCACTGAACACAAAATGGAATATGTTTTTGGGAGGCCCCTTTCAGCTTGTCTATTTGGTAAGTTTGCTTGTTGTTCAGCAGTGTAGACATCTCAAGGTTGCAGCTCTTGGGGTGATTTGGATTTAGAGGTTTCTGCGAGAGTCCTGCTTGAGTGCTTACTTTTATTTTATGATATAAATAAGTATTTGTACGAGTTTAGTGGACAAGTGACGTTTTGTGGTCTGCATTTGATATCTCTTGTACCTTTTTACGTATTTTGGGGGGTTCAGTTTGAATTTGTCACTAAACCTTCAGGCATGCTTCTGTTAGTGTGTGAAGTGTCCCTCCTCTTCTTACACTTTTTTTCTACTTTCACTCTTTCAGGTGCGAGCTGTTTGATCAGAACCTAAAGGCGGCATTGGAAATCGCAGAAAAGGCTGGAACCTTTGGCCCTGGGTCTTAAAATGTTTTGCTCCGAGATACCTTCTGCTCACCTATGCCTTCTTGGGAAAGGAGGTTGAGCAAACTGAACTGTCTTCAGCCCAGGCTCCTTCCCTGGGACTGTGTGTAATATATTTGTATTATTAAGCACATCTATAAATTAACTTATGTTTTTCCTTGCTCGCTACTGTGCCCTGTAAATAATAAACATTGAATTGTAGAGCCGGCCTCTGTTCAGTAGACCTGTAGTTGCATTTTTTTGTAGCTGAAATAGGCAGTAGTACACAACATGTTCTCTCTGCATTTGCTCTAGGTAACTTGAAAATCATTACCAGACTACCCTCAGCAGCTGGCCTGCATGTAGATGCATTATACGGTAATGGTAATGTTTGATTCATTGATAGTTTTTATACTATGCTTCATACCACTTTGTGGGGGTTCCATTGCACCTTTGCGGACTAGCAGCACTTTGCTTGTTTGGGAGCCAACCCCCAATAATTTATTTCAACCCCAATATCACAAACTCCAATATTTGCTTAAGGTAGTTCCACTCTGAAACTATTCTCAATAATCTTGCAGTAAGAGACCACTCTCCCCTTCAGTCAGACACATTTGTTAGAGTAAAGCAGTTTAAGAAACTGGGACCACTTGAGAACTGAGTTGTTGATCAAAATTTTTGTCATAAGGACTCGATAATACAGAAATATAGAATCATAGCATAACCCTACTCAATAGGAGAATACTAACAAATCTCAGTGAAAAAGGAAAGTCTCCGAAAACTCAGGCAGAGACTCCGGATTAAAATGAGATGTTGCCCTTGATCTGTCTAAACCAGGGGTTTTTGTACACATTTTATGCATGTTAATTCATAGAACTGAAAATTCAGTATGGTGTGATCATGGTTCAATTGCATTGGCAAATCACAAACAATTACACAAGTTTAAAAGGTTCTTGACACTAACCCATTTCTTAAGGCAAGAGACATCTTCTACTTGCTTCCTCGGTAACTACACTCTGGAGATGTTCAATCTGGTATGAAACATGTATTAAACAATAAACCATAAAGTTATGTACTTTTTCACCCTTGCATCGAAACTTCCAGAGGAAATCCTTCAAAATGATACTTTAGCTACACAATGAAAAGTTTCATTCACACTTTCTGTTCTATTATTTCAGTCTGTTAACGCCATTGCCATGTTCCACAGAACCTGTGAGGAGAGCAGACTTGCAGCTGATTGGGAGGGGGGATGAGCAGAAGCAAGATGAGTAGAACTCAAGAAACTACATCCAGTTTGATTAAATCATCTGTTGGTGTGCTTACTAATTTCAGTGGGAAATGCCTCAATTATATGAAGAATAATGCTAAAATTGAAATGGATAATGAAAAGGTTAAACAAATAAATTCAATATATGAACATTTAGTTTGAGGATATGTATACCAAAATGATTAGGGAGCATGTGGCTACGATTAATATCAATTGTTGCTATATGTGCACTTATCTTACTGATTCAGCTGGGGAAGGATTAGTGTATGTATATTTAGAAATTTCATATAGTGTCCTGTAACATTTGTGTGGCTATTTCTAACTATAAGGAGTTAATTTCTCCTTATTTGACAGATTTTAATGTGACTTTAGAGAATTTGTTTATTAATGAAAATGATGCAAGAAAAAAATATGGTGAGTATTTGAGGGTAATTGCACAAAACACACAGAATGTTTTTGTTCACCGAGTAATGAGGAGCGTGATTTTGTTAGGGAATATAATCCTAGAGGAGTGAAAGTAGTGAGAAATTTAAAAGCACAAACGATTGCTTTGGAAGAATGTATGCAAACGTTTCCTCAAACTAAATGTTCATGCATTGATGTCATTTGTCAAACCTTCTCTTAATTCGTTTCAGTCTCTGCATTATTCTTCATATAATAAAACATTATTTTATGGAACTTCTTGATGGGGAATAATTCTCAATTTCAAAAAGAAAAAAAAATCATGGTGTTTTTTCTTTTTCAGTCTCTGTCTAAACCACTCTCAAAAACAATATTGGCTTTTCTCATCTGGAAGTAGTCCTCAGTATCATCTACTTCTTTTCTTCAAATACTGTAGTTGGCTACACTCACACAAGGGAAGCATATTCTCGATTTTTAATTCTTCTTGTTGGTCTTTTAGCAACTAGCAAATTACTCACTAGTTTCTTGATTCAATTGTCTCAAAGTCTCTGAAGTCTCTTTCTGGCTCACAGTGCTTCACTTTGTCTTGGAACCTCTTCAGCTCTCCTGTTGTACTGCAGTTTTCCAGCTTCCGTCTTTGTAATTTTGACTTGGACCCAATCCTGACCTCAGACTTGAACTAGAGCTGGTTCTTGGATAAAAGCTGGGACGCTCAGCTTTCTCCACAGTAAATCTTTCTTCTAAGAGGGGTTATTCTCACTTTCATTTCCTTCTCTAAGTTGTCACTACTGTGATCAGAGACTACTACTTGCTGATGCTCATGTTTTACTTTTTTCCATGGTAGTAGCTCTTTACTTTAACTGGACTTCAGGCATTTCATGTTCTTCATCTGAACTATCGCTCACCTGCATTTTTGTTTTTCACTTTGATTACCCAGTTTCAGAAATCTTCAACACCCACCCATCCTCCCTCCCCCCAACCCGTATTCACGCTGCAAACCAAGGTGTGGCTCTGACCTGGTTGAGCAAACTCTGCACTTTGATTATTCACATTATCCACTTCTTCAACTACTCTCATTCTAGTCATGTGAGCAGCAAGTTCCTCTGAAGCACACTTGACAGCGATATTTGTCTTTTGGATGATCTGGAAAGGACTTTTATATCTTTCGTCCAAGCATCCCTGCAAACCTGCTTCTGAATGACCACCCAATCGTTCCCACTTAGACTGTGGCAGGGTGTGTCCTTGTAGTCCTCAGTTGACACGTTCACCTGATGAGAGACCGGTTTCACCATAGTCTGGCCTTTGCGATAATCCAGAACATGGTCATCGGTTATTAAAACTGCTGGTGGTGAAGGTACAAAATGCAAGTCTCAATGCCCTGCCCATCAGTATTTCGTGAGGAGTTAAACTGTCTTTATCAGGAGTACCTCTCTTATTAATAAAAAATAAGCGGGATAGCAGCAGGCCCTTTTAAGCCAGTTGAGGCACACACTTTTGGCAGATTGTTCTTCAAAGTGCCATTGGTACGTTCCACTAAACCTAAGGATTGTGGTTGCTCAATACAATGAAACCTCTGCTTGATTTCAAAATTTGGCGAGAAGACCAAAAAAAGACTGCCCTGCTGCTTTTGAAGCTGCATGAAGGAGAGCACCTGCTGCACTTGGGGCTAGTGAGTTTGCACTGTGCCTCCCGAAAAAGTTGATCATGTGCAGGAAGGGACACCTTCCTGCACATAAACAATGGCGTTTTGCTGTTTTTATGTGTGTTGCTCAGCGCACAAAAAACAGCAAAAATGAGGAGAACTAAATCATGTCTTCTCGTTTCGCCAGGGTAGGACCAGGTTTTCCCTGGTCTTAATTTTGGACTGCCCCATATTTACGCCACACCTGTAAATATGGGGCATCGTCCAAATCAATGGGTGTTGTAGTGGAACTCTCACCACAACACCTATTGCCTGCCCATTTCACGCTAAATATAGGGTGAAAGGGGGTCTTATTTACAAGGCAGCATTTAGCGGCTTAACGCTGCCTTGTAAATAAGGCGAAGCCCATATCGCCACTGGAATGTCACTAAACATGACGTTCCTGTCGCAATAGGGGTTGTAAATATGCTCCATACTGTGGTACTGGTGTCAGCGCCTTCACATAATAATTGTTAATGACAATGCCTGCATATACAACCATGGCAGGCCCACACCCCATGTTCTTGATTAGGTGTTTGGATTTCACACTGCAATCTATTCAATATGTAAATAGAATTAATCTGTAAGCCTTAGATAGACCTAAATGTGCATAACATCTACAGAACATCCATTTTGCCCAAGTGCGGTGCGTGTTCTTTGAAAATGCCCCTCCATAATAATCATGCAAGAAATTACCTTTACATTTAATCTAACGGGGCAATACATTGTGTTCACAAATAGGGCGAGATTAGTCCCTAATTTTATTATTGTTTTAACAGATTCTAGTGTTCATTTTTGTTATTCCCTTATCCAACTAAGCGAACAAGATAATCACTACATAAACTAGTTAAGTTGGCAACTTGTTGAAACTACCACTCCCATGAGGCACTCTGGTATGATTCATCACGCTACCTTATTTTATTTTTATTTTGAAAGTTTTATATAGCGCGAACAAGATCTTTGCAGATATCAGAGCGCTTTACAATGCAAGGAATAACAACAAGAGAGTGAGTGGCAGGTCATCAGGTAGAGTGAGATTATACGTGGGGGAGCAAAGTAGAACGGGTACATCAATAGTGCAAGTATTACAGATAAATGTGCGCATAGATAGTCAGGTAAACCAATAATACAAATAAAACACATAATCGTAGAGTACGAGCAACATAGTACAGATAAATGTGCGCATAGAAAGTCAGGTAAAGCAATAATACAAATAATACACATAATCGTAGAGTTCGAGCAACATAATACAGATCGGTGAAGAGACTTTACAGCTCATAGGTCACGTGCACTTGGCCATGAGAATAGCTTTTACTTCTTTCTTAAAAATTGTGATGGAGGAGATGAGCCTGGTTTCAGGCGGGAGTGAGTTCCAGATCCTGGGTGCCATTCCTGAAAAGGAGCGTTTATAATTTTTTACTTTCCGGAATCTTTGAGGTTTTAGCAGAAGATTGTTTTTGCCTCTAGTGTTTCTAGAGCTGCCAGAGATTGACAGCTTCTGAGTGAGGTATCCGGGAGAGCTCAGGTGTATAGCCTTGTGTGTCATGCAGGCGATTTTCAGATGTATTCTGGCTTCAAAAGGCAGCCAGTTCAAGGATTTCAGGTCAGGGGAGATATGTGAGTGTTTTTTTGACCCAGTGATGAGTCTCGCTGCAGCGTTTAGAGAAGCTCTTAGGGGTGCAGTAGTGGTTAACGGGAGACCGCAGAGGGCGGTGCTGCCGTATTCAATTCGCGGGATTACTAGCGCTTGTACTGCAGTTTGGAAGTCTTTGGCAGGTAGGAAGGGTTTAAGTTTCCTCAGGGTGTTGATTTGGTAGTTCGCTCCCTTGGTAGCCTTGCTGATATGATGCTGCATGTTGAGATTGGAGTTGAGCGTTATGCCTAGAGATTTTGCTGAATCCACTATGGTGGGTTGGACATTGAGTGCAGTTAGCTGTTTAAGCCAGGTTTGAGTGGTAGAGATCTTCGCGGGAGGTGAGATCAGAAGGAATTCTGTTTTCAGGGCATTGAGTTTGAGATGATTATCGGCAAGCCAAGATTGGGTGCTTCTGAGCATTGAGTTCAGGAGTAAGATGTCATTGGGGGATTGTAGTTTGAGATATAGTTGGGTGTCATCTGCATACATGTGAAAAAGTACATTGGATGCTTGTAACAAGGTGGTGAGAGGTTCCATAACTAGGTTGAACAAGGTTGGTGATAGGGAGGATCCTTGGGGGACGCCTAATGAAACAGGTACTGGTGCGGACATCTGGTTGTTACTCTTGAATTTCTGCGTCCTGTTGTGTAAAAAGGAGGTGAACCACTTGAGAACAGACCCAGATAGACCCATTCTTGTGTTCAAAAGATCGAGTAAGTTCTCATGTTTAACCGTGTCGAATGCTGAGGAGAGATCAAGAAGGATGAGGAGGCAGGTATCATTTTGATCTAGGATTTGAAGGGCGTCGTCAATTATGTGAGTCATAGCAGTTTCTGTACTGTGTCCTGCTCGGAAGCCTGATTGATGAGGGTTGAAGAGATCAAACTGATCAATGTGTTTAGTCAGTTGTAGTTGTGCGCATTTTTCCAATAGTTTGGCGAGAGTGGGAATATTGGTAATGGGGCGGTAATTGTTTGTTTAGGTCGGATGGGTCGGCAGTAGGTTTCTTTAGTAAGGGTGTGACTTGACCAACTTTGAGGGAGTCAGGGATGATACCTTCTTGGAGCGAGCTGTTGATAATTTTAGTCCAGAGTGGAAGGATCAGTGGGGTGAAATCTTTGACAGCGTTAGCAGGGAGGGGATCCGTGAGGTGATTGGAAGGTTTCAAGGTGCTGAGCAGTTTGCCTATTTCTTCTTCGGAGTAGGTGTCAAAGGATGACCATGTTGCATTGTTTTTTGGTTCGGTGGGTGTTATGCATTTAGGTGTGGTGTAGAGGCTTACGTCAGTGCGGAGATCATTCTTTATGTTGTCAGTTTTTTGGGTAAAGAAAGCGGCGAAGTCATCACCGAAGGGTGCTTTGCACAAGGTACTGATAGGTTGTGGTTGATCCTTGGTTGTGTTCTGATTAATTCAAACAGTTTTCTTGGACGGTTTTTTGCTTGGTCGAGCTGGAGGCTGAAGAAGTTTGCTTTTGACCGCTTTATTTTCCTGTAGTAGGCGTTTCTCTTTTTCTTCAGGGTTTTCAGGTGCAGTGCAGAGGGAGCTGTTCTCCAGGTGCGCTCTGCCATACGCATGGCTCGTCTATCTTCATTGAGACTCCCGTCGTACCATGGATTGGAGATTTTAGCGGAGACTCTTTTTAGCTGCATGGGAGCAGCCTCATTAATTATTAAGGGCATGGTGTTGAGATAGTGGTCAGTCAAGGATTGGACATCTGTAGCGCCCGTAGGAGGGAGCGGGAGGTCGCGGCTGTTCGGGGGTAAGGAGTATGGGTTGAGTTTTTTCAGGTCTCTTTTCCAGACTTTAGGTCTGGAGGATTGAACCGTGTTGAGTTTGACTTTTTCATTGATGTGGAATGTGACAATATGGTGGTCTGACCAGTCACAGGGTTGGATAGACTCAAGTTGAATAGCGTCCTCTTTGGCGATGATGAGGTCGAGGATGGAACCTTTCTCGTGGGTTGGGCTGTTGCATAATTGTGTGAGGTCCAGGGCATTGATAAAGCTTTTAAGACTATTTACCACTGCATCATTGAGATCGTTTCAATGGAGGTTGAAGTCACCAAGGTATATTTGGGTGAGCTGTCGTCCGGCGTTGGTTGAAATCATGTCCATGATTTGTTGGGCGAAGATGAGCTTGTCTCTGGGTGGGTGGTAAATGCCGTGAAGAGAGCATATCGGTTTACCCTCACTGATGATATCGAGGCAGATGTATTCGTAGGAAGTTGGGGAGGGTAGGGAAGGTGCGGGGGCTTTTAGAACAGAAAGGCTGTTCCTGTATATGCAAGCGATTCCACCACCTATCTTCCCAGACCTGTCAAGCCTGATGATGTGATAGTTGGGGGGAACCAGAATGTCCATTATAGGTGTAGAAGATTCTGTTAGCCAGGTTTCAGTCAAAAAGATTAGGTCAAGGTCCAATGTTAGGATGAGATCAGCGATGGCGGAGGAGTGCCTAGCAGCCGATCTGCAGTTTAGGAGAGTGCATTTGAGACGGGGTGTGTCAGGGGAGGTAGAGGGTACTAGGGAGAGGGGGACTTTTCTAAGGTTATTCGGGACGGAGATTCTGTTGTTTAGTGTGGCGGGTCTACGGGGATTTGAGTGTATCGTGGGAATGGGCAGATGCGAGGCAGTTGTGTCGTTTAGGGGAGTTGGGTCGTAGGAGCGGAGGAGAGTGAGAGTGTCGAGATCCGAAAGAGGGTTGCATGTACGACGGGGGCGGTTGTTGCGATTGTGGGCAGGGATCGAGGTCCAGTGTGGGCGGCGGGTGCGGTTGTTGCGGTTGTGGGCATGGATCGCAGTCCTGTGTGAGGGATGTAGCTTGGGAGCGGCATAAGGACGGGTGGAGAGCAGGTTGAGAGGGGGGGTGGTGGTGGGTGAGGTGTTTCTAGCGGGTGTGATGAGTAGTTCTTTGATGGTGTGAATTTCTTCTTTGATGGTGTGAATGTCTTCTTTGAGTTGGAGGAGGGAGGACATCATCTTGTCAAGCGTGGGATGAGTGTTAGTGCTGGGGGTGGAAGTCATGGGTGAGTGGCTGACCAGGTAATTATCGCACGGGTGGGGGGATGGGTTGGAGTTCATGCCGGGCTCTGCAGAGTCGGCGTGCGGGTTAGTGTTAGGGAGGGGAGAGGGTATGGGGGCGATGGGCGTGGTTGAAGTACGGAAGAGGTTGGTGGTGTAGAGGAGGGAATTGGTGGCAGGTGTAGAGAGCGGAAGGAAGTGGAGTGTATGATGGTGGTGATGGGGGAGCCTGAAGGGTAGTGTGGATTGAGAGTGGGGGGGGAGATGGGGTTGGAAATGGTCCTGTCGTGGGGAGGGGGGGTTATAATAGTAGATGTGGTGCGCTCTGCGTGGGTAGTTAGCGGGTGGTAGTGGAGACTGAGAGAGGGGGGGACAAAGGGTGGGACTTGTCGTTATGCGTGTCGTTCTGGAGCTGATCAAGGTAAAAGGGGTTGTGGGTGGAAGTTGTGATGTCAGGGGAGGGAGGAATGGGAGTGGTATGTGTGGGGGTCTAAATGTTGGTGCTAGAGGGACGGCTAGTGTGTGAGGGGGAGACATTTGTGAGTGACTTCTTTGGCTCTGTTCACATGAGTCACTTGTGTTTAAGTTTACCAGCAAGTAGTCCTACTCATTAGAGTGACTGCAATACATACAATATAATCACACCCAGAGAAGGCCCTTTCTGTAGTAGGGGATCTCTGTGTATAGTCATAATCTTGTGAATAGTCCTGCCCATGTGCGGGGACCCCGGAGCAATCTGAATAGTCTCTTAAGTTGTCTTCTGCAGTCCTGCATAGACACTTAAGAGAAAATTAAAGACAAATAATGCAGCCTAGAACTACAAGGCTACATTGGCCAGCACTTCATCATGAAGTGAAAAGGATAGCCAAATAATATCACACTTTACACATTTTGCTAAGTTTCACCCATAGAGAAACTCCCCTTCACAAAAATCCTTTGAAATGATAGAGAGGAAGGGTTGGACAGACAAGCCCCCATAGGATGCCATTATGTGTCTGGAAAAGGGATACCGTGTCTTTAAGGAACTCTCTAGAGACCCTCTGTATCCCAGGATGCACAGCCAAAGTCCTTTTACTTTCAGTTCTTTTTTCCGGCTCCTGCTAGCAGGACCCTGGAGCATTGAGCTCTACCTTTTTGGGTATTACTTAAATGTTTGGCACTTTTCCAGTGTTTTGAGTGTTTCAGTCGACGTCTGGGGTCTTCCTCTTCCTGTTGCTGTGCTTTTTAGCCAATTTTGCCACTTTTTTGTCGAAAATGCCAGCTTTGTTCTACAAGTGCCCTGAGTGTGGTAGGAAGAAGGCTAAATCTGACCCACACAGAGTATGCATACTCTGCCTTCCTTCCACCCATGTCCCATGTCCCTGACTCCTGTGAAATCTGTCCCTCTTTCTCCAGGAGGACCCTGCGTGACAGGGAGAAGATTCGTCTCCAAGGCCTGGAGCAGAGGAGACACCAAGAAATAGGTGGGACTTCTGGGCATGGAGGGACTCTATCATTTTCCTTTGCCCATGCATCGGCCTCTAGGGGGCTCCCCAGTCAAGAAAAGGCCCAGAAAAGGCACCGGTCGACGTTGATAGCTTCGACGTCGGCGTCGAGAGGTATGACCACCGTATGTTCCCCGTCGACCCAGGGCTCTGGCTCGAAGCGGCGTTGCCGTTCGACGTCAAGGGGTAGGACGTCGACCTCGGACGAGGTCGACGTCGAGGACTTCACCGGCGTCGACTCACCATTGATGTCGTGATGCGTCCCGAAGACTAAGGCGCTCGCCGTCGAGGCGACACCGCCGTTCGCCGTCAACATCGACGCAAAGGTCGTCATCGAGGAGAAGACATTCGACGTCGAGGAGTTCATTGACATCTGGGAGATAGACGTCGAGGAGACAGTCAAGGCCCAGGACGGTGTCCAGTGCCTCGGCGGTTAGTCTGTCATCTTCATCGGAGAGTTCCTGGTCGCAGCCACGCCGGCGCTCGTCCGCAAAGAGGTGTGCCTCCAGAGCATCCTCCTCGAGGCCTGCTCGTAAGAAGAGGAGAGGGCTTAGGTCACCGGAATCTGATTATTCATGGACCTATTCACCCTCTAGGCCTAGGACGCCAACGCCTCCTGCTCTTCCGCCACTGCCTCCTAGGAAGCCTCCACCTCCTCCGCCTCCTCCTCCGTCTCCACAACCACAGCCTGGCGTTCCGGCTCAGACTCCTCCACTTCCGCCGCCTTCTAGACCGGCGGCTCCTGTGAGACCCAGGAGGTCTAGATCAAGGTCCAGAGGGAGGGATCACTCTCACAGTAGGCATCGCTCCTCGACAATTTACCATTCCCGGGGTCGACCCTCTTCGGGACGCATTCGGGTGAGGAAATGGTCCGCATGAAGGCGGAAGTAGAGATGCTGAAGGCTGTTGGTTTGGAAAAACCAAAGGAACAACGGAAGTCCTTCTGTCCTTTTCAGAGGCGGTACGGTTCGCATAGGCGAGGGCAAGGTCGTCAGGCTGGCCAGCAGCAGCAACAACAGCAGCAGCAGTACCAGCGGCAGCCCTTCCAGAAGCGTCGGAGGCGGCCAGCAGTCCTCCTCGGCGAACAAGGGCCCGGCCGGGTCTAAGCCCTGAGGAGTTACTTCCCACTCGTCCGTTACCTGCTCCGGTGGGGGGAAGCATACAAAATTACTTGGCAGAGTGGAGAAAAATTACTCAGGACAAGTGGGTGCTGAATATTGTTTGCAATGGATACAGTCTTTGTTTTGTCAGCCCTCCAGCAATTCCACCGGTTCGCTCGCAGTACCAAGCGGAGGCCGATACCCTGTTAAGAAAAAGGGCGATAGAAGGCGTCCCTCTGTCTCAAAGGGGAAAGGGTCTATACTCAAGGTTCTTTCTGGTACGCAAGTAGGACAAAAACAAGTTCAGGCCCATTCTGGATTTGCGACAAGCAAACAAATGGATTTGCAGGGAGAAGTTTTGCATGCTGTCTTTGCACCAGATTTATCCTCAGCTGCAAAAGGGAGACTGGCTTTCCGCAATAGATCTGCAGGATGCGTACTTCCATGTGCCCATTGCACAGAAACATCTGAAGTTCCTGCGCTTTGTAGTTGGCACCAATCACTATCAGTACACCGTACTACAGTTTGGACTGAAGTCTGCACCCAGGACTTTTTCAAAATGCATGGCAGTGGTGGCAGCACACCTGAGAAGGAACAAGGTGTTTGTCTACCCGTACCTGGACGACTGGTTGATCAAGGCCTCCACCTTCCAGGAAGCGCAATTGCACTTCAACAGGACGGCCATTCTGTTGAAGCGCAATTGCACTTCAACAGGACGGCCGTTCTGTTGAATCAGCTGGGTTTGCATATAAACATGTCCAAGTCTGTTTCGACTACTGTTCAATGCCTGCAGTACTTGGGAGCCTCCATCGATACTCTTTCGGCAAGTGTGTCTCCTTCGATGGAGCGACGCTTCTCGATCCTTCAGAAGGCTCAGTCTCTCATGTCCGCTCCAACTTCGACAGTGAGGACGGTGTCTTCTCTTCTGGGGTCGATGGCCTCTTGTATCTTCCTCACGCCACACGCACGCCTCCACATGAGGCTGCTGCAGGAATGCCTGGAGGATCAGTGGGACCAAACGAGAGGGAGCTGGGACGACAGGATCCAACTGTCTCTACATGCTCAACAGTCCCTGAGATGGTGGTGCTCAGCAGAGAATCTCCTCACGGAGGTTCCATTCCACAAGGACATTCCCGTGCAGACTAGCGTGACGGATGCATCTCTCCACGGCTGGGGAGCGCATTCGGACCATTTACAGATCCAGGGAACGTGGTCCCTGGCGGAATCCACATATCACATCAATTTTCTGGAACTCAGAGCTGTTCACTTGGCACTGAAGGCCTTTCATCCGTCCTTCCAGACCAACTCCTTGCTTGTACAGAAGGACCATACGACCACAATGTATTACCTCAACAAGCAGTGGGGCTCGAGATCGCGCACACTGTCACAGCAAGCGCAGGTGATCTGGCACTGACTGCTAGCCAGAGGGCTGACGATAACTGCTACCCATCTGCCAGGTGTGCAGAATGCTCAGGCGGACACACTCAGCAGGCTGGTCCAAGAAAACCACAGGTGGGTTCTAACCAACGAGGTGCTAGGAAACATCTTCGACAGGTGGGGCATTCCAGAAATAGATCTTTTCGCCACTGCCGAAAACAGAAAATGCAGAAACTTCGCCTCCAGGTTTTACCAACTGGGGACTGCGCTATGGATCAGCTGGTTGAACAGCTTTCTGTACGCTTTTCCACCCATTACCCTGATTCCGGCATTACTCATCAAGCTGTCTCAGTCCAGAGCACGGTTGATCCTCATTGCTCCGGAGTGGCCTCAGCAGTGGTGGTTCACGGACCTGCTTCACCGGTCTCTCCAGCACCACCTGCGGCTGCCGTGTCGACTGGACCTTCTCACGAAGTTCGGGGGCAGATAGTGCACCCCAACCTCTCATCGTTGAGTTTGGAGGCATGGCTCCTGAGATAGTGCAATATGGACACCTGAATTTGCCTGACAATTGCATGGAAATACTTAAGGAGGCTAAGAGGCCTACCACACGGACTTCCTATGCCTACAAGTGGAAGAGGTTCTGCATCTGGTGCACGCCTAAGAACTATGATCCTACCACCTGCAAGGAAGATGTCATCCTTCCATACCTCTTGCATTTGGCTCAATCTGGCCTTAATTTCCATTCTATTAAGGTTCACCTCGCAGCATTAACTGCGTATAGGAAATGCCCTTCACAGACATCCTTCTTGCAGATTCCTGTGATTAAAGATTTTTTGGAAGGATCGAAGAAAGTGTTTCCCCCTGTTAGGCACCCTTAGCCTTCATGGGAGCTGAATGTGATGCTGTCCAGGTTGATGAAGGAACCTTTTGAACCTATTCATAAGGCTTCGCTACAGCACTTATCCTGGAAGGTGGCCTTCCTTGTGGCTATTACATCAGCCCGCAGGGTGAGTGAAATCCTGGCATTGTGTTGCCAAGAACCTTATACTGTATTCCATGCTTCTAAGGTTGTGATGCGTACTCACCTTAAGTTCCTTCCTAGGGTGATTTCTGATTTCCATGTCAATCAGACAATAACTTTGCCTACGTCTTATCAACATCCTTCCACTCCAGCGGAGAGGTTTCTTCATTCCCTGGATGTCAGAAGAGTGTTAAAATTCTACTTGGATAAAACCAAGGATATTCGTAGGTCAGACCAATTGTTTGTCAACTATAGTTCGGTCAGGACTGGTCTTGCCACATCTAAACAGTCCATTTCTAGATGGATAGTGTCCTCTATCCAGTTGTGTTACCAGAAGGCTAACCAGACCTTATGGGGTAAGCCTATGGCCCATTCTACCAGGGGCAAAGCAGCTACAACAGCTTTGCTACGTAATGTTCCCATTGTAGATATCTGCAGGGCTGCCACTTGGAAGTCGGTCCATACCTTTGCTAAGCACTACTGTCTGTGCTCTGATGCCAGAGCAGACGCTCAGGTTGGGCAGGCTTCGTTGAGAAATCTGTTTGCACAGTAGTGAGGTTGTCTGGTTCCTCCACCGTTAGTTTGTGGGGATGGGCTTGCCATTCTATTCACAAGATTATGACGATACACAGAGATCCCCTACTACAGAAGGAGTAGTTTCTTACCTGTAACTCCAGTTCTGTAGTAGGGGTATCTCTGTTATAGTCATAAGCGCCCACCCTCCTCCCTGGTGGAGAAAATGATAATGTACTGTATGCTACAGGCCTGGCTTTATACACCTTCAAAAAGAACTGAAAGTAAAAGGACTTTGGCTGTGCATCCTGGGATACCGAGGGTCTCTGGAGAGTTCCTTAAAGGCACGGTATCCCTTTTCCAGACACATAATGGCAGCCTATGGGCGCTTGTCTGTCCAACCCTTCCTCTCTATAATTTCAAAGGATTTTTGTGAAGGGGAGTTTCTCTATGTGTGAAACTTAGCAAAATGTGTAAAATTTGATATTATTTGGCTATCCTTTTCACTTCATGATGAAGTGCTGGCCAATTTAGCCTTGTAGTTCTAGGCTGCATAATTTGTCTTTGATTTTCTCTTAAGTGTCTATGCAGGACTGCAGAAGAAGACATCTTAAGAGACTATTTCGATTGCTCTGGGGTCCCAGCACATGGGCGGGACTATTCACAAGATTATGACTATAACAGAGATACTAACAACAAAAGAGAGCCTACAATTGTGAATTGTTAAACGACAGTGTATCTCAAGTGAGGAACAACAACACAGTGGATAAATTAAATTAAATGGTCAAAAATTCCGGGCCGCAGTGGTGAGAACACCAGGTTTTGGGCGGCGAGTCTTCCGGCATGCAACGGAGCTGGGAGTGAAAATCTGCCTAACACTGCGAGCTCATGAAGCATGCTGATTTTGCTAGCACCAATTCATCATGACGATTAGCAGGAACATTGATGACGGGTAAAACCGTGAGTGTAAAGAGGAGAGTATAAATTTCTTGTCTTTTCTCTGGAGTCCTAACGGTGTGGGCACGCCTTAGCGTGCGTGGACCCCCGTAGGACGTTTTCTTGGTCCTGATGAAAGCTGAGCTAAAATGGCGTTTACCAGCAGAAACATGTTGACCACCCACACTAAGTCACTGGAATTCTAATACAAATCCCAGTAACTTCACTGTTCTTATTGTGAACAACTGGCCTTTAATAAAGTTTGTTGAGGCACAGCTGTGATCTTTTTATACACTTTTCTATCACTGATCACATTCATCACTTCTTTTCACACATACCTGCTCCGCTGCATTCGCAGGCGTCGAAGCACACAGGTGGGGATAGTCGGCCCCACTTGTGACTGAACCCCATGATGAAGCATGTCACCACTAGGGTGAGTGAGGGTTCTTTTAGAGAATAATCTTTTCTTCTTCACTTTGGCCCTTGTTTTTTGACCATTTGATTTAATTTATCCACTGTGTTGTTGTTCCTCACTTGAGATACACTGTCGTTTAACAATTCACAATTGTAGGCTCTCTTTTGTTGTTAATAGTTTCGAATATTTGGGTAGGAGAGTAGCCAAATATTCCCTTCCTCTCTTGTTGTATATATATATAACAGAGATACCTCTACTCCAGAACTGGAGTTACAGGTAAGAAACTACTCCATCTCCATGCCTGATCAGATTGCTGCTGTTTGAGATATTTTCACGGTAAGGAATCTCTTTTATGTATGTGATCCGCTGACAACCCAGAGCAGATATAAAACATAGGACCACAGATTCTCAACATGTTTCATCTACCAGAGTCATCTGATTGGAAACGGTTTCTTTTACATTAAGGTTGAATCTACAACTGATTTCCCACTTGCCCCTCTATTTTTTGGACATTGATGCACCCTAGAGTTTTGCGCTGAGGTTGAGGTGGTATTGGTTACCTGGCATAGCGGGTAAGTAAGAATTGCACACATTAAATATATGAATGCTAGCTTTATGTAATTTTGGATGACAGGCGTACGGAAAAAAATGGTCTACTACACCTTATGCTTGGACTAAACTGATTTACTTTCTATATTTTCCATACATTGAGTGCCATGGTTGAGTTGTGCATGAATTATGACACATTATCCTTTACAGGTAACAACATCACTACCAGTGGAGTCTTGTCAGAGTAATAAGTGTCACTTATTGTCTTGGTTGATAATTTTTTGAGACCTATGCAAACCAACCTACTCATTATTTTGATCCTGATGAAAGCTGACACACCTCTTCGGCAGGGTATGAGGCTGAAGCATGTCGACCGTCACTGCTCTATAATAGGTTGAATCTCCTCCTATCCTAGTATTGTTTTTAGCTCTAACCTTGGGACACCACAAAGTTTTCTGGCGTACCTAAGAGTTAGTTTGATCTCATATAGACCTTTCTGTGCCCACCACACCATGCTCACCAATAGGTTTTAGGAGACCTCTTTATAACACTGAAAACATCCCTGAGCTCCTCTCTCTCAGCGAGGGAGCTGTAGCCAGCATTTTGACCAAGTTTGCAATGCGAGGAGGTTACCGTATGACAAAGCATGCCGCCTATGGGTGGGTGAGGGAAACCGTCCTGTAAAAGGGATACTCCAGCGCTCCACTACTCTAATCTAGACTGAGGGGCCCTTGTGTGGTTTATCCCTGGACAAGCAGCCAATCACAGTGCGACTTGTTTATGAAAAAGCATACTATTACGAAACCACATTAACCAATACACCTCTTGTCTGCTTGATCTAGCAAGGAAGATAGATCGCTCAATGGAAACTCAACTTTGCAGAATTTCACATTTTCAAACTTTATCACTAAGTAAATTCTGACCAGCAGAAATCCAGCCCCAAGTTAACATAGTTTACCACGTGCACATAGGGTAGGCCCAATAACTCATATTAAACTCTCTAACCTGAAAAGAAAATCTGTTGATATAGAATCCCTACCGATGTGTAAGCTGCACCTCTCTCGACACACCACGATGCAGGCAAATAATCAATATCTGGGTTTTACGACAAATCCGATTACCAATTGTATTCCTTCTACTAACACATTCATCTTGAAATGGGATTACAAATACAAATAATATATCATCACAACAGAAATCAGCCCACCAATTAATCTCACGGTCATCATCACATATCCAAACACTTCAAAACAAAATCAGAAATCCTTCATCACGACTCCTACCCCAAAATACATTCATAAACTCAATTCACCCTATTCATACTTAACATCCCAACTTCTTGAAGTCACGCTCAATCAACACAGCCAGTCACCTCCAAGAAGTATCCAGCACAGGCAAATTGGCAACCTGCCAAAACTCTTTTCTATTTTTCCAAGCATAAATGGTTAAAAAAAAAATACAAAAATCCCCGGGGTCCCCATAAAGAATCGGTGCTCTTATGTAAATCTCCCTCTACTATGAAATCTTTGAGGGAGCTGAACCCCAAACATTTTTTGAATTCCAATATTGCAAAACCTAAATATTTGTTTTAGGCAGTTCAGCTAGGCAACCTGCTCATTGATCTTGCAATCTGCCCTTCAATCAGACAAATTTAGCAGAGTAAAACCGTTTTAGAAACCGGGCCCGATTAAGAACTGGGTTCAAAATTATGTTTTAAAGGTTTAATAAAGAATTATTACTAGAACATTACAAAAGGATTGCAAAGTTTTAGTCATAAATATGTGATAATATAGAATCATAAAGGAACCCTGGTCAATTAGACGTCCCGCTAAATGTCACACTCATGAAGAGTGCTAACAAATCTTAGTAAACAAGAAAAGTCTCAGAAAACTCGGACACAGTCTCGGGAGGAAAATGAGAAGTCACCCCGATCGTTCATAGCCAGGGGGTTTTATACACATTGTGTGCATATTAATAAATAAGAATGGAATTTCAGCATGGTATGATCATGGTTAGATCAAATTGGCAAATCATGAACAATTACGTATGTTTAAAAGGTTCTTAATACTAACCCTTAAAGTAAGATAAATCTTCTTCAGCAACTACACTCTACCCAATGAAGTTTGTTTATCAAAAAATAATAATTATCCATAGAGTTATGTTGTTTTGCACACTCACATCGGAACTTCCAGCGAAAACCCTTCAAAATTATACTTTAGGTACACAATGTAGGTTTCAATCACAATACACACTTTCTATTCTCTCTGGTACTTCTCTTGTTACTTCAATTTGTAAACATCATTGCCATGTTCCATGGAAATTGAGGAGAGCATACTTGCAGTGGGCTGCTGATTGGGCAGGGGAAATGAGTTAGAGCAAGATGAGCAGAACTCCAGAAACTACATCCAATTCGAATAAGCAGCATCTCACATAAAAAATATGGCAAACCTTTAGTACATTATATTACATTTTCATACCCCTAATTAATATAATCATCTTGTTTCAAGTGCAAAATCATTAATTCATCGGTTAAGGTCATATGCATCATCAAAATTACTAATTCGCACAGATCTCAACCACAATGAAATTCCATTGATCTGGCTTTCAGTGTTTAGTTAAGTGAACGCATGGCCATTGAGGTTATCTTACAGGGCGGAAATGGCTCCGATATGTTCCTCCAATATGGGGTGAAACTTGTTATAAGGCCATGGTAGACCACTATGCTTGCAAAAGCCTCAAGGGAGGATATGGAGCTTTGACCCAGGACAGAGATTGTATCTGTCTTCTTGGCACAGACGCCTGCATCAGGCCACAAGTTGGCGGGCAGCAGATAGTTATTCCAAGTGGTTTAGTGGCATCAGTAGACTAATACTTATTTTCAGAACAGCTGAATTTTAAATGTTTCTAAATACGAGTTTGGCGGTGTTGCTGTGGGCCGCTACGCCAGCTCCCCACTGCAACACTGCCAAACCGATAGTCTGTCTGTCTGCCTCCCATATTCCAACTGAAATACAGGTCGGGCGGTCCTGCGGTGGTGGTACCTGTGAGAAAGTGCCATCTTTCTTGCATTGGTATGCCCCCACTTTTTTCTGACTGCTGATGTGCTTTGACTGAGTGTGCCCAGGGCTCCTGCCAACCAGGTACCCAGGGCCTGTGTTCCTTCCCTAAAAACTGTGTTGAAACAAAACCCAAATGGCATCTCTGGCCACCTATCAGCCCCTAGTAAATGGTACCCAGGGCATGGTGACCAGAGCCCCCTTGAAAACCAAACCTACAATCCACGTCTGGCTGAGTGGCTGCAGAGGGTGCCACACAGCAGGCATGTTGCTGGACCCCTGGGTAGGAGAGCCCCCGTTCTCCTGGGCCTGCAACAATGCACATCCTGGGCGAGGTGCTAGGCCCCCCACTCCCAGGATGGGCAGGAGGAAGCTTCAAAGGCATGTCGCCGCTGTAACCTTCTCCAGACCATTTGCTGTACCGAGCAACCAGCCCCCACGCGTCCTGACCCCATCTCTGGCGGGAAGACTGGCGGGAAAAACTACGTCAGGAAGGGGGTGTGCCAGCCTGTGCCAACTGCACCCCTCAGGTGGGGGAGACGTAAGCATGGGCGGAAAATCCGTTTCTCTCGCGGATTTTGCGGATTTTCGGTAAATTCGCAATCCGCGAGATTCGCGAATCTCCCGCAAAATCCGCAAATCCGCGAGCAGCGGATTTTGCTCGCACTGTTCGCGTGAGTTCGCGGCTTCCCAGTACAACTTCGCGCCCCGCGAATAAGTGCAAAATTGCAGAAATACGATCTTAGCAAAACTGAAACTACTTACCAGGTTCAAAAGTTCAGGCTCATCATTAGTAGCCATTTCCTGTAGTGCTTCCTGAGGGGCCCCTCCAGAGTTCAGTTGCCAGTTGCAACTATTATGTGACCCTGCTCTGAACCTCAGAATAGTTACACATATGCCACAAAGGTCCTGAATTACAGCTAAGGGAGACAAGCAGGAGCCAGGCTGGAAGTTCAAATCCATTAATCAGCCCCTAATTCATTATTGTCAGTTGGGGCAGGGCAGGTGTTGTAACTAATTTTGCAACAATGAAAGCACTTAGCAAGTGCAAAAGATCACTAATCAGGAAGCACTAAGGAAGCAGGTGCCAGCTAAAAAAATATTCTGTGACACATTAATCAGCCCCAAATTAATTCAGGTCACTTGAGGCAGGGAAGGTGTGCTTGCGTTGCCACAATAATGTACACTGACTGGACAACCAGAGGGTGCTGTGATGAAACAGAGTGTGGCATGGGTGGGCCAGAGGGTGGCATGAGTAGTCAGAGAGTGGCAGTGGTGACAGAGAGTGGCAGTGATGAAGAAGAGTGTCCCAAACAGGCTGGACACGTAGAAACAACAAGTTCGCGAAACTTGCGACCCGACAGGTAAGTTCGCAATTTGCGACATTGTACAAAACCCTCGCGAACTGGCAGAAACCCGCGCAAACACAAAAAAAAAAATCCGCAAATTCGCGAGAATTCGCGGATTTTGCGGATTGCGAGTTCGCAAATCCGCAAAATTCGCGAACGCGAGATTCGCAAAATTCGCCCATGCTTAGGGAGACGATATGAAGCACGACGCCGGGCTGCGGACATCTTGAAGATGGGGAGCCCTGCCTAATCACAGCCAGGCTCCTGCCCCCTTCCCACAGGAGAGGAGCAGGCTAGGGGCTGTACTCACCCCAGGGCAGGGACCCATTGCTCCCTGTCCTTGACCTACCTGTAACGCCCCTAAATTCAGTACTTAGGGGCTCCCTGAACCTTCCTTCCTCAGATTCCGATAAACAATGAAGAAAGAAGATCAAGAATAAGAGGACCTGCCGTGCAGCTTTAACAACCGGACAACAACAACTGTCTTGGCCCCAGCCCTACCGGCCTGTTGATCCTGGAACCTGCTCCTGCTTAAACCCGGCGACTCCTGCGGACAGCAACCTTGGGACACCCATAGAACCTGCCTGCCTTGACCTTCTTGAAGATTGGGACTCCCTTCAGCAGAGGCTCTGCTGCAAAAACCACCCTGGTGCCAGCCAGGAAGCTCCGGACCAGCCCACTCTGCACCCGCCAAGCCCAGGCCGTGCCCAACCGAACTAAGACCACCAGGACGTCCCCCCGGCAACTGGGACCCAATGTCCAGTGCCCAAAGACCCTCCTCGACGAATCAGACAATGCCTGCAGACTCAGAACCAGGGGCCACCCCAACCGCGACCAGCTGAGGGTAAGCTTTTCCGACACCCAAAGACACCCCTGCACCCGGCGCCCTCCGGCTCCCTGTGCCTCCCTTTGGGGTACCTACCTGTGCTCCAAGACCCCAACTTACCTCTCGAAGTGCTGGTCGCCCCTGGAGAGTCTCCGTCCCAGAGCCTGCAGCCTTTGTTCCCTTTTGACCTTTCCCATTGGATAACATTGAGCGCCCGACGGCTCAAGAGCACCCTGCACCCAGCCGCCCGAGTGCTGCTGCTGTGCCACCTTTGTCCTATCCTGCTCTCCCCCTTGTCCTGAGAAGTGACCAGGAGCCCAGCTCCCACAGCGCGTGGCCTGCTAGCCAGCAGCCACCAACCGAAGGCCCCCTTTCCCTTATTGGATGTCATTGGGCCTACCTACCTCTGCACCCGGCCGCCCCAGTGCTGCTGGGATTGAACTAACTGTATTTACCTGACCATGGGGGACCCCTGAGTGTATGCCTAGAACCTTAACTTCACCAACCAAGTACTCACCTGGAAACCGGTAACTCGCTTACCTGCCATTGGATAACATTGACCAATTTTGACTCGAAAATTTTCTGTGAAGTTTTGAAAACTGAAAATATTCATATAAAATCAGCCAATGTCCGAATTCCGAAGTACTCACCTATGATCAGGGGATAAGCCAGTACCGTACCTTTCAGCCCAGTACTGAACCGCAAAAGTAATCCCTAACGGGTTTACTAGTAATCTGTATGTTCTCCATAGGAACCCATTGTCTTCTTTTCTGTGAAATTTCTTCAGTCTACTTTTGAAAACTTGAAATATTCTTTAAAAATCACACGAAATACTGAAACGTAATTACCTACCTGTTTTGAGTTAAGACACCAGCGCTGGCCTCGTTCTAGTCCAGTATATATAGAGCCACTTTCTTACATTGGTGCCAGTGGTGGGATACAAACTTGCATTTGTTGGACTACTTGGTTACCATCTGATCACATGACAGAACTCATAAATTGCCTTTAGAATTCTGAAATTGGTTTCTTCCAAAGATACTAAAAGTCTGTGAAGGCCTTGCTTAAGTCCCATTAAAATTCTTGAAAAATAAGTCACTTTAAGCTAGGGTAGAGGGTTAGAACTGTCAGGTTAGAATGTCCCAAACTACCCCAGCCATTAGTGAAGATAATACAGACATGGTGGAGGAACTCAACCTGACACCTTACTTGCACTTGGACTTCAAGGAATTGAAGGCCCTATCCAAAGTTAAAAAAAATTGTGGTAGGTCTGCATCCAACCAAATAAGGGCTCCAGGAGCTCCTGGCTGAGTATGCAAAAGACCACCCCTCTGAGCAGGGTGACCCCCCACCAGACGAAACAACAGAAGATGAGGAGGATAATACTGATCCCCCCATCATCCCTAGGGAAGAGAGGGTCCCAGTAACCTTGACTCCAAGAGTCAGCCTTTGGGAGCCTGGGAACCACACAGGTGGACTGGGCCCCAGAGAACACATTGGGGAGAGCCCCAATGAAGAGGACAACTTCTTAGCCAAGTTGACAAGAAGATTAGACCTAGAGACCAGACTCCTGGCTTGGAAAAAGAAAGAAAAGAGATGGGCTTAGCCCCCATCTCTGGTGGCAACAATGCCAATAACAAGGATAGAGAGCAATCTTATGATCGATCCTAAATCCCCAAAGGGATTGTCCCTAAGTTTGAGGAAGGTGATGGCATCCTTTGAGAGGGAATGTGATATCAGAAAACTAAAGAAACCTCTCTGGGGGTACTTCTCTGGGAACTGTTCTCTGGTAACTGCAGAGACAAGCTGCTGACCCTTTCTGGGCCAGATGCAGGGTCCCATGACCTCATGAAGAAAACTCTGATTGAGGGAGTTGGACTCACTACTGAGGAGTACAGAATTAGGTTCAGGGGGGCTCACAAAACCCAGACCCAATCCTGGATACATTTTGTAGGCTACTCAGTAAATGGATGGTTGGTTAACTGGACACAATGTGCATGATTTTACTGGACTTTATAATTTGTTTATGAAGGAACACATTTTGAGTAATTGCACAAATGAAAAGTTGCATCAGCATTTGGTAGACCTAGGTCTAATTTCTCCCCAAGAATTGGGAAAGAAGGCAGACCACTGGGTCAAGACTAGGGTGACAAGGACAGCCACTGGGGGTGACCAAAAGGAAGTGGTCACAAAACCTCCCGAGGGGAAGGGTGGTGAGAATCCCCAAGATAAAAAGTCTGAGTCTCCCAAAGGGCCCCAAAAACCTGTGCAGGTGGGTGGGTCCCAATCTACTCCCTATGTGCCTCAGCCCTATAGGGAAAGACACTTTGATCCTAACAAGGCCTATTGTAACAACTGTAAGAAGTTGGGACGTTTAACTGTAGACAAGAACCGTCCCTACAACAAAGCCCCAAAGGCACCCAATACAGCTACCCCAGGGACAGTAAATCTACAGATAGGATCAGAGGAGTGCCCAGAGCAAATCTGGAAATACACTCAAGCTAGTCTAGTCTCCTTGGGGGACATGGAGTTTGCCAGTGTAGCTGGGTGGCGACCGTACTGTAAAAAGTATTTGCAATACCCCTCAATTAATGGAACTAAAGTAGAAGCCCTGAGGGATAGAGGTGCCAGCATCACTGTGGTGAAGGAAATGCTGGTTTCCCCAGAGCAATACCTTATTGGGAAAACTTACCCAGTCACCAATGCAGACAGCATTACCACCCAACGCCCTATGGCTATGGTGACATTAGGATGGGGGGAGGTTACTGGCCTGAAACTAGTAGTGGTCTCTACACAATTACCAGCTGACTGTCTGCTTGGAAATGATCTGGAAACCTCAGCCTGGGCTGAGGTTGAGCAAGTAACCTATGCAGCCATGCTGGGTATCCCTAGACTGGTGTATGTGCAAACCAGAGCACAGAGGAAAAAAGCAGGGTGAACAAGTAGGCTTGGAGCCTGAAAATATGGTCCAACCACCCAAGAGAAAAAGCAAGAAGACTGGGGGACCAGCTTCTACACAGCAAACCTCTCAGGACCCCTCTGCCCAGGCAGGGAGAGGACTTGGAAACCCTAGAGGGAACTGAGCCCATGGGGCTTGAGCCTTACCAGGTTGGAATCCTGGGGCCAGGGGGACCCACTAGGGAAGAGGTGTGCCAGGGTCAGCGAGAATGCCCTACTCCTGAGAGCCTGAGGCAGCAAGCTGTTTCAGAAGCCCAGGGAGATGTCAGTGCTACCCACAGAGCTTATTGGGAAGAGGGATTACTGTATGCTGAGGCAAGAGACCCCAAGCCTGAAGCCACCAGGAGGGTGGTAGTGCCACAGAAGTACAGGGAGTTCCTCCTAACTTTAGCTCATGACATCACCCTAGCTGGACATCTGGGACAGACCAAGACTTGGGAAAGGTTAGTCAGCCATTTCTACTGGCCCCAGATGAGCCAAAAAGTAAAGGAGTTTGTGAGCTCCTGTGTTACCTGTCAGGCCAGTGGCAAGACAGGTGGCAAACCAAAGGCGCCCCCGATACCACTGCCAGTGGTGGGGGTGCCCTTTGAAAGGGTAGGTGTGGACATTGTGGGTACACTGGAACCTCCCACAGCCTCAGGGAATAACTTCATTCTAGTGTTAGTGGATCATGCTACTAGGTACCCTGACGCAATTCCCCTTAGGGTGACTACAGCTCCTGCAGTTACCAAGGCCCTCCTGGGTGTCTTCACCAGGGTAGGGTTTCCTAAGGAGGTGGTTTCAGACAGGAGTTCCAACTTCATGTCTGCTTACCTGAAACATATGTGGAAGGAGTGTGGGGTACAGTACAAGTTTACTACCCCATACCATCCACAAACCAAAGGTCATGTGGAGAGGGTCAACAAGACATTGAAAGGTATGATTATGGGACTCCCTGAAAAACTCAAAAGGAGATGGGATGTCCTGTTGCCATGCCTGATTTTCACTTAAAGGGAAGTGCCTCAGAAGGGAGTGGGGTTTTCACCCTTTAAGCTTCTGTTTGGCCACCCTGTAAGGGGACCACTTTGTCCTGTGAAAGAGGGTTGGGAGAGGCCTCTCCAAGAGCCCAAACAAGACATTGTGGACTATGTGCTTAGCCTAAGGTCCAGAATGGCTGAATACATGGACAAGGCATCCAAGAATCTTGAGGCCAGCCAAAAGCTGCAGAAGCACTGGTATGACCAAAAAGCTGCCATGGTTGAATTTCAACCTGGACATCAGGTGTGGGTTTTGGAGCCAGTGGCACCAAGGGCTCTCCAAGACAAATGGAGTGGCCCTTACCCATCCTGGAGAAAAAGAGTGAGGTCACTTACTGAGTGGACATGGGCACCAGCAGGACACCCATAAGGGTTATCCATGTGAACCACCTGAAACTCTACAATAACAGGGCTGACCTCACCATGCTGATGGTGACTGATTAACAGGAAGCAGAGAGTGAACCTCTCCCTGATCTCCTCCCTTCCAGCCCAACAGATGGGTCAGTGGATAGAGTGGTCTTTTCAGACACCCTCTCTCCCCAACAGCAGACTGGCTGCAAGCAAGTCTTGCAACAGTTTGCTAGCATCTTTTCCTTGACCCCTGGTCTGAACAACTGGTGTACCCATGATGTGGACACTGGTGACAGTAACCCTGTCAAAAACAACATCTATCGACAATCAGACCAAGTCAAGGAAAGCATCAAAGCTGAGGTCAGCAAGATGCTGGAGCTAGGGGTGATTGAACCTTCTGAGAGCCCCTGGGCCAGCCCAGCGGTTCTGGTCCCCAAACCTCATCAACAGGGTGGAAATGGGGTTCTGTGTGGACTATAGAGGGCTCAACTCTGTCACCAAGACAGATGCTCACCCCATTCCAAGAGCAGATGAGTCAATAGACAAACTAGGGGCAGCCAAATTCCTAAGCACCTTTGACTTAACTGCAGGGTACTGGCAAATTGGCATGGCCCCAGGAGCCAAAGAGAAAAAAGCATTCTCCACCCCTGATGGGCACGATCAGTTTACTGTGATGCCTTTTGGGTTAAAGAATCCCCCTGCCACCTTCCAGAGGTTGGTGAACCAAGTCCTGACTGGGTTGGAATCCTTCAGCGCAGCTTATCTTGATGATATTGCTGTCTTTAGCACCACCTGGCAGGATCACCTGATCCACCTTGGGAAGGTTCTACAAGCCGTACAATATGCAGGACTGAATATCAAGGCATCCAAATGCCAGAAAGGGCAGGCCACTGTGGTGTACTTGGGCCATCTTGTTGGTGGAGGCCAGGTACAACCCTTACAGCCCAAGATCCAGAGAATCCTGGACTTGGCAGCTCCAACCACCCAGACCCACGTCAGGGCATTCCTTGGCTCGACTGGGTAGTACAGAAAATTTGTGAAGGGATGTGGGTCCATTGTGACCCCCTCACAGAACTCACATCCAATAAAATGCCCAAGAAAGTGAACTGGGCTGTTAGCTGCCAAAAGGCTTTTGACACCCTGAAAGAACCAATGTGCTCAGCACCCATTCTAAAAGCACCAGACTACTCAACGCAGTTCATAGTGCAGACTGATGCCTCAGAGCTGGGGATAGGAGCGGTCCTCTCCCAGGTCAATGAGGAAGGCCAGGACCAACCTTTTGCTTTTATAAGCAGGAGGCTACTCGCCAGAGAGCAGCGTTGGAGTGCCATTGAGAGGGAGGCCTTTGCTGTGGTGTGGTCCCTGAAGAAGTTGAGGCCCTACCTGTTTGGAACTCACTTCCTGGTTCAAACTGACCACAGACCTCTTATATGGCTAATGCAGATGAAAGGGAAAAATCCAAAACTACTGAGATGGGCCATCTCCCTACAGGGTATGGACTTTGAAGTGGAACGCAGACCAGGGACTGCCTATGCCAATGCAGATGGACTTTCCTGGTTCTTCCACTTAGACAATGAAGACTCCCTAGGGCAAGGTTAGTCTCATCACCTTGTTCGGGGGGGGGGTGACAGTGCCATCTTTTTTGCATTGGTATGCCCCCACTTTTTTCTGACTGCTGATGTGCTTGGACTGAGTGTGCCCTGGGCTCCTGCCAACTAGGTACCCAGGGCCTGTGTTCCTTCCCTAAAAACTGTGTTGAAACAAAACCCAATTGGCATCTCTGGCCACCTATCAGCCCCTAGTAAATGGTACCCTAGGTACCGAGGGCATGGTGACCAGGTGACATGACCCCTAAGGGCTGCAGCACTTATTGCGCCACCCTTAGGGGCCCTGTACCTTGGTACCCACACACTGCCTTTGCAGGGTGAGTGCCTAGGTACAGAACTAAACAAAGGGTCTACATGGCACACATCCCTGTGTGCCATGCCCACAAACCCACTGCCCTGGCATACATCAGTCACCCCTCTAGCTGGGTGCCCTATGCCAGTGGTGTGGGCACAGGTGCACGAGCCCTGTGCCCCTACAGTACCCAGGGCCATTCCTGGGCACTGTAAGTGCAGTGATGCCATTAAGAGTATATGGTGCTGGGAGGTTGTCATTACGAACTCCACAGCACCATAATGGCTACGCTGAAGACTGACAAGTTTGGTACCAAACTTCTCAGCACATTAAACCCACACTGATGCCAGTATGCGATTTAATGTAAGATGCACCAGAGGGCATCTTAGAGATGCCCCCCTGAAAACATAACCTACAATCCACGTCTGGCTGATGGCTGAAGAGGCTGCCACACAGCAGACATGTTGCTGGACCCCTGGGTAGGAGAGCCCCGCTTTCCTGGGCCTGCAACAATGCACATGCTGGGCGAGGTGCTAGGTCTCCTCCCCCAGGATGGGCAGGGGGAAGCTTCAAAGGCATGCCACCTCTGTGAGAAGACTGGTGGGAAAAACTACGTCAGGAAGGGGAGTGTGCCCGCCTGTGCCTACCCCACCCCTAAGGTGGGGGAGACTAGGTCAAGCACGACCCCGGGCTCCGGACATCTTGAAGATGGGGGGACCCTGCCCAAGCACAGCTAGGCTCCCGCCCCCCTCCCACAGGAGAGGAGCAGGATAGGGGGTGTACTCACCCCGGCGCAGGGACCCATTGGTCCCTGTCCTTGCCCTACCTGTAACGCCTCTAAATTCAGTATTTAGGGGCTCCCTGAACCTTCCTTCCTCAGATTCCGAAAAACAAAGAAGAAAGAAGATCAAGAAGACGAAGACCCGCTGTGCAGCTGCTAACAACAGGACAACAACTGACTTGGCCCCAGCCCTACCGGCCTGTTGATCCTGGAACCTGCTCCTGCCTAACCCCGGCAAATCCTGCGGACAGCAACCTTGGGACACCCAGAGGACCTGCCTGCCTTGACCCTCTTGAAGATTGGGATTCCCTTCAGCAGAGGCTCTGCTGCAACAACCACCCTGGTACCAGCCAGGAAGCTCCGGACCAGCCCACTCTGCACCCGCCGAGCCCGGGCCGCGCCCAACCGAACCAAGACCACGAGGACGTCCCCCCGGCGACTGTGACCCGAAGTCCAGCGCCCAAAGACCCTCCTCGACGAACCAGACGACGCCTGCAGACTCAGAACTAGGGACCACCCCAACCAGCTGAGGGTAAGCCCTGCAACTCCCTGTGCTTCCCTTTGGGGTACCTACCTGTGCTCCAAGACCCCAACTTACCTCTCGAAGTGCTGGTCACCCCTGGAGAGTCTCCGCCCCCGAGCCTGCAGCCTTTGTTCCCTTTTGACCTTTCCTATTGGATAACATTGAGAGCCCTACGGCTCAAGAGCACCCTGCACCCAGCCGCCTGAGTGCCGCTGGCTGTGCCACCTTTGTCCTATCCTGCTCTCCCCCTTGCCATGAGCAAGTGACCAGGAGCCCAGCTCCCACAGCCGCGTGGCCTGCTAGTCAGCAGCCACCAACCGAAGGCCCCCTTTCCCTCATTGGATATCATTGGACCTACCTACTTCTGCAACCGGCCGCCCCTGTGCTGCTGGGATTGAACTAACTGTACTTACCTGACCCTGGGGGACCCCTGAGTCTATGCCCAGAACCTTAACTTCGCCAACCAAGTACTCACCTGGAAACCGGTAACTCACTTACCTGCCATTGGATAACATTGACCAATTTTGACTCGAAATGTGTGAGGTTTTGAAAACTGAAAATATTCATATAAAATCAGCCAAAGTCCAAATTCCGAAGTATTCACCTATGATCAGGGGAGAAGCCAGTACTGTACCTTTCAGCCCAGTACTGAACTGCAAAAGTAATCCCTACCGGGTTTACTAGTAATCTGTATTTTCTCCATAGGAACCCATTGTCTGCTTTTCTATGAAATTTGTTCTAAGTGTCTAGTTTTGAAAACTTGAAATATTCTTTAACCCCTTCGATGCGTGTGACAAGGTCAACTCGTCATGGGCGTTACCTGCGCTGTGCGTGTGACGAGTTGACCTTGTCACATAACCCGGGATTTTTAGAAATTGCAGCACAGCACGGGAATTGCTGCAGCAATGATGCGGTTAAAAATCACACTAAATACTGAAACGCAATTACCTACCTGTTTTGACTTAAGACCCCAGCGCTGGCCCTAGGAGACCAGTGCTGGATTACAAAAGTAACGCGATCGTACTTTACCTGCAACCTGAATTTTCTCCCATTGAATACAATTGTCAGATTTCCATTGAAAAGTTTCTAAGTGTGAACTTTTAAAACAGCTTTATATTCATGAAAATTCACTACAGTAACTAAAACGTTTTTGCTAATCTGGTTTCAGCTTAGACCCCAGGACTGAATCTAGGATCTAATCCTGGAACTACTAAAGTAATCTGTGTAGTAATCAACTGTACTTACATGTGGAAAACCCATTGAGCTCAATGCTATAGTGTGTTTTAGGATTGTGTTGCTTACTACCAATACTGTATTAATTGTGTGCAGGAACTTTATTGCTCCTTTGCAAAGTAATTACATGAGAGTACTCATAACAAGAAAAGTATATTTTTATAACTGTTGGTTCTAAAAATAAAACAACTATATCTGTGGATATAAAAAAAATTGGCCTGGAGTTCAGTCCTTGAGTGTGTGAAACCTTTTGTTGACTGAGGACCAGATGTAGGTAGCCCTTTACCGGTCGGTAACGGCCGAAAATCGGTAAAATCGGACGTTACCGACGGTAACCATGAAATGAGATGTAGGAGCTGATTTGTTACCGAATCGGAAAACATGAGTCGGTAAAAATCCGACTCGGGAATTATGAGTCGGTATAATTCCGACTCGGTAAACATGAGTCGGTTTTTACCGAAGCGGAATCTACCGAATACATATTTACCGAATTCGTAATTACCGATTAGGTAAATAAGAAATGGTAAATAAATGGCCATGGAGATGTAGGAAACCCGAAAAATACCGAATTCACGGAAATTCGGTATTTATGAGTCGGTATTTACCATGGAATGAATGCAGGTGGTAACCAGGTGAAGGCTATAAAAAGAGTCCCATAATGCAACAGTGGGTTCATAATGGCGGCTTTTTAATGTCATTGCAAGGCGGTTGAGACTACAGGCAGCAGAAGAGAGGGAATGGCAAAGGGAGGAACAAGTGTACAGCAGAGGATAACACTGTTCCAACTGACAGATTCTGAAATACTCCAGAGGTACAGGCTCATCCCCAAACCATCATGGACTTGATCAGAGACCTACACCCACTCCTAGAGCACCCAACACCCAGGGCCCACGCCATCCCACCCCATGTACAGGTGCTGTGTAGCTTACACCTGCTTGCCTCCGGAAGCTACCAGAGTGTGATAGCAGCAGTGGGTGGTGTGTCTCAGAGCTGCCTGTCCCGCTTCTCCTTGACGCCATGATGCAGAGGATGGAGCATTATATATCATTCCCTGACACACCTGCGGAGCTTGCAAAAACCAAGACTGATTTCTATCAACTGGCACACTTCCCTCACGTGATAGGCTGCATAGATGGAACCCACGTACCACTCTGTTCACCGGCAGCCACAGAACACATATACAGGAACCGCAAGTCAACGCACTCCATCAATGTCCAGGGCATATGCAACGCTGGCAACATCATCACAGACATCGTTGCTAAATTCCCTGGGAGTCCCCATGATTCGTACATATTCCAGAACAGTGGAATATACACACGCCTAGTTGCTGGAGAATTTGGAAACGGATACCTGCTAGGTAAATAACATTGACACACCCTGACACCCACAGCAGATCATTGTATCATGTACATGCAACTAATGTCAATCTTTCTCCTCCCTAGGCGACAGTGCATATGCCCTGCGGTCCTTTGTGCTCACCCCCTACCTCAACCCATCCACCAGGAGTGAAAGGCGGTACAATGTGGCACACAGATCCACACGCAACGTTGTAGAGCGCACATTTGGACTGCTCAAGAGCAGGTTTCGCTGCCTCCACAAGAGCGGAGGGGCACGACAGTACACTCCAATCCTGTGCTGCAAAATCATAGCGACCTGTGCAATGTTACACAATCTCGCCACCAAGGAAGGCACAGAGGTGGAGATCACACATCATGAGGACATTGATGATGACACAGAACTGGCAGAGGCCCATGGTACAGTAGCGGCACCTGCTACAGATGGGAGACTGAGACGGGCGGAGGTCACACAGCAATATTTCTGAGTAAGTAATGAGACACAGACAGGCAAAGATTATGACGTACGTAGTTTAATTTACACTACGCAAGTGCAATGATACCACACTATGGTTAGAGGAAATATAAATGTCCATGACTGTGTGGTCACGGTTAACACCACGGTGACCTGTACCTTGGGTGGAGGGCATTGTCAATGTTTACGTCCACGGATTACAGGGTGGGACTGATGTGGCTGTGTGTCATGGGTATCGGTGTGCACAGTGAAAGAAACAACCTAGGCGGAAGTCGTGGATTGCCTACACAATGGTAACAGGACAAAGACTAAAATGAACAGCTTCCAATTAATTACTTAATTTTATTAAACAATTTATTATTTCATAGAACAAATAAAAATGCATATATCACAAAGCAGAATTAAAATTACATTCTTCAAAGGTAAATATGACTGTAAAATAACATTAATAATTCCTTCACAATGAGTAATACGTTGTGTGTCGACGCGTTTCGGCGGCCAGCGCCTTTCTCAAGACAAAGTACAACTTTCTATAGCTAAAACCAAATGGTCATAACGGTCATTATCGGGAATTAAGGATTCTATTCAGTTCTTGAGGAAAAAGAATCACGTGCCATAAGCGATGAAATTCTAATGTAGCGGGTCTTTATTTCTTATATTAAACTAATATTTATATATGTTTCACTCTTTAACACAACGAAAAATAGGTTGAATAGCCTGATATTAAACAAAAGGTTACGTCGCCTCCACAAGGTGCAATGGGCTTGATTTAAACCCCTAGTATTTCGGCATCGCCTACGCAAGCTTTTAAAAGGGTTATAAATGCTTATAAATGCTTGTCGACTAAATGTTGAGGATTCGGAGACTATGCTGGGCTTGGTGAATAATTATTGTTACAGCATGGTACTTAAAGCTTAGCTGTTCTGGATTTACAGCGGGCGTTTTTCAAATATTGCTGAGTGCCGAGGATGTGAACACTTGGGCGGTGCCTTTAGTATTTTGGATGTAGGCACGTGGAGGCGGACATCTATCCCAAACGTATTTCCGTGATAAAACAGTTTGAAAAACGCCCCGCTGTAAATCCAGAACAGCTAAGCTTTAAGTACCATGCTGTAACAATAATTATTCACCAAGCGGTTACGTAAGTAAATCGACTGTGAACAAACAGCTGAGTGCGACAGATCTTCAAAAACAATAAGGTAAAATATGCTCCCGTGAACAATGCCGTCTAACGAGAGGATGCGGCTCTATTTATCCCTTCTAGTTGACCGCATCGGAAAACCCTCGTATCTGCCGGCTCATGAGGCACGCTTTCAGAACCGGGAAAGTATGTATATTCTGTATATATCTCCGCGCCTTCCTTATCACTTGCAATCGCAACTCGGAAAACGAGTAAACCGATCGCAAAACTTTTGTCAACAAAAGAACCAAGACATTGGTAATAATGGGTGTCAGTCCTTTTCTGTGAGTCACTGTTGTATGTGTGTTGAGACTATATGTGTGTTTGTTCTACAAAAAAAAGCTCCCCATTTAAGAGTATATTTGGTAATAGCTACCTTCCTAAATGTTGCCAAGAAATGCATACGTTTAAAATTCAATGACAAGGTCTAATCTAACCATGTGCTATGAATGTATAATTTCATTCTGTTATATTTCTCCTTTATTTTTTCCTTTCTCTTCCAGAGACCAGTGCGTCTTTTTTCATTCATTTTTTAAGCTTCATTTTTTAAGCTTCACACCGGGCCAACTCATGCCCTGAAGCACAAACTGGCAGCTGATTTTTGCTATCGGTTTGTAGGACTCTAGGCAAAACTACTTAGAACTGAGTACCTCCTAGTAGGGACCACCAATGGTCCTGATGATCAGACAGTAGGGGACTGTCTGTGAAACATGTCGACCCGGTAGGTGCCAACAGCCCTACCTCACAACCCCTTTTAACATTCCCAGCTAGGGAAGCGAATAAAATTATTTTTTCCACTAGCCAGGGAATTTTTAAACCTTTTTTAATCACATTACCAGGTCCCTACACCTCACTACCTCCACTGTCACTGCACTAACACATAGTCTTTCACCACAAAATTAAAGTGCTCCCGCGTAACTCGTAGGTCGTAGCACGCCCCGCCCCGTAGAGGGACGGGAAGACCCCCATGATGAAGCATGACACTAAGGGATTCTTAGTGTGTGAGGGGTATTTTAAAAGCACATAGTGCCTTCATCCCACTGGTCCAATGAAGAGCCAACCTTCTTTTCAATATATATAATAAAACTTTAAAAATAACACTTGCACTTTTTTTGATAGAATCTCTTTGTTTATATGAATCCACGACTTCCGCCTAGGTTGTTTCTTTCACTGTGTTTTTCCTTGACCTAGGGGTTCATTTTCATTTGTTCATACAGGGAACCCTTGTTTGATACAAATGGGTATCGGTGTGGCCTGTCTCTGCCAAATGACGCCTGCCGCTCCTGCGTATCTCAGGGACAGGAGTGCTTGCGCCACTCCTGCTGGTGGACTCCTCACTTTCACCCACACATGTGTCGCCTCGAGTGGCAGTCTGTTGTGCGAGCAAGCGCTCCATGGCAGAGGTCACTCTGGCCATTCCCACAGATACATTTGTGCAGCACTGAACCACAGCATCCTGCATCGCCACTGACCGTCTGCACAGCAGGGAGGTTGCAGTTACAAATCTGTTAAGGGCTTTTGTCTGCTGCCGCACATCAACACGGGCCTTGCGCCTCTCCAAATGTTCCCTGTCCAACTTGTCGCACAGGACAGTCATGCACTGTGTCATGTCTGTAATGCCAGATGCCATTGACTGCATGCTCTCAGATAATTCTCCTATGCCCTTGCCTACGTCATCCAGCTTGTTGTTGGTGGTGCGTGCCTGCCTCTGAACACCCATCATTGCTTTTGCCTGCAGGCGCTGGACTTTGACCATGGTGGCCTCCAGACCGCAGAAGACCCCGGGACTGTGATGCTCTTCAGCTGCCTCCCGTGACCTTAGTCCTCGGACACTGGCCCGCACAGCTCTAGGAGTGGGCAGCTGCTCAGCGTTGGCTGACTCTAGTTGGTTGCTGGGCATGTCACACTTATCCTCTTCCTCCTCTGATGTTTCCAGTATGCGGGAGGGGGCACATCAAGCCGCCTTGACCTTTCCAGCACTGGGGACGGAGTTGTCGGGGTGGGGAACTGTGCAGCTGCTCCTGACTCCTGACTCTCAAACATAAGAGGAGACTGTGACTGTGGTGGTGTAATATCCTCAGGTGACTTTGCTGCCTGCTCTTTGTCCTTCCCTCCGTCTACTGTGCTGGGACCAGCATCTTCCCTCCTCTTCTCCCTGTCCTTCGCTGTGCTGCGCGATGACTCTCCTGTGGAAGGACATGGACATTGTGTCAGTGGAGTTGTTCACCTGTGTTACTTGATTAAACACACTACTATCGCACATTTGCCTGTCCCTCATTAGCTTATGCTAGTAGTGTTTGCATCCCTTGCTGTATGGTATGCTGACTTCATAGAGGTATCTACCTATGACTACATCTCCCATGATGCATTGATGGGCATTGGTAAAACCTGTTCAGAAGTGTCATGTAGGCACACAGAGTGTGGAAGGGGATTTGGGAAATGGGATGGTGACAATGTACATGCATCTTACCTTGTTTCTTTGCAGCTCTTGCGGAGCTGTCAGCGTCCCCAATGCATGAATATCGCTGAAAAGTCAGTGATATTCATGCATTACTGAGCTAATGCTCTTAGCCATGTTATCCACCTCCCTTTGGCTAACATGGCTAAGAACTGCTCAGGGCAGGTGTTAGCTTTTGGAGATATTTGCGCTTAGCGCGAATATCTCCATAAGTTGGTAATAGGAGATAGCGATGTTAGCGACTGTTTCCAGTCGCTAACATCTTGGCACGCCCACATTGCATGTCATTAGTGATAAATATCACTGACATACAAAGTGGGGCCCAAGATCGTCGCTATCTCCTACTAGCTGTCGCTAACTGGTGTTAGCGACAGCTAGGTAATAGGGAGATAATTTTATCTCCGCTTTCTTGGCTTTTAAAGCCAAAAAAGCAGAGATAAACCCCCTTGATAATATGCCCCTTTGTTCTCACTCCTGAACATTCGGGGCCCTGGTAATAGTGGGCAAAGTGATGGTCTGCCCGATGTGGAAGGGCGTGACAACCTTTGGCAGAAAAGAAGGACCGGTCCTTAAAACCACCTTGTCCGGATGAACAGAAAGAAAAAGAGGTTTGGAGGAAAGGGCCTGGAGCTCACTCACTCTCCTGGCAGAGGTGATAGCAACCAGGAAGGTCTTGAGAGTGAAGAGACGTAAAGGACAGTTATGAAGAGGGTCAAAGGGAGCGCACATAAGAAAAGTCAAGACAAGGTTCAAGTCCCACTGGGGCATTATGAAGGGTACGGGTGGAAACGAATGCGTAATGCCCTTAAGAAAACGGTTAACAACCGGGGAGTTAAAAAGAGAAGGCTTATCAGGAAGCCATAGAAAGGCGGAGAAGGCCGAAAGATAACCTTTGACAGTGCCCAGAGCAGAGCCCTGCTGGGCCAAAGAGAGAAGGAACAGTAGATCCTCAGAAAGAGGGGCAGAAAGGGAATACACAGCCTTTGCTGCACACCATTCCACAAATCTGTTCCACCTGCAGGCGTACACCGTTTTGGTGAGGGGGTGCCTGGCTGCCAGAATGACATCGCAGACTTGGGAGGAAGATCGAAAGGTGTCAACTGTCGCCGGTCAATCTCCACGCATGGAGATGGAGGCTGGACAGGTTCGGGTGGAGGACGGTCCCCTGCTGCTGCGACAGAAGATCCTCCTGAAGAGGCAGACGGATCGGGGGATCGATGCTCATACTGAGTAGCTCGGGATACCATACTCTTCGAGCCCAGTCTGGAGCCACAAGAATGACATGGGCCAGGTTGTGCCTGATCCTCTTCAGCACTCTGGGCAGAAGGGGTATAGGCGGAAAGATGTACAACAGACTGCAACTCCACTCGCGACGAAAAGCGTCTCCGAGCAAGTGCCGCCTTGGAGATTCCAACGCGCAGAACTGAGGACATTGCACGTTCTCTTCGGTGGCGAATAGATCTAATCAAGGCTCTCCCCACTGCTGAAAGAGACCTTGCGCCACATCCGAGTTCAGACGCCATTCGTGAACCATCATGCACCAGCGGCTGAGTTTGTCCGCCCTGGCGTTAAGAGAACCTACCAGGTGTTGAACCCCCAAGGTAATGCCGTGATGTTGCAGCCATGTCCAGAGGCTCAGAGCCTCCTGACATAGGGTCCAGGACCCCACTCGCCCTGTTTGTTGCAATACCACATGGCGGTGGTGTTGTCCAGGAACACCTGAACTACACTTCCCCCCAGAGCTCGAGAAGGTTGATATGGAGCTGGGACTCCGCCGGAGACCAGAGGCCGCTGATCTCTGCCTCTCCCATGTGGCCTCCCCATCCCAGGAGGGACGCATCCGTCACCACGGTGTGCTCCGGTTGGGGAAGGGAGAGGGATCTGCCATGGACCCAATCGTGGTTCGTGAGCCACCACTGCAACTGTCGCGCAGCGCCCTCCGAGATCTGGACGTGATTGGACAGGTTGCCCTGATGCTGTGCCCACTGGAACTTTAGGTCCCACTGCAGAGCCTGCATATGCCATCTGGCATGTGTCACAAGCAGGATGCAAGAGGCCATCAGGCCCAGAAGCCGGAGGGTCTTCCTGAGCCAGAGTCAGCATCTTGAACTTCTCCTTCCGGAGGAAGCAATTGACGTCCTGGAGGTCCAAGATGTTGCGCAAGCCCCCCTTTTCCTTTTTGGGGACCAGAAAGTAGTGGGAATAACAACCACTCCCTACTTCCTGACCAGGAACGCACTTGATGGCCCCCTTGGCCAGGAGGGATGTGACTTCCTGACGGAGAAGAGCCAAATGATTCCCCCACATGCAGTGATACTGAGGTGGCATGGTTGGAGGGGAGGACAGAAAGGGGAGCGAGTAACCTTGGCAAATTATCTGCAGCACCCACTTGTCCGATGTGATTTCGCGGTAGTGGTGGTGATAGACCCTGCCTCCTACCGGCGTGGGGTGCCCCCTGAAGCTCGGATTAGGAAGGCTTGGAGGTGGAAGCAGCGGGGGTAGAGGTGGGCTGGCCTGCCCGCTGGTTACCAGACCCGTCCCTGCAGAAGCCACATCTGCGGCCACCCTGAGGCTGGTTCTGCGCAGGCTTGTGGAGGAGCGCACCTGGGCACCTTTACCCTGGCCACCAAAGTTAGGCGTGGCAGGGCCCAAGACTTGGCTGTGGCCCATGAGTCTTTAAAGCGCTCCAGAACACTGTCAGCCTTGTCGCCAAAGAGACGAGAGCCATCAAAGGGCATGTCCATGAGCGAGCTCTGGACATCATGCGAGAACCCGGTAGACTGCAACCAGGCATGGCACCACAACGCCACAGTCGTGGAAATTGCCCTGCCCAAAGAATCAGCTGTGTCCAGACCACACCTGATGGCAAACTTCGCTGCATCCTTTCCCTCCGCTATTGCCTGGGAAAGGACAACCTGGACCTCCTCAGAACACTGAGGCAAGACCTCTGTTACCGAATTCCACACTGCCTGGGAGTAACGGCCCGATAAGCAGGTGGTATTAACTGACCGCAACCCCAAGCTGGCCGAGGAGAATAACCTCTTGCCATATTGGTCCAGCTTCTTAGAGTCCTTATCCAGCAGAGCCGTGGGAAAGGCACTCTGCGACGTCGAAGCCTGAATGACCAGGCTCTCAGGCGTGGGGTGAGTGTTCAAGAAGGCAGGGTCACCAGGGGCCGGGCGATGACGCCTAGCAACGTTTTTATCCACTGGTGCACCAGAGGCGGGCCGCAACCAAGTGCCCAAGAACACTACGGTAAGGTCCTCATTGAAAGGGAGCAGCGCTCCAGACGACGTAGATGCCGTTTGGAGCACCTCCATCAGGAGGTTGGTCTTAAGGGTCACTGTAGGGAGGTCGCGATGTAGAGCCTCCGCAGCACCATAGTGTAGGAAGCGCTCTCCTCCATAGTAGGCGGAGGGGGGGGGGCAAACCTCGGGTCAGAAGACACATCAAGTTCGAATGCATCTTGAAGGTCATCCACCCAATCCTGCTCGGAGTCACAATGCCGCGCAAGGGTGTCCTCGGAGCCGTCCCAGTCCTCATCCGGCTCCGGAGTAGAAGAAGCCGGCCGCAGCGGCAGGGCCGGAGCCGGAGAGGGGGCTAGCGGCGCCAGTAGCGGCGCGAGGAACTGCGCTGGTCGGGGTCAAACCGGAGCCGCATCCCAATGTGGATCCCAGGTCAGAACTAAATGGTCTGAGAACCGAGGCAGGGACGGGATGAACGGCACCCAGTGCGGCACCTGTGGTGGAGCCAGGGGCAGCGCTGGGGCTGGAGCTAAGGGCAGCGCCCGGGCCGGATCCGAGGGTGCTGGATCCAGTGATTCCGTAGCCTGCAGCACAGACAGTGCCGCCAGGCCAACAGGATCTGGACACAGGACCGCGGGGCCCGCAGGCACGCCGGCCGGAGCACCAGGCCTAAACAGGCGGTCCATGGCTGCAAGAAACTCTTGCATCTGTTCGGGAGTCGCCGACGGACCCGGGTATAGCGGTTAGGCCGCAGGACTCCCAGGCTCCGGAGGAGCTCCTGTTCCCCTCGTCCACCTCAGAGGAGCGACGGGAAGACGTCGGAGAGCGAATATGCTTCTTCGACTTCTTCTTATGGCGTTGCTTACAAGAATCTGAACGATTCAGAAAAGGGGGTGGTGATGGACAGAGTATCTGAATTAAACAGAACACTCATACCCAGTCAACAGATCAGGGCTTGATCCATCACCGTTTTTTAGCTCACTGCACCATCCCAGCTCAGAACCTGGCTACATGCAAATTAGTCCGTCCCTGGCCCAGTGCATCATGGGAACAGGGCAGACCAAACTACCAAGCCAATTCTTCTACTGGGAAGGAAACAAGCTTCCGGGGACCGGTTTCTGGCATTACAGCCGTCTTCGGCCCGGCTTGCTTGAATCCTGATGGCGCAATGAGCAAGGGACTCACATCTGAGTATACCCTTCCACGCTTATGGTGGACAAAACGATTCAGAAATGGGGGTGGTAATGGACAGAGTATCTGAATTAAACAGAACACTGATGCCCAGTCAACAGATCAGGGTTTGATCCATCACAGTTTTTTAGCTCACTGCACCATCCCAGCTCAGAACCTGGCTACATGCAAATTCGTCTGTCCCTGGAACAGTGCATCATGGGAACAGGGCAGACCAAACTACCAAGCCAATTCTTATACTGGGAAGGAAACAAGCTTCCGGGGACCGGTTTCTGGCATTACAGCCGTCTTCGGCCCGGCTTGCTTGAATCCTGATGGTGCAATGAGCAAGGGACTCACATCTGAGTATACCCTTCCAAGCTTATTGTGGACAAAATTATTCAGAAAAGGGGGTGGTGATGGACAGAGTATCTGAATTAAACAGAACACTCATACCCAGTCAACAGATCAGGGCTTGATCCATCACCGCTTTTTAGCTCACTGCACCATCCCAGCTCAGAACCTGGCTACATGCAAATTAGTCTGTCCCTGGCCCAGTGCATCATGGGAACAGGGCAGACCAAACTACCAAGCCAATTCTTATACTGGGAAGGAAACAAGCTTCCGGGGACCGGTTTCTGGCATTACAGCCGTCTTCGGCCCGGCTTGCTTGAATCCTGATGGTGCAATGAGCAAGGGACTCACATCTGAGTATACCCTTCCACGCTTATGGTGGACAAAACGATTCAGAAAAATCGGTGGTGATGGACAGAGTATCTGAATTAAACAGAAAACTCATACCCAGTCAACAGATCAGGGCTTGATCCGTCACCGTTTTTAGCTCACTGCACCATCCCAGCTCCGAACCTGGCTACATGCAAATTAGTCTGTCCCTGGCCCAGTGCATCATGGGAACAGGGCTGACCAAACTACCAAGCCAATTCTTATACTGGGAAGGAAATAAGCTTCCGGGGACCGGTTTCTGGCATTACAGCCGTCTTCGGCCCGGCTTGCTTGAATCCTGATGGTGCAGTGAGCAAGGGACTCATGTCTGAGCATACCCTTCCACGCTTATGGTGGACAAAGCGATTCAGAAAAGGGGGTGGTGATGGACACTACTTCTCAAATATTGATAGCGCCGGGCATACCCTACTGTGGGACAGACGGGTGCTGCCTATAGCGATGCAGAAATTAACGGCAGGATGGTATGACGGTGGAATCGCCTTAACTGAACTCAAGTCCTATTATTAGACATCCCAACTCGCGGTAGTCAACCGCTGGGCCCACGGTTCTAGGGTCGACCAAAGTCCCCGCATAGATTGGTGGCTTATGGGGCAAGGAGGGTACCACAGAGCACTATACACGAAACCCACAAAACGGGGCCTTATCGGGCCTACAGCCTGCATAATAGACGTCTGGCACCTGGTTAATAAAAAACTGGGCTGGCATACCAAAACATACGTGCGACTCCACTCTGGGAAGTTAGGCCGATTGAGCACTTGCCCCAGGCTCGATAAATGGGATCTGATAGGCATATCATCAGTGGGGGACATGTGGAATACAAGAGGGTTGGCCACATTTGCAAGAATTACAACAGGAATATGACCGTGCACAATCCAAAACATTCAGATACAAATCAGCCATGCTCTTAAAACAGCGATGCCAGAGGGAGGCTCACTTCCTGAAGCACCCCCTCTGGAAGATAGACTAATACTAGACCCCATGACCAAGAAGGCCATATCCTTAACGTACAAAAAACTGATCAATAACCGCCCTGACTTGTCAACACGCCTGCTGCAGCAATGGGAGGCGGACTTGGACAATTTAGAGGATGACGATTGGCGAGGGTCTTTGGCCTCTCCCAGGGAACTAGCCATTCCCATGAGACTGAGACTAGTTCAACTTAAAACTCTGCACCGCATCTACCTTGCAGCAGGAGTACTAGTCAAGAGGGGTAGGAGGGCCGACACCTATTGCCTTAGGCAATGCCACCAGGAGGGAACTTTCTTTCACATAATGTGGGAATGTCCAGTTGCCCAAACGTACTGGAAAGCAGTCACAGAGCAGATGGAGAAGGCAGGGGGGAAAAAACTAAATGCCACACCGAATGTATGCCTATTAAACATATGGGAGGCCACAGACCTAACCCAAACTGGGAAATCATGGGTTTCACTAGGCTGGGCCCTTGTAAAGCGAAATATCTAACGAAATTGGGAAATTGGGTGAATCACCAACAATCACAGGATGGGTGGCTAATATGGATAGAGCCATGATTTCGGCGAAAGATGTTTTTAAGCACAGAGGATGCCCTAAAAAATGGGGCCGTAAGTGGGCTGCCTGGAATGTGTACAGGGGTGAAATATGTTTGTCCCCTATGGTGGAGCTATGTCACCGGGATGTGAGTATGCAAGATTTACCAAATGTCGAGGGTGAGATACCATGAGGATAAATTATTTCTGGAGCTGTGCATTGGGAACAATCTGTACCGCTACTGTACCTATATGTATACAACTGATGACCTGTCTTGCTGTGCTTTTTGGTGAGTTGTTTAATAAAAAGATTATTTAAAAAAACAAAAACGGATAAAGTTGGAGTCGCCATAAAGTCTACTGCTTGATTTGAACCCGTTTCTATACCACCTTGAAATGAGTCTTAAATGTCTATGACCATTTTTCTGGATGACGACCGCTATCTCATTGCATATTTTCTTGGAGGATTGTGGGAGGATGTTGCCATGGTTTAGGGTTGTCAAAAATTTGACAATCTTAAAAAGTTCCTTAGGGGAATTTGTAGCCTGGTTTATCTTTTCCTCAAGACATATGGCCTGTGTTTTTTTTATTTCATTGCAGTACAGCCTAATGGTCGATTTATATCAGATTTTTAGGTCTCGCCTGAGCCAGCGCATGCGCTAGACTGCAAGACATTTAGTTAGGGCTTTTAAAAGTCCTACCACAGCTCGTTGTGTGGCATTCTGCGTGCGGTTACGTGCACAGGCACGAGGATCTGGCTATCCTCTCGCTCTCCCACACGCGTGCACCTCACTCGGTCTCTCTGCACCCTTACAGCGCGCCTCACTACGCCCCTTCCCTACCACAGACCTCGTCCCCGCGATCGCTTTCACGGCCACTTTACTTTTACCAGCCATGCAGCCAATGCTTGTTAATGCTTGTTTAGGACATGTGTTCTGCACCCACTTCCCCTCTCTTAAAACACTACTTCGCCACTCCAGTAACACCCCATACCTTCAAGTCCACTCAGCCAACGCTGCTTCTTGTAATTCCGCCCACCCCTCATGCCCCTGCATCCTTGCCTTATCTCTATACCCCTCATTATGTTTTCGCGAGAACCTCCCACCCCCATCATGTCATCTGCTCCATGCTAACTCATTATGTGCCTCCTTCCGCCTGGCCTCAGTGCTGCACATTCGCCGCAGCTGCAACCCCTCTAGCCCGGTGCTGCCTACTATTATGAGCCCAGGGTTTACTCCCCCGGGCCCCCTCCAGCCGGTGCTGGGAGCAGGCAGCTCCTTTGCCAAGAATCCCTTCTCTGCCTGGACTGCACCTTCTGTGTTTCGCCCCTTCTTTGCTCCTCCTCACCACCTTCTCGGCTGCTGTTTCTTGTGCCGCATCTTGTTACAAATTCTCCTTTTGTGATTGCTAGGAAACGTTTTTCAGGAATATGTTTGTTTCAAAATCCTCTTAACAGGAGATGCATCAGCGCAGATGCACGCGTTACTAATTGTTTTCCCGTACCAGTGAGCATTGTGTTTGTTTAACATTGAATACATTTTCATAGCTTTCAAAAATGTACAGTGCAGTTTTAACACTTTCCTTCTTTTGTTAAGTTTTGTAAACGCTGCCGCGCCCAGACACACCCAAATTCCATTCACTCCGTATACGGTAGCTTATTTTCCCTTCACCAACTTGGGACCTGCGGGTATCGATTTCTGCACTGCAGCATTTTTGTCTCGATAATGTTCCTCTGTTTCTCGGAAAGAGACTTCTTTTCTTTCTCATGAGTGACTGAAACCTGTGTTTGCTCGCTGATTTGTTTTCCGGCAATGTTACTCATTTTGTTAAGACTTCAGTGCCTGTTGGAGATCTTGCTGTATTTTTTGTTGGCGATATTTGAATGATGGATGATCACCAAATGCACTCCAAATGATCATCCGAAAATCATGATGGGTGTGTTATTTGTATAGGTCTGTCTATACCTTTTTCTTAATTCTGTAATAAACATTGGACATAATTTCATTATCGACACTCAACGGTCATTAATTTAAAATCTGACATGTTCCAGCTTTCTGCACTACATTCCTATAACCTACATTTAGAGTTGGATGTGATATTTTATGCCCTAATAGCTAGGATAGCATTCTGTAAGTCAATATATTCACAAACTTGATCAGGCGCAGGAAGGTTTTTTTGTGAACAGCATCCACTTTCAGTTAATCAATAGATATCTTATAGTCCCAAAAATGTTGCAAAATATCGGTTTTATTCTTTCTTTACTTTATTTCAGCCCCAAAAAAAAATGCAGCCAACGCATTACGTTCAAAAGAACAAGTTACTTACCTTCGTTAACGATATATCTGTAAGAAACAGTAGTTAGTATTAGATTCCTTACCTTAGAATATCCCCAGGCATCAGACTGGATCCAGAAACATTTGCGTAGCAATACCCCTGCGCGTCGATAGGCGTCCTCCGCGGCTCCCCGTCCGTCATCGGCGTCGTTAGCGCCGGAATGACGTCGCCGGAGTACTTAGACGTCACCCTTGCGCGCTGACGTCAGTTCTTATACACAGCTTTTTCGTGCCAGATACGCAGAGCCATGATAGAACCAACACTGGTGCCATGAAACTAGGGGCCTGAAAGGGGCTGACCTTAACCCTAGATATCGGTTCGCAGAACGGGGAGGATGGGTGGGTCGGTAAGGAATCTAATACTAACTACTGTTTCTTACAGATATATTGTTACCGAAGGTAAGTAACTTGTTCATCTGGAAGAAACCGGTTAGTATGAGATTCCTTACCTTAGAACAGATACCCCAGCAATACCAACCCCGGTGGTGGGTCTGCGAACCAATAATCACACCAGAAAGTCCTGGAGGACGGAACGGCCAAAGAAGCCCTCCGGACTCAGCTGTCCAGGCAGTAGTGTCTTGGGAACGTGTGCAGCGAGGCCCATATAGCTGCCTGACAGATGTCCTGCAAGGGGACTCCCTGGCCCAGGGCAGTAGTAGCCGCCGTGGCCCGAGTGGAATGGGCCCTCAGCCCAACAGGAGGTTCCTTTTTAGCCAAGGAGTAGAATGCCTTGATGCACAAAACGACCCACCGAGAGATGGTCCATTTCTGCACTGCCCGTCCCTTCTTAGCTCCCACGTAACCAACAAAGAGTTGGTCATCCAGCCGGAACTGGCGTGTGCGATCCAGATAGAAGGAAAGCGCACGTTTCAGGTCCAGACGGTGGAGCCGCTCTTCCTCTTTAGATGGATGCGGAGGCGGAAAGAAGGTGGGCAAGGTGATGGACTGCCCAATATGGAAGGCTGTGACCACCTTGGGCAGGAAAGAGAGTCTTGTCCGCAACACAACCTTGTCCGGATGGACAGAGAGGAAAGGAGGTTTGGAAGAAAGAGCCTGGAGCTCACTCACTTTCCTGGCAGAGGTGATGGCAACCAGGAAAGCAGTCTTAAGGGTAAGAAGACAGTGAGGACAGCTGTGAAGTGGCTCGAAGGGGGCGCACATCAGATAAGTTAGTACAAGGTTCAAGTCCCACTGAGGCATCACGAAAGGAACAGGGGGGAACATATGAGTGATGCCCTTCAAGAACCAATTTACAATGAGGGACTTGAACAAAGATGGCTGATCAGGTAGCCTTAAGAAGGCGGAAAGGTTAGAAAGGTAGCCCTTGATAGTGCCCAGTGCAGAGCCCTGCTGGGCAAGAGAAAGATGGAAGAGGAGAACCTCAGAAAGAGGGGCATTGAGAGGATCCACAGCTTTTGCTGTGCACCATGCCACAAATTTGTTCCACCTGCAGGCGTATACCGACTTTGTGGAGGGACGCCTGGCTGCCAGAATCACAGTACAGACTTCAGGAGGCAAGTCAAATGGCCTCAAATGTCGCCGCTCAATCTCCAAGCATGGAGGTGGAGACTGGACAGGTTTGGGTGGAGGACCGTCCCCTGCTGCTGCGACAGAAGGTCCTCCTGAAGAGGCAGGCGAATCGGAGGATCGACTGACATACTGAGTAGCTCGGGATACCAGTACCTTCGCGCCCAGTCCGGAGCCACAAGGATGACTTGGGCCCGGTCGCGCTTGATTTTCTTCAGCACTCTGGGCAGAAGTGGTATATGCGGAAAGGCGTACAACAGACCGCAATTCCACTCGTGACGAAAGGCGTCCCCGAGCGAGTGCTGCCTTGGAAATTCCAACGCGCAGAACTGATGACATTGCGCGTTCTCTTCGGTGGCGAATAGATCTAACCAAGGCTCTCCCCACTGCAGAAAGAGGCCTTGCGCCACGTCCGAGTTCAGACGCCATTCGTGATGCATCATGCACCTTCGGCTGAGCTCGTCCGCCCTGGCGTTCAGAGAACCTGCCAGGTGTTGAACCACCAGGGTCACCCCCTGATGTTCCAGCCACTGCCAGAGGCGCAGAGCCTCCTGGCAGAGGGTCCACGACCCCACCCCGCCCTGTTTGTTGCAGTACCACATGGCGGTGGTGTTGTCCGTGAACAGCTGCACTACACTTCCCCGGATAGAGGGGAGGAATGCCTTCAGTGCAAGACGAATAGCCCACAGCTCCAGAAGGTTGATATGGAGCCGGGACTCCGCCGGAGTCCAGTGTCCTCTGATCTCCGCCTCTCCCCAGCCCTGGAGGGACGTGTCCGTCACAACTACGTGCTTTGGTTGGGGAAGGGAGAGGGATCTGCCGCTGACCCAATCGCGGTCCGTGAGCCACCACTGCAGCTGTCTCGCAGTGCCCTCCGAGATCAGGACATGGTCGGACAGGTTGCCCTGATGCTGGGCCCACTGAAACTTCAGGTCCCACTGCAGAGCCCGCATCGGCCACCAGGCATGATGCACCAGAAGGATGGAGAAGGCCATCAGCCCCAGAAGCCGCAGCGTCAACCTGACGAGACCCAGGATAAAGGTTGAAAGATTGGGATCAGAGCCTGAATATCCCGGACCCGCTGTTCAGGAGGTTAAACCCGAAACTGCGCCGAGTCAAGGACCGATCCGATGAAGAGGAGCTTCTGAGAGGGCCACATGTGTGACTTCGGCACATTGATGGAAAACCCCAGCTGGTGCAGGAGGTCCGCCGTTGTCTGGAGGTGGCTGACGACTGTCTGGGGCAATCCCGCCTTCAATAAACAGTCGTCGAGGTAGGGGAAGACTGAAACCCCTAACCTGCGCAGATGATATGCGACCACCGCCATCACTTTCGTGAACATCCGTGGGGCGCTGGTAAGGACGAAGGGGAGCACGGTAAACTGATAGTGCTCGTGGCCTACCGTGAACCGCAGGTAGCGCCGGTGGGCCGGCAGGAGGGGGATGTGGAAATAAGCGTCCTGCAAGTCTATAGCTACCATCCAGTCTCCTGGGTCCAGGGCAGCCAAGACCTGAGCAAATGTCAGCATTTTGAACTTCTCCTTCCGGAGGAAGCTGTTGACGTTCCGTAGGTCCAAGATAGGGCGCAGGCCCCCTTTGCCCTTCTTGGGTACCAGAAAGTAGTGGGAGTAACAACCACACCCTACTTCCGGCCCAGGAACGCGCTCGATGGTCCCCTTGGCCAAGAGGACCGTAACTTCCTCTTGCAGAAGTTGCAAGTAATCCCCCAACACGCGGTGGTACTTCGGTGGCATGGCTGGAGGGGTCGCCTCGAAGGGGAGGGAGTAGCCCCTTCGGATGATTTGCAGCACCCACATGTCCGACGTGACAGTGCGCCAGTGGAAGTGGTGATGGCGAACCCTACCCCCCACTGGCGTCACATGGGCCTGAAAGCATGGACTAGGAGGGTTTTGAGGCGGATGCTGCAGGGGAAGGTGTGGACTGGCCTCGCCGTTGTCCCCGACCGCCGCCACAGCGGTTTCCACGGCCGCCACCGTGCTGTGTATAAGTCTGCGGTGCGTGGCTGGCAGCACGTGTGGGAGCGCCCCTTCCTTGGTCACGAAAGGAGCGAAAGGCATCCGTTTGCTAGCGTGGGGCTGAGAGTCCCAAGGACTTGGCCGTAGCCCTGGAGTCCTTAAAACGCTCAAGCGCATGGTCTGCCTTGTCGCCGAAGAGGCGACGGCCATCAAACGGCATGTCCAGAAGGGTGGCCTGGACATCAGCCGAAAAGTTGGCGGTCCTCAACCAGGCGTGGTGTCGAATCGCCACTGTCGTTGCCATCGCCCAGTGAGTCCGTGGTATCCAGCCCACACCGGATGGAATACCGTGCCGCATCTCGACCCTCCGCAAGGGCTTGGGCGAGTTTAGTCCGAACTCCCTTCAGACATTGTGGCAGCAAGTCCGCGACCGTGTCCCACAGAGTGTGGGTGTAGCGGCCCAAGAGGCATGCAGTATTGACTGACCGCAGTCCCAAACTTAGGGACGAGAACACCTTCTTACCGAATTGCTCATACCTCTTGGATTCCCGATCGGGCGGAGCCGTCGGGAAAGTGGTCTGGGAAGTAGGTTCCTGGATAACCAGGCTCTCGGGGGTGGGTTCGATGGACAGGAAGCAAGGGTCGCCCGGAGCCGAGCGGTAGCGTCTGGGCACGTTCCAATCTACAGGCGGACCTGTAGCGGGCTTCGACCAAGTGCCCAAAAGAACGTCACACAAGGCCTCATTAAACGGCAACAGAGGCTCAGCCGAGCTTGCCTGCGGCTTAAGGACCTCAGTGAGGAGGTTAGTCCTCACGGCCGCGACGGGGAGCTCCAGGCCCAATACCTTGGCCGCCCGCATCAACACTACACTGTAGGTAGCCCCCTCCTCCGTAGCAACGGTTGGAGGGGAGACAAAGCCAGTGTCTGGCGAAGTGTCCAGCCCACTGGCATCCCCAAGCTCACATGTCCAGTCCTGTTGAGACTAGCACTCCTGTGCCAGAGGGTTCACAGACCCCTCCCAATCCCCCTCGTCACCCATCACCTGAAATTCAGGTTCAAAGGATGGGACCGGTTCATTGAAGTAAAAATCTCCAAGCAGCGTCGAGAGCGGCGCCGCAACCAAATCGAGGGTAGGATCGGGGACGGCGCCGGGGGTGACACACTAGGGGCCGGCGCCGGCGAAGTCGTGAGGTCGACCGGCGACGACCCGGATCCGGAACCGGGACCAGCGGGGGCCTGCGGCACCGGGACCTAATTCGCTGTCTGCGCCGGGGCCGAAGCGCCCGGCGGCATCGAGGCCGAAGCACCCGACCCGCCAGGCCCCCCAGTCAGGGCCGCTGTGCCTGAAGGCGCTGCGGAACCCGACGGAGGAGGGAGCGACCTCATGGCCATGAGGTAGCGCTCGATCTCCTCCGGCGTCGCTTCATGCCCAGGGACCGGGAGGTATGGGGCAGGCCATGACGCCAGTGACTCCGGTGGACCCACGTGGGCGGAGTCACCCGAACCCCTGGCTGCATCGCGCGAGCGTTGGGGGGGGAGGCGTTGCGGAAGAGCGATGACCCCTTCCCGACCTCTCATGCCTCTTACCTGAGGATCTTGAGCCCGAAGACCGATGCCGACTCTCGGAGCTACGACGACTCCGACTCCGTGACCGGTACTTCGATCTCCTCCTGGACCGGGACCTTGAACGGCGCTGGGCCGACTGCCGGAGCTCAAGCCGCTTGCGGGACCGCTCCCGTCTAGCCTTGGACGTCAGAGCCCGACAATCGGAGCAGGCTCGGTCATCGTGGTCTGGGCCCAGACAATGAAGACACCGGCGATGGGGGTTGGTAACCGACATCAGTTGGCTGCAATCGACGCAGGGTTTGAACCCGGGCATCCCTACTGGCACCGTAGGAGTCGAATGACTCGAGAAAAACAGATCAAAAGATCAAAAAAGTTTAGTCAAAAATTGACTAAGGGGTAGAGCTTCTCCGGATCTGCGCTAACTGGCGCGGAAAAAAGAAGAACTGACGTCAGCGCGCGAGGGCGGCATCTAAGTACTCCGGCGACATCATTCTGGCGTTAACGACGCCGACGACGGACGCGGAGCTGCGGACGACGCCTACCGACGCGCAGGGGTATTGCTACGCAAAAGTTTCCGGATCCAGTCTGACGCCTGGGGTTATTCTAAGGTAAGGAATCTAATACTAACCTGTTTCTTTCAGATACACCAATTTTGAACTTCATCGGGCCTGTAAGCAACATACAAAAGGACATGAATAAGACACTCATAGCTGACACACATTTGCACGAAATACAAAAATACGCCAAATGTAAAAAGGTAAATATACAAATAACATAAAAACCTATCCCCCCCAAAAAATCACATCATCTCTATCGGGGCATTTAATCGGACAACGGAAAAACACTTTAAGCTGGAGTTAATGCAAAACTACATGAATTTGTTATGACTAAGCAGCAACAGAACAATTGACTGACATATATATAGTCATTCCTACACATTTTTGTTGACCGAAAAGAGCACGATGGTCCAGTGTAGACACCTCTATCTAGTAGTTAAACACTATCCATGTCAAGTATTTCCCAGGTTATTGTATGTGTTCAAGTTATTCAATGAGTATTTCAGGTTTAATATTGATTGAAGGCATAGCAGTGTTGTCCCCATTATCTGCATGGGGACAGGTGTCTGCATGTTCCCCCTTATCCAGAGTGGTGGTGGGGGGGCTTTAAATATTTGAGAATATATGTGAGGAGAAATAAGAGGGCATTCCAAATGAAGCATTTGGTATAGGGCCCAGTTGATTTCCAACTGGATGTAATACATGGAGATAATTTCTACTGAATTTGTTAGGGAGGCCAGCAAATTATTATGCTCCCAAACGTTCTTTACTTGTTTAAAACACTAGCATTCAGAGCCTGCAATAGTGGTAATGCAATCCCAAATGGACACAAATATTACTGGGCAGCGAATCTAACAGTGGTACATGAATGGAAGTCTGTTACCCGACAGCAGCCTTCACTTAGACTTTAAAGGATTTGGGAGTCTGGGCCTACTCAGTCCATGAATTTGCCCAACCATATAGAAGAAACAACGTATCGGTGGCCGCATAAAAATGGATTGGACATCCTCCTCACATATGTAACCCTCTGAATGGTTGAGTGTCAGACTGAGCGATGGGAATTGGCAAGGTTTTGTCATTGGGACACAATAGGGATATCTAGTTTTTGGGATGCAACACAGGAGTTGCTTAATCAACACCAGAATACATAGCATTTACACACCAGCTACAAGCAACTACTAAGAAAATAAATCAATTCCAACGTGACCTACACACCCTGCACTTCACACACGGATATACACCTTGTTACAATACAACATCCTTACAACATAATAATAACTCTGAATCTTCAACCTGACTGACAACAACACTGTACATCAACAACCACAGGGTGAAACCCTCACCCCCAAAAACATATTATCTCCTACTCATCCCCAACAAATATCACCTCATCTTTACAGACAATAGTACAGCTAAACTCTTTCACACAACATCAGACCAACATTCATAGCGGGCCACTCACCTACTGTAGCTTCTCAGTCCCCATCATAACTCCACTCTGTAGCTCATTAACTCACACTCTCTTTCAAAGCATATCCTTCTCTATTATTGCAAGTAAAATGCCCAACCTAAAAATGAATGCGTTGATAAATGCCCAACTGAGAACTCCCCACACGGAGGAGGGCGTAAAGAGCTAGCATAGAATCGAAGACCCCCCATAACTCAAAGAGCATGACTGAAACTTGGATATCCAACCACCCCTATGTCATGCTCAACAACATGCCAGCTAATAAGGTAGTCTCCCAGGGTCTCAAATGCCTGCAACTCTGAACACAATATATCTATATCATCTCAAACTGAAAAGACCAGAGGATAGAAATAGAAGTTTTAACAATCATTGGCATAGCCAATAGGTCTCACTTTTGGGACCTTATAAGTATGTAGTTATGCAGCACAATATCCTTTGTGCAACAACATTAACTGTTGCATGGTTAAACACTTATAAGGTCCCAAAGCTGAGACCTATTGGCTATGCAATGCTTGTTAAAAATGAGTCGTAATCCTTACTCCCTTTCCTTTCCCGTTTTTTACAGTCTTTCCTTAGGTAGATTAGAAGGGTGTTAAACCAAGGCACTCTTTTAGTATTGGGTTTAGGCTTTGCCCCAATTTTTGGGATACACTCATCCTGTGACTGAGTGATCCAGTTTTCCCAATAAGTATACAACTCGTCCAAGTTAACTTTTAGAATTGGAGAAGAGGTTTCCAGGATTTTAATCCATACTTCTGGGACTAGTTTAGACCAACTCTGCACTGGATTGGGGGAGATATTGGAATGTTTTTGGGCGCCTGCATCAGTTAACTTTGAAAGGAATAAAATGAGGGTCTGACCAAGGCACAGGGACTGGGGCGGAGACTTAAATCTTAGGATCATTAGAAAATATAGATCAAGGATATGCTCTTTCATGTGGGTAGGGGAGGCTACGTGTTGTATTACGTGCATCGCATCTAGTTCCTGCAACAATCTTTTAAGGTAAGAAATGTTAGATTTGTCAATATGAATATTAAGGTCGCCTAAGATAGTGATGTGCATTTTCCTCACGGCTAGGCTAGCTAGAGTGTCCGTCAAATTATCTGTTAAATTTGCGCTTGTGCCTGGAGCTAAGTAAGCAGTAATTATACCTAAATACAGCATTTGGAATAGAAGAGGATTGACACTATTTATCTGAACAATCGTTCTTACTACATTAAAGTCCACTAAAGCTTTTATGATTGTCCTCATGCATTGGCTCCAATATTGCACAGTCAGTAGAAGTCACTGGGCGCTCATAGTGTCTTCAAGTAAATATTGAAGATTGACTGCTGAAAAGGGAGCTTAAACTGTTCCGGTCACATTAAGGGTATAAACAATATCATACAATACTTTTTGGGGAAAAAATTGCACAATTTCTTCAATGACTACTGTATATTAAAACATAATTACTTTCATACAATATGAAGATATAGTCAATGAGATATATACAATTACAAATAAGAGTAGAAACGTATCCCAAATTCCAGTCGCAATAAGGGTATGAACATACAAATAAGATTACTTAGATTAATAAGTTCCATTCATCAAGTGTTCAAACCTAAAGTCGTTGCTGAGCATTTCATTATCCATTTGAATGCTCATCTGTTAAGCATTTCATGTATGTTGTCTCCTATGGGAGGAAGTTTGACATGATCAATCACTTGCCAAACAAAGGATGTTTCTAAATGTGACGCTTGTAAAGTGTGCAAACAAGGGACATTCAGAACCTTCAGGTTATGGAATACTTTAATCAGACAGGCCCTGTTTGTGGATGCAAGAAAATGAATCTCTCCATCAACACGTCTCTATGGATGATTGTGGGAGGCTGAATCTCTTCTTCTGCATATCTGCTCTGGAATACAGAAACCAGGGAAAGCTCAAGCTGCAGAACCTGAACAAGTAAGCATGGAAAGAGGACAGGGCACTTGAGAATGCCATTTAGAAGGGTATCCCATAAAATGTGCTCCAGGAATGGTGTACCATAAAGTGTACTCAAGGAACAGGAGGTATGGAAAAGGGAAGTATGTGCCCATGTGGGAAATAACTTTAAAATCAAATTTCGACTTACAAAGAATATTAGAATTGTACCTTAGAATGCGTTTAAACTGCTGCTGAAATGTTTTCACATACAAAATGGCACGTAGGAAAATGTGCTTGCTTTATAACTTGAAATAATTATTTTAAAATGCATTATTAATGTTGAAAAGTAATTCAGCAATTAATCCCACAAAGGGAAAATGTGCTTGCCTAAATGTATATGAAATAACACTAAGAAACGTTTTTGTATTAGGCTATCATTCTTAAATGTGCCCCTTAAGCCTTTTCTTTTGACTCTTGCTCATAGCTTGATAGACGTTTATTTAGAACATGTTGCCTAGCATCAGCATCTTACAAATGTGTTGAGTTCAAGCTTATGTTTCCTTAGCTTCATCATGTCACATTAGCTCATTTAAATTGAACAATGAACCCTGCTGTGACTGTTAGAATAAATAAGGATTTAGATATAGTTTATGTATGCCTCACCAGTACATTATTGCTAGTGTTGTCTCAGCATATTTGACTCACTATTATATTCACAACAGACATACAGCGCATCTTTTAGCTTAGGTAAGAAGGTTTTCATAAGAACCTTCCTCAATTGTTCTGAGAGTATGCAACAATGTTTTACTACATACTGGCATGGATGTTTACCAGGGGAATCAAGAGAAGAGGCATTGGAAGTTGACGACACCATCGGATGATCGGTTTCCACTGGAGAATATTAACAATTGCTAAGTTGCTCATTTCTGAAAAAGGAACTCTTTATGGGTTCTATTTAGGATAGATAAGACTCTTAGCTAGTTCAGTTACAATTTTCCTTTAAGGAACACTTTGAATTGATTTCTGCTGTCGCTAATCAATCTTTTATTTGGCATTTTTGTAAACGGAACTAATCTAAATAAAGATGACAAACCATACTAAACCTTTAAGAAAAAGGTCTTCAAACCTATCAACCTCTCATCATTGACTGAAGATTATGAATCCAGCAGTTGATGATATATGCATGATTTGAATTTCTCGTTCCAGCTCCATTTGAAAAATGATGCCAGAGGCCCACTGACTTGTCAGGAAGCCATCAGTATTTCCAAGGGAGGAAATCTGTAAGTTGGGATGTTCGGTTTTAAGAGACCCTTTGGAAAACGTCCTAGGACATTTACCATAACTATCATATAAGATACAAATTGTACAAAAGTTACAATAAAAGTATACCGTAAGACAATCAAAGTTATAAGAACACTTCCTCCAATGATTTAGTTTCTTATTTGGCGCATGAATTTGTCCATCTCATTGTTCAAATCTGTCTAATATCTTCGTATTGTAACTATTTATGGCTTAGTAGTTGGATTTCATTGTAATACCTGTGAGTATCACAATTACTTGCACTTCCCTGAGTGAGTCTCCCTTTTTAGGTCTCAGCCTGCGTAGGCTGCGCTTGCGCACTCGCTGGGCGAGAAATTATGTCTTAGAGTAGGGAGGTAAACGAGCCAGCTCTTCTCCATTGGCTGGCTTCCTAAACGGTGGCCAGCCATTGGAGAAGAGCTCTGTCTGTCCCTTTAAGCCCCGTCCGTTTCGGATTGAGGAGCGTGTTTTTTGCGGTCCTTTTTCTCGTGACGTCTTCAGTCACTCAACAAAAAACACGCCCCCCAGTCTGAAAAGGACGGGGCTTAAAGAGAAAACTCGCGTCATGGCGAGTACTTGTCTTTTTCTTTCTAGTTTACAATTTTTTTTCTTTCTTCTTTGCACCCATTTCCCCTAGTGCTTGAAGTTTAAATATAGAAGTGCAGGTACTCATTGTTTTACAGTACTTGTTTGTGCCCGAGAAGCGCCGCTGCTCTCCCATTAAAAGTTTTGCACCACAGCGTAGTTGTGCTGGTAGAGTCTCCCTTTTAAATTTTAAGACGTTCAGGTACTTGGTACGCGGCAGTGCATGTCCATTAAAGGCACTGTTTTTCACTCCTCTCTTCTGTGTCTGTGCCTGTCTCTCACCTCTCACCTCCCTCCTCCTCTCCCCCTGTCTCCTGCTCCCCCGGGGTCCGGCGGGTCAGTCTCTCCACAGGTTATTTATGACCCTTTGCCCGGCGGCGCTGCGGCTTTGGGGCCGCCGCCAACAGGAGCCGTGGGGCGCTCTGGAGTGAGGCCATGAGGAACGACCGAACGGTGCCCAGGCGAACGGTGCCCAGGGCAGCGACCAGCAAGAGCGAATGCGAGAGAGATCTAGGAAGCAACGGGGGCAAAGAAAGCGATAAGTGGAAAGGAGAGTAGGAGGTAATGAATCAACAGTAAGTGGAAGAGAGGAGCAGACAAATGACGAGGGAGTAAGGAAAGCGATAGAGTGACGAAGAGAAAGACCACGAGGATACGAAGATATCACTTAATGCACTTAATGTGAGGTAATGTACAACTGCTGCGTAGGAATGAGCACACATCTATCTGTAGTGGGTGGGATGTTGTAAACAGAGTTGGCAGCGCCGACAAACGTGCGCCTTCCCTGCCTCGTACCTTTTAGCTTAGTGGCCATTTTAATTGGAGCAGCTCAGACCTCGGAGAGGGGGGAGGGGCCGCACTCGTCCTCACACTGCGAAGGCAGTGCCCGGAGCCCCCTCGCTCGGTTGGTTCAATGAAAAGATTACGGGCCCTCGGGGAGAAAGGACGCGGGTGGTTGTCAGCAGAGCTCGGCCACAGCGCCTCCCCGCTCCAGGGTCAGATCTCACTCTCAGGGAACACAACTCACAGGGGGCAGAGCGAGCAGGGGAGGGGTGTGTAGTAACGTAAGAGACGGTCTAGTGTCTCAGTTTCATGTATCCACACTAAACACCCACCCACCACCAGGCGTCATAGCTCAGATGACCCTGGCTAATAAAAGGGGCTGAGCGCACGTGCTCAGGGCCCATTACCTAACCCACTATCCTTGTGTCCGTGTCTGATTGCACATCACCATAATGAGGGCCTAGAACCCGTCATCACATTGGCGACGAGGCGGAGCTGTGCCCAGCGTGCCACAGCTACATGAAGAAATCGTGGGGAAAGGGGAGAGAGCTGCAGGGCGATGTCGCGCCCCCCCTCCCCCGCTGAATCGGCGCTAGCCCTGCCGTGAAGCCTGCGGGGTGTGTGCTGAGCCCTGGGCCGAGATGCTGGCGAGGAGGTGACCGGGAGCCCACCCCGCACCTCCAGTGCTGCTGAGGGCCACTGGGCTGAAAGAAGGACCCTGGGAGAAAAGCGGACCGACCAGAGCCCACCCGCGTCGGTCGCGACTGACCCCAGCTGCGAGGCGACCACCGCAGAGCCCACCCGCGCGGATGACAAGGCCTGGAGGTGAGCCCAAGCGCAGGGAAGTGCCTGGGGGGGCAGCGCAACCCATAAGCGACCTCCCCCCTTATGACGATACACCAAGCGGAGCCTACCTGCATGACCATGGCGCCTTGCCGGGCGCGATGCAGCTGAAAATAAAAATAAGATGAAGCAGGGCCAGCGGAGCCTACCCACGGCCTGCCTGCAGCGTCCCCCTGTCCCTGCCGCGCAGCGTGTGCGATGTGAGGCTGCTGCGGCGGCGGGGATGAATGAGCCACAGTGAAAGGCCCGCAGCATGTGGAGAGCTGCCGGGCACGGATATACAACGCGGAGCCCACCCCGACCCCGCGATCAACACAAGTGCCCCGAAGTCCAAGCACATCATCCCTGCGCAGCACAGGGGCAAGGAGCCTGCCGTGGGTAGGGGGCAACACGAGAAAGCAGTGAGCGGCCCTGGGACCGGTGCCAGCACCCCTCTGCGTGGCCGGCGATGCGAGAAGACCAGCGGAGTAAAGCAGAATAGAAGGGCCCGCAGCGTGAGCTGAGCTACGAAGGCCTGCAGGAGACAATGCCGAGTGGGGAATCAGCCGGGCGTTCCCTAGTGACATAGGCTGTCAGCATCACATGCACCAAGCAGTGCTCACCCACAGCAACGGTGCACAGTGCCCCACAACCACACACACTCACAAGACCACTAGCAGCAGCTCCTGCCCCTCCCCAGCACAACGAGGAAAGGTGAATAAGCGACTCACCACAAAAGAGAGGGAGTCCTGCAGCAGGGCGCCATCCAGGGAAATGCCGGCTCGCTGAGTGACAAATGCGAGGCCATGAGTAGCCGTGGAGCGAGCCGGAGGCCGGGCAGGCCGGAAAAACGAAAATGCATGAAGCCGCCGATGAAACAGAAGTTTCAATGAAGAATGATGAGCAACACAGCCATCCAGTGGGTGTTCTCCTGAACTGCAGCAAAATAAACAAACAAGCATTGCACAATCCCAGGACAGGCCAGCAACAGCACAAGACTGTAGCAGCATGTGAGTGCAGGAAAAGCCAGGTTCAAAGCTAAGGGCAGACTGCAACTAATCGCCCTCCAGCAAAACAGAGACAGAGTGCAAGACAAGTACAGACGCAGTCAGTAAGGTACACTGGTGCCATGTGGCACACAAGCGACAACAGCAAAGAACGCGTCAAGCGCATGAAGGAGAGCGCAAGGACTGACGCTCACCAGCAGTGACCAGGAGCAGGAGACAGAGCAGTGGCGCAGACCACCTGACGTACGGGGATAAGCAGAGACCAACTGCAGGCGGAGCAGTACCTGATGGCCACAGGTTTTCGTTGCAACCGCAGGGAAGAATCTGCAGCACCACCACCCAAAGATACAGTGGTCCCAAGACTCCCCACCAGGCAAGTGCGACGCAGTGGTGAAGCGCGACAACAGCCGGCACTGCTCCAGGGTCCCAGAAAGAAAGCAAGCCCACCCCGTGAAGTAACGGGAAGCGACCTGAACACAAAGAAGCGACCTGAACACGAAGAAGCAAGCAGGAATGGTGACGTAACCCTCCGCACCCAACGTAGCACAGGAAGAGCGCGGACAGAAACGCGCCAACGCTACAGCACCACGAAGCCGACCAACCAGATGGTTGCACGAAGAACCCGGACAGTCACACAACGTGACACATCCAAGAAGCTGGCCAGCCAGATGGCCGCACCGAAAGCCGGCCCACCCGAGGTGGCGAAAGGAGGTGACCGAAGCAAGGGTCAACAAACAGTGACATAGCAAGTATCCAGCAGGAGAACCGAAGATAGCCTGCCAGTATGGGCAGAGTGGACCGGCAAGAGGTCCAAGAAGTTTGAACACCAAGACACAGTCCACGAACATGGACAAGCGAACTTCAACAACCACAATTCAACATCCAGAGTCAAGGGAGAAGATCGCAATTACCGGTCTAGTTGAAGACGAGAAGGAGACAGTGTCTGAGAACCAGGACAAGAACAGGGGGAAACAGGCGGAGTGTGCGCTGCCTGGAAAAGTCTGGTCAGGGAGACGAAGACAGCAAGATGACCAGACCGCGTTGCGATAAGGAAGGTGGAGAAGGAGTGGCACAACGCCACAAAGGAGAAGAAGATGTTTGAGTGGCACGTTTGCCCCCACAGAAGAAAAGAAAGGAGAAGAGGTCTGTGTGGCACGTTTGCCACCACCGAAGAAAAGAAAGGAGAAGAGGCGTGAACAGCACGACGACATGAAAGAGAAAGGAGCAGAGCAAAGAGAAGTGTGGGCCAAGACACTACAACATACCAGAAGGGGAAACACCGAGGAGAACGAGAGAGGTGCACGACAGTCCACACGCACGACCGGGACACACGTAACATCACTGGAAGTAAGCATACACGTGCGAACCCGACAGTCCCCCAGGAAGGACAGAAGCGAGCAGGCCGGTCTGTTGGCAACAACCACCCCTGGGATCGAACGGACACAAGGGCCGCGGAAATCCAGGGGCAGAGGCCTCAGGGACACCTGTGGCAGCGGATCCCACAACGAGAGATGGACTGTTGAAGCTCGCGCTGAAGATCCTGGAGGACCGAAGGTCGCACACGACGGAACCAGTGCCAACAAAACCCTTTCAGGTGGAGCTTCGGACACGGAGAGAGGAACCGTAGCGACGTCCTTCAACACGTTGGAGCGGCAAGGGGGCATGTCCTCCTGTCCAGTGGGAGCCTGGTAGAAAAGGGCCTCCGGGTCGTCCAGTGAGAGGGGACACCCACGAGAGGGGTATCCGTGAGAGGGATAACCTGCAGCTGAAGATCCCATCAAGGACAGACACCAGTTTGAACCAAACACCTTGACCAGGACGGTCCAGCAGAAAGCAACACACTTGGTACCTGCTATTCCTACTTCTACACGTTCACAGGATGTGAGACGGAGCGAGAGAGACTGTACAGCCCACCCACAAGCTGCAAGTCTGCCTAGGCAAGAAGAGACACCATTGCCTGTAATTGGCGCGACCAGCAGTGGAGAAGACTATGTGGGAGTCGTCGTGATTGAGTTATGGGTTTTGTGTGAACTCTATTCTTTCCCACAGGTTAGACTTTAGTTAGTGTAATTTTCTTAACTAAGGTTGGGAGGGATGTAGTAACGTAAGACACGGTCTAGTGTCTCAGTTTCATGTATCCACACTAAACACCCACCCACCCACCACCAGGCGTCATGGGTCAGATAACCCTGGCTAATAAAAGGGGCTGAGCGCACGTGCTCAGGGTCTATTACCTAACCCACTATCCTTGTGTCCGTGTCTGATTGCACATCACCATAATGAGGGCCTAGAGCCAGTCATCACTGGGAGCTGGTGATGGAAAGGGAGGGAGATGTGCTGCAAACCAGGTTCAAACAATGAAATGAGGAGGGAGATGTGCTATAAGCCAGGAGCCTGTGATGGGCAGAGGCTGGGGTGTGCTTTAAACCAGAATCCAGAGATGGGAAGAGGCCAGGAACTAGTGTTGGGTGAAAGGGGGCGCTGTTCTTTTAAACCAGGGCACAGTCGAACTGTTGCAGAGGTGATGCCCTAAGGGTGTTGCAGAAGCTAACCAATAATGGTGTGTCTGGCCAGGCAAGCTGGTGCGAACGGGTTAAAAAAAATATTGCATGCATATACCATAAAAAATAAAAAAGAATAAATAATATATGCAGCCACCTAAATGTTGCTGCCTTATGCTTGCAGTAATAAGTTTACATTTAAAATCACTCACCAATGCTTCTGTTTTACTAGCGATGGTTTTAAACATCTACCTTTTCACTTGCACCTGGATGTTATCAGTTTGATTTGTGAAGGGACAGTGATAAGTCACCACTGAATCCAAGCGCTTGGATCACAGGCAGCTGCGATATTACAATGTCACTTAAAATACACAATTTACAATTTTAAAGTGTAAACTTTAAGAATGAGTGCAGGCAAAATAAATAGCCGGTATTTAAAGTTAATATGAAATATATAAAACAAAAAAGCCTACTTTCTAGACCTGTGCAACTATCGTGTACATGGAGCTGCCTAGGTCTCCTTGAACTCCAAGGGGGTCTCTTGTGCCACACCAGTCGCCAAATCCCTTTAACAACCCGAAGTATTTCTGAAATGGTTACCAATGGCATGGAGTTACTTATTAGCACCACGCGAGGCAGACCAGGATCCTTCTGTTCCTTTGTAGCATTTTTAGCTGAACCTGGTCAGTCTGTGTACAGAGGTGTGCCTTAGAATCCACCTCTCTGTAAAGGAGGTAATTGACGCTTTCTAGGAAGGTGTGCAATGCACTTCTTGATCAGAGGGTGGCAGAGTTTAGTGCTCTTGTAGGAGGGAAAAAGGCCACGATTCCTTGAGGCTTTGAACATCTCTTATACGTAGTCTAAGATTATTGAAGGGCCCACCACCCTAAAAAGAGCAGCTGTCTTATTTGTCTTCGTTGAAGTGCACACCTTTTTGCAATTTTGCTGTGTATTGCTTGTATACAAACAGTACATTACACTAATCCATAAAGACTGGGTTACGCTTCCTTCTGGTTGGCAGAAGAAAGACACAGTTGAGCAAAAGTATGAAATGAGGTTAACTAACAGTAGAAGCTTTGTAAAGTCGGTCGGTCAAATAGGTGAGGCGAACGGGCAGAGCTCAAATGCAACAGTATGTGTGTGGCTGTGTGTGGCTCTGTGTGTGTGTGGCTCTGTGTGTGTGTGGCTCTGAGTGTGTGTGTGGCTCTGTGTGTGTGGCGCTTTGTGTGTGTGTATGGCGCTCTGTATGTGTGTGGCACTCTGTGTGTGTGTGTGTGTGTGTGGTGCTCTGTGTGTGTGTGGCTCTGTGTGTCTGTGGCTCTGTGTGTGTGGCTCTGTCTGTGTGGCTCTGTCTGTGTGCGTGGCTCTGTGTGTGTTCTGTGTGTGGCTCTGTGTGTGTGTGGCTCTGTGTGTGTGTGTGTGTGTGTGTGTGCAAATGCAATAGGTGTTGCATTTGCGAGAGATTAAGCTATTGGCATTGTACATGACAATGCCATTTATTTATCTGTTTTCAAAACCAACACATAAATAAAGTTTGTAATTTACAATGCCAATAGCTCTAACTTTTAAAAAAGATGAGATCTTTGCATTGTAAATGCTTGTTTGTCAGTACAATTGCGCTAGTTTTCTACTCCTTTTATGAGACCTTGCAGTTTTAACATTATCCATGCCTTAGCAGACCCAGGACCATGTCGGGTATAAGTCACATGGTTTACGCACTGCATGGCACAATCACATTTGAACAGTTTGAAGAAGTTATTCTAATGATTGTCCCTTTGTTTATTTATTTCAGGGACTTCCTTCCACAAACGAATTGGGTAAAGATGAAAATCATTAGAAACCTTATCTTAGTGTAACTTAATCTCATTCTGCGGTGGCACAGAATTCACTAGTACATCATTTATTATTTTAGGATCTACCAATGTCCTGCAAATTGATTAGTGTCGTGATGATGATCCTATAATAGCCCTACAAGTTGAAACATCATTGAAAGTAGCGGGCATAAAGACATTTTAATAAGAATCGTGTCAACCAGGAGCTAGTAACTTAAAAATGATGGACTCTTCCCTGATTAGGTCTAGCCATTCAATATACTTGCCATGCTATGGACCACACTTTTGCCTTTTTCACGACCACTTTTTATGCTTTATGACTGCACCCCTTGGCACTGTGTGATCATTTTTCACAGAGCACCGTTGTTGCTTATTGTAGATCCTTCTGTATAGTGTCTGATTTTGAGTGTCTGTACATAAAGGATTGTACAACATTCAGCTCTCTGAACCTTATTGCTAATACTTATTTGTTTGTGATTGTTCAATTGACAATCAACTATTGGTATTGTTCATGGTGGTTAATAAAACCTAGACGGATCTTTGTTGCTTTTTGATTATCAGTTTAAGGAACAGGCAAGTACTTTTATTATTGCTTGTAAGACCAAGGCAATGTATTTTGGGGGCTCTAATGTCGAAGCGGCCACTGTATTGTATGGCTTTGTGAGTAGAATTGGTGTTTGGAATGTGCTGAAGGTGGTATGAGACAGTTGATTGTGTATTTGTCGTAGTCTGATCATGTGGAAAAAGAGTGTCAGTTACTTTATCCTTTGGGTAGCCATCTAAATTCTCTAATTTTGAAATGAATTATTTGTAGATTGTGTCGTAGAATACTTGATATTGTGGAAAGTGTGAGCTGTAACTCTCTTAAGTTATGGAACACTGGCACAATCTTGTGAAGTTCCTTATTGGCAGATTGTATCCATTATACGTTTTGAGCAGTGATGCTGTTTAGTAGTTCTTTGTCTTTCTCCTCCCACTATTTCATTCATTCATTCATTTGATAACTTTATTTCGGTCAAAGACCATAAAAGTGCAGAGAAAATACATACAAAGCACAAGACATTAAAACAATAAATAGCGACCCGACACCCAGCAATCAAAGACAACCCCATCCTAAGAAACACAAAGACAGCACTCCTAAGTGTTGACAAACTAATGGGGACAAGCATAAAGAAAACCCAGTTTGAGTCCATTTGGCACAACCCTACAATAAAATACAGGGATAAGACTCTGAACATGCACTCATGGTACAGGCACGGCATCTCCACTGCCAGTAACCTACAGAAACAAGGCACAAACGTAACCTTTGACACACTTAAGGAAGAACACAACCTAGAGAGCATAGAACTGTACAACTTCCTGAAGATCAAGGTAGTAATAAGGAAGGCAAACCTGAACGGACTAACACCATCACTCATACAATACGCCACTAACCTTAATATACTAGGACACCAAGTCGCACACCTCTACAAGGCCCTTTGCCCAAAATCCACCAAACTCAACGATAAAGTCACGACCTATTGGGGCACACTAGTGGGTAGGGCGCTAAGTGAGGAGGAGAGGTCTGAGCTATGGAGATCCACATCCAGGAAACCAGACTAAATTCTGGCTCATACATAAGGCATACTGGACCCCCGCCCGCCTAGCATCCATGGGAATCCGCGACAGTGATTCCTGCTGGAATTGCAACAAGGAAAGAGGAGACCTTGCACACCTACTTTTCCACTGCTCCAAGGTTAGAAAATTCTGGAACATAATTGAAACACTAATAAACGACATCACAGGGGATACCATGCAACTAGACTTCCACAGCCTGGCACTGGGTTTCACATCTCCCTCAATAACAACCAAAGAAGACCGCGACCTCATCGACCTACTGCTGACAGCGGCAGTCAAAACAGTTCTGAACAATTGGAAAGACACAGGGAAAGCCACGCCCAAAGCATGGCTCAACTGGGTCACTTTCCTACGAGGGGCGGACACCATCACAGCGACACACTCACCCTAAACACACAGGCAGTCAAATATGTGGGAGTCCCTAGACAATTACCTATTGTCGCACAAACCCCCATAGGCAGCGCAGCTAGACACCAAAGCCAATAGCTGCAGAGTACCTTGCCCTTTTTTGATAGTGCACACACCAGAAACCTGCAATGCTCCTCTCTCTCTCTCTATTCTCTCCTGCATATGGCCGGGGTGTGGGACCAAGAATGACAATCAATGCAAAACAAGGGGACGGAGGACCCAAACGACAAAGTCGAGCTCGAACGACTGGCAATCGGACTAACTCCAATAAGACTGGAAGCTGAAAGCGAAGTAGACCCCCCCCCCCACACCCCCCCCTCCGGGCGTTTTTTTTCTTCACCTTTCTCACCCCCTCTTCTTTTTTTTTCCTCTCTTCTTCTTCTTCCTCCACCCATGTATATGTTATGCTCCATGTAAATATATATTTTTCTACAATAAAAAATTACAGAAATAGAAAACAAATAGCGAACGAGTCGATATTAGAGATAAAAATGGATTAAACTCAAGAGTTATCAAGAAACAGCAATGTAAAATTCATAGTTGGTCACATATACTATACAAAACTTTGCCTTCTACGCCACATGCCAAATAAGAAGCGGGATACAGCGAAAACAATAGGGGGGTGGGTATCATAGATTAAGACCCGACAAGCTTGAACAAAGTGTCGAAATCCAAGGTTCCTGCATAACGGGATCAGCCAACATTTTCTTATTGTTGCATACGCAGGACAAAAGAACATAACATGGGAGACATCTTCTCTTTTATAGTTACATGCCGGACAGGCTTCCTTATCTGATTTTGTCCATTTACAGGTAAATACCCTGACTGGTAGACTGCCATGCCTTAGCTGAAAGTACAACTTCCTCGCAAGAGGTGGCTGTATTACATCTAAGAATTCCTCAAATCGAAATTCCATTTTTACTAAGAGGAACTCTGCAGACAGCCTGCCCAGGCTTGCTGATCTCTGTAGGGCAAGTAAATTCTGTCTCCTCATCTGGTTTTGCAGTTCCAATTTAGATATCCCCGGGCAACACAGCTCAGGTGTCTCCCAAAGCTGTGGCAGACCTATCCGTGTACTAAGAGCCCTAGTATGGAGCAACCATTGGATATTTTTACTTTTTAGGAAAGCCCAAACCTCCAGGAACTCCGCTCTATAGGAGGCCAGTTCTGGAACTGACCACAACCTCTTCCAATAGAGCATAGGCCGTGCAGCTGCGAGCTCCTCTATTGACTCCAGCCCCAGATCAAATCGCAGAGGAATAAGTGGTGTGCTTGGTGGTAAACCTACCAAATTCCTCATAAAGTTTTGCTCCACCCTCAAGAGGTTAGATGTATTTTTATGGCCCCAAAGTTCAGCAGCATATATTGTGGCCATTCTGGCTTGAAGTCGATATATTTCGAGAGCAGGAGCTGCCGGTTTGAGGACTGATATTCTATGGACTTTACGGACACCCCCAGTTACTTGGGATAGCTTAAGAGCTGATTTAGAAATTTGGAAGCCCCAGTCAAAATTCTCCGTCAGGGTGATACCAAGATAGACAAAGGTCTTGACCCTTTCCGGGGGAATACCATTGAGGATAGGGTTTGGGCGTGTCTGCTTCGGGGGATTGAAAATCATAAACTTGGTCTTATCCAAGTTTATTTCCAATCCCTGCGAAGCACAAAACGATGCAAAGCCGTCCACAATACGCTGAATGCCCGATGATCTTTTGGATAACAGCAGAGTGTCATCCGCAAACATCAGAGCGGGCACTCTCCCAGTCGCTAACCTAGGAGCGTCACTGTCTGTTACACCAATTAGATGGTCTACAAGACCATTGATGTAAAGACTGAACAACGTTGGGGCCAGGACACACCCCTGACGTACTCCCTTCAGAACAGGAAAACGTTTGAGAGATCTCCATGCCTCCCGCACCTAACTTGGGCATAATTGCCAGTGTGTAATCTAATTAGTAAAGTCAATAAGTAGTGCGGGAGACCCAAGTCTGCCAAGACTTTCCACAGCTTTTCCCTGGGCACAAGATCGAAAGCGGCCCGCAGGTCAACAAAGACAAGGTAGAGGCTGCCACCCTCCACACTTGCCGTTTTCCAAAATAAAACCTGCAGACGGAATATTTGTTCCCGAGTAGAAATGCCAGACCTGAATCCAGCCTGGAGTGTGGTCAATTCTTCCTTTTCCTCCATCCACCCCAGGATCCTTTCCAAAATGATCCTGCCAATTAGTTTTTGTGTTGTATCTACAAGACTAATGGGCCTGTAGTTGGATGGGGTTAGCGGGCAACCTTTCATATAAATGGCGACAATCTCAGCTCCAAGCCAAGTCCCTGGCAGATCAGTCCCCATTAGAATCTCATTAAATAGGAAAACCAAATATGGTGCCCATATTTTAGGCTGGGAGTGAAATAAATCGCCAGGCAATTTGTCAGGCCAGGGGCCTTATTGGGAGGTAACCTTCCTATTGCTGACTCAACCTCCTTCAATGTGATAAAGTATGGCACACATCCCCAACATCCAGGGAATCCCGCCGCTGCTGGTCGCCCAAGGTCCCCACCAGTCGATGCTCATGGTTGGAGCCCGGGGCAACCAACAGAGGAGGCGCCACATCTTCCCCCCGAACCAGGTCGGCCGACCCCAACAATCCTTGCTCCTGGAAAAGTTAGCGACTTGTGTGGGTTATGATCTCTGACGCGACACTAGCGTATAGTGCTCCAAAGTGTGCTTCCCACACTGAGGATGCTATATTCGGGGCAAGTGCCGGGCCACCCCCGCTCATACCCGTGGCAACAATAGCCCAAAATGACTTGGATCTGCACTTAAGCACAAGGATTCTAAGCTCCGCCCACGTCTTCTCCTCCCAATCCTTCTTTCCCCTAATGATTGCCTTTATATAAACCAGTCGAAATTTCTTTATAACTACTCTATCTTTGATTTTAATTACAGACAGCAGGTCTTCCTGCAGGAGGCGTCGTACCAGGGATGTGTCTTGGCCCGCGGTGGGTTTTCCCCACCCACAGGGCAAAACACGTCCGCTAGCTCGGCAGCCAGCTGCTTGTGGATTTTCACAGCTCCACCCTGGGAGACAGCGTCTCCATATCAGAAATCAGCTGTATAGCTATCTTATATATTTCGGCAAGTTTAGTGGGGGAATCCTGAATATGTGGCCATTTTACCCTACGCCTATTATTAGCTAATATGAGAGGCGGGATTGCACTGGTTAATTCAGGCGCCGGATTTCTCAGTCCAAAACTCCCAGGTTTCAGTGTTAAAACAAGAGCATTATGGTCACTATCTTGTCTCGGGGGAACCCTGAATTCCAGCAGTCTATCCCAGTGTCTAACTTCCATCATTATATAATCAATGATGGAAGTTTGGTCTAGCCTGTTAAACGTAACTGACCCAGGTCTGTCAGGCTCCAACCTCCCATTACATGCCCGCAGAGACGTTGTAAGGGAGAGTGATTTTATTTGCAGAACCAATGGAGTCCATGCCCTGACAGAAGGGATCTGTGGGTCAGGAATGTGCCAGAACTGATCTACATCATCCTGTTCACCCAGCTCTGGACTCACAAGGGTCTCAAACTGGCAATTAAGATTTCCTCCAAGTACTAGGACGGTTGTAGGGTCAAGTGACTGCATAAAGAATTTATTAATGCATCAATTGCATCAGACTCCCGCCCACTCTTGACTGGCCTTGAGTAGATATTTAATATGGCCACCTGCGGAGTGTTTTGAGGGGTTAGGAGTACACACTGAACGTCTGGGGAATTAGTTGGTATTTGCACAGCCCGGGCGCCCAGATGCGTGCCCACCCAAATTGTGAGCCCGCCCGATGGTCTCCCCTACCCCCAGTTGTTGCCAGGATGTCGAAGGTAGCAAAACTAGGCATTACACTCTCCTCTAATGCCCAAGTTTCCTGCATCAGGCAAATATCATGCAATGCCATAAAGGAATCCCACTCAGGAAAGGGCAATTTATTTTTTAACCCGGCCACGATCCAGGACAGAATTTTTATACATCCATCAGCTATCCCAGGGCTAGTTAATGTTTTGTCTGTGCCTATATTAGACCCTGTGTCAGGAATTAAAATTCTAGGCTCAGGTGTCCTTTCCCTTATCTCACCACTAAGCAGTACCTCATTAGGGGCGCAAAGCTCTGCATGTTGTGTGATTTCCCCCAATGTTGTCGTATTCTCAATAATCAGGTGATAATCTACTCTTGTATTTTCTGGCCCAGTACTGACATCATTACCCTCAAATTTGTCTACTAGCTTACCTATACTTCTACCCGTTAGTATTGGTATAGAGTTCTGCTCCACAGGGCGTCAGTCCACCTACTCCAAGGAACTGAACCTATTTCTTTGGGGAAATAGTGAAAGTGGGGGAATATGCGGATAGGAGCCCTCCCAATTTGTAGTCCCCTGATAAATTCTGTACGGGCGTTTGTTTTGGGCCCCTTGATACTGGGGACTTCTGCTCTGGCCGGTTCTCATCTGGGGAGTAGGATAGAAATATGATAGATGGAGGGGAAGAATTTGGGTATTCGACCAGATTGGCAACCCATTACATATGTGTTCTACGGCACATGAATGCCTAAAATGAATCACCACACAGTTTCCTGCCATAGTTTTAGGTCCAGACCCAATCCAGTCTACTCTTCTAACACACAATATTTCACCTGAGGAACTAGGGGGAAAAGGCCTGTTGGTGTTAAGCCATTGTATGCATTTATTTTTAAGATCACAGTGATCCTCACTTTTTCCATCTGCTAGGGGAGGAACCCCAGCAAGTACCACTACATATGGCAAGGACTCAGGAGGTAGGTCAATGGAGGGAAGCTTTATTGAAGAACCCCTTGCTAAGGTGTTTCTACTGGCTAGGGATTGTTGGTCCAAATTGCTTGTCCCCACTTTAGACCCCCCCCCTTCGGTGCTATATTGGTTCCACCAGCTGCGTTCCCATCTCTAAACAGAGGCAAAGCCGTACCGGGAATTGGGTTACCTGTTGCCTGGGAGGTTACAGCTGCAATATTATTACTGTCAGGTGGGCCCCTGGCATCCGCAATTAAATTAGTAATGTCAGGAGTCGGCCCGACAGCAAGTTTCCCAGCAGCACCATTATCAGCTCGGATGGTTTCAGAGCAGGGGGTAGGCTTAGCAGTACTATAATTCACTCTGTTAGCATGTTTTCCCAATGGGCTCGCAGGCTGAACTTTCCCTAGACCTTGGTTATTAATTGTGGAAACTAGTCTATCCAACCTAGATGCCAGTGGTTTAATAAGTGAGCTATGATCTGTTCAATATGAGCCTGGAAGTCAAGAAGTAAATGACTAACCCGGACAGGTGTTCCTGCAGGAGGTGATGAAGGACCAGCTACTACTGGTATAGATTCATCAAGGGGCATGGTTCTTTTAATTGTTTTTTTTTTAAGTTTACATTTCTTACTTCTAGAACAGGGTTTAAGTACCTTTTTCCCTACCGCTTGTGGGGGGGATTTAGCAACAGGCGGGCTGTCAATGACACCAATAGCAGCCTGTGCACAGGGCAACTCAGCAAAAGAAGACGTGAGGAAGAAACTACACTCAGGAGGATTAACTGTAGCTACAGAGAAATCCCCCGCTTGCTGTAGTGGAGGGCCAGCAGGGGTGATTGATAATCGCCTCTCTGTGTTTTCTATTGCTGTTGCCACTACCCCGATCGTTTTCTGGAGCACCTTATTGATGGCTGTTAGACTTGGGAGGGGTTGAGTCGTGGCGGCCTGGTGCCTAGTCATCGGACGAGAAGCAAAAGACTGCTTATTTTTACCCATATCAGTCATTGTTGTTAGTTTAGAGGGGCAAATCTCACTGTACACGATATTCCCTCACCACACTAGAAGAGATTTGTAAGCTAAATAGAAAAAAGAAAACAGCCCTATGGTCAATTACGTATACTTCAGCACCCTTTTTTTTAAAGTACCTTATGTAATACTTCAATGTCCAGGCAAAGAGTGCAGGTATTAGGGGGGTAGCCCAGCTCGGCCTCTTCTGGCCTCTGACGGCCCCGCCCTTGTCCCGGGCTTCTCCCGGCACTACCCGCGACGCGGGAGCTACCAGCTGATTTTAAGCGCCAGCGGGCGCAGAAACAACGTTGGCGGCGTCCTCGCCGCAAATGGTGCCGGGAAATGTAGACCCCCGGTGGCGGCAACCATACAGGTGTCCCGGTACTCCAATCACGAAGTCAGCGTTCCGCCTTTGCAGCAAAGGAGGCTTTCAGGTTATGTAGCGGTGTCCACGGGTAAGTGCCCCCGTCCTTCCTTCTCGTTCCCCACTCTCCCGGGGCCCCAGCTGATTTTAAGCCCCAGCGGGCGCAGAAACAACATTGGTGGCATCCGCGCCGCAAATGGTGCCGGGAAATGTAGTCCCCCGGTGGCGGCAACCAAACAGGTGTCCCGGTACTCCAATCACGGAGTCAGCGTTCCGCGTTTGCAGCAAGGAGGCTTTCAGGTTATGTAGCGGTGTCCACGGGTAAGTGCCCCCGTCTCTCCTTCTCGTTCCTCCTTTTGCATTATAGCATGAAATGTTATATTTATTTTCTTGCTCTTGTCATTGCTACATGCGACCCTTTTCTTGCGTTCAGTCTAGTTCGGCCAGTGGAAATCCAGTTGTAAATGGTATATACATCCAGTGATCTCTTGTGAGTTGGGGATTTGAAGAGGTCGGAGTCAAGTGTTGGTATACCTATTTTTTTCTATTGTCAGTATGTGTTGGAGTGGTTAGGTGATTTTCTGTGTATTCTGCAGACGATCAAGAAGACAATGAAGTTATGATTGCTCCAGATTACTGGAGAGTTACTAGTTACTGACATGTCTGTTGTGAAGAGGGGGTCTCGGGTGAGATCTAAAAAGCAATCTAGTGTGTAACGAGCATGATGGGTTGGTCCACATAATTTGGCAGAGGTTGAGGGCCTCAAAGCTGGATGTGACGTACTTGTTAAGAATGATATCCTTGTTGCTTGTTGTCAACCATATGTTGGAGTCCAGAGGATGAAGAAGGTGGGACGGTTTGGAATAGCTTTAGACACTCTGTAAATCAGGTGGAAGGAGCAAGTAAAAGTTGGGGTTGGGTGACACCTTACCAGCATGGACTGACAATTGGTCATGTTGGTCAAGTTTTTGATGTGTGGGATTATCAAAGATTACTTACAGTTGACTGTCAAACCTCCTCCTGTCTTCCCATTGTAGTTCCTGTTGATATCAAATTAAACAAAATGGCTTCACACGTTTGGTTTCATTGCTAAGAAAGGTCTCCATGATGAAAGTAATGTCTATTGTTGTGTCCTGGATTAGGTCAAGTATGTTTAGGCAATTTCTGTTTATGGATCTTGCATAGAAGAGCAGGTATTTTAGTTTCTGTGCTTCTGTTGCCATGTACCTAGTGACAAGAAAGGAGAGGGGCAGGTAAGATGTAGAGGGGGTGGTGACAGTCGTCTTTTTGGGTGGTGTACAAGGGTAGGCTGATGTTTGGGAGAACCCATGCGTCTGTTTGGAGCTTGGAGGGGGTCACAGAAGGCTCCTACATACACCACTTATTACTCACATTGTAGGGTTTATGGGTGCTTGGATTTAAAGCTGTCAACCAAGAAGCCCTAGCACATCATTAAATAATGTTTGGTTGTTTCAAACTAAATAACTGTGGCACACTGTTTAAGAAATTGAATTTGTTTTCACTTCAGATTTATTACAGTTCATTTTGTACAATCTTGGAAAAGGTATGGGGAGATTGGCAGTCTTATCAGGCTCTGTAAGGAGGGACTCTTAATTATAGGAAAGAAAATAGATTCAACACTGTGGTCATGACTCCACCAAGTGATATTTGATTTGACCATTGTACTCATAACTCATTGAATGATGATATACTGTAAGATGTGTCCTCCGTGAACTACTGACTGAGCACTGTGAAATAAAAAGAAGTTAAAAAAAGTATTTCTTCATAAGAAGGAAAATAAATTTAAAGACAAACAGAAAACAGGATCTCAGTCACAATATTTTTCACAGGAAACAAAGTCTCAGTTAATGAATTTGTAATGCACTTATTTTCCAAGAAAAAATAAGTTCAAACCAGATCTACAGAGATGCTGGCAGGAGAGATGGTGGAGTTTTAGTGGAGATAGCTGGAGAGAAGATGCGAAGGTGGAACTGACCTGGGGGTTTGGAGGTCTACAGCAAGACAGACAGTGTATGGAGCACACAAAAACAACAATGACTACAAATTCAGTTAAAACATTTATTTCACAGTTTGTAAACCCCTATCAATCTACAGAAATTTCTCGACCCACGTTCACATTACTATGCTGTAGAGAGATTAAGTAGTATTTTGTACATTATTGCAGTTAAGAGGATAGGTTACTTCATAGTAGATTAAACTCGGATGACCCATTCCGTTTTATTAATTCCCCAAAACAACAAGAACAACAAAACAGTTCAAGTTTCACAATCTCCTGAACTATAATTGAACCCATTTCGTCCTGATTACGTCTAAAAATACAAGTTTGCCTTTGTCTCCACTCATGATTTATGGCAGGTACCACTATTCAGAGTGCCCACTGCTGTGTTAGCATGCTGGATTGTCCAATTCATGATTTCTCTCCTTTGTTTAACATCCAGCAGATGCACGCTGTGCGGGCATCTTGTTCCAAGCACTGCACTTCTGTACTGGGCTCACAGCCCATAATTAACGTTATATGGGTTATGTGTGTAACAAAGGGCACACCCTATGTTAGGGGAGATTTGAGGGGCACTGCAAGTGAATGGAAAGCCATTGGCACATGATTTGGTAATATACATGATAATATGGGTATTTAGGGAAAATCAAAGTGTGTGAACGATGTACTTCAATCATTTAATCCTGACTTTGACCACACATATCTGAGAGGGCTGTAATCACTTTGTTGGATTGGGGTGGGGTGGGGGGGGGGGGGGGGGGGGGGCAGCAGGAAGAAGTCGAGAGACTTAAGCAAACCTTTCTGCTACAGTGGAAATGCTGTTTCAAAGAGGTAGGTGATCATCGAAATGAAAACTGTGGTAATATTCACACAATCCTACTACTTTTAAAAGTTGTAAGTCAGCAAAAACATAAATCGAAACACAGTGCCCTGTGTTAAAACGTTTCCTTCATAAACTTCAATGGTGGTTGTGAGCATGCAATGTTGGTGAGCCAGAGGTTGTGGTCAAAGCAACAGGGTTAAGTATCGCGCCTTCTGATAAGACTGGAAAAACAACAGCAAAGAACTCGAGTGGAACACTTTTTTCGCAAATGTCAACTGGAAAATAAAGACTAGTCTTTCATAATAACCTCTGAGATGCCTAGCTCTATGGAAGTGCTCCACTTCCTAGCAGACATCACGGGTAAGTAATCCCACAGTTGAAGTCTGTTCAGACAAGACGGGGTTCTGGTTAGTGAATTTTGTTTGGTATGTTAGCTTCTTGTATAATGTGTTGTGGCGCCTGAAGACCGCAATACAAAGCTAAGAGCAGCTTATTTAAAAAGAACCCTGAGACTTAAATGATACCCAAAACTCTGTCTACCAGAGCAATAGCGCATATAGGGTAGCCATTCTTCAACATTAGAAAGTACTTGACAGCTTGGTTACATTATTGTACACATGTAAATATAGAATACTGGGGCAAGCCAAAGAGGCCTGATGGGCAGGAGAACATACTATAGCCCCAGCCAAGCCATTACATGTGGTTTCTCACTAATCAATACATTTACTTATTGGCCCACAGCTGAAGTAGAAGCAGTGGCACTACTAGGTAGACTGCACACCTCATTTCTCTTGATGTCAGGCTTTCTTGTCATTTCTAGAAACAGGGTTGACATTGTTACTCTGAAACAGTAGATCTCAAGCAAAGTGTCCAGGCTTTGGCTGTTTGGCAGCGGACCCTTACACAGCCGATAAGGGTGTGCCCCACAGGTCCGGGGGTTTTAAGGATATCATGGAAGTTGAGCTGCAGACCAACGCCTCTGCAGGACTATGGAAACAGTGTTGCAACTTCTTCCCAGTACATGGGATCTGGCACCACCAAATCCTGTGTGTGTAAATCAGATACAAAGTCTCTTCTTGATAGGGTCATCACATCACTCCATTTAAAGAGTGGACTCATACCAATTCCTGGGCTTTGACAACCTACTAGTTCAAATTACCAGCAACAATGATTTCAAAAAGGTGTCAACAAAGGTGGGGGTCAAACATGGTGTCGCTGTTAATATGGGCTAGTCTATTAAACTCACTGCATTTAGAGATTAAGACGGTTCAATATCAGATACATTTTGCTTAAAGAGAAGCATGCGTAAACCCTTCCAAAGCTCTGAGCTTGACAAGCTCCTTGGTCCAGGAAATTGGCAGGACAATGAGGAAAGGTGCATAAATCTGTTAAATCAACCTTATGACGTCCAGATATCTCAAAATTGATTGTCGTTCTTGTACCCAGTGTCTGCGTAGTTCAGGCCTCCTGCATGACTATACCCCTACAACCGTGGCCTCTGACATAACAGCAAAGAAGACAGGTGACATGGAAAGAAATTAAAGTCTGTGTGCAAATCCTTCATAAGAGGCACTCAATCCAAACATTAGAAGGTGTAATTCTAGTCCATTGAAGATAGAAAAAAACCTGAACTGGTGAGTCAAATGGCCAGAGGGCAGGGTGCAAAAGTGGTCACAGGAGGGCTGTGCATGCTGCTTTGACCTGTCCTTAGCTTTGGCAGGTTTGAGTAATATCCACTAGTTTGTAGATTAAGGAAGGAGGTGGCCATTAGTACATACACCCTGTGGTTGGTGTATGCACTGAAACATGCCTCCAGATATCTTACTAACCAGTATGCATACTATAATTGTGCACAGAGTATTATCAAGTCTAACAGAGAATCCTTTCTAAAAAGAGGTCACAAACCGCATGACACAGGTTTTGATGAGAGATATGGTATAGTCTTTGATTAGTGTTCTTGTATCGGCTCGCAGAGATGTTCACCAGACTGCCATCATGACATGTGGTTAGAGGCATCTCCATCAGTCCTGCCTCTAGTCTACCTTTTTGGGCAGTCGACCCATTTTTGTGCGCGTGTTTCGGAGGAGAAAGAAGAGGACTGTGGTTATGGCACAGGTTACTTCGGCCACCCAAAAGGCCGTGTCCCAGCTGTAGTACTTGGCAATCGTACTGAAAGGCAGTCCAGCTAAGAAGCCGCCCACTGTGGAGAAAAGGGAAGAGAACATGTAATCCTTTCTATAAAAGTGTGCTGGACTTAAAATCATATCACAGCCATGAGGATAGACACAGACACAGACACACACAGACACACACACACAGACACACACACCCCCACACACACACACACACACACGCACACACACACACACACACACTATATATACACACATATATATACACACATATATATTTTTTTTAATATAGTGCCAAGTAAACCCATAAAGAGGGGGTGCAGAATGCTGTACAGGTTTTCCTACAGTAGCCATAAAAGGACTACAAAAACGATTTGTATATATGCAGCATATTTTGGCATCAGAAGTGGGGCCTTAACATTGGAAAGGGGGTCTATGTTAGCAACATTGTTCCTGGTTCCTTCACACTATAAATGGATTCTAACTGTCCGTACAGATATTTCAAAGAACTTAGCTCTATTCAGGTAGTTCTAACCTTTCATGTTCAACCCTTTTGTGCGATAGCACCAAAACCATCCTGTCTCTCCTATGGTGAATATCCACCTAAATCTCATGGTGTACTAATGACTTCTGTTTGTGCAACATGTTACATTGGCACATACAAGCCATCTTCAGCTCTTCTCTTAAACATTGCCTACCACAGATCACCTGGAAAAATGAAAAAAAGTGAGCAATACATGCAGGTACTTGTTACACTACTTACCATTGGCGGCTAGTGCAACAATGGCGTGGGAGGTGCCACAAAAGTTGGAAGGTGCACTTTCATTGGCTATGACGCCAAACAATGCTATTGGTCCATAAGAAGAAAATCCAAAGAGGGCACCAAGGGTTAGGATCCAAAGCTGTGGAAGGCAAATGGGAAACATTCATAGAAGGAATTACGGTCACACAGGTCAGCCAAATTGCTGAAAAACACTTTACTTGCCAGGCAAGTTAGGGAAGGTAAGCTAATCCTAACTAGTCAATGGATGGAAAGTAAGTTGTTGCCAGCCACCCAATGGATGAACGATAGTCTGCACCAGCAAGTCAATGGATGACAGATGAGACTTTTCCAGCCAGCCAAACCAAGGATATGGACTGTATGTGCCAGTCAATGGATGGCAGATGAGCTACTCTCAGTCAGCCTGTGGATGGAAGACAAAATGTCCCCTGCCAGCCAAAGACGATAAGCAGACTATTGACGAAGATAAGCTGCACCTGCCAGCCAATGGATGGAAAATATGCTTCAACTACCATCTAACTGAAATATGTCAGTCCGTTCTCTACCGACCAGTTTACAAACTGGGCATTCCAGGAAGGGTTCTATGTCCCCTAATCTTTCCTTCTACTGAAGCCAATAGATTTACCAACAAAAATGCTTTAAAGCAAGCTCTGTTCTTATGAAATGATAGATAGGATCATAATAGGTGCAGATCCACCCAATGACAGAGTAAAGCACAGTACAGTACAAGCAAGAGAGAGAAGAATGAAGACCAGCCTGAGACCTCCTGTTCTGTTAGTCCCAAGAGAAGAGCCAAAGGATGAAGTGCAAAGCTCCAGAGACTTCCGCCCTAGGAAACATCAAAGAAAAGAAAAAGTAAGAAAGGAAGAGGCATAGAGTAGTTTCAGAAGAGGGTGACATATGTACCTCCACGTTCTTAGTAACTAAATTGAGAGTCACTGACAAGCCCTAATAACTTGATTGAATTTGTGTATCCAATGAGCATCTACCGTTTTGTGCACCAACATTGCCTCTTCCTCCTCTGAGGTGCACCGTTTCATCTGATTGACTCATAACGCACAAACCACAGCAACAAAGCCCAGTACAGAATGGGTTTTTTACAGTAGCTAGTGCAAGAGAGTGAGGGTGAATCAAGTCCTGTGTTTGTGTGGTGCACGCTTTAGAGATAAAACTTTAGTGGCTGAATTGAAACTCTGGAAAGTAATCGAAGGCAAATAACTTATTGAAACAAACCCATGTGTCTTGAAGCAGCTTTGGCGTACCGTGGGGAGAGAGGTTTATTTTCAGGTCTGGGTTAAGTGACGATGAGAACTTTGAGACCTCTCAAGCGTATGATAGAAAGCAAGAACGGCACTGTTTTGCTCTAGGTAATCTTAATGCGCAGTGTGTATGCTGAGTTTGCTGGTTGAAGCATGTAATATTAAAAAAGTATCCACTATACAGCACCATGAAAGGAGAAGTGAGAGAACAAATACACTGACAAGAAAACTTACTCCAACATTTTCTATGTAACTCTACACATGCATGCTTAGCTACATACTAGAACAAGGTGGTGACTACATAGGTAGGTAACCAGTGAGCCTTGGATGCAGGTTCTCAGCATACCCAAAAGCCTCAAAACACCACTGTTTCTGCATATCACTTACCTTCGAAGACTCTGGGGTGACAGTGACCCGGAAGAGGTACATTGAGACAGCCATCCCAGCCATCATGGAGAGCAGGAGCCCATGGCGAGGATTTCCGTGGCTGCGCAGACCCACCTACAATACATTCGAGAGGAAGTAAGACTGCAGCTGTGGCCTCCATCCACATTACTGCTATTTAGAACCGACCCTCTGAGCTTATGCAGCAAAGTATGTCACTGTATTTATAGGTCTTCATGAAACACTGCAGAGTTGTATGGGCTTGTCATCTCTCAGCGGTACCATACCACGGATGGACAAGGACTTGCTACTCTGTCTTGAACTGCAAACTTTAAGATAGGTTGGTAACCCCAATTCACATGGCATTCATGCTTCGAAGACAGACCAGAAGATCAGACTCGGACAAAAACTGTAGGAACAAGCTCATATGATTGGCTAGCTCAACACTATTCATTGTGGCCTGCTCGAGTTCAGCAGTTATATACAATTGTTATGACGAAAACAGGCACTTGTGTAACAGCAAGGATCTTTATTTTCAGAAATCATCAGCATCACCAAAGCAGTGCAAAGGCGACAGCTGCCGGAGTCAGGTTACTAGAACGCCCCAGTGACGTTGCCAACACAGACATTTTCTAAGCAATATTCTGCCTGGGCAAACACTATAGTCCTGAACATAATCCACCCTAAAAAGAACACATCATAGCCGATTTGTTTAATTCTGGAACTTTCAGTGTTTATGGCGAAGCCGATATACACATCTTAATCATTCATAACTCCCTTCAACTTTAATTGTTCTAGGACTTTGCTTTAAAAAAAATACCATTGTATATATTTATGTATTTATTATTATTCTTTTGTTTATAACACCTACACATCAATTAATGAGCCACACAACCAACTCTGGTGAACTGTATCCTTCTTACAATTCTTTTTTCCAATAAGTAATACATTCAATTCAATATGTCCCTCCCCGCCCGCATCACTTAGCAGAGCATCATTCACAGCATTGTCTCATTCCAAAACTTTTGGATAGCGTAAACTGTTTATGTTGAACATATTCTAGCAGCGCAATTCCTTTGGATCCCACCTTCCCCTGTGCCCCCACACTCCTGGGGGATGTCATCGCAGAAGGAGTGTCCGGCTCCTTCATACAATCAACCAAATTCTCCCATGCCCGTGCAACCTCAAGTGAATAACAGCCACACTAGGCGTCACGAAACAGCACACAACTCTCACATAATTCTACCCTTTCTAGCTCTCTGTGCCAAGCCTCTACACTGGGCACCCTGGTTGCTTTCCAGTTTCGGGTAATTTTCCGTGTTGGAAGGTGGAATCTTACTGTATGGTTGCCCACATTCTTTTCCTGGCGTTTTGATGGTTTTTGACTTAGTTCGGCTGGGATCCTGCTAACCAGGACCCCAGCCTAGCTGCTTCCTCTCTAAACTGATTGCATGTACATTAGGTACACTCCAGATTGTTGCAAAAATACGGAAGAGGGACCCTGTAAACCTAAACTGAAGATAGGTAAGGGGGAGCAATCCACCAGGGAAGATAAGTATTACAAAAACATGAACAGGGGCATCCCGATAAATGAAATACCATACTGATGAAATCAGCCAAAGTCACCCACCGAACAGCTGATATGATTTTTGAAAAAATTAGCGCTTTTTCCCCACTGTATGACGTTTGGATGTTTTGATTGAGTATGACTATATGGTCTGTGTGATAGAGAGTTGGTGGATGAATGATATGAATGACTGAACTGTGTGACATGCTATTAGTGTTTTATTAGTGTTTGGGCTGATGTTTATCCATGACTGTATAACTTAATGAATTTTCATGTACAAGAAGTTCACCTAAATTTATTTTGGTCTAGAGAATCTTATCAAAAAAGGACTATTTAAAAATAAATTTTTCTAAAATCATATCATCTGTTCTGTTGGCGACTTTGGCTGTTTTCATCAGTATGGTATTTCATTTATCGGGGATGCCCCTGTTCATGTTTTTGTAACACTCCAGATTGGTTACTGGGTTACCCTTGTGAGTTTTGATTAACCCTTTCGATGCTCATGACGAGCTCAGCTCGTCATGATGCACAGTTGAGCTGTGCTGATGACGAGCTGAGCTCGTCATGAATAAAGAAGAATAGCAATTTCCAGCACAGGAGGGGGAAAACGCCTAGCAGCCAAGGTGTTAAATGTACATTAGGTACACTCCAGATTGGTTACTGGGTTACCCATGTGAGTCCCTAGTATATGATACCTTAGGTACCAAGGGCATAGGTACCCCGGAGGCCTACCAGGGGCTGAAGCATCTATTAAGCCACCACTGGGAAGCCTTCCAAAATAGCACCACAGATCTGCTACTGCAGCTTGGGTAAGGTGGTGCATGCTCCCCTTACTAAGATATAGGCTGCCTATACCTACCTTTAATCACTGACACATATAAACCTATAAGTCACTATGGCAGGCCTTATCAATCCTGAAGGCAGAGTGCTTGGTTTTGTGTGAGAGGGGGCCCATGCATGAGCAGGACCGCTCTGCAGCTTTCAGAATCACTTCTCTGTAGCTGTTCTGTGATGCAGCCACACTATATACTCTTAAGTGCATTATAACCTCGCGGTTAATGCTAACTTTGGAATGGCTGCATGGAAACATGTTGTGTTTGGTGTCAAACACTTTGGAATCCTACCACCCCCCACCCCCACCAGTTCTGGCGGTGGGGGTAGAATTCCACCCTTATAGAGGGAGAAGACATATACACACTTACCTAACCGGTAATAGTTCGAAGGAGCCCCAGCATCACAAAATGGATGCTGCAGCCACAGACACAAGTCTGACCTCCTGCTGCTGGACAAAACTCTGGCAGGGGAGGCCTGGACAATAGGTTTTCTGTCACAGGGAGTTGTAACCACCTCCCAGGCAGGCTTTAGTGTATTGGAGCTGGGTGGGTGCATTCAGTGAGTGCTTTTCAGACAGTGCTGGGGGCACACTTGGTGTTCCTGTGCATGACCCCAGTTCAAACCGGTTGCATGGGCACGCAGCCCCTGCTCTGGCGTGAAACTGGACAAAAGAAAAAGGAGTGTAACCACCCCCTCCCTGGGTCCTTCCATAGGTGGGACCCTAGAGTAAATCCAACCCCTAAACTTAGTATAAGTATAGGAACCCAGTCCTTAGGACTTTAGATTACCCTGGACGAAACTCTGCAACATGTATCCTGGAACTTCGACATTCTATTTCGACTAGAATTCTAAAGATTCTCCCTTGGGGTCAAGGAGTAACTCCCCTGTTCAAACAGGCACCAAAGAAGCATCTTGCTGATCTGCATTTCCAAGGCTCCCGCCGGATCCCAATGGATTTCCAACACAGGACACAGACTTCGAGACTTCTCAGAGGCCAAACGCGAGATCCCAGCCAAGCTGAGACCTGCAGCCCTCCCGAGTGACGTGGGACCGGAACTCCTGGACACTGTGCACATTTGCAAGTGCATCGACTGCCTGTGCTTTCCCGAAGTTGTGCATTGGGCTACTTGTAGTCCAAGCCCTGAGCACCATTTGCACCGAAGATTGTGGGCCTACACTCCACGAGTGTTCCGTGGGCCCGCATCTCGCATTTCCGCTCGAGGCTCCTTCGCGATCCCTGGTTCGTCGACTGGTGGATCCCCATTAAAGTAACTCTTCTGTTTCTTGGGCTGTCCTGGTTTGTCCAGACGTGCCCTGACTCCCCTCCAAAGGGTAAGTCCCTCAGACCTTGCTGGTCTGCACCAAAGCCAATCTCTGCTTTCTGCGTGGGTTGCTGTTGCCAAGGCTTGTTGGGTCCAATCAGGAAACCGACACTGCAGCACTCGACATCCTTCCCAGAAAAGCTCAAATCCAGCTCCTGGTCGTCATCAACGCCTCCTGGTCCTCGTGGCTCAAGAGTCAAGCTTCACCTTCTTCACCTGAAATCACCTGACATTGGTTGGCATCTTCTCATCGCCTTCCTGGTCACTGGCTAGTGATCCAGACTCTGTCCCTTCTGCTTTCAGGCTCTTCAGATCTTCGATCCACCCTTGGATCCACCCGGACACTTTCGACATGGTCACCAGCAGCACTGTGCAGCAGATCGCCATTGAAAACGACGACGAAACCAGACACAAAAGACACCCATTCACCCGGCTTCTCTGGGTGAGGTAACTCGAGTACTCCGGTGCTCCCGTGGGTATGGACTCTAGAACCTCTTATATCTAAAGGGGTCTGCTCCAAGTCCTCTTCTAAGTGTCCTTTTTCTGTAATTTTCCAACCGTGACTTTCCCATAGAAGTTAATGGTGATTCGCGGCTGTGTTGAGACACTGCACGTGTCCTCGATAGATCCCCTGTGTCACTACCTTGGGTGGTTCCTGGTGGCCCCAGCGGTTCTAAAGGCTCTAGGCCTTGTATTTATGTCAATCGTGGTTCTTATACCACTTTCTTAGTATATGGTTTGTGACGCCCCTAGGGCTAATCATATATTGTTCTAATTTACTGTGTGCTAAATAAGTTTACTAAAAGTACTTTTGCCTCTAGCCTCATAAAGAGACTAGAGGGATGTGTTTAGAATAAATACATACATTTTATATGCATACCTGGTGTGGTTCTCCTTTCATTTGGTCATTTATGAGATTATAGACTGGTAAAACAAGCTGCTTTACATTCCTTCAAGACTTAGCCTGAAGGCTGCTCTCCACAGCTACCACTAGGATAGCTTTCTATATTGGTTGTCTTTAAACCAACTATCAATAAGGGTCATTTGGACTGGTGCAAGCTGCCCACTAGAATAGTGGACAGTATATGCCAGGCCAACTGTAATGACCTACTTCTCTGTATGTTTTGGTGCTTCTGTCAGTCACCAGGCCATTACTTACCGCATCCTTTCTCAGGATCCAGAAAGACACCTAATTTCACAATACTTACCCAAGAAAGGAATAAACACTGAAAACATATAAGACCATTGCAGAGGAGCTAGCAAATAACAAGTCACAACACCTCCCCATCCGAGAGGGTACGCAGCAAATCACAACACCTCCCCATCTGAGAGGGTACACAGCGCATGCTCCTCCTAACAATGTATTGGATAGAATACTTAGAATTTAGACATCCCTGCTAGGAGCCAATTTCCCTTCCGTATCAACAATTACCCATTAGAGTGGAATCGCCCATCCCTCTGTAAGTACTTGGTAAAAAAGGGGCCAGACCTTCCTTCACAAGGAATAAAGACAAATGATATACTCCAAGGGTTCTTTCGTACATGATAATAGGATGACAAAAGAAAGAAATAACTAAACATCACAGTAAATATTAGTAGCAATCATCAACACATACATATATATAGAGCCTGAAAATAAAAGACATAGTTAGATACAATAAGTACACCTGGAACACCTCACCATCTTGTCATCTGAAGAAGGGTCCGTTTCTCTTTCCCTCTCTGGTTGGGTCAGGACTCTCTGTTCCACAAAACGTCTGCACGTCTGCACCCTGATGTATCATCAGACCGCCAAAACCACCAGACCAGCATCTCACCCTCTCTCGGACCCCCTTTCTCTAATATACAATGCAGCTCTCCATCGAAGTTTCTAGCTAACTCCGCCTACAGTTCTCACTGGATTCCTGTACCACCTCATACCAAGAGCACAACAAGCAGCTGGCCAAGCGTTTTGCTATGACTTTGGCATCAAGAGAGCACATTTTTCCGATAAAGAACAGGTCCGCTCTGGTTCACTGCTGGTGAACAACACATGGAAATAAAAATATAACCTCTCACCTAAAGAGGCTCAGAAGATGGCTGCAGTTTAGAATATGGAGTTGCTCAAGCATAGGCCTCTACTACTTTGAAAGCAGAATGATATTAGATCACGTCAAAGCCAATAGGCTAAAGTCATAATTCACCTAACTCAAATAACACTATGCACTTAATCCCTCAGTATTCACTATGGAGCACATGTGTGCACCATCACCAACAACACTGTACCTCGACATCCCATAACTTCTATTCTTTGGCAAGATTATTCTACTGAAAAACAGCAAGAGTATAGAACAGAAGAGAAATAGGCATATGCAAGACCATCCTACATTAAGGCGAAGGTAACATAGCACACTAAAGTCAGTACACAATGGTGGTGATCGAGGGTCATCACAGAGCATCAGACCACTAAGTGACTGATTCACTACACCAACTTCTCTCATTCCGTTTTGCAAAAAATCAATGCCTGGTCCATAAACATGCTTATGACCTTTTTTTGTTTTAGCCGGGTGTGGGAACCAACTCAGTAAGCATAGCCCTAGTGAGCAGGGACTTCCCGTTGGTTAATTTCAGCCATACAGGTCGTGGCCCTTCTCAATACTCCACCAGGAAAGGGCAGGACCACACCATATGATATATTATATTTTTGCCCTCACTACTCCGTATCTATGGCATGTGGCTCCTGCTGTATGAAACTATCTATTCACTATCTCTGGGGTAAGGTACGCCCTGTGAAGGACATATACGTTTATTAATTTAAATCGGGCGTTTCTAGACACTTCCAGGATTTGTTCCAATATTTTCACCCAATCTCGCTCAGGGATCGAACCTCCAAATTCTCCTCCCATCACTACCAGAGGCCATCCTAGGATTCAATGCATCAGCCCTGAGAGCTCTATAAAAGCTGGAAAATGCTTTACAAATGCTGGAGGTCGTAAATATCAATCAATCAATCAATCAGGTCACTTATATAGACCACTACATACCTGTGAGGGTCTCAAGGCGGTGGGGGGAGGGGAGGGAGTGGGGGAGGGGGTGGTTGCTGCTACTGATCGAAGAGCCAGGTCTTGAGGAGTCTTCTGAAGGCCAGTAGGTCTTGGGTCTGCCGTAGGTCGGTGGGGAATAAGTTCAAGGTCTTGGCGGCGAGGTGGGAGAAGGATCTGCTGCCAGCAGTCGTTCTTCATATGCGAGGGACTGTAGCGAGGCTGGCGGAGCGGAGCTGACGGGTGGGGGTGTAGAAGCAGAGTCCTCTGTTGAGGTATGCTGGGCCAGTGTTGTGCAGAGGTTTGTGCGTGTGGAGGAGGAGCTTGAAGGTTACCCTCTTGTTGACGGGGAGCCAGTGCAGGTCTCTCAGGTGTGATGTGGCTACCTCAGGGGATGCCGAGGATCAGGGTTTCCCTAGGCGTTCTGGATGCGTTGCAGCCGTCTCAGGAGCTTGGTCGACGTTCATGCGTATAGGGCGTTTCCATAGTCCAGCCTGCTGGTGACGAGGGCCTGGGTGACAGTTTTTCTCGTTTCAGTGGGTATCCGGAGGGTGTTGAAGCAGGAGACGGCGTTGACCTGTTTAGTCATGGAGAGGGTGGAGTCGAGGATGACCCCTAGGTTGCGTGCGTGGTCGGTCGGTGTTGGAGCTGTTCCCAGGGTCGTCGGCCACCAGGAGTCGTCCCAGGCTGAGGGGGTGGGGCCGAGGATGAGGACCTCCGTCTTGTCTGAGTTCAGCTTTAGTCGGCTGTTCTTCATCCATTCGGCGACGTCCTTCATTCCTTCGTGGAGGTTAGTTTTGGCGGTGAGAGGGTCTTTAATGAGGGAGAGGATCAGATGGTGTAGTCGGAGTAGGAGATGATGTTGAGGTGGTGCTGTTGGGCGATGTGGGCAAGGGGTGCCATGTAGATGTTGAACGTAGACAACAAAACAATCGCCAATACTGCTCAATTATTATATCAAAGAACAAAAGAAAGCTCGTTCTCAGCTTCATAGACCACTCTTTCAGTCTCGGACTGTATCTCCAAAGATTTTTTATTATTGATTTATTCAAAGGATTTTTTTGTTTTTCTTTTTACTTTTAAACATCAGACATTGATGTGTTACAAAGTCAATTAATCATACTTTTTGTACGGTAATAAAGAGGAAAGAAATCAGATAGTTAAAAAGAGATCCGTGAATATGTACATAGGGGTGTTTAGAAAAGTGCGTGGAAACAAATCCAAAATGAACAACCTACACAAGTAAGTTAAAAGGGTCATTCATCCACATCATACAGCGTCATTTATACCACATATATTCAATGTGCAGTGAAGTAAGGTCAAAGTGTGTAAGAGTAAAACGGGGAGATAAAATCCCTGAATCAAATCTTTTCACAATCCAGGGTTCAAAGGAAGATAATAAGATGTTTCTCTTATAATCGCCCTAAAGGTTTAGGCCATCTTATATTTACAACCACTGTTGGCCTAAGAAAACTGGGGAATCAAATTCCTCTTCATGAAAACACAAATTCACAAAGTCAAATACAATAAGGTCAATACAAATAGATCGAAAAGACACAAAATCACAGAATCAAATATACAAGGGTCAATACAAAAAGGTCGACGCGTTTCAAATCCCTTAAATCCTGGGATTCTCTTCAGGACCAAGACAGATATTTATCTGTTGGGCTTTCTTGGATTCTTATCTGTGATGGAGTTTTATGGGACAAGACGGGTGTGTTATAGCTCCTATTGGTCAATCAATTTTCCAATTCCAATTCCTTGCAAAAAATCGCTTTACTTTTTGGTTTGTTTATCGTTTGTGCTCTCGCAAAATGTTTGGTGTCCAACTACCCATTTGGCATGTCTCTCAGGGGCCGGTGGCGTAGCCTTACTGCTCTTAAGCCAAACCCTTCTTTGTTCAAGAATGTAGATGTTGAACAGCGTCAGGCTGAGGGATGAGCCCTGGGGAATGAGCCATATGAATTGACAGCTCTGATGGGTGGGTGGCTCTGCCAGTCACACCCTCAAGTGCTTCCTAAATGCAGCTTTCACCAATCTATGAAGCAAAAAATGTATGCCTGCTGAATTTTGGAGCAACACATCTGCACAGAACAGATTCCCTAACCGGGTTATGCCAGGAGCTATTTACTTGATTAGTCCCCGGCAGAACCCCGACCTACCCCCAGTGGGGCAGCCACTCTAGTATCCGTAATGGAATATTATGGGTGTACCGAAGCCGCCTGCGTGTTTTTTTGCAAACATCTCAGCCAGCACTGTTTCATTATCTAGAGCTCACCAGAACCCCTGAAGAGGCCGCCGGAGGCCAGAAAGCAGTTGGAACAGCTGATGAAGCATGGTAACAAAGGGCCCCATCTCCCGTCCTGGGTCCTGCCTACTATGCATCCACTGAGTAAACCACTGCATCTGTGCCGCCAAAAAGTAAGCTTCAAGGTCTAGAACTGCTAACCCTCCATCCACAACAGGGCATTGTAACTTAGCCAGTGGCACTCTTCGTTGGCTCGATCCGCAGAAAAAGGCAATAGGGAACTAATCTAGCTCCCTAAATACATTGTGAGGCACCAGGCAGGACTGTCCAAAAAAATGCAGAAGTCTGGGAAGTGCCACCATTTAATGATTGCAACTCGCCCAGCTACCGAGACAGGCAGCATCTTCCAGAAAGCTACACAAGTCCGGACGGATCAGACATTCTCCTTGCCCCCCGCATTCTTGTCTAACAGGTCTCTAGTATCATGGTATATCTTTACCCCCAGATATTGCAAGAAGGTGGGCTCCACACCGATGCCCTCGGGCCACAGACAGATTTAAGGCCACACCCACAGGGAAGAGCCTAGACTTCAGCCAATTAACGCCCAAGCCGGATTGTACTCCAAAACAATCCAGTAATCTCATTCCCCTGGCCAACTCCGTATCGGCATCATGTAGGAACAATAGCAGATTGTCAGCATATAAAGTGGTGTGATGCATTGAGCCTCGGACTTCCAAACCCCCGATGTGGGAGCCCAGTCCTCGCAATGGATGTCAGGGGTTCCACTGCCAATGTCAAGAGTAGCGGAGACAACTGGCATCCCTGGCGTGTGCCTCTTCCCACCGCATACTCCTCCAAAAACACTCTTTAAAATTAGGATATGACACACTTGAATACGAGTTACAGCAAACAAATGATGGCCGGAATGTGGAGAATGCAAACATTCTCCCCCAGTTTAAACATCTGGGTAAAATCCATCGCACTACACCACCCCAATTTGGACCTAGCCATATGCAAATCAGTCTTGACCCTGTGCCCCATGGGAACAGTCCAGACTGAACTGCCAGGCCAGGTCCTCCCTGGAGCCGAAACAAGCACCCTGGGACAGGTTTCAGGGTATGTCACCCTTCTTCAGCCAGGCTAGCTTGAATCCAGTGGCACAGTAAACAAGGGATCCACGTCTGGGCATACCTATCCCACTTAGGGCGAAAAGTGTTACAGCAAACAACGCCACCCCATTTTGGACCCAGTCGTAGTGGGCAAAAGAATGATGGATTTAACCCAGATCTTTTGACTGGGAGAGAATGTTTGCATTGTCAACATTCCGTCCATCATTTGTTTGCTATAACACTTTTTGCCCTAAGTGGGATGGGTATGCCCAGAAGTGGGTCCCTTACTCACTCCTCCTTCGTGAGCATCAGCAGGTGGAGTGGATTAAAAAAGCCATCCACCTTGTGTAAAGAGTGGGCAGGAGCACTTGTATAAAGGAGGTGTAATACTCTCTAAAATTATCGTTAATATCTCGTCTATAAAGCCTCTTCCCCCGTTCCGTCTCTAACTCTATAATCATGGAGCCCCTCTTAATGGGGTTGGTCAGCCAAGCTAGCAGTGACCTGGACTGGTCATGTTCTATATGCACTCTGTCATATACTCTCGGTGATTAAAACACCATAGTTTCTTTATCTGGACCGCCAGGAGCTCCTTGGACTCTAGCAGTGTTTGCTACAGCTCCGGGTTCCCATGTTGCCTTTGTTCTACATCCTTCAGCTCTGCCACTCAGGCCACCACCTCACGTAGCAGCTTTCCCCGAACCCTCACCGCCTCTGTTGTAAATCTCCCTCAGATCACCACCTTGAAAGTGTCCCATTCGAGTTGTGGCGTGGACACTGTATCTCTGTTTATCTCAAAATATTATCTGATACTTTCCCCAATCAAGTGTTGGAAGACCGGGTCCTCCGATGCCTTCACCCGTAGTCTCCATGTAGGTATGTAGGGGTGCGCTAATTCCCAACTCAAACACAATAACTCCAGATATTGATTTGAGAGAGTTCTTGTTAAGTATCCAACATCGTGTACTGCCTCTTGAACCCCAGGAAAGAAAAGGAAAGTGTTGAGGCGTACATGTTGCTCGTTGCTCATAGAAGCTAGAAAAAAATTACAAGTCTCTAGTTCTGAGAGTGTGGTTCCACGTTTTCACCTGGCCCCATTGTAGTTGCCAACCCCCAAACTTACAAGCCACTCTGATAACCAGTGAGTCCCAGCAACCTATCCCATGTGAGGATAAGCAATACAGTTGAAGCCTCCCCCAATCAGGATGGAGATGACCAGATAGGACGCCAAAACCCGAGACAGGTCCTCCACAGAGCCCAAATGGTCTATATTCGGGACATAGAAGTTAACCATCGCCACGTCCCGCGACTGGCCAATCTCTCGGTCATGTAGCATCCTGCCGGGTCCACAAGTTCCATGTTTCTAAAAGAGACCCCAGGGCACACCCAGCTAAGAACCCCTGCGCAAAGGCTGAATATGTGGTGTAATAAGTTTGGCTGCACCTGTGGGATACCAATCCCTTTTTAGCAGTGAGTTGTGTTTCTTACATCAGGGACAAACGGACCCCACCTTCTCTTAAGGTAAGAAAATACCTTCTACCGTTTAGACATGTTGCTCAGCCCCCAAACCATCAAGGACAGGAACTTTTATTTCAAGGAGGTCACCATAAGGGTGTTGTCATCTCCTCCCTCTGCAGCCAAGTATTACAGCAGCCCCCGCTCTGATTCATGCTATCCCAGATCGAGGGTCAACGTAGTATCTTCCCAAGGACACAACTCGAACCAAAATAATAAACGCAGCTCCCTAACCCAGGATAAGAAGGTAACATCCCCCAATCCGTTAGTCTCACAACAGCAGCCACAGGCATGTGTGACATACATGAAACACTTACTGGGTTGTGCATCACCATGGGTGCTTCCCAGTCAGACACTACTCCAGCCAGCTCATTGTGGTCAGCATATGTACACAGCTGAGAGGGCTGTACCCCAGGGCCCCAGTGTCTTTAATTGTCCAATACATCTCACACAGGAACAGTACTCAGTCGACCTGGATGTACCCCCAGTCAAAGAAGATCAGCAGCCGCACGGGGCATCATCAGCAATAATACAGTGTCAGAGCCCATCGTAGGGACAGTTCCACGATCAGATTCAGAATCCCTAGTTCGATCTTCCTCCACTGTCGATGGGGGTCTCACTCCTGGAGCACTCATCGTTGCCACCGCCTCCTCCACTCTCAACTATTCAAGCTGGTCCTCAAATCTAGAGGTGACTACCATTTTGAGACTCCGCACACGTCACCATGATTTGTTCTGAGAGGGATTGCATCCTGAGGGAGCCGGGCGATTGGCCGAGGGTAGGTGCTGGTCTAAACTTCACCATGTCCGCGGTACCCACCCGCAGCCAGGCAGGAAACCAGATCACATACTGAATTGCCTTATGGCAGAGGCGCCTCTTAGTTTCCAGGAATGTGCTCTTCTGTTTCTGAACCTCTCTTGTAAAGTCTGGAAAAATCCTGACCCTAGAATTCTCCACTTTCAGGTCCCCACGCAATCTAGCCTGGTGCAGTACATGGTCCCAGTCTTTACAATAAAGTAGCTTGGCCACCACCACATGGCGAGGCACCATGCCAGATGGTGGTGGCTTCGCTGGAACTCTGTGTCGTCTCCCAGGGCAAAGAAAGGGTAAAGACCTTCAGGTGCCACATCTTCCCTAAGCCATTTTTCTAAGAGGAGAGGATGTTAGGCCCCTCAGCTCATTCTGGTAGGCCACACACAAAGAATAATGTTCCTCCAGGCCCTATCTTCAGTGTCCTCAGCCCTATGTTCCAAAGTCTTGACCCTGCCCTCCATGGAAGCAAGGCATTACCTCAAGGATTCCATTTCCGGGGATAAATCCATTGAGTTTGTTCTGTGGTCATAACTAGGCCTGAGCGGACTTCTGTTTCACTGAACTCCGCAAAGTGCCAAAAAAACTCTGCTGCGCTCTGTGGAGTTCCGCAAGTGGTGGAGTGAAGTAAGTCGCTCTGCTCCCGCTGATTTGTAGCGACGCAAGTTTGTCCTGTGCTGTAAATTCAGCTTGAACGGCACCACACGCAGAGCAGGAGGGGGCAGCTTTTTTCTGCCGCTCGAGTAGATGTTCTACTCGAGTGGCAGCTTCCTCAACCCTAGCGGTAAGTTTCTCAATGTGAGCGGTAGCCACCTGTCGCGACCACCCACATCGAGAAATCTCGCCGGAGGTGGTCTAGCGTATGATTTTCATCACTTGAGATCGCCAACTAGAGCTGCGGGAAAGGAAAAACTCTGCGCTCTATGTGGTGCACAGAGTGGGAAAAACTGTGAAAACTCAGTGAGCGGAATAGTCATGACCTGCTCTGCCAGGCACCAGTGATCATCTCTAAGGATCCCCATATCCACCACAATCATGTTCATCTTTGTCTGTAAAGCTTCCCGGGTGTCAGTGATCGCCTGCAATATGGCATCCAAGATAGCTCCTTGGAAGTCCCCCTCAACATCAATGGACCCCAATGAGGGCTGCGCCCGGGGGCCCTTGTCTTTCTTTTTGGAAATTTTACCCATGATAGTTCTCAATGAAAGTTAATCAAGTCCAGGAGGCTGGCAGCAGTTCAAGGCACCCTATTGGGGGGATGGGGGGTCATCTCTCAACAGTTCAGATATAGCTAGTGGAGGCCCCTTGGAGTCACAGGGATTACTCCGGGCCCTTCGTGGGTATTCTCACTGTGGCAGAGGAACCCCGTGACCAATGTCAGGCTCCCCCGCGGCCTCTGCTTCCTTCCAGCACCCATAACTGACCGTGGTCGTCCCTCTTCCTCTGCGGGACTCCTGCAGCTATGTCAAGTCAAGTCAAGTCAAGAGATTTATATAGCGCGCTACATACCCATAGGGTCTCAAGGCGCTAGAGGAAGGGTGGGGAATTACTTGTCGAATATCCAAGTTTTAAGTTGCTTTCTGAATGCTAGGTGGTTCTGAGTAAGGCGAAGGTGAGTGGGAAGTGAGTTCCAGGTTTTAGCTGCCAGGTAGGAGAAGGATCTACCTCCCATGGTGGTTTTGTTGATGCGAGGTACGGTGGCAAGGGCTTGGTTGGAGGATCGCAGCTGACGGGAGGGGGTGGTGAAGGACAATCGTGTGTTGAGGCATTCGGGTCCAAGTTCGTAAAGTGCTTTGTGTGCGTGGGTTAGGAGGCGGAAAGTAATCCTCTTATTTACGGGGAGCCAGTGGAGGTTTTTCAGGTGACCAGAGATGTGTTCTTTACGCGGGATGTCTAGTATGAGCCTGGCTGAAGCGTTCTGAATGCGTTGGAGTTTTTTCTGGAGTTTTGCGGTGGTACCGGCGTATAGTGTGTTTTCGTAGTCCAGGCGGCTCGTGACCAGTGCGTGGGTGACCGTTTTTCTAGTTTCGGTGGGGATCCAGCGAAATGTTTTTTTGAGCATGCGAAGAATGTTGAAGCAAGATGATGAAACAGGGTTGACTTGTCTGGTCATCGAGAGTGAGGAGTCCAGGATGACGCCCAGGTTCCGTGCGTGGTCCGTCGGGATGGGTGCTTTTCCAAGGGCTTCTGGCCACCAAGAGTCATCCCAGGCAGAGGGGGAGGTGCCTAAGATGAGGACTTCTGTTTTGTCCGAGTTCAGTTTCAGACGGCTGTGCTTCATCCACTCGGCTACTTCTTTCATTCCTTCGTGTAAGTTGGTTTTGGCGGTGTTAGGGTCTTTGGTGAGTGATAGGATCAATTGAGTGTCATCCGCGTAGGAGATGATGTTGAGATTGTGTTGGCGAGCGATGGCCGCAAGGGGGCTCATGTATACGTTGAAGAGGGTGGGGCTGAGTGACGATCCTTGTGGCACGCCGCAGATGACTGCAGAGGCCTCTGACTTGAATGGTGGGAGGCGGACTCTCTGTGTTCTTCCGGTGAGGAACGAGGTGATCCATTCCAGTGCTTTTCCTTGGATTCCTACGTCTCTGAGGCGCTGTAGAAGGGTGCTATGACAGACTGTGTCGAAGGCAGCGGAGAGGTCGAGGAGGATGAGGGCGACTGTGTCCCCATTGTCCAGTAGAGTTCGAATGTCGTCTGTTGCTGCGATGAGGGCGGTTTCAGTGCTGTGTTTGGCTCGGAAGCCGGACTGTGAGGAGTCGAGGGATTTGTTGGCTTCGAGGAAGGCGGCGAGCTGGTTGTTGACAGCTTTCTCAATGACTTTGGCCGGGAATGGAAAAAGCGAGATGGGGCGGCAGTTTTTGAGTTCGGTGGGGTCAGCTGTGGGTTTTTTCAGAAGGGCGCTGAGTTCTGCGTGTTTCCAGCTTTCCGGGAAGGTGGCGGAGTTGAGGGAGCAGTTGATGACATCTCGGAGGTGTGGTGCTATGATGGAGTCTGCTTTGTTGAAGATGTGGTGAGGGCATGGGTCAGTTGGGGATCCTGAGTGGATGGAGTTCATCAGGCGGATGGTGTCCTCAGTGGAGATTGGGTTCCAGTTGTTAAGGATGTTCAAGGGGGGTGAAGGTCCTGCAGAAGGTTGGGTGGGTTGGTCTTCGGGTCGGTTGTCGAAGCTGTTGTGGATGTCTGCGATTTTGTTGTGGAAGAAGGAAGCTAGGGAGTCGCAGAGGGCTTGGGAGGGGGTGATGTCGTTGGAGTTGGCTGATGGGTCGGTAAATTCTTTGACGATGTTGAATAATTCCTTGCTGTTGTGGGCGTTGTTATCTAGACGGTCTTTAAATGCGGCTTTCTTGGCAGACCGGATTAGTTGGTGGTGTATGCGGGTGGCGTTTTTGAAGGCGTCCCTGGTGCTGGTGTTTGGGTCTTTTTTCCAGGCCTTCTCGAGGGAGCGACAGTGTTTCTTCGATTTTTTAAGGTCATCGTTGAACCAGGAGGCGTTTTTGCTGCCTAGTTTGCTTTGGCGTTTTTTCAACGGTGCTAGGATGTCGGCGCTGTTGGATAGCCATTGGGTGAGGTTAATGGCTGCTTGGTCGGGGTTTGAGGAGTGGGCGGGGGAGTTTTGAAGGAGCGATGAGGAGATCTGGTCGATGGTGATTTTGTTCCAGTTTCTTCGCAGAGTAGGTTGAGGATGGTTGTGAGTTGTGGTCTTATTGTAGATAAAGTGTACGCAGCTGTGGTCCGTCCAATGGAGAGTTGTGGTGTGACTGAAGGAGACATGTTTGCTGGAGGTGAAGATAGGGTCGAGTGTGTGACATGCGATGTGGGTGGGCGTAGAGACAAGTTGTTTGAGTCCGAGGTCGGCAAGATTGTCCAGAAGGGTGGTGGCGCTGCTGTCATTGCTCTTTTCCAGGTGAAAATTGAGGTCTCCCAATAGAATGTAGTCCTTGGAGGGGAGGGCGTGTGGGGTGATAAAGTCAGTGATGTCGTCACTGAATTGTGCACGGGGTCCTGGAGGTCGGTAGAGGAGGGTGCCTCTGAGTGTGGTCTTGGGGTCGGTGTGGATCTGGAAGTGGAGGTGTTCGGCGCTGGCAAGGTTGACGTCTGAGCTGGTTGAGATGCGGATGGAGTTCTTATGGACGATAGCGATGCCTCCTCCTGTTTGCTTGATGCGGTCCTTGCGGATGATCTTGTATCCTTCCGGGATGGCAATGGTGATGTCTGGGGCTGAAGAGGCATTCATCCATGTTTCTGTTAGGAAGGCGACGTCCGGTGAGATGGTGTCTAGTAGATTCCAGAGGTCGATGGCGTGCCTGTGGACCGAGCGGGTGTTGAGCAGGATGCATTGTAGGTGGTTGGTGTCAGATATCTGGTTGGTGTTAGTGGATGAGGAGTTGTTCTTGGTGCCGTCGAACTTGCAGGAGTAGCATGTGAAGGGTCCATGGGTGTGTCCAGGAGCGGCTTGGGCGCAGTTGGAGAGTTGGCCGGGCTTAAGGGCTAGGAGGGTGGCGGCGTTGTATGTAATGCGGGAGGGCTGGGCATTGCGTGGACCAGGGGGTCTGGCGCTGGGCGCGGTCCAGGCGCGGACGGGCGTAGACGGGCTTACCTTTGGCGCACCTTCGGCGCGCAAGGGGCGCGATCGCTGCGCGTGAACGCTGCGCGGAAGTACATCAGTCATATAAAGGAGTTGGGGGGGAGGGGCGAGGGCGGAGCAGCTGGGAGGCGGGGTGGATATCCGGGGAGGGGAGACTAACAACAACAAGGTAGTAAACAAAATGGCAGTCGGGGCACACACTTGCAATCACACGCTAAAAGTTACTATTAGGGCACAGGGAGACACAATCGTTAAAGCGAGGCACTTCAGGTGAAGCTCAGCGTTGCAGCGCGCTGTGCTCATATGTTAATTAGTCCGATATGGACTAGCGCTACTCTGCTCTGCTAAAGTAAGGAGCGCTATGTAATTAAATGAGTGGACAAATCGGGCGCAGCACAAAGCAGCAAAGCAGCAAGCAGCTGAGTGATCAAATGAGCAAACAAATTGGGCAAAGCACAGCAGAACGATACCGCAGTGGGGTCGGGGAGGCAGCGTGAATGAGGAGCGGCCGTCTTTGACGAGTCAGAATGGTGCTACTCCTCACAAGGTCCAGCTGACCAGGAGTGAGGCACTCTCTGCCCTCCGGTGCCAGCACTCGGGCCCTTTCAAAACCATACTGCCTCCATCTTGGCAGCATGTCCATTATGCTGTTCGCTCCTCCTGCCAAGTTCCGATCTGGAGCAGTGGGGGCCACAGAATCAACCCTATTGTGCACCAGAGACGAAGGGAAGTCCCCCTCTATCCTTTAGGTGCTCCCTTGGCAGGGAAGCCGGTCAAGATGATGCTGGCTAGAGCCAGCTGGCAGCACCCGATGCTCGGCCTTACTCCATCAGCGCATGGCCAAGCACACCTTCTCCAAGGCCAAGTTGACAATTTCCCCCTCTACATCTTTTGGAAAGTAGAACACTATACTTCTGGTTAATAGTAAGTAATGTTGTTATGATTGCTTGTAAGAACTGCATCATGTTGAGTAGGGTTTAAGATGTAACAAGTTCATACTGTATTCTGTGGCACAACCTACAATGTCAAATGGAAAAGATCCTTTTTGGTATTTAATGATAATTGGTTCACTAGTTTTGTGATAGTAAGGGACATACACCTAGAAGTCATTTTGCAGTATACCTAAGTACATTGTGATGACAAAACACAATATTATAAGCTGATGACAGACATTAAAAAAATGTAAAGGCAGCCATATTATTTACATCACACTTAGTGTGTGTCCTGTCTTTATACCAAAATCTACATTAAGACTATTTTTGTCATGTCTATGAAGACATGACAGACTTTAGGAAATTAGGTAGAGGTAAGGATTTTTTTTTTTTAAATGTAAATATTTTTTGCACGGGGTGCTACTAAAATGTTTTTTTTTTAAATACTACTGTCCTGTACCCCACTGCACTGTACTCTGCACCCACCACTGCACTCCGTGTCACTCTACTCTGTGCCACTGTACACTACTCTGCACCACTCTACTGTATGCCACTGCACTGTACTCTGCACCACTGCACTCTATGCCACTGTACTCTGCATTATTCAACTGTACGCCATTCTACTCTACCCCATTTCATTCTAACGGACCCTACTCTGCGCCACTCTACTCTATGCCACTTCACTCTACACCACTGCATGCCACTGTGCTCTACTCTATGTCACTCCACTCCACAGACTGCATGCCACTCTAGCACACTCCACGCCGCACATTACCACTGTACTATACGCCACTCTGCTATATGCCGCTAGACGGTACCCCACTTCACTCTAGCACACTCTACTCTACGCCACTACAAGCCACTTTACTCCACTGCACGTCACAGCTCTGTACTATAGTCTGCACCACACTACTGTATGTCATTCTACTGTATGAAACGTGACTCTATACACTGCCACTCTACCATACTCTATTCCACAAAATGCCACTTTACTGTACACCACTTCAACTCTACCCCACTCCACATTGCTCTTCTCTAGTCTGCAACAAGCCACTCTACTCTACTCCAATCCACACTACTCTCGCCCCTCCACAAGAGTGTTGTGGAGTGGTGACAGTAGAGTGGCATGCACTCTATGCCACTGCACTGTACTCTACCCTGCATCACTCCACTCCACACCATTGTATTCTACTCCGGGCAACTCTACTCTATGCAACTGCACTCTATGTCACTCTATTCTAGTCTGCACCACTGCCACATATTACCACCCTACTGTACGCCACTCTACTCTGCTCCACGACACTGTATTCCAAATTGCTCTGCACTCTACAATACTGCATCCAACATCACGTTCCTCTACTCTGCACCACTCTACTCTATGCCATTGCACACCATGCCACAACACTGCAATCTACTGTGCACCACTCTAGCCTATGCCACTGCACTCAATGCAACTGCACTCAATGCCACTCTGCACCACTCCACAACACTGAACGCCATGCTACTCCACAATTAGTACGATGGTACTATTCCTATGTAAAGAAAAAAAACTGTATATAAAATGAGTCATACCAAAGTACGAAACATTATATAATTAAACTATTCTTCCCCCCAAAAAAGTTACAAATTCATTTAAAAAAAACATTTGAAGAGAAGTTATAGCTAGGAAAAAGTAATTTTTTATTTGTATACAAAACAAACTTAAACTACACAAATATTAGAATTCTAGAGTTATAGTTATACCTTGAAGCTATAATTTGCTCACCACCCAAAATGTAATATAACTTGAGCACCTCCGTAAATAGTGGTGGTTCGATCCTGGCCCGGAGATTGAATTGTACTATATATGATATTTGTGTATTTTCTCAGTTTTTTTCTTCGGTTAACTAACTTGAATTTGAGGCAATAAACATTTTTCTCAAATCAAATGCACTTAAACTGGTAATAAGGAATTAAACCTGTGAGCTGTAGTAATAAACGAGTGAAACTGTGTCTATTGATAGGCTTGTGCTATTTAGTCACGTTTATTTTTATTGCATATATAGATATATATATATACACATATATATATTTTCACAGATATATATATATATATATATATATATACTTTATTTATATATATATTTTTTTTAAATAACAGTTTGTTGGACCCCCTTGCTAAACAAATGTTAAAAATCCGTTCACTTTAACCCCTTCACTGCGGCGGCTATTCCGCCGCAGTGCTAAGGGGGCGGGGCGGAAATGCGGCGGGCGCATGCTGGTGATGGAACCGCTCCGTCACCAGCGTCGGTTGCGCTGTGCTTATGACGGAGCGGTTCCATCATGACCCCGCCCGCTCAATAGAACGCTCAGCGCAGGCGCGGAATTCGCGCCGTGCAGGAGGACGGGCGAGCCATGACGGAACCGCTCCGTCATCAGCACAGCGCCACCGCGGCTGATGACGGAGCGGTTCCGTCATCAGCAGGGGAGGGGTTAAAAACCAGTATCAAACACTGGCAAAACCAACTGGTTGCCACTTTGCAACCTTTGTTTGCTTTAGCACACTTTATGACAAAAGCCACTGAAAGATTGCCGTCTGTGTGTGGGCAAGCATGTGCATGCAGCAGTTGCAATCTTGGAATGTTTTGCTCATAAAGTATGACAGAAATCAATCCAAGATTGCCATCCATACGCATCGGCAGATGCAAAGTGTTGGACAGGGAACCTTGGAGAGAGAGAGAAAGTATAGACAGTGACTGAGTGACAGGCATAAGAGAACTAGTTGCGTGGGGTCTAACGTGAGGAGTAAGATGGTGGGGTGCAGGAAGAGAAATGGTGAGAGAGCACAGTTGTTCTGCTTCCAGCTGCAGAGACAAGAACAAGGAAGAATTAGACAAATCAAATAGTCTCTCAGGCACCACAATACAAGCACACCATGACAGATGGAAGGACACACAAACCACTTCAATATATTTGGTGATAGAGCCAATAGGCATGTGGCATAATCTTTGATGTGATTGACAACGTTTAAGTAAATGACTAAATGAGTCAGATCTAAATAAGCAAAGGATTGTAGTGGGCTGGCCCAAGCCCCACTCTAAGTACATTGGTGACGCCCGATATTTTGACAACAGACATGTAAAACATGACCATAAAATGTGTATGCAACCTGGGTGTCAGTACCGACTACCTGTGTGCCTTTGAGCACCAGAAAGCTGTGGCTAAACTGTCTGCACCCTCAGATGCTTATCTATTTAACTACTCTTTGGTGTTGCCCATGATTTTTTGTTTAAGTTCAGTAATTGTGTTTTCCAAGAAAGGAGATCAAGGATAGGCATTTAATTAAAAATAGACCAGGTATGCTTGAACATGGTGGGGGCTGTACATGGTGGGGGTCTGAAAGTTGCATGCAGTGTGCTCTGCGCCTGTAGCATCAGCCAGGCATGTATGGGGGTGCTGATGGCTTCTACAGGATTGGCCCTGCTTGGGGGGGGTGAGATGGACTAAAGGTTGCCTGTTGGGCACTCTGCTTCTACAGAAGGTGCCCAAGCAAGTACAGGGAGAGGTAGGATGACTGAAATGTGTCAGTTGGATGCTCTGCTTCTCCGGCGGTGGCCTAGGGAGGAGTAGGGGCTAAAAGATGCCAACTAGGCACTGTGGCTCTGAAGCAGCAGCCAGCTTGAACAATGCAAGGGGTGGGGTACTAACATTGGGGATGGTGAAGGGCGAAAGAGAAGGTGGAGAGGAAAAGATGATGAGGAGATGGGGATCACAGGACGGGGATTGAGGAGGGAACAAAGTGTAGGTCTACTTCTTACAGTAATGAAGCGATGCAACTGTCCACAAAATGAAATTGATTCGATGGACAGCCCATGCAAAAAGAAAGGCAAATTCTAAAAAGTAAATTTATTTATTTATTGAATTTATAGAGCGCGACAGCTACCCATAAGAGTTTCCCGGCACTAAAAGACAGGTGCAACAAAACTCTAGCCAAAGAAGTTTATTGGTCATAAAGCCAGGTTTTCACGACTCTGCAAAAGCGCGAGTGGCAGTTTTCCATCCGAATGTCCAAGGGAAGTGAGTTCCACAATCTGGGTCCCAAGTTTGCAAAAGAGCCTCCGCCCATTCTAGAGAGCCTAAACTTGGGTACACTGATGAGATGATGCGATGAGGAGCGGAGTGAACGAGCAGGGGTATAGGGAGTAACAAGGGCCTGAAGGTATAGGGGAGCTACCCCAGTTTTGATCTTGTTCATAAAGCTCAAAACCTTGAACTTTACACGATTTTCGAAACGGAGCCAATGAAGCTCCCTCAGGCGTTCTGTGATGTGGTCACGTTTTCGGTAGCCACAAAGAAGCCATGCAGCAGCGTTTTGGACCAGTTGAAGGCGGCGTGTGACTGCCTTGGTGGACCCCAGGTAGAGCGCGTTGCCGTAGTCCAACCCCGAGGTCACCAAGGCACTCACAACGGATCTCTGGGTGTTGGAGGGAAGTATCCAAAAGATTTTACGTAGCCACCGCAGAATGGTAAAGCAGGTGGCTGCTACTTTATTTGCTTGATCGTTCATGGATAGTCCCCTATCAATAATTACTCCAAGGTTCCGCACTCGTTCTGACGGGATTGGTAAGGTGTCCATAGCAGATGGTCAATGTCTCGGGCTCCAAAGGTCAGATTTATTCCCGAGAACCAACACCTCGGTCTTCCCACCATTTAGTTTAAGCAGGTTGCGATTCATCCAGCCAGATATTTCGTTGAGGCTTGCTTGCAGAGGGGAGGGACGAGTGGAGTCAACTTGAGATAATGAAAAAACAATTTGGGAGTCATCTGCATAAGTAAACAAATTAAGTTCAGAACTTTGTGCAACATAAGCCAAGGGAGTAACGTAAAGATTAAAAAGAAGGGGACTAAGGATTGATCCCTGGGGCATACCATACGGGGAGGGGTAGCTTTTAGAAGTGGATAAGTGCCAGAAAATTTGGAAGGTACGATCAGACAGGAAGGACTTCAGCCAGTCCAGGGCTTTACCGCCAATGCCAATGGAAGCCAGAGACCTGAGGAGGATGCTGTGCGATACAGTGTCAAATGCTGCACTGAAGTCAAGTAAAATCAGTGCAACCGTTTCACCACGATCTAACAGCAGGCGAAGGTTATCTGTGACGCCCAAGAGGGTAGTCTCCGCGGAGAAACCCGGACGAAAGCCGGACTGGGAAGGATGCAAAAGACTATTTTCTGTCACAAATTTAGAGAAATGGACATGAATATGCCTTTCTAAAGTTTTGGAAAATGCCGGTAGTAACGAAATGGGGCGGAAATTAGAGGCTACATTGGGATCCGCAGAGGGTTTCTTTAGTAGCGGGGTAATCATTGCGTGCTTCCAGCACCTCGGACAATAGCCGAACTGAGTGAGTGGTTCAGCAATGTACAGATCGTAGAAAGATGGGGAGAATCCAAGGAGCGAAGTATCGGGATAGGCAGAGGGTCGAGCGGTGAGCCAGACTTAACTTTGCTCAAGATCTCCAGAAGAGTTGAGGGGCAGAGATCCGGCCAGGACAAAAGTTGGGCCGAGGGCGGCGCTGAAAAGTCAGCGTCCTTCTCCATAGACAAGAGAGGGCTCATGAGATCATTGTTATTGCCTTGGACAGAAATGTCCTGGTATATATTCACAATTTTAGAAGTGAAATAATGGTCGAGTTCATCACATTTACTGCTCGATAAAGGGGGAAGTGTCGCTGTGGTCTGTGCACCAGCAAGGTCTCTAACCACATTAAACAGTGTTTTGGATTTGTTCACTGCTTCATTGATTATTCTACTGACATGATTAGCCCTTGTTAGGGCACACGCCTTGTGGTAACATTTCAGCTCTGTTTTATACATGATACCGGCTGAGATGGAATAATCCCTTCTCCAGACACGTTCTAATTTTTTGCATTTAGATTTGTCGATGCGGAGTGTCTCGTTGTACCATGGGGCAGGAGACTTATGAATTATCCTTTTCTTATGGACAGGAGGAAGGCAGATATTAATGGCTTCAAAGAGCCAACGTTCATAGAACTAGCCACAACGTCCATGTCGTCCAAATCAGATAAATTAATGGGCTCAAGGTCGGCCACGGCTCTATTAAAAGCGACAACGTCAAGCTTTTTCCAGTCCCACTTCTGTGTACTCACGGAGGGTCTATGATTAACTAAGGCCTCATTACTCGCCTCGGTAAACTTAATTAAATAATGATCAGACCAGATGACCGGCACCGCCGGAAGGCACTGTAATTGAGCACTGTTAGAAAAAATAGGATCTACAAAATGTCCACCCCTGTAGGTAGGACCCTTATTTTGTAGAATGAGATTCAAGGAGGCAAGGTCGGCTATGAGATTGCAAGCCATACTATCCTTAAGGTCCTCCAAGTGCACATTGAGATCGCCGACAACCAAAAAGTTGCTGGACAGTGTAAGAACTGAGGCTATAAATTCAGAAAGTTGCACCTGCCAAGGATTAACAGAGCCTGGGGGACGATACACTAATAGTCCAGAGAGGGTGAATTTGGGATGGAGAATGAGCTTAAAATACGCTGCCTCACAGCTGCCTAGGGGGACCGGGTCAAATTGGCATTGGTAAATGTTTTTGAATATTATTGCCACACCACCCCCTACTTTCTTGGACCGATCATTCCTCACAATTTAGTACTCACCAGGCAAAGCTTCTGCAAGGTCTGGGCCAGAACTGTCATTAAGCCAGGTTTCCGTAATAAAAAGCGCGTCAGGAGAGTCATCAGTAAGGAGGTCGAAAATCTCATGTTTATTTTTGGGCAAGGAACGACATTTCAAGCTAAGAAAAGTATAATTAGGAAAAGAAGGAAGCACCGTCCGTGGCGCAAGGCTATGGCATAGTTGCGGAACATCTAAATAAAAAGGACAGTGGGGGCAGCATTGTGGAAACTGTTCCAGAATGTCAAACGTGGCCATCGAGTGATCCCTCACGGGCCTTGGAGCAAGTAACATGAAAAGTGGTCTGACCCAAAGTCCACTTTCTCTTAGTGACTACTCAGATGTATACACTGTATAAAGGATTAGTAACATGAAGTTTAAGACAAAGCTAAAGAGGTCTATAGGCAAGACCGAAAAAGGAGTTTGTCTGTGTGGTCGAGCACTGGTGCTAGTAAACCATCTTCAGGTCAATTTGCGACTGCAATTTATCTGTGAACAACAATTCAAAATATACGCAGTTGGGACAAACAATATTGTGTAAACCCGGATGGAAGTTCCCTTGTTGACAACGCAGCCAGAATACACACTTACCCGTGCCACTGCCCTGTCTGAGAGGAACCCAGCTGCAATGCTGCCCACAAGACCACCGACCTCCAGGGCACTCATGTAAGAACTGCCTGGGATAGAAAGGGAAGCGTGTTACTGTTGGATGATACAGGAGCTGTATCTCACCATGCTTTATTCAAGGGGTACACGAGGCACACACCAGCAGAATTGTTATTATATAGAACACAAGTGCTAATTAACAATAGCAAGTCGAGATTGCAACAAACTTCAGGTATCAAGTAAAATGGAAAGTAGCCATAGCACCATGAATGTGTCTGAGGAGAAGAAAGTGAGATTCTAAAGGTATTCCATTTTGTGTCCCCATTCTACGTTCCTCCCCAGATAGCCTTTTGGTAGAATGGTATCACCTAAGTAATAACTGTATCTGTAATTATTTTTTGTAATGCACTGGATTGTGCAGCAGGATTCGAACTTGTAGTTTCAGTGTGGCATATTTATTACTTTTATATGAGTCCTAGAAGGTTGAAAAAAGGACAACAACATGTTGGTAAAAGAAGTATTTTTAAGATACAGGCGTGGGCTGTTCGACGCAGGCCTGGCAAGCTGCAGAGGAGTGGCTAGATACGAGGTTTCTGGTAGGAGGGTGGAGCATCAGGCAGTTTCTGAGGCAGGTTGGACTTTGCCTCCGAAGATCTTTATTTTAAAGGAGATAACACACTGCCTCTTTACTATAGAGGTTTTAAATCTGGTTAAGAATGTTTGTTTCTTCACAATGAGACACAAATTGAATACTTCATTTTGTTGTCTTCATTTTGTGACATGAAGTTCAGATCTTAGGTATTTTCAGACAACACGCAACTCATGGCTACTACTAAACTCTCCTAAGATCTTGTGTCCTAAAAAGCCGCCACTCATAGTTGAGATTCTGCAGGATTCCACTCAGAAGTCACAGGCAGCTTAGGTCCTAACAAACTCTATTGAGTGGGTGGGCTCCATAAATCTCCACTTGTCTACTGGGATCTTCCAGTCCCCACTTGGACCTAGTATTATCCCAGGCTCCACTCAGATTATGTTATACCAAACACAGTTCACATCATGAGTTCTTCGGTACCTACTTGGCGCTTATATTGTTCTACACTATTCTCAGGGCTGTGCTAGACCCGCATTCAGATTTTGTGTTACATCAGTCTCTTGTCACTGAAAGTCAATCTCAGTGGACACCCTCTCTAAAAAGCTTGCCTCTGTGCATACATCCCAATAGCAAGTCTCAGCTGGCATCTGTGAAGGGTGAGTGACTGTGGGCACCTTCACAGTGACAGTCTTTGAGCATATCTTAGAGCCAGTCTTCTAAGTACCTTCGAAGTGCCAGTCCTTGAGGATATCTTGAAAGAACTCATCACGGTGGGTGTCTTTGTAAAGGCTTCATTGTTGAATACACTGAGAACAATACATGTATGAACCCTACCCCATTAAAACTGACCACCGGATGTGTGCGTGAAAGCAAGAAAGAGAGAAAAGGAGAGATAGAGGCAGCTATTACAAAAAAACAGAAAGATGGTTGGGGAGGAGGTTAAGGAACTAAATGAGAGTAACTGCCACCCTCCCACCTCACCATCTCACCCATGAGCGCAGACTGTTCTTTGTCCTGTATCAGGAAGAGCTGCCCCCAGTCTGTGCAGCATGTCTTTGCCCCGAAGACCACCAGGTAGCCCCAACAGAGCAGCCATAGATACGGTGACAGCAGGAATTCTTTCAATGTGCTCTGGTCACCTGAAGAGTCTGCAGGGGAAGAAGGCCAGTAATCAAATCATTCTTAGGGCGCACATTTATTGATCCATTATCGCTAACCACACACTCACAATGGTTAACTTATGCAACAAAAGCCACCACTTTAAACACAAAACATACATGTATTTGTTGCTCTCCCGAAACTACTGAAACCTGTGTCAGAAGCCAAAAAGTTGAATGACTCCACATGTTAAAACTCACTTATGAGGGAATGGGTACGGCAACCTACCAATAGTAACCCAGCTCAATGTACCTACTGGCACACAGGAAAAAGATTACTAGCCCCCAGCACCTTAATCTAAACATAGCTACATACATGGAGCCCATAGTGCTGAGAATGTGTCTTGTTAGACTTCAAATAATGTACTTTTTTTTAAAGTAAATCCACTGTAAAGGCTCAATATTAGATTTGCTCCGGGGCATTGCTCAGTGTTTTACAGACTTTTTTATAAGCGTGTGAGTTTCTCTCGTTTGGATAGACCAAACAGTAGTTGTAGTCCACTGTAGGAAAATCCATGCTTTCCATGTGTGCCATTGGATTGATTTTCTTTCACATTTATGTACCTGGGCTGCTGATGTTTCTGATCAGTGGCTAAACATACTAACATCTTTGGCTCAACAAATTGATATATTTGACTTTTCTGTGAGTTGCCGTGGACCTGCACATACTGCACAGGTGGATTAAAAGTGCAATACCGCATGTGTTCTACATGGAAGTGATCGCCACCCAAATGTGGTGCCAAAACACAGTACTTGAACAGGGCAGCATGGATGTGGAACTACAGGCCAGGCCTAAGTATAGGTTAGCAATCTGAACTCTTTTTTGGCTTTACCTTGCTAAATCTGACATGATATAAGTCAATTGTTCTTGTGGCTTGCACTACTAACTTTGATCTGCACGATGTCTGAGCCAAAACCAGACAAGGAGTCTTCCATCCTTGGTTGGATGTTATGGGGTAACAGCCCCAATGGATTCTTAAGAAATAAAAGTATCACACATGGAGCATACTTCAGTAGGAAGGTACCAGATAAAGAGATAAGAAAGCCTATGCTTCACTTAAATTATGAAGGAGTGGATTCTTAAAGGAGCCAGAGTTCACAAAGAGGAAATCCTAATCCTTTTCACCATTGTGAAAAACTGGTAAATATTACCTTGTGGGATAGGTTTGCTTAATACGTCTCATCAACTGGATTGCGTAATAAAAGAAGGGGACTAGACATTGTGCAGGAATTCTGATTTGATCTGTTCAAACATTTCAACCAATCAAGTCTTATGTTGGATGAATTCATGCCTGCCTGGGAAGGGACAGAGGAGCACCAACGTTCCTTTAAATCTTTCACTATAAATTCTATCAGCGTCAGCAAAACTGATGTCCTGATGCTTCACAGAGACAAAATTATAACAAACGTTGTTTGAAAAACAAAAAGGACTACATGGAACTGGAAACTTGCCAATGGTTTTGACTGAAGAATGAAAAACGCCTCTCTTCCACCTAGAACCTAGGCCCTGATGTCCAAGGATCAGTCAATACAATTTCAGAACATTTGGAACACCATAAAGAATGCAAAACCTTTCCTGCGAATTCTAAAATCTGGACTTTGAAACTGTATCACCTTCAAAGGATCAGGACGATTGTCCAATGCAACCCAAGAAAGGAGCACCTTTGGCAAGCAAGGTATCCTGGCTTGTCTGGCTCTACTTTTTTTTGCAAATATAAAACAAAACTATGTCAGTGTTTACCGAAGAAGGTATCAAACTTAGTGGATCCGTGCCTTCTGTGGCTCCCAGCCTTGCTGATGAGTTTTGACCTACAGAAAAATTTGTACGCGTGAAGGTAAATAGGGCTCAAAGGAAAAAGGCACTACAGTGTGGCAAACACATTCAGTGAAATCAATCATAAGACGAGCTGCTTGACCCCGAAGCAAAATTCACGCAGGAAGCTGTTCTGCTACAGTGAAGTAAATTAACCAACATCTGTTTTAGTGCAGTGAAATTAATTACAGCAAGAGAGGATTCACTGCAGTGAATTCAACTGTACTGGAAACTGTTTTAATGAAATTATATCGTTTTCACCCATACACGTTTTACTGCTGAGAAACCGCTTGTTTCACTGCAGTAAAGTAAATCGCACTGGGAGTGGTTTTGCTGTGAAATCAGATTGAAAGGCCTCCTTTGAGCTGATTCCCTAGCAGGCATTTAGTGATTAGAAGCTACTGTCTGCTACCTACACGAGGCAGGTGTCAAAGCCTGTATTGTCAGTAGCCGCGGGAAGGCGCCTCTTCATGGCAAACAGACCTGGCACTCATTAACCAGTCCCTGTGCGCCGGGCAAAGTCCACAGAAATCACAGGTCAGCAAAAAAACAAAAGGCCCTCAACAGATGTGGGTGGGCACCATGTCAGCACAGCAGAACTCAAACAAAAAAGAGGTGGGAAGTCCAAAACTGGGTAAACTTGCCATTTGAAATGAGCATCTCCGTTGAGATGAGGTATAAACAGGCCTGGTTTCAGGCTTGCTTGTGAATTCGGATCATCTAAGGAAGGGAATAGCCGAGACTTGTGCTTTATGCTAGCATCAAATGGCCACTAGGCCCAGGATGAAATGTACTCAACAGCAAGCTACAGATAAGTTATCCACTCGAATATGGATTTCTACTCTAGTCCAACGCACATGCAGAGAGCAGTTTCCTGGGTGCCCTTCCGAAACACACGGACCAGGAGTGTAACACTTAGAACATAAGCGTAGCCAGCAGGAGCAGACAGATTGGCATAGATTACTCAGTGACTGCAGATGTGTAAAGCTGGTTCTGTTACTCACAGGGGCAAGAGTGGTTTGGTTACTCGCAAAGAGTATTCAGTCGCTAATATTGCATACAGCGAACAGGGGTACGCGGCTCAGCACATACAGGACTCCCAGGAAACAGGAGTGTGAGGATGTTTGTATAACACATAGTGCGAGTTTTGTTCATCAAAAAAGGACTGGGCTAGAGGCTATACTACAACTACACTACTGTGCCTACCCTTACACGAATCAAAACATAGGGCCTGATTACGACGGTGGTCAGGCAGTAACCGGCCGAGTAGTAGTCGGCAGTTCCATCCAACATATTATGATGCAAAAGCCCTGTAGGCGGTCGTAAACATGGCTTTTTCCATTGCGACTTGTGCTGCAGTATAGAAAAGGCCGCAGCACAAGCTGCAATGGAAAAAGGGATGTTTTGAAACCTCCATGCTCCGTGGGACAGGCACCATGTGGTGCCTGGCATATGGGGCATGGATGTTGGCGCCCCTCGGGCCTTATAGCTGAGGCCCACGGGGACTAGGCCCTGCTAGGGGCCCCTAAATTCCCTTTCTGACAGCTAGTCTCTTCTCCATTACATTTTCACAGATGTACAGCTGTGTCAGTTTTTTACAAAAGAAGGCATTCAACAAACCCAAACAAATCTACACGTCACGGGTATTCATCCTAATCCCCTGTTCGACTTGAAAAAACTTACTAAAAATCTGCTTAAGTGTAACTCATTTGAAAAAGTGTCTCCTGCAATCTTAATTCATGGTGTCATGGGTATACCACTGTGCTGACAGCTGGCCACAATTTTTTCCCCCAAAATGTAATAATTGACTAAGGAAATGCTTTATGCATACAGAAATGGAACATGAGATCATAAATGGATTCACAGAGGCAGTGGAGATAGTGAATGATCAGGGACAGTCAACACAAATTAACAAAGACAGATAGTAAACGTAGAATATTTTACATGTAGTGCTGTGTTCATAGCTTGAACAAGAGGGTACTGCAAAATGTCAGACTCCTTCATTGTGTCGGCTCCTAAGTGCATAAATCCTTACTGGCATGTTGCCACCCAGCAACATTCTGTTTCTCGTTTAATAGTAATTTAGCGAGCCACGTTGGTTACGGGCACAGAGCACTTTCTAAGACAAGCATTTACAATGCAGTATGGCTCACATTTGCATGACCTAAAGCTATTACTTTTTTAAACATAAAAGTTGGCGCCATGCTCCGACGTAAAGCGAAGCACCGTGTTGTAAATATAAAAGGGGTGCTGTGCTAAAACAAAGCGTGGCGCTGTACACAGTACTTCAAAAATGATGACAGCAGGTGCCGTGCTAAAATAAAAATAGTTTAGCCTATGCTTATTTAACTTACGTGCATGGCGTCCGTGAAGTGGGCGCCATGGTCAAAATAAAAAAAACATGAAACTGGGTGCCATGGTGACAGAATATCAGTAGCACAAAATAAAAGAAGTAGTCCCTACACACAGCACATGAACACTCACAGCATAACAAAACTGTAGTTGGTCGGTGCTCCTTCGATACTACGGGAGTGATGTATAGGGAGCACCAACCAATAAGGAGCCAGGAAAGAAGAGCAATGCAGGACTTAACCAATGGCAAGCAGCAGGCAGGATTGCACTCGCTATACTGCTTACAGCAGGTCTTGCAGACAGCGCATACGTGCTGCCTAGGCTAGACCTAAAACTGCGGTTTAAGGTGCACAGGTGTCATACGTTCCTTTGTTATTCACATTCAAAGTTTATGAATCATGTGTCTTTCAAATGAAATATCTGCCTTTCCTAATACGTGTTCATTTGATGCTTTCATTTTCCTTTCAATCTTAGTGTAACCATAGTGAATAATATTCTCGATTCCAATGCTCTCAAAAGTAAGAAAAATGTTATGGTCTATTTAGAATTCTTGAATGCCGACTGCTTCCTATAGAAAACTGGCAAAAATTTGGTATGAGAAATTCATGGTTTTGTCATGGAATGCCATCTTTCTTTGAAAGGAGCCACATTGTCCGCAGCCTACTTGGAAAATACCAGAGAGACCGACTTGCCAGGGCTTCCCTACAAAGAAAGAATGGAGTCCGGGCGTGCCCTTGAGAGAGAAGAGAGAGAGAAAAGAGAGAGAGAGGGAAAGTAGAGAGAAAAGAGAGAAAGAGAGAGGAGAAAGAGTGAAAGAAGAGAGAGAAAGGTGTGTGAGAGAGAGAGAGAGAGAGAGAAATAGAGAGAGAGCTTTCTCGGCTCAGTGTCTCTTCTTAGCCTGCCTTGGGGTCCAGCAACCAGCTCCATACATACATATTGCTGTGTTCATCCCTTACCTCTTATGGTGGTACTAACCTGAGGCTCGTGATGAACTCACCTTTTTTGCCTTTTTTCGAGCCCGGCTCAATGTTTTTCAGGCCCACGTCCGCTGGCTCGTTCTTGATCATGGCGAGGCAGAGGAAGGCCACAGCCACGCAGATCAGGCCGGAGATGGAGAGCGTGGAGCGCCAGCTGTAGCTGGCCGCCAGCACGGTGGCAATGATGGGGCCCACACTGCCGGCCAGGTTCATGCTGGTGGACAGGACAGCCCACCATGTCCCAAACTGAGAGGGCTCAAACCACTGAAGGGAAGAAAATCGGAAAACACACAAGAATGTAAGTGCACCTGAAGAGAGTGATTCTAAGCGATTATGCAGGACTACCTGTCATGGCGGTCTATCTGTGTGGACAGCAGTGTCCTCATATTAGTAACAGCTAAGCTGAAGCTGGGGAACCGGGTTCGAATCTCGGCAAGAACGCTCAACATCCTGTGATTCTGGGCTAATCACTTAATCTCACCTTGCCCAACAAAAATGAATGTGTCCATCTGTAACGCAACTGGTGCTCATGTAAAGCGCTCTGATACCCGATATCTTCGGGTCGAGTTCGCGCTATATAAAACTCTTTAAAACCATTTTTTTAAAGCTATCTCAGTAGGATGTAAAGAATTCGGCACAACCTGCCATCTGTGCCATCAACTCAAACAACCCTAGCAGCTTAATATACCGAAATTTACAATGATGGGACTTTCTGCTAGCATCACAAGACACTGCCTGATGGTATCACATTCTGAGAGACGCTATATGAAGGCATTACACTGAGACACTGTCTTGTGACATCCCACTGAGGGAAGCACTTTGTTTTTATTTGCAGTATGTTTATTACTACCTTGAAAAACAACAAAACAAATAAAGGCATTGTGTGAGATGAAAATCAGAACTGTCAAAAGTGCACAAATAATCGGGCTAGAAATGGTATACGTAAATAGGAAGAAAGGGGGCAAGCACATTAAACGAGCATACACAGTAACATTACTCTGAGAAAGGTTGGTTGTCTGTCATTACTCGGCGAGCCATATTCTAGCTACAATATCGGGAGCACAATTACATCACATTATTTTTTACTTTTTGGTATGTTTTTAATGACTTTATTTATATTACAGGTCTTGGTGCTTTTATTGCACAGAATGCCGAGGCACAAAAACATTTATCACAAGGAACCGTGAAATATGGGATATATTTCATGGCTGCCTGTGAAATACAGATTTCCTCAACATAATGACAGCCCCTAAATCAATCAGTCAGGAGAGCTTTAACCTTATCAGGGGTACTAGGGTTATGTGGCATGGTGTACCAAATTATGCAGCAGGGTTATTAAACGAGATCCCAGCTACTGGGATCGAGAGAACGCGAGGAAGAACTGGGCTATCTTCGTAGGAGTCCTCCCTAATCAGTCTGTACTACCAAAAGAACAGATTAGACTGGTCAAAATTTTGCAGCAAAAAAAATAAACATGCGGCACACTCTTGCAAAACAAGTTTCGTCCATTTGAGCTGAAAACATTTTCTATGACAGCTGCAAATGTTGAAAACTGTATGACAAATTATGTGCAAATAATTATAAAGTAAACACTGCAGCCGCAGACCCGCACAAATCAATTAGCCCTCTCCATTTCCTATCGATTTATCAGCAATTTATTCACAACAGATAAACAAATCAAACATACTTATTCGTCAGTGCATATTGTTAGCTGCTTTTTGAGGAAAACAGCTTTTTCAAGATAACTTTCTCAAAATAAACATGCAACATATAATAAAGGGTAAGGTGTAATATTGCACGATATTGCCTTCTATGAATGCTGGTGACATTTACATGCCACTCGCCTCATTAGGATGTCACCAGAAGCCCTCGATGGCACTACTGGACAATATTAAACTAAGGGCCCTGTGGTCGCCTAGATCCCCTCTTTGCATTCTAATGCAACTCTGTCTATCTGTCCTTGTTGATACATGATTTTTCCCTTTTTGGCTTACAATTTCCTGAGACTACTGCTCTACATGGCTCTGCGTTGTTGGCGTTGAAATGGTGACAAAGAAACATTGAGGGAGGGCTTATATGGAGTCCTTGACATTACATTCCGCAGACGACGTCACTGGAGTTGCTATAGACGTGTGCAGGTACTGCTGAGAAAATTTCCGGATCCAGTCTGGCACCTGGGGAGGATTTTAAGATAAGCAATGTGCGGCTAGATGTCTCTACAGATACGGCTGAAAAGAGTAACAAGATCAAAGCCCCTCCCCCTCTTGTTGGCCCACCTCTCAAAGCACCTATCCTTCATGCAGGAAATATTTTGAATGTTGGCAGATCTGATTTTCAGTAGTTTTGATTTTGATGCTCTTCAGTACCTTAAGCAAGTCTTGAGGATGAGGATGAAGACAAAGAGGCCGATTATTTTCTCCTCTTTCATTATCCTGATGCTGATTTACATATTGACCTAAAAAATGCCAGTAGCTTGGATAGTTCACCAGAGTTGGACTTAAACCTGCATCAGGACACTAAACAGAAAAAAAGTGTTTCTTCTGTAGTGGTTCATAACACTGAAGTCATTGAATTACAACTTCCCACGTAGGAGACAAAGCCTAATTTTCTAATGGAGATTTTGTAGTCTGGGCCTTCCACTTCGGAACCTTTCTTGCCCTATAACGAGGTCCTGGTTGATTCTATTACGGCAACCTGGTCAAAGCCTTCTTTAGTCCTGCCAATGAGTTGACTTACTGTGCAATGCCATAGGCCAGTGCTAAGTGACCAAAATTCCTGATGAAACAACTCACATCAAGTGATTTTAGGCTTGCAAAAGCAAAGTTAATCTGAACTCCTTTTGGTCAGCTCCACCAGATAGAGAATTAAAAAAGATTGAGGAAATAGGTAAAAAACATTTTTTATTGACAAACGTATCGGTGCTATACTTGAAGGAAGTTTGCCTCCCAAGTGCTGAAAGTATGACCTTTAGGATACGGCTCACAAGGTTTTGTGAGCATTGGCCAAAGATTGCTGCAGTGCTTTAAGGCAAACGGTACCAGGTAGTAAGGACTCTAAGTGCATTTTGTGTTCTGGTCTGAGCACACAGAGTATGTTGCTTGTGCACTAGTCACCAGCATTATCAGATGTCATGCTTCAATGCAGAAACAGGATGCAGCTCTACAGCACTTTAAAGATAGCAGAGATATGGCTCACTCTGGAGTTTCTTTCTCCTGCTCGACAATTCCACCATCAATGCAGAAAATGTAGGGCCTGTTTAATGGGCCTTGCCTGTCACAGAAGACTTCTTTCTAACCTGTCCAACACCAGCACAACCTTTTTAGGGCAGAGTCAGTGACAGAAATCGTAGTCAGCAGGATAAGCCTCCTCCTCTTCTCCAATTACTCGCACCAAACATCTTAAATGACCCCTCCATTAAGCTTTTGGGGCCAGTAAGTGCAGAATCCAGCATTCCATTCCCTGCTGGTGCTTCATTACACTGGGCTTGTACTTCCTTCACATTGTTCAGCAAGGTTATGCCCTTCTCTCTCGGGACTACTCCCAACCACATATCCGTCCAGTTATTGCTCAGACGTTATCACTATTCCCTCCAGAGAAATTGTGTTACTCATCAAAGGTTTTGTGAAATTAGTGTACAAGGCAGAGGAAGAATTGGGATGCGAGACTAAAACTTAATGGTCCCCAATAAGAATGGTGACTGTAGAAAACTCTTTGACCTTATGTTGTTGAGCTCATTCTTCAAAAAGGAGAAGAAGATCAGGATGATAACTCTTGTGAAAGTTCTGTTAGCCTTCTACTCAAAAGAATGGATAGTGTCTTCAGACCTGCAGTCCCGTTGTACGTATCTCAAGTTTGTAGTGGGGTTGGACCACTTCCATTTCACTGTCCAGCCCTTCAGCCTGACATCAACCACTCGAGTCTTTACTAAATTTATGTCAGTGGTTGTTGCTTATCTCCACGGGGCCAGGATACACGTCTTGCCGTTCCTCGATGACTGGCATTTTGAAGTCTGGCTTGCCTCAGCTAGTTTCGGGCCAACTGCAGACAACAATTCCTAAGCTGTTCACCTGGGGATTTTCTATTTAGTGCAAGTCCCATCATATTCCCTTTTAGAGGGTGAACTTTAATGGAGCCATTCTTGATAAAGTCGCTCTGAAGGCTTTTCCACAGCAAGCCCGGGTCATTCAGGCTATGTTTCAAGCAGGAGCTACTTTCCAAGTCTTTATGTTCTGGTGTCCTACCCTTTTCTGGTATTGGGCACTCATTGGCACGTGCAAACCATTCAATGAAAACTGCAATTACAGTGAGTTAGCACTGGGGATACCTCATGGACAAGATGTGAATATTTCACAAGTTGGCCCGAGTAGTTCTGTGGTGGAAGACTGAAAACAACCTGATATGCAGTAGACCCTTGTGGAAGAGGTGGCATCAAAGGATTCTATTCTCCAAAGTAGCTATGCCTTCATATCAGTCTTGAGCCTACACACCATTCATCTGGTCCTCAAGGCCTTTCGATATTCTATCAAGGATAGGTCAATTTAGGAGATGACAGACAGAACAACCACTCGGTGGTACTGCAGCAGGCATGGCAGAGTTAGGTCTTATGCGCTCTGTTTTGAGGTTCTGAAGCTATATATTATGGATATGGTTGGCACTGCTCGAGTTATCCCCAACTGTCAAGCATATGGTGGGTTTTCTCAAAATCAAGGCAGACAAACTCAGCAGGCACCATCTTGCCCATAACCAGTGGCATCTCCATCCAAAAATGGCACACATAATTTTTGCCCAGTGAGGCACACCCTTTCTAGATCTGTTTTCTACTTCTGAAAATACTCACTGTCAAACCTTGTGTGCTCCAGAGTTTCCTCCTCCGGGGTTTCTGGGAAGCACATTCTACCTTCAGTGGGACTTTGTACTCATGTACACATTTCCACCTCTGCCTCTGATCCCACGAGTCCCAAAAAAAAGTCGGGTGGAACCAAACACAGCCAGTCCTGGTGGAACTGGAGTGGGCCAGTAGAGTTTAGTACTCCAAACCACTGACTCAAGGAATCTGCCATCCATTTCGACTCCCTCTTTATGAGGATCTGCTGTCCCAACAGCAGGGCAGAGAGCTCCACCCAGATCTCTGCAACCTACACCTTTATACACGAAGATTGAGTGAAAACTAGAGTACAGATACAAATATTAATTCTGTATTTTGGGTAAAGGGGGTTGCTAGAAAAATAATTAACCCACTATTTTTTAACAGTTACTGAAAATCCAAATTCAATGGTGGTCGTATTTGTAATAAATATTAAAAAAGTAACTTTTAAAAAGTTACACTTTACATGCCTGAACTGTCGGACGGCAAATTAGCCTAAGCCTCTGCCAGCTCCCAGCCGGTGATTAGCTTTGAATAGGTCTGAAATGCCTCCCAAAAATTGGAGTGACCAGAATGGGCACAGATGACTCCTCTGAACATCACGGAATATGCAGGGTGGAGGCTGTAGGTATGCTTTTGACACTACAGTGGGATATCCTGCTAGAGTATGACAGGTCTGCAGGGATTACGTATAACCCGTGGGGCACACTTCAAATGGGACAGAAGAGGATGCCAAGACAATTTCTTGTTGGATACATAGTCTGGTTGCTGAAGGACTCTGTTTTTGTTGTACCAGACTTAATTTGGGTTTATTGTGGGTACAGTACCTGCCTCAAACTGAATTTTAATGTCAGATGTTGGAGGACACTAGAATGACCAGCCCTCAGAGCCCAAGTTTAGTAGGGCTGAAGAACGCGGTCATCTTGAAAATGCCAAAAGTGGGTTGGGCCTGAAACCTTTACTCCATTGGTTGAGGAGTACCCAGAAGTCATCCCCACCCACTAGATCATGCCAGGCATAAATGTGGCATCTCCAGGCACACACTTCAGAACACTACCTGGACCTGCGGCAGATCAGACGAGGACTAGACTGATCTGTGAGCTGAGAGGAGCCCTGAAGGACTGGAACAATTTCCTCTTGTACCCAGAACAAAGAAGTGGACTTCAAGTACCAAAAGCAGTAAACAAGGCTTTAAGATTCGTTCTGCAGTTTTCCTCAATTCTATAAGGACAAGCAGGCCTTACAGGCCAGCAAAAGACAATGCCCCCATGCTACGAAGAGAGTCAAAGTCAGGTTGACAATCAGTGAGAAGATTGTGCTGTGGAAGGTGTTGAGTTTGTTTGGATGGCTCTACAGGAGTAATTTTTTTGAGCTGCCAAAGAAGGAGACAGGTCTTTGACAAACTACTTTAGAGATGAGGGTTCAAGTGTTTAAGGAGGCCTGGGGTAAACATATTCTAGTAATGAGGTAAGGATACTGCAAGCAAGGGACAAAACAATTCTAATAAATATTCAGACAAGTATTAACCTCAAGCAACATAGATTCTGCCATACCATCGTTATTCAGTTTCTGAACTTTATAATTCATGAAAGTGTTTGATAGCAGAACCGCCATTAGCACCCCTCTGCAAAAAGCGTAATCTTTCTTTTTGAAAGCCAGCACAGCTGGTGCTCTTGATGAATGTCTTCAATCACCTATTTCTGAGACAGGTTTTGACACAAACTCTCAAGATACCACATTATCATCAGTTGCTTCATTTCTTACAGGATCAAGTACAGCACCAAGTTCACATCAGCCAAATTGTAATACTTCTTTGGTTCTCATGCGCAACACTAAATGCTTCCAATGTGACAAACAACTGAGCACCCAAGCCCTAGACTGTAAAAAATAGAAAAAGGCAGCACTCTGTGCTTTGGGCCAACTAGTGATAGCAAAGTGCTATACAAATGCACAATGCATTACTACAACCATCTACTTCCACTTTTAAATGACATTTCATTTCACTGACCTTGCGAAGAATTTTTCCGCATGGTGGCCACCCAAGGCCTTGAGCCAGCCCATTGAAGAACCACAGGACAGCAAAGATGGGCACAGTGGAACTCCAGGAGAAGAAGACATTGGAGACTCCTACCAACAGGAGACCAGAGGCAAAAAGCCATCGAGCGCTCATCTGATCTGACAGGACCCCGCTGATAAATTTACTGATGGCGTATGCTGCAGATTGACTGCTGGTGATAAGACCTACAAAGAAGACAGCATCAAAATAAGCATTTTGTGACAAGATGGAGTAGTATCGCCATCTCTGAAGTAAAGAGGCCATGCAAGCAAATTATCATACTACTGTACGTAAGGAGTTATAGGTAGAGATTATTGCCCTATCATGAAAATTTGTTATTGAGCATAGAAGAGGATGGCAGAAGTGTATTAAACTGCACATGTGACGAGACAGAGAACACTCGCCCCCTTTCAAGTTACTCATAATGCTAGACGTTACACCTTGTAAAACAATATTAGGCATACTTCACACCCAGCCATGATGAAATATCTAACACCCTGCCAGTCATATCTCACTCGCTGGCATTCAACCATTGGGGAATGGCCAACTATGCAGAAAGGACACACACATTGGCCGCAAGCTACACTTAACACACACCCGGCCAGTCAATCAGATAGAAATATCTCACACTTTGCCAGTCAGACCCACAAGCATAACACACAGCCTGTCAGACAACCACATACTATAGACTACAAACAAACAGGCAACCCAAAAAGAAACGCATAAACGGCCAGGTAATCAAAATTAAATATGCAACTAAATGCCCTCACAATCGCGAAAGAGCAATATCACACCCTGCCAGCCAACTACACTGTCAGGCAGTACAAGGCTGAAGTTTACATGACGCACCATCATAAGCAGGTCATCCTACGTTGGTTTTTAACATTTTAAATACATAAGCGTTTGTTAACTCCTTCCTGCCTTTACTGCAGCTCTGTAAATGGGACACAAGACCGCCAACTAGTAGAAACAACTAATGAGACACACTACCTGCCCTCATAAATCAATTCCATTGGCTACCTAGCCACTACCAAACCAACTTGTATACAACACAGAATACCTTTTATTACAAAACTCCTTCAACATATCCAACTTGTCCAAAATTCTGGGCTCTGTATCTCCGGATCCACTCACTAACTCCTTGACACTAGCCACTGAGAAGAAAAAAAAAAATCGTCTGGTCCTTTTCAGCACACTCCTCCAACCTCTGGAACCCTTCCGATCCAGCTCTTACGCAATGTTAATCTTCTGCCCTTCTCACAAATCCAGAAGACATTTGCTTTCTAACCCATTACTGTCATCACTTGATGTGAGGTAACTGGCTAGGAAAAGGAAAATTTATGATAACATTTCATAAAACTAGTGATGTCAAAGTGACTACTATTAAAAGAAGAGAGCAGAAACGGCACAATAGTGTAAAATCAAAGTGCCCACTAATGCCAGCTAATAACTGAAATCATTTTTTGGGCACATCTCTGAAATAAAATTAAACTATACAGTGTACATCCTTCCTAATGGACATTTTACTTTAAATAAATATAAAATGACAAAGAAAAAAGGCTTGGAAAACTAACCGTCAGTGTTTACTGTACAGCTTGTTAATTAACAAGGCCATGAATTTCGCAAGAAAATCGAAACAATAACTATGATAAGCATTTGCAATGCAATAGGTCTGATAGTTTGAGGTATTTGTGTAGCAAATAATAATGCAACGCCAATAGCTCATACTTTCAGTAATGTGAGACCTAGTGCATTGCACGTGCTTGTGTAGTGAGCCAAGAACCAGCATTGTCTGTCTCTGTGCAGTACCGTAAGCTGCTCCTAGAGGTCACTAGTGAGCAAGGCTCCAGCACTGCATGTCTAGGTACAGTACCGCAAGCTGCTCCTAGAGGTCCCTAGTGAGCAAGGCACCAGCACTGCATGCCTCGGTGCAGTACCACAAGCTGCTCCTGGAGGTCCCTAGTGAGCAAAGCACCAGCACTGCATGTCTTGGTGCAGTCCCGCAAACTTCTCCTAGAGGTCACTAGTGAGCAAGGCACCAGCACTGCATGTATAGGTGCAGTCCCGCAAGCTGCTCCCAGAGGGCCGTAGTCAGCAAGGCACCAGCACTACATGTCTAGGTGCAGTCCCGCAAGCTGCTCTTGGAGGTCCCTAGTGAGCAAGGCACAAGCAGTGCATGTCTACAAAGTTAGAGTTTTTGGCATTGTAAATGGCAATGTTTTTTACCTAGCAAAACCAAAGCCATGTTGCAGGGTTCAGTACCATATGTGGCCAAAAGGGGACCTCTTTTGGTCACATATGGTACTGCACCCTGCAGAAGATATGTTAAATCCACCCTACCCATAATGCATTGCATGTAAGACAGTACTACAAGTACATTCAAATAGCTATGTCCATATATACAATTAGTAGCTTTGAAATGCGACAAAAGAATTAATACATTTATTAAGGATTAGGTTGTACTCTGTGTGGAGCTAATGAAGGGAAATTTATAGACAGTCTCATATAAATGTGAGATGTTCTAGTGAGTGAAGTAACCACTGCTAGCCTAGCTTGGGACCAAGTTTGTTTCCTGCTTGAAGAGTTTTAAGAAAATAGTGCCTAGAGGCTGTAATTTAAACCTAGGGAGTAACAACACATGTAACAGGGGGTGTCCTTGTGGGAGGTTACAAGAGACAAGGCGGTAGTAAGGAGGGACTACTAAGCCTATTGACTAATGAAAAGCCACCATTTACAAAGGACAGGGACAGGAGCCAATTAAAAACATGGGCGGAAAGTGGGGGAGCTTTATGCACATATCCAGAATACAGCATTTCTGGAAGAGACAGTGCAAGCACCGCCTAGGCGAAAACTAAAAACGTGTTATCATTGTTGTAGAACACTGCCCCAAAGTGAGCCATGTCAGTAAGTGAGAACGTTAGTGAAGCACAAGTTGCTCCACAGTTTCTCCTCCACACTGAAAGGAATTATTCAGATTATTAGCAAAAATTGCTTTATAACAGAGTTCAGTCTGTTTAAGCACACACTATTACAGATACAGAGATAACATTCAGGTCAAGTAGGGAAGCGAATCCTAGAACTCATGTCTCCTGGTTCTCTAAATCGCACCTCCTGCCGTGTAGCCGGAACCAAGTGCAACCAACCGTAAGCACCAACTAAGTGTTAGTTAGCAACAATTCAGACGTATTATCAAGCGCAAACCAGAAGGTATTTCAAACACCAACAGATTTAATGTCCAACCTAACACAAACTTGTGGATAACACTACGAGCACAGAAAACAAACAAAACCACCAGTAAACTCCACCACAAACTTGAAAATGCAAACTCTGCTATTACTGCACACATGCACACTTCTTAAAACACCATACCTAAAAATCATAATAACACGTGATGACTAGCTAACAAGGTGAAATTCACAACACCTTTCACCACAAGGCACAGCCAAGCAAACAGAAAAACAGTCAATCAGGAAATACAAGCATCATACAGAACAGTATGTGGAAACAATGGTCCCAGGGAGCAAAACTGTAATATACAAATTTCTCACAAATCCAAACATGAATTAAGACAAAACATATTCATCGTACACAGTGTTTAATTCACACTGGACAGAGGTCTGTAAATGACAATATTTACATATAAGTGCCCCTAGATGAAAAAGGAAGTAAAAGGGAGTAAAAAATGTGATTTGGTGAGGATGGGGAAGTGACTTCAAGAGTATGTGTGCATCAACACAGTATATCCTTTGGAAAAAATAATAACGGCTCAACAATTATGCCAATGCTTCATGATTCAGCAGAGCAATACAAAGACATGGTTTCAGATGGTAAAACAGTATGAATATCTGTTAATTACACTGGCTACATAGAAAATAAAGTCGACGTTTCAACCCCAATAGGACAGTAGGTAGTTGTGTCCCTTACGCCGGGGTCTTCCTCAGGACTGGTGTGGTGGGGGTAGGGAGGGATGATCCAGGGCGGCCTACGAGAAGAGGCTGTGAACACTGCTGGGCACGTATGCTCCAATTGTACGAAAGCGAACAGCAGCACTCTAATTAGCGATTGTTGGGTAAAGCCGGATTAGTCGGCTTGCCATGACTTGTAGGTATATTTCTGAACTAATTGACACTGTATCCCGGTCAATCTGGGTTTTACAGTGACGATCAGAGCACTTCAGAAAACTTGGTCGCCGGTCCACTGCTGGGAAAACTCTGTGTCAGAACAGCAGCACATTAACAGTCCTTTTACTTGAAGTTCGTCTGCGATTTCAGTAACACACTGCAACCAATCACACACAATGTGGGAGGCAATCATGGGTCCAAGGGAAAGGAGCATCGAGGAAGAGCGCATAATAGCCTTGCTCCTCTTTGGTTTATCACCAGCATAGGGTAGGCCTAATAGTAACTCTGTTGGGACTAAATTCTACATGGGATCATAGGATTATCAAAACAGTGTGTTACGTGATACGTAAGCACATCCCTGTATACGGGCACACTTATAGAGTTCAGCGTAGCTGATTCAAGAAGGAGTTCAGATAAGAGGGTTTTCAAAGCTTGTATATATTTAGTACATATTCAAGAAGTCCATTATACAGTGGCGTTACATCACGCCATGTGTTCCATTGACAGTAATCCAATGATTTGCATTGCAAGGTATGCTCCAATGCATTTCGGACTCGTGTAGTCCTTTGTCAAGGAGCACTGTGGGAAGGATACAATAACTGCATGTTAGATCAACGGAAAATGAACAGTTATAAAGTTGTGCACGTGCGGTCAAAGGGGAGTGGGTGGAAAACGACAAAAAAGTGGGTGCATGCGGTTAAGAAAGTAACATTGAAACATGCGGTCGAAAGAACGACAGTTTGTAAGCGGGTGTAGGTCCATCTAGTTGGAGGTAGGTGATATGGTGAATATGCATGCATGGAGATGACTTCCATTATGCGGTGCATTAAATGAATGCTAAAGGCAGCGACAGTTTAAAAAGTGATCAAAAACCAGGATAATAGTGAAACGGGGCTGGTTATGCAATATGAAAGAGTCTTACGCTTCCACATTAACGAGCGGCTCACATCAGTGCTGCAAGGAACGATAAAAGAAATCAATGGGCGGTTTTCAAACAAGCGCAACACTTGTAAAAACGGATAAACTAACCGCCATGCGGTCGCGGTAACTTACTGTGGAGGGTTCGGAGAAGTGGACTACGTGTCTCGAGCTTCGCGGAGGTACTGCGGAGTTCGAGGAGAGAGTGTTGAGTGTTAGAAATAAAGGAAAGACACCCAGATAAACGTGAAACCGAAGCGGCCATCTTGTAGTGGTGAAATTGAAAAACAGTGAAATGAATCACAACAAAATAATAGCAAAAGGTACAAGTCACAATATGAATGTAGAACGGGGGTTCAACATATCAAGCAATCTAGTTATAGGTAACAACTCAGTTCAGTTCTATCATTGAGCCCGAAGGGCTTCAGAGATTGGAGTTTGTAAATCCACGATGTCTCTCGTTGTAAGAGGGTTTTGTTGTTATCTCTACCCTCGCAGTGGGTGACCATTTCCAATACCAAATATTTCAACTGAGCTATGCTGTGGTGTGCCTCGTTGAAATGAAGGGCCAGAATAGACTTAGTGTTCTTGGTTCGAATGTTTGACTTGTGTTCATTGAGTCTGGTTTTTATTTTTCTGCTGGTTTTACCTACGTAGATCTTCCCACATGGGCATTTAAGCAAGTAAATCAGGTTGGCTGAATCACAGGTCGCATCGACTTTTAAGGGAATCTCAAAACCTTTCATGGGATGATGTATGACATTGCCCACAATGACATTATTGCAATTACTGCAGTGATGACAGGGACGTGTGCCTGTGTGTTTCCTTGGTGTATCAGTCGGTTTTGATAGGATTTCTCTGATGTTCATAGGGCAGTTGTAAGCAAAGATCGGGGGATCCTTAAAGAGGTTTCCAAAATCCGGTTCCGACGATAAGATTCGCCAGTGTCTTAATATGATTTTTTTGTAACATTTGCTCACAGTGGAGAATTTGGAGACCAATGTCAATCTAGGATTGGGATCCTTTTTTCTGCTTTTCAGAGCTTCAGTCCTTGGGATGGTGAGTACTCTGTTTTGTGCGTCCTTAATGATGTTATCAGGATAACCTCTGGTAGAAAACCTAGAGGCCATTGTTTGAATTTGGGAGTCTCTTCTGTGTTCATCTGATACTATCCGAGTAACTCTCAGCATCTGGCTGAATGGAAGGTGTCTTTTTAAAGATTCTTGATGGAAACTACTGTACAGTAGAGTGTTGTTGCGATCTGTTTCCTTGCGATATAGATCAGTTTCAATGCCATCTGTGGTGATTTTTACAAGTACATCCAAAAATGTGATTTCTGTGGCTGAAATATTCCAGGTGAACTCAATGCGGTCATCTCTGGTGTTCAGAGTGGATAAGGCCGATTCCAGATGTTCTCGGGAGTCTTTCCAAATAAAGAAAAGGTCATCTATATATCGTGCATATAGTTTAAGGTTGTCATTCCAATCCGTATTATTTTCGATGTAGTTAGCTTCAAAGTTGCCCATATAGATATTCGCGTATGTCGGCGCGGCGCAATTGCCCATTGCCATCCCGGACATTTGTAAATACCAATGATCCTCAAAATAAAAATAGCTGTGATATAAAGTAAAAATCATGAGCTCTAGAATAAAAGTTTTCAATGGGTCTGCAATGTCTGATTCTAGTAAGGCTGATTCAATGGCCTCAATTCCCCCAGCGTGGGGAATGGAGGTGTATAGGCTCTTGACGTCAGCGGTACATAGTAGTATTTGTTCATCTTTCTTGATTTCAACAGAGTTTAATTTGTTGATGAAGTCGGTGGTGTCACAGATGTGACTTTTTAAGCTTGTTACCATGGGTTGCAGGTGGCGATCAATAAATTTGCCTGTGGGTTCGTGGATTGACCCCCGTGTGGACACAATGGGCCGGAATGGAGGATCCATTAAGTTCTTGTGTATCTTTGGCAGCATGGTGAGAGTAGGACTTTTTGGATGGTCCACGGTCAGATATCGCTTAGTTCTGTCATCGATGACGTTGTTTTCTCTTGCTGTGTCAACAATATTGAGTAGCATGGTTTTATACTCTTTGGTGGGGTTGCCCTCAAGTGGCTGATATGTTTGAACGTCTAAAACGTGTTCTCTGGCTCTACGGGTGTAGAGATCCGCATTGAGGATGACTAAGGCACCACCCTTGTCAGCTTTCAAACATTTGATTGTTGTGTTGTTAGCGATGTTCTTCAGTGTGTCATGTTCCTTGTTGGTAATGTTCCTTCGTTTGGATTTTTTGTAATTGATCTTAGCTATGTCCTGACGGACTAAAGTTTCAAGATTGTCAATACTCTTATGACTGCTTGGAGGCATGTAATTACTTTTGGGTCGTAGGCCCAAATGTTGATCAGGTTTAGTTTCCACAACTGGTTCCAAAACTTTTTCGAAAAAATGCTTTAAGCGTAGTTTTCTGGTGAGCTTAAATGTACTGACTTCTAATTCAAGAAGGTTGGTATTGTTGGTTGGGATGAATGACATACCCTTTTGTAATGTTTTAATTTCGAAGGGTGTGAGATTAGTATCAGAAATATTTATGACTAGCGATTCTTTCTTGTTTTGGGTTTGTTTGAGGGTTGGCTCTTCTCGTTGTCCTTTCTTTGATCTTTTGCCCCGTCTGGGTCGTCGATTCTGTCTGGGCCTAATTCTAAAAAAGGCTCCGTGATGGTAGTCGATGAGGTGGATGCTTGAGCTGGTCGCTCTTTAGAGGTTGTTCGTTCCGTTGGTTGAGGTCTTGGGGGACGGTTAGTGGTGTCGCTGTCAGATGATGAAGTATCAGTGTTCTGAGAATATGGTTTGTTTCTTCGTCGTTGAGCATAGACTTCCGCCCAAGTATAAACTTCCCCAAGCTTATAGTCTAAAATGTCACGCCGAAATTTGCGTAACTTTCGTTCATTAATCTCCCTGGTATGGCGGTCAATCTGTCTGTTGATATCTTCCAATGTGGTGTTTAGTTCCTCAGGGGTCATGAGATTTTTAAGTTCACCTTCGGCAGTGGTGATTTCCAAAGACAATTCTTGGAGGATTCCTGACAGTTCCTCTATGATTAACAAGATTAAGTCCAGGCTGCACTTGTTTAGAATAGCGTACCATCTATCGAGGAAGGTTTTAGAATTCTTGCAAAGGGAAGGCTTTAACGCAATGCGTAGGCCGCGGGGAATACGGAGTGATTTATGGTACTTGATTAATGTGTTTGCGTGAAGTTTTTGATTTACGCGACGTTTCGATAAGTAAAGTAGTTGCTTGATACATTGTTCCTTCGTTCTGCTAGAAGGTGTTTGGGTTAAATCATCGTTGATCAATGCATAGATCCTTTCCGTTGCATCAGAATCAAATGCCAATGTTTCGGCATGTGCTTCAGTGGATTTAGATATGTCTTCGTATTGCATCTTGAAGCTGATCCGGAGGGCGTGCTGCCAGCCTGCAAGGCAGTGGGATATAGATATAGAACTAAAGAAGAGGCTTAGGTGCACAGCAAACGTAGAATAAACACAAATTGTAAGGGGCGGTTGATAGGATGAGACACGGTGAAGGTGCTCCAACAGGTGACGTAAGATTGCTTGAAATGTTGAACCCCCGTTCTACATTCATATTGTGACTTGTACCTTTTGCTATTATTTTGTTGTGATTCATTTCACTGTTTTTCAATTTCACCACTACAAGATGGCCGCTTCGGTTTCACGTTTATCTGGGTGTCTTTCCTTTATTTCTAACACTCAACACTCTCTCCTCGAACTCCGCAGTACCTCCGCGAAGCTCGAGACGCGTAGTCCACTTCTCCGAACCCTCCACAGTAAGTTACCGCGACCGCATGGCGGTTAGTTTATCCGTTTTTACAAGTGTTGCGCTTGTTTGAAAACCGCCCATTGATTTCTTTTATCGTTCCTTGCAGCACTGATGTGAGCCGCTCGTTAATGTGGAAGCGTAAGACTCTTTCATATTGCATAACCAGCCCCGTTTCACTATTATCCTGGTTTTTGATCACTTTTTAAACTGTCGCTGCCTTTAGCATTCATTTAATGCACCGCATAATGGAAGTCATCTCCATGCATGCATATTCACCATATCACCTACCTCCAACTAGATGGACCTACACCCGCTTACAAACTGTCGTTCTTTCGACCGCATGTTTCAATGTTACTTTCTTAACCGCATGCACCCACTTTTTTGTCGTTTTCCACCCACTCCCCTTTGACCGCACGTGCACAACTTTATAACTGTTCATTTTCCGTTGATCTAACATGCAGTTATTGTATCCTTCCCACAGTGCTCCTTGACAAAGGACTACACGAGTCCGAAATGCATTGGAGCATACCTTGCAATGCAAATCATTGGATTACTGTCAATGGAACACATGGCGTGATGTAACACCACTGTATAATGGACTTCTTGAATATGTACTAAATATATACAAGCTTTGAAAACCCTCTTATCTGAACTCCTTCTTGAATCAGCTACGCTGAACTCTATAAGTGTGCCCGTATACAGGGATGTGCTTACGTATCTCGTAACACACTGTTTTGCTATATTTCTGGACGTATTGGCTAGTTACGTCACCTGTTGGAGCACCTTCACCGTGTCTCATCCTATCAACCGCCCCTTACAATTTGTGTTTATTCTACGTTTGCTGTGCGCCTAAGCCTCTTCTTTAGTTCTATATCATAGGATTATCACTCATAACTACTGAGCCCTTATCAAATTGGATCGAACAAAGGTCAAATTAGTTTACATGTTTTCTTCCCTCTTGTTGGATATCCATAGGCAAATATAATTCAATCTTATATTTCTCTATTTTAAATGTGCGTAGACGACATCAAAGTCATCCAGGCATGGCTTCAAAGGCAGCCAATTCTCATACCCATATTGAATAACAGAAGTATTTGAAATTATTTCGTTATTTGAGACATGCTGCCAGTGGAGAAGTGTGGCTCAATGGTTAGAGTGGCAGACCTTGATGCAGAGCTCTGGCCCGGGACCAGGGTTCGATTCCCACCTCGGCGGGTCTCGGGCTCAAAAATTCCTTGGACCTGATATTCTCGCCTCAGTGCCTATTCCAATCATGGGTCCCGCGCTGCAACTCTGGGCAATAGCTTGCTTAATCTCCACAACGGCCCCAACAGCGCTAGGATGCCTGGCTTCACCCTGGGGGTGCCCAGGAGTGGACACTTCACAGGGAAAGCCAGGAAGGGTTCCACAGCGGTATGAGTAATAGCGCCACGAAACCGCTTGGTAGCAGTGCGCTCTACAAATACTTTACATTTACATTTAACTGCCTCTAGGCTAAAATATCTAGTTTACAAATTACAATGCATCATTCATCGAAGAGACATCGTGAACAGAAGATTGAGAAGCTGAACAAGAATTGCTTGATCGTTTTTGTTAAAATGTAATATGCTCTGGCAGCGAGTTCCAGATCTGTGATCACAAAACCACAAACCTTCGTCCAGTTCTTGGGACTGTCAGCAACACCCTGCTGTATAATCTCAACTCAATGAACAACGGAGAGTTTGCTCTTCATCAGTTAGGCTGAGCATTTAAACATAATAAACCAAGAGATATGCCAAAACTGAGATACTGATTCAGCCTGGAAATTTTGTTCATAAGTTAGAAAAACACATTCCAACCTACGATGTTGCTAGTCAATAACAATTTATTCAATTAATTTCAAAGAGAATTTTTAAACAATTTAATACATATTATACAACACTACACCATTATTTGTACAACACTCATTCAACTAGTCATCCATATCACAAACATACAAAATCAGACATCCATATGTACACAGAATTTAAGAATGATCACAAAGGAAAAACAACGAAACAGAGATTAGAAAGGGAGAGACAAAGAAACAAAGGCTGCTCATACAATATTCATCTGTGATAAACCATGTATCTATACATATATACAAAACTGGAGATTAATCATAAACAACTTAGATGATGTTACACATTGTATATACACAGGTTCAGAGTATCGGAAATCACAATTGTTTGAATTTTCAATTTAGAGAGAGCAGCACTCTGCATGGGGCCTACGCGTTTCGAGTCCTATACAATGAGGGGACTCTCATCAGGGCCGGGGAAGTTATCTAAAAAGAAAAATGGAATGTCTTCAGTGTCAAGACCATTTCGGAAAATTGTAAGCAATGAAACCCGTTCCCTCACTCAGCTTACCCTACTGGTCTGCAAGGCCACTTCACAGGTGTAGAACACGGGGATGCGCTCGGTCGCGCTCACTGGGGGGGTGACGAAGTCACACTGGGGGGTGAAGGGCAACGGTTAGCCTGCATACTGAGCAAAAAGCTAGAGCTTAATAATATGCACTGGGAAGGGCAAGTTCTTACCTGACTTAATCCAAATGGACCGAGGAGGTATTCTCAAAAGTGGTGAACCCAAGGTGGAGACCAACAGGGTATGAAGTACCTTGAGGAAATATGAAGTGGGCGGAACATGAGAAATTGAACGCCGCCTGGGAGGACTGGAGTCCCTATCTAGGTAAATGTGAAAATCATACCTGTGTGGGTAAGGCTTTGGACTGAATCAGCAGGCGTCCCACTTGAATTTGGACGAATGCTGGAAAATATTCTATGAACTCCTAGAAAAGAGTCAAGAAGGTATAAATCACCGAGGTGCTAGGAACGGGGTATCACAGGCATAAGGTGGCCCCGCTTGGGGGGGAAAGTTGTTAGCAAACCTGAGGGGATTGATTTCCTCGTATCGGTCGGCGTCTCCGGAGCGCTGATCCTTCGCGCATGCGCTGTGGATAGCGAGTCCGAAGGAGGAGCCATTAATGTAGCTGGGTCCTGGAGGGACGCTACTCTCTGGCGCATGGGCGCTGAGGGGATTGAAGGGGGTAGTGTTGGCATGTTTCAACAGACAGGGTGCAGGGGCAACGCTACTCTCTGGCGCTGGAGCGCTGTGGAGGAGAAAAATGAATTGGAAAAGGAGGCAGTGTAGGAGCCACGACACGCGCAACCCGGTTTTTACAGACAGGGTGCCGGTGGGGCACCAGGTACTTATGTTAGATTAGGGTCACATCGTGCAGGCGGACGGGTGGCCCTGTAGAGGACAGCGAGTTTCCAGAAACCTCAGAGTTTATATATTTCTGATAGTTCATTAAGGCCAGTCACGGCCGTGTTGAACTTAACAATTAGGAGTGCTTCCCTTTTGGAGAGTCTGGCATCCCAGTCTCCTCCTCTGGGGTCGCGCTCCACCTTGGAGATTATTGTCCATTGCAAGTCCTTGATTTGGTGACCCAATCTGTTCCAATGATTCACCAATGGAGCTGTTTCAACCCGATTTTTTAATCTGGATTTGTGTTGGGAAATCCTTTGTCTTGCCTCTTGGTTGGTTTTCCCGATATACAGGAGTCCACAGGGGCACAAGATCCCATAAACCACGTATTTCGATTTACAATTACTGTGGGTTTCGTGTTTCCATGAAATGCCTCTGTGCTGGAACAGAGATCCCTCTATTGTGGACTCACAGCATACACAGGTACCACATTTGTGGTGCCCTGTGATCGGATTAAGTCCCATCATTTGTCTGATGGTGGGAGGGGTTTGTTTGGGGGTGGCTGCTCTTGCCAATTTTGTGGTAAATGTGGTACCTGTGTATGCTGTGAGTCCACAAAGTTTATGGGATCTTGTGCCCCTGTGGACTCCTGTATATCGGGAAAACCAACCAAGAGGCAAGACAAAGGATTTCCCAACACAAATCCAGATTAAAAAATCGGGTTGAAACAGCTCCATTGGTGAATCATTGGAACAGATTGGGTCACCAAATCAAGGACTTGCAATGGACAATAATCTCCAAGGTGGAGCGCGACCCCAGAGGAGGAGACTGGGATGCCAGACTCTCCAAAAGGGAAGCACTCCTAATTGTTAAGTTCAACACGGCCGTGACTGGCCTTAATGAACTATCAGAAATATATAAACTCTGAGGTTTCTGGAAACTCGCTGTCCTCTACAGGGCCACCCGTCCGCCTGCACGATGTGACCCTAATCTAACATAAGTACCTGGTGCCCCACCGGCACCCTGTCTGTAAAAACCGGGTTGCGCGTGTCGTGGCTCCTACACTGCCTCCTTTTCCAATTCATTTTTCTCCTCCACAGCGCTCCAGCGCCAGAGAGTAGCGTTGCCCCTGCACCCTGTCTGTTGAAACATGCCAACACTACCCCCTTCAATCCCCTCAGCGCCCATGCGCCAGAGAGTAGCGTCCCTCCAGGACCCAGCTACATTAATGGCTCCTCCTTCGGACTCGCTATCCACAGCGCATGCGCGAAGGATCAGCGCTCCGGAGACGCCGACCGATACGAGGAAATCAATCCCCTCAGGTTTGCTAACAACTTTCCCCCCCAAGCGGGGCCACCTTATGCCTGTGATACCCCGTTCCTAGCACCTCGGTGATTTATACCTTCTTGACTCTTTTCTAGGAGTTCATAGAATATTTTCCAGCATTCGTCCAAATTCAAGTGGGACGCCTGCTGATTCAGTCCAAAGCCTTACCCACACAGGTATGATTTTCACATTTACCTAGATAGGGACTCCAGTCCTCCCAGGCGGCGTTCAATTTCTCATGTTCCGCCCACTTCATATTTCCTCAAGGTACTTCATGCCCTGTTGGTCTCCACCTTGGGTTCACCACTTTTGAGAATACCTCCTCGGTCCATTTGGATTAAGTCAGGTAAGAACTTGCCCTTCCCAGTGCATATTATTAAGCTCTAGCTTTTTGCTCAGTATGCAGGCTAACCGTTGCCCTTCACCCCCCAGTGTGACTTCGTCACCCCCCCAGTGAGCGCGACCGAGCGCATCCCCGTGTTCTACACCTGTGAAGTGGCCTTGCAGACCAGTAGGGTAAGCTGAGTGAGGGAACGGGTTTCATTGCTTACAATTTTCCGAAATGGTCTTGACACTGAAGACATTCCATTTTTCTTTTTAGATAACTTCCCCGGCCCTGATGAGAGTCCCCTCATTGTATAGGACTCGAAACGCGTAGGCCCCATGCAGAGTGCTGCTCTCTCTAAATTGAAAATTCAAACAATTGTGATTTCCGATACTCTGAACCTGTGTATATACAATGTGTAACATCATCTAAGTTGTTTATGATTAATCTCCAGTTTTGTATATATGTATAGATACATGGTTTATCACAGATGAATATTGTATGAGCAGCCTTTGTTTCTTTGTCTCTCCCTTTCTAATCTCTGTTTCGTTGTTTTTCCTTTGTGATCATTCTTAAATTCTGTGTACATATGGATGTCTGATTTTGTATGTTTGTGATATGGTAGACTAGTTGAATGAGTGTTGTACAAATAATGGTGTAGTGTTGTATAATATGTATTAAATTGTTTAAAAATTCTCTTTGAAATTAATTGAATAAATTGTTATTGACTAGCAACATCGTAGGTTGGAATGTGTTTTTCTAACTTATGAACAAAATTTCCAGGCTGAATCAGTATCTCAGTTTTGGCATATCTCTTGGTTTATTATGTATAATCTCAACAACATCAGCTGATGCCATGACAATCCCCAACCTAACAGACAGGTGCATTATCTTTTAAACACAAACACCAGACATGCCACCCTAAACTTGGCGTGCTTTGCAACAGTCACCCTGAACAGAGAACTATTCCCAGTCCCGATGCTTTTAAACTTGCCTCATCCTAAAACTAATCTGGCTAACGAGTTGGCATAGTGCCTTTCTGAATTTAGGAGCAAGCCTTTATTATTTTATGGGAACGGACCACAAAGCCGGAACTCAGCACTTCAAAGTTTAGACTTTCATCTCACACCACCCCTAAATTCCTTGCTGTTGTAAAAAGGTGGGTAAAAGGCCATATAGTTCCGGAGACCATGCCTAAACATGGTAAAATCCACGATACTCCTGGCAGAAAACATAAAGCAATCCTCAAAACCATAAAAATCAACATTACCTTAGACTTCGTACTATGTTCCCAATGGTCATACTAACTCATGAAAGAAATAGTTCCACTGTAAACCATAACACAGATATGAAGCTACAACTCCCATAGGAGAAAACACCACCACACCAAACAAAACCACCATACATACACTAATAGCCCTCCCCAGCCATCCAATAAGGTTTGTGGGTTAGCTGCCCCTGATAATGGTGTTATCACTCACTTTTTACATACAGAGTATGGGGATTTGCTAAATGATCTACTCTTTAAATCGAATGTGTGTTTCTGCAATGAATTAACTAGTCCCCCAGTGGAAGTCAAGAGTACTTTTAATGGTAGGGTAAAGAATAGCATAATAGATTTCTTGCTGTTTGTTGGTTTTAGACTTTGTCATAAATGACATTGCAATTAGCACTCACTTCCCTCAAAGTGTTGCTTTGAATATTAACCTTCCCTCACAACAGGGGGCTATACAAAGTGTGTCAACTATGGAGAACACCAATATCTCCCGGCGTAATGGGTATGCTTTAAGATGGTCCCTGATAAATCCAAATATTTTTATAGAAAAATTAATTTCTAAACAGAGGGCGGCTATTGATATTTGGCTAGATGAGTCTGCAGATTCACATAAAATTATCATGGCCTTTGAGCACATACAAAATTTTATTAGCGAAGGGCTTAGCGTTAGTTGGTATAAAGCTGAACCAAGGAATTGGAGTTAGTTTGGCACTGCCTGCACGAAAGCCTTAAGAAGTCTAAAGTTAGCTCTAGATAAACAAACTAGGTCTACCCAGGAAGTTCTGAGGTGCAGACATGCTTACAAGCTTGCTAATAAATAACGCAAAAAAGGTTTGAAGGAGGAGTCTTGGAATGAATTACTTGAGGCTAGCCTGATGAATTAAAATATCACTCTCTGGCGCATTATCAACTCACCCTTTTGCAATACAGCTGATAGTCCTTGTTTTGAGATCGCCATTACAGAGGCTGAATGGCGAACCCATTTCACTAATCTTTATTCAACTCAGGAGGCCACTATCATTGCCCTTCTCACGTTTGATTTTGTGGTGCATGACAAATGATGGTCAATTATGGTCAGCATGTGTGTAGACTACACAATTGTGAACTTCCTTAGAGAATTGGAAGCTTTAGGATGGGGAAGAGTACGATACAGCCTAAAAAGCGAATGCACCCAGCTATTCAATATAGACAGAGGAGTATGTCAAGGTTGTGTACTCGCTCCATTCTTGTTTAACGTCTATCTTAATAGCTTAGGCAGAACCCTTGTAAGTAAGTGCTCAGACTTAACCCAAGTAGGGCAGTGTCCGATTACGGCACTTCTATATGCCGACGGCACTGTATTAATGGCTCGTACCCCACTTGACCTACAGTGATTACTTGAAGAATTCGCCCAGTGCATGCAGAATCTTGGATTAAAAATTAACATCAATAAAACCTTCGTTAAAAAACTTAGGATAAGACCTACAAACCGCAGTGACATTTTTATCAAGGGTTCTAAGGTTTTGTTTACACCTACATTTTCATACCTAGGCATTCTATTCAACAAAGATGGAAATTGGACTAATGTGATTAAGTCAAGAAGGCTTCAATTTGCCAAAAGCACCAAGGCTCTGCTGAACTTCACTAGGAAGAGGAGCAACAAACACCAGAGGGAAATGATGGTCATTTATAAGGGCAAATGTAGACCGATCACCACGTATGGGTCTGAGCTTTGGGGATATGTGAATGCTGATTTACTTCAGCTAGTGGAAAATGCATTCCTAAGGAATCTCTTTGTCTCCCGAAAAACTGTTTAACTTTCATTTGCCACTCTAAACTGGGAGTTCCCTAATTAGCAGTCATGATCAAGATCCAGACAGTTTTGCTCTGGCACAAGATCTGGCCCAATGAATACACAGTGCTAACTCGCTCCATCATAGAGGACTGCCGTAGATCTACATATGCATTTAAAAACTCCTGGTTCAAATTTGTGCGTGACTTCTTGGTTGACATTGGCCATCCTGAGTTTTTGACCACCCTGAGCTCTTGATTAGCATCCAAATGGAAGCTCATAAATTGAAATCTTTACCGCTACTTAAGGATCTGAGGCTATCTACAGAGATAATGATACTTTCGGTCCGGAAGAACCATTTAATTCTGGCCAGTTATGATATGCAACCTTATCTAGCTAAGGTATATAATCCACGTCATAGATTTGTGCTGATTCTGTTCCGGCTGGACATTTTTCACCACTTAACCAGCTTCCCCACTGTTAATAACTAGTCGCATGATCCTGTGTTATGCCCATGCGATAATGTTTCCAAGCAGTGTACTATTCATATTCTCTTTTTTGCACATTTTACTCAGAGTTGAGAAAATGTTTTATTAAGCCCCTGTGAAAACAACTTGGATTTGTGCAATATCGTCTAGCTTTTATTTTTCTACAATTGTTTCTGAGTTTGTATATATGTGCTATATTGTCTCAGTTCTTTTTGGCTACTATAAGATGTAGGAAGCAGCTGCAGAAATGTTATTGACTACAGAGGGATGTCCCTGCTTGTTTTTATCTGCGTGTTTTATCTGTTTTTTTAACTATTTCTTTTAATTCATTTTTAATTTAGACACTTATATTTTGGTATCATTTATGATTCACTGGGTTTTCGAATAAAGCTTATTTGACTTGACTCCCACAAATCTCCTTGAGATTAAGCAGTTCTGGGGTTTAACTTTGCAGATTGGAGTGATAAGGAAGCTGTCACTGTCTTTATGTTGATCTACTAGTCCCTTGATGGCAACTGTATATTTCCAGCAATTATGAGTCGAGATGGATATTTGTTTCTGCAGTGGATTCTCCATTTTGCGGATAATGCTACAGCATTACCACAAGATCGCCCTGATTGTGACCGTCTCTTCAATATTCAGCTTGTCCTTGATCATTTAGTAAATAGTTCCTCACAGATCTATGTTCTGGGTAAAGACATATCTATAGATGAGTCTCTGGTCTTGTTCAAGGGGCGTTTGGTTTTCAGACAATACATTCCCCGCAAGAATGCACATTATGGTATTAAGCTGTGTGAAAGCGCCACTGGACATGCGTATAATTGCAGGGGGTCCAGTTTTAGGGTTTCTTCAATTGAGCCTTGATGCTTCCCACATCGGATGACAATTAATACAACATGTTGCACAACCGGCACTTCCTCCCCACCCCCACTGTGTCTTGGTACCCATCCGAAAAAGTACTTAATCCTTCCACAATGGTGTATAAAGTGGGTATAAATCCGACAATACATGCACATCTGTTGGTACTAGCAAGGTTCCTGGGTTTAGCAGGCACTGCGAGTAAAGGTTGGGGCCCAGTGTGTCACACCGTGCTGCAAACACATGGTATAGGGCACCTCAGGTGTTGTGTGTACAAGGAGGAGCATGCAACCATGAAGGAGGCAGTCATCAGAAGTAGAAGGGAGAAAGGGAACTGGAGACAATATGAGAACTTAAGCACTTGGACCCCTGTGAAAAAAGGCACGAGCAGAAGGCACTGTCAGTGCGGGCACATGAGACTTTACGATCACAGACAGTCAGAAGACACAGCACAAACATACCTGTGGGTATAAGCAGAGGCACAGACTCCAGTACATACTTGTCTTCAAATATACACCAGGGCATAGGGTACAGAAAGAGGGCAGGGTACAGACAGCAGGAACTGTGAATAGAAACAGAGACACGGGGCACAGCAAGCTCCTGAGTACAAGAGGAATAGCCCACCCACGGTTGGTTTTACAGGCCAGGGCACTGGGCACAACTGGCAATGTGAATACAGGCTCAGGGTGCAGCAGACTCCTGTAGGAGTGATCCAGTCTCTTATGAGTACAGAGGAATCATGTAAACTCAGGTAAGTTACTAGGGTGTAGTGCCTGCTGTGCGCCAAGTTGGACAGAGTAAAGGCATGAGGCACTGCGAGTACAAGCAGGGTCACAGGCCCATCAAGAACTTATTTGGGCCAGACACCAGGTAAAGCAGGCACCTGTGGGCGCAGGCACTGGATACAGCTGCTGTCGGAGTACAAGCACAGGATTCAGCAAATCCCCTGTGAGCAGGCACATGGTACGTGTACAATTATGTGGGTGCGAGCAGGGTCACAGGGTACAACAGGCTCCCGTGGGTAAAAATGCGGGATAAAGTAGGCTCCGTGGGTACAAAGTGTACAGCAGACTCCAGAGGGTACAGGAAAAGAAGAATAGAAGGTCGCTGTGTGTGCAGGCATTGATTGGCTAACCGGGTTCTGTGGCTAAAGGCTCAGGGTAGCGCAGGCTGTCTCGTGCGCAGCTTTGGATGGAGGCAGGTCACAGGGTAATTAACACTGGCTCTTCTGCATGTGCAGCACAGGGTAATGCAGGCTTTTGTGAGTATAGAACACAGTGTACCGCATGCTCCTGTGGGTGGGAAGAGTACAGGGTACATACAGTAGAGTAAAGGCATAGGACACAGCAGGATCCCTCGGGTATAGGCACAGTGCACACACACAGGCACAGCTGAGGGTGCAGGCAGAGTACATCCGACTCCTGCGGGTACAGACACTGACTATTGCAAGCTCCTGTGAATATAGGGATATGTAATGGCGAAGGCTGTAAAAAAAAGGATTCGGTAGGTTCCTGTGTTTACAGGCACAGGGCGGGGTTACAGGCACAGGGCGGGGGACACAGGCACAGCACTCACCCAGGTCGTCCTTGTCCAGGCTGATCTCCTCCATGACGGACGGCATGACGAAGGAGAATGTCTTGCGGTTGAAGTAATACAGAGTGTACCCCACAAACATGGCGGTGAATATTACCGTACGGTAATAGCCGTACCCGCGCGCCGCAGCCATGGCAGAACCCGGTGAGATCTTCTGATTTGTGGGTTTGGAAACGTTCGTCGACACAACCCGCGATCTGTAATGAGCTGAGCAGCTTCACTCCCCTCCGGAAAAGGGCATTATTTGAAATAAAAACAATAACATTAAAAAGTTCCCAAAAATCCGTATAATAAAATGCCACTAATTGTTCACGTGCAACAGGAGGCACGGGCAAGGTGACGTCCACTTCAGAGGCGCACTTTTCGCAGCACTAGTCAGACTCCGGCGCTCTCTGCGGCTCCAGGTAGGGCCGACCTCCGGCAATCATTAACCTCGAGCGGCCCGGCCTTCACCTTACGACCCTTCACCCTGAGGAGGGAAGAGGGAAACAGTGAGCAAACATGTTGTGACCAGCAGAGGCTTGTGTGCAGGAACAGAGAGGGTATGGTGGGTGAGATACAGAAAGGCCATGTCAGAGGACACCGTGAATACACCACCAATGGCGCATATGCGCTACTCCAACATTAAAATAAACCATTCAATTAACCCATTCTTTCATAGCGCATGTGGTAGCATACTGTTATTTACAGACAGCACCGTTGCACAGTTTCCATTGAAAAGGCTACAAAATTTGCACTGACATGCAGTTTTACTGATAAAACTATGTAGGACACTAACGATAACAGGTGGAAATCAGGTTATAGCAAATATTTATTGGTTGCACATCACCAAGTAAAGGGTTTGATCATATTAAAATCCTTGTTTCTTTCACATTTCAGAATTATAAAAAAAATTGTGCTTCATTTCCTAACTGCTGATATATTTTGAAGTATTTGGACCGTTTATTTACAAGTATTTTAATGTTGTGTGTTAGGAAGAAAAAGTGACATCCTACAGCCTTTCCTTTCACAGTCCCAGAACTCCAGCAAGACTGTCAGAAAGTTCACTTTACATTCTCGGAGAGCAAAGTGAGAGGATTTTTTAAACACCAATCTCCAAGTTAAAAGAATAAGGAGCAATTTGTCAGAATACATAGTCCGATATTTGAACGGTCTTTGAATACACAGCAAACGTGACCAGATAAAAACTAAATTTGAAGGCATCTTTATTACCATTCACCTTCTGAGTGCCAGCTACCACGGTTATTTTGGGGTTGCTGCATTACCACCGCACTCTTACTTCAAGTGCCTATGGTGAGCATCAGGATCATCGCATGAATGGACCCAGCCTGCCCTTTGGCTGAAGCTCCCACGTCTTTCCATTACTTGAGATGTCAGTCACACAGCCTCAGACCCGTTTTGGTTTAAAGGATTGAGGCCTAAGGAGTAAAATGGTATTGGGGGAATATCACCTCCAGGGTAAAGGGAGGTTAGCAACAGAGCTCTATATATGAATATGAGGGTTTAGATATTTGCATTTTAAGATGACTTTCCAAGTTGATTACAGTTCCACTACATGCAGTGGTTTAAATGGAACATTAGAAGTGCCAGTACGCACTAATTAGACGGGGTGGGCAGTTAGGGGCGTGGCTCTGAGCCAGGAATTTAACAATAGCCACATAAGTAAGCTGTAATGCAAATGTTCTGATTTTCTTGTAGAGCGCTTAAATGCCCATGGGCCAAATTTGCACAATATTAAACTGGCTAATACATAGGAGACATGGCAAGCATCAGCTTCTATGTCATTGGTGCAGGGCCTCATTTTCGGGAGTTTGATATTGCGCAAATTTGTGTTTCGCGTTTAAGTGCTTTACATGACAATCAGAGCATTTGCATTAAAGCGTACTTTTTTTAAGCATCACTGCTTATGGGAGTTGTCCAGAATCACAGGATGTTGAGCCGACGTCGTGATTCGATCCTGGTTCTCCAGCTCCACTGTTGGCAGCTCTGACCACATCCTCATTCTCGTTGTGATGCCAATTAGAATATAACACTGCAGGAACAACCCAGCACAGGAATACACTGACTGTTGCCTGCCAGACCGGCACATAAACACGCTCAATTGAAAGGGTCATTTTCAGTTTTTGCATAGCACATACCCATACTTCAGGGCATGAGCCCTGCTGATTCTGGGAGTACCGGTACTCTCCTTGCCCGAAAATAAGTTCCGGTACTCATGGGGAAAAAACTGAGAAGTGTTGGTACTCAGTACCGGGAAGTACTGGCCCATTTAAAGCACTGACTACATGTATTACATTTTTAGGCACAGGATATTAAATGTTTTGCCCAGAATCACACACTTTACAGTCAAATGCCAGAGCCGGGATTATAACCCAGGTCCTCAGGCTGCAAAGTCGACAGGTTATGCACTAGAACAGTGATACTCAAAGTACGGCCCTCCGGACCTTCACATGCCTGCAGAACAACATCACTGGCCTGCTGTAATTTCTCGAGAGTACTGAAATTCAGAAAGATGTTAAATAAACAGTTAAGCATTTGTTTACACCTAAATGAAGTAAAAGAAGAAGATGCAAAAAAGTTGTCCTGCACCACTAACTTTAGCAACACATTTAGTTTTGAGATATCTAGCATGAAAGGAGTACAAAATATGATAAAAGCCTCTTCAAATTTCATAAAAGTGTAGATTATTAACATGAAGAGGCGTTTCACTTCAGCACATCAGATTAAATCAGTGCATTAGTAAGCATTTTTTAAAAGTGATAGTTTTAAAAAATGAATGTAGAAACGTGCATGCCTTCTCCCACCCTGACAATGCCAATAGTGAACTAAGAGGCAAGTCAGTAAATCATCATGTTCATGTGGACCTCCCCCCCCCCCCCCCCCCGGTGGCCTTTGTTGTTGTTATACATGGATAACATTATAGTTTATTAAATCAAAAGCAGAAGGTTTTGATGAGTGCACATCCAGATATCGAGTATTTTGAGGTGCTCTTACATGTGATGGTGAAGAAAAAGGAGGCAAAGTGAAATAAAACAATTGCCTAGGATCACACAATTTGGTCAAGTAGGGATGCCGGGATTCACCCCAGGTTTTTAGGTCTCGCTGAGCCAATGCGCTTGCGCATTGCTGGCGAGATTCTAGTAAGCGGTCCGAAAAGTCTGCCAAAACTGCGGATTAGCATCAGTTCATGTGAGACAGGCGCGTGCACAAGGCCAGCCACGTCACACACCACCATTTGTCTGTGCCTCGGCATCAGACTTCAAAGGCTGCCGCTCCCCCCCAATCAGACTTCAAAGGCGGCCGCTCCCCCACCACCCGCATCAGACTTCAAAGGAATGTGCTTCTGCTCCCCGCCACAGCAATGCCGAGAGCATCTTTCACTTTCAGCACGGCGCACGGAAGACTTTCCTGCTTTGCTAAAGCTTGTCTCTGATTTTGTATCACTCTCCGTATTTGCAACTCTGTTCATCTAATAATAATAGATGATTCTTCTCTCTGGCTAGCTGGTTATCGGCGGCGTCACCGCACGCATTTGCGTGTTTCCCACTTCACCAAGTGTGTGTCTATTTGTTTTGTGCTTGTCTCTCTCTTCGTCTCGCCCTCCTCCACTGCAGGCGCAGCATAAGATAATGCGCCACACTGCTCGGCTGCGCTGTGCCGGTCTCAGCTCCCCCCTCTCACCCCGACCCCCTTACAGCAGCCGCTCTAATGCCATTGAAAGGCAAGACTTGCCTGCTTTGCCAAAGCTTGTTGAGTGTTATGTTGAGTTCTCTTGCGATCCGTTTACAGATCTTTATTTACTGCTTACATGCTTGATCATGCATTAAATGTTGAGATTCCCACTTAAATTTCCAGAGGAGTTTATTTAAGTACCACATATGGCAGTTCACACGCACACACACACGGGCATGTGCTTTCTATTCAGCAAGCCGTTACTCTGTGTCATTATTTCAGGTACATCCTCCCAAACGTTTTCTCACTTTTCCACCGATTAGCCGGGCTTTTGTCAGAGGTACCTCTTTGTACTCACAGATCAAAGGGAAGGAAATGGACGCGCTTCACTCATTATTCCATGTCGGAATCCCTTTTTTTCTTCATTGTTGCTTAACCTACATTACTTGTTTTCCTTCCACACAGAGAATATGCAGCATTGTCTCCATTATTTAGAGATCACTTTAAGAGGCCGCATTTGGCATCCAGGTCACATTGCATCAATTTCCTCATCAGAAAAGACCTTTTCGGTAACAACAAAATGGGAGTTCCTGGATACCTTGGAGTTTCATCCACCCTGTATCCTGCATCATTGAATACTAGTGTCTGAATCATTATCTGACGGTATAAAGTTACAAAAAATATGTTTCAGTACAAAGCTACTATTTGAAACCCTGATGCATAACACCATAAATTGCAATATCACAGTTTTTGGATAAATCACGAGTCAGTGTAGTTAAAGACTAATTTGCATAAACTGCAAATCTGTGGCTCGAACCAAAGCATACTTCACTTGAACTTCTATCTGCCTCCACGTAGAAGGTGAAACTGTTTCAGCACAACAACAAAAACCACAGTGTATTTTATGTGTTAACTCGCCTCTTCCTATTAGGCGCGATTTTCAGTGACTTCTTGTTTTTCATCCAACAAAATGGTAGAACTTTTACATGTGCTTGTAAGTACATTTAACGGTAGAAGTCCCAGCCTGCTTAAAGTTGTTGACTGTAAAATCTAGACTAGCTAAAATGCACCCCATGACAACTCCTTTTCAGATAGAATTGTTGCCCTCCAAACATATGATGCAAATTCCTTAGAACCAATCAAGTGAAATTTAAACGGGAAGACGTCTCAATGCCGCTCTCCCCTCTCACACCACTCTCTCCCCTCTCACACCACTCTCCCCTCTCACCACTCTCTTCTCTGTCCCCTCTTCCCTCTCCTCTCTCCCGTCTCTTTATTCTCCCCACTCTCCCCACTCACCACTCTCCCCTCTCACCACCCTCCCCTCGGCCCTCTCACCACTCTACCCTCTCACACCACTCTCTATCCCGTCACACCACTCTCTCTCCCCTCTCACCACTCGCCCCTCTCACCACTCGCCCCTCCCACCACTCGCCCCTCTCACCACTCTCCCCTCACCACTCCCCCCTCACCACTCTCCCCTCTCACCACTCTAAGCTCCCAACAATCTAGCCCTCTCACACTCTCCCCTCTCAACACTCTACCCTCTCAACACTCTACCCTCTCAACACTCTACCCTCTAACCCCTCTCCCCACTCTCCCCTCTCACGTCTCTCCCCTCTCACCACTCTCCCCTCTCACGTCTCTCCCCTCTCACCACTCTCCCCTCTACACTATCACCACTCTCCCCTCTCACCACTCTCCCCTCTCCCCTCTCTCCTCACTTCTCCTCCCCTTCCTTACTCTCCCCTCTCTTCACTCTCCCCTCTCTCCTCTCCCCGCTCTTCTCTCTCCTCTCTCTGCTCACTCTCCCTTCTCTCCCCTCTCCCATCTCTCTCCTCACTCTCCCTTCTCTTCCCTCTCATCTCTCCTCAAGTACACATAATTGTCAATGAGCAATTACACTGCACTCTATGCAACATACACTCCAAATACCACTCAGTGCCACATAATTACATGCTACATATTTACACTGCGCTCAACGCAACATACACTCCAAATACCACTCAGTGCCACATAATTACACGCTACATTACACTGCACTCAATGCAACATACACTCCAAATACCACTCAGTGCCACATAATTACACGCCACATAATTACACTGCACTCAATGCAACATACACTCCAAATACCACTCAGTGCCACATAATTACACTGCACTCAATGCAACATACACTCCAAATACCACTCAGTGCCACATAATAACACGCCACATAATTACACTGCCCTAAATGCAACATACACTCCAAATACCACTCAGTGCCACATAGTTACACGCTACATAATTACACTACACTCAATGCAACATACACTCCAAATACCCCTCAGTGCCACATAATTACACGCCACATAATTACACTGCACTCAATGCAACATACACTCCAAATACCACTCAGTGCCACATAATGACACTGCACTCAATGAAACATACACTCCAAATACCACTCAGTGTCACATAATTACACGCCACATAATTACACTGCCCTCAATGCAACATACACTCCAAATACCACTCAGTGCCACATAGTTACACGCCACATAATTACACTGCACTCAATGCAACATACATTCCAAATACCATTCAGTCCCACATAATTACAACGCCACATAATTACACTGCACTCAATGCAGCATACACTCCAAATACCACTCAGTGCCACATAATTACACGCCACATAATTACACTATACTAATGACAACATACACTCCTGACAATACCACTCAGTGCCACATAATTATATGCTACATAATTACACTGCGCTCAACGCAACATACACTCCAAATACCACTCAGTGCCACATAATTACACGCCACATAATTACACTGCACTCAATGTAACATACACTCCAAATACCACTCAGTGCCACATAATTACACTCTACTGAATGCAACACACTCCACACAATACCACACAGTGCCACATAATTATATGCTACATAATTACACTGCACTCAATGCAACATACACTCCAAACAATACCACTCAGTGCCACATAATTACACACCACACAATTACTCTACTGAATACAACATACACTCCACACAATACCACTCAGTGCCACATAATTATATGCTACATAATTACACTGCGCTCAACGCAACATACACTCCAAATACCACTCAGTGCCACATAATTACACACCACATAATTACACTCTACTGAATGCTCCACACACTCCACACAATACCACTCAGTGCCACATAATTATATGCTACATAATTACAATGCTACATACACTCCAAATACCACTCAGTGCCACATCATTACACTATCTATCTATCTATCGCCCTCACTCTATCTATCTATCGGTCGCCCTCACTCTATATATCTGTCTATCTATCTATCGCTCTCACTCTATCTATCAACCTAACTCTATATATCGCCCTCCCTCTATCTATCTATCTATCACACTCACTCTATCTATCGCATCACCACAGCATCACTCAGCACCACCACAGCATCACTCAGGGCACCACAACATCACTATGCGCTACAACAGCATCAATGAACGCCACAGCATCACTCGTCGCCACTACAACATAACTCAGCGCCACCACAGCATCAATCTGTGCAACCATTCAACAACAGCTGGTACAAATATGTTCTCTCAATGTTTCAAGCTGTATTACAAATGTCACAAAAAGATGTTAATATTTCACTTCTGTTATTGGATTTGTCACAATAAAATACACCGAACATAATCTTCACAAAAGTTTAAGCTATTGCCATTATAAATTACAATAACTTTGATTTAAGTATTAATTATTTTAAAAAATGAAAAGCCTTTGTTATTTGTAATATCAATACATCTAAGTCACGTAAATACAACACATATTGCATTACAAATGCCACAGGTGTCACATTTGCGAAAGTTACAACTATTGGCATTGTAAATAACAAAGCTATTAATTTAGCTATTTTCAAACCCAACACATAAATAAAAAATGTGTTATTTACAATACCAATAGCTCAAACTTTCCTATTGCGAGACCTATTGCATTGCAAATGCTTGTTTGATTTCCCCCATGCCCACCTTTATACCCTGTACAGACTATCTCCCACCCTGCTGGCATCAATGCGACCCTCAGGCACACCACAGACTATACTTAGTGACCCCTGGAACAATGTTTGCGAGTACCCATGCACTAGAAGGTCTTGCAGTTTCCATGTGAACGTCAGACACCGATTCCTGCAGCCACGCATTAGTCCATTGAGCCCTCACCAAGCTCGCCTCACTACGTATGTGCTCCAGCCTCACATTATGCCAATGTGACATCCTTGACCCATGTCCCCCACACTATGTTCGTGTGAACCCAATCGCTTTGCGCGTCGTGTGTATAAACCCCAAAGCTTCAGACACTGTCCAAGTGTCCCGTGTTCCTCCTCTCGTTGTCTGTCCGTCTGTCCCCGGGCCTCCAATCGCTTCACAATATTCCTGTTACTGTACTCCGAAGCTGCTGACAGTCTCTGGATGTGCCCCCTGCGTGCCACAAGCTCCTCACACAGCCTTTCTTTGCACCCTGCTCAGATGAGGGGAAGTGACATGGCCATGCAAACGCTGCACGCACGCAGAGCCAATGACCGACCGTGTAGCATCGGATGCAGCCCTGGCCTCTTTCACACCGGTGCCACCGAAAGTGCCCTACCTGGTGCTCCTGTGCTAAGACCCTCCTTCTCCTGGTGCTCCTGTGCTAAGACCCTCCTACTCCTTCTGAGGGGAGACAGACTGGCAGTGCAGCACACCCGTGGGCCTGCAGCCCCTACGCATGTAACTGGAGCCTCGTGTCCCGCACTCAGAGACCCTGAGGCGCAGCAGGTGGGAGCGAGGCCTCGGGGGCTAAATATACCGCCGACTGGACTGACCTCGGCCTGCAGGTCTCGTCCTAAATACCACTAGCCGCGCCACGGCCGCACCTGGCCTGCCCGGCTGTCCCACTGTCTGTCAGAGAGTCGTGTGTGTCTCTGGAGGGTTCGCCCTGTGTTCTCGCGCCGCTTTTCCGCGAATTTCGCGCGGGCGCGCCTCCGAGTCCTGGCTGAAGACGCCATTCTAGCGTGCTGACGAGTCCACCCGGACGTCTACATTCGCCAATTCTGGTCAGCAGGTCTGAGTCCTGGCAAGTCCTCTGCCAGCATGCATGTTTGTGAGTGCTGGCCTACAGTCTTAGACTACTCACGCAGCCCATGACGTCTGGGTAGAGAAGAAAGACAACTTGCAGGTAAGTGTGTACTGTATGTAGTAACGTAAGACACGGTCTAGTGTCTCAGTTCTTTCTGTAACTGCACACCTAACACCCACCCACCACCAGGCGTCACAGGTCATGTGACACTGGCCAATAAAGGGGCCGAGCGCTCGTGCTCTGTGCCCATTCACCCATCTGTTACCACTGTGTCAGTGTCTGCCTCATTGTGTGCTTGCTGCGTCATGAGGGCCTAGCGCCCCTCACCTCAGGATCACGACAATGGCGACGAGGCGGAGCTGTGCCCAGCGTGCCACAGCTAATTGAAGCCATCGTGGGGGAAGAGGAGAGAGCTGTGAGGCGACGTCGCGCCCCCCTCCCCCACAGGATCGGCGCCGGCCTGCAGTGAGGCCCGCGGGGCGTGTGCCTTGCCCCGGGCCTGGATGCCGGTTGAGGTGACTGAGAGCCCACCTCGCACCTCCAGCCTGCAGGAAGAAAGAGCGGACTGCCCAGTGCCCACCTGAGACGGCCGCGGAGCAGTGACCCCACGGAGAGGTGCACCGGCCGGGCGGAGCCCACTCGCAACGACCGCGACAGAGCGACAGGCCCACCGGCCGAAGGTGAGCCCCAGGGGCGAAGTGACTTTCATTAACTATGCCCAATTATAAGCAGGACCAGCGGAGCCCAACCGCGGCCTGCCCGAGTCGTCCCCTGCCCCCGCCGCGTGTGTGACTGGAAGCGGCGGGGCACAGAGACTAATGGCTGCGTGAGGAAGCGCGGCCGGACCCGCAACACCCGTCAACAACGAGGGGGAGGGAGCGGAGTAGCTAACCGCCTCCCGACCCCCCTCGCGACGTGATCAAGACCAAGCGGAGCCCACCCGCGGCCTGCCGGTGACATCCCCACCGAAGAAAGACTGCAGCGCCAGCGGAGCTCACCCGCGGCCTGCGACGTCCGTGACAGGTCTCCGCCGCGCAGCGTGTGGAATGTGAAGCTGCTGCGGCGGGAGACCGGAGCCTAATCAGCATTGGAAAGGCAGAGCCGGCGGAGCCTACCCGCGGCCTGCCTCAAGCACTCCCCGCCCAAGGAAGTGTGACCGGAGCGACGCGCTCCCCGCCTGAGGAAGCATCAACCCCCCCCCCCCCCCCCCCTCTCGCAAAGAGAGTAAAAGTTGAACTAAAAGCGGAGCCCACCCGCTGTGGGCTGAAGGGAGAGAGTAGCGGCCGCCAACCCGTGCCGCCGTGAAGGAGAGAAGTGAAGTCCTCCGGCCCGGGAGACTGCCTACGAAGAACACAGACAGTCACAAACGTGCCACACTCAAGAAGCCGGCCAGCCAGATGGCTGCACCAAAAGCTGACCCACCGGCGGTCGCTAAAGGAGGTGACCGAAGCAAGAGTCAACAAACCGTAACACAGCAAGTATCACACAAGAGGACCGAAGATAGCCTGCCAGCATCGGCAGAGTGGACCGGCAGAGGTCCAAGAAGTTCGAACACCAAGACACAGTCCACGATCAGCGACTAACGAACTTCGACAACCACAAATCAACATGTAACGTCTAAAGAGGGAGAGAAGATCGCAACGCCCGGTCCAGTCACAGACTGACGAGAGAAGACAGTGTCCGTGAACCAGGACAGGACCGGATGGAAGCAGGTGGAGTGCACGCTGCCTGGAGAAGTCTGGTTAGGAAGATGTAACAGCAAGGTGACCAGACCGCGTTGCGAAGAAGATGGAGAAAGGAGAAGAAGTCTGAGTGGCATGACGTCACCAAAGAAGGAGAAAGGAGAAGAGGTCTGAGTGGCACGTTTGCCACCACCGAAGAGAAGAAAAGGAAAAGAGGTCAGAAGCACGACGACAGGACGACAAAGAGAATGGACGATAACTAAGAGGAGTGTGAACCAAGACACCACGACACTCAAAAGGGGAAACACCGAGGAGAACGTGAGAGGTGCACAACAGTCCACACGCACGACCAAGTTACAAGTAACACCACTGGAAGGAAGCGTCCACATGCGAACTCGACAGTCATCCATGGAAGGACAGAAGAGAGCACGCCAGTCTGTTGGCAACACCCACCTCTGGGATGGAACGGATGAAAGGGCCGCGGAAATCCAGGGGCAGAGGCCTCAGGGACACCGGTGGCAGCGGGTCCCACACGAGAGACGGACTGTTGAAGCTCACGCTGAAGATCCTGGAAGACCGAAGGTCGCACACGACTGAACCAGTGCCAACAACACCCTTTCAGGTGGAACTCGGACACGGAGAAGATGACCCGTAGCGACGACCTTCAACATGTTTGAAGAGGCAAGGCGGTATGCACACCGGTCCAGTGGAAACCTGGCAGAAAGGCCTCCGGGTCGTCCAGTGAGAGGGGACACCCACGAGAGAGGGGTATCCGTGAGAGGGATAACCTGCAGCTGAAAGTCCAGTTAAGAACAGACACCAGTTTCAACCAAGCACTTTGAACAGGACGGTCCAGCGAAAAGTAACACACTTGGGACTCAATGTATATTTACACTTCTGCACGTTCACAGGATGTGAAACAAAGCGAGAGAGACTGTAAAGCCCACTTACAAGCTGCAAGTCTGCCAAGGCAAAAGAAAAGACATTGCCAACAATCAACTGAACCAGCAGTAAAGACCACCACGTGGGAATCGTCGTGTAAATCATAAGTTTTGTTTGAACTGTTATGTTTTCCCCGCAGGTTGAACTCTAGTTAGGGTAATTTGCTTAACTAAGGTTGGGAGGGATGTAGTAACGTAAGACACGGTCTAGTGTCTCAGTTCTTTCTGTAACTGCACACCTAACACCCACCCACCACCAGGCGTCACAGGTCATGTGACACTGGCCAATAAAGGGGCCGAGCGCTCGTGCTCTGTGCCCATTCACCCATCTGTTACCACTGTGTCAGTGTCTGCCTCATTGTGTGCTTGCTGCGTCATGAGGGCCTAGCGCCCCTCACCTCAGGATCACGACACTGTAGATCCTATTGGAGCAAGCTGCAAGAGGGCGTCCTCTCTCCTCCAGTCCTCCTCCAACTGCCCCCTCGCTCCCCTCGCATTCCATTCTAGGACATGTGGGTAACTTGCCACCAGGTTACACTGACCATGGTTACCAAGACACCACGTCTCAACTTCGTAATTACATTATAAATAACACTAAAAGACCAACAACTATACTACTAATAAAAAACGTACTAATGCAGTATACATCACTCCTAGTAAGTTGCTTTTGACAGAAACACAGCTGTTGGGAAATAACAAAAATAAGATGCATAACTGCATAGAGGAATTAGTCAGTCAAGTCAAAGTAAACTTTATTCGGCCAAAGGCCATAAAGAACACATAAAATAGAAAGGCATGGATTAAAAAATTAATCTCGTACAAAATCATAGACAATACCCAATTTTCAAATAACAATTCTGAGACAAAATATTTAAAAGAGCCAAGTCAGATGGACTAAATCATGTCTAAAACATTGAAATGTAGCCCTTAAAATTCATATCTCTTCTTGACTTGACATAGAGATAGTCATAATAGGCATGCATATAATAATTACAACATCATAAATAAGCAAGTATGTGACAGGTATAACCTGTTAAGAGATAATTGTAACATGTATGTAAAAGTTACAACACAACACCAGTTTCTTCTCTTCATAAATTTACATTACAAAATCTGCATACTTTTTGACAACAGCACTGTTCTGCCAGTCGGTGCTGCCATAGACATAGAACTACTACTTCGATCCACAGCATCAATAAGTGTTGGATGTGTACTGGTTGCTGTAGGGTCCTCTAGCAAGTAATGCGCTCCCCTTTGTTCTTCTACAACTCCAGTGTCATCTCACAACCATTCCATAGATTTAGAATTTCTTTCTTGTCCGTTCTTTTCTGCTTGCCAATTCAGAATTTTATCACAGTTTGCCATTCAGCTGAAGAGCCATTTTTCTTCATCTGCCAACAAACCAGATTTAGCATACACTTCTTTTACTCTCATCGGCTCTGAAAATTTGCTACATCCCTTCTTTGTCTTTTGACCCAATTTCACTCTCTCCCAATCACCTGCTGTTAACTTAACATCCCTCCCACCATGTTTTTTGTCTTAATATATCTTGTACAACTCTTGCATTTTTGCTAAATTGTTTTTCACAACTGAGGGAGACCATCTACTACAAATTTTCAATCTCATCAAAGCTTTGTTATCTTTAGTAAAATGATCTATACCCCTGAGAATCTTGAAGGGACTCTAACCAGTTCCTGTGGGCGTAATTCTGTATGCCTAGATCGTGTTATGTGATTTCTTCACGCAATCCAATCCTGCATTGATGGCAGCTTGTTACTACCCATCACCACTCGATTAAAATGTTCCACAAGATCATTTCTTGCAGGATGATATGCAGGAGCCTTTTTACCCAATAATTCCATTGCTGCTTAAAAATCTCACAAACTTTTCAGATATGACTGAGGGCCATTGTCACTTAATATGTTTTTCAGTATACCTTATCTTAAAAATGTTTTTTGTGAGAAGGAAACTGCATTAGCATTAATAGTCTCGGACACCTCAATTGCAGGCCATTTAGAGTAATTATCCACAATGACCCTAACATATCTGGAGACTCCCCAATCACCTAAAATAGTTTCCAAAAAGTCCACACTAGTTCTTCCCAAGAACCCTCTGGTCCCCTTCGATTCCCCCAGGGATGGTCTAAGTAGATTCTGGGTTTTATCTGAATTTGCCCATATTTGGCAGTTCTTCACGCATCTTTCAGTGTCAACATCCACTCCCGGCCACCAATAGAATGATTTCACTCTTCTTTTAAGTTTAATTATGCCTAGGTGTTCTTGATTGCTTATTTCTAGAATCCTTGATCTTAGACCTTCTGGAGGTATCAATCTATCCCCTCTTAAAACATAGCCTGTATCGCTAATGGACGATTCGTCCCTGATCTCCCACAATTCCCTGCACTCGTCATTCAAAGTACTTTTGTTGGTCCAACCTTCTAAAAATCAATTGTTTGATCTGTTTAAGAATTTCATCTTGTTCATATTTAGTTTTACATTCCTCATCTAGAATAGCTATGAGGTAGCACTCCCCAAGAGTGAGAAGTGTCCCCCGGGCTCCTAGAGTGTCCTTATATAAAGGTTACCAGTACATTATTGTTTTTCTTTGTTGACAGAATACATATCCCCAGAAGAAGGCATTTGTGATATGCCGAAATGCATTGGGATTGTTAGAGTGCATGATTTAAACTTGGAAGACTATGTTAAAGCCGAATATATCCTTGTGAATACAACAAGATGGATTAATACAAGCATATCAACAATAAACATTCTCATTTACTTTATTATATTTACTGGTGAAACCTTTATATAAGGGCACTCTAGGAGCCCGGGGGACACTTCTCACTCTTGGGGAGTGCTACCTCATAGCATTAATTACGCTCCCAGTCGGAGGGCGATACCCCGGAGCACCATACAGACTTTTGAAACTATTTTCCAAAACCGCAGTGCGTCCAGTAATACCCAATTAGCACGTTCCATTTATCATCTAGAATAGCTACATTGCCTTCATCCACCATTGCTGCATTTTAGTCATATAATTACCTGCATTTCAGTCTGCTGGAGACCGCCTCAAATAATCTGCTACTTGGTTCTTTTTGCCTGGTAAGTACTCTACATCATACATGTAGTCTGGTACTCTTAATGTCATCCTAGCTATGCAAAGTGTATCTTTGATGATGCCCTTGGATGTAAGGATTTTAACCAGTGGCCTGCTATCTGTGTGGAGCACAAATTGGGTCCCCAAAAAATACTGCCTACATTTCTCCAAAGCCCAGACTGCAACCAGCATCTCCTTCTCTATTGCTGAGAATTTCTCCTCTGATGGAGACAAGGACCTGGAAGCATACGCCACTGGGTATTCTTAATCTGAACAAGATATCTTCGTTAAAACTGCTCCTAGCCCTTTACCACTAGCGTCTGTGGTGACAATGCTGTTTGACCCAACTTCAAATCCCTGCAAATAAACCCCTAAAACAATATCCAACTAATTCTTTTAAAAATCTGCCTGTAAATCCTCACTCCAACTAAACTCCGTTCTCACTTTTAACAATTCTCATAATCTGTGAGTCTTCATGGCAAAGTTCCATACGAACTTTTCATAAAACTCTGCCAGATGCAGAAAGATCTGACTTCATCAATGGGCTGGTCTGACAGAACGCGCTACAGGACAGCTCGGCTTTGCAGAGAAGTAATGAAACCTCTGACTGCATCAAGGTGCATGAGGTGAGCAGGCAGAAACTTATTGTGGGGTGAGTTTCGACGATAATGCTGCATGCAAAAGGACCTTTGTAGACTCAAATTATTAAGCAAACAAGACATTTCAGCAGTAATTACTTTTTTACCTACACTCCTGCAATTTTGCTTGAAGATTTCAGCTGTGTTCAGCTGCTAGAATCTCGTGGAGAAACGTGACAGGCCCTTTGTGTTTCCACAGACCTTGTAATTTTGTACATAGTGGGGCTGATAACAAGGGTATTTCCTTATTTATAGCACATCCTTCATTCCAGGCAGCAGCACAGAAAATTACATAACAGGAAGTGTGCCACGGGAATCTGTATCACTGGAAGTTGTTTCACAAGAATAGCCAGATTACCAATACTGTTTTATAAATGGTCATAAGCAGACCACATGGTACTCTATAAAGGTGTTTTTCTATTTATTATTGCTAAAATAAAACAAAAAATTATTTATTATTAAGTTCAAATAACAAGCAGACCTCTACTGACTGAAAACTGTTTTGACTGAATATATTAGTTGATGGCAAAATTAATTGGGTGAGGGTGGTAGTTTTGCGTTAAAAAACTTTTTATGGGCATTTAAAAACAAAGGTTCTTTTTTATGAAAGATTCTTAATTGCAGTATATCCTGCTACACCCTGTATGTTAGTGGTTTATACTGTAAAATGGTGGTTTAGTTTACACATGCACAATAGCTTCGCCCCATACACTACATTCATCAACTTCTGTCCCCCTCCCCACTCAGTTTAGTAAAAATGAGAGAACCTTTGTAGGCAAATTAAATGAAAGAATAAAAGAGGATGAAGAGAAGTGACGGGACGACAAAGAAGGGAATCAGAGGAAAGGACAACGGAAAAATAGAAGATCCACTCCAAAGATTAAGTGTTGACTTTGCAAAAAGGGAACCTTCTGTATGGTGCTAAGACATGAAGGGAATGAGACTGTAGAAGACATAGGATGGAGTGAATGTGGCATAGCTATTTATTTAGTGAAGGATAGAGTTTTTGCTGAGTTTGAGGGAAGAATTAAAGGCATATACTAGGTGTGTGGTAAGTCAGTTTACTTTCACTTGCCACACAATAGGGCAGGTAGTTGCTATGCAACTTAAGTTTTCCCCAAAATGTATCACACTGATAACACAGACCACAAATTTCTTATTATTTATTTGAAATTGCATTTGCTCTACCGTACGTGATTTGGGAATAAGATCTTATTTTACATTTTAAAAATCCTAGAAATTGACTGAAAAACCTGAGGTTAAAGTGACGTATTGTTAGGTATGGTAATAATATATCTTACTTTACATTATATAAACCTCAGAATTTCACTGAAAAAACACAAAAGTTTTGTTACAGTTAGGTGAAACCGTCAATTAAAATGTAACATTTTAAATTTGACAATCACATAAGGTAGAGCAAACGCAATTTCAAATAAATAATAAACAATATCTTTGCAGCATTAATACCCTCAGTGGGTGTGGCTTTGAATGATGTTAAGATTAAAAAACTGTCAACCTTAGTAGATGGACTAGCCACTTCCAAAGTGGGTGCCTTGACCATCTTTAACAAAGAACTGCTTGCAATAAGAGCCATGATAATACAGAACTGACACGCTTTAGACATGCTTCTTGCAAAGGAAGATGGCGTATACAAAGTAATTAATGCACAGGAATGTTGCATGCACATCCCTAGAATAGATAACCAGACGATAACCTATTTTACCAATATCACGAATATTACCCATGAACTAACCAAACTAGGAGGGACAGGTGCCTACAAAGGAATAGGCTCTATATTTGGATCTACTGGACAGGGATTAGCCAAAATAGACGAATGCCTAGGAAGTGTAGGCCAGGGAATACTAAAATAGTTTTGGACCCTTCTCTTGGTCATACTAATTGGCGCATCATTAATGCTTTCCTTTCTAAAATTGTGCAATAGAATTTCATCAACTTATGAGTTAGCCTGTGGGGAAAAAGCGGTCAGCAACGAGCAGAAGGAAAAGGAAAGGAGCACGTCAAAAATTGAGGAGATGCGGAATGAACTTTATGACATGATGAAGCAAGTAGAAAAATCCAAGAATAATAATCTCCAGACTGATGGCAACTGTCCTGTGAAGGAGAACTCCTTAAATCAGATGATTTAGAAATCATCGGGGGTTGTTGTGGGGTGTGTTTTCTATTGGTGACCCATAATGCACAAGAAATCGTGCTTTAACTAAAATAGGACAACTTTGTTCTATCATCCACTTTGGATGTAACACTGTAGTATGCCACATGATTAGCTCCTGCTGCTATTATTTTGCCGTAATATAAGATTTTAGGCTTTGCTATACAAAGACTAAAACTTTCTCAGCTGCACTAAAAGAAATATAATTTTCCCATCAACCTAACGGTGTTAGACTGGACAACACACTATGTAATGAGTCATGCTGCATATACAGACTCTGGGAACACCCGAGCCCCATGTATTTGAATGAGGACAGAATTGTCAAATGTATTTTGTAATAATAGTTTCTTTCTACTTATTTCTCATTCGTAAAGGCCCTGTCAACCATGTACTCGTTTAGTGAATATATGAAATCCTTTGTTAAAAGTTCTATGAAAGGATGCGATTCCTCATTTTGGGGATATCCCTTTTCTTCATTTTTAGAAGATAAATCTATGCTGGTTTCGTATTAGAATCTTACTGAGTTTTTTGCTATATTCTTTATTAATTTATGAGCTTATTGATTGCCGTGGGCTCTGCATATGCACTTCTGTATGTGGAATATTGTGTAAATCTTAAAAATGTCCTGGTCTGTCATTCTTCAGCAGAAATGCTTTCAGTCCGATATCCCTTATGTAAGATTTTACTAAATAGAGAGATGGGACAAGCGGGGAGCACCAAATTCAATTAGCGACTACACCGCTGCCGAACCATCCATTGGTGCGTACAGAAGGGTAAATGAGAAGTAGATTTGGACGCTGACATCGGTCTTTGCTGATTTGGTGCACAGCCCATGGGGCGTGTGCTTCGGCTGTGGTAGATCACACACAGCGTTTGTGAAGCAGGCTTGCACCTTATGGCTCTGTACCACAGCACAGGGGGCAATGTGTTAGTCTAGGAGGTCTGCAGTCCTTGGGTCCCCGGGCCTTGACCTCAAGCAGATCATATTCAAGTCGACTGCCCCTCAGGTGATTCCACCAAGGCATAAAACAAAGACACGCAATAGCCCTTGTTGTAGGCCTGTACATATTCAGTAGGTCTGTAGCCTCTACAGGAGGCCAGATGTCTCATAAGTAGCGCCAGTAAGTGCCACAGGTCAGCATGTGATGCTCTCTCGCTAGGCAGGCAGCAGTAGCAGTCCCCAAATAAGGTGCCTTGGCATATGTTGTAACAAGTTCAGCCCTCACGTAGCAGGATAGAAGTAAGGGGCACTTTGGGATTCAGCCAGTGGCGTGGCAAGGGTGCCACCAGCCTTAATCCACAGGAACACCCACCCCATATCCGGTATCGCAGTAAAGCAAATCCATAACGGAGGTTCAGTGGGCCCTGGTGACACTGCACTTGCTGATGGCCCATATCATGCCCAGTATTCGCTTAACAAGCCATCAGCCCATAGGTCTAAGGCAAGAGTGTTCTACGCACAGTCCTTGCTAAGCCGGTCTGCAGTTCCCTCGGCAGGTGCCTTGCTTTGGCAAGCAGAAAGTCCTCCCCGGAGGCCATCCTATAGGTCTCCTCCTGGGTGCACTGTTTAGACCATTTACCCTCGCAACCTCCCACCAGCGCTTATCTGTGGGTGTGTGCACTACCGTGGGTGGGCCCTGTTTCTCCTCGATGCACCCCATAAAGCACTGTGCTGGCTGCCTGTTACCTGTGCTCCTCGGTCAATCCAGAGAGGACCATTTTCAGGACAGTCCATTTCGGCGGTTGATCCTCTGAAACTCACCGAAGGACTGGAGCTTTTCCCCATCAAAGATTAACATACAGGCACATTTATCTCTCAACCCCTTTCATTCTACTTCAGGCATAAGTGTAGCAAAACACGAGTGCACCCACACCAACACACATGGTCAGACTGGAACAAAAAACGCCCCTGGCAGCAAATTAAAAGTGCCCCCTTTATGGAATTAGATATCTATGTGGTCCAAATTCTGAAAATTGGGGCCATTCTAAACGTGTAAAGACACGCTGTATAGGTGTTTCGCAAGGTATTGGAGACTACATGTATATGATCCTGCTGCATGTAATATTTGTAGCAATATTGGAAATCATCAGTAACATTCGGCCCAGTAGACCACAACCAAGCTCACACCCAAAATAAATGGCCCACACACGGACGTGTCTGGCCAGCCCTTTGAGGACTGCCAGATTGCCCCATAGGCCAGTCTGACCCTGCCAACTCACTAACCAAAGAGGAAGGCACACTACCCACACCAGTGCTTAATTTGAACCGGTGGTTTCTGGTGCTCGGCACCAGCACTTAATTGGCAACACCAGCACTTATGACAGTCTGCCACACAATGGCACTGTTTGTCTTGTTTAGCACAACAGCAGTGATTTAATAATTCAACATATATTACAATGACTAAAACCTGCTGTCGAAACTATTCTTATATATTTGGGGGCCTGGAATAGTACGAATTGTCACACTTGTAGGATAGTGATGGTTAGTAGCTGTGTTGATACTGTAATTGGCAGCACTGACAGCAGCAACGGGTGGTTCAAGTGGAAGTGAACTTCTGACAAGGGCCTTGGCACTTATGTTTTTTACAAATTAAGCACAGACGCACACCTTTCCAACCAAAAACAACACTAAATTACAGCACATGAGCTGTGTTCCTCAATCTTATTGGCTTCAGTACAGGCCTCAGCATAACAGACTATGTAAGGGGACGAGCACCACCATAAACAACCAAACAAAACAACCACAATGCTCCCCATATAACACAGGCAATATTGTAAGACAACACTTTTCCAACAAAGCATTCCCCATATGGAGCGGTGTGCCACCTGTCCACGAATGCGCTATTTAAATGCATGTAGCTTACAATAGAATACAATATTGACCAGCTTCCTTGTACCTGAGCACACAGTCACCAGTTATCAGGCCTTGCTAAGCAGACTATGAGCCCCCGGCATAGATGCCTCTACATAGAACGTACACTTCTCATGAGGCAAGGTAGCAAGCCACTGGATCTTCGGGCTTAGGAACAGGCGTAGCATTTCACATCCCTCCCTAAAAAGCCAGCAGCCCCAGGATGAACCACGCATGACCCTTTCTAAGCAGGTCAGCAGTCCTGCGGCATCGGTTAGCTCGTCTGTTAGGCCAAGTGTAAATATCATGATAAGAAATAGTTTTATCTTTAGACAACACAAAAAGTGATATTTGATTTAATGTTGTTATTGTTGTGGTTTTAATTAACTGAACAATAAACGTATTTGGTACCCCTTTTGTACCCCTACTGCCTTGTAGCTCTGGAGGATGGCATAGGATGTACCACACAGTGGCTGCTGCCTCGGAACGGGGGTGGGGTGTATTAAACTTTTTTTATTTACCTTCTCCGCCGCATGCCTCTCCCGCCACTGCACGCCTCTCCTCCGTCTGCTGGGCGCACCCAGGCATCCGGACTGTCCCAGCCAATCACAACACTAGGTCTGAGCCTCCTGTTTGGATGCTCAGGCAGTGCCTGGGAGCCTATGCAAGTTCTCCATGGGGCTGTGCAACACAGCCCAATGGAAAACATGCCAACTGCGCATGACGGTTTGGCTGGCCAAACTGTCATGTGCACTTAGAGGAGTGCAAACCACTCCTCCCTTGCTTTTGAGTCCCAGAGCCCCGCCCGATTCTCGCATAGAAGAATAAAATGATAACAACGTCCTGTTATTATTATTTTCTTTTTTGCACTGCTGAAATAGCAGTGAGGCGATGCTCCTCCCCCTTAGCGGAGGAGCCGATACTGGTAGCACGTACCATCTGACTCCCCAAGCCTTCGATGAGGATGCTAGCTGAGCAAACGTGTAGCTCTGAGGAACGGTCAAAGCCAGAGAGTGTCAGCCCTTGGCAATGACAGCAGCCTATGGTGGACGAGTGCACTCACACCTACACACCCTGTCAGTTACAAACACTATATTATTGTTTCCGGCACATGAACCGGATTCCCACCGCCTGGGGCCGGGCAAGCGTGCACAGAACAATCAGCGGAGACTCTTAAGGTATCCTGAGAAGGCGCTTCACGAACCAATCTTAAGACACCGTGAGGTACTCTCCCTGTAACTCATGTCTCAACTCCTTTAAGACCCCCTCTCTCCGATGTGTATGAGGTTGAACGTGGTGCCCCACTGTGGAATGAAAGACAAGACATCAAGGCTTTCGACGAAGAACTGCTGTCAAGCCGTCATTGCAGGTGAACCACTGAAATAAAGACAGTCAGGACACAATCCTAAAACAAGCATTGGCAAAGTCAATAGGTCTTGTTTTTGCGAGAGTTAAAGCCATTGGCGTGAAAATTACAATGTCTTTTCCCCATGTTTTATGCGGTAGAGTGGATGTATGTTTGGAGTGTAATTATGTTAGTTGGATTGGAATGGTTAGCTGTGGAATTGCAAGGTGTGTCGTGGAATTATGTGGACAGTAATTATGCGGTATTGAGTGTACTGGAATTATGTGGAGTGGGATTGTGTGGTATGGAGTGAAATTATGCGTAATTATGTGCACAGTTCATTTACAGACATTTAAATGTTGTTTTGTGCTAGAAATAAAGCTTTTCTTTCACAGCAAGATTGTCACATACATACTTTGAAGTCAGAGAAAGAAAAGTAAACATCATGCTTCCTCAGAAGACAGACCCTGAAATTTGACCTCTGTGTTTGAATGCACAGTAAATGTGAAAAGATAGGAACACAATTTAAAGTCCTGTTTAACGAAAGTGAGCACTCGGAAGAATACTGTAAATAGGCTTTGCTCCATGGGTGGGACAAACTCAAGCTGGATAGCCTAAAGCAAATAAAGTCAGCAAATGTGAGTTACAAAGTCAATAGTAAGCAATGGGCGGAATGCATTCCCAGGGAAGCTTTCCGATTGTCCTCAAGATGTCTTTAGAAAAATAGACAGCTGCAATGTCTGGTAGGCTTCAACCTGAAAATTGCTACTCGTCCATGTGACATTGTCACTGAGTGATATAGTGTCTCACCGCAATTCCTGGTGGGCACTGCCATGAAGGCATAAACTAGGAATACCCCACACACACTTCCTTGGGGACGTTAGAGTCACTACAAGATGCTCAGCCCCTGAGGAACAAGTCTGCACAATGCTCCACTAATGCTACAAAAACTGTGTACATTTAATGGTGGTGTCCTGCCTGAATGGTTAATGGAGGAAGAATATGCAGCCCTTCTATCGCTAAGACACCAAAATCAGCGCTGCAAACAAGAACTTCCATCCAAAGTCAGACAAAAATGTCTACATATAACAAAAACCCACAAACAAATCATGGTTTATCACCTCGCAATGGAAACATAGTTTAAAGTGCAATAACAGGTAGCCAATCTGTTTTATTCTGCTGGCTGGCAGTAACCCGTGAATGCCCTCGTTCTGCGTGTTGGGGTGGTACACGCCCCCCCCAGCGCCTTGAGACCCTCACGGGTAAGTAGTGCGCTTTACAATTTCTGTGATTGATTGATTGATTGTCAACCAGCCACTAAAGTATGGTGGACAATGTAACAAAGGGATCATACTTCGTGTATTGATATGTGACACCCCAACTTAGAAAAACACATGACCCTAGGCTCCAGAACCAGTTCTCAACTGCCCTGCATATAGTTCTGGAACCAGATAACAATTTACATACATATCATGCACCACACAGACACCCTTATGTACAAAGCCAAGGCAGCTACATATCGAGTGAATATCAATCGAATAATACTACCCATATCTTCAAAACGCCTTCCACGACAGAGATCCGCAGCACCCCTACTTCCTTCTACCCTAGTTCCCCAGAGATATTATCTGGGACCCCGCCCACTTCAAAACTGTTAGCATCCAAAGTAGTGGGCACCCTTTCCTTGTGAATAAAGCAAATAAATGCCATATGAGTACCCACCGTGCTACAAATCCTTCCAAAGGGTGCCCACGCACAGACCCTCGTGGAGATCCCAAAAACCTACGACAGGAATATTAATATATGTTGGACTTGCTTGGAAGACTCCTTCGACACCACATGCCACTGTATAGCCTCAATCAAAGACAAAAAAGCATGCCAATGCATATAAAATCGGAGACTGAACATGCATTCCGAATGTCTGCTGTGAAATGTCTTGCTACCAGTGCTTGAAATGGAAATCTAAGAATGCATTTACTTGCTATCATAGAATACCTGTTTGATTTAGAGATGTGTTGGTACACTCCCACTAAAAGTATTGTACACCTCCTGAGAAGTGTGCTCCCTTTCAAAATACAAAAAATGCAGCTACTCAATAATACCCATCAGGATATGGCTATTTAAAGCCAGGATGGACCACTGTTGTATGTGGCAGTCTTCTTTGTCCCTCTGACAGGTTAACTCTAGTTGAACCTCTGCTGAAGGCAGTGCTTTATCCTGGACCTAGGCTTCTCTCGGTCATGTCGGAATGAGTGCAATATAGAAATCATTCTACAACCACAGTACCATGCTCCCATTCCCATGACTTCTAGGTACTTCCCATGTACCTAGAAGTCAGCAAGGATCATCTCCCGGTCCATGTTGGAGGCTATGGCAGTGATGACTGTGTGTGGGGGGGGGGGGGGGGTGTATCAGGCGATCATGTGCACCGATAAGCCTGGGTGAGCAGGGAAGGAAGGCTGGGAGAACGCAAGGGGAGCAGCTCATACAGTTGCTTATGCTGGCTCGCTTTCAAATTGTAACTCTGAGTTAAGAGCTGCCACTGGTTCCCATTACAGGAAACACAGAGCTTACATTGAGTCATATGACAAGCCCCTAACTTCCCACACTGCAGCGCCCTGAATATACACCCAGTCTTTCAACATGACTTTGCTATAATAGCATGTTTTCGGGTTCCAATTGGTTCAGCCTGGCACTAAGGGGGCGATGCAGAGGCCGAAAGGAGAGTAGACACAGACGGAGTGCCCAAAAAGTCACTCACGTGACACAATAGTGCAGCTTGTTGGTTTGTACATCTGGGGAACTGGTGCTGACTTTGACAAAGTCGGCATAGTGCTGGCCGTTGACAGTGATATATCTAACCTGGCACTTTTAACTTGTGTGAGTGGGGATTGTTTGCAGTACTGGTTAGAAGTGGTCACCTCGCATGCTGGGTGGTTTGAACTCTGCATCTTCTGGTAAAAGTTATCTACTAAAGAAACACGTATTGGCAAACCCAATAGCTTTTTGCATTTTGGCGTTGCCAGTGTGTTTTGCCAATGTCGTTTAGCGATGACAAAATATAAAAGTCATACCCAGCAAAGACTGGCATCTCTCACTAATTATCTGCAAACTCGAAGAAAGGTGTGCGACCTCCCGAAGCAGCCACCATGCCGAAAGATGAAGCGCAGCGTCCATGAAACGGGCGCCGAGCTGATTATAAGCAAAATGTCACAAGCGTGCAGAAAAATATATAGGGGCTCTGCCTCCCGAAGCGGCTGCCATCAGGTAAGGGTGTGAAGAAACAACAAACTTGCCTATACTGAGAAGCTATTTTTTAGGCACAACCGTCATTAAAGCATACATGAAAAATGCATGAACACTTGCTTTTAAATTGCAACTTTTACTTTAATTCTTTTCTGAAGACTATTTTAATTTTTAGTCGTTTTTCTTTTTGTGCATGGGAATACAAAAGCATGAAAAATATTTTTGCATTTATATACAAACAGAAAACACAAATTGGTATGTACAGTGATTCAAACAAACTCACACCCAACACATTCTTGGCCGTCCATTCATACTATACCACATTCATACTGGTCCCAGTGTCATGAAACAATTGTGTATATACAAAACAATCTAATTTGCTGTTTTTTAACACATTAATCATAATTATTTCTCAAAATTTGAAAAAAAGAATGTAATCTTTAAATCAGTTGACACATTCCATGTAGAATCAAAAGAATGACACGGGACCGGGTCGGTCGACGCGTTTCGAACCCTGCAATTCTTAGGGTTCTCTTCAGGACCACAGTTTAACTACAAAGAGAAAGGAAACAATCGTCACTAGCCATACTCTAAGAGATCAACGTCTCAATCGCTACCCAGTTTCCCTCAGCCTACCTCAACTAATGGGTCAAGGCTCCAAAGAAAACAAGAGAAGACAGATGTATTCCAAGTGGAGGGGGAGCGAAGGGTGCTGAAAAACAAAGAAAGTGTACTCAGTCTCACTGTGGAATTCACTCATCACTATGTCTAGACTGATCTTTCAATGCGGATCTACGCGCTTACCTTCACTGCGGTGCGTAATCGTTATAAAAGTTGATCCCAGTTGGGTTGCGCTCGGTCCGGTGATTCGGTTCCGGCGCCAAAAAAGCTGGGGAAATCAATGCGGGAATCGAGTGTTACCGTTGGGCGTGAATCAATTGCTTAGACAGACGCTGAGTGCTGGCGCTCACTGGCGCCAAAGGTATCATTCTTACCGTGATTGTACTCCGGTACTCGAAGTCTGCAATCGTTCGAAGTCCTTGCTCCTCACCCTGCAGTCAATAGCGGGTTACTGAAGCCTCACTACGATGTTGCTTATGGGTGTGGCTTCGCCCTGGAGGGTATTGGGAGTTGTAGTGCTGTCGGTAGTATGTCAGAAACAGGAGGATTGTGGGAGATGAAGTCCTCTTTTCGAATTCAAGGATTGGTTTTATAAATTTCAGAGATCTCGTTTAATCCATTGACCGCTGTGTCATATTTCATGATAAGCAGAGCTTCTCTTTGGTTCAATCTTGTTTCCAAATCACCCCCTCTTGGGTCATTTTCAATTTTAGACAAGACAGTCCATTTGAGTTTGTTTTTGTCATGCTTCTGGGCCAACCAATGATGTACTAAGGGCGCATTCTCAACTTCTCTGCGCAGTCTGGATTTATGCTGAGTGATGCGTTGCCTGACCTCTTGGGTTGTTTTCCCAATATATAACTTGGGACAAGGGCATAAAATCGCATATACAACATTCCTTGTTTTACAATTGGTAAAAACTTCATGCTTCCAATTGATGTTATTGAACGAGAACAACGTCTCCTCTATGGTTTCATGACAACAAATACAAGTTCCACATTTATGGTGTCCTTTAGTCTGTGGAAAACCAAATAGACTTCTTAGAGTCGGGCATTTCTCAATGGGTAGGGCTGCCCTCACAATGTGATTTGCCACGCTCTTTTCTTTTTTGAAAGCAAACAAAGGCGGATTCCTGAAATCCTCATGCAGATCTTTCACTAAATGCCAATTCAGGTTTATCAATTTCTTGAGTTGATTCGCCGCAGGGCAAAAAGTCGACACACACACCACTCGATTTTGCTCCACTCTAGTTTTCTTCTGCATTAATGTCTCACGTGGCATCCACCATGCTCTTTTAAGAGACATCTTTAATAGTTTCTTCGGATATCCTCTTAGGAGAAGCCCCTCCTTGAGTAAATTGGCATGCTCAAAATATTCCTCTTTGCGTGAACAATTCCTCCGAATCCTGAGGAATTGTCCAAAGGGTAAGTTGTGTCTCAGACTACGCGGATGATTACTCGTGAACAGCAATACCTTGTTTCTATCCGTCGGTTTTCTGAATAAAGTCGTTTCAAGGCTTCCGTTGCAAGGTACAACTTGTACATCCAGGAATGTGATGGATTGGTTTGAGGATGTGCAATTAAATTTTATATCACTTGTACGTCCATTAAGCCATTCAACAAACACATTAAGAGTTTCAAGGTTCCCAGTCCAGATGAGAAAAACATCATCTATATATCGCATGTAATGCGAAATCTGGTCACTGAAGGGATTGTCATTATAAATGAACTTTTGTTCATAGAGACCCATGAACATAACTGCTAGTTCCGGGGCAAATGGACACCCCATAGCTACTCCCTTAACCTGAAGAAAGTATTCGGAATTAAAAGTGAAAAAATTCTTTTTCAGTGCGAAAGATGCCAGCTGCAGGATAAATTCTGAAGGAACCTGACACGGTCTATCACGTGTGTCCAGGAAAAATGAAAGTGTCTCAAGGGCTTGATCTTGGGGAATCTGAGTATACAGCGAAACGACGTCTAGCGTCACCAATAGCTGTGTACTTTCTTCGAAAGTTATTGTGCTGATTTTATGGAGGAAAGCAGTAGTGTCTTGAAGGTGAGCTGGGATTTCTTCAATGAAGGGCTTTAAGAAGAAGTCGATGTACTTCGCAACCAGTTCTAATAAGGATTCACACCCAGAAACTATAGGGCGTCCTGGTGGATTTACTTCATCCTTATGAATTTTTGGTAGTAAATAAAAAACTGGGGTTCGTGGATTTTTATTCTGTAAAAATGCCAGTTCTTTGGGTCCCACAAAACCTTGATCGAATCCTTTCTGAATCGTTTGAAACAATTCACTTTGAATTTCATTTGTGGGATTTTTTGTGATGCGTCTATAGCATGAGTTGTCATTAAGTTGGCGGTAGACTTCTGTTTTGTATTTATTAATATCCCAGATGACCACCGCTCCTCCCTTGTCTGCTTGCTTTACGACTACTGTTTTATCGTTTTTCAAGGTTATTAAAGCATCCTTTTCAGCTTTCGCAAGATTGTATTTAACGAAGTTCCTCTTTTTTTCAAGGGCTGATATTCCTGATAGAACCGTCCGTTCAAAAGTAATAATCTCCTTTGGTATTTTTGAGCCGGCTGGGCAAAAAGTAGATTTCTTTCTTAGTCCCGTTACTTCGGGTTGATGTTCCTCGCATATGTCCGAAAAGAATGTTTTCAATCGTATTTTGCGACAGAATTCAAGTGTTTCTAACTTCATCTTGATGAAATCTGTAGGTCTCGACGGGACAAATCCAAGTCCCTTTGTCAAAATGGATGTTTCAGCTTCTGTCAAAATTCTATCGGATAAGTTAAATATAGATGGGAGATCTAGTTCTTGTAGAACCGGGATTGTGTCCTCATTTCCCATGGCTGGACGGGTCGTGAGCGTCCTCTGCTCTTCTGTTGGCCTTGTCCTAAAAAAGGAGCCTGGTTTTGTTGTTGTCTTTGCTGCTGATCTTGTTGGTTGCCTTGCCTATTTTGATAGGATCTGTTCGAATTATTTGAGTCACTTCCAGAAGATGATGTATCTGAGAATGTGACAAATTTACGACGTGATCGGCCTTGGTTGTCCTGGAGGAACCGCCGTGAGTCAGAGTTCGAATAGAAATCTTTTCTTAAGTATGGATATACGGATTCCAGGGAGAAATTTTTCTTGTCCAGCTCAAATTTATTGTTTTTTTGGGCGACTGTGAAATCCTTGAATTCACCGATTTCTTTTTCCACCTTTTCCAATACAAAAAAAAAAAAAAAATCAGGTAAGGGTGGCAGCAGCAACAGTGGAAGAAGGGGTGGTAGTACGGGCGCGGAAGCTGAACATGCACTCACAGTATATCACAAGCAGGAAAGATAAAACAAATTTCTCCCAAACGACAGATAAACAACCAAAGCGTAAAGATTCAGTACTTGATCCCTGCTCTGTGGGAGGAAACGAAGGACAAAAAGAAGGAACAAAGAGGCAGAACTGACCACAAGCAAGCAAGGATTGTTAAAGGACACTGAAACAAAGAAATTAAAAGCAGTGGGCAGGCGTTAAACCCACACAGAAGTATATACTAAAGTACATACAAAAGCTCGGCCGAAAAAAGAAGTGAGGGTGACTAACCAAGTTAGGGAGTATGCAAGTGACACCATGGCGCGTGAAATCACAGCGCCTGACATTGCAAGTGGCATTAAAGAAAGTGACATCTGATTTTAAGACCTCATACATATGTTTAGCAGGTCTATCATGAGTACATTTAAGTGCATTACAAGATTTAACAAATTAGTTTTTGCGTTGGAGTTGTGCCAAAAAAATAGTACAACCCCCAACGCAAAATCTGGGATTCAACTATTAAATGTATTTTTTTTAATCTCTGCCACAAAGAAATTGGCAACAAGGGGAAAATGGCAGTAGATCGGGTTTGCTTAATTAGTTGCAAAGTCTGCATTTTAAAATATCTTATGGGGTTATGGCACCTGCTGCAAAGATCTTTGCGTTCCTAGTAAATCGAAGGGAATGGGAATAATAATAATGATAAAATAACTCTAGTAGTTAACACTTTTGCTGGAGAGATTTGTGTTTTGTCTAGTCCCAGATTTAAATCAAAGTAGTGTATAACGTTAATGGTTCTCCTGCAAAGCATATCAATTACCATGCAGAAGACAGATTTTTATTTTATATAGATAAGTGGGTTGCTGGTTTTAACACAGAGATCCCTTTGTTACTTGCAGTTAATAGTATAACACAGTGAATTTCAAAGAACATGTACCTCCTACACTGTGCAACCCTCTTGGTCTTTTGTAACATCTTGTACATTGATTTACACACTTACATGAGTTATTGTCAATGTATAATGTGTATGTTACATAAAGTGCTCGGACAACCTGCACTGGGATAAGGAGCACTATAAAAGAAATAAAATTGTGGTATTTAAATTGTAATTTGTGTAAATACTGGGACAAACCAACACATCTGACATTCTTACAGTGCATGCATATCTCAAATATACAGGGATTGAACAAAAAGTAAAAAGCATGCCTCTCTTCAGTACCTGTGAAGTAATAACAAGCTGTGAGCCTTTGTTTCCCCTTAATTGCATTTGCATCTAAGTTTGAAGCTCCAGACAGTGCCCAGCCAGAATCATATTGGAACTAAAGGAGGCCTGAGAGCTCCTTAACTTCGGCCTTTATGTTTGGCCCAGTTGGAGGAGAAAATAAAAAGCCCTCTCCCTGCCTGCAAGTTGCTGCTGGGACTGGAAAGTAGACAACGTGCAGGCACTGATGAATGTGTTTCTGAAAGCAGGCAAGTTCAGTATATTTCCGTGAGGCGCAGCTTCTTGGCAGGGTGGGTGGCGTCTACCCTGTGAAAACAGTGGGTTGGCGCCACCTACCTGAGTGTACCTCCGACTTGCGCTCTGGAGACAGTACAGAGGGTTCAAGCATCTGCTGCAGAGATGTGTGTGGTTCGTGGGTTCCTAAGGAAAACGAATTCGATTAATTATAGATCAGATTGAAAAATGCAAAAGGTATTTTTAGGTCATGTTGGAGGAATAGATGTCTGACAGACAGACCATGGTAGTTTTCAAAAAGGTAATTTTTTAATAGAACGTTTAAATTCCTAGAAAGAGTGAGCTAGTTCAATAGAGCTCTCTCTCTGGGATTATAACTTGAGACCACCAAAGATCTAAACGGCAGGTGTCTTAAAACACTGAAATATGTCACTGACATTTGAACCAGTGACGTGCAGGTTACACAGCGAGCACAGGCACGTGATTTACCCTAGCAGGCTATCTCACCAGGATTGGAATGTGTGACCTTCATGTTGACGTACTTCTCTGCGGTATGGGCAATAATTCACTAAACTGTCTTTCTGGTTTGATCACAACTTAGTCTCCAATGGCATTCATCCCACAGCCTGCAGGCTCATAGAGCCTTGGTCAACCTAGACATTTATCAGAAGGCTTTCCGTCACTGAAACTGAAACTCTCATCCTACATCAAGTAAGTAATACAAAGTCTACATGTCATGGGCCCAGTCAGACCGGAACGACTAGCAGAACTTGTTAACTAGTCATTCTTTTAGAAAAGCAACAGTGGCAATGTGGTAAACCTAACAACAACCAGCACCTCTGTCTTAATGTTGGCAACAATATAGTAACATACAAAATATTTTTCAAAGCGTACTCTATGTCTGATACCGTGCCACCCACAGTATCACTTAATACAATCGGAAAGATCTGATTGTTTTAAACAATTCAACAACAAAGACAGAGCACAACTAACACACAAGTAATTAGCTGATTGAGCCCAACCAGCAAACGTATTTAATGTAGAAATTGCGACAAATAAAATCTGTTCAGAAAATCAATCTTCTTTTACAGATGTTCTTAGTTCATAACATGGATACAGGTAAAGCCAGCCGACACGTGTTTCATCGCCATAAAATACGTTTTTTGCGACTTTTTCAAGGCTTTAAAACAACGTTCTCTTGTCACTTCTGGGAATCAGTAACAACCAGAAGGATCCATATGTTTCATTACCGGTTTCAATAGTCCAGGCACGCAAACGGTAGAGTAACCAAAAGGTATAGGTCACTCAAAGACGACACCAATGTCTTTAGATTTAAAAGTGGGTACTATAAAGATGGTCGTCTCTCGAAGTATGTATAGTACCAGCTTGTAATTAAATTTGATCGGGGCTTTCACAGGTACGTATGGTCAAAAGAGGCCTCTTGTACGTCAATAACAATGCAAGCTCTCAAAGATGTTCCAAAAATTCTATGGTAGCGTTCACACCGCCGTGTAAAGCCCGGGTCTTGCCCCACTTTCGTTAGTGCTATTGAACCGTCCTTCTCTCAGTGGTAGTTCCAGTCGTATTTGTCGCAATTTCTACATTAAATACGTTTGCTGGTTGGGCTCAATCAGCGAATTACTTGTTTGTTAGTTGTGCTCCGTCTTTGTTATTGAACTAGTCATTCTTTATTTCACTTTGGATGCTGATTTTCTTTGTAACTTCAGTATGAAAAGAACATATGGACATCTTAACTGTGCTTTTTGATGAAGAATTAAAGGGCAGTAGTTTGGTATAATTCAAGGTGTGAAGGATTTGGGTGTATTATATAGTGTGGCTGTAAGGACTTACCCTGGAACACACTTTAAAAACTGTCTTGGGTCCAGTCAGGCTCGATTATACAACCATTAAGCTCAACCCTGGGTTGCTATGGCTTTGAGCAGCAAGGTTAGAACAAAGGAACTCAAGTCAAGCATTTACCCGTACCAAACAATTAAATAAGAAAGCCACACAACACAAAAGAAACCACCAATTTATAAAAATACATGGTATTTGGATGAATTTTTAGAGTCCAAGATTACCAAAATCCACAGGAGGGTTAAGGAGATGCAGATTTTTAAAGAAAACATCATTTTTAATGCAACCGCAAACAAGCATTGCTAATCGTAAAGTTTGTATAAACTTTTTAAAAGTTTGTAAAAGTTAATTCAGCAACTCCAGTCTAGCTTGGGTGACCAACTCCTACAGGGAGAAGGTCTGGGGAGGGGGTGGGGAACAATGGGGTAGATTTGAACAGTTACCTGGACACCAAAGTGTTTTACAATCCATTTCCAAACTTTACAGCACTACCGCTACAGACTTAATTGAGTGGTCCTAATGCTGCACATGCAGAAGATGAAGATGCTCCGGGGACGGTGAGGTCGTTGGAGGTGCCTTTGCGGTTATTCCTCTGTCCACGGGTCAGGTATAGTGACTTTGGCCACAGAAGTTGGGGTCCCTTGAAGTCTTCTTCAAGCCAATCGAAGGCAAGCAACAGCTAGGTTACTACAGGTCACTGTTGACAGCAGTCTCAGCGATATCCTCTTAAGAGGGCTGGTGTCCCTCTTGTGGGACCATTCTGGACTGAGATGGCACTGCTGTGTCCGGCTGACTCGGTGCAACTTTTAGCCATTGAGGATCAGTCTCTTGGGGTACCCAGTGGCAGTTAACAGAGATTCTTCCGTAGTGACTACCAACTTGCGGACATGTCCTACCTCAGTGGTGGTGACCCTGGTGCAGTCCACTGGTCCTTTAAGTCACTCCTTTGGTCTGGAACATGACATTTCCATGAGCCAGGAGCCACAGGAACAGTCCTCTCTTCAGGAGGCGCAGTCCAGCAGATGGTGCAGCCTCTCGTTGTGCTCTCAAGGTGGGCAGCAGGGCAGTCCTTCTTCACTTCTTGTTCTACTTTCAATAAGATCTGAGGGTCAGAGTGCCAGGGGTGCCATACTTACTCGCAGAAAGTGGGATGGGGGCGGTGATGCTGACCCTAGCCAATAGGCTACCAGGTCCACTCCCTCTTGGTGATGATTTTCTGGCTATGTGTGGCACTGGCAATGCCCGAGTACACTAATCTGCCCACTCGATGTCTGAACCTTTTCTCAGATGTTAAGAGCATGGCAGCCCACCCTAGAGGTGCAGCCACCTGTGGTCTACACATCCACAGGAAACCTGGTCTTCCCTCTCTTTCCCCATCACCAGCCTATCTGGCTGAACAAAGGGCAGCCCCTTAGGAGAGTGATCACCATTTGCCCACCAAAGGCGGCTTTGCCTTTGACGCTCGCCTTTTGGGCGAACACCATGAGTGGCTTCCTGTGAAGGGGAGGCAATACCTCGCCCTGTAGCATGCTGATTTGATTCCTAAGCTGGGAGTCATTCACACCACTCCCCAGGCAGGCAGAAACCAGTCTGGTGGCCAATGACTGTGTAAGGCCATTGAACAAACTGGGTCACAGAGAGGCAACTTTTTAAAACTTGCATTTGTTCAGTCGTGACATTAAATACAACATGGGTATCAAGTTGGGTCTAATGCCACGAAGAATTTGATACCTTACAGTACCCAGCTAGGTAGTCCCACTCAAAAGTTAGCAGAGCTGAGTGGTCAGCCAGTAACCCTGTGTTATTCAATGGGATTATTAGCCCTTCCAAAGCAAAACGACAATTTAGGAGTGTATCTATTAAGACATATCTTAAAAATGCATATCCTACTTAATAATATACAGCTTCCTACCTTAGGGCTCGATAGGCCTTCCTTAGGAGAGACTTACATGTATTGTTAAGGGAAGTGGGGGCTTTGCCATTTGTTTGAATCGCAAAGTCGAACTGGCAGAGTAACCACTGCCATTACAGTCTGCAGTGGCAGGCTGGAAGAGATCTTGAACCTTGTTACACACAGGGTGTCACAGTTAGTGCTGCAGTCCTGAGTGGCCATCTGCCTCACGTGCCCGAGGTACCATATCCTAGAGACTTATAAGTAAGTCAGTCCTTGCCAACTGGGGATAGCCAATTCAACATACACTTTGTAATGGGTTAGAACGCTGGCACTGAGGTTGGATTATCAGGCCTCGTGTACTCAGAGTTGATAAACCAGCAGCATCAGTCAAAAAATGTGGGGGTGAACATGGAAAAAGAGTCATTTACTTACATCAGGAATACTGTACGTCTCCTTAAGATTAAAATACATTTCTGTTAAAATAAATTGTGCATGTTTCGTAATCCTAAATCATGATTAATAGAAATTGTTAAAACAGCTTTGATTTCCACTCACTCCTTCTCCACGCCTCTTATCCACCCCCCAGATTGATAGGCTCTCACGACACACAACCTCCTGTAACAGCATGCTTAGGCAATGGGGTTGAGAACACAAAAGAAAAGGAACCTTCAGAGATAATCAGTGCTGCGAACATCTCACAAACTATTTAAAAAAATTAAAAATAATAACAACTGTTCTTCACACTTACTCAACCGTCAATTTACTAACAGCCCGTCTCATAACACTACATCTACATCACAGAGCTCATCATACATAACATGGAAACACTTACCACACAGGCTCAAAGCAAAGACAGCACACTTCCAACCACACACCCACGTGTCACAAGATCCTTGTGGATAAGTCCTACAGCACCACACTTAGGAATAGTAAGCACTAAGCAAATATTATAATACAGTACACTCTGCTACAAGAAGACAATATTATTTCTCTCTTCAGTTTCACATTAAGCGATATACAAATATTACAACACAACATACTATCTCACGTGCAAATAGCGTTACTTTGCTCTACAGTTTTACATTGTTGAGTTGCATGCTTCCTCAAAACGCCTCCTCTCACCATATTCAAAAGCTCTGCATGAAAAATTGACCCAACTTAAAACCACTGTTTGTTCTGTTGGGATAGAATATTCCCTGGTGGCGAATGGGCAGGTAGCTTTGTTGTGAGTATCAGACTGCATGTGAAACTAGTATCCCGACCTTCTGCGTGTCCCTAGTGTGACACTAAAACTAGCATGTGCTCAGAGGCCGATGCCTATTCCTGGCAATGCAAGGCTCAGAAACTGTTCAGTGAAGTGGAAGAATAAACAAAACCTGAACTCATAGCAGTTATAGGACTAGCTTCCTTTCCTTGGGTGAATTACATAGTGTTGGTGGCCGCATACAGAGTTGTTTTTAATTATAGTGCGACTAGACCCTTTCTAAGTCACAGAGTGTGTGAACTCCTGACACCTCATGTACAATTTCCCTATAATGTGAATCCCAGATCCTTGTGCTGACATTCTGTGTGCATTTGAGTGCATGTAAGTTCACTTTGAGGGTGATTTTTTTTGTTTAAATCTTTTTATTAGGGTTTTACATTTCAGATTCCCGTGTGGGACATCAGATCTATCACAGGTCAGTTATTACACGTATGATGGTTATACATTATCTACAAACATAATACATCTTCAGCATTTGGGTTCCGTTCCATCAAGTAAGTTCAGTTTGAGGGCGATATGTATAGTTGCAGGTCAGAGTCTGATTACTGGCCCCAGTGAGAAGCATTTTGGGCGCTCTAGGTGCAGTGTGGCATAAGATTGAGTGTAGGTACAACCTCCCCAATGGAAAGGTATTGACTCTATTCCTGTAGCTGAAGGCTTGAGACCCAGACACTGAAATGAAGGAAACAGACAGGTTGTCTCTTAAAAATTCACAGATGACCTTCTTAGGAAAGGGCTACTGATTCGTTCTTCCTGAGCACAAGCATTTGGTACAGGATAGTGTTGAGGGGTACGACTGCTGTTTCTGTTGTTCAAAGTGAGGAAGTGTTTAGGCATGGCCTATCCTTCTGTATGTCCCTGGTTACTGCTTCAGAAAGGATGATAACAACTAGATACAGAGTTCTCACACTTCACAGTATCTTTTTTGGGTATTCCTGTTTGGACACAGCATTACTACCACCTGCTATGTCAGCCATCATCTTGCACAAAATCTGTATCCAAGCATCATTACTATCTGCTATGAGAGCCATCACTTTGCACAAATGCTGTATCTAGGGAGCAGACAAAAATGACACATCAAAGAACGACCCAAAGCCAGTTTTAAAACATTATACAGTGAATCACCATCCCAAGTCTGGAAACATTGTATAGAAGGGAGATCCAAACCATCCCACTATGTTTCAAGTTCAAGTTGTTCATGACCAAGAAAGGGAGTGCTCTGCAGAGTGCTTGAAAGGCTGCTTTGGTACCAGGGCTGATGTATGCATGACAGCCAGTCTCCCGTAGGTCAGGGAACATCACCTGAAGGCTGATGGAGAAGCCAAGGGTCTGTATACAGCCCAAAAGCCTGCCTTCAGGAAGAAGTGGACTTGGCCTTCCTGGAGGAGAAAAAGTCAGGGAGGAGAAAAAGTCAGGGAGGAGAAACAATCCAGGAGGAGAAGCCGAGTGTATTCCCAGTGTGGTGTATGCTTAGAGAGTGAGAGATTGCCAGGGAGTGAAGTCAGCAGCAATCAGTATGTGGAAAGAGTTTCCTGGTCGCCCTAACCTTTCTAGTCATCACCGAATCAAACCTTCAACAAAAAAAATCGAGCGAGACTGGCAGCCAGCTGTGGCAGACAATGGTATTGCTACTGCTGACCCTAGAGAAAAGCGCCCCATCATTGCAGAAGTGTGCTCCTCTGATTAGCCCAAAGGCTGCAACTGCCATAGTTATCCTTGAGGACAGGTTTGGCCCAGAGGCTGCACCTGCTGTGCCAGCATTCCATATGCACCAATGTCAGGGATTTAGGGAGTCTGGAACTGCTGAAGACAAGAGCTGCTGAACCAAAGTTCCAAGGTAGGAAGCCACTGTTGCCTCAAAACCTCCGAAGCCAGAGCAGGATTACTGCATGTGTCCATTCCACACCCCATGGACTGACACTCTCAGACGTTGATAACAGCTGGGCTAGAGAATTGGTGGCAAACAAGAGACTGAAAAGTGGTTGAGACCTTTTTATGAAAGTTTCACAAAGCAAAAAGTAAACTGAACTGTTGAGTACATATACCCTTTAGTAGTGATTAAGTGAACTGCACCTGAGTCTAACTAGCGCTGTGTCACAGATTAGAAATCAGTGATTACAGACCCAGAAGAACTCCGTAAGTGTTTGGTAGGTACAGAAGAGTACGGTGTCTCAAGATCCAGACCAGTGGTGCATTTCCCTAATTATGCTGCGTAGTAATAGGTAATGCTGTGGGATTAAAGTACTTTCTTTAATTCAAAAGACAGGCTCTGGGTTGGACTATACATTATTGCATTTGTCGGATGATTGCGAAGTTCTGTGCTCTTTTCTCCCAAACTATCTGCTTGAGAATACTTGACTGCTTGCTACTCTGAGAGTCATGTGCATAAAAGATGTACTTGGTAGTCTGCAGAAACACAAGTAAGTAAGTAAGTAAATCTTATTATGCTTGATTAATTAAAACCATTGCATATAATACATAAACAATAAAGTCAAGATTATGTTAAAGGAAGAATTTACAGGGTTAAAATAACTTCATTGTGTTATCCATAAAAAGATTTGTTTTAAAATTACATTACTAATTGACTCATAAGTGCTGAAGTTCCTAGTGCAATTAATGCTCAGTCTGTAAAAAGTCAGTTTAATAAGGGTTATCTGTTTGAATTGAGGGAATGCTCCTGCGCGGCAAGAGACGACTACCTGGTGTACCTGCTTATAGTTTCACAATGCCAATTTAGGAAACCGTAATGCAGCATTACGGGGCAAGATCTAGAGGAGCCAAGGCCATTAGATGGATCGTAATTTATGACAACTGAAGATAGATTTTTCAGCCTTTTTTCAGGTAATTCAAAAATGTTTGCAAGACGGCAATTTAGCTGTACTAAATGTGGATTAAAGCACAACATCACCACTTATCTACAAGACCTAGTGCCATGCAGATTAAAGAATGGTTTCAACAAGGAGATCCGTATGTCCTTTAAGTTCTTGCAGATACATATGATGTGAATAAGACTCTCCATGCCGCAGGTGCAAAGACGGCAAAGCTGGCCACCTCCTCTTCTTTTCCAAGGCAGTAAGAATGGGTTAATCAGGCCAACTCCCAACCAAAGTTTTAGGAACTGTTCCTTAGTGGCAATCTTTGTTCTTGCCATAAGGTAGGGTTGGGGTTTATGGACATCGTAATTATTGAGCACAGCCTAGCCATGAGAACGTTTGGACAATGCATTCTTGTCCTCCATTGATGATATTAATCTTGTTGTCTTTGTTATTTTAACACTGAATGACCCATTGAGATGTTCCAGGCGTCTGTCAAGCCTAGAGTTTTAATGGACTCCTGAAGGTACACGTTGGCTGGCAATTTTCCAGTGTGGAGCAGCTCTACCCAGAGATGGTTATTCAAGGACCCTATTTCAGCATCTCTAATTTCATGCCAGCTTTTTACGAAGGCTCCTTTTCTTTCTACCGCCTGTTTTTGAAAGCCAAATTCCAAACTGATTTGGGCCGGTGAAGCATGTTTGGGAAGGTGGAAAATCGCTCGATAGGAGGATGCCATTATGCTATTGAGAGTTGCAGCGTCTCTACCAGTCAAAGATTCACTTCCGTAAGTGATTGTAGGTTGCAGTTTGGCTCGGAGGACTTTTAAAAAAGGGTCGAGAGTTAGATCCAGGAGCATCTTAATCAGGGGTTTCAGCGCTAGATAGATCGTGACTCCCTTCCTTCGCAAGGATTCCAGCTGCGGCTTGAAGGAGTTGTTATGGTCTAACAACACGCCCAGATACTTGTAGCTTGGTCTAGTCATTTGCTGGCCAGATACCAGTTAGGATTTGCCCTCCTATGATGGTTTACTGACATGGTTTTGGTTTTTGGGAAATTTATTTTTAGGCCATTCAGTTGCAAAAATTTGTGAGTCGCTTCTAGGAGGTGCTGAAGTCCGATGGGGGTCCAGCTGATCAAGACTAAATCATCAGCATATAACAAGTTTGGCAATGTTATGCCACATGATTTTGGTGCATGTGAAGAGCAACTGTTGAGCTCCCCCGGTAGATCCGCCAGGAAAAGACTACATAACAGAGGGGGCTAAAACGCATCCTTGTTTTAAGCCCTTTGATGTTGTAATTCTGCTTGAAAGGTGCATTCCCAGTACCTAGCTTAATTCTTACCCATGTGTTAGCTTAATTCTTACCCATGTGTTAGTAAGCTGGTCTAAAAGAGGTGCTGGTATCCCCCATCAGTCCAGCTTATGCCAGAGCTTGGTTCGGTCAACGTGGTCGAAGGCCGGTGAGTAATCTATGAAGCAGAGGTATAGAGCGTATTTGCACTGCTTCGCTGCATCCATAAGCATGGTTAAGGCCATAATATCAGTGGTGGGGCCATGCCCTTGGCGGAAACCTGTTTGAGTTATGGGTATGATGTGGTTCGTAGAGGACCAGCTAACCAGTTCATTTAAGATGGTGCCAGCATAGTATTTGGCCTCAGTGTCTATGAGGGCTATCAGTCGGTAATTGTTTGGAGCAGTCCTCGTCCCCTGCTTGTGTATTGGGCTGATAATTGAGCTTCTCCATGACTCTGGAAATGCAGAGGTTCTTAAAGCGTGTCCTATCACTGGAACAGTGTGTTGCTACAGAATTCAGGGTCCTGTTTATACAGCATTGAAGGTATACCATTAGGGTCAGGTGCGCCCGCCCTTCTTACTCTGGCTATTTGTTTCCTGATTGCTAAAGCCAGGGGGTCATTTTGCTTGTCTGCTGCACTGAATTGATAGTGGGGATCTGATGGCAATGCCATCTCCTGGTGCGTGGGCTCTGATTTTACGGTTTCACCATTACTTAAGTGCTGATGGATTGCTACTGCCCTTGTTGAGTTATTGGCACTGACATTTGCAGAATTGTCCAGAGGGGTGACGGGTGCTGATTTCAGATCATTAAAGTGTTTGGAAAAATAATCAGCCCAAGTTGCCTCTGTAATATTGGATTCTATGCCAAGGTGTTAAGGCTGCTGCAGTTTGTTTACTGATTGCCAAAATTTGGCTCTATTTTCCTGTTTTTCGTCATGAAGGAAGCTGTGCCCATAGTTTGTTTTCCTTTGCTCTTTTGTTTCCGCCGTTTAAGCAATGTCCTTAATTCGCGGAGTGTGCCTTGTAGACTCAGGTTGTTTGGAAATTTACGTTGTTGCTTTAAAGTTCGATTTATAGATTGCTTTAATTTTTTAGAAACAGGGCTCTTTACCACATTAGTTGCGGTTGCTGCGACTTTCCTCTGATTTCGGCGTTGCCTAGATGCAAATTTTCCTCCTAAGGATGTAACAAATTTTACCCAACTTGCCATGGGCTGTTCTAAATTTGCAACTCCCTGATTGTATAGGGCTTTAGCTGTTATTGTTATTTCATCTGTATTACTGGAGTTACACTTTATTCTTTTAAGATTACTGGTCTTGTCCCGCATAATTGATCGACTAATTTTTTGGTGGATTGCATGAGTTTGTTTGGAGACACAGCTCTTGTGGGAGATGGTCACTAAATTTGTTGTTGCCGATCTTGAAAGTTGCAATTTTGTTGAACAGAGTCGTGAAAGTATAATCTAGATGAGATGATGCTATGGTCGAATGGTACGTTGCAACTGGGGGGGTTATCCTCCTTAAACCAGCCATTTAAAGCTCTCATATTTAAGTGCTCCAATTCCCGGAGAAAGTTCTTAGCTGTTCTTGTGACCTTAGTGGTCTCTATTAGACCTTGTGTTGGAATTTCACATGCATCCGAAAGGGCCTGCATAGTATCATCTGCCTGGGTGGACCCTAAAATGTACATGTTGAAATCTCCCGCCAGGATAAAGAGGTCTGTTGTCTCCTCTTCCATTATTCTCTTCAGCTCTGTTGACAACTCCTTCGCTGCTTTTGATTTTTGTTTGGGGTGCACATAGACGTTGATTATTATTATGTCCTGATTGAGCTGGTTAAATTTGAGTTATTTTTGCGGCCTGAATGCAGCTTGGAGGTGTTAGGTGAGTTGTGATAGGAAGAAGTTCCCCTATTTCAGTTATTGAAGCTAGGAACAATAACCCTCCCGAATGGCGGCCAAATTCGGATCCCTTGGTTGCAGGTAGTGAGTGGGAGGTATAGCCTTGTAGATCATAAGGCTTATCTTCCCAGGTTTCCTGAAGCAAAATGATATCAAAAGATTACAGGTAATCTCGAATCTCTTGGTCACTCTTTTAGAAGCTAAACCATTAATGTTCCAGATGCAAATGGAAGTGCTCTGTTGTGCTGTTTGAATTGGCTGTGCTGCTGCCTTCTGTTGTCAATTTAGACGAGCAGAAGTTATTAGTCGTTGTGTGCCTGTCCAAATGTCGGTTGTTAAAGGGCGAATTGGGACAGATTGACCTTGAGTTGGTAGTACTGCAATAGTCAAATTTGCTGCAGTCGTTGTGCCTGGTGTTCTACTCCTTGCTCCTTTCAGCACTGAAAAGGTTGTCTGCTGTAGGTTGCTTGCATCTATCTTAAGAAAGGGAGTTGGATATAGTGGCTTTGGAATCGATTTCAAAATTATTCACCAGTTTTGAAATCTATTTCTTTCCCGCAAGATTCTGCCTGCAACCTCTGGGGTTTGCCATCTTGTTTTCGTCGCTTCAGAGCTCTGGCTGTTGCTAGATGGCATAAATTCAACTGACAGTAAATCCGAGGTTTCAATGTTGCAGAACCACAAGAGGATGGACACCAGCAGCAAGCTAACTCAACCATTAAGGTTGAGGCTAAGTAGCCCCAGTCTGCTCTGTGCTCACCGCCCGAACAGGGTTTGGCGCTTTCTATTATATTCTACTTTCTTTCTATTGAATGATCCTCTCCTTACCAGCTCTACTCTACATGTTTCCTTTCTCTGAGTGTTGGACAGGCCTCGTGGCCGGGCCGTCCCCTCCCCGCATGGCAGGTCGCGGACCCCTGCTCCTCCTGTTCCCCGGACAAGAACCACCACTGCAACCCGCCGGGGCCACCCCCGGCCCTTCCCCGACGTAACACTGGCTCCTGAACACCACCGTATCGGCTGGCCCAGGTCCCTTCCAGAACCCCTGTCTCCGGTCCAGCCGCCATTTTGGACACTACATGACCAGGCCTCGTGGCCTCGGGTCGACCTCGGCCTCGGGCCCAGCCAGGCCCTGACATCGAGGCACCACCATCCACCCAGGGGGTGAAGAGGCCACTTGGCAGGTCAATGGGAGAAGGAGTGTCGATGGCTCCCCTCCGCCAGGTGTCGATCGCCCCCAGCCTCCCTGGGCGCTGGCTCCACCCCCCTGCTGGGTGTCTGGACTCCCTCACCCCGGACCTCCCAACCTCCAAGTGCGAGGGTCCGGACATCAAAGGGGGCCAGACCTATAACTGGGGCAGCTCCAGAGCAGGAAGGAGTTGTATCCTGGAGTCGAGAGACACCGAGACAAACTCATCCTTGGAGGCCTGCTGGCGCTGCCGCGGCTCCTCTTCGTGAACCACCTTTGAAGGCCTGCTGGCGCTGCCGCAGCTCATCCTCGTCGTGAAACCATCTTCAAGGCCTGCTGGCGCTGCCGCGGCCCTCCTCGTCGTGAACCATCTTCAAGGCCTGCTGACGCTGCCGCGGCCCTCCTCGTTGTGAACCATCTCCAAGGCCTGCTGGCGCTGCCGCGGCCCTCCTCATCGGGAACCATCTTCGAAGCCTGCTGGCGCTGCCGCGGCCCATCCTTGCGAACCCTCCAGCTCGAGGATTGTGAGCTCCACCTTTTGCTGCTCCTATACCAGACCGGTATTCAGACTGTCCCGCTACCCCTTCTCCCCAAAGAGACTAGTATTGACGGGATCCTCGTATCCTGGTCCCACTGTACCGCTCATCACCTTGCCTAAAGATATATAAAAGTGTGCAGAACTCATCTCTGTGTGGTGTCTATCTGTGGGGGGGGTAGTTACCTGTCTGTACGATTACCGGAGAGGGCCCTCGCCGGAGGCCTCTCCCCCTGTGCTCGGCTGACCCTCCGGGTCCCCGTCTAACATTGGTGGCCAGCGGCGCGATCCGAGCCGACGCATAATCGTACAGAGAGTAACTCACCCCACGACACACAGCCACCATGACGACAAAGGAGAGTGGAACAACAGAAAAATTTCTGATGGAAAAACTGGAAGAGTACAGCCACAAAGAACTAAAACAATTCTGTATAGAACTGGGCATTGCTACCACGGGACTGAGCACGAAAGATGACCTCAAACATGCCTTAGAATCTTGGGTGGAGACGGAAGCATCCCCACCCCAAAATCAAAGTCTCGAGACCACCGAAGCAAGTACCACCCCTGTGGACGAAAGAAGATCGGGCCCCTCGTCCGAGGAGGCCCGAGAACGGGAGAAAAGCCGGCTCCACGAATTGGAACTGGCTCGACTCCGCTTGGATGGAGAACTCAAATTGGCGGAACAAAAAATAACCCTCGAACACTTGCGGCTCAGGGAAGAACGAGAAGAGAAAAAGAGCCAGAGGGAGCTAGAAGAAAAAAGGCTAGCTTACGAGCATGAGCGCAACTTGAAGGAACTAGAAATTCGACGGCAGAACAAAGACCTCGGCGTCGCCGGGCCCCAGAGCCCCACTGCCCCTACGGACCCTAAGGTCCACATCCCCAAGGATGTCGTCAGGGAATACTACCGGAACAATGATATCCAGCAATGGTTTAAAGCCTACGAGGTCGCAATGACCTCCCACCGATCCCGGGGAGCGACTGGGGAGCCGGGTTATGGGGAAAATTCGTCAACGAAGGAAGAGACGCCCTGCTGCGACTCCCTGACCACCAGATGACATCCTACGACCACATGAAGGCCGCCCTCCTCACTCACTATGGGCTCACGCCCGAAATGTACCGGCAGAGATTTCGAGACTGCAAACGAATCCCTGGTACGACCTGGGTGGAGTACGTGAACTTTTTCAGCCGAGCCTTCGAGGGGTGGATCAAGGGCAGCCAGGTCACCACCTACGAGCAATTATTCGACCTCATGGTATGGGAGCACCTCTCCAATAATTGCTTCTTCGAACTAAGACAGCACCTCCTTGATAGTAAGCTGACCGAACCTCGGAAACTCGCCATCGAAGCAGACCGATGGGAGAGCACCCGAGTCCCTCGGAGCTGGCCCAGCGAACAGAACAGAGCCTCCCAAGGGCCCCACCGCCCACGGGGGGGAGGAGGAGGCCAGGGTCGGGGTCGGGACACCGTCACGGTGCCCTCCACGAACAACCCCCCGCCCCCGGCCGGAAGGGGAAGCCCTCCAACGCGACCAGGGTTCCGCTCCAACGTTACCTGCCACAAGTGCCAACGACCCGGTCACTACGCCAACGATCCGAACTGCCCGAAAAATCAGAGCCCCATGAACCGCCAGATCACCGCCGCCGCCCTGGGAGAAGAGCTGGCCCAAGAAGACGACGAAGGGTACGAGCAGTACCAGCCCGAGTGGGAACCAGCCGCCATGTCCCTGGTCTGTCTAGGGGAGAGGGACATGGTCCCGAGGGCGCCCATCCCCGCCAACACGCAAAAATACGGCCAGTGGGTCACCATCAATGGACGCCGGGTTGAAGCCCTCCGTGACACAGGGGCCAGTGTGACCGCCGTCCGCTGCCATCTGGTGACCCCTGACCAGATCCTACCGAATGTACTTTGTCCAGTGCGGTCGGAAGACAACTCCGAAAGCCTGTGCCAGATGGCCCGCGTCCCCTTCGAGTAGGGAGGGGTGTCCGGCATGCTAAAAGTAACTGTCCGCGACGATGCTCCGGTGGACTGCCTTCTGGGGAACGACCTCGAGAGCTCCCCCTGGTCAGCCGTTGAGCGGAAGGAGCACCTGGGGATGCTTGGTCTCCCTGAATGGGTCTGTGTAACGACCCGGTCCACGGCCGCCCGCGCCATCTCCAGCCCAGAGGAACAGGAGTGGCCCGAACCCCCTCCGCCAGTCCTCACAGAAGAAGCCACCCCTGAGCATGGTCCTCCGGGGTCCGGCACTGAAGAACCGGATCAACTCCAAGATCTCCCGGAGCTAGCCTAGTGGCGCCAGGAAGGTGGCCCCACGCAGGAACAGTTCCGCCAGGAACAAAGAGCGTGCCCCTCCCTCGAGGGACTCCGACAACAAGCCATAGCCCAGAGCGCAGGGGATGCCTCGGGGGCCCACTGGATCTACTGGGACAATGAGCTGCTATACAGTGAGCAAAAAATTGCCGAGCTGGGAGCCAGCCGGGTGCTGGTGGTCCCCCTCCGATTCAGAGACTTCCTATTGAACTTGGCCCACGATGCGCCTCTTGCCGGGCACCTGGGGCAGGACAAGACGTACAGCCGCCTGGTGACCCACTTCTATTGGCCGAAGATGCGGAACGATGTAGCGAACCATTGCCGGGCCTGCCCCACCTGCCAGGCCAGCGGGAAAAGCGTCCGAAAGCTGACAGTCCCCCTGCAACCCTTTCCCATCGTCAGCACTCCCTTCCAGCGGGTGGGAATAGACATTGTGGGGCCCCTGAAGCCCCGGACAGCTCAGGGACACCGGTTCATCCTGGTCCTGGTGGACCATGCCACCCGCTATCCCGAGGCCATACCTCTCTGGACCGTGACAGCGCCCGTGGTGGGCCGAGCCTTGATGGGAATCTTCTCGCGGGTGGGCTTCCCCCGAGAAGTCGTCAGTGACAGGGGCACGAACTTTATCTCCAAGTACATGAAGTCCCTATGGCAACAGTGCGGGGTCACCTACAAATTCACGACCCCCTATCACCCGCAAGGGAACGGACTGGTGGAACGATTTAACCGCACCCTCAAGGGGATGATCATGGGCCTGGAAGAACCCCTACGTCGCCAATGGGACGTGCTGCTCCCGTGCCTCCTGTTCGCTTACAGGGAGGTCCCCCAGAAATCCCTAGGCTTCAGTCCGTTCGAACTCTTGTATGGACACCCCGTCACCCCGAAACCCCCTATGTGTCCTCCACGCCAACAGACTCAAGCCCCATTTTGTGCGCTCTGAACTTAGCCTCCTGATGGCTACCGACAGTGGGGCTGAAGAAGACTCCGAGCCACTCCCAGATCTCCTGAAAACGCTCGAGAAAGACGGCTCCGTGGAGGGAGTCCACCTCTCCGATGCCCTGTCCCCAGCGCAACGCCAAGACTGCCAAGAACTGCTACTACAATTTGCCGACCTGTTCTCCCTCATCCCTGGGGTCACCCCCTGGTGCCTCCACGACGTTGACACCGGGGATAGCCCCCCTATCCGAAACAGGGCGTACCGGGTGCCTGATCGAGTACGCGCCTGCATCCAATCGGAAGTCTCCAAGATGCTAGCCCTGGGAGTGATCGAGCCGTCTGACAGCCCCTGGGCCAGCCCGGTCGTGCTGGTCCCCAAGGCCGCCGTCCCGGGCGTCGCCCCCACGCTCAGGTTCTGTGTAGACTATCGGGGTCTGAACGCCGTCACCCGAACCGACGCTCATCCCATTCCACGGGCAGATGAACTGATCGACCGCATGGGGGCCGCCCGCTACCTGAGCATCTTCGACAAGACAGCGGGCTATTGGCAGATCGGCCTCACCCCAGGTGCCCAGGAGTGATCCGCCTTCTCCACCCCGGATGGCCACTACCACTTCAAGGTGATGCCATTCGGAATGAAAAACGCACCCGCCACCTTCCAAAGACTAGTGAACAAAGTCTTGGAGGGTCTGGAGGAATTCAGCACCGCCTATCTGGACGATATTGCTGTGTACAGCCGCCACGGGCAGACCACCTCCACCACCTCCGGGAGGTCCTGAACGCCCTCCGGCAGGCCGGGCTAACCATCAAGGCCAGCAAGTGCCAGATCGGCCAAGGGTCAGTAACCTACCTGGGACACCAGGTGGGAAGTGGCCTGGTGGCCCCCCTCCAGCTCAAGATTGCCGCCATCCAGGCCTGGGAGCCCCCGGTCACCCAGACAGAGGTCCGAGCCTTCCTGGGGCTCACCGGGTACTACCGGCGCTTCGTGAAGGACTATGGCAGCATTGTGGGGCCCCTCACAGAACTCACGTCCAAAAAGAACCCCCAAAAAGTCAACTGGACTCCTGAATGTCAGGCGGCCTTCGAGAACCTGAAGTCCGCCATGTGCACCGCCCCCGTGCTCCAAGCCCCCGACTACAGCCGGGAATTCATAGTACAGACGGACGCCTCAGACCATGGCGTGGGGGCCGTCCTCTCCCAACTCAACACCGAGGGGGTCGATCAGCCAGTGGTCTTCATCAGCCGACGCCTGCTGGCCCGAGAACAGCGCTGGAGCACCATCGAGCGGGAGGCCTTCGCCGTAGTGTGGGCCCTCAAGAAGCTCCGGCCCTATCTCTTCGGTACCCACTTCCGGGTGCAAACAGATCACCGACCCCTGCAATGGCTGATGCAGATGCGGGGAGAAAACCCGAAACTGTTGCGTTGGTCCATCTCCCTGCAGGGGATGGACTTCACTGTGGAGCATCGCCCAGGCCAAGATCACGCCAACGCAGACGGCCTGTCCCGCTTCTTCTGCCTCGGCGAGGAGAGTACCCAAGAGGATGGGTGACTCTCCCTGCCTTCAACTGGGGGGGACGCATGTTGGACAGGCCTCGTGGCCGGGCCGTCCCCTCCCCGCATGGCAGGTCGCGGACCCCTGCTCCTCCTGTTCCCCGGACAAGAACCACCACTGCAACCCGCCGGGGCAACCCCCGGCCCTTCCCCGACGAAACACTGGCTCCTGAACACCACCGTATCGGCTGGCCCGGGTCCCTTCCAGAACCCCTGTCTCCGGTCCAGCCGCCATTTTGGACACTACATGACCAGGCCTCGTGGCCTTGGATCGACCTCGGCCTCGGGCCCAGCCAGGCCCCGACATCGAGGCACCACCATCCACCCAGGGGGTGAAGAGACCACTTGGCAGGTCAATGGGAGAAGGAGTGTCGATGGCTCCCCTCCGCCAGGTGTCGATCGCCCCCAGCCTCCCTGGGCGCTGGCTCCACCCCCCTGCTGGGTGTCTGGACTCCCTCACCCGGACCTCCCGACCTCCAAGTGCGAGGGTCCGGACATCAAAGGGGGCCAGACCTATAACTGGGGCAGCTCTAGAGCAGGAAGGAGTTGTATCCTGGAGTCGAGAGACACTGAGACGAACTCATCCTTGGAGGCCTGCTGGCGCTGCCGCGGCTCCTCTTCGTGAACCACCTTTGAAGGCCTGCTGACTCATCCTCGTCGTGAAACCATCTTCAAGGCCTGCTGGCGCTGCCGCGGCCCTCCTCGTCGTGAACCATCTTCAAGGCCTGCTGGCGCTGCCGCGGCCCTCCTCATCGGGAACCATCTTCGAAGCCTGCTGGCGCGGCCCATCCTTGCGAACCCTTCAGCTCGAGGATTGTGAGCTCCACCTTTTGCTGCTCCTATACCAGACCGGTATTCAGACTGTCCCGCTACCCCTTCTCCCCAAAGAGACTAGTATTGACGGGATCCTCGTATCCTGGTCCCACTGTACCGCTCATCACCTTGCCTAAAGATATATAGAAGTGTGCAGAACTCATCTCTGTGTGGTGTCTATCTGTGGGGGGGTAGTTACCTGTCTGTACGATTACCGGAGAGGGCCCTCGCCGGAGGCCTCTCCCCCTGTGCTCGGCTGACTCTCCGGGTCCCCGTCTAACACTGAGTATAGCCTACTCTTAGTTGCATGACAGACTGCTGTATTCTCTATTATTATATTTCTCAATTTTGTCGAAAATCTCTCCTTCTTTGAAACCATCGGCCAGATTCATCAAGCCGAAAACGGCTCGCAAAGGGCCAGATTCTGAGAATCTGGCCCTTTGCGAGCGCGATTTTTGCATTTGGGATTCATCATCCCAAATGCAAAAATCGCATTTTTAGCAATCGCATATTTGCGAATAATTGCATTTAAGGAATCTCAATTAGAGATTTCTTAAATGCAATTCAAGAAGCATTTAAAAATTGCGAAATCGTTATTTTGGGCCGCTATTTACCGCGAGATCAAACCTCGTGGTAAATAGCGAAAACTTAGAAAAATGCATTTAAATGCATTTTTCTAAGTTGCATGTTACACACACATATGTCCTTTGGACATGTGTGTGCGCAACACCAATGTAGATTACATTTCAAGGGTGCTACAGGGTGCCCTTTGGACACCCCTGGCACCCTTGAAATCGCATCCATATTTGCGAGTTATTCCTTATTTGCGATTAGCAATTTGCTAATCGCAAATAAGGAATGTGTAGGAATCGCAATGTATTTAGCGATTCCTACATTAATCCCGTTTTGCAAGTCCTTAATAGCGATTCCTTAATAATCGCTATTAAGGACTCGCAAAATGGCACTATGATGAATCTAGCTGCATATCCCTACAATGTAACAATACGTAATCTCTTCTAGCCTATCTCTTCATTCCACCAGCCATTTGTATTGAATCACACCCCCCTCACCCTCCACCCGCCCTCCAAAAATATTCATGCCTAACTCCTTTTAATTTATATACCACAAAGAAACTGAGGGACATACATGGAAGGAGTTACCGGAGAAAACAAAAGGACCCTAATAATCAACAACCCCTGGATTAACCACTAACCTGGGTTCTGGAGTAGCATGCTGCTCGACACAGAGCACTTATCAGGATTTACAGTTTTCATAGGAGAATAGCTGCCATTCTTCACTGAGCTGCTAAATTTAATTTGACAGTATTGCCACATATAAAGAGTACGAATTTAAGTCTCATTCCAGATAGCATTAGTTCCAGTTGAAGAAACATGTCTCAACTTTAAAACCAGGGTAGTTGTGTAAACTACATGCTGTTTAAAGCAGGGAAGCCATTTAAGCGAAAACATCCTTTTCCACCTTACAATCTTTAAATCTAGCAGAAACAGTAGCAGAGCTCCCCCTTGTGTCACATCAATGCTGATGCCGCCAATCTGGCATCATTAAAGCAGGAGCAGGGTGAGGGGTCGGTTTAATGAAAAGGCTGATCTTGCAGACCATTCCAGCCTTCTAAAGTGGATACCATTACATTTTGAAATTGTAATACTGATTAGCTGCAGTACTTGAAAACGGCAGACGTGTGGCATGAAGCGCAGCACAAAAGCTATTTTTACATGCAAACATTATATATATATATATATATATATATATATATATATATATATATATATATACACACACACACACACACACACACGTGAGCTAAAACATGGTAGGGCAAGCCAAGTTAAATTTCAAGCAAATAGCAATAGAACACAAATCAACTGTTACCAACAGTAAATTGAATGCAAGCTACTGCCTCTGTTCATTCACATCCATCGTTCACTGGTCAGTACACTCGTTCTTCTCTGCTCACTGTTTTGCCTTTTCCCTACACCCACACTGACTTGTCAATGCACCATCTATTCACCGGTCACTGCCCCACTCCTTACTGAGCAACAGAACAAGTCATCCCAAAACCCCAGTTTCACTACTCTGCACCAAATCCCTTGCAATCACTGATCAATCCACCCCAGGTCACCTTCCCTACTCATAAATGAACACTGCCCACATATTCATTGGTGTATATAACCCCCGCCCCTTCCTCACTTGTCACTGCACCCTTTCTCACTGCTTCTCCATATTGCGTCATGCACCACTTAACTTAATCCATCATTGATTCTCCTCACTTACTTCCGCCACTCGCTTCATTCCGTCTACCCCTTTCCCTGGGCGTCATGACCCTCATCCCAATAATGCTTTTTACAGAAGCGCGGATTATAAACCCTCCACGTGACCTCACACTTTGACACTCTTCTTTACCTCCCGGCTCCTCCTCTCCCTGGGGCTCTAGTTACCAGCTGCCGGAAGTCTCGCCCCTTCAAGGACAGCCTGCTGCCTATTGGGCGTTCAGCCTTTCCTTTACTAGCCACAGAAGCCACTCCAGCTAAGGGTCATTCGTTCGACTAGTTGTCAATCAGATTTCGAAGCGCCATTCCTGAGAGCGGTGTAAGGAAGGCGGTGGGTGGGACGAACCTGAGGGATGGAAATAAAAGCGGCCAATGACAGGAAACGCTGACGCTGGTAGAAAGTTAATGGGTGGCGCCTGCTAATTCGATTGAAAGTTGAGGTGGGCGAAATAGAGACTAATAAATCCGCATCCGATTCCATCGGCATATGAGGAAGCTGGGGACGTGTGACAAGAACAAGATGTGGTCATAAACTTAAGGCTGTAAGTGGTCCCGATCCTGCCGGTGCTCAGCACCAGCAGTTCTAACAAGCATTTACAATGCAATAGTTCTCGGGATAATTAAGTTTGAGCTATTGGCATTGCTAAATATTGCAACACCAACTGCAACAAAAGTCTATACATTGTATGCCAAAAAAATGTGTATTTGGTTTTGTAGCAATGGTGGCATGCTGCGCTTTAGATGAATATGTTTAAAATTAAAGTGCGCCATACTGCGATTACTACAATAGTTAATTGTGGATGTGTTAACAAATGATGTGTGCACTGATGCCTGGTGGTGTGTTTGCCTGTAGAAATTGTGCACTGATGGCTGGTGGTGTGTGTGCCTCGTGGAAGTGTGCACTGCCGGCTGGTGGTGTGTGCGCCTGGTGGAAGCGTACACTTACGGCTGGTGGTGTGTGTGCCTTGTGAAAGCGTGCACTGAACGACTGGTGGTGTGTGTGCCTGGTGAAAGCGTGCACGAACGGCTGGTAGTGTGTGTGTACGTCTGGTAGTGTGTGCCTGGTGGAAGCGTGCACTGACGTGTGGTGGTGTTTGTGCCCGGTGAAAGCGTGTACTGACGGCTGGTGGTGTTTGTGTCCGGTGAAAGCGTACACTGACAACTGGTGGTGTGTATGTCTGGTGAAAGCGTGCAGTGACGGATAGTGGTGTGTGCCTGGTGAAAGTGTGCACTGACGGCTGGAGGAGTGTGCCTGCTGAAAACGTGCACCGCCTACATCACCACTTAACCCCCGCCTACATCACCACTCAATCCCCACCCCGTACAGCACCGCTCAACTCCCAACGCCTACAGCACCGCTCAACCCCCACCTCGTACAGCACCACTCAACCTGCAACGCCTACATCACCACTCAACCCGCAATGCCTACAGCGCCAGTCAATCCCCACCGCGTACAGCACCACTCAACTCACAACGCCTATATCACCACTCAACCCGCATCGCCTACATCACCACTCAACCCGCAACGCGTACAACAGCACTCAACCCGCAACGCCTCCAGCACCACTCAATCCCCACTGCGTACAGCACCACTCAACCCGCAATGCCTACATAATCAATTAACCCGCAACGCCTACATCACCACTCAATCCCCACCGCGTACATCACCACTCAATCCCCACCGCGTACAGCACCGCTCAGTCCGCAACGCCTACATCACCACTCAACCCGCAACGCCTACAGCACCACTCAATCCCCACCTCGTACAGCACCACTCAATCCCCACCGCGTACAGCACCACTCAACCTGCAATGCCTACAGCACCACTCTATCCCTACCGCGTACAGCACCACTCAAGTTGACATCTCACCTTTGTCTTTGAATGCACAGCAAATGAGAAGATAAAAACTAAAATACACCTTTACTTTTCTGAATGAACAGAACACCTATTCTTTGTCAACCGGACCTCTTCCACCGGCAGGCCCTAAAAACAGTACTCCTTGATAAAATCTGACTCGCCATAGCAGCGGATTAATAGATTTCTCGCAGGGTGTTACAGCAGGGTCAACTATTTGGCAAGCTTCTTTCACAAAACTAAGTAGGCCGTACCAGCATTTTGAGGCGAGCACTTTCACTTTTAACACTACTTGTTGGGATTTAAAATTACTAAACAAAGTGATGCTGGCTAAAAATTAAAGATTGGGTGACAGAAATCCAATAAAGGAGAATTCTTGCTAACTAGGAAAGAGTACATCTAAGTTGACTTTAGAGAACATGATCTCGATATCCTGCCTGCCATCACAGCATGGCAATTTAGCAGGAGAGGACTTGTCATCACCTTACAATATATAGTGCAGGAAGAACCAATCAATCAAAGGCAGACCCCTAGATGGGATGATGCCTTGCATCTCGTGCAGATTTAGGGGTTGGATTCTGTTATTGCTTCAGCCAAATTGCAGAACCATGGGTGCGACGTCAAGAACTGCCGATGGGGTGCGATTTAGTGGGTGGTAACACCAGCCTATACTCAAAGACCTCTGGAAGCGGTTTGCAGGGAGTGCAGACTTTGAGCACTGTGGTGTGCTGCTAATGCAGAGCCACCGAAAATGAACGCTGAGCTTGTGTGCATAGTTCGGTTAGGGGATTAAGGTACGACAGCAGGTTCAGTGTGCAGTCCCTCAAAGTGCTTCTGATAGGTCCATAGTTGTGGATACCAGGAGCTTCAGTACTTACACACTGTCCGGGTTATATATACACAGAGAAAGGTGGAGAACCAGCATATGGAGAACAAGGGGAAAGTTAATAATATTTTTGGAGGTATTAGGAAGAGATGTTAAATAAATGCTCTGTTTATTATAAAAGACGACAACTGCACCGGCAGCCTGATATAACCCCTAATTATTAGGTGCAATGGTGGTCGGAAACGCCAGATTTGAACTCTCTTACACCACTGACAAGAATCATGAAAGTAATTAAGTGCCAATCCTGGACAATCATAACAAATGGTAATAAATCATTGTTTCCCTATTGAAAACTATTGGGGGTTTAAAAAAATCCTTATTAAAGGAATGTTTAAAGTCAAGATTGAATTTATGGATAACATTTAAAAATAAATGTAGCCCTTGGGGTTGGATGGGATGTCATATCTGTATGCTAGTGTGAACCTCGTCACTGAACTCGGTATATGTAAAGATGTTATGTATATATTAGACTTGTAACTATGTTTCATGTAGATTTTTTATAGATGTTGGTTGTCATTAAATAAAGTCCTGAAGAAGGTGGTATTTCGATTTCCGTCTACCGAAACGCCGCGTCAACAACTTTTTTATTGTATAACTATGAAATAGCATTTGTGATTTCTTTATTAGAAATTCTGTTCATTCTTTCTTGCTGTTTTGCACTTGAAAAAAAGTCATAAGCCATTTTCAAAGAAAATTGATTGTTTTGAATGTTCTCCCTATAACACTGCATTGATACATCGATATAAAAAGAAGGGGATATAGGAGACCATGTGCAAAGTGAAACAATCGTATGATTTTTTAAAGACTCTGTTATGCTTAATTGTGTTTGTACATGTATGTTGAATTACTATAACAAATATTATAGATTTTTTGCATATATTTGGGTTGTGTGATGAGAATAGTGAGTCCATGGGAGTTTGTTAATGATGCATGAATGTATGGATCAGAATTAGATTTTGTTCTGTAGGGGATATCATCTTGTTTATACTGCAGTGTACCCTGTCCCCGACATGAGTAAGGGTACCTCCAATATTTGATAACACCCACACCCACCCTCCGCCAAAGTCAGAAAGAACAAAATAGCTATTTTTAATGACTCAGCAGGGTCCTGGCACTTACTTTCTCAGACTGCTTTATCATGCTGTCATGACTCATGGGCCAGGAGACCGCTTTCTTGCGTCAGTTTGGTTATGGTGAGTGGAGCGCTTTGAGGCTGGCTAATACAACTGAGGAGTGCATTTACAGCTGAGGAGTGCAGAGGCATTTACAATCATTTGAAGGGTCTGATTACTATGTGTGAACCGACGGACCAGTTTGCAGGGCCAGACTGGGTTTGGCTTCGGTGTCAAGCAGACCTAGGGATTGCATGATTTGCAATAATTGCTCATGCAGGGTTTACAATTTCACCAACCCACTGGTCTGTGGCGTGATTTCGCACCAGTCGACCAGTGTGGAAGGCGTTTTTGCAGTGGTGACTCGGCGCAGGTTTATGTTTTGTGGGCACAAGGGTTGCTTCTGTGCGAATTATGGCCCAGCATCTGCGCAGAGATATTGTGGCCTGGCCCCACTTAAGAAGGTGGTACTTGGACTTCACAGGCAACAGGCAGCAGTTAGTAAACTGCTAGATGCTGGCATAAGCTGCCCTCTGGGCCCTCCACACTGTTCTGGAGGAGAGGGACTCAACCTGTGTGTGCAGTTCAGTGCATTAGATGCCATGTTCTTGCTGTGGCACAGCTTCCACAAGTTAGTAGCACAAATTCCTCAGTGTGAATTTCAAGATGGGGAGGAAGGGGAACAAGGGAGCAGTGTGGTTGGGACTCTCATCCTGTCCCCCACACCCTGCATGGGGTCTGGGCGCCCATGTGCTTGGCATACCGCCATAAATGTTTTTGGCCACTTGGGGCCCCATGGTCTTAAATAAAGAGCTATGAGCGCTGGAGCACTCTTGGCCTTGCTCACAGTTGTGGATATGGAAGTTTGGGTAGGCATTAAGATCTTGAAGTAAAGGGATAGCCGTGTTTAGAAATGACGTGCTTTTGAATTTACACTAAGTAAACAACGCTTCGCAGGGTGAAAGGGTTTCCTGGCATGAATGAGTTTGGCTGTCCTTTATTGCCTGCCAATACTCGACAGATGCTAGGCAGCGCATGGCCCGAGAGAAGCAGGGCACTGGGATGCATGCAGGCATAGCGCGGACGGTTAGCGGATCGCAGTGGTGGTGCTGAGGTTTTATTTTGAAAGGGAATGGAAATTTTCTCACGCAGCTCGTTAAATGCACACTTCGGCCACGCACCACTGAATTAAAGCCTTTCAGCTTGTTGGAAAAACCTAACACAGACTCGTCAGTACTAAGCTTATGTCGCATTTTACATTTTCCTGCCCAGGGGCGATAGCTCAGAGGCAGACACCTGCCTGATGACTTGCCGACACTCTTGGACGAGGGTTCAAACCCTGTCCTGTGAGACAACGACGAAAGCGTCTCTCAAGGCTTTCTCTTTTTATGGCAATGTCCTTGCCCGGCCTCCCTCCATTCGAATTGGCTGGACAGTACAATGGCCGTATAGGGTCGCAAATGTCTGATCTTAACTCACAATTGTTTGGATCTTGAAGCAACCAAAGAAGGGTCTGCGTCTGGGAGTAGTGGCCACCAGAAAATGTTTGCCTTATCCTATTCAGTGCTGTAGTTCGATTTGAACAATGTCATGTAAACACTCGCTGAGGTGCAGCACAGTGCTTGACGCAAATTTTATATCTGCCTGTAAGTTGTCTTTTTACCTTCTTAGGGTGCATTGAAGGTTAGATAGGTGTATTGGTGCACAAGGGAAAGGTCTGCCTTTCCGATGCACTTGTGCTCCGGATCTGGAAGGAGGAGCGGACGGACATCATTGTCCGGGGAAAGGCATTAGCAAAGTTAACCATGGGTCACAGTACTGGTATGTTGTTAGATACACGTTTACCATTGCACAATAAATGACACAACTGGGCTGCGCCAAACAGGTGGTAACTCCCAGCTACATTCTGCCACACGGGGTGTTCACGTAAAATGCCCAGAGGTAACACGTACTCAGGTGGACATGGGGCAAAAATTGGCGTGGTAATTGCGTTTGTGACAAACCTTTTAATTGCAACATTTATTTTCAAGGTATCTTCTCGAACAATGTAGAGTCCCTTCAGGGGCCACACAGCCTCTAGGCCCCCACGGTTGAGGACGTTTGATGCATTATTAACATTGGGTTGCTAATGTCTAATTTGCCGTGACTGTGCGAGATAATTTACCTTTCCACAGGACACTTTATTTCAGCATTAGCTGCTTTCGGTGCAGATCAATCAACACCCTATACCAGGTATTACTGCTTCTAATATTCTATCCACATCAAAACATTATTGACATAGGGAAAGCCATTGCTTTGCAACTATAATGCAAAAATCATGCTACCACTATTTCCTCATTATAGGAGGTACATGTTCACATTTAACATTCACCTCATATTCTATATCATGTGAATATGTTTGGGGGAAGTACATAAGGTAGTAGGTTTTAAAAGTATATTTACTTCGAAGGCGAGCTAGATTTCAATTCTGATCACTAGGCATGTTGTCATTATCTGGTTTGAGAACGCAGGCCAATAGTTGGGAATATCTAATGTATAAAGTCCTAGAAATATCAATTACATTAAGTACCTACTTTACTTACATTGAAGCAGAGCTGTTCCAAAGGACTTACAATAATATGGGTTGCGTTAAAATAGGAAACTGAAACTGTTCGATTTCAACATTAATGTCATCAAACCACTCTCCAAGCTTCAGCACCAGAGAGGCCCACAGCAGCAGACAAAGGCTGCAGCTGGATGGGCACAGCAGCGAGCAGAGCGGACATGTCGGGGACGGCCACTGCTAGCATATGTCTTCAATTATCGCAGCCGCGTCTGGCTGCGATAATTGAAGACATATGGGCTTTGGTGCGCGTAACAGACACCAATAGGCCATGGGCTGAGCTATGCGACCGCCCATGGCCTATTGCGTGTTCTGTTTTAAAAATACACGCACACAACACCCTATAAAAATGGACCTAGGAAATAACACGCATGAGCAGTGTGGAATTTCCAGGTCTATTTTTAAAACCCTAAGAAAAGGGCTCTGGCTGTGCAAACGCTGCTGCGCAGTGTACGCTAGGCCGAGACGTAAAAAGCAGATACTGAGACGGGTCCCTATCGAGCTCTCCATTTTTGCCCCCAACCTCAGGATGGAAAAAAAATCTTACCTCTGCAACAGTACCGCCCTTCACTGCCTTGATGTAACTTCTAAGGGACTTGTTATAGTTCTTTCACAGTCTCATCATTTCAGAATTGAAGCATTTTCAATAGTTTTATACAATGAAGCCATAGTTGCTTATTTATCTTATGCAACTAAAAACAATTGATAAAGCCAATAGTCCTGGCTTGTTGTAAGTGTAATTTTACATGTTGTATTATATATCTAGATGTAACAACAGAAGCAGCTTATTACCAGTCTGGTGGCACACTATGCTAAGCACAGATTTTTAGCTTATGTGTTTTAAGCCAAGCCCTAATTACATCGGCCAAGCCCCTTTGAGAGACCCAACAGTTTGTTCATCCCACTTAAAGCCCTGCATACACTCCCCTACCAGCCATACTGCTTCTCCCGCTTTGTTGGATAGAGATGTTAACTTATCTACAATTTTAAGTCATAACCATAGCTTCAGCATTCTGAAAAAATAGTTTCACATTTAAGAGAATTCTGCACAGCTCTCGTGTATGAAAATAAATACAAATATGCCATCACACTTGAATCAATGTTTATCTAATCTGCTTAAATGTAAGTAATCCAATACATGACTGAGGGGTAAAATAATGGTGTATTAAATTTATAAAAAACACAACAGGAGTCCCCAGCCAAAACAGGGAACCTCCTTTGAAGCTCCTTCAAAAGGTTGAGAGGTCTGCGTGGATAGGCAGCTGAAACGTGGGTCGGCAGCTGAAGTGAGAGTCTCTTCTTTTTTGGGCCTTGTCAAATGACCTGTAACACGGTGGTGAAGTGCATGTTGTAGTAGGCCAGGAGCAGCGTGGGACAAAGAAACTGGTGTATGGGTATGGTGTTGCTTGACCCTGTGCACGACAAGAACCTTTATTTGTAGCCTTAGGCAGCACATGGCATCAGAATGAGTGAATGGTCATCACACACATGGCAGATCGCATACTATCATACCCAACCTTGATTTTGGACCTAATAAGACATGAACCAACTTTGCAACCTGCCACCCCTTATTGTACTCCCAGCAGCCAGATGTAGTCATGCAGTCTTTGGTATGTCTGCGTGTTCGCCCGCAGGTTATATTGGTCTTCCGTTCGCCCCTTCAGTAACACCCAAGGCATAACTCCAACATTGCCATCTTACTCTTGTATTTCAATTCTTTTGGGCTGCTCCTTATGCTGACCAACATAGCCAAAAACTCTATTCAAAACTCCTGCAACTTCATCAAACACCGCCTCCAGAAAACCCCCATGGTTTTTTCTGCACCCCCTGTCAATAAACTACAACTTGACCCCCCACAATATAATCACTTAAGTCCACAACAAATACAACTCCACACCCAGCGTAGAAAGATCACCCAGGCTTCTGGGCACCCCGGCATTCCCTCCTTGGTAACCACTTCGTTCAAATCATTGTAGTTCCAGACCATACCTTGGTCAGCTAAATCAAATTTCGATTCACCACCTTCAACAAAGCTAACCCTTTTAAGTGCACAAGGTAATTTCCTCCATGATGAACAATCAAGACATCCGTACAACATGCTCTTCGAGACAAAGTGTTAAGTCTCGTGCCAGTGCATACTCATTTCCCCAAACCATTTAACCTGATATTTCAAGTCATCCATACCCAACTGTGATCCATATCTCCATGTCGCAGCCTGACAAGCTGCCAATTTAAGAACAGAATTGCCACAGATCCAAATTTTCATATGTTGGTTTCCTTTTTCGGCTTTTAGTCCACCAACTTATCACACACCCTCCCATCTGGATACAGTACCATCAATACCGGTTGATCTTCCTTGCCACTTCTGATCCATCTTGGATCTGAGCAAGTCTACCCTCAAAACCTCTACCAATTCCACTGCAATACGTCTATGCAAGCCTTCCTGCCACCCGGATCCGAGCAACTCTGACACAACCAAAAAACAACCATACCATCATCAAAGCACAAGCATTGGCAAAGCCAATACGTCTTGCCTATGCAAGAGCTATTGGCTTTGCCAATGTGTTTAAGCCATGTTGTACAACAGTGTGGTTTCTGTTCAGCATGGCTAAAAGTTAGTGGTGAAGAGGAGAGCGGCTTGGAGTGTTGTAGAGTAGAAAGGTGAAGAGTGGGGAAGGGTGTTGTGGAGTGGCAGAGAGTGTTGTGTATTGGAGTGGCATAGTATGGCGTCACGTAGAGTGGCATACACTGGAGTGGCATAGAGTAGAGTGGACTGGTGGAGAATGCATTGGCAAAGAGTGCTGCAGAGGATAGTGGCATGGAGTGCAGTGGCACTGAGTGCAGTAGCATTGACTTCAGCGGTGTACAGTGCAGCATCAAAGAATGCAGTAGAGTAGATTAGAGTGGCGCATAGTAGAGTGGAGTAGGGCAGAGTGGCATAGAGTGGTCCAGATTAGAGTCAGGTAGAGTTGAGTGACGCTGAGGGCAGTGGTGCAGAGTAGAGTCGAGAGCGACACAGTGCAGTGGCACAGAACGGTGCAGAGTAGAGTAGCATAAAGTGGTGCAGCGTAAAGCATAGTGGCGTAGAGTGGGATAGAGCAAAGTAGAGTGACAGAGTTTAGTGGTGGAGAGTGCAGGGTAGCAGAATAGAGTGTCAGAGTGCAGTGGTGTGGAGTGGATTAGAGTGGCGTAGAGAGCAGTCACGTAGAGTGCAGTGATGCAGAGTAGGGTGCAGTGGCATAGAGTGCAGTTGTGTAGAGTGCACTGGCCTAGAGTGCAGTGGTTAAGAGTAGAGTGGCGTAGAGTATGTGTGCCCTATCTATGGTTAAAGGGCATACCTGCTTTACACATACTGAAAATGGGATTGGACAGGAAACCTGCCTCCACTTAACACTCATTCAATGAGCGTATTCATATCTCGAAGCGATGCTTAGTTTGATCACATTTTTCTTAAGAGAACAGTAAAAGGCTCCAGCAGAAAGGATAAAAATGAATGACATTTTCAGCTGCATTCAATAATTTACATGCACAAAGAAAATGACCAAACTGAAAGTTTCGTTGTTTTAAGTTATTGATTAACTTTTAGCAGGATCTGCACATAGGCGTTTTTTCACAGTAACATTGCATCAACACCCAACAGACCAATCATCTGACTTTATTGTCATTCATTTGCACAAAATTGTGGGGTACATTACTGCCATCTTTGTACAAAATATGTGTTTTATTTTTTGCTAGTGGATAAAAAAAATACTGACAAGTCTTTGAAATCTGAAAGTGGCCAGATGAAGTTTTATGTGAACTGTGTGGTGTTAGCGTTCTAGACGCTACCGGCTGCGTGTGACTTAACACGCGCCGGTGGAAAACATAGCTGCTGCGCATGCGTGAACGGCTGTTCACGCCAGTGAGAGCCCGGCTCAGCGCGAGCCACTCATGTTGCCCGGCGCTCTTCCCAAACCCTGTAATTTAAGATAATAAATGTAACTCTCCCCTACACCTGCTTAAGTGTGATTATTAGGAGGAAACCTACACCTCAACAGTGGCGACGAGGAGTGGGACCTGTTCACTCATTGAAGGAGACAAGGTGCAACACGTGGCAGGACCGAGCAGGCAGAGACGCAGAAGGGCCGGAGCCACAGCATCTACGCCATCCACCTGCAGAAGAAGGAAAGAAGCGTGGGGGAGCGCTACAAAACCGAAGGGAAGACCGAAGGGAAGAGCGTGCCAGAGGCGCAGAGTCAAGGCCAAGTGCACTTGCAGTCAGAGAGCCTAGGAGAGAGGCGATCGGCGCAGAAGCACGGTAGGAGCACGCTACCACCCCACCTAGGGCCCTGGCTGAGAAGGGTGTCCACGAGGGAGCGGGAGGAAGCAAGCCCAGCCCCACCACGTCGCAGGCAGAAGGCGCCAATGCACCTGGCAGCCCCAGAAGCCAGGGAGGAAGCAATAGCGCGCCTGGCAGCCCCAGGAAGCAGGAGGAAGGGCCAGACAGACAGGTCAAGATGAGCAATCAAGCGTCATCCCTCACAGCGCCGATCCCGTTTTTGCCCAGGCCTGGGGAACCACAAATGAAGTGGGAGGACTAGAGGGAGTACGTCAAAAATTACTTAGAAGCACTGGAGGATGAATTTACTGACGAATTCACCCCCGCAAGACGGAGACGGATATTGCTGCACAACCTGGGCCCGGAAGGAATAAGGGTGTTCACAAACGTTGCGACGACGCCACCACAAGCAGTAGACGCAGATGTCTTCAAAAACGCCTTAGATGACCTAGACGCTCATTACCGCCCAGCAGTTTGCGTTTCTATAGATAGATTCAGCTTTCAGCAGTGGAAACAAGGGGATGGAGAGTCAGTTGACGATTACGTGGCAGCTCTGAGGAGACTAGCAGTCACGTGCAAGTACGGAGCGCAGGAAGAGGAATATATCAAAGACCAGATAGTAATGCACACCACCAACAAGAACGTGCAGGACAAGCTATGGGCTCATGGTGAAACAACGCTGAAAGAAGTGATCGCCATGGTGAAAAAAGCTGAGCTTTCCAAAAGGTGTGCAGACGCGGCGAAGAAAGAGAGTGCGCAAAGAGTCATGGTTAACAAGATTGACGACGCGGAACCACCGAGGAGATACAAAATGGCGCCGGGAGACAACCGCGGAACCAGCAAATGGGCGGGAAAACCAGGTCAAGCGGGAAAGCAGTCCTCCTTCACCGACTCGACGTGCTACAGGTGCGGAAGTGCAAACCACGCAGCCCAAGACAAACGCTGCCCCGCCTTTCGTGCTAAGTGCATGTTCTGCGGCCTGATAGGCCACTATGAGAAGGTGTGTCGAAAGAAAGAAAAGAGAACGATGGTGAAATACATAGCGCAACAGCAGCAAGATGAAGGCGCAGAGGAAGAGTCTGACGAGGACGACAGACTATATATAGGAGGTGTGAAAATCAGAGTTGCAATCGACTTTGGATCCCCGTGCACCATTGTGCAGAGATCGGTGTGGGAAGGAGAATTCAGACCGAGCCTAGGCCCACAGCTAAACCCGCCAGACATCAGGCCAGTGTCGTACACAAGCAACCCTATCCCCATTGTGGGATACCGGAGCCTGAGATTCGAGTTCAGAGGGAGAGCGGCCACATGCAAGCTATACGTAGCTGAGAAAGGGCCCTCTGTGCTAGATGAAGGGACCAAGGAGACTTGGGGCTCAAGCTGGATCCAGAAGGAAAGGAGCAGGTGCTGCTAACAGATATTGAGCAATGGCCAGACCTAAAGAGAGTGAGAAGAGAATTTCCCAACGTCTTTGGTGGCAAGGTGGGCAAACTGGAGAAGTTCATGCATAAAATCGTGCTCAGAGAAAACTCCCAGCCGGTGTCTCACAAGGTCCGCAATGTGCCCATTGCAGTGAGGGAAGCAGTCCAGCAGGAACTGTCTCGTCTGGAAGTGCAAGGGATCATTGAACCGATCGACAGCTCAGAGTGGTTGGCCCCATTGGTTGTCGCCAGAAAGCCCAATGGCAAGGTTCGTCTCCGTGTGGACCTGCGCGAACTGAATAAATGCTTAGTGGTAGAAAAGTTTCCTCTTCCCAGGATAGAAGAAATGTTGGCGAGAACCAGGGGAGTGAAGTGGTTCTCCACAGTCGACCTCACGTCGGCATACCACCAGATCGACCTACACCCGTCCAGCAGGAAACTTACATCTTTCATTACCCCCTACGGCTGTTATCAGTTCCGCAGGATGCCCTTCGGCCTGGCGTCGGCTGCAGCAGTATTCCAAAAGCTCATGCATCACCTGTTCAAAGATGTCAAAGGCATCCAGTATTTCCAGGACGACATCCTGGTAATGGGGATGGATCGTAAGGACCACGACTTCAAATTGGACAAAGTGATGAGCGTTCTACAGGAAAGAGGTCTCACGGCGGAATGGGAGAAGTGCAGATTTGGGATGACATCTGTGACCTACCTGGGGCACCAAATAAGCGGACAAGGGACCACGCCCAAGCAAGACAATGTCAGAGCAATCTGCGAAGCTAGAGCCCCCAACAACAAAGATGAAGTACGGACATTCTTGGGGATGGCCGAGTACTACAGCAAATTTGTCCAACACTTTGCCACGAAAACACACAGCTTATAAGAGACAAAACAACTTTCCAGTGGGACGACGAGGCACAGAAGGAGTTTGTGGAGCTGAAAGGGAACATCAGCCAGGCCGTGCCATTGCAAGGACATGACCCGGCAGGAGCCACCATCCTCACCACTGACGCCAGCGAAAAAGGACTGGGCGCAGTCATTGCCCAGCAGAGAGACAACAACACGGTTGAGACACTCAGCTTTGCATCAAGAGCACTGTCGCAAACTGAAGAGAAGTTTAGCGTAATAGAGAAAGAGATGCTAGCTGTTGTGTGGGCAATGGGAAAATTCCGGCAGTTCCTGTGGGTTACGAGGTTTTGCCTACAAACTGACCACAAACCTCTAGTCAAGGTACTGACCTCAAGTGGGCATGCCACGGCCACCCCGCGGATTGCCAAGATGACTCTCAAACTATTAGAGTACACGTACGATGTGGAGTACATCCCGGGAACACGCAACAAGGTGGCTGACTACCTCAGCAAGGCCTCAGTCATGGAAGGTGCACCCACACCTGCAGAAGAGAGTGAGGAAATGGTTGCAGTAATGGAAGAAATGGAGAAAGCGATCAGCAAGCAGGAATGGGCACATGCATACAGGCAAGATGAGACGTTGGAGGAGATCAAGAGGTATCTAGTTGATGGGTGGCCGGAAAAGAGGAGGCTGAAGGAAGCAACCAGGAAACTATATGCAGTGAGAGAGGAGTTATCAATGAGTGACTCGGGGACATTCCTGTATCGCGGGGATAAGGTAGTGCCTCCAGAAGAGCTTATCCCTACCTTACTGAACCAGCTGCATGAAGGTCACCTTGGCATTGTAAAGACCAAGTCGAGGGTAAAGCAGATGTATTGGTGGCCTGGTATGGACAACATTGTGGAGAGACACGTAAGAGACTGCAGCCAATGCCAGGAGTCCGACAAGGTACTAAAACCGTTGAGACCAGCGTTAGGCAGCTTTGAACAACCTCGCGATCCCTGGGAGGACCTGGCGGTCGACATCCTAGGGCCGGTATTAGATGGACAAGGCACAGCAAAGTACTTGTGTGTGCTGGTGGACAAGTATTCTAAATGGCCAGAAGTGCATGTGCAAGAGGAAATGGATTCGGAAATTGTTCCTTAGGGAAGGTATCCCGAGAACCATAGTGACAGACAATGGCCCGCAATTCACATCCGATAAGTGGCACAGATACGCTGAAAGAAATGGAATCAAGTACAAACACACCTCAGTGTACCATCCAGCCAGCAATGGGCAGGTGGAAAGGTTTAACCGAGTTCTGATGGGGTCAATCCAAGCAGCCATAATGCAAGGAAAAGACTGGGAGGCTGAGATTCAAAGAATGCTGTGGGCGTACAGAATCACTCCCACGGCGACGGGAAACAGTCCCTTCCAGATTCTCAGAGGCAGGCACCCGTTCACAAAGGACAATGTGGTTTGGCGAGAGAAAACAGTCACCAGTAAATGGTCTCCTGCAGTAGTCCAGCACAACTTGGAGAAGGCCGAGAGAGTGTACTCGGACCATTACAACCAAAGAAAAAGAGTGAAAGAGTCAACTTTGGAGAAGGGGAAGTGGGTGATAGTAAAACACGCAGTACTGAAGAAGAAAGGCGAAAGTAAGTACAGCCCACCCCTACAAGTAGAAGAGGTGTACAGTAGGGCAGTCCTCCTCAGTGACAGAAAGGTGTGGTCGCAAGATCGCATGGCTAAGGTAAACAAGATTGTGAAATGGCCGGAGGAGAAAGACAACTGTACTTCTGGTCAAAGACAAGAAGATGGCAGTTAGGTAAGAGAATCAGAGCATGGAAGTCTGGGAGGTGGAGATGAGTGCAAAGAAAGTGAAGACCGAGTAGAGACAAGTGTGAAAGTAACCCCAGAAAAAGAAGAGTCGATATCCGGGAGATTGGGGTATAGCCAAGAGAGAGAAAGGGTGGAAAGCTCCGCTCCTGAGGTTGTCCAAGGAACCACCACCTCGGTAAGACGCACGCGGGCTGGGAGAATGGTGATCAGACCATCGCACCTCAAAGACTATGAGTGAGACATCCACTAACACTGTACTGTAAAAATGTATTGTGTAAAAAGGGGAGATATGTGGTGTTAGCGTTCTAGACGCTACCGGCTGCGTGTGACGTAACACGCACCAGTGGAAAACGTAGCTGCTGCGCATGCGTGAACGGCTGTTCACGCCAGTGAGAGCCCGGCTCAGCGTGAGCCACTCCTGTTGCCCGGCGCTCTTCCCAAACCCTGTAATTTAAGATAATAAATGTAACTCTCCCCTACACCTGCTTCAGTGTGATTATTAGGAGGAAACCTACACCTCTACAAACTGTGTGTTTACAGCAGAAAGCCTATTCAGACTAAAGGTTTTTCCATTGCCTCTTTTTTTTTTGCGCTGTTCTGAACTGCAGAACTCTCTTTAATGTATTCCTAGCTAAGAATTACGACATTGCGCTCACCCGTCTTCTGTTTCTTAACACATTTTACACCTGAAAATGCAAATACAAAAAAGAACGTGACTTTTAGAAGGGGGACCAGGCGTCCCGGATTTGCCCGGACCGTCCCGGTTTATCAACAGTTGTCCCGGCAGATTTCGGTAAAAGTGGCACCTGTCCCGGTTTTTTGAGAGGGTAAACTGAAAACCGTGAGAGGCACTTTTGTAGGTGTTCCAAAGCAGGGCTAGTAGCAGCTGTTATCAGTAAGCAATGTAATTAACAGGTATGATGCTGGTTTAAAAAAATATATATTCTATTTATTTTCTTAATGCCTCTTCTGTGTTTCTGTCACCACTTTATTGATGTACATTTGTAGTCCTTCCTCCATTTTTGTGAAATGTCCCGGTTCCACGATCTGGTCACCCTACTTTTAGAAGCATTTTTCTTATTTGTACAAGTTTTTGTTACCTTCTGTAACTTTGTAGAAATAATATAGTCAAGTGTTTCCGGAAGGAGAAAGCTGAGATCCTGTGGAAGGACTAATCCGTCACAGCTCGTCTGGTTTTTACAGCACAGCATGGGTTTATACAAAAGGGCCTCTTGGCAGATCTACATGGATGGACTGTAAACATGCCTTGCATGGGACGAGGTCAGACACACACTTGAATGCTCAATGGCCCATTATTTGGCCCGAAAAAGTGCTAATGTGGTTGATCCCTGCGGCAAAATCCAAATAATGCAAAAATGACCCCAGCCGCAAAATCTCATCATTTCAGTGGTTCCGCCTATGGTGACATGCTCTGAGACCTCCCTGCATGCAGTTACCTTAAAGCCTAAAGCAGGTGTCTCCAACCAGTAGCTCGGGAGCTACTGGTAGCTCACCAGCACTCTCAAAGTAGCTCTCAGAGGTGAAGCCAAACCAATCCGATCTCAGTGATTCTGTGTATATTAAAGAAGGCAGCACTGCTGGTTTCATTCCCCGTAAGAGTTACAGACAGCCAAACCATTGGCAGGACCTCTTGATACCACTCAAACACACACTCTGTTGGTCTATCAATCAACCAATCAATCAGGGATTTATAGAGTGCACTACTCACCCGTGAGGGTCTCAAAGCGCTGAAGGGGGCCGGGGCATTTGGGAAGCTCCGGTCATTTGAAAAGTCAAGTCTTGAGGCTCTTCCTGAATGCTTTCAGTGTGGGGCTTCTTCTGATCCTGAGGGGGAGTTCGTTCCAGGTCTTGGCTGCGATGTAAGAGAAGGATCTGCCTCCTGTTCTGGTTTTGTGAATGCAGGTGATTTCTGACAGTCTGGTCAGCAGAGCAGAGGTTTTTCTTGGAGGCGAAGAGGGAGATTCTTTCATTGAGTTGTTGGGGTCTGGTGTTGTGGAGAGCTTTGTAGGTGTGTGTGAGCAGCTTGAAGGTCACTCTTTTTTCGAAGGGGAGCCAGTAGAGGTCTCGTAGGTGCTGGGTGATGTGGTCTTGTCGTGAGATCCTGAGGACAAGTCTGGCTGCGGCGTTCTGGACGGTCTGGAGTTTGTGGAGCAGAGATTTATTGATTCCGGCATAGAGGGTATTCCGGTAGTCCAGCCTGCTGGTGATGAGTGCATGGATGACAGTCTTCCTGGATTTGGGGGGAATCCATTTAAAGGTCTTGCGAAGTATGCGGAGGGTGTTAAAGCATATGGAGGCTACGGTGTTGGCCTATGGGTCTGCCACATGAACTATCATTATCCACTTTAAATGTACCTAAGAAGGAGATTGGCCATGTTATATGCCCTGCTCTATCAGTCACACCGTGTGTGACATCAAAGAATAGTGGCAGCAGTAACCAGGGCGGACCCACCAAAGTGTGTGACTGCAAGAACTAGAATGAAAATGTGTTAGTTGGGCGCACGATCAACTAAAGAGCTGAGGGAAGGGAGTATGCATCCAGGGCAGAGAAAATTAGAAGCATCACATTCATTTTTGTGTGGGTGTGTGACATTGTGTCATCCTTGACTATTTTGGGCATACAAGTCTGGCAATTACATACTTGCTGCCATCACTGACATATTAAGAGCATGACTGGCTTGCTTTTAGCAATTCTTGACAGAGTGGCAACCCCTTCTCCCATAATAATGTCCATAACTGATATATGTTGGGTATCCAGCTGTGGCAGAGTGGTAGCCCCGGTTTAATGGTGGGCATTATTAGCATAACAGATGCATTAATAGTGTCAATGTGAGCTAGCATGTCCTATGATTCCAATTCCTGGGTATTTGAAGCAGAATTTGTCCATCAGAGGCATTTTTACATGGCAGTACTCAATGAAAACGTAAAACTGATGTTTAGGGACTGTATTTTCTAACCATGAAATCTGATTTGATTTTTAAAGAAAAAAATTATACTTTTTCTGAAAAGGTTTTTCTTTTGGAAAATTGAGTTTGATTGCTCAAAGTGGAAGTGGTTTTGATAGAAAAATAGTTTATTTTTAAAAACTAATATGCTAATGAAGTCAAAATATTACAATTCTAAAACACATTTAAAGTTTGTTAGCTGAATGATAAATAAATTTGAGTTGGGGAGACTTACGGCTGTGGTAGTACCCTTTGTGGCACACAGTATGTGATGATTTGAATTTTACTTGATTACAAGCATTTGATATTGATAAACGTTTTCCTAGCATTCTGCTGATAACTTCATCTGGAATGTTTGGGCTGTTACTACTGATAAATCGTTCTTAGGGTGGTCATAGTGTAATGTTAATACATATCATCAGTATTTTACAGTGATAAAATATGCTAGTAGCTCGGCAGGACTTTCCTTGAGCAGAATTAGCTCTCACTAGAGAAAAGGTTGGAGACCCCTGGCCTAAAGCCTTGTGTGCCGATAAGACATCACCAGTGACAACAAACCCTCCTACACCCCTAGAACCGTCATTACATAATTTAAATAATATCTCTGCTCCATCCTAGAAGAATGCATTAAATCCCTGTGATTGTGAAAATCTCGGATGCCTCCTAGAATCGATAATGTCGGTTCTCCTGTGAATCATTGTGCTTTTTAGGTCGAGCTGGAGTTGCATCCGAAGGATGCTCCAGCTCGACAACTTTAGTCAGCCGTCTCGGGGGAATTAGAGACAGGAGGGTGCCACGCGCTTCTGTTGCAGATTGCTGGATTTGCCTGCGTGAACGCGCACGTCGGCTCCGTCCACATTCCCAGCAAGTCAGCCTAACGCGCGTGCATGCACACACGCGCGTACACGCACTTACACTTACTTACACACACACACACACACACACACACACACATCCACACACACGCAGGCACCCAGACGCAGGCACACACATACAGGCAACCCCCTCTCCCCTCCCCTCTCTTACCTAACCAGGCTTCGGGCTTCTCGGGAGCCTCGCAGAGCACTCGAGCTGCTCTGCCATGCCTGCAAGATGCAGGGCTCTCCCCTTAGGCTTGGGGGTCCTGTAGTCTCTTAGCTAGTCTTCACCCGGGCCCCCTCCTGGGTCCCGGGACTTCAGGTACGGCACTTCGCTGTCGCTCCGGGCTCGCGCTCCAACCTCAAAACGAAACTTTAAAATGTTGCGCAGGCAGCCCCTGCCCTCCCACTCCTCCCAGGCCGGATACTGAGCTTGTTATCAACCATTAACCTGTAATGTTCACACTTTATTTTTGCTGTATCCATGGTGACACTTATGGCCGGCTACACCCCCCCCCCCCCCCCCCAACACCTGGGACATGGTCTGGATGGGACACCGTAAGTGTGCTGATACCACTCTGGCCAGCCATCGCCATTCCCTTGGTGCAGTATATGTGTCTCCGTCCCTGTGAGGTACTTCGTGCCTCTAACGCTTGGATGGGAGGGGGTCGCTCTCCCAGGCAGAAGGCACTGCATCCTTGTCTGGAAGGATGGGCTTGTAATTATCACTGGAAACTGTTGATTACATCTGGCCGCCATCTGGTAATTGATTCTTCCCCTCCTCCATCCCCCCCACCTCCCACGCTGGTGCTTGGCTGGCACTTAATTGATTTCTGTAACTTCAAAGGCTTCGATGGTGCAGTAAACAAGCATTAGAAATGCAATAGGTCTCGCAGCATTAGAGTTAGTGCTTTTAGAATTGTTAATAGTTTTTTTGTAGTAAATTTTTTTTTTTTTTTTTTTTTTTAGGCAATGCAAAAGAATTACAAATCCAAAAATCAATAAGCAAATGTAAAAGCTTTAACTAAAAATCCTGCGAGACCTATAGCACTGTGTGAGGGTGAGGGGTTGAGGGTGAGTGAGGGTGGGGGTGAGTGAGGAGTTGAGTGTGAGTGAGGTGTTGAGGGTGAGTGAGTTGTTGAGGGTGAGTGTGAGTGAGAGTGAGTGTGGGTGAGGATGAGAGAGTGTTATTGTGATTTAGGGTGAGGTGTTGAGTGTGGATGAGGGTGAGGGTGAGGTGTTGAGGATGAGTGAGGATGAGTGAGGGTGAGTGTAGGGTCGAGGGTGAGTGAGGGTGATTGAGGGTGAGTGAGTGTGAGTTATTGTGAGTGAGGATGAGTGAGGGTGAGTGAGTGTGAGGGTGAGTCATAGTGAGTGAGGGTGAGGTGTTGTGGGTGAGGTGTTGAGGGTGAGGTGTTGATGGTGAGGTGTTGAGGATGAGGTGTTGAGGGTGAGGTCTTGCGTGTTATTGAGTGTGAGTGAGTGAGGGTGAGGTGTTGAGGGTGAGTGAGTGACGGTGAGGTGTTGAGAGTGAGTGAGGTCGAGGTGTTGAGGGTGAGTATTTGAGGGTGAGGGTGTGAGGTGTTGAGGGTGAGTGAGGGGAAGGGTGATTGTGGTATTGAGAGTTAGTGAGGGTGATGTGTTGAGTGTTATAGATGGTGAGGTGTTGAGGGTGAGTGAGGGTGAGGGTGAGTGAGGGGGACTGTGAGGCGTTGAGGATGGGTGAGGTGTTTAGGGTGAAGTGTTGAGGGTGTGGGTGAGGAATTGAGGGTGAGGGAGGGTGATTGTGGGTGAATGTTTGAGGGTGAGTGATTGAGGGTGAGGTGTTGAGGCTGATGTTTTGTGGGTGAGTGAGGGAGGGTGAGATGTTGATGGTCATTGAATTTGAGGTGTTTGTTGAGGCGTTGATGGTGAGTGAAGTTGTGTGTTGTTGAGTGAGGATGAGTGAGAGTGAGGGTGAGTGAGTAGTTGCGGGTGAGGTGTTGAGGGTAACTCAGGGTGAGGGTGGCTGAGGTGTTGAGGGTGAGGTGTTGAGTGTGAGTGAGGGGTTGAGGGTGACTGAGTGTGAGTGAGGGTGTGCAGTTGAAGGGGAGGCGTTGAAGGTGAGTGAGGGTGAGTGAGTGAGGGTAAGGTGTTGAGGGTGAGTGAGTGATGTTGAGGTGTTGAGGGTGGGTGAATGAGGTTGAGTTTTTGAGTGTGAGGCATTGAGCGTGAGTGAGTGAGGGTGGTGTGTTGATTGTGCAATAGGTCTCGCAGCATGAGAGTTAGTGCTTTTAGAATTGGTAATAGGTTTTTTGTTGTTAATGTTTTTTTTTTTTTTTTTTTTTTTAGGCAATGCAAAAGAATTACAAATCCAAAAATCAATAAGCAAATGTAAAAGCTTTAACTAAAAATCCTGCGAGACCTATAGCACTGTATGAGGGTGAGGGGTTGAGGGTGAGTGAGGAGTTGAGTGTGAGTGAGGTGTTGAGGGTGAGTGAGTTGTTGAGGGTGAGTGTGAGTGAGAGTGAGTGTGGGTGAAGATGAGAGAGTGTTATTGTGATTTAGGGTGAGGTGTTGAGTGTGGATGAGGGTGAGGGTGAGGTGTTGAGGATGAGTGAGGATGAGTGAGGGTGAGTGTAGGGTCGAGGGTGAGTGAGGGTGATTGAGGGTGAGTGAGTGTGAGTTATTGTGAGTGAGGATGAGTGAGGGTGAGTGAGTGTGAGGGTGAGTCATAGTGAGTGAGGGTGAGGTGTTGTGGGTGAGGTGTTGAGGGTGAGGTGTTGATGGTGAGGTGTTGAGGATGAGGTGTTGAGGGTGAGGTCTTGCGTGTTATTGAGTGTGAGTGAGTGAGGGTGAGGTGTTGAGGGTGAGTGAGTGACGGTGAGGTGTTGAGAGTGAGTGAGGTAGAGGTGTTGAGGGTGAGTATTTGAGGGTGAGGGTGTGAGGTGTTGAGGGTGAGTGAGGGGAAGGGTGATTGTGGTATTGAGAGTTAGTGAGGGTGATGTGTTGAGTGTTATAGATGGTGAGGTGTTGAGGGTGAGTGAGGGTGAGGGTGAGTGAGGGGGACTGTGAGGCGTTGAGGATGAGTGAGGTGTTTAGGGTGAAGTGTTGAGGGTGTGGGTGAGGAATTGAGGGCGAGGGAGGGTGATTGTGGATGAATGTTTGAGGGTGAGTGATTGAGGGTGAGGTGTTGAGGCTGATGTTTTGTGGGTGAGTGAGGGAGGGTGAGATGTTGATGATCATAGAATTTGAGGTGTTTGTTGAGGCGTTGAGGGTGAGTGAAGTTGTGTGTTGTTGAGTGAGGATGAGTGAGAGTGAGGGTGAGTGAGTAGTTGCGGGTGAGGTGTTGAGGGTAACTCAGGGTGAGGGTGGCTGAGGTGTTGAGGGTGAGGTGTTGAGTGTGAGTGAGGGGTTGAGGGTGACTGAGTGTGAGTGAGGGTGTGCAGTTGAAGGGGAGGCGTTGAAGGTGAGTGAGGGTGAGTGAGTGAGGGTAAGGTGTTGAGGGTGAGTGAGTGATGTTGAGGTGTTGAGGGTGGGTGAATGTGGTTGAGTTTTTGAGTGTGAGGCATTGAGCGTGAGTGAGTGAGGGTGGTGTGTTGACTGTGAGGTGTTGAGGGTGAGGTGTTGAGGTTGAGCTGTTGAGGATGAGTGTTGCTGCTAGTTGTTGAGTGCGGATGATTGAGAGTGAGTGTGAGTGAGGTGTTGAGGGTGAGGTGTTGATGGTGAGGTGTTGAGGGTGAGCTGTTGAGGGTGAGTGTTGTTGATAGTTGTTGAGTGTGGATGTTCGAGAGTGATTGTGAGTGAGGTGTTGAGGGTGAGGTGTTGAAGGTGAAGTGTTGAGGGCGAGGCGTAGAGGGTGAGTGAGGGTGATGTGTTGAGGGTGAGTGATGGTGAGTGAGGGTGAGGGTGAGTGATAGGGAGATAAGTGTGAGGATGAGTGAGGGTGAGGATGAGGGTGAGAGTTTGAGGGTGAGTGATGGTGAGTGTTTGAGTCTTAGTGAGGGTGAGATGTTTCGGGTGGGTGAGGGGGGTGTGTGAGAGTGTGTGTGTGAGTGGTGTGAGTGTTAAGGTTGTTGTGTATGAGGGCTGTTAGTATGAGGGATTTGAGGGTGAGGGGGTGAGTGTGAGTGTGATGGGAGGGTAGGCATAGTGAGTGATGTTGAGGGGGTAAGGGAGTGTAAGGGAGAGTGAGGGTGAGACTGAGCGGGGGTGAGTGGGTGAGTGAGGGAGTGTTTGAGAGTGTAAGTGAGGGAGTGTGTGAGGTGTTGTGTGAGAGCGTGAGTGATGGGGTGTGTGAGGTGTGTGTGAGAGTGTGTGTGAGAATGTGAGTGTGTGTTAGGGTGAATGAGGGTGAATGAGGGGGTGTGTTGGGGGTGAGGGTGGGGTGTTGAGGGAGTGAGTTTTAGTGTGTGAGTGCTGATGTAGAGGGGATGAGTGTGAGGGGGTGAGTGTTAAGGGGTGTGAGGGGGTGTGGATGAGTGAAGTTGTTTGCGTGATAGTGTTTCAAGTGTTGTGAGTGTGATAGTGTTGTGCTTTTTTTTAGGGGAGCGTGTTTGTGTGAGGGTAAAATTTTTGAGGCTGAGGGGGTGTGTGTGTGTGAGCGTTATTGAGGGTGTGTGTGGAGTTGTGTTTTAGAGTGTGTCTGAAGGTGTTTGACGGTGTGTGAGGGTGAGGTTGTGTGAGTGTGAATTTCAGTAATTGGGATTGAGTGGGTGTGTGAGGGTGATGGGGTGTGAGGGTGAGGAGGTGTGAGTGTGTGAGTGTGAGTGTGAGTAAGTGTGTGTGAGGCTGAAGGTGTGTGAGGGTGTATGAGGGAGATGTTGTGTTATCGTTATTGCGGGGGTGTGAAAGAGTGTGATTTTTTTTTTTGTGTGAAGGTGATGTTATGAGTGTGTGTTTATGTTAATCGTAACAAAGTAATGTGCTGTTTAGTAATAAAATGTGTCACATGTCCCCTTTTGTATGACTTCTGTTTAATGTGTATAGTAGTATGTAATGTACGTGTGTATGTATTGTAGTAAGTGTGTTATTTTGTGTTAACGTGTATGTGGAGTCCCTTTTTTATTTTTATGTTAAAATGGCCGACGTATTGCGTCACGTCGACGTCTGCTCTGTTTAGCGGTCTAGTTTTTTTTTGACTTGTGTGTGTTTTGTGTTTACGTTTTTTTTTAGCCAATCGGAGCGCGACGTTTTTGACGTAGCGTTCCGATTTGCATACGTCAACTGTGGAATTCCCCATAGATCGAGAATGTTGGTGCGCGGAAGGCGTGTTCTTGTTCCTGTGGTGTTGCTGCGTCGTTTGACAGGTAAGAATGTAATTCAAAGTTTTTTTAAATGTAATGTACAGTAGTGTATATAGTATGTTAAAGTTAATTACTTTCGAAATGTATTTATTTCGCTCGTAATATTTGGAAATGTTTGTAATGTAACGTAAACTTCTGTTTTTTATTGGCGATATGTAAAGCATATGTATTGTTAAACTGTAATGTAAAGTATTAATGTGTTTTTTGCGTTAATTAGACGTACAAAAGGTGTTTGTTTAATTTTCACGTGCTAAATGTGTTTGATAATATATTGATGTAAGTTGTGTTTGCATTATTTATTTGATATGTTTTGTTAAACAGTAATGGAATGTATTTTTTTGCCTTATTTGGTAATTTGACGTTCAAAAGGTGTTTGTTTAATTGAAAGTGCTAAATGTGTTTTAATATATTGATGTAAGTGGTTTTTGCATTATCTATGTATGTGATGCTGAAGTAGCCGGATAATTTGTTAGTGACGTAGTTGAAGTATGAATTGAAAGTTTGTGTATTTGCTGACTGTCGTATTTTTAGCAATGTATGAACGACATGTACAGTGAAGCAATGTGTTATTCGTTAGCTTTTTGCGACTAAATAGTTCTAAGTTCGTAATATGTTTCTTCTATTCGACCAAATTCTGTCAGGATAAATGCTTTTGTGATATGCGTATCTATTTTTGTGTAACTGTAGACTATTGTATTGAATGTGTCCCATTTTCAGGATTATTCTTTCTAGTTTGTTTCCCTGCAAAAAATTTGACAGTTTCGGAATGTGTTTTTTTGTCGTCATATTTTATTTTTCTTTCATGGAATTCCGTGTGAAGAAGTGCTATTGTTGTATGCGTCCGGTTTTTGTTGGTGTAAATGTTGACTAATGTCTATAATCCGTCCCATTCTCCGGATGAATAGTGATTGTTTATTGTCCGGCGAAAAAGTTGCCTGTTTCACTGGTGTCTTTGTACATCCTCGTCCTCCCTTACTGACACATATTTATAATTTTTTCCTTTGTGTATTATAGTTGTAATATCGTACGAATTAGATATAATTGTTGGCCCGAAGACTCATTAACATCCTTGCATCCTTTTAGGTCAATTATGTTTTTTTTTGTTTGTGTGTAACGTATCTGCAGCAGTACTCGTTCGACCCCATTGTTTTCCGTTCTGAAATTTTGTTATGTATAAGAAAAAGGGGTAACATTCGTAAAATTTCTGCGTGGGTGAATGCAGCAGAGTGGGTGAATGCTGCAGAGTGGGTGAATGATGCAGATGGGTGAGGAGTTGAGGGTGATTGTGGATGAGTGTTGAATGAGTAGTTGTGGATGAGGTGTTGATGTTGAGGGTGAGTTAGTGTTACGGGATGATGGTGTGATGGTGAGGGTGAATGATGGTGTGCGAGTGTGAGTTAGTGAGACTTTTAGAGAATGTGTGTGGGTGTGTGCGGAAGTGTAATTCTTTGTGAGGCCGTGTGTGTGTGAGGGTGGTGTTGTGTGAGTGTTGGAGCATGTGCAGGTTTTTTTTAGTGGTCATTCAGGTGAGTGTGGGTGAGTGTGAAAGAGGGTGAGGTGTTAAGGGTGAGTGAGCGTGATTTAATTTGAGGGTGTTAGTGAGTGTAGATGTGTGTGAAGTGTTGATGGTGAGTGAGGGTGAGGGTAAGGTGTTGTGGGTTAGTGAGGGTGATGTGTTGAGTGTTATTGAGGGTGAGTTGTTGACGTTGATTGAAGTGGTGCGTGATTGCGGGTAAGATTGAGAGGGTGAGTGTGTGTGACTGAGGGTGAGGGCTTGATGTTGAGTGAGGGTGAGTGATGGTGAGGGTGAGTGAGGGTGTGGATTTGTGGGTGAGGTGTTGAGGGTGAAGTTAGTGAGGGTGATTTGTTGAGGGTGAGGGTATGAGGGTCAATGAGGGTGAGGTTTTGAGGGTGAGTGAGGGTGATGTAGTGAGTTAGCACTATGATGTTTTATATTCGTCTGACTTTGCTTAGTTGTGTGTTTTTTAAACCGTATGTGAATTTTTTCACCGTGATGCATTTTATTGTGTGTGTGTCTTGTTGTAGTGAAATTTCTTATGTATGCAAATTTTATGTTCTATTTGTGTTTTTTCTTTTTTTATATTTTCTTTATTTCAGGCAATGAGCTTCTCCGATCGACAGGTAATGACAATTAAATTTGCAAATTATGAAAGAGTGTCTTTGTGACTTTGATACTTGTTTTTATGCATTTTCTTATTGTAAATCTAATGTAATTATAGTTTTATGTTTTTGTGCTCGCATTAACTTTCTGACTTTGTTCTTGCATTAGAGTGTTTTTTTGCATTTTCATAATGTCTGCCATTTCGGTGTATTTGTTGCCATGGATTGAGTTAGGTTTTGCCGTACGTGTTTTTTGTTCGCTCTTAGCTTGTATTTAGTATTTGTCTCGTCCAAGGTATCCCTGAAGTCTATTTCTGCAGCACCGAGCAATAGCACATTATTAACATTTGGCACCCCCACAGTACCATTGCGCAACATCACATTATCACTTTTGCCCACTACAGCCGTATTTAGTACACCCCTAGTCTCATTTAGATATAGTACTGCAGTACTGTACATCTGCAAAGCATGCTTTTTTTGCTGTAATTGTGTGTTGAAGGTAAAAAAAAAATGTACTAAAGCGTGCACTTCTGGCTGGTGGTGTGTGTGACTGTTGAAAGCGTGGACTGATGCATGTTTGTGTGCATGTATGCATGTTGAAAGGATGCACTGCTGACTGATGTGTGTGTACGCCTGGTGAAAGTGGGCATTGCTATCTATTGGTGTATGTGCCTGTTAAAAGAGCACATGTTTTTATTGTATGACATTTGCCTGTTGAGTAATGCTGTAGTGGTAATGAGTGGTGCTTTGGTGTTAAATGTTTGTGTGTGGTTGTAGTGTGATAGTGTTTTTTTGTTGAATGATACTGTTTTGTTGGTCTAGAGTGATGTTGGTGTGTTGCTGAGTGATGTTAGTGTGGTGCTTAGTAATGCTGTTGTTGTGATGTGTTGTTCTGTGCTAGTGATGAGTGGTGCTGTGTTGGTGTTTAATAATTACCAGCACAGCATATCTCAGCACCACAACAGTTGCACTTCTCCCAACAATGGCATCACTGATGTCCACGAATGCAACACCTAGCAATTCCACTTTATCATTCTGCACCCCCACAGTACCATTGAGCAACAATACAGCATCACTCTGCCCCACCACAGCCCCATTTAGCTCTCGAACAGTGCCATTCATACATACTACAGCTGTAATGATGACTTGTGTATATACACCTTGTGATAGAGTCCATTGATGTGTGTGTGTGTGTGCTTCTTCAAAGAATCTATTTTTGTTTATTATGAAGTTTGTCTGCTGAGTAATGCTGTAGTGGTGATGAGTGGTGCTGTTGTGGTAATTGTGTTTGTGTGTAGTTGTAGTGTGATAGTGTGTTGTTGTTGAATGATGCTGTTGTGGTGGGGCAGAGTGATGTTGGTGTGTTGCTGAGTGATGTTAGTGTGGTGCTTAGTAATGCTGTTGTTGTGAAGTGTTTTTCTGTGCTAGTGATGAGTGGTGCTGTGTTGGTGTTTAATAATTACCAGCACAGCATATCTCAGCACCACAACAGTTGCACTTCTCCCAACAATGGCATCACTGATGTCCACGAATGCAACACCTAGCAATTCCACTTTATCATTCTGCACCCCCACAGTACCATTGAGCAACAATACAGCATCACTCTGCCCCACCACAGCCCCATTTAGCTCTTGAACAGTGCCATTCATACATACTACAGCAGTAATGATGACTTGTGTATATACACCTTGTGATAGAGTCCATTGATGTGTGTGTGTGTGTGCTTCTTCAAAGAATCTTTTTTTGTCTTGTATGAAGTTTGTCTGCTGAGTAATGCTGTAGTGGTGATGAGTGGTGCTGTTGTGGTAATTGTGTTTGTGTGTAGTTGTAGTGTGATAGTGTGTTGTTGTTGAATGATGCTGTTGTGGTGGGGCAGAGTGATGTTGGTGTGTTGCTGAGTGATGTTAGTGTGGTGCTTAGTAATGCTGTTGTTGTGAAGTGTTTTTCTGTGCTAGTGATGATTGGTGCTGTGTTGGTGTTTAATAATTACCAGTACAGCATAACTCATCACCCCTACAGTTGCACTTCTCCCAACAACGCCATCACTGATGTCCACGAATGCAACGCGCAGCAATACCACTTTATCTTTCTGCACCCCCACAGTACCATTGAGCAACAACTCCGCATCACCCTGCACTACCACATGTGTTGTTTACACAACAACAGTGTCATTTATACCTACTACAGCAGTACTGATGACTGTTATGTGTGTATGCCTGGTGAAAGTTCCCATTGATAGCTGTTGTTGTGTGTGACTGTTAAAAGCGTTCAAGTTTTTATTGTATGACCTTTGTCTGCTGAGTCATGCTGTGGTGGTGATTAGTGGTGCTGTGGTGGTAAGTTTTTGTGTCGTTGTAGTGTGATAGTGTGTTGATGGTGAGTGTGGGTGAGGTGTTGAGTGTGAGGGGATGATGGTGTGATGGTGACTGTGTGAGGGTGAGGGTGAGTGATTGTTGGCGATGGTGAGGCTCTGAGTCTTATTGAGAATGTGAGTGGGTGTGCGAGGATGTGTTAGATTGTGTGAGTGTGTGAGTGTGGATGTGTGTGAGGGTGGGGTTGTGTGAGCGTGTGGGCATGTGAGTGTGTGCTAGAGGTTATAAAGTTGATTGAGGGTGTGTGAGTGTGTGAGGGTGAGTGAGTATGTGTGATGTTGAGGATGTGAAGGTGTGTGAAGGTGGGGCTTGTTGAGGATGCCTGAGTGTAATTGAGGGTAAAGCGTTGAGGGTGAGTGAGGGTGAGGTGTTGAGGCTCACTAAGGGTGAGGGTGGGTGAGCGTTAGTGAGCGAGGGTGATTGAGTTGATGAGGGTGATGTGTTGATGTTGAGTGAGGGTGATGTGTTGTGGTTGAGTCAGGGTGAGTAGTTGAGGGTCAGTGAGGATGAGGGTGAGTGAGGGTGAGGTGATGAGGGTGAGGGCCTGAGGGTGAGTGAGGGAGTCTGATTGTGGTTGACTTTTTGAGGCTGTGGGTGAGTAAGGGTGAGGTGTTGAGGGTGATGGGCTGAGGCTGAATGAGGGTGAGGTGTTGAGGGTGAATGAGTGTGAGGGTGAGTGAATTTGAGGGTGATGTTTTGTGGGTGAGTGCGGGTGATTGATGGTGAATGACGTTGAGGGTGATTGAGGGTGAGTGGATGATTGTGTGAGGGTGAGGGTGAGTGATTGTGTGTTAGGGTGAGGGTGTGAGTCTTATTCAGAATGTGTGTGGGTGTATGTGGATGTGTGAGTGTGTGAGTGTGCGTGTGTAAGTGTGGGTTGTTTGTGATGTTGGGGCATGTGATGGTGTGGTTGAATTCATGATGTAGAGTGAGGGTGTTTGAGGGTGAGTGAGGATTTGTAGTGAGTGTGGGTGATTGAGTTGTTGAGGGTTAGGTGTTGATGTTGAGTGAGGGTGATGTGTTGTGGGTGAGTCATGGTGAATAGTTGAGTCTGAGTGAGGGTGAGGGTGAGTGAGGGTGAGGTGATGAGGGTGAGTGCTTGAGGGTGAGTGAGGGAGGCTGGTTGTGAGTGTGGTTTTGAGGCTGTGGGTGATTCAGGGTGAGGTGTTGATGGTGAGGGGCAGAAGGTGAATGAGGGTGAGGTGTTGAGGGTGAATGAGTGTGAGTGAAGTTGAGGGTGATATTTTGTGGGTGAGTGTGGGTGAGGGATGGCGAATGACGTTGAGGGGGATTGGATGATGGTGTGAGGGTAACGGTGTGAGGGTGAGGGTGAGTGATTGTGGGTGAAGGTGAGGGTGTGTCTTATTGCGAATGTGTGTGGGTGTGTGAGGATGTGTGAGTGTGTGAGTGTTGTTGTGTGTAAGGTTGGGGGGTGTGTGAGGGTGGGGGCATGTGAGGGTGTTGAAGTCATGATGTTGAGTGAGGTTGTGTGAGGGTGAATGAGGATTTGTTATGTTGAGGGTGTGAATGTGTGTGAGTGTGGGGTTGGGTGAGGGTGCGTGAGTTAGATTGAGGGTGAAGCGTAGAGGGTCAGTGAGTGTGATGTGTTGAGGCTGAGTGATGGTGAGACTTGTTGAGCGTTAGTGAGTGAGGGTGATTGACTTGTTGAGGGTGATGTGTTGAAGTTGAGTGAGGGTGATGTAATGTGAGTGAGGTTGATTGTGTCACTGAGGGTGCGTTGTTGAGGGTGAGAGGCTGAGTGTGAGTGAGGGCTAGTTATTGTGTTGAGGTTTTGAGGCTGAGGGTGAGTGAGGATTGAGTTGTTGAGGGTGAGGGGCTGAGTGTGAGTGAGGGATAGTGATTGTTTTGAGGTGTTGAGGGTGAGTAAGGGTGAGGTGTTGAGGGTGAGGGGCTGAGGGTGAATGAGGGTGAGGTGTTGAGGGTCAGTGAGTGTGAGGTCTTGAGGGTGAGTGAGAATGAGTGTGAGTGAGTGATTACGTAGTTGAGTGTGAGGTGTTGAGGGTGAATGAGGGTGAAGGTGAGTAAAGGTGAGGGTGAGGTGTTGAGTGTGAGTGTGGGTGAGTAAGAGTTGAGGAAGAGGGGCTGAGTGCGAGTGAGTTGGTGAGTGTGAGTGAGGGGGAGGTATTGTGGGTGAGTGAGGGTGAGGTATTGAGGGTGAGTGAGGGTGTATTTTGAGGATGAGTGAGGGTGAGTTGTTAAGGGTGAGTGAGGGTGAGGTCCTGAGGGTGATTGAGCTTGAGTGAATGGGAGTGAGGGTGACTGAGGGTGTGATTGGCATATGTGATTGTCGCCCATGTGTTAATGTTGATTGTAATGTTAAAAAAACTATTTTCGTATGTGTATACGTTTTTAATTTTTTTTCGTGTATGTACTTAAAATGTGTATTATTTCTGTTGTAGTAAAGGGTATTACGCAATGTATTCCCTTTACGTTTGTTACGTAAGGGATGTTAGCGTCCATCTTTTATTTGATGGTGATGTAATGTTGTGCGCTACGTTATTTTTAGTCAATCGCAGCTCTACGTTGTGTGACGTAGCGTTGCATTTGCCGTGCGTGAACGGGGCGTTTTCTACATTGGTGTGAATGTTTGAGCGGTAAAGGTGTGTTATTCCTCCGTCGTTGTTGGTGCGTCGTTGGACTGGTAAGATGTACATTTATTAACATTGAGTACATGAATTAGAATGTATTAATACTTGTGTGTATATACGTGTTATTCATAATGTTTTATTATGATGTATGAGTGTTTTATTTGTATTTCGCATTGTGTATTATCTATTTTCGAGTTACAATGTTCTTTAGTAGTGTTGTAAAAGATATATGTTTGTTAAAAAAAATTTTTTCTAAAAGTTACATAAAGCAATGTTTTTTTTTGTATGTATTATGTCTTTGACATTGCGTCCGTTGTGATTTCGCGCTGACTTTCCTTGTGTTTAGCAATATTTCTAGATCTTTATGCGAATGTTGGCTCGTGTTTAAGTTGATAGTTCGGGATGCATTGAGTAATCTTTGCTAGTGTCTTCCTGGAATGTATTTTCCGGCGTTTCGTTTCGCCAGAGGTGGCACTGTGATGTTTATTTTTGCCTCTGACTTAGCTTTTTCTTGTGTCATTTGTACCGGTCTGTGACTTGTTTCGCCGGTATTCATTTATTTTGTTTGTTGGCTTTTGTACTTAAAAGTATTATGTATGCACTGTGTATGTTTTTTTTTGTTTCTGTGTTTCTTTTCTAATTTCTTCATTTCAGGGAATGAGCTGCTACGATCGACAGGTAATGACAATTTTATTGCCTTATTATGAAAGAGTGCCTTTGTGAGTTTTTATACATTTGTTGATGCATTTCCTTTTCGTGATGTTACTGTAATGATTCTTTTCGGTCTTGCATTGCTAGCACGTAATTCCTGTCTGGCTCCTCTCATTTGAGTGTGTTTTGTATGTTAACAATGGCTGCTATTTCGTTTTATTGTTTGACATGGTTCGAGTTTCGTTTTCCCGTACGTGTTTTGCGGTCGCACTTGCCTTGTGTGTATTAATTTCCTCTTGCACGGCCTCCCTTATGTCCATTTTGCCAGCAATAGCACATTATTAACATTCGGCACCCCCACACTACAATTGAGCAACATGAGATCATCAGTCTTTGGCAGTAGAGCTGTATTTAGAACTCCCCCAGTCTCATTTAGATATAGAACTGCAGTACTGTACAGCACCAAAGCATGCTTGTATTGCTGTGATTGTGTGTGCAACGTACCAAAAGTTCTTGTACAGTGTGCACTTTGGGCAGTTGGTGTGTGTGACTGTTGAAAGCGTGGCTTGATGGCTGTTTGTGTGGGTGTTTTCATGGTGAAACGATGCACTGATGACTGTTGTGTGTGTACGGCTTGTGAAAGTGTCCATTGCTAGCTAATAGTGTGTGTGCCTGTTAAAAGCGCACATGTTTGGATTGTATGTAGTTTGTCTGATGTGTAATGCTGTAGTGGTAATGAGTGGTGCTGTTGTTGTAAGTGTTTGTGTGTAGTTGTAGTGTGATAGTGTGTTGATGGTGAGTGAGGGTGAGGTGTTCAGGGTGAGAGGATGATGGTGTGAGGGTGACGGTGTGAGGGTGAGTGTTTGCTGGCGAGCGTGAGGCTATGAGGCTTATTGAGAATGTGAGTGGGTGTGCGAGGATGTGTGATAGTGTGTGAGTGTGGATGTGTGTGAGGGTGGTGGTGTGTGAGTGTGTGGGCATGTGAGTGTGTGGTGCTTAGTAATGCTGTAGTTGTGATGTGTTGTTCTGTGCTAGTGGTGAGTGGTGCTGTGTTGATGTTTAATAATTACCACCACAGCATAACTTTGCACCACAACAGTTGCACTTCTCGCAACAATGGCATCACTGATGTCCCCGAATGCAACATGCAGCAATACCACTTTATCTTTCTGCAGCCCCACATTACCATTGAGCAACTACACTGCATTACTCTGCACTTCCACATCCGTATTTTGCACACCAACAGTCTCATTTAGACATAGTAGTGCAGTACCGATGACTGTTGTGTGTGTATGCTTGTTGAAAGTGGCCATTGATAGATGTTGTGTGTGTGACTGTTAAAAGGGTACATGTTTTGATTGTATGAGTTTAGTTTGCTGCAGTTGTGATGAGTGGTGTTGTTGTGGTAATTGTTTTTTTGTGTGGTTGTAGTGTGATAGTGTGTTGAGGGTGAGTGAGGGTGAGGTGTTGAGGCTGAGTGAGGGTGAGGCGTTGAGGGTGAGTGAGATTGAGGGTGAGTTAGTGTGAGGTGTTGAGGGTGGGTGAGGCTATGAGGGTGAGTGAGGCGTTGAGGGGGAGTGAGGGTGAGGTGTTGAGGGTGATTGAGGCTGAGTGAGAGTGAGAGCAAGGAAGGTGTTGATGGGGAGGTGTTGTGCGTGATTGAAGTGGTGTTGTGGTGGTAATTGTTTGTGTGTTGTTGTAGTGTGATAGTGTGTTGAGGGTGAGTGAGGGTGAGAGTGAGTGAGACTGAGGGTGAGGTGTTGATGGTGAGTGAGGGTGAGGAGTTGAGGGTGAGTGAGGGTGAGAGGATGAGGGTGAGTGAGGTGTTGAGGGTGAGGTGTTGAGTGTGATTGAGGATGAGTGATAGTGTGGGTGAGTGATGTGTTGAGATTGACTTAGGGTGAGGCGTTGAGGGTGAGTGAGGGTGAGGTGTTGAGGCTGAGGGTGAGTGTGGGTGAGGCGTTGAGGGTGAGGCATTGTGTGTGTTTGTAGTGTGATAGTGTGTTGAGGGTGAGTGAGTATGAGGGTGAGTGAGGGTGAGAGTGAGTGAGAATGAGGGGGAGTTGTTGATGGTGAGTGAGGATGAGTGAGGGTGAGGAATTGAGGGTGAGTGAGGGTGAGAGGCTGAGGGTGAGTGAGGTGTTGAGGGTGAGGTGTTGAGTGCGATTGAGGATGAGTGATAGTGAGGGTGTGTGATGTGTTGATGTTGACTGAGGGTGAGGCATTGATGGTGAGTGAGGGTGAGGTGTTGAGGCTGAGGGTGAAGAGCTGAGGGTGAGTGGGTGAGGCGTTGAGGGTGAGGCATTGAGGATGATAGAGAGTGAGGTTCTGAGGGTGAGGGTGTGAGTGTGGGTGAGGCGTTGAGGCTGAGTGAGGGTGAGGTGTTGAGCGTTATTGTTGATGAGTGAGAGTGAGTGTGAGTGAGGAGTAAAGGGTGAGTTGTTTAGGGTGAGTGAAGTGTTGCTGTTGTGGTAAGTGTTTGTTTATAGTTGTAGTGTGATAGTGTGTTGACGATGAGTGAGGGTGAATGAGGGTGATGTTTTGAGTGTGAGTGAGGGTGAGTGAGGGTGAGTGAGTATGAGAGTGATTTGTTGAGTGTGAGGTGTAGAGGGTGATTGATGATGATTGAGATTGAGGGTGAGTGAGGAGTTAAGGGTGAGGTGTTGAGGGTGAGTGAAGTGAGGGTGAGTGAAGTGTTGCTGTGTTGGTAAGTATTTGTTTGTTGTTGTAGTGTGATAGTGTGTTGACGGTGAGTGAGGGTAAATGAGGATGAGGTGTTGAGGGTGAGTGAGTATGAGGGTGAGGTGTTGATGGTGAGTTTTTGAGGGTGAGTGAGGATGAGTGTGGGTGAGGTGTTGAGGGTGAGGAGTTGAGGGTGAGTGAGGCTGAGGTACTGAGGGTGAGTGAGGTATTGAGGGTGAGGTGTTGAGAGTATTGAGGATGAGTGAGAGTGAGGGTGAGTGATGTGTTGATGGTGAGTTGTTGAGGGTGAGGTGTTGAGGGTGAGTGAGAGTGACGTGTTGTAGGTGAGGGTGAGGGGCTGAGGGTGAGTGTTGGTGAGGCGTTGAGGGTGAGTGAGGGGTTAAGGGTGAGGCGTTGAGGGAGAGGTGTTGAGAGCGAGGGTGATTGAGTGTTTGAGGGTGCAGGGTGGAGGGTGAGTGAGGGTGAGGTGTTGATGGTGAGTGAAGATGTTTGAGGCTGATGGTGATGTGTTGAGGGTGAGTGAGGATGAGGTGTTGAGGGAGAGTGAGTGTGAGGTGTTGAGGGTGAGTGAGTGTAATTCAGGGTGGGTGATGAGTTGAGGGTGAGTGAGTGTGAGAGAGGGTGTTATTGACAAATGTGAGTGTTTTGCATGTGTGACTCGTTATTGTAAAGTGTGTTTGTATTTGTGTATGTTGTTGTGGTAGAATGATGCTGTTGCGGTGGTGTAGAGTGATGTTGGTGTGTTGATGAGTGTTGTTACTGAGGTGCTTCCTAATGCTGTAGTTGTGAAGTGTTGATGATGAGTTGTGCTGTGTTAGTGTTCAACTATTACCACCACAGCATAACTCATTCCAACAACAGTTGCACTTCTCCCAACAACCTAATTTGTGATGTCCACCAATGGAACACGCATCAATACCACCTTAACATTCGGCCCCCCACAGTAACATTGCTCAACAACACAGCATAACTCAGCACCAGCACAGGCGTCTTTAGCTCAACAGTCTCATTCATACCTAATACTGTAGTGCGTGTAAGCTACAAAGTATGTGTAATTTGTATATGTTTTTCTAATGTCAAATGGATTGGCTAAATCTTGTATGTGGGTGTGACTATGTTGTATAAATGGAGTGTCTTAGTTATAATTTGCCTTTCGAATAGAAAAAATCACCATAGAAGTAGTAAAATTTGTATTACACACTTGTTTATTTTTTATAAAAAAACACAAATATTTATTGTTTAACTTTGTACAAAAAAAAGATATCCTGGCAACATGCAAAATTTACTCTGAACATATTTCATCGTCTTTTTCTTTAAGAATCTTTATGATTTGCCCATTACAAAAGACAACTTCAAAAATTTGTGGCAAAAAATGGACAAGGGCATCTCCGATGTTCTCAACGTCCTCATCTAACATAAACCATTTAATTAAGATCTCGTTTTCGATGGGCATCGATTGCAATTCGTCTGTGTTTGTCACTTTTATTGTGATGATACTTGTTTGCTCAGTAGAGCTTTCAACACCATAAATTAGAATGTCCATCTTTTCCTCTGGTGGGGCTGTTACCTGTTGAGAGTAAAGAAAAGCAATAATTATTTTTAAAATGTGTATACTTTATTTTTTGTGTAAGGCCTATAGTGGTTGAAAGGGACAGAGTTGTTGAAAGGGACACATTGGGTGAAATGGACTGAGTAGGTGAAAGGGTCCCAGTTGTTGATAGAGTTTGAGTGGGTGATAGGTCGAGACTGGGTGATAGGTGGTGGTAATAATTTTTTTGTGTGGTTGTAGTGTCATAGTGTGTTGAGGGTGAGTGAGGGTGAGATGTTGAGGGTGAGTGAGGGTGAGGCGTTGAGGGTGAGTGAGATTGAGGGTGAGTTAGTGTTTGAGGATGAGTGAGAGTGAGGGTAAGTAAGGGGCTGATGGGGATGTTTTGAGCGTGATTGAAGTGGTGTAGTGGTGCTAAGTTTTGGTGTGGTTGTAGTGTGATAGTGTGTTGAGGGTGAGTGAGTATGAGGGTGAGTGAGAGTGAGAGTGAGTGAGAATGAGGGGGAGGTGTTGAGGGTGAGTGAGGATGAGTGAGGGTGAGGAGTTGAGAGTGAGTGAGGGTGAGGGGCTGAGGGTGAGTGAGGTGTTGAGAGTGAGGTGTTGAGTGTGATTGAGGATGAGTGAGAGTGATGTTGAGTGATGTGTTGAGATTGACTGAGGGTGAGCCGTTGAGTGTGAGTGAGAGTGAGGTGTTGAGGCTGAGGGTGAGAAGCTGAGTGTCAGGGTGAGTGTGGCTGAGGCGTTGAGGGTGAGTGAGGGTGAGGTGTTGAGGGTGATTGAGGATGAGTGAGTGTGAGGAGTTAAGGGTGAGGTGTTTAGGGTGAGTGAAGTGTTGTTGTGGTGGTAAGTGTTTTTTTGTAGTTGTAGTGTGATAGTGTGTTGACGGTAAGTGAGGGTAAATGAGGGTGATGTTGTGAGGGTGAGTGAGTATGAGAGTGGTGTTGAGTGTGAGATGTTGAAGGTGATTGATGATGATTGAGATTGAGGTTGAGTGAGGAGTTAAGGGTGAGGTGTTGAGGGTGAGTTAAGTGTTGCTGTGGTGGTAAGTATTTGTTTGTTGTTGTAATGTGATAGTGTGTTGACGGTGAGTGAGGGTGAATGAGCGTGAAGAGTTGAGGGTGAGTGAGTATGAGGGTGAGGTGTTGATGGTGAGTTGTTGAGGGTGAGTGAGTATGAGAGTGGGTGATAAGTCTAGAGTGGGTGATAAGTCTAGATTGAGTGATAGGCCTAGAGTGTGTGAAAGAGCCAGAGTTGTTGAAAGGTTCCGAGTGGGTGAAAGCTCCCGAGTGGGTGAAAGCTCCCGAATGGGCGAAAGGTCCCAAGTGGCTGAAATGTCCAGAGTGGGTAAAATGTCCAGAGTGGGTGGAAGGGGCAGAGTGGGTGAAAGGGCAAGACTGGGTGCAATTCCAAGAGTGGCTGAAAAGAGATAATTGCAAAACTTTGTTTGTTCGTTGTGCTTACCTCCATTTTGCTATGGCGCGTTGTATTCAATATTTTTTGGCAATTGAATTCATGTACAGTGACATGAGTCAGGGTCACATATTTCCCAAGATGTATTTTAAATAGTGACGCTTCTCTCCACAGTGTCACTTTTATATCATCAGTTGCATCTTTTATTGTAATGGATTTGAGTGGGGTATCTTGCCCATTGATAAACACCGTTTTTGCGTCCTCTTCCTACACAAAAAGAAAGCATTCTATTAAATAGTGATTGTAAAAACAGATATTACTAGTGCATTGTCTGAAAGGCTATATAATGTATCATATTTAACGACCCAAATGAACCTCCTTTCTAAAAGATTGAAATGTTTCTTGTAAAAAATGGCCTTGTACATAGTACTTTTTTTTGTAGTATACACCAAAGCACTGGCATCTTATATTTTTCAAAAGTTGTACTTGCTACTATGTGTGAAGAGTGCATAATCAAAAATGTGTCCAGTTAGTTTTTGAAGTTACTAAAGGTGTAATGTGTGTGTAAGTGAACTATGCATTTTTTAAGTAGACATGATGACATGAGTGAGTGTGATGGTGAGGTGTTGAGTGTGAGGAGTTGATGGGGAGTGAGGGTGAGTGAGGATGAGGTGTTACGTGAGGGTGAGGTTGAATGTAAATGAGGGTGGGTGAGGGTGAGAGGGTGAGGGTGAGAGTTTGAAGGTGAGTGAGGGTGAGAAGTTGAGGGTGAGTAACGATGAGCGTGAGTGTGAGTGAGGCTGAGTAAGGCAAGTATGCATATTTTTAGTAGACCTGATGACATGAGTGAGGGTGTGGGTGAGGGTGAGTTATTGAGGTTGAGGTGGTGAGTGAGGGTGGGGTTGAGGGTGAGTGAGGACGATGTGTTACGTGAGGGTGAGTGTGAGTGAGGCAGAGTTAGGGGGAGGCGTTGAGGGTGAGTGAGAGTGAGGGAGTGTTGAGGCTGAAAGATTGAATGTGAGAAGTTGAAGGTGAGTAAGGATGAGTGTGAGTGTGGGTGAGTGAGGGTGATTAATTGAGTGAGGGTGAGGTGTTGATGTTGAGGCTGAGGTGTTGAGGTGTTGAGTGAGGGTGACTGAGGAGTTGAGTGAGAAGTGTTGACTTTTTGAGGGGGAGGTGTTGAGGGCGAGTGAGGGTGAGTGAGGGTGATTGAGTGAGAGGTGTTGAGGGTGATTGAGGGTGATTGAGATTAAGGCTGAGTGAGGCATTAAGGGTGAATTGTTGAGTGTGAGGTGTTGTGTGTGAATGAGGGTGAGGTGTTGAGAGTTATTGAGGGTGAGAAGTTGAGGGTGAGTAAGGATGATGCTAAGTGAGGGTGAGTCATTGATGTTGATTGTGAGGCTGAGGTGTTGAGGTGTTGAGTGAGAGTGAGTGAGTATTTGAGGGAGAAGGGTAGAGTTTTAGAGTGGGAGGTGTTGAGGGCTAGTGAGGGTGATTGAGGCTGAGTGAGGAGGAGGTGTTGAGGGTGATCTCGGCTGAGTGAGATTGAGGGTGAGTGAGGCATTAAAATTGAATTGTTGAGGGTGAGGTGTTGAGTGAGAGTGAGAGTTGGGTGTTGAGGGTGAGTGATGTTGACTGAGGGTGAGGCATTGATGTAAAGACAGTATTTGTGTACTTTTGGTAAACCCAAAAAGAACAATTCTACAAAATAGTGACAGTAAAAAAACATAGTAGTAGTGCATTGTATCACTGGTAATATAATGTATTATATTTCACGACCCAAATGAACATACTTTCTACCATAGTGCAATTTTTTTTTAGTAAAAATTGTCATTGTGGAGAGTACTTGAATTTGTAATATACCCCAAAGTACTCACATATTATATATCTCAAAACTATCCCTTTATACATAGTGTGAAAGAGTGTGAAAGAGTGTCTAATGCAAGCTTTTTTGATGTTGTCCGTGATGTTCCTAAGGGCCCGATGTAGGTAAATCCCATTTTTGTATGTAGGTACCAACATCTGGATTCATTACAGAATCCTTAACAAATCTTTAATTACCAAATCGGTAAATAGCGAATAGGTAATGCGCATTAATTCATATGGGTTTTGAAGGACATAGGAATGATTAGGCATTACCGAATCGGTATTTACTGAATCTGTAATTAAAGAATTATGAAGGGTGCAGGTGGTGTCACTTTGACACCCTCCTGCACCGGCAAAAAAGGCACAGGTGCCATGTGGCAAGCATACCTGCTGTAAGGGCAGGTCTGCCTGTCACATGCCATAGGTATTTTACCCTGGATTTGTATTCCATGGTAAAATACCGATTGTGTAAGCCATGTACAGAAGGTACATTGCCTACCTACATTACATTTCAGTTAATTTTATTGAATCTGTAAATCTACCGTTTTGGTTAATAAACAGATTTGCTAAAGTTACCTAAAATGTGCCCCTACATCTCAATAGCCCTTTACCGATGTGAAACGGGCCAAAATCTTTTTTTTTTGGCCGATTGGGATCGCTAAAGGGCTACCTACACCGGGCCCCTAAATGTGTAATTTGTGTGTAAGCCAACTATGCATTTTTGTACTAGACATGATGACATGTTTGTGTTGATACATCTGGCACATATTGTCCCTGAAACAGTCGTCAGACTATTTATACTTGCAATTTCGAAAAAGCACAAATACATAAGATATGTCATTTACAATCCTAATAAGTCCAACTCTTCCACTGCAAGACAATATTTTTTTTTAGTTGACATGATAACATGTTTGTGTTCATACTTACGGCAATTATTGTCCCTGAAACGGTCATCAGGCTTTTTAGACTTGCCCGTTTTATTTCCTTGATGGGAGAAGCCGATGGTGCAGGCGGATGCAAAATGTTGTTTGCTTGTTGGATCAGGCCCTCCTCGATTGTCATTGCGGGAAATTTGGTTACTTTAGTTTGTTTTGTAATTAAAATTGTTTTGTTTTTGAGAATAAAGTTCCGTATCAGTAGTCCACAGTTTATTTTCGTTTGCTCATATAAATTTTCTTGGTAACAAGTACATTTAATTGTTCCAGTTTTATCTGCTAAAGCCAAATGGAATAAAATTTTCTGCTCTTGTTTAGCATTTTTGTACGTAGTTTTCCCTGAGCAGCTGATGACATTAACTCTTATTGGTTTCTGGTATGGTTTGTTGTCATCAGTATTAATGTTCATTATTTCTTCAATAGACATCATCTGAAATAGAAAATGTGATATAACATGTTAAATACAAACCCATATTGGTTTATGATCACTGTAATAGCATTCTAAAGTACCATAGTTGTGTAGTTGGTCATTTGTATATATATGATCTAAAATGGATTGGTAGTTAGTTGTGTAACTGTTAATGAGTTGTTGACATTGTAATTTTGTTTCAAAGAATCCAAGTAATTGCTTGCTGTTTGCATTTGTTTGAGATACATCCACATTGAAATCCCCTATAATAATCAATTTGTGCATGGGGTAAAAATCCGTAATATTAGTGATGAAATCAAAAAGAGAAGTTATACTTTTTAGGGGTGGTTTGTATAAAATAATAATAAGGTAATCTGTGTTATCAATCTGTAGAGTAAAATGTAAAATGTCTATCCCTTCAAGTGTCTCATAAATAGGCAATATAAATAAATCTTTTTTGTAGTACATAATCATTCCATGGTTTGTGTTGTATGTATGAAATTTATCAAATATAATGTGATGATATTGTTCTATACTGAAATCATTAGCTGTAGCATTTCTTGTAGTGTTGATCTCAGTTAAGCAAATAATGTCTGCTTGTAATATATTCCTATCCGCTACCATAGATGAAAAATTTTTCTGTAGTGATCTTATATTGTGTGCAATGATATTGAAATGTGCACTGTATGTATGTAACTGTGGGATATGTATTTCAAGTGGCATTTCTGTCCTTAATCTGTGCATTTCCTCATTAACTTGTGGATGTACTACAATTTTACGTTCATCAAAATTGTGTACATAGACATTTTGTATTGATTTTGCCCTGCTAATAGCAACATAATGCAAATGATGAATCTTGCTGTTATTAAAGTGTATATAAAGTGGTTCAAGAGTTGCACCTTGTGTGCGATGTATAGTGCGTGCTGATGCTTGGCGTAAAGGAAATTGCTTCCGTATAATGGTAATAAATTTCTTAGTGTATTGGAAATGTCTAGCTATAGCATGTATTGGTGTCCATGTATTTTGTGTTTGTGAATGAAATAAGTGTTTATATTGTTGTCTGGTTGTTTCTCCTATAGTGGGATTGTCAAATAACAACCAAACAATAATAGGTGTATTGTTAATCAATTCTACTAATTGTACAACACCAGTTGCGCCATTTGTTAAACCATCATTGACATCCACATTGCAACTTAAATCATAACGAAGTTGTAAGGCAATGTGTAATGTATGTGAAAGGCCCATTGTTTTCTGTGGATCTTTGGGCAGTTGCTTAAGAATCGTTTTTTTCACACTTTCAGACAAATCAGAACTAACAGTATCGCTTGCTACTGTTATGTAGACAGGATAATCTTTGCAATGTTGTTCTAAAACCTTTTTGTTAATTTCATTAACTTCTAGATTAGTTGACATGATATATGGAATTGTTTCTAATAAAGTCTCATCAGGTTGTATTTCCCTTTGCTTAATTTGTGAAATATCTTCTTCAGTATGCTTGCCTTCTCTCAATCTGTTTAGTAATTCAGCAAATTGTAGATCTTCTTTTTGGCGCATAATTTTTGTTAATTCAAAAATTTTAAAATGTTCTTTCCACAAGTTAGCACTTAAAGGACCATACATTTGTGTCGAATCCTGAAAAATGTATCTGTCAAATACAGGTTTTAATTGGTAAAAGTCACCAATGGCTAAAATAGAAATTCCTCCAAATGGTTCATTAGATGATTTAATTTCTTGAAGCCTGTTATGTATAAAATTCAACATATTGTGGCCTACCATTGAAATTTCATCAATAATAACAACTCTAACATGCATCATTTCCATTTGTAGAGCAGTTCTATGTTCATGACTCAGTTGTTTATAAGACAAACTTTGCGACACAGGTATTTTGAAAGTGCTATGCAGTGTTTTGCCATTAATATTATGGGCAGCCTTTCCTGTTGGAGCAGTAAGTAAGATATAAACATTATCCGGATTTTCACCGGCCTTAGTGTTATAGTAGCGTAGTAAAGTTTGATAAAGTGCAGATATTACAAAACTTTTCCCAACACCAGCCCCTCCAGTGCAAAAAGTATAGCATGGAGTGCTAGTAGTTTTAAACCAATGCAAGTGATGGTAAACAAAGTTAAGTTGTTCTTCCGTTAAGTTTTGCATAAGTTGTTGGTATTTTTCATTGGGTAAAAGAACGTTAGTTGATCTTTGTTCTTCAGTTGTAGTTCTAATTCCTAAATCTAGAGCCAAATCATATCTATTATTATGTTCTGGATTTTGGTCTTCTGTCTGTATATTCACAGTTGGTGATAGAGGAGGTGAAATGACATTTTCATGAGACTGTTCATGAATAATGTTTGTAAGTTCACCATGCTGTTTGTTATAGATTTTTAGTTGTGTGTCAACAAATGTTTTAACTTCCAGATACCTATCATAGTAAGTTTCCTTGTTGATTAGTATTTTTTCTTCTTCCCTCCATGGATAGTGCAACATTAATATTTCTCTATAATACTCTTCCGGTTCATTATTTTTGCTAAATCTGCAAAAGCGTATTATTTTCCCTTGTCTGCGCTTATTTAAAGCATAATCATAATTATGTTTCTGTTGTTTATTTCCGTCACTACATTCTATTTCTAATTCTTCCTCATCTGAGCTGTAAAAGTTTTGTTCTGCAAGTAAATCTTCGCAATCATTTATTTCTTTCCCATGTGTTTTTTTCTTCACATAGTTGAAATTAGCCGCATAGTCTGCTAACGTGCACATCTCTAATGATTGTGGCCGTTTGCAGTACTTAATAATAATATTTTCACATTGAATGTCAGTGGAATTTTCGGGCAAGTTATTAATAGTTTCGATATCACGCATTAAATAAGTTCTTTTCTCTGGACGGCTAGTATTAATAAATACAAATGATCGTGAGCTTTTCCGTAATGGTATTTGAAGAATTAGATATGCTGCTTCTTGAGCACTAATTTCTGTGCAGTTGAGGAATTTGTTCCCTATGTGTTTAAGTTGATCTTTGATATTACTATTGCTTGGTACCTCTTTAGCAGCTTGCGCTAGAAGTTTGCTAATTCCTCTTTGCGATTTACTGATATATGAGATAATATAGACTGCACAAGCATAAGGGTCTAGTATAAACTGCAAGTCTATATTTGCTCGCCAAGCTTCTAAAAGAGTACTATTGTAGTTATTGATGAAGCATTCGGCTGGTGTTCTTTTTAAAAAAATAGTAGTTTTTTGTAAGCTAGTTTGTATAGAAGTAATATATTCTTTATCATCCATTTTAATGAAGTCCAAAAATTCCTCAAAAGAAAGTGTATTAAAAGTAGTATTATTCATAGCTTCATGTATTATTTTCATATTATCTTGCCATTGGTTATTTGTCTCCTCCAGTGTTAATGGCTCTAATATGAGCGTTCTTGACATTGGATATTTGGGATATTGATATTTGCATGTCCGTTGCTGTTTACGTCTGCAATTTTTGGTGTGACCATGCCTTTGTAGATTTATTAACGGTTGTAAAACAGGGTTTTCAGACTTATGACAAGTGATATATTTGTCAATAAAGCTATTGACTTCTTCCACTGGTGAAACACCATACAATGGTGCTTTGTGGTGAAACACCATACAATGGTGCTTTGTTTACCCAGAGTAATGCATGTATATGTGGAGAACCTCTCTGTTGGAATTCGACTCTGTAAAAGTAGTCTACTATTTCCCCAATTGGATTAGTGCCATTCAGCAAAACACAATTAAAGAATTTCCTAACTTGATAGTCAAACTGTCTTGCACATGTTATTGGATCTTCTTGTATTAATTTACTTTTAGTTTCCCAAGACATGTTTAAGAATTCTTCCTCTGTACATTCCTGTAAGTTTCTAACTCTCAATAGTATATTTATTAAATGGTGCCATTTTGTTTCTGCAGCAGATAATGTCAAAAAGAAAGTGGGAATGCCAAGTTGCCTTATCATAGCAAAAATATCTTTTTTGCAACCTTCCCAATATGGAGGTGAACTGCGTATAGTTTTTAATACTTTGTACCCCTCATTGAACTGTAAAACATTGGCAATATTACATTTAATGTCTTTAGCAGTTATTTTATTCCCATCTGTAAAATGTTTTCTGATGGAAATGTTGATTTTACCATGGATCTGCTTAATATGTAATTTCTTCAGTTTAAAAAAGACATTAGTAATAGATTTAGCGACTCTTCTATCATAACTCCTTAACTCTGCTTGGCAAATAGTACTATAATGTACCGGTATGTGTCTTTCCTTATTGTTAGGTCTTCGTTCACCACAAAAAATAGTAGGGAAAGCCAAAAACTCTGAATCTTTATCCTCATATAAACCTCTTGGCGTGTTATGTTCAGCTGGAGCGAAACTTAACACATTCAGCGAATTACTAGTAATAGTTTCATTTGTTAACATAGTATCCAAATTTCCAGCTTCTATGTTGTCCGAACTATCAGATGAATTGTTTGTTTCAGAAGTCTCATTGTGAGATTCTATTTCTGGAGGTATATACTCCCAGTCAGGGTTAATGGTAACACCATATTCATTAAACATTCGACTATTTTTCGCTAGCCATGTAGCTGCCTTTTTTACAGTATTTGGTCTAATATTCTCATAATGTGTATATGATTTATAGATTAATTTCCTTTTTAATTTCACTGGGATTGTCATGGCGTCATTAATTTGCCTTGGTAAAATTGTAACAGTTGTCATAACATCTGCAGGTACATTAACTACTGCACCTGATAATGATTTTTGAAAACCGCGTGGCAGACTCCGAATTTGTAAGAATGGTATCCTAGGTGAAACTAATCTTTCTTCTAAATCATATAATTCTAATTCAACTGGTACATTTGGGAAGCCCATGCCATTTACAATTGAACATGGTGGTATTTTGTTTTTGCGAATGTAATAATAGCAAGTCTTACAAATAAAAGTTGTTTTCTTGTTACTAATGTTACACTTGTTGAAAATTTCGGATTGGCTAACACTGCGTATATTTAGCAACGTTTGTTTATGCCACAGTTGATTGCAAAGAGTACAAATGTACTCTGGGCCATGCAATATTTCCCGGTGGAATTTGCGAATGATTGTATGGATTTGTTTACCTCGTTTCTGTCTTTGGCCCTGCGTGAAGATGGGTATGTTATTATCAGTAGCACTTAGTTGACTGTTGGTAATGTCTTCTTCAGCTGTATTAATTTTTTTTCTTTGTACAACTGTAGTTGGACATGTACTTGAATCCCTTTTTCTTTTCCGAGACTGTTTATTTGTTCCCTGGATAGCTTTACTATTACCTGGTAATTGTGGTAAATGATTGCTATTGCTATTCCCTCCCTTACTTGTATTCTGTAAATGATCAGAAGACATTGATGTTGATGTTATCGTCTGATTAGGAGTACATTCAGTAGTATGTACCCAAATTTTTCTTTCTTGCGGCAGTTGGCTATTTTTTTTGTGCACAGTAAGTGCTTTTGTAAAGGATTTTCTTTGAATGACTTTTATATCTATTGGTGTTAATTCAAATTGGACACATTGCTCAGCCTGATGTTTTAAGTTATATGCTAGTTTCATAACATATTGAATTAGCCCTTCAAACGAATTAAATGCAATTGTAACACATGTTCCGTTTGAATGAGGCATGCCTTCATGGTCCCTACTATGTGAATCAAATACAAAGTATGATTGCATATGTTTGAAAATAGCTATTACATAAACATTCATACAAAGTAGAACACCACAGTGCTTCTTAATAGTAACATTTAATGCTGTGCTAATATCTGGGTAGGCTTTATCAAAACGTTTAAGGACATCACCGTAGTAAGCATTCCGTAGCAAAAGTGAATATATCTCTTGATTGTGGTCTATATACCTTGGCAGGTCATCTGGATGCATAAGTGTTTCTTTGTTAATAGAATGCATTTGGAGATATAAAGCGTCCCCACGGTCCATTATATAATGCAGATCATTAGAGTTCCAAGTAGTTACTGGCTTGCATAAATTGTGCAAGACAGCAAAAGCACTATTTGGTAAGCATTGCTTACCTTGTGATTTGCTATTAAATTTGCTATTCCCTTGATGGTAACTTGCTTTTAAGCATTTCTGCATCTTCAAAGTTATACTGAAATGTTGTTATCAACAAATGTAAATTGAGAAGGTTTGTGAACGAAAAATTTTTTTAGGGGACTGTAAGGTATGAACTTTTAACAATTTTTAAACGAAGTGGCAAAGTAGTATTTACCTTAACTTCTGTTTCTTTTGTTGTTGTTTGAATAATCTGAAAGTTGAAAAAAAACATATTGTTTAGAATATATTTCTCCGAATTTTTGCCATAAAAGACACATTAGCATGTAAATAGTCTTTTAAAGACCTGTTAAGAGCTCTAGTGCTGCTGTGAGTGTATGTGCCACGGCTGGCACACAGGCAGGGTGAGATGATAGAGGGAGAGAGAGGGAGTGGGAGGAAAAGGGGGACAGAGAGAGAGTGAGTGAGTGCGTGAAAAGTTAATACTGAGAGACGTTAAAAAATGTGTGTGTGTGTGTTATGTGTTGCATTGAATCAGAGAATGGATGAGGTGTGAGGAAGGTAAAGGGAGTGAGAGGGAGAGTGATAGGAAGTGAGACGGGGATGGAGGGAGGGAGAGAGAGGGAGAGGGAGACAGAGGGATTAACAAAGTTAGAGTGAGAAAGAGGAAGGCAAGAGAGAGGGAGGGGGAGCTAGAGAAGGAGAGAGAGGGTGAGTGTAGGTGAGGGGTTGAGGGTGAATGAGGATGAAATGTTGAGGGTGTGAGTGTGAGGGTGAGGTGTTGATTGTTGTTGAGGTGAGGTGGTGAGGGTGAGGGTGAGGGTGAGTGAGGGGGAGGGGATGAGGGTGAGTGAGGGTGAGGGTGAGGGTGAGTGAGGGTGACGGTTTGATGGTGAGTGAGCATGAGGGTGAGTGAGCATGAGGGTGAGTGAGCATGAGGGTGAGTGAGCATGAGGGTGAGTGAGGATGGTGTGAGTGAGTGAGGGTGAGGGGTTGAGGGTGAGTGAAGGTAGATTAGGCTTAGAGATTGAGGGTGAGTGATGGTGAGAAGCTGAGGGTGAGTAAGGATGAGGCTGAGTGTGGGTGAGTGGGAATGAGGTGTTGTGGGTGAGTGAGGTGTTGAGGGTGAGTGAGGCTGAGGTGTTGAAGTGTTGAGTGAGAGTGAGGGTGAGTGAGGAGTTGAAGGAGAAGTGTTGAGGGTGTGTGTGTGAGGTGTTGAGGGCTAGTGATGCTCAGTTTTATGTTGTTGCTGTCACCCCAAGCCTTAACCACTGACCCTGCCCCCACCGATGCGGTCATTGGACACTAAGTAAACATTACATTTTGCCCCTGAGAGAAAGATTGTGAGTAGGCATGTAATAGAGTGTGTGTGTGAAAGTGTCCTTGTTCGTGGAATGTGTGTATGAAAATTTTGTTGTGGTGTGGCGAAGTGTTGGTGTACCCAGTTACTGTGGAAGTAATGTAGAAAGATAGAGAGGGAGTAAATGGGAGACAAATGGAGAGTTATGTACAAAGACAGAAAGGAAGGGAAAGTTAGGGAAAGGAAGGGAAATGGAGGGAGAGGAAGAGAAAGGGAGTGAGATGCAGGGTGATAGGGAGGGAGACGGAGAGGGAGGGAGAGAGGAGGAAGAAAAAAGTGGGAGTGAGACAGAGGGAGGAACACAGTTAGAGTGAAAGAGAGGAAGATGGGAGAGAGGGAGGGGTAGCTATAGAGAGGGAGAGAGAGCTATAGAGATGTAGGGAGTCCGAAAGAGAAAGAGAGCGCGAAAATTATGTGTATGCCGGGAGGGCTCAGTGCACGAAGCCTTCGGCTGCAGGGTCCTGTGATTAACCTCATGGTCAGTTTAATGTTGTTGCTGTTGCCCCGACCCTTAACAACTAACCCTGCCCCCACCGATGCGGTCCTTGGACACAAAGTAAACGGTACATTTTTCACCTGCTTGAAAGATTGTGATTAGCCATGTAACAGAGGTTGTTAGCGAAAGTCCCCTTGATAGTGGATTGTGTGTATGAAAAATTTGTTGTGGTGTGGCGAAGTGTTGCGAACGGATTATGACTGTACTATTCCCCCTAATGTTGTAATGTGCCTGTGACTAGTGTAGTAAGTGTATGGGCAATTTTTTTTTGGGTAGGCAGCTAATTCTGGCTTGGAATTGTTGTTGGGGATGGAGAGGGAGTGAGTGTGTGCGTGAAGAGTTAATAGTGCGAGACGTCCTGAAAAATGTGTGTGTGTGTCATCGTGTAACTTAGATTACTTCCTATATTGTATTGAATATGAAAATGAAATGAATGCGGTGTGCGTGTAATATTGAAAGTGTACACAGTTAGTGTGCAAGTAATGTAGAAAGATAGAGAGGGAGTAAATGGTAGACAAATGGAGAGTTATGTACAAAGACAGAGAGGAAGGGAAAGTTAGGGAAAGGAAGGGAAATGGAGGGAGAGGAAGAGAAAGGGAGTGAGATGCAGGGTGATAGGGACGGAGACGGAGAGGGAGGGAGAGAGGAGGAAGAAAAAAGGGGGAGTGAGACAGAGGGAGGAACACAGTTAGAGTGAAACAGAGGAAGATAGGAGAGAGGGAGGGGGAGCTATAGAGAGGGAGAGAGAGCTATAGAGATGTAGGGAGACCGAAAGAGAAAGAGAGCGAGAAAGTTATGTGTATGCCGGGAGGGCTCAGTGCACGAAGCCTTAGGCTGCAGGGTCCTGTGATTAAGCTCATGGTCAGTTTAATATTGTTGCTGTCGCCCCGATCCTTGACAACTAACATTGCCCCCACCAATGGGGTCCTTGTACACAAAGTAAACAGTACATTTTTAACCTGCTTGAAAGATTGTGAGTAGCCATGTAATAGAGGGGGTGGGCGAAAGTCCCCTTGATAGTGGATTGAGTGTATGAAAACTTTGTTGTGGTGTGGCGAAGTGTTGAGAACGGATTCTGACTGTGCTATTCGCCCTAATGTTCCAATGTGCCTGTGAATAGTGTAGTAAGTGTAAGGTGCATTATTTTTTGGGGTAGGCAGCTAATCCTGGCTAATATGTTATTGGATGTGTGCTTGTGAAAATGTAATACTAGTAGTTGTACGAGTGGCTGTTTCTGTGTGTCAGCTTGTAACTTGGATTACTAACTGTGCAAGTAAAGCAACGAATGAATGCATTGTGCGTAAATCTTGTAAAGTGTTGCCTGTTTACGTGCAATTTAATGTTCAATTAGAACTTTTGACTGAAAGTTTGGTGCTGTAGTGGCGAAGTGCTATGATGTTACATTGCGTAGGAGTTGCACGTGTTGTATAAGGGTGGCAGTCAGTGTTTTGCCTAATGTGACAGGCTGTGTGTGATTAGTGTAAGATGCAGTGTTTTGCCTAATGTGACAGGGTGTGTGTGATGAGTGTGCTATAGAGAGGTAGGGAGACGAAGAGAGAAAGAGAGCGAAAAATTATGTCTATGCCGGGAGGGCTCAGTGCACGAAGCCTTCGGCTGCAGGGTACTGTGAATAACATCATGGACAGTTTTATGTTGTTGCTGTCGCCCCGAGCCTTAACCACTCACCCTGCCCCCACCGATGCGGTCATTGGACACTAAGTAAACATTAAATTTTGCCCCTGAGAGAAAGATTGTGAGTAGGCATGTAATAGAGTGTGTGTGTGAAAGTGTCCTTGTTCGTGGAATGTGTGTATGAAAATTTAGTTGTGGTGTGGCAAAGTGTTGGTGTAACCAGTTAATGTGCAAGTAATGTAGAAAGATAGAGAGGGAGTAAATGGGAGACAAATGGAGAGTTATGTACAAAGACAGAGAGGAAGGGAAAGTTAGGGAAAGGAAGGGAAATGGAGGGAGAGGAAGAGAAAGGGAGTGAGATGAAGGGTGATAGGGAGGGAGACGGAGAGGGAGGGAGAGAGGTGTAAGAAAAGAGGGGGAGTGAGACAGAGGGAGGAACACAGTTAGAGTGAAACAGAGGAAGACAGGAGAGAGGGAGGGGGAGCTATAGAGAGGGAGAGAGAGCTATAGAGATGTAGGGAGACCGAAAGAGAAAGAGAGCGATAAAATTATGTGTATGCCGGGAGGGCTCAGCGCACGAAGCCTTCGGCTGCAGGGTCCTGTGCTTAACCTCATGGTCATTTTAATGTTGTTGCTGTCGCCACGACCCTTGACAACTAACATTGCCCCCACCAATGCGGTCGTTGTACACAAAGTAAACAGTACATTTTTCACCTGCTTGAAAGATTGTGAGTACCCAGGTAATAGAGGGTGTTTGCGAAATTCCCCTTGATAGTGTATTGTGTGTATGAAAAGTTTGTTGTGGTGTGGCGAAGTGTTGAGAACGGATTATGACTGTACTATTCCCCCTAATGTTCCAATGTGCCTGTGAATAGTGTAGTAAGTGTACGGTCAATTTTTTTTTTGGGTAGGCAGCTAATCCAGGCTAATGTGTTATTGGATGTGTGCTTGTGAAAATGTAATACTAGTAGTTGTACGAGTGGCTGTTTCTGTGTGTCAGCTTGTAACTTGGATTACTAACTGCAAGTAAAGCAACGAATTAATGCATTGTGCGTAAATGTTGTAAAGTGTTGCCTGTTTACATGCAAATTACTGTGCAATTAGAAGTTCTGACTGAAAGTTTGTTGCTGTAGTGGCAAAGTGACATGATGTTACATTGCGTAGGAGTTGCACGTGTTGTATAAGGGTGGCAGTCATTGTTTTGCCTAATGTGACAGGCTGTGTGTGATTAGTGTAAGATGCAGTGTTTTGCCTAATGTGACAGGGTGTGTGTGATTAGTGTGCTATAGAGAGTGAGGGAGACGAAGAGAGAAAGAGAGCGACAAAATTATGTGTATGCCGGGAGGGCTCAGTGCACGAACACTTCGCCTCCAGGGTACTGTGAATAACCTCATGGTCAGTTTTATGTTGTTGCTGTCGACCCGACCCTTAACCACTGACCCTGCCCCCACGTCGGAGTGTTAGGAACGGAAGTAAAAATTGTGTAGAAGAGTGAACAGTTGGCTGTACTTACATGATATATGTTGGTGCGCAGTTTCTTTCCCCCTATCAAGGAAATGTTGAAAGCGTACCAATAACCTACAAGAGATAACAAAAAATAAACAATATGTATCTGTTGTTTTAAACCAAGGTATGACCTGTTTTAGAAATTACGTAGTCTTTTGCTAAGTATTACCATAGAAAATGAAGATTTGCAAACACACATGTCGCAGAATAATTTAACACAGGTGCAATGTTGATATAGTAACAGTTCTAATAAACGCAACTAAAAATATCAATACTGTCCCTTAGATGTATAGAAATAACACTTGCATGCACTTACGTTCTAAGATTGAATGCCGTAATTTTTCAGTGGCTGTTGGTCGATAGCAGCAAGTTCAGCGCCGTTCTGTAAGTCGAAGTTCTGTCCTCGCTGGTAAAAAGAGAGTATGACTTAAAGTGACCCGTCCCTCTGCTTAAATAGGGGGTAACGATGCAAGAATCTTTTTTTTCTTTTTGTGTTTAAGAAAGGATCAAAGCTTTTAGTCCTTCCCTTGCCCCAAGGAAAAGTCACACTAGCTGATGTGCGCGACTTGGAAGTGTGAATGTTTGAATGTGTATGCAGATGGAGTTTCGACATAGGCGCGCCAGTAGACTTCACTGGGCAACTCCCTTAAGGCCATATAAGAATTTGCTCGGAACTCACATAGCAAAGGGCCTTTTTTTATTTACGTTAGTGTAATTGGACTTCAACTGTCTGCTCGAAGTTACACTTAAAAATGGCATATATAAAGCATCAAAAGTATACAAAGTTTCACTTAAAAACATACAACTCTTGTAATATAGTGGCTCGAAGTTGTGCCGTTTAGGTTTAGTATGAAAATACTGAAAATTGCCGCGGATGCGTCCATTAATGTGTGTGTGGCAACGTTAAAAAAAAGTGGGTGAATGAGAAAGATGGTGGATAATTTTGTTTGGCAAAAAATAAATGGAAAGACAGGTGTGGTGCTGAACGGGTCAAAGGGCGGATGCAATATTTGCCATAAAAGTTGTGTTTTCCGTTTCAGTATGAAAATAGTGAACATTGCTGCGTAAGTGGCCCTTACATGTGTCTGTGTGTATTTTTAAATACTATGGGAATTTTGGCTGTGTGTGTACGTGTTGTAAATACAGAATTTCGCTGCGGGTGCGTCCCTTAATGTAAGTCTTGTAATATACAGGCTCAAAGTTGTGGCGTTTATGTTTAGTATGAAAAGACAGGACATTGCTGCAGATGCCTCCATTAATGTGTGAGTGTCACCATAGAAATACAGTGTGAGAATGAAAAAGATGTCCGATGATTTTGTTTGCCAATAGATTAATGTAGCGATAGGTGTGGCGAAATGTTCGGAGCTGATTTATTTGCCATCAAAGTTGTGTTGTTATTTGTTGTATAAAAATAGTGAGCATTGCTAAGGATGCGGCCCTTGAATGTGTTTGTGGGTAATTTTAAATGCTAGGAATTATGTTGGTGTGTGTGTACGGCATGGTATGTAAACTATAGTACTTTTGTTAACGTTTCCAGACACCATTTTATCCTTTAATGTAAATCAACTTGAACTGTCTACTCAAAGGTACACTTAAAAATGGCATGAGGGGTTGAGGGTGAGGATGAGTGAGGGTGAGGCTGAGGTCTTGAGTGTAACTGGAAGTAAGAGTGAGGGTGAGTGAGGGGTTGAGTGTTAGTGAGGGTGAGGTATTGAGGGTGAGTGAGGGGAAGGGTGATTGAGGTATTGAGAGTTACTGAGGGTGAGGTGTGTAGGGTGAAGTGTTGAGAGTGTGGGTGAGGGGTTGAGGGTGAGGGAGGGTGAGTGAGGGTGAATGGTTGAGGGTGAGGGGTTGAGGTGAGGAATTGAGGCTGATGTTTTGAGGGTGAATGAGTGTGAGATGTTGATGGTGAGTGAAGGTGAGATGTTGGGTGAGGCGTTGAGGGTGAGTGACTATAGAATCTTTCTACCTTACTGTCATTCGACTTGAACTGTCTGCGCCAAGTTACCCTTAAAAATAGCATGAGACGTTGAGGGTGAGGGCAAGTGAGGGTGAGACTGAGTTGTTGAGTAAGGTTGAGGGGTTGAGGGTGGGTGAGGGTAGGTGAGTGTTGAGGGTGAGGGTGAGGGTAGGTGAGGGTTGAGGGTGAGGGTGATTGGTTGAGGTTGAGTGGTTGAGGGTGAGTGGTTGAGGGTGAGTGGTTGAGGGTGAGTGGTTGAGGGTGAGTGGTTGAGGGTGAGTGGTTGAGGGTGAGTGGTTGAGGGTGAGTGGTTGAGGGTGAGTGGTTGAGGGTGAGTGGTTGAGGGTGAGTGGTTGAGGGTGAGTGGTTGAGGGTGAGTGGTTGAGGGTGAGTGGTTGAGGGTGAGTGGTTGAGGGTGAGTGGTTGAGGGTGAGATATTGAATGCGAGTGAGAGTAAGGGTGATTGAGTAATTGAGAGTTAGTGAGGGTGAGGGGTTGAGTGTTAGTGATGGTGAGGTGTTGAGGGTGAGTGAGGGTGAGTGGGAGGGGTTGAGGGTGAGTGAGGTGTTTAGGGTGAAGTGTTGATGATGTAGGTGAGGGGTTGAGGGTGATGGAGGGTGAGTGAGGGTGAGGGGTGGAAGGTGAGGGGTTGCGGGTGAGTGTTGGGGGTGAGGGGTTGAGGGTGAGGTGTTGAGGGTGAGTGAGGGTGAGATGTTGAGGGAGAGTGGTTGAGGGTGAGTTGTTGAGGGTGAGTTGTTGAGGGTCAGTTGTTGAGGGTGAGTGGTTGAGGGTGAGTGGTTGAGGGTGAGTGTTTGAGGGTGACTGTTTGAGGGTGATTGGTTGAGGGTGAGTGGTTGAGGGTGAGTGGTTGAGGGTGAGTGGTTGAGGGTGAGTGGTTGAGGGTGAGTGGTTGAGGGTGAGTGGTTGAGGGTGAGGGGTTGAGGGTGATGGCGAGTGAGGGCAAGGCTGAGGTGTTGAGTGAAGGTGAGGGGTTGAGGGTGGGTGAGGGGTTGAGGGTGAGGGAGGGTGAGTGAGGGTGAGGGAGGGTGAGTGAGGGTGAATGGTTGAGGGTGAGTGGTTGAGGGTGAGTGGTTGATGTGTGTGTGGTACCGTTAAAATAGAGTGGGGGATTTAGAAGATGGTACATATTTTTCTTATGCCAATAAATAAATCTAGAGACAGGTGTGGCGAAATGTTTTGAGCTGATGTACTTGCCATTAAAGTTGGGGTTTTTTTTTTGTTATAGCATGCCTACATTAATGTGTGTGTGGGAACGTTAAAATACAGTGGTGATTATCCCAAAAATGCAAAATCGCAAATGTTTCAGTGAGGCAACATAGAAAATCTTTAGTCTGTAAGTTACCCTTAAAAATAGCATGAGGGGTTGATGGTGAGGGCGACTGGGTGCGGGTGAGTGGGTGAGGGTGAGTTGCTTAGGGTGAGTTGTTGAGGGTGAGTTGTTGAGGGTGAGTTGTTGAGGGTGAATGTTTGAGGGTGAGTGGTTGAGGGTGAGTGGTTGAGGGTGAGTGGTTGAGGGTGAGTGGTTGAGGGTGAGTGGTTGAAGGTGAGTTGTTGAGGGTGAGTGGTTGAGGGTGAGTGATTGAGGGTGAGTGGTTGAGGGTGAGGGGTTGAGGTGAGGAATTGAGGCTGATGTTTTGAGGGTGAGTGAGGGTGAGATGTTGATGGTGATTCAAGGTGAGATGTTGGGTGAGGCGTTGAGGGTGAGTGACTATAGAATTTTTCTACCTTACTGTCATTCGACTTGAACTGTCAGACCAAGTTACCCTTAAAAATAGCATGAGACGTTGAGGGTGAGGGGGAGTGAGGGCGATGCTGAGGTGTTGAGTGAGGGTGAGGGGTTGAGGGTGGGTGAGGGTAGGTGAGTGTTGAGGGTGAGGGTAGGTGAGGGTTGAGGGTGAGGGTGATTGGTTGAGGGTGAGTGGTTGAGGGTGAGTGGTTGAGGGTGAGTTGTTGAGGGTGAGTGGTTGAGGGTGAGTGGTTGAGGGTGAGTGGAGGAGTTTTGATAAAAATCAATAAAGTTTACAGACGCCAATTTAAACCTTAATGTAATTTGACTGTAACTGTCTGATCCAAGTTACGCTTTACAAATGGCATAAGGAGTTGAGGGAGAGGGTGAATGTGAGTGAGGGTGAGGTTGAACTGTTGAGTGTGAGTGAGGATAAAAGTGAGGGTGAGTGAGGCGTTCAGTGTTAGTGTGGGTGAGATATTGAATGCGAGTGAGGGTAAGGGTGATTGAGTCATTGAGAGTTAGTGAGGGTGAGGGGTTGAATGTCAGTGATGGTGAGGTGTTGAGGGTGAGTGAGGGTGAGGGTGAGTGAGGGTGAGTGGGAGGGGTTGAGGGTGAGTGAGGTGTTGAGGGTGAAGTGTTGATGATGTAGGTGAGAGGTTGAGGGTGATGGAGGGTGGGTGAGGGGGAGGGGTGCAAGGTGAGGGGTTGCGGGTGAGGGTTGGGGGTGAGGGGTTGAGGGTGAGGTGTGGGGGAGGGGTGCAAGGTGAGGGGTTGCGGGTGAGGGTTGGGGGTGAGGGGTTGAGGGTGAGGTGTTGAGGGTGAGTGAGGGTGAGATGTTGAGGGACAGTGGTTGAGGGTGACTTGTTGAGGGTGAGTGGTTGAGGGTGAGTGGTTGAGGGTGAGTGTTTGAGGGGGAGTGTTTGAGGGTGACTGTTTGAGGGTGAGTGGTTGAGGGTGAGTGGTTGAGGGTGAGTGGTTGAGGGTGAATGGTTGAGGGTGAATGGTTGAGGGTGAGTGGTTGATGTGTGTGTGGTACCGTTAAAATAGAGTGGGGGATTTAGAAGATGGTACATATTTCTCTTATGCCAATAAATAAATCTAGAGACAGGTGTGGCGAAATGTTTTGAGCTGATGTACTTGCCATTAAAGTTGGGGTTTTTTTTTTGTTATAGCATGCCTACATTAATGTGTGTGTGGGAACGTTAAAATACAGTGGTGATTATCCCAAAAATGCAAAATCGCAAATGTTTCAGTGAGGCAACATAGAAAATCTTTAGTCTGTAAGTTACCCTTAAAAATAGCATATGGGGTTGATGGTGAGGGCGACTGGGTGCGGGTGAGTGGGTGAGGGTGAGTTGCTTAGGGTGAGTTGTTGAGGGTGAGTTGTTGAGGGTGAATGTTTGAGGGTGACTGTTTGAGGGTGAGTGGTTGAGGGTGAGTGGTTGAGGGTGAGTGGTTGAGGGTGAGTGGTTGAGGGTGAGTGGTTGAAGGTGAGTGGTTGAGGGTGAGTGGTTGAGGGTGAGTGATTGAGGGTGAGTGGTTGAGGGTGAGGGGTTGAGGGTGAGGGCGAGTGAGGGCAAGGCTGAGGTGTTGAGTGAGGGTGAGGGGTTGAGGGTGGGTGAGGGGTTGTGGGTGAGGGAGGGTGAGTGAGGGTGAGGGAGGGTGAGTGAGGGTGAATGCTTGAGGGTGAGGGGTTGAGGTGAGGAATTGAGGCTGATGTTTTCAGGGCGAGTGAGGGTGAGATGTTGATGGTGAGTCAAGGTGAGATGTTGGGTGAGGCGTTGAGGGTGAGTGACTATAGAATTTTTCTACCTTACTGTCATTCGACTGGAACGTGGGTGAGGGAGGGTGAGTGAGGGTGAGGGAGGGTGAGTGAGGGTGAATGCTTGAGGGTGAGGGGTTGAGGTGAGGAATTGAGGCTGATGTTTTCAGGGTGAGTGAGGGTGAGATGTTGATGGTGAGTCAAGGTGAGATGTTGGGTGAGGCGTTCAGGGTGAGTGACTATAGAATTTTTCTACCTTACTGTCATTCGACTGGAACTGTCAGCGCCAAGTTACCCTTAAAAATAGCATGAGACGTTGAGGGTTAGGGCGAGTGAGGGCGAGGCTGAGGTGTTGAGTGAGGATGAGGGGTTGCGGGTGGGTGAGGGTAGGTGAGTGTTGAGGGTGAGGGTGAGGGTAGGTGAGGGTTGAGGGTGAGGGTGATTGGTTGAGGGTGAGTTGTTGAGGGTGAGTGGTTGAGGGTGAGTTGTTGAGGGTGAGTGGTTGAGGGTGAGTGGTTGAGGGTGAGTGGTTGAGGGTGAGTGGTTGAGGGTGAGTGGTTGAGGGTGAGTGGTTGAGGGTGAGTGGTTGAGGGTGAGTGGTTGAGGGTGAGTGGTTGAGGGTGAGCGGTTGAGGGTGAGCGGTTGAGGATGAGTGGTTGAGGATGAGTGGTTGAGGGCGAGTTGTTGAGGGCGAGTGGTTGAGGGCGAGTGGTTGAGGGCGAGTGGTTGAGAGTAAGTGGGTGAGGGTGAGTGGGTGAGGGTGAGTGTGAGTGGGTGAGGGTGAGTGGGTGAGGGTGAGTGGGTGAGGGTGAGTGGGTGAGGGTGAGTGGGTGAGGGTGAGTGGTTGTGGGTGAGTGGTTGATGTGTGTGTGGGAACGGTAAAATAGAGTGGGGGATTTAGAAGCTGGTACATAATTTTTTCAGGCAATAAATCTTGAGACAGGTGTGGCGAAATGTTTTGAGCTGATGTATTTGCCATCAAACTTTTGTTTTTTATTGTGATAGCATGCCTACATTAATGTGTGTGTGTTAACGTTAAAATACAGTGGTGATTATCCAAAAGAAGGCAAAATCTGGAATGTTTGAGTGAGTCAACATCGAAAATCTTTAGTCTGTAAAAGCGCCATAGTCAACAAAGTAGGAATCGAGGTTGGCTGCAAGTTACCCTTAAGAAAATAGAAAGAGAGGTTGGTGGTGAGTAAGAGTGGCGAAATGTTAAAATACAGTGGTAGATTGTATTTAAAGTATAAGAGTTATGATGTTAAAAAAAAAACGTTTCCAGACGCCATTTTCTGCCTTACTGTAATTCGTCTTGAAATGTGTGCTGCAAGTGACCCTTAACAAAATAGCAAGAGAGGTTGGCTGAAAGTTACCCTTAACTAAATAGAAAAAAAAAAACGGGTGAGTGAGAGTGAGTCTGCTGCGGATGCGTCCCTTAATGTGTGTGTATCAGAAATATGGTGGTTATCCAAACGAAGGCAACATCGTAATTTTCCCACTGAAGGCAACATTGAAAATATGTAGTCTGTACAAGAGTCGAAGTAGAATAGGCCGATGTTACATACTACGTTGTCCCACAAAATTGTGAAATACTAGGCCTGGTTATGTAAACTAAATAAGTTTTAATAAAACAAATAACGTTTCTAATGTTCGTATTTACGTTCAGTGGGATTGTTTAAGTTTAGCGAAAAAAATTCACGTTTCTACTTGATTTTGGGGTGGGGGGGGGATGTCTGTTGTTGTTCTCGAGCTAACACCCGTCTTGCAGTCCTTCCCTTGCCCCAAGGAAAAGTCACACTAGCTGATGTGCGCGAATTAGAAGTGTGAATGTTTGAATGTGTATGCAAATGGAGTTTCGACATTGGCGCGCCAGTAGACTTCCCTGGCCAACTCACTTAAGCGCACATAAGAGTTAGCTCGGAACTGACAAAGTAAAATTTTTTTTTAGTCGTCTGTTTTATTTAACGTTTCTGTCATTGAAGTTCAACTTTTTTTGCTCGAAGTAACCCTTAAAAAGTGGAATATCTAAAGCTTGTAAAGTATACAAAGTTTCATTTAGAAACATAGAACGCTTGTAATATACAGGGTGAAAGATGTGCCGAAGTTGTGGCGTTTATGTTTAGTATGCAAATACTGAACAGGGCTGTGGAGCCGTCCAGTCGGCGAATGAGAAAGATGTGTCTGTGGGTATTTGTAAATGCTAGGATAATTTTGGCTGTGTGTGTACGTGTTGTAAATACAGAATTTGGCTGCGGGTGCGTCCCTTAATGTAAGTCTTGTAATATACAGGATCAAAGTTGTGGCGTTTATGTTTAGTATGAAAAGACAGGACATTGCTGCAGATGCCTCCATTAATGTGTGAGTGTCAGCATAGAAGTACAGTAGGAGACTGAGAAAGTTGGTCGATGATTTTGTTTGGCAATAGAGAAATGTAGCGATAGGTGTGGCGAAATGTTCAGAGCTGATTTATTTGCCATCAAAGTTGTGTTGTTATTTGTAGTATAAAAATCGTGAGCATTGCTGAGGATGCGGCCCTAGAATGTGTCTGTTGGTAATTTTAAATGCTAGGAATTATGTGTGTGTGTGTGTACGGCATAGTATGTAAACTATAGGAGTTTTGTTAACGTTTCCAGAGACCATTTTCTACTTTAATCTAAATCGACTTGAACTGTGTACTCAAAGTTAAACTTAAAAAGTGGCATGAGGGGTTGAGGGTGAGGATGAGTGAGGGTGAGGCGTTTTGAGGGTGAGTGAGGGTGAGATGTTGATGGTGAGTCAAGGTGAGATGTTGGGTGAGGCGTTGAGGGTGAGTGACTATAGAATTTTTCTACCTTACTGTCATTCGACTTGAACTGTCAGCGCCAAGTTACCCTTAAAAATAGCATGAGACGTTGAGGGTGAGGGGGAGTGAGGGCGATGCTGAGGTGTTGAGTGAGGGTGAGGGGTTGAGGGTGGGTGAGGGTAGGTGAGTGTTGAGGGTGAGGGTAGGTGAGGGTTGAGGGTGAGGGTGATTGGTTGAGGGTGAGTGGCTGAGGGTGAGTGGTTGAGGGTGAGTGAGGTGTTGAGGGTGAAGTGTTGATGATGTAGGTGAGGGGTTGAGGGTGATGGAGGGTGAGTGAGGGGGAGGGGTGCAAGGTGAGGGGTTGCGGGTGAGGGTTGGGGGTGAGGAGTTGAGGGTGAGGTGTTGAGGGTGAGTGAGGGTGAGATGTTGAGGGACAGTGGTTGAGGGTGAGTGGTTGAGGGTGAGTGGTTGAGGGTGAGTGGTTGAGGGTGAGTGGTTGAGGGTGAGTGGTTGAGGGTGAGTGGTTGAGGGTGAGTGGTTGAGGGTGCGTGGTTGAGGGTGAGTGGTTGAGGGTGAGATATTGAATGCGAGTGAGAGTAAGGGTGATTGAGTCATTGAGAGTTAGTGAGGGTGAGGGGTTGAGTGTTAGTGATGGTGAGGTGTTGAGGGTGAGTGAGGGTGAGTGGGAGGGGTTGAGGGTGAGTGAGGTGTTTAGGGTGAAGTGTTGATGATGTAGGTGAGGGGTTGAGGGTGATGGAGGGTGAGTGAGGGTGAGGGGTGGAAGGTGAGGGGTTGCGGGTGAGGGTTGGGGGTGAGGGGTTGAGGGTGAGGTGTTGAGGGTGAGTGAGGGTGAGATGTTGAGGGAGAGTGGTTGAGGGTGAGTTGTTGAGGGTGAGTGGTTGAGGGTGAGTGGTTGAGGGTGACTGTTTGAGGGTGACTGTTTGAGGGTGATTGGTTGAGGGTGAGTGGTTGAGGGTGAGTGGTTGAGGGTGAGTAGTTGAGGGTGAGTGGTTGAGGGTGAGTTGTTGAGGGTGAGTCGTAGAGGGTGAGTGATTGAGGGTGAGTGGTTGAGGGTGAGGGGTTGAGGGTGATGGCGAGTGAGGGCAAGGCTGAGGTGTTGAGTGAAGGTGAGGGGTTGAGGGTGGGTGAGGGGTTGAGGGTGAGGGAGGGTGAGTGAGGGGGAGGGGTGCAAGGTGAGGGGTTGCGGGTGAGGGTTGGGGGTGAGGAGTTGAGGGTGAGGTGTTGAGGGTGAGTGAGGGTGAGATGTTGAGGGACAGTGGTTGAGGGTGAGTGGTTGAGGGTGAGTGGTTGAGGGTGAGTGGTTGAGGGTGAGTGGTTGAGGGTGAGTGGTTGAGGGTGAGTGGTTGAGGGTGAGTGGTTGAGGGTGCGTGGTTGAGGGTGAGTGGTTGAGGGTGAGATATTGAATGCGAGTGAGAGTAAGGGTGATTGAGTCATTGAGAGTTAGTGAGGGTGAGGGGTTGAGTGTTAGTGATGGTGAGGTGTTGAGGGTGAGTGAGGGTGAGTGGGAGGGGTTGAGGGTGAGTGAGGTGTTTAGGGTGAAGTGTTGATGATGTAGGTGAGGGGTTGAGGGTGATGGAGGGTGAGTGAGGGTGAGGGGTGGAAGGTGAGGGGTTGCGGGTGAGGGTTGGGGGTGAGGGGTTGAGGGTGAGGTGTTGAGGGTGAGTGAGGGTGAGATGTTGAGGGAGAGTGGTTGAGGGTGAGTTGTTGAGGGTGAGTGGTTGAGGGTGAGTGGTTGAGGGTGAGTGTTTGAGGGTGACTGTTTGAGGGTGATTGGTTGAGGGTGAGTGGTTGAGGGTGAGTGGTTGAGGGTGAGTAGTTGAGGGTGAGTGGTTGAGGGTGAGTTGTTGAGGGTGAGTGGTAGAGGGTGAGTGATTGAGGGTGAGTGGTTGAGGGTGAGGGGTTGAGGGTGATGGCGAGTGAGGGCAAGGCTGAGGTGTTGAGTGAAGGTGAGGGGTTGAGGGTGGGTGAGGGGTTGAGGGTGAGGGAGGGTGAGTGAGGGTGAGGGAGGGTGAGTGAGGGTGAATGGTTGAGGGTGAGTGGTTGAGGGTGAGTGGTTGAGGGTGAGTGGTTGAGGGTGAGTGGTTGAGGGTGAGTGGTTGAGGGTGAATGGTTGAGGGTGAATGGTTGAGGGTGAATGGTTGAGGGTGAATGGTTGAGGGTGAGTGGTTGATGTGTGTGTGGTACCGTTCAAATAGAGTGGGGTATTTATAAGATGGTACATTTTTTTCTTATGCCAATAAATAAATCTAGAGACAGGTGTGGCGAAATGTTTTGAGCTGATGTACTTGCCATTAAAGTTGGTTTTTTTTTTTGTTATAGCATGCCTACATTAATGTGTGTGTGGGAACGTTAAAATACAGTGTTGATTATCCAAAAAATGCAAAATCGCAAATGTTTCAGTGAGGCAACATAGAAAATCTTTAGTCTGTAAGTTACCCTTAAAAATAGCATGAGGGGTTGATGGTGAGGGCGACTGGGTGCGGGTGAGTGGGTGAGGGTGAGTTGTTGAGGGTGAGTGGTTGAGGGTGAGTGTTTGAGGGTGACTGTTTGAGGGTGACTGTTTGAGGGTGAGTGATTGAGGGTGAGTGTTTGTGTGTGACTGTTTGAGGGTGACTGTTTGAGGGTGAGTGGTTGAGGGTGAGTGGTTGAGGGTGAGTGGTTGAGGGTGAGGGGTTGAGGTGAGGAATTGAGGCTGATGTTTTGAGGGTGAGTGAGGGTGAGATGTTGATGGTGATTCAAGGTGAGATGTTGGGTGAGGCGTTGAGGGTGAGTGACTATAGAATTTTTCTACCTTACTGTCATTCGACTTGAACTGTCAGCGCCAAGTTACCCTTTAAAATAGCATGAGACGTTGAGGGTGAGGGGGAGTGAGGGCGATGCTGAGGTGTTGAGTGAGGGTGAGGGGTTGAGGGTGGGTGAGGGTAGGTGAGTGTTGAGGGTGAGGGTAGGTGAGGGTTGAGGGTGAGGGTGATTGGTTGAGGGTGAGTGGTTGAGGGTGAGTGGTTGAGGGTGAGTTGTTGAGGGTGAGTGGTTGAGGGTGAGTGGTTGAGGGTGAGTGGAGGAGTTTTGATAAAAATCAATAAAGTTTACAGACGCCAATTTCAACCTTAATGTAATTTGACTGTAACTGTCTGATCCAAGTTACGCTTTACAAATGGCATAAGGAGTTGAGGGAGAGGGTGAATGTGAGTGAGGGTGAGGTTGAACTGTTGAGTGTGAGTGAGGGTAAAAGTGAGGGTGAGTGAGGCGTTCAGTGTTAGTGTGGGTGAGATATTGAATGCGAGTGAGGGTAAGGGTGATTGAGTCATTGAGAGTTAGTGAGGGTGAGGGGTTGAATGTCAGTGATGGTGAGGTGTTGAGGGTGAGTGAGGGTGAGGGTGATTGAGGGTGAGTGGGAGGGGTTGAGGGTGAGTGGGAGGGGTTGAGGGTGAGTGAGGTGTTGAGGGTGAAGTGTTGATGATGTAGGTGAGGGGTTGAGGGTGATGGAGGGTGAGTGAGGGGGAGGGGTGCAAGGTGAGGGGTTGCGGGTGAGGGTTGGGGGTGAGGGGTTGAGGGTGAGGTGTGGGGGAGGGGTGCAAGGTGAGGGGTTGCGGGTGAGGGTTGGGGGTGAGGGGTTGAGGGTGAGTGAGGGTGAGATGTTGAGGGACAGTGGTTGAGGGTGAGTGGTTGAGGGTGAGTGGTTGAGGGTGAGTGGTTGAGGGTGAGTGGTTGAGGGTGAGTGGTTGAGGGTGAGTGATTGAGGGTGAGTGGTTGAGGGTGAGGGGTTGAGGGTGAGGGCAAGTGAGGGCAAGGCTGAGGTGTTGAGTGAGGGTGAGGGGTTGAGGGTGGGTGAGGGGTTGTGGGTGAGGGAGGGTGAGTGAGGGTGAGGGAGGGTGAGTGAGGGTGAATGCTTGAGGGTGAGGGGTTGAGGTGAGGAATTGAGGCTGATGTTTTCAGGGTGAGTGAGGGTGAGATGTTGATGGTGACTCAAGGTGAGATGTTGGGTGAGGCGTTGAGGGTGAGTGACTATAGAATTTTTGTACCTTACTGTCGTGTGTGTGGGAACGTTAAAATACAGTGGTGATTATCCCAAAAATGCAAAATCGCAAATGTTTCAGTGAGGCAACATAGAAAATCTTTAGTCTGTAAGTTACCCTTAAAAATAGCATGAGGGGTTGATGGTGAGGGCGACTGGGTGCGGGTGAGTGGGTGAGGGTGAGTTGCTGAGGGTGAGTTGTTGAGGGTGAGTTGTTGAGGGTGACTGTTTGAGGGTGAGGGGTTGAGGGTGAGGTGTTGAGGGTGAGTGAGGGTGAGATGTTGAGGGACAGTGGTTGAGGGTGAGTGGTTGAGGGTGAGTGGTTGAGGGTGAGTGGTTGAGGGTGAGTGGTTGAGGGTGAGTGGTTGAGGGTGAGTGATTGAGGGTGAGTGGTTGAGGGTGAGGGGTTGAGGGTGAGGGCAAGTGAGGGCAAGGCTGAGGTGTTGAGTGAGGGTGAGGGGTTGAGGGTGGGTGAGGGGTTGTGGGTGAGGGAGGGTGAGTGAGGGTGAGGGAGGGTGAGTGAGGGTGAATGCTTGAGGGTGAGGGGTTGAGGTGAGGAATTGAGGCTGATGTTTTCAGGGTGAGTGAGGGTGAGATGTTGATGGTGAGTCAAGGTGAGATGTTGGGTGAGGCGTTGAGGGTGAGTGACTATAGAATTTTTGTACCTTACTGTCGTGTGTGTGGGAACGTTAAAACACAGTGGTGATTATCCCAAAAATGCAAAATCGCAAATGTTTCAGTGAGGCAACATAGAAAATCTTTAGTCTGTAAGTTACCCTTAAAAATAGCATGAGGGGTTGATGGTGAGGGCGACTGGGTGCGGGTGAGTGGGTGAGGGTGAGTTGCTGAGGGTGAGTTGTTGAGGGTGAGTTGTTGAGGGTGACTGTTTGAGGGTGAGTGGTTGAGGGTGAGTGGTTGAGGGTGAGTGGTTGAGGGTGAGTGGTTGAGGGTGAGTGGTTGAGGGTGAGTGGTTGAGGGTGAGTGGTTGAGGGTGAGTGATTGAGGGTGAGTGGTTGAGGGTGAGGGGTTGAGGGTGAGGGCAAGTGAGGGCAAGGCTGAGGTGTTGAGTGAGGGTGAGGGGTTGAGGGTGGGTGAGGGGTTGTGGGTGAGGGAGGGTGAGTGAGGGTGAGGGAGGGTGAGTGAGGGTGAATGCTTGAGGGTGAGGGGTTGAGGTGAGGAATTGAGGCTGATGTTTTCAGGGTGAGTGAGGGTGAGATGTTGATGGTGAGTCAAGGTGAGATGTTGGGTGAGGCGTTGAGGGTGAGTGACTATAGAATTTTTCTACCTTACTGTCATTCGACTGGAACGTGGGTGAGGGAGGGTGAGTGAGGGTGAGGGAGGGTGAGGGAGGGTGAGTGAGGGTGAATGTTTGAGGGTGAGGGGTTGAGGTGAGGAATTGAGGCTGATGTTTTCCGGGTGAGTGAGGGTGAGATGTTGATGGTGAGTCAAGGTGAGATGTTGGGTGAGGCGTTCAGGGTGAGTGACTATAGAATTTTTCTACCTTACTGTCATTCGACTGGAACTGTCAGCGCCAAGTTACCCTTAAAAATAGCATGAGACGTTGAGGGTTAGGGCGAGTGAGGGCGAGGCTGAGGTGTTGAGTGAGGGTGAGGGGTTGCGGGTGGGTGAGGGTAGGTGAGTGTTGAGGGTGAGGGTGAGGGTAGGTGAGGGTTGAGGGTGAGGGTGATTGGTTGAGGGTGAGTGGTTGAGGGTGAGTGGTTGAGGGTGAGTGGTTGAGGGTGAGTGGTTGAGGGTGAGTGGTTGATGTGTGTGTGGGAACGTTTAAATAGAGTGGGGAATTTAGAAGATGGTACATATTGTTTATGGAAATAAATAAATCTAGAGACAGGTGTGGCGAAATGTTTAGAGCTGATGTATTTGCCATCAAAGTTGTCTTGTTTTTTGTTATATCATGCCAACATTAATGTGTGTGTGGGAACGTTAAAATACAGTGGTGATTATACAAAAGAAGGCAAAATCGGAAATGTTTCAGTGAGGAAACATAAAAAAATTTAGTCTGTAAAAGCGTAAACGTAGAATAAGACGAATTTACATACCACGCAGTCGAGGAAACTTGTCCAAAAATAATCATGGTTATGTAAAGTAAATAAGTATTGTTAAAATAACTACACGTTTCTAGTGTTAATATTTGCGTACAGTGACATTGCTTACGTTTCGCTAAAAAGTTTTACGTTTGTAGTGTAAGTATTTCCTTTCAGTCGTTTTTTTTTTGGGGGGGGGGGGGGGGGTTTGGTGTTGTTATCGAGCTAACACCCGCGTCGCATCCTGCTGTTCTAAATTAGCACATCCCCAAAGGAACTTCACAAGTGATTACAATCTTGGCGACGGCGCTTAAAGTAGTCTAGCATCCTGTAGTTTTCGTGACGAAAGCCTTGCAGTCTGTGGCCTGACTTTGTGTTCATGTAAATGGGACAAAAATGTTTTATTTTAGGTGCAATGCTAGAGATACAATCGGTATTTTTAACGTAGCAGGCTTTATTTCGTGGTGTAGACGATTTCAGTGGTAGTCCTGCAGATTTGTCAATGTACAAGCCGATGTAACTTTTAAAGCGTATGTCATTATCTCGTGGTGTAGACGATTTCTGTTTAAAGTATATACTTTCGTGTGCCAAACAGTTTCACGTGGGGAGACAAAATGGGGAGGGGGCGGATCCGGAGGTGCGTCTGGAGAGGGGGAGTTGAAATGCGAGCGTGGCTGTGTACGGGGACAGAGGGGGGGGGTTCGGGCGTTAGTGGGTTGTGGAAGGATGTACAAATGTTTGGTAACAAATAAGTATGTTTCATTGTCCACTAAAATACATTTGCCGAAGTTAGAGTTGAAGAGGGAAATGTTTTCTGAAAGGAATAAAAAAGTCGTGATAATGGTAATACTTTCGTGTGCCAAACAGTTTGACGGGGGTACGATCCGGAGGTGCGTCTGGAGAGGGGGAGTTGAAATGCGAGCATGGCTGTGTACGGGGACAGAGGGGGGGGGTTCGGGCGTTAGTGGGTTGTGGAAGACATGTGGAAGGATGTACAAATGTTTGGTAACAAATAAGTATGTTTCATTGTCCACTAAAATACATTTGCCGAAGTTAGAGTTGAAGAGTGAAATGTTTTCTGAAAGGAATAAAAAAGTCGTGATAATGGTAATACTTTCGTGTGCCAAACAGTTTGACGGGGGTACACAAAATGGGGAGGGGGCGGATCCGGAGGTGCGTCGTGAGGGGGAGTTGAAATGCGAGCATGGTTGTGTACGGGGACAGAGGGGGGTGGTTCGGGCGTTAGTGGGTTGTGGAAGACATGTGGAAGGCTGTACAAATGTTTCGTAACAAATAAGTATGTTTCATTGTCCACTAAAATACATTAGCCGAAGTTAGAGCTGAAAGGAAATATGTCGTGGTAATGGTAAGACTTTCGTGTGCCAAACAGTTTCACGGTGGTAGACAAAATGGGGAGGGGGCGGATCCGGAGGTGGACAAAATGGGGAGGGGGCGGATCCGGAGGTGCGTCGTGAGGGGGAGTGGAGAAGGAGGGGGGAGTAGAGTAGGGGAGGCACGGCCTAACATCCGTGCAATCAAAAAGTGAAGAGGCGGAGCTGGGGGAGGCTGTCAGAGAGAGAGAAGGCAATGCAGGCTTGTGCACGCGCTTTTAAGCTGTTTGCGCATGCGCATTAGTCTAAAATGTCTCGTGCACTGCAAGGAATCGCCACGATTCCTTGAAAGTTGGATAAAGAGTGGATAAGCCCCCATAGTCTCGCAAGCTCGATGCGCATGCGCATCGACAGGCGAGACCTAAAAAAAGAATGGAGGCGTCTCTTGCGTGCAGTTCGCACACTTCATGGCGGCAGCCCTTCTGTTCTCACTCCGTACCTGCTCGAAGACCCCCCAACTATGCCCATCCCCAGGGACAGCCGGGAGGCGGTTTACTGCTCAGCAGTGTCCCACAAGTCCTCTGCCCTTTGTACTTGAAACTCTAGCCTCTCGGGGGACATGCCTTGTCTCTTTCCTCCTCCTCCTTCCGCACGCCTCTTCTCTTCTTGCCATTTCCACCCCCCACTGTCGGTATAATGCGCCCACTGTACGTTCCCTCCCTCTTCAGTCTACACCCTGTATAGTATTTTGTGTCTGGATTTAATCCTCGTCACAAGTCTGCAGTCTCCTTTTTCTCCCACCCATCTTTCTCAGTCTACACTTGTATACCCCCCTCTTTGGGCATCTTGTTTTGTTTCCCCTTTCTTCTCCATCTCCTCCTTTCCTCTCTCCCTTCCTCTCTCCCTTCCTTCAGGCACTTCTTATAAACATGTCTCCCCCTCAGGCCCTTCTCTTTTCTCCCACCCTTCTCCTTATCGCAAGCCTGCTTTCGTTTCTCCTTTTATTCTTCTCCAGTTCGTTCCTTTCTCATTCTCACCCTCCCCTTTTTCTCACAATTGCTCCCTTTCCTGCCTCTCTCTCCTGCTACCATGCTTCTCGCTATGCCCCTCCCTGGCCCCTTCTCCATGAATCCTATTTTTCCTTCTCCCTGCCTCCCTGCCTCCAAATTCTCTTCTCCCTAAACCTCCTCTCCTCCTTAATTTCTCTCCTGTTTCCTCTTCCCCTTCTTCCTCGGCTACGGATTGTCCTCCTCCTTCTGCTCCTTCTCATTCTCTTGCTTCTCTACCTTTCTTTCTCTCCCCTTTCCATCTCTCCTCAATGTCTCCTGTTAATCTACCTCTCGCCTTCTCCCAGGTCCCTACCCCACCCCCCTTCCTGGTTTCGCAGCGATAAAACAGTGCTCTGTGTGGAGAAGCTCTAGATTTTTTTCTCTTATGTAAGCAGAACTTTGTATCGGGCCGAGGGGTTGTTTATGGCCGCCCACACTACGGGTATAGTGGGTGTGAGTACACATATTATTGTGCTATAGGGTGACCAACTGGCATTGGTGCAAATTCAGGACGGTGAGTGTAAAAATTCAGGACAAAGGGTCAAAATTCAGGACACAAATTCAGGACAGGAGTTCAAAATTCAGGACAAAACTTCAGGACAATTGGATAAGTTTTACAGACACATCAGAGGTCGCGCAATAGTATATAAGCAAGCCCAGCCATATCCAAACATATTCAACCATTTGCAGACCTATCCATCATGTATCCTTCCATCTATAATTTCACTCATCCATCCCTTCATTCATCCTTTCACTCATCCATCCACCCTGTCACCCTATCCATCTGTACACTCATCCATCCACTCTTCTACCCATCCATCCATTCATTCACTCATCCATCCAGCCATTTACCCTTTCACCCATCCAGGCATCCTTTCACTTACTATCCATCCACTCAGTCACTCATCCTTCCACCCTTTCAGTCATCCATCCTCCCTTTCTCTCTCCATCGACCCTTTCACTTAGCAATCCTTCCTTCCATCCATCCATCCATCCACCCTCCCACCCATCTACTCATCCACTCATGAATCCATTCATTGACCCTATCACTCATCCATCCTTTCTCTCATCCATTTATCCTTTCACTCCTTCACTCATCTATTCATCCTTTTGGCCATCTACCTTCCTTTTCACTCACTCACTCATCCATCCTTACATCCACCCTTTCGCTCATCTGTCCATCCATTCACCCTACACTTATCAGTTCATCAATCCATCCATCATTTCACTCATGCATCCACCCACTCACTCACTCATCATCCACCTTTTCACTCATCCATCCACCCTTTTACCCATCCAGCTACCCTTCCACCCATACATCCAGCTATTTACCTTTTCTCTCTTCCATCCTTCCACTCACTCATCTATCATCCATCCTCTCATTATCCATGTATTCAATCTTTCATTCATCCATTCACCCTTTCACTAATTCATCCAGCCAACCAGCCATCCCTTCACTTGCTCACTCGCCCACCTTTTTCATATTAATTTTGAGCTGAGCCTTTTTGAGAAGAGGCCCATCAAGAACTTCACCCTCGCTGCAGGAGCCATTCCAGGACTGGGACAGAAGCCACCCAGGGCAGAGACAGGATCCAACACAGGGGGGACAGGAGCCATCATAGGTCGGGGGCGGGGGGGACAGGAGCCATCACTGGGGGTGGGGGGGAGCAGGAGCCATCACAGGAGCGGGAACAGGATCCACCAGGGTGGGCACAGGGGTGGGCATGCAGTATTCTAGTATCATCTTGGTCTCTTCCAGGGTGGGGTAGGGCTCCTCACCCCCTCCTGGACAAGACAACGAGAAGACAGACTCTCTTTCCAAAATGTTAGTTTTGCCCCCCCACACACTGATGTACAGTACTTAAAGGATATACTCCAAGAGAACTGATTTAACTGATTGTCCTCCATACTTTGTTAATCAGTGTGGGTGCGATTGTGCCATTTCTTTATTTTCTTACATTATAGACTGCATGTTTGAAGAACTGAGGTTTGCTTACAATCTAGTGACAGTAATTACAATCTGTGAAGAGAACCACGTGCTGCCTCGGTGTAATCAGGGCCAGTTCTAGGATGTTTGGGGCCAGTGGCGGCTGGTGACATTTGAAAGTGGTGAGGCATAACTATATTGTCCTAATGCACCGCAGTGAGCGAGCGTAGCGAGCAAGCCGGAACAACTTACGGAGGGTTCGGGGGAGAAAATTTTGAAAAAAGAGTGGAGAAATGGTGCATTTTCAAGCAAATTTGAGAAAGCAGGAAGGTTAATAAAGCAATTGTGAAAGTGCAGTTATTACATTAATAAAGAGATGTCATATAACATAGGTAGCTGCTTACTCAGTATGTGTGCCTTTGCTCTCCCTGTGTCCTTACATATCACTCCTCTGTGTCTTTGCTCTCCCAGTTCCCTTACATATCCCTCATCTGTATCTTTGCTCCCCCTGTGCCCTTACATATCACTCCTGTGTGTCTTTCCTTTGTCCGTGTCCTTACATATCTCTCATCTGTGCCTTTGCCTCGCCATGTGCCCTTACATATCACTCCTGTTTATTTTCCTCTTCTTGTGCCCTTGCATATCACTCCTGTCTGTCTCTGCTCTCACAGACCCCACTAGCTGGACACAGCAAGAACAAATGTCACAGTTAAAATACAATTTACACCAGGGAGTCTAAAATCGGAGCAGTACATTTCATACATAAATGGTATTATTGCTGGTGTTAATCTTTTACATCACACATAACAACAAATAGCATTGAATCTCGGTGCTTCATCGTCATACCTGATATACACAATGGTCTAAAACGATGACGGCAGAGCCAGGGAACCAACGTTCAGCCTTCGCCTCCCTGGGTGACAAGAACTGTGTGATCTTGGACATGCCACTTTGTTTTGCGCCCTTTTTTTAAATTTCCTCCTCACCAGTAAAACTCGACCCTTTAATTAGTAATAGCTTCGCCACTGCTTTAATAACTTTATTAAAAGCACGGGTTGTGACTGGAATTTTAAATGAGCAACAGTTGAAAGATCAGGCACTGGAGGGAAAGGCCTGGGACATGGGATCCCCTTTTCCCTAGGATTGGCATCTCCGACTGTAAACAAGACAGCGCTTGGAGGACTATGTGGCCACGCTCTAGGCGCTCTAAATATGGCATGAACACACAGAGCATTCAAAACATCATCTATAGCAACTCAGCCAATTGTCAACTGAAGTGTGTGGAAGTTTGAAGGCTCGGATTTGCACTCCTGAGCTATAAGGTACGGAAGGTTCAATCGGCAAGTGTTCAACTCACTGAGTCATTCATTGTACCACTGCACACTGAATTGGTTTTTGGCACTTTATAATAAGGATTGATACTTGTCAAAAATAACCACTTTAACCAACATTAAAACAATAAAAGTTTCAGTTGCCTTACAGGTTTTGCAGTGGGTGCATACCTCATACAGCTACTTTAACACTTTTGTAACGCGTGATCTGCCGGTTATACATGCATCTCTGAACACATGAAACAACTCACTGAGCAATGTTACCGATAATTCAAATAAGTGACCTACAACTTACATGCAACATTCTGCAGTAGGTTCTTTTGACCCTCTAAGTTATTTTATAATTCAAACCTATGATCAGAGTGAATACAGACCTCTCCAGCAAGTGCATTAACCACCTGAGCTGTATTAACCACCTAAGCTGTATTACTGGCATATCATGCGACTTGCCTGATGCCGAGAGATGCCTGCAGCAGGTGCCTTAAACCCTCTAAGGAATCTTAAATTGTGGTTTTGGAAAATTAAGGCAGGCCAGGCAGAACAGTTTTACTATCACATTTTTCTCAATGTCAAATTATTTTGTGGACAGTGTTTGTAAAATGAATCTATACGTACTGCCAGACCAAAGGCGGACTGTCACTGTGTCACCTGCTCTTTTCCTCCTTGCAGTGTATGGTGACTCACTCGCCCCATTTCAGCCGCCACCCCCTCCCTTGCCTCAGTTCCAGCCCTGCTGGCAATTGACTGACTCAGCCCCAGCCCGACTACAGCAAAAAGGGATTGCCTGAGATGTGATCGGACCAATTTGCACGCTGCTACTTTATTTTACCGCTGCTCACTGATTAGTGGAAATCTTAGAAGTAATGACGCGTATGGCTTAATATTATCACCTCTGAGAAATTTTCTTTGCCACGTTATTACTTGGGGCCCTGGGCAGAAATGGAATGTGTGAAGCCCCTCTAAATTGCGGAGACATGGCGCATTCAGAGCTGTTTGCATCTGAATAGATCCCCCTGCTCCTGAAGCTGCCGCCCCCCCCTCTCTGTCACCTTCAAGCAAGCACCTTTAACAGCTCATCAAGGGCTGGAGGTGTGAGGATTGCCACCCCGCTGTGCCTCTCCAATGCTGCTGGGTATGTCAGCTTTTGTCCTGCCTTGGAGTCTGTTACACTGGCCCTCAGCATCGGAGTCAAGAAGAGAGGTGGGTGGAAGATGCGCCGGCTTCAGGGAGGTGCGACCGGTGCCGGTTAAAATTACGGACAAATGGCGTCCGTTAAAAGATCCTTCACGGACAACGGACAGACGGCCGAAATTACGGACTGTCCGTGAAATTTACGGACGGTTGGTCACCCTATTGTGCTAGTGTGGCTGCCGGACGCTTGCCGTCCATCCTTGTAATCCTACTCGCGGAGATACAAATTGCTGCGAGATGACTTCTTTCGAAGTTTTGCTCCAAACAAAATGAATTCTCGTACGATAAATGCTCAAAATAATTTTTGGGTAGAGCATGCTGCTCCAGTCATTCTTATTATCTTTTGATCGCAGAGATCTCCTTCCCTTGCCACTCCACAAAAAGCACCTGCTGTTTCAAATGTTGAAGACATTTTTTGCTGAGCCAAGCCCCCGTTAATATTTTAATGTTCCACTCGTAGACTCGTTAAATAAATCCTCAAAACAAACAAATGTTTTAGACCATGATCCAGGCCTGTCTTAATGCTCTCAAGCATTCATTTTGTGTGAGTTAGGGGTGTGGTGACAGGCAAGAAGGGGTTGTTTTTCGACCTTTTCTCGCAGCATTACATATTTGATAGATTACCTAGGAAAACAAATGCTCTGACTGCGGACATATAGCATACTACCTTGTGAAATACAATTCAGAAGTAAAAGCTCGCCAATTTTTGTCAATTTAATAATCACTTTTTATTTATATGTGCTTGTACAGAATAAAGTAGGTCTCACACTTACGGAACTTTGAGCTATTGGCGTTGTAAATGACAATGCATTTTATTTATGTTTTAAAAACCAAAACATAAATAAAAGGCATTGTCATTTACAATGCCAATAGCTCAAACTCGCCTAAATGCGAGACCTATTGCATTGCAAATGCTTGTTCTGTAATCTACCCGACACGCACATTTCTCTTCACCATACTTGCAGTCGATTCTTAAGGAATGAAATAACAGTGTGGACACTAAGAAAAGTAAAATGTGAGAAAACCTGCAACATAATAAACAAAATAAAGCCTGCTCTCTCCAGCATACTAGCATACATCTGTGGATTTTACAAATGGAGGCAAGCACAGTAAAATGTCTCATCTGTTAAACAATTCACCCTCTCTTGCTCTAGCAGCTGTATTTAATCATGAATCTAACTATTTGGAATTTAGTTTGTTAGAAATCCATAAATCCTCGCATTTTGAAGTCAGAGAGAGAAAAGTGAACAAGCTCCCTCGGAAAACAGCGTCTGATATTTGATCTCAGTCTTTGAATGCACAGCAAATGTGACGAGATAAGAGGAAGGTTTACAGGCTTGTTTACAGAAACAGAGCTTGGAGTGAGTAAAAACACAAGAACTCATGTGAAGAGCTACGAAAAAATTGTGTTCCTAAAACTGTTCCTAAAATGGAAGCAGTGAATGAATAGTAGTACTTGGTTCATGCTCTCAGGGATGGCTAAACATAAGACGAGTCATGATGACACATGCATGCCATGGACAAATAAGGAGAACTAATATGAGAGCAATAATCGGAGCCAGCAAATAGGAAGCCTATGGGCGGGTGGAAGCCTAAATATTGAATACAGGGGGAGGAGCCAAGATGGCGACCGGAGCAGACCTGTAGGCTCCCGGCTCCGCCAGCCTGTTACCGCCGCTCCGTGATCCTGGCATGAATCCTGATGCATTTCACTAACGGATGAAGGGCGGCGCGGCGCTGATTCCAGCGGTGTGTTCCTGGTCTCTCGACCTGCCCGGCGGCCGGAGATAGCCGCGGTAATGCCCACAGCCCGGGAGCCCGTCTGCACAACAGCTCTTTGCCGTTACCCGGAGACCTGATGGCGGCCAGGATACCTGATCGGCGCTGACGACCTGGGCACCGGTGGGGACCTCACGATGCACAGTCTGTGCTGCGACGAATACGGCGATTGCAGAAGGAAGCCAGGAGCGAGCGCTCGTTGAGCTGAGGCACCCTATTGCAGCAGATCCTTTGTTTGAGGCAGGTACGGGCGGAGAGTGTTGCACGGCCATGTTTGATAGCCTGTGCTTGCCTGGCCCCGCGCCTCGCTACCCCCATGGTACGGGGCGCCTCTCCGCGCTGTGTGCCTCGCTGGTGCTGTACTCTGCAATGCTTTAGCCCCGCAAGGACGCTCGCCTGGGCCACGACTATCCTGTGATTCTCCCCGGATTTTCGCCATGATGGCTTTGTTTGAGGCTCCGAGGTGTGGGGGAGGGCGCCCGTCCCTGTCACTGGCCTGTGTTGCCCCGCCTGTGATGGGGTCCGATTCCCGAATGCCTTCCTTGGGAAGCCGGGGGCTTCAGCCTGCAATATCTCTTAAAACCCTCCTGACTGCCCTGCATGACCTCCGCGCTGATATGCGCCAAGGCTGCCAAGTGCTGTGGAAGAAGATGGACGACATGGCGTCGTCGCTACGGCGGGACTGCAATGTACTGACCCCGCCAAATCTACCCTCATCTCCGCTTGCGCTTCATGGCGATACAGTGCTTCCTTCTGCCGACTTGACAGAGGTGCCCGCTCCCGATTTTACTGTTACCCGAGATTGTCTGCCTGCTGCCTCTATCAGGGATACTTTGTTTCTCCTTTCACCGGAGAGTGCAACATTGTTGGAATATTCATCGCGTGTGCCTTGGGACATATCTAAACCATCGTCGACCTCATCACCGGCCCCTGGGTTGTGCCTTCTGACTTTGACTTCGAAGAACTTGTACGCTCTGCAGGTTCCCAGGGTACTTACTACTACAGTTGAAGGAGTTACTGTTGGATCTCGACGGCCATTTTGTGTTCCTGCGACACTCTCACTCTCTCTGTGGCCATATTGTTTCACTGCTTCGCTGTGGCTCTGCCTGGTGGGATTCCGACGTTCGGGACAGGGCTGATGACTTTTCCCTTATTGACACTGACTGTCTGCCTGGTAGTGACCCCGGACTGAAATACTTGTTGATGTGTTGATTGTGCATTCAGTGAGACTCCTACCTATTTCGTACTGTATGTCCTGTTCTGCGCGCTGGCCTCTCCCTGCATTTCAAGTCGCAAGTATTGTGTTATTTCCTTTTTGGTTCCTCTCTATGGGGCGACTGTTATTTTGCGGGCGGGTTGCTCAGGGACAGAAGTTACGGTTGGTGGGTGCCGAGCCTGTACTTGACTAGCCGGGAGGGATCCGGACCGGAACACTAACATGACGTAGGGGTTGTGGATGACTGGGAGTCCGGGAGTTCTGGTGTTGTAGTGGCTCCTCCCCGCTTCCTTCTTTTTGGGAGTGGTAGATCAGCTCGTTCTTTTCTTCCTCCCTATATTCAAGTGTTATAATGTTTCTCTTTTTGTTCCTTTCTTTCTTCCTTTTCTACGTTTTCTTGCTTTATCTCACCTTTCTTCTACCTATTTTCTTCTCTTTCTATATTTCGGGTTTAAGGGGCGACAGACACTCTGCTAGGGGGGGGGGGGTAGGCCATAGTCTCTGCATGTGTGTAGGGTGGGGGGTTACATTTTATTTTTGTTAGTTTCTATGGGACCTGTTTTTGCTTCTTTTATGTTTTTCTTTTTCCTCGGCCCGTGTTCAGGCATACTGGGTGAAGGGTGGCGGAGTGGATATGAGTGGGTGGTGGGGATCACTACCCTGTAACGTGGACATTGTGTGGCCATCCTGCCCGGTCGGGACTGCTTGTTGAGACGTGGATTGTGTGATTCGTAGCTACTGTCATGTCCCACCTGCATGGTCCTTGCTCTTCCTTTACCATTTTACGAGTACGGAACACTACGACCTGACTTTACTAGTTGCACAGAAAAAACTTGAAAACTTAACCTTAAATACTCCTGTGTCATGGTCTTGCGGCAATTTCCAGTCTGATTCCTGCTTACTAGCCGATGTGCAGCTGTATTACTATGTCACCGTATTGCATGCCTTGGTGCTACATGAGAGTTCGTGGCCGGCCGGAAGGTTGTAGGCCCGTATTTGTTCTGTACTTCGTGCACAATAAAGGTTTTCAAAAATTAAAAAAAAAAAAAATATTGAATACAACATGCGATGTCTAGCTTAGACCTAAAGAATCAACACTTCCCAACCGTCTCTACAAACCTCAGGAAGCACGCCCACCAAATTCTTCAACACTTGAAGCCACACAGGTCTTCGCACCCTTTCCTGCCTCCATCTCTTTCGTGCCCAACCTGCCACAGTTGTCTTGCCTTTTTTCTCAGTTGACAGTTCACTACCGCAGTAAAGCTTTCCACAAAAAGTTAATTCCACCAACTTACCAGTGACTGTAACTGGAGACAAACCTATCTTGAATAAAATGCTAGGAATAACGCCCAGGCATGCATGCAGGCTCTCTTGGTCGACTAAGATAAGCACTGTTTGGTCAGTTCTACCGCACGGGCCATCCTACGTCCCATAACTGTTGCTGTATCTCTACCCTCACCTGGTTTGCTAAGGGTGTCCGCCACAGAATCTCCTCAACTGCGAACGAGACAAAGCATCCACAATATAATTGTTAACTCCAGGGCTTTGCAGGGGTTTGAACACAATGTTCCATTTCTAAGACTGTGCCACAAAAACTCACAACTGCAGGACCTTGACATCCGTCCCTGACTGTCTGTTCACTACATTGACCACTGGCATATTATTCATATTGAACATGACGTTCTTGTTAGCAAAATGTCCTCCCCACAAGGCAACTGCCAACAGCAATGGAAACGTTTTTAGGAAGGCAATACTGTGAGCACCCACTTTCCATTCTTCTGGCCAACTCTCTGCACACCATCTCACTTGCCAATAAATACCAAATTCAGTTGCACCAGCTGCATCAGAAAAAATCTGAATGGACTATTCCACCACACTCCCCACCCCCCAAGCCCTGCATGGGCACTCGGTTAAAACCCTCCAGAAAATTCTGTCAGAACTTCAAATCGGTCCTCGCACCCATTGGCAAATACATCCTGTGATTGGGTAATGAGGCGTCTGAATTAAACAAACCCAAACTCCTGCAAAAAAAGTACAACCTGCCCACAATCCGCAACAGGCAAAAATGAAGTGCTCCAACAGGACTTGAATAACTCTGACCGAAGCCTTCTTATTGGACTGCCAGCCGCGGTCCGTGCAGGTAACAGTGATGGGGCGGTGGGGCCAGGTAAGGGGGATTTCGAGGGGTGATGATGAGGGAAAAGTAAATAAATAAATAATTTTCCCTCAGCATCGTCCCTCGGATTCCCCCTAACCTGGCCCCACTGCTCCATTGCTGTTACCTGCACGGACTGCGGCTGTGGACAGCGTTACTTTCAACAAAGCCAACAATGTTACTTACTGTTAAACTGATAACCTTGTTTTCTCCCATAGGACTGCATTGACTGCTTTCTTGTGAAAATGTTTCTGTCTGGAGCTGGTTTTGAATGAAATCCTAAAACTGCATATGTACAAAAACTGATTTACTTACCTTTTCTCTAAGAAATGTCCCAGTGTGATATCTAGGTACATCACACTGAGTAGAACAAGTAGCTTAAAAGGAAATCTGAAAAGTAATGTACAAAGTAATCTGAAAAGTAACGGAAAAGTAATTCCAATAGTTTTATGAACAAATGACTTACCTGTGACCAATCCAATTGCATTCAAATGCATTAAAACTGTATTTACCTGCATTATTCTTGCAAAGTATTATCACACTTACCTGTACCAGGCCTGGCTTGGTTCTAGAAAATGAAATACAACTAAATAATATTTTTATACACACAAATTGGTCTGAGTTCAGTCTTTGAGTGTGTGACATCATTTGTTGCCTGAGTGGGTACAATAAATGCTTAATACTACCCTCTGATAAAGCCTTACTGCTCGCCCACACTACCACAAATTCCAAAGTAAGGTATAATCTACTTTTACCTCTGCCTACCTTTGGGGTTCCACTGGACTCTGTGCTCACTATACCTTACTTTGGTATAGTATATTCAAAGCCAGCCTCCTCCACCTGGTACTCTTTCTCTTCGGCTTTTTGAGATTTGGGACTCAATTGGTGCTTCCCCTGCTGGACAGAGGGCTTTAGGCCAAGATTCCAATCATGGTGTTTCCAGGTTCGGGCAGGGCCCTTACTTGATGTTCTGTGGCCTTTTCCAAGCATGGCACACAGCCTGCATGGCCAAAGTATTTTGTGAGGTGTATATATACCAGTTTTCTTCTGAGATTTTAGCTGTATCTTTTGTCGAGATAGGTCACTTAGTTTGTTCACAATCTTCCAGAATTTGCAGTGCTTGTTGGTGTTGAGCGTACAGAACTTTGACAGTTAAAATATCATTAGTCTCTCTTTTTTGGGCGCACAAGGGATTTCTGTGCGCAAGCTTGGACTTTAACAGTTTGGTTTTCAGTGCATCATCATTGGGACTTTTTTGATAAGCAAGGAAGGCTTAATTGAGACTCAATTTCAGCTCTTTTGATTTTCTATTGACTGCCGACTGGGCGAATCTTTGTGTGTTCCTGGTGCTTTTTCCTATGGCTGCTTGATTGTAGACAAATTCTGTTGTGCATTTCTTCCAGATAGTATGGAAGATGCTTGTGTTGTCCAAAAGGACTGTAAGCGAACATTTGTCTGCTTCCGATAGATAGTGAATTGTCCTAGACCATTTCAATCTTTTTGTTTACCGTGTAGATACTGCCTTGTATTGGGCCTGCTGGCTTATGACTGTCCAGGAAAAGGGCATGACATAGCTCTTGCGGTACTGTTATGGCAGAGTTTTTGGCTTTATTTAGCAGTGATATAGACCTTAGTCTTGCTCACATCTAGTATAGGTATTCTTAGCCTGTGTTGGCCCTTTTAAGCCCTTTTTTCCAGACCTAGAAGAGGATAGCTGCTTAATATGATAATAGATCCTTTATTCTTGACTTTAACCTGTCTATTGCCTATTGGCTTTGACATATTAGACACATTGGTATGGTTTATGTAGGTATTCTGACAGAGCTAAGGGGCATTTCATCCCTTTCAGGCCTACAGGCCTAGAGCTAGAGGGACTCCATCTTGATGAAGCTGAGAGGCTTTTCAGGGCAAAGGCAAAGTTTATAGTTATAACTGTTGTTCACCCTAAGCGGACCGGAGAGAACCGGCCAGAGCTGAATCTAATCAGGAATTGTTCCCGGGCTCAGGTCTCTAGACGAAACAAGCAGACTGGTCACTGTGGGAGCGTCTAGCGCAAGGAGCCTGGTGCATGGGATTGGTGGGAGGAAGCTGCTGGCTGGAACTTTCCATGAGGAAACAGCATTCTATATCAGTGAAGTGCAGAGGCGGAGCCAGTGAGTCGAGTAGAGTGAGAGTCGAGTGGAGGTGGCGAAGCCAGTCAGTCGTGTTGAGGTGGAGGAGTGGAAAGCAGTGGAGTGGAGTTGGCAGAGAGAGAGGGTTCAAGCTGGAGAGAGCTGAGTTGAATAGTGAGCTGGAACTGAAGGAAGCAGTCAGAAGCAGTTACTTATCAGGAGGAGGTGTGAATAGCTGGAGTCTGAAGTAATGCCTTTTAGAAGAGACGGAGGAGAGATCATGGACTAACCTATGGGAGCAGATGGAGTTAATTGGACATTGGCGCAGAGACAGAGTGAATAAGCTAGTGGAATGAACGGTGATCAGAGCGGCAGGAACCATTAAGATTGAAGCTGGAAGGTGGAGACAGTTCGTGGGGGAGAGGAGTCCAGTGCAAAGTGATCAGCGCAGAGGTGTACCCAAGAGTGCAGGAGAGAGAGAGAGTCTGAGATGAGCCAAGGCACAGACGAGAGAGGAACCCAGATGACAGCTAGAACAAGACTACACACTAATCAGGTGAATTCTAACCATAACCTTGCCCTTATTCCCTAAGCTATTGTATGTTTAAATCTTTTCTCTTTCAGCTGAGTGTTCCTGTTATGTTTAATCTTTTCTCTTTCAGCGGTGTGTTCTACCTATAGTCTTTGTCAGTCACAGATCTGTGTAAATGTTAATATTGTAGTAGAATAAAACCCCAATTTGTAGTAAATTAAAGCGCCTCATACTTTTGTTCAATCTAGGTAAATAAATCTCCTAGGTGTTTACTAGGTACATGAATGGATGAGTAATCCCAATCAGGTAAGTGGTGATCACATAAATAGGGAGTGAGTGGACCTATGATGCCAAGAATAAGAGGTACATTATATTAATTGGCTAACTCCTAATATTGTAGTAGCAGACCCTTAGTGAAGAGACTTCCCAATATATATATATATAGGTGTTCATAGGAATGTGGTCGTCGTTGATATGCGGCGTTAGTGAGAGCGTTGGGTGGGAGACCAGCGTAGATACCCACAAGATTGTGGCTTGAATAAGTGAGAGCGCCAGTAAGGAGACTGGCGTGTAGGTTTGCCGGATTGCGAACCGTTTGGAAAAGGGAGCATTGGGTTCTGCAGGCCCATGTGTAGACGCACCGGATTGTGTGTCATATCTGCCCTAGGGTAGACCGGTCTGGGTCTGAGTGGCCACGAGACCAACTGATGTGAATATAAGTGTGGTGTAGGGTATGGATATCCCTAGTAATCAGTGAGTATTCTTAGTATCCCTATAGATTTAGTGGTGTTTTTAATAATATGAGCTTGTATATTGCGAGTTCCCCATCCTCAGGTAGGTACCCAGGTGCCTGGATAGTTGGTCCTGAGGAGGGATGTGATTACGTTCTGGCTGGGTTGGAGGGGCCCCTAGGGGCTGATCCCATCTAATCAGAAAATCCAGCCATAACAGGTACATGATCACTTACAGCCCTTGGCATTATTGAAAAGCTGGAGACCAAATGAATGCATGGGCTGGAAAGCACTGTGCAGTCTAATAAAGAACGTGGCTTATGATTGTGGTAAGTAAAGGAGAGTGAATGGTCTCTTTGAAAATGACCGTTGATTGCTCATTGGTTCAGGAACTCCAGTTCTCTAATGAGCTGTCTGCACTTTTTATCATGCTTGAAGATAAAGTTTGGAACTTGTTCTGGGCCCAACCAGAATGCATTTTGAGCTGGAAGTAGGTCCTCATCCTGAACCAACCCCAATAAGTTCATATTGAACTCTCCAGAAAGGATTATTTCTGTAGGATGTGGTCCATCTTGCAGGTCTATAATTTCCCTTATCAAATGTTCTTTGGCTAACTGTTATAATTTCATTTTTGGGGGTATGTATATATTCATTATCACTACGTTGAGCATTTGTGGGCCTTAATTCATAGTGGTTAAGACTGTTTGCAAGCCACTCCTTCCTGCCGGTTTCATGATGTGAGTACCTATTCAAACTGTTTAACTAATATAGCCTGGGATGAGGGGCAGTTTTTCAACCCATGTCTCTTGTACCATGATTATCTGAAAGGAGAGCAAAAAGTCTCAAAGCCTGCTAGTTTATTTGGGCAGGCTGTTGATGTTACATGAGCAAATTCGGGACAGCGATAATGTTGTGGAGTCTATTCATGCTTGCCATTTGGATTGATTTAGGGCTCCTGGAATCGAGCTCCAATCATTGTCTTGTGTAGGCCTTCCGTTGGTAATTTTGTACATCGGAAGAATAAGAGGGCTGAGGGATGTTGACGATTTACTCCGTGCGCCTCTCAAAATCGAGCTTGAGTGTTGTGTGAGGTGGTAGGCGACTAATTTATCTTGCGAGGATCTAGGATGTGAGTACATGCCAATTTTTGGTTGGGCGACACCAATATCCTGCAGTTTTTAAAAGTTGCAGAAACTCTTAGAGCCTGATTGGCAGCTGCGAATGATGACCAGGTCACCTAGGTAGGTTTGTTGATTCGTCCTGATGTTGGAGCCATGAACTCAACCGCAAAAATATCGGCAGTTGTCAAGTCCTTGGTTTCTGGAATTTGTCTTAGCAGTTGGAGGATGATGCCACAACTGAGTAGGTCAAAATGACCTCTCGATTGATACTCAGGATACATTAACACTTCTTGGCTGCCTATTGCACCGGGGAGGAGGGTCCCTGTATCAATAGCATGGTTCCCAATGGCTTAAAACTGCTGGGCCTCTGTTTTGGAATATTTTAATCTAATGTCTGATTGCCCTTTGAGCCTTGCTACAAAGGTAATTGGATCTAGTTTGTTCTATTGGGGCCCTTTTTTTTCTTGTCCTGAGTTGTATGTGTCCCAGTTGAGATTGGTGATTATCGCCGCTGTTGCCTGATCTGTAGCCAAAGTTGACTTTTTGCTCCTTGCTTATGGTGATGTACAGTTAGTCACTAGACCAAAGCTTCTTGTTTTTTGCTGTACAGCCAAATGTGAGTGGGGGGGTGGCAGGTTTTGTTTGGTGTGTGTGGGGGTGGCAGGTTTTGTTTGGTTTGTGGGTCCACTTGGTTGCCTGCACTGAGGGGGTCTATCGGCCCTTCCTTTTGCAATTGCCCTCGTCAGGGGTATTGCAAGGTCCTCCTCGCCTGCTTCAGCTGCCGCTTAGCAAAGTTCTCTACAGGCTCCTATTACCACCTCTTCCGGAGTGGCTCCTACCTGAGATTTTGCAATATCTGGATTAACAGCTTGAGGTGCCGTGTAGTCGGCCTGGCAGTAGTCGGAGTTTGGTGTATTTGTGCAAGTTTGGATTATTGTTTAGGTTGCTAAAAAAGGAATAGATGCTTTTCCTCATGGCAATTTTTCCTTCTGTTTTTGTGCTTTGCGCCGATTCTTCCACTGTGGTCCTCCTGACGTTTGGTTAGGGGCCGATTGTATTGTATTGCCTGGCCACTGACAGTGGTGTTATGCGTATTTCTGGAGAAAAGCTAGTTTGTGAGGAGGCGGTTAGCGGGAGCATCCTAAATTGTCGCCACTCGGGCTATGATGCCCGTGGATAACGGAGAGTACTGAGAAATTTGGCACTTGCAGCCCCTGGGTTTGCTTTTTTTTACTTTGTGTGATGATTGCAAGGCAGACTGGGTCCCTTGGGGGCTTGCATGGCCAATGAGGATTCTAATATAAGGATATTTGGCAGATTTACAGTTTTCAAGGCCTTTTGGAGGTCGCAGAGAATGTTGCCCAGGATTGCAGGGAGTGACTCCAGTCTGTCTAGATTTGGTGAGCAGGCACATATGACTGGTAGTTGAGGGCTTCTACCATTAGTTTCAGTGTTCCTAGGAAGGTTGCCCTCACATCTGCTGTTGCATTTCCTTTGTCAGTAAAGCTGACAGTAGCAGTTTCATGGGACTCTGCTTCGATGAAATTTGAGTAGTCCAGTTGGTCTCCGCCATACGTAGCTAACATGGCTTCCCAACCTGTTGAGGTGAGCGAGGCCTGATTTTGTGAAGGTTTTGTTTGTGATGGAGCAAGGTGAAAACAAACATTTTTGCATACTCCTTGTGAATACAACTCTCCATAACAGTTGCATGTACTAATCGTGTGGTTTTGAAGTTTAACCAACATAGAATAGAATGCACCTACACAAATATACGTGGGATACTAAAACTGCATGTAATTGCCAAGCGTAATTTACTAATATGTTATGCATCTCGTCATAAAAAGTACGCATTTGTCATATATTAATCAGAAACTGCATGAATGTGCTTTTTGTCCGTTTATTTGTGCCATATATCAGGAAGATTGGTAAGAGGAATCACCCATATGTGTTGCTTAAAGCTAGGTAAATACTAACTGGAATACTATTAGAAAGGGGTAGGTAAACAAAAGGGCTTTACTTCTAAAATTTACATTTATTTGTGTTTGTTTCTATAATAGTTCCTAAATTGAGGCCTATGTGGTCAAAAGAAAATGGAAGTTGACTGTGACTCTCAGGTGGCGGTCTAAGGACGCATGCGCCGACTGGAAGCGCGAGCTGCCTGTGCCTTTGCAGAATGGGCCAAGGATAATGTGGCCTGCCACATGGAACAGATGCCTACTTTTTCGAAAGTCAGCATCCAAATCGTGGGAATGGGGCATCGAATAACAATTTAAAGGACACATCGAAGGAAGCATGACCTGAACAATGGGCTCACAATTCTTTTTCAATTATAACAGTGACTCTGCATAAATTGAACAGTAATGCGATGAGGTGATGCTCATCCACCTCTAAATTGTCCAATCACGGACACTCTATGACATAAGAGTTATGAATTTAGATAGATAAGTTAGTGAAAAGGGGTATAAAAGAGGATATTTGGGACGATGAAAGAAGCTTTTTTTCTGATCTAATCTTTGCACCCTTAGATGCTGCCGGACTTTGACATTTTTCTGAACTTTAACTTTTGAATGGGTGCGGAATCCTATGTGAAGGGAACATCGAGAGAGATAGAGAGGTGTTCTTTGGGAACTATTCTGTCTTACGCTGATGTTGTCATTTCTACATTTTGGAAACATTAATTTTTCTTACTTCCTGAACTGTCATGCTAATAAATGAATTTTTTTAATCTAAATTTTTCTTTGAGGTTATTAATGCATAATTGAATTTTCCTTTGAAATAAAACGTAGAGGTCATGCTAGGAGATTTCATCTCTAAATAAAGATTAAATAAATGGAGAATTAAGCAGGTCTTGTTATCCTTTAGTTAACTTTTACTAGCAGATCCATTGACAAATAATGGTGGGGTGTTTTTTTAATTGTCTTTCCTTTGAATTTAACCATGGTATTAAATTTAAACTGCAGGTGTAAATAATGTATAACATTTTAGTTCTAGACACTCCACTATAATCCAGCAGCTCTTCTTGAACTTCACAGAATACTCGGAGCAGAGTAAATGTGTTTGAGTGACTTGCAGTGTTATGGGCCCACTGATGATTAAATTGAAAATAGCTCCCTGGGTTAAGGTGATGGTTCATAGAAAATTTCTGGAGTTGAAATGAAATTAAATGAATCTTTATTGTTCAGTTATTAAAAATTGTTACAATATTCTATCAATAAAGCAAAAACTTGTTTAAGAACTCACAATTAGTTAGGAATGAAGTAGTCGTTTAAAAAGATTTAAAATAATTAAAATGACTGTTGTTATGATTATTGTCTTATCTAGCAGTGAAGTGTTGTGCGTAGGATTTAAGAAAAAAGTTTTTTATCAGTCTCTCTTGCTTGATGGTCGACTAAACTGTTATAATTCAGTTTCAGTTTGGCTCGGATTGCGTCTGTGAATTTCCCTAGTCAGGCCACAATTTGGGATATTTTAATAGAGAAGCACAGGTCGGAAGCTTCCCTGCAACTTTGTAGGCCAAGCAACCTACGGATAGGGAGAACCAAGCGCTACCGCTCACTGACTAGCTTTGGGCAACAGCACAACAGATGGAGCCAGGATTCACGCTGGTAATTGCAGAGTCGGCAAGCCACTGAATTATCCTGCCGGGCCCAAGTTGAGTTAAAATCCGTGAGCCGCAAAGCGAGCAGTCTCATGTAAGAGATTCTTCCCCGGGCCAGGACTGTCAAAGCTTGCTCCAGGTAGGGCTGCGGTTTTCCCATGGTGTCTGAGGAGTCCAGTCAGGAGAGATTCAATTGGTGATGCAGGCTTTCCAAGTCGCTTTCAAAAGATATTCTCTTGGCCTGAGTATTCACTGTTTTCCTCCAAGCTGTTAGCGGGATGTCAGGATTATGCAGATTATGGATGATGATGTCCAATATTCTAATGCCTCCTGCCAAATGCACCTGCCATGGGGAACCCTCCTCTTCAAAGAGCTTTTTAATTTGTCTTTTTAATGACAATTCGGGTGCTCGCGTTGTTCTGATGTAATATTTTATTAAATAACCTGAGCAAGTAATGTCTGGACTGGTGAGACCCAACTCCAGCCTTACTCTTACTCTCCTGGCCTGTCTAGGGAGAGCTAGGACTTTTTTGTAAGCCAAAATTTGATTGTTCGCAAGGAACTCATTGAAGGCACCGGGGAAAACTAAATGGCCATAGTTAAAGAGGGCACTAGCTTTGCCTTAAGAACTTTCAAAATGGGTTCAGCAGTTGGACTGTGAAGTCGCTGATTAAGGCTTTTTAAAGAGAAAAAGATGCCAGCTGCTTTCCTTCTCAGATGTTTCAGATGGGCTGTAGGTTTTACCCTATCCAATAGCCAAAAGCCCAAATAGTTGTAGCTCATACTTGTTTTAATTTCAGGGCCCCAAGTTGCCAATGTGTGGTCTTCTTACGCGGGTAGTTCCTGTATATAAGTACCCTAGTCTTCACCTGGTTCACCAGGAGTTTGTTCTGTTGGTTATATCCATGCAAAGCTTTTAGGGCCTTCTGTAAGCTAGTTCTCGTGTGGTCCATAATCACAATGTCATTCGCATACTGGAGTATTTGAAGCTGCGTTTTTCCCAGTTTGGGGGGCAATAGGCTTGCCCCCTCCAGCGCTTTCCCGAGATCAGCTGTGTACAGATTGAAAAGTATAGTGGCAAGTACGCACACTTGTTTTAAGCCGTTATTAGTTGGTACCTTAGCGGGGACTAATGTTTGACTAATTTTAATGCGGACCCAGGTCCTCTGATATAGGGAAATTATGGCTTTTAGCAGCTGTTGGGGGATTCCCCAAGTGTGTAGTTTTTGCCACAGCTACCAACGATCAACCCTATCAAAAGCTGCACTATAATCCACAAAGCAGCAGAAAAGTGGTAACTGAGATGTCTGGGTAGCGCGGTTAGACAGGTGGCCCAGTACTAAGATGTTGTCTGTGGTAGAGGTTTGGGCCCTGAATCCTGTTTGAAATGGGGGAAGAGTGGTATTATCTGTTACCCAGGCTTCCAGTTCTTTCAAAAGTATTCTGGCGTCCAATAAAGCAATGAGCCGGTAATTTCCGAATTTTGTACTGTCCCCTTTTTTGTAAATTGGGGAAGTATTGAACCTTTCGACGATAAAGGAACAGTAGATGTGGCAAAGGTGTGCTTAAAAAGTGTTGTTAACTGCTCTGCCCAGAATCCTTGCGAGGCTTTAAACACAGATGCGGGAACTCCATTGGGTCCTGGAGCTCCATCTGACCTCATGTTTTTAATCCGGGTGATTACCTCGGCTACTGTGATGTTAGAAGTTTTAATGACTTTATCTTTTGTTGGAGATTGTTGATGGGAGTAAGTTTGGGTAATATCTTGTTGGGTTGAGTACAGCTGAGTTGCATATTTAAACCACTCCAATGCGGCCACTCCATTTTCTTTTGTCTGGCCGGTGTTGGAAAATTGCTTAATATATCTCCAAAGTGTTGTATGTGTCCCCTTTCTTTGAGGAAGGTAAACATTTTCACCCATTCTGACTCCATTTTCTTGGAGCGTATTTCCCAGACTTTCTTCCTGTGCGCTGCGCGGAGAGCTGTGATTTCCTGAGGTTTGATGTTTTTGGTGCCTTTCCTTCTTGCCTTTAAGGCCCTTGTAAAACTGTGTTTTGTGTGGATTAGGTCTCTTGATTTGACAGTTAACGGAGGTCCCTGGGAGTGGGTATCCTGCACTTGGGTGCCTCCAATTTGTACCCCTAGGGCTAGTTTTAATTCTGCTAAGAGTGCTTCCCAATGGACCTGGGCAAGACTAGACTCATGACTGTGGAATGTGACTCTTTGTGAGTTACCCACTGCAGGATTTTGGGGCCAAGATTGATTGTCCATTTTATTCTCCTCAGGATTTCATAGCGTTCTTCAGTTGTGTTGCAGGTTCCCCACTTCGCTGCAGTGTCATCCTCAGTGGCCTGTGGTCACTCTTATCCCTATTGTCCACTTTAAAGTTGTTAAAGTATGGTACTAGATAGTCCGAGAAGAAAATTTAGTCTATTGTGGACTTGTCCCTAACGGTGGGTAGAGGGAGCCAGAGAGGATCCACGGCTGTTTGGATAGTGTAAGCAGAGACCAAACTGTGATTTAGAAAGAGCTGCTGCAGTGAGGCGCAATTGATGTGTGATGGAATATGCAATTTCGACTTCCCTAAGTCCCCAGTGTTCAGATCACCGGCGATAACGGGAAGGTGTGAAGCATATTTGTTTATGAGCTGGTCCATTTTTGTTGTCATTATTTTTAGAACATGTTTTTTTTGCTTGGAGGCAGGGTTTACATAGCAATTGATTACCAAGAGACGAATTGGATTGTTAGTTTTTAGGCCGCTCACTAGGACGGCTTGCATGTCCGAGATGTTGGTTGCAATAAGAGTAGTCTCTAGTCTGCGTGCATGGTTAATGTAAATTGACAGCCCACCAGAAGCTTTCCGAAAATGTTGCGTTTTATAGCTGTAGTGTGTAATTCATAGAAACCATGAAGAATTGTTGGTTCAGTGGCCCAGGTCTCTTGTAGGCACAAGGTGTCATTTCCACGGAAGTAGTTTCTCACTGAATTATTGTCAAGAAGTCTTTTTAAGCAAGCTACATTCCAGGAGATCATGGACAGCTGGATGTTATTTCCCGTATTCTGGTGTTGAGCAGTCGGCGTGCAGCATTTTTGATGTTAGAAGTGCCGTCATAGTTTCTGCTCTGCTGGACGAGACCTGGTGCCCGTCCAAGGGGAATGACTTGGCCTACTTGCGTACACCGTCCTTTGTTCAGAGGTACTTGTGATCCTAAATGTATGATACATACTCGGCTCAGTGGCTAATTTTCTCGCTTGTGGGTTACACTCTGTCCCCTTTAGGACTGAGTAGACTTCCTTAGTATGTGGTAGTGCCGCTAACACGTACGGATATTTCTCTGGGACAGGATAGGCAATATCAATGCCCCAGTCTGCCATTTGCGATATTTCTTCTGAAGTTAGCCCGTACTGGAGTGGCGACTCAGCCCTATCGAGGTTGAATCCCCATGGGTATCACTGGTGAGGCGAAGGAACTTAACCCAGACTAATTCATCCGATAGTTTTCCTGACAACGTCGGAATGTTTTAAATAGACAAAGTATATTAACCCTATTTAAGATGTCATGTTGGCCCTTGATGAGATATCTAGGCGTGAGGATTACCTCATGTTTTTTTTTGCAAACTTTACTTGGATTACCAATTTGCTCGACTTTAAGATCGATGTTTGGACCAGTGTATAAAACATTTTGGTTGATGCTTGGGCCTATATCGCTCTGAATAGTCTCTGTGCTGGGCCTGGGATTTTGTGTTGGGGGGCTGGTCCTCAAAGGAGCCAATGGGAAAGGGCCCTGTGGGGCACACATACCAAAATCAGATCCTTGTTTATTAGGTGGACTTAGTTGATCTTTGTACTCCGATTTCTTGATGTTGGTGGTTGGTGAGGGAACTGTTTGAGTATTTATTGCCGGACCAGGTAGGTTAGGCGAGACCCCTGTTTGGGGAATTGACTGTAATGCTCTTTCAGTCACTTGATTTGCTTATGGTGGAATTGATACTGTAGATATTTCCTCGCTCAAAGCGTGTTTTGTAGTGAAGATTGGAAAATTCTGGATTTTCCCATTGTCGACTTGTGATATTTGGTTACAGGTTGACACGGAGTAGGCAACCTTTTTACTAGCCTTTGTTTTTTCCCCTAATTTCTTTAGCTTTTTTTTGGCCCTCCTTGAGAGGGGAGCATCCATCTTCCCTGGATGGAATTGGTGCTCTAAAGCACTTTGGTTGGGTGTGTAGATCTAGGGCTGGAGTTAAGGCCTAGTAAATTGGTGTGAACTTTGGTGGATGAGGGTAAAACTTGGTTGTCGGGTTTTATTATGGAATTACTCTGGGAAATTATAGCCAAGTTGGCTTGATGCTCTTCACTGTTTGTTGTGGATGCCATGCCACTGTTTGATTGGCAAGTGGTTCCTTCTCTTTGTTCCTTCAGTGCGGCTACCAAAGCTGTTAGGAGTTTTAGGGAGAGTTGCCCATTTATCAATGAGTTCATCTCACGTGCAATTACAGTGTTGGATGTCCTGCGTGTCACTGAGCTTATTTCCTATGAAGTCAACCTTGTTGTTTAACTTCACCAAGCATTGTGCAATTGTTGATAGCAAATCAATTTGCAGCTCCATTTTATTGGACTGCCAAAGTAGTGCCCTTGCCGTTGATTCATTTGTTACGCCAGTTAAGGTTGGATCAGGGTCATTTATGAAGCTGCTACTATGTAGACTTTGGCTTTTTAAACTCTGAGTTGGTGAAGAAGAGAGTAGAGTATTGTTGGCCGGTCTAAGGAGTTTTGGGGTAAGCTCCAAGGTTCTTTGTATCTTTGTTTCCAAATTCTGTAAGAATATTGGTGATAGGAAACCACAGTTTCCTTGTTGTGTTGGTGTTTTCTTCTTAGTTGAGCCACATCCTGATGGCTCTAAGGAAGGCATCGAAGTGGGGGACTGCCGAGTTGTGTGCTGGTGGGAGTGTATTTTGAACTGGGACAACCTGCACATGTTTTCCAAGAATTGGAGCAGGGGTGGTCCCAGGTTGGTAGGATGGGTCAGTTGCTTGATTGGATTCATTTCCTGGCCAAGTGCAGGATTGGCTCCGGCGTCTCCCAGTTTGAATTCATTCGCCTGATATCACAGAGGTCTGAGTGCTATAGAATCTCTCCATAAGGGAGTTCGTGACCTTGCTGGATTTAGTCCTTGCTGGTAAGTCGAGGGGGCAGGGGGAATTCCTGTCACTGAGATTACGTTTATGAAAAAATTGAGTGATAAGTCCTGCTTTTGGTGACTTTAAAAATGACTTCGGGTCAGGGACTGTGTTCCTTGAACTCCTTAAGTTTCTGGGTGAGACTTGAGTCAAGGGGTTTGATTTTGCAAGAACATTTCCTTGGCGTTGGAAAGCTGTTTTTTTTTTAGTCATCCTGCGGTTGGAGCCCAACTGCCAAAAACTGTGTTTTACCCCGGTAGTCTATACCCTCTTCTGATGGTAGCTGATCCCCCTGAGAGAAAGACTTCAACAAATCAACAAGTCACCTCACACCCGAGGGGCAAAAGGAATCACCCCTCCGTGCCTCGGGCGTACCTTCCTGCAGCCTCCCTGAATCTCTGCTGCAAAAGGGGCACCGGCGAGGCAATTTGCTTCCTTCAGCGATGAGATACAAGATCTGAGAGAGCCTCAACGACTAGCAGCGACTGCCGCTTCGCCAATTCCCCCACTAGTACTGCCCCAATCCGGGCCTCCGTCGACGAGATGCCCGGAAGCTAAGGGTCGCAAGCGGCCGGACTCCACGTAATCCCTGGCTCCACTGGCTCAATCTGCAGGGTTGAGGAGGTAGAATTATGGCAATCTAACAAGTTTATGGTTGGTGTGATGTTTTGGGTGCTGTACCTGCAAAAGTTGCAGAGGTGAAGTGCAGATCTTGCTTGGCGTCCTAAGAGGGAACCTCTTGAAAGACTCGGACTACGCAAGAAGCCGTCGCAGTCGCCACAGTGATGATCAGCCTAATACCCAGCTACCCTGCAGCTCGTGATTGTACCTAGCAGCCCCGAGGTCCCCCCGTAGCTCTCACCTCCGCTTCAGAAGTCCGCTTCAGGAGGAGAAGTACCAAGCTGCTGGCGGCAAGCAGCGGGCGGGGCAGGCAGCGAGCAAAGGCGACGGGCAGCAAGCAACGATTGCGGCGTGTGGCTGCTTCTCTTCCTCCTACCAAACAATCAGGCAGCACTTTCAAGCCATATTCACAAAACACGACCTAGACCGATCAGGCACAGAACATTCAATCAGTAACTGGTGCACCATCAAATGCAAAACCTTTTTGCACAATATTCCTCTCTTTTAATTATTGAGGTAGGAGGTACATCCAAAGTATGCCATAGTAAAAGAACACCTGCCCAAACCCTTGAAAAAACAATGAACAGTTGTGAGACAACAAATAACACACACCTATGTGCCTAAGTAGGTAAATGGAGAAAAATAAAAAAAAGTGTGTGTGAGCGAGATGGCACCTCACGGGCGAACCACCAACGGGAACCTGGCAGGTACTCACCAGGATTGCCCTGATCTCATCATTGGCGCCATCAAGCTCGAAAGAAAGATGAGTGTCCACAAAACAAACAAAACAGTGTTTGTGAGGGAATGCAGTGTGTGGGATTAAACAAACAAACACAAAAAGTGTCAAGTGACAAATACGTAAAAGACCACAAGCAACACGAAACTTAGCTTTATTCTGTTACTTTCGTGTTGGTCATGGGATGCTAAAAAAGTGAGAATGGTTAATCCCTATCTAGCCATACTCCACTTGCCTATGGCTAGATAGGGATTAGCCATTCTCACTGTTTGTTTGTTAGATCCCACACACTGCATTCCTCACAAACACTGTTTTGTTTGTTTTGTGGACACTCATCTTTCTTTCGAGCTTGATGGCGCCAATGATGAGATCAGGGCAATCCTGGTGAGTACCTGCCAGGTTCCCGTTGGTGGTTCGCCCGTGAGGTGCCATCTCGCTCACACACACTTTTTTTATTTTTCTCCATTTACCTACTTAGGCACATAGGTGTGTGTTATTTGTTGTCTCCCAACTGTTCATTGTTTTTTCAAGGGTTTGGGCAGGTGTTCTTTTACTATGGCATACTTTGGATATACCTCCTACCTCAATAATTAAAAGAGAGGAATATTGTGCAAAAAGGTTTTGCATTTGATGGTGCACTCAGTTACTGATTGAATGTTCTGTGCCTGATCGGTCTAGGTCGTGTTTTGTGAATATGGCTTGAAAGTGCTGCCTGATTGTTTGGTAGGAGGAAGAGAAGCAGCCACACGCCGCAACCGTTGCTTGCTGGTGCACCCGTTACTGATTGAATGTTCTATGCCTGATCGGTCTAGGTCTTGTTTTGTGAATATATAATTGAGTGGAGGGCGACCCATGACCGTTTTCCCTCTAAGCTCCTTTTTGGTTACAGCACTTTCTAGCCCCCAGCAACAGCAAAATAGGGGCGCCCCAGCCGCAGCCACCCAGAGTCTGGCTACTTACTTTCCACGATTGCTGCTCCGAACACCATAACTGAAGCAGAAGCAGCCGTGGAGAGGAGGACGGGGAAGCTGTAAGAGTGCAGAAGGTCCGCGGTCTCCCGTGAAGGTCACAGAGCCGGTGCCAGTTATTGTATGTACTGTCCTTGCTAGCCAAGTGTGCCGGTTGCCAATTGCAGATTCTTGGGCTTGCAAGCCTCTCTCCTCACCAGATTTGCGCGTATGGCATGACAGCGTCCTTCCCGCAGCGCTCACAATTCACAGAGCTCCATTCTCCACTCTCTGCTCTGCTCCGTCTGTCTCACTCGCTCCGGTGCTCACTCTGGCTCAGGTCACAAAACTGCAGCCCACTTGCCCAATTTTAATTTAAGTTTCTTCAAGCTGCAGTCTTATGTTGTCTTATGGTCGGCCGTTGTATTCTGCGGACTCCAGCTGCACTCCAGCTGCCTTCTAGGCCTCGCCTCACCCGACCGGAGGTCCCGCGGCTGCCGCAACTACTGTACTGGAGACCGGGGGTCCGGCAGGACAGGAAGAACCGGGATGCACCGGCCGCCACTGCCAGTTGCGACACTATCGTGCAAAGTTGTGACTCACCCCGAATGGGAACCGAAAAGCTCCTGCAGCCGCTGACTGCTACTCCTGCACACCTGGTTGAGCTCAGGTACGGGAGTCCGAAAGAACCAGAAAGCACCGGCCGGCGGGATGCACCGGGCGCCGGGATGACCGCTGCCAAATTACGGCACTATCGAGGCGCTGGTGTGGCTTCCAACCGGGAAGCTCCTGCGGCCGCCGCCTGCTGCTGCACCCCTGCTCAGGCACTGCTTGGGAACCACACGGACTGGAATGGCCACTAGAACTCTGCATCAGTATTTCTTGGTAGCAGAGCATAGGTTGCTATAGGTTGACTAGGATATATGATGTGTAGAATAGAGTATATAGAATGTTGATGTACAGAATTCATGACTAACATCTGTTGAGTTCGTATTACATTATATGTAGTATCGAAAAGGCTTCCGAAAAGTGTGGGAAGCTGGTCACTGTCTGCAGGCAGAGGAAGTGTGGCAGGTGAAGTCGCACATCACATAGTCTGTTTCAAAGTGGTGATATCGTCGTATGTTACAAGTTTAGGGAACTTTACGTGTAAAAGTGGTGAATGTAAAGCGAGGGCAACCTGTGAAATCTTGGGTCTGAGCATAAGGATCATTCCGTATTGTGGCTAAAACTCTACCCCGAGAGAGTAATTAAGTTTAACCTAAGCTTGAGAGAAGGGTAAGGTAGAGGAAAGTGCTACTTAATCGGCAAAAGTACAATTCTGTGGTAGAGAAGAGGTAAGTGCGGTCTACTGGAAATACAGAATGCCCGATGGAGCTACCTGGTTTAGCTATAGGGGAGATGGGCCGTGGACTCTCTCCTTGGTCGTCACCTATCCAGTCGGCCTTAAGACAGAGTTCATTTATTCTCTCCTTGTTGTCTCTTCCCCTATCCTTCCTTTCTCACCTTCCCTGTCCCCTCCCCTCTTTGCTCCATTATTTTGTCCTTCATGTTCTTTAAATGTTTCCCATTGAGACCTAGCTATTTGGCCAAAGCCCGGTGGAGCTACCTGATAGCTATAGAGGAGATGGGTTTGGGAATCCCCCCTCGACCGTCACCTACCCAGCCGGACTTTGGGCAGAAATTCCTTAGTCTTTCTGCCGTATCTCCCTCCCACCCCTTTACCCTTACCCCCGTCCCCTCTACACTTCACTTATCTCGTTCTCTATGCTCCTGTAATTGTTTGTCTAACAACTGATGTAAAATGTAACTGATGTAATCTTGTAATTTTGTGGAACCTCATGTAAAGCGCTCTGATACCTCCAGGTCTAGCCAGCGCTATATAAAACTCTTAAAAAATAAAATAAAAATAAAATAAACTTGTGTGATTGAGGAAACTATCACTGTGGTTTTAGCGAAACAGACGAATGGAGTTGTTTTATGTGGTTATTAACTGATTTTAGTTGTATAAAGGTGTAAATACTGTATATCTATAAATTTTGTAAAGGACGGGTCAGCAGAAGCTGCAGAAGCCGAAGCAGAGCTGACGTCAAAGGTGTCGTGCAGGGATTGGTCCGCGTGACAATGACAGGGTAAGGACTGATTGGTGCATCAGCGAAAGCAGCAAAATAATTGGTTGAGCACTAATGTTATGTTATGTTATGTTAATAACTTTTATTAGGCGCACAGCTGCCCCAGCAAAGGGGCGTCCTGGCGCCTGATCAAGTGCCGTAACACAACAAGTCGATGCTGGAAAGAGAGGGGATCAGTCAGCAGTAGGGAACAGATACGTTTTTATGGCGCGTCTGAAGAGAGTCAGGCTGTTCAGGGCACGAATATGGACTGGGAGAGAGTTCCACAATCCTGCCGCCAGAACTCGAAAGGAACGACCTCCCATCCTACTCAGTCTGAACCTGGTCTTAACCGCCAGATGAAGAGATTCCGACCTGAGAGCCCGCGTAGGAACATAGGGGGAAACAAGACCCGCAAGGGCTGGAGGAGAGGAGAGTTTCAAGATCTTAAATGTCAGACAAAGAGCCTTTAATTTAATTCTCTGTCTGACCGGCAGCCAGTGAAGAGAGGTCAAGACTGCAGAGACAGAACAACGTCTCAGGAGGCCAACAATGGCCCGCGCCGCAGCACTCTGCACCCTTTGCAGCCTAGTAGCCTCCGCCTGATTCACTCCGAGCAGCAGTACACTCCAATGAAACGTATCTTGTTCTAATTGTATACAAAGATTAGATAGATCTGAAAGAGTGGGAGGAGGGGTTGCCATTGTCCATAGAGATTCACTGGCAATTACCATTCTTAACCAAACAAGTACGGAACTATTTGAATGTCTCATTTTTAAATGTGATTTACATCCCCAGCAAAGTTGGAAAGGGGCCCTGGTCTATAGGCGGCCCGGCCCAATGCAAGACTTTAATGGACGTTTACTTGAATTTATTTCCCCTCACGTAATTGCCACACGTAACTTCCTACTCTTAGGAGATTTCAATATCCATAGTGAGGATTCCAATAATCTTGATGCGGTAACTTGCTTGGAGGAAATGGCATCTGCAGGTCTCGTTAAAATTAATAACGTCCCTACACATATAGCCGGACATACACTTGACCTCATCCTTTCTAATTCACAATATATTACCTATGAGGACACTACCCCATTGACTTGGTCAGACCATTCATTACTGAGTTTTAAATTATTTAGCCCTTCTACCCATCTAGTGCTGGATTAGCTATGAACAGATGGTACCGACTGTAGGAGAGTAGGGTCTGCAATCCTATGATCACCCAGATTTTTTGCTTTTGTTTCACTGGTTTACGACTTTCTCTGGCTGCGGGCCTGCTAATCAGACCCACAGCCTGGCTGTTCTCTTTCTAAATTACAATATGTACCCTAGGTGCATTTACCAATTGGTACTGGGCCACCTTATCAGACCCTGTAACTCAGGGCATAGGTGTACCCAGGGCCGTCAGGGGCTGCAGCATGTATTATGCCACCCCTGGCTGGCCTCCTAAATTTGACACAACTGGCTGCATGACAGCTGGGGCGAAGTCGTGTAATCACACTTTGCTTTAGATATAGTAGCTCTATATCTAACCACACAATGGACACCCGAGTTCCTATCAGTCACTCCTATGGCAGGCCTTAACAATCCTGAAGGCAGAGTGCGTGGGCTCGTGTGAGCTAGGTTCAGGCCCGAGCCGAGCCCGGTTGCAGCTTGCGGAATCAAGACCCAATGGCTGTTCCATGATAACGCGTACCCCATCGGTAACTTCGGTGTCGCGTTATCAAGACATGTCGAGTAAGGTGTCATACGAATCGGGATGCTGCCCTCTCACCAACTCTGGCGACGAGGTTAGCATTCCGCCCTTCTAGAGGGACACGACATGTGTGTAACTGTGAACCCCGGTTAAAGTTAACTGAAGCCTCAGCTCCACAAAATGGATGCTGCCACCACAGACACGAGTCTGACCTCCTGCTGCTGGGAGTCCTTCCAGCGAGGAGAGCTTGGACAAAGGGTTTCCTGTCGAGGGCGGTGTTCGCACCGTCCCAGACAGGGTTTGTGTATTCTGGGTAGGTAGGGCTTTTGCGAGAAGGTGACTGCGGAGTGGCACCCCGGTGCTCACTACGCATCTGCCGGTCAGAACCAGTTCCAGGGGCACCAGCCCTGGCCTGGGGAAAGTCCGGCAGGGGAGAGGGGTGTAACTACCTCCCTTCCTGGTCCCACCCTTAGGGCAGGACCTAGTCATGTACCCACCCCTTTCTTTAGAATAAAGGCCGGAGCGGGGACCCTTCCAAATTGGATCATCTTTGAATCAAGAACTACTTTCTACGAAAGGACACTCAAGACTCTTCTCAAGATTTCTCCCTTGTGACTAAGGAGTAGTCACCCTGCATCAGCGGGCACCATCTAAGAACTCTGCGGTTTGCTGTAAGTCCTTCCTCAAGGAATCCGACGGCCCAGCTCGACGAGAACCGGCTTCCCTGGCACCTCTGACCTCTACCCACGTCATCAGCTCAGCTGTGATCTGTGGGTGCGACGAGACCTCGAGGGACCGGCCATCATCAGAACCTGCACGCTCTTAAACCAGCACGACCATCGAAGCGATTCCCTGGTGAGTGCTCTGGGGTCCGAGAAGCCCCGACCCTGAGCCGCTCCAGCACCGAAGTGCAGTCTCCCAGCATCTCCACGATCTGCGTGGGGCCCTTCTGCTCGCTGCTCAGCACGTTGTCTGGTCACTAGCCGCTGGCTTGTGCTCTTCTGTGACGACATCCGACAATCAACACTGCTGGTCTGGTTGCTCCAGACTGGCCCTTGCTTCCATCTTTTTGAGAAGCACCCCGGACCCTCCTGGTCCACTCAAGACGCCATCTTAGGCCCACCACGTCGCCCTGAGATTTGCCAAGGCTTGTTGCCCCATCCTGGGCCCAGCGACGCCGACAGCATCATCCTTCGTGGGACAGCTCGCACCTCCACCGTGGTCGCCGACAACGCCTCCTGGTCCGTGAGACTGCAGAGCCTAGCGTCGCCCACTCACCTGGTCGAGGTGACGGCCAACCGGTGCCATCCTGGTACCCTCTGACTACTGGCTAGTAGTACGAACTTGGTCCCCTCTGCTTTCAGGTATCAACCATCTCTGATCCAGGCTTGGATCTCTAAGAACTATTCATCACTGGTCGCCGGCCAGCAACTCCTTTTCTTCCGGCTCCTGGCTCGTCAGCGAAGACCCCGACGCCTGTAAGACTTGTGCAGCCGCAGCCCTCGTGGCTAGGTAACTCGGCATTTCGGTGCCTGCATAGCCTCTTTACTCTAGGGTCCCGAGTCCCTCGCTTCCGACTTGCCTTATCGGGTCCACCCGAGACCTTAAACTTTCCGTGTCCTTGGACACTTGTTTTAATTGTGCACTTGAAGTATTTGCTAAAGAGATTTGGTTTGTGCTTAGTACCCTGTCCTCATAAAGAGTACAGGGCTGTTGTGATTCTTAATAAATATACTGTTTATTTTCATAACACTTGTGTGGTGTCCTTTCACTGGGTGTTCAAGGGGTACATGTGTGGTAAACAGCTGGCTTAACGCGCCCTCTCGAGTCTTTAGCCTTAGACTGCTCGTATCCACGCTACTAGGATAGCTGGTCTATAGGTTGACTTACAACCAAACACCATAAGGGTCGTTGGAACGATACATAGCGGTCGCTAGAATAGCGAACGTTGCATATCGGGCCAACTTCTCACATTGGTGAGCAGCGGTTGGGATTTGAGCTTGCTGTTGTTTTACCACACGTATCCTAAGAATATCTTGTTGAAAGATCACATAAGTACTGTTAGTACATATAACTAAAGCTTAGAATACTCTGAGTTCTACTGAACCAGCTGTTGCAGCTCCTCAAGGCTTAGCACACCTTGGCCGCAACTCTTAGCAAGGGAACAGTAGGTAAACACGTAGTGTAGGTAGGTGCATCACTTACACCACACTAGAAACAGTATGTCGGACAAAGGAGGAAACTCTGAGTCTCCCCTTGTGTCAGTTGACCCTCCACAGGTCATCCCTTCAAGATATACTGTGCTGAGCTTCAAGGAGTTAAGACAGGTGTGTCACTCCCGGAAGATCAAGCAGGGGTCTAACCCCACCACGTCCTTTCTGATTGGTCTCTTGGAGACTTATGATGCCAGAAAAGCTGAGACCCGTCTTAGCTCTTCTAATCCAGAAGGAGACATGCCTCCCCTCGAGGGAACCAGAGACGATCCTGACCTCATCCACCTCGCAACTGAGAACGAAGATGTGGAGGATGATGAGGATGAGGATCCCTCTGGGGATGAGGCAGATAAGGGACAGGTAGAAGTCGTCAGACTAAGCAGGTCCAACTTAAGCAAACATGATAGCGGTACTGGGGGACCCCTGGGGCCACTATCAGGTCAGCTTAACATTGGGAATGGACGAGCCCGATCTCTGTCAAGAGACTCTGGCAGATCCCTTCAAACCAATGGCTCTCGCAACTCTTCTCAGAGAGGGATGACGTCCCCTCAGCGGAGAGTGTACGAAGCTAAGGAAAGGGCAGCTAATCTGAGGATCGAAAGGGAAGAACTTGCCCTGGCCAAAGAAAGGCTTGCCTTTGCGAGAGAGCAACAGTTAAGTGGGGTAGTCCCCACTGGTGGCAGCAATGTACCTAGCAATAGGGAAAAGAGTTTCGATACGAAACACCTTGGGAAGATAGTGCCCCCCTTTAAACAAGGGGACGACATCCACAAATGGATTACTGCTTTGGAGAGGGCCTGCACTGTGCAAGGTGTTCCCCAGAGTCAGTGGGCAGCTATCTTGTGGCTCTCCTTTGAAGGTAAAGGAAGAGACAAGCTCCTCACCACAAGGGTGGAGGATGCGAACGATTACCAAGTCTTGAAAAATACACTCGTTGAAGGGTTCGGCCTAACCACTGAGCAGTACAGGGTGCTGTTCAGGGATACCCAGAAAACGCAGTCTCAAGATTGGTCTGACTTTGTCGATTGTGCCACTAAGGCTTTTGAGGGCTGGTTGCTGGGCAGTAAGGTTACTGATTACAAAGGATTGTATAATTTGATGATGAGAGAACAAATTTTAAACAATTGTCAGAACCAGTTGTTGCATCAGCATCTTGTCGACTCGGATCTGACCTCTCCCCAAGAATTGGGAAAGAAGGCAGACAGATGGGTTCGGACGAGAGTTAAACAGAACCAGGGCCAGAATCAAGGTGGTCAGAAGAAAGCAGACCAGAAGGGTAAAGATTCTAAGGGGGAACAAAATGACCAGAAGTCTTCGACAGGTCCCCAACAACCCAAAGAGGGAGGGGGTCAGGCTCCCCAAAAGAAGAAAGAAGGCCAATCCAAAAGATGGTGCCAGTACTGTAAAAGTAAATCTCACTGGTTTAGTGAGTGCACCAAGAAAGGAGGAGGGCAGACTCCTGCCACTGCAGCCCCTAAGGCACCTGTGCCCCCTAGTACAGTCAGCAGTGGTAGTGCGCCTCCCAAGGGTTTAGTAGGGTTAACCCTGGGTTCTGAGGGGCGTGACAACTTAGTTGGCACACTCACTCAGGCTGTCCTTGTCAGTACAGGGGACGCGGACGTGTCCCCTGACATAAGTCCCAATACCTTGGGCAAATACAGACAGACGCCTTTCATAAATGGAAAGATGGCTCAGGCCTATAGGGACACTTGTGCCAGCGTCACCATGGTGACGCCTAACTTCGTGGACCCTGGACAGATCATGCCAGGTACAGAATTCCTGGTGACCAATGCAAGCAATGTCACTACCAATCACAGTATGGCAATTGTAGCTTTCTCCTGGGGAGGGGTAACTGGCCAAAAGAAGGTTGTAGTTAGTCCAGACCTCCCAGTGGATTGTTTGTTGGGCAATGATTTGGAGTCGTCACAATGGTCAGAAGTGGAGCACCGGACTCACATGGAAATGTTAGGTTTGCCAGCACATGTGTTCGCTGTGACCAGGTCACAGGTCAGGAAATGCCCCACTGAACAGGTGCTGGATCCTGGAACAACGGACCAGACACCTCCCAAGAAAAAGAGCAGTAGGGTTAAGGCTGCGCCTTCCCCCTTGCCCCAGGTCGTGGATCAAGTCTCAGAGGAGGCTGAGCTACAGGAATTGAGGGAAACTGAGCCTAGGGAGTTCGAACTTGATCAAGTTGAATTCTTGGGTTCAGGGGGACCCTCAAAGGAAGACCTGGGGAAGGACCAGTTAGACTGCCCTTCTCTTGAACCCCTCAGACAGCAGGCTGCTGCTGAGGCTGCTGGGAACGCCACAGGTACCCACAGGGTATACTGGGAAGATGGACTCCTGTACACTGAGTCAAGAGACCCCAAGCCTGGCATGACCAGGAGGCTGGTCGTACCCTTGTCTCAGCGTGGTTTCCTACTTACCTTGGCCCACGAGATTCCCTTAGCAGGTCACTTAGGCCAGACGAAAACGTGGGACAGGCTTGTCTCGCACTTTCACTGGCCTCACATGAACGAAGATACTAAGGAGTTTTGCCGCTCCTGTGTCACTTGCCAAGCCAGTGGTAAGTCAGGTGGCACGACAAAGGCCCCCCTTATACCAATGCCTGTGGTGGGGGTGCCCTTTGAACGGGTGGGGATCGACATCGTCGGTCCCATGGAACCACCAACAGCATCAGGGCACAAGTTTATACTGGTGGTAGTGGATCATGCCACCAGGTATCCTGAAGCTATTCCCCTTAGGACCACTACAGCACCTGTTGTGGCAAGAGCCCTAGTTGGAGTATTCTCCAGAGTGGGCTTCCCTAAGGAGGTCGTCTCCAACAGAGGTGCAAACTTTATGTCGAGCTACTTAACTGCTATGTGGAAGGAATGTGGTGTCAACTACAAGTTCACTACACCCTATCATCCACAATGCAATGGGCTTGTTGAGAGATTCAACAGGACCCTTAAAGGGATGATTCATGGACTACCTGAAAAGCTTCGGCGTAGATGGGACGTCCTGATCCCCTGCCTCTTGTTCGCCTACAGAGAAGTCCCACAGAAGGGGGTTGGCTACAGCCCTTTTGAACTTTTGTACGGGCATCCTGTAAGAGGACCCCTGTGTTTGGTGAAGGAAGGATGGGAGAGACCTCTCAAAAAGCCTGCAGCCAACATAGTGGACTATGTGCTTGGCCTCCGCTCGCGGATGGCTGAATACATGGAGAAGGCATCTGAAAACCTTAAGGCCAGCCAAGAACTCCAAAAAGCTTGGCATGACCAAAAGGCTGTCTTGACTGTTTATCAGCCCGGACAGAAGGTGTGGGTGTTGGAGCCAGTGGCCCCAGCAGCGCTCAAGGACAAATGGTCCGGGCCCTACACCATCCTGGAGAAAAAGGGAGAGGTCACCTACCTGGTCGACCTGGGAACTCCCGGAGCCCCCACAGGGTGCTTCATGTCAACAGGCTCAAGGCATATGTCGACAGGAAGGACATGAGTTTGCTCATGGCCCTAGATGAGGGACAGGAAGAAGAGAGCGACCCTCTCCCCGACCTGCTCACTCAGAATCCTGACGATGGATCGGTAGATGGTGTTGTCTTTTGTGGCAGCCTCTCCGAGCATCAACAGAGCGACTGTAAACAGGTTCTTCAGTCGTTCAGACATATGTTTTCTCTAACACCCAGCCAGACCGATTGGTGCACCCATGAGGTTGACACTGGTGACAGCTTGCCCGTTAAGAGTAAAATCTACCGGCAGCCTGATCACGTTAGAGACTGCATCAAGAGTGAAGTGCAGAAAATGTTGGAGCTGGGAGTCATTGAACCCTCGGATAGCCCTTGGGCTAGTCCCGTAGTTCTAGTGCCGAAACCTCACACCCAGGGTGGTAAGAGAGAGATGAGGTTTTGCGTAGATTACAGGGGTCTCAATGCAGTCACTAAGACTGACGCCCACCCAATACCAAGGGCAGACGAGCTTATTGATAGATTGGCTTCGGCCAACTACTTAAGTACGTTTGACCTGACAGCTGGGTATTGGCAAATCAGGTTAGCTGAGGACGCCAAGCCTAAAACCGCATTTTCAACCCCTGGTGGGCATTATCAGTTTGTGGTGATGCCCTTTGGTCTGAAAAATGCACCTGCCACCTTCCAACGGTTGGTGAATCAAGTCCTTACTGGGCTGGATGACTTCTGTGCGGCGTATCTTGACGATATTGCTGTCTTTAGCTCCACCTGGGAGGATCACCTGGTCCACCTGCGGAAAGTGTTAGAGGCCCTGCAAGCCGCAGGCCTCACTATCAAGGCCACCAAGTGCCAGATAGGGCAGACACAGGTTGTATACCTGGGCCACCTTGTAGGTGGAGGCCAGGTTCAGCCACTGGAGAGCAAGATACAGTCAATCAGGGACTGGGCTCCTCCAACCACCCAGACTCAGGTTCGAGCTTTCTTGGGCCTGACTGGATACTACCGGAAGTTTGTCAGGAACTATGGTTCCATCGTGACACCATTAAACGAACTGACAAGCAAGAAAATGCCAAAAAAGGTTCAGTGGACAGCGAGCTGTCAAAAAGCATTCGATGACCTAAAGCAGGCCATGTGCACGGCGCCTATCCTCAAGAGTCCGGACTACTCCAAACCATTCATTGTCCAAACAGATGCTTCTGAGTTGGGTGTGGGAGCTGTTCTTTCTCAACTGAATTTTGATGGTCAAGACCAGCCCATTGCTTTTATAAGCAGAAGGCTGACCCCTAGAGAGAAGAATTGGTCAGCTATTGAGAGGGAGGCCTTTGCTGTGGTTTGGGCCCTGAAGAAGCTGAGGCCATACTTGTTTGGCACTCACTTCAAGATTCAGACCGACCATAAGCCCCTCTTGTGGCTAAATCAGATAAAGGGTGAAAACCCCAAACTGCTAAGGTGGTCCATTTCCCTACAGGGGATGGACTTTACAGTGGAACATAGACCTGGTACTGATCATGGCAATGCCGATGGGCTCTCCAGATATTTCCACTTAGAACAAGAAGACTCACCTGGTCAAGGTTAGCTTATTGTTCCGCCGTTTGGGGGGGGGGTCATGTAGGAGAGTAGGGTCTGCAATCCTATGATCACCCAGATTTTTTGCTTTTGTTTCACTGGTTTACGACTTTCTCTGGCTGCGGGCCTGCTAATCAGACCCACAGCCTGGCTGTTCTCTTTCTAAATTACAATATGTACCCTAGGTGCATTTACCAATTGGTACTGGGCCACCTTATCAGACCCTGTAACTCAGGGCATAGGTGTACCCAGGGCCGTCAGGGGCTGCAGCATGTATTATGCCACCCCTGGCTGGCCTCCTAAATTTGACACAACTGGCTGCATGACAGCTGGGGCGAAGTCGTGTAATCACACTTTGCTTTAGATATAGTAGCTCTATATCTAACCACACAATGGACACCCGAGTTCCTATCAGTCACTCCTATGGCAGGCCTTAACAATCCTGAAGGCAGAGTGCGTGGGCTCGTGTGAGCTAGGTTCAGGCCCGAGCCGAGCCCGGTTGCAGCTTGCGGAATCAAGACCCAATGGCTGTTCCATGATAACGCGTACCCCATCGGTAACTTCGGTGTCGCGTTATCAAGACATGTCGAGTAAGGTGTCATACGAATCGGGATGCTGCCCTCTCACCAACTCTGGCGACGAGGTTAGCATTCCGCCCTTCTAGAGGGACACGACATGTGTGTAACTGTGAACCCCGGTTAAAGTTAACTGAAGCCTCAGCTCCACAAAATGGATGCTGCCACCACAGACACGAGTCTGACCTCCTGCTGCTGGGAGTCCTTCCAGCGAGGAGAGCTTGGACAAAGGGTTTCCTGTCGAGGGCGGTGTTCGCACCGTCCCAGACAGGGTTTGTGTATTCTGGGTAGGTAGGGCTTTTGCGAGAAGGTGACTGCGGAGTGGCACCCCGGTGCTCACTACGCATCTGCCGGTCAGAACCAGTTCCAGGGGCACCAGCCCTGGCCTGGGGAAAGTCCGGCAGGGGAGAGGGGTGTAACTACCTCCCTTCCTGGTCCCACCCTTAGGGCAGGACCTAGTCATGTACCCACCCCTTTCTTTAGAATAAAGGCCGGAGCGGGGACCCTTCCAAATTGGATCATCTTTGAATCAAGAACTACTTTCTACGAAAGGACACTCAAGACTCTTCTCAAGATTTCTCCCTTGTGACTAAGGAGTAGTCACCCTGCATCAGCGGGCACCATCTAAGAACTCTGCGGTTTGCTGTAAGTCCTTCCTCAAGGAATCCGACGGCCCAGCTCGACGAGAACCGGCTTCCCTGGCACCTCTGACCTCTACCCACGTCATCAGCTCAGCTGTGATCTGTGGGTGCGACGAGACCTCGAGGGACCGGCCATCATCAGAACCTGCACGCTCTTAAACCAGCACGACCATCGAAGCGATTCCCTGGTGAGTGCTCTGGGGTCCGAGAAGCCCCGACCCTGAGCCGCTCCAGCACCGAAGTGCAGTCTCCCAGCATCTCCACGATCTGCGTGGGGCCCTTCTGCTCGCTGCTCAGCACGTTGTCTGGTCACTAGCCGCTGGCTTGTGCTCTTCTGTGACGACATCCGACAATCAACACTGCTGGTCTGGTTGCTCCAGACTGGCCCTTGCTTCCATCTTTTTGAGAAGCACCCCGGACCCTCCTGGTCCACTCAAGACGCCATCTTAGGCCCACCACGTGGCCCTGAGATTTGCCAAGGCTTGTTGCCCCATCCTGGGCCCAGCGACGCCGACAGCATCATCCTTCGTGGGACAGCTCGCACCTCCACCGTGGTCGCCGACAACGCCTCCTGGTCCGTGAGACTGCAGAGCCTAGCGTCGCCCACTCACCTGGTCGAGGTGACGGCCAACCGGTGCCATCCTGGTACCCTCTGACTACTGGCTAGTAGTACGAACTTGGTCCCCTCTGCTTTCAGGTATCAACGATCTCTGATCCAGGCTTGGATCTCTACGAACTATTCATCACTGGTCGCCGGCCAGCAACTCCTTTTCTTCCGGCTCCTGGCTCGTCAGCGAAGACCCCGACGCCTGTAAGACTTGTGCAGCCGCAGCCCTCGTGGCTAGGTAACTCGGCATTTCGGTGCCTGCATAGCCTCTTTACTCTAGGGTCCCGAGTCCCTCGCTTCCGACTTGCCTTATCGGGTCCACCCGAGACCTTAAACTTTCCGTGTCCTTGGACACTTGTTTTAATTGTGCACTTGAAGTATTTGCTAAAGAGATTTGGTTTGTGCTTAGTACCCTGTCCTCATAAAGAGTACAGGGCTGTTGTGATTCTTAATAAATATACTGTTTATTTTCATAACACTTGTGTGGTGTCCTTTCACTGGGTGTTCAAGGGGTACATGTGTGGTAAACAGCTGGCTTAACGCGCCCTCTCGAGTCTTTAGCCTTAGACTGCTCATATCCACGCTACTAGGATAGCTGGTCTATAGGTTGACTTACAACCAAACACCATAAGGGTCGTTGGAACGATACATAGCGGTCGCTAGAATAGCGAACGTTGCATATCGGGCCAACTTCTCACACCGACCATGGCATAAAATCAATTCCGACCTTCTTGCATCCGCTTTTATGACATGGGATGTAGATACACGACACTTCAATGTAGACCAACAAGTATTACATTTTAATGCAACTATTTTGAAGATCCTGGACGAAAATGCCCCTTTGAAACCAGTTACACATGCCCATACATCAACATCCTCTGACTGGTATTCCACAGTCCTCAGGGCAGAAAAGAAGAAATGTAAAAAACTTGAACGCATCTGGAGAGCACAACATAAGGATTCAGATAGAGTGATATACAAAAGCGCTCTAGCAATATACCATACTAATCTTAAAAAAGCGCGAAAGGCTCATATTTCCCAGCAATTGGAGGAAGCTGGCTCCAATTCCAGGACTTTATTCAATATAGTTAAATCTTACGCAAACCCTAAAGCCTGTGAAATGACTGAATCTCCCTCGCAAATCCTGTGTGACAATGTTGCGTCATACCTTACCCAGAAAATTGATCTTATTTATCAAAAAATTACCTCAGCCAACCCCATTACCATCTCTGAGATACTCAATGTAGCTCCATCGCAGGGCAGCTCCCACTTATTGTGTTCCTTCCCACCTCTTTGCCCTATGGAAGTCGAAACCTTGTTAGTTAAAACTAAATCAGGCTCCCCGCTGGATATTATACCTGCCAAAATTGCTGCTAAATTTGCTGAACAGCTTGCCCCTCCTATCTGTACCATCCTTAACAATTCCCTTATTAATGGTTGTCTCCCAGTCTCATGGAAAGATGCGCAAATCATTACCCTACGCAAGAATCTCAAAGCCACTATCACAGACCTTAGCAACTATCGTCCCATCTCGTTGCTTCCCCCAAAGACCAAATTAATTGAGAAGCATATTAATAGACACCTCTCAGAGTATTTAGAATCTACACAACAGCTTGATGCTTCCCAATCAGTATTTAGAGTTAAACATAGTACCGAATCTGCCCTTATCGAAGTTATGGACTATATTCGGAGGGCTCTGGATAAAGATCAGGCAGCACTTCTTGTGCTGCTTGATCTTTCAGCAGCTTTTGATACGGTCTCCCATCAGATCTTATTGGAGAGACTGGAGAGGATTGGTGTTAGAGGATTGGCTTTACAATGGCTCACCAGCTTCCTGACAGACAGGACACAGACCGTTACTATGGGTACTTTTAAATCTACCACGACTAAAGTTACCAAAGGGGTTCCACAGGGCTCTTGCTGAGCCCGACCCTGAAGGACTGGGCTATTCTTAAGGCCCAGCGGAGCCAGGGGACAACACCTGAAACCTTCGTGGGTTACCTGTTCCGGCGTACAAATGACAGAGACACGGGACTCTTCCTTCGGCGTCAAAGATCGAGGTTTATTTACTGCAGGGAACACAGAAGTCACAAGAAGTACAACGCATGTAGGTTCTAGGAGACTGCTTCAAATTGCAACTGTGGATCGCTCCTTTTATACATATTTCTGTCATAGCACAACATGGCGAACAAAAGGTTACAACTTAGTTCCCACAGTAAACTTCAAAAGGGCTGCTTTCATGTATTCAGGGTCCCGGAACATAATTACAGTAGCATCGCCGGTTCCCAACTGTAAAAGTACATTATCCCACCATTAAGTACATTCCATTCCAGCTGTAAACGAGTTAAGGAAGAGTCAGAAACAGGTGCAAGGGAAGACCAAGATAGACAACAGATTGAAAAGAGTGTAGGGGGGCGATATCGGAAACACGATTGCAGGATCAAAGGAGACATGCCTAATGAATGCGCGGCTGAAACAATAGACCGGGACGGCAAGATGAGCCTTGAGCAGGGCCATCTGTCTTTGCAGTATCATCCCCCTCGTCATAAAGACACCCTCAAAGGAACACGTGTCTTCCGCAAGAGTTTGGGAATCCCAGGGTCACGAAGCGGACAGTGTCCGTTCGCTGGCTACTTGAGGGCAAGAGACAAAATGGATGCCGTATCTAAAATGGAACCCGTGGGTTCAGATGAAGAAACCCACAAATCGGACGAACGGTTTAGGTCAGCATAGCGAAAACGCGTACACCCACTAAACTCGTCATTTGCGGTTCATAGATACCAAACTCGTCCATATTCGAACGAGTCGAAAACACCACTTATAATTGTCACGGAACCTCAGACGCTCCTTTTGCCCTCATGTAGGCAAGCACTAGTCGATATCAGAATCGATATCGATATTCATCAGATCATTCAGATGTTGCTGCAACATCATTCTATCCATCAATGCTTCCTTGGTAACAGATGGCTGTCTTATACACGTCGAAGCACAGAGGCCACACAAGGCAGGACCACACTGTACGCAAAGACAACACGTGAACAGGAATGCTACAACAACCCCAATGATCATCAGAATCTTCCAACCCCACGTCGACATCAGGCCCCAAAACCATCCTAGTAGCGTCCAATCACCTACGTCCACGTGTATGGACTCGGAGATCTTATGCAACTTCGAGATGGCTTGATAGACAGTTGGAGCGTTATCAGGGATGAAAATACAGCAACTCGAATGGATCACCTTACATACACCACCTCTATCTGCAAGGACAACGTCTAAAACCATACGATTTTGTAACGTCATAAGCCTGTCCGCCTGAAGCTCTGCTGTCAGATTACCAAGAGCAATTGCAGTTATATTAGCAGTCGATTCCACCACACGAGTCAACTGTCTCAGGTTCCTACTATTGATCATAGGTCCCCAAAACGGCAAGAAACCCTTAAAGAAGTCTCCTGCTTCTTGACCGGCAGTGTCTTCTTCGCTAATAACACCTCTCACAACTCTAGCCTTGTGATAGTCCGACCCAACTGTGAAGGTTGGTGGCAACAGATTTGCAATATAACAGGTGCTGAGAAGTCACGAGGCAACCATGTATATGCGCGGTCGTAACATACAAAGTATGTACCCTTGGCAGTCAACAGAACAGGGGAAGAGGACGTTGGTAAAACATACGTTTCAGTGCAAGCACTCCTCCCGAACTGAGCTCGCGGACTTTGGCCAAGACCTTTCAAACAGAAATTACAGAGATGGGTTACGATCCAGATCGGAGACGAGCTTTTAAGCTGTCTATCACCCACTGACATGCTATACTCAGCCTCACTCAGATCCCTGTATGCTCGCACCTCTTCCTCTGGGATAAGCGATGCATCAAAAATATCTCTATCTAAATCGGCGATCGCTCTCGCCAAAGGCTTGTGGTACGGGCCAGGACCATGATCTGCAGTGCGTGGCTCTCGATGGGGGTAGGAATCTAGTGCGCTAGGAAACATAGTTTGGAATGCTCGAGCTGACCCTTGGGAACTATAAGGAAGGACCAAATACGGAATTCCCCGATCCATGGTATGTGGCATTAACCCACACACCCAACAGTTAGTAGTGTTTATCACCAACTGATGTTGATGAAGAAGCTGGACAAAAGAGTTATTCATGAATTCTGCTCGTCTAACCTGTTCGTGTTGGGGTAGAGGGTGGAAGGAATGTGGAGAAATAGTGGGAGTAGATTTTGGTTCAGAGGAAGAAGTAGGTAAAGTAGAAGGCAGTAATGACTGTAGTCCAAAATATACTCCACCCACCAGTAGCATGGAAACAGTTAAGAACAGCAGGAACACCTGAAACAGAAAGCATTTAGTTCGTACAACCCTGTGTAGTGTTGATCTTTGAGCTAGAGTCTTCCCCACTTCCGACAACTTTGAGAATTCCATCCTCTAAAAACCGTCTGCAACGTTCTTGACGCACTTCGTTCTGAGTAGCGATTATCAATTCCCAGGAGTTCCCAGGAATCGACAAAAGTACCGACCTAGTGTCAGGAACCTGCTAAACAGAAGGAAGTACCCGCACGGCCCTACGGTCAACCCGGATGTAAGGTTCTTTAATCAAGCATTCAAGTGTAATACAAAATCTCCTAGCTGTGGAAAAACACACGTGGAAAAGAACTCAAGAATTAATGGAAGATGCAATTGTTCATAGTGTTCAAAAAGGACAGTAAGGGGTAATATGAATTTCAAAAAGGGAAAAAAAGCAAAAAGTGATTTATTAGTCTTTGTTATGAGAACGAAGAAAATATCTGCTTCTTCCAGGACGAGTCTGCTCTTCGAATAATTGTTCAGATTGCGGAACAGAGTCCTGTCGATCAGATGATAGTTCAAGTCTTGAGTTTTCCAAAGGCAAAGTATCAACAGATGTGTCTGACTGCAATGAAGTGTCTCCTACAAGTTGAGCATCACTGAACGGCACAAATCTTATCGGGGTCTCGGTCTCCGTTGCGGCGAATCCTGTCCTCACCCACGAATCTGCCGGTAAAGGTATAGGCACCTTTTTGGTGTGGGTGGCGTGCACCCAATTTTTCGGCCTTCCAAACGAACTGCAGTTCTTGTGGCGAGGAGGACCTGAAACGGGCCCACGAATCTCGGCTCCAAATTGCGCTTCCTGCCAAAATTACGGGTGACCACCCAGTCACCCGGTTGGAGCCGATGTCCAGGACCCTCAGTCTGTGCCGGCAGTGCTTCAAAGACCTGTTGATGAATTAACCTCAGTTTAGCAGTCAGATCATGAAGATAATCAATTAACATTGGATACTCAAGACTATCGAAGGCCCTAGGCCTCGGGACCCCCCAAATGTTCGCAGGACGGCCGAACACAATCTCATATGGGCTAAGCCCTACTCGAGAGTGTACAGTCGCCCAGGTTGACAAGAGAGCCAGAGGCAAGGCATCAGGCCATGACAAACCAGTCGTAGCTGGGATCTTAGCAAGTTTCAGTTTCAGAGTACCATTGTACCCTTCAACTAAACCTGCTGACTGGGGATGGTTGGCACTGTGGAATTTTTGTCGAATTCCAAGGCCCTTACACACACGCTGCATCACACTCCCCACAAACTCACTTCCGTTATCTGACCATACAATCCGTGGCATTCCATACCGAGGAAAGTATTCCTTCAGTAGGACTTTCGCTGTGGACAGGGCAGTATTGTCTTTGAGAGGATAGGCTTCGATCCATCTGGAGAATGCGCAAACCACAACTAAAACGTACTTCAAATTATTACATCTCTCCATATGGATGAAGTCCAGTTGGATAACCTCAAAGGGACATGTAGGAGGAGCAAAATGGCCAGGTGGGGTAGGAGTGCCCTTGCCAGGATTGTACATCATACATACCATACAATTCTTAACCACTCTCTCAGCACACTTAGCGATACCATCATTCTTCCATACAGGGGACAGCAACTTGCAGATACCTTTCGCGCTAATATGTGACAAGCCGTGAGCCATAGTCACAACGGCTAGCACATATGCATCTGGCAACATCCATCTCTGATTTTCCGACAAATCAATCCAACATCCGTGCGCATCTAACTTTCCTGTGCTTTCTTTCCACTTAGTCTTTTCAGTTTCGGTGGCCTCATTCTAAATCGCTTTCACGCTCTCAACAGTGTCCTCACACATACCAGTCTCTGCTGGCCACCTCACTGAACTCGTAACATACATTCGGGTTGCAAGGTTTCTAGCTGTCTCTTTAGCAATCTCATCCGCAAACGCGTTACCACGACCAACATCATCCGTCACTTTTCGGTGCGCGCTGCATTTAATAATCGCCACCTGCTTAGGCAATGTAAGTGCGTCTAAAAGATCGTTCACGAGCTGTCCGTGTTGGATCTTCGTGCCATGCGATGTCATAAACCCTCTTTCTCTCCACAGACGACCAAAGCTATGTGCAACGCCAAAAGCATATTGACTATCAGTAAACACATTCACTCGCTTTCCCTTCGACAAAACACACGCTCTCGTCAACGCAATCAACTCTGCCGCCTGCGCGGAATTCTGATTCAATCTCGCAGTTTCCACAACCGTACTCAACGTCACCACAGCATACGCAGTCGTCACATCACCATTCGGCAACTTAAAACACGAACCATCAACATACAGGGTACCATCAGGATCTGCCAATGGAGTGTTTTTTAGGTCAACACGACCCTTCGTTTCTTCCTCAGTTCGCAAATAGCAATCATGTGGTGGTACATCATCTAATTCCATATTAGTCGGCAACAACGTCGCCGGGTTTAAAACATTACAGCGCTTTATTTGAATATGACTTGCCAAAAGCGTCAACTCGGAACCGGACAACCTTGCGCTCGTCAAGTGTTGGGTTTTTGTACGATTTAAGAGAGTGTCAACTGCATGCGGAACCATTACCGTAAGCATAATATCCATGACCAATCCTGCAGATTGTCGGATGGACACCGCAGCCGCCGCTGTCGCTCTTAGACAACTCGGCAATGCTCTAGCTACTGGATCCAGGGTAGAGGAAAAATATGCACATGGACGCTGTTTACCACCAAATTGCTGCGTCAAGACACTCAACGCACAACCCTCTCTCTCGTGAACGTATAGTGTAAACGGCTTGCTGTAGTCAGGAGTACCTAACACAGGAGCCGAACACAACGCATCACGTAATTCAGAAAAACTTTTCTGACACTCTTCAGTCCATGGCAAAGGAGTTGGAACATCCTTGCACGTGAGGGCTACCAATGGTTTCGCTAGCAATGAAAAATTTGGAATCCATTGCCTGCAGTATGACGTGATACCTAGGAAGGCACGCACATCTCTCTGAGTTGTTGGCACAGTCATTCGAGCGATCGCTGCAATTCTCTCTGGGGTCAACCTTCTTCCCTCCTTTGACAATAAGTGACCTAGATAGGTTACTTCTTGACAACAATATTGCAGTTTAGAAGGTGACACCTTGTGATGTAAGTCACAGAGATGCTGTAACAGCGACACCGTAGCAGTTTTGCAGATCTCTTTTGTATCAGCAGCCACCAGCAAGTCATCAACATACTGGATCAAGGCCGCACCAGCCGGTAACACAAATGCATCAAGTTGACTCTTCAGGGCTTGGCTGTATATCGATGGGCTCTCACAGTAGCCCTGAGGGGCGCGTTTAAACCTAAAGCTGCGACCTCCTAATGAGAAGCCGAATAGATCTCTGCTTTCCTCAGCAATCGGAATGCTAAAGAAAGCATTCTTCAGATCGATCACTGAGAACCAAGAAGCGGAGGCTGGAATCAGAGTCAGTAAAGCCGTAATGTCAGGCACCACAGGAAATTGTGGAATCTCAATTTTGTTCACCTCCGTAAATCAATAACAAAACGGTAAACAGGAGGCTTGGATGGATCAGTGAGTTTCAAGATAGGTAACACAGGACTATTACACACGTTTCCCCGAGTTTCCTCAATTACATCTTTCCTGATCAAATCATAGATGATCGCTAACAACGCTCGTTCACCATCAAGAGAGATACGATACTGGGGAATACGTGGCAATCGCACATTCGATTTCAATTGAACAACATAGGGTGAAATATCCAGCAGGCCCACATCATTGGGACCTGTAGCCCACAAAGACTCAGGAAGAGAACTCAATTCCGGTGGGAGCTTATCAGTTGACAAATACATAGGAGAGATCACTCTCTGACCCAAAGTAAGCTCCACTCCCGCAGGAGAACAGTACAGGGTCGCATATAACCGTTTCAGCAAATCCAGGCCCAAAAGATTCTCACCACAACCAGTAGTCAAAATCAAAGGAGCTTTCAGCTCACAAGGCCCAATTGTGAGGGGCAAAGGGCAAGAAACCGGATTGCTAACGGGGGCGCCAGAGAATCCAACGGAAACATTCGTTAAGCCAGACAAAGGTGCGCCAGGGAGTTTCGAATGCATGATGGAACTTTTCGCTGCACCAGTGTCCAACAGAAAAGGCTCAACTACGCCTGATGTGGCGACTGCGACGTAAGGCCCTCTCTGATCAACCGGAACTGATACTACTCCCTCTCTTTGTCTGTGGCTGTCCTAGTAGTTACCGTCATCAATATCATGCTCGACGTAACAATCGTCCACATGATACTGTGCAGATCTACCTGACGATGAACCACGCTGATCAAAGCAATTGTTGGAATCTGATGAATTATTAGAACGCTCATTTTGATTTTGAGTAACACCACGACCTCTACCACGCGAAGCCTGTTGAGGACCACTACGACCTCCTCGGGCCGAACCACCACTATTTCGGTCGCGCAAGACTGGACAGTCAAACTTCAAATGACCCTCACCTCTACAGTACGCACATTGATTATATCCGAGCATAGATCTCGGCGTGGAAGAGTCATTACGCGACTGTGACCTAGAGAATTGTGATTGCGATCTATTCTGCTGCCGAGAGTCATTCTGATTTGCGCGCGGCGGATACGCTTGCTGTAACAGAACTTTCGTTTTGAGATCCTTTGTTTTCTTATCCGCACGATCATTTTCCTCCCTATTTTCGTAATATTGAGCCGTGGCTAATATCTGAGCAGAGGTAGAAACAGCCCACGAACTCTCAGAATTTTTCAATTTGTTGCTAAGGTCAGGAAACAAATTCGATACAAATTTATCTACAAATAATCGCTGACCTCCCTCAGTGCTCATATCCTGACCACTGTGATCGATGAATGCCTCCTCAAATCTTGTAAAGAAATCGGAGACACTCTCGTCCTTCTTTTGCTTGCACGCAGACAGTTTATCCCAATTAACCTTCATTGCTGGCATAAGTGTCTTCATAAGTGTAATTATTCTCTGAGGCAGAGCTGTAATTAACTGCTCAGGCTTAGCCCCACCAACCTGCAATGCATCAGCCGCTACAAGTGCAGCCCAATCACCGCCTAACTCAGCTGCGTGATTTTCTTGACGTATTTTCGCCCAAATTGGTTGAGGTACTACGTTACCGAATAACATGTCAATATCGGCAAGGTTCATGATAGTAGCATCCACAAGTTGGGATAACTCCTTATAGTATCCTGCTGGATTTTTGCAGGGGTCAGGCAAAGATTGTTTCACCTGCAAAACTTCCGATCGCTTCCATGGGAGGTGTATCCAAACTCTCTGGAAGGATTAGCTTGCGCATCACCTGGCATCCACACTGGGGGAACTTCACGCATGGGATACTGACCAGGTGTAGCCATCCACTCCACAGTTTCGTCCTCAAACAAAGCTCGAGGTAGTACAGTAGGCCGAAAAGATAGAAGATGTTCTACAGCACGTCGAACATTACCACCCACAATCATACCACTCGAGAACTGATGCTGGAGTTCAGTTACGTCGGGCGGCACATTGTCTACCTCGTCATTATCCATCACTTCTCGTAAACATTTACACATTTCCTCAAACACAAATCTCTGTGTGGGCTCATTAAATTGAGAAAATGTCTCAAAAATTATGCGCGGGGTGTTTTTAACAGGATACCTAATCCAATTTCGCGCCATTTTTATCAACGTATCACGTTCCCTACCATCAGGAATTTGACTTCGTCTTTGAGGGACATCAGAAACATCGTACCCAAGAATCGGTCCAAAAGGAGAGTAAAGATTAGCAACAGCATTAGGTATGCGACTACAGACAGACGGAGAAGAGGAGAGAAGTACAGGGGCAACAACATGAGGGCTAAACACAGGAGCAGTAGGAGTAGCCAAAAGAGCAGAAGTAGCGGGAACAGCAGACTTAGAAGGTATAGGCAGTGGAGCAGTAGGAACAGGAGCAGGTAAAGGAATAGGAACAAGAGGATTTGGAAGAACAGGACCAGCGACAGGCTGACCAGCAGCTGCCGGAACAACAAGTTGAGGAACAGGAGGAACCACAGGAGCTGTAGTATCCTGTGCGTATGGGGGTGGCGACTTCAGTAGATAGGACAACAAAGGGTCCTCTACTGCTTCCTCTCCCTTCTTATCAGTACTCGACGGTAAAACGGGATAACACTTATCCACTGCCATACATTGTAGTCTATCAAAAACTTCCTTTTCCTTCTCTTCTTTGTCTCGCTGAAACTGCTCTGCATTTCTCATCGTCGTAACGATACCTTCCCTCTTATTTCTTTTAAGCTGTTTGATTTCCTTCTGCTTGGCCTCTTTTCGCCATAGCCGAAAGGAATCAAACATGGCCGGCCTAGACTTCTTTTTAAACAATTTTGCTTCTAGATTATCCAAAATTGCTGTTTCGAAACTACCATGAGGTGGCCAACTAAGGACACCATCATCTTTAGTGTAGCGGACCCAGCAATCATTATATGCAATAGGACCCACTCCATGTCGACTATATAACTCATAGACCGGAGTTCCAACTGGAGGTATCGGACATGAGTCCTCCAATCGGGAATCCGCACCACAACTTTTAAAGCAACTAAACAAAGTACTACGGCCAGGCATCGTGCACACTAGCCGAGTTTCACAAACGTCAAGGGTTATCGGATTACGATGTCCTCGCAAAAATGCAAAACCCTCGGTTTTTGGCAATTGCAATCGTCAAATAAAACCCAACAACTAAGAACCAAATACTAAGAACCACAAATGCAATGGAACCATGCAAAACAACCAAGCACCCACAACAACCAAGGACTCTGGGAGCGACCCACAAATACTTAACTGAAAGAACAATGGCGTCACCAGGAAGGCCCGTCTATCGTCTCGCTGTACAAAGGACTACGCCAGGCGCCAAAACAGGTCGACAGTCAGGGCATCAGTCCGTCGCAGCCGTCAGGAGGCGGTGATCTTCGCGGGAAAAGTCTTCGGGCCACTTGTTTCGACAACAGGATCGATGAAGCGGGGTGCACCTTCCCTCAGAGATTTCACACGAAGTTCCTCACGATCGTCGGGCTTTGGACCGGTACCGCTGATGTCGCCCCACATTGGGCGCCAACTGAAGGACTGGGCTATTCTTAAGGCCCAGCGGTGCCAGGGGACAACACCTGAAACCTTCGTGGGTTACCTGTTCCGGCGTACAAATGACAGAGACACAGGACACTTCCTGCGGCGTCAAAGATCGAGGTTTATTTACTGCAGGGAACACAGAAGTCACAAGAAGTACAACGCATGTAGGTTCTAGGAGACTGCTTCAAATTGCAACTGTGGATCGCTCCTTTTATACATATTTCTGTCATAGCACAACATGGCGACCAAAAGGTTACAACTTAGTTCCCACAGTAAACTTCAAAAGGGCTGCTTTCATGTATTCAGGGTCCCGGAACATAATTACAGTAGCATCGCCGGTTCCCAACTGTAAAAGTACATTATCCCACCATTAAGTACATTCCATTCCAGCTGTAAACGAGTTAAGGAAGAGTCAGAAACAGGTGCAAGGGAAGACAAAGATAGACAACAGATTGAAAAGAGTGTAGGGGGGCGATATCGGAAACACAATTGCAGGATCAAAGGAGACATGCCTAATGAATGCGCGGCTGAAACAATAGACCGGGACGGCAAGATGAGCCTCAAGCAGGGCCATCTGACTTTGCAGTATCATCCCCCTCGTCATAAAGACACCCTCAAAGGAACACGTGTCTTCCGCAAGAGTTTGGGAATTCCAGGGTCACGAAGCGGACAGTGTCCGTTCGCTGGCTACATGAGGGCAAGAGACAAAATGGATGCCGTATCTAAAATGGAACCCGTGGGTTCAGATGAAGAAACCCACGAATCGGACGAACGGTTTAGGTCAGCATAGCGAAAACGCGTACACCCACTAAACTCGTCATTTGCGGTTCATAGATACCAAACTCGTCCATATTCGAATGAGTCGAAAACACCACTTATAATTGTCACGGAACCTCAACCCTTTTTAATATTTATGTTTCACCTTTAGCCAGGCTGATTAGAGATTTAGGCTTTACCCCTATCTCGTACGCAGACGATACTCAGCTCCTCCTGACCTTTGACAAAAAAGACCCCAACATCCATCTTAGATTTTCGGATGGCATGAAAGCCATTGCTGTTTGGATGCAGACCAACTTTCTGCAACTTAATGCGGGGAAGTCAGAGATAATGCTGTTCGGAGGAGCTGAAATATGCTGGACACCTACCTGGTGGCCTGATGAATTAGGTACCGCCCCCATCCCCAAGGAGGCTGTTAAAAATTTGGAGGTCAGAATTGATCGTAAACTGACTTTGGAGACACATGCCAACACCACGGCGGGGTCTTGCTATTACATTCTGGGTCTCCTACGTAGGATTTGTCCCCTTCTGACCACTTCTACTAAGAAAACCCTGATGCAGGCCTTGGTACTCAGCAGGATTGATTACTGTAATGCCCTTTTGTTCCCCGGTAGCTTGTCTCCTTTCTGGTGAAAAATTGGCTTGGTAGTTTAGTCTGCCCTGTTCCCATGATGCACTGGGTAAGAGTGGTCTGCTTAATTCAGACACTCTGTTCATCACCACCCCCTTTTCTGAATCGTTTTTGGCCACTATAGGTGTGACAGGGTATACTCAGACATGAGTCCCTTTCTCACTGCACCATCAGGATTCAAGCAAGCCGGGCCGAAGAAGGCTGAAATGCCAGAAACCGGTCCCCGGTAGCTTGTCTCCTTTCTGGTGAAGAATTGGCTTGGTAGTTTAGTCTGCCCTGTTCCCATGATGCACTGGGCCAGGGACAGACTGATTTGCATATAGCCAGGTTCTGAGCTGGGTTGGTGCAGTGAGATAAATAACGGTGATGGATCAAGCCCTGATATTTGGACTGGGTAAGAGTGGTCTGCTTAATTCAGACACTCTGTTCATCACCACACCCTTTTCTGAATCGCTTTTGTTCTCAGCAAACACTTCGGCTATTAAGAGATTACAGGTCGTACAAAACACCGCTGCTCGCCTTACAGTTGATGCACCGGTTAGAACATCCTCAGCACCTCTCTTAAAACAGCTACATTGGCTCCCTATCATAAAAAGAATACAGTTTAAAATATTATGTATCATCTACAAGGCGCTCAGAGGGATGGGACCTATATATCTGACCTGCAAATTGACCCCCTATTCTCCTATGCGTTCTCTTAGATCTAGCTCAGAGCTACTGATTACTGTTCCGAGGATCAAAAAAGCACGTAGTGGAGCCAAAGCTTTTTCCTACAAGGCCCCTATGTTCTGGAACCCTCTGCCTCTACATTTACGTGCCTGCTCCAATCTGATCCTATTTAGAAAAATGTTAAAAACATACCCTTTTTAATCATTCAATGGCACTGTCAAGATGTTTAGTCCCAAGCGCTGAGATACCCTCATGGGTGATTCAGCGCTATATAAATTAATAAACATAAACATAATTAATAATAAACATTGGTGCGTTAGTGTGAACCGCGCTGAGATAGGCTGGTGTTAAGAAGCAGTTTACGGAAGAGTGCGCGATCTTTTGAAAGACAGGAGATTAATAGCAAAAATGAAATTTTACTACGGAATGGAGAGAGAAAAATCTTCATGGTTCCAAACATTGAAAAATGTGTTTAAAAAGGATAAAGTAATTGAAACAAGAGAGGGAAAAATTATTCCTCCACCTAAAACGTCTGCATCTCACATGATGACAAAATATGGCTACCAAACATGTATATGGTTAAAAAATTGGGCAAGGTATACCAAAAATGATGGTGCATTAGCTTTTCCAGAAGTAGGATCTTTCAGTCTCGCAGTATTGAGGAATTTGAGAGAAAAGATGATGAAGCTTGAACCAAGACCTAGACCGACTCAGTTTGAAGCTTTAGCTGAGTGGGAAGATGAAATGCATGATTTAGAGTAAGAAAGGTTTGAAGACTACATGGGACCAAAGAATAGATGTTGTAGATTTTGGAGAGAAACACATGAGTATATAATGAGGAGATGGAGAAATGCTAACATGCGTGATGGAATGTATCCGGTCAGATTGGTTGAAGAGAGGGTAGGATGAAAATGTACAGAAAAGAGAAATATTGTAGAGATAGGAAAAAGAAGTTATGGGGATTGTGAATATGAGGATACAGTGCTGGAGGAGATCCTAAATAGGAGGCCGCCACCATATCAACCAGACTCTATGGGTACAACCCCAAATGCTCCACAGTTAGAGGATAGATTTGCAGAAACTCCAAAACAATTTTCAAATTTTAGAGATCTCCCGGAAAGAGTAGAAATGAGATATGATTCTGATGTTTGATTAATATGAATCAGATTTACTGGGACACCTAAACAAAGTGATGAAACAAGGGAAAATGAGAATAGAGTAGAACAACAAATTGAAGCACGAAAGAGTACTTCTGAATATATACGTTCGACAAATGAATTGGCAGAAAAGATACAAAAACTTACTAAAAATATAGAAGCTGTAACTGTTCCAGTAACGATAGGTCCTGTAATTCCAGTGTTTGAGAATCATAAGATAAAAGAACCGTCTTGAACCATTCCTTTAAATCAGTGTCTAAAAAGAGTAAAGGAAAAGGTTTACCCAGACTTACAGAAATTAAACGTACTAATCAAATGACACCGCCTGATTTAACTTTTAATCAGAGTCTTCCGTCTAAATTCCCAACAGGAGCAGAGTCTGATTCTATGACTCCTGAGAAAAGTGTAGAGAAAATCGATTTGACCCAACTCCAGTAGGACCATCAGAACAGGAATTAAGTGATTGGATTAAAACTCTAAAATTGAAAGAAAGTGAACCAAAAACATTAGATGTGGCTAGACTAAAAATTGATATGGAAGAACTAATAATTGGAATGATTGGGACAGATAGATTGAAAAGTTATCAAGATGATGAACTAATGTTCATGTGTAAAAGTATTACATGGAAAACCAAAAACATGCATGATCGATTTGAAGGGTTAGCAAGTGAAATGGATGTAGATTTTTCAAAATTTAAAGCGTTGCAGAAACCTTATAGAGTGTTTTTTTCCGAAAAAGATATAGAAAATATGAATACAGCAGGAAGAATTACCCAAATAAAATAACTGATTGTGTTGTTGAGAAAGTAGGGAGACATTGATAAGTGGAAAATAATTTGGATAAAGAAAAGAGAGGAAAAACAGTGACACATCCATATTAGTGTTCCCAGTAAGAGAGAAAAAAGAAATGGTAAATTAATTTTCTATGAGAGAAATACCGGGAGGAGGATATGTACATGTACCTTGGAGCGGACAGGGCATTTTATCATTTATAAATGACTTTCCCAGATTGAGAGAGAAGTCAGTAGAATGGCATAGGCAAGTAGAGCGATTTGTAAAAGTTTCAAAAGTCTTGTGGGAAGATTTGGATGGATTACTTGACATAGTAGTACCAGCAGATCTATGGTCGGAGTGTAAGATTACCGTACATTGGCCAAAATCAGAATATCCACGAGATAAAGTGACAGGTGCTCCTGGACCTGAAGTAATGCGAAAATATGAACAAGTGATAGTTTTTCTGAAAAATAAAATTCCACTAAAAGAGACAGATTGGGTAAAAATATATAGGACAATACAAGAAGCAAAATAATCAGTTCATGCATTTTATGAGAGACTGTTATTAGTGTTTAAACAATACAGTGGGTATGAGGAACTGAATGAAAAGGATATGAGTCATTTTGTATATCGTTTTGTGTTTGGACTAAGACCAGAAATAGGGGATATGATTAAGCATAATTTGATGGGATGGCAGTCATGTTCAGTAGACGAGGTTTTGAGACATTGAGCTTCAAACCCCAGATGAGGATAGCTTGTATAAAATGACATTGTCACTGATAGAATCAGAAAAGAATAGTATGTTTCCTGTTTTTGATCGAGAGAAAATGCCTGATGAATTGATGGAGGTAGTCAAAGAAGAAGTGTGGGATTTCACAGGAGAAGATATTGGCTTGATGAAAAATGTAGATCCTGTGAAAGTTTCTGTGAAAGAAGGAAAAGTTACCCAAATATTCCTCAATACAAAATGACAGCTGAAGTAATTGAAGGAATAACCCCAGTGATAAATAAAATGATCAAACAAGGGATCTTGAGAGAAATAGAAAGCAGTCCTTGTAATCCGCCTATAATGGGATTGAAAAAGCCTAACGGAACATTCAGAATAGTGCAGGATTTGAGAATGGTAAATAACATTGTTGTTCCATGTTGTCCAATTGTGCCAAACCCAGCTGTAATTCTATACCAAATTCCACATGATGCAGCATGGTATACAGTCATTGATCTATGTAATGCGTTCTTCACTGTTCCATTACACCCTGAAAGCCAACCAATATTTGCTTTCCGGTTTGGAGACCGTATCTTGGCATGGTGCCGAATTCCTCTGGGGTATACTGAAAGTCCATCCATCTTTAATCAATTGCTAAAGAAATCATTAGAACGTTTAAGTATGCCTGGAGAATCAGTTCAAGTGCAGTACATAGATGATTTGTTAGTGGCATCAAAAACAAAAGATGCATGTGTTTCAGACACTGTTGCATTGTTAAATCATTTAGCAGAAGAAGGACATAAAGTGTCCCCGTCAAAATTACTGTTTTGTCAGAAAGAAGTACAATATTTAGTCCACAAGATAATACAAGTCCCCATAAAAAGGATCAAAATGATACAAGGAATGAAACCTCCAAAAACACAGAGACAGGTGAGAATGTTTCTTGGAATGGTAGGATACTGTCGACAATGGATTAATGGATTTTCACTAATAGTTAAACCACTACAGAGATTGACTAAAGCAAACGTAAAAGATCCAATAATACTGAATAAAGCAGAAGTAGAAGCTTTCGAGCAGCTAAAAACAAGTCTATGTGAAGCACCAGCATTAGGAATATCAGATTATGAAAAAGAATTTGAACTGTATTGCAGTGAGAGAGAAGGATGTGCATTGTCCATTCTGATACAAAGCCATGGAAAACTGAGAAAACCAATTGCATACTTTTCTGCTGTTTTAGAGCCTGTTGCAAGAGCATTGCCGGGATGTTTAAAAGCAGTAGCTGCTACAAGTATGAGTCTGGAACAAAGTGAAGGTATAGTGATGGGATTTCCTTTGAGAGTGTATGTACCTCATTCGGTGGAGATTCTCCTCACTAGAACTAAAACACAGTACCTTACCAATAACAGAATGACGAAACACGAGAAAACAATCTTGGGTGCAGATAACGTGACAATTTCAAGATGTGTAAATGTGAATCCATCTACACTGTTACCTGATGTTATGGATGTGGAAGTAAGAAATGAACTTGATCACAAATGTTTGGATGTTCTGTAATACTGTACCAAACCAAGGTCTGACATCAAAGATGTACCATTGCCTGTATCTGATTATGTGATGTTTGTTGATGGGTCATGTTTAAGAACAGATGAAGGTGTACTGAGTGCTGCATATGCTGTTTGTACAGTAGCAGATGTCCTAGAAGCATCTTGTCTGAAAGGAATTCGTTCTGCCCAGATTGCAGAATTGATTGCTTTAATTAGAGCATGTGAATTGCGAAAAGAGATACGGGTCACCATAGTGACTGACAGTCAATATGGTTTTGGGGTTGTCCATGATTATGGTCAACTGTGGTCCCAAAGAGGTTATATGACTTCGGCGGGATCCCCATCAGAAATGCTGATTTTGTGAGAATGTTGATTGATGCAATACAATTACCTGACAAGATAGCTGTTGTAAAATGTGCATCTCACAAGAAAGGAGATGATTACATTACTAGAGGCAACAAATACGTTGACTCAATTGCAAAATATTGTGCCAAAAATCTTGCGTCCATAAATCGGGATAGACAAACTGAACATGTTTCAAGTCCTTTGATGCTAACAACTGTAGTTGAGACATAGCAGGAGGAAGCCAGTGAAGAAGAAAAGGATAACTGGTTAAAAGCAGGATGTAGACAGAGAGAAGAGGATGAAATCTGGGTTTACAAAGATGAAAGATCAGTCATGCCTGATAACATGATCTCAAATATGGCCCGAATGTATCATGGTCAAGCCCATATCGGGAGAGACGCTATGATTCGAATGTTTAGACCGACATGGTACAACCCTGAGTTTAGGATGATTGCAGAAAGAGTGCCAGAGATGCCTTGTATGTCAACAATTAAACCCAAGAAGGAAAACAGTTGTGAGTTTGGGAACAATAGGACGGGAGGGAGGTCCATTTACAAGAATGCAGTTGGATTTTGTCGAGTTACCACAGTGTAATAGACTTAGGTATGTACTTGTGATCATTTGTCTGTTTTCACAGTGGGTCGAAGCCTTTCTGACCAGAAGGAATGATGGAGTGACAGTCGCAAAACTCCTGTTGCGTGAGATAATACCACACTACGGTTTCCCAGTAACAATTGAAACAGATCGTGGAACACATTTCCATAGTGAATGAATGCAAATGATTTGTGAAGCCCTGGACATTCGTCAAAAGGTACACTGTGCTTACAGACCAGAAGCTTTTGGGGTAGTTGAACAAGTAAATGGAACAATAAAAAAAAATTGCAAAAATGTGTTTGGCCACAGGACTAAAATGGCCGAGGCACTGCCACTTGTTCTAATGACCCTGAGGAGCATTCCTGATAAAAGAACGGGATTAAGTCCCCATGAGATTTTGATGGGAAGAGTAATGAGACAAGCATTTGTGCCAGTTGATAAATTGTTGAGTATAAATGATGATATCATACTGGATTACTGCAAAAATCTGTCTGACGTGGTAACTTCTGTGTTTCATCAGGTGGGAACTGAGCCACAAACGAAAGAAAATCATCCAGCTCATGATCCAGTCCCTGGAGATTGGGTTCGGATAAAGGTTCACAGGAGAAGAAACTGTCTAGTTCCTCGTTGGCAAAATCCCAGACAAGTTATTCTGTTTAGTACCACTGCAGTTAAGTGTGCTGGAGTCAAGAGGTGGGTGCACGCAAGCCGTGTGCCTGAGCCTGAAAATCCACAGGAGGAAAGTGAAAGCACCACCGACTCAGACTCTGAGGGTGAAAAGATCCAGATACTGAAGCTCGACCTGTTTGTTGACATCTGGAGATATCAGATACTAGCTCTGCCTCGGAAGGAGAAAATGAAATTGTTGAAATACCAAATTTTGAAGAGCGGCCTGTAAGTCGAGATTTGGTAGAGACTGATACCAGTAAGGACACTGAGCTAAGTGAAAATGAAACTGGTAATCAAGGAGATACTGAAGGACAGTCTGAAAGCTCTGAAAGCAGGAACCGAAATCTTGAAACTGGTGAAAGGGAAATAACTCACGATGAGGATGAGCATCCAAGTACCAGCTATGGAGAAGTTCCTAACAGAGTGAAAGAACTGACCAAAGAGAAAATAAGCTCAGAAAAAGAACCAGATCCTGTAAAATTCGTTATAAATGAAACTATAGAAATATCTGAAACAGAGACGGAGGACAGTGATGATGACACTCAATTCAGGAGAAGTTCAAGAAAAAGAGCTTGGAGAGTGGAGCCAAACACTGTTGAACCTGAAATAAAAAGAGTTCGAAAAGGAGATAATTGGCCTAAAGGAACTGATGGACTGAAAATTAAACTGGTTAACAAAGCAAAAGTACACGAAGATCAAGTGAATGAAATAACCAGTCAAATAGAGTTGTTGGGAAAGAAAATAGAGGTTGTGCAAAGGCCAAAAAGTGTGAGAAGACCAAATCAAAAATATAAATCGCATGAGTGGACCTATATGTTCCTGCCTCCATTAAGTAAAGTAAATAGCAGCCAAGAGAATTTGCATTGCCCAGGTGATGAAAATGAGTAAACTGTGACTCAAAGAAAGAAAAGGAGATTTCAAAATGGTTTGGAGAAACCGTGAAAAGAAGAGATATATATAAAACAAAATCTGTAATATAGATTGAAAAGAACACTAAGTGAAAACAAAGGTAAAGAGAGAAAATTAAAAGAGTAAAAAGATTATGAAATTTGCTGTGTAAAAAAAAAATACTACTAAAGCAGTAACTCAATCTTATGTGGTTACTATGCACTGGAATATTAATGTTAGCATGGTTAATTCTTGTTATTAAAATTCCTTTTAGACCTGATTTTGAAAAATATAAAGCAAATGAGAGTTTGAAAGTTAAGAATAATGAGTTGAAAATTAAAAATTATATAGGCCTGAAATTCATCAAGCTAAGTCAATTAGTGGCTTTTCATAAAATACTTTTTCGAGACTATTATCTGAATATGTGAGGAGAATTGATGCCAGCGACTGCTATGTCTGTGTAAAACTGACAGCATCTGTTTCCGAGGGTGTGACTTACCACCATTTACCGTTAATATATGGAGTAACATGTAGTGTAATAACAAGTTATTTTATAGGACAGGAAAATTAGAATATTATTATTCTGATTCCTGTGTGGAACCAAAGATTATTACAAATTACCCGATCACTGGTACGGATCATGTTACCTTGGATTGGTCTTTCCCAAAATCTTTCATGTAGATAGAGGTACTAATGGAATTCATGAAATAGGTAAACCACTAAGTCGTAGAAGAAGAGAAAGTGTAATTGCAATAATAGGTGATGTCTTTGGAGCACTGATACCAGCAGTGGGTATATCCTTTAATGCGAACAGAATTAGAAAATTGGCAACCATAGTAGATCGATTGTCAACAGACACAGCTGGAGGATTTTTAATGGTAAACACTGAAATGTTTGCTATGAGAAGTATGGTGATGCAAAATCGACTTGCTTTAGATATAATTTTGCCAAAACGAGGAGTTTGTGGAATCTTAAAGGTGCAACATTGTTGTACCTACATTCCATATAAAAGTCAAAACATTGAGAGATATATTACAAATATTACAGAATTGCATAAAGAAATAGAACCATTGGAAGTTGCAGGTGTTCTTGAGAAACTTGGTAGAAGTTTATCAGCATTTAAAAATTGGTTTTATGAAATAGGTCGATCTATTATAGGGAAAATACTAATACCAGTGACTGTAGAAAGAATAGTGATCTTAGTTTTGAGATTAAGTTGTCAATGTAGAAAGAGAAGAAATGTTAAAAAGTCTTTGAAGAAGGTGATGGAAGAAAAAGACAGGGAAAGGGAAAAAGGTGATATCGAGATGGAAGAGTTTAAAGAGAAACTTTATCAAGATAGAAAGAAAATAGAAGAAACAGAAATGTAACTTGTACTAATTAAAAGAATTTGTAACATGTTGAGATAACATTTTCTAGATTTTGGGAGATATTTGGTGATAAAATCACCAAAGGGGGAAGTTGATGGAGCAAGGTGAAAACAACATTTTTTGTATACCCCTTGTGAAGACAACTCTCCATAACAGTAGCATGTACTAATCGTGTGGTTTTGAAATGTAACCAACATAGAATAGAATGCACCTACACAAATACACGTGGGATACTAAAACTACATGTAATTGCCAAGCGTAATATACTAATATGTTATGCATCTAGTCATAAAAGGTACGCATTTGTCATATATTAATCAGAAACTGCATGAATGTGCTTGTTGTCCGTTTATTTGTGGCATATATCAGGAAGATTGGCAAGTGGAATCACGCATATGTGTTGCTTAAAGCTAGGTAAATACTAACTGGAATACTATTAGAAAGGGGTAGGTAAACATAAAGGCTTTACTTCTAAAATGTACGTTTACTTGTGTTTGTTTCTATAATAGTTCCTAAATTGAGGCCTATGTGGCCAAAAGAAAATGGAAGCTGACTGTGACTCTGAGGTGGAGGTCTAAGGACGCATGCGCCGACTGGAAGCGCAAATGGGTCAAGGACAATGTGGCCTGCCACATGGAACAGATGCCAACTTTTTCGAAAGTCAGCATCCAAATCGTGGGAAGGGGCATCGAATAACAATTTAAAGGACACATCGAAGGAAGCATGACATGAACAATGGGCTCACAATTTTTTTTCAATTATAACGGTGACTCTGCATAAATTGAATAGTAAAGCGATGAGGTAATGCTCATCCACCTCTAAATTGACCAATCACAGACACTCTAGGACATAAGAGTTAGCAAATCTCGCAATATGGACTTTATGGTACCAGTTACACATGGAGGACTAACAATGTGAACAAAGGAATAAGCAAGTTTGAATGAGCTGATGTCTGTTTATACAGTGCACCGCGTATTATTAATCACCTACGGGTATCCAACGCAATGACGCTTCTGTTATTTATCTTGGAAAGATGCTAGGCTGAATCAGCAGAGGTTAAGAGGTGGTACTACAGACAGAGTTTAACCCACTGAGCTACTATCCTAAGTATCTATCGCTATCAATGTCTGGTATATCCTACTCTTAGTGCACACACCTCTTGTCCTACAGCTATGGTGAGGCACTAGGCGGCCCCTGTGGAGTATAGTGGAGGAAACAGGTCTACCTGAAGATGAGGAAGATGTAGTCGTTGTCGTCGACGCTGAAGGCGACGACGCTGATGTGGTAGACACTGTGGTCGTGACTGAGGTAGTCCTCTGGGCTTGTCTAGAGGACGGAGCAGGCTTCTTAAAGGTTTTATCCTCCTTAGCAGACACTGAAGATGTCGCAGATCTCGCCTCTGAAGACTTCTTGTGGGTCTTCGTAGGAGGAGTGTCTGAGGGGCCAGGGGAAGACACCCTAGGCCTCTTTTGAGAGACAGCTGAAGTCCTGGAAACACTGCTCACAGAGGAGTCCAGATTGTCTCTGTCCTTAAGCCTGTCAAGCCAAATAAGAAGGCGACCTTCTCTATCTCTCACGGTCTTTTTAGGAAAAGACCTACAAATCTTGCATTTGTCTGAGACATGGTCCGGGTAAAGGCAATACAAGCACAGGTCGTGCTGATCATCCACATGGATCCTTTTCTTGCTACAGGAAGAGCAGGTCCTGAAAAGGGCTTTCTTCTTTGATTCAGACATGGAAGAAGCAGTGGAAAGAAAACACTTACTGCCAAGACAGTGTAGTGAAGTAATCCTTGAAGAGTTGAGGGTTCAGATAACACTTTCAAAGAAAGTTTGATGAATTTTGAGGAATCCTGAGGAGAGCTCAGGCTGGAGACTCCCTAGCACAACGTGCGGTAGAAAATCTGAGGGACTGAGGCTCCTCCCAGGAAGGTTCTAGAGGGAGGTCGGAGCTGATTGGCTGACTGTGAGAGTTTGGTCCTTTTTACATAAGGACAAGGAAAGGCTACTAAGGGGAGGCCCTTAGACCCTTTTTCTCTATGTATGTCTATGGACATTACTTTTTTATTTACCGGAGGCTCCCGTCTCGACGACGGGGAATGATTCAGGCATGTGAATCTATGAAAGACACCCCTAATACTGGATAACAAGATTTCACACTAGTGGATCAGCTGAAGCAGTGGCTGCAGCATTGTGCTGAATCATGGGAGTGCAGAGTTGAGTCCTGGCCACATAATGTCGCCTCCATATCCAAGACGGACCAGCAGGAGTACAACTATTAGAAAGGACGCTGCCGTGCTCCCACTGCATTCAAGGGGAGGTGGTGTGCACACCGTGCTTTTCACTTTAATCCTCGTTTAGATCATCATAATTGAGTTGCGTGTTTGAACTGGGCGTGTACCTTGCCCTGTTGGCACAGACGATAAACCAAAACAGTGGGGAGCATAAACTATGCTCCGCTCTCAGTCGCACTGCGTTACAGGATATTTAATCCTACTCCATAGTTCCACATTTAGTTTACTCCATTTTAATCCATGTTCGTCCACACTTTTTTAATGTTTATTCCTTTTATGTTCCACATGCATGAATTGAATCGTGCGTTTTTTCAATACTTTCCATATTCAAAATGTGCCCATCTGGACCTCTTCATGAATACGATCACAACACATAATTTGTCTAATACAGCATATCTTTATTGGCACCCAATGCATTTCGGGCTTAAAATAGCCCTTCGTCAGGGGTAACTGCAATTAAATAATGTAATACAAAACATGACTGCGTTGTCCATTAGTCAAGCATATACAATTACCCTCTATTATATTAATCGAACATTTCAAATACACAACATATACCCTGTGCATAAAGCTAAAGCCACAAACAAAACAGCTATCAAGTTTTGACACATACGAACTCCACCCCGTGAACCCAACATTAAAAAGCCAACCCTCCTTCCCTAATGTGTGAAACAATCAAACGCCTGACTCGAAAGCTCACTAGTTCGGGCATCCTTAATTCTCCAGTACTTGCGTGTTTAAAACCAACAAATACACCCATTTCCTTTTACTCCGCACGTACCTGCCACAAGCCGCATTGTTCTTACTTTAACTTCCATTTCCAGGGGAGAAGCTTTGGTTTCAAATAGTGGGCTCAGGGTGGAGATCTCATTCGCACGGAAATGGAAGTTAAGTAACTCGCATTTAACTGGTCGCAAGGACAGCTCAGATGTGTAATGGTCCATCTATTCTACAATACTCACAACAGAAGGCGCCACCAGATGGTGAGCACATCTGTCTTTAGTGCTTTGATTCCAAGAATACGGAATGGTTTACATAGAGGGGAAATACTGAGTAACAGCAGACCAGTTACAACACTTAAAAAACATAAGCTATGCTAAATAGTTATGGTACTTCACTTGCTGTAGTGTGCTTTGGATAGAGATCACAGGATTGATTTCTGGATAATAGCCTCCGCATTTCAACCAGAAGTGAATATCATTTTGAATGGCAAGACAATGAAGGGCCTAGAGCACTCTATAGACCATTATTAAAATGTTAAAAAGTCATTATCTCCTCAGCACTTAAGGGCTAATGTCTTGTGACTCCGGTTGACCCCCTTCACCCTAGATGGAGGCTCTTAAGTCAGACAGCAATGCAGGTTAGCAGACTGTCAAACTTTTATTACTAAAGAGACAAAAAAATGGCGTTTAAGCAGAAGGGTGAATTTAAAAAAACAGAATTTCCTAGCGGCTGTACTCCACACAAACAAGATTTGCTGGCAGTTTTGCTGCTAGGATAGTGGTAACTTTACTAGGTATTGGCGCCACAGAGGAGTGTACACTTTTCCTAGTTGTAGGTAATCAGCTTTATAACATTTCAACGGTGCTACAAGGAGAAGAGAACCACTTTCCCTCTTCTAGTTAGGCAGATGCCACAAGATGCTTGATACTCCTTAGCACACGTTTTGTATACACTATTGCAAATATATACATGTGTTTCCACCATAGATTTCGCACAAAAAATAAATTTTCATTCCTTTTATTCAGGGTTGGTTGTTGTTTATTTCAGGAGACGTCACAGCCGACACGTGTTTCGTCGTTATGGGGAATGTAACCCCCGACTTTTTCAAGGCTGTTAGATAAAAAAGGTGATGTTGTAATACATTACTTCTGATCCTGACATTTTTTTCTCATCTTTCGTTTGTCATCATTTTGTGATTATTAGATATTAACTGGTGGTGTGATTTGAAGTTACAACAGTTAGTGCATAGTTGTATCGATGATGTACAGAGTACTTTCATTCTGTGGGAATCGTTTGTTTTTAACATCTTAAGGAGTATGAGCCCATTAAGAGAAATGGAGAGACCGGTGAGCGTGTTATTAGCTTTATTTTAGGGATGCCATGCAAGTGATTTCTCAAAGACAATCGTGACTAATAGCGGTGTTTTTAAGGTTTGTGAGTTCATGCATATTTAAGAACCATGCTTTCGGTACCTATTCTCCAATATTTCGTTTGTTCTGCATAATAGAATATATTACAAGAATTCCACAAATACCTTAATAATAATGATCAAAACATCAGATTTACCATGGTATACAACAACCTCAGACTTCCATTCTTGGATGTTGAATTCTTTATTGAAAACAAGACAATCCAAAGCAGACTATATAGGAAAAGTACACACCGACCTGCTCCTGCACCATCTTAGCCTCAGGCACACAGAACACAGGTACAGGCACCCCTTTTTTTCTTTTAGCCTTTTTTAGGTCTAGACTAGCGTGGCTGCGCACATGCGCAGCTTGCTCGGCGAGATTTTATATTTTGAAGGAGCTTCAATAAAGGGATTTAAGCTCCGCCTCTCTTTTCCATTGGCTGGCGTCACCGTTTATGCTAAACAATGGCCAGCCATTGGGAAAGAGCTTTTTGTGATGTATACTTTTTGCTTTTGCAGGCGGCCCACTTGGACGGGCTCGCCTGGTTTCCTCCCTTCGCAAAAGGTTTCTTATCTTTATGGGACCATGTGTTCAAAACACATGGCCCCATAAAGACAAGAGATCCTCTTTCACTTTCGGGACCGAGCTGTTTTTTAAGTTGTGTGTGCCTGTGTCTGCCCCCGCCCAAGGTTGAGACTCCGCTCCGTGTGCAATGGAGACAGGGGAGTGGGGGAGGCAGCGAGCACAAGCCGAGATCTTGTTGAGACAATCGCAGGAACTGCATAGCATGCAGCAGCGTGGGCGACCATGCTGTCGGATCTGAAAGGTACGTGGGGGCAAATCATTTAATCTCACTGCCTACCAAAAAAATGAATTTGTCCTTGTGTAACGTAACCGGAGCTCATGTAAAGCGCTCCAATACCTTCGGGTCGAGTTTGCGCTATATAAATTTGGAGAACTACAAGCCCGCTTTCATTTTAACATTGCGTGTTTAATGGCGACAGCTTGTTTCGCTGGTGTTTGAAGCTGCAGAGGCAAATGGCGCAGGTGTGTCTGTGACTGCTTTTGCCTGTACCATACCTGTTCCGTGTGCCTGTGGGATGTTTGCACCTCTCGTCTCTGTGTCTGGGAAGCTTGCGTCGCTGCTACTGCCTGTACTATGCCTGCTCAGTGTGTCTGGGACGCTTGCACCACTTGGCATGTGCTCTGCTCTGTGTGTTTGTTGTGGGGTTGGTGATTCTGGTGAAGGCCTTTAAACTGCAGAGTATGGGGGAGGGTGGTGTGAGGTGTGTCGATCCCTTCACATGCCCTCCTACCTCCATGTCCTGCCCCTCGCCCCCGTCATCAGCTGGCAGATGATTATACATATATACACACGCGCTCGCACATATGTGCATGTGCTTGTTTATGTTGGAGAGGTATAAATACACACACTCCATATATAGAATTTGATGTTTACAGTTTGTGATTATAATTAATTCACAAACAAGCACAGATTACAAAACTCTGCGTGACAATGCACATGGTAGTAGGCGCTTTAAAAAACGTGCTTAAAATACCATATCACAACCATAAATATAACATAAATAAAAAACAAGTATTTTTTTCAATATGGCATAGCGTACGCACTCAGAAGATACATTAGTGTAAATGGGGCCACCAATCCCTCCAGAATTTCCAAGTTTTCTTTCCTGTCGCGACCGAGGCGGCTTGTAACCTCTTGTCCAAATTAAGGGCTTTGTGGCCGGGCAGCCATTCATGCTGCAAAACAGCAGAGCCTTATTTCCCAGGGTGACACTGCAGTTTTCCCTTCATTAAAGTGGGGATGGAGGGAGCCAGTCCCTGCATGACCCCAGCCCCCAGGGTCAGAGGCTGCCCATTGAGCTTCACCACCCCCCCAGGTCACACGGCACAGCTCTGTGATGGGGCAGACTTTCGCTGCTACCCATGTCCGCCCTGGGACCCGTAGAAGGTCTGTGTAGAGCTGGAATCGCTTCGAGGCGGCTCCAGAGGGCCTGTGCGCTATACAAACAAGGGCGCTGCTGTAACAACATGACGGGGTCAGGGGACAGGCTGCAGCATATTACACGTTATCTCTGTGGGGGCGGGACAGAAGGAGCGCCCCCTGCTGCACCTTCCATCCTGAGGAGGGACACCCAACCTCTACATAGGACTCCATTTCCCAGAACGCACTGGTCGAGTACAATAAAGCATGGGCGGCGACATAGTGTCAAGGTGACTTCACACTATCCACCAGGAGGGCAGAGAGCACAAAAGGGCGAGTGCACCCCTTCGCTGCACTACATCTTCCAGAATGCACTGGTATGTTCCATAAAAGGCTGGGGGCACGAGCTACGCACAGAACTCCTGGAAGGCAGTCCATTCTACCCCTACGGCCATCTCTAACACCGCCTCCGGGATCCCTACAGACCCAAGTCCACTGCCTGTGAGTGTAACACGGAGAGGATGTGGTCTGACGGCCAGAGCTGCCGACCTTGGAGCTGGTGAAACCAAGGTTTGTGCCTCGGGGTCGACTCTTCATCCTGTGATTCTGGGCAAATCATGTAATCTGCCTGTTCCTACCAAAAAAAAAATGAATGTGTCCTTGTGTAAGGTAACCGGAGCTCATTTAAAGTGCTCCAATACAGGCCCGGCTCCAGGAATTTGTTATTTGGGTGGGCGGAGGGGGCATTTGGGTGGGCCACTGCGGGCTCGATTTGTCGCATATATGTCTGGGCAGGCCGGCTTCAGGGCCCTCCTTTATCTCTTCTTAGTCTTTCAAGGCCCAGTAAAACGCACTGTTTTCCAAATCTCTTTCTAGATATTATCACTTTCAAAAAATGTTTTTCCATTTATAGTTCCTTTGATGGGAAGAGGAGGTTTCTGAGGTGGGACTATAAGGCAAGTGAAACATCTCGGGCTCCCTCTGTGCGAGCCTTCAGGGAGAATCCCTCTTCGTTACTACCTTCACCTGACCCCGGACTCTGCAATCACTCCCTTACAGACTTGATTATCCACTACTCTCCAGTGCACCTTATCTCACAGCTGACCTTGGGCACCAGCCCCATATCAGGCACAATTGGGCTCCACTTTCATTGTTCCCAGTAAAAACATTAGTAAAATCACCTTCAAACTTAAAACATTGAATATTGCAGTAAATATAATTTGCATGCACTTTAAAGTAAGTTTCACAGTAGCCCTTATTACCCAACTGCTAATTAAATAAACAAAACAGGAAGGCCAAGACAGGGCCAGCATTAGCGCAGATGTGAAAGTCTTTTTTGGCACCACATCAATAACCTCTTTCTCCGTAAATACCTTTACTACCACCTTCTAACAGTGCCCCCCATCCCTCCAATGGCCCCCCTATTGACCTCCTCCTCAGATTCCCTCACTGCCACACGCCACAAGTGCCCCTCATCTCCACATAGCCCCTCCCCCTCATGACCTCCTCCTCAGATTCCCTCACTGCCACCCTCCACCAGTGCCCCTCATCTCTCTCAAATCCCTCCTCCAATGACCTCCTTCTCGGATTCCCTCACTGCTACCTTCCACCAGTGCCCCTCATCTCTCCATAGCACCCCCCCCCCCCACCACTTGACCTCCTCCTCGGACTCCCTCACTGCCACCCTCCACTAGTGCCCCTCATCTCTCTGTAGTTTTTACATTTATTTATTTTTTCCCCTCCACCCCATGACCTCTTCCTCGGATTCCGTCACTGCCACCCTCCACAGCGACCCTCATCTCTCCATAGCCCCCCACCCCTTGACCTCCTCCTCAGACTCCCTCACTACCACCCTCCACTCCTCATCTCTCCCTAGGTCCCCCTCCACCCCATGACCTCTTCCTCGGATTCCCTCACTGTCACCCTCCAACAGTGCCCCTCATTGCTCCACAGCCCCTCCTCCTATTGACCTCCTCCTTGGATTCCCTCACTGCCACCCTTCAACCGTGCCCCTCATCTTTACTTAGCCCCTCTCTCATATGCATTTCATTTGTTGTATAGCGCTACTCATATCAGTGTAGGGTGTCACAGTACTTTACATCACGCACACATTATACAGAGACAATGAATCATACAAGTAGGTAAATCAGTCTACAGGGAATGTCACATAAGCCAATGAGGATTACAAGGTGTATGAATCACGTCATCCATACTGGTGGACAGTATATTTTAAGATGGTTTGGTCTGGGAAACACAACCTTAGGATTTAAAGAGTAGTCCAAGGGGGTCAGCTTTACTGATAAAACTGTATATCTGCCCAAACATACTCATTTTAGCAACATTAGAATAATGAAAGACTGCGAAGTTCTAACTATACTATTCATGTTTGTATGCATCTCTTTGGTGACAGTTCATTGGTCACTGTCCTATGTTAGGATTGTATCTTCTGAACTGCAAGTAACACAAGGATCTCTGTGACAAAGGCTGTAACCCACTGAGCTTCCAAATAAAATACAGTTCATCTGCATTTAAAAACTACTAACAGACAAATGACTGCTCTCCAGCAGGATCATTAATCACCAGTGTTATCTGGGCATTTTGTATTGTCTTATTGTTTTTCCTGCACCGGCCATGATAATGATAAAAACTGTTTAACAATGTTTAACCTGCAGAGACCAGACATATGTTTTTATGTAGCTACATATATTTTAAAATGCATATTTGCACGGAAATCGATGATTGTATGAATACGGCTATATTATGAGTTTGGTACATTAATGACATTGTGAGTTTTAAATCTGTGTTCCAAATTTATTATGTGTTCGGTACACCAGCGACATTGTGAATTTTAAATTTTAAATCTCTGTCCTAAATTTATATGCACTTTAATATTGCTAGTTTTGCACATGTACCGAAAGACGAAGATTGAATTTTTGAATGCGAATTTTGCACATATGTTTAAAATTATACAATATGTATTGCGTTTCTACCTTCATTGACTATTAGCATATGTCACTTTATTTGCGAATTTTGCACATGCATTATAAAGGTAAACCACAGTTTACCATGTGTACTTTTTGGCTTAAGAAGGAGCAATTTTTGCTTGGACTTGTCATTTGATGGTTTAAGATTTGAATGTTAACATTGTCGGGTTAAATATATCTTGTATCTGTAAGAATGTGTCCTGCTGGGCCTGTGCAGATTTAATAAAATAAAATAGAAACATATTTTCTTACCTACTACGCCATTAGTCAAACTTTGTTTCACAGCCTCATGTGATAAGCAGCTGCAGGGGTCAGGAAGGGGGAACAGTAATAAACAAACTTCGTTTCTTGTGAGCTGCATAGGAAAAGAAATATCCACGCAGCAGAACAGTGGGCAAAGATTATCGGTGTCAAAGAAAAAAGTTGCCTTCCTCCAGTGGAGCTGAAGGAGTGAAAAAATAAACAAAGCTTCCTTAACATGTAGAAACCACCGCAATGGATCGCACACCGCTAGCCCCTCCTCCGGATCGCCCCTAGGCACTCTGGTACATGAAGTGTGTGAAGTTCGAAGAATGGCTGTAAAGTTCGTGAGTGGTTCACCTGAGTAGGTGCAAGTATGTACTTGTTTTTCCCAAGAATCTCTAGACCCGAGACATGGCCCGGGTTTCCGGATATCTTCCCTCATCAGTAGAGAACGTATCTGGGGTGGAAAGAAGGCTGCCAAGTAACCGTCACAGGCCTCGTTGCCTAACAGGCTTCGCAGGTGCGTCTCCAGAAGCTCGTCAGCTTAAAAGGCTCAAGGGAGCCCGAATAGAAGAAACCACCGCAATGGATCGCACACCGCTAGCCCCTCCTCCGGATTGCCCCTAGGCACTCTGGTACATGAAGTGCGTGAAGTTCAAAGAATGACTGTAAAGTTTGTGAGTGGTTCACCTGAGTAGGTGCAAGTATGTACTTGTTGTTCCCAAGAATCTCTAGACCCGATCCATTGCGGTGGTTTCTTCTATTCGGGCTCCCTTGAGCCTTTTAAGCTGATGAGCTTCTGGAGACGCACCTGCGAAGCCTGTTAGGCAACGAGGCCTGTGACGGTTACTTGGCGGCCTTCTCCTCCACCCCAGATACGTTCTCTACTGATGAGGGAAGATATCCGGAAACCCGGGCCATGTCTCGGGTCTAGAGAATCTTGGGAACAACAAGTACATACTTGCACCTACTCAGGTGAACCACTCACAAACTTTACAGTCATTCTTCGAACTTCACGCACTTCATGTACCAGAGTGCCTAGGGGCGATCCGGAGAAGGGGCTAGCGGTGTGCGATCCATTGCGGTGGTTTCCTCCATAACATGTAAATGGTATTTTAAAGACCTGTGAAGTACTGGGGTGCGGCTGCGATAATCTCAAAAACTGTCTGTGTGTGTGCACGCCCCAGGAAGCTGTCTCAGCCCAGTGGCACACACACACACAGCCTTTGAGCCCAATGGCTTTGCGCGCCTGCCTTCAAGCCCTCACTGAGAGGGCCAAGGCTCCTGTTTGGGTGGGCATGGCCCACCCGCTAGAACCGGGCCTGCTCCAATACCTTCGGGTCGATTTCGCGCTACATAAACTGCAAAAAAACAAACGAAAACACACTGGCTGAACGACAGCAACAATTTCATGCTCTGTAAGTATGTAATATATAATTGTACAATCTAATTGCTTTTTATTATAATTTAATCTTGAGTGAACTTGCAATGCGTACATATGTAACTCTAACCACTAATATCTGTACTAGACGTGTGTACTTACTACCATTCTTATGTGAATTTAGAGTTTTTCTATTTCTAAATGTTATGTAACTCATGTCCTCTGAAGTACTTATGTAATTTAATTGTTTTTTTTGTAAAGCGCCCTGACACCTTTGGGTAAAGTTGGCTCTAGATAAAATGGCAATAAATAAATGACAAACATTAAAAATGCATTGGGTCTCGCCTTTTTATTAAATTTAAAGCCATTTGCTTTGCTATACAATACCATTAGCAAAGCAAGTGGCTTTAACTTAATCAAAGGCGAGACCTATTGCATTTTCAATGCTGGTATCCGTCAGCTCTGTCTGGCGGGGCCTTTCCAAATGGGGAACCACACCCTCTCCAATCCCACTGCTTCCTTCAACAACACACCTCGTTTCTGTGTTCAGCAGGGAACATGCCAAGGTGGCTGCTGCCATATCTCCCACCGCGGGCCATACGGGCCACACTCTCTTTGGATCCCAAGCCTTTTCCAAAATCCAGGGCTTCAACAAGTTCACTCTCCCTGCTGCCTCCAAAACCAAAAGGGCATCAACAATATCCTTATTTCACTCAGCAGCCATTTTAATGCACAAATATACCAAGTTGGGCCCTGCAAACTATGCTCAAACTCACAATACCGCCTCAAAAACACATAGACACTACACAACCCCAAATTTGTCACCACCCCAGACTGGTGTACATCCCTGTCACCAGAGAAAAGGGAGGGTTAGCCCCACTGCCGATTCATTTGAACCACTAAACACCGTCCAAGTTACCCTGTCAATTGTCCCCAAACTGTCTCTGGTCTCTACCACCCACCCATATAGCCTGAGAAATTGAGAAGTAGGACTCCAGAGTCCCAATCCTCCCATTCAACCAGGTCAGGGTCAGCGAGATCCACTGGGTCCTCACCAACACGAATGGTAGGTTTTATGTTTCCTTTGAAAAATGATATATTTTGGGTCACCGTCTCAGCCCTTCCTTGGTCAATGACCTTGGTTCCATTTCTTTCACCAGCATGCAATGGCATTTTGAATTTACTGCCTGGGTGGTGTTTTCTGATTAGTGCTGCATTGCCTGGCCTCGTGTCTCTGTTTGGTTCTTGATCAGGTAGCTTTGTCATCAATTGATGTCTTTTTTGTAGGTTCAGGACAAGATCTGGTTGCACTGAGGACCATTTTGGCAACACAGGAATGGCCTCAGTCACTGAGCGATCGAACATTATGGATGCCGGTGCACAGTGAGTTGTGCCATGTGGTATGTTTCAGTATACCTGCAGGAAGTTGTGGATTAGTAACTTTATAGCTCCGACTTGGTCCAAACATACATGAGTCTGGTCTTATTAACCATTTTCATCACACAATTAACTTTTCCATTCACTGGCGGGCACCTTTGTGTTTCTTTCCTGTGAGGTATAACCACAGACCTCATGAACATTTGCCCCATGGAATGGTGGACAGTTGTCGGTCTTGGTGGTGCCAGGTATCTCAAATTTTCCTATGATCGTTCAAACATTATTGACGCTATCATAGCGACAACAGGTAAACTGGTGTAGACGTCTATTACAAGCAGCATTTGTTTCCCCAACAGTCCAATGGTCTGTGTTGATCTCCTGCAAAACTCCTGAGCACCACTTCTTGATGATTGTGGGGGCTTGGCATTCTGAGGTCCCTGTGGCTTTGCACCACTGACACTCTCCTTCGAAATTCACTAGGGAGCCCAGACTTGGGAACAATATTTTCTCTCTCAGCCAGGCCCAGCTCTTTTCAGAATATTGGTATCCTTGGTGGGCCAAGTTCAGTAGGTGGTGTCGCAGGGATTGGGAAGCTACAACACATCACCATGAAGCAGGACACTCCCCCCAACCCTGTTGTATTAAGTTCATTGTTGACCCTCCACAATGCTTTGAGGTACAACTAACTAACATCTTCTCAGTCATGGGAATTGGAAAAGAACACCTTTCACAGATTCATACTGTCTGCTTCCTTTTCCCCCTGTCGGCACATTCCCATTGAGTGCTTTGTTTGATTTCTTCCAGTGTCAACTCTTTTGGTCATAAAGTGTGGACAACAAGGTTGATGTGGATATCTCCACCCTTGGCATGCCCATCATTCTGTGGTATGTAGTGACAGGATAACGAGACCAGTAGTAGGCCAGATTTCTACAACCTGGCACAACAGAGGGAATATCTCATTTTACCTCCACATATATTAGAGATTACAAATATTATATATACACTCAATTTAAACCGAAAAAATAAAAGCTTGATTACATTTGCGAAAGGAAACTAATATAAGAGAAGATACGGGTGAGTACTTCCGAAATGGTCCTTTAACTCTTTGTCTTAGACGGATGTTTCTCAATCTTCCTTTACAGGGCTGTTTCCCTCCTAATCTCTCTTGTTGTCTATTGCTGTGTGGTGGTCTGTGCTAGCGTAAAAGAGATTTTACAAATCCATTATTAAACCATGAACCTCTTTATAAGTTACGCCTCTAATAGGTGCATCTTTATTATGCAGCATTTGTGGAACCAGGTGTCAGCCTATTTAATTTCTACTGTGTCTGCATCTACCAAAAATTCATCCAATATCTTCGTAAATTTGTCTAGTTCGTCCTTAAAGTTAAAAACCTGTTCACATGCTGCACTTTTGTGCATCTTGCACACACCTTTGTAAATAGGGTCTTATCGGATTTCCAGAAGCACAGTATGCTGATTTTTGCTGTTGCTAACGCTGTTGCAAACCATGTCTCCCAATATTTAGTAATCTCTAGATATTCTGCTGTGGCATGCAAAAGTGCAAGTCTCGCTGAACAGAGCCATAATCTACAGTCCTGGTTATCCTTGACCAGACCTTCTCCCAGTAGGTGTGAAAGGTAGTGCATTCCCATAGTATGTGGGCAATGTCACTGTAGAGGGTAGGACATCTTCAGCTCTGAGACTCTCTGGTCAAGCCGGTCTTGCTCAGTATGTAAGGAGACAAGTGCCAGCTATGCAATATTTTATAGTAGCTACATTTAATGTGGGCTTCTTTCACAGTTTGTGTCATGATTTAATAGTGTCTCATCCCAATCTTCTTCTCAATAGTCGTGTTGGAGTCTATGTGTTTGCCGCAGTGGAGAATGCAAAAAAATAAAAAATACACGTATGGTCAGTAATTGTTTTGTATAGACCAGAAACTGACCTTTATAGGTGCCTCATAGACTAGGAATTTCAGAATTGGAATGCTTAGGAGGGCTATTGGATCTGGCCTAGAGAGCTGGGAGGACACAGAGTGTCAATCTTCAATAGGTCCAGAATTACTTTGGGAGGAAGCTGACTTTGGCATGCACTTTCGCAAACATCTTGACCCTGTCCCCTTAATCAGGTGGTCTATGGAGGATATTTGCTGTGCTTCAAAATCAGGCCAGTGTTGCTCTTCATATCGCATACAAATTGATCCATTTCACCGTCTTGCCACCTTGTGCAAGTTACTGTCAATGTGAAGTATTCCATCGACCCTGCACCACCCGAAGTCTGTTGCATGTCATTGCGGTACACTAGTCCTGTTCCACTACACTTTCCTAGACTCCTATTCTGTATCTTGATCCTACCTGGAGTCTTAGCATTGTGTGAATGTGATACCTAAATTGTGCAAGCTGGAAGGCCTACCAGTAAGATTCCACGTGGGGCAGTCGGAGACCACAGCTTTCTGTGAAAGCATATCATGTGGGCAGTTTAAATTTGGGCTTCCTACCGTGCCAAAAGAAAGATTTCCATAATTTGCATATAGTTTGGTGTTGGTTTGATGGGATTCGGAGGAGAACGGCAAGGACGTGGTTCAAGTGGGGCACAATCTTCATTTTGATTATTCATGTTCTGCCCCACAAGGAGAAATTTAGGAGGAACCAGTGAATGGTATCCCTCAGGATCTCTTCAAGAAGTGAATCCAGGTTGTCCTGCATCATGAACTGCAGTGCTCTATTCAAAAGTGCTCCCACATACGTAAGATTATGTCTGGTCCAGCGGAACGAATAGTCATTGCTGGTGGCAGAGGAAGGGTCTGGCATTTGTCCCAAATAATTTGTTACCCATAGAAGGTTGGGAACTCCGAGATGAAATAAATAAGGACTGCAATTGAGCGCTGTGGGCTTGAGAGGGTCCTTAGAATATCATCAGCATAGAAAAGTGTCAGTATGCCATTGAACTGAGGGTTGTCTCTTATCGCAGTTGCTGGCTGCTGTATTGTTATTTTAAAGAGCAGAGGATGCAGGGGGAAGTCTTGTCTTGTCTCCCATGGGATATTTGTCATCAGTGATATGAAGCCATAGCATGCTACAACAGCTGTGGCGTTGGAGTAGAACCACTTGATCTTGGTGAGGAAGCCATCTACAAGAGCCATGGGCCCCTGAATTTGGTCAAACCACTGCTAATACGGCCAGGTTTCACCTTCACTAGGTCATTTACCTTAGTCTTATTCGTAACAACCCCTTCTTCATACTCATTTTCCTTTCCATAATTTTCCATCTCATCCATATTCACACCTTCCTTCATCCATGCAGGTAGGAGCTTGGTTCCAGCAGCCCTTTCTCTCATCAATTTAAAAGGAATTTTCCCAGAAACACTGTTCTCTGTGGTACGATATGCCCACACCAAATCATTCACCATACTTCTTACATCACCACCAGAAGAAACAGCCATCTGCATCACACCCTTCACCATCCTGTTTGCCCTCTCCACGACACCATTCCCTTGTAGGTTATAGAGAGATGTTCTTGAATGTATGATACCACATTCCTTCAAAAAGGAAACCATCTCACCCGAAGTTAATTGTGTTCCATTGTCAGTGATGATTTTCGCCGGATACCCTTCCTCTCTAAAAATTTCAGACATCATGTTAATGGTAGACTTGGTTGTGATTTCACAACAAAACTTCACAACCAACCACCTGGAGTAAACATCAACCATAACAAGAGCGAATTTCATGCCCACACCAAAACCACAAAATGGTCCAATGAAATCCATGCAGACAATGTGCCAATGTAACCCTGGATCCTCTATTTCACCATGATTACCCTAACTGCCCACCTTCAATCGCTTCTCACACTCTAAACAATCTACACACCTTTCAACCCACTCAGATATTTGCTGATCCATTCCCGGCCACCAAAAATGCTCTCTAACCCTTTTCTTAGTAAGAGACTGTCCAAGGTGTCCCTCATGCGCCAACTTAAATAAGGGAAATCTCAAATCACACAGTGGAATATACTTATCGTCCTTCATCACCAAATTTTCTTCTTTATCAAAGATAGACAACTGGTCCAAAACCTTCAAATACGGTCTAACACCAATCGCAAGAGTACTTTCCCGTCTGGCACCTTTTACAATCAACTCCTTCACACTATGCAAAACCTCATCCTTTTCTATACTTTCATTCCATTGCGTCTTCCCTATTGCACCAAAACACAAACCAACCACATCATCTATTGCTGCAACTGCACCTTCACATTGTGCTAATTCTACGCCAGACCTGTCTACATCCTGCCACGGTAAAGGAAGCCTCGATAAACCATCCGCCTGGCAATTCTTCCACCCAGGTATATAAACAACCTGATACAAAAAATCTTGCATGCGTGCCGCCAATCTCGCCAACCTTGCAGAACCCTTACCAGCACCACCAGGTGACAAGATTCTTAGCAAAGGTTTATGGTCCGTGAGTAGTCTGAACTTAAATCCCCACAAGTACATCCTAAAGTACTCACATCCCCATGCGGCCGCTAGCGCCTCCCTCTCTATTATCGAGTAATTTCTCTCCGTACTGGTAAGGGATCTTGATGCAAATGCTACCGTCTTGAGACCAACAGGATGTTCCTGTGCCAAAACTGCACCTACCCCAACACCACTTGCGTCAACAGTTAACACAGATTGCAACTTGGTATCAAAAGGTGTGAGAATTTTTGCCTCACAAATCTCCTTCTTTATGTTGTTAAACACACCCTCAAATTCCTTATCCCAAACAAATTTACAACCTTATCTCAATAGTGCCCTAATCTTTTCCGTCTTATCTGCAAAATTTTCCACAAATTTCGCGTAATACTCTATCAAACCCAAGAAACTCCTCAACTGATCTTTATCCTCAGGTGCAGGAGCCTTCCTTATGGATTCCAACAAATCTCTTTTTGGTCTAACTCCATCAGCTGACAAGGTATACCCCAAGTATTCTACCTCCTCCACAGCAAATCTGCACTTCTCTTTCTTTAATGTAAGACCTGCTTTCTCCATTTTGTTCAAAACCTCGCTCAAAATCACATTATGCTGTTCCAAACTTTCACCAAACAACAAAACATCATCCTGGAAGTACACTACGTTCTTTATGCCACCCAAAACTGATCCCATCATACGCTGAAACACGCCAGCAGCAGACGCCAACCCAAAGGGCATGCGCGTAAATTGATAAATATCCTCTGGAGTGATAAACGCAGTCAAAGATTTCGATTCATCATGCAGTCTTATCTGGTGGTACGCGCTACGTAGGTCTAGTTTTGTAAAATACTTTCCTCCTTTCAACAACAAGATCAATTCATTTATGTTTGGTAAAGGATAATTATCCACAACAATATTTTGGTTCAGAGTGCGCAAATCCACACAGAATCTGTACTTCCCATCAGACTTGGTCGAAATAACAACAGGCGAAATCCAACTGGATGTCTCTATTTGTTCTATAATTCCCTGCTCTAACATCTCAGACAACATCTTCACTTCTTCCCTTGCAATAATGGGCACCTTCCTCACCTTATGCTGCATGGGAAATGCATTCTCCTTAAGCAAGATTTTATGTACGTACCCCTTCAATGCCCCTATTTCTTCCTTGAACAAACTTGACATCCCATCCACAATTGACTCTGTTGTCACTTCATCCACCACCATCACTTTATTTTTTGCTCTGGGGTTTATGATGATATTGAGATCGTACTGATGACTCCACCCCAGTATTGGTGGTCCAGATCATGCAACATACACTTTTCCTTCCAGACTCCTTCCCTGAAAACAATGTCTGTCAACATGTGCCCAATAATGTCTATCCTCTCGCCCTGATACCCTCAGGGTTGATATCCTTCAGCTTGAGAACTACATCTGGCCAGTTTTCCCTAAATAAACACGCTGGAATAATCGTCCGGAAAGAACCTGAATCAAACATCAATTCAGTGTCCTTACCTTTTATGACAAACAAAGCTTTGGGTCTTTCCTTTCTACCCTTCTCATCTTCCATCTCCTCATCACTCACACATAGTATTTTGTTAGCAGCCTTTACTTTGCAACCATTCACCACACACACCCCTTCATTTTGTACAACAGCAACCTTTGTTTTATTAGTCGTTTTGCACATCTTATAAAAATGGCCTCTTCTACCACACTTCTTGCACTCTTTATCCAATGCAAAACATCTTTTATAATCAGCTGTGTGATATGTGCTGCCACACCTTGTGCAGACCTTCTCTTGTCCCCTGTTTTGTTCCACACCGTATTGTGTATTACCATTATATTTTTTCATTCCTCTCTCACTACTTCTCCTAGAAACTACTGCCACATCATCCTCTTTTTCCTCCTGAGACACACCAACAGCGCTCACATTATCCTTTACGCTTTCTTTCTTCTCCATTTCCTTCATGCACGCACTTGACTTCTCCACAACCTTAGCTATCTCTATTGTATTTTGCAGGGATGGGTTCTTTGCCGCCCATAATTTTTCTTGCATTTTCTTGTTCTTACACTGGATGATAAGTTGATCCCTTATCATCTCATCCCTTATTTCACCAAAATTGCACTTAATCGACAATTCTCTCAACCTAGTGACAAACGGATCTATATTTTCTTCAACCCTCTGTGGTTGTGTGTAGAATTTGTGCCTAGCCATGACAATGTTCACCTCCTTGGAATATTGTTTCTTAAGTCTAGCTTTCGCCTCAAGGTAAACATTAGTTATCACTCTCCCATCTGCATTTGTTCCTGCTGGTAAAAACTTAAAGGTATGCTGGGCTTCCTTACCCAAGGTGCTCAACAACAGCGCCTTCTTCCTAGCTGCACTAAAATCTTTCCCGTCTAATGCCTCTATATAATTTTCAAAAATTTCAATCCATTCCTCCCATTCTATTGGAGGATCACCGCTCTGGTGCAGGAACAAAGGTGGCATCACAACATTATGCCCCTCCATATTTGTAAGAAAATGAAGTAACCTTACACCCCAAAAATCCACACAAAAAGAATATTAAAATAAAAATATACACTCTCTTTTTCCTTTTTTTGTTATTCCTCCAAACTTATATTTCACTTTTTCTTTCCTCAGTGCAGTACTATCCTTAGGTTTTTCCCTTCTTTGCTTCCCTTTTCTTTTTTTTTTTTAAAGTCACTTCGATGTCAAAATACTCCGCTTCCTTCTTTTATTCTATCCTTACTTCTGCTCTTCAAATAAATGTAGTTGCAGCAGTTCGTCTTCGTTGTTTCCGCTGTTCACCCTTCACCGTCTCCCTCTGTTCGCTTTACGAAGAGTTGCTAAGGGTTGCTAGGATACGCTTTGTTTTCCTAGTCAAAATGGCCGCTACATGTCACGTCACTGCGCAACACGTTCCTGTGCTCTTCTCACAACGCACAGCGCACGTCGCTGCACGTCATTCCTACTGCGTCATGTTCTTGCCTGAGACGCTTGAAGAATCGACCATCGGCAACTCGTGCTGACTCACAAGCAAAAGGTAGGGTTTCAAATGTCGCACGCCGCTCGCTCTTACTCGTGCACAGTTGTAACACTTTCAAAAGATGCACTCAGCTCACAGCGCTTGAATTATGAATAAACTTTCCTTTTTTTCAGGCCAATGCTTTCAATTCAACGTTCACAACAAAGTCTATTACTCACGCTTCGTTGCTTGTCGAGAATTATTTCCTTTCCTTCAAATTTGACTTCTCTTCTTTCACCATACTCTTCTTACTGTTTTTCTTTCTTTTTTTAGTATTAGCTTTCAATTTTCTTACAATCCTTGTCGCTAATATTTTTATAAATTCCTCTTGCCGTCTTTAATTAGTTTTATCTTGCACACGAAGTTCTTTTTCACCAACAGAGGTATTTCCTCACTCTGTCTCCATCAATCCTCTGCTAGTCATCGTCGCCATCTGTTGTAGGGGAAAGCAGACTAGTACCAAGAAGTATATATATCAGATAATGGAGTTTATTAGGAGTTACAGAGAGTAGTTGGTGCTCCCATCAAGACTAGCAGGCAACTGACCATAAGAAGCACTGTACAGAACATCTGCAGACTAACAATCTAAATGGAACCATTAACTTAAAGGGGAAATGAGCAAGTAGCATAAAATGAGAATACAACATTTTCATTGAGCTGGGTCGTCAGTTGTCCATTGGCCCCCCCCATCTAGGGGGATGGTTTTCTATGCAGCATCACTAGTCTGGTCAAATTTATTGAAGCAATGTGTACAGTACATTTACGTAAGATTATCTGAATGCCTCCAAGGCGTATGTTGATGGGATGCTTGGGTACAGCTGTGGAGCTGGCAGCACTCTGCCAACTATATACAGCGCCTGGATACCCCCTAGGGTGATATGCAGCGCTATACAAATACCGACTGATTGATTGATGGATATGACTTTGGTGTTCTGGTGTGCAGTCAGTGAAGCTATCTGTTGTGTTTGAGAAAAGAAGATAATTAATCTAGTTGGCAAGGTGTTGTGTAAGTGGGTATTGTTGCAAAAAATAAAGTTCTTGTGGGATGGGAGGTAGCATCAGAGAAGCAAAGCAGGAGAGAGGGAGTGACCAACATGAATTCAGTGTGTGTGTGTCTGTATGAGGCGTGTCTGCAGTGTTTTTTGGGCCTACCTCTTTGCAGAGTGCCTGTCTTAGCAGATGCTCCAGGGGTTGTCAGACATTCTTCTGGGACTCTCCTCATTGAGAGATATTTCGGATCAGTAGCTCAAAAGGAGCAGCTCTTGAAGACATTCTGCTCATTTCAACAGGAAGGAGAGAACAAGTTGAGAGAGCCGGAAAAGCAAGAAGAGACCAGAGTAGGGAAAAAAAGGAGATAAACATGAAAAGGTAGATAAAGTAGACAGAAGATATCAGCAAAAATCTGAAAGAAATGAGCATGTAAGCGAGGGAGCCAGAGCTCGAAAAGATGGACAGGAAATGAAAAAGATGGAACATTATTTATAAATTGCAAAAAGTGAGTGTTAAAAATGTGATTTAGGCGCCTCGTGAATGTGACCTTTCAAGAGTTATAGATGTAATTTGCTGTTGTGTGGCACCAATACTTGAACCAACTTCAGAGTTACGGTTTGAGTTTTAATCCCAGTCAAAAAACTGAGTATGCACCTATTGGCCTTCAAGGCCCTATCAAGGCCTTCCTCTCTGACCGCAGTTTTCAGGTCCAGAGAAGCTTGTTTCTCTCTGACAGCATAGCCTTAGAACAGGGGGTGCCCCAGGGCTCTGCCCTGAGCCCCACCCTGTTCAACCTTTACATGGCTCCATTAGCAGAGGTGGTCCAATCATACGGCATAGAATTAGTATCCTATGCCGATGATACTCAACTGCTCATTTCCCTATCACAGGCACCCACTTTAGCAGCGGTCAACTTCAAAACCTGCATGCAGGCGCTTGCTGGCTGGATGGACCAACACTGCCTGAAGCTCAATGGCTCTAAAACTGAGGTCCTAGTGAGGTTCCGTGACAATTGTAAGTGGTGTTTTCGACTCGCACGAATATAGTCGAGTCTGGTATCTATGAACCGCAAATGACGAGTTTAGTAAGTGTACGCAGTTTCGCTGTGTTAACTTAAACCGTTCGTTTGTTATGTGGGTTTTTCATCTGTACCCACGGGTTCCATCTTAGATACGGCATCCATTTTGTCCCTTGCCCTCAAGTAGTCAGCGAACGGACGTTGTCCGCTTCGCGACCCTGGGACTCCCAAGATATTTGCGGAAGACACATGTTCTTTGTGAGTGTCTTTATGACGAGGGGGATGCTACTGTAAGGCAGATGGCGCCGCTCGAGGCTCATCTAGCCGCACGGACTTATTGTCTCAACCGTGCATCTTATTAGGCACGTCCCTTTGATGCCTGTATCTCGTGTTTCCCGACACCTCCCCTTTTACACCCTTTCCGATCTCCCCACTGTCTCTGTCTTCCTCTGCACCTGTCCTTGTTCCTTGTTCCTATTTCGATCTATTTTACTGCTGATTGGAATTTGCTAATGGTGGGGAGATGGGTTTTTACAGTTGGGAACCGCCAAATGTTTCCGCACTTATGTTCCGGACCTCATGTGTTTCAAAGTGACCAAAGCGACCCCTCTGGGGGATAATGATGAGAACCGGGTTGTAAACTTTTGTGTGCCATGTTGTCCTATGGGTAAAAACTGTATAAAAGGAGCGATCCAATTTGAAGCAGTCTCCCCAAGTTGCACGTGGTGTACTTGTCATGACATCTGTGTTCCCTGCAGCAAATAAACCTTGAATCTTTGACGTCGAAGGAAGTGTCCCGTGTCTCTGTGATTCGTACGCCGGAGCAGGTTACCCACGAAGGTTTCAGGTGTTATGCCCTGGCACCGCTGGGTCTTAAAGAACCCAGTCCTTCAGTTGGCGCCCAACGTGGGGCTGCATCAGTGGTACCGGTCCAAGCCCGACGATCGTGAGGAACTTCGTGTGAAATCTCCGAGGGAAGGTGCACTCCGCTTCATCGATCCTGTTGTCGAAATAAGTGGCCCGAAGACTTTTCCCGCGAAGATTCCCGCCTCCGGACGGCTGCGACGGACTGCTGCCCTGACTGTAGACCTGTTTTGGCGCTTGGCGTAGACCTTGGTATAGCGAGACGATTGACGGGCCTTCCTGGTGACGCCATCGATCTTTGAGTTAAGTATTTGTGGGTCGCTCCCAGAGTTCTTGGTTGTTGACACTTTAGCGAGTGTTTTTGTTGTTAACGTTGTGTGAGTGTTTTTGTCGGTGGCACTTTGCTAGCGTACTTTGTTGTGTTGTTTGACGACTGCAGCCGCCAAAAACCGAGGGTTTTGTTTCTTTGCTGGGACTTGGTAAATCCCGTAACCCTTGAAGTTTGTGAAACTCGGCTAGTGTGCAAGATGCCTGGTCGCAGTACTTTGTTTAGTTGTTTTAGACCTTGTGGTACGGATTCCCGACTAGAGGACTCGTGTCCGATACCTCCGGTTGGAACTCCCACGTATGAGCTCTATAGTAAGCATGGGCTAGGCCCAGTTACCTTTAACGATTACTGGATTAAATATACGAAAAAGGACGGCGACCTTCGTTGGCCACCTCATGGTAGCTTCGAGGCCCCGATTTTAGATAATCTAGAGATTAAATTGTTCGAAAGAAAGTCAAGGCCGGCCATGTTTGATGCCTTTCGGTTGTGGCGCAAAGAAGCCCGACAGAAAGAAATCAGACAGACTAAACGTACTCAGCGAGATAATGTTGCTACCATAGTGAAGAAAGCAGAGCAATTTCAGCGTGATAAGGAGGTTAAGGATAAGGAAGTGTTTGATAGATTACAGCGTATGACTGTAGATAAATGTTATCCCGCTTTGCCTACGGAGTCGGAAAAGAAGGAAGAGCCAGTTGAGGATCCCTTAATGTCTTATCTTATGAAGTCGCCACCTCCGTACGTACAGGGTACCGCAGCTCCTGTGGTCCCTGCCGTACCTATTCTTCCGCCTATTCCTCCTCCGCCTGTTCCTCAACCTGCACCCGTTCTTCCGACTGTTCCTTTGCCTGTTGCTATCCCTACTGCTCCTCCGCTTCCACATACTCCTGTTCCCGCTACTGCTCCTGCTACTGCTCCTGTTTTGTTAACCCCTGCTGTTGCTACTGTTTCTACTCCTTCTCTTGTTAGTCCTGTATCGTATGCTTCTCCCTCTGTTCGTAGTCGCAATACTCCTCTTGCGGCTAGTTTCTTTCATTCGCTCGGACCTGTTCATGGGTCCGCTGGTTCTGATGGTCCTCAGAGACGTAGTCAGCTTCCTGGAAACAGAGAACGCGTTGCGTTATATAATATGGCGATGGGTTGGATGGTAAACCCTCTTAGGTGTCCACCCCGTGTTGTTCTCGATACATTTTGTCAATTCAATATACCAACCCAGAGATATGTGTTTAATGAAATGTGCAAGTTCCTTTATGATCAAATAGCGGCCGATGCGCCTGACGAGGTGCTCACCGTTTTGTCCGATCTTCAGCTTCAATTCGCAAATGGACTGATAGTGGATACTAACGTTCGACGTGCTGTTGAACGATTGCTATCTTTTCGTCCCGCTCCAATCCCTCATGCATTGTTTGTTGAAGATATTGAAAGACAGCCGGATGAGTCTGGCCAATATCCTATGCGTGAAGTTCCACCGGTTTGGGTACCGGCTGATCCTAATGCTAATCCTGCGACAGTGGCACATTTCCAGAGAGTGTGGATACACCTCCCATGGAAACGATCGGAAGTGCTACAGGTGAAGCAATCTTTGCCTGATCCACGCAAAAATCCTACAGGGTATTACAAAGAATTATCGCAGCTCGTAGATGCTACGGTAATGAATCTTGCCGATATCGATATGTTGTTCGGCAATGTCGTACCGCAACCGGTATGGGCTAAGATTCGGCAGGAAAATCATCCGGCTGAATTAGGCGGTGATTGGGCTGCCATTGTAGCGGCAGATGCCGGACAAGTGGCTGCTACTAAACCTGACCAGTTGATCACTGCTCTTCCCCAAAGAATAATAACATTAATGAAAACTCTTATGCCAGCTATGAGAGTGAATTGGGACAAATTGTCAGCTTGTAAGCAAAAGAAAGATGAGAGTGTTTCCGATTTCTTTACGAGGTTCGAGGAAGCATTCATTGACCATAGTGGACAGGATATGGGTACCGAGGGTGGTCAGAGATTGTTTGTGGATAAATTTGTTTCAAATGTATTGCCCGATTTGAGCAATAAGTTAAAGAATTCGGAAAGTGCATGGGCCGTTTCTACTTCGGCTCAGATATTGGCTACGGCACAATACTATGAGAATAGAGAAAAAGAAGAGAACGACCGTGCTGATAAAAAGACGAAAGAGCTCAAAACTAAAGTGTTGTTGCAACAAGCGTATCCTCCACGGTCGAATCAGAATGCGCCCCAACAGAATAGATCACAGCCACAGTCGAATAGATCACAAAATCGTAATGACTCCTCCTCCCAAAGATCGTTGTTAGGGTACAATCAATGTGCTTATTGTAGACAGGAGGGTCACATTAAATTCAATTGCCCTGTTTTGAATGAACGTAACAATGGTAACTCATCTAGAGGAGGTCGTGGTGGTTCGCAGCAGGCATCACGTGGTAGAGGTCGTGGTGCTCAGAACGATCGCTTAGATAACTCATCAAATTCTAATAATTGTTTCGATCAACGTGGATCATCGCAAGGACGATCTGCGCAGTACAATGTAGACGATTATTACGTCGATCAGGGGACTGACGACAGTAACTACTAGGACAGCCAAAGACAAGGAGAGGGAGTGGTATCAGTTCCGGTTGATCAGAGAGGGCCTTACGTCGCAGTTGCTACATCGGGCATCGTTGAGCCTTTTCTGTTGGACACTAGTGCAGCGAAAAGTTCTATCATGCATTCGAAACTCCCTGGCGCACCTTTGTCTGGCTTAACAAATGTTTCCGTTGGATTCTCTGGCGCCCCCGTTAGCAATCCAGTTTCGCGCCCTTTGCCCCTTAAAATTGGGCCACGTGAGCTAGAAGCTCCGTTGATTTTGACTACTGGTTGTGGTGAAAATCTTTTGGGCCTGGATTTGCTTAAACGCTTGTACGCAACTTTGTATTGTTCTCCTGCGGGTGTAAAGCTTACGTTAGGAGAGAGGGTTGTCTCTCCTATGTATTTGTCTCTCGATAAGCTTCCACCGGAATTGAGTTCTCTTCCTGCATCTTTGTGGGCAACGGGTCCAAATGACGTGGGCCTGCTTGATATCTCCCCTTATGTTGTTCAGTTGAAATCTAATGTGCGACTGCCACGTATTCCCCAATATCGTATCTCCCTTGATGGTGAACGAGCACTGTTAGCGATCATTTATGATCTGATCGAGAAAGATGTTATCGAAGAGACTCGGGGAAACGTGTGCAACAGCCCTGTGCTGCCCATTCTTAAACGTACAGATCCTTCAAAACCGCCTTTTTATCGTTTTGTTATCGATTTACGGGAGGTGAATAAAATTGTGGTTCCTCAATTTCCTGTTGTGCCTGACATCACGGCGCTACTGACTCTGATTCCAGCTTCTGCATCGTGGTTTTCGGTGATTGACTTGAAAAATGCGTTTTTCAGCATCCCGATTGCCGAGGAGAGCAGGAACCTTTTCGGTTTCTCTCTCGGTGGACGTAGCTTCCGGTTCAAACGCGCTCCTCAGGGCTACTGTGAAAGTCCATCTATTTACAGTCAAGCCTTGATGGGTCAACTGGATGCGTTTAGGTTGCCGATCGGTGCGGCCTTGATCCAATACGTCGACGACTTATTGGTGGCTGCTGATACTCAGGACATTTGCAAAATTGCTACGGTGTCGTTGCTGCAACATCTCTGTGAATTGAATCATAAGGTGTCCCCTTCTAAACTCCAATATTGTTGTCAAGAAGTGACCTATCTAGGTCACTTATTGTCAAAGGAGGGAAGGAGGTTGACCCCAGAGAGAATTGCAGCAATTGCGCGAATGGCTGTGCCAAAAACCCAAAGAGATGTGTGTGCCTTTCTAGGTATCACGTCGTACTGCAGGCAATGGATTCCTAATTTTTCATTGCTAGCGAAACCATTGGTGGCTCTTACGTGCAAGGATGTTTCAACTCCTTTACCATGGACGGAAGAATGTCAGAAAAGTTTTTCTGAACTACGTGATTCATTGTGTTCGGCTCCTGTGTTAGGTACCCCTGACTACAGTAAGCCGTTTACGTTATATGTTCACGAGAGGGAAGGTTGTGCTTTGAGTGTTTTAACGCAACCTTTTGGTGGTAAACAGCGTCCATGTGCATATTTTTCCTCGACCTTGGACCCAGTAGCTAGAGCATTGCCGAGTTGTTTACGAGCAACAGCGGCAGCTGCGGTCTCCATCCGACAATCAGCAGGATTGGTCATGGATAATATGCTTACGGTGATGGTTCCGCATGCAGTCGATACTCTTTTGAATCGAACGAAAACCCAGCACTTGACGAGTGCGAGGTTGTCTGGGTACGAGTTGACGCTCTTGGCAAGCCACATTCAAATAAAACGTTGTAACGTTTTGAACCCGGCAACTTTGTTACCAATTAGCACAGAGTCAGATGAAGTAGCAGAACATGATTGCTACTTGAGGACTGAAGAGGAAACAAAAGGTCGAGTGGACCTTAAGAACACCCCATTGGAAGATCCGGATGGTACTTTGTATGTGGATGGGTCATGTTTTAAATTGCCGAATGGTGATGTGACTACTGCTTATGCTGTTGTAACGTTGAATACTGTTGTTGAGACTGCAAGGTTGAATCAGAATTCTGCCCAAGCTGCAGAATTGATTGCTCTTACTAGAGCATGTGTGTTAGCGAAAGGGAAACGTGTGAATGTGTTTACCGATAGCCAATATGCGTTCGGTGTTGCACATAGTTTTGGACGATTGTGGAGAGAGAGAGGTTTCTTGACGTCGCATGGTACGAAGATTCAGCATGGCCAGCTTGTGAATGATCTTTTGGATGCCTTGACGTTGCCTACGCAAGTTGCGATTGTTAAATGTAGTGCGCATCGCAAGGTGACGGATGATGTTGGTCGTGGTAACGCGTTTGCGGATGAGACTGCTAAGGAGACTGCCCGGAACCTTAGCACTCGGATGTATGTGACGAGTTCGGTTAGGTGGCCTACAGAATCGAGTATGTGTGAGGACACTATCGAAAGTGTGAAAGCAATTCAGAATGAGGCCACCGAGACTGAAAAGACGAAGTGGAAAGAAAGCACGGGAAAGTTGGATGCGAATGGTTGTTGGATTGATTTGTCGGATCAGAAAAGGTGGTTGTTGCCTGATGCGTATGTGCTGGCCGTTGTGACAATGGCACATGGGTTAGCACATATTAGCGCGAAAGGTATTTGCAAGTTGCTGGCTCCTGTGTGGAAGAATGATGGCATTACGAAATGTGCTGAACGTCTGGTGAAGAATTGTATGGTGTGTATAATGTACAATCCTGGCAAAGGAACCCCAACTCCTCCCGGCAGTTTTGCTCCCCCTTCATATCCCTTTGAGGTGATTCAATTGGACTTCATCCATATGGAGCGATGCAATAACCTGAAATACGTTTTAGTTGTGGTTTGCGCATTCTCCCGATGGATTGAGGCCTATCCTCTCAAAGACAATACTGCTCTGTCTACTGCGAAAATCCTACTGAAGGAATATTTTCCTCGGTATGGAATGCCTAGAGTCGTGTGGTCGGATAACGGAAGTGAGTTTGTTGGAAGTGTGATGAAGAGTGTGTGTAAGGGCCTTGGAATTAATCAAAAATTCCACAGCGCCAATCATCCCCAGTCAGCTGGATTGGTTGAAGGGTACAACGGTACCCTTAAACTAAAGCTAGCGAAGATTCAGGCTACGACTGGTCTTTCGTGGCCTGACGCTTTGCCTTTGGCATTACTGTCAACTAGGGCGACTGTACACTCCCGAGTAGGGCTTAGTCCCTATGAAATAGTGTTCGGCCGTCCTGCGAATGTGTGGGGGGTTCCTAGGCCAGGAATGTTTTCTGATCTTGAGTACCCAATGTTGATCGATTATCTACATGACTTGACTGCTAAACTGAGGTTAATTCACCAACAGGTTTACGACGCATTGCCGACGCAGACAGAGGGTCCAGGCCACCAGCTCCAGCCCGGAGACTGGGTGGTGACAAGAAACTTTTCACGCAAGAATAACCTGGACCCGAGGTTTACCGGACCCTATCAAGTGCTCCTGGCCACGAGGACTGCTGTTCGCACACCAAGAGAGTCCCCATCCCTTTGCCGGCAGACCCGTGGGTAAGGAGAGGCATTGCATCATCGGAAACAGAAACATTGCCGGCGTTTGTACCTTTTAGCGACGCACAGCCTGTTGGAGAATCCTCAGCGCAGCAGAAAGACACTGTTGAACAATTAGCATCAAAAGACTCAAGACCAGAACACTCAACTGATCAGCAGGACGCTGTCTCTTCAACGGATCCTTTGTTTGACGAGCAGACACGTCCTGGGAAAACCCGATACTTCTTGCGATCTCGCACTAAGGACAAATAAAAAATCTTGCTTTGCTGAATTGACAACTGTATTATCCCGTTTTCCGTGATCAGTTTTGAACTTTCGTATTACTGTAATTATTTTTGTACATATACATTGAGCTTCATTCCTTGTACCTTTTTGCTTCCACAGCTGAGAGACTTTGCTTTTGCATACATATATATATTGTGCATTGAAGGCCGTAGGGCCGCGCGCGTACTTCCTTCTGGATAGTAGGTCTTGACGCTAGGTTAAAGGCCGTCGGTTCCTGGGAACTCCTAGGGATCGACTATTGCTACACAGAACGAAGTGCGTCAAGAAACGTTGCGGACGGTCGTAGGGAATGGCATTCTCGAAGCTGAATGATTTGGAGGGAGCTCAAGTTCACAGATTCAAGTTGCAGCAACTCAGTTGTACTAAATGTTTTATATTCCAACTGTTTGTATTGTTTTTGACTGCTTCTGCATTATTGGCGGGTGGGGTGTATTACACGATGTCTTACTTCTTACCTGCTACACCTACTCCTACTCCTTACCCTAATCTTACCTCTACTGTTTCTCCTCATTCCTTTCATATGTTACCCGAACACGAGCAGGCTAGACGTGTAGAATTCCGCAACAATTCCTTTATTCAGCTCCTTCATCAGCATCAGTTAGTGGTTAACAATACTAATTGTTGGGTGTGTGGGTTGATGCCACATACTACGGATAAGGGAATTCCATATCTGGTGTTACCGTATAGTTCCCAAGGGTCAGCTCGAGCATTTCAAACAATGTTTCGAAGCGCACTGGGTTTCCACCCCATTCGAGAACCACGTTCCCCCTACTCTGGTCCTACCTCGTATCAAAAACCTTTGTCGATAGCAATAGAGGATTTAGATAGTGACATCTATGATCCTTCGCTCATTCCCGAGGAAGAGATACAGGCCTATAGGGTCCTAAGTAGAGGTGAATATAGTGTGTTCACTAACGAAAAGCAGCTTAAAAGCTCGCCTCCGATATGGGTCGTACCCCACACTGGTAATTTCTGTCTCATGGGTCGTGGCCGAAGATCGCAAGCCCGACTTGGAGCAAGTGCTTGCACTGAAAATTACATTCTGCCGATGTCCTCGTCCCCTGTGTTTCTGGCTGCCAAGGGTACATACTTCATCTGCTATGATCGTGCATACACATGGTTGCCCGCTGACTTCATGGGCTCATGTTTCATTGCAAATCTGTTGCCTCCGACGTTTACCGTAGATGCCGATTATCACAAGACTAGAGTTGTGCGAGGCGTAATTAGCGAAGAGGATACTGCCGGTCAAGAGGCAGGAGACTTTTTCAAGGGTTTCCTCCCGTTTTGGGGACCTATGGTTAATAGTAGGAACCTGAGACAGTTGACTCGAGTGGTAGAATCGACAGCTAATATTACTGCCAGTGCCCTTGGTAATATCACCACAGAACTTCAGGCGGAGAGACTTATGACGTTACAAAACCGTATGGTTTTAGATGTCATCTTAGCAGATCGAGGTGGGGTATGTAAGGTGATCCATTCGAGCTGCTGCATTTTCATTCCAGATAATGCTCCTACTGTCTATCAAGCCATCTCGAGGTTGCATAAGATCTCCGAATCCATACACGTGGATGTAGGGGATTGGACGCTACTTGGATGGTTTTGGGGCCTGATGTCGACTTGGGGTTGGAAGATTCTGATGATCATCGGAGTCGTTGTAGTGTTCCTGTTCACGTGTTGCCTTTGTGTGCAGTGTGGTCCTGCCTTATGTGGCCTTTGTGCTACAACGTGTATAAGACAACCACCTGTTACCAAGGGGACTCGGTTGGACAGAGCTATGCTACAGCAACATCTCGATGGTTTGATGAATATCGAATATGATTCTGACTAGTGCTTGCCTACATGAGGGCAAAAGGAGCGTCTGAGGTTCCGTGACAATTGTAAGTGGTGTTTTCGACTCGCACGAATATAGTCGAGTCTGGTATCTATGAACCGCAAATGACGAGTTTAGTAAGTGTACGCAGTTTCGCTGTGTTAACTTAAACCGTTCGTTTGTTATGTGGGTTTTTCATCTGTACCCACGGGTTCCATCTTAGATACGGCATCCATTTTGTCCCTTGCCCTCAAGTAGTCAGCGAACGGACGTTGTCCGCTTCGCGACCCTGGGACTCCCAAGATATTTGCGGAAGACACATGTTCTTTGTGAGTGTCTTTATGACGAGGGGGATGCTACTGTAAGGCAGATGGCGCCGCTCGAGGCTCATCTAGCCGCACGGACTTATTGTCTCAACCGTGCATCTTATTAGGCACGTCCCTTTGATGCCTGTATCTCGTGTTTCCCGACACCTCCCCTTTTACACCCTTTCCGATCTCCCCACTGTCTCTGTCTTCCTCTGCACCTGTCCTTGTTCCTATTTCGATCTATTTTACTGCTGATTGGAATTTGCTAATGGTGGGGAGATGGGTTTTTACAGTTGGGAACCGCCAAATGTTTCCGCACTTATGTTCCGGACCTCATGTGTTTCAAAGTGACCAAAGCGACCCCTCTGGGGGATAATGATGAGAACCGGGTTGTAAACTTTTGTGTGCCATGTTGTCCTATGGGTAAAAACTGTATAAAAGGAGCGATCCACAGACCCAATTTGAAGCAGTCTCCCCAAGTTGCACGTGGTGTACTTGTCGTGACATCTGTGTTCCCTGCAGCAAATAAACCTTGAATCTTTGACGTCGAAGGAAGTGTCCCGTGTCTCTGTGATTCGTACGCCGGAGCAGGTTACCCACGAAGGTTTCAGGTGTTATGCCCTGGCACCGCTGGGTCTTAAAGAACCCAGTCCTTCACTAGTGATCGGGGGAAAGGATGCCAGTTGGACTCAGGATTGGTGGCCTCCTTGCCTTGGCCCTACACCTATCCCTGGCAGGGAGGCAAAAAACCTGGGAGTCTGGGTGGATCCGAAACTGTCTTTTGAAAGCCATGTCAACAAAGGAGCAGGGAAGTGCTTTGGAATAATGAAGACCCTAAACCGTACCTTGGACCTTCTGCCCCTGGAGGCTAGAAAGACCATGACCCAAGCTCTAGTTACCTCCCGCATAGATTATGCGAATGTACTGCTACTGGGGACCACTGAGAAAAACATGAGGCGGCTCCAGGTGCTACAAAACACTGCAGCCCGGCTAGTTCTCAGACTCCCCAAAAGAACGGCATCAAAACCCACTCTGTCTGCCCTTCACTGGCTTCCTATAAAAAAAAAGGATCCTATTCAAGGCACTCTTAATCTGCTACAGGATTACCGCTTCAAAAGCCCCTGAATATTTGAAGGACTTAGCTATCCCCTACCAACCCAACAGAGCACTTCGCTCCATTGGCATGGGCCTTCTGAAAGTACCCCGCATTAAGAAGGCCAGAATGGGCGGTCGCTCCTTCCGAGTGTTGGCAGCCAACCAGTGGAACATTCTTCCCTATGAAATTAGGCAGGCCAAGACTGAAACGGTATTTAGGAAGTTACTAAAAACACACTTGTTCATCCAGTAGCCTTGGATACTGCCTGCTTCGTCACTCTCTCCACAGCGCGGGGACACGCCGGGATGGCGTCACCATTGCGCTTTATAAGCCCCTTTATTATTATTATTATTGGAGGGATCCACGTATTTTCCTAAAAGTAACCAATTTCAAATCTAGTGTGATTTTTAAGGGGGGTGTGGGCGTTAATGCACCATATGCATAGATTAGTTATACATTGTTTGTCCCAGGTTCTGGTCACCTTCCTTTATTAAAGTGGGGAAATTCAGATTCTGCACAGATCTGTGTTACCTTTGTATCAAAACTTCCAATTCTAAAAACGTAGCTCCATTCCAGCAGTTTACTGCACGCAGGAGCTTTGTATCTGGGTATAGGGGTTAAAATGAGCGAACTTGAACAAATATATTATAACGTACTAAATTGCACCATTTCACACCCAAGATCACCTCAATCTGTCCGAACTGACATGTTTTTGCTACTATAAAAAGCTTTGAACTTATCTGTTGTGGTTCATGTAAGATTTAGGTATTAAGTAGGACAAGTGGATTTCTCTAAAGGGCGAGCAGATTTCTGAATTATTTTGCCCTTTAGGCAAGGAGATTTTTCAAAGACTTCCACACCCCTGAAACTGCCTCATCTTTTTTTCCTATACATTCCAAAAAGAGTAATGAAGTAGATTTCCCATTGAAACACAGTACAAACACAAAGTGTGGTCTAAACGATATTTCTGCCTTTTTATTTTTCAAGGGATTCGATTAACCAATAATACTGTGTGTCGTCATTCACATGTACCATGGTATATCGCGAAGGTACCACAGTATACCGCGGCCCAATATATCACTAGGTTATTGTGCCTTATTACTGAAAAACAAGTGAAGAAATTCAGATCATTTAACAAAAAAGACCCTTTCCACCCCATCACCAGGTCTTCAGACGGTTGGTGAAGACCTGGCTTTTCTCTCAACTTAAATTCCTCGCCTATCCCCCCTCTGTCTGGCTTTAGCGCTGGGACGCCTCAGCCATTCGCTCTACAAGTATTTTAATCTAATCTAATCATAATCTATATTAATGCCAGATTTCATGTATATCTGATTAGTCATTTTGTCGCTACCTCTGTCTAAAAAGTCTATGGGAAATATATAGGTGGATTAACCTGTTTTGGGACCCCTCGTCTTTTCTTTGCACCGTCTTAACTAATCATCACAAAAACTTTGTGTCCGCTGCCAATGTAGAAAAAAGAATAGGTCTGCTAAGTTTCGTGGAGATTCATTAAACGGGGACAGTTATTATCAAGCAAAAATCTGACAAATTCCTACCTCTGGGAATCCTAACTATAACTGCAGAGTCGCCACAGTCACCGTGTGAAGACAAAGGGATTCACTAGAACCCCAAGATGGGAATACTGAACAATATTACACGTAACCCGATATGTATTTTATATGTTAATTTTGGGATAAGTTCCTTTAAAATGCTGTATTCTTCAAAGAGAAGCTAGCAGCGTGCACTGACTGGAATTAGTATGTTTTGGTTTGGTTTATCTTTCTTAAATAATTTGCTGATAAATCATTAAGCAATATTGAGGGTCAGTGAATTTATGTGGTTCAGAGGCTGCAGCGTGTACTGTATAATTAAGGATTAGTGTTTTTGCCACTTAATTTCAACATTTTCAGATTTCGCCTACAATGTTCTTTCTAGCCCAAATGGATGAAAATAATATTGCCAGAGAATATACTACATAATATTTGTTGCCACATAGTTTAGATAGCCTTGCCACATAATTTGGTCTGCCATGCTGCATAACCCCAGTTAAAGCTCTATTGAGTGGTTCACGGGCTGTCATTATGAAGATGAAATCCCTATTTCAGAGGCAACCTGAAATATAGCCCATATTTCAGTTTCCTGTGATATATGGGTTTTTACACCGGTACATTCTGTGCAATTATATATATATATATATATTCACTGAAAAAACCATAGGTTATAGACCATATATAGTTAGGAGTTCGCATTTACAAAACCTTATTTTACACACACAAAACCATTGAAATTCCATATATAGTTAGTTGCACTAACTATATATCGCGCACCCGCAATCCACTGCTGATGATGTCACATATTACATCATTCATGACATGGTCAGTGACATCACTGATGACATCACTGATGACATCTCAAATGACATCACTGATGACATCTCAAATGACATCACTGATGACATCACTGATGACATCTCATTTGACATTACTGATCACATCACTGATGATATCATTCATGTGATAATACGATGAACCTCTTCAGACTCTAATATAACCTTAGATACAATCAGTGTAAACAGACACTCACAGACTGTCACTCATCCATGGAGTTACTCACACACCTAGTCAGTCATGCAAAGAATCAATCACACCTCCATTTCCTCAACTATACAGTTATACAAACTTTACTTATTCAAACATATACTAACACATATTTACTCTCTTATACAATCCCTGATACAAGTTCACAATGATCCATACAGCCACTCACACATTCAATGGCTCTTATGCACAGTTATTTATATATGTCAACTCTCACATGTACTGTGTTTTACATATGTACTTACTTTGACATGTAGCACTGAGATATCCATTCACTCACCAATACACTCATGCACACAGTCAACCGCCCATACAGCTGTTTCCACATGCACTTTTGAAACCATACATCTAGTGAATCAACTGCTCACACATCTATGCACAGAGTCATACACCTCCCAGCCACCCACACACACACTCAGTCTCCCATACAAATACTTGGGCAACCAATCAATAACCCATATAGTTACTCATATAGCTACTTATCAACACATGCAACAGTTTACAGAACAACAGACATAATGATGCACAAATTAAGACAGTTTAGTCACTAACTCATGCACTCAGTGAGACACATTTAATCACTCACTCATACAGTCAGTCATGCACCTACTAAATCCTTCATCCAGACACTTATACATCCACTCATTCTTCAATATGTAAGACATATTTTAACTTTACAGAAACATACAGTCACTGGATGTTGTCATCAGTGATGTCATCAGTGATGTCATTTGAGATGTCATCAGTGATGTCATCAGTGATGTCACTGACCATGTAATGAATGATGTAATATGTGACATCATCAGCAGTGGATTGCGGGTGTGCGATATATAGTTAGTGCAACTAACTATATATGGAATTTCAATGGTTTTGTGTGAGTAAAATAAGGTTTTGTAAATGCGAATTCCTAACTATATATGGTCTATAACCTATGGTTTTTTCAGTGAATTTTCAAGGTTTTGTAAATGCTAATTCCTAACTATATATGGTCTATAACCTATGGTTTTTTCAGTGAATTTTCAAGGTTTTGTAAATGCTAATTCCTAACTATATATGGTCTATAACCTATGGTTTTTTCAGTGAATATATATATATACATACATATATAAACATATATCATCTGTATATCTATATAAATACAAACATAAATGCATGCATACATATACTTATATGCATACAGATGCATGTTATTTACATGAAAGTTGAAAAAACACTAATAAAAGCAAAGCTAAAAAGCCACCTCATTACAAACAGAATGGCTTTAACTTAAACGAGGGCGAGATCTATTGCATTTTCAATGCTTGTTTACTTTGGTTCCATCAAGAAGGCATTCAGATGTGTCACACATTTGCCATAAATTATGAATGTTAGCACTCTAGTTGCACATTAGATCACTGTAGTAAAGCTACTGCTCACCAGGGACGTCTGCTGCTGGTATTCAAAGTGCATGTTTCAGTCTGCATGTCAGAATTGTTTTAATGAAATAGAAGAGGATTTGAGAAGTCACTCAAAATGATCCCTAATTTTTCTTTCTGAAGCACTAATCATACTTTCTATGGCAAAATTAACCCCCTCATGTTGTTCCTTTTTAAATTGAGTGTTTTCAGACTTACCACTTCATTCCAATCAAGATGGCTTGTGGTGTGTTATACTTTTGTCATAAGTAAGACTGTTAGCGCTCTAGTTGTTCTTTAGAACACTCTGGGACATTCTGTCATTGGGCTATACTTGGGGTACATCTCGGTGATATTTGGGCTACATTTAGGCTCTTTTGTCTCTGGTGGCCATCTTGGGAGACTGTATGTCAGAATTTTTTAATGAAATTGAAGAGGGTTTGAGAAGTCACTCAAAATGTGCCCTAATTTTTCTTTCTGCAGCACTAATCATAATTCATATGGCAAAATATACCCCCTCATTTTGTTCCTTTTTAAATTAAATGTTTTAAGAGTTACCACTTTATTCCAATCAAGATGGCTTCAGGTGTGCCATACCTTTGTAATAAGTAGGACTGTTAGCGCTCTAGTTGTTCTTTAGAACACTCTGGGACATTCTGTCATTGGGCTATACTTGGGCTACATCTGGGTGATATTTGGGCTACATGTGGGCTCTTTTGTCTCTGGTGGCCATTTTGGGAGACTGCATGTCAGAATTTTTTAATGAAATAGAAGAGGATTTGAAAAGTCACTCAAAATGTGCCCTAATTTTTCATTCTGCAGCACTAATCATACTTTCTATAGCAAAATATACCCCCTCATGTTTCTTTTTAAATTAAATGTTTTAAGAGTTACCACTTTATTCCAATCAAGATGGCTTCAGGTGTGCCATACCTTTGTAATAAGTAGGACTGTTAGCGCTCTAGTTGTTCTTTAGAACACTCTGGGACATTCTGTCATTGGGCTATACTTGGGCTACATCTGGGTGATATTTGGGCTACATTTGGGCTCTTTTGTCTCTGGTGGCCATTTTGGGAGACTGCATGTCAATGTTTTAATGAAATAGAAAAGGATTTGAGAAGTCACTCAAAATGTGCCCTAATTTTTCATTCTGCAGCACTAATCATACTTTCTATGGCAAAATATACCCCCTCATGTTGTTTCTTTTTAAATTAAATGTTTTAAGAGTTACCACTTTATTCCAATCAAGATGGCTTCAGGTGTGCCATACCATTGTAATAAGTAGGACTGTTAGCGCTCTAGTTGTTCTTTAGAACACTCTGGGACATTCTGTCATTGGGCTACACTTGGGCTACATCTGGGTGATATTTGGGCTACATTTGGGCTCTTTTGTCTCTGGTGGCCATTTTGGGAGACTGCATGTCAGAATTTTTTAATGAAATAGAAGAGGATTTGAAAAGTCACTCAAAATGTGCCCTAATTTTTCATTCTGCAGCACTAATCCTACTTTCTATGGCAAAATATACCCCCTCATGTTTCTTTTTAAATTAAATGTTTTAAGAGTTACCACTTTATTCCAATCAAGATGGCTTCAGGTGTGCCATACCTTTGTAATAAGTAGGACTGTTAGCGCTCTAGTTGTTCTTTAGAACACTCTGGGACATTCTGTCATTGGGCTATACTTGGGCTACATCTGGGTGATATTTGGGCTACATTTGGGCTCTTTTGTCTCTGGTGGCCATTTTGGGAGACTGCATGTCAGAATGTTTTAATGAAATAGAAAAGGATTTGAGAAGTCACTCAAAATGTGCCCTAATTTTTCATTCTGCAGCACTAATCATACTTTCTATGGCAAAATATACCCCCTCATGTTGTTTCTTTTTAAATTAAATGTTTTAAGAGTTACCACTTTATTCCAATCAAGATGGCTTCAGGTGTGCCATACCTTTGTAATAAGTAGGACTGTTAGCGCTCTAGTTGTTCTTTAGAACACTCTAGGAGGCTGCAGTAGAACACAAAGGAATCAACTGACAGTCTCTGTCCTTGTTGGATGTACATGTTTTACTGAGAATGTCAGACTTCATTTTCACATGACTGAGAAAGATAATGTGAATTTACAGAAAATATGCTTTCAGTTTAGCTTATAGATCCCCTTCCAAACCACTGTGGGAAAATCATGAGATATTAGTTTTCTTTCAAACAATATTCATGATATCACAGCAGAAGGTTTTTTCACATGGTAAAATCACCTTAGAACCCACCACAATTCCTAAAACGAGTATGGTACCATCAACAAATGATTTATAATGTAACTAAAGTCCTAAAACCCTCTATTAACTACAATGCTTTTTAATGAGGTGCTATCATGTATATTGGTCCCAAGATGGCTGCCAACACTTCTTGGATGAAGTGCTGACAGCCAATCAGATCAGATGTGTGGTTAGGCTCCGCCCAGATATATATCTTTTTTTGAACCTAAATTACTCAAAATCCACTGGAGCACATATATTGAGACCTAGCAAAGGCACATCGGGCTAACAGTCCCTACAATTTTGCCAAGTTTCGTGCAAATCCATTCAGCCGTTCGAGCTAAAAGTGAGGCCAACCGCCCTATGGAAATTAACATGGGAAAAACGCGTTTTGGGACCCCCCTTTTTTCTCGGCCCCCCCTTGATAAACCCCCCCAAATTGTCAGGGGCTGCTCAGAAACAAAATGTTCCATTTTCCTGAAAATTTCAGCCAATTCCGTCCACAAACGCCAAAGTTATTAGACATAGAATTTTCAAAAATCCCATAGAGAAAAAATCCTAACTATATATACCTACTGGCGACCGCCAGTAGGTAATATATATATATATATATATATATATATATATATATATATATATATATATATATATATATATTACCTACTGGCGGTCGCCAGTAGGTATATATAGTTAGGATTTTTTTGATTAGGGATTTCTGAAAATTCTATGTTGAATAACTTTGGCGTTGATGGACGGAATTGGCTGAAATTTTCAGGAAAATTGCACAATTCTGAGCTTCCCCTGAAAGTTTGGCGGGGTTTCGTCAAGCGGTGGCCGAGAAAAAAGGGGGGTCCCAAAACGTGTTTTTAACATTGAGTTTTCCGTAGGGCGGTTGGACTCACTTTTAGCTCGAACGGATGAATGGATTTCTATGAAACTTGGCAAAATTGTAGAGACTGTTTGCCCGATGTGCCTTTGCTAGGTCTCAAGATATGTGCTCAAGTGGATTTTGAGAAATTAACGTTCAAAAAAATATATATATCTGTGACAGCGTCCCGGTTAGCGCCCCGGTTCGCGTACCAGACGCGTAACGGAACTTCGCGAGGAGAAGCGGATTGGCTCTCCGGTGACTCTCAACATTCTAAACAGTCCGGAGCGGCCGCCATCTTGTCTCACGGTAGGATCGAGAGACAAGAGGTGGAAAAAACGAAGGGGGAAATGAATTAAAGGGGGCAAGGTAGACCCCTCCTGACCCCCCTAGGATTGATGTGGGAGCTATTAAAGGGCCCCGCAGGGCAAAAAAATAAAATAATGTTTTTTTCGAATTTTCGCGGTGGAAGCGCTACCCGGTACGCGAACCGGGTAGCTCACCGGTAGCGTAACGGGAGTCCGCCATCTTGTGTTTCGGACGAATTTAGTCACAAGATGGAGGATAAACAATGTTGGGTAGGGTATAAGGGGGCACGGGGAGACATATCCTGACCCTCTAGGTTTTCTGAGGGTGGCTGAGGAGGCCCATATATGTAAAAAAAAAAAAAAAACATTTTTTTTCAAATTTTCGCACAGTTAGCGCCCGGTCCGCGCACCGGGTAGCGTTTCGGAAAGCATAACTAGGGGAAAACCAAGGGAAATAGTAAAATAATATTTTAGAGTGCTTTGAGGTAGGGTAGCTCTGAATAGAGCTGTTGTGTTGTGTGGGTGATGTAAGTACCAACATGTAGGTACCAATGAAGAGTCTAAAATTCAATGTACACCGTCTCCTCTGTAGATATTTTGTATGTTCTAATATGGGTTATTTAAATGTAAATGTGTGGAAAAGCACTTCATGCTTTAAAGCAAATGTATTTTTGAACTGAATGTTCTTTCCTCTTAGTCCTCCTCTTTGTTTTTTTTCCCCACATTCTTCTTCAGCATGATAGTTGATAAATTCGTTCCCTCAAAAAAATTATATACATAAAAAAATTATATTAAATACATATAAAATATATTTTTCCTTTAAAAGAAGAATACATTTTACAGCTTTTGATATTTGCTATTAAAAAACCATTGAAATTCACTGAAAAAAACATAGGTTATAGACCATATATAGTTAGGAATTAGCATTTACAAAACCTTGAAAATTCACTGAAAAAACCATAGGTTATAGACCATATATAGTTAGGAATTGGCATTTACAAAACCTTATTTTACTCTCACAAAACCATTGAAATTCGCATATATAGTTATTTGCACTAACTATATATCGCGCACCCGCAATCCACTGCTGATCATGTCACATATTACATAATTCATGACATGGTCAGTGACATCACGGATGACAACTCAAATGACATCACTGATTACATCATCCAGTGACTGTATGTTTCTGTAAAGTTAAAATATGTCTTACATATTGAAGAATGAGTGGATGTATAAGTGTCTGGATGAAGGATTTAGTAGGTGCATGACTGATTGTATGAGAGAGTGATTAAATGTGTCTCACTGAGTGCATGGGTTAGTGACTAAACTGTCTTAATTTGTGCATCATTATATCTGTTGTTCTGTAAACTGCTGCATATGTTCATCAGTAGCTATATGAGTAACTATATTGGTTATTGATTGGTTGCCCAAGTATTTGTATGGGAGAGTGAGTGTGTGTGTGGGTGGCTGGGAGGTGTGTGACTCTGTGCATAGATGTGTGAACAGTTGATTCACTAGATGTATGGGTTCAAAACTGCATGTGGAAACAGCTGTATGGGTGGTTGACTGTGTGCATCAGTGTTTTGGTGAGTGATTGGTTTCTCAGTGCTACATGGCAAAGTAAGTACATATGTAAAACACAGTACATGTGAGAGTTGACATATAGAAATTACTGTGTATAAGAGCTAGTGAATGTGTGAGTGGCTGCATGGATCATTGAAAACTTGTATCAGTGATTGTATAAGAGAGTAAATATGTGTTAAAATATGTTTGAATAAGTAAGGTGTGTATAACTGTATAGTTGAGGAAATGGAGGTGTGATTGATTCTTTGCATGACTGACTAGGTGTATGAGTAACTCCATGAATGAGTGACAATCTGTGAGTGTCTGTTTACACTGAGTGTATCAAAGGTTATATTAGAGTCTGAAGAGGTTCATCGTATTATCACATGAATGATGTCATCAGTGATGTTGTCAGTGATGTCATTTGAGTTGTCATCAGTGATGTCATCAGTGATGTCACTGACCATGTCATGAATGATGTAATATGTGACATCATCAGCAGTGGATTGCGGGTGCGCGATATATAGTTAGTGCAACTAACTATATATGCAAATTCCAATGGTTTTGTGTGAGTAAAATAAGGTTTTGTAAATGCTAATCCCTAACTATATATGGTCTATAACCTATGGTTTTTTCAGTGAATTTTCAAGGTTTTGTAAATGCTAATTCCTAACTATATATGGTCATAACCTATGGTTTTTTCATTGAATATATATATATATATATATATATATATATATATATATATATATATATATATATATATATATATATATATACATAGTACTAATAAAAAATATACAATATATTTACCATAGGATAGCAAGAGGGTTAAATTTACTATTCCCACTCCAGTGAGTGCAACAGTAGGGAAAGCGTTGGATAGCGGGAGGGTAAAAATTACTATTCCCACTCCAGAAAGTGCAACAGTAGGGAAAGTGTTGGATAGTGTAGGGGTAAAAAATACTATTTCCACTCCAATGAGTGCAACAGTAGGGAAAGCGTTGGATAGCAGGAGGGAAAAAATTATTATTCCCACTCCAGAGATTGCAACAGTAGGGAAAGCGTTGGATAGCGTAGGGGTAAAAATTACTATTCCCACTCCAGTGAGTGCAACAGTAAGGAAAGCATTGGATAGCGTAGGGGTAAAAATTACTATTCCCACTCCAGAGAGTGCAACAGTAGGGAAAGCGTTGGATAGCGTAGGGGTAAAAATTACTATTCCCACTCCAGTGAGTGCAACAGTAAGGAAAGCGTTGGATAGCGTAGGGGTAAAAATTACTATTCCCACTCCAGAGAGTGCAACAGTAGGGAAAGCGTTGGATAGCGGGAGGGTAAAAATTACTATTCCCACTCCAGAAAGTGCAACAGTAGGGAAAGCGTTGGATAGCGTAGGGGTAAAAATGACTAATCCAACTCCAGTGAGTGCAACAGTAGGGAAAACTTTGGATAGCGTATGCATAAAATTTACTATTCCCACTCCAGTGAGTGCAACAGTAGGGAAAGCATCGGATACCGGGAAGGTAAAAATTACTATTCCCACTCCAAAGAGTGCAACAGTAGGGAAAGCGTTGGATAGCGTAGAGGTAAAAATTACTATTCCCACTCCAGAGAGTGCAACAGTAGGGAAAGCGTTGGATAGCGTAGGGGTAAAAATTATTATTCCCAGTCCAAAGAATGCAATAGTAGGGTAAGCATTGGATAGCGTAGGGGTAAAATTTACTATTCCCACTCCAGAGAGTGCAACAGTAGGGAAAACGTTGGATAGCGTATGAGTAAAAATTACTATTCCCACTCCAGTGAGTGCAACAGTAGGGTAAGCGTTGGATAGCGTAGAGGTAACAATTACTATTCCCACTCCAGTGAGTGCAACAGTAGGGAAAGCGTTGGATAGCGTAGGGTTAAAAATTACTATTCCCACTTCAGAGAGTGTAACAGTAAAGTAAGCGTTGGATGGCGTAGAGGTAAAAATTACTATTCTCCCTCCAGGGAGTGCAACAGTAGGGAAAGCGTTGGATAGCGTAGGGGTAAAAAATACTATTCCCACTCCAGAGAGTGCAACAGTAGGAAAAGCGTTAGATAGCGTAGGAGTAAAAATTACTATTCCCACTCCAGAGAGTGCAACAGTAGGGTAAGCGTTGGATAGCGTAGGGGAAAAAATTACTATTCCCACTCCAGTGAGTGCAACAGTAGGGAAAGCGTTGGATAGAAGGAAGGTAAAAATTACTATTCCCACTCCAAATAGAGCAACAATAGGGAAAGTAAATACTTCATATATAATTAAAAATAAATTTAATATTAATACCAATTACAAATTAATTAAAATTAATTCCCAATTTAAGATATTATAATCATTATTCAATTAAAAATAATAAAATTAGTTTACTTACTAAAAAATAATTACCTATTAATACAAAATATTTACCAATAACAATAAATTATTAAAAAAACGTAAACATATTTAACAATTAATTCAAAATAAATACCAATTTATATATTGAAATTTTTAATTAATTACAATTAAATGACTTCATACCCAATTCCCCTATTAACCCAAAAATTTAAAAAATAAAATTAACAGAATGATCAATTAATCAATTATTAAAAAATATTTACCAGTTATTTATTAATTAATTACCAATTAAAATATTAAATAACAATCAATTGAAAATAAGTAGCAATAAATAATTTAACATATTTCATTAATTATAATTAATTTACTTCCCACCCTATTCCCCTATAAACCTACAACCCACTCCAGAAAATAAATAAATAAAATTAACATAATTATCAATTATTCAATTAAAACCACTTAATTACCAATTATAATTTAATTATTTACCAATTAAAACATTAAATAACAATCAATTGAAAATAAATACCAATAAAAAAAAATTAATATTTTATTAATTATAATAAAATTACATCCCACCCTATTCCCCTATAAACCCACAACCCGCTCCAGAATTATATTACGCAAAAATTAAATAACATAAATTTACTTACTTACTTACCTAAAATTCGATATTTTTGTTGTCTATATTCTGTCCCTCGATTTTTTTGTTGTCTATATTCTGTCCATTCGATATTCTGTCCATTCTATATTTTTGATTTGATATTATTGTCATTTTATTCGATATTTTTGTAGTCTATATTCTGTCTTATCTATATTCTGTCTACTCGATATTTTAAACTCGATATTTAGCTACCTCAATATTTTTGTTGTCGATATTATGTCTGTATACCAGTCAGTCTCTCTCTCAGTCAGTCTTTCTCTGTCAGTCTTTCTCCAAGTCAGTCAGTCTCTCTCTCTGTCAGTCAGTCCCTCTCTCTGTCAGTCCCTCTCTCTGTCAGTCTCTCTCTCTGTAAGTCTCTCTCTCTGTCAGTCTCTCTCTCTGCCAGTCCCTCTCTCTGTTAGTCCCGCTCTCTGTCAGTCTCTCTGTCAGGCTCTCTCTCTGAGCCTCTCTCTCTCAGTCTCTCTCTCTCAGTCTCTCTCTCAGTCTCTCTCTCTCAGTCTCTCTCTCTGTCAGTCAGTCTTCCAGACAGTCTCTCTTTCCCTCTGTAAGTCTCTCTCAGTCAGTCATTCTCTCTGTCGGTCAGTCTCTCTTTCTCTGTCAGTCTCTCAGTCTCTCTCTCTCTGCCAGTCTCCGTCAGTCAGTCAGTCTCTCACAGTCAGTCTCTCTCTCTCTCACAGTCAGTCTCTCTCTCTCTCTCTCTCTCTCTCTTAGTCTCTCTCTCTGTCAGTCAGTCAGTCTCTCTCTCTCTCTCCCAGTCAGTCTCTCTCTCCCAGTCAGTCAGTCTCTCTGTCAGTCATTCTCTCTCTACCTCAGTCAGTCAGTCAGTCAACCTCTCTCAGTCAGTCTCTCTCTCTATCTCTCTCTGTCAGTCTCTCTCTCAGTCAGTCTCTCTCTGTCAGTCAGTCTCTCTGTCGGTCAGTCTCTCTTTCTCTGTCAGTCTCTCAGTCTCTCTCTCTCTGCCAGTCTCCGTCAGTCAGTCTCTCTCTCTCACAGTCAGTCTCTCTCTCTCTCTCTCTCTTAGTCTCTCTCTCTCTGTCAGTCAGTCTCTCTCTATCTCCCAGTCAGTCTCTCTCTCCCAGTCAGTCTCTCTCTCCCAGTCAGTCAGTCTCTCTCAGTCAGTCATTCTCTCTCTACCTCAGTCAGTCAGTCAGTCAACCTCTCTCAGTCTCTCTCTCAGTCAGTCTCTCTCGCAGTCAATCAGTCTATCTCTCTGTCAGTCAGTCTCTGCCTCTCTCTCAGTCTCTCTCTCTGTCAGTCAGTATCTCTCTACCTCAGTCAGTCTCTCTCTCTCTCTCTCTCTCTCTCTCTCTCTCGCTGTCAATCAGTCTCACTTTCAATCAGTCTCTCTCTGTCAGTCAGTCAGTCAGTCACTCTCTCAGTCAGCCAGTCTCTCGCTCTCTGTCAGTTTCTCAGTCAGCCAGTCTCTCGGTCAGTCAGTATTCAGTCTCTGAGTCAGTCAGTCAGTCTCTACTCTCTCTCCACTCTCTCCATTCTCTCTCTCAACGCTGTCCACTCTATCTCTACTGTCTCTCTCGCCACTCTCTCTCCACTGTCTCTCCACTGTCTCTCTCTCTACTTTCTCTCTCTCTACTCTCTCTACACTCTCTCACTCTCTCTCTCTCTCTCTCTCCACTCTCTCTCCACTCTCTTCACTCTCTCCCTCCACTGACTCGCTACTCTCTCTCTCTCCACCCTCTCTCCCTTCTCTCTCTCTCTCTACTCTCTCTCCACTGTCTCTCTCCACTGTCTCTCTCCACTCTCTCTCTCTCCACTCTCTCTCTCTCCACTCTCTCTCTCTCCACTCTCTCTCTCTCCACTCTCTCTCCCTCCACTCTCTTCACTCTCTCCACTGTCTCCCTTCACTCTCTCTCTCTCTACTCTCTCTCTCCACTCTCTCTCCACTCTCTCTCTAATCTCTTTACTCTCTCTCCACTCTCTCTCTACTCTCTCTCCACTATCTCTCTCTCTCCACTCTCTCTCTACTCTCTCTCCACTCTCTCTCTCTCTCCACTCTCTCTCTCCACTCTCTCTCGCTCACTCTCTCCACGCTCTCTCCACTCTCTCTCCACTCTCTCTCTCTCCACTGTCTATCTCCACTCTCTCCACTCTCTCTACTCTCTCTCCACTGTCTCTCTCCACTGTCTCTCACTCTCTCCAGGGTCTCCCTCTCTCTCTCCACTCTCTCTCTCTCTCCACGGTCACTCTCACTCTCTCCAGGGTCTCCCTCTCTCTCTCCACTCTCTCTCTCTCTCTCTCTCTCTCTCCACTCTCTCTCTACTCTCTCTCCACTCTCTCTCTCTCTCCACTCTCTCTCCACTCTCTCCACTCTCTCTCGCTCACTCTCTCCATGATCTCTCCACGCTCTCGCCACTCTCTCTCCACTCTCTCTCTCCACTGTCTATCTCCACTCTCTCCACTCTCTCTCTACTCTCTCTCCACTGTCTCTCTCCACTGTCTCTCTCTCTCTCTCCACTGTCTCTCTCTCTCTCCACTGTCTCTGTCTCTCCACGGTCACTCTCATTCTCTCCAGGGTCTCCCTCTCTCTCTCCACTCTCTCTCTCTCTCCACTCTCTCTCTCTCCACACTCTCTCTCTCTCTCCACTATCTCTCTCTCTCTCTCCACTCTCTCTCTCTCTTCACTCTCTCTCTCTCCACTCTCTCCCACTCTCCCTCACAAAGTAGTGTGCGTTCCATGGGCGTCCGCAGAAATGTTTCCAGGTGGGGCACATTTTTAACTTCATCACCATCCCTATTGCACCCTTCTCCCCTCTGCCTTGCACCCTTCTCGCCCTCCCCCTTGCACCCTTCTCCCCCTCACCCTTGCACCCTTCTCCCCTCTGCCTTGCACCCTTCTCCTCTCCGCCTTGCACCCTTCTCTACCTTGCACTCTTCTCCCCTCTGCCTTTGCACCCTTCTCCACTCTGCCTTGCACCCTTCTCCTCTCTGCCTTGCACCCTTCTCCTCTGTGCCTTGCACCCTTCTCCTCTCTGCCATGCACCCTTCACTTCTCTGCCTTGCACCCTTCTCCCCTCTGCCTTGCAACCTTCTCCCCCTCCGCCTTGCACCCTTCTCTGCCTTGCACCCTTCTCCCCCTCCGCCTTGCATCCTTCTCTACCTTGCACCCTTCTCCTCTCTTCCTTGCACCCTTCTCCTCTCTGCCTTGCACCCTTCTCCCCTCTGCCTTGCACCCTTCTCCCCCTCTGCCTTGCACCCTTCTCTACCTTGCACCCTTCTCCCCTCCGCCTTGCACCCTTCTCTACTTTGCACCTTTCTCACCTCCGCATTGCACCCTTCTCTAGCTTGCACCCTTCTCCTCTCTGCTTTGCACCCTTCTCCCCTCTGCCTTGCACCCTTCTCCCCTCTGCCTTGCACCCTTCTCCCCTCTGCCTTGCACCCTTCTCCCCCTCCGCCTTGCACCCTTCTCTACCTTGCACCCTTCTCCCCTCCGCCTTGCACCCTTCTCTACCTTGCACCCTTCTCCTCTCTGCTTTGCACCCTTCTCTTCTCTGCCTTGCACCCTTATCCCCTCTGCCTTGCACCCTTCTCCCCTCTGCCTTGCAACCTTCTCCCCCTCCGCCTTGCACACTTCTCTGCCTTGCACCCTTCTCCCCCTCCGCCTTGCATCCTTCTCTACCTTGCACCCTTCTCCTCTCTTCCTTGCACCCTTCTCCTCTCTGCCTTGCACCCTTCTCCCCTCTGCCTTGCACCCTTCTCCCCCTCTGCCTTGCACCCTTCTCTACCTTGCACCCTTCTCCCCGTCCGCCTTGCACCCTTCTCTACCTTGCACCCTTCTCCCCTTAGCCTTGCACCCTTCTCTACCTTGCACCCTTCTCTACCTTGCACCCTTCTCTACCTTGCACCCTTCTCCTCTCTGCTTTGCACCCTTCTCCTCTCTGCCTTGCACCCTGCAAGCTTCTCCTCTCTACCTTGCACCCTTCTCCCCTCTACCTTGCACCCTTCTCCTCTGAACCTTGCACCCTTCTCACCCCCCCTGCCCCCCTCCTGCAGACGCCCACATGTTGCGTTCTAATAAGAGTGCTTACATGAGGGCACCATTTTGCTGCCTCATCCCTTCTCATATGAGCTTTGCCCTGGAGAATGCTCTCTCTGGGGGGGCCCCACTCCCACCCTTGTCAGGGTCCCGAGCAGTGCTCTGTGCTGCCTCCTGCTCGTGCTCTCTTGGGCTGGGGCCCCCACCCCCACCCCATCCTTGCCCTTGTCTCTTCCCTTCTCTTGTGAGGTGGGCTTTGCTTATGGAGAGGAGAGAGTGGGGGCCGGGCTCTGTGCTGCCTCAGAGGAGCAGTGGAGACTGCCACCCCCACCCTGGTCCCGGCCTGCCTCCGGCTATGACTGAAGAGATACAATGTTGATACTTTGTTTCTCTTCAGTCAGAGGGAGGGGGCAAGGGGCTCAGAACAGCCTGCACCTGCTTCAGATGCAGACAGAGAGAGGCTTGCTTTAGCACAAGCCTCTCTCATGTTGTGTCCTAGCAGACACAGTCTAAGGGGTTAAAATGTAAGCCTACACCGAGAGTGCTCGTGGCTCACTAACCATCTACATAACTGGTGTCTGTGTCGCTTATTATCGTGTATGTGGGCCTAGGGCCCCACGACTCAACATCTCACAGCTCTCAGAAGAGCTAAGTGGCAGAGGCCCCCTTCATTAACTGAAGCGAGTGGCCCCAACCCCCCCCCCCCCCCCGCACCGCGGGGCGCTGCGAGGGATTTGTTATGCCCCTGGCCTAAATGGCTGTCAGCTAGACATGGACTGTCGAAATTCCACTGGCTACCGATGGGCCAACGGGCAGCCTTTAAGACTGGTTGCTTAGCCTTCAAGGCCCTGCACGGTAACAGCCCTAGATTCATCAAAAGCATAATCATAAAGTACGCACCCCCTCGTAGTCTCCGTTCAGCCCACCTCTAACTATTCCCTCATTCAACCGGAAACGGCAAGGAGGGCGATAGATAGATAAATAGAGTGAGGGCGAAAGATAGATAGATAGATAAATAGAGTGAGGGTGATAGATAGATAGATAAATAGAGTGACGGCGATAGATAGATAGAGTGGGGGCGATCGATAGATAGAATGATGGCGATAGATAGAGTGAGTACGATATACAGATAGAGTGAGGGCGATAGATAGATAGATAGAGTGAGGGCGATAGATAGACAGATAGATAGAGTGAGGGGGATAGATAGCTAGAGGGCGATAGATTCTGGGCAAATCACTTAGGGCCATATGTAGGTGGCCAAATACCGATCGGTAATACCGAAAAAGGGTCATTTTCGGTGTTACCGGCAAATATGTAGCCATGTGAGATGTAGGTAATACCGAATAGGATCGATAATAACGAATCGGTAAAAACCCTAAGTTACCGACTCGGAACTACCGAAACAATGAATTCCGAATCGGTAGAAACGATTCGGTAAAACCCCCAAATATGCTATGTAGCAAACCCCGGTAATACCGAATTTGGCCAAAATCGGTAATAACGAATCGCTATTTACCACGTTTCAGGAGCATGTGGTAATCAGGAGGAGTCTATATAAACAGACCCAAAATGCATCTGTATGAACACAATGGCAGGCCTCTATCTCATAGCAAGGCGCCTACGCCTGAGAGCAGCAGGAATGAGGATCTGGAGACGTGAGGAGCAGGTGTACAGAGTACGCATCACTCTGTTCCAGTTGACAGACGCTGAAATACACGAGAGATACAGATTGCACCCAGACACCATCCTGGAGCTAATACAGGACCTAGCACCCTATCTGGAGCATCAGACGCCAAGGGCCCACGCAAACCCCACCCATGTCCAGGTACTCTGCTGCCTGCACCTCCTTGCATCAGGAAGTTTCCAGGGTGTGATAGCAGCAGTGGGTGGAGTATCACAGAGCTGCCTATCCCGGTTCTTCAACACCTTCCTAGACGCCATGATGGACAGAATGGAACATTACATATCCTTCCCCAGTACGCAGGCGGAGCTGCAGAGAACCACGCTGGAGTTCTATCAACTTGCCCACTTCCCCCACGTCATCGGCTGCATCGATGGGACCCACATTCCCATCTGCCCACCTGCAGCAAGTGAATACATTTACAGGAACCGCAAATCCACCCACTCAATCAATGTGCAGGTGATCTGCAATGCCAAACACATCATCACAGACATCGTGGCAAAATACCCCGGGAGTACCCATGATGCTTACATCTTCAGGAACAGTGGCATTCATACACGTCTGCTTGCTGGTGAATTTGCCGACGGATACATACTAGGTAAGTAAATGTCACACACCCTGATGTACACCCTGTCACAAGCAGTTGGTCACACCAATCAATGCCACTTACTTCTCTTCATAGGTGACAGCGCATATGCCCTCCGGCCGTATCTCCTCACACCATATCTGAACCCAACCACCCGAAGGGAGAGGAGATACAATGTGGCACATAGGAGCACACGCAACGTGGTGGAGCGCACTTTTGGTTTGCTCAAAAGCAGATTCCGTTGCCTCCACAAAACAGGAGGTGCGCGTCTGTACAGCCCCATCAAATGTTGCAAGATTATTGCTACGTGTGCAATGCTACACAATATGGCCACGAAAAAAGGAACTGCAGTGGAACTAACTGAGTCAGATGACGAGGACGAGGACAACCCTCAGCCAGAGCCCAGCGCGGCTGGTGCTGCTATTGAACATGATGGGAGACATAGACGGGCAGAGATAACATCACACTATTTCTGAGTGAGTAACGACACTGAGGCATTTCAAATTACATGTACAGGTGTTTATTTGGCACACCTCCAGCATTGTGAGCAATGTCCAATTGGACATGGGTTACATCACCCATCACATGCATGTGGACAGCCAGTGTCCTTCACTTCTTGCGTCCCCGTGCTGCACGTGCATGTTCCCCATCCACACTGACTTGTGAGTTGGACCGTTCCTGTGCTGGGACAGTACGTCCACTACGCCTCCTGCACTCGGTGGGTGAGGGTGTAATGCTACCACGGCTGGTAGCCTCCTCACTGTCCCCCCCCTTCCATATTTGAGGCCTTAGCATTCTGCATGAGCTCTAGCACTGAGGTCATGGACACCATCCCCCTGGCCACATCCCTGCTGCAATGCGCCATCTCCTCCTGCATGGGGATGGACCGGCGACACATCAGTGATGTCGTAGTGGCCAGCCGGTTCACCGACTTGGTATAGTCTTGGAGTCTCAGTCTCTGTCGGCGCATGCCAACACGGTCCTGCTCCAGCTGGCTGCAGAGGTTGTCCACCGAGGTTGCTACCCTCTCCATCCCTGCAGACATATTCTCCCCCATGGCACTGATACCCTTCTCCATCTTGTGCATATGTCTGTTAATGTTTGCCACCTCCCTGTGTAACGACTTCATCTCCCTCCATTGCAGGCGCTGGACCTTCAGCATGTTGCCTTCCAGTCCAGCAAACACACTGTCACCCTGCTCAAATGCCACTGGACTGTCCGGCCTTGCCCTGCGGCGTCGTGATGAGATGTTCACACCCTCGGATGCTGAACCAGCCTGCTCCCTGTTGGATCTCTCTACGATAGGACTTTGTTCGCGCTGGCTGCCCTCCTCCTCCGACGCCTCCATCTGCTGGAGGGTGATCACGGCATGCCTCCTGCCTGACTGTGGTTGTGGTGGTGTTGGTGAACGTCGCAGTGGGGACTGAGTGAGAGGGGATTGCGGCCCTCTCTGGCGCTGTGGTGATGTCTGTGGTGGAGGATTGGCTGGCTGCGATGGCGCAGAGCTGGTGTTCCCTGCAGCCATGTTGTCTTCATCCTGTTCACTCCCCTCTGGCCTGGCTGACCTGCCTCTGCTGCCCTCAGCTGCACTGCGAGATGACTCGCCTGAAATGACACAAATGTAAATATTCTCAATGCTCTGTCTGCCATGCCATTGCATTAAAGTACATGCCAACAGTGCACAGTGGTTATCCTGACCTATCCAATTCTATTACCATGCTATTGTGTTAGCTGCCCTGACAGTCCTGATCATGATTTCACACTGACTACATCACCCAGAATGCATTACAGGTAAGCAGTAAGACATGGTGTGGAGTGGGAGCACTTTTACCACTATGGGGGTTGGGGTTGGGGAGGGGTTAGGGCAGCATGCTGGGCATGCTTCTTACCTTGTTTTCTAGCTGCTCTGGCGGAGCTGTCTGCGTCTCCTATGCCACTCACACTCTCCCGCTGGATGGTGGACTCCACCATCTGTTCCAGTGGTGTTGGTACTGGGGCTCGATTTTTTCCTCCTCCAGTTTTCCCTGCCAGCCTATGTCTCTCTGCCATCCTCTGTTTTGCAGTTTTTCTGAGGTCGTACCACCTCTTTCTGATGTCCTCTATGGTGCGCAGGGTCACACCTATGGCATTTATCTTGTCCCGAATGCCACTCCATATTTGCCTCTTCTGTGCGTCTGGCACTTGGTGGGACTGGGCTCCAAACAGCTTGTGGTACTCATGGGTGACATCCTCGATCAGGATCTCAAGCTCCTTGTCGCTGAACTTTAGTTTTCTTTTTCTTTCACCTCCCTCCTTCTCCTTGTCCTGGCTTGCCATTTCAATGCTTGTTCAGTGGTTTATCTATATTTTTTTCTTGGCTGTGTTGCTGCTGCCTCCTCAGCTCTCCTGCCTGCCTGCCTGCCTGCCTCACAGTGAGCTCCAGGCCCTGTGCACCTGGCTGGGTGTGGCAACTTCCTGTTTGGGAAGTAAATGGGTGTATCAGGATTGGCTGATTCACCAAAACGCTGTTTTTTAAATTACCGAATCGGTATTTCCGATTTTGGGTGTGGATTCGGTAACACCGATTCGGTAATAGCCTTTCGGTATGTATTTTTATTACCGATCTGTTCACAATCGGTATTTAATACCGATTTGCAACGAATCGGTAATGTTTAACGATTTTTTACCTACATCGCGTTTACCTCATTCTTAATACCGATTCGGTATGATTCGGTATTAAGGAGTCGGTATTTGCAATTTACCTACATATGGCCCTTTATCTCCCCGTGCCTAAAATGAATGTGTGTCCTCATGTAACGTAACTGGTGCTATGTAAAGCGCTCTGATACCCGATTCGGTTCGGGTCTAGTTTGCGCTATATAAAACTCTGCAAAAAAAACAATAGAGTGAGGGCGATAGATAGATCGGTAGAGTGAGGGCGATAGATAGATAGATAGATAGATAGATGGATAGATCGAGTGAGGCAGATAGATAGATAGATAGATAGATAGATAGATAGATAGAAAGTGAGGGCAAAAGATAGATAGATTGAGGGCAATAGATAGATAGAGTGAGGGCGATAGAAAGATAGAGTGAAGGCGACAGATAGATAGATAGAGTGAGGGCGACAGATAGATAGAGTGAGGGCGATAGATAGATCGGTAGAGTGAGGGCGATAGATAGATAGATAGATAGATAGATAGATAGATGGATAGAGTGAGGCAGATAGATAGATAGATAGATAGATAGATAGATAGATAGATAGATAGAACGTGAGGGCAAAAGATAGATAGATTGAGGGCAATAGATAGATAGAGTGAGGGCGATAGAAAGATAGAGTGAAGGCGCCAGATAGATAGATAGAGTGAGGGCGACAGATAGAGTGAGGGTGATAGATAGATGTGTGTGGTTGTGTGTTTCTGTGTGGTTGTGTGTGTGTGTGTGGTTGTGTGTGTGTGGTTGTGTGTGTGTGGTTGTATGTGTGTGTGTGTGTGTGGTTGTATGTGTGGTTGTGTGTGGTTGTGTATGTGTTTGGGTGTGGTTGTGTGTATGTATGGTTGTGTGTGTGTGTGTGTGGTTGTATGTGTGACTGTGTGTGGTTGTGTGTGGTTGGATGAGGTTGTATGTGTGTGGTTGTGTGTGTGTGCAGTTGTGGTTGTGTGTGTGGTTGTGTGTGTGTGTGGTTGTGTGTGTGGTTGTGTGTGGTGATGTGTGTGTGGTGATTTGTGTGTGGTGATGTGTGTATTTGTGTGTGTGTGTGTTTGTGTGTGGGGTTGTGTGTGGTTGTGTGTGTGGTTGGGTGTGTGTGTGTGTGTGTGGTTGCGTGTGTGGTTGGGTGTGATTGTGTGTGTGTGGTTGTGTGTGTGGTTGTCTGTGTGGTTGTGTGTGAGATTGTGTGTGTGGTGTGCTTGTGTGTGGTTGGGTGGTTGTGTGTGTGTAGTTGTATGTGTGTGTGTAGTTGTATGTGTGTGTGTGTGCAGTTAGAGAAGGATGTATGTGGAAGAGAGCAGGAGATCAGCACAGCAGAAGAGAACAGGGAGTTAGAGAAAGAGGTGGGTGGAATAGAGCAGCAGATCAGCACGGGAGAAGAAAACAGGGAGTTACAGAAAGAGGCAGTGGAAGAGAACAGCAGATTAGCACAGGAGAAGAGAAGAGAACAGGGAGTTAGAGAAGGAGGCAGGGTGGAAGAGAGTAGCAAATCAGCACGGGAGAAGAGAAGAGAACTGGGAGTTAGAGAAGGAGGTGGGTGGAAGAGAGGGAGGGCGATAGATAGAGGGAGGGAGGGCGATAGAGTGAGGGCGATAAATAGAGGGAGGGCGATAGATAGATAGAGGGAGGGTGATAGATAGATAGAGGGAGGGGGATAGATAGATAGAGGGAGGGGGGAGGGCGATAGATAGATAGAGGGAGGGGGATAGATAGATAGATAGAGGGAGGAGGATAGATAGATAGAGGGAGGGAGGGCGATAGATAGAGGGAGGACGATAGATAGATAGATAGATAGATAGATAGATAGATAGATAGATAGATAGATAGATAGATTGAGGGAGGGAGGGCGATAGATGGATAGCGTGAGGGAGGGTGATAGATAGAGTGAGGGAGCGAGGGCGATAGATAGATAGAGTGGGGGAGGGAGGGTGATAGATAGATAGAGTGAGGGAGGGCGATAGATAGATAGTGAGGGAGGCAGGGCGGTAGATAGATAGAGTGAGGTTGGACGATAGATAGTTAAGAGTGAGGGAGGGCAATAGATAGATAGAGTGAGGGAGGGTGATAGATAGAGTGAGTGAGGGCGGTAGAGTGAGTGAGGGCGGTAGAGTGAGTGAGGGCGGTAGAGTGAGTGAGGGTGGTAGAGTGAGTGAGGGCGGTAGAGTGAGGGCGGTAGAGTGGTAGAGTGGGGGTGGTAGAGTGGTAGAGTGTAGAGTGAGGGCGGTAGAGTAAGGGCGTGAGGGTGGTAGAGTGAGGGCAGTAGAGTAGTAGAGTGAGGGCGGTAGAGTGGTAGATTGAGGGCGGTAGAGTGCTAGAGTGAGGGCGGCAGAGTGGTAGACTGAGGGCGGTAGAGTGGTAGAGTGAGGGCGGTAGAGTGTTAGAGTGAGGGCGGTAGAGTGAGGGCGGTAGAGTGAGGGCAGTAGAGTGGTAGAGTGAGGCCGGTAGAGTGAGGGCGGTAGAGTGGTAGAGTGAGGGCGGTAGAGTGAGGGCGGTAGAGTGAGGGCAGTAGAGTGAGGGCGGTAGAGTAAGGGCAGTAGAGTGGTAGAGTGAGGGCGGTAGAGTGAGGGCGGTAGAGTAAGGGCAGTAGAGTGGTAGAGTGAGGGCGGTAGAGTGAGGGCGTGAGGGTGGTAGAGTGAGGGCGTGAGGGCGGTAGAGTGGTAGAGTGAGGGCATAAGGGCGGTAGAGTGGTAGAGTGAGGGTGGTAAAGGGAGGGCATCAGGGCGGTAGAGTGAGGGCCGTAGAGTGAGGGCCGTAGAGTGTGGGCGTGAGGGTGGTAGAGTGAGGGTGGTAGAGTGAAGGTGGTAGAGTGAGGGCGGTAGAGTGAGGGGGTAGAGTGAGGGCAGTAGAGTGGTAGAGTGAGGGCGGTAGAGTGGTAGAGTGAGGGTGGTAGAGTGGTAGAGTGGTAGAGTAAGGGTGGTAGAGTGGTAGAGTGGTAGAGTGAGGGCGTGAGGATGGTAGAGTGGTAGAGTGAGGGCAGTAGAGTGAGGGCGGTAGAGTGATGGTGGTAGAGTGAGTGCAGTAGAGTGGTAGAGTGAGGGTGGTAGAGTGGTAGAGTGAGGGCGGTAGAGTGAGTGCGGTAGAGTGGTAGAGTGAGGGCGGTAGAGTGGTAGAGTGAGGGCGGTAGAGTGAGGGCGGTAGAGTGGTAGAGTGAGGGCGGTAGAGTGGGGATGGTAAAGTGGTAGAGTGAGGGCGGTGGAGTGAGGGCGGTAGAGTGAGGGTGGTAGATTGAGGGCAGTAGGGCAGTAGAGTGAGGGCGGTAGAGTGAGGGCGGTAGAGTGCGGGTGGTAGAGTGGTAGAGTGAGGGCGGTAGAGTGAGTGCGGTTATCTGAAAGAAAATAGCACTATGCAAAAACAGCCTTTCGGCAACCAACAATAAAAAGCATTGGTAAGACCACTAGGGCTTGCCTTTGGCATCCACTGGCTTTGCTAATGATTGTTGCAGATGCTATTAAGCATCAGCAAAATGCTTTACAGCAACGATTTTAAAACCCAGAGATAGAAGTCTGGTAGAACAAAGCTGGGTTTTCCAGCAATCAGACAGTCAGTAGATCTGGAAGAACGGTTCTGGCACCCTGTTTCCAAACGTATTCCCAATGTTTTATGTAGCCCCAACAGACCTCTCAAGCAACTTTTGACATTCAAGCAGGATTTTACTCTGTAATGTCATAAAAGATGCTTACAGCCCCCCCCCCCCAGTATATTTTGTCAGGTTCAGAACAGTCATCTCTACCTATGCAGATAGACATAACCCCTCTATTTTTTTTTCTTTTGGGAGGCACTTCACATCCATTCAAAGCTATTCAAATGGTAATTACTGTCTGGCAGTAGTCAGAGAGCAAATGCAAATGGGACATAAGAGGCTTTGAACAATGAAAAGGTAACTTTCTAAAAGTTCCTTTTCCTTAAGATTGATCAAAGAACCAATGTCATCATTTAATGAGATTTTTAATAACTATTTAAAATAGTTGTTAAATATTTTTTCTAATTGTTTCCTACCCCAAATTAGCAATATTAAATGTAATATTGTAACCCAGTGTTTTCCTATAGAACAGACAAACTTGCTTCTATTAAATTAGGTTTTTGGTTTTGTCATGATAATCACATGTTTAACATGAAATTCCTACATGTTCTACCTTTAAATACCATTTATCCTGCCTTATGGGCAATAAGGCCTACATAGGCGCAACTTATAAATATTTAAAATGTAGGTTTTTGTGGGATACGGAACAGTTGTGCACCCTGAGGACTTCAAATGGATTTGACAAGTGGGATATGATTGAAATCACAAAGATCGGGGACCTATGGAAAAAGGGTGATGTGGTGACGTTTGCCTTTCTGCAGCAGAAGTATGAGCTAGCAGACACTGAGTACTTTTGATATCTGCAGTGCGACAGGCGCTCGTGTCGGTCTACCAAAGGGTGCCTCTCCCCCGGAGTCCTCGCCATTGGAGGATATGTTACTTGATGGATATTTGCCAACAAAAGCGATATCCCTGACCTACAAAAAGTTGATCAATAATACCACTGATCCTCTTAGACTGACAAGGAAGCACTGGGCAGGAGATGGGCTGGAACTTGATGATGAGGAACGGCAAGAGCCAGTGGCCTCACCCACTAGAGGTTACCATCTCCTCTGGATTGCGCCTGGTTCAACTCAAAATTCTCCACAGAGTATACGTCTCTGGGCCTCAACTTTTGAGTATGGGAAGATTAGATGACGGAACCTGCTGAAGATAGTGTGGTCAAGTAGGCACATTCATGCATATAATATGGGAATGTGGGTGCATCCAGGATTACTGGAAGAAGATACATGATTGTATTAGAGAGGTGCTTGCGTTCGACATTAGACCTGAAGCCAAAAGGTGCCTTTTAAATGTCTGGGAACCCACTGACTTCAATAGAAAAGACCAACCATGGGTCAAGTTGGGCCTAATGGTGGCAAAAAGAAATATCGCTCAATTGTGGGGAGCTGGGGCATCGCCTTAAATCGAGACCTGGAAGGCAGATATGGATGGTGTATGGCCTGAGAAAAAACTGTATATGTTGCAAGTGTGAGCCCTAAAAAATGATCCTCTATATGGAGCAAATGGAATGCTTATCGGGGCAATATATGTGTCCTACCAACTAACTATTCCCTCATTTGAAGAACCGTCTATGCCATAATTGTTATAACTTATTATGTATCCTAGTCTGATTTATTGTTAACAACTGTATCTGTGTAATCAAACTTGCATTATGTCACTTTCTGTAACCAGGAATGTTGATACTCAACTGTTTAATAAAAAGAATTATAAAAAAAACAACAAAATGTAGGTTTTGACCAGTCAAAAGGTTTACTTTGACAGTTCGAATGTGCAGTTTAAAACTTCACAGCCAGGCTACAAATTGTCTGCCTGCAGTCATGTGTGCACTGTCACTGTTATGGGTGATACAAAGGGTGCTGCAGTCTACTAGTGACATTTAACTCAAAGGCTCTAAGTGCACTTTGTACTATTTACTAGTGACTTATAGGTAAGTTAAATGTGCCAATTAGGAGTATGCCAATTTCATCATGTTGAAAGGGGGAGAATACGATTTAGAAAAGCGGGTGGTGATGAACAGAGTGTCTGAGTTAAACAGACCACTCTTACCCAGTCCAAAGATCAGGGCTTGATCCATCACCGTTATTTATCTCACTGCCCCATCCCAGCTCAGAACCTGGCTATATGCAAATCAGTCTGTCCCTGGCCCAGTGCATCATGGGAACAGGGCAGACTAAACTACCAAGCCAATTCTTCACCAGAAAGGAGACAAGCTACCGGGGACCGGTTTCTGGCATTTCAGCCTTCTTCGGCCCGGCTTGCTTGAATCCTGATGGAGCAGTGAGAAAGGGACTCATGTCTGAGTATACCCTGCCACACCTATAGTGGCCAAAAACGATTTACAAAAAGGGGGTGGTGATGAACAGAGTGTCAGATGTGAGACCCTTGCTCATTGCACCTTCAGGATTCAAGCAAACCGGGCCGAAGACGGCTGTAATGCCAGAAACCGGTCCCCGGGAGCTTGTTTGCTTCCCAGTGTAAGAATTGGCTTTTGTAGTTTGGTTTGCCCTGTTCCCATCATGCACTGGGACAGGAACAGACTAATTTGCATACAGCCAGGTTCTGAAACTGGGATGGTGCAGTGAGCTAAAAAACGGTGTTGGATCTAGCCCTGATCTCTTGACTGGGTGAGAGCTTTCTGCTTAATTCAGAGACTCTGTCCCTCACCACCCCTTGTTGAAAGGGGGAGAATAGGCACTTTATAATTGGTTAGCAGAAGTTGAGTGCACAGAGTTCTACAGTAACAAAAAGTATAGGTTTAAGTAAAAGGTGAAAAATCTGTGGTGACCCCCCAGAAAAGGCAAATTTCCTCCAATAGCATATTCTGCTCCTGCGGAGCTCATTACAGAGTGCTCAGATGCCGAGATGTTCTGATATTTGGGTGTCTAAATTCTTGGATGATTCGATCTCTGATCTTGCTGTAGAGTGTTCTTATCCTTCGATGCACTGAATGTAAGGTGGTCTGAATCAGGGTTGCACTGATCATTGAGTGCTCCGATCCTGGGTTTACCTGATTCTTAAGAACTCGGATAATGGTATGGCTCCAGAGTGCGATGCTGTGTTTTTGGCAGGTTCATTTCTAGAGTACCCGGCTATCAATTACTCGACATTCCAATGCAAGTGTGCTTCGAACAAGGGAAGTCAATTTTAAGATATTCTGGTCTCTGATCCTAAATTGCTCTAATCTTATGGTACAATGGCCAATAACTAAACTGTCTAACGGAGTGCGCTGAGGATGTTGTATTCTGGTCCTTAGGTGCTACAACCCTAAATTGCTCTAATAAAGTTTGCTCTAATATTTGGGACTCCTAGTTGTAGATTCTCTAGTTGTTGAACCTGGGTTGCTCTCATTTTGGCATTCTATAATCGTGGGATGCACTTTTCTAGTAGCCTCTGATTATATGAGGGTGCTCTGATCTTGAGGTGCTTGATTCTGAGCAGCTTTGATCCCGGACTGCTCTGTGCCTCAGGTGGGCGGATCATATGTTCAGATCTTTGGTTTCTGTGATACCGGTGCTGAAACCTTTGGGTACTTCAAGTCTTAGGTACTCTGGTCTCTGATCCTGGGGCACTCTGAGGGTGGGGTGTTCTTTAGTATTCTCTTCCTGTGGAGGTTTCAATTTTCAGTGCTCTGATCCTGCAGTGTCCTGAACCTGGCAAGGTATGATCTAGATGTGCCAGGATCTCTGATCCTGTGGTGTTCACACTCTGAAGTGGACAAGAATGCGCTGATCCCTGGACACGCCAATTCTGCAATGCTCAATCCTGGGTTGTACTGATGTCTGTTGTTGAAGTACTCGTCCAAAATGCTCTAAGATGTGGTCCGATAATTTATCCTGGTATTCTTTGAATCTGTGATACTCTAAAACAGCATTGTTCTGAGTAAGAGATACTCTACCCCATTGTGCTCGTCCACCAGGATGCATCCTAGACTGAGTGAAGAGATGAAAGACATGAATGCCATTTGCCAAGCTTTCCTGTCACTTCAATTCACTGCTGATCAGAGTCAGGAGAATACTGGGTAAGTTTGCACCCACATTATGCTTAGGCAAACTGTGCACCGATAAATAAGATGCTTTCTCTGCCACCAGGGTGACAGCCCCTTGTAATTTTGTTTCGAATTTAAGAGTTAAACCAAGTGTGCATGACCTCCGGGTCTTGATGAACAGACACAAATTATTCAGTACAGTTAAGAGCAGACCACCTAAGTACTTACCTTGAATGCAAGTAGGTGTTGTAAGGCAAATGGGAATTGAAGAAACAGAAAAGAATAAGGCCCCTTGTAGAGTTACTCCTGTCGATATTATGTACCATAACTATGGTTAGAGAAAGTGCTGGTTTACTGAGAACTGGTTTAAGTGTACTAATAGCGGTGAAAGCACCTCTTTTTCTGAAAAAGTCATCTTTGATTCTGAAGACCTAAACAATGTTAGAAAGGAGACTAAAGTATCTCAAAAATACAAAAACTCCAGAGCAACGGTTGGCCTTACTTGATTGCCACGAGGCACCATGAAATGCTGGCTGAGATCTTGTGTGTCGGGGATTTAAATCTTCAGATACCAAATCAGTAGCATGAGGGATAGAAGGCCAACTTGTGCTCTCAGTGCACCACCTCCTTCCAGACCCTTTTTCCCAAATGACTAATGAGATCCAGGAGGAGATTGAGGGAGGGAGGAGGACAAGCTAGATATAATGATTTTCCGAACTGAGATGCTAGGGGTCGCCAATTAGTTGGGCTTGGGAATGGAGGAGCACCAGCCGATGGGCAGGCTGAGCTGGTGAGATACAAGCGGGGACACCTCGAGAAAGAGGAGAACAGGTGGGCATAGCAGGTGGCTCAAGCGAGTAGTAAATGTGAGGGCTACATGAGAAGCTGACACAAAGCACACCACTTAGTGCTTATGACACAGTCTTGATTGGCTTGCCATTCAGAAATGTAGGCTCAGAGTAGTCTGCAGCCAACTGGTAAGCGAAGGCATTGAGATCCTGAATTGTGCCCAGCACACTAGGCGAACGCCAACCCTAACAATGATGATCGCAAGAACTTCAGTGTCCTTTCCCAAATTCAACCTGTTGCCTCTTGCACTTAGGGCAGTATCTACATCCCAGAGAAAGGAGACGAGTCACTGTAGATGTCCTGACCTCTCGATTATTTCTGGACAATTCTCCAAAGTGTAAGAAAATTCCTTGAAGTTTAAGGAAGAATTGAAAACTGTCTTTGAATTCTATAATCCTAATTGGGCGAAGGTAATTAATGACTGCATGCTATCACACCTGGCGCAGTCGGAAACCGCCTGGAGGGCAACAGATCTTCCCAGTAACTCCCCCTCTTTTAAATGTGGTCAGCTAGGACATTGAAAACGAGAATGCCCAAATCTAACTCAGGGCTGTATACATCAGTCCGAAGCCTGCTTTATCTCTTCCTCATTCAAATAGATACATACATTTTAGGACATTCCGAGGGGAGCTGACTGACACTTTCATCCTAGTACATGGTTCTCCAAAGTCGGCCCTAAGGGCCGGATCCATGCCAGATTTTTTGTATATCCCCATTTAGTGATTATCTTAAAAATATGGCATGGATCCGGCCCTCCAGGACCGACTTTGCAGAACCCTGTCCTGGTAGACCAGTGAGGATTTTATGAGCAACACAGAAAGCTTACTGCATGCCTTCTTGATGCCAGTGGCTCTGCTCTAGAAACTCCTGAGTCTTCCTCTCTTCCACTCTCAAGCAAAGTTGGTGATAGAGTAGGCATTTCAAATGCACTTGTTCCTCACCCTCTTACTAATCCCATGTATCTTTCCCTGGTTTCAATTACACACCTGCGGCTTTCCTTTTGAATCCCGCTTCCTCCACAAATCTTCTGGGGAGAGACCTTTAGCGTAAACTGAATTATCATGTATAATGTAGTAGTAACTGGATGTGCCAATTGAAAATTAAAGTGATGTTTTAACTACCCTGGGCAAAAACGAATATTCTTCGAATCTATCAATAATGATGTACTAATATCACTACTAAATACTCCTGGCGCATTAGTACAAGCTCCTTACTCTTTGTCATCTCAACATGCTAGTGATGTACGGTGCATTTTAACTACAGAGCATATCAGTATCAGATTCAACCCAATGAAGACGCGTCCCCTTATAGCCAGGACCACTGGAATTATGAGGCAGGGAAGGGCCAAATTATGCAGCAGGGATGAGTAAATTGGGCAAGAAAAGACAAGTTATGAGGCATTATGCGGTACATTTTGGGAAAGTAATACTTCATTATTTTGTCATTTTTAAACTTATTATCACTCTCTGTGCATTAGTTGCAAGTCATTAGTACCAGTTTAACACCCAAAAAAAAAAAAAAAAAAGCTACAGAAATGAGCCTTCGACTGCACTGCAAAACATGTCGTTGCGTTTTTTATTAACTGTTAAACCATTTGAGCCAGTCGCGGCCCATGCAGGTACGCATGGTGGGGGTGGGGTGGGGGGCGTTGTGGGCGGAAGTTAAAGTGACAAACGATGGAATAGGGAAAATAAGATAAATAAATAAATAAAACCACTTACCTTGCACTCGCCGCATCACCAACGCGGCACGAGCAAGGTAAGTGCTTTTATTTATTTATTTATTTATGTGCCCTATTCCATCGTTTGTCACTTCCTACCCTCCCCCCCCCCCCCCCCCCCCCACCGCTCACACCGCCGCACCGCGCTTATCTGCATGGGCCGCAAATGGTTTGAGCTATAAACATATTTCTTGTTGTTGTTAAAATCTGCAATTTATGCAGCAGATGATGGATTGTGTGGCAAATGCGGCAAATCTATAATCATGCGAAATTCACTGCAGTAGCACAATTGCATGATTCCAGTGACCATGTTTATAGCACAATGTACCCTTTGTACTGACACGGAAACATGAACTTGTTAAAACAAAAGGTTTTGGTCCACACTGTTAGCATCTGTAATTCCTTATTCAATCCATCAAGAAGCCAGGAAAAGAAACATATATTGTTTTATTTTGTCTGTGTGCTAGTAATGCTATGGCATAAACTAGTTTCCCTGTTGTGCTGAAGCCAGTTACTCTCAGTTCTATCAGGAAAACCATCTACAGTCAAATGCTTCACTGTTGTCAATTTATGTTCGCTTTCTTTTCTGTTCTTATAAAGTACGATGCCAGGATATGTGGCCTAAATATCGACTGATAAAAATATTATGCTCTAAATATCGTTTACAAAACTATTGCCCCTTTAGAGTTAATAATAATAAATCACCACTGTTACATTAGGCGGTCTCAGGTGGGCAGAGGTGAGTACTTCGGTCCCAGCTAGGACCTGCCTCCTCTAGTTAGGATAGGGGGCTATCCCCTTAGTAGTATCACCAAGCAGTAAGACTGAACCTCGAGGGCCAGTTTAAAGCATTTATGATCATGTACAGTAATATTTTGCCACACTACAAACGGACTCCACACCGGTTTTCTATGAAAATATAGTATCCTTTATATATTGATTTATCACTAGGCTCAATAGCAGGTCAAATCCACAATAAGGTAGGAAGGTTGGGGCGACTGTTCAGGGGTTGAAGATGGGGATGTGGTCAGTTCAGGTTGGGTTCAAGTAGCTCGGGCGACTCGGATACTCACAGTCAAAGATTAGGGGTGCGATTCTCCAGGTACGAACCGCGACAAAGTCAGCAGGGCTGGTAATGGTGAAATGCCTTGCGTAAAGGAGGTACGAGTCTCAGGGTACGAGCCGCGACGAAGTCAGCAGGGCTCGTCATGGTGAACTGCTTTGCTTACAAGAGGTACGATTCTCAAGGTACGAGCCGCGACGAAGTCAGCAGGGCTCGTGATGGCGAATGGCTTTGCGTACAGGTGGTACGATTCTCAAGGTGCGAGCCGTGACGAAGTCAGCAGGGCTCGTGATGGAGAAATACTTTGAGTACAGGTGGTACGAGTCTCGTTACGTTACGTTAAAATTATTTGTAACGCGCACTATCACCATAGGTTTCTTGGCGCTCAATGACAAATAACGTGATCCAGAGTGAGAGGGTTATTCATAAGCGGATTGGAAGAGCAGGGTTTTCAACAGTCTGCGGAAACAGTCATAATTTTGGCAGAGACGGAGGGAAGGTGGCATCGAGTTCCAGGTGGAAGGAGCCAGGACAGAAAAGCTCAGGCCACCATGTTTTTTCCTTTTAAATTTGGGAACAACAAGGAGATTTTGTGATGCTGAGCGAAGAGCTCTAGAAGGGAGGTGACGGGATAGGACCGAGGAGATGAAAGCAGGGGCTGTATCTGAGAGGGCCTTATAGGTTGTGCATGCCAATTTGAAGGTGCAGCGTTTAGAGACAGGGAGCCAATGTAGACTACGGAGGAGGGGAGTGACGTGCTGATGTTTGGGCTGGCGGAAGATCAGGCGAGCGGCCTGATTCTGCACCAGCTGCAATCGGTGGAGGTGACATGCAGGGATTCCTGCGTACAGAGTGTTGGCATAATCGAGCCTAGAGGTGATAAGCGCAATAACAACTTGGATCAGGGCTTCTTTGGTGAGAAACCTGCTGATCTTGCGGATCCGCCTGAGATGGAAGAAACAGGCGGAGGTGACCGCGTTGATTTGCGGTCTCATGGATAGATCTTCTGAAATGATCACCCCCAGGCTTTTGACTGAGCTCACGGGAGTGGGTGCTGTCCCCAACGATGTTGGCCAGAAGGTGGAATTCCATGGGTGGTTGGGGCCTCCTACCAGAACGAGCTCGGTTTTGGTAGGGTTCAGCTTTAAGTGGCTGTGGTACATCCACTCTGCAATGGTCAGCATAATGGACTGGAAATTAGTACGGGAGGAAGGGGGGGAATCTATGGGGAAGATTAGCTGGAGATCGTCCGCATAGTTAAAGATGGTGACCGGGGAGTTGTGGAAGGAGGCTAACAGGGGTTGAAGGTACAAATTAAAAAGAAGAGGGGAGAGTGCAGAGCCCTGAGGTACACCACAGGGAAGGGAGGTGTAGGGTGCAGAGAAGGTGGAAAGGTGAACGGACTGAGAGCGCTGGTGCAGAAAAGATCTGAGCCAGTCAAGGGCTAATCCCTGAATGCCGGCGTTATGGACACGGTCGATCAAGATGGAGTGATCGACCGTGTCGAACGCCGCCGAGAGATCCAATAGGACAAGGGCTTGAGGGATGTTTTTGTCAGCGCCCTTCCTGAGGGTGTCCATGACTGCTACTATGACCGCCTCGGTGGAGTGGAGGGGTCTGAAACCCGCTTGTTGAGGGTCTAAGAAGGAAGATTTCTCTATAAAAGAGCACAGGCAGCGGGTAACGTAGGTCTCCAAGATCTTTCCTAGATAGGGCAGGAGGGAGATGGGTCTGTAGTTACTGAGAGTTAATGGGTCTGCATTGGATTTCTTCAGTATGGGTAAGACTGCGGCTTGCTTGAAAGAGGATGGGACCTTCCCGGTTGCGAGGGAGTTGTTAAGTAGGGCTAGAGGGGGGCCTGGACATGCAAGAAAGGCTTCTTTCAGAATCTGCGGGGGACAGCAGTCATTGGGGGATCCCGATCTGACTTTATGAAGGAGAGAAACAAACTCTTGTTGGGATATGGGTGGAAACTTAGTCAGGGTACTGGTATTAATAGGGGAGAGAGGGAGAGGGGTGGGAGATGCCGGAGTCGGGATATTATTTTTTATTGTCGAGATTTTCTCTATGAAGTAAGAGTTAAGTGAGTCACAGAGGGTTTGAGTCGGCTGGGGTTGGGGGGTAACTCTATCTGGAAGGGAGAGCTCCTGTACGATTGAAAAGATGTCTTTCGTTTTGTTGTTTGAATCCAGAATTTTGTGTGAGAAATATGCCGTCTTAGCCGCCAGGATTGAATGTTTATAAGATTTAAGAGTTTCATTAAATATGAGTTTGAGCTGCGGGTCATAGTGACGGCGCCAGCGGCGTTCGGTTTGCCGGAGAGTTAGTTTTTCCGCTTTGAGTTGGTCCGTAAACCAACGTTGTGCGTCATGGGGGCGCTTTGCTTTGATTCTTTTAAGAGGGGCAGCTTTATCACTAGCCTGACGTAGCCAGTCATCAAGTTTGATAGCCTGATTCTCTAGTGAGGTCATAGGCGGGGGTGCCGTAGCAGCAAGGGAATCATGAAACTCAGGCAGATTGGCCCTTTTCCAGTTGCGAGCCATGATATTTTTAGTGCAGGGGGGCGGACACAGAGTCTGCAAATGTAATTGAAAGGAGATGAAATAGTGGTCAGACCAGGAGCAAGGAAAGACTGAGGGAGAAGAGATATCTAGGTTAGATGTCCAGAGTTGGTCAAGGATATGACCTTTCTGATGGGTGGGGGTGTGGATGTGTTGGGAGAGATTCATACCTTTTAGAAAGTCTGTAAAGTCCACCGACGATTGGCTTTCGTGGACATCGGCTGGCCAATAATTAAAATCTCCGATCACCATAATGTTGGCGTGGTTGATTGCTAATTGAGCGATAACGTCGCTGAATGATTGGGGAAAGGTGGGCATAGAATCGGGGGGTACGAGCCGCGATAAATTCAGCAGGGCTCGTGATGGTGAAATGCTTTGCGTACAGGAGGTACGATTCGCAAGGTACGAGCCCGCGACAAAGTCAGCAGGGCTCGTGATGGTGAAATGCTTTGCGGACAAGCGGTACGATCCTCAAGGTACGAACCACGACAAAGTCAGCAGGGCTCATGATGTTGAAATGCTTTGCGTACCGGAGGTACGGTCGTGAGCCGCGACAAAGTCAGCAGGGCTCTCCAGTGTCCAAAAACGATCTGCCCTCCCGTTCAAGGGTTCCCTAGTTATATCTCAAAAGGTCTTTGAAGTCTTTCACCACTTAGGGTGTTCCCCTCCACCCTGGTTTCTGTTGATGTTCATCTTTTCCAGATGGCACCCCTGTCCTTTGAAGGAGGGAGGTGTCAGACGCTCAGCGGGAAGTGGGGCCGGCATTGTTGCAGGCAGGACACTTGCTAGAAACTACTCCGCCTCTCTTATCTGACAGCAGCCATCTACCTCCAGGCTGTGGGAGACAACCCAGACATTTGACTACACATCTGAGGCACACTACGAGGTTAGGAATCTAGACATTTTTCTACCAACGCCATTTCTATGCTCCTGATCTAACCTTCATTCCCCGAAAAGAATGTCTCATATACCCTTGATGTTAGGGACACTAATTTTGAGTTTTTTACCATTTTACCCGGGTCGGATACAAGGTTTGTGGTTATACTTTGAAAGGGAGCACTTGCACTGTGGCCCTGGTTAGCAGGGGTACAGCACTCAGCGCGTCTTAGTCCAGCACAAAAAAGGGGTCATACATGAAGAGGGCGAAAAAGTGGACGAGGGACCCATGCCAAGGATGCCAGGTCTAACACGTGTCCCCCCCAGCTGAAAGGTGGGAAGAACCACCCATCCCCTTGGGAGTTCTCCTCACTAAGGCAGAAGAATCTTGACAGACCGTCAGTGTTGGCGCGGTCTGTGCCAGGCCAGTGCTCTACGCTGAAGTCCATCCCCTGTAGGGAAATGGACCATCTCAGCAGTTTTGAATTTTCCCCTCTCATCTGCATTAACCACCTGAGGGGCCGGTGGTCCATTTTACCCAGAAGTGAGCCCCAAATAGGTATGGCCTTCATTTCTTGAGTGCCCAGACCACCGCAAAAGCCTCCTGCTCAGTGGTACTCCATCTCTGTTCCTGGGGTAGTAACCTTCTACTAATGAAGGCGACCGGTTGGTCTAGGCCTTCCTCTTTCAGCTGTGAGAGAACCGCTCCTATATCATGCTCTGAGGTGTCCGTCTCGACGACAAATTCTTTTGAGAAGTCAGGGGCTCGAAGTTCTGGTGCTGTGCACATGGCCGCCTTCAAAGTGTCAAACGCGTTCTGACAGGAGGAGGTCCAAAGGACTTTCTTGGGCTGTTTCTTGGAGGTAGGTTCCGTCAAGGCTCCTACAGTGCTGCCATATCCCTTGACAAACCTTCTATAGTAGCCAGTAAGTCCAGGAAGGCCCTCACCTCTGTTTGGGTCGTGGGAGGTTCCCAGGCCAAGTTGGCCGCAATCTTGGGCTGGAGGGGCGCCACTTGGCCGCTTCCTACCTGGTGTCCCAAATACACTACTGACCCATAGCCAAGTGGCGCAGGGCTGACAATACTTCCCAGAGGTGTTGCAGGTGTTCGTCCCAGGTGGTACTGAACACTGCAATGTCATCCAGGTAGGTGGCGCTGAACTGCTCCAGCCCCGTCAATACCTGGTTGACCAGTCTATGGAAGGTGGCAGGGGAATTTTTAATTCCAAAGGGCATTACCCGAAATGAGTAGTGCCCATCGGGGGTGGAGAAGGCTGACCGCTCTTTTGCTCCTTCTGTGAGGGCAATCTGCCAGTACCCAGAGGTGAGGTCAAAGGTAATGAGGTACTGGGCAGAACCCAGGCGGTCAAGGAGCTCGTCAGCTCGGGGGATAGGGTGAGCGTCTGTTCGGGTAACGGCATTGAGTCCACGGTAGTCCACACAACACCTCAGTTCGGGGTGGCACTGGGCGCGGCAGCCTTGGGGACCAGGACCACGGGCTGGCCCACGGACTGCCAGAGGACTCAATTACTCCGAGGGCGAACAGTTTGCCGACTTCCTCCTTGATGTAAGACCTGACCCTGCCGGTGACCCTGTAAGCCTTGTGCCTCACAATCATGCTGTCACCGTGTCTACATCGTGGACACACCAACTGGTGGCACTGGGGACCAGGGAGAAGAGGTCTGAGAACTGGCTCAATAACTGGCGACAGTCTCGGTGTTGCTCCGGGGTCAGGGAGGTGGAAAGACAAACATTGTCTACTGACCCATCTGGTTCCCGAGCACACAGGAGGTCGGGTAGAGGTTCCGTCTCCTCTTCCACTCCATCATCAGTTGCTAGGAGCATGCCCACTTCAGACCTCTCGAAGTGGGGCTTGAGGCAGTTTACATGGAGGACCCATAAGGGGTTCCGGGGGACTGCAAGTCCACTAGATAGGTGACTTGGCTTTTGCGCGCCACTATCTTGAAGGGACCGGTCCACTTGTCCTGGAGAGCACAGGGCTCCACTGGGGCCATCACCCACACTTGCTGCCCAGGCTGAAACTCGACCAACGTGGCATTTTGGTCATACCAGCGTTTCATTTCCTCCTGGCTGACCTCCAGGTTCGCCTCGGCGAGTTCCCTGAATTTCCGGGTCTGATCCCTTATGGTCAACATGTATCTAAACACGTCCTGGGGTGGGTTCCTGGGGGCCGTCTCCCAGCCTTCTTTAACCAGACTCAGGGGTCCTCGGACGGGATGGCCATAGAGGAGTTCAAAGGGGCTGAACCCTAGGGACTTCTGTGGCACCTCCCGATATGCGAACAGTAGGCATGGTAAGAGGACATCCCACTTACGCCTCAGGGGCACTTCAAGGCCCATAATCATGCCTTTAAGGGTACGGTTGAAAAGTTCCACTAGCCCATTTCCTTGGGGGTGGTAAGGAGTGGTGAACTTGTAAGTAATGCCACACTCCTGCCACAGGGACTTCATATATTTCGAGATGAAGTTGGTCCCCCTGTCACTCACTACCACACTGGGGAACCCCACAGGGAAAAAGATCCCCATCAGGGCCGGGCACACCACTGGGGCCTCACTGTTCGGAGTAGTATGGCTTCGGGGTACCGGGTGTCATGGTCCACCAAGACCAGGGTAAACCTGTTACCCATAGCGGTCTTGGGGTCCAGATGCCCCACAATGTCAATCCCCACTCGCTCAAAAGGGGTACCGACCATAGGGAAGGGTTGCAGGGGATCCTTGCGCTTCCCCCCACTTTTTCCACTTGCCTGGCAAGTCTGGCAAGACCTGCAGTGGGTCTCAACGTTTTGGCGCATCAGGGGCCAATAGAAATGCGTGACAAGCCTGTGATAGGTCTTGTCTTGCCCAGGATGCCTGGCTAAAGGTACATCGTAAGCCAGGCCCAGTAGGAAGTCCCGGTAGCGAAGGGGTACCTACATAACAAATCCGATGAGGAAAGGGCCCGAGGGATGTTTTAAGACCAGCCGTGGTTCGTATCCCCCACCAACAGAGTTATACAAACAACAGAGAAACAGGGGTCTATACAGAGGAGTCAGGTCTACTAGATCCTGCTCTAATCACAACTGCTGCTAGTTCAGTTATTGGTGTCTAATCACCATACAGCTACTGGGTATCAAAGGTACATACTAATGTAATTAAGCCGTGAGCACATGTGTGTGTCGGTGAGACTCACAAAAGAGATAGTATTGGATTCCCATCAAATGTCTTGCGATGATCTATATTCTCATCTGGTCATCCAGAAAACATGGGGTGGGGTGTCCCTCGATCATTGGGACAATTTTCACACCCAGTTGCCAAAAAAATCTCAGTGAGTCAAACCCACGCACACTGTGCTGACCATGAGATAAATGACAGAGTATGGAAATATGTGTAGTGCAAAAGGTAGTGATTCATGTGAGAGATAAAATAGAGTAGTGAAAACACAGGTAACTACATTTTATTTAAACGGTTGTTTCACCCTCTAATTAAAAACAAGAACAGTGCAAAAAGGGGGGCAGACCTAAACAAATATCGACTGCCACAAAGAAAAGGCCAACATGTTTCAGCCACTAGGAAAGAGAGGTTCCACTGGCTTTATTCAGGGCCTCTGTTCTTAAGAGGATTGCTACCGCTATAGTGAGTGCCCAAACAATAAAGGTGAAAACAGAAAAAGGATATGCGTGGACATATTAGTCCATCAAAGGCTCAACCCGTGTTAAAAACTGGAGTGGTCTCACATCTATAAAACAAAGACAAACACAAGGCTCTCAGTCTAAGATACATAGCGAAGGGGTACCACCAGCACCCGGGCAGACCCCAGCTCAGCGGACTTAGGCTCACTATATAGCAGTCCGTTCTCCCAGTAGACCCAGTGTGAACTGGACTGATCACCTGCAGCCTGGGTGACTGCCTTCTGCCGTTCGCCCATGAGAGAGGGGCAGGAGTTCTGCTCCTGGCAGAATTCCTCCCTGGAGGGCCCACTGTCCTGCTGCCATTGGTTCAGCTCAGGTATATCCCTCAGTTCGGCTACCTGTTCCCCGGTGGGCCCCAAGGCATCCCCCTCAGGGTCTGCTCCTTCCTGGTCCAAGGAAACTGAGGGGTCCGGGCTCCCAAACTCTTCCTCCTCTTTCTTGGAGGCCGGGCCCTGGGCCATTCTTCAAAGGCTCCAGGCCCTGTTCAGCATCTATTTTCGCGGCCATGGACCGGGTGGTGACGCACACCCATTCGGGCAATCCCAGCATCTCTAGGTGAGCCTTCCGCTCCGCCCGGGCCCACGGGGAGCTCATTAAATCATTGCCTAGTAAACAATCCACAGGCATGGCAGATCGGACAGCTACTTTCAGGGTGTCGGAGACCCTCCCCTCACTCAAAGGGAATTTGGGCCATGCGGCAGAGACTCTCAGAGTTATATGCTGCCACCACGGCGCAAAAAGCGTGAGGTACTATTTGGTCCTCAGGGACCAGGTGACAGCTGACCGCAAAGACACTTGCCCCAGGGTCTCAGAGGGCTCCCGCCCTCTGCCCATTGATGGTCACCCACTGCCTGTATTTTTTAGTGTTGGCAGGCAGTTGGGTTCGGGGGACTATTTTCCGTCTCCTAAGGAGACCAGGGACATGGCTACGGGTCCCCATTCCTCTGGGGCGTCTAACTCCTCCCCCAGTGCTAAACTGGCTACCTGGCGGGGGGGCACCAGAGGGTGATGGCTGTTTGTACAGGGGGCACTGGGGATCATTGGCATAGTGCCCCTGTTGTTGGCATTTATAACAAAGGATGGAGGCCCTGGGTACCGGCCTACTGGTGGGGGCCTCAGTGTTGTCCTAGGGGGAGGCTGGGAACCTCGTTGTTGTTCCCCGGGGGTGTTACTTTAGAGCCCTGGGGGACTCTCCCGCTGTTTACCCTTATTCCCCCTCCTCGCTGTCAGGGACCCGGCCCACCCGTGGCATGGTCTCCCTTTCTGGACACGGATGCTCACCCAGTGATCTGCCTCCACCACAAGATTCCTAGGGTTAGTAAGTCTGCGGTCGACCAGGTGCTGGTGCAACTCTGAAAAACTATTTACATAGAAGTGCTCTCATGCAATTAAATCAAATAGCTCCTCAAAAGTGGTGACCTTGCTGCCCTTGACCCAGCCCTCTAAGGCTCTGCTGTAGTAGTTCACGTATTCTAACCAAGTCGTGCCAGGGATTTTCCTGCAATCCCTGAATCTTTGTCTATACATTTCTGGGGTCAGACCATACCTTGACATCAAGGCGTCCTTCATATGGCTGTATGAGTTCAGTTCGGAGGACGATATGTCTAGCAAGGTATCTCTCCCCTTACTAAGGAATCTCCCCCACAACCCCGCTTCCCAATCTTTCTCGGGGACCCGGTGGGAGGTCATCGCCACCTCATAGCCTTGAACCATTGTTGGATGTCATCAGTCCTATAGTACTCTTTTACCACATCTTTGGGGATGTGCCTTCTACCAGCGGGGGGGCGTGCTGCTCCCCGGGGGAGCAGCCTCTCCACTCCTAGCCTTGAGCTCTAGCTCCCGGAGACTCTTCTCATGTTCCAACTGCAGTCTCTTCCCCTCATGTTCCCGCTGCAGCCTTTTCTCTTCCTGCTCCCCCTGAAACCACTTCTCCTCCAGGGCTAAGTTCCTTTCCGCTAGTTTCAGTTCTCCTTCCATTTTTAACTTGGTGAGTTCTAACTCATGGGCTCTGCTTTTCTCTCTATCGGTTAGCTCCTCTGGTGACAGGCCCCTGTCTGACACACTACTACGCGTGGGGGACACTGCTCTCTCTCTCTCCTGCTCCCCCAGCCTTTCCCGCGGCCCCGGTCCCCTGCCACTTCCTTCTACGTGGGGTGGGGGATCTTGGGATGCTTACCAGGCCCTTGGCGCCTTCTGATGATCCTCTTTTGTGTTGAGGCCGGTGGTGGAGATCTTAAATTCTTTACAAAAATGTCTTAATTCCTAATGGGCGTAATTCTCTAGTTGCTCTTCCTCAAAGCTCAGACTTGCAGCTGGCCATGTAAGACTCATGTTGCCGTGGGGAATTTCAATTGCTCGACCAAAGATTAAGTGGTTTTGTTATGGCCTGCACTCACTAGGTAGTGGGTCAACAAATCACTGTACATAAATCATAAATGCAAGTTCGTATCCCAAGCACTGCCACCAATGTTACATTAGGCGGTCTCTGGTGGGCAGAGGTGAGTACTTCTGTCCCAGACGGGACCTGCCTCCTCTAGTTAGGATAGAGGGCTATCCCCTTAGTAGTATCACCAATCGTCAGACTGAACCTCGATGGCCAGTGTAAAGCATTTATGATCATGTACAGTAATATTTTGCCACACTACAAACGGACACCACACCGGTTTTCTATGAAAATATAGTATTTATGTATTGATTTATCACAAGGCCCAATAACAGTGCAAATCCACAATAAGGTAGGAAGGTTGGCGAGACTGTTCGGGGGTTGAAGATGTGGATGGGGTCAGTTCAGGTTGGGTTTGAGTAGCTCGGGCGACTCGCATATTCACAGTCAAAGATTAGGGGTGCGATTCTCCCGGTATGAACCGCGACAAAGTCAGCAGGCTTGTGATGGTGAAATGCCTTGCGTACAGGAGGTACGAGTCTCAGGGTACGAGCCGCGACAAAGTCAGCAGGGCTCATGATAGTGAACTGCTTTGCGTACAAGATGTACGATTCTCAAGGTACAAGCCGTGACGAAGTCAGCAGGGCTCGTGATGGCGAAATGCTTTGCGTACAGGTGGTACGAGTCTCAAGGTACGAGCCGCGACAAAGGCGGCAGGGCTCGTGATGGTGAATGCTTTGCGTAGAGGCGGTACGATCCTCAAGGTACGACCCGCGACAAAGTCAGCAGGGCTCGTGATGGTGAAATGCTTTGCGTACCGGAGGTACGATCCGTGAGCCGCGACGAAGTCAGCAGGGCTCTCCCGTGTCCAAAAACGATCTGCCCTCCCGTTCAAGGGTTCCCTAGTTATATCTCAAAAGGTCTTTGAAGTCTTTCATCAGGTAGGGTGTTCCCCTCCACCCTGGTTTCTGTTGTTGTTCGTCTTTTCCAGATGGCACCCCTGTCCTTTGAAGGAGGGAGGCCGGGGTGTCAGACGCTCAGCGGGAAGTGGGGCCGGCATTGTTGCAGGCAGGACACTTGCCAGAAACTACCCTGCCTCTCTTATCTGACGGCAGCCAGCTACCCCCAGGCTGTGGGAGACGGGAAACATCCTTTACAACGCAGTGTTTACACCGCGCGACCTTCACGACGCAGCCATTACAACGCAAGTCGTTAATAAGACTTGCGCTAGAGGGCGCTCTTGCTTAAGGTATAGTTTGATTTTCTATTCCAACACCTTCGATACTGTTACGTGGGCTGGAGTTGGAATAGAAAATTAAATTAACCCACAATCCAGCGCCCTCCAACTCAAGTCATTGTAACTACTTCCATTGTAATGGCTGCGTCGTAAAGTACTGCGATCAAAATGATCGCGTTGTACTGACGTACATTCGTGAGAGACAACCCAGACATTTGACTACACATCTGGGGCACGCTACGAGGTTAAGAATCTAGACATTTTTTAACCAAGGACACTTCTATGCTCCGGATCTAACCTTCATTCCCCAAAAAGAATGTCTCATATACCCCTGATGTTAGGGACACTAATTTGGAGTTTCTACTATTTTCCCCGGGTCAGATACAAGGTTCAATGGTTATACTTTCAAAGGGAGCACTTGCACCGTGGCCCTAGTTAGCAGGGGTACAGCACTCAGCGCGTCTTAGTCCAGCAGAAAAAAGGAGGCATACATGAAGAGGGCAAAAAAGTGGATGGGGGACCCACGCCAAGGATGCCAGGTCTAACAACCACCCAGTGCAGCAATATTTTTTTGTTAAAGATGTTTAAGCAACAATATGGCAAACAGTATTTTTGATTTTCTGACATACAACCACTTTTCCAATCTGAAACTCAATTGATTTTTTCTCTTTTGGTGGCTCCCAAGTGATCAGGACTGAACTTTGGGAGTAGAGGGGCACACATCCACCATCTATCTTTCCCCAGCCACTTCAAGATGTGGTGTGATGATACCCCATGTTTGGTGGGATGATGTCTCGTGTTTGGTAGAATGATGCCCCATGTTTGGAGAGATGACGTCTCTGCTTTGGTGGGATGAAGCCCCGTGTTTGATGGGATGACGTCTCTTCTTTGGTGGTATGATGGGCCATGTTTGGTGGGATGGCGTCTCTTCTTTGGTGGGATGACTTTGGTGGGATGACGTCTCTTCTTTGGTGGAATGATGCCCCATGTTTGGTGGGATGATGTCTTGTGTTTGGTAGAATGATGCCCCATGTTTGGAGGGATGAGGTCTCTTCTTTGGTGGGATGATGCCCCATGTTTAGTGGGATGAAGTCTCTTCTTTGGTGGGATGATGCCCCATGTTTGGTGGGATGACGTCTCTTCTTTGGTGGGATGATGCCTCATGTTTGGTGGGATTACGTCTCTTCTTTGGTGGGATGATGCCCCATGTTTGGTGGGATGACGTCTCTTCTTTGGTGGGATGATGCCTCATGTTTGGTGGGATGACGTCTCTTCTTTGGTGGGATGATGCCCCATGTTTGGTGGGATGACGTCTCTTCTTTGGTGGGATGATGCCTCATGTTTGGGGGGATGACGTCTCTTTTTTGGTGGGATGATTCCCCATGTTTGGTGGGATAATGCCCCATGTTTAGTGGGATGATACCCTATGTTTGTTGGGGTGGTGTCTCATGTTTGGTGGCATTTTGTTTCATTATTAACTGATGATTTATTTTCTCCACTCATCTTACTTATTGATGTCAGAATTATGTATTGTATTGTATTGTATATTTGTATAGCGCTTTACTGTCACCCCAAGGGCATCCTGGCGCTTGAGATCACTGTCAGCAACAGAACCAACATCTTAAACTGCCCTAGGGAACAAGTGGGTCTTCAGCGCTTTTTTAAATGGTAGAAAGTTCCTTTGACCTCGTAAAAGGAGTGGCAGAGAATTCCAGAGTTTAGCCGCTGCAACACTAAACGAGCGTCCACCCATCCTCACTCTCTGGAATCTCGGTACCACCACCAACCACGCAGAAGAAGAGCGCAGACATCGCGCGGACGAATACCATGAAAACATATTCTGCAGTGGGACCGGGCCCTGTCCGTGCAAAGCCCTGAACACCAGGCAGGCAGCTTTGTACTGATCACGTAAATGGACCGGCAGCCAATGTAAGTCCAGAAGAGCAGCAGTGGAGGAGCTGAAGTTAGGGCGAGAGAGGGCCAGCTTGGCCGCCATGTTCTGCACCTGGTGCAGCTTGCATAGCAACGTTTTAGGGGCTTCCAGAAGTAGAGCGTTACAATAGTCTAAACGACTTAAGATGGTCCCACGCACTACTTCTGGTCTAGACTGTTCAGGTAAAAGGGGCAAAACTTTAAGGAGCATGCGCAACAGCATCATGCATGTAGCCGTGGTCTTATTTACGTGTATATCCAGCTGCAAGTTAGGCCCAAAAGTAACCCTAAATTACGTGCAGACTCAGCGGCTGACACTGTCTCAGGAAAGGTCGAGGGCCAAAAGTTGTCGGGGAGTGAGCGCGGTATTTTATCAGAAGAACAGTAAAGCACCTCCGTTTTTTTGCTGTTAAACTGAAGGGAGTTAGATCGGAGCCAGTCAGCTGTAGCTGACATACAGCGGTGGAATGTTTCCAACGGGACCGAGTTATTTCCTTCCAGTGAAAAGACCAATTGGGTATCATCAGCATAATTGAATGCTGAGATACCGAATGATTTTATCAGATGGACCAGAGGGCGAAGGTAAAGGTTGAAAAGTATGGGGCTGATGGCCGAGCCCTGTGGTACCCCCTGCCCCACATTCCTCACCTCCGATCTAAATGGGGGCAGGGCCACCACCTGCCGTCGGTTGTTCAAATAAGAGACCAACCAATCCCTTGCCAGCCCGGTGACCCCGCACTCTTCCAGTCTCCTGATGAGGGTAGAGTGGCAGACCGTGTCGAACGCGGCCGACATGTCGAGCAGCACTAAAAAGGCTGCCCGACCCATGTCAACCCGCGAATGAAGGTTGTCCAACACGGCCACCAGCGCAGATTCAGTCCTATGCGCTGGACGGAAGGCAAATTGTGCCTCATCAAACCAGGTGTTCTCTTCCAGGAAACCGGACAGGGCGCGGGTCACTAACTTCTCCATGATTTTGATAGGGAACGGCAGCAAGGAGATGGGTCTATAATTAGACTGGCAGGCAGGGTCCAATGTGGGTTTCTTTAAAAGAGGTGACACCACTGCCAGCTTCCAGCACTCGGGAACGATTGCAGTGTCAAAGGACTGGAGGCAGATGGAATGCAAGGGCTGGAAAAGTTCATCTTGGAACACCTTCCAGAATTTAGGAGGCAATGGGTCCAATGGGGAACCCGATGACACAGTTAGTGCCAATTTACAGAACTCCTCGTAGGACGGGCATGGGAAGCAACAGAGCTGGGGTCGACTGGGGTAGACCGCCAAGGCTTCCATGCTGGGAGAGCAACAACTCCGCTGGGGTCGACTGGGCACAGCGTCCCGGGCTCCCAGACTGAGAGAGGGACCATCCAGCTGGGGTCGACTGGGCGCAACGTCCGGAGCTCCCAGACTGAGAGAGGGACCACCCAGCTGGGGTCGACTGGGCGCAACATCCGGAGCTCCCAGACTGAGAGAAGGACCATCCAGCTGGGGTCGACTGGGCGAGACGTCCGGAGCTCCCAAGCAGAGAGTCATGTGACTCTGCTGGGGTCGACTGGGCGAGACGTCCGGAGCTCCCAGACCAGAGGAGGACGGTGCTGGGCGCTTTAGTCCCTCCAAAATCGTGGCAATCTTCTCTTCAAAGGCACTTGCCAAAGACTCACATAAAGCCTGCGATGCGGGAACATTGTTTGCCGCGCAGGTAGGATGCGTCAGGTCGTTGACGATTTTAAACAGCGCCTGCGATCCTAGTTTAAATTACACCTGAAACTTCACTTGCCAATCGTCAATGACATGGTGAGTTATTTAGAGCGTCTAGGGATACAGTGTCCTGAATTCACACAAATATCAATTCTCACCCTACATTGACACAGGTTCACCACTCATCGAACTCACAGGGCACTCCGCTCACCCATCACTCACACAGCTCACCCTCCCTTTCCATGAACATATTGGACACCCTGCTGCCACATGGGCACCCCATTTACCTTGCACTCATTTAGGCACACCTTCCACCCCGCACTCACAACGCTAACCATGTATTCACACCACTCACTGTCACCCCATGGGCACACCTTTCACACAGCACAAATTAAAATACTCAACACTTGTAAACATGCACATATACCTACAAATGCACCCACGGAGTATCTGTTCTTCCCATAGTACTCGTTGCCCTTCAGTTCCATCTGTAACCACAGGGTGGTGCCAGAGAGAAGGGTGTATAGAGACTGTGGGGTGGAATGGGAAGGGAGATTGGGCTGAGGCTGTGAGGGCTGGTGTGAGGCGAGAACCATCTTAGTCTGAGGGGGTGAGCCAGCAGGGAGTGGTCCTGTAGTCTGGCAGGGGAAAGCAGGCGAAAGCTGCTGGTTGGGGAGCAAGCAGCACAGGCTAAGGGTGAAGCAATGCATCTGAGGCTGTGGGCTGGTGTAAGAGCTGAGTGGGAGCAGCAGGCTAAGGTATGATGAGGGTGGGCACAGCCTGTAGATGTACTAGTTGGTAGTGAACTTGAGCCTTGTTGGCCTTCATATATATATATATATTGTTTGGGAGTTTTATATAGCGCAAACTAGACCCAAAGGTATCAGAGCGCTTTACATGAGCACTAGTTACGTTACAGAAGGACACATACATTTTTGTTAGGCGCGAGGAGACCGCCCTAGCCGTTAGGCCACATTCTCTCCCCCTTCAAGCTTTCTGCTGTGAAGGAAAGAGTTGGGGTACCAGTGGCCGGACTTGTTTTCACTGCTTCTGAAGCCACAATGTAGACCAGCATCTGTACCATTGCCCTGCATAAGGGTAGTGCACTGCAGGGGCTGCTACTGGGGGGAAGATTGAGCTGAGGCTGTAGGGATTAGCATGAGACAGGGGAGATGGTTATGGAGGAGCCGCAGTGGTTAATTTGTAAAAAAACAAATAAGTGCTGGGGCTCTCGTCAGGTGGCAGCCTGCACCAGCCCATTTCCTCTGTAACACTGCCTGAAACAGAGCCAACTACTAATTAGGCAGTGGGGAAAGGGTGTGGAATAATGACCAGAGCTGCAGACCTCAGAGCTGGGGAACCAGGTTTGGGTTTCGACATCAGCTCAACATCCTGTGATTCAGGGCAAATCACTTAGGGCCATATGTAGGTAGCTTAATACCAGTCAGTAACGGCCGAAAATCGGTAAATCTGCCGTTACCGACTGGCATTTAGCTTTTTCTAATGTAGGTGGCTGGATTTAAGGATTTGGTAATTTACCGAATCGGTAATTTAAGGAATCGGTAAATTACCGAACCCTTAAAATACTGAATCAGTAAATTACCGAATCCTTAAATCCTATGTAGGGAGCACTAAAGTGAGTGCATTTTTTATTTAAGGATTCGTTATTTACCACCAACTACAAGTTGGTGGTAAATATCGAAAACCTTTAAAAAAGCAATTTTGTGGCAGACATACAGGGCATGTATGTGTGCCACATGTGCACACATGCACGATTCAGGGGTGCAACAGGGTGTCAATGTGACACCCTGCCACCCTTGAATATGTTCCCCCTATTATCGATTCGGTATTTACCGAATCAGTAATAGTGAATGGCTTCCCATTCATTCCTATGGGCCTGCAGGTCCATCGGAATGAATGGGAATTACCGAATCGGTAAATACCGAATCGGTGATACCTAATATTACCGAATCGGTAAAATGTACTGAATTTTTACCTACATACTATTTACCGATTCTTAAATACCGAATCGGTAAAATTCGGTATTTAAAAATCGGTAAATAGAGATTACCTACATATGGCTCTAAATCTTCCTGTGCCTACGAAAAATAAGTGTGTCCTTTACTGGCGCTCATGAAACTACTGCGCCGGTGTTGATGATTAAATGTCAGTACTGAGGACCAGAAACCACTGGCTCAAATTAAGCACTGAGGAGCTGGTGTATTTGGAGAGAGTGAACTGAGGCTGTGAGTTGGTGTGGGAGGAGTGAGTGTTGGTAGGAGGTTTTTGGGGATGTCCACCCATAGGCTAAGGCTGCAGCAAACAGCACATTAATTGGATTGCCGGAAAGGGTGGGTAGGTGTGTTTTCTGGACTTCATAAATTCAGATGGGGAAGAAAAAACATAAAGAAGCTCAGACTTCATCCCGCTCTGTGCAGCAACCATTTTAATGTGGGACAAAACCTTATCGGAAAGCTCTATTCACCAATACTTCTACCAGTCATACTGTTAACGGCTCACAGAGCAATACTGTTAGCCAGTACTATCACACCATGATTTTGGGGCGTTCCTCTTGCACACTGCTATGTCATTACATTTTTATGGGGTAGTCATGTTAGGTAAGGTAATAACCCTAAGGAGCAATAGGAGTGCAGAAAACACTCTGAAGCTAATTCACAAAGGTAAACGTAGACCTGGAGTCTAAGTTTAGACTTGAGGTCTAAGGGCTCAATTCACAAAGGTAAATTCAGACCTGAAGTCTAAGGGCCCAATTCACAAAGGTAAATTCAGACCTGAAGTGTAAGGGCCCAATTCACAAAGGTAAATTCAGACCTGAAGTGTAAGGGCCAAATTCGCAAAGGTAGACTTAGACTTCAGGTCTAACTTTACCTTTGTGAACTGGGCCTTTAGAATTCAGGTCTAAAGTTAGACTTCAGGTCTAAACGTAGACTTCAGGTCTAACTTTACCTTTGTGATCTCGGCCCTAAGACTTCAGGTCTAAACTTAGACTTCAGGTCTAACTTTACCTTTGTGAAATCAGCCCTTAGACTTCAGGTCTAAACTTAGACCTCAGGTCTTACTTTACCTTTGTGAACTGGACCCTTAGACTTCAAGTCCAAACTTAGAATTCAGGTCTAACTTAACCTTTGTGATCTCGACCCTAAGACTTCAGGTCTAACTTTACCATTGTGAAATCAGTCTTAGACTTCAGGTCTAAACGTAGACTTCAGGTCTAATTTTCCCTTTGTGAACTGGGCCCTTAGACTTCAGGTCTAACTTTCCCTTTGTGAACTGGACCCTTACACTTCAGGTCTAAACTTAGACTTCAGGTCTAATTTTACCTTTGTAAATTGGGCTCTTAGACTCCAGGTCTAAACTTAGACTTCTTTACTATTGTGAATAGGACCCTCTTTCTCTGCAGCAGCATATATTCACTGCCCAATCACGTGCTTTACTCAAGGTAACCAAAATGGGTTGAGCCAACACCTTCTCTTAGTTGTGCCCTTCATAGGTCTTTTTCTGTTGATCACACAAGTTCTAGTGGCAGCTGCACTATCAAGCCAAATCTAAAAAAGTAAGTCTCTGAAGTACTGAGATACACCCATGAAGGTGCTGAAAAACAATCTAAAGAACTATTCAAGTGCATTAACTCTTCAACAATTAAGCATGGAGTTCTATAATGTGGCGGGGAGAACTGGTGAACATCAGTAAAGTATTTCAAAAACAGTATAAGTTTAATTTAAAATCCCCCTGTTCTCACTCCTTTGATTTAAGTCTTTAGTGCCAAGAATTTTGCACCATTTCTTTCTGCATCCATTGTGCCCTTGACTACTATTGGTAATGTAGTATTGAGTGAATCGTAGTGACTATATAGAGTTAGGAGTCACACAGTGCATAGTTGGTCAGTTTGAGTACATACATACTCTTTCTATTAGGGGACATGTGTCAGACCCTTTCAGTGGGCGTGGTGTAAGTATGGGCTACTTAGACCTCACTTTTAAACTGGAGTTGTTTGCCTCTGATGTCCAGAAAGCCATCCTATTAAATCTGCAAAAACTGGGTCAAGTACATCCTCTGCCGCACTTCAGTGGTATCCATGGGAAACAGTCACAGGCTTTTTAGGGAGGTAGTGTGGGGTGTACAAAATCAGAACTCAACCAGCCAGCAGAACAATTTGTTTGCCCAGTACATGGCTTAACTTGGATACGTTGAGAACTCACTAGAAATAGGATGTCACATAGGTATTAGTAGCAGGTGCATTAATATACATTGGCGCATGAACTACTGTGCCTTGGGATAATGCCCATTTTAAGTCTCGCCTGAGCCAGCTCATGTGCTGAGCTGGAGAGACATTTAGTAGCTGGCTTTTTAAAGTTCTACTTTTGCCGGCCACCAGCTTGCTGTCACGCGCACAAGCGCGTGCGACATGCACAGCTGTCATCTGACTTTCGTGCCGCACGACCGTGTCAGTTTCACGGCCGCGCGCGGCCATTGCTTGTTATCAGTGTGACCATAGCAGATGACGCAACTAACTCGAAGGTACAGCCCCCCAAATGTTTTCAGGTTGAACTTATAAATCAACGACTTAACATAAGGCTCGCAATGTACAGTAAACACATTCTTCATTGTAATGACGCAGAGGGCCAACAAAGCAGATCGTAGGTAAACTGTTCGCTGTACGGGGTTAGCGTGAATCAATCTCCGACGGATTACTTGCTAACAGTCTTGAAGGCCCAGCGGATTAGTTATTTCTTCACAATGGAAACCGCTTTTGCTCTGCCTCTCCATATCGACTCGTGGAGCCGGAGAGGCACCCTAAAATCCACAAAGAAAAAAATCTTCTAGCTGGGTAGTTTACTTACAAGTCGAATATGAAGGAACTAGTCCTCTTCCACGTGACGGAGGGCGTGTTTTTAGGTCTCGCCTAACGACGTAGCGCATGCGTTGCTCGCCTTGGCGAGAACTATTGTTGCTGATTTGGTGGGCAAAGGGGGACAGAAGATGTGCACTCCGTATGCGTGTACATCTCTTGTCCCCGCGTAGGGCTGGTGTGCTTTCACTTTTGCACAGGACGCTTCCCCGTCGGCTCCAGATCATCTCTGAAGCTCCTGGGGACCCTGAACGGCGTCAGCAGTCTCAGGGTTGGCTCTAATTCCCCTCTAATTCCCCTACTCCTCAGTTTCGTCCATGTTTCCCTTCTCGCAATCATGTTGCTTCAACCCTTCCTGGCCCAGCACTCCCTGTGCACACACCCTGCATCATCTTACTCCTGTCGCGGCTGGATAGGCCATACATTTCAACATAACACCTGGGGAGCCCCTGATTTTGTTCTGCAGATTTGAGAAGGGCAAAGGGAGTTTGCTTCTGAGATAATACGTTATTAAGGAGAGTGCGGTGGTCTTGTGCACTGCCTGCACCCCTGCCCCCTCTGTTAGTCACTTCAGCTGCTCCCTCGTCCGAGTTCAAAAGAGAAGCAACAGGCAGTGGGGCTGCATCTTATTATAAATGACCGCGCAGCTTAACGGGTTCAAGCCCCTTCTGCAGAGCTCTATGTACAGCGTGATAGCTTCATTGTTATGCTTGACTCCAGCCTGTTATCCTTCCAAAATAAAAAAACAAGCATTTGCAATGCAATCGGTCTTGCATTTGCGAAATTTTCAGCTACTGGCATTGTAAATGACAATGCTTTTAGCTACGTGTTGATTTTAAAAACAGATAAATAAAAGGCATTGTCATTTACAATGCCAATAGCTTAAAATTTCACAAATGTGAGACCTATTGCATTGCAAATGCTTGTTTTCCTTGGAGTCACGCCTCATGTGTCAGTCAGCCACCCAGATCACTTCATTTCAGCCCCCATGGCCATAAAAGTACAAACAAGTTATAGCAACAATAAATAGATAAAAACATTCATAAAAACATAGTTACAGACCAGAGCTACATTTAAAAAAAAACATCTAAGTGCAATCTTAATCACAGATTTGAAAAAAGGAGTGCACATAGATACGACAACAGGATTTCCCCAGGATACATAGTCCAAGTGATATCAGGCAAATACAGGGGTACCTTCCTTCTAAGGCCCCACATAGCAGCTAAGGATTTGGCAACAGAAATGCCAACAATCAGGCGGCTATCCACCCTGAAAATGTCAAGGGCGACAGAATAATTACATACGTCTAGCAGCCTACATATAGTATCTAGCCAGGAGTGGTGGGGGTAGCGTAAGCTGGACACTAGGTGCCAGGGGAGGGCTACGCTCTGCCCGTGGAGTGTGCAGAGATTTGCCTACTCCACGGAGAAGGCAAATCTCTGCAGCTGAGCAGAGTTGACCAGCCCCCACCTCCACCCCACCTATTAAGAATTAATAAAAAATACATTAAAGGTGTAAGAAAAAAAACTTACCTTGACCGCGGCATCCCCGGGCGTCCTTGCGAAAAATCTGCATGCGGGTGTACGTGCGCATGCGCAGATCACCCTGAGACGGCGAGGAAGAGGACGGCAGCCCGGGGATGCCGTAGTCAAGGTAAGTCTTTTTTCTTTTACCTTTAATGTATTTTAATTAAGCAGGGCATGGAGAAGCTCCCCCACCTGCCCAATTGGAAGTGAACACTCTCAGTGGGAGGGTACCCATTCGGAACTGGAAGTAAAGCGTCCTGTCCAGCACAACAGACACCTGATTCACAAGTGAGCTTGAAATCGATATAATCTTTAGTAAGCGTAGAGCAGGCAGCTTTTCTGGATTCATTGGCCATTAGTGTTGCCCAGTAATGTTTTTTCGGAAAATCTTTGGACGGGAAATTAATGGAATCTGGCTGATCCCACAACTCAGGCATCCCGAGTCAGTGTAATGCCTCTTTGATTGTCATGAGTCAGGGGACCTTGCTGAAGTGGTCAGCCTTCATTACATCCTTAAGACAAATCACATAGTTTAGGGGTGGTCCATAGGCATCTCCAATAAAATAGGGGGCATAGACAGAGTTTACCCACAACCCTATTTAATCCCAGGTCCATAAAAAGTGAACAGAGTGGAGTGCTAGGAGGAAGATAGTCAAGATAATTTATTTCCAGTTATGGTTAATTCTTTATGGTTGGAAATGCTCCACAGTTCCACCCTGTATAGGGTGGAACCCAGTGCGTTGGCCTTGTAAAGCCGGAGTGATGGGTTTGGTGTATGAAGCTGAATACTCCTTAAGTAACACACCAGCGGTCTGCTTAAGTTTCAAGGCTGCCTTATTGATGTAGGGGTGCCAGGTCATACCCCCAGAAAATGTTACCCCAAGATAGGTAAAAGAATCAACTCTCTCCAGGGGGACTCCCCCCCAGGACTATACTCCCCTTGTACGATTTATGTGGATTGAACAACATCACTTTTGGTTTTAGAGGTGCTGATCTCCAAGACAAGCTAGGTGAAGCGAGTCAAAAGTGTCTGAAGCCCAACAAAGTGTTGTCTGCAAAGAGGAGAATCAGAGATTGGATTTGTGCCAAGGAGGGAGCATCTGTATCAAAGTGGGAAGGGAAGTGAACGATATCAATTATAAATTACAGGAATCATGTGGGGTCTAGAACACAACTCTGGCGAACACCTTTGCGAACTGCTAACCTATCAGTCAATTGTCTTTGCGCCCCCCCACATAATATTTGCGTAATGGTCCTCAGGTAAACGGATTAGTAATGATAGAATGTGAGGAGGCATAGCCAGATCAGAGAGTGATTTCCAAAGGCCAGCCGGGGGATCAAGTCAAAAGCCAATTTTAGATCGACAAAGGCAATGTAAAGGTTGCACTGGCCAATCACAATGGTTCTCCCAATAGATTAACACAAAACAGAAGGCCTGGTCGATGGTTGAGACCTTCCTGTGAACTGGGACTGAGGACATCTTGTTCCATAATCCAATCCCAGATTTTTGGCAGCAGAAAGAGGCAAAACACTTTTTGGAGGCAGTCTATTAAGATTATTGGTCTGCAATTGCTTGGTTGAGATAGGTTGCCTTTTTTATGAATGGGTAAAACTACTACGCCCTTCCAAGGATCAGGAATGGGTGCCCCATCAGTGATGGCATTAGCAATGGATAAAATATAGCTGCCCAATCCTCCAAATCAGATAAGAATATGTCAGCTGGAACACGCTCGGCACCACGAGACATCGTTTAGGGAGTCGATGATATCAGTGATATCAAACGTGGGAATGACACAGGAGGGAGGCGGAAGGACTTCGGTGGTAGCCTGTGTTGGAGTGGTAGAGTCACAAAGTCAGATGGAGCAGCGTTATTGATGGCTCCAATGTGGCTGAAGCGCACCACATACGACTAATTGCCAGAATTTGGTTGAATTTGTGGCTGAACATACATCCAGAAGGGCCCTCCACCTCTGTTCATCCCAGTTCCATTTAGCATTAGAAATGGTCATCTTGTAGGCCTTTCTCTACAGGGAAATGTGGACCAGATCCTTAGATTTGATGGCTGTTACTAGGGAATGATTGAGTTTGAGACATTATTTATTGAACCAGGATCGATTCTTATCAGTACTTTTCCTGTTGCGTGAAACAGGGATGGTGAAATTACCTAAAATGCGCTCAAAGGGGGCCTTATGAATATGCATTCAATTGGTCTGGTGTGTCAAACTGGTCGACCTCAATTTGAGCGAGGACTGTTTTAAGGTCCATATCTACGACAGATAATATATCAGGAAGAGCATCTACCTGATGTCATTTCAGGTGATGTTTGTCAGCAGTGAAGGTAATATCCCTGGTGTAAGAGGGCAGATCAAGATCTGAAGGGATGATCTCACAAAAGGCTTGGGTGGACAAAGAGAGGGGGCTGTCATTGCTTTCTGATCTTTCTAAAACAATCATATCGATTACAGATAGCCACGTCCTTGAGTCGACTAATATGTAATCCATTCGGCTCGCGTGATGTTGCTTGTTGTAAGTGTGGACACCTTTTAAATCAGATTTAGTTCTACCATTAAGGGCCCTGAGCCTGTGCTCCACTGTAAGTGCCTTTAATTGGAGAGCGGCTTTTGTCCATCTGTTTATTGGTGGAATATCTAACAAAGGAATAGCCCAAGCATAATCTTCATCCCTGATTAAATAAATTGTCGAGTGGCTCGAATGTTATGTTCAAGTCACTCGCTACAAAAGACAGTATTAGTAAAAGCACTATTCAAGAAAGTTTTCAAGCACCTGTTGTGGTACTGCAAATCTGGACCCCGCTGTTTTACAGATATCGAGGTCCAACACTCGTGTCATAAAATATCGTCGTACCATGACGAATTTGGTATCTACGAACCGGTAATGATCAGGACATTATCCCTATGTATTTGCGTCACGATTGAGTGATGCTAACACCCTTACATCGTAGTTTCCGTCCCGAACCCTCGGACTCCATTTTGTAAACGGCATCCATCTTATGGCTTGCCCTCATATAAGTCAATTGATTAAAGCCGAGCTTGATCTTAAAGGACACGTCCTCTGTAGCTGACTTCCCCATGACCTGGCCGAAGCTGCCTCCACTGCCTCCAGCCAAGCCTGTTCGGGCAGCTCCTCGCCCAGTGGCCGAGCAAGATATCATCAAGGCACAACATGTCATAAACCATCCACTACATACAGACCCTGTTTTCCATACGCATACACCTGTCCATGATTCTTGTTTACAACCCGTTTTATGATGGGAGGGTGCCCGACTTTATTGGTGTTTCATCGATATCTGATGGGAGTTCTGGATCTGGTGGGGTAATCCATCACCAACTGGACATCCAAAATATGTGCTGACCAGCATGACTTCGCTCTTTGTATTATTGTGGAAATATTTGTATAGCCATATCATAAACTCAAGAATTCTTGCCTACAGCTATTATTTATGTATATAAGGAGAAGGCTGGTTCTGTACAAACGAACAGTCTCCTGAGAACTTACAGCCCGTGTTGTCGTACTTCTAGGACGCATGTTACTTGGTTGCAGCCAATAAAACTCGATCACTGACTTCAACTAGAAGACTCTGTGTTTCTGTAAGTCCAGAACAGGGAGAACTCAGAGGTCTTCGGGTGTGATCCCCTGGCACCACCGGGTCTCTAAAAACCTGGCACCTCACTGTTGCATATGTAAAACCATACTGTCCCTGACCCCTCCTACATAGGCATTAAAGATGGTTATTCCGTGGTTACTTCCAGTGCTCAACTGGATACCCAAGATGTCAAGAGAAATAATGTTAAGTTGACGTATTCAACAGTTTAGTGAGGCTCTAACCCATATGACTAGACCCCAGAGGCTCTACCCCTCTGGCTAGGAATTGCAAGAATGAAAAAACTAGGATAACCTGGCCTGTGGATTGAATTCAGTGGCCAGGCTTCTTGTACTAGATATATATCATAATTGTCCATAAATTGGTTCCAATCTGGAAGAGTTACTTTGGATCTAAGTCCTGTCACATTCCAGGAGACAAAGAGCTGCTCGCTGGGCTTAGAAGATGGAGGTCCCTTGTGTATAGCACCATCACGGCTGGACTGGGAACCGAAACTGGCCCCGATAAACAGGCGTGCTAGTTTGGAAGCACCACTCCCATCTCACTGCTACAGCTTTTCTTACAGTGGGCCGATATTGCAGGTATGTAACAAAACCACCCACAGTAACAAAAACGGCCTCCCAGGGTCCAAACCCGGTCCCCACCCCAGCATCCCACTGGGTAAATGCCCGGTGCCCACTACAGCCATTCTGGCCCTGAGCCCCATTCCCAGACATCTCAGCAGCGATTACACTATTGGACACGGAAGGGACATAATTGTGAGGACCACTAGAGGAATATTCACTAGCAAGCGATGGATTAAAGTTAGTATTAGACATGATCAACACCTCAGAGGAAAAGGAATGAGTTGGATGGCCAGACCCCCTAGCATCCATTGGACAGCCAGGCAGAGCAGAATTTAATGTAAGCAAGAGTGATGGGTCAGAAGGTGGAACAGCTGCCCCCCTGAGGCAGTCATTATCACTAAGATGTGATGTGAAATTTACCCAACTCGAGGCGATATCAAGCGGTGACGATCCAAGCCAGATGTTCGTGAGGAGCTTCGTGTGAAAATTCCGGAGGACGGCCAGCCACTTCAGCGACCCCTGCATGTCGACGTGGTTCCGAAGGTCTTTGCTGCGAGGTTCCCCGCGTCCCGACGGCTACGAAGGACTGCTGCCCTGACTATCGCCCTGTTTTGGACACAGTGATCCTTGGTAGAGCGAAACGATAGACGAGTCTTCTAGTGACGTCACCGATCTTCAATATTCAGTTAAGTATAAGTGGAGCGTCTCCCAGTTCTTAGTTTGGTTCTTAGTTTGGTTCTTAGTTTGGTTCTTAGTTTTGGTATCCTAGAGATACCAAAACTCGTATTGGTACTTGCAAGCACCAAAACCGAGGGGTTCGTGTATTCACGACAATATCATAATTAGATAATCCCTTGAAGTTTGAAGCTAGACTAGTGAGCGAAGATGCCTGGTCTCAGCAGACTTGGAAACTTGTTTTGTCTTGGCTGTAGTAAGGACTCCCGATTAGAGGATTCGTGTCTGGTTCCTCCGATTGGAACTCCAACATATGAGTTATATATAAAGCATGGAGTAGGTCCTATCACGTATAACGAGGTATGGATGAAATACACTCGCAAGGATGGTGTTTGAAAATGGCCCCAACATGGTAGTTTTGACTCAGAAATATTAGATAACCTCAAGGTCAAATTGTTCAAGAAGAAAGCCCGGCTGGCGATGTTTGACTCTTTTCGCTTATGGCGCAAAGAAGCCAAACAGAAAGAAATGAAATTAGCAAAGAAAAACAAAAGAGGTATGTTGATGGTACAAGCTGCCATCGCATACAGGGATAATGAGGAAGAGCAGGAAAGTGAACAAATGCTCAGAAGCAAGAAACTAGCAATAGATAAATACTACCCGATGTTACCACATGGGGGACAAGACTCAAAGGGTACATCCGAGAAAGATCCACTAATGTCCCATTTATTGAGCTCACCACCCCCATATACATCAAGTGTTGTGGGACCCCCGAGACGTATTGTTATACAGCGCCCTAGCTCACGAAAAGCAGCTCTTGCACAAACACCAGCTCCTCTTCCGCTGGTTCCTTTTTCTCCGGCGCAGCCTTCTCAAGGGCCGCCGCCTTTGCTACATACTCCTTCTACTTCTACAACTTTGCCTACTGCTCCAACTATTCACTACGATACTACGTCTGCTACTGCCTCAACTTCCTCTGCTGTTGCCTCCACTTCCTCTTTACATCAGCCTGTCTTTTCTGGCGCATCTGCTTCGCCGCAAGCTTCTCCTTCTGTCAGACAGAGAGTGACAAGTACTGTCACTGGTCTGTTCTCGCCCTTCTTTGGGTCGCCAAAAAGTTGCGTAGTCAACTACCCGACTACGAGGAAAGAGAAGTACTGAATGAGTTAGCACGCAAATGGGTTACTGATACTGTAAGGTATGATCTTCAGTCCGTTATGGAAGTTTTCCGTCAGTGGGATCCATCCACTCAAAGACACGTATTTGAGGAAATGTGTGTATACCTCTGGAAAGATGTACGAGACAATGACCCAAAACGCAGAATGCAGGAACTAGCCCGCATGCGATTCAAATTTTATGAAGGCATGATTATAGGCGCAGATGTTGAGAAAGCAATGGATTTGTTGTTATCTTATAGGAGCACGGGAAACAGCTCTAGATCGTTTGATGAGGACGATGTGTCTGGTAGGAAAAGGGCGCGACAGTACCCCATGAGAGAGGTTCCCCCGGTTTGGAGGGAAGGCGATGCGAACGCGCAGCCGCCTGTTCCACCGCATTTCCAGCGTGTATGGGTACATGTCCCCTGGAAAAGATCCGAAGTTTTAGCACTCAAACAGACACTACCCGATCCCCGTAAAAACCCAGCAGGATATTACAAGGAGTTGTCACAGACTGCCAGCTCATGTATAATGAATTTAGCAGATATAGACATGTTGTTTGGGAACGTTGTTCCGCATCCTTTATGGAGTAAAATTCGTCATGCGGATCATGATCAAGAACTAGGTGACTCATGGGCTAATATTACTGCTACTGATGCCAGACAAGTTGGTGGTTCTAAACCCGAGCCTTTAATAGCAGATCTTCCCGGTAGGATTATTGCGTACATGAAAATGTTGATGCCTGAATTACGCGTAAATTGGGACAAGCTATCTGCGTGCAAGCAAAAGAAATATGAGAATGTGTCTGACTTTTTCACGAGGTTTGAGGAGACTTTCACTGATCACAGTGGTCAGGACATGGCTACCGAGGGTGGCCAAAGACTGTTTGTAGACAAATTTGTACATAATCTGCTTCCTGAACTATGCAATAAATTGAAAGATTCAGAAAGTGCTTGGGCTGTCTCCACGTCAGCACAGATTTTAGCCACAGCCCAGTACTATGAAAATAGACGCAAAGACGAGCTAGATAAGTCAGAGAAGAAGACTAAAGAACTAAAGACTAAAGTTTTTCTCCAGCAAGCGTATCCGCCTCGCACTCCTAGTCAGCCCAATTATCAGCAACCGCAGCAGTATTCGAGAAACGTGCAAGGGAACGAGTTTTCCCACCAGCGTTCTCCATATGGCCCGAATCAATGTGCATATTGCAAAGAAGAGGGTCATTTCAAAAGTAATTGCCAAGCTCTTGCACGACGTTTAAATGGTGCCTCCGGCGCAAGAGGTAGAGGTGTTCAACAGGCTCCTAGAGGTAGGGGCCGTGGAAACTTCCCCCAGAACACCAATTCTTTTCCGCCTCAGAATTCTATGAATAGCTTTGACCAACAGAATAATGCGTCCTCCAGGTCAGCACAGTACTATGCAGATGACTATTACGCAGAAAACGAGAATGAGGGTAATAGTTGCTAGGACAGCCATGGACAAAGAGAGGGAGTTGTTTCAGTTCCAGTAGATCAGAATGGACCTTATGTCGAGGTGATTACATCCGGAGTGTCGGAGCCATTTATGCTGGATACTGGTGCTACAAAAAGTTCGATTATGCACTCAAAACTTCCTGGCGCACCTTTGTCCGGCGAAATGAATGTTTCAGTAGGTTTTTCTGGCGCCCCTGTTAGAAACCCGATCTCCAATCCCATGCCCCTTTCTGTTGGCCCATGCGAATTAGAAGCACCCCTCATTCTTACAACAGGTTGTGGCGAAAATTTGTTAGGTTTGGATTTGCTGAAGAGATTATATGCGACTTTATACTGTTCTTCTTCGGGAGTACAACTCACCCTTGGTAAGAAAGTGATTTCCCCGATGTATTTGGCAAAGGAGAGCATTCCGACTGAGTTGTCATCTCTCATTATGTTAGTTATTTTTTAATCGTCTTCATGCTGATTGAGAGCATTGTGCCTGTACTAACATTTAGTATTTGGGGAACCTACCTCCATCTTTCTCGCTCTTGACCCCAGTCCGCCCCGGCTGTGTGCCGTTTGAGCGGAGGGTCAGCCCACGAGCGACACTTCCTGCCTGGTCCTGCTCCACTTCCGCCCTGCCTCTCCACCGTGCAGGTCAGCGGTCTAGTGGCTCACGGCAACCAGATATATATGGCAACCTGGAGCAAGCGCAGCGGACGAGCGCAGCGGGAGCGCCGACTTCGCGCCGAAGTCCCGCACAAGTCAAGCCCGTCTGCGCCCGTCCGCGGCCGGCCGGGGCTAGGGGCACGTCACTCTGCCCATTTGCTCACCTACTCCCCGGCAGATCTCTTTAGCCTCCAGGGCCCTTGGTCTTTAACTGCTGCCATCCGTTCCCGTATTTCTTTACTTGGCTTGTCCCCCTCTCACGTTCCCCCTCCCCCTTACCACGTTCCCACCAATCCTCCGAGGGGTACTACCAATCCTGCACCCATCAAAACTCTCACAGCTTGTTATCTTAATACCCGGTCCGCCGTAGCTCACTCGCATGAGCTATCGGTGCTGTTGGACCTTCATGCTCCAGACTTGCTGTTTCTCACAGAAACTTGGTTTCGTGATGATTCCCTCCCCACCCTTCTGGCTACCTTACCAGCTTCATACTACGCCCTACGTTCGGACCGCCTTAACGGCAGGGCTGGGGGAGGTGTAGCGCTTATTGCCCGAGCAGATTTGCCTTTTCAAATTCTCCCTCTGCCCGATATTGCTACGACCGAGTACCTGGCCATTCGTATCACTTCCACTTCCCCTCCTCTTACCTGCTTACTTATCTACCGTCCCCCCCAATCGCCCTTATTGTTTCTCCCTACCTTCCTGGAAGTATTAGCCACAATTGCGATTAATAACACTTCCATTCTGCTCTTGGGTAATTTCAGTTTTTGGCCGTCAGACCCTGTAGAGTGTTCTTCCTCTAAGGAATTTTCAGAAACCCTCCGATCTTTTAATTTTATACCCCACATCCACTCCCCCACCCATGCTAAAGGACATGTGCTAGACCAGATTTGGTCCTTGAACTGCCCTATAAATTCTGTTTCTATTTCACCCTGCACCTGGTCGGACCATCATTTGATCTCTTTTGCCCTTCCCATATACCCCCCGGTCAAACCCTCACTTCCTAAAAACTTTTGGGTCCGGGCCTGGGGACGAGTAGACCCAGGCAACCTCTCTGACTTACTTACTGCCTCCTTCCCTTCATTACAGGGGTTATCTACTCTCTCCCAAGTCGCTTCCATCAACCAGTGGCTTACCTCTGGCTGCGACTCTATTGCCCCACTCAAGCGGGTTACGTCTAAGCGGGAGAAGGATGCCAACCTGTGGTTTAATGAGGACCTCAAGACTACTAAATTAGCTGTACGCAGAGCTGAGCGTGCCTGGAGGAGAAACTACTGCCCCCTATTGAGACTGGAGTTTATTAACATCTTGGCCCAGTATAAGCAGGCCATCTTAGGGGCAAAAACAGCTTATTTCTCCTCCAAAATCCTCGCCGCAGAGAACCAATCGAAAGTAATCTTTTCGATTGTGCACAACCTGGCATTCACTGACAGAACTACACTGAAACCCACTCCTTCACCTGAACTCTGTCACTCCCTCAATAATTTCTTCATCCAAAAAATTTCTACCATCAAGGCCAACATTCCTCCTCCCTCTCCTACGTTTGTGGACCCTCAGTGTCCCCCCCCCTAGGGGACAACTTGACGCTTTTCCTCCGCTGACTAAAGAATGCCTTACCTCGATAATTCCCTTGGTCAAATCAGGTTCCCCTCTTGACCCCTGTCCCTCCCACATTCTCCGTCACATTTTTTCTTCATGCTCCGATCCCCCTCTTCACCTCCTTAACAGCTCACTCTCTCAGGGTGTGGTGCCCACCCCACTGAAAACTGCAATCATTGTCCCCATCCTTAAGAAACCTGGCGCGGACCCCTCGGTCCCGGCCAACTACCGTCCCATCTCCCTCTTGCCATTCTTAGCAAAGGTGCTCGAGCGCCACGTCAGCCGCACCTTGAGCACTTTTGTGGAGATGCATGGGGTCTTAGCCCCCCGCCAGGCCGGTTTCCGCCCCGCACACTCTACGGAGTCCGTGGTACTTTCGGTCCTTGATAACCTCAGGGAGGGAATGGATACCAACAAGACCCAGGCCTTGGTCCTGCTTGATCTCTCAGCCGCCTTTGACACGGTCGATCATACCATCTTACTCTCTCGTGTCAGGGCGGCGGGGATCGGAGGTACTGCATTGGTCTGGTTATCCTCCTTCCTGAGGGACCGCACCCAGGCTGTTCGCCTGGGTGACTTTACTGCGGATTTCCGGAAAGTTCAGTGCGGGGTCCCCCAGGGTTTTTCTCTTTCTCCCCTTCTGTTCAATCTTTACATTGCCCCACTTATTTTTTCTTTACAGCAGATGGAGGTCGCAGTATATAACTATGCTGACGACCTCCAACTTGTTTTTGATCTGTCCTCCTCTCCGTCTTCTATCTCTAATTTCCAATCTACCATGACCCACATCCGAGACTGGATGAACCACAACCATCTAAAACTCAACCCAGATAAGACCGAGCTGGTGTTGACGGGTGGTTCATCCAGCCCCTGGTCTTCTCTGTTCTGGCCCCCTTTCCTTGGTTCCCCACCTGTCCCCTCTTCCTCAGTAAAAACTTTAGGTATCAAGCTCAATTCTCAACTCACTCTTCACTCCCAGGTCAGTTCTGTGGTGTCCTCTTCCTTTCTCTCACTGCGTACTATACGCAAGGTGTCCCGCTTTTTTTCTTTTCACGCCCTGAAACTGATCACCTTGGCGATGGTCATCTCCCGCCTGGATTACGGCAACGCCCTATATGCCAGTATACCTGCATATAGTCTTGGGCGGTTGCAACAGATCCAGAACCTGGCGGCGCGCCTGGTGTTCAAACTACCAAAATTCCACCATGTCACCCCCCTTCTTAAATCTTTACATTGGCTCCCCGTTTGTGAACGTGTCCAGTTCAAGCTGGCCTCTATCACCTTCCAAGCGAGACTGGGCACGGCACCGGCCTTCATCTCTTCCGAGATCACTCCCTATGTCCCCACTAGAGACCTCCGCTCATCCACCCAGGCCCTTCTTACGGTCCCGCGCTTTCGGAGGAAGAAATGGGGCGGTTCGAAATTTGCGACCCTTGCTCCACTCCTCTGGAATTCCCTGCCCCCTGAGCTCAGAACCTTGACTCTTTACTCCCAGTTCAGAAAACAACTTAAGACTCTTCTGTTTTCTAAAGCCTTTAATTAACTGTTCCTCCCATAGTCTGAATTGCTCTACTTTACATTGGCCAGTTTACCCTGTTTTCTGTAAGTTGTAGCGCCATGAAGCCGCTGGCGAACGTGCGCTTAATAAATAATTTTAAATTCAAATTCAAATTCTTCCAGATGTACTTTGGGCGAATGGTTCAAATGACGTAGGTCGTTTGGAGATAGCACCGTATGTCATAACATTGAAAACTAATGTCAGGTTGCCACGTATTCCCCAATATAGAATGTCAAAAGAATGTTAAAAGGCTTTGCTAGAAATAGTCCACGATCTAATTGCGAAAGATGTCATTGAAGAGACTACAGGCAACATTTGTAACAGTCCTGTTTTGCCTGTCTTAAAGCGCACCGATCCTTCACAGCCCCCTGTGTACCGATTTGTGATCGACCTAAGGGAAGTGAATAAGATCGTTGTACCACAGTTTCCAGTCGTCCGCGACATTACTGCCTTATTGACAATGGTTCCAGCCTCAGCTAATTGGTTTTCAGTGATCGACCTGAAGAATGCCTTCTTCAGCATCCCGATCGCCGAAGAGAGCAGAGACATCTTCGGCTTCAATTTAGGAGGTCGAAGCTTCCGCTTCAGACGCGCTCCCCAGGGCTACTGCGAGAGTCCATCAATATTCAGTCAGGCTCTGAAAACGCAACTAGATACGATTGCTCTACCTGGTGGCGCAACTCTGATTCAGTATGTAGACGATTTACTGATCGCTGCAGATACTGAAGAGATTTGCAAGCAAGCCACGTTGTCCTTGTTGCGCCATTTATGTGACATGAAGCACAAGGTCTCGCTTTCCAAATTACAATTTTGCCGACAAGAAGTAACCTACTTAGGTCACATCTTATCGAAGGAGGGAAGGAGACTGACCCCAGAAAGAATACAGGCAATTGCAGAATTGAGTATCCCAAGGACACAAAGAGAAGTGCGTATGAGTACATCATACTGTAGACAATGGATACCAAATTTCTCACTGTTGGCCAAGCCCTTGCTGGCATTAATGCGTAAAGACACACCCAATCCTTTGCCTTGGTCTGAAGATTGTCAGGCGAGTTTCCATGAGTTGCGTGAGGCATTATGTTCGGCTCCTGTGTTGGGCAATCCCGACTACAGCAAGCCGTTTACATTATACGTCCATGAGAAGGAAGGTTGCGCATTATCGGTCTTGACACAGCACTTTGGGGACAAACAACGCCCATGTGCATACTTCTCCGCGACTCTAGATCCCGTAGCTAAGGCATTACCGAGTTGCTTGAGGGCCACTGCCGCAGCGGCTGTCTGTATTCGACAGTCGGCTGGGTTAGTCATGAATAATACTCTGACCGTTATGGTCCCACATGCAGTAGATATTCTACTGAACAGGGCGAAAACACAGCACCTAACTAGTGCTCGACTGTCCAGCTACGAATTGATCCTGTTAGCAAGCCACATTCACATAAAGAGGTGTGATACACTCAACCCCGCTACGTTACTACCCATTCCACCAGCAGAGACGGATAAGGTCGACAAACATGATTGCTGCTTTAGGACAGAGGAAGAGACCAAAGGGAGAGTAGACTTGCAGGACACTCCCTTCCCTGAATGTAATGATAATTTATGGGTTGATGGTTCATGTTTCAAGTTGCCAAATGGTGATACGACTGCAGCATATGCCGTGACAACATTACACACGATTGTAGAGACAGCTAGTATCCCCCACAATTTTGCACAAGCAGCAGAGTTAGTCGCACTCACAAGAGCGTGCGTGTTGGCGAAAGGAAAACGAGTGAATGTGTACACTGATAGTCAGTACGCCTTTGGCGTCGCCCACAGTTTTGGAAGATTGTGGCGTGAACGTGGGTTCCTGACGTCGCATGGTGCAAAGATTCAACACGGCCAGCTAGTACACGACCTTCTCGAGTCACTGACCTTGCCCCTACAGGTTGCGATTGTGAAATGTAGCGCGCATAAGAAAATCCGAGATGATGTTGGTCGAGGGAATGCATTTGCTGATGAGGTCGCGAAAGAGACTGCAAGGAACACAATGAGTCGGATGTATGTAGTTGGCCTGCTAGATGGACCCCTGACGTGGGTATGTGTGAAGACACCATTGAAAGTGTAAAGTCTATACAAGCTGATGCTACCGAGAAAGAAGTGAATGAATGGAGAGAAAGCAAGGGTAGGTTAGACGCGAATGGTTGTTGGGTCGAACTGTCAGAACATCAGCGATGGTTGTTACCTAACGCCTATGTACTCGCAGTGGTAACGATGGCCCATGGAATGGCACACATCAGTGTGAAAGGAATATGTAAGCTGTTGGCCCCAGTATGGCAGAATAGTGGTATCCCAAAATGTGCAGAGAATCTGGTCAGAAACTGTATGGTGTGTTTGAAACACAATCCCGGTAGGGGAACCCCAACCCCAGCTGGTCATTTCGCCCCTCCAACATACCCGTTCGAGGTCTTGCAACTCGATTTCATTCACATGGAGAGGTGCAATAACCTGAAATATGTCCATGTTGTCGTTTGCGCCTTCTCCAGGTGGGTGGAAGCGTACCCCCTTAAGAACAACACTGCATTGTCAACTGCCAAAGCCCTTGTCAAGGAATTCTTCCCTAGATTCGGGATGCCTAGGATTGTCTGGAGTGATAACGGAAGTGAATTTGTGGGACGAGTGATGAAGAGATTGTGTGAGTGTCTAGGCATCCGCCAAAAGTTCCATGCTGCAAATCATCCCCAATCGGCAGGATTAGTAGAGTGCTATAATGGCACGTTAAAATTGAAACTGGCCAAGATCCAAGCCAGCACAGGCCTCAAGTGGCCAGATGCCCTGCCTTTAGCACTCCTGTCTACCAGGATGTTTGTCCATTCTAGACTGGGACTTAGCCCACACGAGATCGTGTTTGGGCGCCCAGCTAATATATGGGGAGTACCGAGGCCAAGAAAGCTCAATGAGATCGAGTACCCTGTACTGTTTGACTATTTGCACGAATTGACAACTAAACTGCATACTTTACATCAACAGGTCCACAGCTCCTCTCCACCGGCGTCTGACGATCCAGGCCACGCCATCGAGCCCGGCTCCTGGATCCTGATTCGGAATTTCAGACGTACCAAGAACGAGGAGCCTCGCTGGACCGGACCTTTCCAGGTTTTACTGTCTACCCGCTCTGCAGTACGTGTCCACGGAAAGAAACATTGGGTGCACGGCGCCCACTGCAAAAGGGTCCCGTTGCCCCTTCCATACGACCGATGGGTCCAGCAAGGAGTCGCTGACTCCGAGACTGAGGTTGTACCACGTTTTGTCCCCTTCTGCGATTCACGATTAAAAGGAACTGGTACCGACAAAGAGAGTGATTGTATCTTGCATGGATCTGTGCCCCCGTCGATGCAGTTGGACACTACAGAACCTGAGACATTGTTTGAAGATCACGCCGTGCCTGGAAAGGAACGATATAATCTGAGGCCAAAACCGAGGAACTGACTTAACCGAATTTGTGCGATTTTCCCCCCTCTTCCCATGAACTATTTTTGATTCCACAGCTCTCTCGCCCAGGGAACTAGCTCATTTTTGATTTTCGAACCGCCATCCGGTTCTGCTGCTAAGGCCGCGGTTGAAGTCTGAGGAGTGCAGCCGGGGACGCCTAGGTCAACGGTTCTGGTCAGTCTGAGGGAATCACCCCGGACTGGACAGAGCGCACATCTTGGCAGAAGCAACCTCACACCGCGGGCAGCAACCAGAGGATGGAGTTTCCAGGGGTTGAGAGACCTGCTAGACACATGACCTTTGAAAAGAAAATATGTACTATAATGGCAAGAAGACGAACTCTAGTGTTAAGCATCTTAATGTTGTGTAGTATAATAATGTTTTTGACTGGCTTTGCTCTGTCCATTTTTCGAGTTCCATTTATACACAACACACAACTCGCATCTTCTCCCACTGATCCCACACACTCCTTTCACCCTCTACCTGAACACGAGTCTGCCAGAAGACTGGAATTCGCAAATAACTCCTTTGTCCAGCTCCTACACCAGCACCAGTCTATTATGAACACATCAAACTGTTGGATATGCGGACTCATGCTACACACTGCAGATAAGGGCATCCCTTACTTTGTCCTGCCATTCAGTTATTTCGGTTCCCTGTGGGCTTTCCAGACTATGTTCCTGTATTCCCTTGAACCCTACGTTCGAGGGGAGAACTCAAACAATAAGGCACTAGTGACAGGGAGATATTGACACGGTTAGAGCAACTCCCAAAGATGAGTTTACCCCATACAGCAGGTGGAACATCACCAAGTATGGGATTTCCTTAAGTGAGAGCCAGAAATCAAAGAAATCCTCCCCAGTCTGGATAGTACCCCACGAGGTCACTTATGTCTGCAAGGTATTGGCAGGGATCCCAAAGCGCAGTTGGGGAAGAGCATATGTACGGAGACGTATGTGTTTGCCTCCCGAACTTCCCCTCCATTCCTGGCGGCTAAAGGCACCTATTTCGTCTGCCATGACAAAGCCTATACATGGTTGCCCCCTGACTTCTCGGGCACATGTTTCATCTCGTTTCTGCTGCCACCCACCTACACGGCCGGGGCAGATTACCATCGGACAAGGATAGTTAGGGGTGTCGTGAGTCAAGACGACACCGCGGGTCAGGAGTTTGGAGACTTCGCAAAGGGTTTTCTGCCATTTTGGGGGCCCATGGTGAACAGCAGGAACATTCGACAACTGACAAGAATAGTTGAATCCGCCGTGACTGAAACGGCCGGTGCCCTTAGCAACTTAACAGCTGAGCTTCAGTCGGATCGACTTATGACCCTTTAGAACCGGGTTGCCCTAGATGTCCTACTTGCAGACTGTGGTGGTGTATGTAGAGTGATCCAATCTAGTTGCTGCATTTTCATCCCCGATAATGCTCCGACGGTATACCAGGCCATCTCCAAATTACACAAAATCTCCGACTCCCTTCACATGGAGAAAGGAGACTGGTCTCTGCTAGGGTGGTTCTGGGAACTGATCTCTGCCTGGGGGTGGAAAACTCTGATCTTCATTGGGATGATCTTAGCCGTTCTGTTTATGTTCTGCCTGTTTGTGCAGTGCGCTCCTGCAATATGTGGCCTCTGCGCCACTTCATGTGTAAGGAAGCCTGTGTCAAGGGACGAATTGAGCAACAGAATGATGCTACAGCAGCATCTCCGTGAATTCATCAATACAGATTTGGACTCAGAATAATGTGAGTTATTGCCTAATATGAGGGCAAAAGGAGGGTCTGTGGTACTGCAAATCTGGACCCCGCTGTTTTACAGATATCGAGGTCCAACAGTCGTGTCATAAAATATCGTCGTACCATGACGAATTTGGTATCTACGAACCGGTAATGATCAGGACATTATCCCTATGTATTTGCGTCACGATTGAGTGATGCTAACACCCTTAAATCGTAGTTTCCGTCCCGAACCCTCGGACTCCATTTTGTAAACGGCATCCATCTTATGGCTTGCCCTCATATAAGTCAATTGATTAAAGCCGAGCTTGATCTAAAAGGACACGTCCTCTGTAGCTGACTTCCCCATGACCTGGCCGTAGCTGCCTCCACTGCCTCCAGCCAAGCCTGTTCGGGCAGCTCCTCGCCCAGTGACCGAGCAAGATATCATCAAGGCACAACATGTCATAAACCATCCACTACATACAGACCCTGTTTTCCATACACATACACCTGTCCATGATTCTTGTTTACAACCCGTTTTATGATGGGAGGGTGCCCGACTTTATTGGTGTTTCATCGATATCTGATGGGAGTTCTGGATCTGGCGGGGTAATCCATCACCAACTGGACATCCAAAATATGTGCTGACCAGCATGACTTCGCTCTTTGTATTATTGTGGAAATATTTGTATAGCCATATCATAAACTCAAGAATTCTTGCCTACAGCTATTATTTATGTATATAAGGAGAAGGCTGGTTCTGTACAAACGAACAGTCTCCTGAGAACTTACGGCCCGTGTTGTCGTACTTCTAGGACGCATGTTACTTGGTTGCAGCCAATAAAACTCGATCACTGACTTCAACTAGAAGACTCTGTGTTTCTGTAAGTCCAGAACAGGGAGAACTCAGAGGTCTTCGGGTGTGATCCCCTGGCACCACCGGGTCTCTAAAAACCCGGCACCTCACTGTTGCGTATGTAAAACCATACTGTCCCTGACCCCTCCTACATAGGCATTAAAGATGGTTATTCCGTGGTTACTTCCAGTGTTCAACTGGATACCCAAGATGTCAAGAGAAATAATGTTAAGTTGACGTATTCAACAGTTTAGTGAGGCTCTAACCCATATGACTAGACCCCAGAGGCTCTACCCCTCTGGCTAGGAATTGCAAGAATGAAAAAACTAGGATAACCTGGCCTGTGGATTGAATTCAGTGGCCAGGCTTCTTGTACTAGATATATATCATAATTGTCCATAAATTGGTTCCAATCTGGAAGAGTTACTTTGGATCTAAGTCCTGTCACATTCCAGGAGACAAAGAGCTGCTCGCTGGGCTTAGAAGATGGAGGTCCCTTGTGTATAGCACCATCACGGCTGGACTGGGAACCGAAACTGGCCCCGATAAACAGGCGTGCTAGTTTGGAAGCACCACTCCCATCTCACTGCTACAGCTTTTCTTACAGTGGGCCGATATTGCAGGTATGTAACAAAACCACCCACAGTAACAAAAACGGCCTCCCAGGGTCCAAAACCGGTCCCCACCCCAGCATCCCACTGGGTAAATGCCCGGTGCCCACTACAGCCATTCTGGCCCTGAGCCCCATTCCCAGACATCTCAGCAGCGATTACACTATTGGACACGGAAGGGACATAATTGTGAGGACCACTAGAGGAATATTCACTAGCAAGCGATGGATTAAAGTTAGTATTAGACATGATCAACACCTCAGAGGAAAAGGAATGAGTTGGATGGCCAGACCCCCTAGCATCCATTGGACAGCCAGGCAGAGCAGAATTTAATGTAAGCAAGAGTGATGGGTCAGAAGGTGGAACAGCCGCCCCCCTGAGGCAGTCATTATCACTAAGATGTGACGTGGAATTTACAGACACTATAGGGGATCTCTCGTCAGGGAACTGTACTGTCTTGGATATTTAAATTAAATACTGTAATGACTATGGGGGGCTTGTCCTGACATCAACCATTGCTTTGGACGTGAGAATTTGTTCTATCATGTCTACGTTGGAATCAGGGATGACTATTGTTGTAACTTATCCCTTGGTTCCTCCCACTCCTCCTTGTTCCCCCTCTTCCTCCTTCCCACTTGGTATGGCCCGTGCTGTCACCTGAAGGCAGCTGTAGAATGTTAGTGGAATTATCCTGCCAAGCTAGGAGCACCTATGTTGAATTGAACTTAATAAACGCTCTGGAAACTTACAACGTGTGGACCTCATTACTACAATTTTGGTGACGAAGGAAACGGAGCTGAGCCAGGGTCAGTAAGGTGTCTCTCCCCTGGAAGAGTTTGAGCTTGGACGAGGAAAAGGAAAATAAAGAGAAGGTGATTTATGACTTACCTGCTTGAAGAGCCGGTCATTTCCTGAGTTGAAAGGAGGCTGGTCGTAATTTGAACGGTGTAAAGAACGGCACACCGGTGAACTACCCACGGGTGGAATTGTGACATGAAGTGCCAAGGTGCATGATGGCTGTGACAAGTGTGAGTTCAACGTACACCATGGATTTTTGAATTGAGGTGCAGTGAATCCCAAGTGAGAAATGATATAAGAAGGAGTCGGTAATTATTATCACTTGGACTGGGAAAGGATTAAAGGCGAAAGTAAAATCAGATTTTACCTTTGGCGTTCCCTTGATATTGTTATGGTGCAGGAAAGCAAGACTCAGGTCGGAGAACAAGGGGATCTGCGCAAGTCAATGAGGTGAGACTTTGAAGCTGTCTGAGGAGAATTGTACTGAGCAGGGAATTGTGTCAAATCTCTGACATCGCAGTGGAAACTGACCCGAGGCAGTGCGTCAAGCGATTAAAGCATGAGTGAGTGACAGCATTGGGAAATTAGTATTTCTAAACACAAAGTATTATCGGATGGCGAGTAAAGAACATCCTCTGTGAACCCGGGCATGTTAGTATAAGTGATTGAGATGAAAATTCCCGAAGGCTGGACCCAAGTTGAAAAACACAGAATTGGTGCAAGTGCATGTGGGGAGCCTTTGAAACCGTGAGAGGAGACGGGAGCGGGACAGGGTGTGCTGTAAACCCCTGCTTCCCTGTTTGAAACTGATCTTAGGCGGCGTGCTTGAGCTGCGTGAGGAAATTTGAGAAGAACAGGGTGTGCAGCAAACCCCTGGTGCAGCGTATGAAATTGATCTGAGGCAGCGCGTCATGAGTGTGATGCGTATCTCCTTAGAATTTTAACTTAAGGTTGAAAAGGATTTTAGTTTTACAAGCGTCATGAAGTGTATGATAGCCACTTTCTAGTGAAAATAAGCAAAAAGCGTGTGTTGAATCAAACTGAGAAAATTTATAAGAAGACCCGTAGGCAGCTCACACGGGTATCTGCGCAAACCATTTCTGAGTAAACTCTGTAAGCCGAGAGGGGAAGCAGGAGGCGGAGCAGGAAACAAAATCTTCTCCTCAGAATATCGCCGTCCTGAAGGAACTACCGTTTACGTAGAGCGTCAAGGGGGGCCATCTTGAATGTGAAAAACACGTTATGAAGAAACCCTGTTACAGGATCTATACGTAAAGAAATATATTATCTTAAAGCGGTAGAAGAAGGAAAAAATAAATAAATAAAAAATAATAATAATAATAACAGTCATTTATCGGAACTCGGACCACGAATTACAGTACGAAAGGCACTTCTAAACGAGTTGAAATTTGGTACTCAGTGAATGAGGTAGTTCGGAACGTTCCAACGGGGCACATCACGCACAGAGTGGCACTCGACAATAATCTTCGGAGCTTCAATAGCTGGCAGAGCACAAAGACTGTATCCTTTAAAGTTAAAGGCTGGGAAGAGTGTAACATTTGTTGTGTGAGGAAAACACATAAACAGGAAGAAGTAATTTGTGTTCGTGAATATAAGGAGGAAATTTGGGAGAAAGTTACATTAGCAAAAGCAAAATGTGTAATTTACCGCCACCTGATCCATTATTGAAAGTAGAGAGAACAAGTTTCGCTGATTGGGAAGAGAGAAAGGAGTGTTATAAAAAACGTTTATCCATTTTTGATGAGAAGGAAGAACCACTGACACAAAAAAAAAACGGAAATATTGTTACACAGTTCAGGAGCTGGTGGATGGAAAGTGTATAATAACAGAGAAAAGAGAAACATAAAGGGAACACTATAAGCAAGTAGGGAGTGCCAATCTACTAGTCAACAAAATTTACAGAGAAGAGGGAGATAACGAAATGATGATGAACAAAAGTGAAGCTAAACAGAGGTATACCATCATTATAGGTGGAGCATTTAAGGGCTTTATCGCTGGATCAGGGTCACATAGTACTGTGGTAGACAAAAACATTTGGAAGTGTGAATTGTCAATAACACTAGAAAATGAATTAGAAGAAGAAGAAACGAGTGAATACATTATCTTGAGTGGAGGAGGAGAGATGGAATGGTGTCACGTGAAGAGAAGTACTAAGATTTATAATTCGGAAGAAGAGTTTGCTGTACTGGAAGAGGAGGAACGTAGGAAATTAAGAACATTGCAAATTCCCAATAGTTCTGAGCCCAGGAGTGGGTTGGCTGTAAACTACAGTAGTATATTTACCAGGCTGGAGATTTTGAGAGTGAAAACGCCTCCATCTATTGCCAAAGAAGCAGCTATGGTCAAATTGGAAAGAAAACAGAATACGTCATTGGGAAAGGATGTTGAAGACAATATAAGCAAAAAATTAGGGAAGATAATCAGTGAACATTATATTCTGGTAGTACAAGAATGTGTCTATGAGGAAACGTGTGTGGTTACACAATCCACGATGGTAAAGGAGGAGCATTGCAAGCCTACCCGAATAAAAGATGTGAAAGCCTGGAGCTTAAAGGCACTTGTCGAATCCAAATCTAGGTCAAGTGGAAAATATGTTGATGACATGTACCTGGAAGGAGTAGTTGGTCAGAGTATGATCAAGTCTAAGAATAACAAGCAAGGAGAGTACTGGGATTGGTTATATAGTGTAGAGTCGGAGAAGGAGAGTGAAGATTCACTCAGAGACTTACCAGGTCAGCACTCTATAGGTCCGGAAGGAAGGTACAGGATGCTTATAGGAGGCTGGAAAGAATATTTGTTAGAAGACATAGGGGACACACCCACTTTCTCAAGTGGAACCCATTCGACGAAGTCGGGGGAAAGTCTAGTACCCGAAGAGGCATGTACAGAAGGAAGTACGAGTGGCTCAGGCACAGAGTGCCACAAGAGAAATTATGCTGGACCCAAAACTTATGAGGTCGATGAGAAGGAAATTGGTCGCATGAGCAGGGTTAGAAGCAAGGTAACATGGTCCAGGAAATTTCCGAAGAAAAAAAAATCCTATGGCGGTTGTCACTCTCCAGGATGGAGATGAGGTACGAGAGATGGAGGACTAGAGCTCGTCTGCAGAAAAATTGTTTGGGCTGTATGGTTCTTGAGGAGTTAAGGGGAGAGTACTAAAAAACACCCTTACCCACACTAAACCTCTCCATTAAGTTTACAGGGGAGTGTCTTGTTTCCTATAGGAACTGTGGGGGGAGCAAAGTTCCGGTTTCCACCATCACCAATCGTATATTATGGGTTAGTCCATTCATCCATCTCGAGGAAGAGATAGAACGGGGCCATGGCCCACAAGGAACACACTAACTTGGTTCACAGCACACCACAGAAGAAGGAGGAAGTGGTTAAAGCCACACGGATGTGGTTTAGCTAAACGTAGAAAATGACTCTGAGGATAGTAATCTTCTCTGTGACATATTGGTCATTTCAAGAACAGACTTAAGTGACAATTGGGAAGTGACCTCTTACCCTTGTCTTCATGATTTCCTGGAGGTCAGACACTTGTATTTCTAGGAGCATGTTGTCTAACAGTTACTTGATAATGATTTAGGGGTTGTCGGGAAAGTCAGGAAGTTGGGGTGTCTAGACCTGACATCTCCCATCCGCATTTGATATAACCAGGAGGGGGAAAGGGTTTCAGAGTCACTTTACGGTTGGTATTAAAGGGGGGGCAGAGAAGAGAGAGTCCCAGGAACCTACCACCTGTTTCTGGATTACTCCACCCCGTCCTGGCGTGGATAGTTTAACATGTAATAAGGGGCTTCCTGCCAGCTTTGGCGGAAGCTACGGGCTTATCCTATTAGGTCGTCCCAGGCGCTTAACCTGGGCTAGGGTCTTCTGTGCAGGACCCACTGTTGTGCTTCTTTGCGCTTATGTTGTTCCCCCCCCCCTTGTGTTCACCTGTCTTCTCCTCTCCTACCTTATCCCCTTCTCTTCCCCGCTCTTTCCCTTTCTCCACCCCGTTCCCGTCCTGTTGTCTCCTGCTTCCTTCCCCATCCCTTCGTGGTTTCCCTAGGGAGGATGATGTGTTGTAACTTATCCCTTGGTTCCTCCCACTCCTCCTTGTTCCCCCTCTGCCTCCTTCCCACTTGGTATGGCCCGTGCTGTCACCTGAAGGCAGCTGTAGAATGTTAGTGGAATTATCCTGCCAAGCTGGGAGCACCTATGTTGAATTGAACTTAATAAACGCTCTGGAAACTTACAACGTGTGGACCTCATTACTACAACTATCCTTTTGGCACTGATAATGTCATCTCGGATAAGTGAATGACAACCTCTGACATAACGTATCCTTTGTTCTTTATATATTTTTCCTCTTCATGGCTAATTTAATGGGTTAGCTTAGGACAGGGGCCTCCAAACATTTCAGTAATAATAGCTACTTATGTTCAATGAAGGTCATCCTGGGCGCAAATGCCTCTGCAAGTACATGTAAATGAAGATGGCCTGGAAGTGCAGCGATGTTTATTTGCTGCATTTCCAGGCTGTCTTCATTTACTCGGAAACCCTTGAAGTGAGATCAGAGTGCTGTGGGGCCGTATGTCAGTGAGTGGGGTGTTGTGGGCTTAGCTGGGCAGTGTCTGGAGTCTTATCTCTGGCACACCCGAGTTTTTCACAGGTCTTTAAAGACCATTTGTATATTTACATACCATTGTATGCCTTTGTTATTTTTCTGGTTCCAGAACCCCCTATTCCTTACAGTTGTATTTTACATTTACTAGTGTGAGAATGCATTTCATGAAAAGGAATATAAAGTAGAGTTGCCAAAAGAAAAATGCCAGCCCTGTGTTGTTTAAAAAACCTGCAAAGACCTTGTCTTGACACTAAATAGGGTTATAAATAAAGAGTATCTATTCATTTGTAATGTGACTTTTCTGTCATTGATCCCTTTAATTATCAGTCAGGAATTATTCAGGAAGCCGTAGGACACAATTAAAAGTGCTTTGTATTTATATGTGCTGTTCGAAGTGCGTACCTGTTTATTTTTGTACTGTCTGCGACATCAAAATAATGAGCTGCCAACCCTAATCATAAGACTGGAAATTTGTTGTAGGATCAGCATATTACTTATTTCCTCCACCCTCGATCCCTAAATAATGCCATAATAGCAATAGTTTAACTTATATGTGGAACCCTACGCCGCCATCAAGAACATGCTGAGTTACTTCAAGTGTCTGGAAATGCACCCTGCATTCAGACAACTCACTCCTCATTCCCCCCATTCACTTTCACGCTCACCCTGCACTCACAGCGAACACAATGCTCTCACACTGATCACATGCACTCACACCATTCACCCGCTCACCCTACACTCACAGCGATCACTCTGCACCAGGGCCGGACTGGGAACCGAAACCGGCCCTGGCAAAGTGATCGGCCGGCCTCCCCCTCTCCCTCCCCACCAGGGGGGGGGGGGATCGGGGTGCGACCGTGCTCTTTGCCAGGGCCGGTTTTCGGCCGTTTTTGTTACAGGGCCGTTTTTGAAGCTATGCTGCAAAAAACGGCCCTGTAGCAAAAACGGCCCCCTGGGATCCAAAACCAGCCCCCACCCATGCGGCCGACCGGGGGATTGCCCGGTGCCCGCAACGGCCAGTCCGGGCCTGCTCTGCACTCACAATGCACTTGCGCTGTTCACCCTGTACCTCACCCAACAGTCACTTGAGTACACTACTCACCCCGCACTCATTTGAAACCTCACTCACCTGTCCCCCTCACTGCCCAATCTGCAATCTCACTCAAACAAGTCCATCACTAACCATGCATTCATTCGTCCCACTCTACACTTACATCCACACCCGAAATAATATGGCCACCTCACTCACCCTGCAGTCACTTCTTTTACCCTACTCTCTTACTGTCGCATCACTCACAGTGCACTCACATGGGCACTCCTACCACCCACTAAGCGCAGAGGGTTAATGTGCCTCTACAAAGAACGGGTGCCATGTGGATCACAGAACTGAGTGTGAGTAAACTATGAGTAGTGCTATTGAAAAATGAAATGTTTGTCTGAAAGGGGCTATAAAGAGACGAGGTGCATTGCTGGTGAGTAGTAGTGAGGGAATTAATAGAGGAGAAAATATGGGAGGGGCGCCAAAAAAGACTATTACACCGTGTGCGGACAGTGCTAGAGCCAGCCCTGGCTGGGAGTGTTAGCCCCCCGAAGTTCGGGTCTAGTTGCACCCCTGGTGTGCTGGCAGGGTCAAAGAGGTTGCTAAAAATAAAATAAAAAGCCTACGTGTGTTGTGTTTTCACAATCTTACAGGTGTGTATAAAATAATGCAATAACAACTTAATTGGATAATAAATGCAAGTTAAACTAACCGGTGATAACTGTACTCTTTTAGGTTATGAAACCTCAGTTAGTGTCTACCATCACTGCAGATGTCTGTGTGTGTTAAAGCTAAGCAACACATAACTGAACCCTAGTTGGTTCGGAGGAATAGTGACCTTTGTATTTATAGTCCAGGCCAGTGGAATTATGCAATTGTGCGGTTTGGGCATTTTGGGCATAGTTGTGGATTTCCCGCATTTGCCACATAATCCATTGTCTGCTACATAATTTGCAGATTTAAAAAACAACTTGTTTCTAGCTCAAACTAAACTAAAACTAAAAATACACATTACCTCACAGTGGAAGGCACTTTCAAAAGGTTGACTGGTCTCCTTTCTGTTGCTTATTGCTATATGTGGGTATTAATGTGGTACTTATGAGGGGCAATAAAACCCAGGGCAGTGTTAACAAGTGTACAAATTGCAAAATAATGCAGTAAATCTATGACGAAATATGCAGCACTTTTGCAGCATAATTTGACTTTACTTGCGGCTAAATTTAGTCAACCCTGCTGCATAATTTCGCCTTCTCCTGCGGAATAATTCCAGTGGCCCTGTTTATAGTGCTATGAGGTCCCAGCCTGTGGCTGAAAGCACTGTGAATATGTAAGTCATTATTTTAAAACAATATTTACATACTCTAAGCTAGGTTGCTGCATCTGAATCCAATGCAGACATTTTTGTAAGTGCCTCCCCTATTCCAGATCTCAGCTGATAACATCCTTACATTACATCTCAAAAAGAATACATCTTTGCCACCATGAAGCCTTAAGCAGAGCCACTGGAATTATTCAGCAGAAGAGGACCACATTATGCGGCATGTTTGACTAAATTATGCAGCAAGAAAAGGTAAATTATGCGGCACAATGGGCTACATTTTGTGGTTAGCATTACTTCATTATTTTGGCATTTTAACTCAAGATAACGCTGTCAGGGGAAATATTTCACCTCATTATTACCAGTTTAACACCCAAATACAGCAGTAAGCAACTACAAGATTACCAGTGAATCTTTGCAACGGACGTTCCAATGCTCTGGAACACTTTGTCACACTTTAAGTAACTTTGGTTCTTTTGTTCCGTTTGAGCAGATTAGGGAGCAAATGCAGTAAAACTATAATTATGTGGAGAACACTGCTGATGCAGAAACTCATAATTCCAGTGGCCCTGGCTTTAAATGACTCAATCAATTAATAGCTGGTAAGAAGGCTGTTTTTTTAACTATCTGCACTACCACCACACCCTTCGCTTTCAGGCAGAGGCACCTCAAAGTCAGTATTAACCATTCAGGGGCAGTTTTTTTGTGAAAGCTGAGTCAAAGGGGTGCCAGGTAGAAGGCAAGTAGGGTTGCATTCAAATGCAGAGCCCTAATCCTCTCGATCCCTCGGCCTTCACAGTAATGGTCTAGGAGACAGAGGAAAGGAGCGAGATTCATGGATTTTCTCAAAGAGAAGGCCCAGAATGTGGAGCACTGTATGGGGACTTATTTTTATGTTTACAAATGGCCAGAGACAGCTTCTTCAGAGATATACCCCAAAGAAGGGGACAATATAAGAGTTTTTTTTAGGGACACTCATTAGTGAAGCTGGTACTGCTGCCAAGTGTGTAAGTAGACATTGCTGGTTATCATTAAGGAAGCAGATGCATCAGGACTGTGGCCCAGGCATTTGAGAGGTCCACTGCATCTCAGTTATGAATGTCTACCTTTAAAAAAGGGGCATTGGAGCTTATTTTCCTTTCAAGCATTAGGACCGAGGTGATGATCCATCATGGTGGGCAAGAGGTAAAAGATGCAGAGGAGAGAGCCTGCTACTCAGGACTGCGGTTATCATTAGTGCAGCAGGTAGAGTTGCATTGGGGTCAAAGAGTGTGAGGGGCTCACAACACCCCAATTATGTGGAGCAGTTTGTTTGGGATAATGTCTGTTTTTGTTTGATGCACTTGCTGTTTTATAAATCTCATATTTAGTGTGGTTCATAAGCTATAGAAAAAGCATTCTTGAAATCATCTCATAAGCACCAGGGGGGGGGGGCGGGGGGGGGCTGACCTCAAAACATTTTGTTTAGGGGGGCTCAGAGTAAAAATGTTTGAAGACCTCTGCTCTACATGGATAAGACATAACAACTATAGATGTAATGCAGCTGGTACCAAGGTATTAATATTAGTAGTACGTCTTCCCAATGCCACCTGATTTATTTATTTTTATTTTATTTTAAAGGTTTTATATAGCGCTGGCTACACTCGAGGGTATCCGAGCGATTTACATCAACATTGGAGATGAGAGGAAACATAAGATAAACAATATATGAGGCAAAAAACAACAAACATCACATGAGAATAAAAGTTTAAATAGAATAACATAATGATCATCGTGCATAAATCGTAATAGAGAGCAAATAGTTATGATCAGTGGGTCGTTGTTACAAGTAAACTATATAATAAAGTAGGGAGGACAAGTAAGACAGTCTCCTGAGTGGGCGGTAGTATTATGAGGGGGAAACTAGGCTCAAAGTTACCCCAAGAATTTGGTGGGGAGGTGAATTTTAAGGTCTCTCTTGAAGCTGTCTTAGGAGGGGTTGCATCGGAGGTCTTTGGGGAGGGCGTTCCAAATGGTAGGGGCCTTGCCAGAGAAGGAGCGGGATTTAGATGAGCTTTTTTTGAGAAGAGGTGGAATGAGAAGAAGGGTGTTGGAGCTGCTCAACAATCTGGTGCTGCCAGCTTTTTTGAGTTTCGTTGAGATGTATGTTGGAGTGTCCTGATAGAGGGCTTTGTGTGTGATACAGGCAATTTTGTAATAGGGTCTGCCTTCAATGTGGAGCCATTTAAGGGTAGGGGAGATGTGGTCCAAACATTGACTGTTAGTTGTTAGTCTAGCTGCGAGGTTGAGGACGGATTTGATGGGGGTGAGGTGGCTTTTGGGAGTACCAGAGAGAAGGGCATTCCCATAATCAATTTTGGATAGGACGAGAGATTGGATAATTAGTTTGAAGTCGTTGTCTGGGATAAAAGGTTTGATTTTTTTGAGGTGGCGGAGTGTGAAGAGTGCACTTTTAGCTGAGTTTTTTTACATGGGAATTGAGTGTGAGTTTATTGGTGATGGGGATACCGAGTGATTTGACAGAGTCAGTGAGGGAGAGAGAGCAGTTTAGGGCGTTAAGGTCCGCGATCCATGCTTGCATGGGGAGAGGGTTGCTTTTGGGCGAGAAGAGGATGATCTCGGTTTAGATAGCAAAAACCCTATTCTGTTTTCGTGGTTATTTGCAACACTCTCTTGCCTATTACTTTTATTAATAACCACGAAAACAGAATAGGGTTTTTGCTATCTAGAAATAATAAAAATTGCTGTGATGTACATACTTTGCAGAGTATGAAACCAAAGCGACTAATATACTCTATCTGAAAACACTTTGCCTTAGAGAAGAGTGCCCATGTTCTTTCAGCCAGTCTCAGAGAGCGTCTTTCATTATTAAGGTCAAGGGTGAACCATTTTTTAAGGGGTCATTTTTTTGGGTCTTTATTTTTAGTGGGGTAAGTTTGTCTAGAACCTCTGAGATAGTCTTATTAAAATGCTCAGTGAGTTCATTTGCGTTGGAGGAGGGGGCAGAGTGACCGAGATGGGATTTGAGTTCATGCGCTAACACTCCAGGGGTGATTTGCCTAAGATTTCTGGACATAGTTGTAGTTTTAATGTTTTGTTTAGGGGTGGTGGCACTGGGGGGGGAGATAGTAAACAGGATAAGATGATGGTCAGACCAGTCAATGGGGATGATGTTGGATAAGGAAGCTAGATCAGGTTTGGAGATGATGGCGTCAAGGGTAGCTCCTTTAGCGTGGGTGGGGGCATTGCAAATCTGCTTGAGGTCGCTAATCTCGAGAAAGTTATTGAGAAGGTTGGGTTCATTCCAGTGGAGCTTGAGATATCCAAGGAAGAGTTCATTGGAGTTGGAACGCAGTAGTGAAGAGTAGATAATATCAGAAAGTTCTTATGCAAATGGGAGGTGATCACCAGGAGGGTGGTATATGTTATGGAGTCGTATTGGGGGAGGCGTTTTTTATTTTGAGTACGGCTCCTAAGTATTCAAAGGTAGAATAGTCAGGGTTGTTACTTTGGGCGAGTTGTAATTCTTCTTCGAAAATAATTGCTAGGCCTCCCCTATTTTTTCAGATCTATCTTTTCTGAGAATCGAGTAGCCAGGGGGAGTCAGAAGGTCAAGGATGGGTGGTGAGTGGTCTTTGAGCCAGGTTTACGAAGGGAAGGCAATGTCCACATCCTCATTGAGGATGGTTTCTGAGATTTCGGTCACATGACGGACTGCTGAGCAGCATGAAAGGGGTTTCGGTTTGGAGTTAAGGGCAGGGAGGAGTTGAATGCTGGTGAGTTGGGGTGGGGCCTGGGGGAACTCAGAGACTCCGGGTTTCTGCAGGTCCCCAGAATGACAGGGATGTTGGAGTGAGGGGGAAAGGGGTCTGTAGGAGGGGGAGTGTTAAGGTAGTCATAGTTAAGGCCAGATAGATCGAAGGCGGAGTAGGTGTTTGTGGTGAGCAGTGGACTGTTAGAGCGTGGGAGGAGGGTCGTAGTGGACCAAAGATTGGGGTATGGGTGCTTTCTATGAATAGTGTTAATAGCATGGGGCCAGGGGGGGCGCACATAGGGTTTGATGGATTTAATCCGATGGAAGTCATTTCTGAGCAGTGTTATTTCAGCTGCTAGGGTCGAAAGATTGAAATCTAGGTTGCGAAATAGCTGGAGGAGGTTGGGGGGCGGAGTCGCGGCTAAAGGAGGGGTTATGGACGGAGTGGTTAGGTAGTGAGGGTTGGACGCATGGAGTCATAGTTTTAAAAGGGGGTGGTAATGTGAGAAGTTCTATGTTGGGAGGAGGATTGGGGAATGCCAGGGGAAGGGAGGGGAGTATAAGCCTGGGAGTGGTAGGGAGGGGGGGGGTTAGGTGTGATGTGTGCTGGACTGGAAGGGTGAGAGGGGGAAGGGGAGTAGGTGGAGGCAGGGTATGCGGGGCCAGGGGGGAAGTGGGAGCGGTGAGGAGGATGGGCATGCAGTTTACGAAGGCAGGGGAGGAGATATGCGGGGCATTGTTCGATGAGGGGCTAGTAAGACGGAGAGGGGGAGTAATAGGGAGTGTCTGAATTGGTCGGTCATTAGGGGATGTGGGGGTTTGGCAGAGTGAATTGTGGGGGTAGCTGGGGGATGGTTCAGGAGACGAGGGAAGGGTAGGATTAAGGTGAGCGGAGTGTTGTTACGAGCAGGACTTTCATGGAGGAGTGGAGTAAGACTCTGGGGGGCAGAGGGGGGTTGGCGGGGGTCTGGAGGGGGGCAGGTGAGGAGAGGTGGAATTGGATAGCACTAGGGGGAGGTTCGAGTGCGACTGACAGGGTAGGAGCATTTGCCAGGGGACTGTCATTTTGGAGAGGGTTAAGAGTAGTGGCGGCCGAGGGGGGTCCAGAGGGGGATTGGGACTGAGGGGATGTTGGAGGGGGAGTAGAAAGTGAGGGGGATTGGGACTGAGGGCATGTTGGAGGGGGAATAGAAAGTGCCAGGTGGTCGGACAGAGTGTTTAAAAGGAGTTCGAAGATTAGGAGGTGCTTCTCAGAGGCTTGGATCAGAATATATCCCGTTTTGTAGATGGAAATGGTTAATTTTAACAGGAAAAAGATGGGAGGGGGGAGTGGCGAGTTTATGACCATGAGGGATTTCAATCGAGCTAGAAACTGGAAGGTGTAGAAGGAAGGTGCTCTTCCATTTAGATGGGCGTCTGGTGTAGAAATAGTAGTTAGTTTTAATGGGGGATGTGAGGCTGTGATAGTTATCTTCAATGAGGGTTTCAGGATTACGGGTGAGGAGTTTATGTTTGAAGTTCTTTTTGGCATTTTTAGAGAGGATGGGCGGTATGGAATTGTCCAGGAGTTGGAGCAATGTTTGATGAGTGAGAGGGGATTGTTAGTTAGATCCTGAGAGGGGGGAGGTGTGTAGGTGGTATTGAGGTCGGACATGGTGGTGAGGCTATATTGGGGGAAAAGAAAACAAAAAGTGGAGAGTGGACAGGGAGGGGCAGGCAAGGAAGTGGGGGGTAATAGTGGAGGGAGGTTACAGTGAATAGTGATGCGTGGGAGGATATGAGAGGGGTGGGGGAGGGAATTTCTATCTGGGTCTTTAGCAGGTGGGGTGGTGAGTATAGGAACGGGAGATGCAGTGATAGCGCGTATGAAGGTCGGAGAAGTGCGGAGTGATAAGGAGAGTACGTGAGAGAATTGTGCAGGATACCAGGGGGGACAGGATATCCACTGACTTCGTTAGAGCTAAGATTTATCTCTCAAATATCAGCTTGAAATATATTTGCGAAATTATCAGGTTTCAAAATACACGTAGTTTTGTGTTGAATAGACACTTTTAAATGTTAGTCAATACGACTAATTCAACCAACCAAAAGTGTCGGATTTAGTAGGTTGGGCTGCACACAGGAGAGCTACTTACAGGTGGGTGGAGAGCTACCAGTAGATCACAAGCTACTCATTGGAGAATCCTGGCTTAGGAACACCGATCATCATTATGGAATCAGCACTGGCAGGTCTACTTTTAGTGGGGCACAGGGAGTTGTTAGGTTTATGACCGAGATTGGCCCCAAAGGAAGAAGAAGAGGGAAAACTATCCAGAGTCAAGTGCCCAGTATGAGCGCCTAAGCTTTGAGTACTCGAGGTATTGGAAGTTACCCCTTTGTAGTTAAGCGCCCATAAAGGCACATGACTAGGAATTTTCTGATGGTGATTAGCAGTGGGAACATCATCGGATATGGGATCGGCACCTTATTCACAGGAGTCACGGTCTGGGTACAACAGCAGATGGTCTGGAAATGGTTGCGGGTAGATCAATTTTTCCAGTAACTGCATGCTTGTTGCTAAAAGCTAGAAGCTTGTCCAGTTACGCTAGGAGTCCCACAAGGTTCCTCGCTATCCCCTATACTCTTTGACTTATTCATGGAACCACTCACTGATCTGCTACAAGCGTCCAACGTGCAATTTCACATGTATGCTGACGATACCCAACTGTACCTCAAGGTCAACACCCCTGACGACATCAATCTGCTTAACACCACTCTTAAGTCCACCCAAACATGGCTGGCAGAAAATCACCTCAGATTGAATGCTTTGAAAACCGAATTCCTCCTTTTTGCTCCACCTGCCAACGTCCCGATAATGCACAATTGGATCAAACACCTTATAGCACTCAACGTTCAACCAACCATTGTGGATTCAGCTAAATCATTTAGTATAACTCTGGACTGCAACCTCAATATGCAGAAACACATTAATAATGCCACGAAGGGAGCAACCTTTCAGATTTATACACTAAGGAAGTTGAAACCTTTCCTACCTCCCACTGACTTCAAAATGGCGGTTCAAGCTCTAGTTCTACCACAGCTGGACTATGGAACTGTCTATGCGGTCTCCCCAAAGCCATTACAGCTCCCCTAAGAGCCGCCACCAACGCAGCTGCAAGACTCATCACTGGCTCGAAAAGAAGGTCCCACATCTCCCCTGACCTAAAATATCTAAACTGGCTGCCATTTGAAGCCAGAATTCACCTGAAAATAGCCTGCATGACACACAAGGCCTTAAATCACCATGCTCCCAGCTATCTCACACAAAAACTCACAATATCCGGGGGGGAAGAGATCCACAAGCAGTGCGGAAAACCTCCTTTTGAAACCACAAAAATTCAACAAGAAAAAACTTACGAACGATCATTCTCAGGAATGGCACCCAGGATATGGAATTCCCTTCCACTGGACATAAGACTGAACCCCTCCACCTCATCCTTTAAATGGGAAGTAAAAGGAATCCTTATGGCAAAATTCACCTAAACATAATCCCAGGTTTTCATGACCTTGAATCGTCAGCCCGCCCTTACTCTACACCTTACCCCTTTGCAGTTTGTATACTCAACATTTTGCTATATATATATATTTTTTTTCCCTCATTATACTACTGATTCACAAGGCTGCTCCTGTTCTGTACCATGTTGTTATACTTTTGTCTTCATGAATAATGCTGTGCTCTATGGTCTCTCAATGTATGATATAACTAAACTCATCTACTGTAAAGAGCTCTGATACCTGCAAGGGTCTTGTCTGCGCTCTATAAAAGTTTCAAATAAATAAATAAAGAATTGGTCAGTGATGTAATCATGGATTTTAGGTTTAAAGTATTTTTATTGGAGGAGTACACAGAAAGAAAAATGGAAAAAGCATTTAAGCGTTGACATTCGTGCTACAGACTTGGGAGCCCCTCTTAGAGCGGTGTCCAACACCCCGCAATTTCTATGAAAACTATGCGAGCTTCACACCCATATGCATAACATCCAACAATACCCTGAGGTAACTAAAAAATTCTCTGTACACACCCCCTTTATAGGAACAGTTCCCCCCAACACCCTCTCACTCTCCCCCCCACCCTGCCCCCCTACACCCCCCCATCCAGTGCCCTGCTCAATCAAACATACTCCTATCCTCCCTCGACCCTCCCCGCTCACTCCCCCAGGTTCAAAGGCCGCTAGGCATTGTATTCAATCGAAGGTGTGATTCTCAATAATCTCAAGTATCTTGGACAGGTCGATTCCCTGAACTCAGTGGCCAACAGTGCATGGAAGGGTTGCTAGTGGTCCTCAAATTGTTCCACATCCCCGGCCAACATTAGGGACAGTTTCTCCATGCCCAGGACATGCCATAACCTGTGCAGCCAACCTGTGATGGATGGGACAGTGGTAGAGCGCCAGAGTATTAGGACGTTTTGAATCGCTGAGCCCAGTGCTATGGCAATTTGTCTGCCCCTGCGCGATTTCAGCGGATACATCAACCCATTAGGTAATCCCAAAAGGACATATGCCGGGAAGCGGGGCAGCTCTATCTCAAAGTGGGCATCTATCTCATCAAGTACCTCTTTCCAATAAGGAAGCAACAGCGGGCAGTCCCACAGAACATGTGTCAAAGTGCCAAGCTGTCCACACTCCCGCCAACAGGTGTTACCAATATGTCTATTCATCTCGTGTAGCCGTTCCGGAGTGTGGTACCAGTAAGTAGACACCTTGGTGAAAGTTTCCGTTAGGCCTACATGATAAGCAGAGTGGTGTGCACGATATGAGATCTGGTCCCATTCCCTGTGGCTCAATGACCTACCCAGTTCCCTATTCCAGCGTTCTCTACCAAGATTATGATCGTGGGTGGGGGGGTGTTGCAACATCTTATAAAGATCTGTGATTAGTTCCGCATCTGAGGTGCGGGTCGCCAACCACCTCTCATACAGTAGTAGCTTCCTATCAGCTGAGTCTCGTACCTGCGGTTGTAAAGCCCAGTGCCTCACCTGTCAGTAACGCATCCTGTCCGACTCTAATAATTGAAATTCCTCTTTGAGATTCTGAAAAGGGAGGACTCCGTCCGGCCCATACACGTGAAAAAGAGCCCTGCATCCAGCCGCCCGCCAGTGTGTAAAGGCGCCCGGGGCTGTCCCAGGTGTGAAGTCAGGGTTGTCCGCAATAGGCGTAAACAGAGAGGGAAACGTGGTGAGATCATATATCGGATTGGTGGCATCCCACACTCGCAATGGTACCCGTGTTACATAAGATGCATAAAGGTTCGGGGGACGGTGCGCTCTGCGCAGGAAAGGCACCTCCTGTAGGGGACGGCCCGCCACCGCCTAGTCCTGGAAGAGCCAGTGCTTGTCCGATTCCCACCGGCTCCATTCCACCAGGTACCGCAACTGTGCCGCTTGAAAGTATTTGCGCAAGTCTGGGATACCCAGTCCCCCTGACTCCGGCGCCAGCAATGAGAGAGCCCTCTTCATCCGGGGCCTGCGGCCCTGCCACACAAAGTGGGATAAGGCCGATTGCGTCTGTTGAATCCAGTCCTTGGGCGGCTGCAACGGCAACGCCCGGAACAGGTATAAGATCTGGAGGAGAACCGTCATTTTTACCGCCGCAACCCTTCCCAGCCAGGATATCATGCCTTTACTCCACCTCCCCAGTTCCTCTTTAATCTTTCTACCCAGAGTTGAGTAGTTGGCTGCAGCCGTTGCCTGCAGCGTGGGTGCCAACAAAATACCCAAATACTGGACCTGACTGGTCGACCACTGCATGGGAAAGAGGGCTTGCAATCTCCGTTGCGTCTCAGGCATGAGAGAGAGATCTAGGGCCGCCGACTTCCCCACGTTCATCTTGAATCCTGCCGCCCGGGAAAAGGCTTCTAGTTCGTCAACGCACGCCGGCAAAGCACGCCTCGGTTCCTCCAAGGTCAAAAGCACATCGTCAGCGTAAAGACTGACTGTGTGTATATATCCGCCCATTTTCACACCAATCGCGTCCGTATTCTGCCGTATTCTCTGGGCAAAAGGCTCCATATACAGAGCGAAGAGAAGCGGTGCCTCGCCCAATATTAAACCTCCGTGAGTTACAACCATTCACCCGAACTACCGCCGACGGGAACCGGTAACAGTTAAATACCCATGAACGAAATTTCCCGGCGATGCCGACCTTCTCCAGCACCTTCTCCAAATAAGGCCAATGCACCCGGTCAAAAGCTTTTTCAGCATCAACCGACAGGAACATTCTTTCCCTGGGGATCCGCGACGCTTTCTCCAATATATGTACCACTCTCTTGGTGTTATCCACCGTCTGCCTCCCAGGTACAAAACCGGCCTGATCTGAATCCACCAGACCTGGCAAATAGAGCGCCAATCTGGCCGCCAAGATTCCGGTGTATAATTTGAGGTCAACATTTAAAAGGGAGATTGGGCGGTATGAGCTACACTGGGCCCTGTCCTTCCCTGGTTTGGGAATGACCGACACCATGGCTTGTAAAAGATCCGGCGGGATTGCTCCTGGTTCGGAGAAAGAGTTAAATAGTTTTGTCAGAATAGGCGCCAGTGTGGCACCAAACGTCTTATAAAAGAGCGCCGAGTAACCATCCGGGCCAGGGGCCTTTCCAAGCTTGAGCCAGGAGATGGCGGCGATAACCTCCTCAGTCCGGATCTCCCTCTCCAGATATTCCGATTGAGGCGGCGCTAGGGACGGGAGGGTCACCGAGTCCAGGTAAGTCCCCATCTCCTGTGCCAGAAGGTCCCCCCAGTATATAAGTTGTCATAGAAATGGCGGAAGGCTTCTGCGATCTGCGCGTCGTCTGAAACCAACCTTCTGGCCCCCACTGCAATCTCTTTCACTCGTTGGCGTTCGAGAAGCACCCTAAGTTTGCTCGCTAGGAGGTGACCACATTTGTCCCCACCTGTATAATAAGCATGCTTCAGCCGCAGTGCCGCGTATTCCGCCCTGTCCATATCTAAGGAAGACAGGAGTTTCCTCGCCGCCTTTAGTTGCTTCCAGACCCTAGGAGCCCCCGTGCGGCGATGCACTTCTTTGAGCTCTTTAACCTTTTGTGTGAGTTCTTCTCGCTTCAGCCTTCGATCTCTATTCTCCGCCGAGGAGATTGCGATAAAGTCCCCTCTAACCACCGCCTTGAGAGGCGCCCACTGCGTGGCCACTGACGTGTCCGTGTTATCATTATGTGTTTGAAAGTCCCTGATCACCTCCGTAACGCGCTGCACCACTGTTTTCCTATGCAAGAGAGCGTCTCTAAGGCGCCAGGTTCCGCGAGGAGCCTGATCAGCCGGCAACGAGAAGGATCCCGCGACCGGCGCATGGTCAGATAAGGAAATGACCCCCATCTCTGATGTCATAGCCAAAGCACGGACCGGGTCAGTGACCAGCAGATGGTCCAGTCTGGCATACGTTTTATGCGCGTGGGAGTAGAAGGAATAGTCCCGGTCCGCGGGGTGTAGGTCGCGCCAAAGGTCATGGAAATCTAAGTCTGCCAACTGGGATTTCGTCAGCTGTGAGAGTGCACCCGACTGTGGAGACCGTTGGGCCGACCTGTCCATTCCTGAGTCGAACACCATATTTAAATCACCACCCAGAATAATGTGCCTATCTGGAGATGCTGTTATGTCAGTCAGTGCAGAGCGTATGAAGCTGTCATTCGGGCGAGTATATTGTCCCGATGGTAAAAGTCAGGGTCCCTAGTTTAAATCTGTGTGCTAATAATCTCCCTTTCTGCTCCGCGAATTTGTGTAGTACCTCCCCCCGAAATGAAGCAGATACTAAAATCGCCACCCCAGCTGTTTTGGTGCCATTCGAAGAGAAAAACTGTGAGGGAAATTTGCGTGTGCGTAGTCTATGGCAATCTCGTGTGAGTAAATGAGTTTCCTGAAGGAGACAAATGTCAGCCTGGGTGTTCTCCAACAATGACAGGACTGCCCTCCTCTTAATCGGGTTGTTAAGCCCTTTAACATTAAGGGTCACTATTTTAAGGGATGCCATAAGGAATCGGAACCAGTAGGCATGCATTGTAAATCTTCATTGGGGAGGGCCGAAGTGTGAGTCTGCGCAACAACATGACCCTCTTCCTGTCTTCGCGGCAATAGCAAGAGCACTGAACGAACCAACCCCCCCCTCCCCCAACTCCCAGCCCCAACTCGCTCCCCAAACTCCCCCTTCCAAACCCTCCTCCCGAACCCTCCAGCTCCCTTTGAAATAGTCCCAGTCAAGTCCCTAGCAGACAAGTCTGTGGTATGTTACCTTAGTGGACGTCCAGCCACACGTGTCCAACCCATCGCCTCCCCCCCCCCCTCACCCCAAGCCAGCAATCGCAGTAATGCTATGGTGGTCTCCCCCCGGAGCAGCTTCATGCGGTTAGTGCAACCTCATCTGTAACCCCCAGATCTCTGGAGACAGTCCGGATGGCCTCTTCCATCTCTGCCCTAATAGTCGGGGAACCCGGCCTCCAGGATCTCCCCGATGTTCTTCGCCTTGCGACTCTCTGCCATTCTCCGTCGGCGGTGCGTCTCCTCCGCGGTGTGCGGGACTCCTCTTCCTCCGTAGTGATACCCAATACTTCACAAGTGTCCTGCAAAGATCGCAATTGGTGTGTCTCTCCGTTCCACTTGAATATAATACAGAAAGGGTGACCCCAGGAGTAGGGCGTCTCGTGCTGTCGGAGGAAGTCTGTCACTATCTTAAATGCTCTACGCTTTTGAAGCGTGATTGTGGAGAGGTCTTGGTACAGGGCCACCAGGTGACCACGGAATGTTAGCAAGTGTTCCTTCATCGCCTCCGCCATTATCCGTTCTTTCAACGGGAAGTCAGGGAGGAAAGCCAGTATGCCCGGCGGTGGGCCAGTCGCCCATCTTGGGGGTCCCACTCTGTGTGCCCTATCAATCCTTATGGGAAAGTCAGCTCCCTCCCCTAGGACGTCCTGGAAAAGTTCCTGTAAGTACTTGACTATGTCCGGGCTCTCTTCCGAGGTCGGCACACCCCGGACCCTTATGTTGTTTCTTCGGGACCTATTCTCCAAATCCTCGTTATGCAGTTGAAGGTCTAGTTGTTGTTCTCTAAATGTCAGCACTTCCTGCTGCAGAAGTGTAAGTTCTTCGTCTTGTCGCTGCGTGGAGCATTCAACCGTGGCCACCCTTTCGCCCAAACCATCTACCTCCCTGCGTATTTCTCGCACTTCTCCTGCCACTTCCTGTTTCAAGGCCTGGAAGTCTTCCCACAATGTGCCAAAGAGGGATTCCAAAAAAGATCTGGTAACTGGGGGTTCTGCCGTAGCACCAGAATGTGAGCCGCCAGCTGCGCCCGGTGAGGACGGGGCCTTGTCTCCTTTGCTCCGAGACCTGCTGAGCATCTCCGGTAGTGTGCGGTCATTGCGTTTACCGTCTTTCTGTCCAGCCATTTTGCCAATCCTCCTGCCGCTCCGCCCGACTCTTCGGGCCTCCCCCTACAGCGCCAGTCCCGGTCTCCGCGTCTAGGCCAAGGTGAGCGCTGTACTGCGCCACACTCCGTGGTCCACTCCTCCGATATTGCTTTCCTACCTTGCGTATGGCCGAGGGCGGGTAATCAGCACTCTCCGTCCGTGAGGCTTCTCATGCATCAAGCCCTCCGGGCGAAAAGCCCTGTAGAGCCCTCCTAATGGCTTCGGTCTCCCAGCAAGGCCGCTAACAAAGTCTCAGGGTCAGGGCAGCGGCTCAGCAACAGGGCCTCTGTGTCGTCCTGTACAGACTCTCCAGCGAGCCCCAAGCCGCTCCTCCGCACCAGCCAATGCCAGTCCTCAGGTCCCTCCCTGCGAACCCTCCGGGCGAGTAATCAAGCTCCAGGCCTTGCCACTCCACCTCTGACTGCCAATGTCTCCCTGTGGTGGCCCAGAGTGGCTTCCCTTATGCTCAGCCCCCAGCCGCGACCTTCACTCTTTGCGGCCTGTCCCGCCTGGATGCCACCGGCGCGGCCGCGATGGGCCTCCGCAGCTTCCGAGGGCCGGACACGACTCCGGCCGCCAAGTCTCGGGGGATCTCTTCGGTGCTCCGAAGGTTCGGGTGCTGCGCTTTGCCGCGCCCGGCTTCTCCTATCCTCGAGCCGCTCTCCAAGGGGGCCCCTGAGTCTCCGCCGGGCGCCCGCGATGTTCCGTCCCCTGCCGATCCTTGCGCTCCGGGGCTGAAATGTTCCCCGGGGTCCCACCAACCAGTTCCGCCGCCTGGGGCTCAAGGCCTGCACCTCTGCTGAGTGCACTGACCTGTGTCTGGCGAGCCTCTCCGCCTGTCCGCCTTCCTGCGGCTCGGGCCTCGTGTCACTCTCCAGCCCAGGCCAAGGCCGCAGACTCCGTTTGCCGCCAGTCCGGCCTCCAAGGGGGGGGCGAGTGCTTCTCCGGTGCGACGCGGTCCTACTCCGGACACCGTCAATCAACGCCACGGGCAGCCTGCTCAGTCCCGTGCAGCTCCACGCCGGTCCTTCTGGACCCTCGTTCCTCCGCCTCCTCGCAGTGCGCTTCGGTGTCCGGTCTACGCCACTGCTCCGGCCCCGGACGCCTTCGCCCAGACACCCGGCTCACCAAACTCGGCGTGTTCGTGCACTGTGGGTTTCGGTCACCGGCTGACAGCAATCCGGCCGCTTCCTCTGCTTTCCCCGCTCCCCTCAGCGGTTCCGGGGGGGAGAATTAGCTTAGATCAGGGCTTGGGGCCTGGATGGGCACGGGAGCTCCGGAGAACACGTCCTCCTACTCCGCCATCTTGGCCACGCCCCTAATCATGGATTTTAGAAGCCCCTACCCAGTTTTCAAATCTAAGATAAAAGCAGTGTAAGAGGCCTGGTCAGAGGAGATGGGAACAGAAACATCAGGTGCCGTGGAAGAACGCACCAAATTATTAGCGACATCCTAATCGTTCGTCATCTCGGCCAATGGGGCATAGCGGTTACTGCAAGGTAAAGCATCCTCAAATGTAGACTGTAGTTGCTAGACAGAATTGGAGTGTACTAGTGATGTTATGTTATGTTAGGGGAGATTTATGTTATGTTATGTTATTTTATTTTATATAGCGCACGCATGCCGCAGCCAAGAGGCCTCCCGGCGCTTTGGAGAATTGGATAACACAACACATCAGAGAAGGCAGGAGAGACAAAATCAAACTGTAGAAAAGAGGAAGGTCTTCAATGCCTTCCTAAAAGGAAGCAAGTCAGGAATTGAACGGAGAGGAGCCGGCAGAGAGTTCCAGAGGGCAGCCGCCAGCACTGAGAACGAGCGTCTACCCATTCTAGCTCTTTTAAAATGCGGCACAATGGCGAGATTCAATCCAGCTGAGCGGAGGGTTCTAGCAGGGACATAGTGCAGGACAGTCTGTGAAAGAATAGGAGGGGAGGCTAATTTGAGAATTTTAAAAGTTAAGCAAAGAGCTTTAAACTTAATTCTTTGCTCTATCGGTAGCCAATGGAGATCCTGGATGGGTCGACGAGCTGAGACAAACTTTGGGAGGCCGACAAGCATCCTGGCCGCCGCATTTTGGACCCTCTGAAGGCGGGATAGTTCAGCCTGATTTAGACCCAAAAACAAAGAATTGGCATAGTCCAATCTGGTAAGAACTAGAGCTTGGACTATAATCTGTCTGGTCTCCGCATCAAAAAACTTAAAAATAGGTCGCAGACACTGCAGAGTACCTAGACATGCGCCAGCCACACGCTTAGTATGGGAGGTGAAAGAGAGCTTATCATCAAACCACACCCCGAGGTTTCTGACTTCAATCACGGGGGTGGGAACAGGGCCTAGATCAGAAGGCCACCATTGATCTCCCCATAACCCACTTTCCCTACCAAAAATAATGACCTCGGTCTTAGAGGCATTAAGTTGAAGCCGATTGTTCGCCATCCAGCCAGCAACAGCTTTTAACGCTGACTGGAAGGTGGGGGCGTCCATGTTGGGGTCACCATTAAGTGCCACCGCCAGCTGCGTGTCATCGGCGTATGACACTAAGGAGAGACCGAAACTATGGGCTACCTCCACCAAAGGCTGAACATATAAATTAAATAAGGTAGGGCTAAGAGCCGAACCTTGGGGAACACCCTGAAGTATAGGGCGAGAAGCAGAGACAAAAGGAGGTGTAGACACTTTGAAGCCTCGATCCTTAAGAAAGGAACGAAACCACTCAAGTGCCACCTCTCCAACTCCTGCCTCCATCAGACGATGTAAAAGAATCTGATGGGACACCGTATCGAAAGCGCACGCACACCAACAGGTCTCTTGGTGCTAAGTTGGCCCAAGTGCGGTTGTTAACCTCTTGCGTGCTGGTGACGAGCTCAGCTCGTCATGCAATACAGTGGCCGTGTGCTGATGACGAGCTGAGCTTGTCATGTCCTCCGAGGAACGCCCACGCGTGGATAATTACCCCGCTGTGCTGGGCGTTCCATTGAACGGGTGTGGACATGACGAGCTCAGCTCATCATCAGCACACGGCCACCGTGCTGCATGAGGAGCCGAGCTCGTCATCAGCACTGCGGCGCCATGTGCGGCCCCCCTCCCCCCGCGCCGTGGGGGAATAAGCCCCACGGCGAAGGGGTTAACAGTGAGTATGTTTTACCCACAGTATGTTGCTCCTGGGCCTGAAGAGTATGTTTCTTAAACATCCCCTGGATTTGATTTTGCTTGTTTGTGCTGCCTGGGGGTGGAAAACTAATGGGGGGAGGAGGCGAGGCAGCGGGGGGCTGCAGCGAGTATCTCCTCACATTCAACCAACAGATTGTCTTGGCGGTCAAGCACACAATTGCCTCCAGCATGTTTTTTGCAAATTTGTGGTTTTCTTTTTTACCAACCCCCCCCTCGACCCTCCCCCATCCCCTTCAGTGACATTCCTTTTCCCCCATTTGTAGATGATAAGGGGCGTATACCAGAGCTGAAAACAGAGCTATGAAATGGTGGATTTGAACATTTTCAGTGAGGCAGACTAGAACTATCAAGGCAACAAGCTTACTTATCAGATCAATGCAAACTGACCCAGTCAAACAGTTTAAGATGCTTAGATGCAACTAGGGGTTGCAAGATATAGCAAACAACAGTACATTTTGGTTGGGAAAACAGATGTTAGGGGAGGCCCAGCCTCCTCCGGGTATGGACGGGCCCGCCCTTGGACCAAGCTTTGTGAAATAGCGCTGTTGATGAATCCCAGGTGAGCGTCCCAGGGTTGTAGGACTTGGAGTCCCTATAGGTGGCGGCAATCAGCTGCAGCGGCTCCCCTGTTAGGCAGATGACAGCGTGGGTTCAGTTATGAAGCCCCCACTTAGCAGGTCTTCAAGAAGGTCTGTCCACCACCCCCAACAAGTGCAAATGGTCCCAAAGTGAAAAGCAATACTCCCTCCTCTTGTGACTCTAGAATTGTCCCCTTTAGGTTAGAGAGTTTTGTGTAACACTATTGAAGGCTCAGAAGGAGACACCCTAGTTCAGTAATGTTTGAGCTCAGCTCAATCAGGAGAGAGGAGTTAGCCTAAGTGCTAGGGCGGTCGACCTCGAATCTGGGGAACTGAGTTTGAGTCTCAGCAATGATGCTGAACATCCTGTGATTCATTCTGGGCAAATCACTTAATCGCCCCATGCCTAACAAAAAATGAATGTGTCCTCATGTAATGCAACTGGTGCTATGTAAAGTGCTCTGATACCCGCTTTGGGTCAAGTTCGTGCTATATAAAACTCTGTAAAAAAAAATCCAGTCTCCTTTGATACAGTCTCACCACAACACTGTCTACATGTCCTTTTGACAGCAAGTGTCTCCACTCCCTCTCACTTCTGGGATGTGACGTGGTTGTTGCAGAAGAGGCTGTTGAACTTGGTAAGCTGCTAACAGGATGGGTCGTTCAATTGGTGGCTGTAGTTCTTCGACAACTGCAGATACTGGTGGTGGGAGCACACTGCAGGCATTGGACCTACTTCTGGGTCACTGGAGCAGCAGATGGGTAGCCATTTAGACAGGGACACAGCGGCATGCTAGCAGTCACAGTGAGCACTTTGTAAACGCAGCAGTGGTGGCGGTCACAGGCACAAGTCTTAGCTTTGATGCAAAGATCTCCAAGGTCACAGTTGTTTCACTTTACCAGCGAGGACACTCCCAATCGTTCTTATTGCACTGCCGCGAGGTTAACGGCCACTTCCGCAATTTACTTTTGCCACCTCACTTCTGGAGAGACTGTGCCCATGCTATCGGGCTCACCAATCAGTCTTTGCCGTCTCCATGATTCCCTTGGTTTGACCCTCAGCACTAGGGTCTGGGTCTGTTACTCAAACACCTCCTGCAGGGTTGGCAGGATATTTCCTGCTCTCAGTAGGCCGGCTGGCTTCCAGACACTTAAGGTCAGAGATACAGCTCTCCCAGCAAGACAAGACTCCAGGGAATAACCCCTGTCATCTGGGAAGTTGGCTGTAAGACAGACACCAGCTCTGGGTGCACAGCAGTCCTCACGCTATGCTGCAGAGCAGAGTGATGCTCCCTGTAGTACGGTAGTCTCCATCCAGGAGTGTTGGACCTGGCCTCGTGGCGTGGCCCCACTCCTCCTGCATGGCGGGTTCCGGACTACCTCGACCCCTGTACCCCGGCCCAGAGCGGCACCTTCCACGAGTGCCGCCCCTCCGGGCCGCCCCCAGCTCTCCCCCGACGGAACTCGACCTCATCTACTCAACCCACTCGGCTGGCCCGGACCCTTTCCCGGAACATCGTCCCCGGCCCAGCCGCCATCTTGGACCCTCCACGACCAGGCCTCGTGGCCTCGGGTCGACCTCAGCCTCAGGCCCAGCCAAGCCCCGACATCGAGGCACCACCATCCACCCAGGGGATAAAGAGACCACTTGACGAGTCAATGGGAGAAGGAGTTTCGATGGTCCCCCATCTGCCTGGTTTCGATCGCCCACAGCCTCCCTGGGCGCTGGCTCCACCCCCCTGCTGGGTGTCTGGACTCCTCATCCCGGACCCCCCGACCTTCAAGTGCGAGGGTCCGGACATCAAAGGGCACCAGACCTATAACTGGGGCAGCTCCGGAGCAGGAAGGCAGTTGTATCCTGGAGTCGAGAGACACCGAGACAAACTCATCCGTGGAGTCCTGCTGGCGCTGCCGCGGCTCATCTTCGTGAAACATCCTTGGGATCCTGCTGGCGCTGCCGCGGCCCACCTTCGTGAACCATCCTTGGAGTCCTGCTGGCGCTGCCGCGGCTCATCTTCGTGAACCATCCTTGGAGTCCTGCTGGCGCTGCCGCGGCTCATCTTCGTAAACCATCCTTGAAGTCCTGCTGGCGCTGCTGCGGCTCATCTTCGTGAACCATCCTTGGAGTCCTGCTGGCGCTGCCGCGGCTCATCTTCGTGAAACATCCTTGGGGTCCTGCTGGCGCTGCCGCGGCCCACCTTCGTGAACCATCCTTGAAGGCCTGCTGGCGCTGCCGTGGCTTATCTTCGTGAACCATCCTTGAAGGCCTGCTGGCGCTGCCGCGGCTCCTACCAGAGAACCCTCCAGCTCGAGGATTGAGAGCTGTGCATCAGGCATCTCTGTACCAGACCGGTACCAAGACTGTCCCGCTACCCCCTTCCCCCAGCGACTAGAATTGAAGGGATCCCAGTATCCTGTTCCTTCTGTATCGTGAAGATAACCTGCCTAAAGAATACCAATAAAAGTGTTACGAACCTGTCTTTGTCTGGTGTCCATCTGTGGGGGGGTGGTTGCCCGTCCGTACGATCTGAGGAGAGGACCCTCGCCAGGAGGCCTCTCCCCCTTGCTCGGCCTACCCTCAGGTTTCCCGTCTAACAAGGAGTAACCACAACAGATGCACAAAGAGAGGTGAGCTTTCTATACCTAGTGTATCAACAACCACACTATGCAGTGATCATTGGAAATACAAAAGGCTGGCTCACCTAAAAGATCCTTTCCACACTGAAAAGGAAACTTCAGTCCCACCATTCACCGCCACCATTTTCCAAGTGGTGTCACTACAGGAAGACTAATCAACAGCTCCTCTCAGCAAAAGGGCTTCAGTGAAATTCTGAAGGTGTCTTGTCTCCACCCTCCAGCTTTAGGAATGTCAGCAAAACACTTCCACTGTCTGTGAAAACAATCTCAGCTCCAGCTTGTGCACAGGAGCAGATTCGGGGCTTCCAGAATGGAATCCAGAGGCATCCATTACACGGGCACACTTGTACATATTGCATGTACCAAACAAGACACAACATAAACACACACAGCATATATTTGGAATGTTAGCACAAGGGTTAGGATTAGCACACTGAAGCAGAACTTCACATTGGTGGGGCCTCCACTCCAGTGACACAGATAAAAAGGCCTGATCATGACTATGCATTCACAAAACACAGTATGCTGTGCCATCGATCTACATGCTTAACCCGTGGCAGGCTGGTAGTCCACTATCAGGACAATGAGGGCATGCTTGACATGTCCCTCCAGGTCACAGGATAGGTCCATGACCTCCGTCACGTCAAAGGACAGCATAGGCCTCTATGCACTAGATTAACACAAGTCTAAGGCCAAAATTAAATAATCTCTGGGGCACCAGCTACTCACAGTCGAGTTTTCAGGATAGGCAACCTGACATACCTCACAGGGGACATTCCAGTCCCAACAACATGTTCAGGCAATATTATGTTTTCCTAAATTAATATGGCTTCCTATATGGTCTTTCCACTCTGTACGTGTAAATCTGATGTTTTGTGGGTTCTAAACAAGTGCACATGTGTGTCTTAATGTATAGTCACTTGTCTAAACAAACATTATTTCTATGCACACATGCAGTAATAGCCGCTCTGCAGCCTGTAAACGGTGACAATGTGGAGAGCTGCTGAGTGGCCTGTAAACCTGATGAGGGGCCTGTAAGTCACAAGCTACAGCCCCTCTACATGAGTTCAGAACAGAAAGGATCAGCCAACCGCAATACCTGAAGTGGTAGTACCTAAGAACAGATTGGTTCCTTGGCAACACACTAAAAAGGCCTTCACACCCCTGACCCTGGCTGCTTGCAGGACACACCTGAAATAATTCCCACTCACCAGTGTCAGTCTTCCTCCTTTGCCTTCCCACTGCTCAACCACAATTCTAGCAGCACAGCTCAGTTCACCAGAAAACAAAACATGAAAGCAACTACAATTAATCACCTTTAACCTTCCAAACCATAGAAGAATTCATCAATGCTGAAAACTCTTGCCTTTGGGATGAGTCTGTCTGCTTGTGCCTAGCTACCCAGGGGGTGAGCAGGGGTTATCTTGAGTGTATATCCCCCTTACCCTGACTAGAAGCAACGGTCCCAATTTGGACAAAGGTACCTACCTCTGACAAGTAGAGAACCCATTTCCAACAATAAAGTAACATGACATAAATCGAAATATTCATGTGCAGCAAAAGCATCAAACACTGCTATGAATAATTTGGCCTCAGTAGTTAGTCCCCACATAACTCTAGTGAGGAATATAGGGGTAACCATGGAATCCTTCAATCATAATCAGATTGGGTTTGTCCAATGTGTCAAAACTACAAAATGTGTCACTTTTTTTCCCTCATATTGGCTATAAAGATGGCTCTGCCACATTGCCTGAAATTCTTGGACCGCACCACTTGCGGGAAGTGTTAGCCCCCCCTTCCCTGACGCCCCCCACCCCCCAACGGTTGGGTCTTGTTGCTCTCCCGACCTGAGCACAGGTTTATCGCAGAGCTGCCAAGTTTTCCGGGTCCATCCGTGTTGTGCTGCTCCAGTCCACGTTTTTTCCTGGAATTCTGGGACTTGTAGTCTTGTTTATTTCATTATAAAACAGGACTACACGTCCCATAATTCAGAGGAAAAAACCTGGACTGGAGCAGCACATCACACAATGACCGCAGAAACTTGGCAGCCATGATAAGACTCACAAGGAAAGTAGAATCACCCCGGGGCAACACACAGTAAAGATTGTTCTAGAAATTCACACAAGTGAGACACCATCACGAGCCTGGTGAAGAATGAGAGCTGCTGCTGTGAATGGTATACCGTCCACGAGGGGAGACCCATCTATCAGCAGGGACGCAACAACTGCTCCCGGGTGTGTTTGGTTCGAAGTTATCTCACTGTGACCAATAAAGAGTGGTTATCATTGGGCTCTCTTGGTAAAGTTCATAATAAATTGTAGCGGATGACCCCCCTGTGTGAGTGTCTTCGCACGTGCTTGTATGGATGTGTGTGTGTGCAAGTTGTGACAGCCTTAGGGCCCCGCCTTCCCAGCAGCAGAATCCTGTGGATGGAACACCTGTGACGTGCCAGGCCCTCCACTGTGACGTCACGAGGTCGAGGCCTGCACCAGCAGGGGAATCCTGTGGATGGAACACCTGTGACGTGCCAGGCCCTGCACTGTGACGTCACGAGGTCGAGGCCAGCACCAGCAGGGGATTCCTGTGGATGGAACACCTGTGACGTACCAGGCCCTGCACTGTGATGTGATGTCACGAGGTCGAGGCCAGCACCAGCAGGGGAATCCTGTGGATGGAGCACCTGTGACGTGCCAGGCCCTGCACTGTGATGTCAGGAGGTCGAGGTCAGCACCAGCAGGGGAATCCTGTGGATGGAGCACCTGTGACGTGCCAGGCCCTGCACTGTGATGTCAGGAGGTCGAGGCTAAGTGCAGGGGGGGGGGGGCTCCGCTGCAGCAGAGACAAGGAGAGGCAACTGAGGGGGAGAAGGTCGGGCAGGATTAGATCGTCTTCGAGGCTCATCGCAGGATCCTTTTGTGACTAAATAGATGTTTGCTTTTTTTTAGGTGATTGAATTAAAACCGGGCCTCGCCTGCTCCCCCCCCCCCCCCTTACACTGCCACCCCTGTCATCGCCCATAAGCCAGTGATGCATGATGACGGGTTGAAGGTCTCTATTGTGACGTGTCCGTGGTATACAAGGCTGGTAACCAGGCAGCCGCAGCATAGCACTCATGAGCACCGGACGGAGAGGACCACTGCTGGCGGCCGGAGTCGAGGCCCCCGAGAGGCCGAGGGGGCCGGGGCCTCACAGGCTCTAAAAGAACTGGGCGGGGGTGGGTGAAAGGGACAAGGTGAGTATAGAAACCAAATGAAAAACGAACTTGAAACTGAACTGAAACCAAACTTTATACTGACTTGATACTGGCTTGATACTGACTTGATACTGACTTGATACTGGCTTGATACTGGCTTGATACTGGCTTGAAACTTCCCTTCCCTTTTCCTTTCTCTTTTCCGTTTTTCCTTCTCTACCTTACATTCCTATCTCTCCTCTCATATCCCCTTCTCCCCCTTGCTTTTAAGTTCCCTTTTTCTCCATCACTCTTTATTCCTCTCCCCTTCTGTCACCCCTCCCCTTCCCATTCAATCCATTCCGGTCCCATCCTGCACTCTCTTATCTCCTTTTCCATCTCTACCCTTCCCTTCTCTTCCCCTCCATTCCCTCCCATTCACAGCCTCTTTCCCTTCCAATCTGTTCCCATTGCCTCTGCTCATTTTCTGCTCCCCTTCCACTTACCCATCCTTTCTTCCTTATTCTTCCTTCCTTCACCTCCTTCCTCTTCACCATTCCCTCCCCTTTCCCCTCACCCATCCCTTCTTCCATACCCTACCCTTCCACTCACTACCCTTCCCCTCACCTCCATCTCATTTGCCCTCTCCCCTCCCTTCCCCTTCCTTTCCCTGCCTTTCTCCTCCTTTTTCTTCTTCGCCTTCTTCCCCTCATTCTTCCTTTCCTTTCCATTCACTCCCCCCACCCTTCCCTACCCCATCCCTTCTTTCCCTTTACCCCACCCTAACACTACCCCTCTCCCTCCTTGTTCCCCTGCCCCTCCCCTTTATTTCCATTAATTTCTTCTTTACCTCTTTAATCTTCTCCCCTTCTGTCACTCTCTCATCCCTTCCATCCCATTCACCGCCTCACCTCACCTCCCATCCCATTCTGTTACCCCACACACACAAAAACCCTCACACACATACAACACACACACAACCCCACAAACACAACCCCCCATACACAACTCCCACACACAACCCGCTTAACACACAACCCCCACACACACACAAAACACACACAACCCCCCACACACACAACCCCACACACACACAACTCCCCCCACACAACCCCCCAAACACAATCCCACACAATCACACACAACCCCACACACACAACCCCCCACACACAAATCCACACACACAACCCCACACACACACAACCCCACACAAACACACACAACCCCACACACTCACACACAACCCCCCACACACACAACCCCACACACAACCCCACACACTCACACAACCCCATGCTCTCACATACACAACCCCCCACACACCCAACCCCGCCCCACAAACAACCCCCCACACACACAACCCCATACACAAACACAACCCCACACACATACACAACCCCCCACACACACAACCCCCCCACACACACAACCTAACACACACAACCTCACACACAAAACCCCCCACACACAACCACAACCACACACAACCCCACACACACAACCCCACACACAACCCCCCCACACACAACCACACAACCCCACACACAACCACACACACACAACCCCACACACCACACAACCCCACACACACAACCCCACACACACAACCCCCCACACACAAAACCCCCACTCACAACCCCTCACACACAACCCCACACACACACAATTCCACCAAACACACAAATCCCCCACACACAACCCCCACATACAAGCCCCCCACACAAACCCCCCCCACACACAACCCCACACACAACACCCACATACACAACCCCACAAATTCACACCCACACACACAACCCCCCACACACACTGCCCCACACACACAACCCCCCCACACACAACCCCACACACAACCCCACACACACAGAACCACACATACATAAACCCACACAATCACACACACACAAACCCACAACCACACACAAACACACAACCACACACCCACACACACAACCCTAAACACACACAACCCCACACACCACACAACCCCACAAACACACACACCACCACACACACAACCCCCCACACACAATCCCCTACACACACACACCCACACACCCAACCCCCCAAGCACAAACCCCCCACACACATAGAACCCCCACCCCAAACACAACCCCCCACACACAACCCCACACACACAAACAACCCCACACACTCACACACAACCCCCAGCACACACACAACCCCACACAAACACAACCCCACGTACACAATACCACACACACAAACCCACACAACCACACACAACATACAACCACACACAAACACACACACACGCCCACACACACAACCCTACACACACAACCCCGCAAACACACTCAACCACACACACAACCCACTACACACACAACACCCCCACACACACTCTCCCCTTCTGTCACTCCCTCATCCCTTCCCTCCCATTCACCGCCTCACCTCCCATCCCATTCTGTTACCCCATACACACCACCCCACACACACAAAACCCCCCCACTCACACAACCCCCATACACACAACCCGCTTAACACACACAACCCCACACACACACAACCCCACACACACACAACCCCACCCACACACAACCCCACAAACACAACCCCCACACACAAATCCACACACAACCCCACACACACACAACCCCACACACACACAACCCCATGCACAACCCCCCACACACACCAGCCCACACACAACCCCACACACTCTCACATACACAAACCCCCACACACACACCACCACACAAACAACCCCACACACACACAACCCCACACACATACACAACCCCACCCCCACACAACCCCCCACACACACAACCCCCCACACACACAACCTAACACACACAACCCCCCGCACACAAAACCCCCCACACACAACCCCAAACACAACCACAACCACACACACAACCCCACACACACAACCCCACACACACAACCCCCACACACACAACCACACAACCCCACACACAACCACACACACACATCCCCACACACCACACAACCCCACACACACAACCCCCACACACACAACCCCACACACACAACCCTCACACACACAAAACCCCCACTCACAACCCCTCACACACACAACCCCCCACACACAACCCCCCAAACACACACAACCCCCACATACAAGCCCCCCACACAAAACCCCCCACACACAACCCCCCACATACACAACCCCACAAATTCACACCCACACACACAACCCCAAAACCACACACACAACCCCCCACACACATTGCCACACACTGCCCCACACACACAACCCCCCACACACAACCCCACACACACAACCCCCCACATACACAACCCCACAAACTCACACCCACACACACACAACCCCAAAACCACACACACTCAACCCCAAAACCACACACACTCAACCCCCCACACACACTGCCACACACTGCCCCCCACACACAACCCCACACACACAACCCCACACACACACAGAACCACACATATATAAACCCACACAACTACACACACACAAACCCACAACCACACAACCACACACACACGCCCACACACACAACCCTAAACACACACAACCCCACACACCACACAACCCCACAAACACACACAACCACACACACCACCACACACAACCCCCTACACACACAACACCCCCACACACACAACCACCCAAGCACAAACACCCCACACACACAGAACCCCCACCCCCAAACACAACCCCCACACACAACCCCCAACACACACACAACCCCACACACACACAATACCACACACACATAAACCCACACACAAACACACAACCACACACACATGCCCACACACAACCCAACACACACAACCCCACAAACACACTCAACCACACACACACAACCCACTACACACACTCAACCACACACACACAACATACTACACACACAACACCCCACACACACAACACCCCATGCAGACAACCCCCCCACACAACTCCCCCCACACAAACTCCCCACACTCACAACCCCCCAAACACAACCCCACACATAACCCCACACACACAAACCCACACACACACAACCTCCCCCCACACACAGAACCCCCCCAAACATGACCCCCCACACACACAACCCCACACACACAAACAACCCCACACACTCACACACAACCCCAACACACACACAACCCCAACACACAACCCCCCACACACAAAACCCCCACACACAATCACACACACAACCCCCCCACATACACAAAACCCCACACACTCATACACAACCCCACACACTCAACCCCCCCACACACACAGCCCCCCACACACACAACTCCCCACACACACGAACATCCCCACACACAAACCCCCCCACACACAACCCCACACACACCACCCCACACAACCCCCCACACAACCCCCCACACACACCCAAAAAACCCACACACAACCACATACAACCACACAACCCTACACATAGCTACACACAACCCCCCACACACAACCCCCCACACACCCCCACACACCCGAACACACAAACCCCCACACTCACACAACCCAACGCACTCACACACAACCCACACACACAGCCCCATACACAAACACAACCCCACACACACCGACAACCCTCCCACACACACAACCCAACACACACAACCCCACCCCCACACACAACCACAACCACACACAACCCAACACACACAACCCCACCCCCACACACAACCACAACCACACACAACCCCCCACACACAACCACATAAACAACCACACACAACCTACACAACACCCCACACACAAACCCACCCACACACAACCCCGCACACGACATACCACACAACTCCACACACACAACCCCCCACTCACAACCCACACACACAACCCCACCACACACACAAACCCCCCACACAAAACCCACCCATACACGTCCCCCACAACCAACCCCACACACACAAACCCCCACACAACCCCCCACACAACCCCACACATACAACCCCCCCACACACACAACCCCCCCACACACAACTCCACACACAACCCCACAAACTCACACCCAAACACACACAACCCCACATACAACCCCACACATACACAACCCCACACACGCACACAACCCCACACACATACACAACCTCACACACACAACCCCCACACACAGACACAACCCCACACACTCACACACACAACCCCACACACACAACCCCACACAAAACCCCACACACTCACACAACCCCACACACTTACACCACACAAAACCCCACACACTCACACAACCCCACACACTTACACACACAACCCCCCACACACAAACCCCCACACACAACCACACACACAACCCCACACAGACACAACCCCCCACACCCCAACACACAAACCCACACACTCACACACCACACACAACCCCCCCACACACACAACCCCATGCACAAACACAACCCTACACACAACCCCACACACACACACCCACACAACCCAACACACACAACCCCACCCCCACACACAACCACACACAACCCCCCACACACACAACCCCACAAACACAATCCCCCCCCACACACAAACCCCCACACATACAACCCCCCCACACACACAACCCCACACAAACCCCCCACACACAAACCCACACTCACAACCCACACACACAACCCCCACACACACACAACCCCCCCCCACACACACACCCCACACACAAGTCCCCCAACAACCAACCCCACACACACACAAACCACACACACAACCCCACAAATACAACCCACCCACGCACACAACCCCCACACACACAACCCCACAAACTCACACACACACAACCCCACACATAACCCCACATTCACACACAACCCCACACATACACAACCCCACACACTCACACACAACCACACACACAACCACACACACACACAACCCCACACACACAAACCCGCACACAGACACAACCCCCCACAGACACAACCCCACACACTCACACACAACCCCACACACTCGCACAACCCCACACACTCACACACAACCCCACACAACCCCCCCACACACACACAACCCCCCACACACAAACACACACAACCCCCCACACACAACCCCCCACACACCCCAACACACAACCCAACCACACACACAACCCTATACACACAACTCCACACACAAACACACCCCGCCACACACACAACCCTCCACACACACAACCCCACACACAACCCCCACACACACACAACCACACAACCCCACACACCACACAACCCCACTCACACACAACCACCCACACACACAACCACACACAACCCCACACTCTCACAACCTCCCCACACACCCAAAACCCCCCACTCTCAGACTCACAGACACTCTTTCACAGATTCTCTCTCGCAGATACTCACACTCTCACAAACTCATTCTCTCACTCTCACAAGCACACTCTCACAGACACTCACACTCTCAAAGAGAGACACTCTCACAGACTCACTAACAGACACTCTCTCACAGACACTCTCACACTATTACAGACACTCCCTCACAGACTCTCACAGACACTAAAGGCACTCTCTCACAGACTCTCTCACAAGCACACTCTCACAGAAACACTCTCTGACTCACAGACACTGTCTCAGACACTCACAGAAATTCTCTCGACACTATCACAGACACTATCACAGACACTCCCTCACAGACTCTCGCAGACGCTCACAGACTCTCTCACAGACACTCAAGACACTCTCTCTCATAGTCTCTCACAGACACTATCTCACAGACACTCTCTCGCACACTCTCACAGACACTCTCACACTCTCTCACAGACAGACTCTCACAGATACTCTCACACTCTCTCACAAGCACACACTCAGACACACTCACATAATCTCAGACACTCTCTCAGACTCTCTCAAAGCCACTCTCACAGACACTCTCTGACTCTCTTAGACTCACACTCTCACAGACATTCTCTCGACTCTCACAGACACTCTCTCACAGACTCTCTCACAAAGTTTCAGAGACACGCTCTCACAAACTCTTAGACACTCACACTATCACAGACATTCCCACTCACACTATCACAGACATTCCCTCAACCTCCCTCACACTCTCACTGACACTCTCCCAGACTCTCATAGACACTCTCTCACACTCTCACAGACATTTTCACAGGCTCACTCTCTCTCACACTCACAGATACTCTCTCACAGACACTCTCTCACACACTCACAGACACTCACAGTCTCACAGACACTGTCACAGACATTCTCTCACAGATACCGTCTCACAGACACTCTCACAGTCTCACAGACTGTCACAGACAAGCTATCACAGACACTCTCAGACACTCTCACAGACTCTCTCATGGTCTCACAGACACTCTCACAGAGACTCTCTCACACACTCTCTCACGGACACACTCAGACACTGTCTCACACTCTCTCACAGACACTCTCTCACAGACACACTCTCAAAGAGAGACACTCTCACAGACTCTCACAGACTCTCACTCACAGACACTCTCTCACAGACACTCTCTCACTCTATCACAGACACTCCCTCACAGACTCTCACAGACACTCTCTCACAGACACTCAAGACACTGTCTCACACACTCTCACACACTCTCTCACAGACACTCTCAGACACTCTCACAGACTCTCTCATACACTCACACACTCTCACAACACTCTCACACTCTCTCACAGACTCTCTCTCACAGACACACTCTCAAAGAGACACTCTCACAGACTCTCTCACAGACTCTCACTCACAGACACTCTCTCACAGACACTCTCTCACTCTATCACAGACACTCCCTCACAGACTCTCACAGACACTCTCTCACAGACACTCAAGACACTGTCTCACACACTCTCACACACTCTCACACACTCTCTGACTCACAGACACTCACAGAAATTCTCTCGACACTCTCACAGACACTCGATCACAGACACTCACAGACACTCCCTCACAGACTCTCACAGACTCTCACAGACACTCTCTCACAGACACTCAAGACACTGTCTCGCACACTCTCACACACTCTCTCACAGACTCTCACAGACACTCTCTCACAGACACTCAAGACACTGTCTCACACACTCTCACACACTCTCTCACAGACTCTCACAGACACTCTCTCACAGACACTCAAGACACTGTCTCACACACTCTCACACACTCTCACACACTCTCTGACTCACAGACACTCACAGAAATTCTCTCGACACTCTCACAGACACTCTCTCACAAGCACACTCTCACAGACAGTCTCTCACAGACACTCACAGACACTCAAGACACTCTCAGACACACTCTCACAGACTCTCATAGTCTCTTAGAGACACTATCTCACAGACACTCTCTCACAGACTCTCATAGACACTCTCTCTCACTCACAGACAGACTCTCACAGATACTCTCACACTCTCTCACAAGCACACGCTCACAGACACACTCTCAATAGCACTCTCTCCCAGACACTCTCACAGAATCTCAGACACTCACACAGACTCTCACAGACACTCTCACAGCACAGACTCTCACAGACACTCTCAGACTCACAGACACTGTCTCACAGACACTCACAGAAATTCTTTCGACACTCTCACAGACACTCTCTCACAGACACTCCCTCACAGACTCACTCTCACAGACACTCCCTCACAGACTCACACTCTCACAGACACTCTCTCACAGACAGACTCTCAAAGACACTCTCTGTTGGACTTGGCCCTTCTGGCAGGTTCACCCCTGAACTTTTTGCTTTTTATATGTGACCTGGGGATGGTGATTCTTGGTTTCTGCGCACTTTCACTGTGTCCCAGTGGAAAGTGCATGCGCACTCTGAGTGCGTGTGGTGAGATAGGCCTGCCCTCCTATAGGAATGCATCGGGAATGTATGTGTCCCTGGTAGTTCCTGATGCGTGGGGTGTGCAGGCTCGAGTCTGGTATGTGCCGACTCGTGTGATTGAATGCTGCGCAATGATGCGTGCAGCGTGTTTGTGTCTAATATGGAAGTGCCACTTCTAGAAGTGTGCCTGTCTGTGCAGTGAATGTGCTGGCTTGTGATTGGCTGGAGCTGGCTGGTGTGCCAGGCTCCATGAGTCATGATGGGTCTGCCCCGGTGGTGAGTGTTGAGATTAGCATGTGTGATGTGAGGGAGTGGTGCACCTGGGACCTGAATAGGGCTGGGCTTTCTCCCACACAATGCTGGCTCCGCCCCCTGTGGTGCGTCTAATGTCCCTAGCCTGGCCAGTGAAAGGAAAGGGTGGTTGAGCACATCACAGTGCTCCAAAACCAGCTGCGACTGGTTTTTCCCCCACCCTGCACCCTGAGACAAAGGGGCCGGGCACTCTGTGAAGGCGGGGCTCTCATGTGGTGAGAGAGCCCTGCAAAGCGCTACCGCCGCACCGGGCAAAGGAGGAAACGCCGCAGGAGAGGAGACGCCGCCTCCCAACCAGCAGGTGAGTGCAGGCGTCCCCGCGGGTCATTCCTCTGTGCCCCCTTTGCCTCTGAGTCCGCGAGGGGCTTCAGGGGGCATGATTTTGTATTTTCGAGTCCCCCGAGCGGGACTCCAACGATGGGCCATCTTCTGTTTCAAGATCCCACGAGGCTCCCTGGGGGCATGGTTGTTTTAGAGCCTGAGAGCTCCAACGTTTGGCACAAGTGGTTGCTCGGGCCCAGAAGGACCCACACTTTGTTGTTTAGGGGTGGTGGTGTCGGGGCACGTTGTCGGTGCCCACCCCCCCATGCCCATACCAGCAGTGCCCGTTTTCAGAGCGGCCCCGATGGCAGCAGGCCGCTCCAACCCATGGGGGCATATATGAGGAGCTAAGGTGCCAGAGTGCTCTCATGTGCACAATGTGTATTCCTAGAGCCTAGAGGGCTCCCAGTTTGCACAGTTTTGGTTCCTGAGGGGCTAGTGAGAGCCCCTGGCGCAGTTAGCTTCCCAGCTGCCCAGCAATTAGTGGGCAGCTGCACCGTTTAGGTATTTTACTTCCTAGGGACATGTTCTTTTGGACTCAGGAGTGAGTCGCACTCCTTCACCCCTTCTTGGCCTTCTCCAGCTGTGCAGCACTTAGTGCTAGCTGCAGCGTTTAGGCCCTGTTCTGTCCCTGTCCTCAGCTGCCCAGCAAGTAGTGGGCAGCTGCTACGTTTAGGTTTTTGGCGCAGTGGCGCAACGTGGACTTTGTTGTGAGTTATGTGCTTCTTAGGGTGCTAGGAAATGTACTGTGTGTTGTATGTTTTGTGCACCCTGTGTTCTGGTACCTCTGAATGTGTTTTTATGCATCATGTACAAAGTTGCTTTCCTACACCACTGAATGTGTTTTATGCATCATGTGTTTTATTTACACCGCTGAATGTGTTTAATGCCCGCTGAATGTGTTTAATGCGTCATGTGTTTCCTTCCCTACACCTCTGAATGTTGTGATGCATCATGTGTAATATTCCTATGCCTGTACCCCTAAATGTATGGTGATACTTAGGTGGTTGTTTTCTCCTAGTACAGGTGTTGCTAGTGAGGTCCTGGTTCTATCCGTGACATTCTCCTAAGGTGGTTAGGGTTGCGTAGGTGGTACTTACCTGTTACCAGTAGTTACTGGTTGTGTGCTCTATGTTTCATTTTGGTCCTACAGTGATTATTATTCTAAAATCTACAAGTGCATATTCCTGACAGTGGTCCATGCGGCCCTGTCCTGTACATAATCCCTTGTAAATTCTGCCCGTGCCTGTTGGCACATTGTAAAGTGTGTGTTTCTATCTAATGTGTTTTGGTGTAATACAAAGGCTATTTATATACATACCTTGTGTGGAGTTCCTTTGTGGTGGGCCTTGGGTGTTGTTGCTGAGGGTGCGTGCTCAAACACTTAGCCCACATTACCTCCGAGTTTAGCCTTACTGCTCGTGTCACGTTACCAAGGGGGTGAGCAGGGGTTATCTTGGTGTGTAACTCCCTTGCCCTGACGTAGAGTGGTGGTTTCTGCCTGGCTTTGGCGCAAGCCTCAGCCAGGTGTAAATCCCATTTCTAACACTCTCTCACAGACACTCTCTCACAGAAACTCTCTGACACTCTGTCACAGACACTCTCTCTCAGACTCTCTCAGACTCTCACAGACATTCTCTCGACATTCACAGACACTCTCACATACACTCTCACACACTCAGACTCTCACAGACACTCTCTCACAGACTCTCTCACAAACTCTCACAGACAATCTCCTACTCTATCACAGACATTCCCTCAAAATCCCTCACACTCTCACAGACACTCTCTCACAGACACTCTCACAGATACTCTCTCACAGACAGTCTCACAGACACACTCACAGACAGACTCTGTCTCACAGACACTGTCGCAGACACTCTCTCACAGACACTCTCTCACAGATACTGTCTCACAGACACTCTCTCACAGACACTCACAGTCTCACAGACACTCTCCCATAGTCTCTCACAGACTCTCACAGACACTCTCTCACAGACACTGTCTCACACTCTCACAGACAGGTTCTCACAGGCACGCTCTCACAGACACTCTCAGACACTCTCTCACAGACTCTCTCATGGTCTCTCACAGACACTCTCACACTCTCTCACACACACTCTCTCACAGACACTCTCACAGATACTGTCTCACACTCTCTCACAGACACTCTCACAGACACTCTATCACAGACACTGTCTCACACTCTCACAGACTCTCACAGACACTCTCTCACAGTTACTCTCTCACACTCTCTCACAAGCACACTCTCAAACACACTTTCTCACAAGCACTCTCTCTGAGACTATCTCACAGACTTTCACAGACACTCTCTCACAGACTCTCACAGTCACTCTCAGACTCAGACACTGTCTCACAGACACTCACAGAAATTCTCTCGACACTCTCTCACAGACATTCTCTCACAGATACTCTCTCACAGACACTCTCTCACAGACATACTCTCACAGACACTCTCACAGATACTCTCTCACACTCACAACCACTCTCACAGACACATTCTTTCAGACACTCACAGTCTCACAGACACTCTCACAGACACTCTCACAGACACTCTCTCACAGACACTCTCTTACAGACACTCAAGACACTCTCACAGACACTCAAGACACTCTCATAGACACTCTCAGACACTCTCACAAACTCTCATAGTCTCTCACAGACTCTCACAGACACTGTCTCACACTCTCACAGACACACTCACAGATACTCTCACTCTCTGAGAGAGTGTCTGCGAGAGTGTGAGAGTGTCTGTGAGAGACTGAGAGAGCCTGTGAGTGTCTGTGAGAGAGTGTCTGTGAGGGTCTGTGAGAGAGTGTCTGTGAGACTGAGAGAGTGTCTGTGAGAGAGTGTCTGTGAGAGAGTGTCTGTGACAGTGTCTGTGAGAGAGTGTATGTGAGTGTGAGGGAATGTCTGATAGAGTGTGAGAGAGCGTGAGAGTTTGTGAGAGTGTCTCTGAAACTTTGTGAGAGTCTGAAAGTGTGAGAGGGTCTGTGAGAGAGTGTCTGTGAGAGAGTGTCTATGAATCTGAGAGTCTGTGAGAGATTGTCTGTGAGAATGTCTGTGAGTGAGTGTCTGTGAGAGTCTTTGAGAGTGTCTGTGAGACAGTGTCTGTGAGTCTGAGAGAGTGTGACAGTCTGTGAGAGAATGTCTGAGTCTGTGAGAGTGTCTGTGAGAGAGTGTCTGGGAGAGTGTGCTTGTGAGAGTGTCTGTGAGAGTGTCTATGAGAGAGTGTCTGTGAGAGAGTGTCTGTGAGAGTATCTGTGAGAGTTCCAGTGAGAGAGTGTCTGTGAGACAGACTGAGAGTGTCTGTGAGAGTTTGTGAGGGAGTGTCTGAGAGAGTGTCTGTGAGAGTGTCTGTGAGAGTGAAAGAGTGTCTGTGAGAGTCTGTGAGTGTTGAGAGAATGTCTGTGAGTGTTTGTGAGAGTCTGTATGAAAGTGTGTCGTTGAGTGTGCTTGCGAGAGTATCTGTGAGAGAGTGTGAGTGTCTGTGTGAGAGTCTGTGAGTGTGTGAAAGAGTGTCTGTGAGAGAGTGTCTGTGAGAGACTATGAGTCTGTGAGAGAGTGTCTGTGAGCAAGTGTCTGAGAGACTATGAGAGTCTGTGAGATAGTGTCTGTGAGACAGTATATGTGAGAGTATGTGGGAGAATGTGAGAGTGTCTGTGAGAGTCTGTGAGAGAGTGTCTGTGAGAGTCTCGAGAGAATTTCTATGAGTCTGTGAGAGAGTGTCTGAGAGACTATGAAAGTCTGAGTGTCTTGAGTGTCTGTGAGTCTGTGAGTGTCTGAGTCAGAGTGTCCTTGTGAGGTGCTTGTGAGAGAGTTTCTCTGAGAGTGAGTCTGTCTGAGAGTGTGAGAGTGAGGCTGTGAGAGACTATGAGAGAGTGTCTGAGTGTGAGTCTGTGAGAGGGTTGTGGAAAGAAAAAGTGTATGTGGTGTATGGGGTTGTGTGTGTGGGGGTAGTGTGATTGGTGTTGTGTGGGGTAGTGTGTGGGGTTGTGTGTGTGGGGTGTGTGGGGGGGTTGTGTGAGTCTCGAGAGAATTTCTATGAGTCTGTGAGAGAGTGTCTGAGAGACTATGAAAGTCTGAGTGTCTTGAGTGTCTGTGAGTCTGTGAGTGTCTGAGTCAGAGTGTCCTTGTGAGGTGCTTGTGAGAGAGTTTCTCTGAGAGTGAGTCTGTCTGAGAGTGTGAGAGTGAGGCTGTGAGAGACTATGAGAGAGTGTCTGAGTGTGAGTCTGTGAGAGGGTTGTGGAAAGAAAAAGTGTATGTGGTGTATGGGGTTGTGTGTGTGGGGGTAGTGTGATTGGTGTTGTGTGGGGTAGTGTGTGGGGTTGTGTGTGTGGGGTGTGTGGGGGGGTTGTGTGGGGGGTTGTGTGTGTGGGGTTGTGTGTGTGGGGTTGTGTGTATGGGGTTGTGTGTGGGGAGGTTGTGTGTGTGGGGGGGTTGTGTGTAGGGTTGTGTGTGGGCATGTGTGTGGGGGGTTGTGTGTGTGCAGTTGTGTGTGAAGTTGTGTGTGGGGGGTTGTGTATGTGTGTGGGTTTCTGTGTGTGTGGGGGGTTGTGTGTGTGGGCGGTTGTGTGTGGGGGTTGTGTGTGTGTGGTTATGGGGTTGTGTGTGTGTGTGGGTGTGAGGTTGTGGGGTTGGGTGTGGGTGTGTGTGTTTGTGTAGAAGTTGAGTGTGTGAGGGGGTTGTGTGTGTGGTTGTGTGTGTAGTAGGGGTGTGTGTAGGGTTATGTGTGTGGGGCTGTGTGTGGGGGGTTTGTGTGTTGGGGGCTTGTGTGTGTGGGGGGTTGTGTCTGTGTGGGGGTTGTGTGTGTATGGGATTGTGTGTGGGGAGTTGTGTGTGTGGTGGTTTGTGTGTGGACGATGTGTGGGTGGGGTTGTGTTTAGGGGTTGTGTGTGTGGGGGTGTGTGGTGTGTGGGGTTGTGTGTGTGGGGGGTTGTGTGGTTGTGTGTGTGGTTGTGAGTGGTTGTGTGGGGTTATGTGTGTGGGGGTTGTGTATGGGGGTTGAGTGAGTGTGTATGTGTGGGTTGTGTGTTGGGGTGTGTGGGGGGTTGTGTATGTGGTTGTGTCTGTGGTTATGGGGGTTGTGTGTGAGTGTGGGGTTGTGTGTGGGGGGTTGTGTGTGGGGTTGTGTGTGAGCGGGGTTGTGTGGAGGGGGTTGTGTGTGGGGGTTGTGTGTGGGGGGGCTTGTGTGTGGGGTGGGGTGTGTGGGGGGGTTTGTGTTGTGTGGGGGTTTGTTTGTGTAGGGGTGTGTGTGTGGGCATGTATGTGTGTGGGTGTGTGGTTGTATGGTGTGTGTGGTTGTGTGGGGTTATGTGTGTGTGGTTGTGTATGGGGGGGGTTGTGTGTGGGGGGTTGTGTGTGTGGGGCTGTGCGTGTGGGGAGGGTTGGGTGGTTATGGGGTGTGGGTGTGTGGGTGTGAATATGTGGGGTTGTGTGTGGGGGGTTGTCTGTGTGGGGTGTTGTGTGTGTGTGGTTGTGTGTGGGTGGGGTTGTATGTGTGGGGTAGTGTGTGTGTGGAGTTGTGTGTGTGGGGGTTTGTGTGTGTTGGGGTTTGTGTGTGGGGGGGTTTGTGTGTGGGGGAGTTTGTGTGGGGTTGTGTGTGTGTGTGGGTTTGTGTGTGTGGGGTTGTGTGTGTGGTTATGTGGTTGTGTGTGATTGTGTGGCGTTATGTGTGTGTGGTTGTGTGTGTGCGGGGTTGTGTGTATGTGGGGGGGTTATGTGTGGGGGCTGTGTATGGGGGTTGTGTAGGGGTGGTTATGGGGTTGTGTGGGTGTGAGTTTGTGGGGTTGGGTTGTGTGTGTGGGGGTTGTGTGTGGGGGGTCGTGTGTGGGGGGTCGTTTGTGGGGGGTTGTATGTGTGGGGTTGTGTGTGTGGGGTTTGTGTGTGGGGGGCTTGTGTGTGGGGGGTTGTGTGTGGGGGGTTGTGTGTGTGGGGGTTGTGTGTGGGGGGTTGTATGTGTGGGGTTGTGTGTGTGTGGGGTTGTGTGGTTTGTGGGGTTGTGTGTGTGGGTAGGGGTGTGTGTGTAGGGTTATGTGTGTGGGGCTGTGTGTGGGGGGTTTGCGTGTGGGGGGCTTGCGTGTGTGGGGGATTGTGTCTGTGTGGGGGTTGTGTGTGTGTATGGGATTGTTTGTGGGGTTGTGTGTGGGGGGTTGTGTGTGTGGTGGTTTGTGTGTGGATGTTGTGTGGGTGGGGTTGTGTTTGGGGGTTGTGTGTGTGGGATTGTGTGGTGTGTGGGGTTGTGTGTGTGGGGGGTTGTGTGGTTGTGTGTGGTTGTGTGTGGGGGGTTGTGTATGGGGGGTTGAGTGAGTGTGTATGTGTGCGGGGTTGTGTGTTGGGGTGTGTGGGGGGTTGTGTATGTGGTTGTGTCTGTGGTTATGGGGGTTGTGTGTGTGTGGGGTTGTGAGTGTGGGGTTGTGTGTGTGTGGGGTTGTGTGTGTGGGGGGTTTTGTGTGTGGGGTTGTGTGTGAGTGTGGGGTTGTGTGTGGGGGGTTGTGTGTGGGGGGGCTTGTGTGTGGGGTGGGGTGTGTGGGTTGTGTGTGTGGGGGGGGTTTGTTGTGTGTGGGGTTTTGTTTGTGTAGGGGTGTGTGTGTGGGCATGTATGTGTGTGGGTGTGTGGTTGTATGGTGTGTGTGGTTGTGTGGGGTTATGTGTGTGTGGTGGTGTGTGTGGTGGGGTTTGTGTGTGTGGGGTTATGTATGTGTGGGGTGGTGTGTGTTTGGGGGGTTGTGTGGGTGTGGTTATGGGGTTGTGTGTGTGGGGGGTTGCATCTGTGTGGGGGGTTGTGTGTGGGGTGTGTTTGTGTGAGGTTGTGTGTGTGGGGGGTTGTATGTGTGGGGGGTGTGGGGGGTGGGGTTGTGTGTGTGGGGGGTTGTGTGGTTGTGTGTGTGTGGTTGTGTGCATGGTTGTGTGTGGGGTTGTGTGGTTGTGTGTGGGGGTTGTGTATGTGGGGTTGTATGTGTGGTTGTGGTTGGGGTTGTGTGTGTGGGGTTGTGTGTGTGTGGGGTTGTGTGTGTGTGTGGGGTTGTGTGTGTGTGTGGGGCTGTGTGTGTGTGGGTTTGTGTGTGTGTGTGTGGGTTTGTGTGTGTGTGGGGTTGTGTGGGTGTGTGTGTGGGGGTGTGTGGGGGGGGGGGGGTTGTGTGGTGTGTGTGTGTGGAGGGTTGTGTGTGTGAGTGTGTGGGGTCCTGTGTGTGGGGGGGTTGTGTGTGGGGTTGTGTGTGTGGGGGTTTGTGTGTGGGGGGGGTTGTGTGTGTGGGTGGTTGTGCGTGGGGGGGTTGTGTGTGTGGGGTTGTGTGTGTGGGGTTGTGTGTGGGGGATTGTGAGTGGGGGGTTGTGTGTGGGGGTGGTGTGTGGGGGGTTGTGTGTGGGGGTTGTGTTGGGGGGTTGTCTGTGGGGGGTTGTGTGTATGGGGTTGTGTGTGGGGTTGTGTGGTGTGTGTTATGTGGGGTTGTGTGTGTGTGGGGTTGCATGTGTGGGGGGCTCTGTGTGTGTGAGGGGGGTTGTGTGTGACTGTGGGGTTGTTTGTGGGTATGGGGTTTTGAGTGTGTGGGGGGTTGTGTGTGGGGGGGTTCTGTGTGTGAGGGGGGTTGTGTGTGGGGGGGGGAGGTTGTGTGTGTGGGTTTGTGTGTGTGGGGTTTTGTGTTTGGGGATGTGTGGGGGGTTGTGTGTGGGGGGGGTGTGAGGGGTTGTGTGGGGGGGGGTTGTGTGTAGGGGGTTGTATGTGTGGTTTTGTGTGTGTATGGGGGTTGTGTGTGGGGAGGTTGTGTGGTGTGTGGGGTTGTGTGTGTGGGGGGTTGTGTGTGTGGTTGTGTGTAGGGTTGTGTGTGTGGGGTTGTGTCTGGGGGTTATATGAGTGTATTGGGAGTTGTGTGTGACTGTGTGGGGTTGTTTGTGAGTATGGGGTTGTGAGTGTGGGGGGGTTTGTGTGTGGGGGTTCTATGTGTGAGGGGGGTTGTGTGTGTGGGGGGAGGTTGTGAGTGTGTGGGTTTGTGTGTGTGGGGTTGTGTGTTTGGGGATGTGTCTGGGGGGGTTTGTGTGTAGGGGGTTTGTGTGTGAGGGCTTGTGTGTGTGGGAGGCATGTATGTGGGGGTTGTGTGTGTGGGGGGGTTTGTGTGTGTGGTTTTGTGTGTGGGGTTGTGTGTTGGGGTGTGTGGGGGGTTGTGTATGTGGTTGTGTCTGTGGTTATGGGGGTTGTGTGTGTGTGGGGTTGTGAGTGTGGGGTTGTGTGTGTGTGGGGTTGTGTGTGTGGGGGGTTTTGTGTGTGGGGTTGTGTGTGAGTGTGGGGTTGTGTGTGGGGGGTTGTGTGTGGGGGTGCTTGTGTGTGGGGTGGGGTGTGTGGGTTGTGTGTGTGGGGGGGGTTTGTTGTGTGTGGGGTTTTGTTTGTGTAGGGGTGTGTGTGTGGGCATGTATGTGTGTGGGTGTGTGGTTGTATGGTGTGTGTGGTTGTGTGGGGTTATGTGTGTGTGGTGGTGTGTGTGGTGGGGTTTGTGTGTGTGGGGTTATGTATGTGTGGGGTGGTGTGTGTTTGGGGGGTTGTGTGGGTGTGGTTATGGGGTTGTGTGTGTGGGGGGTTGCATCTGTGTGGGGGGTTGTGTGTGGGGTGTGTTTGTGTGAGGTTGTGTGTGTGGGGGGTTGTATGTGTGGGAGGTGTGGGGGGTGGGGTTGTGTGTGTGGGGGGTTGTGTGGTTGTGTGTGTGTGGTTGTGTGCATGGTTGTGTGTGGGGTTGTGTGGTTGTGTGTGGGGGGTTGTGTATGTGGGGTTGTATGTGTGGTTGTGGTTGGGGTTGTGTGTGTGGGGTTGTGTGTGTGTGGGGTTGTGTGTGTGTGTGGGGTTGTGTGTGTGTGTGGGGCTGTGTGTGTGTGGGTTTGTGTGTGTGTGTGTGGGTTTGTGTGTGTGTGGGGTTGTGTGGGTGTGTGTGTGGGGGTGTGTGTGTGTGTGGGGGGGGGTTGTGTGGTGTGTGTGTGTGGAGGGTTGTGTGTGTGAGTGTGTGGGGTCCTGTGTGTGGGGGGGTTGTGTGTGGGGTTGTGTGTGTGGGGGTTTGTGTGTGGGGGGGTTGTGTGTGTGGGTGGTTGTGCGTGGGGGGGTTGTGTGTGTGGGGTTGTGTGTGTGGGGTTGTGTGTGGGGGATTGTGAGTGGGGGGTTGTGTGTGGGGGTGGTGTGTGGGGGGTTGTGTGTGGGGGTTGTGTGTGGGGGTTGTCTGTGGGGGGTTGTGTGTATGGGGTGGTGTGTGGGGTTGTGTGGTGTGTGTTATGTGGGGTTGTGTGTGTGTGGGGTTGCATGTGTGGGGGGCTCTGTGTGTGTGAGGGGGGTTGTGTGTGACTGTGGGGTTGTTTGTGGGTATGGGGTTTTGAGTGTGTGGGGGGTTGTGTGTGGGGGGGTTCTGTGTGTGAGGGGGGTTGTGTGTGGGGGGGGAGGTTGTGTGTGTGGGTTTGTGTGTGTGGGGTTTTGTGTTTGGGGATGTGTGGGGGGTTGTGTGTGGGGGGGGGTGAGGGGTTGTGTGGGGGGGGGGTTGTGTGTAGGGGGTTGTATGTGTGGTTTTGTGTGTGTATGGGGGTTGTGTGTGGGGAGGTTGTGTGGTGTGTGGGGTTGTGTGTGTGGGGGGTTGTGTGTGTGGTTGTGTGTAGGGTTGTGTGTGTGGGGTTGTGTCTGGGGGTTATATGAGTGTATTGGGAGTTGTGTGTGACTGTGTGGGGTTGTTTGTGAGTATGGGGTTGTGAGTGTGGGGGGGTTTGTGTGTGGGGGTTCTATGTGTGAGGGGGGTTGTGTGTGTGGGGGGAGGTTGTGAGTGTGTGGGTTTGTGTGTGTGGGGTTGTGTGTTTGGGGATGTGTCTGGGGGGGTTTGTGTGTAGGGGGTTTGTGTGTGAGGGCTTGTGTGTGTGGGAGGCATGTATGTGGGGGTTGTGTGTGTGGGGGGGTTTGTGTGTGTGGTTTTGTGTGCGTATAGGGGTTGTGTGTGGGGGGTTGTGTGGTGTGTGGGGTTGTGTGTGTGTTTAGGATTGTGTGTGTGTGGGTGTGTGTGTGTGGTTGTGTGGTTGTGGGGTTGTGTGTTGTGTTTGTGTGTGGTTGTGTGGGGTTATGTGTGTGTGTGTGTGAGGGGGGTTGTGTGGGGTTGTTTGTGGGTATGGGGTTGTGAGTGTGTGGGGGGTTGTGTGGGGGGGTTCTGTGTGTGAGGGTGTGTGTGTGGGGGGGGAGGCTGTGTGTGTGTGGGTTTGTGTGTGTGGGGTTTTGTGTTTGGGGATGTGTGGTTGTGTGTGTGTATGGGGGGTTGTGTGTGGAGAGGTTGTGTTTGTGTAGGGTTGTGTGTGGGGGGTTGTGTGTGTGGGGGGGGGTTGTGTGAGTGTGGGGGGTGTTTGTGTGGTGTTGTGTGTGTGTGGAGGGTTGTGTGTGTGAGTGTGTGGAGGGTTGTGTGTGTGAGTGTGTGGGGTCCTGTGTGTGGGGTGGGTTGTGTGTGCGGGGGTTGTGTATGTGTGGGGGGTTGTGTATGTGGGGGTTTGTGTGTGTGGGGGGGGGTTTGATTGTGAGTGTGTGGGGTTGTGTGTGTGTGTTGGGTTGCATGTGTGGGGGTTCTGTGTGTGTGAGGGGGGTTGTGTGTGACTATGTGGGGTTGTTTGTGGGTATGGGGCTGTGTTTGTGGGTATGGGGTTGTGTGTGTGTGGGGCTGTGTGTGTAGGTGGTTCTGTGTGTGTGAGGGGAGGTTGTGTGTATGTGGGTTTGTGTGTGGGGTTGTGTGTTTGGGGATATGTGCCGGGGGTTTGTGTGTGGGGGGGTTTGTGTGTGGGGGGTTGTGTGTGTGTGGGAGGCGTGTATGTGGGGGTTGTGGGTGTGGTTTTGTGTGTATGGGGGTTGTGTGGTGTGTGTGGTTGTGTGTAGGGTGGCGTGTGTGTGTGTGGTTGTGTGTTTGTGTGTGGTTGTGGGGTTGTGGGGTTGTGTGTTGTGTTTGTGTGTGGGATTAGGTGTGTGGTTGTGTGTGTGGGAGGGGTTTTGTGTGTGGGGTTATGTATGTGTGGGGTGGTGTGTGTTTGGGGGGTTGTGTGTGTGTAGTTATGGGGTTGTGTGTGTGTGTGAGTTTGTGGGGTTGTGTGTGTGGGGGGTTGCATCTGTGTGGGGGGTGTTTGTGTGGGGTTGTGTGTGGGGGGTTGTGTGTTTGTGGGGTTGTGTGTGTGGGGGGTTGTGTGTGTGGGGTGTGTGTGTGGGTTTGTGTGTGTGGGGTTGTGTGTGTGTGTGAGGTTGCATGTGTGGGAGGCGTGTATGTGGGGGGTTGTGTGTGTGGGGGTTTGTGTGTGTGGGGGGTTGTGTGTGTGGGGTGTTGTGTGTGGGGGGTTCTGTGTGTGGGGCGGGGTGTGTGTGGGGTTGTGTGTGTGGGGTTGTGTGTGGGGGTTGTGTGTATGGGGTTGTGTGGTGTATGGTGTGTGGGGTTGTGTGTGTGTGGGGTTGCATGTGTGGGGGGCTCTGTGTGTGTGAGGGGGTTGTGTGTGACTGGGGTTGTTTGTGGGTATGGGGTTGTGAGTGTGTGGGGGGTTGTGTGGGGGGGGTTCTGTGTGTGGAGGGAGGTTGTGTGTGTGTTTGTGTGTGTGGGGTTGGTGTTTGGGGATGCGTGGGGGTTGTGTGTGAGGGGTTGTGTGTTTGGGGGGTTGTGTGTGTAGGGGGTTGTGGGTGTGGTTTTGTGTGTGTATGGGGGGCTGTGTGTGGGGAGGTTGTGTGGTGTGTGGGGTTTTTTGTGTGTAGGGTTGTGTGTGTGGGGGGTTGTATGTGGAGGGGGATGTGTGTGGAGGGGGATGTGTGTGGGGTGGGTTGTGTGTGGGGTGGGTTGTGTGTGGGGTGGGTTGTGTGTGTGGTTGTGTGTGTAGGGTTGTGTGTGTGGGGGGAGCTGTGTGGGGGGGTTGTGTATGGGGGGTTGTGTGTGGGGGTTATGTGAGTGTGCTGGGAGTTGTGTGTGACTGTGGGGTTGTTTGTGGGTATGGGGTTGTGTGTGTGTGTGGGGTTGTGTGTGTGTGTGGGGTTCTTTGTGTGAGGGGGGTTGTGTGTGTGGGGGGAGGTTTTGAGTGTGTGGGTTTGTGTGTGGGATTGTGTGTTTGGGGATGTGTCTGGGGGGGTTTGTGTGTAGGGGGTTTGTGTGTGAGGGGTTGTGTGTGGGAGGCGTGTATGTGGGTGTTATGTGTGTGGGGGGGTTGTGTGTGTGGTTTTGTGTGTGTATGGGGTGGTTGTGTGTGGGGGTTGTGTGGTGTGGGGTTGTGTGTGTAGGATTGTGTGTGTGGGCGTGTGTGTGTGTGGTTGTGTGTTTGTGTGTGGTTGTGTGTTTGGGTGTGGTTGTGTGGGGTTATGTGTGTGTGGTTGTGTGTGTGAGGGGGGTTGTGTGTGACTGTGTGGGGTTGTTTGTGGGTATGGGGTTGTGAGTGTGTGGGGGTTGTGTGTGTGGGTGGAGGTTGTGTGTGTGTGGGTTTTTGTGTGTGGGGTTTTGTGTTTGGGGATGTGTGGGGGGGTTGTGTGTGAGGGGTTGTGTGTGTGGGGGTTGTGTGTAGGGGGTTGTGTGTGTGGATTTGTATGTGTATGGGGGTTGTGTGTGGGAAGGTTGTCTGTGTAGGGTTGTGTGTGTGTGGGGTTGTGTGTGGAGGGGGTTGTGTGTGGGGTGGGTTGTGTGGGGTTGTGTGTGTGGGGTTGTGTGGGTGGGGTTGTGTGTGTGAGGTTGTGTGTGTGGGGGAGCTGTGTGGGGGGGTTGTGTGTGGGGGGTTGTGTGTGGGGGGGTTGTGTGTGGGGGGTTGTGTGTGTGGGGGGGTTGTTTGTGGGGGTTATGTGTGTGTTGGAGTTGTGTGTGACTGTGTTGGGTTGTTTGTGGGTATGGGGTTGTGTGTGTGTGGGGTTGTGTGTGGGGGGTTCTGTGTGTGTGAGGGGGGTTGTGTGTGTGAGGGGGAGGTTGTGAGTGTGTGGGTTTGTGCATGTGGGGTTGTGTGTTTGGGGATGTGTGGGGGGGGTTGTGTGTAGGGGGTTTGTGTGTGAGGGGTTGTGTGTGTGGGAGGGGTGTATGTGGGGGTTGTGTGTGGGGGGGTTTGTGTGTGTGGTTTTGTGTGTGTATGGGGGGTTGTGTGTGGGGGGGTTGTGTGGTGTGTGGGGTTGTGTGTGTGTGTAGGATTGTCTACATGTGTGCGTGTGTGTGTGTGGTTTTGTGTTTGTGTTTGGTTGTAGGTTGTGTGTTGTGTGTTTGTATGTGGTTGTGTGGGGTTATGTGTGTGTGGTTATGTGTTTGGGGGGGTTGTGTGTGTGAGGTTATGTATGTGTGGACGGTGTGTGTTTGGGGGTTGTGTGTGTGTGGTTATGGGGTTGTGTGTGTGTGAGTTTGTGGGGTTGTGTGTGTGGGGGTTGCATCTGTGTGGGGAGGTTGTGTGGTGTGTGGGGTTGTGTGTGTGTAGGGTTGTGTGTTTGTGGGGTTGTGTGTTTGTGGGGTTGTGTGTGGAGGGGGTTGTGTGTGGGGTGGGTTGTGTGTGGGGTGGGTTGTGTGTGTGGGGTTGTGTGTGTGGGGTTGTGTGTGTGTGGGGTTGTGTGTGTGTGTGGGGTTGTGTGTGTGGGGTTGTGTGTGTGGGGGTGTATGTGTGTAGGGGGTTGTGTGTGTGGGGGGTTTGTGTGGGGTTGTGTGTGTGGGGTAACAGGATAGGCTGGGAGGTGAGGGGTTGAATGGGATGGCAGGGATGAGGGAGTGACAGAAGGGGAAAGGATTAAAGAGGTAAAGAAGAAAGTAATGAAAATAAAGGGGGAGGGGTAGTGAGAGAGTGGGGTAAAGGGAAAGAAGGGGTGGGTTAGGGAAGGGTGAGGGAAGGGAATGGAAAGGAAAGGAAGAATGAGGGGCGGAGAAGAAAAAGGAGGAGAAAGGCAGGGATGGGAAGGGAGAAGGGAGGGGAGAGGGCAAATGAGAGAGAGGGAGGTGAGGGGAAGGGTAGTGAGGGGAAGGGTAGTGTATGGAAGAAGGGATGGGTGAGGGGAAAGGGGAGGGAATGGTGAAGAGGAAGGTAGGTGAAGTAAGGAAGAATAAGGAAGAAAGGATGGGTAAGTGGAATGGGAGCAGAAAAGGAGCAGAGGCGATGGGAACAGATTGGAAGGGAAAGAGGCTGTGAATGGGAGGGGATGGAGGGGAAGAGAAGGGAAGGGGTGGAGATGGAAAAGGAGATAAGAGAGTGCACTATGGGACCGGAATGGATTGAATGGGAGGGGAGTGACAAAAGGGGAGAGGAATAAAGTGTGATGGAGAAAAAGGGAACTTAAAAGAAAGGGGGAGAAGGGGATATGAGAGGAGAGATACGAATGTAAGGTAGAGAAGGAAAAACGGGAAAGAGAAAGGAAAAGGGAAGGGAAGTTTCAAGCCAGTATCAAGTCAGTATCAAGTCAGTATCAATTTTGGAAAAGGTGATGGACAGAGTTTCTGAATGATGCAGAATACTCCATCACCTTTTCCAAAATTCAAGTCAATATCAAGCCAGTATCAAGTCAGTTTAAAGTTTGGTTTCAGTTCAGTTTCAAGTTCGTTTTTCATTTGGTTTCTATACTCACCTTGTCCCTTTCACCCACCCCCGCCCAGTTCTTTTGGAGCCTGTGAGGCCTCGGCCTCTCGAGGGCCTCGACTCCGGCCGCCAGCAGTGGTCCTCTCCGTCCGGTGCTCATGAGTGCAATGCTGCGGCTGCCTGGTTACCAGCCTTGTATACCACGGATACGTCACAATAGAGACCTTCAGCCTGTCATCATGCATCACTGGCTTATGGGCGATGACAGGTGTGGCAGTGTAAGGGGGGGGGGGGAGCAGGCGAAGCCCGGATTTAATTCAATCACCAAAAAAAAGCAAAAATCTATTTAGTCACAAAAGGATCCTGCGATGGGCCTCAAAGACGATCTAATCCTGCCCGACCTTCTCCCCCTAAGTTGTCTCTCCTTGTCTCTGCTGCAGCGGAGCCCGCGGAGCCCCCCCCCCCCTGCACTTAGCCTCGACCTCCTGACATCACAGTGCAGGGCCTGGCACGTCACAGGTGCTCCATCCACAGGATTCCCCTGCTGGTGCTGACCTCGATCTCCTGACATGACAGTGCAGGGCCTGGCACGTCACAGGTGCTCCATCCACAGTATTCCCCTTCTGGTGCTGGCCTCGACCTCGTGACGTCACAGTGGAGGGCCTGGCACGTCACAGGTGTTCCATCCATAGGATTCCCGTGTTGACCTCGACCTCGTGACGTCACAGTGGAGGGCCTGGCACGTCACAGGTGTTCATTCCACAGGATTCTGCTGCTGGGAAGGCGGGGCCCTAAGGATGTCACAACTTTCACAGTGCAACAGATCTTCCCAGTAACTCCCCCTCTTTTAAATGTGGTCAGCTAGGACATTGAAAACGAGAATGCCCAAATCTAACTCAGGGCTGTATACATCAGTCCGAAGCCTGCTTTATCTCTTCCTCATTCAAATAGATACATACATTTTAGGACATTCCGAGGGGAGCTGACTGACACTTTCATCCTAGTACAGGGTTCTCCAAAGTCGGCCCTAAGGGCCGGATCCATGCCAGATTTTTTGTATATCCCCATTTAGTGGTTATCTTAAAAATATGGCATGGATCCGGCCCTCCAGGACCGACTTTGCAGAACCCTGTCCTGGTTGACCAGTGAGGGTTTTATGAGCAACACAGAAAGCTTACTGCATGCCTTCTTGATGCCAGTGGCTCTGCTCTAGAAACTCCTGAGTCTTCCTCTCTTCCACTCTCAAGCAAAGTTGGTGATAGAGTAGGCATTTCAAATGCACTTGTTTCTCACCCTCTTACTAATCCCATGTATCTTTCCCTGGTTTCAATTACACACCTGCGGCTTTCCTTTTGAATCCTGCTTCCTCCACAAATCTTCTGGGGAGAGACCTTTGGCGTAAACTGAACTATCATGTATAATGTAGTAGTAACTGGATGTGCCAATTGAAAATTAAAGTGATGTTTTAACTACCCTGGGCGAAAACGAATATTCTTCGAATCTATCAATAATGATGTACTAATATCACTACTAAATACTCCTGGCGCATTAGTACAAGCTCCTTACTCTGTCATCCCAACATGCTAGTGATGTACGGTGCATTTTAACTACAGAGCATATCAGTATCAGATTCAACCCAATGAAGACGCGTCCCCTTATAGCCAGGACCACTGGAATTATGAGGCAGGGAAGGGCCAAATTATGCAGCAGGGATGAGTAAATTGGGCAAGAAAAGACAAATTAAGAGGCATTATGCAGCACATTTTGGGAAAGTAATACTTCATTATTTTGTCATTTTTAAACTTATTATCACTCTCTGTGCATTAGTTGCAAGTCATTAGTACCAGTTTAACACCCAAAAAAATAAATAAATAAGCTACAGAAACGTGACGAGTCAACATTTCAAATGAGCCTTCGACTGCACTGCAAAACATGTCGCTGCGTTTTTATTAACTGTTAAACCATTTGAGCCAGTCGCGGCACATGCAGGTACGCATGGTGGGGGTGGGGTGGGGGGGCGTTGTGGGCGGAAGTGAAAGTGACAAACGACGGAATAGGGAAAATAAGATAAATAAAACCACTTACCCTGCCATCGCCGCATCACCAACGCGGCACGAGCAAGGTAAGTGCTTTTATTTATTTATTTATGTGCCCTATTCCATTGTTTGTCACTTCCAATCCCCCCCCCCCCATCGCTCACACCGCCGCACCGCGCTTATCTGCATGGGCCGCAAATGGTTTGAGCTATAAACATATTTCTTGTTGTTGTTTAAATCTGCAGATTATGCAGCAGATGATGGATTGTGTGGTAAATGTGGCAAATCTATAATCATGCGAAATTCACTGCAGTAGCACAATTGCATAATTCCAGTGACCCTGTTTATAGCACAATGTACCCTTTGTACTGACACGGAAACATGAACTTGTTAAAACAAAAGGTTTTGGTCCACACTGTTAGCATCTGTAATTCCTTATTCAATCCATCAAGAAGCCAGGAAAAGAAACATATATTGTTTTATTGTGTCTGTGTGCTAGTATTGCTATGGCATAAACTAGTTTCCCTGTTGTGCTGAAGCCAGTTACTCTCAGTTCTATCAGGAAAACCATCTACAGTCAAATGCTTCACTGTTGTCAATTTATGTTCGCTTTCTTTTCTGTTCTTATAAAGTACGGTGCCAGGATACGTGGCCTAAATATCGACTGATAAAAATATTATTCTCTAAATATAGTTTACAAAACTATTGCCCCTTTAGAGTTAATAATAAAAAATCACCACTGTTACATTAGGCGGTCTCAGGTGGGCAGAGGTGAGTACTTCGGTCCCAGTTGGGACTAAGCATGAGCGAATTTTGCGGATCTCGCGTTCGCGAATTTTGCGGATTTGCGGATTCGCAATCCGCAAAATCCGCGAATTCCCGCGAATTTGCGGATTTTTTTTTTTTGTGTTCGCCCGTGTTTCTGCCAGTTCGCGAGGGTTTTGTACACTTTCGCAAATTGCGAACTTACCTGTCGGGTCGCAAGTTTCGCGAACTTGTTGTTTCTACGTGTCCAGCCTGTTTGGGACACTCTTCTTCATCACTGCCACTCTCTGTCACCACTGCCACTCTCTGACTACTCATGCCACCCTCTGGCCCACCCATGCCACCCTCTGTTTCATCACCACACCCTCTGGTTGTCCAGTGTACATTATTTTCGGCAAAGCAAAGCACACCTTCCCTGCCTCAAGTGACCTGAATTAATTTGGGGCTGATTAATGTGTCACAGAATATTTTTTTAGCTGGCACCTGCTTCCTTAGTGCGCCCTGATTAGTGATCTTTTGCACTTGCTAAGTGCTTTCATTGTTGCAAAATTAGTTACAACACCTGCCCTGCCCCAACTGACAATAATGAATTAGGGGCTGAATAATGGATTTTAACTTCCAGCCTGGCTCCTGCTTGTCTCCCTTAGCTGTAATTCAGGACCTTTGTGGCATATGTGTAACTATTCTGAGGTTCAGAGCAGGGTCACATAATAGTTTCAACTGGCAACTGAACTCTGGAGGGGCCCCTCAGGAAGCACTACAGGAAATGGCTACTAATGATGAGCCTGAACTTTTGAACCTGGTAAGTAGTTACTTTCAGTTTTGCTAAGATCGTATTTCTGCAATTTTGCACTTATTCGCGGGGCGCGAACTCACGCGAACAGTGCGAGCAGTGCGAGCAAAATCCGCTGCTCGCGGATTTGCGGATTTTGCGGGAAATTCGCAAATCTCGCGGATTGCGGATTTCCCGAAAATCCGCAAAATCCGCGAGCGGAACGGATTTTCCGCCCATGCCTAGTTGGGACCTGCCTCCTCTAGTTAGGATAGGGGGCTATCCCCTTAGTAGTATCACCAAGCAGTAAGAGTAAACCTCGAGGGCCAGTTTAAAGCATTTATGATCATGTACAGTAATATTTTGCCACACTACAAACGGACACCACACCAGTTTTCTATGAAAATATAGTATCCTTTATATATTGATTTATCACAAGGCCCAAAAGCAGGTCAAATCCAAAATAAGGTAGGAAGGTTGGGGCGACTGTTCAGGGGTTGAAGATGGGGATGTGGTCAGTACAGGTTGGGTTCAAGTAGCTCGGGCGACTCGAATACTCACAGTCAAAGATTAGGGGTGCGATTCTCAAGGTACGAACCGTGACAAAGTCAGCAGGGCTCGTAATGGTGAAATGCTTTGCGTACAGGAGGTACGAGTCTCAGGGTACGAGCCGCGATGAAGTCAGCAGGGCTTGTCATGGTGAACTGCTTTGCTTACAAGAGGTACGATTCTCAAGGTACGAGCCGCGACGAAGTCAGCAGGGCTCGTGATGGCGAAAGGCTTTGCGTACAGGTGGTATGATTCTCAAGGTGCGAGCCGTGACGAAGTCAGCAGGGCTCGTGATGGAGAAATGCTTTGAGTACAGGTGGTACGAGTCTCAAGGTACGAGCCGCGACAAATTCAGCAGGGCTCGTGATGGTGAAATGCTTTGCGTACAGGAGGTACGATTCTCAAGGTACAAGCCGCGACAAAGTCAGCAGGGCTCGTGATGGTGAAATGCTTTGCGGACAAGCGGTACGATCCTCAAGGTACGAGCCGGGACAAAGTCAGCAGGGCTCGTGATGTTGAAATGCTTTACGTACCGGAGGTACGATCGTGAGCCCGACGAAGTCAGCAGGGCTCTCCCGTGTCCAAAAACGATGTGCCCTCCCGTTCAAGGGTTCCCTAGTTATATCTCAAAAGGTCTTTGAAGTCTTCCATCACTTAGGGTGTTCCCCTCCACCCTGGTTTCTGTTGATGTTCATCTTTTCAAGATGGCACCCCTGTCCTTTGAAGGAGGGAGGTGTCAGACGCTCAGCGGGAATTGGGGCCGGCATTGTTGCAGGCAGGACACTTGCCAGAAACTACCCAGCCTCTCTTATCTGACATCAGCCATCTACCTCCAGGCTGTGGGAGACAACCCAGACATTTGACTACACATCTGAGGCACACTACGAGGTTAGGAATCCAGACATTTTTCTACCAACGCCATGTCTATGCTCCGGATCTAACCTTCATACCCCGAAAAGAATGTCTCATATACCCTTGATGTTAGGGACACTAATTTGGAGTTTTTTACCATTTTACCCGCGTCAGATACAAGTTCGTGGTTATACTTTGAAAGGGAGCACTTGCACTTTGGCCCTGGTTAGCAGGGGTACAGCACTCAGCGCGTCTTAGTCCAGCACAAAAAAGGGGTCATACATGAAGAGGGCAAAAAAGTGGACGAGGGACCCACGCCAAGGATGCCAGGTCTAACACGTGTCCCCCCCCCCCAGCTGAAAGGTGGGAAGAACCACCCATCCCCTTGGGAGTTCTCCTCACTAAGGCGGAAGAATCTTGACAGACCGTCAGTGTTGGCGCGGTCTGTGCCAGGCAGGTGCTCTACGGTGAAGTCCATCCCCTGTAGGGAAATGGACATCTCAGCAGTTTTGAATTTTCCCCTCTCATCTGCATTAACCACCTGAGGGGCCGGTGGTCCGTTTGTACCCAGAAGTGAGCCCCAAATAGGTATGGCCTTCATTTCTTGAGTGCCCAGACCACCGCAAAAGCCTCCTGCTCAATGGTACTCCATCTCTGTTCCTGGGGTAGTAACCTTCTACTAATGAAGGCGACCGGTTGGTCTAGGCCTTCCTCTTTCAGCTGTGAGAGAACCGCTCCTATATCATGCTCTGAGGCGTCCGTCTGGACGACAAATTCTTTTGAGAAGTCAGGGGCTCGAAGTACTGGTGCTGTGCACATGGCCGCCTTCAAAGTGTCAAACGCGTTCTGACAGGAGGAGGTCCAAAGGACTTTCTTGGGCTGTTTCTTGGAGGTAGGTTCCGTCAAGGCTCCTACAGTGCTGCCATATCCCTTGACAAACCTTCTATAGTAGCCAGTAAGTCCAGGAAGGCCCTCACCTCTGTCTGGGTCATGGGAGGTTCCCAAGACAAGATGGCCGCAATCTTGGGCTGGAGGGGCGCCACTTGCTGCTTCCTACCTGGTGTCCCAAATACACTACTGACCCTTGGCCAATTGGCGCAGGGCTGACAATACTTCCCAGAGGTGTTGCAGGTGTTCGTCCCAGGTGGTACTGAACACTGCAATGTCATCCAGGTAGGTGGCGCTGAACTGCTCCAGCCCCGTCAATACCTGGTTGACCAGTCTCTGGAAGGTGGCAGGGGCATTTTTCGTTCCAAAGGGCATTACCCGAAATGAGTAGTGCCCATCGGGGGTGGAGAAGGCTGACCACTCTTTTGCTCCTTCTGTGAGGGCAATATGCCAGTACCCAGAGGTGAGGTCAAAGGTAATGAGGTACTGGGCAGAACCCAGGCGGTAAAGGAGCTCGTCGGCTCGGGGATAGGGTGAGCGTCTGTTCGGGTAACGGCATTGAGTCCACGGTAGTCCACACAGAACCTCAGTTCGGGGTGGCACTGGGCGCGGCAGCCTTTGGGACCAGGACCACGGGCTGGCCCACAGACTGTCAGAGGACTCAATTACTCCTAGGGTGAACATTTTGGCGACTTCCTCCTTGATGTAAGACCTGACCCTGCCGGTGACCCTGTAAGTCTTGTGCCTAACAATCATGCTGTCACCGTGTCTACATCGTGGACACACCAACTTGTGGCACTGGGGACCAGGGAGAAGAGGTCTGAGAACTGGCTCAATAACTGGCGACAGTCTCGGTGTTGCTCCGGGGTCAGGGAGGTGGAAAGACAAACACCGTCTACTGACCCATCTGGTTCCTGAGCACACAGGAGGTCGGGTAGAGGTTCCGTCTCCTCTTCCACTCCATCATCAGTGGCTAGGAGCATGCCCACTTCAGGCCTCTCGAAGTGGGGCTTGAGGCAGTTTACATGGAGGACCCGTAGGGGGTTCTGGGGGACTGCAAGTCCACTAGATAGGTGACTTGGCTTTTGCGCTCCACTATCTTGAAGGGACCGGTCCACTTGTCCTGGAGAGCACAGGGCTCCACTGGGGCCATCACCCACACTTGCTGCCCAGGCTGAAACTCGACCAAAGTGGTATTTTGGTCATACCAGCGTTTCATTTCCTCCTGGCAGCCCTCCAGGTTCGCCTCGGCGAGTTCCCTGAATTTCCGGGTCTGATCCCTTATGGTCAACATTTATCTAAAAACGTCTTGGGGTGGGTTCGGGGGCCGTCTCCCAGCCTTCTTTAACCAGACTCAGGGGTCCTCGGACGGGATGGCCATAGAGGAGTTCAAAGGGGCTGAACCCTAGGGACTTCTGTGGCACCTCCCGATATGCGAACAGTAGGCATGGTAAGAGGACATCCCACTTACGCCTCAGGGGCACTTCAAGGCCCATAATCATGCATTTAAGGGTCCGGTTGAAAAGTTCCACTAGCCCATTTCCTTGGGGGTGGTAAGGAGTGGAGAACCTGTAAGTAATGCCACACTCCTGCCACAGGGACTTCATATATTTCGAGATGAAGTTGGTCCCCCTGTCACTCACTACCACACTGGGGAACCCCACACGGGAAAAGATCCCCATCAGCGCCCGGCACACCACAGGGGCCGTCACTGTTCGGAGTGGTATGGCTTCGGGGTACCGGGTGTCATGGTCCACCAAGACCAGGGTAAACCTGTTACCCATAGCGGTCTTGGGGTCCAGAGGCCCCACTATGTCAATCCCCACTCGCTCAAAATGGGTACAGACCATAGGGAAGGGTTGCAGGGGAGCCTTGCGCTTCCCCCCACTTTTTCCACTTGCCTGGCAAGTCTGGCAAGACCTGCAGTGGGTCTCAACGTTTTGGCGCATCAGGGGCCAATAGAAATGCGTGACAAGCCTGTGATAGGTCTTGTCTTGCCCCAGATGCCCAGCTAAAGGTACATCGTGAGCCAGGCCCAGTAGGAAGTCCCGGTAGCGAAGAGGTACCTACATAACACATCCGATGAGGAAAGGGTCAGAGGGATGTTTTAAGACCCGCCGTGGTTCGTATCCCCCACCAACAGAGTTATACAAACAACAGAGAACCAGGAGTCTATACAGAGGAGTCAGGTCTACCGGATCCTTCTCTAATCACAACTGCTGCTAGTTCAGTTATTGGTGTCTAAACACCATACAGCTACTGAGTATCAAAGGTACATACTAATGTAACTAAGCCATGAGCACATGTGTGTGTCGGTGAGACTCACAAAAGAGATAGTATTGGATTCCCATCAAATGTCTTGCGATGATCTATATTCTCATCTGGTCATCCAGAAAACATGGAGTGGGGTGTCCCTCGATCATTGGGACAATTTTCACACCCAGTTGCCAAAAAAATCTCAGTGAGTCAAACCCACGCACACTGTGCTGACCATGAGATAAATGACAGAGTATGGGAATATGTGTAGTGCAAAAGGTAGTGATTCGTGTGAGAGATAAAATAGAGTAGTGAAAACACAGGTAGCTACATTTTATTCAAACGGTTGTTTCACCCTCTAATTAAAAACAAGAACAGTGCAAAAAGGGGGGCAGACCTAAACAAATATCGACTGCCACAAAGAAAAGGCCAACATGTTTCAGCCACTAGGAAAGAGAGGTTCCACTGGCTTTCTTCAGGGTCTCTGTTCTTAAGAGGATTGCTACCGTTATAGTGAGTGCCCAAACAATAAAGGTGAAAACTGAAAAAGGATATACGTGGACATTTTTAGTCCATCATAGGCTCAACCCGTGTCGAAAACTGGAGTGGTCTCACATCTATAAAACAAAGACAAACACAAGGCTCTCAGTCTAAGATACATAGCGAAGGGGTACCACCAGCACCCGGGCGGACCCCAGCTCAGCGGACTTAGGCTCACTATATAGCAGTCCGTTCTCCCAGTAGAACCAGTGTGAACTGGACTGATCACCTGCAGCCTGGGCGACGGCCTTCTGCCATTCGCCCACGAGAGAGGGGCAGGAGTTCTGCTCCTGGCAGAATTCCTCCCTGGAGGGCCCACCGTCCTGCTGCCATTGGTTCAGCTCAGGTATATCCCTCAGTTCGGCTACCTGTTCCCCGGTGGGTCGCAGGGCATCCCCCTCAGGGTCTGCTCCTTCCTGGTCCAAGGAAACTGAGGGGTCCGGGCTCCCAAACTCTTCCTCCTCTCTCTTGGAGGCCGCGCCCTGGGCCATTCTTCAAAGGCTCCAGGCCATGTTCAGCATCTATTTTCGCGGCCATGGACCGGGTGGTGAAGCACACCCATTCGGGCAATCCCAGCATCTCTAGGTGAGCCTTCCGCTCCGCCCGGGCCCACGGGGAGCTCATTAAATCATTGCCTAGTAAACAATCCACAGGCATGGCAGATCGGACAGCTACTTTCAGGGTGTCGGAGACCCCCCCCCCCTCACTCAAAGGGAATTTGGGCCATGCGGCAGAGACTCTCAGAGTTATATGCTGCCACCACAGCGCAAAAAGCGTGAGGTACTATTTGGTCCTCAGGGACCAGGTGACAGCTGACCGCAATGACACTTGCCACAGGGTCTCAGAGGGCTCCCGCCCTCTGCCCATTGATGGTCACCCACTGCCTGTATTTTTTAGTGTTGGCAGGCAGTTGGGTTCGGGGGACTATTTCTCCGTCTCCTAAGGAGACCAGGGACATGGCTACGGGTCCCCATTCCTCCGGGGCGTCTAACTCCTCCCCCAGTGCTAAACTGGCTACCTGGCGGGGGGGGCACCAGAGGGTGATGGCTGTTTGTACAGGGGGCACTGGGGATCATTGGCATAGTGCCCCTGTTGTTGGCATTTATAACAAAGGATGGGGGCCCTGGGTACTGGCCTACCGGTGGGGGCCTCAGTGGTGTCCTAGTGGGAGGCTGGGAACCTTGCTGTTGTTTCCCGGGGGTGTTACGTTGGAGCCCTGGGGGACTCTCCCGCTGTTTACCCTTATTCCCCCTCCTCGCTGTCGGGGACCCGGCCCACCCGTGGCATGGTCTCCCTTTCTGGACACGGGTGCTCACCCAGTGATCTGCCTCCACCACAAGATTCCTAGGGTTAGTAAGTCTGCGGTCGACCAGGTGCTGGTGCAACTCTGAAAAACAATTTACATAGAAGTGCTCCCATGCAATTAAATCAAATAGTTCTTCAAAAGTGGTGACCTTGCTGCCCTTGACCCAGCCCTCTAAGGCTCTGCTGTAGTAGTTCACGTATTCTACCCAAGTCGTGCCAGGGATTTTCCTGAAATCCCTGAATCTTTGTCTATACATTTCTGGGGTCAGACCATACCTTGACATCAAGGCGTCCTACATATGGCTGTATGAGTTCAGTACGGAGGACGGTAGGTCTAGCAAGGTATCTCTCCCCTTACTAAGGAATCTCCCCCACAACCCCGCTCCCCAATCTTTCTCAGGGACCCGGTGGGAGGTCATCGCTACCTCATAGCCTTGAACCATTGTTGGATGTCATCAGTCCTATAGTGCTCTTTTACCACATCTTTGGGGATGTGTACCTTGCCTTCTACCAGCGGGGGGGGCGTGCTGCCCCCCAGGGGAGCAGGCTCTCCACTCCTAGCCTTGAGCTCTAGCTCCCGGAGACTCTTCTCATGTTCCAACTGCAGTCTTTTCCCCTCATGGTCCCGCTGCAGCCTTTTCTCTTCCTGCTCCCCCTGAAACCTCTTCTCCTCCAGGGCTAACTTCCTTTCCGCTAGTTTTGGTTCTTCTTCCATTTTTAACTTGGTGAGTTCTAACTCATGGGCTCTTCTTTTCTCTCTATCGGCTAGCTCCTCTGGTGACAGGCCCCTGTCTGACACACTGCTACGCATGGGGGACACTGCTCTCTCTCTCTCCTGCTCCCCTAGCCTTTCCGGCGGCCCCTCTCTCCTGCCACTTCCTTCTACATGGGGTGGGGGATCTCGGGATGCTTACCAGGCCCTTGGCCCCTTCTGATGATCCTCTTTTGTGTTGAGACCGGTGGTGGGGATCTCAAATTCTTTACAAAAATGTCTTAATTCCTTATGGGCGTAATACTCTAGTTGCTCTTCCTCAAAGCTCGGACTCGCAGCTGGCCATGTAAGACTCATGTTGCCGTGGGGAATTTCAATTGCATAAGTGGTTTTGTTATGGCCTGCACTCACTAGGTAGTGGGTCAACAAATCACTGTACATAAATCATAAATGCAAGTTCGTATCCCAAGCACTGCCACCAATGTTACATTAGGCGGTCTCTGGTGGGCAGAGGTGAGTACTTCTGTCCCAGACGGGGCCTGCCTCCTCTAGTTAGGATAGGGGGCTATCCCCTTAGTAGTATCACCAAGCAGTCAGACTGAACCTCGATGGCCAGTGTAAAGCATTTATGATCATGTACAGTAATATTTTGCCACACTACAAACGGACACCACACCGGTTTTCTATGAAAATATAGTATTTATATATTGATTTATCACAAGGCCCAATAACAGTGCAAATCCACAATAAGGTAGGAAGGTTGGCGAGACTGTTCGGGGGTTGAAGATGAGGATGGGGTCAGTTCAGGTTGGGTTCGAGTAGCTCGGGCGACTCGTATATTCACAGTCAAAGATTAGGGGTGCGATTCTCCCGGTATGAACCGCGACAAAGTCAGCAGGCTTGTGATGGTGAAATGCCTTGCGTACAGGAGGTACAAGTCTCAGGGTACAAGCCGCAACAAAGTCAGCAGGGCTCATGATAGTGAACTGCTTAGCGTACAAGATGTACGATTCTCAAGATACGAGCCGCGACGAAGTCAGCAGGGCTCGTGATGGCGAAATGCTTTGCGTACAGTGGGTATGATTCTCAAGGTACGAGCAGCAACAAAGTCAGTAGGGCTCGCGATGGCGAAATGCTTTGCGTACCGGAGGTACGATTCTCAAGGTACAAGCTGCGACGAAGTCAGCAGGGCTCGTGATGGCAAAATGCTTTGCGTACAGGAGGTACGAGTCTCAAGGTACGAGCCGCGACAAAGTCGGCAGGGCTCGTGATGGTGAATGCTTTGCGTAGAGGCGGTACGATCCTCAAGGTACGACCCGCGACAAAGTCGGCAGGGCTCGTGATGGTGAAATGCTTTGCGTACCGGAGGTACGATCCGTGAGCCCCGACGAAGTCAGCAGGGCTCTCCCTTGTCCAAAAACGATCTGCCCTCCGGTTCAAGGGTTCCCCAGTTATATCTCAAAAGGTCTTTGAAGTCTTTCATCAGATAGGGTGTTCCCCTCCACCCTGGTTTCTGTTGTTGTTCGTCTTTTCCAGATGGCACCCCTGTCCTTTGAAGGAGGGAGGCCGGGGTGTCAGACGCTCAGCGGGAAGTGGGGCCTGCATTGTTGTAGGCAGGACACTTGCCAGAAACTACCCCGCCTCTCTTATCTGATGGCAGCCAGCTACCCCCAGGCTGTGGGAGACGGGAAACATCCTTTACAAAGCGGTGTTTACACCGCGCGACCTTCACGACGCAGGCATTACAACGCAAGTTGTTACTAAGACTTGCGCTAGAGGGCCCTCTTGCTTAAGGTATAGTTTGATTTTCTATTCCAACACCTTCCCTACTGTTACGTGGGCTGGAGTTGGAATAGAAAATTAAATTAACCCACAATCCAGCGCCCTCCAACTCAAGTCATTGTAACTACTTGCGTTGTAATGGCTGCGTCGTAAAGTACTGCGATCAAAATGATCGCGTTGTACTAATGTACATCCGTGAGAGACAACCCAGACATTTGACTACACATCTGGGGCACACTACGAGGTTAGGAATCTAGACATTTTTCAACCAAGGACATTTCTATGCTCCGGATCTAACCTTCATTCCCCGAAAAGAATGTCTCATATACCCCTGATGTTAGGGACACTAATCTGGAGTTTCTACCATTTTCCCCGGGTCAGATACAAGGTTCGTGGTTATACTTTCAAAGGGAGCACTTGCACCGTGGCCCTGGTTAGCAGGGGTACAGCACTCAGCGCGTCTTAGTCCAGCACAAAAAAGGAGGCATACATGAAGAGGGCGAAAAAGTGGATGGGGGACCCACGCCAAGGATGCCAGGTCTAACAACCACCCAGTGCAGCAATATTTTTTTGTTAAAGATGTTTAAGCAACAATATGGCAAACAATGTTTTTGATATTCTGACATACAAACACTTTTCCAATCTGAAACTCGATTGATTTTTTCTCTTTTGGTGGCTCCCAAGTGATCAGGACTGAACTTTGGGAGTAGAGGGGCACACAGCCACCATCTATCTTTCCACAGCCACTTCAAGATGTGGTGTGATGATACCCCATGTTTGGTGGGATGATGTCTCATGTTTGGTAGAATGATGCCCCATGTTTGGAGAGATGACGTCTCTGCTTTGGTGGGATGAAGCCCCATGTTTGGTGGGATGACGTCTCTTCTTTGGTGGTATGATGGGCCATGTTTGGTGGGATGGCGTCTCTTCTTTGGTGGGATGACGCCTCTTCTTTGGTGGAATGACTTTGGTGGGATGACGTCTCTTCTTTGGTGGGATGATGCCCCATGTTTGGTGGGATGATGTCTTGTGTTTGGTAGAATAATGCCCCATGTTTGGAGGGATGAGGTCTCTTCTTTGGTGGGATGATGCCCCATGTTTAGTGGGATGAAGTCTCTTCTTTGGTGGGATGATGCCCAATGTTTGGTGGGATGACGTCTCTTCTTTGGTGGGATGATGCCTCATGTTTGGTGGGATGACGTCTCTTCTTTGGTGGGATGATGCCCCATGTTTGGTGGGATGACGTCTCTTCTTTGGTGGGATGATGCCTCATGTTTGGTGGGATCACGTCTCTGCTTTGGTGGGATGATACCCCATGTTTCGTGGGATGACGTCTCTTCTTTGGTGGGATGATGCCTCATGTTTGGGGGGATGACGTCTCTTTTTTGGTGGGATGATTCCCCATGTTTGGTGGGATGATGCCCCATGTTTAGTGGGATGATACCCTATGTTTGTTGAGGTGGTGTCTCATGTTTGGTGGCATTTTGTTGCATTATCAACTGATGATTTATTTTCTCCACTCAACTTACTTATTGATGTCAGAATTATCCTAGTTTAAATTACACCTGATACTTCACTTGCCAATCGTCAATGACATGGTGAGTTATTTAGAGCGTCTAGGGATACAGTGTCCTGAATTCACACAAATATCAATTCTCTCCCTACATTGACACAGGTTCACCACTCATCGAACTCACAGGGCACTCGCTCACCCATCACTCACACAGCTCACCCTCCCTTTCCAAGAACATATTGGACACCCTGCTGCCACATGGGCACCCCATTTACCTTGCACTCATTTAGGCACACCTTCCACCCAGCACTCACAACGCTAACCATGCATTCACACCACTCACTGTCACCCCATGGGCACACCTTTCACACAGCACAAATTAAAATACTCAACACTTGTAAACATGCACATATACCTACAAATGCACCCACGGAGTATCTGCTCTTCCCATAGTACTCGTTGCCCTTCAGTTCCATCTGTAACCACAGGGTGGTGCCAGAGAGAAGGGTATATAGAGACTGTGGGGTGGAATGGGAAGGGAGATTGGGCTGAGGCTGAGGGGGCTGGTGTGAGGCGAGATCAGTCTTAGTCTGAGGGGGTGAGCCAGCAGGGAGTGGTCCTGTAGTCTGGCAGGGGAAAGCAGGCGAAAGCTGCTGGATGGGGAGCAAGCAGCACAGGCTAAGGGTGAAGCACTACATCTAAGGCTGTGGGCTGGTGTAAGAGCTGAGTGGGAGCAGCACGCTAAGGTATGATGAGGGTGGGCACAGCCTGTAGATGTACTAGTTGGTAGTGAACTTGAGCCTTGTTGGCCTTTATATATATATATTGTTTGGGAGTTTTATATAGCACAAACTAGACCCGAAGGTATCAGAGCGCTTTACATGAGCACTAGTTACGTTACAGAAGGACACATACATTTTTGTTAGGCACGGGGAGACCGCCCTAGCCGTTAGGTCACATTCTCTCCCCCTTCAAGCTTTCTGCTGTGAAGGAAAGAGTTGGGGTACCAGTGGGCAGACTTGTTTTCACTGCTTCTGAAGCCACAATGTAGACCAGCATCTGTACCATTGCCCTGCATAGGGGTAGTGCACTGCAGGGGCTGCTACTGGGGGGAAGATTGAGCTGAGGCTGTAGGGATTAGCGTGAGACAGGGGAGATGGTTATGGAGGAGCCGCAGTGGTTAATTTGTAAAAAAACAAATAAGTGCTGGGGCTCTCGTCAGGTGGCAGCCTGCACCAGCCCATTTCCTCTGTAACACTGCCTGAAACAGAGCCAACTACTAACTAGGCAGTGTGGAAAGGGTGTGGCATAATGACCAGAGCTGCAGACCTCAGAGCTGGGGAACCAGGTTTGGGTTTCGACATCAGCTCAGCATCCTGTGATTCAGGGCAAATCACTTAGGGCCATATGTAGGTAGCTTAATACCGGTCAGTAACGGCCGAAAATCGGTAAATTTGCCGTTACCGACTGGTATTTAGCTTTTTCTAATGTAGGTGGCTGGATTTAAGGATTTGGTAATTTATCGAATCGGTAATTTAAGGAATCGGTAAATTACCGAACCCGTAAAATACGGAATCAGTAAATTACTGAATCCTTAAATCCTATGTAGGGAGCACTAAAGTGAGTGCATTTTTTATTTAAGGATTCGTTATTTACCACCAACTACAAGTTGGTGGTAAATATCGAAAACCTTTAAAAAAGCAATTTTGTGGCAAACATACAGGGCATGTATGTGTGCCACATGTGCACACTTGCACGATTCAGGGGTGCAACAGGGTGTCAATATGACACCCTGCCACCCTTGAATATGTTCCCCCTATTATCGGTTCGGTATTTACCGAATCGGTAATAGTGAATGGCTTCCCATTCATTCCTATGGGCCTGCAGGCCCATCGGAATGAATGGGAATTACCGAATCGGTAAATATCGAATAGGTAATACCTAATATTACCGAATCAGTAAAATGTACTGAATTTTTACCTACATACTATTTACCAATTCTTAAATACCGAATCGGTAAAATTCGGTATTTAAAAATCGCTAAATAGAGATTACCTACATATGGCTCTAAATCTTCCTGTGTCTACGAAAAATAAGTGTGTCCTTTACTGGCGCTCATGAAACTACTGCGCCGGTGTTGATGATTAAATGTCAGTGCTGAGGACCAGAAACCACTGGCTCAAATTAAGCACTGAGGAGCTGGTGTATTTGGAGAGAGTGAACTGAGGCTGTGAGTTGGTGTGGGAGGGGTGAGTGTTGGTAGGAGGCTTTTTGGGATGTCCACCCATAGGCTATGGCTGCAGCAAACAGCACATTAATTGGATTGCCGGAAAGAGTGGGTAGGTGTGTTTTCTGGACTTCATAAATTCAGATGGGGAAGAAAAAACATAAAGAAGCTCAGACTTCATCCCGCTCTGTGCAGCAACCATTTCAATGTGGGACAAAACCTTATCGGAAAGCTCTATTCACCAATATTTCTACCAGTCATACTGCTAACGGCTCACAGAGCAATACTGTTAGCAAGTACTATCACACCATGATTTTGGGGCGTTCCTCTTGCACACTGCCATGTCATTAAATTTTTATGGGGTAGTCATGTTAGGTAAGGTAATAACCCTAAGGAGCAATAGGAGTGCAGAAAACACTCTGAAGCTAATTCACAAAGGTAAACGTAGACCTGGAGTCTAAGTTTAGACTTGAGGTCTAAGGGCTCAATTCACACAGGTAAATTCAGACCTGAAGTGTAAGGGCCCAATTCACAAAGGTAAATTCAGACCTGAAGTGTAAGGGCCAAATTCGCAACGGTAGACTTAGACTTGAGGTCTAACTTTACCTTTGTGAACTGGGCCTTTAGACTTTAGGTCTAAAGTTAGACTTCAGGTCTAAACGTAGACTTCAGGTCTAACTTTACCTTTGTGATCTCGGCCCTAAGACTTCAGGTCTAAACTTAGACTTCAGGTCTAACTTTACCTTTGTGAAATCAGCTCTTAGACTTCAGGTCTAAACTTAGACTTCAGGTCTTACTTTACCTTTGTGAACTGGACCCTTAGACTTCAGGTCTAAAGTTAGACTTCAGGTCTAAACTTAGAATTCAGGTCTAACTTAACCTTTGTGATCTCGACCCTAAGACTTCAGGTCTAATCTTAGACTTCAGGTCTAACTTTACCATTGTGGAATCAGTCTTAGACTTCAGGTCTAAACTTAGACTTCAGGTCTAACTTTCCCTTTGTGAACTGGGCCCTTAGACTTCAGGTCTAACTTTCCCTTTGTGAACTGGGCCCTTAGACTTCAGGTCTAAACTTAGACTTCAGGTCTAACTTTCCCTTTGTGAACTGGGCCCTTACACTTCAGGTCTAAACTTGGACTTCAGGTCTAACTTTACCTTTGTAAATTGGGCTCTTAGACTTCAGGTCTAAACTTAGACTTCTTTACTATTGTGAATAGGACCCTCTTTCTCGGCAGTAGCATATAATCACTGCCCAATCACGTGCTTTACTCAAGTTAACCAACATGGGTTGAGCCACCACCTTCTCTTAGTTGTGCCATTCATAGGTCTTTCTCTGTTGATCACACAAGTTCTAGTGGCAGCTGCACTATCAAGCCAAATGTAAAAAAGTAAGTCTCTGAAGTACTGAAATACACCCATGAAGGTGCTGAAAAATAATCTAAAGCACTATTCAAGTGCATTAACTCTTCAACAATTAAGCATGGAGTTCGGAGACGCAGGGACGCGGATGTGGTGCGGATTGAATGTGAAATTGAAGATCTGGACTCCCAATTGGAAGTCGACCCGACACCGGACCTACTCCATGTTCTCTCACTTAAACAGTCAGAGTATCGAGCTACTGTTACTGATGCTGTCAAGATCATGGGTAGAGAGCAACAGGGTAGGATCTATGATGTCGGAGACAAGGCGGGCAAACTCATCGCTTGGCTGGATAAAAAAGAGAGAGCCAGTCGTGTGGTCCCGGAGGTGCTGGGGGAGGATGGCGTGACTGTCACCGACCCGAGTGCCATTGTCATGGCATTTGCAGACTATTTCGAGACCGTTTACACCTCGGTCTCTGACATGTCTGAGACTGACTCTGGGGAGCTGTTGGCAGAAGTGGAGCTCCCGTGCCTGTCGGAAGCGGAGCGGGACAACATGGATAGGGATATTACCGCTGATGAGATTGCCCTCGCAATACGTTCCCTGAGATCGGGCAAAGCGCCCGGCCCCAATGGTATACCAGTGGAGCTTTACAAGATTAAGCCTGATGTCATCTTCCCGCCCCTGCGGAACATGTTCCTGGAAGCACGGGGGACGGGCATGCTTCCCCTGGACCAGAGACTGGCCACCATTGTGGTCATTCACAAGGAAGGGAAGCCCAGAGACCTGTGCCAATCTTATCGTCCCATCTCCCTGTTGAAAGCGGAACCCAAGATTCTGGCTAAACTGCTTGCCAACCGTTTGGTCGGAGCGATTAGCGACTTGGTTCACCCGGACCAGTCGGGCTTTATTCCACACCGCAACACTGCCCTTAACCTCAGGAGGCTACATGGGGCCCTCGCGAGGGTCCAACACTCAGGGAGCCCGCCGTCTTGGCGTCTTTGGATGCTACGATGGCATTTGACTCCCTTGAGTGGAACTATCTGTGGGCAGTGTTGGCGAAGTTTGGATTTGGTCCGGAATTCATAGGATGGGTCAAGCTCCTGTACGCTAGCCCGCTTGCCAACGTAACAGTTAATGGTCGTGTATCTGCGTCCTTTGCTCTCCGCAGAGGCACCAGGCAGGGTTGCCCCCTGTCGCCCCTGTTGTTTGCATTGGCGCTTGAACCACTGGCAGCGTGGCTGCAACTCCACCCGGATATAAACGGAATACGGTGGTCCCCTGGATTCGAGGACCGCGTGTCGCTGTATGCAGACGACATCTTGCTATACCTCACCTCTCCTTGTAAGTCACTCATTGTGGTGTGTGATGTGTTGCATCTTTTTGGTCGGCACTCTGGCCTGGTCATCAACTGGTCGAAGTCACACCTATACGTGTTGAGAGGTGGGACACCTCGGCTTCCAAGGGATTGCAACATACAAGTCGCGCGGCAGGGATTCACATACTTAGGGATCTATATTTCAACGGATCCCAAGGTACGCTACACGCATAACTTGCTCCCCCCTCTCGCACGTCTCCGGCGTGATGTGGAGGGATGGCGGAAACTCCCGCTTTCCCTGCTCGGGCGTGCGGCACTCTTTAAAATGATGTCCCTGCCCAGATTCCTGTATGCTCTTCAGAATACCCAGGATCCAGTCCCATCCAGTTACTTTAGAGAGGTCGAGGGTTTGCAGCGGGCCCTTCTCTGGGATGGCTGGTTGCGTATCGCTATTGCGAAGCTTACGCTCCATTGGTATGACGGAGGCATTGCGTTGCCTGACATCCGGAGATATTATTGGGCTTCTCAGCTAGCGGCCCTTAATCACGGCCTCTATGGTCCAGCAGTAAGTCCGGGCTATGCCATGGATCGGTGGCTCCTGGACGACGGGAAGTATCATAGAGCGCTATACTCGAAATCTCTGGATGGTAGGATGTCGGGGCCGGCGAAGACAGCTGTACACATATGGCGGGCAATCACAAAGTTACAGGGGTGAAAGGGAAGGCTCACGATGGCAACTCCTCTCTTTGACTCTGAAATACTGGGTAAACTATGGCACACGAAGGGCTTCAACAGGTGGGACATGATAGGCATATCCAAGATGGAAGATATGATTGTGAAAGGGGAGATAAAGTCCTTTGCTCATTTACAGACTGAGTTCCAGTTGGGTGGAACGGAATATTTCCGGTATGCCCAGCTGCTTCATGCTATCCTGGCGGTGATGCCGGAGGGCGAGAAGATTCCTGAGTCTTCCCCGTTGGAGGACAGGGTGCTGGACAGCCACATGCCGGACAGTGCCATTTCCTTAATATATAAAAAACTTATCAATGTCCGTACGGACCTCCTCCTGGGGTGAAAGACCAGTGGGTGCGCGATGGGATTGAGCTGGATGATGAAGATTGGCAATGCGCAGTGTCCTCCCCCAAGGAGGTGGCGATCCCGGCCAGGTTGCGGCTAGTCCAATTAAAGATCCTCCATAGAGTGTACGTGACGGGTCCCAGGCTGATACACATGGGGCATTCAGTGGATGGCCTCTGCAGGCGTGGCTGTGGTGCATTGGCCACCTTCATGCATATTATCTGGGAGTGCCGGATGATCGCCTCCTACTGGAGGCGTGGACACATGATCATGAGCGAGGTGACTGGGGTGGACATGATGGCAGAGGCCAGGCGCTGCCTCCTGAACGTGTGGGGTCCTACTGATTAGAATAGTGCACAAACACAATGGGTCACCCTGGGGAACATGGTGGCGAAACGAGATATTGCTCAGATGTGGGGTGCTGTTACAGCCCCAAAGGTAGTACAGTGGAAAGCCAACATGGATTGGTGCATGTTCCGAGAGAAGACGGTGTACGTGGCCAGAGGTAAACCCAAGAAGTGGCAAAAGATATGGGGGGCCTGGAACGAGTATAGGGGTGATATTTGCTTGCCGCCTGACACCGCCCCCCTGGAAGAACGAATGTCCCCGTAGCCTATGGCTCCAACACACACCCTATTAGCTGATGTATCCTGTATCCTCCCCCCCTCCATGATCTTGCCATAGAGGCTGTTCACATCGCTTTTTATGCTATTGGGCTTAGCTTTTCCTATGATCGGGCTCTGTTACACAAATGTTTAATTGCCTTGTTTCTTAGCACTAGTTTGGTGCTTTTCCCCTTTTTTCATCCTAGTTATTCTTCAATTTAAAAAAAAAAAAAACCTTGTTCGATTTGGTAATATGCTTACTGTACGCCAGCCGATTGACCGATAATATGCTGCCTAGCCTCCGGGATGTAAGGCTGAATAGCTGTGTGCACTGATTTGAAAATAAAGGTTTTCCAAATTTTTTTTTTAAAAAAACCAATTAAGCATGGAGTTCTATCATGTGGCGGGGAGCACTGGTGAACATCGGTAAAGTATTTAAAAAAACAGTATTAGTTTAACTTAAAATCCCCCTGTTCTCACTCCTTTGATTTAAGTCTTTAGTACCAAGAATTTTGCACCATTTCTTTCTGCATCCATTGTGCCCTTGACTGCTATTGGTAATGTAGTATTGAGTGAATCGTAGTGACTATATAGAGTTAGGAGTCACACAGTGCATAGTTGGTCAGTTTGAGTACATACATACTCTTTCTATTAGAGGACATGTGTCAGACCCTTTCAGTGGGCGTGGTGTAAGTATGGGCTACTTAGACCTCACTTTTAGGGCTGGAGTTGTTTGCCTCTGATGTCCAGAAAGCCATCCTATTAAATCTGTAAAAACTGGGTCATGTACATCCTCTGCCGCACTTCAGTGGTATCCATGGGAAACAGTCACAGGCTTTTTAGGGAGGTAGTGTGGGGTGTACAAAATCAGAACTCAACCAACCAGCAGAACAATTTGTTTGCCAAGTACATGGCTTAACTTGGATACGTTGAGAACTCACTAGAAATAGGATGTCACATAGGTATTAGTAGCAGGTGCAATAATATACATTGGCGCATGAACTACTGTGCCTTGGGATAATGCCCATTTTAAGTCTCGCCTGAGCCAGCTCATGTGCTGCACTGGAGAGACATTTAGTAGCTGGCTTTTTAAGGTGCTACTTTTGCCGGCCACCAGCTTGCTGTCACGGGCACAAGCGCGCGCGACATGCACAGCTGTCATCTGACTTTTGTGCCGCGCGGCCGTGTCAGTTTCACGGTCGCGCGTGTCCATTGCTTGTTATCAGTGTGACCATAGCAGATGACGCAACTAACTCGAAGGTATAGCCCCCCAAATGTTTTCAGGTTGAAGTTATAAATGGGGGCAGACCAAAACAAATATCGACTGCCACAAAGAAAAGGCCAACATGTTTCAGCCACTAGGAAAGAGAGGTTCCACTGGCTTTCTTCAGGGTCTCTGTTCTTAAGAGGATTGCTACCGATATAGTGAGTACCCAAACAATAAAGGTGAAAACTGAAAAAGGATATACGTGGACATATTAGTCCATCATAGGCTCAACCCGTGTCGAAAACTGGAGTGGTCTCACATCTATAAAACAAAGACAAACACAAGGCTCTCAGTCTAAGATACATAGCGAAGGGGTACCACCAGCACCCGGGCGGACCCCAGCTCAGCGGACTTAGGCTCACTATATAGCAGTCCGTTCTCCCAGTAGAACCAGTGTGAACTGGACTGATCACCTGTAGCCTGGGCGACGGCCTTCTGCCATTCGCCCACGAGAGAGGGGCAGGAGTTCTGCTCCTGGCAGAATTCCTCCCTGGAGGGCCCACCGTCCTGCTGCCATTGGTTCAGCTCAGGTATATCCCTCAGTTCGGCTACCTGTTCCCCGGTGGGTCGCAGGGCATCCCCCTCAGGGTCTGCTCCTTCCTGGTCCAAGGAAACTGAGGGGTCCGGGCTCCCAACCTCTTCCTCCTCTCTCTTGGAGGCCGCGCCCTGGGCCATTCTTCAAAGGCTCCAGGCCCTGTTCAGCATCTATTTTCGCGGCCATGGACCGGGTGGTGACGCACACCCATTCGGGCAATCCCAGCATCTCTAGGTGAGCCTTCCGCTCCGCCCGGGCCCACGGGGAGCTCATTAAATCATTGCCTAGTAAACAATCCACAGGCATGGCAGATCGGACAGCTACTTTCAGGGTGTCGGAGACCGCCCCCCCACCCCTCACTCAAAGGGAATTTGGGCCATGCGGCAGAGACTCTCAGGGTTATATGCTGCCACCACAGCGCAAAAAGCGTGAGGTACTATTTGGTCCCAGGGACCAGGTGACAGCTGACCGCAATGACACTTGCCACAGGGTCTCAGAGGGCTCCCGCCCTCTGCCCATTGATGGTCACCCACTGCCTGTATTTTTTAGTGTTGGCAGGCAGTTGGGTTCGGGGGACTATTTCTCCGTCTCCTAAGGAGACCAGGGACATGGCTACGGGTCCCCATTCCTCCGGGGCGTCTAACTCCTCCCCCAGTGCTAAACTGGCTACCTGGCGGGGGGGGGCACCAGAGGGTGATGGCTGTTTGTACAGGGGGCACTGGGGATCATTGGCATAGTGCCCCTGTTGTTGGCATTTATAACAAAGGATGGGGGCCCTGGGTACTGGCCTACCGGTGGGGGCCTCAGTGGTGTCCTAGGGGGAGGCTGGGAACCTTGCTGTTGTTTCCCGGGGGTGTTACGTTGGAGCCCTGGGGGACTCTCCCGCTGTTTACTCTTATTCCCCCTCCTCGCTGTCAGGGACCCGGCCCACCCGTGGCATGGTCTCCCTTTCTGGACACGGGTGCTCACCCAGTGATCTGCCTCCACCACAAGATTCCTAGGGTTAGTAAGTCTGCGGTCGACCAGGTGCTGGTGCAACTCTGAAAAACAATTTACATAGAAGTGCTCCCATGCAATTAAATCAAATAGCTCTTCAAAAGTGGTGACCTTGCTGCCCTTGACCCAGCCCTCTAAGGCTCTGCTGTAGTAGTTCACGTATTCTACCCAAGTCGTGCCAGGGATTTTCCTGAAATCCCTGAATCTTTGTCTATACATTTCTGGGGTCAGACCATACCTTGACATCAAGGCGTCCTACATATGGCTGTATGAGTTCAGTACGGAGGACGGTAGGTCTAGCAAGGTATCTCTCCCCTTACTAAGGAATCTCCCCCACAACCCCGCTCCCCAATTTTTCTCGGGGACCCGGTGGGAGGTCATCGCTACCTCATAGCCTTGAACCATTGTTGGATGTCATCAGTCCTATAGTGCTCTTTTACCACATCTTTGGGGATGTGTACCTTGCCTTCTACCAGCGGGGGGGCGTGCTGCCCCCCAGGGGAGCAGGCTCTCCACTCCTAGCCTTGAGCTCTAGCTCCCGGAGACTCTTCTCATGTTCCAACTGCAGTCTTTTCCCCTCATGTTCCCGCTGCAGCCTTTTCTCTTCCTGCTCCCCCTGAAACCTCTTCTCCTCCAGGGCTAACTTCCTTTCCGCTAGTTTTGGTTCTTCTTCCATTTTTAACTTGGTGAGTTCTAACTCATGGGCTCTTCTTTTCTCTCTATCGGCTAGCTCCTCTGGTGACAGGCCCCTGTCTGACACACTGCTACGCATGGGGGACACTGCTCTCTCTCTCTCCTGCTCCCCTAGCCTTTCCCGCGGCCCCTCTCTCCTGCCACTTCCTTCTACATGGGGTGGGGGATCTCGGGATGCTTACCAGGCCCTTGGCCCCTTCTGATGATCCTCTTTTGTGTTGAGGCCGGTGGTGGAGATCTCAAATTCTTTACAAAAATGTCTTAATTCCTTATGGGCGTAATACTCTAGTTGCTCTTCCTCAAAGCTCGGACTCGCAGCTGGCCATGTAAGACTCATGTTGCCGTGGGGAATTTCAATTGCATAAGTGGTTTTGTTATGGCCTGCACTCACTAGGTAGTGGGTCAACAAATCACTGTACATAAATCATAAATGCAAGTTCGTATCCCAAGCACTGCCACCAATGTTACATTAGGCGGTCTCTGGTGGGCAGAGGTGAGTACTTCTGTCCCAGACGGGGCCTGCCTCCTCTAGTTAGGATAGGGGGCTATCCCCTTAGTAGTATCACCAAGCAGTCAGACTGAACCTCGATGGCCAGTGTAAAGCATTTATGATCATGTACAGTAATATTTTGCCACACTACAAACGGACACCACACCGGTTTTCTATGAAAATATAGTCTTTATATATTGATTTATCACAAGGCCCAATAACAGTGTAAATCCACAATAAGGTAGGAAGGTTGGCGAGACTGTTCGGGGGTTGAAGATGAGGATGGTGTCAGTTCAGGTTGGGTTCGAGTAGCTCGGGCGACTCGTATATTCACAGTCAAAGATTAGGGGTGCGATTCTCCCGGTATGAACCGCGACAAAGTCAGCAGGCTTGTGATGGTGACATGCCTTGCGTACAGGAGGTACAAGTCTCAGGGTACAAGCCGCGACAAAGTCAGCAGGGCTCATGATAGTGAACTGCTTAGCGTACAAGATGTACGATTCTCAAGATACGAGCCGCGACGAAGTCAGCAGGGCTCGTGATGGCGAAAAGCTTTGCGTACAGTGGGTATGATTCTCAAGGTACGAGCCGCGACAAAGTCAGTAGGGCTTGCGATGGCGAAATGCTTTGCGTACCGGAGGTACGATTCTCAAGGTACAAGCTGCGACGAAGTCAGCAGGGCTCGTGATGGCAAAATGCTTTGCGTACAGGTGGTACGAGTCTCAAGGTACGAGCCGCGACAAAGTCGGCAGGGCTCGTGATGGTGAATGCTTTGCGTAGAGGCGGTACGATCCTCAAGGTACGACCCGCGACAAAGTCGGCAGGGCTCGTGATGGTGAAATGCTTTGCGTACCGGAGGTACGATCCGTGAGCCCCGACGAAGTCAGCAGGGCTCTCCCTTGTCCAAAAACGATCTGCCCTCCCGTTCAAGGGTTCCCCAGTTATATCTCAAAAGGTCTTTGAAGTCTTTCATCAGATAGGGTGTTCCCCTCCACCCTGGTTTCTGTTGTTGTTCGTCTTTTCCAGATGGCACCCCTGTCCTTTGAAGGAGGGAGGCCGGGGTGTCAGACGCTCAGCGGGAAGTGGGGCCTGCATTGTTGAAGGCAGGACACTTGCCAGAAACTACCCCGCCTCTCTTATCTGACGGCAGCCAGCTACCCCCAGGCTGTGGGAGACGGGAAACATCTTTTACAAAGCGGTGTTTACACCGCGCGACCTTCACGACGCAGCCATTACAACGCAAGTTGTTACTAAGACTTGCGCTAGAGGGCCCTCTTGCTTAAGGTATAGTTTGATTTTCTATTCCAACACCTTCCCTACTGTTACGTGGGCTGGAGTTGGAATAGAAAATTAAATTAACCCACAATCCAGCGCCCTCCAACTCAAGTCATTGTAACTACTTGCGTTGTAATGGCTGCGTCGTAAAGTACTGCGATCAAAATGATCGCGTTGTACTAATGTACATCCGTGAGAGACAACCCAGACATTTGACTACACATCTGGGGCACACTACGAGGTTAGGAATCTAGACATTTTTCAACCAAGGACATTTCTATGCTCCGGATCTAACCTTCATTCCCCGAAAAGAATGTCTCATATACCCCTGATGTTAGGGACACTAATCTGGAGTTTCTACCATTTTCCCCGGGTCAGATACAAGGTTCGTGGTTATACTTTCAAAGGGAGCACTTGCACCGTGGCCCTGGTTAGCAGGGGTACAGCACTCAGCGCGTCTTAGTCCAGCACAGAAAAGGAGGCATACATGAAGAGGGCGAAAAAGTGGATGGGGGACCCACGCCAAGGATGCCAGGTCTAACAACCACCCAGTGCAGCAATATTTTTTTGTTAAAGATGTTTAAGCAACAATATGGCAAACAATGTTTTTGATATTCTGACATACAACCACTTTTCCAATCTGAAACTCGATTGATTTTTTCTCTTTTGGTGGCTCCCAAGTGATCAGGACTGAACTTTGGGAGTAGAGGGGCACACAGCCACCATCTATCTTTCCACAGCCACTTCAAGATGTGGTGTGATGATACCCCATGTTTGGTGGGATGATGTCTCATGTTTGGTAGAATGATGCCCCATGTTTGGAGAGATGACGTCTCTGCTTTGGTGGGATGAAGCCCCATGTTTGGTGGGATGACGTCTCTTCTTTGGTGGTATGATGGGCCATGTTTGGTGGGATGGCGTCTCTTCTTTGGTGGGATGACGCCTCTTCTTTGGTGGAATGACTTTGGTGGGATGACGTCTCTTCTTTGGTGGGATGATGCCCCATGTTTGGTGGGATGATGTCTTGTGTTTGGTAGAATAATGCCCCATGTTTGGAGGGATGAGGTCTCTTCTTTGGTGGGATGATGCCCCATGTTTAGTGGGATGACGTCTCTTCTTTGGTGGTATGATGGGCCATGTTTGGTGGGATGGCGTCTCTTCTTTGGTGGGATGACGCCTCTTCTTTGGTGGAATGACTTTGGTGGGATGACGTCTCTTCTTTGGTGGGATGATGCCCCATGTTTGGTGGGATGATGTCTTGTGTTTGGTAGAATAATGCCCCATGTTTGGAGGGATGAGGTCTCTTCTTTGGTGGGATGATGCCCCATGTTTAGTGGGATGAAGTCTCTTCTTTGGTGGGATGATGCCTCATGTTTGGTGGGATGACGTCTCTTCTTTGGTGGGATGATGCCCCATGTTTGGTGGGATGACGTCTCTTCTTTGGTGGGATGATGCCTCATGTTTGGTGGGATCACGTCTCTGCTTTGGTGGGATGATGCCCCATGTTTCGTGGGATGAAGTCTCTTCTTTGGTGGGATGATGCCTCATGTTTGGTGGGATGACGTCTCTTCTTTGGTGGGATGATGCCTCATGTTTGGGGGGATGACGTCTCTTTTTTGGTGGGATGATTCCCCATGTTTGGTGGGATGATGCCCCATGTTTAGTGGGATGATACCCTATGTTTGTTGAGGTAGTGTCTCATGTTTGGTGGCATTTTGTTGCATTATCAACTGATGATTTATTTTCTCCACTCAACTTACTTATTGATGTCAGAATTATCCTAGTTTAAATTACACCTGAAACTTCACTTGCCAATCGTCAATGACATGGTGAGTTATTTAGAGCGTCTAGGGATACAGTGTCCTGAATTCACACAAATAACAATTCTCACCCTACATTAACACAGGTTCACAACTCATCGAACTCACAGGGCACTCCGCTCACCCATCACTCACACAGCTCACCCTCCCTTTCCATGAACATATTGGACACCCTGCTGCCACATGGGCACCCCATTTACCTTGCACTCATTTAGGCACACCTTCCACCCAGCACTCACAACGCTAACCATGCATTCACACCACTCACTGTCACCCCATGGGCACACCTTTCACACAGCACAAATTAAATTACTCAACACTTGTAAACATGCACATATATCTACAAATGCACCCACAGAGTATCTGTTCTTCCCATAGTACTTGTTGCCCTTCAGTTCCATCTGTAACCACAGGGTAGTGCCAGAGAGAAGGGTGTATAGAGACTGTGGGGTGGAATGGGAAGGGAGATTGGGCTGAGGCTGTGAGGGCTGGTGTGAGGCGAGAACCATCTTAGTCTGAGGGGGTGAGCCAGCAGGGAGTGGTCCTGTTGTCTGGCACTGGAAAGCAGGCGAAAGCTGCTGGATGAGGAGCAAGCAGCACAGGCTAAGGGTGAAGCAATGCATCTGAGGCTGTGGGCTGGTGTGAGAGCTGAGTGGGAGCAGCAGGCTAAGATATGATGAGGGTGGGCACAGCCTGTAGATGTACTAGTTGGTAGTGAACTTGAGCCTTGTTGGCCTTCATATATATATATTGTTTGGGAGTTTTATATAGCGCAAACTAGACCCGAAGGTATCAGAGCGCTTTACATGAGCACTAGTTACGTTACAGAAGGACACATAAATTTTTGTTAGGCACGAGGAGACCGCCCTAGCCGTTAGGCCACATTCTCTCCCCCTTCAAGCTTTCTGCTGTGAAGGAAAGAGTTGGGGTACCAGTGGGCAGACTTGTTTTCACTGCTTCTGAAGCCACAATGTAGACCAGCATCTGTACCATTGCCCTGCATAGGGGTAGTGCACTGCAGGGGCTGCTACTGGGGGGAAGATTGAGCTGAGGCTGTAGGGATTAGCGTGAGACAGGGGAGATGGTTACGCAGTGGTTAATTTGTAAAAAAACAAATAAGTGCTGGGGCTCTCGTCAGGTGGCAGCCTGCACCAGCCCATTTCCTCTGTAACACTGCCTGAAACAGAGCCAACTACTAACTAGGCAGTGGGGAAAGGGTGTGGCATAATGACCAGAGCTGCAGCCCTCAGAGCTGGGGAACCAGGTTTGGGTTTCGACATCAGCTCAACGTCCTGTGATTCAGGGCAAATCACTTAGGGCCATATGTAGGTAGCTTAATACCGGTCAGTAACGGACGAAAATCGGTAAATTTGCCGTTACCGACTGGTATTTAGCTTTTTCTAATGTAGGTGGCTGGATTTAAGGATTTGGTAATTTATCGAATCGGTAATTTAAGGAATCGGTAAATTACCGAACCCGTAAAATACGGAATCAGTAAATTACTGAATCCTTAAATCCTATGTAGGGAGCACTAAAGTGAGTGCATTTTTTATTTAAGGATTCGTTATTTACCACCAACTACAAGTTGGTGGTAAATATCGAAAACCTTTAAAAAAGCAATTTTGTGGCAGACATACAGGGCATGTATGTGTGCCACATGTGCACACTTGCACGATTCAGGGGTGCAACAGGGTGTCAATGTGACACCCTGCCACCCTTGAATATGTTCCCCCTATTATCGGTTCGGTATTTACCGAATCGGTAATAGTGAATGGCTTCCCATTCATTCCTATGGGCCTGCAGGCCCATCGGAATGAATGGGAATTACCGAATCAGTAAATATCGAATAGGTAATACCTAATATTACCGAATCGGTAAAATGTACTGAATTTTTACCTACATACTATTTACCAATTCTTAAATACCGAATCGGTAAAATTCGGTATTTAAAAATCGCTAAATAGAGATTACCTACATATGGCTCTAAATCTTCCTGTGCCTACGAAAAATAAGTGTGTCCTTTACTGGCGCTCATGAAACTACTGCGCCGGTGTTGATGATTAAATGTCAGTGCTGAGGACCAGAAACCACTGGCTCAAATTAAGCACTGAGGAGCTGGTGTATTTGGAGAGAGTGAACTGAGGCTGTGAGTTAGTGTGGGAGGAGTGAGTGTTGGTAGGAGGCTTTTTGGGATGTCCACCCATAGGCTATGGCTGCAGCAAACAGCACATTAATTGGATTGCCGGAAAGAGTGGGTAGGGGTGTTTTCTGGACTTCATAAATTCAGATGGGGAAGAAAAAACATAAAGAAGCTCAGACTTCATCCCGCTCTGTGCAGCAACCATTTCAATGTGGGACAAAACCGTATCGGAAAGCTCTATTCACCAATACTTCTACCAGTCATACTGCTAACGGCTCACAGAGCAATACTGTTAGCAAGTACTATCACACCATGATTTTGGGGCGTTCCTCTTGCACACTGCCATGTCATTACATTTTTATGGGGTAGTCATGTTAGGTAAGGTAATAACCCTAAGGAGCAATAGGAGTGCAGAAAACACTCTGAAGCTAATTCACAAAGGTAAACGTAGACCTGGAGTCTAAGTTTAGACTTGAAGTCTAAGGGCTCAATTCACACAGGTAAATTCAGACCTGAAGTGTAAGGGCCCAATTCACAAAGGTAAATTCAGACCTGAAGTGTAAGGGCCAAATTCGCAACGGTAGACTTAGACTTGAGGTCTAACTTTACCTTTGTGAACTGGGCCTTTAGACTTTAGGTCTAAAGTTAGACTTCAGGTCTAAACGTAGACTTCAGGTCTAACTTTACCTTTGTGATCTCGGCCCTAAGACTTCAGGTCTAAACTTAGACTTCAGGTCTTACTTTACCTTTGTGAACTGGACCCTTAGACTTCAGGTCTAAAGTTAGACTTCAGGTCTAAACTTAGAATTCAGGTCTAACTGAACCTTTGTGATCTCGACCCTAAGACTTCAGGTCTAAACTTAGACTTCAGGTCTAACTTTACCATTGTGAAATCAGTCTTAGACTTCAGGTCTAAACTTAGACTTCAGGTCTAACTTTCCCTTTGTGAACTGGGCCCTTAGACTTCAGGTCTAACTTTCCCTTTGTGAACTGGGCCCTTAGACTTCAGGTCTAAACTTAGACTTCAGGTCTAACTTTTCCTTTGTGAACTGGGCCCTTACACTTCAGGTCTAAACTTGGACTTCAGGTCTAACTTTACCTTTGTAAATTGGGCTCTTAGACTTCAGGTCTAAACTTAGACTTCTTTACTATTGTGAATAGGACCCTCTTTCTCGGCAGTAGCATATAATCACTGCCCAATCACGTGCTTTACTCAAGTTAACCAACATGGGTTGAGCCACAACCTTCTCTTAGTTGTGCCCTTCATAGGTCTTTCTCTGTTGATCACACAAGTTCTAGTGGCAGCTGCACTATCAAGCCAAATGTAAAAAAGTAAGTCTCTGAAGTACTGAAATACACCCATGAAGGTGCTGAAAAATAATCTAAAGCACTATTCAAGTGCATTAACTCTTCAACAATTAAGCATGGAGTTCGGAGACGCAGGGACGCAGATGTGGTGCGGATTGAATGTGAAATTGAAGATCTGGACTCCCAATTGGAAGTCGACCCGACACCGGACCTACTCCATGTTCTCTCACTTAAACAGTCAGAGTATCGAGCTACTGTTATTGATGCTGTCAAGATCATGGGTAGAGAGCAACAGGGTAGGATCTATGATGTCGGAGACAAGGCGGGCAAACTCATCGCTTGGCTGGATAAAAAAGAGAGAGCCAGCCGTGTGGTCCCGGAGGTGCTGGGGGAGGATGGCGTGACTGTCACCGACCCGAGTGCCATTGTCATGGCATTTGCAGACTATTTCGAGACCGTTTACACCTCGGTTTCTGACATGTCTGAGACTGACTCTGGGGAGCTGTTGGCAGAAGTGGAGCTCCTGTGCCTGTCGGAAGCGGAGCGGGACGACATGGATAGGGATATTACCGCTGATGAGATTGCCCTCGCAATACGTTCCCTGAGATCGGGCAAAGCGCCCGGCCCCAATGGTATACCAGTGGAGCTTTACAAGATTAAGCCAGATGTCATCTCCCCGCCCCTGCGGAACATGTTCCTGGAAGCGCGGGGGACGGGCATGCTTCCCCTGGACCAGAGACTGGCCACCATTGTGGTCATTCACAAGGAAGGGAAGCCCAGAGACCTGTGCCGATCTTATCGTCCCATCTCCCTGTTGAAAGCGGAACCCAAGATTCTGGCTAAACTGCTTGCCAACCGTTTGGTCGGAGCGATTAGCGACTTGGTTCACCCGGACCAGTCGGGCTTTATTCCACACCGCAACACTGCCCTTAACCTCAGGAGGCTACATGGGGCCCTTGCGAGGGTCCAACGCTCAGGGAGCCCGCCGTCCTGGCGTCTTTGGATGCTACGATGGCGTTTGACTCCCTTGAGTGGAACTATCTGTGGGCAGTGTTGGCGAAGTTTGGATTTGGTCCGGAATTCATAGGATGGGTCAAGCTCCTGTACGCTAGCCTGCTTGCCAACGTAACAGTTAATGGTCGTGTATCTGCGTCCTTTGCTCTCCGCAGAGGCACCAGGCAGGGTTGCCCCCTGTCGCCCCTGTTGTTTGCATTGGCGCTTGAACCACTGGCAGCGTGGCTGCAACTCCACCCGGATATAAACGGAATACGGTGGTCCCCTGGATTCGAGGACTGCGTGTCGCTGTATGCAGACGACATCTTGCTATACCTCACCTCTCCTTGTAAGTCACTCATTGTGGTGTGTGATGTGTTGCATCTTTTTGGTCGGCACTCTGGCCTGGTCATTAACTGGTCGAAGTCACACCTATACGTGTTGAGAGGTGGGACACCTCGGCTTCCAAGGGATTGCAACATACAAGGCGCGCGGCAGGGATTCACATACTTAGGGATCTATATTTCAACGGATCCCAAGGTACGCTACACGCATAACTTGCTCCCCCCTCTCGCACGTCTCCGGCGTGACGTGGAGGGATGGCGGAAACTCCCGCTTTCCCTGCTCGGGCGTGCGGCACTCTTTAAAATGATGTCCCTGCCCAGATTCCTGTATGCTCTTCAGAATACCCAGGATCCAGTCCCATCCAGTTACTTTAGGGAGGTCGAGGGTTTGCAGCGGGCCCTTCTCTGGGATGGCAGGTTGCGTATCGCTATTGCGAAGCTTATGCTCCATTGGTATGATGGAGGCATTGCGTTTCCTGACATCCAGAGATATTATTGGGCTTCTCAGCTAGCGGCCCTTAATCACGGCCTCTATGGTCCAGCAGTAAGTCCGGGCTATGCCATGGATCGGTGGCTCCTGGACGACGGGAAGTATCATAGAGCGCTATACTCAAGATCTCTGGATGGTAGGATGTCGGGGCCGGCGAAGACAGCTGTACACATATGGCGGGCAATCACAAAGTTACAGGGGTGGAAGGGTAGGCTCACGATGGCAACTCCTCTCTTTGACTCTGAAATACTGGGTAAACTATGGCACACGAAGGGCTTCGACAGGTGGGACATGATAGGCATATCCAAGATGGAAGATATGATTGTGAAAGGGGAGATAAAGTCCTTTGCTCATTTACAGACTGAGTTCCAGTTGGGTGGAACGGAATATTTCCGGTATGCCCAGCTGCTTCATGCTATCCTGGCGGTGATGCCGGAGGGCGAGAAGATTCCTGAGTCTTCCCCGTTGGAGGACAGGGTGCTGGACGGCCACATGCCGGACAGTGCCATTTCCTTAATATATAAAAAACTTATCAATGTCCGTACGGACCTCCTCCTGGGGTGAAAGACCAGTGGGTGCGTGATGGGATTGAGCTGGATGATGAAGATTGGCAATGCGCAGTGTCCTCCCCCAAGGAGGTGGCGATCCCGGCCAGGTTGCGGCTAGTCCAATTAAAGATCCTCCATAGAGTGTACGTGACGGGTCCCAGGCTGATACACATGGGGCATTCAGTGGATGGCCTCTGCAGGCGTGGCTGTGGTGCATTGGCCACCTTCATGCATATTATCTGGGAGTGCCGAATGATCGCCTCCTACTGGAGGCGTGTACACATGATCATGAGCGAGGTGACTGGGGTGGACGTGATGGCAGAGGCCAGGCGCTGCCTCCTGAACGTGTGGGGTCCTACTGATTAGAATAGTGCACAAACACAATGGGTCACCCTGGGGAACATGGTGGCGAAACGAGATATTGCTCAGATGTGGGGTGCTGTTACAGCCCCAAAGGTAGTACAGTGGAAAGCCAACATGGATTGGTGCATGTTCCGAGAGAAGACGGTGTACGTGGCCAGAGGTAAACCCAAGAAGTGGCAAAAGATATGGGGGGCCTGGAACGAGTATAGGGGTGATATTTGCTTGCCGCCTGACACCGCCCCCCTGGAAGAACGAATGTCCCCGTAGCCTATGGCTCCAACACACACCCTATTTGCTGATGTATCCTGTATCCTCCCCCCCTCCATGATCTTGGCATAGAGGCTGTTCACATCGCTTTTTATGCTATTGGGCTTAGCTTTTCCTATGATCGGGCTCTGTTACACAAATGTTTAATTGCCTTGTTTCTTAGCACTAGTTTGGTGCTTTTCCCCTTTTTTCATCCTAGTTATTCTTCAATTTAAAAAAAAAAAAAAAAACCTTGTTCGATTTGGTAATATGCTTACTGTACGCCAGCCGATTGACCGATAATATGCTGCCTAGCCTCCGGGATGTAAGGCTGAATAGCTGTGTGCACTGATTTGAAAATAAAGGTTTTCCAAATTTTTTTTACAAAAAAACCAATTAAGCATGGAGTTCTATCATGTGGCGGGGAGAACTGGTGAACATCGGTAAAGTATTTAAAAAAACAGTATTAGTTTAACTTAAAATCCCCCTGTTCTCACTCCTTTGATTTAAGTCTTTAGTACCAAGAATTTTGCACCATTTCTTTCTGCATCCATTGTGCCCTTGACTACTATTGGTAATGTAGCATTGAGTGAATCGTAGTGACTATATAGAGTTAGGAGTCACACAGTGCATAGTTGGTCAGTTTGAGTACATACATACTCTTTCTATTAGAGGACATGTGTCAGACCCTTTCAGTGGGCGTGGTGTAAGTATGGGCTACTTAGACCTCACTTTTAGGGCTGGAGTTGTTTGCCTCTGATGTCCAGAAAGCCATCCTATTAAATCTGTAAAAACTGGGTCATGTACATCCTCTGCCGCACTTCAGTGGTATCCATGGGAAACAGTCACAGGCTTTTTAGGGAGGTAGTGTGGGGTGTACAAAATCAGAACTCAACCAACCAGCAGAACAATTTGTTTGCCAAGTACATGGCTTAACTTGGATACGTTGAGAACTCACTAGAAATAGGATGTCACATAGGTATTAGTAGCAGGTGCAATAATATACATTGGCGCATGAACTACTGTGCCTTGGGATAATGCCCATTTTAAGTCTCGCCTGAGCCAGCTCATGTGCTGCACTGGAGAGACATTTAGTAGCTGGCTTTTTAAGGTGCTACTTTTCCCAGCCACCAGCTTGCTGTCACGGGCACAAGCGCGCGCGACATGCACAGCTGTCATCTGACTTTCGTGCCGCGCGGCCGTGTCAGTTTCACGGTCGCGCGTGGCCATTGCTTGTTATCAGTGTGACCATAGCAGATGACGCAACTAACTCGAAGGTATAGCCCCCCAAATGTTTTCAGGTTGAAGTTATAAATCAACGACTTAACATAAGGCTCGCGATGTACAGTAAACACATTCTTCATTGTAATGACGCAGAGGGCCAAAAAAGCAGATCGTAGGTAAACTGTTCGCAGTACGGGGTTAGCGGGAATCAATCTCAGACGGATTACTTGCTAACAGTCTTGAAGGCCCAGCGGATTAGTTATTTCTTCACAATGGAAACCGCGTTTGCTCTGCCTCTCCATATCGACTCGTGGAGCCGGAGAGGCACCCTAAAATCCACAAAGAAAAAAATCTTCTAGCTGGGTATTTTACTTACAAGTCGAATATGAAGGAACTAGTCCTCTTCCATGTGAAGAGGGCCTGTTTTTAGGTCTCGCCTAACGACGTAGCGCATGCGTTGCTCGCCTTGGCGAGAACTATTGTTGTTGATTTGGTGGGCAAAGGGGGACAGAAGATGTGCACTCCGTATGCGTGTACATCTCTTGTCCCCGAGGAGGGGTGGCGTGCTTTCACTTTTGCACAGGACGCTTCCCCGTTGGCTCCAGATAATCTCTGAAGCTCCTGGGGACCCTGAAAGGCGTCAGCAGTCTTAGGGTTGGCTCTAATTCCCCTCTAATTCCCCTACTCCTCAGTTTTGTCCATGTTTCCCTTCTCGCAATCATGTTGCTTCAACCCTTCCTGGCCCAGCACTCCCTGTGCACACACCCTGCATCATCTTACTCCCGTCGCTGCTGGATAGGCCATACATTTCAAGATAACCCCTGGGGAGCCCCTGATTCTGTTCTGCAGATTTGAGAAGGGCAAAGGGAGTTTGCTTCTGAGATAATACGTTATTGAGGATAGTGCGTTGGTCTTGTGCACTGCCTGCACCCCTGCCCTCTCTGTTAGTCACTTCAGCTGCTCCCTCGTCCGAGTTTAAAAGAGAAGCAACAGGCAGTGGGGCTGCATCTTATTATAAATGACCGCGCAGCTTAGCGGGTTCAAGCCCCTTCTGCAGAGCTCTATGTACAGCGTGATAGCTTCATTGTTATGCTTGACTCCAGCCTGTTATCCTTCCAAAATAAAAAAACAAGCATTTGCAATGCAATCGGTCTTGCATTTGCGAAACTTTCAGCTACTGGCATTGTAAATGAAAACGCTTTTATCTATGTGTTGATTTTAAAAATAGATAAATAAAAGGCATTGTCATTTACAATGCCAATAGCTTAAAATTTCACAAATGTGAGACCTATTGCATTGCAAATGCTTGTTTTCCTTGGAGTCACGCCTCATGTGTCAGTCAGCCACCCAGATCACTTCCTTTCAGCCACCATGGCCATAAAGTACAAACAAGTTATAGCAACAATAAATAGATAAAAACATTCATAAAAACATAGTTACAGACCAGAGCTACATTTCAAAAAACATCTAAGTGCAATCTTAATCACAGATTTGAAAAAAGGAGTGCACATAAATACGACAACAGGATTTCCCCAGGTTACATAGTCCAAGTGATATCAGGCAAATACAGGGGTACCTTCCTTCTAAGGCCCCACATAGCAGCTAAGGATTTGGCAACAGATATGCCAACAATCAGGCAGCTATCCACCCTGAAAATGTCAAGGGCAACAGAATAATTGCATATGTCTAGTAGCCTACATATAGTATCTAGCCAGGAGCAGCGGGGGAAGCTAAGCTGGACATTAGGTGCCAGGGGAGCGCTACGCTCTGCCCGTGGAGTGAGCAGAGTTTTGCCTACTCCACGGAGAAGGCAAATCTCTGCACACTCTGCAGCGGAGCAGAGTTGACCAGCCCCCACCTCCACCCCACCTATTAAGAATTAATAAAAAATACATTAAAGGTGTAAGAAAAAAAATTACCTTTACTGCGGCATCCCCGGGCGTCCTTGCGAAAAGTCTGCATGCGGGTGTACGTGCGCATGCGCAGATCACCCTGAGACGGCGAGGAAGAGGACGGCAGCCCGGGGATGCCGTAGTCAAGGTAAGTCTTTTTTCTTTTACCTTTAATGTATTTTTAATTAATTCTTATTAGTGGGGTGGAGGCGGGTGGCGGAGCAGAGTGGAGTTCGACAGAGTTTGTTCCCAACTCTGTGGACCTCCGCATAGTCTCGCTTGGCCAGCTCTGCCCAGGGTTACTGGACACACAAAGAAAACATGTGGAATGCTCTTGACTAGAGAGATACAGGCAGGGCATGGAGAAGCTCCCCCACCTGCCCAATTGGAAGTGAACACTCTCACTGGGAGGGTACCCACTCGGAACTGAAAGTAAAGCTTCCTGTCCAGCACAACAGACACCTGATTCCAGAAGGTCTCAAACCCACAAGTGGGCTTGAAATCTTTATAATCATCAGTAAGCTTAGAGCAGGCAGCTGTTCTGGATTCATTGGCCATTAGTGTTGCCCAGTAATGTTTTTTCGGAAAATCTTTGGACGGGAAATTAATGGAATCTGGCTGATCCCACAACTCAGGCATCCTGAGTCAGTGTAATGCCTCTTTGATTGTCATGAGTCAGGGGACCTTGCTGAAGTGGTCAGCCTTCATGACATCCTTAAGACAAATCACATAGTTTAGGGGTGGTCCATAGGCATCTCCAATAAAATAGGAGGCATAGACGGAGTTTACCCACAACCCTATTTACTCCCAGGTCCATAAAAAGGGAACAGAGTGGAGTGCTAGAAGGAAGATAGTCAAGATAATTTATTTCCAGTTATGGTTAATTCTTCATGGTTGGAAATGCTCCACAGTTCCACCCTGTATAGGGTGGAACCCAGTGCGTTGGCCTTGTAAAGCCGGAGTGATGGGTTTGTTGTATGAAGCTAAATACTCCTTAAGTAACACACCAGTGGCCTGCTTAAGTTTCAAGGATGCCTTATTGATGTAGGGGTGCCAGGTCATACCCCCAGAAAATGTTACCCCAAGATAGGTAAAAGAATCAACTCTCTCCAGGGGGACTCCCCCCCCACCCCACCCCTCCTCCAGGACTATACTCCCCTTGTACGATTTATGTGGATTGAACAACATCACTTTTGGTTTTAGAGGTGCTGATCTCCAAGGCAAGCTAGGTGAAGTGAGTCAAAAGTGTCTGAAGCCCAACAAAGTGTTGTCTGCAAAGAGGAGAATCAGAAATTGGATTTGTGCCAAGGAGGGAGCATCTGTATCAAAGTGGGACAGGAAGTGAACAATATCAATTATAAATTACAGGAATCATGTGGGGTCCAGAACACAACTCTGTCGAACACCTTTGCGAACTGCTAACCTATCAGTCAATTGTCTTTGCGCCCCCCCACCTAATATTTGCGTAATGGTCCTCAGGTAAACGGATTAGTAATGATAGAATGTGAGGAGGCATAGCCAGATCAGCGAGTGATTTCCAAAGGCCAGCCGGGGGATCAAGTCAAAAGCCAATTTTAGATCGACTAAGGCAATGTAAAGGTTGCACTGGCCAATCACAATGGTTCTACCAATAAATTAACACAAAACAGAAGGCCTGGTCGATGGTTGAGACCTTCCTGTGAACTGGGACTGAGGACATCTTGTTCCATAATCCAATCCCAGATTTTTTGGCATCAGAAAGAGGCAAATCACTTTTTGGAGGCAGTCTATTAAGATTATTGGTCTGCAATTGCTTGGTTGAGATAGGTTGCCTTTTTTATGAATGGGTAAAACTACTACGCCCTTCCAAGAATCAGGAATGGGTGCCCCATCAGTGATGGCATTAGCAATGGATAAAATATAGCTGCCCAATCCTCCAAATCAGATAAGAATATGTCAGCTGGAACACCATCGGGTTCTGCGCTCGGCACCACGAGACAGTGTTTAGGGAGTCGATGATATCAGTGATATCAAACGTGGGAATGACACAGGAGGGAGGCGGAAGGACTTCGGTGGTAGCCTGTGTTGGAGTGGTAGAGTCACAAAGTCAGATGGAGCAGCGTTATTGATGGCTCCAATGTGGCTGAAGCGCACCACATGCAACTAATTGCCAGAATTTGGTTGAATTTGTGGCTGAACATACATCCAGAAGGGCCCTCCACCTCTGTTCATCCCAGTCCCATTTAGCATTAGAAATGGTCATCTTGTAGGCCTTTCTCTACAGGGAAATGTGGACCAGATCCTTAGATTTGATGGCTGTTACTAGGGAATGATTGAGTTTGAGACATTATTTATTGAACCAGGATCGATTCTTATCAGTACTTTTCCTGTTGCGTGAAACAGGGATGGTGAAATTACCTAAAATGCGCTCAAAGGGGGCCTTATGAATATGCATTCAATTGGTCTGGTGTGTCAAACTGGTCGACCTCAATTTGAGCGAGGACTGTTTTAAGGTCCATATCTACGACAGATAATATATCAGGAAGAGCATCTACCTGATGTCATTTCAGGTGATGTTTGTCAGCAGTGAAGGTAATATCCCTGGTGTAAGAGGGCAGATCAAGATCTGAAGGGATGCTCTCACAAAAGGCTTGGGTGGTCAAAGAGAGGAGGCTGTCATTGCTTTCTGATCGTTCTAAAACAATCATATCGATTACAGATGGCCACAGCCTTGAGTCGACTAATATGTAATCCATTCGGCTCGCGTGATGTGGCTTGTTGTAAGTGTGGACACCTTTTAAATCAGATTTAGTTCTATCATTAAGAGCCCTGAGCCCGTGCTCCACTGTAAGTGTCTTTAATTGGAGAGCGGCTTTTGTCCATCTGTTTATTGGTGGAATATCTAACAAAGGAAGAGCCCTAGCATAATCTTCATCACTGATTAAATAAACGTCATAATTGTCGAGTGGCTCGAATGTTATGTTCAAGTCACTCGCTACAAAAGACAGTATTAGTAAAAGCACTGTTCAAGAAAGTTTTCAAGCACCTGTTGCGTATGTAAAACCATACTGTCCCTGACCCCTCCTACATAGGCATTAAAGATGGTTATTCCGTGGTTACTTCCAGTGTTCAACTAGATACCCACCAGTGTTCAACTAGATACCCAAGATGTCAGGAGAAATAATCTTAAGTTGATGTATTCAACAGTTTAGTGAGGCTCTAACCCATATGACTAGACCCCAGAGGCTCTACCCCTCTGGCTCGGAATTGCAAGAATGAAAAAACTAGGATAACCTGGCCTGTGGATTGAATTCAGTGGCCAGGCTTCTTGTACTAGATATATATCATAATTGTCCATAAATTGGTTCCAATCTGGAAGAGTTACTTGGGATCTAAGTCCTGTCACATTCCAGGAGAAAAAGAGCTGCTCGCTGGGCTTAGAAGATGGAGGTCCCTTGCGTATAGCACCATCACGGCTGGACTGGGAACCGAAACTGGCCCCGACAAACAGGCGTGCTAGTTTGGAAGCACCACTCCCATCTCACTGCTACAGCTTTTCTTACAGTGGGCCGATATTGCAGGTATGTAACAAAACAACCCACAGTAACAAAAACGGCCTCCCAGGGTCCAAAACCGGTCCCCACCCCAGCATCCCACTGTGTAAATGCCCGGTGCCCACTACAGCCATTCTGGCCCTGAGCCCCATTCCCAGACATCTCAGCAGCGATTACACTATTGGACACGGCAGGGACATAATTGTGAGGACCACTAGAGGAATATTCACTAGCAAGCGATGGATTACAGTTAGTATTAGACATGATCAACACCTCAGAGGAACAGGAATGAGTTGGATGGTCAGACCCCCTAGCATCCATTGGACAGCCAGGCAGAGCAGAATTGAATGTAAGCAAGATTGGTGGGTCAGAAGGTGGAACAGCCGCCCCCCTGAGGCAGTCATTATCACTAAGATGTGAAGTGGAATTTACAGACACCATAGGGGATCTCTCGTCAGGGAACTGTACTGTCTTGGATATTTAAATTAAATACTGTAATGACTATGGGGGGCTTGTCCTGACATCAACCATTGCTTTGGACGTGAGAATTTGTTCTATCATGTCTACGTTGGAATCAGGGATGACTATCTTTTTGGCACTGATAATGTCATCTCGGATAAGTGAATGACAACCTCTGACGTAACGTATCCTTTGTTCTTTATATATTTTTCCTCTTCATGGCTAATGTAATGGGTCAACTTAGGACAGGGGCCTCCAAACTTTTCAGTAATAATAGCTACTTATGTTCAATGAAGGTCATCCTGGGCGCAAATGCCTCTGCAGGTACATGTAAATGAAGATGGCCTGGAAGTGCAGCGATGTTTATTTGCTGCATTTACTCGGAAACCCTTGAAGTGAGATCAGAGTGCTGTGGGGCCGTATGTCAGTGAGTGGGGTGTTGTGGGCTTAGCTGGGCAGTGTCTGGAGTCTTATCTCTGTCACACCCGAGTTTTTCACAGGTCTTTAAAGACCATTTGTATATTTACATACCGTTGTATGCCTCTGTTATTTTTCTGGTTCCTGAACCCCCTATTCCTTACATTTGAATTTTACATTTACTAGTGTGAGAATGCATTTCATGAAAAGGAATATAAAGTAGAGTTGCCAAAAGAAAAATGCCAGCCCTGTGTTGTTTAAAAAACCTGCAAAGACCTTGTCTTGACACTAAATAGGGTTATAAATAAAGAGTATCTATTCATTTGTAATGTGACTTTTCTGTCTTTGTTCCCTTTAATTATCAGTCAGGAATCATTCAGGCAGCCGTATGACACAATTAAAAGTGCTTTGTATTTATATGTGCTGTTCGAAGTGCGTACCTGTTTATTTTTGTACTGTCTGCGACATCAAAATAATGAGCTGCCAACCCTAATCATAAGACTGGAAGTTTGTTGTAGGATCAGCATATTACTTATTTCCTCCACCCTCGATCCCTAAATAATGCCATAATAGCAATAGTTTAACTTATATGTGGAACCCTACGCCGCCATCAAGAACATGCTGAGTTACTTCAAGTGTCTGGAAATGCACCCTGCATTCAGACAACTCACTCCTCATTCCCCCCTTCACTTTCACGCTCACCCTGCACTCACAGCGAACACAATGATCTCACACTGATCACATGCACTCACACCATTCACCTGCTCACCCTACACTCACACCGATCACTCTGCACTCACAATGCACTTGCGCTGTTCACCCTGTACCTCACCCAATAGTCCCACGAGTACACTACTTACCCCGCACTCATTTGAAACTTCACTCACCTGTCCCCCTCACTGCTCAATCTGCAATCTCACTCAAACAAGTCCATCACTAACCATGCATTCATTCTTCCCACTCTGCACTTACATCCGCACCCAAAATCATATGGTCACCTCACTCACCCTGCAGTCACTTCTTTTACCCTACTCTCTTACTGTCGCATCGCTCACCGTGCACTCACATGGGCACTCCTACCACCCACACAGCGCAGAGGGTTAATGTGCCTCTACAAAGAACGGGTGCCATGTGGATCACAGAACTGAGTGTGAGTAAACTATGAGTAGCGCTATTGAAAAATGAAATGTTTGTCTGAAAGGGGCTATAAAGAGACAAGGTGCATTGCTGGTGAGTATTAGTGAGGGAATTCATGGAGGAGAAAATTGGGGAGGGGCACCAAAAAAGACTGTTACACTGTGTGCAGCCAGTGCTAGGGCCAGCCCTGGCTGGGAGTGTTAGCCCCCCGAAGTTCGGGTCAAGCTGCACCCCTGGTGTGCTGGCAGGGTCAAAGAGGTTGCTAAAAATAAAATAAAAAGCCTACGTGTTTTGTGTTTTCACAATCTTGCAGGTGTGTATAAAATAATGAAATAACAACTTAATTGGATAATAAATGCAAGTTAAACTAACCGGTTATAACTGCAGTCTTTTAGGTTATGAAACCTCAGTTTGTGACTACCATCACTGCAGATGTCTGTGTGTGTTAAAGCTAAGCAACACATAACTGAACCCTAGTTGGTTCGGAGGAATAGTGACCTTTGTATTTATAGTCCAGGCCAGTGGAATTATGCAATTGTGCGGTTTGGGCATTTTGTGCATAGTTGTGGATTTCCCGCATTTGCCACATAATCCATTGTCTGCTACATGATTTGCAGATTTAAAAAAAAAACTTGTTTCTAGCTCAAACTAAACTAAAACTAAAAATACACATTACCTCACAGTGGAAGGCACTTTCAAAAGGTTGACTGGTCTCCTTTCTGTTGCTTATTGCTATATGTGGGTATTAATGTGGTACGTATGAGGGGCAATAAAACCCAGGGCAGTGTTAACAAGTGTACAATTTGCAAAATAATGCAGTAATGCTATGACAAAATATGCAGCACTTTTGCAGCATAATTCGCCTTTATTTACTGCACAATGAGCCACATTTTGTGGTTAGCATTACTTCATTATTTTGCCATTTTAACTCAAGATAACGCTGTCAGGGGAAATATTTCACCTCATTATTACCAGTGTAACACCCAAATACAGCATTAAGCAACTATAAGATTACCAGTGAATCTTTGCAACAGGCCTTCCAATGCTCCGGAACAAATGCAGTAAAACTATAATTATGTGGAAAACACTGCTGCTGCCGAAACTCATAATTCCAGTGGCCTTGGCTTTAAGTGACTCAATCAATTAATAGCTGGTAAGAAGGCTGTTTTTTTAAACTATCTGCACTACCACCACACCCTTCGCTTTCAGGGAGAGGCACCTCAAAGTCAGTATTAATCATTCAGGGGCAGTTTTTTGTGAAAGCTGAGTCAAAGGGGTGGCAGGTAGAAGGCAAGCAGGGTTGCATTCAAATGCAGAGCCCTAAACCTCTCGATCCCTGGGACCTCACAGTAATGGTCTAGGAGACAGAGGAAAGGAGCGAGATTCTTAGATTTTGTCAAAGAGAAGGCCCAGAATAGGGAGCACTGTATGGGGACTTACTTTTATGTTTACAAATGGCCAGAGACAGCTTCTTCAGAGATATACCCCAAAGAAGGGGACAATATAAGAGTTTTTTTAGGGGCATTCATTAGTGAAGCTGGTACTGCTGCCAAGTGTGTAAGTAGACACTGCTGGTTATCATTAAGGAAGCAGATGCACCAGGACTGTGGCCCAGGAATTTGAGAGGCCCACTGCATCTCAGTTATGAATGTCTACCTTTAAAAAATGTGACTGGTTGAGTGCGTTACAGGGTGTGTAAACGCATCCTTGTAATTGGGCACGCCGTTAGGTTTGTCATAAATACGACAGACTCCTGGGTTTCAGAAATGGATTACTTTTTTAATTCACGTATTTTCAAAAGTTCATTTGTTTACATTTCATGACTTTATCCATATTGATGCATATGGTGAAATAGTTCAACACTTTTAAGCTTCACATAAAGCAAATGCTCCAATGCATTTCGGGCAGGTGAGGCCCTTTCTCAAGGAGCGCTGAAAACATAAACGTAAACATTTATTTAGAATTGGACTAACCCAAAAAGGAAAACATGCATTTATGCTTAAACATTGCAATGAAATACATTAGATCAAAAACCCATGATGGTTGCACATTGTGGTATGGTGGAATAATGAAGGGTGAACAAGGTGACCTAATGGCCCAGAGGTGGGACGTGGGGGGATGGGGTAGAAAGGGGGTACGGTGCAAAGGTAGTCGCAGGCAAGTATCAGGAGACACTTACGTGCAAGATGATCATTCGGTTCGGTGAAGACCTGTAGAAAAAGGCGTGGGAAAAGACTGTTAGCACTGTTTGTTTCAGGCCAGTTTGGCGAAACATAAGGCTAATGCGCGTCGGGGCCCCGACTTACTTGGTGTTTGGAAGGATGCTTGCAGAGCATCAGGTTTGAAGCTGCAAAGCGACTGGTTCCTGGAGCGGAGTTTCCGCGAAGTTTGGGAGGGAAACTCCGCAGGAGGAGTTAAACCGGATTGGGTGAAGGGTCACATGGTTCGGGGCTGAACACAGTGGAGGGACTGGGGTGGAATAGGGTGTAGCGGCAGCCATGTTGGATTAGGGTTGATGTGTACCAAATGTAAACATTGAGAGGTTATGCATATACTAATGAAACAATTAATGATGACACTCAAGTATATGCTGCCAAGGGTCAATGTGAAGAAGAAGTACCAAACATGGTACTATAGAAAAGCGCTTAGTTCAATTCGGTCGTTGAGGCCGTGCGGCTTCATCGCATGAAGTCTGTAAATCCAAGCAGTTTCCCGTTGAAGGAGAACTTTGTTGTTGTCTTTGCCCTCATTTTTGCGAACAATCTCAAGTACCATATACTTGAGTTGGGCCACGTTGTGATTTGAATCGTTGAAGTGGAGTGCTACATTGGATTTCTGGTTTTTAGTGCGAATATTTGACTTATGTTCGTTAAGACGAACTTTGATTTTTCGTGTTGTTTTACCCACATAGATCATTCCACATGGGCATTTCAGGAGGTAAATAAGGTTGGAGGAGTCACAGGTGGCGTCAACGTTGAGTTTAATTTTGAAACCTCTCATAGGGTGGTTTATGCTGTTTCCAGGGATGAGGTTGTTGCAACTGTTACAGTTGTGACATGGACGTGTTCCAGTGTGTGACATCTGTTTGGGTGGTGGTTTGGATAGCAATTCTTTTAGATTCTCTGTCCTTGTGTATGCAAACAGTGGGGGTTCTTTGAAAAGATCTCCAAAGTCAGGTTCAGACGACAGAATGCGCCAGTGTTTCAAAATGATGTTTTTAAAGGTTTTGCTGGCTGTAGAGTATCTAGATACTAGTACTGTTCTGTTGTTGTCTTTTTTACTGATGGATCCTTTGAGGGCTTCCTCACGAGTGATGTTTGAAACTTTATTGATGGTTTCGCTGAGCCTATCTTGTGGGTACCCTCTGCTTTGAAATCTGTTGCCCATTTCATTCATTCTGTTGATGCACGTGTCTGGATTGGATACAATTCTTTTAACTCTCAGTAGTTGGCTGTAGGGGAGGTGCCTTTTCAACGAGTCCTGGTGAAAGCTGGTGTGATGAAGGGTATTGTTCCGATCAGTTGTTTTGCGAAACAGGTCTGTTTCTAAACCCTTTTCTGAGATGGTAATTTTAACGTCAAGAAATGTAATTTCTTTGTCACTTGTGTTCCATGATAATGCAATTCGGTTGTCTTTGGTGTTGAGAAGGTTCAGAGCATTTTCAAGGGTGTGTTGCGTATTCTTCCAAATGAAAAAGAGGTCGTCAATGTAGCGGACGTACAATAAAATATTGTCAGTCCAGTTCTTGTCAGTGTAGATATATTTTGACTCAAATTCGCCCATGTAGAGGTTCGCATACGTTGGCGCTGCGCAATTGCCCATTGACATTCCGGACATCTGTAGATACCATTGGTTGTTGTATACGAAATAGCTATGGTAGAGTGTATAAACCATAAGTTCCATGAGGAACATTTGTAGATTTTCGGTGATGTTACTGTTCAATAGTGTGTTTTCAATGGCCTCTATGCCACCGCCATGGGGGATGGAGGTGTATAGGCTCAAACTTCGCGGAAACTCCGCTCCAGGAACCAGTCGCTTTGCAGCTTCAAACCTGATGCTCTGCAAGCATCCTTCCAAACACCAAGTAAGTCGGGGCCCCGACGCGCATTAGCCTTATGTTTCGCCAAACTGGCCTGAAACAAACAGTGCTAACAGTCTTTTCCCACGCCTTTTTCTACAGGTCTTCACCGAACCGAATGATCATCTTGCACGTAAGTGTCTCCTGATACTTGCCTGCGACTACCTTTGCACCGCACCCCCTTTCTACCCCATCCCCCCACGTCCCACCTCTGGGCCATTAGGTCACCTTGTTCACCCTTCATTATTCCACCATACCACAATGTGCAACCATCATGGGTTTTTGATCTAATGTATTTCATTGCAATGTTTAAGCATAAATGCATGTTTTCCTTTTTGGGTTAGTCCAATTCTAAATAAGTGTTTACGTTTATGTTTTCAGCGCTCCTTGAGAAAGGGCCTCACCTGCCCGAAATGCTTTGGAGCATTTGCTTTATGTGAAGCTTAAAAGTGTTGAACTATTTCACCATATGCATCAATATGGATAAAGATGAAGTCATGAAATGTAAACAAATGAACTTTTGAAAATACGTGAATTAAAAAAGTAATTCATTTCTGAAACCCAGGAGTCTGTCGTATTTATGACGAACCTAACGGTGTGCCCAATCACAAGGATGCGTTTACACACCCTGTAACGCACTCAACCAGTCACAATTCTTCGGGGTACTGGGACTAAGCATGAGCGAATTTTGCGGATCTCGCGTTCGCGAATTTTGCGGATTTGCGGATTCGCAATCCGCAAAATCCGCGAATTCCCGCGAATTTGCGGATTTTTTTTTTTTGTGTTCGCCCGTGTTTCTGCCAGTTCGCGAGGGTTTTGTACACTTTTGCAAATTGCGAACTTACCTGTCGGGTCGCAAGTTTCGCGAACTTGTTGTTTCTACGTGTCCAGCCTGTTTGGGACACTCTTCTTCATCACTGCCACTCTCTGTCACCACTGCCACTCTCTGACTACTCATGCCACCCTCTGGCCCACCCATGCCACCCTCTGTTTCATCACCACACCCTCTGGTTGTCCAGTGTACATTATTTTCGGCAAAGCAAAGCACACCTTCCCTGCCTCAAGTGACCTGAATTAATTTGGGGCTGATTAATGTGTCACAGAATATTTTTTTAGCTGGCACCTGCTTCCTTAGTGCGCCCTGATTAGTGATCTTTTGCACTTGCTAAGTGCTTTCATTGTTGCAAAATTAGTTACAACACCTGCCCTGCCCCAACTGACAATAATGAATTAGGGGCTGATTAATGGATTTTAACTTCCAGCCTGGCTCCTGCTTGTCTCCCTTAGCTGTAATTCAGGACCTTTGTGGCATATGTGTAACTATTCTGAGGTTCAGAGCAGGGTCACATAATAGTTTCAACTGGCAACTGAACTCTGGAGGGGCCCCTCAGGAAGCACTACAGGAAATGGCTACAAATGATGAGCCTGAACTTTTGAACCTGGTAAGTAGTTACTTTCAGTTTTGCTAAGATCGTATTTCTGCAATTTTGCACTTATTCGCGGGGCGCGAACTCACGCGAACTCACGCGAACAGTGCGAGCAGTGCGAGCAAAATCCGCTGCTCGCGGATTTGCGGATTTTGCGGGAGATTCGCAAATCTCGCGGATTGCGGATTTCCCGAAAATCCGCAAAATCCGCGAGCGGAACGGATTTTCCGCCCATGCCTAACTGGGACGGTTACGCCACTTGTTGGAGCACCCTAAAACCAACAAAATCACCTCAAATTTCACAAATTAACTTTGCAAGCAACTACCCAAGCTGTGCGCCTTACCCTCGCATTTACAGTCTACCTTTAAAAAAGGGGCATTGGAGCTTATTTTCCTTTCAAGCATTAGGACCAAGGTGATGATCCATCATGGTGGGGAAGAGGTAAAAGATGGAGAGGAGATAGCCTGCTACTCAGGACTGCGGTTATCATTAGTGCAGCAGGTAGAGTTGCATTGGGGTCAAAGAGTGTGAGGGGCTCACAACACCCCAATTATGTGGAGCAGTTTGTTTGGGATAATGTCTGTTTTTGTTTGATGCATTTGCTGTTTTATAAATCTCATATTTAGTGTGGTTCATAAGCTATAGAAAAAGCATTCTTGAAATCATCTTATAAGCTCCGGGGGGGGGGGGGGGCTGACCTCAAAACATTTTGTTTAGGGGGGCTCAGAGTAAAAATGTTTGAAGACCTCTGCTCTACATGGATAAGACATAACAACTATAGATGTAATGCAGCTGGTACCAAGGTATTAATATTAGTACTACGTCTTCCCAATGCCACCTGATTTATTTATTTTTATTTTATTTTAAAAGGTTTCATATAGCACTGGCTACACCCGAGGGTATCAGAGCGATTTACATCAACATTGGAGATCAGAGGAAACATAAAATAAACAATATATGAGGCAAATAACAACAAACATCACATGAGAATAAAAGTTTAAATAGAATAACATAATGATCATCGTGCATAAATCGTAATAGAGAGCAAAGAGTTATGATCAGTGGGTCGTTGTTACGAGTAAACTATATAATAAACGAGGGAGGACAAGTAAGACAGTCTCCTGAGTGGGCGGTAGTATTATGAGGGGGAAACTAGGCTCTAAGTTACCCCAAGAATTTGGTGAGGAGGTGAATTTTAAGGTCTCTCTTGAAGCTGTCTTAGGAGGGGTTGCATCGGAGGTCTTTGGGGAGGGCGTTCCAAATGGTAGGGGCCTTGCCAGAGAAGGAGCGGGATTTAGATGAGCTTTTTTTGAGAAGAGGTGGAATGAGAAGAAGGGTGTTGGAGCTGCTCAACAATCTGGTGCTGCCAGCTTTTTTGAGTTTCGTTGAGATGTATGTTGGAGTGTCCTGATAGAGGGCTTTGTGTGTGATACAGGCAATTTTGTAATAGGGTCTGCCTTCAATGTGGAGCCATTTGAGGGTAGGGGAGATGTGGTCCAAACGTTGACTGTTAGTTGTTAGTCTAGCTGCGAGGTTGAGGACGGATTTGATGGGGGTGAGGTGGCTTTTGGGAGTACCAGAGAGAAGGGCATTCCCATAATCAATTTTGGATAGGACGAGAGATTGGATAATTAGTTTGAAGTCGTTGTCTGGGATAAAAGGTTTGATTTCTTGAGGTGGCGGAGTGTGAAGAGTGCACTTTTAGCTGAGTTTTTTTACATGGGAATTGAGTGTGAGTTTATTGGTGATGGGGATACCGAGTGATTTGACAGAATCAGTGAGGGAGAGAGAGCAGTTTAGGGCATTAAGGTCCGCGATCCATGCTTGGATGGGGAGAGGGTTGATTTTGGGCGAGAAGAGGATGATCTCGGTTTAGATAGCAAAAACCCTATTCTGTTTTCGTGGGTATTTACAACACTCTCTTGCCTATTACTTAAGTAATAACCACGAAAACAGAATAGGGTTTTTGCTATCTAGAAAAAATAAAAATTGCTGTGATGTACATACTTCGCAGAGTATGAAACCAAAGCGACTAATATACTCTATCTGAAAACACTTTGCCTTAGAGAACAGTGCCCATGTTCTTTCAGCCAGTCTCAGAGAGCGTCTTTCATTATTAAGGTCAAGGGTGAACCATTTTTTTTAAGGGGACATTTTTTTGGGTCTTTATTTTTAGTGGGGTAAGTTTGTCTAGAACCTCTGAGATAGTCTTATTAAAATGCTCAGTGAGTTCATTTGCGTTGGAGGAGGGGGCAGAGTGACCGAGATGGGATTTGAGTTCATGCTCTAACACTCCAGGGGGGATTTGCCTAAGATTTCTGGACATAGTTGTAGTTTTAATGTTTTGTTTAGGGGTGGTGGCACTGGGGGGGGGGGGATAGTAAACAGGATAAGATGATGGTCACACCAGTCAATGAGGATGATGTTGGATAAGGAAGCTAGATTAGGTTTGGAGCTGATGGCGTCAAGGGTAGCTCCTTTAGCGTGGGTGGGGGCATTGCAAATCTGCTTGAGGTCGCTAATCTCGAGAAGCTTATTGAGAAGGTTGGTAGTAGGATCATTGGGTTCATTCCAGTGGAGCTTGAGATATCCAAGGAAGAGTTCATTGGAGTTGGAACGCAGTAGTGAAGAGGAGATAAGATCAGAAAGTTCTTATGCAAATGGGAGGTGATCACCAGGAGGGTGGTATATGTTATAGAGTCGTATTGGGGGAGGCGTTTTTTATTTTGAGTACGGCTCCTAAGTATTCAAAGGTAGAATAGTCAGGGTTGTTACTTTGGGCGAGTTGTAATTCTTCTTCGAAAATAATTGCTAGGCCTCCCCCATTTTTTCAGGTCTATCTTTTCTGAGAATCGAGTAGCCAGGGGGAGTCAGAAGGTCAAGGATGGGTGTTGAGTGGTCTTTGAGCCAGGTTTCCGAAGGGAAGGCAATGTCCACATCCTCATTGAGGATGGTTTCTGAGATTTCGGTCACATGACGGACTGCTGAGCAGCATGAAAGGGGTTTCGGTTTGGAGTTAAGGGCAGGGAGGAGTTGAATGCTGGTGAGTTGGGGTGGGGCCTGGGGGAACTCAGAGACTCCGGGTTTCTGCAGGTCCCCAGAATGACAGGGATGTTGGAGTGAGGGGGAAAGGGGTCTATAGGAGGGAGAGTGTTATGGTAGTCGTAGTTAAGGCCAGATAGATCGAAGGCGGAGTAGGTATTTGTGGTGAGCAGTGGACTGTTAGAGCGTGGGAGGAGGGTCGTAGTGGACCAAAGATTGTGGTATGGGTGCTTTCTATGAATAGTGTTAATAGCATGGGGCCAGGGGGGGGCGCACATAGGGTTTGATGGATTTAATCCGATGGAAGTCATCTGAGCAGTGTTATTTCAGCTGCTAGGGTCGAAAGATTGAAATCTAGGTTGCGAAATAGCTGGAGGAGGTTGGGGGGGCGGAGTCGCGGCTAAAGGAGGGGTTATGGACGGTGTGGTTAGGTAGTGAGGGTTGGAGGCATGGAGTCATAGTTTTAAAAGGGGGTGGTAATGTGAGAAGTTCTATGTTGGGAGGAGGATTGGGGAAGGCCAGGGGATGGGAGGGGAGTATAAGCCTGGGAGTGGTAGGGAGGGGGGATTAGGTGTGATGTGTGCTGGACTGGAAGGGTGAGAGGGGGAAGGGGGTAGGTGGAGGCAGGGTATGCGGAGCCAGGGGAGAAGAAGTGGGAGCGGTGAGGTGGATGGGCATGCAGTTTACGAAGGCAGGGGAGGAGATATGCGGGGCATTGTTCGATGAGGGGCTAGTAAGACGGAGAGGGGGAGTAATAGGGAGTGTCGGAATTGGTCGGTCATTAGGGGATGTGGGGGTTTGGCAGAGTGAATTGTGGGGGTAGCTTGGGGATGGTTCCGGAGACGAGGGAAGGGTAGGATTAAAGGTGAGGGGAGTGTTGTTACGGGCAGGAGTTTCAAGGAGGAGTGGAGTAAGACTCTGGGGGCAGAGGAGGGTTGGCGGGGTCTGGAGGGGGGCAGGTGAGGAGAGGTGGAATTGGATAGCACTAGGGGGTGGTTCGAGTGCGACTGACAGGGTAGGAGCATTTGCCAGGGGACTGTCATTTTGGAGAGGGTTGGGAGTAGTGGCGGCCGAGGGGGTCCAGAGGGGGATTGGGACTGAGGGGATGTTGGAGGGGGAATAGTAAGTGCCAGGTGGTCGGACAGAGTGTTGAAAAGGAGTTCGAAGATTAGGAGGTGCTTCTCAGAGGCTTGGATCAGGATATATCCCATTTTGTAGATGGAAATGGTTAATTTTAACAGGAAAAAGAGAGGAGGGGGGAGTGGCGAGTTTATGACCATGAGGGATTTCAATCGTGCTAGAAACTGGAAGGTGTAGAAGGAAGGTGCTCTTCCATTTAGATGGGCGTCTGGTGTAGAAATAGTAGTTCGTTTTAATGGGGGATGTGAGGCTGTGATAGTTATCTTCAATGAGGGTTTCAGGATTACGGGTGAGGAGTTTATGTTTGAAGTTCTTTTTGGCATTTTTAGAGAGGATGGGCGGTATGGAATTGTCCAGGAGTTGGGACCATGTTTAATGAGTGAGGGGGGATTGTTAGTTAGATCCTGAGAGGGGGGTGGTGTGTAGGTGGTATTTAGGTCGGACATGGTGGTGAGGCTATATTGGGGGAAAAGAAAACAAAAAGGGGAGAGTGGACAGGGAGGGGCAGGCAAGGAAGTGGGGGGTAATAGTGGAGGGAGGGTATAGTGAGTAGTGATGCGTGGGAGGATATGAGAGGGTCGGGGGAGGGAATTTCTATCTGGGTCTTTAGCAGGTGGGGTGGTGAGTATAGGAACGGGAGATGCAGTGATAGCGTGTATGAAGGTCGGAGAAGTGCGGAGTGATAAGGAGAGTACGTGAGAGAATTGACCAGGATACCAGGGGGGACAGGATATCCCTGACTTCGTTAGAGCTAACATTTATCTCTCAAATATCAGCTTTAAATATATTTGCGAAATTATGAGGTTTCAAAATACACGTAGTTTTGTGTTGAATAGACACTTTTAAATGTTAGTCAATACGACTAATTCAACCAACCAAAAGTGTCGGATTTAGTAGGTTGGGCTGCATACAGGAGAGCTACTCACAGGTGGGGGGAGAGCTACCAGTAACTCACAAGCTACTCATTGGAGAATCCTGGCTTAGGAACGCCGATCATCATTATGGAATCAGCGCTGGCAGGTCTACTTTTAGTGGGGCACAGGGAGTTGTTAGGTTTATGACCGAGATTGGCCCCAAAGAAGGAAGAAGAGGGAAAACTATCCAGAGTCAAGTGCCCAGTATGAGCGCCTAAGCTTTGAGTACTCGAGGTATTGGAAGTTACCCCTTTGTAGTTAAGCGCCCGTAAAGGCACATGAGTAGGAATTTTCTGATGGTGATTAGCAGTGGGAACATCATCGGATATGGGATCGGCACCCTTATTCACAGGAGTCACGGTCTGGGTACAACAGCAGATGGTCTGGAAATGGTTGCGGGTAGATAAATTTGTCCAGTAACTGCATGCGTGTTGCTAAAAGCTAGAAGCTTGTCCAGTTACGCTAGGAGTCCCACAAGGTTCCTCGCTATCCCCTACACTCTTTAACTTATTCATGGAACCACTCACTGATCTGCTACAAGCGTCCAACGTGCAATTTCACATGTATGCTGACAATACCCAACTGTACCACAATGTCAACACCCCTGACGACATCAATCTGCTTAACACCACTCTTAAGTCCACCCAAACATGGCTGGCAGAAAATCACCTCAGATTGAATGCTTTGAAAACCGAATTCCTCATTTTTGCTCCACCTGCCACGTCCCGATAATGCACAATTGGATCAAACACCTTACAGCACTCAACGTTCAACCAACCATTGTGGATTCAGCTAAATCATTTGGTATAACTCTGGACTGTAACCTCAATATGCAGAAACACATTAATACCGCCACGAAGGGAGCAACCTTTCAGATTTATACACTAAGGAAGTTGAAACCCTTCCTACCTCCCAATGACTTCAAAATGGCGGTTCAAGCTCTAGTTCTACTACAGCTGGACTATGGAAGTGTCTCTCTATGCGGTCTCCCCAAAGCCATTACAGCTCCCCTAAGAGCCGCCACCAACGCCGCTGCAAGACTCATCACTGGCTCGAAAAGAAGGTCCCACATCTCCCCTGACCTAAAATCTCTAAACTGGCTGCCATTTGAAGCCAGAATTCACCTGAAAATAGCCTGCATGACACACAAGGCCTTAAATCACCATGCTCCCAGCTATCTCACACAAAAACTCACAATATCCGGGGGGGAAGAGATCCACAAGCAGTGCGGAAAACCTCCTTTTGAAACCACAAAAATTCAACAAGAAAAAACTTACGAACGATCATTCTCAGGAATGGCACCCAAGATATGGAATGCCCTTCCACTGGACATAAGACTGAACCCCTCCACCTCATCCTTCAAATGGGAAGTAAAAGGAATCCTTATGGCAAAATTCACCTAAACATAATCCCAGGTTTTCATGACCTTGCATCGTCAGCCCGCCCTTACTCTGCACCTTACCACTTTGCAGTTTGTATACTCAACATTTTGCTATATATATATTTTTTTTTCCCTCATTATACTACTATGATTCACCAGGCTGCTCCTGTTCTGCACCATGTTGTTATACTTTTGTCTTCATGAATAATGCTGTGCTCTATGGTCTCTCAATGTATGATATAACTAAACTCATCTACTGTAAAGAGCTCTGATACCCGCAAGGGTCTTCTCCGCGCTCTATAAAACGTTCAAATAAATAAATAAATAAAGAATTGGTCAGTGATGTAATCATGGATTTTAGAAGCCTCTACCTCAGTTTTCAAATCTAAGATAAAAGCAGTGTAAGAGGCCTGGTCAGAGGAGATGGGAACAGAAATATCAGATGCCGTGGAAGAACGCACCAAATTATTAGCGACATCCTAATCGTTCGTCATCTCGGCCAATGGGGCATAGCGGTTACTGCAAGGTAAAGCATCCTCAAATGTAGACTGTAGTTGCTAGACAGAATTGGAGTGTACTAGTGATGTTATGTTATGTTAGGGGAGATTTATAAAGCGACAGGTCTCTTGGTGCTAAGTTGGCCCAAGTGCGGTTGTTAACCTCTTGCGTGCTGATGACGAGCTCAGCTCGTCATGCAACACAGTGGCCGTGTGCTGATGACGAGCTGAGCTCGTCATGTCCTCCGTGGAACGCCCACGCGTGGATAATTACCCCGCTGTGCTGGGCGTTCCATTGAACGGGCGTGGCCATGACGAGCTCAGCTCGTCATCAGCACACGGCCACCGTGCTGCATGAGGAGCCGAGCTCGTCATCAGCACTGCGGCGCCGTGTGCGGCTCCCCTCCCCCCGCGCGCCGTGGGGTAATTAGCCCCACGGCGAAGGGGTTAACAGTGAGTATGCTTTACCCACAGTATGTTGCTCCTGGGCCTGAAGAGTATGTTTCTTAAACATCCCCTGGATTTGGTTTTGCTTGTTTGTGCTGCCTGGGGGTGGAAAACTAATGGGGGGAGGAGGCGAGGCAGCGGGGGGCTGCAGCGAGTATCTCCTCACATTCAACCAACAGATTGTCATGGCGGTCAAGCACACAATTGCCTCCAGCATGTTTTTTGCAAATTTGTGGTTTTCTTTTTTACCAACCCCCCCTCGACCCTCCCCTATCCCCTTCAGTGACATTCCTTTTTCCCCATTTGTAGATAACAAGGGGCGTATACCAGAGCTGAAAACAGAGCTATGAAATGGTGGATTTGAACATTTTCAGTGAGGCAGACTGGAACAATCAAGGCAACAAGCTTACTTATCAGATCAATGCAAACTGACCCAGTCAAACAGTTTAAGATGCTTAGATGTATCTAGGGGTTGCAAGATATAGCAAACAACAGTACATTTTGGTTGGGAAAATAGATGTTAGCGGTAGGTCCAGCCTCCTCCGGGTATGGCCGGGCCCGCCCTTGGCCCAGGCTTTGTGAAATAGCGCTGTTGATGAATCCCAGGTGAGGGTCCCAGGGTTGTGGGACTTGGAGTCCCTATAGGTGGTGGCAATCAGTTGCGGAGGCTCCCCCATTAGGCAGATGACAGTGTGGGTTCAGATATGAAGCCCACACTTAGCAGGTCTTCAAGAAGGTCTGTTCACACCCACAACAAGTGCAAATGGTCCCAAAGGGAAAATCAATACTCCCTCCTCTTGTGACTCTAGAATTGTCCCCTTTAGGTTAGAGAGTTTTGTGTAACATGATTGAAGGCTCAGACGGAGACTCCCTAGTTCAGTAATGTTTGAGCTCAGCTCAATCAGGAGAGCGGAGTTAGCCTAACTGCTAGGCCAGTCGACCTCGAATTTGGGGAACTGGGTTTGAGTCTCAGCAATGACGCTGAACATCCTGTGATTCTGGGCAAATCACGTAATCTCCCCATGCCTAACAAAAATGAATGTGTCCTCATGTAATGCAACTGGTGCTATGTAAATCGCTCTGATACCCGCTTTGGGTCAAGTTCGTGCTATATAAAACTCTGTAAAAAAAAAATCCAGTCTCCTTTGATAAAGTCTCACCTCAACACTTTCTACATGTCCTTTTGACAGCAAGTGTCTCCACTCCCTCTCACTTCTGGGATGTGACGTGGTGTTTGCAGAAGAGGCAGTTGATCTTGGTAAGCTGTTAACAGGATGGGTCGTTCAATTGGTGGCTGTAGTTCTTCGTCAACTGCAGATACTGGTGGTGGGAGCACACTGCAGGCATTGGACCCACTTCTGGGTAACTTGAGCAGCAGATGGCTAGCCATTTAGACAGGGACACAGCGGCATGCTAGCAGTCACAGTGAGCACTTTGTAAACGCAGCAGTGGTGGCGGTCACAGGCACAAGTCTTAGCTTTGATGGCAAAGATCTCCATGGTCACAGTTGTTTCACTTTACCAGCGAGGACACTCGCATTCGTTCTTATTGCACTGCCGCGAGGTTAAAGGCCAATCCGTAATTTACGTTTGCCACCTCACTTCTGGAGAGACTGTGCCCATGCTATCGGGGTCACCAATCAGTCTTTGCCGTCTCCATGATTCCCTTGGTTTGACCCTCAGCACTAGGGTCTGGGTCTGTTACTCCAACACCTCCTGCAGGGTTGGCAGGATATTTCCTGCTCTCAGTAGGCCGGCTGGCTTCCAGACACTTAAGGTCAGAGATACAGCTCTCCCAGCAAGACAAGACTCCAGGGAATAACCCCTGTCATCTGGAAAGTTGGCTGTAAGACAGACACCAGCTCTGGATCCACAGCAGTCCTCACGGTATGCTGCAGAGCAGAGTGATGCTCCCTGTAGTACGTTAGTCTCCATCCAGGAGTAACCACAAGAGAGGCACAAAGAGAGATGAGTTTTCTATACCTACCGTATCAAGAACCATACTATGCAGTGATCAGGGGAAATACAAAAGGCTGGCTCACCTAAAAGATCCTTTCCACACTGAAAAGGAAACTTCAGTCCCACCCTTCACCGCCACCATCTTCCAAGTGGCGTCACTACAGGAAGACTAATCAACAGCTCCTCTCAGCAAAAGGGCTTCAGTGAATTTCTGAAGGTGTCTTGTCTTCACCCTCCAGCTTTAGGAATGTCAGCAAAACACTTTCACTGTCTGTGAAAATAATCTCACCTCCAGCTTGTGCACAGGAGCATATTCGGGGCTTCCAGAATGGAATCCAGAGGCATCCATTACACGGGCACACTTGTTTACATATTGCATGTACCAAACAAGACACAACATAAACACACACAGCATATATTTGGAATGTTAGCACGAGGGTTAGGATTAGCGCATTGAAGCAGAACTTCACATTGGTGGGGCCTCCACTCCAGTGACACAGATAAAAAGGCCTGATCATGACTATGCATTCACAAAACACAGTATGCTGTGCCATCGATCTACATGCTTAACCCGTGGCAGGCTGGTAGTCCACTATCAGGACAATGAGGGCATGCTTGACATGTCTCTCCAGGTCACAGGATAGGTCCATGACCTCCATCACGTCAAGGGACAGCATAGGCCTCTATGAACTAGATTAACACAAGTCTAAGGCCAAAATTAAATAATCTCTGTGACACCAGCTGCTCACAGTCGAGTTTTCAGGATAGGCAACCTGATATACCTCATAGGGGACATTCCAGTCCCAATAACATGTTCAGGCAATATTATGTTTTCCTAAATTAATATGGCTTCCTATATGGTCTTTCCACTCTGTAGGTGTAAATCTGATGTTTTGTGGATTCTAAACAAGTGCACATGTGTGTCTTAATGTATAGTCACTCGTCTAAACAAACATTATTTCTATGCACACATGCAGTAATAGCCGCTCTGCAGCCTGTAAACGGTAACAATGTGGAGAGCTGCTGTGTGGTCTGTAAACCTGATGAGGGGCCTGTAAGTCACAAGCGACAGCCCCTCTACACGAGTTATGAACAGAAAGGATCAGCCAACCGCAATACCTGAAGTGGTAGTACCTGAGGACAGCTTGGTTCCTTGGCAACACTCTAAAAAGGCCTTCACACCCCTGATCCTGGCTGCTTGCAGGACACACCTGAAATAATTCCCACTCACCAGTGTCAGTCTTCCTCCTTTGCCTTCCCACTGCTCAACCACAATTCTAGCAGCACAGCTCAGTTCACCAGAAAACAAAACATGAAAGCAACTACAATTAATCACCTTTAACCTTCCTAACCATAAAAGAATTCATCAATGCTGAAAACTCTTGCTTTTGGGATAAGTCTGTCTGCTTGTGCCTAGCTACCCAGGGGGTGAGCAAGGGTTATCTTGAGTGTATATCCCCCTTACCCTGACTAGAAGCAACGGTCCCAATTTGGACAAAGGTACCTACCTCTGACAAGTAGAGAACCCATTTTCAACAAAAAAGTAACATGGCATAAATCGAAATATTCATTTGCAGAAAAAGCATCAAACACTGCTATGAACAATTTGGCCTCAGTAGTTAGCCCCCACATAACTCTAGTGAGGATCAAAAGGGTAACCATGGAATCTTTCAATCATAATCAGATTGGGTTTGTCGAATGTGTCAAAACTACAAAATGTGTCACTTCTTTCCTTTATATTGGCTATAAAGATGGCTCTGCCCGCATTGCCTGAAATTCTTGGCCCGCACCACTTGCGGGAAGTGTTAGCCCCCCTTCCCTGACGCCCCCCACCCCCCAACGGTTGGGTCTTGTTGCTCTCCTGACCTGAGCACAGGTTTATCGCAGAGCTGCCAAGTTTTCCGGGTCCATCCGTGTTGTGCTGCTCCAGTCCACGTTTTTTCCTGGAATTCTGGGACTTGTAGTCTTGTTTATTTCATTATAAAACAGGACTACACGTCCCGTAATTCAGAGGAAAAAACCTGGACTGGAGCGGCACATCACACAATGACCGCAGAAACTTGGCAGCCATGATAAGACTCACAAGGAAAGTAGAATCACCCCGGAGCAACACACAGTAAAGATTGTTTTAGAAATTCACACACGTCAGACGCCATCACGAGCCTGGTGAAGAATGAGAGCTGCTGCTGTGAATGGTATACCGTCCACGAGGGAAGACCCATCTATCAGCAGGGACGCAACAACTGCTCCCGGGTGTGATTGGTTCGAAGTTATCTCACTGTGACCAATAAAGAGTGGTTATCATTGGGCTCTCTTGGTAAAGTTCATAATAAATTGTAGCGTATGACCCCCCCTGTGTGAGTGTCTTCGCACGTGCTTGTATGGATGTGTGTGTGTGAAAGTTGTGACAGCCTTAGGGCCGCGCCTTCCCAGCAGCAGAATCCTGTGGATGGAACACCTGTGACGTGCCAGGCCCTCCCCTGTGACGTCACGAGGTCGAGGCCAGCACCAGCAGAGGATTCTTGTGGATGGAACACCTGTGACGTGCCAGGCCCTGCACTGTGACGTCACGAGGTCGAGGCCAGCACCAGCAGGGGAATCCTGTGGATAGAACACCTGTGACGTGCCAGGCCCTGCACTGTGACGTCACGAGGTCGAGGCCAGCACCAGCAGGGGAATCCTGAGGATGGAACACCTGTGACGTACCAGGCCCTCCACTGTGATGTCACGAGGCCGAGGCCAGCACCAGCAGGGGAATCCTGTGGATGGAGCACCTGTGACGTGCCAGGCCCTGCACTGTGATGTCACGAGGTCGAGGCTAAGTGCAGAGGGGGGGGGGGGGGGGGGGGCTCCGCTGCAGCAGAGACAAGGAGAGGCAACTGAGGGGGAGAAGGTCGGGCAGGATTAGATCGTCTTTGAGGCTCATCGCAGGATCCTTTTGTGACTAAATAGATTTTTGCTTTTTTTTTAGGTGGTTGAATTAAAACCGTGCCTCGCCTGCTCCCCCGCCCCTCCCCCCTTACACTGCCACACCTGCCATCGCCCATAAGCCAGTGATGCAGGATGGCAGGTTGAAGTTCTCTATTGTGACGTCTCCGTGGTATACAAGGCTGGTAACCAGGCAGCCGCAGCATAGCACTCATGAGCACCGGACGGAGAGGACCATGCTGGCGGCCGGAGTCGAGGCCCCCGAGAGGCCGAGGGGGCCGGGGCCTCACAGGCTCCAAAAGAACTGGGCGGGGCTGGGTGAAAGGGACAAGGTGAGTATAGAAACCAAATGAAAAACGAACTTGAAACTGAACTGAAACCAAACTTTAAACTGACTTGATACTGGCTTGAAACTGACTTGATACTGGCGTGATACTGACTTGATACTGGCTTGATACTGAATTGATACTGGCTTGAAACTTCCCTTCCCTTTTCCTTTCTCTTTTCCGTTTTTCCTTCTCTACCTTACATTCCTATCTCTCCTCTCATATCCCCTTCTCCCCCTTTCTTTTAAGCTCCCTTTTTATCCATCACTCTTTAATCATCTCCCCTTCTGTTCTCTCCCCTCCCCTTCCCATTCAATCCATTCCGGTCCCATCCTGCACTCTCTTATCTCCTTTTCCATCTCCACCCCTTCCCTTCTCTTCCCCTCCATTCCCTCCCATTCACAGCCTCTTTCCCTTCCAATCTGTTCCCATCGCCTCTGCTCATTTTCTGCTCCCCTTTCACTTACCCATCCTTTCTTCCTTATTCTTCCTTCCTTCACCTCCCTTCCTCTTCACCATTCCCTCCCCTTTCCCCTCACCCATCCCTTCTCCCATACCCTACCCTTCCACTCACTACCCTTCCCCTCACCTCCCTCTCATTTGCCCTCTCCCCTCCCTTCCCCTTCCTCTCCCTGCCTTTCTCCTCCTTTTTCTTCTTCGCCTTCTTCCCCTCATTCTTCCTTTCCTTTCCATTCCCTCCCCCCACCCTTCCCTACCCCATCCCTTCTTTCCCTTTACCCCACCCTAACACTACCCCTCTCCCTCCTTGTTCCCCTCCCCCTCCCCTTTATTTCCATTACTTTCTTCTTTAGCTCTTTAATCCTCTCCCCTTCTGTCTCTAACTCATCCCTTCCATCCCGTTCACCGCCTCACCTCCCATCCCATTCTGTTACCCCACACACACAACCCCACACACACAAAAACCCTCACACACATACAACACACACACAACCCCACAAACACAACCCCCCATACACAACTCCCACACACACAACCCGCTTAACACACAACCCCCCACACACACAACACACACACAACCCCACCCACACAACCCCCCCACACACACAACTCCCCCCACACACAACCCCCAAACACAACCCCACACAATCACACACAACCCCAAACACACACAACCCCCCACACACAAATCCATACACACAACCCCCCCCACACACACAACCCCACACACACACAACACCACACACTCACACACAACCCCACACACACAACCCCACGCTCTCACATACACTACCCCCCACACACCCAACCCCGCCACACAAACAACCCCACACACGCACAACCCCATACACTAACACAACCCCACACACATACACAACCCCACACACATACACAACCCCCCCACACACACAACCTAACACACACAACCCCACACACACAAAACCCCCCACACACAACCCCACACACAACCACAACCACACACACAACACCACACACACAACCCCCCACACGCAACCCCCACATACAAGCCCCCCACACAAAACCCCCCACACATACAACCCCCCACATACACAACCCCACAAAATCACACCCACACACACAACCCCACAAACACAACCCCACACACACAACCCGCTTAACACACAACACACACACACAAAACACACACAACCCCCCCCCACACACAACCCCACACACACACAACCCCACCCACACACAATCCCCCAAACACAACCCCCCACAATCACACACAACCCCCCACACACAACCCCCCACACACAAATCCACACACACAACCCCACACACACACACAACCCCACACACACACAATCCCCCAAACACAACCCCACACAATCACACACAACCCCACACACACAACCCCACACACAACCACAACCACACACACAACACCACACACACAACCCCCCATGCAACCCCCACATACAAGCCCCCCACACAAAACCCCCCACACATACAACCCCCCACATACACAACCCCACAAAATCACACCCACACACACAACCCCAAAACCACACACACAACCCCCCCACACACACTGCCACACACTGCCCCACACACACAACCCCCCACACACAACCCCCACATACACAACCCCACAAACTCACACCCACACACACAACCCCGCCACACACAGCCCCACACACAACCCCACACACACACAGAACCACACATACATAAACCCACACAACGACACACAAACCCACAACCACACACAAACACACAACCACACACACACGCCAACACACACAACCCTAAACACACCCAACCCCACACACCACACAACCCCACACACCACCACACACACAACCCCCCTCACACAACCTCCTACACACACAACACCCCCACACACCCAACCCCCAAAGCACAAACCCCCCACACACATAGAACCCCCACCCCCAAACACAACCCCCCACACACAAACAACCCCACACACTCACACACAACCACACACACACACACACAATACCACACACACACAACCACACACACACGCCCACACATACACACCCACACAAACAACCCTACATACTCAACCACACACACACAACCCACTACACACACAACACCCCCACACACACAACACCCCATGCAGACAACCCCCCACACACAGCCCCCCACACACTCCCTCATCCCTTCCATCCCATTCACCGCCTCACCTCCCATCCCGTTCTGTTACCCCATACACACCACCCCACACACACAAAAACCCCCACACACATACAACAACACACACTCAACCCCACAAACACAACCCCACACACACAACCCGCTTAACACACAACACACACACACAAAACACACACAACCCCCCACACACACAACCCCACACACACACAACCCCACCCACACACAATCGCCCAAACACAACCCCACACAATCACACACAACCCCACACACACAACCCCCCACACACAAATCCACACACACAACCCCACACACACACACAACCCCCCCACCCCCCCACACACACCACCCCACACATAACCCCACACACTCACACAACCCCACGCTCTCACATACACAAACCCCCACACACACAACCCCACCACACACAAAACCCCATACACACACACAAAACCCCATACACACACACAAAACCCCATACACAAACACAACCCCCCACACACACAACCCCCCACACACACAACCTAACCCACACAACCCCATGCACACAAAAACCCCCACACACAACCCCACACACAACCCCACACACAACCACACCACACAACCCCCACACACACAACCCCACACACACAACCCCCCACACACAACCACACATATAACCACACACCCCAAACACACAACCCCCAAACACACAACCCCACACACACACAACCCCCTAAACACACACACCTCCCACATACAAGCCCCCCACACAAAACCCCCCACACACACAGCCCCCCCACACAACCCCCCACATGCACAACCCCAAAACCACACAACCCCCCCCACACACACTGCCCCACACACACAACCCCCCACACACAACCCCCCACATACACAACCCCACAAACTCACACCCACACACACACAACCCCAAAACCTCACACACACAACCCCCCCACACACACTGCCACACACTGCCCCACACACACAACCCCCACACACACACAAAACCACACATACATAAACCCATACAACCACACACACACACAAACCCACAACCACACACAAACACACAACCACACACACACGCCCACACACACAACCCTAAACACACACAACCCCACAACCCTACACACCACACAACCCCACAAACACACACAACCACACACACCACCACACACACAACCCCCCCACACACAACCCTCTACACACACAACTTCCCCACACACACAACCCCCCAAGCACAAACCCCCCACACACACAGAACCCCCACCCCCAAACACAACCCCCCACACACAACCCCACACACTCACACACAACCCCCAACACACACACAACCCCCCACACACACAACCCCACACACAACCCCACACACAACCCCCCACACACACAATACCACACACACATAAACCCACACAACCACACACAGACACAACCACACAGACACAACCACACACACACACCCACAAACACAACCCTACACACACAACCCCACAAACACACTCAACCACACACACACAACCCACTACACACACAACACCCCCACACACACAACCCCCCATGCAGACAACCCCCCACACACAACCCCCCCCACATACAACTCCCCCACACACACAACCCCCACACACAACCCCACACACACACAACCTCCCCCCAACACAATCCCCCCACACACAGAACCCCCCAAACATGACCCCCCACACACACAACCCCACACACACAACCCCAACACACACAACCCCCCACACACAAAACCCCCACACACAATCACACACACAACCCCCCACACAACCCCCCACACACACAACCCCCCACATACACACACACTCACACACAACCCCACACACACAACCCCCCACACACACAACCTAACACACACAACCCCACACACACAAAACCCCCCACACACAACCACAACCACACACACAACACCACACACACAACCCCCCACACGCAACCCCCACATACAAGCCCCCCACACAAAACCCCCCACACATACAACCCCCCACATACACAACCCCACAAAATCACATCCACACACACAACCCCAAAACCACACACACAACCCCCCCACACACACTGCCACACACTGCCCCACACACACAACCCCCCACACACAACCCCCACATACACAACCCCACAAACTCACACCCACATACACATCCCCGCCACACACAGCCCCACACACAACCCCACACACACACAGAACCACACATACATAAACCCACACAACGACACACAAACCCACAACCACACACAAACACACAACCACACACACACGCCAACACACACAACCCTAAACACACACAACCCCACACACCACACAACCCCACACACCACCACACACACAACCCCCCTCACACAACCTCCTACACACACAACACCCCCACACACCCAACCCCCAAAGCACAAACCCCCCACACACATAGAACCCCCACCCCCAAACACAACCCCCCACACACAAACAACCCCACGCACTCACACACAACCCCACACACACACAATACCACACACACACAACCACACACAAACACACGCCCACACATACACACCCACACACACAACCCTACACACTCAACCACACACACACAACCCACTACACACACAACACCCCCACACACACAACCCCCCATGCAGACAACCCCCCACACACACCCCCCCACACACTCCCTCATCCCTTCCATCCCATTCACCGCCTCACCTCCCATCCCGTTCTGTTACCCCATACACACCACCCCACACACACAAAAACCCCCACACACATACAACAACACACACTCAACCCCACAAACACAACCCCACACACACAACCCGCTTAACACACAACACACACACACAAAACACACACAACCCCCCACACACACAACCCCACACACACACAACCCCACCCACACACAATCCCCCAAACACAACCCCACACAATCACACACAACCCCCCACACACAACCCCCCACACACAAATCCACACACACAACCCCACACACACACAATCCCCCAAACACAACCCCACACAATCACACACAACCCCACACACACAACCCCCCACACACAACCCCACACACAACCACAACCACACACACACCACACACACAACCCCCCACACGCAACCCCCACATACAAGCCCCCCACACAAAACCCTCCACACATACAACCCCCCACATACACAACCCCACAAAATCACACCCACACACACAACCCCAAAACCACACACACAACCCCCCCACACACACTGCCACACACTGCCCCACACACACAACCACCCACACACAACCCCCACATACACAACCCCACAAACTCACACCCACACACACAACCCCGCCACACACAGCCCCACACACACACAGAACCACACATACATAAACCCACACAACGACACACAAACCCACAACCACACACAAACACACAACCACACACGCCAACACACACAACCCTAAACACACACAACCCCACACACCACACAACCCCACACACCACCACACACACAACCCCCCCTCACACAACCTCCTACACACACAACACCCCCACACACCCAACCCCCAAAGCACAAACCCCCCACACACATAGAACCCCCACCCCCAAACACAACCCCCCACACACAAACAACCCCACACACTCACACACAACCACACACAAACACACGCCCACACATACACACCCACACACACAACCCTACACACTCAACCACACACACACAACCCACTACACACACAACACCCCCACACACACAACACCCCATGCAGACAACCCCCCACACACAACCCCCCACACACTCCCTCATCCCTTCCATCCCATTCACCGCCTCACCTCCCATCCCGTTCTGTTACCCCATACACACCACCCCACACACACAAAAACCCCCACACACATACAACAACACACACTCAACCCCACAAACACAACCCCACACACACAACCCGCTTAACACACAACACACACACACAAAACACACACAACCCCCCACACACACAACCCCACACACACACAACCCCACCCACACACAATCCCCCAAACACAACCCCACACAATCACACACAACCCCACACACACAACCCCCCACACACAAATCCACACACACAACCCCACACACACACACAACCCCACACACACACAACCCCCCCACCCCCCCACACACACCACCCCACACATAACCCCACACACAACCCCACACACTCACACAACCCCACGCTCTCACATACACAAACCCCCACACACACAACCCCACCACACACAAAACCCCATACACACACACAAAACCCCATACACAACCACAACCCCCCACACACACAACCCCCCACACACACAACCTAACACACACAACCCCATGCACACAAAACCCCCCACACACAACCCCACACACAACCCCACACACAACCACACCACACAACCCCCACACACACAACCCCACACACACACAACCCCACACCCACAACCCCACACACAACCCCACACACAACCACACCACACAACCCCCACACACACAACCCCACACACACACAACCCCACACCCACAACCCCACACACACAACCCCCCACACACAACCACACATATAACCACACAACCCCACACACACAACCCCCAAACACACAACCCCACACACAGACAACCCCCTAAACACACACACCCCCCACATACAAGCCCCCCACACAAAACCCCCCCCACACACAGCCCCACACAACCCCCCACATACACAACCCCAAAACCACACACACACAACCCCCCACACACACTGCCCCACACACACAACCCCCCACACACAACCCCCCACATACACAACCCCACAAACTCACACCCACACACACACAACCCCAAAACCTCACACACACAACCCCCCCCACACACACTGCCACACACTGCCCCACACACACAACCCCCACACACACACAACCACACATACATAAACCCATACGACCACACACACACACAAACCCACAACCACACACAAACACACAACCACACACACACGCCCACACACACAACCCTAAACACACACAAACCCACAACCCTACACACCACACAACCCCACAAACACACACAACCACACACACCACCACACACACAACCCCCCACACACAACCCCCTACACACACAACTTCCCCACACACACAACCCCCCAAGCACAAACCCCCCACACACACAGAACCCCCACCCCCAAACACAACCCCCCACACACAACCCCACACACTCACACACAACCCCCAACACACACACAACCCCACACACACACACAACCCCACACACAACCCCACACACAACCCCCACACACACCATACCACACACACATAAACCCACACAACCACACACAGACACAACCACACAGACACAACCACACACACACACACACACAAACACAACCCTACACACACAACCCCACAAACACACTCAACCACACACACACAACCCACTACACACACAACACCCCCACACACACAACCCCCCATGCAGACAACCCCCCACACACAACCCCCCCACATACAACTCCCCCACACACACAACCCCCACACACAACCCCACACACACACAACCTCCCCCCAACACAATCCCGCCACACACAGAACCCCCCAAACATGACCCCCCACACACACAACCCCACACACACAAACAACCCCACACACACAACCCCAACACACACAACCCCCCACACACAAAACCCCCACACACAATCACACACACAACGCCCCACACAACCCCCCACACACACAACCCCCCACATACACACACACTCACACACAACCCCACACACACAACCCCACACACACACAACTCCCCACACACACAACCCCCCCCCCACACACACACACATCCCCACACACTCACACACACAACCCCACACACACCACCCCACACAACACCCCACAAACTCACACACACAACCCCACACATAACCCCCACACACACCCAAAACCCCCACACACAACCACATAGAACCACACAACCCCACACACAGCCACACACAACCCCCCGCACACACAATCCCCCCACACCCCCACACACCCCAACGCACAAACCCACACACTCACACAACCCAACGCACTCACACAACCCACACACAAAGCCCTATACACAAACACAACCCCACACACACACAACCACACACACCCACAACCCCCCCCACACACACAACCCAACACACACAACCCCACACACTCACACACAACCCCACACAACCCCACGCTCTCACATACACAACCCCCCACACACCCAACCCCGCCACACAAACAACCCCATACACAAACACAACCCCACACACATACACAACCCCCCCACACACACAACCTAACACACACAACCCCACACACAACCACAACCACACACACAACCCCACACACACAACCCCCAGACACAACCCCCACATATAAGCCCCCCACACAAAACCCCCCACACATACAACCCCCACATACACAACCCCACAAATTCACACCCACACACATAACCCCAAAACCACACACACAACCCCCCACACACACTGCCACACACTGCCCCACACACACAACCCCCCACATACACAACCCCACAAACTCACACCCACACACACAACCCCAAAACCACACACACAACCCCCCACACACACACTGCCACTTACTGCCCCACACACACAACCCCGCCACACACAACCCCACACACACACAGAACCACACATACATAAACCCACACAAGCACACACACACAAACCCACAACCACACACAAACACACAACCACACACACACGCCAACACACACAACCCTAAACACACACAACCCCACACACCACACAACCCCACAAACACACACAACCACACACACCACCACACACACAACCCCCCCCACACAACCTCCTACACACACAACACCCCCACACACCCAACCCCCAAAACACAAACCCCCCACACACATACAAACTCCCACACAAAAACAACCCCACACACTCACACACAACCCCCAACACACACACAACCACACACACAGACAACCCCACACAACACAACCCCACACAAACACAATACCACACACACAAACACACACAACCACACACAAACACACGCCCACACATACACACCCACACACACAACCCTACACACACAACCCCGCAAACACACTCAACCACACACACACAACACCCCCACACACACAACACCCCCACACACACAACCCCACACACAACCCCACACACAACCCCCCACACACACATAAACCCACACAACCACACACAGACACAACCACACAGACACAACCACACACACACACCCACAAACACAACCCTACACACACAACCCCACAAACACACTCAACCACACACACACAACCCACTACACACACAACACCCCCACACACACAACCCCCCATGCAGACAACCCCCCACACACAACCCCCCCCACATACAACTCCCCCACACACACAACCCCCACACACAACCCCACACACACAACCTCCCCCCAACACAATCCCCCCACACACAGAACCCCCCAAACATGACCCCCCACACACACAACCCCACACACACAACCCCAACACACACAACCCCCCCCACACACACAACCCCCCACATACACACACACTCACACACAACCCCACACACACAACCCCCCACACACACAACTCCCCACACACACAACCCCCCCCCCCACACACACACATCCCCACACACTCACACACACAACCCCACACACACCACCCCACACAACACCCCACGAACTCACACACACAACCCCACACATAACCCCCACACACACCCAAAACCCCCACACAAAACCACATAGAACCACACAACCCCACACACAGCCACACACAACCCCCCACACACACAATCCCCCCACACCCCCACACACCCCAACGCACAAACCCACACACTCACACAACCCAATGCACTCACACAACCCACACACAAAGCCCTATACACAAACACAACCCCACACACACACAACCACACACACCCACAACCCCCCCACACACACAACCCAACACACACAACCCCACACACTCACACACAACCCCACACACACAACCCCACACACTCACACAACCCCACGCTCTCACATACACAACCCCCCACACACCCAACCCCGCCACACAAACAACCCCATACACAAACACAACCCCACACACATACACAACCCCACACACATACACAACCCCCCCACACACACAACCTAACACACACAACACCACACACAAAACCCCCCACACACAACCACAACCACACACACAACCCCACACACACAACCCCCACACACAACCCCCACATATAAGCCCCCCACACAAAACCCCCCACACATACAACCCCCCACATACACAACCCCACAAATTCACACCCACACACATAAACCCATGCCAGGGGCGTGGGCTCAAGCAGCAGCACGCCCCTGGCAGATTCAAGCAGCAAACAAGAACCCTTTCCTGGGGTCACAGCCCCTCTTTTATACACCTTTTCCCTTTGTCTTTAGGTGCAGGGTGGGGGGAGAACCAGTCGCAGCTGGTTTTGGAGTACCCTTGATGGCCCAACCACCCCTTTCATTCATCGGGCAGGCTAGGGTCATCAGTCGCACCACAGGGGGCGGAGTCAGCATTGTGTGGGGAAAACCCAGCCCCATTCAGGACACAGGCGCAGCCCCTCCCTCACATCAGCATGCTAATCTCTCTATTCACCACCGGGGCAGACCCACACAGACTTCCTGGAGCCTGGCATCCCAGCCAGCTCCAGCCAATCACACGCCAGCACCTTCACAGCACATACTCAGCCATGTCTAGAAGTGGCGCTTCCGCACAAGACACATACACACCGCACATACCATTGCGCAGCATTCACTCTCACGAGTTCGCACATACCAAACTTGACCATGCACGCCTCACGCATCAGGAACTACCAGGGACACAGACATTCCCCATGCATTCCTATGGGAGAGCAGGCCAATCTCACACACGCACTCAGGGAGAGCACGCACTTTACACTGCGCCACAGTGTCAAAGTGCGCAAAGACCAGAAATCACTAGGCAAAAAGTTCAGGGGTGAACCTGCCAGAAGGGCCAAGTCCAACACAACCCCCTTCCAGCCAAAACGCAGGGGAGAACAATCACCACCGTGATGGACTTCCCTGCTTGGGGCGATAGAACACGGACGCGGGCCCGCACTGCAGGGACACCCTCCGGTTCTACGCCACGTTTATCCATAAGACAAGCACATACTTAAAAAAAAACAGGCCCAACTAGGCTACCCCACTGGTACTCCTTAGTTGTCCACGGCTAGGACCAGGCCCTAGGCCACCCAGATACCACTGGTCCCTACCAATCCACAGAGTGGGGGGTGGTAACCCCTGGCCTACAATAGCCATTCTCCACTCCCTTTCTCAGTGTAGTTCCAAACTACCACTGATTCTTCAACCTAGGGTCCGCACCCTCAGGCTGACCAGAGGTCACGGGCAAGAATGCCCCACCCTACCTCTACTTCTGAAGCACCCTCCAGAACACAACTCTCCCACCAGTTCGGGACCTTTACTCCCTCAGCAGCAGTGACCACGGTCAGACCAGCACAAGATCGGTGTAGTGAGGCGTCGCACTTTGCGGGTTGCCAGATGCGGCGCAGGCAGCGGCTTGCGGACCGCGTCGAGACGGGGACGGCAAGCGGCATAGGCTGCGCGGCCGAAGGCAGACACGGCTCAGTGCGGTGCCTACAGGACACCAGGCTGGTCATGACAGAGTCACAGCTCCCTTAACTGGTCTACCACCTGGGATTCGAATTCACTCCTCCTTCAGCAGCAAGGCAACCACTGCAGGTCAATCCCCCATGCAGCTTACCCGGTTCCTTCTCTTCAGGCAGGAGTTCCTTCAGGACACTACATACAGTTGCCCTTACGTCCAGATCCGGACACACCGGCTACTGGCTCCCCAACCGAGGGACGTACCCCTTTGGTCAGATGCCTGGCGCACCAGGACTTCCTTGAGGGTGACACATAACTAATGTGTCGTGTACAAGTCTGCCTGACACTCAGGACAGAAGTGGCATCACCCTGGTCACTCCTTGGCGACACAACCCTTCTGGTTGGCCCCTGACCCACTGGTTACTCCACTGGGGAACCTATCCCCCTCGCACCCCTCCATCTGGACTTCTGCACCCTCCCAACTGGAGCGGTACTGCCAGATAACAGAACTACTAGAGCCCTGCTTACAGGCGCTCCACGTTCTCTCCACACTGGGAGATCTCCCTAGAAGGACGCTCCATACGGACATGCTAGGCTCCCTCACCTGGTGTTCCTAAGAACAAAACACTCAGACTACGAAGACCAGGCTTGTGCTCCTCTGAGCCACTTCCACCACACTGGGCTGGAAGACCAGAACCTTTCCTTAGGGTCACTCCCCAACAATTAACACAATGGCACAGGGCAGGGGAAACTCCCATGAGCTTCAGGCCCACCCATGAAATCATGTTCACTGATGTTCTACATTCTCCAAATACTCTGGGAGATCTTCCTCAAATGACCTATTGGTACAGCCTAGGCCCCCGACCTGACGTTCCCTTCAGAAACAGTCCAGGCCCTGACACTGGGTTTCGGGCACCTGGAGACATGCAGTCCCACCCACTCCTTCTCCTCTTGAGACAGGACGTGAGCCCCTACACCGAGACCTAGCTGGGCTACACTTAACCTCTTCCACCACACTGGGCTGGACGACACCTCAGCCACTCCATCCCCTATGCCTCTCTCCTCCCAGAACATTACCAACTCCAAACATCTGTCTCTAAATAGACCACAGAAATCAAAAGCAGGCTCCACTGTCTGCAGACGTTCTTGGGAAAAGTTTAACACACGGAACTTTAAGTATCTGAGCAAAACAAGAGTACACAAGCATTCAGCAAGCTCCCCATCCAGAGAACTCACACCACTTGTCCAGTGCAACACACCATTCATCCACACACACCCCTCCCCAGACTGGTAAGGCAGTTTCTACCACCCCTGATTTCTCAACCTGACCACACGTGACACAGGTACCATAACTCCAGGGCAGGGACGGGGGACACATGCACTGAACACACTTATGCTACCACCACTAGATCCCACCCTCATGGTGAATCCAGAAAACACACTGCACTTAGGGGGATGATCTACCCTCCCGAGCTAGGGACACCTAACTCAAAGTGCACAAGAAACACATTTCCACAGAAATGACATTTTTAGCAAACTCCATACAATAATCCCCAAAATGTGATTTATCTAAAATGCAGAGCTTTGTAGTGGCCAGTTGCCACTGTGGTACATCGCAAACACAAATCCTTATCCTCTCGCTGCTGCCAATGTTAGAAATGGGATCCTGGCTGGCCAAGACTCGCGTCAAGGTCAGTCAGGGATCACCATTCCCAAGGTCAGAGCAAGGGAGTTACACGCCAAGATAACCCCTACTCGCCCTCTAGGTAACGTGGCGCGAGCAGCAAGGCTAAACTTGGAGGCGATATGAGTTAAGTATTTGCGCACGCACCCCAGCAACAACACCCAAGGCCCACCACAAAGGAAACTCCACACAAGGGTATATATAAAAATAGCCTTTGTATTCCAATAAACATACATTAGATAAAACACACACTTTACATTGTGCCATGGGCACGGGCAGAATTTACAAGGGATATTTACAAGACAGGGCCACCTGGACCACTGTCAGGAATCAGCACTTTTAGAACACAATACTTGTAGGCCTAGAACTTAAACATAGAGCCTAACGGACAGTACCTCCCGACCTGGTTGCAGGGATAATGCGAGTGACCTTCTTAGTAAACTTGAGCGGGCGGCCCAGCGAAGCGGCGCGGCTCAGGGGAGAGCGGTGCTGCTCGAGGCTTGGACGGGCTGCCGTGCACGAGCTGCCGAGGGGAACGAGCGAGGCACATTTCAGCGAGGCCCCAGGGGCCCAAGGGTGATCAGACAAGTCCCAGCAATTTGTCAGGGCAGGCACAATAGAGTCCACTGGTCCTGGGACTCTGGTCAGGGGGCGAGCTCAGTACCACGCCCTTGGAATAGCACTTAGAATATAACAGAAAATCACTGTAGCTCAATACAAGTAACTACTGGTAATCAGGTAAGTACCCCCTACGCAATCCTAACCACCCTAGGAACAGGTCACGCAGGGAACCAGGACCTCACTAGCACCACCTGTACTAGCAAGAACAACCAACTAAACATCACCATGCATTTAGGGGTATGGACCTGGGGACAAAACACATGATGTATCAACAACACATTCAGCGGTGTAGGGCACACATGACGCATCAACGCACGTTCAGAGGTGTAAGGAACAAGGCACATGATGCATCAACAACACATTCAGCGGTGCAGAACACAGGGTGTGCAAAACATACTACACATTGTACATTTCCTAGCACCCAAAAGCAATAGGACATAGATCATAACAGCATCTAAACCTCAGTTAGCGCATAAATCACCTTTAGCGCAGAACTCACAAAGTCCAGGTTGCGCCACTTGCGCCAGAACCTAAACGTAGCAATAGCAAAATCCACATTAGTCACCAACTGTGACTTTCCCTAGGCCAACTGGCCTTGTTGGGGCTAGGACGCCCTGTGTCTCAGAGTCAGGGTCCTAAACGTGGCAGTTGCCCACAAAGTGCTGGGCAACTGGAAACACTGTTGGGCCACCACTGGAGCCCCGCAGGCTCTGGCCAGAACAATGTGGTGCAAAGAGGTGAGCCTCTCAGGGCTCTGTAGAAATAAAATGTCCCCCTGAGCCTCTCTAGGCTCGAAATACTGGATGCGGCCGTGGGGGGGGGGGGGGGGGGGGGGGAGCCTCGCTCTGGCGGGGGGAGTCTCCTAGGCTCAACAAAGGAATGCCCCTCGTGGTTCCCAAACAAGCACCAGCGCGGGACCGTGCTAGGTGGGGGCGGACCCCGACAATGGGTCCCGGTGCCCCTCCCGTCTATCTGCACTCACCGGGTTCCTGCCGTCGCGCTGGGTCTCGGCGGCGTCTCTGCTCCGCCGGCGCTTCCCCTCTCCCCGGGGCTCTCCTCACTTTCTTGGAGCCTGGGGAGGGGGGGGGGCAGGTGCCGGCTTCTTCCTCTCGTCTTCGGGGGGAGTACACCGGGTCGCAGGGTAGGCTCCTGCCTGCCCCGGTGCTCGCAACAGCCGCTACTCCTCTTGCGTGGGAGGCGGGGTGGGCTCCCGCCCTCCCACTTCCGGTTCCGGTTGTCCCGGAGGCCCGCCCCCGGCTTGCCTGACTTCCTGGTCGGGCGCCGGGCGGCGGCAAAAGCGATTTGCGGGCAAATGCCGGGTGGGCACCGGCTCTGGGGGATAAAGCGCCTCCAAGCGCAAAAAGGGGAACACAGCGCTCCCAGCGCTATACTCCAAAATAAAGGGGCTCCTCCAATCACGGCGCCGATCGCCCGGCGAGCCTCCCGCAGCCACAGCCAATGGCAGCGCGGCTCCCGGGTGACGCCCGCAGCTGCTCCTCGGCTTCTCCCCGGCCCCGGGCTGCAGCAGGGATTACGGGGACGAAATCGAGGTGGACACTCGAACTAAGTCACTTAAAAGGTGAATCTGGGGCGTGGGCAGCCGCCAGCGAGACAATAAAGCGTTCCCAAGCGCTCCTCAGGAAAATGAAGCGCTCTTAAGCGCTAGGGGAGAAATGCAGCGCTCCCAAGCGCTAGCACAAAGTCCAGCAAAAGTCCTTTAGGAGTCCAGGGGCTGGGCAGAGCCCAGGGGAGGCAAGCCTTCCCCTGGGCCCAAGCAGCAGCACGCCCCTGGCAGATTCAAGCAGCAAACAAGAACCCTTTCCTGGGGTCACAGCCCCTCTTTTATACACCTTTTCCCTTTGTCTTTAGGTGCAGGGTGGGGGGAGAACCAGTCGCAGCTGGTTTTGGAGTACCCTTGATGGCCCAACCACCCCTTTCATTCATCAGGCAGGCTAGGGTCATCAGTCGCACCACAGGGGGCGGAGTCAGCATTGTGTGGGGAAAACCCAGCCCCATTCAGGACACAGGCGCAGCCCCTCCCTCACATCAGCATGCTAATCTCTCTATTCACCACCGGGGCAGACCCACACAGACTTCCTGGAGCCTGGCATCCCAGCCAGCTCCAGCCAATCACACGCCAGCACCTTCACAGCACATACTCAGCCATGTCTAGAAGTGGCGCTTCCGCACAAGACACATACACACCGCACATACCATTGCGCAGCATTCACTCTCACGAGTTCGCACATACCAAACTTGACCATGCACGCCTCACGCATCAGGAACTACCAGGGACACAGACATTCCCCATGCATTCCTATGGGAGAGCAGGCCAATCTCACACACGCACTCAGGGAGAGCACGCACTTTACACTGCGCCACAGTGTCAAAGTGCGCAAAGACCAGAAATCACTAGGCAAAAAGTTCAGGGGTGAACCTGCCAGAAGGGCCAAGTCCAACAAATGGTGACCTGGTGATGGTGATTTTTGGGTTCTGCGCACTTTCACTGTGTCCCAGTGGAAAGTGCGTGCGCACTCTGAGTGCATGTGATGAGATAGGCCTGCCCTCCCATAGGAATGCATGGGGAATGTATGTGTCCCTGGTAGTTCCTGATGCGTGGGGTGTACAGGTTCGAATCTGATATGTGCGAACTCGTGGGAGTGAATGCTTCGCAATGGTGTGTGTTGCACGAGTGTGTCATATGTAGAAGTGCCACTTCTAGGAGTTGGCATATTAATATAAAATGTGTCTGGTGTGTGATTGGCTGGAGCAGGCTGGTGAGCCTGGCTCCAGGAAGGCTGGATGGGTCTGCCCGGTGGTGAGTGGGAGATTAGCATGCTGATGGCTGGGGAGGAGTGTACCTGTGGCCTGAATGAGGCTGGGTTTTCCCCAGACAATGCTGGCTCCGCCCCCCTGTGGTGTGACTGATGTCCCTAGCCCTGCCAGTGAAAGAAAGGGGTGGTTGGGCCATCAAGGGTACTCAAGAACCAGCTGCGACTGGTTCCGCCCCCACCCTGCACCTTCAGACAAAGGAATGTACTGTATAAAAATGGGGCTGTGTCCCCACAGAAGTTGTTCTCTTCCAGGATCCTGAGGGGGGCTGCTGCTGCTTTTGCTGGGCCAGAGGACCGCCACTTGGACTGTCTCCCTGCCTGGAGACCCAGTGAGCTGGCTCTGGGCCCAGCCTTGCCCCCCCTGCCTTGCTGAAGTACTTTCTCTGGACTTGTGCTGTCCTCTAGCGCTGGGATTGCCTCCTAGCGCTTGGAAGTGCTGCATTTCCTGCCCTAGCGCCTGGAAGCGCTTTTATTTGGCTGACAGCGCTTGGGAGCGCTGTATCTCTCTGCCGGTGCCCACCCGGCATTTGGCTGTTTATTGCAGCCTCGAGGGATTCCCCGGCGTGGGGATCCCCCTGGTTTGCCCATTTGCGGCGCGGGAGCTTACCCCGCTCATCTGCCGCTTATTGCCGATTTTATTTGTCCCCTGGCAGGTGCCCACCCTGCCCGGGACATTGCCGCTGTTTTTGCCCAGGATCGAGTGCCCACCTCGACTTCGTGCCTGGGAGAATCACCGCCGCAGCCCAGGAGGGTTTGTACCGTTGCCGGGCCGCTGCCTAGTGCGACCCGGAAGTGCCCGCCTCGTATCCCCCGGGCCGCGCTGCGATTGGGTTCTGCAGCCGCGACCCGGAAGTCAGGCAAGCTGTGGCGGGACAACAGGAAGCTGACGGGAGGCCACCCCGCGCTCCTGCAGGAGAAGAAGCGGCGTCTGTCCTTTCCCCCCCCTGGGCTCCCAAAGCGAGGGAGAGCCCAGGAGAGAGGGGAGAAGTGTGCATAGAGCCCCGAGGAGCGGGAGCTCTCCTCCGACTGCCGCCGCCCAGGAGAAAGGACCGGAGTCCTCCACGAACCGCCCGGTAAGTGAAGGAGGGCTGGTGGGGGCTCCGTGACTCTGGGGGCAGTTCCTATTTGTACGCCGAGCGGCCCCAGTTAGCAGAGGGCCGCTCCAACGCTTCAGGGGGCATTTGTTTAGAGCCAGTGAGGCTCTACCTTGTCGGGGCACATTGTCGGTGCCCGCGTCCCCCCCCCTCCGGTGTTCAGAGCCTGCGAGGCTCAGGGGCATTACCTGGTCTCGAGCCACGAGAGGCTCTTGAGGGCATTTTTGTATTTAGAGCCCTGAGAGGCTCGAAGTGCCATTTGTTTATTCGAGCCCTGAGAGGCTCCCCGCCCCCATTTGGTGTTCGGAGCCTAGTGAGAGGCTCGAGGCACCCCCAGTGTTCCCGGGTCCCCCGGGAGGGAGCCCAACAGCCCAGTGAGGCTGCATCTTTTTGGTTTTAGAGCCCAGAGGAGGCTCAAGGGGACAGTTGTTTATTTCTGCAGAGCCTGTGAGGCTCCCACGATTGGCCCATCTGGCTTGCACCAGTTGCCCAGCACTTTGTGGGCAACTGCCACGTTTAGGCCCTGACATTGGGACACAGGGACTGCCACAGGTGGTGGCTAATGTGGATTTTGCGCTATTGTGGTTGCTGTTCTTGCACCTCTGAATGTGTTGGTAATACGTCATGTGCTTTGTCCTGTACACCTCTGAATGTATTGTTGATGCATCATGTGTTTTCCTCCTTACACCTCTGAATGAATGTTATGCATTGCATCATGTGTTATGTTCTTACACCCCTACAGGTAGTGTGATATGTAGGTGGTTGGTTTCTCCCTAGTACAGGTGGTGCTAGTGAGGTCCTGTTACCAGTGATTACTGGTTGTGTGCTCTATTTTTATATTGGGTGCTACAGTGATTTTACCTTCTAAGTGCTATTTCTAAAAAGTGTTACTTCTGAAAGTGCTGATTCCTGACAGTGGTCCAGGTGGCCCTGTCTTGTAAATATCCCCTGTAAATTCTGCCCGTGCCCCTGGCACATTGTAAAGTGTGTGTTTTTATCTAATGTGTTTATTGTAATACAAAGGCTATTTTTTTGATAACCTTGTGTGGAGTTTCCTTTGTGGTGGGCCTTGGGTGTTGTTGCTGGGGTGCGTGCGCAAATACTTAACTCATATCGCCTCCAAGTTTAGCCTTGCTGCTCGCGCCACGTTACCTAGAGGGCGAGTAGGGGTTATCTTGGCGTGTAACTCCCTTGCCCTGACCTTAGGAATGGTGATCCCTGACTGACCTGGACGCGAGTCTTGGCCAGCCAGGGTCCCATTTCTAACATTGGACGCAGCGGTGAGGATGAGAATTTGTGTTTGCGCTGTACCACAGTGGCAACGGGTCACACTACAAAACTCTGCATTTTAGATGACCACATTTTAGGGGATTATTGTTTTTTGAAGTTCCATTATTTTCTTCTCCTGAAGGTATCATTGTGCAATTGTGTCAAGTACATTTGTTCCCCTGCCCCGCGCCCAGAGTTTGGTACCTGTGTCACGTGTGGTCAGGTTGAGGAATCAGGGGTGGTAGAAACTGCCTTACCAGTCCGAGGGGGGGGGTTGTGTGTGAATGAATGGTGTGTGGCACTAGGCAAGTGAGTGTGAGTTCTCTGGGAGAGGGAACTTGCTGAACCTTTGTGAATTGTGTACTCCTGTGTTAGCTCAGACCCCTAGGTTCCCTGTGTAATCTTTTCACCAGAACATCTGCCAGAATGGAGCTTGTTTTTGATTTCAATGATCTAGCCACATACGGTGTGTGGGAGCTGAGAAAGTTCTGTGAAGAGAGAGGCATAGGGGCGGATCATGTCAGGCTGGTATGCACTTAGGAGATGCACGGTCAAATGGCAAGAGGATCAATGGGATCTTGAGCGCAGTGAGGAAAGGGCCCGGGCCTCACACCAGGAGGGTGGTGGGTCTGTGGGGAGCCCTGAAGATTCAGAAGAGGAGGAAGAAAATGATAGCACAGGGACGCCAGCAGATAGTGAGGACCCCATAGATAGGGAGTCCCTTGCTGGGTCCAGCGTAGGAGGCAGCGCCTCATCCCTTTCCCTGTCCCCAGAGGAGCTGGAAGATAGGAGGAGAGAAAGGGAGCACCAGCTGGCTTTAGAAAAGCTCAGGTTGGAGCATGCCCAGGCTATGGCACAGCTGGGCGTAAGAAAGCAACAGTTAGAGACTGAGAGGGTCTTAGCACAGGAAAGGATAGAGGAGGCTGAGAGGGCCTCCACCAGAGGCAAAGTAGCTCTGGAGGGTAGACTATCCCCTGCGCGCAGTGTTGCTTGTCTGGATTCTCCAGGGAGGGTTGAGTCCAGTGGTGGCAGCTACATAGATTTCAGTGTAGGAAATCCCACTCCCAGTTCCCCGAGTATGGTTCCTGTTTCCCCAGAGGAGGAGAATAGGTTGAGGTTTAGGAACCTTAGGAAACCGTCTCATCAGTCTTGGGAAGATTTTGTGGATGACTGTTGTGGAGCCCTGTGTGATTGGGTACGGGAGCCCACGAAATGTGATTGGGGCATATTGTTTGATATGTTTCTCAGAGAGCAGTTGCTCAGTGTTGTTTATCCAGGATTGCGCCAACACCTAGTAGGGTGTGGATTGTCTGAACCATACGAGCTTGCAGAGGAAGCAGACCGCTGGGAGAGTGCTAGAGGTTCTCTAGAGTCATTGGTGAGTGACTCCAAAAGTAGTGGTTCAGGTATCCTCCAGCCCAGCGTGGTGGAGGAGGCTCAGTGTAGCCCAGCTAGGTCCCAGGATAGCGAGGAGAGTGTAGGGGCTCACTGCCTGGCTCAGGGGAGCAGGAGTGAGGGGGAGACCGAGGTTCCCCAGACGCCCGAAGCCCTGTCTCAGGACTTGGATGGTTTCTGTAGGGAACACCAGGTTGGGGACCTAGGCTGTCCTGTTAGTCCATTTGAGGAAGATCTCCTAGTGAGTAGAGGACCTGGAGCGTCTGTAACCAGAGCTCCTGTGGTTCTAGAGTCTGGCAGTACCGCTCCGGTAGGGAGGGTACAGGAGTCCAGCGTGAGGAGTGATTGGGGGAGTTCCCCAGTGGAAGAACCAGTGGGTCAGGGACTACCCAGTTGGGCTAGGATCCCGTGTAGTGACCATGGTGACACCACTTCTGTGCTGGGGGATCTTTGCGCACTGTCAGGTGGACAGGAGGCGGGAGATCTGCGCCAGGCAGACAGTCACACAACATATGTGTCATTTGTTAGCCTCAGGGGGATGGTGTGTGAATCCCCAGAAGTCCTGGAGTGCCAGGCAATTGTTCCACCAAAGGTTTTAGACCCGAGGTTGGAAGGCCAGGTTCAGGATCAGCCTGACCTGAAGGGTAGGACGACTGTAACCAGTGTCCTGACCGGTTCTTCTTCCAGAGGAACTTCTCCAGTTGGGAGAGGGCAGACCTCTGGAAGGGGGTGCAGAGGGTGGGAGAGCCCACCTCTGACCCCGGTGCAACATGAGGGGTTAAACCCTGTGTTGGAGTGGCGTTGTAAGGGTACCCCTCGCAGGAGGAGGAGGAACCCTAGAAGAAGAGGTAGGGGGAGGAAAGCCTTCCCCGAGACTCCTGGTCCGCCTGAGGTTGTAGACCCTAGGCTGGAGAACCAGTGGCAGTCTAGTCCTGTCTTGCAGGCAGGAAGAGTGGAGAATGGGTACTATGTACCAGGGGTTACTACCCCCCACTCTGTGAATAGGCAAGGACCGGTGGCACCTGGGTGGCCCAGGGCCTGGTCCTGGCCGCGGACAGCTCGGGAGTACCAGTGGGGTAGCCCAGTTGGTCCAGACAGTGTGTTGAGAAGGAATCCCATGGGTTCACCGTGGCGTAGAACAGGAGGGTGTCCCTGCAGTTGCGGGCCCGCGTCCGTGTTCTATCGCCCCGAGCAGGGAAGTCCATCACGGTGGTGATTGTTCTACCCTGCGTTTTGGCTGGAAGGGGGTTGTGTTGGACTTGGCCCTTATGGCAGGTTCACCCCTAGACTTTTTGCTTGTAATGGTGACCTGGTGATGGTGATTTTTGGGTTCTGCGCACTTTCACTGTGTCCCAGTGGAAAGTGCGTGCGCACTCTGAGTGCATGTGATGAGATAGGCCTGCCCTCCCATAGGAATGCATGGGGAATGTATGTGTCCCTGGTAGTTCCTGATGCGTGGGGTGTACAGGTTCGAATCTGATATGTGCGAACTCGTGGGAGTGAATGCTTCGCAATGGTGTGTGTTGCACGAGTGTGTCATATGTAGAAGTGCCACTTCTAGGAGTTGGCATATTAATATAAAATGTGTCTGGTGTGTGATTGGCTGGAGCAGGCTGGTGAGCCTGGCTCCAGGAAGGCTGGATGGGTCTGCCCGGTGGTGAGTGGGAGATTAGCATGCTGATGGCTGGGGAGGAGTGTACCTGTGGCCTGAATGAGGCTGGGTTTTCCCCAGACAATGCTGGCTCCGCCCCCCTGTGGTGTGACTGATGTCCCTAGCCCTGCCAGTGAAAGAAAGGGGTGGTTGGGCCATCAAGGGTACTCAAGAACCAGCTGCGACTGGTTCCGCCCCCACCCTGCACCTTCAGACAAAGGAATGTACTGTATAAAAATGGGGCTGTGTCCCCACAGAAGTTGTTCTCTTCCAGGATCCTGAGGGGGGCTGCTGCTGCTTTTGCTGGGCCAGAGGACCGCCACTTGGACTGTCTCCCTGCCTGGAGACCCAGTGAGCTGGCTCTGGGCCCAGCCTTGCCCCCCCTGCCTTGCTGAAGTACTTTCTCTGGACTTGTGCTGTCCTCTAGCGCTGGGATTGCCTCCTAGCGCTTGGAAGTGCTGCATTTCCTGCCCTAGCGCCTGGAAGCGCTTTTATTTGGCTGACAGCGCTTGGGAGCGCTGTATCTCTCTGCCGGTGCCCACCCGGCATTTGGCTGTTTATTGCAGCCTCGAGGGATTCCCCGGCGTGGGGATCCCCCTGGTTTGCCCATTTGCGGCGCGGGAGCTCACCCCGCTCATCTGCCGCTTATTGCCGATTTTATTTGTCCCCTGGCAGGTGCCCACCCTGCCCGGGACATTGCCGCTGTTTTTGCCCAGGATCGAGTGCCCACCTCGACTTCGTGCCTGGGAGAATCACCGCCGCAGCCCAGGAGGGTTTGTACCGTTGCCGGGCCACTGCCTAGTGCGACCCGGAAGTGCCCGCCTCGTATCCCCCGGGCCGCGCTGCGATTGGGTCCTGCAGCCGCGACCCGGAAGTCAGGCAAGCTGTGGCGGGACAACAGGAAGCTGACGGGAGGCCACCCCGCGCTCCTGCAGGAGAAGAAGCCGGCGCCTGTCCTTTCCCCCCCCTGGGCTCCCAAAGCGAGGGAGAGCCCAGGAGAGAGGGGAGAAGTGTGCATAGAGCCCCGAGGAGCGGGAGCTCTCCTCCGACTGCCGCCGCCCAGGAGAAAGGACCGGAGTCCTCCACGAACCGCCCGGTAAGTGAAGGAGGGCTGGTGGGGGCTCCGTGACTCTGGGGGCAGTTCCTATTTGTACGCCGAGCGGCCCCAGTTGGCAGAGGGCCGCTCCAACGCTTCAGGGGGCATTTGTTTAGAGCCAGTGAGGCTCTACCTTGTCGGGGCACATTGTCGGTGCCCGCGCCCCCCCCCTCCGGTGTTCAGAGCCTGCGAGGCTCATGGGCATTACCTGGTCTCGAGCCACGAGAGGCTCTTGAGGGCATTTTTGTATTTAGAGCCCTGAGAGGCTCGAAGTGCCATTTGTTTATTCGAGCCCTGAGAGGCTCCCCGCCCCCATTTGGTGTTCGGAGCCTAGTGAGAGGCTCGAGGCACCCCCAGTGTTCCCGGGTCCCCCGGGAGGGAGCCCAACAGCCCAGTGAGGCTGCATCTTTTTGGTTTTAGAGCCCAGAGGAGGCTCAAGGGGACAGTTGTTTATTTCTGCAGAGCCTGTGAGGCTCCCACGATTGGCCCATCTTGCTTGCACCAGTTGCCCAGCACTTTGTGGGCAACTGCCACGTTTAGGCCCTGACATTGGGACACAGGGACTGCCACAGGTGGTGGCTAATGTGGATTTTGCGCTATTGTGGTTGCTGTTCTTGCACCTCTGAATGTGTTGGTAATACGTCATGTGCTTTGTCCTGTACACCTCTGAATGTATTGTTGATGCATCATGTGTTTTCCTCCTTACACCTCTGAATGAATGTTATGCATTGCATCATGTGTTATGTTCTTACACCCCTACAGGTAGTGTGATATGTAGGTGGTTGGTTTCTCCCTAGTACAGGTGGTGCTAGTGAGGTCCTGTTACCAGTGATTACTGGTTGTGTGCTCTATTTTTATATTGGGTGCTACAGTGATTTTACCTTCTAAGTGCTATTTCTAAAAAGTGTTACTTCTGAAAGTGCTGATTCCTGACAGTGGTCCAGGTGGCCCTGTCTTGTAAATATCCCCTGTAAATTCTGCCCGTGCCCCTGGCACATTGTAAAGTGTGTGTTTTTATCTAATGTGTTTATTGTAATACAAAGGCTATTTTTTTTATAACCTTGTGTGGAGTTTCCTTTGTGGTGGGCCTTGGGTGTTGTTGCTGGGGTGCGTGCGCAAATACTTAACTCATATCGCCTCCAAGTTTAGCCTTGCTGCTCGCGCCACGTTACCTAGAGGGCGAGTAGGGGTTATCTTGGCGTGTAACTCCCTTGCCCTGACCTTAGGAATGGTGATCCCTGACTGACCTCGACGCGAGTCTTGGCCAGCCAGGGTCCCATTTCTAACAACACACAACCACACACACAGACAACCCCACACACACAAACACACACAACCACACACAAGCACACACCCACACATACACACCCACACACACAACCCTACACACACAACCCCGCAAACACACTCAACCACACACACACAACCCACTACACACACAACACCCCCACACACACAACCCCCCATGCAGACAACCCTCCCACACACACTCCCTCATCCCTTCCATCCCATTCACCGCCTCACCTCCCATCCCGTTCTGTTACCCCATACACACCACCCCACACACACAAAAAACCCCACACACATACAACAACACACACTCAACCCCACAAACACAACCCCCATACACAACCCCCACACACACAACCCACTTAACACACAACACACACACACACACACACACACACACACACACACACAACACACACAACCCCCCACACACACAACCCCACACACACACAACCCCACACACACACAACCCCCCAAACACAACCCCACACAATCGCACACAACCACACACACAAATCCACACATACAACCCCCCACACACACACAACCCCACACACACACACAACACCCCACGCACACACCCCCCCACACACACACCCCCCACACATACCACCCCACACACAACCCCGCACACACCACCCCACACACAACCCCACACACTCACACAACCCCACGCTCTCACATACACAAACCCACACACACACAACCCCACCACACAAACAATCCCCCACACACAAAACCCATACACAAACACAACCCCCCACACACAAAACCCCCCACACACAACCCCACACACAACCACACCACACAACCCCCCCACACACACACAACCCCACACCCACAACCCCACACACACAACCCCACACACACAACCCCACACACACAACCACACATACAACCACACAACCCCACACACACAGCCCCCACACACACAACCCCACACACACACAACCCCCCAAACACACGCAACCCCCACATACAAGCCCCCCACACACAACCTCCCAAATTCACACCAACACACAACCCCAAAACCACACACACACAACCCCCCACACACACTGCCCCACACACACAACCCCCCCACACAACCCCCCACATACACAACCCCACAAACTCACACACACACAACCCCAAAACCACACCCACACACAACCCCCCACACACACTGCCACACACTGCCACACATAACCCCACACAAACAACTCCCCACACACAACCCCACACACACACAGAACCACACATACATAAACCCATACAACCAGACACACACACACAAACCCATAACCACACACAAACACACAGCCACACACACAACCCTAAACACACACAACCCCACACACCACACAACCCCACAAACACACACAACCACACACACAACCCCCCACACACAACCCCCTACACACACAACTTCCCCACATACACAACCCCCCAAGCACAAACCCCCCACACACACAGAACCCCCACCCCCAAACACAACCCCCCACACACAACCCCACACACTCACACACAACCCCCAACACACACCCCCACACACACACAACCCCACACACAACCCCACACACAACCCCCACACACACAACCACACACAGACACAACCACACACACACCCACACACTCACACAACCCCACGCTCTCACATACACAAACCCCCACACACACAACCCCACCACACACACACAACCCACTACACACACACAACCCCCCATGCAGACAACCCCCCACACACAACCCCCCACACACAACTCCCCCACACACACAACCCCCCACACACAACCCCACACAAACCCACACACACACAACCTCCCCCCAACACAAACCCCCCACACAGAACCCCCCCAAACATGACCCCCCACACACACAACCCCACACACACAAACAACCCCACACACACACACAATCCCAACACACACACAACCCCAACACACAACCCCCCACACACACAAAACCCCCACACACAATCACACACACAACCCCCACACAACCCCCACACACACAACCCTCCACATACACACACACTCACACACAACCCCACACACACAACCCCCCCCACACACAACCCCCCCACACACACACATCCCCACACACTCACACACACAACCCCCCACACACACAACCCCACACACACCACCCCACACAACACCCCACGAACTCACACACACAACCCCACACACAACCCCCCACACACACCCAAAACCCCCACACACAACCACATACAACCATACAACCACACAACCCCACACACAGCCACACACAACCCCCCACACACCCCCACACAACCCAACGCACAAACCCACACACTCACACAACCCAATGCACTCATACAACCCACACACAAAGCCCCATACACAAACACAACCCCAAACACACACAACCACACACCCACAACCCCCCCACACACACAACCACAACCACACACAACCCCCACACACAACCACATAAACAACCACACACAACCACACAACCCCTCCACACACAAACCCACCCACACACAACCCCACACACAAACCCCCCACACACAACCCTGTACACGAGATACCACACAACTCCACACACACAATCCCACACACACAACCCCCCACACACACAACCCTCCACTCACAACCCACACACACAAACCCCCCACACACAAAACCCACCCACACACAAGTCCCCCCACAACCAACCCCACACACACACAAACCCCCACACAACCCCACACACACAACCCCACACATACAACCCCCCCACACACAAACCCCCACACACACAAACCCCCACACACACAACTCCACAAACTCACACCCAAACACACACAACCCCACAACCCCACATACAACCCCACACACACACAACCCCACACATACACAACCCCCCACACACACACACACACAACCCCACACACATACACAACCTCACACACATAACCCCCCCCACACAGACACAACCCCACACGCTCGCACACACAACCCCACTCACACAACCCCACACACTTACACACACAACCCCCCCCCCCCACACACACACAAAACCCCCACACACAACCACACACACAACCCCACACAAACACAACCCCCCACACCCCAACACACAAACCCACACACTCACACACCACACACACAACCCCCCACACACACAACCCCATGCACAAACACAACCCTACACACAATCCCACACACACACACACACCCACACAACCCAACACACACAACCCAAGACACACAACCCCACCCCCACACACAACCCCACACACACCCAACTCCACAAACACAACCCCCCCACACACACAAACCCCCCCCCACACAAACCCACACTCGCAACTCACACACACAACCCCCACACACACACAAACCCCACACACAAAACCCACCCACACACAAGTCCCCCACAACCAATCCCAAACACACACAAACCACACAGACAACCCCACACATACAACCTACCCACACAAACAACCCCCCACACACACAACCCCACAAACTCACACACACAACCCCACATACATGTACACAACCCCACACACTCACACACAACCACACACACAACCCCACACACACAAACCCCCACACAGACACAAACCCCCACACAGACACAACCCCCCAAACAGACACAACCCCACACACCCCACCCCAACACTCACACACAACCCCACACACCCCACACACTCGCACAACCCCACGCACTCACACACCCCAAAAACCCCACACACAACCACACAACCCCACACACAAACACACACAACCCCCCACACACAACCCCCCCCACACACACAAACCCCACACACACACAAGTCCCCCCACAACCAACCCCAAACACACACAAACCACACACAACCCCACACGTACAACCCACCCACACACAACCCCACATTCACACACAACCCCACACATACACAACTCCACACACTCACACACAACCCCCCACACACACAACCCCCACACAGACACAACCCCCCAAACAGACACAACCCCACACACTCACACACAACCCCACACAACCCACCCCAACACTCACACACAACCCACACACTTGCACAACCCCACGCACTCACACACCCCACACACAACCCCCCCACACACACCCCAAAAACCCCACACACAACCACACAACCCCACACACACACACAACCCCCCACACACAACCCCCCGCACACCCAACACACAACCCAACTACACACACAACCCCACACACAAACATAATCCGCCACACACAACCTGCCACACACAACCCCACACACAACCCTCCACACACACACAACCACACACACAACCCCCCACACAACCCCACACACAACCCCCCCACACACAACCACACAACCCCACACACCACACAACCCCACTCACACACAACACCCCCACACACACACAACCACACACAACCCTACACTCTCACAACCTCCCCACACACCCAAAAAACCCCACTCTCACAGACACTCTCTGACTCACAGATTCTCTCTCGCAGACACTCACACTCTCACAAACTCAGGCAGACACTGTCTCCCAGACACTGTGTCACACTCTCAAAGAGAGACACTCTCACAGACTCTCACTAACAGACACTATCTCACAGACACTCTCACACTCTATCACAGACTCTCACAGACACTCAAGGCACTCTCTCACAGACTCTCTAACACACTCTCTCACAGACAGATTCTCACAGATACTCTCTCACAAGCACACTCTCTGACACACAGACACTGTCTCAGACACTCACAGAAATTCTCTCAACACTATCACAGACACTCTCTCACAGACACTCAAGACACTCTCTCAGACACTCTCACAGACTCTCATAGTCTCTCACAGACACTATCTCACACTCTCGCACACTCTCACAGACTCTCACAGACACTCTCAGACACTCACAGATACTCTCACACTCTCTCACAAGCACACACTCAGACACACTCACAGAATCTCAGACACTCTCTCAAAGACTCTCTCACAGACATTCTCTTGACATTCACAGACACTCTCTCACATACACTCTCATACACTCAGACTCTCACAGACACTCTCTCACAGACTCTCACAAAGTTTCAGAGACACGCTCTCACAAACTCTTACAGACACTCACACTCTATCACAGACATTCCCTCAAACTCCCTCACACTCTCACTGACACTTTCCCAGACTCTCATAGACACTCTCTCACAGACTCTCACATACACTCACACTCACAGATACTCTCTCACAGACTCTCTCACAGACACTCTCTCACACACTCACACTCACAGTCTCACAGACACTCTCACAGACACTCTCACAGACTCTCTCACAGATACCGTCTCACAGACACTCTCTCACAGACACTCTCTCAGAAACTCTCAGTCTCACAGACTGTTAGACGGACCGGGAGGGTCGGCCGAGGACAAGGGGAGAGGTCTCCGGGGAGAGCCGTCTCCAGCGATCGTACAGACAAGTAACTTCCCCCCCACAGACGGACACCACACCAGGATAAGGTTCAACGATACTTTATCAGCAATTCTTTAGGTACGGTAGAATTATACAAGGAGGTCTGGACTCAGGGGTCCCCTCGATTCTGGTCTCTGGATTGGGAAAAGGGTAGCGGGACAGTCTTGTTACCAATAGATGAAAATAGCTCTCAATCCTCGAGCTCGGCGTACTAGATGATCGGGCCGCGGCGGAGCCAGCAGGTCCCGAGATGGATGAAGGAAGCGACGGTCCGCGGCGGAGCCAGCAGGTCCCGATGAAGATGGTGGTTACAAACGGTCCGCGGCCACGCCAGCAGGTCCCGACGACGATGAAGGTTACGAAGGTTACGGCAGCGCCAGCAGGCAGGACGATGGTTCGCAAGGCAGGGCTACGGCAGCGCCAGTAGTCCGTCAAGGATGAGTTCTTCACTGCGTCTCTCTCGACTCCAGGATACAACTGCCTTCCTGCTCTGGAGCTGCCCCAGTTATAGGGCTGGTGCCCTTTGATGTCCGGACCCTCGCACTTGGAGGTTGGGGGGTCCGGGATGAAGGGGTCCAGACACCCAGCAGGGGGGTGGAGCCAGCGCCCGGGGAGGTTGTGGCGAGCGGCACCTGGCGAGGGAGAACCATCGACACCTCTTTCTCCCATTGACCTGCCAAGTAGTCCGCTCACCTCCTGGGTGGATGGTGGTGCCGGGATGTCTGAGGCCTAGCCAGGCCCAGGGTTGGGGTCGATCGGGGGCCACGCGGCCTCGTGGCGGAGTGTCCAAGATGGCGCCCAGGCTGGGCGCGTGGGCCAGTAATGGATCGGGCCCACAAGGTCGATCTGTTCAGAGGCAAGGGTCCCGGAGGGGACGGAAAAGCGTGAAGTGGTGGTGTGTGACACTCGAGGGACCGGGCTCGGGCCTGGTCGGGCAGAGGGGGAGCGGCCCTTCACGTGGCCTGTCCAACATGCGTCCCCCCCAGCTGAAGGCGGGGAGAGTCACCCATCCTCTTGGGGACTCTCCTCGTCGAGGCGGAAAAACCGGGACAGGCCATCTGCGTTTGCGTGATCTGGCCCAGGCCGGTGTTCAACAGTGAAGTCCATCCCTTGTAGGGAGATGGACCAACGTAGTAGTTTTGGGTTTTCCCCCCGCATCTGCATCAGCCACTGCAGGGGTCGATGATCGGTCTGCACCCAGAAGTGTGTGCCAAAGAGGTAGGGCCGGAGCTTTTTGAGGGCCCATACCACGGCGAAGGCCTCCCTCTCGATGGTGCTCCAGCGTTGTTCTCGAGGTAGGAGTCGCCTGCTGATGAAGGCCACTGGCTGATCAAGGCCTTCGGTGTTCAATTGAGACAGGACCGCCCCAATGCCGTGGTCGGAGGCATCCGTCTGGACGACGAATTCCCGGCTGTAGTCGGGGGCCTGGAGCACAGGGGCGGAGCACATGGCGGCCTTCAGTTGTTCGAAGGCTGTTTGACACTCTGGGGTCCAGTTGACTTTCTTGGGTTGATTTTTGGACGTGAGCTCTGTGAGGGGCCCCACTATGGTACCATAGCCTTTCACGAACCGTCTGTAGTAGCCCGTGAGTCCCAAAAAGGCGCGGACCTCGGTCTGGGTGATGGGGGGCTGCCAGGACTGGATGGCGGCAATCTTGAGCTGCAGAGGGGCCACCAGGCCGCTTCCCACCTGGTGTCCGAGGTAGGTTACGGACCCCTGACCAACTTGGCATTTGCTGGCCTTGATCGTGAGGCCAGCTTGCTGAAGGGCCTGTAGCACCGCTCGGAGGTGGTGGAGGTGGTCGGACCAGTGGTGGCTGTACACAGCGATGTCGTCCAGGTAGGCGGCGCTGAATCCTTCGAGCCCGGCCAAGACCTGGTTGACTAGCCGCTGAAATGTTGCGGGGGCATTCTTCATGCCGAAGGGCATGACCTTGAAATGATAATGGCCATCAGGAGTGGAAAATGCAGATCACTCTTGGGCCCGGGGTGTGAGGCCGATCTGCCAGTAGCCCGCCGTCAAGTCGAAAATGCTGAGGTAGCGGGCAGCTCCCATGCGGTCGATTAGTTCATCCGCCCGGGGGATGGGATGTGCGTCTGTTCGGGTGACCGCATTCAAGCCCCGGTAGTCGACGCAGAACCGGAGTTCCGGTGTGGTGCCGGGAGCGGCTGCTTTGGGGACCAGTACTACTGGGCTGGCCCAAGGGCTGTCTGAGGGCTCAATGACCCCGAGGGTGAGCATTTTGGTTATTTCTTCCTGGATGCAAGCCCGTACCCGATCTGGTACGCGGTAGGCCCGGTGGCGGATAGGGGGGCTGTCCCCCGTGTCCACGTCGTGCACACACCAGGAAGTGACACCTGGGGTGAGGGAAAACAGGTCGGCGAACTGCAACAGAAGGTCTCGGCATTCCTGGCGTTGGTCCAGGGTGAGGGCTCCCGAGAGCCGGACCCCATCCACGGAGCCATCTTTCTCCCGAGTCCGTAGGAGGTCAGGAAGGGGTTCGGAGTCTTCTTCGGCTCCATTGTCTGTGGCCATCAGGAGGCTGAGTTCTGAACGCACAAAGTGGGGTTTCAGCCTATTAGCGTGGAGGACTCGGAGGGGGTTCCGTGACGATTCCATGTCGATGAGATAGGTGACAGGACCCTTACGCTCGACTACTTTGAAGGGCCCCGTCCACTTGTCTTGCAGAGCGCAGGGCTCGGTGGGGGACATCACCCATACCTGTTGTCCGGGTTCAAATTCGATGGAGGAGGCATTTTGGTCATACCACTTTTTCATGTCCTCTTGACTGGCCTCCAAGTTTGCTTTTGCCAGCTCTCTGAACCGTCGGGTCTGGTTGCGGAGGGTTAGGAGGTATCTGAAGACATCTGGGGGGTTCTTTAGAGGGGGCATTTCCCAGCCTTCCTTGACTAGACTGAGAGGCCCCCGTACGGGGTGTCCATACAATAACTCAAACGGGCTGAAGCCGAGGGACTTCTGGGGGACCTCTCGATATGCGAAGAGGAGGCACGGCAGCAGCACATCCCACTGGCGACGGAGGGGCTCTTCCAACCCCCCAATCATCCCTTTGAGCGTGCGGTTGAACCGCTCAACGAGTCCGTTTCCTTGAGGGTGATAGGGGGTCGTGAATTGGTAGGTGACCCCACACTGTTGCCAGAGGGACTTCATATATTTGGAAATAAAGTTTGTGCCCCTGTCGCTGACGACTTCTCTGGGGAAACCCACACGGGAGAAGATCCCCATCAGGGCCCGGCCGACCACCGGGGCTGTCACAGTTCGCAGGGGAACAGCCTCGGGGTAGCGGGTGGCGTGGTCCACTAGCACCAGGATGAACCGATGTCCTTGTTTGGTACGGGGGTCCAGGGGCCCCACAATGTCTATCCCGACCCTCTCGAACGGGGTGGTGACCACGGGAAATGGTTGCAGGGGGGCCTTTAGTTTGCGGCCGCTCTTTCCACTGGCTTGGCACGTGGGGCAAGATCGGCAATGCTGGAGGACATCATTTCTCATTTTGGGCCAGAAGAAGTGGGTTACTAGGCGGCTGTAGGTTTTATCCTGACCCAGGTGTCCAGCCAGGGGGACATCGTGGGCCAGGTTTAGCAAGAAGTCTCTAAAACGGAGGGGCACCACTAGCACTCGGCTGGCCCCCAACTCCGCGATCCTTTGTTCACTGTATAGCAGATCATTGTCCCAGTAGATCCAATGTGTTCCGGAGGTATCCCCCGCGCTCTGGGCGAGGGCTTGTTGGCGGAGTCCCTCGAGGGAGGGACAGGTCTTTTGCTCTTGGCGAAACTGTTCCTGTGTGGGTCCCCCCTCTTGATGCCACTGGTCGAGGCCAGCGAGTTCCAGAGGTTGAGCTGGTTCTGGGGGGACGGCACGGTCGGTGTCTTCGACTGGGGCGACCGGGGGAGGAGGCGCCGGCCATTCTGGTTCCTCTTGTCGGGGATTGGCACGGGCGGCCATGGACCGGGTGGTGACGCACGCCCAGTCCGGGACGCCCAACATCCCCAGGTGTTCTCTTCGTTCTACGGCTGCCCAGGGAGAGCTTTCAAGGTCATTCCCCAGGAGACAGTCTACGGGAGCATCATCTCGGACCGTTACTTTCAACATGCCGGAGACCCCTCCCCATTCGAAAGGGACGCAGGCCATCCGACACAGACTCTCCGAGTTATCGGCTGAACGGACAGGGCAGAGAATGTTTGGTATGAACTGTTCTGGGGTCACCAGGTGACAGCGGACGGCTGTTACACTGGCCCCGGTGTCACGGAGGGCTTCGGCCTGGCGTCCATTGATGCTCACCCATTGGCTGTACTTCCGGGTGTTAGCGGGTAGGGGGACCCGCGGGACCATGTCTCTCCCCCCTAAGCATGCTAAAGTCATGGCGGCTGGCTCCCATTCTTGATGCTCTTGTTCGTATTCTTCCTGCTCCTCGGAGATCTGTTCTTCCCCTAGGGCAGCAGCGGCCACTTGGCGGGGTCTTGGGCTCTGGTACTGCGGGCAATTTGGGTCGTTTGCATAGTGGCCGACTCGTTGGCATCGGTGACACGTGACGTTGGCTCTGTATCCCGGTCGCGCCGGGGTGCTGCCCCGGTTGGCCGGGGGGGTGGTGCTGTTAGCGGGGGCGACCGGAGCGTTGTCTCTTCCTCGCCCTTGGCCCCCCCCTCCTCCTCGGGGACGGTGTTGACCGTTGTTGTTCCGGTTCTGTTCATAGGACCCATTTCGGCCCACTCTGGTGATTTCCCACCGGTCAGCCTCGGCTGCGAGCTGCCGTGGATCAGTCAATTTGCTGTCGAGGAGGTGCTGCCGGAGCTCGATGAAGCAATTGTTTGATAGATGCTCCCACACCATGAGGTTGAAGAGTTGTTCGTACGTTGTGACATTGCTTCCTTTGATCCAGCCCTCGAAGGCTCGGCTAAAGTAGTTCACGTAGTCCACCCAAGTTGTACCCGGGATGCGGGTGCAGTCTCGGAACCTCTGACGGTACATCTCGGGTGTGAGCCCATAGCGGGTGAGGAGGGCAGCTTTCATGTGGTCATAGGAGGTCATCTGATGGTCCGGGAGCTGTAGCAGGGCATCGCGGCCCTCATTGAGGAATCTCCCCCATAGACCGGCTCCCCAATCGCTTCGGTCGATCCGGTGGGCGGTCATAGCGATTTCGTAGGCCTTGAACCATTGCTGGATGTCGTCCTCTCGGAAGTATTCTCGAACGACATCCTTGGGGATGTGTACCTTTTTCTCTGTTGCCCCTGGGTCGCGGGGTTGCTCGGGCACCCCTAATTCTCTGTTCTGCTTGCGTAAGTCTATCTCAGCTAGTTTGCGCTCGTGTTCATACGCCAGCCTCTTTTCCTCGAGCTCCCTTTGTCTCTGTTTTTCCTCTCTTTCTTCGCGGAGACGCAGGTGCTCCAAGCTTATTTTTTGTTCGGCCAGTTTAAGTTCAACATCCATTTTGAGCCGGGCCATTTCTAGTTCGTGTAGTCGTGTTTTTTCTCGTTCCTGGATCTCGTCTTGCGAGAGACCCGTTCTTTGCTCCTCGGGGGCCGTGGTGTTTTTTCCTACTGCTGCGATGTTTTGGTCGATGGTTCCCACGGCCCCGGTTTCTGCCCAGGACTCTAGGGCCTGCTTGAAATCGTCTTTGGTACTTAGGCCGGTGGTAGCGATACCTAGTTCGATGCAGAATTGTTTCAGTTCACGATGGCTGTACTCGTTCAATTTCTCCATTTGGAATTTCTCGGTGGATCCGCTTTCTTTGGTTGTCATTGTGATTTCGTCGTGGGGTGAGCTACTCTCTGTACGATTATGCGGTGATTCGGATCCCACCGCTGCCACCAATGTTAGACGGACCGGGAGGGTCGGCCGAGGACAAGGGGAGAGGTCTCCGGGGAGAGCCGTCTCCAGCGATCGTACAGACAAGTAACTTCCCCCCCACAGACGGACACCACACCAGGATAAGGTTCAACGATACTTTATCAGCAATTCTTTAGGTACGGTAGAATTATACAAGGAGGTCTGGACTCAGGGGTCCCCTCGATTCTGATCTCTGGATTGGGAAAAGGGTAGCGGGACAGTCTTGTTACCAATAGATGAAAATAGCTCTCAATCCTCGAGCTCGGCGTTCTAGATGATCGGGCCGCGGCGGAGCCAGCAGGTCCCGAGATGGATGAAGGAAGCGACGGTCCGCGGCGGAGCCAGCAGGTCCCGATGAAGATGGTGGTTACAAACGGTCCGCGGCCACGCCAGCAGGTCCCGACGACGATGAAGGTTACGAAGGTTACGGCAGCGCCAGCAGGCAGGACGATGGTTCGCAAGGCAGGGCTACGGCAGCGCCAGTAGTCCGTCAAGGATGAGTTCTTCACTGCGTCTCTCGACTCCAGGATACAACTGCCTTCCTGCTCTGGAGCTGCCCCAGTTATAGGGCTGGTGCCCTTTGATGTCCGGACCCTCGCACTTGGAGGTTGGGGGGTCCGGGATGAAGGGGTCCAGACACCCAGCAGGGGGGTGGAGCCAGCGCCCGGGGAGGTTGTGGCGAGCGGCACCTGGCGAGGGAGAACCATCGACACCTCTTTCTCCCATTGACCTGCCAAGTAGTCCGCTCACCTCCTGGGTGGATGGTGGTGCCGGGATGTCTGAGGCCTAGCCAGGCCCAGGGTTGGGGTCGATCGGGGGCCACGCGGCCTCGTGGCGGAGTGTCCAAGATGGCGCCCAGGCTGGGCGCTCGGGCCAGTAATGGATCGGGCCCACGAGGTCGATCTGTTCAGAGGCAAGGGTCCCGGAGGGGACGGAAAAGCGTGAAGTGGTGGTGTGTGACACTCGAGGGACCGGGCTCGGGCCTGGTCGGGCAGAGGGGGAGCGGCCCTTCACGTGGCCTGTCCAACACAGACACTCTCACAGACTGTCATGGTCTCTCACAGACACTCTCACACACTCTCTCACATACACTCTCACAGACACTGTCTCACACTCTCTCACAGACACACTCTCTCACAAGCACACTCTCAAAGAGAGACACTCTCACAGCCTCTCTCACAGACACTCTCTCACAGACACTCCCTCACAGACACTCAAGACACTGTCTCACACACTATCACATACACACTCTCTCACAGTCTCACAGACACTCTCACAGACTCTCTCACAGACTCTCACACACTCTCAGACTCACAGACACTGTCTCAGACACTAACAGAAATTCTCTCGACACTCTCACAGACACTCACAGACACTCCCTCACAGACTCTCACAGATGCTCACAAACACTCTCTCACAAGCACACTCTCACAGACACTCACAGACACTCACAGACACTCTCTCACAGACTCTCATAGTCTCTCAGAGACACTCTCTCACACACTCTTTTTAAAAAAAAAAATATTTTTATTGATAAATTTTTTCCCCTCATTTTTCCCCCCCTCTCCCCTGGATTTACATGGACAAGGCACAATAAGATACATAAAGCAACCATATAGAAAAGGAAAAGGGGAAAAATATTACAATATACTTAATACATACAGATCCTATCATAGCATATACATACAAAATCATATATGTTGACTTTCAATAATACATATATTCTTCACGTTGCCTTATTCAGTTCCAGACTTCCACTGAATCAGGGGACCCCAGATTTGCATGCCCAGCTTTTTACCCTTTCTTCCCTTCCTAGCATAAATAGCTGTTTCCAATTTTTGTATTGATAGGGTTTTACCAAGCCATTGATGGTACGTAGGAGGATTTGGATCAAGCCAAGCTGAGGCCACTAGTAATCTAAAAATCGCCATAGCTACAAACACAAAGTATTTACAATTTATTTGCCCATTGGGGAATACTCCCAGCAAGATGGTTGCTGGATCTAACTCTATTGTTGTGCCTAAGGCACTTCGGAAAAAATTCCCAATATCATATTTTATCTTGTCTAGGTGTGGACAGGTAGAAAAAACATGTATCAAATTAGCCTCCATACTGCCACATCTAAAACATGTAGTGCCGGATAGGCCCCCCCATTGAGCAATTTTCCATGGCGTGTAATACAGATGATACAAAGTCTTGTAATGCTGGGCCTGAAGGGACGATGAACACAATAGTTTACTTCCCATCTCAAGTGATTCAGAAAAAACATCCCTTTCTCTATCTATATCTAAATCTGAAGACCATTTGAGTATCCATTTCTCGAGGTCATCTTTTTTTAACTTTGTCATTTCTGAATAAAATCTCTTTATAGTACAATCCTGGCCTTTTTGTATGAGATCCATCATTATACTTCTCCCAAAACCTAGTGCTCCCCCTCTTTTATTTAGTATGCAACTCCTTATTTGAAGATATTTAAAAAAGTGATTTGTATTTAACATATACTTATTTTTCAAATCTATAAATTGTATCATACCATTGTCATCCAACATGTCCCCAATCATACCTATCCCTCGACTTTCCCACTCTTGATATACCATTCCTGAAAAGACTGCCCTAGGTAATGAAGGGTTATTTTTAAATCTAGTATATGCGTTGTATTTCCCTATTCCAACCTTTTTGGAAAATCCTTTCCATATATTGTAGGCCGCCATAATTATCTTAAAACGTGTTCTTTTAAAGTAACTTCCATCGGTGAATCTCAAAAAAATATTTTCAGCATTTGTGCCCAAAACTAATCCATATATAGCAAGCGAACCTGTCTTATCCCATCCATCCTTTTCTGCCCCTCCAATTAGTCCCACCATTCCTTGCAATGCTGCAGCCCAATAATATACCTTTAGGTCCGCTAGTGACCACCCCCCTTTCTCCCTGGGAAGCGACATATACCTCAATGCCCTCCGAGTTTTACCTCTTGCCCAGATAAACCGATTAATCATGTGTTCGCAAGTTTTAAACCATTTATTATCAATTAAAAGGGGGCGCTAGAGGGCGCGCTTGCGGAATGGCTGCCTAGACCTGCAGCTCCCGCTCCTTGGATATCGATCCTGCATTGATCAGCTGCCACGGGGTGCCGTGTCACCCCCAGAAGCCCGGCTCCTGCAACAGGACAGTGCTCTCTGCACTCGGTCGAAATTTGGGACGGCTCTGAGACTCGGAGCCAGAGTTACGAGCCTCTGCAGATTGCCCGACGCCTGCCCTGGTCCGCACTGGTGAGGGGACCCGGCCACCACAACTACGCGACTCCGGGGTCCGCCACGAGGCGCTCAGGCCGTGCAACCACCCTGCCTGCCTCACCCCTCCGGGCCGGAATGCTGTGCAGGTCGGGAGGGTGAGCGGCACATACCATCCTCTGCTTGGCATCCTTTTGTGCACGGCGTTGCCGACACGGACTGTGACCTGTTTCCAGCGGGACGGCTGCTGCCTTGCTGACGGCTGCGCCGGTCCCCACTGTCGCTGCGGACCCGGAACTGCATGCCGCCACATACCGGACTCGACAGCCAGCTACAGCGTTCGGGAGGCGAGGCTGCTGCACTTGAGGGGAGTCCCCTCTCCACAGAAGACGCTCCTTTCCCACGGAGCGCCGCGGATCCTGTGCACATTGGCTGCTGCCGAGTGTGCCTTCTAACGGCGGGTGAGACGCGACTCCTGCAGTCGATCCGGAGGCTTGGCGCTGGGACTGGCGCTTCAACGCAGTCACTGTCTAACAGGTACCCGAGGCTGCTGCTGGGGGCGCGGTGGGCGACTGCTGCCACAGAACAATTGCTAGCCGTGGGGCGCTGCTTGTGGCACTGCACGCTCCTTGTACTGCTGCTGGGCTCTGGCCTTGAGACACTCCTGGTGTGCAGCTGGCTGCTGCCCGCCCGCTTGACTTTCACTGCCTCTGACACCCCATCTGGGCCCTCACCTGCTTGGAAGCTGCTGCACTTGAGAGGAGTTCCCTCTCCACAGACGCGGATCCTTTGTACATTGGCAGCGTGGATGGCTGCTGCCGAGTGACCTGACTGCCCTTCCCCCATGGGACTGCCAGGTAGACTAAATTGTGCCTTCTAACGGCAGGTGAGACGTGACTCCTGCAGTTGACCCGGTGGCTTGGCGCAGGGACTGGTGCTTCAACGCAGACACTGCCTAACAGGTACCCGAGGCTGCTGCTGGGGGCGCGGTGGGCGACTGCTGCCACAGAACAATTGCTGGCCGTGGGGCGCTGCTTGTGACACTGCACGCTCCTTGTGGTGCTGCTGGGCTCTGGTCTTGAGCCACTTCTGGTGTGCAGCTGGTTGCTGCCCGCCCGCTTGACTTACACTGCCTCTACAACCCCATCTGGGCCCTCACCTGCTTGGAGACTGCGCCATGGGACGTCCTGACGCTCGTCAGCCCAAGCTGAGCTTTGACAACACTCGCAAGGGCCACACATCGACGCAGACACGCCCGGGTCCCAGCGAACCGCCCCCGCAACCTGCTCCGCCTGATGCACCTGCTGCGGATATTGCTAGCCTGCTACTGGAAATGCGGCAGGGATTCGCTACCGTGGTGGAGAAGGTGGATGGAGTCACGGCCCGACTGGACGCATTGGTCCATAAAGTGGATTGCCATGAGGAACGCCTTACCACTGCGGAACAGAGGATCTCCGACAACACTGATGTCACCACGGCCCACGCGACACAGCTAGCGAGAATGGATAACCTCCTCCGCATAATCGCGGCAAAGAATGAGGACTTAGAAGCGCGGAGCCGCCGCAATAACATTCGCATTACCAATGTGCCGGAATCCACTGCCACAGGTAGAATGGAACTCTATGTGGAGAAACTGCTCAAGGGATCTATCGGGGAGGACGCCTTCTCCTCCCAGTTCATAGTGGAGAGGGCTCATCGATCACTGGCGCCTATGCCCCAGCCTGGCCTGCCACCGAGGCCCATAATCGCTCGACTTCTGAATTACCGAGACCGCGACACGGCCCTTCGAGCAGCCCGGACGCAGAGGTCACTGAGGTATGATGGCATCACCTTTTCCATCTATCCTGATTTTACACCGATGGTTCAGGACGAAAGGCGCAAATTCCTTCCGATAAAAAAGAAACTGAGGGAAGCCCAGATAGACTATGCACTTTTGTATCCGGCAAAACTGAGGGTTACTCACCAGGGCAAACAGCGCTTCTTCACTAACCCGCAGAAGGCCGAGGATTATTTCAAATCCATCCGGAGAGCGCGCAGAGACAACCAGGCACCTGACGACGGTCTAGAGATCGACGACTTGCCTCCTGAACGTCAAGAGGATTAAACTGCCTTCCTGGCTTTCGGCCTCAGACACCTATGTACTTCTTCACTGGTCGGCGCTGGCTTCCCAATTGGTGGTTCGGCAGAATCACGAGGATCGGACTTCCTGGACTGCACACCCCCCGTGGTAACGTATACCAAGGACCGCTTTCTCGGCCCTAGTCTCCACCGAGGGCGGTACAGTATGGAGATATAGGCCGGATCGTGGCAGCGCGTACCTTTGGATGATCCCTAGTTGGGTATTCCCCGCTGAGCTATTGCATGTTTGGCTATTTGCCGCTCTGAAGTTGGGGGGGAGGGGGATGAGGGGGGGAAGTTTTTGGGGATTTCATGGCTGCTGGCATGTTTGGGATGCTGGGGTAGGTGGGGGGAGATTGGATTTCATGAGGTTACTGATGCATAGATTGTGTTTGCTTATATTGATGTGGTGTGGGGCCTGGCGATCCTGGTGCGGGCGTGATATTAGAATTTGGCCCGAATGGGCACTTTCTTCTTTGTTGTCAATGTGCTCATGGCTGCGGTAAACCTGACTACGCGATTGACTTGCCTTTCATGGAATGTTCGGGGGTTGAACGATGCCCGGAAGTGCAGGAATATTGTCGCCTACCTGAATAGACACCATGTACAAGTAGCTCTGCTACAAGAGACACACTTGCCCGTGCGCGGGGACGCCCCGTTTGGACAGAAATGGGCGGGTACCCGCGCTTTCTCCTCTTATTCGTCTTATGCCAGAGGTGTGGCAATTCTTGTCGCCCGTGGTGTACCCTTCCTCCGCATGGGTGAGATAGCGGACAAAGAGGGAAGATATGTTTTATTGTGGGGGAGGGTGGGACATGACACCTATCTGTTTGTCTCAATGTATGCACCGAATGTTGACTCACCTGGTTTTTTTTCCACTCTGTGGGGCACAATCGTTTCCATTGGGGCACGGCATATCATTTGGGGAGGTGATTTTAACCTGGCCTTAGCGCCCTCACTTGATAGGGCGGATGGGGTTAACTCTTACAAGCCCCGAGCTAGGGAAGTTTTAGAAGGAGTGATGGAGGAGGGTGGACTTTTGGATGCCTGGCGACAGATACACCCCCACGGGCGGGAGGGCACGCACTTCACACATCACACTGGGACCTGGGCGCGCTTGGATTATTTTTTGGTGACACGTGGCGTCATTGGGGACCTGTTGGTGGTTGACCATCTGCCTAGAACCTATTCGGACCACAGCCCGGTTAGACTACAGTTCCGTACTCCTGGGTGGGATAGTCCGAGACCGCAATGGAGGCTGAGCCCAGACACGCTCCTTGACGAGCTTTTTCGTACAGAGTTGGGGGTGGAGATCAGGGACTTCTTCCCTAGAAACAAGGGTTCAGTAGAATCAGTGGAACACATATGGGAAGCTTTCAAGGTAACCATTCGGGGCTTCTGCATCTCTAAGAGCCATGGGGTCCTGCGGGATATTCTGCGTACCATTACGACATTGGAGAGTGAGTTGCGTGCCTTGGAGCTCCGAATGGTGACGAGTGATGACCCACAACTTAAGGCGACCTTTAGGGACACACTATCCAAGTATGAAGAGGAGGCTGCCAGGGAGGCGAAATACCGGGGCAAACACTGGGTGGCCCGGAAATACTGCGAAGGGGATAGGCCTGGCAAGGTACTAGCTTCACTCACGCGTGCGCCACGAGAGCTCAACACCATACTAGAACTTACTGATGAAACTGGCATTGTCACTAGGGAATCGGATGAGATACTGACTACATTCACAGCGCATTACTCCACACTATACACTTCCAGGGCAGAGGCGGATGCTCCATATGCTGACTATTTGGATGACGTAGCGCTCTGCTGGCTCAGCGATGGCGATAGGGAGTTTCTAGCGGCGCCTTTTGAACTCGAGGAAGTTCGCGAGGCCATTATGTCCCTACAGAATGGGAAGGCTCCAGGGCTAGATGGCATCCCAGCCGAATTCTACAAAGCTTATATTGATATTATGGCGCCCGTGCTTAACGAAGTCTTTACTGAATCGTTGGCTGACGGCAAGCTGCCTCGGTCTATGCGCGAAGTGGTTATCACCTCCCTTCTGAAACCTGGCAAGGCCCCTACTTCCTGCGACTCTTACCGCCCACTTTCCCTCCTAAATTGTGATGTGAAGATCCTTGCTAAAGTACTCGCCACGAGACTCTCACTGCTAATGACTAGGATCGTCCTGCCCGACCAGTCTGGCTTCGTGGCCGGCAGGTCTACTTCCCATAACTTACGCACCCTGTTCTCCCTGCTACGCTCTGTCCACCCTGATATCCCAGTGGCGGCTGTGTTCCTAGACGCCACCAAGGCGTTCGACTCCGTAGAGTGGCCCTACCTCTTCTCGGTTCTGGGACGCATGGGGTTCCCTAAACTGTTCTTGGCATGGGTACGCCTCCTCTACACGGACCCCACGGCGAGAGTACTGATCAATGGGAAGCTATCGTCACCTATCAGCCTTACTAGAGGTACTCGCCAGGGGTGCCCGCTCTCTCCCCTGTTATTTGCTATTGCGGTCGAACCACTGGCATGCCGCCTGCGTCAACTGCACCGTGAGGGGGCGTTTCAATGCTTGCAGCGGCAAATCGATGTATCCCTCTATGCGGATGACATCACGCTGTATGTCAAGTACCCGGAATTACACCTTAATCCCCTACTCCGTGAATTCGTTCTGTTCGGTGGCCTGTCGGGTGTTCATATTAACTGGGCCAAATCACAATTTTTTCCCCTTACTGACGCGGTGAGTGCTTTCCCTTTGGATTATCCGTTGGAGTGGTGCCAGGATGATCTGCGCTATTTGGGGATTCGCGTAGCTCGGGATAAAGATGAGACGCTTCGCTCCAATTACGGAGTGGCAATGACCAAACTGACCGCTTCTGTCGACAGGTGGATCACGATGCCGCTTTCAATGGCTGGCAGAGCCTCCCTCATTAAAATGGTGATATTGCCCCGCTTTCTGTACTTTTTTCTCAATATCCCCTACTATCCAGGAGCTTTTTTTTTTAGGACACTCCGCGCCGAACTGCGTAGGCTCTTTTGGGGTGGCAAATCTCCCCGGCTAAAGTGGTCCACGTTGACCCTTCCCTACGACCAAGGCGGATTCGACATCCCTGATTTCGAGGCGTACTACCTGTGTGCACAAGCGCATTTCGCCTATCATTGGATGGCTCCTACCCCCTTCATGCCACACATAGCAGTGGAGGATTGGATTGCACACCCGCTTCCATTGAACGGTCTGATGCACTGTTCCGAGAATTCCATCTCTACGGCGAATACCTCGATCTCATGCACCCTGGACGCGTGGCGGCGACTCGCCCGGCGGCTCCTCTGTGCGCTGCCCTACTCTCCTAAGCTTCCTCTGGCCTATCATCCGAACCTTGCCCTGCTATCGGAATTGGGGTTCCGGCAGCTCTGTGGCAAACTTCACGTCTCCTTCTGGGGCGACCTGTTCCACAACGGACTTTTCAAAACGGCGGATCTTTTCTTCCACTCGCATGCCCCCACACCCCTTGAGCTGTTTTACTATATAAGACTGCGCGCGGGGATGCGGGACATCCTTCCGGATTACCCTGCTGAACCTGCAACTTTGCCTCCGCTACACCACCTCCTGGAATCTCCAGATGGGGCCCATTTGGTCTCTGGGCTCTACCGCCAATATCGGGGAGCTGCTCCCTTACCAGTCTCTGCTGCCAGACTGCGCTGGTCGGAGGAACTTGACACAGAGGTCTCGGACGACCAATGGCATTACTGCTGCGCATTAACTTCCCGCATCTCTGCCAGTTGCAGGTTGAAAATAATACATTATAAATACCTGCAGAGGGTCTACTACACGCCGGTCCGGAAGTACAGATTCGGGCTGGCCGATAGTGATCGCTGTGAACGGTGTCGTGCAGACCACGCTGACTTTCTCCACTTGGCATGGTCCTGCCCCCAAGTTGCTGACTACTGGCGTCAGGTCATCGAGGCTGTTGTGCAGATGGTGGAAGAGGACATTCCCGCTGATCCTTTGGTGACCGTCCTTGGGTACACAAAGCACATATCCAAGGCGAGCAGAAAATTCGTCGATATTGCATTCCTCCTAGCCAAGCGACGTGTCGCCTGCCGCTGGAGCAGGGGCAGAGCGCCCAAGTTCAAGGATTGGTTAACAGACTTAACATATTGCCAAGATCAGCATAACACCTTTTCTGACTTACTGCCTCTCACGAGTAGGCCCAGGAATGTTTGGGACCCACTGGTGCACTACTTGCTCAAACGCTCGGTCGATGATGCAACGTCGGGCGATGGGCTCATTGCTTCTCAATCCCCTTAGCATTTTTGCTCGCCTTATTACTACCTGGCTATACATGGCGCACGCTATTTTCCACTACCTATGGGACCCCTGTGCCCCCTGCAGTCTCCTCGTGGAACAGGTGGTACTAGCCTCCGCGGCACTGCCCCCCTCGCCTCCCCCTCCTGCGGCCACCTTCTCCTTCCGATGAGCCACGGGATGTCCCCCCCTCCATCTGGAGAGTGCTGTCCTGCATACCACTGGCAGCTCCGCACTGCCACTCCATGGACTACCACTGCCTTGGGTCCTTGAACCCGGGTCATTCACCGCCCCGCACACTGGCGCCTAGCAGACCCACCACTTTACACCACTACAACACATTGTTATTGCACCATATTTCACCATCGCACATACGTAACCTCGTTGGGAAGTTGGGGTTTTTCTTTTCTTTTTCATGTTCTACCAGTTACAAAAAATTAGGAGCGAGATTCTCTTCTTGCTCGCACAAAACCTGTTCGACTACAATACATCCTTCCTTGGACTGCCCCGCCGGACGGCGCTGTGATAAGACTTCTAATTGTGATGTGCCGCCGGGCCCCCGGGATGCCGGCTACACGGCTGTGTATTGTTGCTTCGCTATTGCTGCCGGCCTCCGGGTTGTAGGCACCTCAAGCTGTGTATCCTTGTATGCTCTTATCAATAAAGTAGTTTGAACACCAAAAAAAAAAAAAAAAAAATAATTTATTATCAATTAAAAGTGGTATTGCCCTAAAGAGATATAGTAATTTGGGTAAAATCAACATTTTAGTAATATTGACTCGTCCAACTAGTGACAAATGTAAATTCTCATAACGATCCAGATCTTTTCTTGCTTTATCAATTACTGGGGCAATATTATTCTCCACCAAACTATCTAAATTAGACATAATATTAATTCCCAAATACTTCCCTGTCGATACCACTCGGCTATCATCACAGAATGTCCACAAATTTTTCATAATTTGAGTTTTAGACGCATTCAATGAGTACCCTGAGACTTGACCAAATCTTAAGGCCTCAGCCTCTACAAATGTAGTTGCTTCCGTAGGGCAGGGTGTTATCACCGCCACATCATCAGCATAAGCTAATATCTTACATGGCCCAAGAGCTGTACAAAATGGGGTAATCTCTGGTACTGATTCTATCTTGCGTATTAATGGATCCATATACATGGCAAATAACAGGGGAGAGCATGGGCAGCCCTGCCGAGTTCCTCTCTTGATTTTAAATTGTCCTGTAATACCCCCGTTTATCCTTAATGCTGCAACCGGTTCCTTATACAGAGTCTGAAGTGCTTTCAAATAGCCTCCCCCAATCCCAACTCTGACTAAAATCTGCCACAAATAGTACCAGGAGACCCGATCGAATGCCTTTTCCGCATCCAAAAGCATTACTGCCATCGGGTCTCCTGTTACCTCGGCCGCATCAAATAGAGTTATCAGTTTTCTGATATGGTGAGTCGTCCCTCTACCGGGAATAAAACCATGTTGATTATCACTAACCAGGGTACTTATTATTCTAGCAAATCTTACAGCCAGTGCCTTTGAGTAAATTTTGGTGTCGTTATTCATCAAGGTTATTGGGCGATACGACCCTGGTTCAATCGGGGATTTCTCTTTTTTTAAGATTAACACTATATCCGCACCGCTCCAGGATTTGGGAATGGACTCGCCACTCTGTGCAGCTTGAAACGTTTGAATTAAATCACGCCCTAAGCATCCCCAAAAAGTTTTATAAAACTCAATCGGTAGCTGATCAGGGCCAGCAGCCTTGCCTGAGGGTAAAGCAAACATAGCCTCTTTAATCTCTATGCCATCCAACACAGTCTCTAATTCATCTGCGTCTTCAGGAGAGATAGTTTTAACCTCAATATTCTGGAGATATTCGTTTATTCTTTCATTACTACTGGGATTTTTCTCATCATATTAAGACTGATAAAACGTCCTAAATACTTCCTCTCTCACAAGCACACTCTCAAAGAGAGACACTCTCACAGACTCTCTCACAGACACTCTCTCACAGACACTCCCTCACAGACACTCAAGACACTGTCTCACACACTATCACATACACACTGTTGGACTTGGCCCTTCTGGCAGGTTCACCCCTGAACTTTTTGCCTAGTGATTTCTGGTCTTTGCGCACTTTGACACTGTGGCGCAGTGTAAAGTGCGTCCTCTCCCTGAGTGTGTGTGTGAGATTGGCCTGCTCTCCCATAGGAATGCATGGGGAATGTCTGTGTCCCTGGTAGTTCCTGATGCGTGAGACGTGCATGGTCAAGTTTGGTATGTGCGAACTCGGGAGAGTGAATGCTGCGCAATGGTATGTGCGGTGTGTATGTGTCTTGTGCGGAAGCGCCACTTCTAGACATGGCTGTGTATGTGCTGTGAAGGTGCTGGTGTGTGATTGGCTGGAGCTGGCTGGGATGCCAGGCTCCAGGAGTCTGTGTGGGTCTGCCCCAGTGGTGAATGGAGAGATTAGCATGCTGATGTGAGGGAGGGGCTGCACCTGTGTCCTGAATGGGGCTGGGTTTTCCCCACACAATGCTGGCTCCGCCCCCTGTGGTGCGACTGATGACCCTAGCCTGCCTGATGAATGAAAGGGGTGGTTGAGCCATCAACAGTGCTCTCAGACCAGCTGCGACTGGGTCTGCCCCCACCCTGCACCCACAGACAAAAGGGAAAAGGTGTATAAAAGAGGGGCTGTGACCCCAGGAAAATGTTCTTGTTTGCTGCTTGAATCTGCCAGGGGCGTGCTGCTGCTTGGGCCCAGGGGAAGGCTTGCCTCCCCTGGGCTCTGCCCAGCCCCTGGACTCCTGAAGGACTTTTGCTGGACCTTTGTTTGCTATAGCGCTTGGGAGCGCTGTATTTACCCTCCAAGCGCCTGGAAGTCCTTTCTTTCCCCTCCTAGCGCAAGGAGCGCTTTATTTGCCTTATAGCGCTGGGAGCGCTTTTATTTGCCTGCCTGGGCAGAGCGCTGTCGTTTTCCCTCTGAGGGAAGCGCTCCTGCCCTTTTTGGTACCCCCGAGTGCTTCGTTGCACTTTATTCTTAATTGACGGGTGCCACCCCGATTATGGCGCCCTTTGCGAGTGCCCACCTCGCTTCACTGTTTACTTTTGGTCTCGAGGGTGTCCACCCCTCTTAAATGCCCAGTTTTCACCGTCGCGGCCCGAGCGCCGCCAAACAGGAAGCCAGGCACTACGGTGCCTGACGCAGGGCGGGACTTCCGGTTTTGGAAGGAAGTCCCGCCTGCCACCGCGCCACGATTGGCTGCCTGCCGCCGTCGACCGGGAGGAGAATGAGGCTGAGCGATGGCCGCCCGGGGCTCCCGTGATGTGGAGAGAAAGCCCCGGGGCAGCCAGCAAAGTGCAGCACCAGAGAGCCCCGCCGAGCGCTACCGCCGCAGAGAGAAGACGTCCCTGTGAGGACAGACCAGTGAGTGGGGGCCGGGTGCGCTAAAGAGGGGGGCGTCGGGGCATATTGCCGGTGCCCGCCCCCTCCCTTCCGCGGAGTTAGTTGTTTTGGAGCCGAGAAGGCTCCAGGCGCCCCACTTGTTCCCCGGGCCCAGAGAGGCTCTTGGTTGCCGCAGTTTGTTTCCTTCGAGTCCCCAGAGAGGGGGACTCCAACGGCAGTGCATATTTGGAGCCAGAGAGGCTCTCAGCGGCATCCCTATTTCGAGCCTGTGAGGCTCCAGGCATTCCTTGAAGTGCGAGCCCAGTGAGGCTCGTGGGGGCATATTTGTTGAGCCCTGCATGGCTCCCAGCCCACAGTTGAGGTAGAGCCCCAGAGAGGCTCTTGGGGGACAGTGCTTTTGCTCAGAGCCTGTGAGGCTCCCACGATTGGCCCATCTTGCTTGCACCAGTTGCCCAGCACTTTGTGGGCAACTGCCACGTTTAGGCCCCCTGACATTGGACACAGGGCGTCCTAGCCCCAACAAGGCCAGAAGGCCTAGGGACAGTCACAGGTGGTGACTTACGTGAGTTTGGCGCAATTGTTCATTTTGCTTACACCTCTGTGTTGGACTTGGCCCGCAGGGCAGGTTCACCCCTAGACTTTTTGCCTTATTTGTGACCCTGTGTCAGTGATTTTTGGGTCTCTGCGCACTTTTCCCTGGGCCCCAGAGTGAAAGTGCGCGCATGTAGTATGGCTGGCCTGCCCTCCCATAGGAATGCATGGGGAATGTGTGTGTCCCTGGTAGTTCCTGATGCGTGGGGAGTACAGGCTCGAGTTTAGTATGTATAAACTCGTGAGAGTGAATGCTGCAAGATGGTGTCTGCGGCATGTTTGTGTCTAGTTGGGAAGTGCTACTTCTGGACATTGAGATATGTGTGCAGTGAGGGTGCTGGAGCGTGATTGGCTGGAGCTGGCTGGCATGCCAGGCTCCAGGAAGTCTGGATGGGTCTGCCCGGTGGTGAGTGGGAGATTAGCATGCTGATGGCTGGGGAGGAGTGTACCTGTGGCCTGAATGAGGCTGGGTTTTCCCCAGACAATGCTGGCTCCGCCCCCCTGTGGTGTGACTGATGTCCCTAGCCCTGCCAGTGAAAGAAAGGGGTGGTTGGGCCATCAAGGGTACTCAAGAACCAGCTGCGACTGGTTCCGCCCCCACCCTGCACCTTCAGACAAAGGAATGTACTGTATAAAAATGGGGCTGTGTCCCCACAGAAGTTGTTCTTCTTTTGGAATCCTGCCAGAGGGGGCTTGTGCCGCTGCTGGGGCCAGAAGGACCGCCACTTGGGGAGTCTCCCTGCCTGGAGACCCAGTGTGCTGGCTCTGGCCCAGCCTTGCCCCCCCCTGCCTGCCTCCAGCCCTGCTGGAGCCCTGTCCTGTCCTCCAGTGCTGAGGAGCACTGAGGACACCTGCCTACAGCCTGAGAGCGCTGCTCTCTGCCCTTCAGCGCTAGGAGCGCTGAGATCGCCTGCCTAAGCGCTGGAAACGCTGTACTTTTGCTCGAGCGCTGTGAGCGCTGTATCCTGCCCGCTTTGTAGGAGGATTCGACGGCGCGGGTGCCACCCCGCTCATTGCCGCGGTACTTTGCCCGGGTTCGTGATTTGTTGGAGTCACGAGGGAGCCCACTCCTCGGATCCTGGGAAGCCGCCTGCCTGCCTAAAACGGGCCGCCGCGCTGCCCGCGACGACCCGGAAGTGTTCCAGACGGCCGGCCAATCAGAGAGCGGCCCCGGAAAGGCCGACCGGAAGTCCCGCCTCCCTCGCCGAGCCGAGAGAGAGCCTGCCGAGGCTCCCCGAGAGGGAAGGAGAGCCCCGGGACCAGCGGGAGAGACCCGCCTCCGTGAAAGACCAGCCGGTGAGTGCAGGTGCCTGCAGAGGAGGGGGGGAGCGTCGGGACACATTGCCGGTGTCCGCCCCGCCCCCTCCCTGCAGCGCGACCTCGCGCTCGCGCGTTGGGAGCCCAGAGAGGCTCAGAGGCAGCATTTTGTTGTTGGAGCCCGAGAGGCTCATCGGGGGCAATTATTTCACGAGCCCTGAGAGGCTCTGAGCGCCCCACCTTCCCTGCGAGTCCCCAGAGGGGGGGCTCCCCCAAAGAGAAGCGCCGCACTTGTGCCTAGAGCCTGAGAGAGGCTCAGGGCGCCCTTTTGGAGAGCCAGAGAGGCTCGCAAGTGCCTTGTCTTTGCCTTGGGTCCCCAGAGAGAGGGACCCCACAGCCCAGCGAGGCTGCACCTTGAGTTGCTGGAGCCCTGAGAGGCTCAGCAGCGCCCTTTCTTGTTTAAGAGCCTGAGAGAGGCTCACCAGTGCCACAGTGGTGGTTCCTTGAGCCCAGAGAGGCTCCAACTTTGTGTTAACTTTACCTGCGCCAGTTGTCCAGCACTTAGTGGACAACTGCCACGTTTAGGCCCTGACATTGGGACACCGGGACAGTCACAGGTGGTGACTTGTGAGTATGGGGTAATGGTTATTGATTCTGCACCGCTGAATGTATTGCTTATGCGTCATGTGCCTTTACACCTCTGAATGTTGATACATCATGTGTTTTATCCTTGCACCCCTATAGGTATTGTGACATGTAGGTGGTTGTTTTCTCCCTAGTACAGGTGGTGCTAGAGAGGTCCTGTTACCAGTGATTACTGGTTGTATGCTCTACTGTTATATTTTTGTGCTACAGTAATTATTTCTAAAAGTGCTGATACCCTTGACAGTGGTCCAGGTGGCCCTGTCCTGTACAAATATCCCTTGTAAATTCCGCCTGTGCCTGTTGGCACCGTGTAATAAGATGTGTGTTTTATCTGATGTATATTTTTATAATACAAAGGCTATTTTTACATAACCTTGTGTGGAGTGTTTCTTTGTGGTGGGCCTTGGGTGTTGTTGCTGGGGTGCGTGCGCAAATACTTAACTTACATCGCCTCCAAGTTTAGCCTTGACTGCTCGCGCCACGTTACCTAGAGGGCGAGTGGGGGTTGCCTTGGTGTGTGACTCCCTTGCCCTGACACTTAGAACTGGCGATCCCTGACTGACCTCGACGCGAGTCTTGGCCGGCCGGGGTCCCGGGTCTAACATTGGCGGCAAGCGGTGAGGATAAGGATTTGTGTTTGCGTTGTACCACAGTGGCAACTGGCCACTACAAAGCTCTGCATTTTAGATGACCACATTTTTGGGGATTATTGTGTTTTGGTAGAAGTTCCATTGTTGCTTCTCCTGAAGAGTGTCATTTTATAATTGTGTCCAGTACATTTGTCCCCCGCCCTGCTTCCAGAGTTTGGTACCTGTGTCACTTGTGGTCAGGTTGAGAAGTCAGGGGTGGTAGAAACTGCCTTACCGATCCGAGGGGAGGGTGTGTGTGGATGAATGGTGTGTTTTCCTGGACGCATGAGTGAGTTCTTTTTTTAAGGAGAGTGGAAGTTTTGGAATTGTGTACTTTGACTTCAGATTGCTAGTTCCCTTGTGTTGCACGTGTCTGTGAGCATCCTGCCAAGATGGAATCTCCTTTTAACCTGTGTGGCCTGTTTAAGTACAGTGTGCATGAGTTGGTACGGTTATGTAAGGAGAGAGACATCCCAGTGAGTGAGTCAGACACCCAGTCCAAGCTTAGGGATAACATGATCCTGTGGCAGAAGAGTGACTGGGAGCGTGAGCACAGTGAGAGGGAGAGGGCCCGGACCGCACACCATGAGGGTGGTGGGTCTGAGGGGAGCCCTGAAGAGTCTGATGTGGAGAGTGAGTTTGACAGTGGCTGGGCGCCAGCAGAGAGCGAGGACCCCATAGATAGGGAGTCCCTTGCTGGGTCCAGTGTCAGATGTAGCACCCCATCCCTTTCCCTGTCCCCAGAGGAGTGGGTGGATAGGAGAGAAGAGAGGGAGCACCAGCTGGCCATGGAGAAGCTCAGGTTAGAGCATGCCAGAGAGATGGCACAGCTGGGTGTGAATGAGCGGACTGCAGAGGCTGAGAGGGCCTTGGCCAGGGAGAAGATAGCCCTAGAGTGTAGGTTATCCCCTGACCGCAGTCTTAATTTTCTGGATCCCCCAGGGAGGGTTGAGTCCAGTGGTGGCAGCTATTTGAATCTCAGTGCAGGAAATCCCACTCCCAGTTCCCAGAGTCTGGTACCTGTTTCCCCAGAGGAGGAGTATAGGTTGAGATTCAGGGGCAGTAGGAAACTGTCTCACCAGTCTTGGGGGGAGTTTGTGGATGAATGTCAAGGTGCACTGGCTGAATGGTTAGAGGTTCACATGGAATCTGAGTTTGACAAACTATTTGATCTGGTTCTAAGAGAGCAGGTGCTTAGTAGTTGTTTGCCAGAGTTGCGCCTACACCTGTTGGAATGTGGGTTGACTGATCCGGACACCCTTGCAGAAGAAGCAGAGCGCTGGGAGAGTGCCAGAGGTTCTGTAGAGTCATTGGAGAGTGAGTCCAACTGTAGTGGTATAGGTATCTTCCAGCCCAGCGTGGTGGAAGAGGCTCAGTGTAGCCCAGCTAGGTCCCAGTATAGTGAGAGAGGTGGAGGGGCTGACTACCTGGCTCAGTGGAGCAGGAGTCAGTGGGTGGCTGAGAGCCCCCAGAGGCCCGAAGCCCTGTCTCAGAACTTGGGTGGTTTCTTGAGGGAACACCAGGTTAGGGACCTAGGCTGTCCTGGTAGTACACTTGAGGAGGATCTCCTAGTGTCTAGGGAACCTGGAGCGTCTGTAACTAGAGCTCCAGGGGTTCCAGTGTCCGGCAGTGCTACTCCAGGAGGGAGTGCACAGAAGTCCGAAGTGAGGAGTGATTGGGGGATGAGTTTCCCAGTGGATGCACCAGTGGACCAGAGACTAGCCAGTTGGGCTAGATCTTCTTGGGTGGACCCGGGTGGCGCCACTTCTGGTCTGGGGGATCTTTGCGCACTGTCAGGTGGACAGGAGGCGGGAGATCTGCGCCAGACAGACAGTCACACGACACATGGGTCATGTGTCAGCCTCAGGGGGATTGCGTGTGAGTCCCCAGAAGTCCTGGAGTGCCAGGCAATTATTCCACCAAAGGTTTTAGACCGGAGGTTGGGAGGCCAGGTTCAGGTTCTGCCTGACCTGAAGGGTAGGACAACTGTAACCAGTGTCCTGACCGGTTCTTCCAGAGGAACTTCTCCAGTTGGGAGAGGGCAGACCTCTGGAAGGGGGTACAGAGGGTGGGAGAGCCCACCTCTGACCCTGGTGCAACCTGAGGGGTTAAACCCTGGGTTGGAGTGGCGTTGTAAGGGTACCCCTCGCAGGAGGAGGAGGAACCCTGGAAGAAGAGGTAAGGGGAGGAGAGCCTTCCCTGAGACTCCTGGTCCGCCTGAGGTTGTAGACCAAAGGCTGGTGAACCAGTGGCAGTCCAGTCCTGTCTTGCAGACAGGGAGAGTGGAGAATGGGTACTATGTGCCAGGGGTTACTACCCCCCGCTCTGCGAATTGGCAAGGACCGGTGGCACCTGGGTGGCCCAGGGCCTGGTCCGGGCCGCGGACAGCTGAGGAGTACCAGTGGGGTAGCCCAGTTGGTCCTTACAGTAGTTTTAGAAGGAACCCTAGGGGTTCACCGTGGCATAGAACAGGAGGGTGTCCCGGCAGTGGCGGGCCTGCGTCCGTGTTCTATCGCCCCAAGCAGGGAAGTCCATCACGGTGGTGATTGTTCTCCCCTGCGTTTTGGCTGGAAGGGGGTTGTGTTGGACTTGGCCCGCAGGGCAGGTTCACCCCTAGACTTTTTGCCTTATTTGTGACCCTGTGTCAGTGATTTTTGGGTCTCTGCGCACTTTTCCCTGGGCCCCAGAGTGAAAGTGCGCGCATGTAGTATGGCTGGCCTGCCCTCCCATAGGAATGCATGGGGAATGTGTGTGTCCCTGGTAGTTCCTGATGCGTGGGGAGTACAGGCTCGAGTTTAGTATGTATAAACTCGTGAGAGTGAATGCTGCAAGATGGTGTCTGCGGCATGTTTGTGTCTAGTTGGGAAGTGCTACTTCTGGACATTGAGATATGTGTGCAGTGAGGGTGCTGGAGCGTGATTGGCTGGAGCTGGCTGGCATGCCAGGCTCCAGGAAGTCTGGATGGGTCTGCCCGGTGGTGAGTGGGAGATTAGCATGCTGATGGCTGGGGAGGAGTGTACCTGTGGCCTGAATGAGGCTGGGTTTTCCCCAGACAATGCTGGCTCCGCCCCCCTGTGGTGTGACTGATGTCCCTAGCCCTGCCAGTGAAAGAAAGGGGTGGTTGGGCCATCAAGGGTACTCAAGAACCAGCTGCGACTGGTTCCGCCCCCACCCTGCACCTTCAGACAAAGGAATGTACTGTATAAAAATGGGGCTGTGTCCCCACAGAAGTTGTTCTTCTTTTGGAATCCTGCCAGAGGGGGCTTGTGCCGCTGCTGGGGCCAGAAGGACCGCCACTTGGGGAGTCTCCCTGCCTGGAGACCCAGTGTGCTGGCTCTGGCCCAGCCTTGCCCCCCCCTGCCTGCCTCCAGCCCTGCTGGAGCCCTGTCCTGTCCTCCAGTGCTGAGGAGCACTGAGGACACCTGCCTACAGCCTGAGAGCGCTGCTCTCTGCCCTTCAGCGCTAGGAGCGCTGAGATCGCCTGCCTAAGCGCTGGAAACGCTGTACTTTTGCTCGAGCGCTGTGAGCGCTGTATCCTGCCCGCTTTGTAGGAGGATTCGACGGCGCGGGTGCCACCCCGCTCATTGCCGCGGTACTTTGCCCGGGTTCGTGATTTGTTGGAGTCACAAGGGAGCCCACTCCTCGGATCCTGGGAAGCCGCCTGCCTGCCTAAAACGGGCCGCCGCGCTGCCCGCGACGACCCGGAAGTGTTCCAGACGGCCGGCCAATCAGAGAGCGGCCCCGGAAAGGCCGACCGGAAGTCCCGCCTCCCTCGCCGAGCCGAGAGAGAGCCTGCCGAGGCTCCCCGAGAGGGAAGGAGAGCCCCGGGACCAGCGGGAGAGACCCGCCTCCGTGAAAGACCAGCCGGTGAGTGCAGGTGCCTGCAGAGGAGGGGGGGAGCGTCGGGACACATTGCCGGTGTCCGCCCCGCCCCCTCCCTGCAGCGCGACCTCGCGCTCGCGCGTTGGGAGCCCAGAGAGGCTCAGAGGCAGCATTTTGTTGTTGGAGCCCGAGAGGCTCATCGGGGGCAATTATTTCACGAGCCCTGAGAGGCTCTGAGCGCCCCACCTTCCCTGCGAGTCCCCAGAGGGGGGGCTCCCCCAAAGAGAAGCGCCGCACTTGTGCCTAGAGCCTGAGAGAGGCTCAGGGCGCCCTTTTGGAGAGCCAGAGAGGCTCGCAAGTGCCTTGTCTTTGCCTTGGGTCCCCAGAGAGAGGGACCCCACAGCCCAGCGAGGCTGCACCTTGAGTTGCTGGAGCCCTGAGAGGCTCAGCAGCGCCCTTTCTTGTTTAAGAGCCTGAGAGAGGCTCACCAGTGCCACAGTGGTGGTTCCTTGAGCCCAGAGAGGCTCCAACTTTGTGTTAACTTTACCTGCGCCAGTTGTCCAGCACTTAGTGGACAACTGCCACGTTTAGGCCCTGACATTGGGACACCGGGACAGTCACAGGTGGTGACTTGTGAGTATGGGGTAATGGTTATTGATTCTGCACCGCTGAATGTATTGCTTATGCGTCATGTGCCTTTACACCTCTGAATGTTGATACATCATGTGTTTTATCCTTGCACCCCTATAGGTATTGTGACATGTAGGTGGTTGTTTTCTCCCTAGTACAGGTGGTGCTAGAGAGGTCCTGTTACCAGTGATTACTGGTTGTATGCTCTACTGTTATATTTTTGTGCTACAGTAATTATTTCTAAAAGTGCTGATACCCTTGACAGTGGTCCAGGTGGCCCTGTCCTGTACAAATATCCCTTGTAAATTCCGCCTGTGCCTGTTGGCACCGTGTAATAAGATGTGTGTTTTATCTGATGTATATTTTTATAATACAAAGGCTATTTTTACATAACCTTGTGTGGAGTGTTTCTTTGTGGTGGGCCTTGGGTGTTGTTGCTGGGGTGCGTGCGCAAATACTTAACTTACATCGCCTCCAAGTTTAGCCTTGACTGCTCGCGCCACGTTACCTAGAGGGCGAGTGGGGGTTGCCTTGGTGTGTGACTCCCTTGCCCTGACACTTAGAACTGGCGATCCCTGACTGACCTCGACGCGAGTCTTGGCCGGCCGGGGTCCCGGGTCTAACACTCTGAATGAATGTTATGCATTGCATCATGTGTTTTCCTCTTACACCCCTACAGGTATAGCGATACTTAGGTGGTTTCCTTCTTGCTAGTACAGGTGGTACTAGCGAGGCCCAGGTTCCCTAGTGTAATCTCCTAAGATAGTGAGGGTTGCATAGGTGGTGCTCACCTGGTGCCAGTAGTGACTGGTTGTATGTTATTTTGTGCTAATGGAATTTTACATTCTAAGTGCTATTTCTAAGAAGTGTTACTTCTAAAAGTGCTGATTCCTGACAGTGGTCCAGGTGGCCCTGTCTTGTACATATCCCCTGTAAATTCTGCCCGTGCCCCTGGCACAATGTAAAGTGTGTGTTTTATCTAATGTATTTTGGTGTAATACAAAGGCTATTTTTATATATAACCTTGTGTGGAGTTTCCTTTGTGGTGGGCCTTGGGTGTTGTTGCTGGGGTGCGTGCGCAAATACTTAACTCATATCGCCTCCAAGTTTAGCCTTGCTGCTCGCGCCACGTTACCTAGAGGGCGAGTAGGGGTTATCTTGGCCTGTAACTCCCTTGCTCTGACCTTAGGAATGGTGATCCCTGACTGACCTCGACGCGAGTCTTGGCCAGCCAGGGTCCCATTTCTAACATTGGACGCAGCGGTGAGGATAAGGATTTGTGTTTGCGTTGTACCACAGTGGCAACTGGCCACATCTACAAAAGTCTGCATTTTAGATAATCACATTTTGGGGATTATTGTATGGAGTTTGCTAAAAATGTCATTTCTGTGGAAATGTGTTTCTTGTGCACTTTGAGTTAGGTGTCCCTAGCTCGGGAGGGTAGATCATCCCCCTAAGTGCAGTGTGTTTTCTGGATTCACCAGGAGGGTGGGATCCAGTGGTGGCAGCATAAGTGTGTTCAGTGCATGTGTCCCCCGTCCCTGCCCTGGAGTAATGGTACCTGTGTCACGTGTGGTCAGGTTGAGAAATCAGGGGTGGTAGAAACTGCCTTACCAGTCTGGGGAGGGGTGTGTGTGGATGAATGGTGTGTGGCACTGGACATGTGTGTGAGTTCTCTGGATGGGGAGCTTGCTGAATGCTTGTGTACTCTTGTTTTGCTCAGATACCTAAAGTTCCGTGTGTTAAACTTTTCCCAAGAACGTCTGCAGACAGTGGAGCCTGCTTTTGATTTCTGTGGTCTATTTAGAGACAGATGTTTGGAGTTGGTAATGTTCTGTGTGCGATGTGCGAGCCGCCTCACCTGAGCGCAGTGGTGCAGAGCCCATGAGGCTCCAAGGCTCTGGGCATCTTTTTGTTTATTTAGAGTCCCTACGAGGGGCTCCAGGGGGCAAGTTAGTTGTAGAGCCAGAGAGGCTCCTGGCTGGCATACTTGCTTTTTGAGTCGCCAGAGGGGGTACTCCAACGTTGGTGCCACATTTGTTCGAGCCCAGAGAGGCTCAGGGGGACAGTGTAATTGTTCAGAGCCTGGGAGGCTCCCACGTTGGCAGCTGCCACATTTAGGTGTTCTTGGCTACCTGCAGCCTGTCCTCACATTGCGACATAGGGCGTCCTAGCCCTAGTGAGCCCAGTTGGCCTGGGTATAGTATAGTTATAAGTTCTGTGCTAATGTGATTTCTGCGAAGTGTTCTTTTCTGCACCTCTGAATGTGTTGTAGATGCATCATGTGCCTTGTTCCTTACACCTCTGAATGTGTGTTTATGCATCATGTGTTCTCCTGTGCTGCACTTCTGAATGTGTTGTAGATGCATCATGGGCCAGAAGGATTGTGTCGCCAAGGAGTGACCATGGGGATGCCACTTCTGTCCTAAGTGTCAGGCAGACTTGTACACGACACATTAGTTATGTGTCACCCTCCAGGAAGTCCTGGTGCGCCAGGCATCTGACCAAAGGGTACGTCCCTCGGTTGGGGAGCTTGCTGAATACTTGTGTGCTCTTGTTTTGCTCAGATACCTAAGTCCTGTGTGTTGAACTTTTCCCAAGAACGTCTGCAGAAGTGGACCCTGCTTTTGATTTCTGTGGTCTGTTTAGAGACAGAATTTTGGAGTTGGTAAGGTTCTGGGAGGAGAGAGGCATAGGGTATGGAGTGATTCCAAAAGGAGTGGCTGAGGTGTCTTCCAGCCCAGTGTGGTGGAAGAGGTTAAGTGTAGCCCAGCTAGGTCTCGGTGTAGGGGCTCACGTCCTGTCTCAAGAGGAGAAGGAGTGGGTGGGACTGCATGTCTCCAGTTGCCCGAAACCCAGTGTCAGGGCCTAGAATGTTTCTGAAGGGAACGTCAGGTCGGGGGCCTAGGCTGTACCAATAGGTCATTTGAGGAAGATCTCCCAGAGTGTTTGAAGAATGTAGAACATCAGTGAACAGGATTTCATGGGTGGGCCTGAAGCTCATGGGAGTTTCCCCTGCCCCTGTGCCATTGTGTTAATTGTTGGGGAGTGACCCTAAGGAAAGGTTCTGGTCTTCCAGCCCAGTGTGGTGGAAGTGGCTCAGAGGAGCATAAGCCTGGTCTTCGTAGTCTGGGTGTTTTTTTTCTTAGGAACACCAGGTGAGGGAGCCTAGCATGTCCGTATGGAGCGTCCTTCTAGGGAGATCTCCCAGTGTGGAGAGAACGTGGAGCGCCTGTAAGCAGGGCTCTAGTAGTTCTGTTATCTGGCAGTACCGCTCCAGTTGGGAGGGTGCAGAAGTCCAGATGGAGGGGTGCGAGGGGGATAGATTCCCCAGTGGAGTAACCAGTGGGTCAGGGGCCAACCAGAAGGGTTGTGTCGCCAAGGAGTGACCAGGGTGATGCCACTTCTGTCCTGAGTGTCAGGAAGACTTGTGCACGACACATTAGTTATGTGTCACCCTCAAGGAAGTCCTGGTGCGCCAGGCATCTGACCAAAGGGGTACGTCCCTCGGTTGGGGAGCCAGTAGCTGGTGTTTCCGGATCTGGACGTAAGGGCAACTGTATGTAGTGTCCTGAAGGAACTCCTGCCTGAAGAGAAGGAACCGGGTAAGCTGTATGGGGGATTGACCTGCAGTGGTTGCCTTGCTGCTGAAGGAGGAGTGAATTCGAATCCCAGGTGGTAGACCAGTTAGGGGAGCTGTGACTCTGTCATGACCAGCCTGGTGTCCTGTAGGCACCGCACTGAGCCGCGTCTGCCTTCGGCCGCGCAGCCTATGCCGCTTGCCGTCCCCGTCTCGACGCGGTCCGTGAGCCGCCGCCTGCGCCGCACCTGGCAACCCGCAAAGTGCAACTCCTCACTACACCGATCTTGTGCTGATCTGACCGTGGTCACTGCTGCTGAGGGAGTAAAGGTCCCGAACTGGTGGTAGAGTTGTGTTCTGGAGGGTGCTTCAGAAGTAGAGGTAGGGTGGGGCATTCTTGCCCGTGACCTCTGGTCAGCCTGAGGGTGCGGACCCTAGGTTGAAGAATCAGTGGTAGTTTGGAACTACACTGAGAAAGGGAGTGGAGAATGGCTATGTAGGCCAGGGGTTACTACCCCCCACTCTGTGGATTAGCAAGGACCAGTGGTATCTGGGTGGCCTAGGGCCTGGTCCTAGCCGTGGACAACTAAGGAGTACCAGTGGGGTAGCCTAGTTGGGCCTGTTTTTTTTTTAAGTATGTGCTTGTCTTATGGATCAACGTGGCGTAGAACCGGAGGGTGTCCCTGCAGTGCGGGCCCGCGTCCGTGTTCTATCGCCCCAAGCAGGGAAGTCCATCACGGTGGTGATTGTTCTCCCCTGCGTTTTGGCTGGAAGGGGGTTGTGTTGGACTTGGCCCTTCTGGCAGGTTCACCCCTGAACTTTTTGCCTAGTGATTTCTGGTCTTTGCGCACTTTGACACTGTGGCGCAGTGTAAAGTGCGTCCTCTCCCTGAGTGTGTGTGTGAGATTGGCCTGCTCTCCCATAGGAATGCATGGGGAATGTCTGTGTCCCTGGTAGTTCCTGATGCGTGAGACGTGCATGGGTAAAGTTTGGTATGTGCGAACTCGGGAGAGTGAATGCTGCGCAATGGTATGTGCGGTGTGTATGTGTCTTGTGCGGAAGCGCCACTTCTAGACATGGCTGTGTATGTGCTGTGAAGGTGCTGGCGTGTGATTGGCTGGAGCTGGCTGGGATGTTAGGCTCCAGGAGTCTGTGTGGGTCTGCCCCAGTGGTGAATGGAGAGATTAGCATGCTGATGTGAGGGAGGGGCTGCGCCTGTGTCCTGAATGGGGCTGGGTTTTCCCCACTCAATGCTGGCTCCGCCCCCTGTGGTGCGACTGATGACCCTAGCCTGCCTGATGAATGAAAGGGGTGGTTGAGCCATCAACAGTGCTCTCAGACCAGCTGCGACTGGTTCTGCCCCCACCCTGCACCCACAGACAAAAGGGAAAAGGTGTATAAAAGAGGGGCTGTGACCCCAGGAAAATGTTCTTGTTTGCTGCTTGAATCTGCCAGAGGCGTGCTGCTGCTTGGGCCCAGGGGAAGGCTTGCCTCCCCTGGGCTCTGCCCAGCCCCATGACTCCTGAAGGACTTTTGCTGGACCTTTGTTTGCTATAGCGCTTGGCAGCGCTGTATTTACCCTCCAAGCGCCTGGAAGTCCTTTCTTTCCCCTCCTAGCGCAAGGAGCGCTTTATTTGCCTTATAGCGCTGGGAGCGCTTTTATTTGCCTGCCTGGGCAGAGCGCTGTCGTTTTCCCTCTGAGGGAAGCGCTCCTGCCCTTTTTGGTACCCCCGAGTGCTTCGTTGCACTTTATTCTTAATTGACGGGTGCCACCCCGATTATGGCGCCCTTTGCGAGTGCCCACCTGGCTTCACTGTTTACTTTTGGTCTCGAGGGTGTCCACCCCTCTTAAATGCCCAGTTTTCACCGTCGCGGCCCGAGCGCCGCCAAACAGGAAGCCAGGCACTACGGTGCCTGACGCGGGGCGGGACTTCCGGTTTTGGAGGGAAGTCCCGCCTGCCACCGCGCCACGATTGGCTGCCTGCCGCCGTCGACCGGGAGGAGAATGAGGCTGAGCGATGGCCGCCCGGGGCTCCCGTGATGTGGAGAGAAAGCCCCGGGGCAGCCAGCAAAATGCAGCACCAGAGAGCCCCGCCGAGCGCTACCGCCGCAGAGAGAAGACGTCCCTGTGAGGACAGACCGGTGAGTGGGGGCCGGGTGCGCTAAAGAGGGGGGGCGTCGGGGCATATTGCCGGTGCCCGCCCCCTCCCTTCCGCGGAGTTAGTTGTTTTGGAGCCGAGAAGGCTCCAGGCGCCCCACTTGTTCCCCGGGCCCAGAGAGGCTCTTGGTTGCCGCAGTTTGTTTCCTTCGAGTCCCCAGAGAGGGGGACTCCAACGGCAGTGCATATTTGGAGCCAGAGAGGCTCTCAGCGGCATCCCTATTTCGAGCCTGTGAGGCTCCAGGCATTCCTTGAAGTGCGAGCCCAGTGAGGCTCGTGGGGGCATATTTGTTGAGCCCTGCATGGCTCCCAGCCCACAGTTGAGGTAGAGCCCCAGAGAGGCTCTTGGGGGACAGTGCTTTTGCTCAGAGCCTGTGAGGCTCCCACGATTGGCCCATCTTGCTTGCACCAGTTGCCCAGCACTTTGTGGGCAACTGCCACGTTTAGGCCCCCTGACATTGGACACAGGGCGTCCTAGCCCCAACAAGGCCAGAAGGCCTAGGGACAGTCACAGGTGGTGACTTACGTGAGTTTGGCGCAATTGTTCATTTTGCTTACACCTCTGAATGAATGTTATGCATTGCATCATGTGTTTTCCTCTTACACCCCTACAGGTATAGCGATACTTAGGTGGTTTCCTTCTTGCTAGTACAGGTGGTACTAGCGAGGCCCAGGTTCCCTAGTGTAATCTCCTAAGATAGTGAGGGTTGCATAGGTGGTGCTCACCTGGTGCCAGTAGTGACTGGTTGTATGTTATTTTGTGCTAATGGAATTTTACATTCTAAGTGCTATTTCTAAGAAGTGTTACTTCTAAAAGTGCTGATTCCTGACAGTGGTCCAGGTGGCCCTGTCTTGTACATATCCCCTGTAAATTCTGCCCGTGCCCCTGGCACAATGTAAAGTGTGTGTTTTATCTAATGTATTTTGGTGTAATACAAAGGCTATTTTTATATATAACCTTGTGTGGAGTTTCCTTTGTGGTGGGCCTTGGGTGTTGTTGCTGGGGTGCGTGCGCAAATACTTAACTCATATCGCCTCCAAGTTTAGCCTTGCTGCTCGCGCCACGTTACCTAGAGGGCGAGTAGGGGTTATCTTGGCGTGTAACTCCCTTGCTCTGACCTTAGGAATGGTGATCCCTGACTGACCTCGACGCGAGTCTTGGCCAGCCAGGGTCCCATTTCTAACACACACTCTCTCACAGTCTCACAGACACTCTCACAGACTCTCTCACAGACTCTCACACACTCTCTCAGACTCACAGACACTGTCTCAGACACTCACAGAAATTCTCTCGACGCTCTCACAGACACTCGATCACAGACACTCACAGACACTCCCTCACAGACTCTCACAGGCGCTCACAAACACTCTCTCACAAGCACACTCTCACAGACACAGTCTCTCACAGACACTCACAGACACTCTCTCACAGACTCTCATAGTCTCTCAGAGACACTCTCTCACACACTCTCTCACAGACTCTCATAGACACTCTCTCACTCTCTCACAGACAGACTCTCACAGATACTCTCACACTCTCTCACAAGCACAAGCTCACAGATACACTCTCTCAATAGCACTCTCTCCCAGACACTCTCACAGACACTCTCACAGAATCTCAGACACTCACACAGACTCTCACAGACACTCTCACAGCACAGACTCTCACAGACACTCTCAGACTCACAGACACTGTCTCACAGACACTCACAGAAATTCTCTCGACACTCTCACACTCTCTCACAGACACTCAGTCACAGACTCACTCTCACAGACACTCCCTCACAGACTCACACTCTCACAGACACTCTCAGACAGACTCTCAAAGACACTCTCTGTTGTTCACCCCTGAACTTTTTGCTTTTTATATGTGACCTGGGGATGGTGATTCTTGGTTTCTGCGCACTTTCACTGTGTCCCAGTGGAAAGTGCATGCGCACTCTGAGTGCGTGTGGTGAGATAGGCCTGCCCTCCCATAGGAATGGATGGGGAATGTATGTGTCCCTGGTAGTTCCTGATGCGTGGGGTGTGCAGGCTCGAGTCTGGTATGTGCGGACTTGTGTGATTGAATGCTGCGGAATGATGCATGCAGCGTGTTTGTGTCTAATATGGAAGTGCCACTTCTAGAAGTGTGCCTGTCTGTGCAGTGAATGTGGTGGCTTATGATTGGCTGGAGCTGGCTGGTGTGCCAGGCTCCATGAGTCATGATGGGTCTGCCCTGGTGGTGAGTGTTGAGATTAGCATGTGTGATGTGAGGGAGTGGTGCACCTGGGACCTGAATAGGGCTGGGCTTTCCCCACACAATGCTGGCTCCGCCCCTGTGGTGCGTCTAATGTGCCTAGCCTGGCCAGTGAAAGGAAAGGGTGGTTGAGCACATAACAGTGCTCCAAAACCAGCTGCGACTGGTTTTTCCCCCACCCTGCACCCTGAGACAAAGGAATTCACTGTATAAAAAGGGGCTGTGTCCCCTTACAAAATGTTCTTGTTTCCAACTCGAATCTACCAGGGGCGTGCTGCTGCTGGGGCCCAGGGGAAGACTTGCCTCCCTGGGCCCTGCCAAACTCCTGGACTGCTGATGTCCTGGACTCCTGAAGAACTTTGTTGCTGACTTTTGGGCCACTAGCGCCTGGGAGCGCTTTCTTTTGGCCCCTAGCGCTGGAGAGCTCTTTATTTTACATTAGCGCCTGGGAGCGCTTGATTTTGCCCCTAAGCACTTGGTAGCGCTTTTATCCCACTTTCGCGGCTGCCCACGCCGCATGTTGCCGGGTACCTGCTGTTGACTTGCCCCCCAGCGAGTGCCCACCTCGCTTTATTATTGTTATTTAAGGGTGCCACCCCTTTTACATGTTTACTTTCTCTACCGAGGGAGCATACCCCTCATTTTAGCCCCCGCCATGAGAAGCCGCCGCGGCAAAACCGGAAGTCCGGCCCGCGCCTGCCTGACAGTGGGTGGGGCCGGGATGGACTCACTTCCGCTTCACCCTGCCTGGTGGAAGCCGTGCCCGCTTTTGCCAGTCTCCCGTAGGGAGAGGGAGACCGGAGATGATGCCCGCCCGCGCTGCCGAGGAAGGACGCTGGTGTGGCATAGGGAGGCCGGGAGCCTACCCCGCCTCCCCGAGTGGCCGCAGTAAAACATGGTGTTAGACGGACCGGGAGGGTCGGCCGAGACTACGGGGAGAGGTCTCCGGGGAGAGCCGTCTCCAACGACTGTACAGATAAGTAACTTCCCCCCCACAGACGGACACCACACAAGGTTGAAGTTTAACGAGACTTTATATGCAATTCTTAGGTTACGATGATATGATACAAGGAGGTCTGGACTCAGGGGTCCCCTCGGTTCTGGTCTCTGGTTTAGGAAAAAGGGGTAGCGGGACAGTCTTGTTACCAAAGAGTGGAAAATAGCTCTCAATCCTCGAGCTCGGCGTTCTAGGTGATCGGGCCGCGGCGGAGCCAGCAGGTCCCGAGATGGACGAAGGAAAAACGACGGTCCGCGGCGGAGCCTGCAGGTCCCGGTGAAGATGACGGTTACAACGGTCCGCGGCCACGCCAGCAGGTCCCGACGACGATGAAGGAGATGAAGGTTGCGAAGGCTGTGGCAGCGCCAACAGGCAGGACGATGATGCACAAGACAGAGCTACGGCAGCGCCAGTAGTCCGCCTAGGATGAGTTCCTCTTTACGTCTCTCGACTCCAAGATACAACTGCCTTCCTGCTCTGGAGCTGCCCCAGTTATAGGGCTGGTGTGCTTTGATGTCCGGACCCTCGCACTTGGAGGTCGGGAGGTCCGGGATGAGGGAGTCCAGACACCCAGCAGGGGGGTGGAGCCAACGCCCGGGGAGGCGATGGGCGAGCGGCACTTGGTGGTGGAGAGCCATCGACACCTCCTTCTCCCATTGACTTGCCAAGTAGCCCGCTCACCTCCTGGGTGGATGGTGGTGCCGGGAAGTCTGAGGCCTGGCCAGGCCCAGGGTTGAGGTCGGCCGGGGGCCAGGCGACCACGTGGGGGAGTGTCCAAGATGGCGCCCCAGGATGGGCGCGTAGGCTGGCAGTGGGTCGGACCCACGAGGTTGACATGCTCGAGGGCAGGGGTCCCTGAGGGGACGGAGGACGTGCAAGGGTGGTGTGTAGTACCTGCGTGACCGGGCTCAGGCCTGGTCGGGCCGGGGGAGAGCGGCCTTTCATGTGGCCTGTCCAAAATGCGTCCCCCCCAGCTGAAGGCGGGGAGAGTTACCCATCCTCTTGGGGACTCTCCTCGTCGAGGCGGAAGAACCGGGACAGGCCATCCGCGTTGGCGTGATCTGGCCCAGGCCGGTGTTCGACTGTGAAGTCCATACCTTGTAGGGAGATGGACCAGCGTAGTAACTTCGGGTTTTCCCCCCGCATCTGCATCAGCCATTGCAGGGGTCGGTGGTCGGTCTGTACCCGAAAGTGTGTGCCAAAAAGGTAGGGCCGGAGCTTCTTGAGGGCCCATACCACAGCGAAGGCCTCCCTCTCTATGGTGCTCCAGCGCTGTTCCCGTGGTAGGAGTCGCCGGCTAATGAAGGCCACCGGTTGATCAAGGCCGTCGGTGTTCACTTGAGACAGGACTGCCCCAATGCCATGGTCGGAGGCATCCGTCTGAACGACGAACTCCCGGCTGTAGTCGGGGGCCTGGAGCACAGGGGCGGAACACATGGCGGCTTTCAATTGTTCAAAGGCAGCTTGACACTCTGGGGTCCAGTTGACTTTCTTGGGCTGGTTTTTCGACGTGAGTTCTGTGAGGGGCCCCACTATAGTCCCATAGTCTTTCACGAACCTTCGGTAGTAGCCTGTGAGGCCCAGGAAGGCTCGTACCTCGGTCTGGGTGATGGGGGACTGCCAGGACTGGATGGCGGCGATTTTTAGCTGCAGAGGGGCCACCAGGCCGCTTCCCACTTGGTGCCCGAGGTAGGTTACAGACCCTTGCCCAATTTGACATTTGCTGGCCTTGATCGTGAGGCCAGCCCGCTGTAGGGCTTGCAGCACTGCTCGGAGGTGGTGGAGGTGCTCGGACCAATGGTGGCTGTACACAGCGATGTCGTCTAGGTAGGCGGCGCTGAATCCTTCGAGCCCCGCCAGGACCTGATTGACGAGCCGTTGGAATGTCGCTGGGGCGTTCTTCATGCCGAAGGGCATGACGGTGAAATGGTAATGGCCATCGGGTGTGGAAAAGGCAGAACGTTCTTGCGCCCGGGGTGTGAGGCCGATCTGCCAGTAGCCCGCCGTCAGGTCGAAGATACTGAGGTAGCGGGCAGCTCCCATGCGGTCGATCAGTTCATCTGCCCGGGGGATGGGATGTGCGTCTGTTCGGGTGACCGCATTCAAGCCCCGGTAGTCGACGCAGAACCGGAGTTCTGGTGTGGTGCCGGGGGCAGCTGCTTTGGGGACCAGTACTACAGGGCTGGCCCAGGGGCTGTCTGAGGCCTCGATGACCCTGAGTGTGAGCATCTTGGCTACTTCTTCCTGGATGCAGGCCCGTACCCGATCTGGCACGCGGTAGGCCCGGTGGCGGATAGGGGGGCTGTCCCCCGTGTCCACATCGTGCACACACCAGGAAGTGACACCTGGGGTGAGGGAGAACAGGCTGGCGAACTGTGATAGGAGGGCTTGACATTCCTGGCGTTGCTCTCTGGTGAGGGCCTCCGAGAGTCGGACCCCATCCACGGAGCCGTCTTGCTCCCGAGTCCGTAGGAGGTCAGGGAGGGGCTCGGAGTCTTCTTCAGCCCCAGTGTCTGTGGCCATCAGGAGGCTGAGTTCTGTACGCACAAAGTGAGGCTTTAGTCTGTTAGCGTGGAGGACCCGGAGTGGGTTCCGGGAAGATTCCATGTCGATGAGATAGGTGGCAGGGCCCTTGCGCTCGATTACTTTGAAGGGCCCCGTCCATTTGTCTTGTAGGGCGCATGGTTCGGTGGGGGACATCACCCATACCTGTTGGCCAGGTTCAAATTCAATGGATGAGGCATTCCGGTCATACCACTTTTTCATGTCCTCTTGACTGGCCTCTAGGTTGGTTTTTGCCAGTTCCCGGAACCGCCGGGTCTGGTTGCGGAGGGTTAAGAGATACCGGAAGACATCTGGAGGGTTCTTTAACGGAGGCATCTCCCAGCCTTCTTTGACTAGGCTGAGCGGCCCCCGCACTGGGTGTCCATATAGCAGTTCAAATGGGCTGAAGCCCAGGGATTTCTGGGGGACCTCTCGATAAGCGAAGAGGAGGCACGGCAGCAGCACATCCCACTGGCGACGGAGGGGCTCTTCCAACCCCCCGATCATCCCCTTTAGCGTGCGGTTGAACCGCTCAACGAGTCCGTTCCCTTGAGGGTGATAGGGGGTCGTGAATCGGTAGGTGACCCCGCACTGTTGCCAGAGGGATTTCATGTATTTAGAAATAAAGTTCGTGCCTCTGTCGCTGACGACTTCTCGGGGGAAGCCCACACGGGAGAAGATCCCCATCAGAGCCCGGCCGACTACCGGGGCTGTCACAGTCCGCAGAGGGACAGCCTCAGGGTAGCGGGTGGCGTGGTCCACCAGCACCAAGATGAATCGATGGCCTTGTTTTGTGCGCGGGTCCAGGGGCCCCACAATGTCTATTCCGACCCTCTCAAACGGGGTAGTGACCACAGGAAAAGGTTGCAGGGGAGCCTTTAGTTTGCGGCCGCTCTTTCCACTGGCTTGGCACGTGGGGCAAGATCGGCAATGCTGGTGCACATCGTTCCTCATTTTGGGCCAGAAGAAGTGGGTCACTAGGCGACTGTAGGTTTTATCTTGTCCCAGGTGTCCTGCCAGGGGGACATCGTGGGCCAGGTTGAGCAGAAAGTCTCTAAAACGGAGGGGCACCACTAATACTCGGTTGGCCCCCAGCTCGGCGATTCTTTGCTCGCTGTACAGCAGATCATTGTCCCAGTAGACCCAATGAGTACCGGAGGTATCCCCTGCGCTTTGGGCGAGCGCTTGCTGGCGGAGGCCCTCGAGGGAGGGACAGGTCTTCTGTTCTTGGCGAAATTGTTCTTGCGTGGGCCCCCCCTCTTGAGGCCACTGGTCGAGGTTAGCGAGGTCGGAAGGTTGAGCTGGTTCGGGGGGAATGTCACGGTCGGTGGTTTCGGCTGGGGCGACCGGGGGCGGTGGTGCCGGCCATTCGGGTTCTTCTGGGCGGTGGTTGGCACGGGCGGCCATGGACCGGGTGGTGACGCACGCCCAGTCCGGGACGCCTAACATCCCCAGGTGTTCTCTTCGCTCCACGGCTGCCCACGGAGAGCTTTCAAGGTCATTTCCCAGGAGGCAGTCTACGGGGGCATCGTCTCGGACCGTTACTTTCAACATGCCGGAGACCCCTCCCCATTCGAAAGGGACGCAGGCCATCCGACACAGACTTTCCGAGTTATCGGCTGATCGTACAGGGCAGAGAATGTTCGGTAAATACTGTTCTGGGGTCACCAGGTGACAGCGGACGGCGGTTACACTGGCCCCGGTGTCACGAAGGGCTTCGGCCCGGCGTCCATTGATGCTCACCCATTGGCTGTACTTCTGGGTGTTAGCGGGTAGGGGGACCCGCGGGACCATGTCTTTCCCCCCTAAGCATGCTAGAGCCATGGCGGCTGGCTCCCACTCTTGATGCTCTTGTTCGTATTCTTCCTGCTCCTCGGAGATCTGTTCTTCCCCTAGGGCCGCAGCGGCCACTTGGCGGGGTCTTGGGCTCTGGTACTGCGGGCAATTTGGGTCGTTTGCATAGTGGCCGACCCGTTGGCATCGGTGACACGTGACATTGGCTCTGTACCCCGGTCGCGCCGGGGTGCTGCCCCGGTTGGCCGGGGGGGTGGTGCTGGTAGCGGGGGCGACCGGAGCGTTGTCTCTTCCTCGTCCTTGGCCCCCTCCTCCTCCTCTGGGTCGGTGCTGACCATTGTTGTTCCGGTTCTGTTCGTAGGACCCATTCCGGCCCACTCTGGTGATCTCCCACCGGTCAGCTTCGGCTGCGAGCTGCCGGGGATCCGTTAACTTGCTGTCGAGGAGGTGCTGGCGGAGTTCAATGAAGCAATTGTTCGACAGATGCTCCCATACCATCAGATTGAACAGTTGTTCGTAGGTCGTGACGTTGCTTCCTCTGATCCAGCCCTCGAAGGCTCGGCTAAAGTAGGTTACATAGTCCACCCAAGTTGTACCCGGGATGCGGGTGCAGTCTCGGAACCTCTGACGGTACATCTCGGGTGTGAGGCCATAGCGGGTGAGGAGTGCCGCTTTCATATGGTCATAGGAGGTCATCTGGTGGTCCGGGAGCTGTAGCAGGGTATCGCGGCCCTCATTGAGGAATCTCCCCCATAGACCGGCTCCCCAATCGCTTCTATCGATCCGGTGTGCAGTCATAGCGATTTCATAGGCCTTAAACCATTGCTGGATGTCGTCCTCTCGGAAATATTCTCGGACAACATCCTTGGGGATGTGTACCTTTTTCTCTGTGGCCCCTGAGGTGTGGGGTCGCTCGGGCACCCCTACTTCTTTATTCTGCTTGCGCAGGTTGATCTCGGCTAGGTTCCGTTCGTGTTCGTACGCCAGTTTCTTTTCCTCGAGCTCCCTTTGTCTCTGTTTCTCCTCTCTTTCTTCTCGGAGACGCAGGTGCTCTAAGTTGATTTTTTGTTCGGCCAACTTAAGTTCAACGTCCATTTTGAGCCGGGCCATTTCTAGCTCGTGTAGTCGGGTTCTTTCTCTTTCCTGGATCTCGTCTTGCGAGAGACCCGTTCTTTGCCCTTCAGGGGCCGTGGTGGTTTTTTCTGCGGTGCTTTGATCGGGGGTTCCGGCAGCCCCGGTCTCTGCCCAAGATTCTAGGGCATGCTTAAAATCGTCTTTGGTGCTTAGTCCGGTGGTAGCGATACCCAGTTCGATGCAGAATTGTTTTAGTTCACGATGGCTGTACTCCTCCAATTTCTCCATTTGGAACTTCTCGGTTGATCCGCTTTCTTTAGTTGTCATTGTGATTTCGTCGTGGGGTGAGCTACTCTCTGTACGTTATGCGGTGATTCGGATCGCGCCGCTGGCCACCAATGTTAGACGGACCGGGAGGGTCGGCCGAGACTACGGGGAGAGGTCTCCGGGGAGAGCCGTCTCCAACGACTGTACAGATAAGTAACTTCCCCCCCACAGACGGACACCACACAAGGTTGAAGTTTAACGAGACTTTATATGCAATTCTTAGGTTACGATGATATGATACAAGGAGGTCTGGACTCAGGGGTCCCCTCGGTTCTGGTCTCTGGTTTAGGAAAAAGGGGTAGCGGGACAGTCTTGTTACCAAAGAGTGGAAAATAGCTCTCAATCCTCGAGCTCGGCGTTCTAGGTGATCGGGCCGCGGCGGAGCCAGCAGGTCCCGAGATGGACGAAGGAAAAACGACGGTCCGCGGCGGAGCCTGCAGGTCCCGGTGAAGATGACGGTTACAACGGTCCGCGGCCACGCCAGCAGGTCCCGACGACGATGAAGGAGATGAAGGTTGCGAAGGCTGTGGCAGCGCCAACAGGCAGGACGATGATGCACAAGACAGAGCTACGGCAGCGCCAGTAGTCCGCCTAGGATGAGTTCCTCTTTACGTCTCTCGACTCCAAGATACAACTGCCTTCCTGCTCTGGAGCTGCCCCAGTTATAGGGCTGGTGTGCTTTGATGTCCGGACCCTCGCACTTGGAGGTCGGGAGGTCCGGGATGAGGGAGTCCAGACACCCAGCAGGGGGGTGGAGCCAACGCCCGGGGAGGCGATGGGCGAGCGGCACTTGGTGGTGGAGAGCCATCAACACCTCCTTCTCCCATTGACTTGCCAAGTAGCCCGCTCACCTCCTGGGTGGATGGTGGTGCCGGGAAGTCTGAGGCCTGGCCAGGCCCAGGGTTGAGGTCGGCCGGGGGCCAGGCGACCACGTGGGGGAGTGTCCAAGATGGCGCCCCAGGATGGGCGCGTAGGCTGGCAGTGGGTCGGACCCACGAGGTTGACATGCTCGAGGGCAGGGGTCCCTGAGGGGACGGAGGACGTGCAAGGGTGGTGTGTAGTACCTGCGTGACCGGGCTCAGGCCTGGTCGGGCCGGGGGAGAGCGGCCTTTCATGTGGCCTGTCCAACACACGGAGCCTTGCGGGCTCCATTAGAAGAAGTCCTGGTCCCGAGATGGGGACCGGGTGAAGACCAGGGTAGAGGGCCGGGCGCTCTGTGAAGGCGGGGCTCTCATGTGGTGAGAGAGCCCCGCAAAGCGCTACCGCCGCACCGGGCAAAGGAGGAGACGCCTCAGGAGAGGAGACGCCGCCTCCCAACCAGCAGGTGAGTGCAGGCATCCCCGCGGGTCATTCCTCTGTGCCCCCTCTGCCTCTGAGTCCGCGAGGGGCTCCAGGGGGCATGATTTTGTATTTTCGAGTCCCCCGAGCGGGACTCCAACGATGGGCCATCTTCTGTTTCAAGATCACATGAGGCTCCCTGGGGGCATGGTTGTTTTAGAGCCTGAGAGCTCCAACATTTGGCACAAGTGGTTGCTCGGGCCCAGAGGGGCCCACACTTTGTTGTTTAGGGGTGGTGGTGTCGGGGCACGTTGTCGGTGCCCACCCCCCCCCCCCATGCCCATACCAGCAGTGCCCGTTTTCAGAGCAGCCCCGATGGCAGTGAGTCGCACTCCTTCACCCCTTCTTGGCCTTCCCCAGCTGCGCAGCACTTAGTGCTAGCTGCAGCATTTAGGCCCTGTTCTGTCCCTGTCCTCAGCTGCCCAGCAAGTAGTGGGCAGCTGCTACGTTTAGGTTTTTGGCGCAGTGGCGCAACGTGGACTTTGTTGTGAGTTATGTGCTTCTTAGGGTGCTAGGAAAATGTACTGTGTTGTATGTTTTGCGCACCCTGTGTTCTGGTACCTCTGAATGTGTTTTTATGCATCATGTACAAAGTTGCTTTCCTACACCGCTGAATGTGTTTTATGCATCATGTGTTTTATCTACACCGCTGAATGTGTTTTATGCGTCATGTGTTTTCTTCCCTACACCTCTGAATGTTGGATGCATCATGTGTAATATTCCTATGCCTATACCCCTAAATGTATGGTGATACTTAGGTGGTTGTTTTCTCCTAGTACAGGTGTTGCTAGTGAGGTCCTGGTTCCCTCCGTGACATTCTCCTAAGGTGGTTAGGGTTGCGTAGGTGGTACTTACCTGTTACCAGTAGTTACTGGTTGTGTGCTCTATGTTTCATTTTGGTCCTACAGTGATTATTATTCTAAAATCTACAAGTGCATTTTCCTTACAGTGGTCCATGCGGCCCTGCCCTGTACATAATCCCCTGTAAATTCTGCCTGTGCCTGTTGGCACATCGTAAAGTGTGTGTTTCTATCTAATGTGTTTTGGTGTAATACAAAGGCTATTTTTATACATACCTTTTGTGGAGTTCCTTTGTGGTGGGCCTTGGGTGTTGTTGCTGGGGTGCGTGCGCAAACACTTAACTCACATTACCTCCGACTTTAGCCTTACTGCTCGTGTCACGTTACCAAGGGGGTGAGCAGGGGTTATCTTGGTGTGTAACTCCCTTGCCCTGACGTAGAGTGGTGGTTTCTGCCTGGCTTTGGCGCAAGCCTCAGCCAGGTGGAAATCCCATTTCTAACACTCTCTCACAGACACTCTCTGACACTCTGTCACAGACACTCTCTCTCAGACTCTCTCAGACTCAAAGACACTCTCTCAGACTCTCACAGACATTCTCTCGACATTCACATACACTCTCTCACATACACTCTCGCACAAACTCGCTCTCACAAACTCTCACAGACAATCTCACACTCTATCACAGACATTCCCTCAAAATCCCTCACATTCTCACAGACATTCTCCCAGACTCTCATAGACACTCTCTCACACTCTCACAGACATTCTCACAGACTCTCACATACACTCTCTCACAGACACTCTCACAGATACTCTCTCACAGACTCTCTCACAGACACTGTCTCACAGACAGACTCACAGACAGACTCTCACAGTCTCACAGACACTGTCACAGACACTCTCTCACAGACACTCTCTCACAGATACTGTCTCACAGACACTCTCACAGTCTCAGACACTCTCTCAAAGACGCTCTCCCATAGTCTCTCACAGACACTCTCTCCCAGACACTGTCTCACACTCTCTCACAGACAGACTGTCACAGACAGATTCTCACAGACACGCTCTCACACTCTCAGACACGCTCTCACAGACTCTCATGGTCTCTCACAGACACTCTCTCACACACTCTCTCAGACACTCACACTCTCTCACAGACACTCTCACAGACTCTCACAGACATTCTCTCACAGATACTCTCTCAGTCTCTCACAAGCACACTCACAAACACACTTTCTCACAAGCACTCTCTCACAGACACTCTCACAGACTCTCAGAGACTATCTCACAGACTTTCACAGACACTCTCTCACACTCTCACAGTCACTCTCAGACTCAGACACTGTCTCACAGACACAGAAATTCTCTCGACACTCTCACAGACACTCTCTCACAGACATTCTCTCACAGACACTCTCTCACAGACACTCAAGACACTCTTACAGACACTCTCACAAACTCTCAGTCTCTCACAGACACTCTCTCACAGACTCTCACAGACACTGTCTCACACTCGCACAGACTCTCAGACACTCACAGATACTCTCACTCTCTGAGAGAGAGTCTGCGAGAGTGTCTGTGAGAGTGTCTGTGAGAGACTATGAGAGAGCCTGTGAGAGAGTGTCTGTGAGTGTCTGCGAGAGAGTGTCTGTGAGGGTCTGTGAGAGTGTCTGTGAGACTGAGAGAGTGTCTGTGAGAGTGTCTGTGAGACAGTATCTGTGAGAGAGTGTCTGTGAGAGAGTGTCTGTGAGAGAGTGTCTGTGACAGTGTCTGTGAGAGAGTGTATGTGAGAGTGTGAGGGAATGTCTGATAGAGTGAGAGAGTGCAAGAGTTTGTGAGTGTCTCTGAAACTTTGTGAGAGTCTGAAAGTGTGAGAGGGTCTGTGAGAGCGTGTCTGTGAGAGAGTGTCTATGAATCTGAGAGTCTGTGAGAGTGTCTTTGAGAAATTGTCTGTGAGAATGTCTGTGAGAGAGTGTCTGTGAGAGAGTGTGAGTGTCTGTGAGAGAGTGTGAGTGTCTGTGAGTGTCTGTGAGAGTCTTTGAGAGTGTCTGTGAGACAGTGTCTGTGAGTCTGAGAGAGTGTGACAGTCTGAGAGAGTGTCTGAGTCTGTGAGAGAGTGTCTGGGAGAGTGTGCTTGTGAGAGAGTGTCTGTGAGAGAGTGTCTTTGATAGAGTGTCTGTGAGAGAGTATCTGTGAGAGTTCCTGTGAGAGAGTGTCTGTGAGACTGTGAGTGTCTGTGAGAGTTTGTGAGGGAGTGTCTGAGAGATTGTCTGTGATAGAGTGTCTGTGAGAGTGAGAGAGTGTCTGTGAGAGTGAGAGAGTGTCAAGAGAATGTCTGAGTGTCTTTGAGAGTGTGCTTGTGAGAGTGTCTGTATGAGAGTCTGTGAGTGTGTGAAAGAGTGTCTGGGAGAGAGTGTCTGTGAGAGATTGTGAGACAGTGTCTGTGAGAGTGTCTGTGAGCGAGTGACTGAGAGTCTGTGAGAGAGTGTCTGTGAGACAGTATCTGTGAGAGAGTGTCTGTGAGAGTATGTGGGAGAATGTCTGTGAGAGTGTCTGTGAGCGAGTGTCTGAGAGACAGAGTCTGTGAGAGTGTATGTGAGAGTGTCGAGAGAATTTCTATGAGTCTGAGTGTGAGAGTCTGTGAGAGAGTGTCTGTGAGAGACTAAGTCTTGAGTGTCTGTGAGACTGTGAGAGTGTCTATGAGTGTCTGTGAGTCTGAGAGTGTCCTTGTGAGGTGCTTGTGAGAGAGTTTCTCTGAGAGTGAGTCTGTGAGAGAGTGAGGCTGTGAGAGTATCTGTGAGAGACTATGAGAGAGAGTCTGTGAGAGGATTGTGGAAAGAAAAAGTGTATGTGGTGTATGGGGTTGTGTGTGGGGGGTTGTGTGGGGGGGTGTGGGGGGGGGGTTGTGTGTGTGGGGGGTTGTGTGGGGGCATTTGTGTGTGTGGTTGTGTGTGGGGGGTTGTGTATATGTGTGTGGGTTTCTGTGTGTGTGGGGGGTTGTGTGTGTGGGGGGTTGTGTGTGGGGGGTTGTGTGTGTGTGGTTATGGGGTTGTGTGTGTGTGTGGGTGTGAGGTTGTGGGGTTGTGTTCGGGTGTGTGTTTGTGTAGAAGTTGTGTGTGAGGGGTTTGTGTGTGTGGTTGTGTGTGTAAGTAGGGGTGTGTGTGTGTAGGGCTGTGTGTGTGGGGCTGTGTGTGGGGGGTTTGTGTGTGGGGGCTTGTGTGTGGGGGGGGGGTTGTGTCTGTGTGGGGGTTGTGTGTGTGTATGGAATTGTGTGTGTGTGGTTGTGTGTGGGGGGTTGTGTGGTGGGTTGTGTGGGGAGGTTGTGTGGGTGGGGTTGTGTTTGGGGGTTGTGTGGTGTGTGGTGTGTGTGTGGGGGGGTTGTGTGGTTGTGTGTGTGGTTGTGAGTGGTTGTGTGGGGTTATGTGTGTGGGGGGTTGTGTGTGGGGGAGGGTTGGTTGTGTGGGGGTTGTGTGTGGGGGGGTTGTGTGAGTGTGTATGTGTGCGGGGTTGTGTGTTGGGGTGTGTGGGGGGTTGTGTATGTGGTTGTGTCTGTGGTCATGGGGGGGTTGTGTGTGTGGGGGGTTGTGTGTGAGTGTGGGGTTGTGTGTGGGGGGTTGTGTGTGAGTATGGGGTTGTGTGGGGGGGTTGTGTGTGGGGGGTTGTGTGTGGGGGGCTTGTGTGTGGGGTGGGGTGTGTGGGGGGTTGTGTGTGTAGGGGGGTTGTGTTGTGTGTGGGGTTTTGTTTGTGTAGGGGTGTGTGTGTGTGGGCATGTATGTGTGTGGGTGTGTGGTTGTATGGTGTATGTGGTTGTGTGGGGTTATGTGTGTGTGTGGTTGTGTGTGGGGGGGGTTGTGTGTGTGGGGGTTGTGTGTGTGGGGGGTTGTCTGTGTGGGGAGGGTTGTGTGGTTATGGGGTGTGTGTGGGTGTGAATATGTGGGGTTGTGTGTGGGGGGTTGTCTGTGTGGGGTGTTGTGTGTGTGTATGGGGTTGTGTGTGTAGTTGTGTGTGGGTGGGGTTGTATGTGTGGGGTAGAGTGTGTGTGGAGTTATGTGTGTGGGGGTTTGTGTATGTGTGGTTTGTGTGTGGGGGGTTGTGTGTGTGAGGGTTTGTGTGTGTGGGTTTGTGTGTGTGGTTATGTGGCGTTATGTGTGTGGGGGGTTGTGTGTGTGCGGGATTGTGTGTGCGTGGGGGGTTATGTGTGGGGGGCTGTGTATGGGGTTGCGTGGGGGTGGTTATGGGGTTGTGTGGGTGTGAGTTTGTGGGGTTGTGTGTGGTTGGGTTGTGTGTGGGGGGTTGTGTGTGTGGGGGGTCGTGTGTGGGGGGTTGTATGTGTGAGGCTGTGTGTGTGGGGTTTGTGTGTATGGGGTTGTGTGTGTATGGGGTTGTGTGTGGGGGGCTTGTGTGTGGGGGCTTGTGTGTGGGGGGGTTGTGTGTGGGGGGTTGTGTGGGGGGGGTTGTGTGTGTGGGTGATTTGTGGGGTTGTGTGTGGGGGGGCTTTGTGGTTGTGTGTGTGGCTGGTTGTGTGTGGTTGTGTGTGTGTGGTTGTGTGTGGGGGTGTGTGTGGGGTTGTGTGTGTGAGTGTTTGTGTGTTTGGGGTTGTGTGTGTTGGGTTGTGTGTATGGGGGGTTGTGTATGTGGTTGTGTTTGTGTTTGGGGTTGTGTGTGTGGGGTTTATGTGAAGGGTTGTGTGTGTGTGTGGGGTTGTACATGTGAGTGCATGGGGTTGTGTGAGTCTGGGTTTGTGTGTTGGGGTGTGTGGTGGTTGTGTGTGTGGGGGGTTGTGTGTGTGTGGTTGTGTTTGTGGTTGTGTGTGGGATGGTATGTGTGGGGTTGGGTGTTGTGTGTGTGGGTGTTGTGTGTTGGATGTGTGTGGGGGGGTTGTGTGTGTGGGATTGTGTGTGTGGGGTTGTGTGTGGGGGGTTGTATGTGTGTGGGGTTGTATGTGTGGGTGGGTTGTGTGTGGGTGGGTTGTGTGTGGGGGGTTGTGTGTGTTGGGGGTTGTGTGTGACTGTGGAGTTGTTTGTGGGTATGGGGTTGTGTGTGGTGGTTGTGTGGGGTTATGTGTGTGGTTGTGTGTGGGGGGAATTGTGTGTGTGGGGTTATGCATGTGTGGGGTGGTGTGTGTTTGGGGGGTTGTGTGGGTTTGGTTATTGGGTTGTGTGTGTGTGAGTTTGTGGGGTTGTGTGTGTGGAGTGGGTTGTGTGTGTGGGGGGTTGTGTGTGTGTGTGGGGGTGGTGGGGTGGGGTTGTGTGTGTGGGGGGTTGTGTGTGTGGGGGGTTGTGTGGTTGTGTGCATGGTTGTGTGTGGGGTTGTGAGGTTGTGTGTGGGGGGTTGTGTATGTGGGGTTGTATGTGTGGTTGTGGTTGGGGTTGTGTGTGTGGGGTTGTGTGTGTGGGGCGGGTTGTGTGTGGGGTGTGTGTGTGTGTGTGGGGTTGTGTGTGTGGGGGTTTGTGTGTGTGGGGGGGTTGATTGTGAGTGTGTGGAGGTTCATGTGTGGGGGGTTCTGTGTTTGTGAGGGGGTTGTGTGTGACTGTGTGGGGTTGTTTGTGGGTATGGGGTTGTGTTTGTGGGCATGGGGTTGTGTGTGTGTGGGCGGTTGTGTGTGTAGGTGGTTCTGTGTGTGTGAGGGGAGGTTGTGTGTGTGTGGGTTTGTGTGTGTGGGGATATGTGTCGGGGGGTTTGTGTGGGGGGGTTTGTGTGTGGGGGGTTGTGTGTGTAGGTGGTTGTGTCTGTGGTTTTGTGTATGGGGGTTGTGTGTGGGGGGTTGTGTGGTGTGTGTGGTTGTGTGTGTGTGTAGGGTGGCGTGTGTGTGTGGTTGTGTGGTTGTGTGTGTGTGATGTTGTGGGGTTGTGTGGGATTATGTGTGTGGTTGTGTGTGTGGGGGGGTTGTATGTGTGGGGTGGTGTGTGTTTTGGGGGTTGTGTGTGTGTGGTTATGGGGTTGTGTGTGTGAGTTTGTGGGGTTGTGTGTGTGGGGGGTTGCATCTGTGTGGGGGGTGTTTGTGTGGGGTTGTGTGTGTGGGGCGGTGTTTGTGGGGTTGTGTGTGGGGGGGTTGTGTGTGGGTGTGTGTGTGGGGTTGTGTGTGTGTGGGGGGGTTGCATGTGTGGGAGGCGTGTATGTGGGGGGTTGTGTGTGTGGGGGGGTTGTGTGTGTGGGGGGGTTGTGTGTGGGGGGTTGTTGTGTGTGGGGGGTTGTTGTGTGTGGGGTTGTGAGTGGGGGGTTGTGTGTGGGGTGGTGTGTGGGGGGGTTGTGTGTGGGGGGTTGTGTGTATGGGGTTGTGTGTGTGGTGTTGCATGTGTGGGGGGCTCTGTGTGTGTGAGGGGGTTGTGTGTGACTGTGTGGGGTTGTTTGTGGGTATGGGGTTGTGAGTGTGTGGGGGGTTGTGTGTGGGGGGTTCTGTGTATGAGGGGGTTGTGTGTGTAGGGGGAGGTTGTGTGTGTGTGGGCTTGTGTGTATGGGGTTTTGTGTTTGGGGATGTGTGGGGGGGTTGTGTGTGAAGGGTTGTGTGTGGGGGGGTTGTGTGTGTGGTTTTGTGTGTGTATGGGGGTTGTGTGTGGGGAGTTTGTGTGGTGTGTGGGGTTGTGTGTGTAGGGTTGTGTGTGTGGGGGGTTGTGTGTGGGGTGGGTTGTGTGTGGGGTGGGTTGTGTGTGTGGTTGTGTGTGTGGGGTTGTGTGTGTGGGGTTGTGTGTGTGTGGGGAGCTGTGTGGGGGGTTTTGTGTGGGGTTATGTGAGTGTATTGGGAATTGTGTGTGACTGTGTGGGGTTGTTTGTGGGTATGGGGTTGTGTGTGTGGGGGGGGGGGGTTGTGTGTGTGGGGGTTCTATGTGTGAGGGGGGTTGTGTGTGTGGGGGGAGGTTGTGAGTGTGTGGGTTTGTGTGTGTGGGGTTGTGTGTTTAGGGATGTGTCTGGGGGGGTTTGTGTGTAGGGGGTTTGTGTGTGTAGGGGGTTTGTGTGAGAGGGGTTGTGTGTGTGGGAGCAGTGTATGTGGGGGGGTTTGTGTGTGTGGTTTTGTGTGTGTATGGGGGGTTGTGTGTCGGGGGGTTGTGTGGTGTGTGGGGTTGTGTGTGTGTAGAATTGTGTGTGTGTGGGTGTGTGTGTGGTTGTGTGTTTGTGTGTGGTTGTGTGTTGTGTGTGGTTGTGTGGAGTTATGTGTGTGTGGTTGTGTGTGTGAGGGGGGTTGTGTGTGACTGTGTGGGGTTGTTTGTGGGTATGGGGTTGTGAGTGTGTGGGGGGTTCTGTGTGTGAGGGGGGTTGTGTGTGTGGGGGAGGTTGTGTGTGTGTGTGGGGTTTTGTGTTTGGGGATGTGTGGGGGGGTTGTGTGTGGTGGGGTTGTGTGTAGGGGGTTGTGTGTGTGGTTTTGTGTGTGTATGGGGGGTTGTGTGTGGGGAGGTTGTGTGTGTGTAGGGTTGTGTGTGTGTAGGGTTGTGTGTGGGGGGGTTGTGAGTGTGTGGGGGGGTTTGTGTGGTGTTGTGTGTGTTTGGAGGGTTGTGTGTGAGTGTGTGGGGTCCTGTGTGTGGGGCGGGTTGTGTGTGGGGTGGGTTGTGTGTGTGGGGGGTTGTGTGTGTGTGGGAGTCTGTGTGTGTGGGGGGGTTTGATTGTGAGTGTGTGGGGTTGTGTGTGTGTGTTGGGTTGCATGTGTGGGGGGGATGTGTGTGTGAGGGGGGTTGTGTGTGACTGTGTGGGGTTGTTTGTGAGTATGGGGTTGTGTTTGTGGGTATGGGGTTGTGTGTGTGGGGGGGTTGTGTGTGTAGGTGGTTCTGTGTGTGTGAGGGGAGGTTGTGTGTGTGTGTGGGTTTGTGTGTGGGGGGTTGTGTGTTTGGGGATGTGTCGGGGGGTTGTGTGGGGGGTTTGTGTGTGGGGGGTTGTGTGTGTGGGAGGCATGTATGTGGGGGTTGTGGGTGTGGTTTTGTGTGTATGGGGGTTGTGTGTGGGGGGTTGTGTGGTGTGTGTGGTTGTGTGTGTGCAGGGTGGGCTGTGTGTGTGGTTGTGTGGGATTATGTGTGTCATTGTGTGTGTGGGGGGTTGTGTGTGTGGGGTTCTGTATGTGTGTGTGTAGTTGTGTGTTTGGGTGGTTGTGTGTGTGTTAGTTTGTGGGGTTGTGTGTGGGGGGGTTGCATCTTTGTAGGGGGTGTTTGTGTGGGGTTGTGTGTGGGGGGTTGTGTGTTTGTGGGGTTGTGTGTGGGGGGGTTGTGTGTGGGTGTGTGTGTGGGAGGCATGTATGTGGGGGTTTGTGTGTGTGGGGGGTTTGTGTGTGTGGGGGGGTTGTGAGTGGGGGGTTGTGTGTGTGGGGGGTTTGTGTGTGTGGGGGGTTGTGAGTGGGGGGTTGTGTGTGTGGGGTGGTGTGTGGGGGGTTGTGTGTGTGGGGTTGTGTGTGTGGGGTTGTGTGTATGGGATTGTGTGGTGTGTGGTGTGTGGGGTTGTGTGTGTGGGGGGTTGCATGTGTGGGGGCCTGTGTGTGTGAGGGGGGTTGTGTGTGACTGTGTGGGGTTGTTTGTGGGTATGGGGTTGTGGGTGTGTGGGGGGTTCTGTGTATGAGGGGGGTTGTGTGTGTGGGGGGAGGTTGTGTGTGTGTGGGTTTGTGTGCGTGGGGTTTTGTGTTTGGGGATGTGTGGGGGGGTTGTGTGTGGTGGGGGTTGTGTGTGAGGGGTTGTGTGTGTGGGGGGGTTGTGTGTGTAGGGGGTCGTGTGTGTGTATGGGTGGTTGTGTGTGGGGAGGTTGTGTGGTGTGTGGGGTTGTGTGTGTGTAGGGTTGTGTGTGGGTGGGGGGTTGTGTGTGGAGGGGGTTGTGTGTGGGGTGGGTTGTGTGTGTGGTTGTGTGTGTAGGGTTGTGTGTGTGGGTTGTGTGTGGGGGAGCTGTGTGGGGGGTGTTGTGCGGGGGTTATGTGAGTGTGTTGGGAGTTGTGTGTGACTGTGTGGGGTTGTTTGTGGGTATGGGGTTGTACGTGTGTGTGAGGTTGTGTGTGTGGGGGGTTCTGTGTGTGAGGGGGGTTGTGTGTTGGGGGGGAGGTTGTGAGTGTGTGGGTTTGTGTGTGTGGGGTTGTGTGTTTGGGGGTGTGTCTAGGGGGGTTTGTGTGTAGGGGGTTTGTGTGTGAGGGGTTGTGTGTGTGGGAGGCGTGTATGTGGGGGTTGTGTGTGGGGGGTTTGTGTGTATGGTTTTGTGTGTGTATGGGGGTTGTGTGTGGGGGGGTTGTGTGGTGTGTGGGGTTTGTGTGTGTGTAGGATTGTGTGTGTGTGGGCGTGTATGTGTGTGTTTGTGTGTGTTTGTGTGTAGTTGTGTGGGGTTATGTGTGTGGTTGTGTGTGTGAGGGGGGTTGTGATTGTGTGGGGTTGTTTGTGGGTATGGGGTTGTGAGTGTGTGTGGGGTTGCATGTGTGGGGAGCTCTGTGTGTGAGGGGGGGTTGCGTGTGACTGTGTGGGGTTGTTTGTGGGTATGGGGTTGTACGTGTGTGTGGGGTTGTGTGTGTGGGGGGTTGTGTGTGTTGGGGGTTGTGTGTGTGTTGGGGGTTGTGTGTGTGTTGGGGGTTGTGTGTGTGAGGGGGGTTGTGTGTGTGGGGGGAGGTTGTGAGTGTGTGGGTTTGTGTGTGTGGGGTTGTGTGTTTGGGGGTGTGTCTGGGGGGTTTGTGTGTAGAGGGTTTGTGTGTGAGGGGTTGTGTGTGGGAGGTGTGTATGTGAGGGTTGTGTGTGGGGGGGGTTTGTGTGTGTGGTTTTGTGTGTGTGGGGGGGTTGTGTGGTGTGTGGGGTTGTGTGTGTGTGTAGGATTGTGTGTGTGTGTGTGTGTGTGTGTGGTTGTGTGTTTGTGTGTGTTTGTGTGTGGTTGTGGGGTTGTGTGTTATGTGTTTATGTGTGGTTGTGTGGGGTTTTGTGGGGTTGTGTGTGTGGTTGTGTGTGTGAGGGGGGTTGTGTGTGACTGTGGGGTTGTTTGTGGGTATGGGGTTGTGAGTTTGTGGGGGGTTGTGTGTGGGGGGGGTTCTGTGTGTGAGGGGGGTTGTGTGTGTGGGGGAGGTTGTGTGTGTGTGGGTTCGTGTGTGTGGGTTTGTGTGTGGAGGGGGTTGTGTGTGGGGTGGGTTGTGTGTGTGGTTTTGTGTGTGTATGGGGGTTGTGTGTGGGGAGGTTGTGTGTGTGTAGGGTTGTGTGTGTGGGGTTGTGTGTGGAGGGGGTTGTGTGTGGGGTGGGTTGTGTGTGTGGTTGTGTGTGTGGGGTTGTGTGTGTGGGGGGAGCTGTGTGGGGGGTTGTGTGTGGGGGGTTGTGTGTGGGGATTATATGTGTGTTGGGAGTTGTGTGTGACTGTGTGGGGTTGTTTGTGGGTATGGGGTTGTGTGTGTGTGGGGGGTTGTGTGTGTGGGGGGTTCTGTGTGTGTGAGGGGGGTTGTGTGTGTGGGGGTTGTGAGTGTGTGGGTTTGTGTGTTTGGGGTTGTGCGTTTGGGGATGTGTGTGGGGGGTTTGTGTGTAGTGGGTTTGTGTGTGAGTGGTTGTGTGGGGGGTTGTGTGTGTAGGGGGTTGTGTGTGGGGGGGTTTGTGTGTGTGGTTTTGTGTGTATGGGGGGTTGTGTGTGGGGGGCTGTGTGGTGTGTGGGGTTGTGTGTGTGTGTAGGATTGTGTGCATGTGTGCGTGTGTGTGTGGTTGTGTGTGGTTGTGGGGTTGTGCGTTTTGTGTTTGTGTGTGGTTGTGTGGGGTTATGTGTGTGGTTGTGTGTGTGGGGGGTTGTGTGTGTGGGGTTATGTATGTGTGGGGCGGTGGGTGTTTGGGTGTTGTGTGTGTGGTTATGGGGTTGTGTGTGTGTGAGTTTGTGGGGCTGTGTGTGTGGGGGGTTGCATCTGTGTGGGGCGGTTGTGTGTGGGGAGATTGTGTGGTGTGTGGGTGTGTGTGTGTAGGGTTGTTTGTGTGTGTGTGGTTGTGTGTGGAGGGGGTTGTGTGTGGGGTGGGTTGTGTGTGGGGTGGGTTGTGTGTGTGGTTGTGTGTGAGGTTGTGTGTGTGGGGGGAGCTGTGTGTGGGGGGGTTGTTTGTAGGGGGGTTGTGTGTGGGGGTTAGGTGTGTGTGTTGGGAGTTGTGTGTGACTGTGTGGGGTTGTTTGTGGGTATGGGGTTGTGTGTGTGTGGGGGGTTGTGTGTGTGGGGTTCTGTGTGTGAGGGGGGTTGTATGTGGGGGGAGGTTGTGAGTGTGTGTGGTTGTGTGTTTGGGGATGTGTGTGGGGGGGTTTGTGTGTGAGGGGTTTGTGTGTGAGGGGTTGTGTGTGGGAGGCGTGTTTGTGGGGGTTGTGTGGGGGGTTTGTGTGTGGTTTTGTGTGTGTATGGGGGTTGTGTGTGGGGGTGGTTGTGTGGTGTGTGGGGTTGTGTGTGTGTAAGATTGTGTGTGTGGGCGTGTGTGTGTGTGTGGTTGTGTGTTTGTGTGTGGTTGTGGGGTTGTGTGTTGTGTGTCTGTGTGTGGTTGTGTGGGGTTATGTGTGTGTGGTTGTGTGTGTGAGGGGTTGTGTGTGTGGGGTTATATATGTGTGAGGCGGTGTGTGTTTGGGGGGTTGTGTGTGTGTGGTTACAGGGTTGTTTGTGTGTGAGTTTGTGGGGTTGTGTGTGTGGGGGGTTGCATCTGTGTGGGGGGTTGTGTGTGGGGGGTGTTTGTGTGGGGTTATGTGTGGGGGTTGTGTGTGTGGCGTTGTGTGTGGGGGTGTGTGTGTTGGGTGGGGTTGTGTGTGTGGGGTTGTGTGTGTGGGTTTGAGTGTGTGTGTGGGGTTGCATGTGTGGGAGGCGTGTATGTGGGGGGTTGTGTGTGGGGGGTTTGTGTGTGGGAGGGTTGTGTGTGTGGGGTTGTGTGTGGGGGGGTTGTGTGTGGGGGGGGTTGTGAGTGGGGGGTTGTGTGTGGGTTGGTGTGTGGGGGTGTTGTGTGTGAGGGGTTGTGTGTGGGGGGTTGTGTGTGTGAGGTTGTGTGTGGGTGGGGTTGTGTGGTTGTGTGTGGGGGGTTGTGTGCATGGTTGTGTGTGGGGTTGTGTGGTTGTGTGTGTGTGGGGTTGTGTATGTGGGGTTGTATGTGTGGGGTTGTGCATTTGCGGGGTTGTGTGTGTGGGGTTGTGTGTGTGTGGGATTGTGTGTGTGTGTGGGGGGGGTTGTGTATGTGTGTGTGATTGTGTTTGTGTATGGGGTTGTGTGTGTGGGGGGTTGTGTGTGTGAGTGTGTGGGGTTGTGTGAGTGTGTGGGGTTGTGTGTGTGGGGGTGTTTGTGTGGTGTGTGTGTGTGGAGGGTTGTGAGTGTGTGGGGTCCTGTGTGTGTGGGGGGTGTGTGTGGGGTTGTGTGTGTGTGGGGTGTTATGTGTGGGGGGTTGTGTGTGAGTGTGTGGAGTTGTGTGTGTGGGGGGGTTGTATGTGGGGTTGGGTGTGGGGGTTGTGTGTGTGTGGGGTTGTGTGTGGGGGGTTGTGTGTGGGGGGTTGTGTGTGGGGGGGATTGTGTGTGTGGGGTTGTGTGGGGTTTTGTGTGTGGGAGGGTTGTGTGTGTGGGGTTATGTGTGTGTGGGGTTGTGTGTGTGGGGTTGTGTGTGTGGGGTAACAGGATTGGATGGGAGGTGAGGCGGTGAATGGGATGGCAGGGATGAGGGAGTGACAGAAGGGGAAAGGATTAAAGAGGTAAAGAAAAAGTAATGAAAATAAAGGGGGAGGGGAACAAGGAGGGGGAGGGGTAGTGAGAGAGTGGGGTAAAGGGAAAGAAGGGATGGGTTAGGGAAGGGTGAGGGAAGGGAATGGAAAGGAAAGGAAGAATGAGGGGAAGAAGGCGGAGAAGAAAAAGGAGGAGAAAGACAGGGTTGGGAAGGGAGAAGGGAGGGGAGAGGGCAAATGAGAGAGAGGGAGGTGAGGGGAAGGGTAGTGAGGGGAAGGGTAGGGTATGGAAGAATGGATGGGTGAGGGGAAAGGGGAGGGAATGGTGAAGCGGAAGGGAGGTGAAGGAAGGAAGAATAAGGAAGAAAGGATGGGTAAGTGGAATGGGAGCAGAAAAGGAGCAGAGGCAATGGGAACAGATTGGAAGGGAAAGAGGCTGTGAATGGGAGGGGATGGAGGGGAAGAGAAGGGAAGGGGTTGGGTGGGGTGGAGATGGAAAAGGAGATAAGAGAGTGCAGGATGGGACCGGAATGGATTGAATGGGAAGGGGAGGGGAGTGACAGAAGGGGAGAGGATTAAAGAGTGAATGAGAAAAAGGGAACTTAAAAGAAAGGGGGAGAAGGGGATATGAGAGGAGAGATACGAATGTAAGGTAGAGAAGGAAAAACGGGAAAGAGAAAGGAAAAGGGAAGGGAAGTTTCAAGCCAGTATCAAGTCAGTATCAAGCCAGTATCAAGTAAGTATCAAGTCAGTATCAAGTCAGTATCAAGCCAGTATCAAGTCAGTTTAAAGTTTGGTTTCAGTTCAGTTTCAAGTTCGTTTTTCATTTGGTTTCTATACTCACCTTGTCCCTTTCACCCAGCCCCGCCCAGTTCTTTTGGAGCCTGTGAGGCCCCGGCCCCCTCGGGGGCCTCGGCTCCGGCCGCCAGCAGTGGTCCTCTCCGTCCGGTGCTCATGAGTGCAATGCCAAGGCTGCCTGGTTACCAGCCTTGTATACCACGGACACGTCACAATAGAGACCTTCAACCTGTCATCATGCATCACTGGCTTATGGGCGATGACAGGTGTGGCAGTGTAAGGGGGTGGGGGGGCAGGGGAGCAGGTGAGGCACGGTTTTAATTCAATCACCTAAAAAAAAAAGCAAAAATCTATTTAGTAACAAAAGGATCCTGCGATGAGCCTCAAAGACGATCTAATCCTGCCCGACCTTCTCCCCCTCAGTTGCCTCTCCCTGTCTCTGCTGCAGCGGAGCCCCCCCCCCCCCCCACCCCCCCTCCCTCCGCACTTAGCCTCGACCTCCTGACATCACAGTGCAGGGCCTGGCACGTAACAGGTGCTCCATCCACAGGATTCCCCTGCTGGTGCTGACCTCGACCTCGTGACGTCACAGTGCAGGGCCTGGCACGTCACAGGTGCTCCATCCACAGGATTCCCCTGCTGGTGCTGGCCTCGTGACGTCACAGTGGAGGGCCTGGCACGTCACAGGTGTTCATTCCACAGGATCCTGCTGCTAGGAAGGCGCGGCCCTAAGGCTGTCACCACCTTCACACACACACATCCATACGTGCGAAGACACTTACACAGGGGGGTCATACGCTACAATTTATTATGAACTTTACCAAGAGAGCCCAATTAGGGCCACTCTTTATTGGTCACAGTGAGATAACTTCGAGCCAATCACACCCGGGAGCAGTTGTTGCGTCCCTGCTGATAGATGGGTCTCCCCTCGTGGGCGGTATACCATTCACAGCAGCAGCTCTCATTCTTCACCAGGCTCGTGATGGGGTCTCACGTGTGTGAATTTCTAAAACAATCTTTACTGTGTGGTGCTCCGGGGT